>NC_135534.1:176647619-179047619 GCF_045843805.1 Urocitellus parryii | reverse complement strand
CCAACACTCACCCTCCATGACTCTCATCCTTTTGCTCCCCACTACCTGTGAGATGGGGCCCAGCACCCTGGACTCCCAAGCCCGTCCAGCCAGGCCTGCACCTTACCTTCCACACCACCAGGGCAGCTCCTTCCCTTGACCTCCCTGCACCCCCCACCCCACTGCTTCTGTACCTATGCTCATGCCACCCCTGCAGGGATGGCATCACCCCTCTGCAGAACCAAATTCCACATGCCCCAGCCAGAGGTGACCTCTTCTCAAGTCCTCAGATACTGGATGTCTGTCACGGTGACTCACAACATCCTCTCCAAAATGCATTTCAACACTTGACTGTTAAACTTTTCACAAGCCCAATATATAAATATGTCCAGTGGAGCTTCCCTTGGCAGCCTGGATCCTGCCTATCTGGTCCCCTCCTTGTGCCCTACAGTGGTAAACAGGCTCTTTTGAGGAGCCTGGGGCTCCCTCAGAACACACAGCCACTCTTGAGAGGAGGGTGTGTTCTGGAACAATCTTTGGCTTTGGGAGCAGTCAAGCTGGGGTGGAGCTGAGGTCTGGACTCTTCTGCTAACCGAGGTGTTATACACTCCCCACTGTTTTCTCAAGTCTAGTTAACACTAATTGCTAGTGTCACTGTAGTTTATGCTCCGTTAGAAAATGTAAAACTGTTCCCCAAAGTAAAACAGAGATGACCTATAATTCTACTGGGAAGAACAAATTTCTATTACATTTTGATAAATTTCTTTCTTTGGTCCTAGAAGCGGTGTGTGTCACCTATTGGCATTAGGACTTAAGGTGCAGGATCTTAAAAGAAATTGTTCATATCCTGCCCTGGGGCCAGGCTTCAGCACACATTTAAACTTTTAGACACAAATAATCACTTTTGATGTAGAAATGGATCTTCCTCTTCCATGGTATAAGCCCCATAATGGCACATATGGACTGTTAACTGTTAGGATCCTATCCCAAGGTTCTCCTTCCCCCACTTTCCACCACTACATCCTGTCCCTTCAGGGACTTCATCTACTTGAACTTTTTCTACCTAAAGCATCTACTGTCATGCATGGCGAGCCAGGCTTTGGTTGGTCCTGGGGTAAGAAGATGTGAGTAGGACCTAACCCTCCCCAAGGTTTTTGCAAAACAGCCAAGAACAAACAAGACAGACAAAGGGACAAATAACCGTTATTTAAGGCAGAAAAGAATCACAAGAGTGGTGACAATAAAGCCCCATGAGACTCAAAGAAGGGGACCCTTCGAGGTGAGAACAAGGACACAAAAATTAATGAAAGAGATGGTGCTGGAGCTTGGTCATGTAGAGATGGAGCAAAAATGTCATTCCAGGTGGAAGAAACAGAATGAGCACAGCCCTGAGCACAGATGGAACTTACTGGAAATCCGGGCAGCCCAGGCAAACCATCCGGTCCCTGTGAAACACCAAAGACAAAGCATTTCCCAAACCAGCAGGAACATGCGGCCCCAGCACCTTCCCAGGGCCTAAGCTGTCCCCCAGGGAGGGCTTGGTGGTCTTGCTGCCCCATTTTGCAGAAGATGCTGAGCCCGGGAGGGAAGAAACCCTGCAGCCACACAGCTAGTTGGCACTAGAGGCAGAAGCTGCACTCGGGCACCCAGAGCCCCACTCTGCAGCTTCCTCCTCAGTGAGGTCCCTCAGCACTTGAAATCCTTAGGGGTAATGAAGACGGCATGGGGACCTCACGAGCAAACTCTGAGGAGTGGGTCAGGAGGCAGCCCGGGGGACTGGGAGGATGTGGGTTCATGATGGTGGGGTTTACTCTTTTCCCTTGGCAGGAATGAGAATTATAACTAGCCAATTAAAGGACCCGAGACAAAAAAAGTTGGTGCTGTCCTATGGTGGGGGCCAGGGCCCCTCTTCCTTTTCCTGCCAACCTCATATATATATATAGATAGATGCAGTGCAGAAGATTCAGACAACCCACAGACCGACATCACTCCACAGGAGAAGCCCGGTGGCAGACAACCTCTCAGATAACTGCAGAAATCTTTGTGCAACTAGTGGATTTTACACTTCCACAGAAGCACACAAGATGACTTATTTTCTCCAGGGCATGGCTGGACAGGCCAACTTCCCTGGGATCTGCAGTGACAGCCCAAGCAGCCCTGGGCCCTGTACAGCTGCAGAGGTATAAGCCTTGGTTTCCATGGTGACTCACAGTGCCAAAGTGCACAAATCAGCTTCACATCCCTCACCTCCTATAAGCCATCCCCAAATGGCAAGGTGCTATCAGAGAAGAGGATCTGGGGCTCAGAGTGGGGTGTGGTGGAGCTAGGGCTGGAATCCCAAGGCTCCTAAGCAAGAGCTTTCCTCCTTCCCAGCTGCCAGCAGATGCAATGGGGATTTATTGTACAGGTGGGAAGAGGGAGCTTTCTTCTTCTTACGTCCTGCTGTGCCATGGGCTAACCCTGCGGACTTGCAGAAGTAGAGTCACTTCCTTGTGTGTCAATTTCCTCATCTCTAAAAGGGGACTACAAAGACTGAAGCAAGTCATATTCCCTCCTCGTGCTCCAGGTTCCCATTAACACAGCTATGCGTCCCTCTAGGCTCTTCCTGGAAATTGGACGCTGCAGATAACAGCACGCCCAGAACACAGCACAGGTGACAATCTGTCTGTTACTAGGATACCTTGATTTCTATGACACATATTTCTGATGCCTAGGACTAGAAACTTCTGCTGCAGTGGACACAACTCTCTGCATGATCAAATTAATATGAAAGCAACTTCTCCAACAGGCTCCGTTCTCTCCATTCTACCCTGATATACTCTAGCTCGATGCTTCAGGAGCGGAAAAGATCCCAAACCAACACGACATTGTTTCAACAGGGCACTTGGGTAGGGACTTCACTCTAGGGCAGCTGCGGATACAAACCGGAGGCCCCATGAGCTCAGGAATGTCCGATAAATTCATGGATCCATGGGTGATATTGATCAAAGACTGAAAAGAGAGAAATCATAGCATGAGGACAAAAGATGGCACGTGTTCTGTCTTGCTTCTGACTGTGAGGCTTTCATTGAAGTCACCCAGCAAGGCACATACTGATAACACCCCAAGGCCCCTGCCAATCACACCCATCCCTCCTGCTTCCTACCACACCGCCCTGAGCCGTCTTGTCACTTTTCTTTTTTAATTAACTTTAAAATGGCACAACACGTGAATGCCTCCTCTCTTTAAAAAATTTTAAATAGGTACATAGATATGTATATGTTAATACGTATGTCTATATCCCCATAGGAAGCATTTAATGTTGGGGGGGGGGGTGGGCGTGTGCATGTTTGCTCATGTGGTTATTTTACATAAATGGCAGCAGGCTTTATTCCTGAATTTGCTTTTTCCACTCAACCATATTGTGCAGAGATCTTTCCATGTGGAAATTCTGTAGTATGCCTATTTTTAGTTTCGACAGATTGCCAAAGAACCGTTCAAAGAGGCCGTACAATTTACACTTGCACAGAAGCACACAAGATGACTTATTTTCCCACATCCTTACCCACACTCGATTTTTTTAGTCATATATATATATTTTTTTAACTCCAGCGATCCTTTTCCCAGTTATTTGGGACTTTCTGTCTTTCTACTGTCCACCAGCTTGATGTTATTTCTCCCAGAAGGGTCACTGTCTTGCATGAATGGGAGGGTCTGCTATTAAGGGGGTCACGATCTGATCCCAGTCACATTCCAGTCTCCTTTTCAGATTCCCATGGCTCTCCAACCACCCCCAAGCCTGCCACCCCTGTCCATCAGCTCCCTGAGTCTTGGGCAAATCACACAGTGCTACTCTCTGCTTTGGCTCAGGGTATGGTTGCCACTTCAGCTCTGCAAGTTCTGCCCTCTGTGTCTACTTGGTAAAATCCCTCTGTTTTCTAGGCCCTACCCAAAGTCACTTCTTCCGGAAAGTCTTCCTTGATTTCTCATATCCCAAACCAATTTTCCTCCCTTGTTCCCCCACTTAGGTTCCTTGGCCTCTGAGTTACAGCCATTGTCTTGACTGCACTGGGGGCCCTGCATCTTTACATTCACGTGACCAGCATGGGACTGGCTGTGGAGTGTAAGTCCCTGATACCTATGCCAGTGGGTTGGTGATAGGAATAGAAAATTGGATGACATCCAAGGTTTCATTCAGCTGATGCTGATGGAGCCTTCCCCCTGTGCCATGAGCCTCCCTCATGTGGGGCTCAAAGAAGTAAAAAATCCCCAGGGGCAAGTGGAGGAGACAGACCTGTTACCAGGTGCTTTCTGTGCAGTGGGAATTTTAATGATGAACTAAAAAACCACATGTCACAGATTTGGGGGGGCGGGTAAGAAGGGAAGGGGATGCTTCCTCCACCAGTTTGGAGATCTTTCCATGTGGAATTTTGCAGTATGGATATTTTTGGTTTTAACAGGCAGCCAAAGAGCTTTCCAGGGGTCATCCAAACATGTTTCCTTGACATGAAGGGGGCTCATTTGATGTCATCCTTGGCCTCTCTTGATCCCTTTACTCTCATCCTGGAAGGTACAGGGACTTTCTGATGACAGTTTGGGACACCTATAGGGACATGCTCAGCAGAGCACCACACTTCTTTCTTTTGGGTCTTCCTGCTTCTAGGAAGCACGTCCACTGACTGACAGGCAAGTCTGTGAACTCTAGGGTTAGTGAGCAGGAACACTCAGCCCACACAAGTGGACCACAGCCTTCTCTGTGACCTGTATCAGCAATGAAGTTCAGAACCTGGCTGGGGAGGACAGGAACTGCTTAGCTGGGCCTTCCTCAAGACCCTGATACCTCTCATGCTCCTAGGCTGCCTTTTGAGTTGACCACAAATGCTATCAACCAGAGGGAAGTTTCGGGGGTGGGGGTGGCGTGTGAGGGGGGTAGCATCAGAGCAGGCCCAGTCAGGTGAGGAAGCTGGCAGGTGAAGGCTCCCACACCAGGTGCTGGCTCCGTGCCCTGTATACCCAGCACCCAAGACCCTGCAGTGGTAGACCACCCTGCTCTCTCCTTGGCAAAGGGAGAAAATACACAGCCAAGCTCTGCCCTGGACGATACTCACACTCGACAGGATCTCAATGCGCCCAGGTGGTCCCCGGGGCCCAGGGGGTCCCACAGTGCTGGCTCCATCCATCCCTCTTTCACCCTGGTTACAGTGGAGAGAAGTAGGGGGATAATTCATTGTGCATGGATAATGCTTCCAGAACCAGGCTGGAAAGTCCTTCCACCACAGATCTGTGACCTTACCTTGGGTCCCTGGTCTCCTTTTTCTCCTTTGGGACCCTGAGAAAATAAACAGGCAGATAAATGAACAATTTTTTGGTTTTCTTTTTTTTAATATTTATTTTTTAGCTGTAGATGGACACAATACCTTTCTTTTATTTGTTTTTATGTGGTGCTGAGGATTGAACCCAGAGCCTTGCACGTGCCAGGCGAGCGCTCTACCGCTGAGCCACAACCCCAGCCCCAGCCCCATTCTTTGGTTTTCTTGGATTGGCTTTGCCTGCTCCCCTGTCCTCGCTCTTGCTGTCTACCCTCAGCTCTCCCCCTGGTTTCACTCCAGGCAATGGGAACAAGGGATGAGGGACAGATGCCCCTTCCAGAGCGAGAAAAAAAATTCCTCAGAGAAGAAGACTCAGAGGCCTGCTCCCGGCACCAGGTGAGTGTCCCTTCGACTCCAGTCTTAGGGCCCCCTGCATCTGGGGGAGGGGGGAAGTCTGCATGTTCAGCTACAGGAAGGGTCATGCTGTTCCCTCCTGGGTGCTCAGTTCAGGGTCCCACGGGACAAAGCTAATGAAATCCAGGGGAGAGCATCACAGTGGACTTGGACAGTGCCTCCCAGGGATGGACAGAACAGAGAGGCTGCCTATCAGGAGGGCAGGGTTTTGAAATGGGCCAAACTGTGAAGCTTCTGTAGGGTAGCGGGAGGGAGGCAGGGAGGGGGTCGGGGAGAGATGAAGAGACAAAGACAATTTTCAAATTTTCACAAATGATAGTTTGTGCAAAACGGCTTCTCCCTGGAGAAACTGTTTGCACCTTCCAAGATGCAAAGCCTCCCCACTGCACAGGTGGGGGCTGAAGGCACTGGGCAGGTGAATTATTGAGGGGGTGGAGCCAGGATGTGCACCTCCCTCCCCAGCCTCCACACTCCAGTGCCACAGCAAGACTGTCCTCATAAGAAGGTTTCAAAAGTCAACCTACACTTGAAGCAGTTGGCCCGGAGATTCTGGGTTCACTCAACAGCCTGATATTTCCTGAGCCTTCGGTATCCTAGGGAAGGAGGAAGAATGAGATTTTCAGATCTGATTCTGGAGCACCCTCTTATGCCAGTGTGGTTTGGGGTGCTGGTAACTCAGAGGCAAACTGGACTAGCATTCAGGGGGCTGGTCCTTCCAGTGGCCCCTAATGCACATGATTCTTTAACCACAGAAAGGGGGGAAAGTACCTCAAATCCAAGTTCTGTTGTACATCCAGGGCCTGGGGGTCCAGGAGGGCCAGGAGGCCCTGGAGGTCCCCTGACTCCAGGGGTGCCCACTTGTCCATTTTTCCCAGGTGGTCCTGGTAAGCCTCTGCTGCCGGGGTCACCCTGTAAGGAAGAGGACAGGCTGATGACAGGCCCCCGGATTCTCTCATGGAAGGACTTAAACATCTGAGTCAGAAAACCACCCTCTGAAGTCAACTAGGCAGATGTGTTCTCTGACCTGTGCTCAATAGCACAGGAACAGCTCTCTTGCTAGTTGACATTTCACTTGGAGAGAAGCGGATGGGTCCACAGGAATGAGTTTGTAAGGTGTGTGTGGGGGGGGGAGGAAACAGCTCCCCACCAGCAGGTATCAGCTCCCCACCAGCCTCCCTGAGCAGCTCCTTGAGGTGTAATTGTCTGTGCTTCGTGACATTTCTGCATTGGATGCTCCAGCCCAAACCCCAACAATAGCAAACCCCAGGAAAGGGGAAGTGGGAAGAGACACTTGCTTTCTCTTACCTTCTCACCAACGGAGCCGTTAGGCCCTCTTGCACCCTGAAAAACACAAACATCCATGAGCATATATTTCATTAGGTATGTTCAGAAGAAAGGGCAGAATTGTGTCCCCATCAGTAACAGGACACTGCAAGGGGACCCCTTCTGTCTTGGTTTGGCTGGTGTTTCCAAGACGAGCATATGGCCCAAGACGGCAGTCTGCTAGGTCAGTCCTGTCCAAAGCTTGTGAACCCCATTCTTCACCCGTTAGCTCATCCCCTGCCTTGAGAATAAACCAGAAGTCAGGAGAGATCACAGAATGGGTCCTTGGCATTCGGGACAGTGTCCTTCCCCACCCCTTCCATGAGAGAGGTAAAGGGGTACCTCCCCTACTCTGAACCAAGGGAGGGCTTCAAGAACTTGACATGCAGCCCCTAGACTTTGAGAGATCTGGGGATGATAACTGACCCTCTCTGAAAATATGAGCAGAGAGTACCCTCCACCAAGAATGATCAAGGGGGAAACGCAGGATGCGATCTCAAACTTCTCGTATAATTAAAAATTAATTTAAAAGACCACCTGGGGCGGGATGGCTCTGTCCTCCACCTCACAGCCGCACAGCACTTCCACAACATCCGTGACTCTGCCAGGATGAAGTTAGGAAACCAGGGAGCTAAATAATTTTCAGGTTCTTTGCAGCTGTGACATTTTGGGACTGTCATTGAGGATAAGCCTAAACAAAGTTCTGGGGGTTCATGACAGAGGTGAGGCCATGGTTATGTTCTGCAGAAAGACCTGCACACATGGACAACCAACGCGGTCTCCCTGTGTTCTTCCCAGGGCAGGAAGAGTGATAGGAGAGTGACCCTCAATTGCTGCACTCTTTAGGTGCACCTCAGGTGCCTCCTTGACCCAGAGGCCAGGGGGGACATCTTGGCTATCTGGAGAGGTGGGAGAAGGAGGGCTGGGGGAAGGAAGAGCTGTAGCTGGGACCTGTCACCTCCCTTTGGCCAGCTCTGCCAGGGAGAAACTGAACATGACCTTCCATCTGGGGTGGAAACATGACTCAAATAATTGAGTTCCTATTTTGCTGCCCAGTCTAGAGGCTATGGTTTCTCTGTCTGCTTCTCTTGGTTGCAACCGGCAGGGCCATCGCCTACTGCCTACTACCATCTGATCTTGAGCCAAGTGCAGACATTGTGCATTTTCCCAGCAACAAATCAAAACTGCCACCAGGGCTACTGTGAAACGGAGGCTCAAGTGGCTCCATCTCTGAACACCTTACAGCTGTGCTGCCAGTTGACCTGGTTCAAAATCATGTTCACAAGTGAAGAACTGTCTTTTCAATTGCTTTTCCTATTTCTTTCAAGTTAAGAATGCATCTTATAGCAATTTCAAATAAAGTTCTTGAAGACATATTAACCCCTGCTATCTGCCTCAGAAATGATCTTATTCTGCTTGTACAAGGTGAAGAGATAGCACTTGGATCCATTCTACTGGCTCAAAGATACGAGGACGAACATGAGATAGAAGGGGATAGAAGAATCCACTTATTGGATTTTTTGTGAACGGGTAGGGTGGAAAAGTGGAGCTTTGACGAAAAGGCTCAGGAAAGACTCCATACTTCCAAAGTGGAGATGGTGGAGTTTTACTTCACTCCTTAGTGAGAGTGTTTTTGTGTGGTGAGGACACACGCTGTCCCAGAATTCCAACTAGCAGAGCCACAAATGTGGTGGGGAGGGATGAAAGGTGGAGAGATCGGCTCGAGAATGGCAACGCTGTAAAACCATCAGATCAGAAAGTCTGTCTCATTGGGATGAACTGGAGGGGGAAAGACACTGCTAGACCTCAGCCTACGGGAACTTCAAAGAACCCAACAGATCCGAGGATCTCTTCTTCAATGATGGTATCTGAGATGCCCTGTGGGCGTCTGCTGGCTCTGCTCATGGTGTTTGCAATGCTGACCACTGCACTGGCGTCCACTGCTGTTGCCTGTGGTCCGTTTGGTTTTATGGAGCCCTGTTATCATCCAGATGATGTGCCAAACACATCTGATGACGAAATAAGATAGAAAGCAGGAAACCAGGCAAACGCTGGGATGTTTCATTTAACATTTAAACTTGTTGTTACAAGCTCTAAACTCATTACTGGATCCTAGGCAAAAGTAACTCCCTGCTCAGATCCCTCCCTCCTTCTTTTCTTTTCTTTCTTTCTTTTTTTTTCCCCAGTACTGGTGGAGATCAAACCCAGAACCTTAGAGAAGGTGGTAAAGATTTAATTGCACTTCCCTGACATCTACAGAAAAGACAGAAGCTGATTGTACAATGTGATTTTGGGCCCAGTGAAATTACTCAATGTCAATTCTTGGAGCTCAAGGTTCCTCAGCAATTCTGGGTACCCAGGAATATTCCAGAGCCTTGACTCTTTCCTGCCCAACTTCCTAGTACCTTCTGAGACTGAAGAATAACCTGAATGACAAAGATTCTGAAAGAAGCAAAAATTGACCACCGTGAATCCTAGAAGAGCTGGAGGGCAGAATCAGCCGTGTACAAAGCAGAGAGATAGTTTTCAGAGGGCCACGATCTCCAGCAAGTTCTGTGGCACCCTTTCCAGAGCGTTCTGCAGCTGAGGAAGCAGGTCACTCCCTCCCATCCCTTCTCGAGCTACAGATCTTAGAGTTAGCTCCTCATCTTAATTGGGGGAAAACATGTTAAGAAATACTGTATCATTGAATTATTCAATGACATTCCATTCTATCATAGAACATTTGATACATTCTTTGCGTGTATGTGTGTAATATAAACTTCTGTGACATTTTCCTTATTGGAATATTTAAAAATAGATTCAAATACATTAATATTAATGAAAAATACCTGGTAGGAGAATTTAGAAAATATTTATAATATACATGAGTTGGCCCTCAATATCTATTTTTTTTCATTTTAAATATCATTTTTTAAAAAAGTAACATAAAATGATAAGGATTGCTGTGTTCTTCACATATCCTGAGTATCATAAATTAAAAATATGAAGCACTTGCCAAATCTGCATGTCACCCTAGCGCAGGGCCATGTTAATCTCCGAATGGCACTAATTTTTGATATATGTGCTGCTGAATTGAGCACTATTTAATACATTCTTAACAACCATCCACACTTCGATGACAACATCCATATCTGATAACAATGACTGTATATTTTTAAAATTCCCAGCTAAATAAACTGAACCTTATTCTTTGGGGGGGGGAACCCCACTTTGGGTGACTACCTAGACTGGTCTCTGTGGCCTGCTAATGACACGGGGGCTGAGGAGAGTCTTTCCTACAAGTGGATCCATCCAACTGTGTGACAGGAGCTGGGGCAGGGAGTGAGGTGTGCAAGCTGAAGAGCAGACACTCTGGTGAGGAGCCAAGGATCAAATGTGTCATTGTTTGGTACGTTCCTTAACATCCCTGAGATGGCTCACTTCCTTCAGCCCATTTTTGCTCTTTTACATTCAGTCTGTGTTCCTTCAGAAAGCATCATAAACACATAGTGCAAAAAATCGGCATGTAGAACAAATTTCAGGAACAAATCAACAAACAAATATGGGATTGATCTCCAACAGTCATCCAACTGTCCATTATCCTGGGCAAGCCTGCCCCTGCCCCTCCTCCAGGGTGCTGCTGAGTCTCCCCATTGCAAAGCTGCCCTCTGTGTCTCTGTGCAGATGTGGGCTGGGCATGGCTAAGTTCCAGACAGAGTGGGGGTCGGGGAGGCTGCTGGGGAAAGACCAGGCAAGATGAGTGTGGGTTGGTGGTGTCTCCTGCAAAATTTCATTTCTTATGAAACAGTTGGTGCATGTAAAATAGTTTGCTAAAGCTCAACAGTTGCTTCTTTTTCTGAGAAATGTGCTTTCCATGAAAATCGGGTTAGCGCTTCAATTAAAATAAACTTACTTGAGAGCTGATGGAAATGGAAAATTTAGTTCACTGACGCTGGTGTCTAGGCCGTTGACATTTCCACGTTCATGAGGGAGGGGGTGCACAGAGGCCCCCACCTCCACCCCAGGAGGGAGGGACCCTCTCTCTTCTCAACCCTAAAAAGCCCCACTGGCCACATCCCTTGTATAAGCTTCCTTATCTTTATTGCCTCTCTTTGCTGGACATGGCTTATCTCATCAAGCAGGCGGGGAAGTCTGCCTGGCAGGAATCCATTCCCCACACCCCACACCAGCATGTGGCTTCCAGACAGCAGACAGGACAGGCCTATGGACAGAGAAGGAGGGATGGAAGGGAGGCTCAAGACCCAGAATGGCAGATTAAAATGGTGTCTGAAGGAAGTTTCATTCATTCTTCAAGTGCTCAGAGGGGTCTGTGCTAATTTTGAAGGGTACAGGGATAGTGCTATGGGCTCCCTGGCAGGGTGGGCATGGGGGCCCAACAAGGAAGCTGACATCTTTATTGTCATTGGTCAAGAAGGGTCCCTGCAGCATAAATATTGTGAAGAAGGAGGGATGTGTCTGCTCATAAACAGGCCGGGAGAGCTTCCCAAGGGATATTCCGTGCCGCTCCCTTGTCCAGTTTCACTACCTGCAGTTTCAGTTATCCAGTCAACCACAGTCTGAAGATAGTAATTGGAAAATTCCAGAAATGAACAATTCACAAGTTTGAAATTGCAACCTGTTCTGAGCAGCATGATGAAATCCTGCACTGTCCAGCTCCACCCCGCCCAGGACATGAATCACCCCCTTGTCCAGCACATCCACACCGAATATGAGACCCACTGTTAGTTGCTTCGTTGCCATCTTGGTTATCAGATCCACTGCCACGGTATCTCAGTGCTTGTGTTCAAGTAACCCTTGTTTTACTTAATAAAGGCAAAGTGTAAGAGTAGAGATACTAGCAATTTTATTATAATATGTGGTTTTTCTAATATTATTTATTGTTGTTAATTTCTTACTGTGCCTAATTTATAAACTAAACTTTATCATAGATAATGCAGGAAAACCACAGTAAGTACAGGGTTTAGTACTATCCATAGTTTCAGGAATCTACGGGGGTCTCAGAACGTATCTCCTTGGGATAATGGCAGACTATTGTATCTGAACTAGACCTTGGAGGATGAGAAAGGACTTTCCTAGAAACAGTGAGGGGAAGGTAAATATATATATACTACTTCCTGCCAGAAGCCATGTGAGGGGGTAGCGGGTGATGACCTAGAGGGGCAGCTGGTGTAGATGGGGAAGGGTGTCAGGACTTTGCCCTGCAGAAGAGAGCCACTGATTTTTCTCAGTTAATGGGGAAGTCACTGATGAGGGCCCACTAGGGGGAGGTGGATAGGGCACTGGGTGGAGGATGGACTGTGGCTGCAGAGAATGGGGCACCCATGTGGAGCTCAATGGCCCAGCATGGGTGAGAAGAGAAGAATGTCTGATCAGGGTGCAGAGAAAGGTTGGTCTTGGCAACTGACCTTTGGTGGCAGGGAAGGGAGGGAAAAGAGGGGCTGGAGAAGACTGTCTGAGTCCAGGTCCCTGGGTAGATGGTGACATCATCCACTAAAGCTGGGGCAGGGGAGATGCTGAGTTGGGCACAGTGAGTCCCAAGATGAGGACATCCAGCAGAAGTGACCATCAGGCAATTACAGAGAATCAGTCACAGAAGAAGCAAGGTCAGAATTCGGGGTGGGAGAGTGTGGCTCTAGTGGCTCCTGGTGTTAGAATGTACCCTCCCTTCCCCTTACCTTCTCCCCTTTCATCCCTGGAACACCAGAGGCTCCATCAGGTCCAGGCCGTCCCTCAGGACCCTGCAGAACATCAATGACAATCAGTCACCTTCCTGGGAAGGAAGGCAGGGTGGGGAGGTGGGTGAGGCCAGTGGGTCCAGGTCCTTATGCCAGGGTCAAGGCAAGAGTGCCAGTCCTGGTCCCAGCTGGGCTGCTGCTGGCTGTGTCACCTGGACCAGCATCCTTCCCTCTCTGGGTCACTCTCAGATTTCTTCCTCTGCAGGGGTGTCAGGAGCAGGACTGGACCTGGACGTTCTCCAGGGCACCCACCCAGGCCCAGCTCTGGGGTCCTGTGGTTTTAAGATCTCACAGCTGTCTGTCCTCCTACACTGGCCATGACAGAGCAGGAAAATGGTCCATAAGATGATATTCCTGGGGCTACTTCCCCGGAGTCTCAGCGATGGCTTGGATGTGGAGGATTTTGCTTGCAAACCTTAGCTGGCTGCTCTCTCCCCAGTCACAGACAATGTGACGTCTGCAATCTGTCAACTCTTCCCTGGTGAAGGGAAGCCCCATGGCCACAGAAACAGGGACAGAACTTCAGACACTCACGGGGGGTCCGGGTTCACCAGCAGCTCCATCCTTTCCAGGGGAGCCAGGGGGTCCATTAAAAACATCAGTTCCTGGTTTTCCTGGAATCCCCGGCAAGCCCGGTGGACCTGGGGGACCTGGAGGACCCTAGAAAACAAGAAATTTTGTTAGAAATGGTGAAGGGAGGGTAAATATGTACTGAGCATATATGTTCACACATTCCCTTCATTTCTTAAAATGACCCTACATGGAGGGCTTGGTGTCCCCGCAGCAGATGGGGACAGCCAGGTCAGTGAGACCAGGAGACTCACACACACAGCTAATCTGTAGAAGAATCGGGATTTGAATCTAGGGCTTTCCAAGCTCAATGAATCTCATTTTCTCCTAAGTGCTTCATACAGTAGAGATCTAATTAGCCGGAACGCCCAGAGGAGCTCTGGTTAATTGAGTGTTCTTATTAACCAGGAGGTCTACACTGCCTGCTACTTGAAACTCCTGAAGTGGACCTCTTAGCCTCTTGCAGGTTGGCTGGTCCCACCACCTGGCAGGCCCCTGGAAGATCCGTTCGGCTCCCACTCGACTCATTCCCTAAGTCCAGAGCTCTTCCAGCCCTGGTCACGTGGTCCTGAGGAGTGGGCAGAGGTCCAGCCCAGTGCAGCTTCTAACTGGGGGTCCATGCCCAGGACTCAGGGGAAGGACTGGGGGTGAGGTTGGGGCTGGGGAGGAGGCAACAGCTGCAGCTGGGGAAGGGAGGCGCTCCCCTGGGGGCCATTTAAGAGAGACTGGTGGAGCCCAGCCTTGGGCAGGGGCCAGGGAGCACAGGCGCCAAGGAGGGAGAAAGGGCTGTCTGGAGAGCTAAAGGCAGGGGTGGGGGTGCCAAA
The DNA here is from genome assembly GCF_045843805.1 of Urocitellus parryii. Lineage (NCBI taxonomy): Eukaryota > Metazoa > Chordata > Mammalia > Rodentia > Sciuridae > Urocitellus > Urocitellus parryii. The sequence goes on along the minus strand of NC_135534.1, from coordinate 179,033,483 downwards.
GGGCAGGGAAGACTTCAGGAAAGGTCTGGAAGTCAAGGTGTGAAATGCCATCCAGACAGGGAGGAGGCCAGGGGAGCTGTTTCTTGAACCAAGAGTGAGATGGGGGCAGGGGGATCAAAAGCCAACGGTGGAGGTGAAGGTCAGTGTGCAAACTTGCTGGGAGCAGCCTGCTGCAGAGGGCAGCCAGGGAAAGGAGGGGAGGGGGGAAGAGCAGGTTCTGAATATGAACTCAGGTCCAGACCTACTTCAAACCATAGGAACCCGATCAAAGTGGAAAATGTCAAACACGTAGGAGAGGAAAAGAGTAAGGAGCCCCATGGACTCTGCCAACAGCCCTCAGATTGGCCAGCCAGGTCCCTACTGCCTGTCCCTGCGCTCCTCCCTCCTGGTCCCAGGCACCAGACGGTGTCCCTTCACACTTACTCTTAACAGCTCCTCACTGCCCACGAGGTCCCCGGAGCCAGAACCGCCATCCAGGCCCCAGCCTAGGCCGGAGCCCTCAGCCTCCACTCCCACCTGAAGAGAGAAGAAATCCCCACAGCTTGGATTCAACGGTCTCCATGGAGGCCGCACCTCTGAGAGCGTCCCCAGGTTCTGCAGCTGTAGAACACCTGACGCCAACTTCCCCTTGCCTCGGCTGCTCCCTCCTGCTTCCATCCTCCTTGCGGCCCCCACCCCCAGTTCACAGGGGCCACTTTCTCGGCCTCCCTCCCAGCCGTCCAGACCTCACTCATCTTTCCAGGCCTCATTCTGCAGCAGCCTCCTCCAGGAAGCCCCCACTCCCCCATTCTCAGCAGAATTCACCTCTCCCTCCCTCTTCTCTTCCCTCTGGTCTCTGCCAAAGTCTCGATTTGGTGCCTGGACCCCCTGACCTAAAGTCAGTCGCTCATGTGTCTGTTGGCCCCTCCAGACAAGGGGCCCTGAGACTCCCTGTGTGTCCAGAGTCCAGTGTGAGACCTGGCTCCGTGACGTCACCAAAGGCCTCCAAAAAGGCAAAGGGAACTTTAAACTACTTCCTGGTCCCTAGTTCCTGAAGGCAGGAGCCAGGTGGGGCTTCCTTCAGTCTTAAATGGGTGTGTACCAAGTCTGGGAGACTCCAAGGAGGAGCCAGTTTGTGGTTGGAGCTGGGTGCAGGAAAGCCATGGTGGAGGGTGGGGGGGAGGAACTGGTGATGGAGGTGGGAGACCTGTTGGGAGGCTGTGGGCCTCAACCGGGGGAGGAAGAAGTAGCGCATAGCTGCTCAGGGGACTTGGGGACAGCCTGGGTAGGGACGGGGGAGGAAGAGGACCCCTTAAGAATGTTTCCTGGTTTCTCTTTTGGTGACCAGATAAATAGGGCACCATTCCCGAGATGGGGAACCCAGGGGGGAGAACAGGACTGGGGCAAGTGTGAGGAGTCCAGTTTGGGATGTGCTGAGTTGAGGGACCTCTGACCATTCAGGGCATGGGACATAAATGAATTCTGATGCTGAGCACACTGCAGGCTTCTGCTAGAGGCAGAGAGCCCTGAGGCCCGACTGGAAGGTACTCTGGGGGCTGACTAGGAGACTCTCCGGCCTGTGGCAGTCCCTGCGCACTGTGTGTGACAAGCTAGATGGGGAATCTCACGGTGGGCTCAGCAGCCCCAGAGGGTCCAGGAAGTCCATGAAGCCCCTCCTTGGCACCATCCAAAAGAGAACAAATGGTCAGCGAGGTGCCCCTCCAACCGACCCCTTCCTTTTGATAGAAACTGTGCTCGGTGTCAAGTTCTGATTACACAGAAGTGAAGATAGGCATCCATCTTCCCATGAGGACACCCTGACCCTCAGAGGTCAGGAGCCCTGGGTTCCTGTGCCACTGTGGTGGGAGGAAAGGCCCTGGGGGAAGAGCTGAGCGACGTGGACATGCCTGTGCGCGTGCCCTGGTCACCCAGGATGCCCCAGTCCTGGTCTGGGCACCACCAGAGCCCCAGCATCCAGCCAACCCAGCCTCCCCAATCCCCAGTCGCCTGTCCTGCCCACCTGCTGCTCCCAGCAGCCCCTGCCACCATCAGGGGTCTTTATTGTTCACAGGCTGCTTCCCTGGGCTCCTGGCCTCCTAGGGGACAGGCACAGTGCCGGAATCATCCCCAGGTCCCAGCTCCCCGCACAGGGCTGGTGCTCAGGAAATACCTTTAGAATGACAGAAGCACCCATTTGGAAAGGAGGAGAAAGGAAAAGGAGAGAGTTGCATCCCAGGACACATCGGCTGCCAAAAAGCACCCGGAGAAGCGGCTGCCCTGCCAAATAAGGCACCAGAATGGCTGAGACCAGAAGAGGAGGGGTGGGAACACTGCCAGGGAAAACCCCAAAGATCAGTGCTGTGACACACCCCTCAGAGCCACCAGAGCCCTGCTGTCCTCTGAATCCACACAGCCTCCCTTCCCCCACCTCAATGTGAGGATCTAGGGTTCAGGGCTAGGGCACCATCTGCCTGGGGACCACCTCCATGCAGCCCAAGGGAGCTGAGCAGGGGCAGAAGGCCAGGGCCACGTGGAGACGGGAAGGGCCCCCAGAGGCAGCTGGATTAACGCCCATGGCCAGGCAGGCTCCCTGAGCAGGCCTCCTTGGGATCACAGGCCAGGGCCACTGTGCTGCAGCCCCTTGGAAAGACTTTGCCACCAGCAGCCCTCTCAGTAGGAGGAACCTGTTATCTTTCTGTGGTGACCCACATAAGATAGCATTTCCATAAACATCAGCCACTTTATCTGGGCTAGGGTAAGCACCATCACCCACTTTTATAGTTGAAGAACTGATAAAGAACTACATGGAGATCCTGCAGCCCCTGAGAAAAGCCCAGGACCATGATCCTCGGGGCTCTTATTTGCTCATCACCCTCCCAGGAGGAAAACCAGGGACAGAGCTTAGACACAGAACACCTGAATGGGAAGGATCCTTCCAGAATAGATAGGGAAACGGAGGCCCATGGAGGTTGAGGACTCGGACAAGGTCACCAGCTGGTAAGAAGAAACTGGCCAGAACTGTCCCCTGCCATCTTCATGATCCCCACACCCTTGATCAGAACCTGTGAGTGTTCCAGAGCTGCCCAGCACAAACCTGCTCTCCTTTGGGCCTGGCCTGTCCTTTCACTCCCACATGTATCCGTTCAGCCTGAAACAAGAAAATTCAGTTAAAACTTGGTCACAATAGGGGCTGGGGATATAACTAGGGGTAGAGCACTTGCCTGGCATGTGTGAGGCCCTGAGAAACCACCAAAAAAAAAAAAACAAAGAAAAGACAGAAACAGACAAAAAACCCAAAAGCATGGTCATAATATCTTTGGGACATAAAGCTTCTGAGCTGATGATACTCCTGGGCCCAGGGGCCAGTGCTGGGCTAGCATCGGCGAGCCCATGGAGAGGCCACGGGCAGATCACAGCTCTAAGTTCCTATTGACAAGTGACTTCCAGGAAGATATTTGGAGTCACCCAGAGGTGGACAGTCAGTCCCATGTTTTGCTAGTGTTCCACAACACAGATTTTCAGATATATGAGTTCATTTTAAAGGCAATGTTCTCCCTATGTTCTAGAAAAGATTCTAATCTCTAATCAGTCCTTAGAAACAGAATGACTTGATTTCAACCACTGTGGCTCATGTCTCCAGATGGTGACTGTGGACAGTGCAAAAAAATCAAGGCAGAGAGTCCGGAGACTGAGGCCTTGATTTGACCTCTATTTGACCCCTGGGAAATGTGTGACCTTGAGCAAAGCTCTAATCTTCTCTGGGCCTCATCTGCAAAATAATCCTCTACAGCTGATTTATCGAGTGCATACTCTGTGGTAGGCAAAGTTTTCCACATATTCACTCTTTTAACCCTGGTGACAAATCAAGAGGTTAGGTACTTCGACTATGACCCAGTGTGGTGCAAAGACAGGAAGAGGTGAAGAAACGGGCTGTACACATGTGGCAGACCTGGGCTGGCATGCTGCCTCTCACCCACTAAGCTACACTGCTTTGGTGACTCCAAGAGTCAAAATCATCCTAAAAATGTTCTTGAGGGGGTGTCCTGCCGACCACCCTGACTGTGCCTTTTTTTTAATCTTTATTTTTATATTGTGACAAGAATTGAACCCAGTGCCTCACACATGTGAGGCAAGCGCTCTACCACTGAGCCCCAGCCCCAGCCCCCCTATTGTGCTTTTTAACTATCTGCTCAGAACCACTTCAGTTTCCCACAGGCCCCCAACACAGGCATGCAGTGGTGATCTGTCCTCATCGGCTGTGCGCTGGGATGACTTGCTGTGTGTTCATTTGTTTCTCCCTTTCTCTCCTCTCTCTCTCTCCCAGCTCCATTCCCTGCTTCTTGGAGCTTCCCCAAAAAACTGATTGTAAAAATCATAAGCCCCTATGGTGGAAAATTCCAAAACGTATCAAGGACCTAACAACCTCCCACAACTCTACCCCTTCAAGGCAAAAACTGAATATTTAGGGAGAGTTTTTCCTTCCAGAGTATTTCCTTTTTAAAGAATGTTAATATTGTTTTAAATTTTTAAAAATATTTTTTGTTCTGTTTAGTTGTACATGACAGTAGAATGTATTCGGACATATACATAAATGGAGTACAACTTCCCATTCTTGTGGTTGTACATGTTGAGGAGTTACACTGGTTGTGTATCCATATATGAACACAGGAAAGTTGTATCGGATTCATTCTACTGGCTTTCCCATTCCCATCCCCCCTCCATTCCCCTGACTCTGCCCTGTCCTGTTTGGTGATCCTCCCCTCCTCCCTCTTCTACTCCCACCTATTATGAGTTAGCATCTGCATATCAGAGAGAACATTTAGCCTTTGGTTTTTTGGGATTGGCTTATTTCCCTTAACATAGTAATCTCTAGTTTTACCCATTTACCAGCAAATACCATAATTTCATTCTTCGTTATGGCTGATGTAATTTCTGTTATGTATATATACCACATTTTCTTTATCCATTCATCTGTTGAAGGGCACCTAAGTTGGTTCCATAGCTTGGATATTGTGAATTGAGCTGCTATAAATGTTGATGTGGCTGCATCACTATAATATGCTGATTTTAAGTCCTTTGGGTATATGCCAAGGAGTGGGATAAGTGAGTCAAATGGTGGTTCCATTCCAAGTTTTCTAGTCTTCCAGGGTTTACATGTGAATATTTTTAAATCATTAAGGCCACACAATATATCCAAGTTTATAACCAGCTTCTTTCACTTCACATGTTTCCCCATTATTAAATATTAATAAGAGTAATAACTAATAACTGTGTAATGTTCCATTATTTGAATATAGTTTAATTCCATCTCCTGTTGTTGGCTAATTAAATCATGCCTCATTTTTCTCTACCACAAACAAAACTGAGATCAACACCTTGTGAACAAAGCCTCTTCACATATCAGACTATCTCCATTAGAACGGATTCCTGAGACAGAAGTTTCTGGTTGTGGTTTCATGGTGGTTAGTTTACAGTTGTTAATATGCAGTTTCATGGTCATTAACAGACGTGGACAAGGTTTCCCAGAAGCAGTAAATCCTCAACACTGCCAACAGCTTGGCCGGCCTCTCCAGGCCACTTTCCCCAAGTAGAAAACACAAGGATTTAGGACAAACAACCCAGTTTCTTCAAGAAATCAGCAGCAAAAAGAATGTAAGAGACAATCAGAGAATAAAAGACTCCTGGGACACTTGTTAACCCCATGTGATGGTTAGCCCTTGCGGGGGGGAAAAAAGGCATTTAAAAAATAATCAGGGTGTTAGTTAATATGAAGGGATCACTGTTGACTGGTTAATAGATGACGACACTGTGGGTATGACAATACAAAACAGAAAGGTCCCAGATCAATCTCTTAGCAATGTGCACGAATTATTTACAAGTTAAATGGTATGATGTTTGGAATTTTAAACAAATACTCCAGCCCTCCCCTCCCCTGAAAAAAAGATGGTGGTAGTGAGGTGGTAGTGATGGTGGTAGATGAGGCAAGATTCTCAACGGTCAGTGATTGCTCGAGCTGAAGGATGGCCACGCGGGGGTTAATTAGACCATTCTAAGCCTCTTTGTGAATTTTTTAGATTTTTCAAAAATAAAAAGCATCATAGCCCAACTTGCTCCCAGGGCTGGTCACCTGAGTTCATCCCCTGGGGTCCTGGACCCAGACTCTGTGGTGCTAGAGGCTGCCTGGGTGTGCATGGGGCACAGCTGGATTAAACCTAGGGTCCCTTCTCCCCTCCTTCCCTTATTAGTGATGACGAGGAGGCCTGGGCCTCTAGGAGTCAGGGGCATCCCTCAGGGTGGAACCTCGCTCCTGGCTCCCCACTGAGGGTCTCATGGATGAGAACACAGGGGGCTGAAGCTCAGGAGCAGGGACTGTGCAGGCAGCAGGCCTGGGGCTAACGCCAGCACTGCCCCTGGAGGCCGCCACAGTGGCAGGTGTCTTTACCTCCCAAGAGCCTCCTCCTTCGTGTAGAATGGAGACCGCTCACCTGACACCAAGACTGTGGGGTAAATAGGACCAGGGAATGCTGGCACAGGGTGCTCCATCCGTCCCTTCAGACAGCTCAGTTCCTGCCCCCTGACTGTGAATTCCTCAGGGATGGGAAGAAGATCACATGCTTCTCTGTCTCCAAGTGTCTGGACTGAGGGCCCTGAGATGCCATGTGTCCCGGCTGAGTCATGACTACAGGAGGGACACTGTGACTACAGGGTCGGGAAGCAGCGTAGTGAGCACCAGGCCACTGGAAGAGACCCTTGGCCACGGGGAATTCTGGACTCCCAGCAGCCTCTCTTGACCTTCTTTCCACAGCCCCTTGGCTTCTGGGTCAGCTGTGGCTGAACGTTGAGTCAAGGGTCACTTAGGGAACTGAGGTGCCTAAGCTGGTCACCAACCAGGGAGGGGGGTCCTCTAAAAATATATTCACTTTTGAACAGTGATTTCACTCCCTGCTCCCCATGCCCTCCAAATGAGGCCCAGCTGTGGGCTTCCTATTTCTAAAAGATGAAGCTACAGCCCTTGACTGGGGACAACCTCACGTGTGGGTACAGAGTGTCCCTCACAGCTACCCTCTTCACAGACGGGAAACAGTCTCAGAGAAATGGAAGGATTTGCTTCAGGTCACACAGGAGCAGTCCAGAATCCTAGAAACTTGTGCGGAAAGGGACTCAAGGGTCTCACACTGAGCATGCTTCTGTCCCCTCCACAGTCCCCAAGTCACACAGTCAGTGTGTGTGTCTTCCCACTGTGCCTGTTAAAAAGGTCTCATTTCAATTAAAAAGGCCAGCTGGGACCGAGGCTAGGTCCCCTCAATATTTACTTCTTGCTTTTTCCTCCCCAGGTTCAAGGCCCTCAAATACACAATGAGATGAGAAATGAGAACCCGTCTCTGAAAAGGACAGGGGCCGCCCCTACTCTTCCCTGCCAGAGCTGCCAGCCACATCGTCACACCTCCCAGCCACTTACCAGAGGAGTGACTTGTCTCTCAGGAGCTGCGGTGGGGACAGGGAGTGGTGGCCCGTCAGGGGGAGCACTGCTGGGTCCCTCACCTCCAGCCGTGGCAGGGGGCTCCTCCGTGGAGGTTGCTGCCCAGTGGTCATCACCAGGTGCCTGGAAAGGAAACCGCCCGTGGAGTGACACTGCCCGTCCATGTGGCTGTGGGCATTGTGGTCACAGCCATTTCTGTGGTGCTAGCTCCATTTCAAGGCACTTTCTCACCTACAACCTCCATTAACCACCCCCCACCCCTGGGGCACATTCTCAGAAGCCGCAGTTCACAGGCCCTTCAGGGATCTGTCTCCCTTGGGGCTTAGCTAGGAAGCTAAGTCCCCTTTCTACCTCTGACCACTTGTCTCTGAGACAGTTCTTTTTGGGCCAAAGCCGGGAGGCAGCAGATTGGGACAATGTCTAACCCCTCTGTCATGCTCCTGTCATTGCACCCCACCCCCACCCAGGTGGCATCTCCCCAGACCCTTCATAATGAAGCTGAATGTGCCTCTGCAGAGGCCACTAACTACCCCAACCTAGGATGCTCACCTCTCTCTCTCCCAGGCCACAGAGGACCCTAGAAGACACTTACAGGAGTGACCACTTGCCCAGGGGCCGCAGTGGGTGCAAAGGTAGCCAGGCCATCTGTGGGGACCCCACTGGCTTCTTCTTCCTCGAAAGTGACAAGGGGCACTTCTGAAGCAGCTGCAGCTGTGGCTAAATGTTCTTCATCCTTTGGACCCTGGAACGAAACCAGCATGAAGGATCTGGCATCGTGGCCAGGCCCCTGCTGCAGGGAGGAGACCCCTGGGGCCATCAGACAACCGACCTTAACTCCCTTCCCCTTGCTTATCAGGAACTGCACCTCAGCTCCAGGCTCCTGGGGCTCCTGTTAGAATGAGGCTCTCAGGGCATCCCCAACTCACCCCGGGAATCCCTCTAGCACATCTCTGCCAGGTGCTTACCTGGCATAGCTCCAATAATGGGAGCCCACCCCCTCTACAGGCAGCTGGGCTCAGACAGTCCTGCTGGTCAAGCCCACTTTCTATTAAGCTAGGACTTGGTAGACCTGACCCTGGTTTTCAACTTGTGGTAAGTGCTTTGTCTTTAAAGAATAAACAGGGAGGAGGAGAGAAAGGGAATCAGAAGGAGGAGTGGGGGAAGGGGAGAAGGAGGAGATCACTTCATTCAAGGAAATGACCCATGCAACTGCCAAGTGGCCTGGAGAGCTCTATCACTGGACAGTGCACATCTTCCCACTGCAGTTTCCCTGCATGGACCGCAGACCAGAGCTGGATGCTGCTGGAGCAGCTTGACACAGACCAGGGAGCATGGTGTGGACGGCCTTGAGGCCGGGTTATGGACCTGGGCCTGGCCACCCTGCATGCATTCACTCAGCAACCACTCGGTGCCCATCATGCAGCAGGAGTGAAGCACACCCAAGAGCAGATATCTGCAAGCCCTGTCCTCGCTGAGCTTGTGCCCTGCTAGGGAGCCAGGTATGAACCAGTGGGCAGGTTCATTACGGATCACAGGATGATGGGCCCTTCCAAGGGCAAAGACGGCCCCTTCCTGAGGAAGTGGTGTTGGAGGTGAGCACAATGGAAAGGACGAGGCTTCCCAGCAGACAGGGGTATGAGAAGGCTGTGAGGCAAGAGGGACAGATCTGCTCAAGAGACTGGAAGAAGATGGGGGTGGGAAGCAGGGCCAAAGCAAGAGGGTGGGGAGAGACCAGCCAGAGGTGTGGTCAGCACGGTTGGCCAGCCAGACCCTGCAAGGCTGTCTGTGGGTCAGGATGATGGGAAGTTCCCAAGCAGAGGGCTGATACCCCAGAGAGGACTGGAGACAGAGGCCAGAGAGGCCAGGGAGGGTCTGAGAAATCACCTGGTCTGGGGGCACCATTTAGTCCAGGGGATGGCACTGGAGGACAGAAGTGGTCATAAGGGGTTTAGGTGGAAAAATCACTTAGACTCCATATTTGATGAGATGTGGATGTAAGGAAGGGGGAAAAGAATTCAGCACTAGCCCACTGGGAGATGGATGGTCCACTTCTATGAGGTGGGAATGCAGAAGTGGACATCAGGAGTTAGCTTTGAATCTATTGAGTGAAGAACCTGAAGACATCGATTATAGGGACGCTGTCAGGACAGTCTCGTCCAGGGCCTGGAGGACTTATGTTCAGCTTCAGGAGCTGAAGGCAGACGCAGGTGAGCAGGACTGGCCATGCCCTCCACCTGCTGGCCTGGTCTGCCTGCACCCTGACACCCTGCTGCCCCTTCTGATAGCCAGCTGCAACTCCATCTCCTTTCCCACTCCCACCTGGCCACCACCCTCATGCTGGCTCCCCTCCCCCATGCTGGCTCCCCTCCCCCATGCTGGCTCCCCTCCCCACTGGCCTCCTGGGGCTGTGCCACACACCAACCCAACCTGGTGAGCTCCACCCCTGAGCGAGCATTTAGTCGGAGAACTGTCTCCCTCCCCACAGGGGACTAGCTGAGTGTGGGACCCACACTGAGAAGGCCAGTACCCAATCCCAGCACTTCATGCTCCTTACCAGGGTGGCATCTTCCCCAGAGTCCTGGGTGAACGTGGAGAGGGCCGGCTCCCCTGTGGGCATGCTGCCAGCCTCTGTTTCCTCAGCAGTGCTGACGGGCACCTCAGCCTCCCCTGTTGCTGTAGTTGCTAAACCTTCATTATCCAGTCCCTAAACAGAAAGGCATGCTGAGGGACCATGGCAGTGGACCAAGACCCTGGACCACTGGGCTGTTGCCGGAGGGAGCACACAGATAGGGCCCCTTGTGCACCTATATCCTGTCGCTCCTGCACCTTCCAAGCAAGTACTTAACCAAGATGGCACCTTGCAGGGGTGCCCGCAGTGTGACATTAGTGTGGGAATATGGACTCCTGCCCCCATCACCCTAGCAAACAGCTGTGCCATGTTACCCTCGGGTGACACTTGCTCTCCAGTGGTCTCTTCCAACCTCTGCCACCGGTCCCAAATGCAGAACTTCACAGGTACTAAAGTCCTTGGGTGGGGGTAAAACCCCAGGCTGTGGGCTCCAGGGTCTTCTTGCTGAAGGAGCTATCTGTACTCACTGACCACTTGACCACTCACTGTCTCCTGCTCTTCCTAGCACAGTGCCATCTGGCTCCACTCCTCCCACATCTAAAACTGCTCCCTCAACCTTACTCAGGTTCATGTTGAGAATTCGGTGGAGGCTGGAGGCCCCTAATCTTTCTCCCCTGGGAAGGCAGATTTCCAATCTGACTACATCTCTTCCTTGTTTCCTACCTTTCAATGGCACCTTACTTCTGCTGGATCCCCTCAGGCTCCTTGACGGAGTCTCAAACCTGCCCTGCCACGGTCTCAGAGGCCTCACAGAGGCCCATGGTCACACTGTACTTGTTTTGTTTTACAAAGCTGCAGGCTTTCCTTCTGCCACCCCCTTTCATGGAACACCTGTCCCATCCCCATCTGCCCGGCTACTTCCTCTCCACCTCCCAGGCTCACTTTTTACCTCCTTCACCCCAAAGCTGGTCTCTGGGCCCCTATTCTATGCTCACCAAGCAACTATAGCTTCTGCTCTTGAACCTCTTACTACTGAGTTTCCAGAAACCAGGACCATCCTATTTACCATCTGTTCCCACTCCAGGGCCAGCAGGCCACAGCCCTCCACAAACTCTTGCCCAGTTGGTGAAGCCACACCTCAGCCTCCTACTCAGAGCCACCAGACTTGGCCTCACAGGGCTTTACTCTGCACTTTGCAGGGAGATGAGGAAGGCTAGTTAACTGCTCCAACTGGGTTGACCTCCTCCCTGATAGCAGGTGACACACAGCAGGCACTTGAGTTACTTACAGAAGTGAACCCTTCCCCGGGATCCTGGGTGGTCATAGGCAGGGTTGATCTCCCAGTGGGCGAATTGCTGAGCTCCGCTTCTGGGGTGGCACTGACAGGCACTTCAGCCTCTCCTGCTGCTGTTGCTGCTAACCCCTGCAAACACAGACATCACAGGAGACACGTCACTGGGCCCCTGGTCCTGGTCCACGTGGAGAGAACAGACAGCCTGCTCCCCTCCAGCAACCTGCATTTCTGCAGCTCCTTTACCCCAGGCACTTCCACGTCTACCACCCCACCCCAGCCCCACGCCTGTCCCAGATTTGCAGAAGCCAGGACAGAACAGATTGCTGGGCACCCTGGTCCCCTGCTTGACTCAGTGTCTTTGCCCCTCTGGTAAGGGGTGATTGCTGCCTCCTGAGTCAGTCTGCTCTAGCTCTGATGCTTCTGCCTGGACACAGGGGCCTTCTGCCACCCCTGTCCACATGCACCAGTCCAGACAAAAGGACAATGTCTTTGCCCCTGACGGCTTCAGAGATGTGCAAGCAGCACCTGCATCCTCCTCAGCCTTCTCGAGGCCAGCTACTCCTCTGTCCTCTCTTTCCCATGACTTGGCTTCCTCTGGGCAATACACAGGATGAATTCAAGAAAGTGACACAGCAAGGGGACAAATGGAAACAGAGCGGCTCTGGCTGCCAGTGTCCTCAAGTGGCTATGTTTTATGTCTATTTTTCAAAGTTTTTCATTTTTTATTTTTATTTTTAATTTTTTTGCTTTTGAATACTAAACACAGAACGCTGATCCAAGACAGATTTCCTGCTGCAGGACTTCTCAGGGCCTATATGAAGGGAAAGTCAGAGCATTTCCCAAACATACTTGTCCTCAGAGCTCTTCTTTCACATAACATATTGTCCTTGCAGACTTATCCTCTCCCCATAAAGACACGTAAGAAAGATGACATCACAGGATATCAATTGAGACTCTCTCTCTGACTCAGGATCAGCTAAAGCCCCAAAGGGCAAGTACAATTCCATTTGCAAATTCCAAATCCACCTGATTCCACAGCCATCAGGTAACTTCCATGTGCTAAAAGAAGTGGCTGCCTCACTCATGGGGACATGCTAACAGACAATGGCGTGACAGTTCTACCAGTTTTAGGCCATCCTACTTCCCTGATAGAGAGGGGAGCTGAGTGACTGGAGAGGAAAAATTTTAGAGTGCTGTTCTTTCTCCCCCTCCTCTCCTCCCAAAAACCATCTGGCAAGCTGGATGTGTATTCTCTGGAATTTGGGAGACACAGGGACTGGTGTGATGCTTTCCAGGGAGACAAAAGGCGAAAGTAGGGGACCATCTTGATCCAGAGAGGGAAGGGAAAGGGAAAGGGGACAGAGGAGATGGGATGGGAGAAAGGGACATAGGGGGACACAGGGACGGGAGGGGAATCTGTCTGCAGCTGTTTTACTGGACACACACAAGATATAATCTCTGCAAAGGGAGCTGGTTAAATTCATCAAGCTATGGCCTCTACCCAGAGGCCCATCCAGAGGGTGTGGAAGCCCAGGCAGAGGTTTAAAGGCCAGCAGTGGAACTTTGGTCCTCCTAGGTCTCCTGCAGGAGGACCTCAGAGGAATCCCAAGAGCCGCCACAAGAGAAAGTTCCAGCATCTTCCCCTCCAAAGGCCCAGATCCTAATTTCACCCAGCTGGGCCTTCCTCTCCAGGTGCAGCAGCCCCTGCAGATGTTAAAAGCAGCTGCTCCAGGGCCACAGGAAGTGAGGAGGAGAAAGAAGGAAATAGAGAGGAAACCCCCCAACAGTGCTTCCTTCCCTGGGTGATCCTGGTGTGCACCAGGCCTACACCTGCAAAGGGGAGAACTTATTTGTATTTTTGTTAATTTTTTTTTTATATTATCCTGGACTGACCAAGTGAAATACCTGTGAAAATCTGAGTGTGACCAGATGATTGGGAGAGATGAGAACTGTCTGAGTCTTCATCCCAGGAGAGGGAAGAAATGATCTGGCACTTTAATTTTTAGCAGGGGTCATTGTGAGAGAGCTACATTTGCTTTAGTTTTGTACCCCACTGTGTCCAGCATTTCAAATACTGCTGGCATTGCAGGTGGAAGAACCAATCACCCAGCAATAGCATGGACGCGCCTGCAGTTAATGTGATTCTGTCTTGAAGGGGGCTCAAAGGGCTGAGGAGTCTCCACAATGGAGCAGGAGGGAGGTGGTTTCCATGGTGAGGGCCTGGCATGCATCATTAGGCAGGTGTGAGGATGAGCGGGGGTCGCATTTCCTCCACCTTGCCTGGTGCATCCTGGAGCCCAGGGAATCTTGCCTCTACATATCATGAGGACAGGGGCAGTCCAACTAAAATCCTCCTGGTTCTCTATGGTTTCCAAGTCACCATTAGGTTTGAAATAAGCAAAGTTCACCACTGGCTTACAAAGGAAATTTGCCATTCACTCACCTCTTCTTCAGTGACAGGGAAGGCCCCGCTCCCTGAGCCAATCTCAGGAATGGGGTCACCATCCACAGGAGGAAGTCCCTCCAGGGTGTCATTCAGGATCTCACCTGACCCTACAGGAAGAAGGCATTCTGTAATTAATAACTACATTTTTCATTGTTGGAAAAGAATGAACTGTCTCTTTACCTGCTAGCTTGGTGTAACTTGGAAAGGTGTAACAACATAACATTAGATTAAGAAGAAAAAAAAAAACACGTTGCAGAACAAGAGGGTAAGGTAATATTGCTTGGTGGCTTCCATCACCAGCTCTGGTACCTCCACCAGCCGAGAATTCTGCTTTGCCACTTACCAGGAATGTGACCTGAGGCAGATTGCTTAGTGTATGATGCAAGCTGGTCACCTACAAATGAGGGATCATAATACTTCCCACCTCATAGGGTTGTTTGCAGGATTAATTGATAAATTAATGCAAGAAAAGCATTGAGAAAAGTTCACAGCATATAGGAAGCGACTGATAAACTTTCATTGTTATTGTGGTTCTGTATTTGTAAAATATAGAAAAAAAACAACCCAAACTATATATGACTATACATGTTCTATCATTATTATATACATTCTATAATATTCATGTTAAATAATAATGATATTATCTAACATACATGTATATGTGTGTGTCTATATGTTTATATACATACTTGGCTAAACCACAGTACTTAATATTTGTATCTTGAAGAGGATAGGAGTGGAAGGAGAAGAGGAAACTATTATTGCTCATACAACTGTGTATTGATTAAATTGCTACCACATGCACACATTTATTTTATAATTTAAAAAACAAGTGGAGACCTAAGCAAAGAAAAAGAAATTACACTAAAGTAAATGCGTGCTGTGCTTGTTATCCACCCCATCCCTCACCCCCACCCCTCCTTTAATCCCCCAGCCAGTCATTAATTCTAACTGGGACCTATCCTACTATCAGGCTGCCTGGGAAGAGCCGGGCAGGAATCCCAGGATTCTGCCTCCCTACTATCACCAGAGCATGTGTCTTGCTCCCGTGGGCACAATGAAACCTTTCACTAATATTTTCACAGAGTAGTGGCTGAAGTAGGGGCCTTGAAGCTGGGAGGACCCGTTTCCAGACCGGGATCCTTCTGCACACTACAGTCACTCATCCCCTGGTCAGAACAGTGTGGGGGAAGTGTTAGGCTCTCTAAAGGACCCTGTGCCACCAGGAACTTGAACTACAGAGCACAGGCACCAGCGGGATGCGGGTGTCCTCCCTGCACTGACCACCAGGGGGCGCTGTGCAAGCGGCCCGCGGGCCTTTAGCCTCTTTCCTGACCCTGGGAGGGTGGAGGCCAGGTAGGTGCTGGTGGGGAAGCTGGTAATACAACTATGTGGGGGCTTTCCCTAGCTAGGGATAATGCTCAGGGTGCAGGTTTCCTTCTCCCCATCATCTGGGTTGTCTACAAAACAAGATTGAAAGGAACATTTTAGTCAGTCCCTGGTTTTCCTCTGGCCTTTGAGGGGCAGGTTAAAAAGTTAGGCTGATCTTGTGCTGGGTTCTGGGTCACTCTCCATTCCAATTCTGCCTGCTCAAACTAGGAGAGTCCTTGCCCTGCCCTCTGCCCTGACAGCTCCTAGCCCCTTCCTTAGGGATTGCAAGTCCACCAGAACAGCACTTGCAACTCAAAATCACTTCTATGACCCATTCACTTGGAAGGCAGGATTACTGACACGCTTGGTTAAGGACTCTAAGGCTGGGAAATGCTCAGTTCCTTGCCCCAGACCCTCAGCAAATAGGCTCCTGTGCAGGGCTTCCATTCAAGCTGTGTCCCAGGACCCTCTGGCTCTCGCAGCTACAGCCTCACTTCCTGGTTTTACTATAACTTTATTAAATTACTATACAATTTTCTTCTGTCCAATACTGTATATCATCTCTTAACCACCAACTTCCCAAACCTAGTTATTAGACTAGCATTCATTAACTGATGGAGAAGCAAAAAGAGTAATGATAAATATTATTGCAGAAGACTTAGAAAATACAGAAGTCCAACAAAAAAAAAAAATAAATAAAATCCACCTACAATCCTAACACCCAGAGATAACTGGAGATAACTGCTCCTAACATTTTGTAACATCTCATAGGTTATATCTAATACAGCCACATTGATCTACATAGCTATTCATAAATGGATATAAATAACATATTCAAAATGAGGTCAGCACAAAGTTTTGAAATCTGCTTTTTCAGTGGAATAAACCAAGAGCATATTTCTGGGTCATTAAGATTCCACATCATTGGGGAAGATACAAGTGACATAGAGTTTGCCCACCCATTCTTTATGACGGGCACTCTGGGTTGTTTTTGCTATTAGGAATAGCACTGCTAGAAATGACCCTGTCCCCACACCTCAGAGCTCTGGCCTGGGTTGTAACAGTGGTGTGAAATGTCCCCAGGTTGGAAACCCAGCAACCACTCAGTGAAAAGCCATCCCCTGTCCCTGGGCCTCAAGACTTGCCTGGTTCTAGGTTGCTGTGCTGGACAACGCTGGAGGTGTTTTCTGGGGTCTCCTCTGGTATGGGTTCACCAGAAAGCTCCGTGTCCTCGTAGGGAGAGGGTGAAGTGGGAGGTATATTTATGGGATCCACTTTTGCTTCTTTAGGCTGAAAGGATGAAAAATGAGACCCAAAAGGATTGACTTGACAGAAAAGCTCAAAAAAAAAAAAAAAAAAAGACAGTGACTTTCAGAGGAGAAAATAACTTATCCACAAAGTGCTGAATAAGCCAAGAAAGCTGAGTCCCCCTTGCTGTGTCCTGGGCCATCACCACACCTGCCTCCCAGGGCCTGAAGCCATGCTCATTGGATCATAATAAATCCCCATCAGCTCACAGCAAGACTCTGCTCATCTCAGCCACAGGTCTGAGCACAGGGACCACAGTTCTGTCATCCCGGAAGCCAGGGCCAGCACAGAGGAAGTGCCCGGTGAAGATGCACTGGGTGAGGGAACGAACGAGCGGCCCAGTGCATGAGCCCCACTGCACTGGGACTACCACACCAGTCCAAGCCCAGGTGTGTCCTGCTGCTGAAGGCCTATGCATATGAAAGACGCAATGGCTTCCTTCCAGGGACCATCCCTACCTACCAAGGAAAATCAAACACAAAAACTCAACAGCTGGAAACAGCAGTTCAGAGATCCAAGCAGAAATCCCGATGCAGGTCCTAAGGGTCACATCACTCCCAGCCGCAGCAGCAGCTCGTGAGACCCAGGGCTTGTTGGCATCCAAATGATCTCATCACTTTCTAAGAAGAAGGTTGCTAGGGGAGGAGGGATGAGAGGAAGGGCCCAGTGTCCAAATTGTGATATGAATAAGAAACAGATCTTGTTAGTATGCTAAGACCTCAGGGTTAATGTCTTAATGCAGCATCACTTATCTATCCTAACAACACAAGGATATTTCTTTACTGTCAGAATCTAGTGTATACACCGTGGATCTCTGACCCATCAGAACAGGGAAGATTCTCAGGCTCCCCATAATTTGATGGTTCCAATCTTACAGTCAGAACTGGGTCCAATCCCAGCTCTCTGCTTATTCGCTGAGTTATGTTGGGCAAGTCACATAACCTCACTGAACCTCAGCCTCCTGCTCTGTCCATATGTATTCAGAGGTTGAAAGGGCATGGAAATGCTCAGCACACCTTTATTGTCAATACACCAACATCCCATATTCATTACTGAAAAAGCTGCATGAGGAGATAAACAAAAACAGAAAATAATCACTTTAAATACCAAAACCCAGAGAAAAATCACTTGTCAATTTTATTGTCGTATAAAATCTCCAGGATGGAGGTGGGAGTGATGGTTGCAGGGAGCTGGGCCTTGCAGAGTGAGCAGAGTTACAGAAAACAGGGCTGGAAAGAAGGGTGGACAAGTTCAGGGCCTGACAACCTGAGCTTGGCAAAGGCCCAGGGTTGGAGAAGAGGCGGGACAGAGCCTGAGAGGCAGGGTGCAGGAGGGGGTGGTGAGAGGGGCTTGCACCAGGAACTTGCAGGTGAGCAGCTCAGGCAGGAGTTTTTATTGGAAGACCCCCTCCACCTGCCCCACCCCCTTCCTTACCACACACACACTTAGGCAAAGGTGACTTGGATGCCACCCCAGGGTTGAGAGGGATATTAATTCTTATTCATCATAAAACAGAACTTTCCAGAAATGCAAAAGTGGAGTCCATAAATTCTCATACACAAATTTGCCCCTTCATAAAAAAGCTAACTCAACACAAGAGACAGGAATGAGGAGAAAGGCAAGGAGGGACTGATTTTTAAGTCCCTGACCCGGCAGACAGTCCACGGTTCAGTTCAACGGTTATGGCTCATGTCTTGGAAGGTGCAGGCAGATAAGGCAGAGGATGGGGAAGTGAGCTGACAGAGAAGGGAGGGACCATCTGAGGTGAAGGGGCAGATTCCCCACCTGGAGGGGTGGCTGGGAGAAGGAGCCGTGGAGCCCTTCCTGGAGATGATAATGATAGAAGTCTCAGCTCTGGGAGGTACAGGAAGCACTCCCCACCCAGACCTGGAGACCGGGCTGTGTCACCTCCAGGCTGGGTGGCCCCCAGGCCAAGCTCTCATGGCTCCTTTCTTCTGTGCCTTCTAGAAAGTAGATTCCAAAACACCTCCCTACAGACAGGACCTAAGGAAGTGTGAACACGTGGTCAAACATGAACCCTACTTGGATGGAGGGGTGCCCAGGGGAAGGATCCTGAGGATCAGAATGGACCAGTCAGGGTCAGGACCACCAGGCCCAGAGCCACGGATCAGGGGCAATCCTCAACCACAGAGGGCAGCCCTGGGGCTTGGCAGCCTGTGGGCCCCAGCCACCATCCACCAGCCAACCAGGAAGCAGGTGGCAGGAAAAGGTCCCAAGAGGAACGGGCATCTGTGCGTGCCAGGTTCTCCTAGCCCTGAACTGAGTTCATCTGAGGCCTTGTCTCCCCCACTCCTTGCAAGAAGCCCATCACTCCACCAACCCCAGCAAGCACCCCCCACAAGCTGCCGGTGCCAAGCACTCTCCCAGCGTTCACCCGAGTCCAAGCTTAGTGAGGTTATGTGACTTGCCCAACATAACTTAGCTAATAAGCAGAGAGCTGGGATTTGATCCAGTTCTGACTGTAAGTTCCACATTTAGTAGGATTCTTATCTGCACCAGTTCTCTTAAAATCTTTAAGAAAAGTGGGGCAGGGAATCTGAGAAAGTGTTTGGGATGCCCTAGAGGCCACCAAGTCCACCAACTCACCAGCCACTTTACCACTTCTCCATGTCCTCTGGGAATTTCTCTCACAAGGCTCTTGGCCGATGTGTGACCTCCCTCTGCCCCTGCCCCTGTACCATGTCCTGTGAGGGGGCCAGGCTGGGGAGTCTGTCAGGCCAGGCTCAGTTCCTGACTCTGCCACCATGTGTCCTTGGTAGGGCCACCTGGCCTCCTGGGCATCCCCTTGCACATCTGCATAGTGGGGCTTCTGCTGCCGCCCTGGTAAGGTGGTTGCAAGAAATAAGTGACATCCTGTGGGCAAGAATGCCAGGCCCGCAGTGGGTGCTGAGAAATGCCACTTCTCCCCTGCCTGGCTCCAGAGCTGCCTGGCTCCTCTGACCCCTCCCAAGCTCCCATCCCTGTGACCATCTCACATTCTCAGACCCAATTCTCTTTTCCTGTCCCTCTCTGAGGCTACCCTGGGTTATTATCATCTCTGCCTGAGATGGCCTCCCTCCAAATGGGACTGGTATGCTAGGATCATCATTCGGCTCCAAGCCCTGAGGGACCACCACTCTGTGCCCTGCTGTCCTGTGTCCTGGACAGAGCAGCCCAGGGCTGATGGGTGCAGGGGATTATAACACTGCCCAGAGTGGCCACCCTCCCTAGTCACCAGATGGGCAGGCCCACTGGACCCTTAAGTTCCATCATGCCAGCCAAGAATGGACCTCCATTCTGGGGACAGACTCACAATCCTCCTGAGCCAGGAATGCATGGGTGGGCATCAGGAGACCTGCGCCTAGGCACCCTTGGGCCAGTTTCTTCCCCTCTCTGGACCTCAGTTTGCCCATCTGCATTAGGAGCAGTTTTCTGTACACTCCTGTACAAGAAGTGACAAGTCCCTCCAGCACTAACAATTACAGTCCTATTCCACAGCATCCACATCCCTGTCACCCTAAGTCTAGAGTTTGCAGCCTTTGTCTCATTGACACCTCTCCCTCTGTCTTCTATAAGAGGTGAGCTCACAAAGTAAGCCAGTCCAGAGGAGGTTGCTGGAACTTTCTGTGCTCAGCGATGGAGATGCTCCTTGCTAAGTCACTGAGCACAAAAATAATTCGGCCACAGGCCACAGTGGGCATTCCCAGCAGGCAAGAGGCTGAGTACCAGAAGGAGGGCAGCCCTTCCCATGGGGCTGGGGTGGCTTGGCAGCTCACAGGAGTGGGGCCCCGCTGTGCTCTGGCAGTCCTCACAGCTGGAGTGGAGGCCCAACTGTGCTCTCTCCTAGCAAATGCCACAGCAGTCATTGTTCAGAGCCACTTCCCTGGAGCCAGGCACTAGGCTGAGATGTGCCCCTGCTGCCACCTCTCTCTCTTGCTACAGCCTGGGAGAGAGGACTACCACTGTTGCCGGTCTGGGGAAGGGCAGCTGAAGTTCAGGCAAGCTGAGAAGTGATCCAAAGCCACAGTAGTACATGATGCCTACCTTGCACAGTCCTCTCATGGCTACGCATACAGGGGAACTGGGAGGTTGCCAAATGCCCACTAGCCAGTGCCCTCCTGGCCTCCCCAGAGGACCCCACAACTGACCTCACAGATCTGAAAGCAGAGATGTCAGATCCTGGGCCCTGGGCACCAGCCCCCAACAGCTGACCCAGCTCACAGGGAGCAGCAGTCCATACTCACCGGGGCTTGAGTGTGAGTGACGGCCTCTAAGATCTCGGCCACTGTGTCCGGGTCCTGAAGCCCGCTGCCCTCTCCTGATGCCTGCGAGGAGACAAACCACATGCCCGGCAAGGGGAGCCATTACATAGGAGCATAGCAATTGGGCCAATCAGAAACTAACAAGACTCTTGCAGAGGAACTATGAGACAGTGCGCACCAGGGTACATGGATACATGCGCATGGCAATGTGCGCATGCGTGCAGCACAGGGATCGTGGAGTTGAAGGGGCAGCATGTGTGCCTGTGTGTGGGTAGCTACTCTCTTTCTTTCCACTTTTCATTACTCAAACAAAGTCCATCACTTTTCAGTCTCTCTTAACACATTAACTTCCATTTTGTCCAGATCTCCTTCATTCCCACTCTGGAAGACTGTCATCGGAATCCCACTTTAGGAACCATTAGCCCTGAAGTAAGACTTCCTGTTGTTACCTAATCTCTGTAATTAGCCTCCTAAAGGCAGCCAAGCAGCCTGTGCACTGGGATTTTGCAACTGAACCCTTGCTCTCGGGCTCTTGGGTTGTTCCTGTTTCTTCAGTATCAATGGCAGTGCAGAGATGAATGAGTGACAACACGTAAGCTTCCCTTTCTTCCGGCTTCCTATGACTGCCAGGCCAGGTCCTAGGCTCAAGGAGCACAAACATTCAGACAGAGCCAAATTCCTCCTCTGCATGGCTTTCCAACTCCATCAATACCTGCTTCCTTTTTTAGTGCAAAATTAATGAAATCAACCTTATGATTTGTTTGGAGATCGACACCACCCAGAGAGCAACAGAAGTCCTAGGGAAACGCCTCCCGCTGCCTGCCTCTGACTTTGGCATCCTGCCGTCTGTCCTGTCTGCCTGGAAGGGCTCTCTGACAGCCTTCACCCTGATGTGCTCCCAGTTCCTCCTGTTTTCTCTCCCTGAGCCCCCTCCATGCTGAGTCGGGTCTGAGGACATACTCAGTTCAGTCACTGCCTCTGGGTGTGTAAGCATGTGCAAGAAGCTGGGGGAGGGAGATAATTCCCAGGTTATCCTTCCCTCCCCAGCCTTTATCTACCCTGCTGCTCAGCAAATCCTGGAGGGAAGGAAGGAGGAAGAGAGGGAGTCATCTTTTTTCCCTTCACCCCACCCCACCCCCAACTTAGGAACTGATTCACTTGCCAGGCATAAAACTAATCTAAATTTAGGTTCATTTTTATAAGAATTTACACCCAGAATATCTTAAACTCTTAACTCTGATTTTAGAATCTGACACTCTCCTTGGCAGGGAACCTGGAAACCAGGCCATTGACTGCACAGCCATGGAAGAATTTAACACCTTATAAGACGCACAAACCCCCATACCAAAGGGATGGCTACAGCTCTTTAAAAAGTGAAATAAAGCCAAAAGCCCAAAATAGGACTTGGGGCAGCGCCTGCCAAGATGAGAGGTTTCAGAGAGTCCATGACACTGGGGATGACGGATTGCCTGGGCGCCCGGCGCTCCCTGGCCCAGCATGCTGGGGCTCACCGAGGATTCCTGGGCTTCGCACAGCTCCTCTGGAGTCCGGGGATCCGAGTGGATGATGAGCTGCTGGATGGAACCCTGGGGAAGGGCAAAAGGAAGCAGAAACCATGGGTCAATTGCACATCCACAGCAACTCTGGTGGAAACGGGATTGTTTGTATCATGGAGAATAAGAAGCACAGCTTACCTCTTGGACAAAATAATATGAACCTCCTTTAGCTAGAAAGGCCCTTGGAGAGCTTTATGCTCAAGCAGGGCCTACCACAGCAGCCTTCTAGCTGTCCCCAGGGCTCAGCTTGTCAGCAGCAGGCTCTGAAGAGCCCATCTCCTGCTCCTAGAAAGCCTTTCCTCCAGGTGGGTGGCCTCATCCCAGGAAGAGCCTCGGCAGCCTCTGGGCCTCTATGCTCACCGGCTCCCCCACCTGGCAGCTCATTCTCCACCAGACACTCAAAGTGGGCATATGAAAACTGCCTGCCAGACTAACTCCTTACCCTTCTCCAACGCCTCCCACTGTGTACAAATAAACAGAAACGCCACTCCATGCCTTTGCTGGCTCAGTAACCAGGTGTCAGTAAATACCTGTGGGAGTCAATGAATCCTCACAAAAACTCAGGGATTTTCTTTAGAATGGCTTATTCCTACAAGCTCATTCTAATGATAGCAAAGTCCGTTTGTTGATGTTTTGTATCAAGGCACAGGACCCAAAAGGAGAGACAGTTACTTCTCACTTTGGTATTCTAGATTAGGCCTCCTCTGAAGAAATTACTTATGTAATTTCAAAGATGTTCAAAGATAAAATCGTTTAAGGACATAACCTTACTCTTGATCATGGCTTAAAATGTACAGAGTGCTTCCAGAGATCTCACTTGATTCTACAAGCCTGTGAAACAGGTTTTCTTATCTCCATGTTCAGATAAGAAAACAGAGAGACTTGGAGAATCTGATAGTATCTGGAATCAGCAGGCAGAGTTTAAATCCCTGGAGCCCAGGGATTTGGGTTCCAAGCCTAGGTTCCCCCCACCCTAACAGGCAGGCCTTTTCAAGAGCAGAAGGGTAAAACAAGAATAGCACCTAGAATCCAGTGCATGGGGCATGGATGTCCCCGGGCCTCCCTGACCTGCAGGAATGGACTTGAACTCACCGTGAATCTTTCCAGTCCAGTGGCGCCTGCGTTGCCCACGAAGATCCCAGCGCTGGGCTCGAAGGCCAAAGGCCGGGAGGATCGCTGGAAAAGGACTTGGCTGTGCTCCTCGCAGTCTACCAGGAGGGTCACTTCCTCGCCCTGGACAATCACAGCAAAGCGGCTCCACCTGTTGGTCATCACGGGCACCGAGAAGGCGGCAGCCTCCTGGGACACGTGGGAGCCGGGCTCCGTGTAGTAGAGGATGACCCTCTGGCGTCCATCCTCCACGCCGGAGAGCCGCAGGCCCAGGTAGATGACCTTCTGGAAGGCATCGGTAATGGCAAAGAGCACTCCGCCGCTGGGGCTGCTGGGCTTCACTGTGACACTGACCGCGAAGTCCCTGAAGAAGGTGGGCGGGATGAGGGTCCTGGCTGGGCGGCCCACGTTGGCGCCAGGCCCGAAGCTGTAGGCGGGAAAGCCACTGTAGCCCGTGACAAAGGACACAGATGAGGGCAGCGGGACACCAATGAGCTCCGTGAGGTCCAGGTGGCTCTGGGAGGCCAACTCTACAGGGAGGGAGAGAAAGGCCATAGTTTGACCTGCGCACTCTGTCATGCTGGAAACCAGGAAACTGCCCAAGCTACCTGGGATTCCCCAGGAACCCACTGAAACTTCACTGTGGAAATTGTTTCCAAAATATTTTTACAAGGTCCAACCCGATGGCTCATGCCTGTAAACCCAGACACTTAGAAGGCGGAGGCAGGAGGATTGCAAGTTCAAAGCCAGCCTCAGCAAAAGTGAGGCGCTAAGCAACTCAGTGAGACCCTGTCTCTAAATAAAATACAAAATAGGGCTGGGGATGTGGCTCAGTGTTCCAGTGCTCCTGAGTTCAATCTCCAGTACCCCACCCTGCCACAAAAAAAAAAAAAAAAATTTTTTTTTTTTTACAAAAATCCACGGAATGGAATGCATATACATTGCAACCTAAAATCGACCAATATAGGTAAATAAATATCTGTAACATATATTCTTCATAAAACATTATACTGGCTTCTAATACTTGCCAGGTCCTTGAATATTTTCCCTTCTGTTTAATTATTATTTTTTTCTTTTATTAAAAACATGTTGACAATAACCTACTAAATTGACTTCAACATCCACTAAGAGGTCAGGATTTGCAGCTTGGAAAACATTATAAGTAATTCCTTGAATATTGCCAGAATACAAGATGTTCCTCTGCTAATGTGGGGATTTCTTTTCCCACTGTAAAACTAGATAGGGTTGTTTTGTTTTGAATGAGGCTTAAGTGCCTCAGGATGTAGAGGGGAAAGCAAGGACACAGTAAAGTGTTCCCAGATCTCAGAACAACTGAAATTCACATCATTGTCTCACCACCCTTCATCATCACCATCATCATCACCACCACCACCATCTCGTCTACACGCCCTGAACCACCTCTTCATTCTGGACCAGATGCTGCCCTAAGTGCTTCACATACTTTATTTAGATCATTTCATCCTCATGGTAATCCTGTGGGGTTAGGTACCCTTATGCTTACTTTACTTCCAAGAAAATTGAGGCTTATAGAAGTTAAACACCTTTGCTCAAGGTAAGTTCCATGCAGGATTCAAACCCAGAGCGTCTGATCCCAGAGTGTGTGCTCTTAACTACCACACCTTGTGGGGAGAATTGATAAAGAACTCTTATAGTGAAAAGGACCCCAAGGCTTCAGGCGAGTCCTCGTCCATACAACCAGGGAGAAGGCTGCAGGCTGGCCCACATACTCCTGAGCTTCTCTCCAAGGAGCCCCAGTGAGATGGGAAAGCAGGTCCCAGGGAGAGGTATACAAGTCCGCTGCAGCCACAAAGAAGGGCAAGCGACATGCTTGACCTTGGAAGCAAAGTCAGATCCGAGGATTCGACCTGGGGAGGAGGCCTCGGGAGTGCGAGGATCGGAGTCCAGCCGTGTCCTGCCCTGGAAACCAGAGGGCAGGGCAAAATTACCTGCTGGCTACCTGGGCTACAGCCAGAGGCCAGAGTGTCCCCTGAGTGTCCTCTGGGGACTAGATAGGTTGACATTCAGAAAAGACCAAACCCACTTCAGGACACCGCCACGTCAGGCCCTACCTGTGCAATCAAGCTTGTTTCTAGTTTGCCACCTTGTCATGATCTCATTGGACACAGCTAACTAGCTGTGTGACCTGGGTACGGTCTCCAAAGATACAGGCTATCCACGCAACCCCCGTCAAAACCACTAGGGACACAATAAACATTCACTACGATTTCTTTTTTTATTACATCTTCTCAGTGACTCCAGGAGGTAGGTGGGCAGGGATTGTCACCTACTCTGTGCTGAGATGGAGCCTGCCTCTGCCCTTGAGCTCCCCATAAAGAGTAATAACGACTGTGTCTTTACTTTTACTTTCCACAGCAGCCTGGGAGCTAACTGCCATGGTCCCATTTTACAGATGAGGAACTGAGGCTTAGGAAGAGGAAATGACCAGGCTGCACAGCTGAGCAGCAAGAGGTCTTGCAGCAGTGGCTGCAGTTTCTCTTGGTTTACTGCTACAGCCTCACTGAGAGGAGGGGTCTCTGCAGGGTTCTGTGTGGGGCTCCAGCTTGTCTGCCTGCTAAGGTGAGGACCTGGAGCAGCAAAGAGGAGGGAAGGGGTCCAAGAACTCTAATTCCCCATGGAGGTCACAAATGTTCCCACAGGAGGGGAGAGAGGCACCCTACTACTGTGTCCCGCCCCCACCCCATAACACCCACAGAAAAGGTGTGACCTACAGATACAATTATCATGAAGTGTTTTTATCAATACAAAATAACAAAGAATAATCAGAGGCACTTAAAAACGGTTAAACTGGCAAAAGCTTATGCGTATTTTATCATAAAAAACATAATTAGCTTACAGAGTTGCGAGGGTTAAATGAGATAATACAAAGCGCTTATGCATGGCACATGCTCAGAAAAGAGTGGATATAGGTAAAATCATGGTTGTCCTCCTCTTCCAACTTTCAGATTCAATAAGGAATCTCAGAGGTCCCTGATACAACCTCTCCCTAACATGTGTTGGTCCTGCCCTGTCCAGCATGGTAGCCACTAGCCACATGTGGCTACTGAGTGCTTGAAATGAGGTACTCTTGACCGTGAGATGCCGTCAGTATAAAATACAAACTGGATTTCAAAGAGTTCATTCAGAAAAAGGAATGTAAAACACCCCATTAGTAATTTTTATACTGATTACGTGTTGAGATGACAACTTGGGAAAATACTGAGCTAAATGTAGAAAATTTTTTTTAAATGTTATGAAGTTATATGTTGTGTATTGTGTGCATTATGAGTATGTAACAACAAATCCCATCAGTATGTACAACTATAATACACCAATAAAAAAAAACTGCGATGAGGAACAGCATGGCCATAGTCCTCTTAAGGAAGAAAACACTCAGTGGATCCCCTGGTGTGTTACCTCCTGTCCCACCCCTCTGCTGAGGTCCCAGTGTAGCCATACTCTCGGGGATTTGGCGTTTATCCTTTGCTTGGGTATTTACTACATGAGGATGTGTCTCTAACAGAATGTGAACCGCTTTGCATATTTCTAAACTTCACCAAAGTGTTGGCGTGCTGTGTGTACCCTTCTGGATCTTGCTTTTTTTTTTTTTTTTTTCACTCAACATTGTATTTCCTTGTTGACACACGCGGCTCTGGTCTTCTAGTTTCACAACAGAATTCTATGGAATAAATAAGCTACAAAGGATTGCATGACTTTCCACCACTATTACAAACAATATTGCTACAGACTTCTTCATGCTCACCTCCTTCTGCTTACCTGTGCAGGTAATTCCCCACCTGGAGGTGGATTACTGGATGACGTGGGCATGTGCACCTGCCACCCCACAGAATGCCACTGGGCTGTTCTCTGGAGCAATGGTACCATTTTATGTACCCACTAGCAACACGTTCTCGCCAACATTTAGGGAGGCAGAAAGATGCCACTTAGAGAGGTCCGTGGGGCTTTTCAACTGCAATGATGACACTTACTTTTTGAATGGGGTGATGTTCCGAAGAAATATTCATGATACTATCTTTTTTTTTTTTTTTTGGTACAGGGATTGAACTCAGGGACACTCAACTACTGAGCCACATCCCCAGCCCTATTTTGTATTTTATTTAGAGACAGAGTCTCACTGAATTGCTTAGTGCCTCGATTTTGCTGAGGCTGGCTTTGAACTTGTGGTCCTCTTGCGTCAGCCTCCTGAGCTGCTGGGATAACAGGCATGCACCACTGTGCCCAGTTTCATAGTACTATCCTTTCATAGGACTATACATTTAATGGAAAAGATTTCCTAATAGAGGAAAATGATTACTCCCTCCTCAGCAAAAGAGGACACATCAGTGCCCTTCTTAGAAGCCTTCTGTGGCTACCCAAGGCCCTCCGGGTCAGGGCTCACAGGGCTGCCACATGGCTTGAGACCCTTTGTTGTCTGGACTCAGCATTCTCCCTGCCCTCCAAGCTGCCTCCACTTGGTCCCTGGAGCACCCCGTGCTGTCACAGGTCCTCCACTTCTACCACAAACGCCTTCCCCTCTGCGGCCCACACCACCGACCCAGTTATTTTGCCAGAAAAACTCCGCTCATCATTCAAGACTCAACCCAGGCCTCCCCACCCCCCGCAATCCTCATCTCACCTCCCACACCCACACCCTCTCCTGGAACTGCACTGGGGGCTCCCTGGGTGCACTTCGGGTCCTCTGTCACAGCTCTCAGCACACTGCATGGCCCTGCTGGGTCACTTGTTCCTCTGTTCCTTACACCATGAGGACAAGGACCGCAGTATTCATCTCTGTGCTCCTAGTACCCAGTCCAGTGCAGACGAATGGATGAACAAGTGGAGGGAATGATGGATGGACAAATGGACAGATGGATGAAAAAATTCAGTCCCCTCATTTTTTAAAAAACATTTTATTCAATTGTAGATGGACACAATACCTTTATACCTTTATTTTGTTTTATTTTTATGTGGTGCCGGGATGAAACCCAGTGCCTCACGCATGCTAGGCAAGCGCTCTACCACTGAGCCACAATCCCACCCCAGTCCCCTCATTTTATAAAACACGAACACCAAAGATTAATAGAGAGGAAAGGTCTGTTGGCCATGAACTCAAATGTGATTCTCACTGAAAGCTCATCCTTTCCAGCTCACGACTTGCTTTAAAACAGAAATTAATTTTAAGTAATTTGGTTTTAAGAACCAAACTCCAAAAGGCATAAGTTAAAGCACTGATAAATTTGGTTAAGTTTGACCATATAGAAATAAATTTATGCATAGCAAATAATAATACTAATGATAATTTCCACAATGTCAAATAAAATCCAAAACTTGGGAAAAGCATTTGCCACATATATCAGACAAAACAAACAAACAAACAAACAACAACAACAATAGTCATTTCCCTACATATACAAAGCAAATGAATGAGCAAGAGAGCAGCAATTCAACAGAAAAATGGGCAAAGAATAGGTGATTGATCCTCTCCACAGAAAAAGAAATAAACAGGGCTTTTAAATATATGGAAATATTTGACCTCATATATTGAGAAGAAATAATGAGAACAACACACATTAAGATTACAAAAGAGACCATTTTTCCCTATCAGATGGGCACAAATCATAATGTTGGATAACATCCTAGGCTGGTAAGGACAGGCAATAGGAGGCTGTCTCATTCACTGCTATTGATTGCTATCAGGAGCATAAAAATCAATGTGGAGGAGACAATGAGACAACATTTATCAAAATTACAAATGTACACGTATTCTTTGGCCAACAAGTTAATACTTCTGTGAATTTTTAAACAAAGTTCCATTAAGGAAATAAAATGCATCACATAAGAATATTCATTGAAGCATTATTATTATTGTTGTTTTGTTTATTTATTTGCTGGGGATTGAACCCATGCTCATCAAGAGCTCTGCCAATGAGCTCCATCCCCAGTATGGTTTAAAATTCACCTAAAATGCCCATTTCGTGGAATGGTTAAGTAAATAATAATTTACAATATAGTCATACAATGAAATATCATACTGCCTTTCAAACGATGTGATTCCTTGTGTATTAATATGAAGCAATCAGTAAGAAGAATTAAGTAAACACAGACAAAAATAACAAGGTACAGAAGAGAATTGCTACCAGTTACCTAGATATATAAAGTAGATATTAAATATGTAAGTGTGTAAAATAGATGTAAATACAGTCACACAGTGTGTAACAACATTCTGGTTAACTACCAGCTGCACATAGGCGGGTGGTCCCCTGAGACGGTGTTGCCTGGTGATCATGGCCATCTTAATTTAAGCTCACACTTTGCCGTTCCCACAAGGACAACACTGACTAAGGACGAGTTTCTCAGAATGCACCCTGTCGTTAAGCGATGCGTGACTGTGCATGTATTAGAATATCTCAAGAAGGATGCTCAAGAAATGGGCTAGAGATGGTCTCCAAGGAGGGGGCTGGTGGCCGCGGGATAGGCGACTTTCTTCTAACGATGCCCTTTCATGCTTTTTCAATATTACACCCTCTATGTGACATGAGAAATAAAGACAACAGCTTATTTTAAGACATAAACTCCTTGTGTCTGCTTTTAAGAATTTAAAAAGCTATTCTTTTTGTTTTGCTCACTTGGATATAGCACATCTTTGTATAGAAAAAAAGAAAAAAATGGAAGTGGGGGGGCAAATATCCTACTGAGATTTATTTTTCCCCTCCATAGTTTACAGATAAAAACAGAAGCCATGAGCACCTTACCAACTGCTCTGCTTTCTTTTTCCTTATCTGATCCATTAACAGTGTTTCCTCCTGTTCCTGCCTTTTCTACGGAGAACAGGAGGGAAACCCCTATCCCCTTTCTGGTGGGATGCTCTGGGTCTGGAACATTCCTAGATCACCTGGGGCAAAGGAGTCCAAGGTTCACATCCCATGGCTTGTTTCCAAGAGGTGTCCCTAGGGATTCTAGGGCCAGGTGATGATTCTGGAGACAGTGGAGAAAGAGCTGATGGGGTCCCACTCAGAAGGCTGCCCAGGACACATACAGGTGGCAACTCTGGGAATCACTATTCCCAGGAATTGGTGTTAAAAAAAAAAAAGTTTATCCAACATCCTTGTTTTGTAGACAAGGAAGCTGATGATCAGGGAGAGAGATGCCTGACCAGGAGACCCAGCCAGGTCTAGAACAGAAGAGCCAGGGTAGACAGGGATTAGGAATCACAAATCCCCAGAGCTGGTACTCTCCCTGGCCCTTCCAGGTAATAGCCCTGGGCCAGCTGGAGAGTGAGCAATGGAGTCAGGATGCAGAGGAGAATGCTCTTAGGGTTAAGGCCCAGCCTCTGCCCTTCGCCAAATATACAGCCCTGGGGTGGAGGCTTCCTGGCCACAGGGGATCTGAAAAGAAGACGGGTGGGAAGTGCAAGTGTTCCACAAAGTTACTGATTGGTTTGTGATTCGATATAAAGACATAAACTTTTCAAACTAAAATCTGCAAAGCCTTCCTGACCCTTCTGTCCCTGTGTCCAGGCCCCAGACATTCCAGGAGGACAAATGGGCAGGCACTGGGCCACAGGCCTTGTTTCCTCTGGCTCCAACGAGGGAGCTGAGCCTCCGATCTAGAGGAAGCCCAGGCCAGCTCCAGACCCTGGCTCCATCCACAGGCACAGTCCCATGGTGTGGTATACAAGGAGCAGGAGCGACCCCTGGCCTGGAGTGACCCCTGCTCAGGCTGGCCTGGGCCTGCTGGCTCATTTCCCCTTGGCCTCCAGCAGAAGGGCCACCTGCTCAGGCGGCCACCAGAGAGGCAAGGAGAAGCCAGGGAGCCAAGAGAAACAAGCCCAGCAACTAGGGCCCTGAGCTTGTCCTGGGATGGCTCTGTGCTGGGGAGGATGGGGAGGGTGGAGAGCACAGCTGGTGGGAAGTCAGCCCGCCATGTTGGCGGGGGGCAAGACCTGAAGGCCAGAGGACACTGCTGGTGGAGACTGTCATGGAGAGAGCCTACAGATTATAATACCTACCTCATAGGACAGCTGTGTGCCTTGAATACAATAGGATACCTAAAATGTTCAGCCCACTGCTTAGCACACACAGTGCCCAACAAATGGTAGCTACCATCTCTCTATTATCATCCTACTATTTCTCCATACAATTGTCGTACCAGAAAACTGAATGGATCCTGAGCAAGTCTTAGCTTTTCCACCTCCAACCTTTTGTGTGTGCTGTTCCTTCCTCCTGGGAAACTGCTCCATAAACCTAGTTTCACTGTCACTCACCTCCTCCATGAAGCCTTCCAGGATTCCCCCTCCTGCTAGACTGGACATCCTCCTTCCAGCACACTGCCCTGATTCTCTGTAGCATGCATCACATCACAGCATAGGGGGTCAGACCCCCAACATTCTTGGAGCTCCTTGAGTGTTGGAGCTGGGAGCCACCCCTGCCTGTCTCCCCAGCACTGGGGCTCTGATCCTGAGTGTTGAGTGGCTGAACTGAATTAACTTCAGGTTCAGAGTCCAAGGCCCTGGTAAAGGTCAGTGAGGTCAGGCTCCAACCCTGCCCCCAACAACGACATTACTGCATGCTCATTCATCACCTGGGGATCCAGGCTGCCTCCCATCTCCCAGGAAGCACACAGCCATGGGCTGTGAGACAGTCTCAAGCAAGAGAGACAGGACTCAAGTTCAAGTCCCTGTTCTGCCATTGAGTCTATCTGTGCTCTTGGGCAAACTGCTCCTTTCTCTGATCTCAGTTTCTCCATCTGCTCAGGATTAAACAAGAAGGACCCTCAGAGTTGAGTCCTCTGTGACATTCTGTGTATCTTCATGGCCTTCAGATACCTCCTGGGGCTAAAGATGACCCCAGTCTTATTCTTTCACTTCATTAATATATAACTTAATTCAAGTCAGGAATGTTCAACTCCTTCAAGTCAGGAATTTGACGACACTAATAAAGCCCCAACAACACGTGCCTCTAGTAGTGCTGGAGTTATGGAGCTGAACCTGGCGTGTGCTACCAGGCTCACTTCTAGGTGACAGCAGTCGAAGCCTTCAAAGGCCCCCCAGCACCTTCAGCATCAGGTAAAAATCCTATGAAGCCTCTGCTCCATCTCCTCGCCTCCACCCCCTCCCTGTTTGTCTTCACTCACGCTGTTCCTCCTATTGATACCACACTCCCCCATCTTCTCATTGATGAGTCCCTGCCCCTCTGCCCTGCTTCTCAGGGCACCACAATGCATGGGAGCGCCACAACCACAGGCACAGGCCCTCCTCTAAAGACCCGAATAAAAGCCTGGCAGGGACAGGCACCCAGCAATGTGGCCTCAAAGAAAGAAGACAGATGCACTCAACCTGGACCTCACCAGCTCCCTCCCGCCAACCCCTGGAATCTTTAGTTCAGACAATTTCAGGGTGGCCCCTCCCCAGGCACAGGGAGGAGACATCAGACAGCTTTAGAGGTGGACCAGGCAGAGGAAAATCTGAGCAGTCCCTGCAGGGTGCGACTTTCCTCCCAAAGGTCCAAAGTCAGTTTCCATGGAAACCAGAACAGACTCCTAGCAAATGAAGAAACAAACAGGGCTGGGTTCAGGTTCTCCTCCCACAGGGAAGACAGCGACCTGGCCGGAGGAGGAGGTGGAAAACGGGAATCCCCGCCTCTCGGCCTCTCTGCCACAGGCTCCGGACACCTGGTGCCCCCCCTTCCCCATCGGGCCTCGGTTTCCCCCTCCGGCAATGAATGGGCTGGGTCAGCTTTTCCATCTGTGGGGTCCTGAAGCAGGGCTCAGGGCTGGCCTGGGCTTTGGAGCCTTGTCTCCGCAGGGAATTCTGAAAAGCTGCATCCCACAGATGATCGTCTGGGACCCAAGCCCAGAGCTCGCGCTTGTTAACATTTAAGGACCCCAGAGGCTAGGGAGCGTCCCCCTGACTCCCGGCCAAGGAGGGCGCCAAGAGCCCGGACCCAGCACTGGGGCGGGGGGGACGCCCGCCACCGCGCGACAGCGGCCCCCAGCGGTCTCTCTGGGAACTGCGCCTCCGCCCACCACGGGAAGGCTTCTGCAGGGCTGAGGGGCACTGCCACTTGCCAGGGCAAACTGGGGAACCGAGATTCCAACAACAGATGGTCAGAGGTCTGGAAGGGACTCAAGGGAGCAGGTCTGAGGTCATGCGGTGGGCTGCGGCTAAGTCAGGCCTTGAACCCAAATGCCTGCCCTGCCCTTCTTTCCCTAGGTGGGATGCCTGGGTAGGCCAAAGGCGCTCCTCCCCACCCCACTCCCCTGGCACCCCTACCCAGGAAAACCAACAGGACCCTCAGTCGGCCTCACCATGTTTCTCTCCAGGGGCCACATCTCCAGGTCCTGAAAACCCCATGTTGGCTGTGGCCTGGGGCTGGAGCCAGAGGCTAAGTATATAGGGAGACTGTCCTGGGAACCTCAGCAGGGCCTCTCTGAAATTCCCTGCACTCAGCCCCCAGGGAAGAAAGGCAGTCTTCAGTAACCCTCCCCAGCGCCAGCCGGGAGCCTCAGAGAAGCCCAGAGCCCCACCCTTTGCCCCTCCTCAGCTGTCCTGCCTGGGAGCAGGAAATTCTTCCTTCCTTTCCCTTTGGACACTTCTCCAGAAAGGTGGCCCCTGAGGACTCTGAGTGTGCCTACCTCAGACTCTTGGCATGTGGCTTCCCTTCCTCTCACCTATCTAGAGAGACAGGAAGCTGGGAATTCAGCAAGCCACAGACGGTGACACAAGGGAAGTCTCCTTCAGTCACACTCATCAAAGGTCAGCTGGGTCTGCTTGTCCATCCCACGTTGAAGAGCCCACCCACCCTGAAGCTGGAGGAGCTCCTTCTCCTGATTAACTAAGGCAATTTCCCTGTGTCTCCCACTCACCCAGCTGGGCCTAGCTCTGCCCTCCGGGACCATACACAGTCAGCCTCCGCATGGCTTCTCACATGAGGCACAGGGCACACTCTGCCACCAGTCTGCCATGTGCTCTTCTCTGGAAGCCTCGGGTTCAGTATCTATAAAGCCAGAAACTGGAACGGAATGTTTTTCCAAGGCCCTTGCCAGTCTGAGAGCCTCCAGTTCTGCATCCTCCTCATCTCCCATCTGCGTCCCAGTTTTTCTAGCCACTCAGGATGGCCTGTTCCTTCAGCCCACAGCCTTCAGGCCTGGAAGGAATGACTCCAACGAGGACCAGGCCAAACCCAACCCTCCCCACAGACTTCCTCATCTCAGGACAACGTGGCCTGGCCAGGGACAGGGAATGCCGTGCCCAGGAAAATGTCATCACGTTCTGCCTGTGAGCAACCTCAGTGCCACCAGGGCTGGAGTCTCCAGGGGCTCGTGGTGCTACCTGACTCCCCTTCCAGAGGGAAATGAACACAGCACATTTCACACTACACGGCATCAGTCTGACCCAGCACAGAGCAGGAGGTTCTTAGAAAAACCTACCACCCAAAGCATTTCTTAGAAAAAGAACTATTTCCTTGCCAGGGGAAAAATCCTGGACCAACTTAGAAAGGAGACCTGGCCGGGCAACAATCAAAGACTCCATTTTTCTGAATTACAGAAGAGCATTTTTCTACATGTAAACTTAGAATGCCTCCTTCCCTTTTCCGGTTTTCATATATAGCATAGGAATTTTCCTGTTCAATGAAGTTACTGTGTGAGTGCTCTCTCTCTCTCTCTCTCTCTCTCTCTCTCTCTCTCTCTCTCTCTCTCCTCTCCTACTCTCTGGCTCTCTTTCTCTTTCTCAGACCCCTTCCTAAGCTAAGGAGAGCATGTTGTAGAGGGGCCTGGAGCTTCCTTGGCCAACAGCTGGAAGGCACTGGGAGAAGGTCTCACCTGTGCCGCACCCTTTCCAGTTTCCAAAGCATCCTCTCACCTGCTCCTTCAGCCAGGAGGGAAGCAAAGCAAAGATCATTCTCTCATTTTCAGTCATGAGAATCAAGTCCCAAAGAGACGATGAAACCCACTCAGAGCCTCGGTGCAGGGCCAACACTGAAGACCCAAAGCTGGGCTCTGCCTGGCCAGCCCATCACCTCCCAGACCTTCCCTGTGGCTCTCTCAGGTGCACTTGCTACCTCTGTGTCCCCAGAGCCCCATGCATCCTTCCACCTGCACACCCTCATTTGTCTGTCCTCTCCTGTGATTCCAAAAGGGTTCCTGGGCATGGACTATGCCAACTCAGCTCTCAGTTGCCAGTGTGGGGCCTGACAAAGAGGACCTATGAATGAATCAAATGACAAGAAACAATAGCATCTGTGGCTGAAGGTTGCTGTGGGCTTGCTTCATGCCAAGCACTGTTCAGAGAGCTTGCCACGGATCAGCTCATCCTTGAGTTTGGCTCTTAATGGGGTAGATAACACTGTTATCCCCATTTTACAGTCTAGAAAGCTGAGGCTTGGAGAAGTTAAATTCTACGACCACAAGGTTAGCAGGTGATTGGAGTCAGGATTCAAAAGGGAATAGGCAGGATGACATGGAGTGAAGGTTCTGGCTCTAGGCACGTAGCACGTAGCCCAGCTTTTAAAAAGTCCAAAGTCTGCCACTCCTGCCTGGCCCTCTGGAACCAGAGTGTCCTCTGTGATTCTGATGCCCTGTCTTGGTTAAGTCCCTGGGCTTTAGCATCAGACAGGCCTGGACTTGGAGGCCTGGCTCTGCCACTGAGTGGCTGTGTGACCCTGAGCAAGACATTTCATCTCTGCTGGAGATGCCCACCCTGCACAGTGGCAAACAGCAATAGAACCTGGGTCACCCCAAGGTGACTCAGAGCATGGGACCTGGGTGTAGTAAGCACTTGGTCCATAGTGTTGGGCCTAGTTAACCTGACTGGGTGCTGACTAGGGTTGGGGCAAGGGCAAGTTCTCAACTCACCCCATCCCAGTCCAGACTCCACCTGTAAGCCACAGCAGAATATAATCAGACACATGGAGCCAGAGAGCAAGGGGCTGAGTGTGGCCTGAAGATGGTAAGGCATGACTCCCTCGTGCTGTGACCTGGTGCTCACCACTAGCAACACACACACACACACACACACACACACACACACACACCCCTCAGTCCTGGAAGTCAGCCCAGCACAACAGCCTCATCTGAACCTCAGGAAGGGTGCGAGGGTCCTGCTGCCTTACTGCAGGACCCCAAACCTCTGATCTGGGAGCCTGGGTACAGAGCTGTCCCAGGGACCGTGTAGACCAAGGGGCATCATGAAGTCCAGCAGGTGTGGGCAGGCAAGAGAGCCATGGGCATGGGGAAGAGTTCTGGGATGAACTCCTCTCAGTTTCTGGACTCCTTTTCCATTTGGGGAACAAAGACTCTTTGAGTGAGTTGAGGGCCTTGACTCCCAAGGATGACATCAACTGAAATGAGTCACCACCCAGCTCTGGAGGGCGCAGCTCAGGGCTCTGAGAGAAAAACACATTTCCAACGGCTCAGAGGAGAGGGGGCCTGTGAGGGCTCGTGAGCTGGGGAACAGACGGAGGCCTGCCCAGAGCGGCCACCACATAGCCCTCGGCTCCTGAAAACCACCAGGCTCTGCATTCAAAGGGGACCCAGACCACCAGCCGGGAGGGCAGGCAGGGCCAGTACGGACATTGGGACGGCAGGGTTCCAAAGGGCATTTTCCAGGGCAGAGATGGGGAGAAAGGGGCATCAAGCAGGTCACCAGGGAGAAGCCCAGCCACTCAGTTCCCTCACACACATGCACGCGCGCACACACACACACACACACACACACACACACTTGCACACTCCATTCATACAGATCCACACTCTCACAAATACACACACATTCACACATGGATACAGCTATTCATGCACACCAGCACTCTTATATACACAGATTCACACTCCGTGTCCACTCACGGCACTCACACACACACACACACACACACACACACTTGCACACTACAGAGCCACACCCGTGTTATCTACTCCCACGCTCTCCTGAATTTGTTCATGGATCCTTTCTCACACGCCAACACACACTCACACCACAGACACTTGTGCGCACACTCACACCCAAGCACTCAGACCTAACTTGTTTAATATGTTGGGGTCAATGACAGGTCTGCAGCTAAATAGGAATATTAAGTGGCAATCCCTGCAAGCCTCCCAGGGTACAGGTGTGAAGCTGGGGAACTGGAGGCAGGTCCACACAGCATGTGTGGGGGGGTACTCCTGTCCTAAACCTCGCCTCCCCCTGAAAGACTGGGATCTCCGGTCGCCCTCCCCACCACGAGGCTTTGGCTGCTCTGGGGGGGTGTTTTCTGCATTTCTCCCTCTTCTCTCCCTTGTGGGTGAGGCCTCCTCTTCAGAATATCAGAGTTGGGGTCACAAAGCATTGAGCCCTACTAGCCCAATCCCTTGAAACAACCCAAGCAAGAGCATGTAAGCGAGTACACGCAGCTGACATCTGCAGGTGCTCAATAAATGCCGGCCTCAAGGTTGTACAAGTGAAAGCACAACACAGCTCATGTGTCTGAGCCCCCCCTCCGTCCTGGGCACAGAGGGCTTCACCTGCACAGTGCTGATTCTCAACCCCGGCCACACAGCACACTCCCCCGGGGCAGTGCTCTCAGTAGGGAAGCCTGGACCCCAAGCCCTGAGATGCTGATTCAGTTGGTTCACTCATGGCCCGGGCATTGCACAAGCACCCAAGTGATGCTGATGAGCCCCTGATTCTCCACAACAACCCACTGTTACCATTCCCACTTCCCAGATGAGGAAATGGGACACAGAGAAGTTAAATAACTTGCCCAGTGACACACAGCTATCCAATTTCAGAACCAGGAAATTTAAACCCCCCCGTATCTGGTGTGAGGTGTTGTTTCCTCTGCTTTTCTCCAGGAGTGTCACTCAAACCTGTGGCTGACCTCTTCCAGGAAGCATGGCCTGATGGTCCCGGCTCTTGGTGACCCTGGTCCCATCTGCCTCTCAGTTCTCATTGCCTGGCCCCTGTCTCACTGTGACTCTAGCATTCACCCTCAGCACCTCCCTACCGGCTCGGAGCAGGCGAGG
Organism: Urocitellus parryii; assembly: GCF_045843805.1. Classification (NCBI taxonomy): domain Eukaryota; kingdom Metazoa; phylum Chordata; class Mammalia; order Rodentia; family Sciuridae; genus Urocitellus; species Urocitellus parryii. The sequence goes on along the minus strand of NC_135534.1, from coordinate 178,995,093 downwards.
CAGTCTGGGAGGGCAGGAGGCTGTAGTCCTGACCCGCCGGGCAGCCACTGATCTCATCTTTTTTGGGGGGCAGGGGTTGTTGGAGGAGAATCTTTGAGCAGCTGGTATTATAGATTCAACCAGCTCTGGATTCAAACCCTGGCTCTGCCTTTCAAAACTGTGCAACTTCAGACAAGACACTTCAGCCTCTGGTCCTCTTCCTACATTTGTGACAGCGGAATAAACCACCTACTTCAGAAGAGAGTTTTGAGAAAGACCCGAGACAAGAGACAGAAAACCCTGGGCACAGGGTCCAGTGCAAACAGACATTTCATCCATCCCAGGGCGGTGGTTGCCTTATCATCCATTCGTTTTCCTCCCGTGAGCTGCTGCCCGGAATCACTATGAAAGAGCTTCGTGCAACTTTCCCTCTGGTTCTCAGTCTTCTCACCTCCAACAAAGGCGGCTACAACCTCCCCTGCTAGATTGCCATGAGAATCAAATATGGTTGTGACTGTGAAAATCAGCATGGACAGAGGGCTCCGGTCAGGGGTCCGGGATGGGAGTGGTTTTCTCAAATGAGTGAAATTTGAACAGGAGGAAATGCTATAATGTGGCTTCAGAAGCAGAATTTCCCGCCCCTGCCTGGGAATGAGTTGTCACAAGTAAAAAACAGCCACTGGAACTTGGAAATCAGCTTCTCTTCCTGCCTCAAAGGCAGGAAGCTTGGGCAGCTGCTGGAAGAAACACCAATTCAATAACAGCCCATGTTTCCCAGAGTGGGCTCAGTGGTGAGCCCCAAAACACAAGCCCATACCCTAGTCCCTGGAACCCACAGATGTTACCTTATCCCAGTAGCCTCTGCAGATAAAAGTTAAAGACATTCAGATAAAGAGATTATCCTGGATTCACTGGTCGGACTCTAAATCCAATGACAAGCGTGCTACTAAGGAACACACGGGGATGTGACAGGAGAAGGCACAGGCCCACAGAGGTAGATGTTAGAGTAAGGCAACCATAGGCAAAGAGTGCCTGGCAGCCACCAGAAGCTACAAGGAATGGCTTTTCCCTGGAGCCCCAGGAGGAAGGGTGGGCCTGCTGACACCTTGATTTCAGACAGCTGCACAAGAATAAAGTATTTTTTTAAGCTGCTCAGTTCGTGGCAATTTGTTATAGCAGCACCAAGAAACTAATACAGTCCCTGAATGCTTAGGGTGCCAAGCACTACTGCATGTGAGTTACTGCAGTTGGATCATTCAATATTCACAATAATCCAACAGAATGTGTTATTATGACCTCTTTTTTATAGAGAATAAGGCACATAGGGATCAGGTCACACAGTAAGTGGCAGAAGGCAGGATCTGAATCCTGACAGCCTGGGTTCACACCCCTCAGCCCATGTGCTTATCCATGACACCAGTGGTTCTCCAAGCACCTGATCTGGACCACCAATAGTAGCTGGGAACTTATTGGAGACACAAATCTTCAGGTCTGCTCCAGACTTCCAACAGATACTCTGGGATGAGCAAGACACAGCGGTGCACACCTGTAATCCCAGCAGCATGGGAGGTGGAGGCAGGAGGATTGCAAGTTTGAGGCCAGCTTTGTCAAGTTAGCAAGGCCCTAAGCAAGTTAGCAAGACTCTGTCTCAAAATAAAAAAATAAAATAAAAGGGCTGGATGTGGCTTAGTGATTAAGTGCCCCTGGTTTCAACCCCTAAAGCCCAGTACCAAAAAAAGAATAAAAGACACTCTGGGCTGGACCCAGCATCCTGTGTGAGCCAACTCTGCAGGTAGGTGTCTCTGAAGCACACTTGTTTGAGGCTGTTCTGCTATTGGGGCTAAGGTGCCATCCTACCACCAATTACGGGCAGTCATGGAGCAGGACTGGCAGCCAGCAGCAGAGAAGACTACTGTAGGGGGCACAGACCAGGTCCAGCGCTCAGGAGCAGGACTCCATCTGCTTTCACCAGAGGACAGACTCAGAGAGGGACACAGGTCTAGATAGGAAAGATGGGGCTTCCCTGTGGTTGCAACCCAGCAATTAAGTGACTTTCCAGCCAGGCTGATGTCCCATGGACAGGAAATAGGAATGCCCAGGGGCCAGAGGAAGGCCGCCAAGTGGCCTCTACTGAGGGGGAAGGACACTGGTCAGTAAGGAAGCCTGTCCAAGGCCACACCTAGAGGTAAGGGGCTAGAGAGGCTTGGAGCTCCGTCCACGGGGCCTGGGCAGTTGAGCATGGGCTGTGCAGTTGGAAGGACCAGTGCTAGCCCAATGCTGGACCAAGTGCTGCCCCCATTCCCGTGTGTTCCTTAGTAGCACACTTGGCAAAAATGGTCCCGCACCTTCCAGGAGGGGCCTGCAGTCATCCCAATCTCCTCTTGCTTTGCCTTGGTCTCAGGAATGAGAGGACACCACTGGAGGCCCCAGTGCCATCGGAATGTGAGTCTGGTGGCCTCCCTTTCTCCACAGGACGCCTTCTGTGTGTCTACACACGGGTCACATCATCTCCCCAGGAACAACTCCCCCCGCCTAGTCCTCCAGAGGCCCAGTCTCCGGCTACTCTGTTGGTATCTGTCCACTTGTCAGTGTTTCCCTCTGGCCTGCAAGCCATTCAGGGGACAGGAGCACATGCTGTCTTGTCTCTGCAACTCCCAGCTTCACCCGCAGCTCTCTACCATGGGCCCCTGACCCAGGGTTGGAGAATGCAGAGCATTCGATGAATGAGTGAATGAGTGAATGAACGGAGGAACAAACGATGCTCATGTGTGTAAATGAATGGATTCACACCCATGGGTTCCGGACGAGGCTGATTTAGGCCCATCTCAGAGCAACACATGTATTAATAGCAATCACTAAGAACTCTCCTGGCTGCCAGTAACAGTCACAGTAATGCTCAGTACCCCTGAGCATCACAGGTACTTCACAGCCTCGCTCTTGTCCAATCCACTGTTGGGGTATAACATTCTCTTGGTTAGTGTGATGTGAATAGCCACACCGAGGTCTGACGTTGACTCTTTGGAGGCTGACCCTTAAGCAGGAGGTCTTTGAACATCCAGCTCTCAGCCGCCACTGAGCTGGGTGTGCCTCTCCTCCACACGCAGCCTTCCAGCCGCCTCCGCTGTCCCCCTCCCTGAAATAAGGGCCCAGTGGGGCATGTGAGTAACAGATGCTTCCCCTTCTCTGTGACACACTGTTAGGTTCTTGAGGTTTGGCTGGAGGCCCCGGGAAGTCTGCTCAGGGCCTATCCGGGTATTAGAGCCTGAGCTAGGGGCACTGGGCAGGATGGGATGGGACAGGCCAACACTCCAGGCCCCAGCCGCCTAATAGGGAGGTTCTGGGTCCTCCCGCCTGAGCGAGGCCCCACCCCCATGGAGGCACTGAGTGGGAGGGTCATGGAGTGGTGAGAGGAGCTTGAAAAGGCATTGTCATTCTGGAGCTTTCTCTCATTAGGTCTCTAAGTGAAACACCCTGGGTGCTTCTTGAATTCTTTGGCATGGTTGATACTACGTGGTCAATAAAATATCTTAAGAGCTGCTATCCACAGGTCCCAAGGCAGCTGTCATTGATGTGATCCTGGACCCTTGGAAACACAGTCACAGCAGCAGTGGACTCCCCATCTGTCACTCTGTCCTGGTCTCAGTCTGGCCTCCCCACATCCAGTATCCATGGGCCAACCTTGTCTGGACTTGGCCTAGACAGGACTCTGGGAGATGGAGAAGATGAGGAATTTGTTCTGTGACGAGCTCTCTCTCAATGTAGTGGAGGGAAACAGACACCAACATACGGAGTCTTAGAAAAGGTGGCCTGAGATTGAGGCCGGGAGCAAAGCACCGGCTGCCTGCCCACTGGAAGTTCTGGGTAGGACCTGAGATGGGCCTGCAAGGCTTAGAGAGGTGAGCACAAGGCACTCCCCCCAGAACATGGGAATGGTTTCCAGAGTAGGAGAAGAAGATCCATAGATAACCACCCGCATTAGGGCAGGGAGGAGGGAATTGTGGGTCCAGATAGACAGACAGAGATGCTCAACTAGCAACAGGCCAAGCTCTGAGCTAAGCACTTAGGTGCATAAGGGGTGGGCAGGGGGAGCTTTAGCTATTCCATCTTCCACCTGAGTGGACTGAGGATGAAGGAGTTCAAGGCCATAAGCTGTTAACTGGCTGGGACTTCCCAGCTCCTTCTATTCTTTCTTGATTTCTTCTTCTTTATTTTCTTTTTCTTTTTTTGTATAAGAATTGAACCCAAGGGCACTTAACCATTGAACCACACCCCCAGCACTTTTTATTTTTTATTTAAAGACAGGAACTCACCAAGTTGCTTAGGGCCTCACTAAGTTGCTGAGTCTGGCCTCAAGCTTGTGATGATCCTCCTGCCTCAGCCTCCCAAGTGGCTGGGATCATAGGCGTGCACCATCTGCCTGGCCCTTCTATTCTTATTCACTCCTTCACTTAGGAGATGAGTCGGATAGTGGGGAGACTCAGATGTCAGGCCCAGGAGACTAAAATTTATGCTCCAGGCAATAAGGCACCTCGGGAAACTTCTAAGGAGGGTTCCAGCTGACCATTTTAGGAGCAATCACCACTTCACCTCAAGCGACTGCCCCTAGCAGTTGGGCCCCTTCCCTGTCCTTGCCAAGGAGAGGGTGGGACTGGGCGTCTAGGAATGTGGAGCGCAGGCGGGAGTCTGGCAACCGAGCAGCCACGCTGTCCTGCAGTCTCTCAGCACTTGGCATGTTATGCCCCGGGGGAAAATCAAGCTGCCCTGGGAACTGCCCAGGGCATCCCAACAGATGCGCTCCTGTGAATCCAGCCAGGGCAGACAAGCAGCGGGGGCAGAATGAGCTCATGGCTTCAGCAGTCACCATGAAATTGCGCCTACACTGACCAAGGCCAATGAAGAAGCAGGGTAACCTTCAGAGCCAGGAAGGACCTCAGAAAATACCCGAACCAATGGCCCCCAGATAAGAAGACTGGGGCCCAGACTGATGGAATGATCTGTACCCTGACTGCCCACAGCATATCATGTCCCCAACTCTCCACGTCACTCCCACTCATGTCCCCTAAGAAGCGAGGTATGGGAAGGTACCTCGCGCCGTGCCTGGTGCACGCTGGTGCGTACTGGGTGCCCGCTGCAGGAATGAAGGCACTTGAGCCTGCAGCAGGTACCTGTGGCCCATCTGTGGTGACTTGATGCTGCTGAGCAGATGAGCACAAACAACATAAGTAATTTGTTCCACCATTGTTATCAAACCCACTGCTGCATCTTCCTACAAAATCTCTGGCTCAGTTGCGCAAAGAGGTCTGCTCTCTGCGGGATGCCGGAGTCCAACTTGGCACAGAAATGGGATTTGAGTTTAAGGGAACCACTAGAACAGATGGTGACCCTGAAGTCTTTATTTTGAGACAGGCTGACTCCTGTTTAATGTAGATGAAAGTGCAGCTTGTCAGTCTCCAAATGTTTGCTGGAGGAAGAGCCTGAGGCCTCCAGAATAAGGAGAGGGAATCGGACCTTTCAAAGTGAGAATCCAGGACACACCTCCTTACTGGGATAGACTAAAAAATGGGAGAAAGTGACCTTGGAGGGACCCGAGGAGGACCAATGTTTCCCAGCCAGGTGCTGGAAAAAGGACACAGAATTGGACACCAACATCACCTCCAACAAGTCCCTGCTGGAACTCTTACTGGGGAGGTGACCTTCGACACATTCTATAACTTCTCTGAGCTTAGGTTTTCTCATCTGGACACAGAGATGGCAATAACCAGTTCTCAGGGTTGCAGTGCAAGGTGAATGTCAGGTTCTGAGCACATCCTGCTCCTTTGTTCATTCATTTACAAATGATTATCAAGTACCAAATGGTTGTCATGCGCCTGGCACCACTGGTGCTGCAGACTTGGGGTGAAGAGGAGATGTGGTCCTGCTTCCCCAGTGTGGATTGCCTAGGACTGAGCTCTGCATCCTGGCTGCACAACAGAACCACTAGGGGCTTTAGAATACTGGCATCCGGCCCCCACCCTAATCAGAATCCCCAAGATGTATATTTAAAAGCTCCCCAGTAATGCAGCAGATTGAGGTCCAGTCTTGGGGACAGCTCACATGACTCAACCTTTGCAGCTCTCAGGATCCATCCAGAGCACTCATCCAAATTCCCTGCTGAGCATCTTCTACGGTCCAAGGAGGCAGGACTTCTACCACCCTTCTGTCCAGATGAGGAAGTCAATGCTCTTTCCGAGCATACGCCATGTAAGTGGCAGAACTGGGTTTTGAAGTCCTTCTGATGACTTCAAAGCTCATCTCTAGCCATATACTGCCAGGTCCATCCTTGAAGAGGGCAGAGCTGACAACACGGCTATGGTCAAGTGTACTCGGGAATTTCAAAGTGATGTGATGCACCAGACATCTGCAGAGTCCTAGACCCAGATTTAAAATCACACACCTCAACAAGCCCTCCGTTCCTTCTGCACCTCCATCTTCCCATCTGTTATCTGGGACAGCTGGAACAGATGCTCCCCAAAGTCCAGCATTTTCTGTCCTCAAGTTATCAGTGGGTTCTGATGGAAGTAAGGTGCTGGCACTTGCAGGCCCGTGAGAAGTGAGGCCTGGGAACCCAGCTGTGCAGGATGCATTACTGGTGAACTCTTCCTTCACCCACAGGAGCCACTATGCAGCACGGACCACACTGGGTGGGAGGCTGCCTCTAAAGGGCGATTCTTAGAAATCTTGAACTTCAGCAAGACTGCCCATCTCCCACATGCATATGCATGAGCAGCATTTTTAACATTCCACCCAAGTTTCCCATCTTGAGCAGCCCCACGCACTTATTCCTGGAAAGGTAAACACAGATGGAGGAAGGCAAGCTTCTTGTAGCCATCAACACACACAACGCTACCCAGGCAGCAAGTATTTATTGAGCACCTGATGGATGACAGGTCCTGGGGATTCATCAAGGACAGAGAAAGACAAGTCCCCTCCCTCTTGCAGCTGACACCTTCCCCACGAAAGTATCCACCATCAGAGAGGGTTCCTCTACCTGCAGGCCTGAGCCCAGTCAAGGAGCCTCACAGGAGCCTGCAGATTGAATCAAAGTGCTTTGAAGGGCTTCAGTTTTCACTTCATAATGTGCGTGTGTGTGTGTTCTTTTAATAAGGTAAAAACGTTCCCCAGTTGTTACTGGTCTCCTCACCCCAACTTACCAACCGCTGAGTGAAATAGACGCTCCAGGAAATAAACAATGTGGCTCTTTGCAGGCTGCTGTCACACAGCCAAGAACCGAGAGCGCGGCCCAGTTTGAGAAGCAGGTCTTGAAAGGAGCGGCTCGGGCAGGAGGAGGGTCACGCACCACTTGGATCCCACTTGTGAAACCATCTCTAAAGGAATGGCTCCCCAAGGACAAAGATCTGAAGCCTTCCCACCAGACATAGTCCTCCCAAGCTCTCATTCCTGCTCCTTGGCAGGAGCAGTTGGCATTGTTTATGGATATACGTTCTCAATACAGAGACCCGGAGACAACCAAAGAATAAAAAGAGTCCTATCCCATCAGCACTGGTCCAACCCCATCATGGCACCCAGAGGCAGCTCTGCAAAGCCTGGACTGACTGAGCCTCACTGCAGAGGGCGGGTCTTGAAAACTCTTTCTCACATGCCATTCGCTGCTTCTTGACAGGCAGCTGGGTTGACCTACGAGGCTCTGGGTGGGTCAGAGGCTCCTACTGTTGGCTTTGGCCTCACTTTGGGCTCTGCTTCCTTAACCTTTGCTGAGTCTCTCAGGTTCCCTTCTCTTCAGCCATACATAGAGGGGCCCCTTGCCCTCACCTGGAAACAATTCACTCTGATAAGCAGAGGATCAGAGCAGGGAGTGGAACCCAGAGTCCTACTCTGTCTTGTCCTTCAGCAGAATCCTCAGCTGGTGCACCCCTGGACTGTGAATACCACACGGGGGTCCAGGGCCAAGCGAGGGACAGCAGCTATTGTATGGAGTTCCTGCTTTTGTCCCATGATCCCCACCTCTGGCCCCTCTCCAGCTGCTTCCTTAACCCTCTCCCCATTGTGCTCCTCATCTAAAACAATGCCTAGGGATGGCATTGATGACAATGACATTGAACCTGGTGACTGTGGCCATTATGCTACTGAGGGCTTACCATGGGCCAGGCACTATGCTGAGAGCTCAGGGGGGTTTACTCATCAGGAGAAGTCTCTGCCAGACCACCAGCCATACCCACTTTCCTGGCTAAATCAGTTCACCCCTCCAATATCATTTTCAATGTCACTCCTCAGGGAGACTTTCCTGACACCCAGTACTGATGAGAGTGTCCCTGCTTTCTTAACCCCGTGTACTCCCCCACAATACCATTTGCCAGTTAATATACTGAGGTGTTTTTTTGTTTTTTCTTGTTTGTTTTTGGTGCAAATCTTCATTTAGTGTTGCCATCTCCCTTAGACAGCAGAAACCAAGCTGGTCTTGGTCACCATTTATGCCCAGCACATCACATCTTGCCTTGTAACCAGTAGGCAGTCAATAAATGTTTATTAAGTAAAAGTGAGTAAAACAAATAGACAAATGAAAACCCAACCTGGATGTAACAGGCAACATGGTCATTTCTACTACAGCCAGAAACTGGAATTCTATTATTTTTATCCCACTCACCCACCTGGCAAAGTCCTTCCATACCAGATTGGGGCTGTTTATCTTGCTGCACTGGAGGGACAATGATGCTAACCTTCTGGTCCTTGGACAGACCCCCTAATGGAAAGGTACAAGCAAAACTGAGAAAGCCACAGGAGAGCCTAGAGATGGCATTGATGACATTGACATTGAACCTGGTGACTGTGGCCATTATGCTACTGAGGGCTTACCATGGGCCAGGCACTATGCTGAGAGCTCGGGGGTTCACTCATCAGGAGAAGTCTCAGCTAGGCATTATTATTATCCCCACTCTTACAGATGAAGAAAGGGAGGCTTCAAGGGGATTAGTAAATCACCCAAGGTCGCCACCTAGTACCTGGGGAGCCTACAACCAAACCAGCTCTGCCTGGCTCCCCACCCACAGGCCACAGAGCACTGCAGCTCACCGAGGAGGTCAATCCCCTCACCTAGGAGTGGCCAAGTCCATATTCTGATGCTGCAGACCTGGGGCAGGACTGGGCATCCTCCATTCCTAACAAGCTCTTGGGTGCTGCTGGTGCTGTTGGTTCGGGGGCCAGTTTGAGGAGCAAGTCTATAAAGGAGGAGAGGTGGGTGCGGATTAGGCAGGAACATGAAATGGTAAATCGAGAGGCAGCAAATAGTTCCGTGTGGCTGGAGCCTGGGCACGGGAGAGATGTGAGAGCAGAGGAGACCTTGACTCCAGCCAAGAGTAGGGAAATTTCTGTGCTGTAATGGAAAGCACGGAAGGGTTTGAAGAGGGGACGAGGCATGTGGGGACCTGTGTTTCAGATGAGCTTCTCTGACTGCAGTGAGAAGTTGTGCCAGAGGTCAGAGAGAGGAGATCCTACTAACAAGGGAAGCGCTCAGACAACCCAGTAGAGAGACCTGGCACAGGCTGAACCCAGGTGGGGCAGGGGGATGGAAGGGAAGGACTGCATGTGAGAGACAGTGCAGAAGCAGAATTCGTGCCTTTAAATCAAAGCTACAGTACTCTCTACAGGTGCTAAAAATGTCTCACTCATTCCACACACCAGAGCGACGTGCACAGACTGCCAAAGCTGCAGGCAGACGAGAACTCAGCTGCACACGATCCCAGTACCATCTCAAACAGAACCACCCTTAGAAATGGCCCAGCAACCACTTCTTCCAACGCAGCCGCACCGTCTCGGGTCAGCCAGCTTGCTCCTCCCTTTGCAGACTGTGTGCATCCAGAGAGCGGAAGTGCCTTGGCCAGAGCCCCATGGCCAGCCCTAAAACCAAGAACTCCTGACCACTAAGCTGTGCATCTTTGAGCAGAGAAAATGAAGGCATGCAGGGATAATTGGTATCAGCCCACACTTGCGTGTACTCAACAAACCAGAAGGATTCCACTTCTCAAACTGGAAGCTCATGGCCAACGAGGGGAGGAGGAGACCCTGAAAGGGAGCCATCTACTATAGACAGTTTAACCTGAAATAAAATTAGAAAATGTGTCACATGGAAAATCTCAGCAGTGAGAAACGGTTCCTTTTTCGGTCCCCCTTTTTTCTTTCTGCGGGAGAGTGAGTAATTTGGCATTTTAACTAGACAGGGCAGCTGGAGCCTCTGTTTTGACCAAATATACACAGTTGTTGGGCAGTTTAATGTCCCAAGTCAAGAATGGGCTGCCAGTGAAGGACGTGTTCAGAGCAGGATGACCAGGGACCAGGGCTGAGCACTGCCCAGTTCAAGCCCTCAGCCACGAAATTCAGCAAATGGAACCTGATCAGATGTTCGAGAATGTTCTGGCTAACAGTGATTTTAGGGTTCACTTGGTCTGGCCTCTTTTGTTTCCCAGATAGGAAAACTGAAGCCAGAGAGTTTTATAAATGTGTCCAAAGCAGAAGAAGAGAAAGGAAAATGTCAAAACACAGGCTCCAGATGAGCCTGCCCCATGTCCCTCCCTATGGCCACCACATGGTGGTGGTGGGCAGCAGGCAGGGCGGGGGTGGGGGCAGTTCTCCTGGGCTGGTGGTGACCTGAATGTAGCAGGGTTTCACGGGTTATTCCTTCAACAAGCAATGTCTGACTACAGCCCACAGGCTGCACACAGTGCCCGGTGCTGGGGATACGGAGAATGGCGAATCTGGATGCCCAGGGGAGGGGCTCCATAGGCCCTGCTGGTGTGAGATCAGGGCGTTAGGGGATGTCCTGAGAGAGAAGGCCAGATCAGCACTCAGTGGGACTTCTGAGGGCCCCAAACGCTGCCTTGAGAGCTGTCTTCATCTTTGATTCCTGCCATAGTAAATTATCACACACTCCGTTGCTCAGATCAACACAGATTTATTGTCTTACAGTTTTGGAGGCTGAAAGTCCAACACAGGTCTTTCTGGGATAAAAATCAAGATGTCAACAGACTGTGCTTTCTGGAAGCATGAAGGGAAAAATCTGTTCCCTCGTTTTTTCCAACTTCCAGAGCCTGCCCTCACCCCTCGGCTCCTGGCCCCTTCCACCAGCTGCAAAGCCAGCTGGTCAGGCCCTTCTCTGTGGCTGCCCCACCTCCTCCTCAGCTCCCTCTTCCACTTGAAGGACCCTTGAGACTGCATTGGGCCCAACCGATAATCCAGGGAAATTCTCCCTTTAGAGGTCGGTGGATTGTCGACCTTCAGTCGACCTGTAACCCCACTTCCCCTTTGCCATGTAGCTTGATGAGGTCACAGGTCCTGAGGAATGGGATGCAGGCAGACACCTTGGAGGGCCATTACTCTGCCTAACACAGGTGGTTATCATGGGAAGGGTTTCAAGCAGAGGCAACATAACCAGAGCTGGTTCAAACATCAGCATGCATGCCAATCACCAGGGATCTCCTGAGAACGCAGATCCTGATTTACTGAGTCTGGGTGGGGGTGGGGGTGAGGCCGGAGACGCTGCATTTCTACTGAGTTCCCAGGTGATGCTGATGCTGCTGGTCCATGGACCACAGCTGAAGGGCCAGAAGGCACAAGATGACTGAGGCTGCACCGAGGGGGCTGGGCCGAACATTGGAGAGAACAGAGCCTGGGACACAGACCTGCCTGCTCTCGTCAATTTGTAACTGGACTTCACTTCACTGGGCTGTTAGTTAGATATATCAAATGCACACACAGACATATAAACATATAATTGATATGCATATATTCGAAACATGTACCTACCTACATATAACTGAAGTCTGTTTAAAATGTCGAAAGCACTATATCATTATTAGCACAAAGCATATTTGTGGTATTTTCTTAGGTCCATGTGAGGCTCTCTGGGCACCACAGCAGCGGTCTGGTGTCAGGACACCTGGCTCTAGTCCTGGCTCTGCTGCCAACTTGCACCATGATCTTGAGCTAGTCACTGTCCCTCTCTGGACAATAAAGTTAGGAGTAGCCAGCACTGCTGCAGTGGCCAGAGGTGGAGAAGCAGCTAGCTGAGCCGACTTCGAGGGTTCAGGGTGTGATGTTGTCAAAAGGGCATGAATTTGGGTTCAGCCTGCTGTCAGCTGGGATCTCTGCCCCTCTGTTCCACTGGATGCAATGGTTCCAACTTCCCAGCGTGGGAAAAGCTTACCTTATCATTATTTTTTTCATGAAACATACTCTAATTCCCAATATATCTGTCTTAGAAGCCCCTGCTCCCATCCCCTCTGTGCCCACCATTAGCCACCATGGGGGATGGCTGCGGGGTGGTCTTCCAGTGGGGGCCAGAGGCACACAGACGCTTCGCCATGGCCAAGGGATCATAATGCTGGGTTTTCACTAAGATCTCCACAGGCCCAGGCTGTGAATGATTCATTCATGAACGTATTCAAATGCTCATTGTGTCCATTTGGTGCCATGTCGGACGCTGTGGAAACATGGATAAATAAAGCAGGGCTCCTGCCCTCAAGGAACCCACAATGATGTGGGCTCAGGGAAGGAATGAAGCATTAAACTGGTCACCAACGCTCCATCCTGTCGGCCCAGGAACTGACTTCCTCAACAAAACTCCCAAAGCACAGAAGTAAAATCAAGAATCAATAAATGGGGTGGTATCAAACTAAAAAGCTTCTACATAGCAAAAGAAACAATCAAGTATGTGAACAGAGAGCCTAAAGAGTGGGAGAAAATCTTTGCCACCTGCACCTCAGAGAGAGCATTAATCTCCAGGATATACCAATCACTCAAAGAACTTAACGCCAAAAAACCCAATCAGTAAATGGGCAAAGCAACTGAACAGGCACTTCACAGAAGAAGATATACGAATGGTCAACAAATATATGAAAAAATGTTCACCATCTCTGGCAATTAGAGAGAGATGCAAATTAAAACTACACTGAGTTTCTATCTCAGTCAGATCGGCAATTATCAAGAATACAAGTAACAATAAATATTGGCCAGGATGTAGGAAAAAGTTACACTCATACATTGCTGGTGGGACTACAAATTGTTACAACCACTATGGAAAGCAGTATGGAGATTCCTCAGAAAACTTGGAATGGAACCACAATTTGATCCTGTTATCTCACTCTTCAGTATATACCCAAAGGACTTAAAATCAATATTCTACAGTGACACAGCCGCATCAATGTTTATAGCAGCTCTATTCACAGTAGCTAAGCTATGGAACCAATGTAGGTGCCCTTTAACAGATGAATGGATAAAGAAAATGTGGCACATATACACAATGGAATATTACTCAGCCTTAAAGAAGAATGAAATTATGGCATTTTCTAGTAAATAGATGAACTGGAAGCTATCACATTAAGTGAAATAAGGCAAACCCAAAAAACCAAAGGCTGAATGTTCTCTCTGATATGCGGATGCTCACACACAATGGAGGTAGGGAATAGAAGTTCACTGTATTAGACAAAGGGGAAATGAAGGGAAGGGAGAAGGAATGGGAATAGGAAAGACAGTAGAATGAATTGGACATAACTTTTCTATGTTCATATATGAATACACAACCAGTATAACTCCACATGTTCAACCTCAAGAATGGGAAGTTATACTCCATGTATGTATACTAGGTCAAAATACACTCTATTGCCATGTATATTTAAAAAGAACAAATAATTAAAAAAAAAAAAACTAGTCACCAATGGCAAGCCTGATGCTCATCTCGTCAATCCTCACAAATAGGAAATACTGACCTGTTTTACAACTAACAAGAAAAGGATAAGAAGATAAATGGTCCCAGATCACTCACAGGGAAGTGGCAGAGCAGAGATTTGAACCCAGTCCCTGAATCCCAGAGCTCAGGGGCATGAGCCACATTCCTGAAGCCTCTCCCTGGGTGCCAGGTCTTCCACCTGTGTTGGGACGTGGATGGGCATGCTCCACCTCTGGGACTCAGGAGCATCACCTTGAAGAGGAAGCCTCTGGACTGGGCTGGGTCGTTCTCAACCCAGCTGCACCTGAGAATTGAGCCAGAAGCTTCCAAAACCCCTGGGTGCCGGACCTCACCTTGGGTGAGTATAGACTCCTGAAGAGGAGAGCAAGGGCATGGGCTCCTTCACAGTCCCCAGGGTGTTTCCAGGATGACAACCAGCAGGGTCCCTGGGACTGAGTGCTCACATTCTAATTTCCTGAAAAAAAACCCCTCATTCGTCCCACCCTCACCACCAGGTGCACACAAAATGAATGGAGGGGTGCAGGGAGGAAGAATCTGCAGGCCCACTCCACCAAGGCCACAGTGGGGAGCAGCCCACTGTGCAGGCACGTCCCTTTCACTGTTGTCATTTCTCCTTCTGAGTTAGAGAAGTAGCAGCCGTGAATTTGCACTAGGAAATAATTGTGGTCATGGTCAAGTACAGAGCCATAAGGATATGGTCATCACAATAGGGTTTACAACAGTGAACAAGGAGAAATGGCCAACAGGTCTCAAAGAGGACTCGTTTAGTTATGGGATAAGCATACAGTGCTATACTATTTTAATTTCAAAGAACACTGGAGAAGATTATTGAATGTTCCAGAAGAAGTGTCTAGGGGAAAAGTCGGTCAAAATATAATGTACAGAATGATCTATTCCTCTTCTAATACATGTGCATACTTAGATCTGGAAAGTAAACATGGTACACATTTCACCAAATGTTAGCAGGGTTTATTGCTGAGTTACAGGATAATATGCAATCTTTTCAAATTCCTTTATTTTTTTGCCCTAGGTTTTTATAGTGGTTGTGCATTAGTTTTCTAAAAAAAAAAAATTTGATGATATTAAAAAGATAAATCTTCTCCTTTGAAGGCTACTTATGTCCTAACATCTCCCTCATCTGGGGTGGAAATGGATGTCCCTACCTGAGCAGCGCCCAGGCTTGCATGCACATTTGGGACAAGCTCCCTGGCATGTAAGCCAGCTGATGCACCTACCTCCCTGCTGGGTTGTGAGTCCCTCCAGGTGGACACTGGGTCCAGTATCACTCAGGGAGCCCCAGAGAGAGCAGGGAGCCCCAGAGAGAGCAGGCAGCCGGGAAATATGGAAGGAAGACAGATATCGAAGAAAGCAACCACACCACAGAAGGGACAGAGGATTTTGAAGAAGTTCTCTTCAGGAGGAGGCTAGTTGCAAAAGATCTCCCAGTTGGTATGGGATGGGACTTTTAAGCTGGGCCACATTTGAGTCCCTCGGCAATGAAAAGGATGACTCCTACAGAGGCCTAAGGTCAGGGTGCTTGCTGCGAGTCAGACTCTGGCCACATTCTCCAAATCCAGGAAAGGGCTCACCAACCTTTGAAGTCAGAGGGTTTTGGTCATTTGAGAGAGATATCAGGGTCCCCAGGAGAGTCTTCTGCCTTGTCCAATCCATTAAATCACCTATGGCACGCAAAGCATGTGAACTGGATGGAACTGGATTAGTCTGGGTGGGGTTGGGTTGGCTGAGTTGGGTTGACATGACTTGGTTAGGGCTGGGCTGAGTGGGGTTGAGTCCTCATGGGGTTGAGGAGGGATGCACTGTGTCTTCTTCCTTAGGTGCCCAGGAAGAAGTCTGGACTTTCTCCCAGATTCTGTCCTCACCCTAGACTATTTCTCTCTCTAGCTGGTGTGCAGCAGAGGAAGGTGATCAGCTGGCAAACATGGTTCCTCCAAAACCTCTTATAGCATCTCAGCTCCCCTGGGTCCTGTATGGCCTGCAGCTCAGGCCCCACAATCTGTGCTCTGACTTTGAAAGCTTATTTGCTTATCCATTCTCCTCAGTGGACATTAATGTCTTACTCTGAGCCTTATTGTAAGATTGCCCCCGTCTTTCCAACACTCACCCGCCTACCTCCACTAGTACACTCTTCGTATCCAATCCCATGATGACAAATCAATATTCTGCAGGAGGAGGTGGGGCTGACCTCTTACCAGGCTTTAAAGCACAATACAAAACAATGATCATCAAAACTATGCGGACTTAAGCACATTGTACAAACATAAGAAAGTGAGTTGTGATATAGGGATTATGGAATTAAGTTTATATCATTAAATTAAAAATTGATATAATAGGGGCTGAGGTTGTAGCTCAGTGGTAGAGAGCTTGCCTAGCACCTATGAAGCACTGGGTTCAATCCTCAGCACCACATCAAAATAAATAAATAAATAAATAAATAAAGGTTTATCTATGACTAAATTTTTTTTAAAAAATTGATATAATAAATAACAATGAGGAGCCAATAATTCACATTTATTTGGTACTTTTGAGACTACTGGGAACTACCTTGAAGAAGAACTGACTTCAGGTTATATCTTAATCTATGGTCCATTTTAAAGGAATCAAGCCATAGACACTAAGACTGGAAAACAAGCTTATGCATTTAGCTAGAAAAGATAACTGTGCTACCCTTTGACAAAGTGTAAGCTATTAGGAATAAGATGAGTATAATCTAGAAAATAAGTTGTTTATACAATTAATACAATAAGGAGCAAAGAAACAGTAGTGTAAATTCCAGCCTACCTAGTTATTAAGCTATTAAAGAAAACTAAAAGCCCATGATATTCTCTGGTGACTCGGCCATGGTCACTCCACAGTTGCAGAGCCGTGGAAGAGTTGGGATGACTTATACACCGCAGAGGATGTAGTAAGCGGGCACATTAAACCACAGGCTAGACGAACCCATTCATCCCTTCTTTGATTCACTCAAAAAGTCTGCTGAGTGCCCACTTTGCGCCAGGCCCTTTGCTAGCTTCTGGGATTCAGATTTGGATAAGACCCAGTCCCTGCCTCACGGAACTTCCCACGCAACATGGGAGACATAGGAGTCATCAATAGTCACCTCGACCATTTGAATAACCCTATGGCTAGCAGACACCAATAAACCAGGGAGGGGAGGAATGCTTCCTAGAACACCATCCCAAAGGATGAATGGGGGTTGTCAGGTAGACAGGGGAGGGGCGTACTCTGAAAGAAACTGGCCCGTCCAAAGAGTGGGAGTTGGACATCACATGCCTCCTTCAGAAATCTGCCAGTGGCTTGGTATGAGCCCCCGTCAAGCAGGGCTCAGCATAAGTGGAGGAGAGAATCTGCAGCACTCTGTCCTAGGACCAATGATAGCCAGACAGGGCCATTAAACTAGGAAGTCGCACAATTAAACCTGTATCAACAAAGATCCATCTGAATATAAAATAAGAACTTTCCAACTAGCTCTGTTGTTTGGTGGGTGAGTCCAATTGCGGAGTGTAGCCAAAGGAAACGAAAAAGAAAACAAGGGCCATTTGTCTGAAGAGGTTCCCAGCAGCACTGTTTATAATAATGACAAAATGGCCAAAGTTCATGCTCAGTGCTGGACAATGTCCTTTGGGTGATGGAGACTGAAGGTCCATGATGTGAGCTCTCAGGTGTCACACCTACCCTCCTCTCTTTCACTCAGGAAATCACATCAGACTGCCAACGGCCAGAGGTGACATGATTACAGGAAAATTCTGAACTTCTCTGATTCATATGCCTAAGTTTAAATCAGATTTCTACAAAGAAGATGTACGAAGGACCAGCGAGCTCTTCAAAAGGTGATCGACGTCACTAGTTACGAGAGGCAAAACCACAATGAGATGCCACTTCACACCCACTAACATGGCAACCATGAAAAAGTTCTAAAATACCAAGCATTAGTGATATATGAAAAAATGAGATGCCTCATACAATGCTGGTATAAATGTAAAATGGTGCCGCCACTTCGGGTTACAGTTTGGGGGTTTCTAAAAAAACGTAAACAAAAAATCACCAGTGATCCAGAAATTGCACTCCTACATATCTATCTAAAAGAACTAAAATCAGGCACTTAAGCAGATGTTAGTACACAGATGTTCATGGCAGCACTGTTCACAACAGGCAAACGGTACAAACAACCCAAATATTCATCAATGGATGAATGAAAAAGGAGTAACATGAGTATAATCTAGAAAATAGAAAAATGTGGTCTATACAAACGATGAAATATTTATACAGTCAAAAAAGAAACAATGTGCTGATACATGATAAAACATGGACATTATGGTTTGGTTAAGAGGCATCCCCCAAAAGATCCTGTTAATTCAGGAATATTCAGAGGTTAAATGACTAGACTGTGGCAGCTGTAGTCTAATCAGTTCATCCAAGTTTGAATGAACTAGCTGGGTAGTGACTGTAGGTAGGAGGGGTATGGCTGGAGGAGATGGATCACTGGGGGTGTGCTGGAGGGGGTCCTCTTCCCTGCAGCCCCTTCCTTCTTTCTGCTTCCTGAGCACCAGGAGACAGGCAGCTTTCCTCCACCCTTTTGCCATTCCTCAGGCCCAGACCAACAGAAACAGCCAGCCATGAAAAAAAACTCTGAAACCGTGAGCTAAAATAAACTTTTCCTCCTCTAAGTTGTTCTTATCAAGTATTTTGGTCACAACAATTGAAACCCAACACACAGAAACTGGTACAGAGAGGTGGGATTGTTGCTGAGACTCGGAGTCCTGTAGATTAGAAATCTTTGGTTTGTGGGAGGAGTTTGGAAAAGTTTGGAGACACAGGCTGGAGAAGCCTTAAATGTTGTCAGTGATTCTGGTGGGAGCTCAAAAGATTAGATTGCCGGTAGGAATGTGGACAGTAAAGACTGCGCATGAAGTTTCTGAGGCAAATGAAGACTCTCTCGGAAACTGAACTAGAAGTCATTCGTGTTGCATTCTGCAAGGAACTGTACATTTTCAACATTTTTGCCTATTCCCTAAGACTTTGTATGAGGCCAAATTTAAAGATTATAGACTAATTAATCTGGCTGAGGAGGTTTCATAGCAGCACAGTATTCAGGCAGTGGCATGGATATTGCTTTCAGCTTTAGGCCAGGTTCACTGTGAAAACCAGGACAGATTTTTAAAACTTGCAGTTTGGCCAGAAAAGTACAAGTAAAACTTGGGTCAAAGAAGATGTGGTTGTTGAAGAGATTATAGCTACTAAAGTGATGCTAAATACTTTGCACAGAGACAGAGCATCCCAGGAATTGGCAAGACCACAGCCATCACAGGCTCAAGGGTGTAAAGTAAAAATTCCTTTGAGAAGTGACCATGGGGACACTCTGCTCACACAAGGGGGCCTACAAAGTTGTTTTCCTAAGATGTATTTCATTATGCTCAGCTGCCCAGGCACTCAGAGGCCATCGCAGCCATAGTCCAAGGGGGCCCAGCTACTGCTCCAATCGGTGGCAGACCTCAGCATCGTTCACATCATGCTGCAAGAAGGAAAATGCTGGAGTTAAGGGGTCATGGAGGCTTCCTCCTAGATTTCACAATTTAGCCTGGGAGGCCAGGCACAGTGTAGCAGGGTGGGAATCCCTGCAGAGAGCCCCCAGAGAAGGCAACGTGTGAATCTATGAGGAGGAAGCCAAAGCTGCAGTGAAGACCCCTGGGATTGAGAAATGCCAGCCACATGGACTGTCTGCCAAGGAAAGCTGCTGGTTGTGGGAGAGTCAGCCTAAGATAAAGGCCATGTGGGCTGCAACAGGCAAGGCGGTGGGGGCAGGGCTGCCCCGGCCCTTTGGAGCTCACCTTGGATGCCATTTGCCCCAGCTGCTGGATATGGAGCTAAGGGACTTGTTTGCCACAGCTGGACTTAGGTCTTTCCCTGGTGCCAACCCTTTTATCTATGTTCATACTCTTCCCTTTTCTTTTGGCCTGAGAATGTTTACTCTGTGCCACTGCCTACTGGATATATGTAACTTGGTGGTGGGAACCCGGGATTTAACTCAGGTGCACCCAACCACTGAGCCACATCCCCAGCCCTATTTTGTATTTTATTTAGAGACAGGGTCGCACTGAGTTGCTTAGCACCTTGTTTTTGCTGAGGATGGCTTTGAACTCGTGATCCTCCTGTCTCAGCCTCCCATCTGATGGCATTTCAAGTGTGCACCATGGCACCCAGCCTGTAACTTGCTTTGGACTCCGACTTTTGGGCAATGCTGGAACTGTTAAGATCATGAGACTACTGGAGATGGACTGGATGCATCTTGCATTGTGAAATGGAGCTTTGGGAGGCCAAGTTTGGATATGAGATGACCTCTAAAGCTCCTGTGTTAATGCAGGAGTATTCAGAGGTGAAATGAGAGATCATGAAAGTTGTAACCTAATTAGTCCATTTTGGTTTTGTGGGGTTTTTATTTTTTATTTTTATTTTTTTGGTACTAAGGATAGAACCCAGGGGCACTTAACCACTGAGCCACACCCCCAGCCCGTTTTTTAAAAATACTTTTTAGTTGTAGATGGACACAATACCTTTATTTTATTTATCTATTTATTTTTAATGTGGTGCTGAGGATCAAACCCAGCGCCTCACACACGAGAGGCAAATGCTCTACCACTGAGCTACAACCCCAGTACCCCCAGCCTTTTTTTAAAAAATATTTTATTTAGAGACAGGGTCTTGCTCAGTTGTTAAGTGCCTCACTAAATTGCTGAGGCTAGCTTTGAATTTGTGATCCTCCTGCCTCAGCCTCTCAAACTGCTGGGATTACCAGCATGTACCACCACGCCCAGCTCCATTTTAGTTTGAATGGACTAACTAGGTGGTAACTGTAGGCAGGTGGGCAGGGTTGGGAAGGTGGGTCACTGGCTGCATGACCTGGAACGGTTCATCTTCTCTGTACCCTCTTTCCCCTCTCTCTGCTTCCTGGCTGCCACGATGTTTTGCCTCACCTCGGGCCCAGAGCAATGCACCTGGCCAACCATGGACTGAACCCCTGAAACTGGGAGTCCAAATAAACCTTTCCTCCTCCAAGTCAGATATGGAAAACCTCACACACACAATGGATTCACCTTGAAACGTTAGCTCAGTGAAAGAAGCCAGACCATAAGGGTCACATGTTGTATAAATATTCAGACTGGGCAAACCTACGAGGACAGAAAACAGTTTAGTGGTTGCTGGGAGCCGGGAGTAGAGCAAAGAGGGAGAGTGACTCCTTCGTGGGTATGCAGCTTCCTTTTGGAATGACAAAAATGTTTTTTGAAAGTTGATAGAAATGGTGATTGCATAAACACACTAAATGCCAATGAATTTTACACTTTAAAACAATCAATCTTCCATCATGAATTTTCTCTCAATAAAATAAGTAAGTTAGGATGTCAAAATGGTCCATTAACATGTGAAAAGGTGATCAACTTAATAATCAGGAAAATGTAAATTAAGGCTACAGTAAGATTTTCATATCTACCCACCAGAAATGCTGAAATTAACTTCAGTGCCAAGACCAAGCACTGGGGAGGAGGTGAAGAAATGGGGACTCTCATTTCTTGGTGGCCATGTATGTTGGTATAGCCACAGTGAGAACATACTGCCGCTCCGTGGAAGGGTATGTACACCCTATGACCCAGCACTCTCCTCCTGGGTTCAGAAGTGATATACATGTGCACCAGAATGTTCACAGCCATACTGTCACATTAGCCAGAAGTGGCAACACCCCAAATGTTGCTGGAGAAAAAAAATGGATTAAAAAAATATTTGATGTATTCACAGAATGGAATATTATACAACAATGAAAATAAACTAACTGCAGCCACATACGATGACATGAATAAATCTCCAAAATCTTATTAGTCAGTGAAGGAAACAGATGTCAAAGAATATATCCTTCCCGTAAAACGTTTAGAACCAAGTAAAACGAACTTCAGAATTTAAGGAGACATACTTAGGTAGTAAAGATATTTATTAAATGCAAGTAAGTGATGGCAAGGTGAGATTTACCTCTGAGAGGAGGGAGGGAAAATCTCAGCACAGGGCCTCACAGAGCCTGGGGGCTAGCCCGCTTCCTGACCTGGGTTTTAGGTTTATTCTGTGATAATAAAAGAGCTGTACTTTTAGCAAGCACTTTTCTCAATGGTTTGATATTTTAAAGAGAAGCAAATAACTTATACATATCTGCACTTGATGGCAGGAACAAATTACTTATAACCACTCCATCCCTTCCCCAACCATGGCTCATCTTCCAAAATAACAGGCATTTCAATGACACTGTGCCCTCACAGGGAAAGGAAGGGACAATGCTGTCTGGCAGCCCAGTCCTGACCCATTAGGAACACAGGGGTCATGCGGTGACATCCCACTGCAAGAGGTCTCTTTAAACAGGAATGTGTAAGGGGATGGGATGGGGTGCACACAGGATGGGTTGGATGTTGAATGTGAAGGGTTCCAGGACTGTTGTGTTACCCTATGTTTCTGCCTATGCATCATAAGCCCCTCAGGGCAGATCTGTGCCCAACTCCTTTTTGTCCCCGGTCAGCACGAAGGTTGGCAAAGCAGGTGTTCAGTTTGTATTTGTTGAACCAAACTATGCAGAATAAGTTAGAGCTCACACTAGGCAAAGGTTGTTGTTTTGCCATGTTTTAAACTTAGAAGGAAAATATTCAGGAGTGAATCTTGCCTCCCCATTTTATAGACAGGAAAACTGAGACTCAGGGGAAACTCATCTGAGTTCACAGAGGTAGTGGTGATGAAATCCGAGCTTCCCAGTGCTTGAAATTTAAATGGGTTTGAGGTGCGGAAGGAAAAACAGGAAGTTTACCAGTATCCATTTTTTTTCAACAGCTCCATTATCTGTGAATCGCCACATGCCTGTGTTCTGTCCCTAACAGGGGAGACTTACCCTGGGCCCACAAGGACATTCAGAGATGCTGGGGACAACTGAGTTGGAGACCTGGAGGTACAGGTGGACCTGACCTTTCCAGCCGGAACTCAGGAGAGGCAGTGCACTCTGAGTCTGCAGCTTGCAAGTGGCCCCCAGAGTGCCGGGTGTGTCCAGGCTGGAGCCTGGGTGCCCTGGTACCTGGGGAAATGCTTTCTTCTGTTTCTATAACTCTTTCCAGTGAGGCACACTATACCCTCCCTGAAATTCACTCATTTTAATTGTCCTGGTAGGTGAACTTTCGTAAATGTATACAGTTGTCCAACCACCACCCCAGTCCAGTGTTAGGATATTTCTCCAGAAAGTTCCTGATGCTCATTTGCAGTCAGTCCCTGCTTCCATCTCTGGCCCAGGCAGCTGCTGGTGGTTTCCATTTCTGCAGGGTTGCCCTTTTAGAAACTTTGTATAAATGGGACTCTGACAACACCCAGTGTATGCCTGGCTTCTTTCACTTAGTGTAATGCCTGGAAGGTCCATCTGAACTGTTGTACGGGGATCTGTGCGTCACCCCTCTGTGTTGCTGAATAGACTCCCCTGAAAGCCATCTGTAAAATGGAACCCAACTTCTCAGCACTCCCAGGCGGCAGATCCCGTGAGCTGGTGGAGGGTAAGCGCTCTGCAGACTGCACAATAGCCATGCAGATGCAATGAGCTCATGCTACAATTAGGACACTCTGATTATGGGGTTCACTAGAGACTGTGGGGTCCTGCAAGGTCCTTCCATCTGTGAATTTGCTCTAACTGAATACTAGGATGGTATTCACCAAGGGCAATGAAGTCACACTCTCTCATTCCAATTCTACCCCAGATGCTTGCAAGCCTTGTGACTTTGGACCTTGGTGTGTTCGTCTGAAGAACAGAAGTAGTAAGAGTCCTCAGTGCCCACCTCCTGGAGGGATCGTGAGAAGTGGAGGAATGAAACAGGAAAACGTTCCCACTCCACCTGGACAGACCGTGTTTTGTAAGCGTTGCCACACGGAACTGCGGCAAACTTTGGAGAGTTCACATTTCCAGGAACTGGCTTCAGATTCCGCAAGGAACACTGACTAGCATGGGTTGTAAATGGCCCTCCTGAGGAGCTGCTGGCCCTCCCTCTCTAGGTTATGGATGGAAACAGGACTTCCTCCTTGTTAGAAAAAACAATCCTGATCTGACATCAGGGCACCAGGCTACAAACTCAGGAGGAGAAAGAAACATCAGTTCCCGTCCCCAGAACCCTCTTCCTTTAGGGGAAGTAGGAGTTACAGCAAAGTTCTCAAAAGACCACAGAATCCAAAAGCTGCCCTCTATCACTGAGTTGGCAGTGCCCTGTAGCACATGCAAAATTGCAGCGTTCCAACATGGGCCATGGAGCCGAGAAGCCAAAACTATGCTCCAGCTGCCCTTTGATCTGGAAAAAAAAAAAAAAAAAGCTGGAAGCTCTGGCAGGAAAAGCTATCATCACATTTGAATCTCACTCCCTGGGAGTCAAGTCTGAGCTGTCCAGGCTTCTTCAAATACAAAGAGTTAACCAAGGACACCCACTCCACCAGGGGACCAGGAGCTATTTCACATTCTTCTCAATCCCTATTCAATCAGGGCTGTATACTAATCCTCTAAATCCAAAAGGGGTCAGAAGTCACCGTTGAGAGATGGATTCTCCTATTGAAATGCCTGGGGAAGTGGCTAAAGAAGATTAGGAGTCTGGAGACCTGAATTCAAGTTCTAGCTTTCAGACCAGCCACTTCTAGAGCCTCTCTATTTCAATGCTGCAAAAATTTCTGCATTGCTTTCCAAACACAGTTACTGCAAGGATCAAGCAGTTCTATCAAGCAGATAGGAAGTTCTACCACTGATTGTGTGCCTCATATGTACCAGCAGCAAGGAAGACACATTACATCTTGTTTTTCCCTGAATCCTCACAGCATCTCCAGGAGGCAGGACCGTCTAACTATTCCTCCTTTTTAGATAAGAAAACCGAGGCACAGAGAGGTGAAATCCATTCCCAAAGTTGCAGCTGAGCCACAATTCACACCCAGGCAGTCTGACCTTAAACCGACTCAGTCCAGTTAACCATCTAACCTCAGACTCCACTGCTCAGCCAACACCTCTGAATCAGGAAACGAAAGCCCAGGGAACAGAAGGGACAAGGTTCCCTGGTTCCAGCCCACAGCTCTTTCCATCATCCATGGTGCCACTGCCCACAATAAATGTGACACCCCGCTAGGTAACTAAAAGCTAAAGTAAGCATGAGAAGCAATTCAGTTCCGTTGTTTCTGGCGCTGCAAAGTCTCCAAGTGTCTCTGTTGGTGCTCAGGCTTCCGCACCTGTGTATAAAAAGGTACCGTCCTGCCTTTCCAATGAGCCAGCCTGAGCGCACAACCTGAGCGTGTGCGCTGGGTGCACGGAGGCTAGCTGTTGCCTTGGCGCTAGCAAACTGCTTCCAAAGTCCCTCTCGGTCGAAGATTGGCGGGACCACGCCTAGATCAGACACCTCGGGAGCCCCTACAGTGCTCTACCGCCGCGGCTGCCTGGGACCGCCTTTGCGGCTAGAACCCGCACGCACACTGTCCTGGGAAAGCCGCGGGTAGGACCGCCAGGGCGCGCATAGTGGCAAGGACTCCCTTTTATGTCCAGGAATGAGGAGCGCACCGCAGCCGTGCCCGCCGCCCAAACCAACTTCCCCAGGGCGCGGAGGCAGCTCGTGCCACCCTCCGGGTGAGTCGCTTACCTATCGAGGCGCGTGTCTGGGTGACAGCAGAGAGGAGCGCGGAGATGGAGAGCAGCAACAGCACGCGCCAGCACTGCCCGTTCCTCCTGCAATAAGTGGCCGAGGGAGACACGGTGAGGCGGGCGGTCTGGTCGGAGGGGGCTGCGGCGCGGGCAAGCGGGTCCCACCTTGGCGCCATCGCGCGTGTCTGCGGAGCCCCTGAAGGCGCGCGGCGGACGGGCACAGTGACCGAGCTTGGCGGAGAACGAGGGGCGCTGAGCGCTGGCCGCCGCGCTCGCCCTTCCTGCAGGGAACAAAGGCGGCGCTCGGCGGCGGCGGGCAGGATCCCGGCCCGCGCCCTGAGTCGCCCGCGCCCGCAGTCGCCGGCGCTCTGAAACCCGACTCCGCCGCGCCCTACCTCGGGCAGCGGCGGCGCACTCACGCCCCGGGATCCCAGCAGCACCGCGCTCCCCACGCCCCTTTCCCCCCACGGACGCGCGCTCCCTGCCACCGCCTCCAGCCAGCGGCCTTATGTAACCTGCGAGGACAGCCCCGCGCCCGCCTGCTCCGGGCTAGTGGGACGCGCCGCCCCTCGCCCGCCCTCAAGCCTGTCCCAGTTGGGGCTGCCCACGGACAAAGCTCTTCCTTTCGTCTCAGCAACCCAGAGAAGCCGGAATCGCTGGGATGGGCTTACATGACAGATGAGGAGACTGAGGCTCACAGGCAGAGCGATTGAGCGAGGTCGCACAGCTGCAGGGAGCTCCTGACAGTTGTGCCCCACCAGTCACACCTACCCCATGAACCCATTTGGATGCCCAGGAGTGGCCTTCTTGAGGTACATTAGTGATATAGAGAAGAACTTGAAGGGTCACGTGTGCAACAGTTGGCCTTCCCTCAGCATTTTGGATTCCCAGAATATTTACTATGGATAGAGCCCTAAGAAACCTGATCCAGCCACTTCCCACCTGTCTCCATTTTATTGATGGAGAAACTGAGGCCCAGAGAGGTCTCATCTACCCAGTGAGTGATGGATTGTCAAGGAAGGAGACTAATTTGAAAAAAAAAAAAAAAAGGATGAAAAAGGTCTTCAAATGTTGCAGTTTCACGTTCACTGAGAAAATCCTTATAAGATAGTGAGTCCCTGTCACTGTAAGAGAAAGACCCTCTAACAAACAAGAGGCAGCAGAGTAGGAATTCTGAGCTTGGGCTCACAAGTTGGGGTCACTGTGTCTGGACTGAATCCTAGCTGTTACTTCAGGAAACATGGGCAGATCTGTAAAATGGGAATAGAAAAGTTTCCCTCCCCCTAGGTTGGTGGGAAGATTGGAGGTGTTACTGAAATATAAAGTGTTTATCAGAGTGCCTGGCACAGGACAATGCCCACTGGATGTGAGATTCTGTTACTGGTGCTGGGGATGACCAGGGCTGCGGCCTTGGGGAGGGGGAGCAGGGGAGGAAGCCAGGCAGGAAAAGCTTCTGAGAAACTGAGGCATCTGGAGCCAAAGCAACTCTAGAATAGTCCCACCTCGAGGTAACGGAAGGCAAAATGCATTCTAACAACAACAAAAAAAAATCTGTTTGCATTTTCTTCAATTAATTCTGTCCCACTTGCGGTCATTCTGTGACGGATATAACCTTATTATCAATCACTAACCATAGAGAACTGGCCTCCTTAGATATGTATTTCTCTATTGCTTGTAAAGTACCCTGTCAATTAGGAATACAATTGACTTTCTTAGAACAATTTTACCATATTGTTAGGAAAAAGCCACATCAACTATGACTACACAGCTGTTCTGTAGTTCTGTATGACAGTTAAAACCAGAGACTGAGAACTAGTGGCCATGGACCCCGTGTTGCCCACAGATATGTTTTATTTGATTTGCCAGGCATCAAACTCCAGATTAAATTAGCAATATTAGGAAATTACACATTCAAGTCCATACTTCTTACTTCTTTTCAAAATGTTGGGAAACACTGCAATATGGGGCCTGGGTTCCCTGTGCTGATAATTGACTGGCATTGATTAGGGACTGCTGCCTAAGTTTAGGCCACACTTTTTCAGTTTGCCATAGTCCCCACCACTCTCCAAGGTTCCCAGCACCAAGGCTAGGAGTCAATTGCCATTCAGCCACACTTGCACTGTGTCTTTGCTTATGAGAAAGAAAAAAAAAAATGGCATAGACTAAGAGCTCATGTCCCTGTTAAAAATGGGTAAATGAAAGATATAGGGACAAAGTCATATTTAAAGAAAGAAAGGGAAGGACATATTTCTACATGTTTAATGTACAAATAAAATGTATCTGCCTTGAAAGGGGTGAAAACGAACATGCCATTTAGAAATAAACTTGCCCCCCTCAGTAATGTATGCTACCTGAAGAATGAAGTATATCTGCATTTAAATTGGTGGACCCGATTGTGGTCCAATTTATCAGTCTGAGACACACGTGGATCAGATCACAGATTGCTTTACTTCTCCTGCAACAAAGTCCTGTGTGCACATTTCATAGTTTGTTGGTTCTGCTTAAATATTTAATACTTAATTCACTGGAATATAAGTTCCTGAAACTTGTTTCTCCCCTAGAAGGGACTATAAATAGATGCATGTTAGCACCGTTGGTTTTGAACCTCTTTCGTGTACCTCCAGTCATGTTCATAGGCAAGAAGGGTTCTCATTTTGTAGTTTTGCCTAGAAGTGGGAATTATGAGCTGGTATGGATGGTGGACAGGGAGGGTCTGGGGCTGGGAGCTGAAGGAGAGAGAGGGTGAAACTGGTCCCAGCTGCAGGCGTGGGAGGGATGGGGCAGGAAGCCAAGCGAGGCATTGCACCTCCTGCCAGACAGTGGTGTGAGGGCTTAAGTGATTTCCTGCAATTTAATGTGAAGTTGTAGAAATGGCTAAGAGGAAGCTTCATGTCATACCCAAGCTAGTCTAAATTGTTTACCATGGTGCAGTACAATCTGTGAGACCGAGACGTGTAGACGAGGGATTTTATGTTCCAGATCTTCCCAGACTCCACCAAATGAATAGGCCGTTCCATTTTCCTATAATCCATCCAAACATCCCAGAAAATTCTGCATCCAAAAACACTCCCCAGACTGTCTCAGAGCAGTTGGAATGGACACAGAAATCTGTAAGAAGCATCCCAAACTTGGTTTGGAAAGAAGTTACCAAGAATTAGTACATGTCATTCTGAACTTGAGTTTCTTCAGCTCATGGGATATAATACTTCTCAGTGGAGTCATGAAGAGAAAGTTCACAAGAGATACCCAAAGCTTGCCTTAATGTCTGACTTAATGAGCAGAAAGGGCAGAACAGACTTCACCAGCTGACTAGAAAAGAATTTATTAGAATTAGCAAAGAATATGCTGTTTCTTGGATAATCAAGAGAAAACAATGAAGTTTAAACCCACAACTGCCTAAAGATTCACCCCACAGAGTATAATGGCTCTGAGCTCCCAGGTTGCTCCTCTGGGGTGCTGAGCAGCCTCTGAAGTCATATTTCAGCTTCTGCAGGGGGGCCTGGGGGTATAAGTCAGAGGTGCTGCTTCCTTTTGCACTGATGACACCTCGATGTGTTCGGTTATGCCAAGGAGGGCCACAGGCTAAAGACACTTGACTTGTTCAGCATAATAGAGGATGATGGATTTGAAAATCTACCAATCCACAGGGGAAAGGAAAATCAGGAGAGAGGGCTCCATGGGAATTGAGGTTGGTTTGGGGGTATATATTTGTATCTGACCAGTGAAGACCTCTCTCTCTGCTTCCTGATCATCACGTGAGCAGCTTCCCTCCACCACACTCTTCCTCCATGTTCTTCTGCCATGGTCAGTGCCCTGTTCAGTCATTTATGTGCAGGGTGGCCATCTTCTAGCTGGTATTGATGGTGGACAGGGAGGGTCTGGGGCTGGGAGCTTTACCGGAGCCTGCTCTGCCCACCAACACAGTAGACCAGGAGTGCCAGGGAATTAATGCCTCTCCCATCCCCACCCAAGCAGCAGCTTGGGCAGAAGTCAGTAGACAAAGCCCTCGGCTCCCTTGCTCAGCTCTTGAAAACACACAGACATGCGATGGCTGCCTCTTGTTACCACTTTCTTCCCAGTGTTTCTTGAGAAAACTGACCAAAGGAAGTGCTCATGGTGGACTCCTTGACTCCAAATTGGGATGACCATTTCAGATTCTTACAGCATCCCCTGGCTTCAGAGTCTTTGGCCACTTGTTCTAACCCCAGTTCCCTCCTTGCAACCAACTCTACCTGGACATTCACCAACTTCAGGTGGGCTCAGTTCACAGCCCTTGCCTTATGCCCTCATTGCACCTCCTGACTTCCACCCCAGGACCTCCCTGCAGATGCTTAGGTGTGATATCCTCAGTCTGCTCAGCACCCATGAGCCAGCAACCTGGAAGTGCAGCACAGTTACACTTCCTGGGACAAGTTCTCAGCCAGTGGAACCCAGGGAATACATTTTCCTCCTTCCTCTTCAGATGCAGTGCTCCAGAAAGTAAACTAAGGCATCTCCTAAACCATCGCGCACATCTCTTGCCTCTTATGGGCTCTTCCTCCTTCCTTGCTTTCCCTCTCTTTCCTTCACCTCTGCTCCCTAGGATCGTGGTCCCTAAAACAATACTGGCACCTAAGACTTTGCCCCAGATGCTACTGTCTGAGTAGCCCAGTATGAGGGAGGGGATGGAGTTTCCACCCTTGGACACACACATCTGAATGGAGTATCTTTGTGTGTGTGTGTGTGTGTGTGTGTGTGTGTGTTTTATTGGTTGTTCAAAACATTACAAAGCTCTTGACATATCATGTTTCATACATTAGATTCAAGTGGTAGCTGTCATTTCTGCCTCACTGGCTCCAATTAGCATGCTGTCACCAGCCTTATATTCTATGGTGTGTCAGAAGGACAAGTCCCCTATGGACTCTATTATAATTCTGGGGATAACATAACCTAGGGTAAAATAGTGAATATGAACTACTGTCCTTTTCACATAATAGTGCATTTGTTATTTATTTATGATGCTGGGAATTGAACCCAGGGATATTTTACCACCAAACTACATCCTCAGCTCTTTTTATTTTTTATTTTGAGACAGGGTCTCACTAAGTTGCTTAGGGCCTCGATAAGTTCCTGAGGTTGCCCTTGAACTTGCAATCCTTCACCCTCAGCCTCCCGAGTTGCTGGGATTACAAATGTGTGCCATTGCCCCTGGCATAAAAGCACATTGTTTTTTAAATCTTCCTCATGTTGTATTTGCCAGATCGTGTTGCATCCCATGTGCAGAAGGCTATGTTGATATATTCCAGTGAAGATATTACATCTGGCATGCCAGCTGCACTTGATGCTACCATCTGGCCAAGTTTATGGTATCCACTATCATCTCCCACAATCCATTTGGCTCCTGCACGATTTAAGTCTTGGTGGTGTCTCTCTTCTCTGAAGTACTTCCTGGGAGGTGAT
Source organism: Urocitellus parryii (assembly GCF_045843805.1). Taxonomy (NCBI): domain Eukaryota; kingdom Metazoa; phylum Chordata; class Mammalia; order Rodentia; family Sciuridae; genus Urocitellus; species Urocitellus parryii. Next base: position 178,964,257 of record NC_135534.1, on the reverse strand, counting down.
ATTGTTTCTGATCTTCTATCTTGAAGTTGGGGGGAAGAGATAGTCCCAAAGATTTCCATTTGACTTTTTTTTTAACCAGATACTACAAGTCAATTTGCTACTGTAAGGGTTTTGCAGGAAGCTCAGTATGTCTACCCCAGTTAGATATTGGAGAGCAGACCTAAACAGGTCTAGGAGGCACACGCAAATTATGTGAACAGGTAGTTCAAACTTCCATGTCGTCAGTTGCTTTATACCCATACTTCACACTTATGGCGTGGAGGGTAGTTTCCTACAACTAGTACACAGAGAAGGGAAAACTCGGGCTGCGTCACAGTTGGATTGGTGCCATATGTTGGTGCTGGGTGAAGACGGACTATTGCTGCTTTGCAGCCTCTCAGGGTGACCCTAAAGCACATTTAGATACATGTAGATGCATGAGCAATGGACACAGTTCTTGAATGTTGATCAGAGGCCTGGAGAATAGATTGGATGATCCAGGAAGAGGAAATCTAGGGAAGAGTGTTGTGGTTTGAATGTGAGGTCTCCCCAAAAAGCCCACGTGTGAGACAATGAAAGAAGGTTCAGAGGAGAAATGGTTGGGTTGCAAGAGCCTTAACCCAGATAGGGATTAACTGAGTGGTAACTGAAGCGGTGGGATGTGGCTGGAGGAGGTGGGGATTGGGGTTGGTTTGGGGGTATATATTTGATTCTGGCCGGTTTTGACCTCTCTCTCTCTGCTTCCTGATCATCACGTGAGCAGCTTCCCTCCACCACACTCTTTCTCCATGTTCTTCTGCCTCATCTGGAGCCCCAAGGAATGGACTATGGACTGAGACCTCTGAAACCAGGAGCCCCAAAATAGGCTTTTCCTCCTACAATTGTTCTGGTCAGATCTTTTAGTTACAGCAGCAAAAAAAGCTGACAAAAAAAAAGCGGTATGGATAGAACTACGGAAATGAGCCCCAAATGTACGAGTCTCTGCATCTCTAGTGCTGACTGAAGACCCTGCGCCACAGAGGTGGACAGGATGACCCATCCCGTGGACGTCAGTCAGTCTCTCTCCTTGGCTACCCCAGGGCTGACATGGAGCAGCCTTAAACAGTGACAGCAGTGGCAGGAGTACATGTTAAGCAAATACCCAACACTATGAACCCCATCCCTCTAAAGCAGATCTAGCTGCTGACATTGGTGAATGCACCAAACCTGCCAGATGTGGAGCTGTCACTGAGCCCTCCATACGGCACCACTCCTCAGAAAGACCAGCCCACCACTTGGTGACAGGTTGGCTTCCTCAGATTCTGTTCAGAGTGATCAGCATCAACCTAAAAATGGTTTGCCTTCCCTGACCAAGTGCTTTTGCCAGTGCCATCATCCTGAAACCTGCAGAATTCCTGCATTATCCACCTGGTTTCCACACCACATTGTCTCAGAGGAAGAGTGACAATGGGTGAATGACCAGGGAATCTGATGGTTTGAGCATGTACCATCCAGGAATAGCTAGTGCTTGGTAGGATGGTGGAAAGGCCTATGAAAAGCTCATCTAGGGCTGGGGATGTGGCTCAAGCGGTAGCGCGCTCTCCTGGCATGCGTGCGGCCCGGGTTCGATCCTCAGCACCACATACCAACGAAGATGTTGTGTCCGCCGAGAACTAAAAAAAAAATAAATATTAAAAATTCTCTCTCTCTCTCTCTCTCTCTCTCTCTCTCTCTCTCTCTCTCTCCTCTCTCACTGTCTCTTTAAAAAAAAAAAAAAGAAAAGCTCATCTAGGGCACAGCTTAGGGACAACCTGAAGCAGAGTTGTGGCACCTCTTCCAGAATGGGCTAGGTACAGTGGCTGATGCCAATATATGTGGCTGTGTCTCCCATAACTAGAGTATAGTCGTCCCTTCGTATCCATAGAGAATTGGTTCTAGGACTTCCATGGATACCAAAATCCAGGAATGTTCGAGTCCTTTATGTAAAACAGCTTAATATTTGCATATAATTTATGCACATCCTCCCATATATTTTAAATCATTTTCAGTTTACTTATAATACTAATTATATTTACAATGTAAAATCTGTATACAATAGTTTTTCCACTCTACTATTGAGGGAATAATGACCAGAAAATAGTCTGTACATGTTCAATTATAGACAGAATTTTTTCCAAAAATTTTTAATCTGAAGGTGGTTGAATCCTCTTAATACAGAACCCATAGATACAAAGAGCCAGCTGTTCTTGGGTCTGGAAACCAAAGGGTAGGACGGGAGTGAGCCCTTTCTCTCTCCCAGCGATCCCCTGAAGCTTTGTGCTCTTGCTGGGTAGAGGTGCTGGGGTCCAGCAGAATTTTCCCAAGAGACACAGTAAGGCCACTAAGCTTGAAGCTATAACCACTCCCATGTCCCTTGAGGCTCCTCATGGACAAGCAGGCAAAAAAGGAGTGATGTGTTATGGGGACAGTGAGCCACCAGGAGCCACAGTGGCAGCTACTTTCCATGGGCAGAGAGGCTATGCCTAGAATCCAGGGAGGGTCCTGGGGTATTGCTTCATGCTCCTGTATCTCATAACTGATGGCAAATGAATACAAGAAGCAATCAAAGAAACTAAGAGACCAGATCCTTAAAGGGTAAAAGTCCAGAGCACCTCATCTGGCCAAGCCGGACAGATCATCCACAACTCTGGCCAAGAACAAAGCTGCTCTGGAATGGTGGTGGAGGAAGGAGGTGGGAGCAGCTACCCTGCAAGGGAGGGAACTGTAGCTTGTTTTACTTTGTTGCTGTTCAGAGATTTCAGTTGGCTGTGAACTTGAAAGGAACTCTGGCTATTGAACTTATACCTCTCCCCTTAGAAAATGATGAGGACATTGTGTTCTCACAGAATTGAAAGAGGGGTCCCGCCTCATCCACATGGCTATAGTCCAAGGCCCCCCAGTGAATACCTGAAGCTGCAGATGGAACTGCTGTTTTTCCTATAAATACATAATTATGATTAAAATTTTAATCCATACATGAGGCATAGGAAGAGATTACAATTACTCAATGATAAAAAGATCATAACAACTTACTGTAATAAAAATATATGATATTCTCTCTCTCTCTCTCTCTCTCTCTCTCTCTCTCTCTCTCTCTCTCTCCCTCTCTCTCTCTGTCTCTCAAAACATCCTATTGAAGGTGCTCCCCCTCCTTCCTGTGAAGATGTGGATGATACACTGCCTACATGATGAGATGAACTGCGGTGAATGCTGTACTCAGACAAACACACAATTTCAAACTTCTGCATTGTCTATTTCTGGGCTTTTCCATTTGATGTTTTGCACCAGAGTGAATTGCAGGTAGCTGAAACTGGAAAGCAAATCTACAGGTCTAGTGCACCACTTCACGTCTCCTCCTCATTACCTCCTCCAGGTGGCTGTCCTTGCGACAGCTGTTGCTACAGAGATCCATCAGTACAGCCTCTGACCAGCCATGGCTACCCCGGGCAGTGCCTTAGGGAAGACCCAGTGTTGCCCCCTCTCTCCTGCTTCAGGCTTCTCCACCCATCCTGAGGCACCACCTGCTGCAGGGTTCATTTAGTGTCCACACATAAGACCCTCGCAAAGGAAATAAGATGCAGCAAACTTTTGAACAATGGGAGATGGAAATGATGGGTAAAGGAGTATCCCTCCCTTCCTCCCCCAATTGAACTCTGCTGAGAAGCAGCTTCTCAAAAGGCAGTCCCACAAGATTGTGAACACGTGAGTATTGAATACTTAACTGCTCTTCCTTTTCCCCTGCCCCATCCTCTTGCCCTCTTCCTGGAACTTGACTCCTTTTTCGTTGGTACCAGGAATTGAACCCAGAGAAGGTTAACCACTGAGCCGCATCCCCAGCCCTTTTTATATTTTATTTAAAGACAGTCTTAGGGTCTCACCAAGTTACTGAGGCTGGCTTTGAACTCATATGATTTTCCTGCCTCAACCTCCCAAGCAGCTGGGATTACAGGCATGCGCCACCGCACCCAGCCTGGAACTTGGTAATACAGAGCACTCTATCTCAGGCTCCATTTGGGGGAAACTGAGATTAGGATGGAGAAGTGAGAGAATCAGGGCCATCAGGAGAGCGTGAGGCCAGAGGTTCTATATGATGAAGCACCCAGGGAAACATTTCCATGGGAGGTAGCCCCAGACCAGGGAAATCAGGCCTCATACTCAGTTGGAGATGTCTGCAGCCCAGCAGTGGGGAGACCCTGTCCCCAGCAATGACAGCAAGGTTTTCACTGGGGCTGACCAAATGCACGGCCGCTTGGTGAAAACAGAGGCTCATGGGATCGACTGAGTTGAATTCCATGTCTTGGTCAGTGGAACTTAACAAAGGTTGCACACGTAGGAGGCTATGATGAGCCACAGCTGAGCTTCCTAGAGACCAGAGCACAGCGTCGGGGCAAGCTTCCGGATAACTGGCTTAAATACTGAAGAGAACTTGGAGCTTCACAGAATATCAAATCTGGCCAAGAGAGCCTCAAGCCCAGCTCTATTTTGCTCAAACAGAGGGAGAGCAGGAGGGAGGGGCTTGTCCAGGGTCATGGTGAATCCAGGGGAAAGCCACAGCCAAGTGTCCTGACTCGGGTCCAGTATTCTTTGTCCAGTCCCGGGATGCTCAGAGTCAAGACCATTACAAACCAGGAGAACAGGGAATGGATGCTTCATGCTCATGACCTGTCCTAAGTATTGTGTGCCTTACCAGGTGCCACCCTTCAGACGGCATTGTTCAGCCACAGTTCAGACTCTATTTCAACAGGTGGCCCACCTGCCTCCAAACACTTTGTGGAAAGAAGGTAAAAAGCAGATTCCTAGTCTCTGCCCAGCACCTACCAAATCAGAATGTCTGCGGGAAGGCCTGAGGAACTGGGATTTAGTCCTTCTCTTGCACCCTGAAGCGTCGTGGCCCCTGGCCTGAAGTTTCATATCTGTGTTTCTTGTGGCACCCGGTTGCTGAACTCCATCTTGGAATTTCTTGCCTAAGAACGCTTTCCCTTTTCCAATGCTAACCCCACAATGATGCCTTTGCAGTTTCCAGCTCAGACAAACTGCCAAGACGGCTCTGGCATGGATTTTCCCACTTGCCACACCCTTGAAAGAGGGAGAAAAAATGTGTTCCGTTAGATTAGGACCGTTAGGATCCAAGACTTTGGAGAGAAAGCAGCCCCAAAGTAGAAAGGCCTTTGCACTTGATCCCAAGGCCAAACCAGTCAGAGGCTCTCTGCTGCAATTTTATTTAATTTAAAGAAATAACAGTTGAGGAATCCCCCAGGGACTATTAGACTTGCCCAGGAGACCAGTTGAAGAGGGCATGGGCAAAACCCCGCACCTGTGGGCTGCCTGCCTTCCGCCCATCATGGCCCTCACAATGGCTGCCCTCCCCCAGGTTCTGCAACAAGGAGTGCGGCATCTACAGAAGCCCAACACGTGAGTGCTATTTTTGTCTCTGGAAAGATAAGAGTTGATAAATATGTTCTGGAGATAAGCCAGAGGAGGCAGGACGTGAAATCTGTCCAAAGAGATAAACGCTGCATCACTGACTGAGGCTTGATGGCAGGGCCACACCTTTCTCTTGAGAGTGGCTGGTTGAACAGTCCGGCTTTGTACCCCTTGCCTGCCCTCCTGCCTCCTGCCTACTGGATGTTGGAAGCAGCTGGGAAGTGCAAGCAGAGCTGCTTCAATAGCAACAGCTGTAGCTTCCACCCTCCATCTTCAGGTTCAAGGCTTTGCAGCTGGTCAGCAGCATTCTGAGGGGGTATTTAGAAATATGGGCTTAAGGGGAATTTCTGGTGTCCCAATGAAGGAAAATGCTACTGGCATTTTGCCTGGCCAAGGGTGCTAAATTCTGCAACGTCAGATGCAGCCCACTCAACAAGGAAATATCCCAACAAAGTTGCCAATGGTGCACCCTGAGAAATGTTCTCAGATTGTAGCTTTCAATCTTTTTTTGACCATGACCCTTGATCATACAATCCCATAAACACACACATCGGAAACAAAAGTTCCATGTAGCAATATTTGCCCTTTCTACATGCCATGAACTCAGATATTTTCCACCACTCTCTTCTGTTCCATTTTGTTAAAAGAGAGAGGAAAAAACAAGTTGATCAAGACTCATTCAATAGATTTCATGACCCACAAGTTGGCAACTACCCATATCAAGGTATTTCAAAACCCTTGGTCAGTCCCATGTGTGGGAGCGTGGGGGAAATCGCACCAGGAAAACTGTCTGCTCCCTCGAGTGCTGCTTGACTTTGAAAAATCTCAGGGCTAAAGAGAAAGCCCCATGACCTCTAGTGAGCTAAACCTTTCATGGTCTCTTTCCCCAAACCAGATGATGGAACAGAGAGAGAAAAACAGTTGGGCATCCCTGAATTCCTGGTCTTCCCCGGGACCTGCCACGTATTTGCTTTTCCCCATGTTGGGGAGGGGTGGGTCCTACACCTTTAAGACTTCTGCATCATGGTGGACAGAGAAACTAGCCCCTGTGAGGGTGGACGGGTGGGAGCAAGGACCCTGAACAAGCCAAAGAGCACTTGGTGAGTATTTTTTCCTTCACTGACCTCGGACTGGCACCTGGCAGCCCGTCTCCTGCCTCCGGCCACAGGATAGCCAGGTTCTAACAGAGCAGAAGCAGCACAGGAACAGAGCCAGGGTCCAGGGGTGGGGGACACTGTGACACTGGTGGGGGGAGAGCCCTTTGACCATTCCTTGGCCATTTAGACTGTAGTCACAAAAGTCTGATCTCTTCTTTCAACGGCTTCCTCCTGTCTCTACCACATTACTGTCGAATGGTTAAAAAGACACCACTGTCAGCATACATGGGCTGCCTCCCCTCTTCAGGGTTATTCCTCCCTGTCTTGACCATGGGCTTCCTGATTCCTGGATTGGGGGACTCAGTGTTTTCCACATTCCCTCTGCCAGGACCCTGGTGCCTTGGAAGAGCCAGACCAGACCTGCCCGCAGTGCCACCCCCACCACTCCAGGGCTCCTGATCCTAATGACTCAGGAGATTTCCTGTTTCCCCACCAACAAGCCAACAAAATAAAACCTTAACTTTGCTGTGGCCTCTGTTCTTAGGATGGAAATGAAAATTCACCAGCCCACACAGTAGGGGCCTTTATAATGTCCTCACCACGCACCCCACGAGATCCTCACAAGAACTCTGGAGGCATGTGCTCTTATCCGGTTCCAGAGGTGAGGAGACTGGGACTCAAGGGGAAGGCAGCCATCTTTCCTAAGCTCAGAGGCTGTTCAGGGGCCCAGCATGAACTTGAACTTGAGGTTTCTGGCCTCACCTTCAGGTGCCACTCTAGTTCCATGTCACCTGCCCACCTCAGAAAAGCGCACAAGCTTTTTTCAGAATTTGGATCTCCTACCTTGCTTTTCAGGTAAAACAAGAAAAGCTATTCAAGAGGTCTCCACTTCCCATGAGAAGTCACAGGGGTTTCTGTGGGAGATGTAAGTTTGTAACAGCAAGTTGAGTCTGAAGAAATCCCAGGACATGACTGAGTGATATGAGTGTCCGGCAGCTTGACTGGGTTCCATCCCTCAGACCGCCCTCCTCCTGGATACCTGTGGTCTGTGAATCAAGAGGAAACGGCAGAGCTGACTTCATGGACTCTCAGAAGAGTGTAGACGTGTGAATCATCTCAGAAAAGACTCCTTGAAAACAAAACGAGAAGCCACTTTTTATCTTTGTTTAGTTCCACAGGGCATGCTTTAACTACTTAGAAAATTATCAGAACAGCCCTGTGCCCAAAGATTAACATACATGGGTAGCAGGGGATTTTTTTTTTTTTGTAAGCCAGATTTCCTCTTTTATGTTTGGGGACCTCATGAAATGGAACACCTACCTTCTTCAAAAGAGACTTGGAAGCCATAAAAACGCTCATATGCTTTGACTCCATAATCCCCCTCTGGGAAGCTAGCCTAAGAAAATACTCTGAAATATGGAAGAAGCCATACGCAGAAAACTATCCATCAAAGAGCAGCTTAGTGCAAAACTGGAATCAACCCAAATATCGAAAAAGGGAAGAAGGGTGGTTAGTAGAAACCCTAAAGAAATTTCTATAGCCATTAAAAATGATGGGTATGCTACTTATGAAGGATCATACAAATGGCTTCTGATAAAATATTAGGTGAAAAAGTCTGGAAAAATATTTAAACACATGAGTTGTAAAAACAGCAAGGAAACATAGAAATATAGTTGTCAGGATGTCAGAATGGTAGGCATATGGGTTTTTACCTTGTTTTCAAATTTCTTTAATGTTATTGTATCTTCTACTTTCTTTAAAAATAAGGTTGGAATCCCTAAAAAGTTAGCAATAGATCTATTCATGTTTTAAGCAGGAGAAATATTATTAATAGAGTTTAGAATAAGTTTAGATGAGAAATTGCCCATTTTATTATGAAGTGTCTTAAGAATGCTGTTGGTCTTGGCCCATATAGTAGGCCTCCTAGCTTGTAGTCTCCCCCAGGGCCAGGTCTTTTCTGTGGCAGCTGGCACCCCCTGGAGCAAGCATCCCCAGAGACCTGGACAGCGGTTGCAATGCTTCCTACAACCTAGTCCAAAAGTCTCTGAACCTCACTTCTGCCATACACCATTGGTCAAGCCAGTCACTAAGGCCAGCCCAGGTTCAAGGTGAGGGAAACTAGACTCCACCTCTCAATGAAAGAGACAGCAAAGAATTTGGGATCATCTTGAATCTACCCCATGATCATTTGCATGCATTAAATCAGAGGCAAATTGCAGGGAGGGGCAGAGTGGACACGTGACCCAGTGCAGATAAAAGCACAGAGATAGGGTTGGTGTGTTTGTTGCCCATGACTGCAAACCAGTTGGCATTTTGAGGATTCACTTCATTAATATGCATAGAATGCATAAAATCACTCATTCACTTGGGCCCCACAATCTCACTCCTAGGCATCCCTCCTAAGGAAATAATTACACCAGAGACATGGAAGATTTACTGTACCTATCATAGTGACAGACTAGACAAATCCTGAAATGGTCAGACAATATCCAGGCTTAACATCACTCTGGAAGAATAAGTGGCTATTAAGAATGTTTACAATGAAAGTTCTATACAGAAACATGCCAAATATTTATAGTACAGTATTTAAAAAAAAACACAAAAGGTTATGTGTGTATAACCAGGAACCACAAGGGAACAGGCAGGAATAAAAATAATTTAATCAGATAATGGTGTTGGGACTGTCTTAGTCTGTCTTTCTGTGTTAATAGCACAGCAGCACAGACAGGGTGAATTTTAAAGACAAGAGGTTTATTTTGGCTTGTGGTTCTGGTCCAAGGTCAAGGGGCCACATCTGGTGATGGCCTTCTTGCTGGCAGAGTGCTGAGAAGGGGCGGGGCATCTCAGGGTGAGGGAGGAAGTGCTCGCCTGGCCCAACTGGCTTTCACAGTAGATCCACTCTCAAGATAAACCACAAACCTGTCCATCCATCATCTACACGAATGGATTGTCTATTCATGAGGGCAGAGCTCTAGTCACCTGCAAAAGGTCCCATCAGGTCCCATCTTTTTATCTCATAATGGAGATTAAATTTCCACATGAGTTTTTGAAAGCACAAGCCATATTCAAATCAAATCGAAGTGAGTGTTCTTTAATATACAAGGCATGGAGAAACACGTTAACCAATACCACAGAGGATGCACACAGCAAAATCTGAACTGTGGGGATACTAACTCTGCAGGCTAAATGACCAGTTTCTTCAACTAATAAATTGCAAGGGAAAAAAAAAAAACAGAAGAGAAGAATCTGGAGGTTAAAAGAAACTTAAGGGCTGGGGTTGTGGCTCAGTGGTAGAGCACTCGCCTAGCACATGCAGCACCCTGCATTTGATCCTCAGCACCACATAAAAATGAATAAATAAAATAAAAGTATTGGGTGCTGGGGATGTGGCTCAGTGGTAGAGTGCTTGCCTATCATGTGTGGGACCCTGGGTTCGATCCTCAGCACCACATAAAAATAAATAAATGAATGGAATAAAGGTATTGTGCCTAACTACAACTAAAAAATAAATATTTTTTTAAAAAAGTATTGTGTCCAACTACAAAAAAAAATTTAAAAAAAAGAAAGAAACTTAAGAAACAGATCAGCCAATGGGAATGCATAGATATTTCAGACCTAGTCCAAACAATATTGAAGGGACATAAGGGAACACTTGAATTCAGGACTTCTGTTCATATTGTTTGTCTTGTTAAAGGTACTACTAGTAGCATTTCTTAAGCCCTCATCTTGTAAAGATAAATATAAAAATTTTTACAGATTAAATGGTCTGATTTGCTTTAAAAAATGTGGTGGAGGGGTGCTGTGGGTGGGGTCAGCGTGAAATGAGAGAAGGAGCTGGTTTAAGAGCTGGGTGGACTCCTTTCCCCAGGGGATAGCAGCCCAGGGAGTGTGAGCTAAGAGCCCACTAGGCCCCCTAGACTGTACCTGGCACCTTCAGCACAGACAGCTTAGCAAGCCACGTGGCATGGCGGGATCCCAGGCAGAACCTGGGGCCAGAGGCTGGAGAAAGGGCAGGGGTGGGAGTAAGTGGGGTTCCAGGAAGGATGTATGCAAGGGGAAGGAGAAGGAAGAGGCTACCCATGCCTGGAGGCAGCAAGTAGTGGAGTGACAGGGACTCCCTCCACTTTCCCCAAGGAAGAAGGGAGAAAACCTGGCTTTGTCCTCACACCTGAGTGTCCTTGGGCAACTCGCTTCACCTCTCTGAATGTGTCCTCCACATAAGGTAGTGAAGCTGATGAAACCAGGCTGGTACCTCGAAGACCTTTTTTTTTTTAATGTAATTTTTTAAATTTATATATGACAGCAGAATGCATTACAATTCTTATTGCATATATAGAGCACAATTTTTCATATCTCTGGTTGTATACATAGTATGTTCACATCAATTCGTGTCTTCATACATCTAAGTTGGATAGTAATGATCATCACATTCCACTATCATTAATCACCCCATGCCCCTTCCCTTCCCCTCCAACCCTTCTGCCCTATCTAGAGCATACTACAGGGACACAGCCACATCAATGTTTATAGCAGCACAATTTACAATAGCTAAACTGTGGAGCCAACCTAGATGCCCTTCAGTAGATGAATGGATAAAAAAAAAAAATGTGGCATATATACACAATGGAATTTTACTCAGCATTAAAAGAGAATAAAATCATGGCATTTTCAGGTAAATGGATGGAGTTAAAGAAGATAATGCTAAGTGAAGTTAGCCAATCCCAAAAAACCAAATGCTGAATATTTTCTTTGATATAAGGAGGCTGATTCATAGTGGGATAGGGATCGGGAACATGGGAGGAATAGACGAACCCTGGAAGACCTTTAGCCAATAGGAGTCCCCTTCCCATTCTGATCAGAGCCCCAAGAGGCAGCTGTACCCCATTCTAAGGAAAAGTCTCACTCTAGGAAGGAACATTCTGGATGCACCAGCATCATTAATGAGTGCGGCCCTTTTCAGAAAGACCAGGGGGAGGGCTGTGTGACTCCCCAAGAAGTCACTGGCCCTGATGCAGAGGTGCTCAGCTCTGGCAGGCCCTGGAGTCACCTCCAGTCCACTCTACCTGGGAGACTCCAAGGCATAGCAGGATGGAGAATTCCGGAATGGAGACTTTGCAATACTCCCAATAAAGATGGAGTGAATTAATCGAGTCAGCTTTTTCCCATGGCCAGATGCAGCTGGTTATGGAGGCGGGATGTCTTAGAGGATGTCAAAGATTTGGGAGATTAAAGGAAAATTTAGCCCCTTGGACACTGAGATCAACTGTGCAATGCTGTCACATGCTTAAAATGGGGATTTGGCCACACCTGGTTTAACTGGGCTCTCTGTAAAAACATGTTGAATAGTTCTGTGCTGATCATTTTCCCTGCTCTGTTTTTTTTTTTTTTTTGCAGAAGGCTTTGTCCAAAGTCTTTTAAAATCTGAGGTACCATGTCCCTCTGATACAGATATCTTAGAATAAATGAGAAAACACTCGAATTATATTGAAATATGTGTAGGGAAAAACTACCATTTTGAACTACAAGGATTGAGGGTTGACAGAAAGACATCTTTCAGAATAAATGTCAGACATTCTTTTCAGATGAGTAAGTCCTGACAGAGTTTCCCACTATGGTCAGTTCCTTCCCCTATTCAAGTCACAGCTGCTTGCTGATTCTGCGGATGGCGTCTGGAATGGGGCTGGGGCTCCAACACTGGGAGCCTGACGCTGGCACTTAGTCCAGTCTTGAGAAATTGATGCTTCCACTTTTTTTAATTTTTATTTTTCACAAGCCAGAGGGATCTGGTGGCATCTTTTTAGATTTCTCTTTTACTTTTAGCATCTTCATGGAGGAGGAAGCAAGCCTTCAGTATAGTGGCTCTCCAAGCATCCGCCTGGACCAGCATCCCCTGGGAAGTTGTTAGAAATGCAAATTGTCCTGTCCAGAAATTCTGAGATGGGGCCCAACCCTCCAGGTGATTCTGATTCACCAGAGGTGAGACCAGTGGAGGAAGGATACACAACCAACACGAACAGGTAGGTGTCGCTTCAAATGCAGCTCTGCCACTCACGACCTGGCCAGTCCCTTCACCATTCTGAGCCCGTTTCCTCACCTGTAAAGGAAGAGTGACAGCAGCCCCTACCACTCTGCGGCTGTGTTGAGGTCGACAGGAGTGAATGCAAGGGAAGCCTTTAGCAGTGCTCTTTGCAGGGCTGGGGCAAAGGTTGTCATGGTTACCCCCTTACATTCTGCATCCATATGGCTCACTCCTTTCACCCCCATCTCTGCCCTGATTCTTTGTGTTGTTATGATTGTTTAGATTTTTGAAATCATATTTAGTTTTGTAGTTTAAAATAACATGCTTACCTTTATGTTTCTTTCTTTTTTTAATTAGGGCATTTTAATTGTACTGAATAATAGCTTTCATTGTGCCAGCCCTGGTTCTTGGTGTTACAAAAGTTCTCGGTAGGATTCGGGAGAGTGTCACTATGTCACCGGCATATGTCTCTCTCCTCAGCCTCCGGCATCCTCCTGAAGTACCTGCAGGAGCAGAACCGGCCCTACAGCACCAGGATGTGTTCGGGAACCTGCAGAGGGAACACGCTCTGGACAAGGCAGCAGTGGTAAGGTGCTGGAGTAGCTGATCCAACAAGGCAAGATCAAGGAGAAGATGAACGGGAAGCAGAAGGTCTCTTTTTCGGATCAGAACCAGTTTGACGTGGTGAGTGATGCTGACCTTCACGGCCTGCATGCCAAAATCATGGCCCTCACTGCCAAGGGGCTGAGCTGGCAGCAGATTGGCCACCACATGGGGTTAACTAGTGCCCTGACCACTCGGGAGGTGCAGAGAGGTCCAGGAGTTTAAGGAAGAGTGTGCTGGCTACCTAGAGAGATGGAAGAACATCAAAGCTGCCACCAGCCATGTGACTCCAGAAGAGAAAGAGCAGGCCTACAGAGAGAGGCAGAAATACTGTCGGGGTGGAGGGAGCGGAAGAGGGCGGCAACAGAGCTGTCTGATGCCATCCTTGAAGGCTACCCAAAGAGCAAGAAACAGTTCTTTGAAGAAGTTGGGATAGAGACAGATGAAGATCCTAAAGTCACACTCCCAGACCCCTGAGGGGCCCTCTGTGAAGACTGGGGGTTGGGAACACAGAGATGCGGGGACTGGCCACCTTGTATAGAATGGCTTTTTGTTGTTGTTCCTGCTGCTCTTGGCCTTGGAGACAGAAGGGGACAGAAGCACTAGCCCAGAGTGTTGGGCAGAGGGAGGGCTGGTGGCCAGGAAGGGATGGTCACGCCCATTTAATTTTCCACATTTTAACATCTTGAGCTTAACATGCACACTTAGAACGAAGCTAAAGGAAAGCATTTTATAATATTTACTGTGATATAATTTAGTATGAAAATACTTAAGGTCCTCTGGGTATTCAAATCTCCCAGAAGAAGAAAGCAGCAGGGAGCTTGGGAGACAAGGTAGAGAGAGGCGGCTATACCTCAGCCTTTGAGGAGCCTCAGGCATCCCCCAGGACTTTCACCCCAGGTACATTTTCATTATTTCCTGTACCCTTCCCCCCGCCCAAGTCCTAAGTCCTGGGAGAAGTACAGACAGCACTGGGAGATGATAGAGGCTGGACAGAGAGGCTGAGGTGGTTTTGAGGCCCAGATAATTTTCCAAAATTGTAACTGTAGTGAAATTACATTGTTGATGTTCAGAAAAAGAAAAAAATTTAAGTAAAAAAAAAAAAAAAGTGCTCAGTCCATGGCGGCTACCACTTATTGAGTAACTTGAGGTTTCATCCATCTCAAGGCCCTTGGCTCAGTCGAGCCGTGGAGTCAAAGTCTTCAGACAGTCGGTGGAGAAAATCCAATGGAATCCACAGAGGAGCTACTGGAGCCAATAAATGTATTTAGTGAGGTTTTAGGAGACTAGATCAATATGTAGAAATCAATTTTATTTCTCCATGCTAGCAAAGCAAAAAATTGGAAAATGAAATTTTAAAAAATGCCATTTATAACAACATAAGAATATGAAATGCTTACATATAAATCTAGCAAAAGATGCAAAACACTTGTATTGAAAACTGCAAACACTGCTAAGAGAAGCTAAACCAGAACCAAATAAGCCCAAGGTGGGCTCATTGCTGGATTCGGCATCACCAAGGTTTACGCCTGTTTTCTTCTCTGCGTTGTCTAGTGTTAGCCCCTGTGTTTGGGCCTCCGACTGTATGAGTTAATTTGTTAGGTGAGGCAGGGGTCAGGTTACATCCTTTTGCAAAGGGACATCTCATGGTCTCAATACCGTTTGCTGAAGACCTTGTTTTCTGCACACTGAATCATCTTAGCACCGCTGCAGAACCAACCTATTGATCATAAATGTGAAGTTTTATTTCTGGACTCTCCAGTTCTATTCCATTGGTATAAATGTCTGTGTTTCTGCCAGTATCACATAGTCTTGATTACTGTAGATTTGTAGTAAAATTTAACTTGTGAATTTTTCTTCTTTTTCAACATTGCTTTGGCTCTTCTGGGTATGGACAACTGAGTCTAGACAAAGATATAAAGGCAGTTTAGTGGACAAAGCATTGTCTTTTCAACCACAGCTGGATAACCATTTGCCTTGACTTTCCTCTCTCTTCTACCTGTGGCTCCTGTGTTTGGCTGGACCCCTGTTTTCTGAAATGATTCTGCTCTTCCAGACACCATGTTCTTACTTCTGCTCAAAAATATAATTTTAATTAATTTTGACTAAATTGACATATTCTTGGCCTGGGCTCTCTGTTTTCCAAAGCTGGGCATTATCTCTCTATTCATAGACCATTTCCTGCAATCTGGGAATTATGGGAAGCCTGAAAGGACAGGCTGACCAACAGGAGCCGGGGAAGCATTCTGAGAATGTGTTCCCTGCATCCTCCCCAGACAGAGGGCCTCTCCTCCCTTGGCCACTCTAGGAAAGGGCCTGAATGGCCACAGCCACAAGGATTCAGGCACTGCAGGGCCTTCCTACATAGGCAGGCACCTGAAGCATCTTCTCTTAGGTGGTTTCTGAAGGAGAAATGGCCCTGGCCTCACTGTCCACTTCCACACTTCTCTAGCAGCGTAACATACACCCGCAGAGCATAGCCAAGCCTCTCTGCAGCCAGCCATGTACAGAGTGGTCCCCGATCCAGCAGCAGCAGCAGCAGCAGCAGCAGCAGCAGCAGCAGCAGCAGCAGCACTTGGAAACTTCTAAGAAATCATATTCTCAGGCCCCACGCTCAACCTGCTCTATCAGCGGCTCTGGAGGCTGAGACAGGAGGATCGCAGGTTCAAAGCCAGCCTCAGCAACTTAGTGAGGCCCAAAGCAACTTAGAGAGACCCTGTCTCTAAATAAAATATACAAAAGAAAAAAGGACTGCCTATGAGGCTCAGTGGTTAAGTACCCCTGGGCTCAATACCTGGTACAAAAAAAAAAAAAGAGAGAAGAAAGTTTACCTGGTGGTGCTAAATGACCAAATTTCATAGCCTGTTTTTGTGATTTGCCACCTGTTATGTAAAATCTTGGGGGTCTCTGTTTCTCTTGTTGTTTTTGTTTTTTGGTACTAGGTATTGAACCCAAGGGCACTTTATCACTGAGCTACATCCCGGGTCCTTTTTATTTTTTATTTAGAGTCAGGGTCCTGCTAATTTGCTGAGGGTCTTGCTAAGTTCCTGAGAGTCTTGCTGGCCTTGAACTTGAGATCCTCCTGCCTCAGCTTCCTGAGTTCCTGAAATTACAAGCATGTGCCACAGCACCCGGCCCAGTTTCTTCATCTGTGAAATGGGAGTGATAATGGTACCAGCCCTCCACCCAGTTCTTGTTTACATGAATAGAGTGAGTCATGTAAATGACTTAGGAAGCACTTAATAATCATTGGTGTCTAATTCCCCTTGCCTTAGCAGCTTATGAAGATCCACCCTTGTATATAACAGTTGCATTCATGCTCCTTAAGCTTTTATAAAGAAACTTACATATGATGGACTTACTTGTTTTCCTAGCAAGCAAGGTACTATTCTCCCTATTGTATACATGCAGAGGTTCTGGTGGTGACCAGTCCTTTCCTTCCAGGGTCACAGTGAGAAAGTTATGGGTCTGGGACCTAAATCACTCCTGAACTGAACATCTGTGTCTTTCACCATATGATATCACGAGCTCTCAGAGTGAAGGCTTGCAGTCTTGGTTGATACAGTTAATCTAGGTGACTGTTTTTGTCACTGCAGGAATAAAGTGACAGTCAATGTGAGGCTGTTACTTATATTTAAAATTATCTGCAGGACCCAGCTTGGCCCCTGACCCATAGCTGCTCTCTGAAGTTCTTTTTGGTAAGGAGGAACAGGCTGTGGTTAACGGGACAGGCAGAGCCAGCTCAGCCTCTGTCTCCAACATTTCTTATCTGAGTGTGTGACCTTGAACAAGATACCCATCCAGTTCTCTGAATTGGGTCTCGAATTCTGTAATATGCAAGATGTGAAAGCAAATGATAAAGTGCACACACAGCATGGGATTGGAAGTCACAGAGGGGTGAGGGAAGAGTTGCTCAAGACGAATACTGCTGACCTTGTCATCTTGGAAAGGCTCTTGTGGTCTGGCAAGGCCAAGGCACTGTGCAGCTGGTGGGAGCTAGGTGGGAACCAGTGGAAAATTAGTCATGATGTGTGGTCTGACCCTTGTCAGGGAGTGGCCCGCTGGGACATGGGGAATCAAAGACCCTGCCAGGCTGACCTGCAGGTATATGCCATCGGCTGGGCACAGAACACTGCTGCCCTCTTCCTGGCTAGACAGAGGCCCTCTGGAGTCAGGCCCCAGGAGCCCACTTGAAGCGAACAAGTTCTTGTCCCGGTTGTCAATTCACAGGATGACTATTCACATGAGCCTCACCCTCTGGTCCTTAGCTCTTCAAAATGGATGGCTGGTCCTCAACTATTCCACCACCCTTTTATCATTCCTCCTACAGGTAACCCTTGGACCCCAAAATTGCCCTACCAAATCCCCTTTCCTGAATAATGATGAACATGTTTGCCCCTTTAGTGGTATTCACACAGCTGGCCTTCTGGGAGACCCCCCTCTTTCTGTCAATGAGGGTTCGGGCAGGGAAAGCAGACTGCTGGGTGCAAGGCCTTGGGTAAAGTGCCAAATCCCTTGACCCTTAGTTTCTCCACCTGCAAAACAGAGATCAGCCACGCCTCCATGTTACTGGATTGAAATCAATGGGCTGGAGTCTGCAGTGTGTGCCAAGGGCCTCGCCTGCTCTCCTGTAGGCTAAGCTCAGCGGGAAGCTGTTATTGTTGCCAGTGACATCGGGGTGCAGAGGCCAACCCTGAGCTGATCGCAGGGGAAAGGAGAGACACCTGGTAATTTTAGGAAAGAGGCTTCCCCCAGGAGCAATAGACATTTCTTTCAGGCTTTCAATAGAACTGGAAATCGCCTAAGGACCACCCCCGCCTCCTTCACCCCCACCCCATGCCTGCCTTAGGGGGCCCCACCCTAGGAACCACTGGCCCAGAGCATCTTAAAGCTTCTTCCAGTTCAGACACTGTAGGTCTTGGGACATCTCAGCTATGCTGACGGTCAGCCAAGCCTCTTAAAAGAACCCCGCGTGGTCAGCACAGCTGGGCCTGTGGGGAGTCCAAGATGGACCACAGGAGGAGGTGCACAGGAGTCCTGTCTTGCAGGGCTGGCGCCCCAAGGGGAGGCGCCCATCAGAGGAAAGCTGGAGCCCCCATCAGAGCCTCCGGAACAGAACCTCCACGCCTCCCCCACCTCTCTGATCTGAGAAGGCCGGGAGGAAGGAAGTGGTAGTTTCAAAGGCAGGGCGAGCCCCTCTGCCAAAGGGTGGGAGAGGCCAGGAGTGAGTCCTGAGCCCTCCCAGGAGCTGATGAAGGAAGAACCATGACTGTTTCCTCTTCTTCCCTTCGCCTTCCTTTGCAGGCCTGCTTTAAATATATGTCCTGTAGGTCAAAGTCAAGGACCTGAAACCCAACTACCAAAGGGAGAAAAAAAACCCAGGATCTGAGTGGGGTGGAGCCAATGGGGGGTTAGCCAGACTGGTGGGTCTCGCACAGCAGAGGCCAGCGCAGATGGAAGGGCACCGAATCCTCACCTCTGTGGACGCTCCCTGTCTGTGCTCTCCCTGATCCCTGAGACAGCCAAGGCAGGACACAGAGAAAGAAACGGAGCCAGAAAGACGACCGTGCTAAAATCCACCGCTAACTTTCACTGAGCACGCACTGATTTATCAAGTAAGGTAGTAAGAATTTGGAAGATACCACTTAGCTAACCCTTGCCAGAGTCCTAAGAAGCGGAAACTATTACTACCCCCATTTCATAGAAAAGGAAGTTGAGGCACAGAGAGAGATGTCAAGGAACTTCAGTTCTGGCCAACGTGAGAGACCGTGCTTGTGCTCACTGACCACCCTGCCCCGTCCAGGCATGCAGGGCTGATCAGCCACAGGGCCAGCAGCCAGCCACGCCTGGGTCTTCAGGCTTCAAGCTCAGAGCTGTCTCTCTGCCACACTTCTGCTCCTGTGCAGTTCACTGATGGCCGCCTGTTCTAACAGCCAGATCCATATGAGAAGGAACCAGGTGTCAGGGACGGAGGGAGGGAGCTCCATCCCTAAGCAGCATCCCGGTCAAAATTCCATGCTCCCGTGGTGGAGTGGTGTGGAGGTGAGAAGGTTGGACCCAATGTTCCTCCCAAGCAGGAGCATCTACAGTCCAAGGTGGAAGGAGGCAAAGAAACCCATCCTAGTCTCAAAAAGAACCTCCCAAATGACTTCTAGCCCCATCTTTTCTTTCCATTCTCATGTCATTCATTCATTCATTCTGTTAACCAACAATAAACTGAGGGCCTACTATGTGCCAGATGCTGTGCACAGTGGCTTATTGAGGCACAGAGCCTGCTCTTCTGGAGCTTCTGCTCTGTGACCTGCCCGACACACCTGGCCAGCTGGATCGTCCTCGGCTGCACCAAGCTTACCCGCCTCTGATCTTGCCTCCTTCTGTTTCCCTTCCGCAGACTCTTCCTTGACGCTGAAGTCAAAGCAGATGAGATGCCACCTCATCCGGGACACCCCATGGAAGTGTCACTCCTCCCACAAGGCTCCACTGATCACTACAAGGAGTGCCCCTGCCTCAAGGGCAGTTGTGTTGATCTGCGGGGGGCGGGATGGAGTGGGCGTGTTCTAGAGACCACAAGCTCATGGACTTGGCCATGTCCACCTCTGACTCCAGGCATTTTGGCACAGATAAGATGCCCATTCATTCATTCATTCATTCAGCAAATACGTACTGAGTGTTTGCAACGTAACAGGTTTTGTTCTGTCACTGGGTTTGTAATAGTGAACAAAACAGGCAAGAAGTCCTACCCAGGTTTACAGTTCAGTGGGAATTACCAGGTGAACAAGTCAATGACTAAAGACACACAGCAGCCCAGAGACCCTGTCTGAGGCCCGAAACCCAGAAGAAGGTGCGCACTGGAACTGTGTATACCACAGACCAAATGTTTACGTAGGTTAAGTGAGCTCTTGAAGCAAGCCCACCATCCCCCGCAGTGCAATGTTTAAAAATCACAGGAAAGAGATTGTGTTGGAACTGGTCTTCCCTGCTTTGGGAATCCAGGGCCATTGAGGTGTTAGCTTGAGGCTTGGATAAAATAAAATAAAATAAACTTTGGAGTCCAGAAATGATTCAGTTTCAGGAAACACCAGGCCCAGGGACAGTAATAACAAAAATAATCATAGCAAACATTTACACAGCGCATACCGTGTGCCAGACCCAGGAGAAGGCCCGGGTTCCTGACAGATGACAAGCCCATGTCGGAAGGAAGGGGAGGCTGTGAGAGGGACGACTCTGGCTGGAGCTGTCCCCTGGGATTGCCATTGTTCACTTGGGCTCCAACTGTCCGGTGACCCACAGCAAGCTCTCAGGCCCCCGTGTCTTTGAAATTCCCAGGAATTCAGTGGCAGAAAAGACAGGTCTTCCCAAGAAAAAGGAAATGTGATTCCCTGAAATGAAACTTTGTGCCCAGGAGAGGAAAGTTTTTGAGAAGATGGAGGCTTCTTTACTCTCTGAAAAGAAGGTTGGAAAACACATTTATTGGGTCCCTAGGATATGCCAGGCCTTCTGGTAGGACTTGATCTGTATTGTCATTTACTCGCTGCCTGACACTAATTAACGCAGATCTACAGCCAAGAATAAAATCAACACTGTGGTCTCCAGGGGCAACCAGGACGCCCCTATACAGCTGTCCCACTTGTGAAAACATTTACATGCTTCTGTTCTAGCTGGTACAGAGCAGCTGCCCTGAGCCCCTGGACTCCCCTATCCCCACCCCAGCTGTCCTGGGCCCTCTTCCCATCTTCTTCTGCTTCTCCATGATCCAGAGTCTCACGAGTTTGCAGAGCACAGTTGGGAACCCAGAGAATGGATCCATGCTTCAGACTAACCCACTTGGCCAGTACCTATTTGAAGTTCTGAAAACCACCTGCTCCTCTGGGGTTCCCAGGCCTGTGGGAACCACTGACCTTCTTAGAACCCCTTCAATCTTAAATGTTGCTCCTGCTGGCCTCCTTTCTGGCCACTGCCTTCCCCTTCCTCCCTGTATCCTCTGGGGATCTGACCCTTGCTGCTCGGCTGTGGGCTGGCTCCTTTTCCCACCCACTCACACTCTCTGAACCTGTTCTTCCAGCCTGGACCTCTTTCCTGAGCTAGCTACGTGGCCAGGGGTCTGCAGAACCTGAAGTCCCACTGCCACCTAAAACTCAAGGTCAGCCCTGCTCCTAGACTTCTCTTTTCCCCTCTCCTTCTCTGCCTCCTGTGTTCCCATTTCTCTCCTTCACACATGCCTTTATTTATGCCATAAATACCCAGAGAGCATTTATGACATGTCAGGCACAGGGCTAGGAAGAAAGCCCCAATTCGAGGCCATCCTGACCTCTCTTGCTCTAGCAGCTTTGGCAGAAGAGCTGCGGGTGGCAGAGCCGTTGGTTCCTAACCGCTGGCTGACTCCTTATCAGCCAGGCTCATGTGCACACAGACCCCCAGAAACACCCAGAGACACATGGGCACAAACATACACATGCTCGGGGGGCCCCCCCAGATATAAACAAGTCAAGCCACGGACATGCACACACACACACACGCATGTACAGTAGCCAGTTTCAGAGAGTGAAAGCACAAGACAGCCCGTTATGTTTCCATTTCAGATGAATGATCTTTTTTAGCAGAAGTATATCCCAAATAGTGCGTGGAACATAGTTATACCAAAAAATAAACTGTTGTTCATCTGAGATTCCAATGTAACCGGGCATCCTGTGTTTTATCTGGTGACCTTACAGTAGAGAAAGGCTAAACCAATACTGAGGCCATGCAGACACAATTTACAAGTCACACGCTTACACTCGTACATACTTACACATGAGAGTCACATGGGACTGTGTGCTTCACACTCTTCTGTATCCTGGACTAACTGGCATCCTGCCTCTTGAGACCAAACTGTGGCAGGGCCATGATATCGGACGGCTACTAAGAGCTCTTCAAGGAAATGTTTATTCCGTGAGTAAATGCCTAATTAGCAGGAAATTCCTGAATGTCCAGCTCCTAGAATGTTGTGTGCCCAATTAATCCCTGTGGATTCTACTGGGCTCAATGCCATCCCTGGCAGGGATGGCGGGGGGGGGGGGGGGGGGAGGGGCCTAAGGGGCCTGATCCTCGCCTTCTCTCTTGTGCTCTCCACAGATTTCCAGAGCAAACTTCATTTCTTCAAACTCCCTTTCCAAACAGAACCATCTCGTCCAAATCCAAAGTCTGCCTGGGATAATGGGAAAGCCATCGAATTTGATGCCAGACAGAAACAGGCTCAAAATCTGACTTTAACACATTGTTATTGTGTGTTCTTAAGCATGTCACTTAGCCTATCTGACAGTGGAAGTGTTCCATTAATAAATCAACTCCTTAGGGCTCTGGTGAGAATTACTAAGTAAGAAAACATATGCTGAGGATGATTTAGAGTTTTGGATAAAAGCTAGTTGTTATAAACTCTTATTATCAATGATTATTAAGCTCTGATTGTGATTACATAGGAAAGATCAAGTAAATATTGATTACAATTGAATTCAGAGACAGAATGGCCCCTCAGGTTTTAAATGAAGTACAGATAAAGTGTTGGGACAATTAAAGCCAGGAACTGGCATCAATGGAATACTGAAGAGTCACATCCTACGGGAATGATTAGGTCTACATTTAGCACATATGGGAAATCTGCTATGTTCAAAATGTCTTGAAAACCTTTTAGGATTGTACATACAAGGATATGCAACGCCAAATGTAATTCCTATGCACACTGGAAATTGAGGGCCACTGAAATAGACTAAAGGGGGAAACAAAAGAAAATTCCCCATGCAAATGCCTGAGCATCTTCTATTTTTAAAATACCTAGCAAATCCCTAGGGGTGAATGATGGTGGGGGGTGGGGGTGGGGGAAGATTCCAAAGTGTTTGCTCGCCCACAGGGTTTCCTCTGTTCTTTTTAAAGCATATGTGGTTGACCTTAGTGTTGTTCATTGTTTCTGATTTTTTTTTTCTATCTGAGCACACAATAGAATTATAGGTCCCACTTTGGCCTATGAAATGGGAAGTGATGTGTTACTCCTGGGCAGAAGCAATGAAGTGCTGCCAAGTGATTCTCCACCTTCTCCTCCCTTTTATGCAGTGACCAATAAACAACATTCCAGAAAGAATACTTTGAGTTTCTAAGAGAGACAAGTGTGGACAGAAGCCCAAGCAACCTACAAGTGACATTGAGCATGAGTGAGAAACAAACCTTTGCCATTTTAAGCCATTCATGTTTAGGAATTGTTTGTTACTGCAGCAAAACCCAACCCATCCTGACACACACTTTAAACACTTTTAAATCTTCATCCGCTAATAAATTTGTTTCTTGTTGTGATGAATTATTGAAAGTAGCATTACATCTTGCAGGAGGAAGAAAGTTCTAAAACAAACTCATAAGTTGGATCAGCTGAAATGCCATTGCAGTTATACTCAGCCTCACCTACTTCCAAATAGAACCTGTGGTAGCTTAGCAAATCTAAATACATATGGGCAAACAGAGTAGCTAAAATAATGATGGAAGAGATGGGAACTCACTCAGAGAAAATGAAAAAGAGCAAGTACCAGTGGCCAAGAATAAAAGACTGAATCGTGGATCAGTGAAGGCATTTTGGTAACAAAGAAATCCTTGGTATCAAAAGGCTCTGGACCAGAGGTCTGGGAGGGAGGGAGGGAGGGAGGGAGGAACTAGTGCTTACCCAAGGGCTGCTGTGTGCCAGATACTGTGTTACATGCATTGAAAACATAATTTCTTTATTATTTCCATTACATCTCAGTGAAGAAGGCTCAGAGAGGTCAAGTAAGCTGTCCAAGGTCGTGAGCGCCACAGTGGCCTTGCTCTTAAGTGGATGCCCTCCTTAGAGCCCCAGAGTTTGACAGGACACTCTCACCACCATTTGCCCCTGGCCTGGCTGCAATTCTAAGTGGCAACAAGCTAGCATTCAGTTCCCACTGGGTCAAACAGCAAGACTTACTGCAGAAGCTTGAGGCATCCAGCAGGCCTGCTCCCTGCAGGGCGGCCCTGCTCATGACTTCCTGTTCTATACCCACGAGAGTCCAGGGCTCCGTGGGAGTGTCCTCCTTGTCCCTGCATTCCAGGTCCAGATGCAGACAGCTGTGGGCTCCGTCCGGCCCATGGTGACTCACACTGGACAAAAAAGCTGCTTCTTTGCCTGATTCCCTGTCCCCAAATCCTAATCTGGGGAAACTGCCTTAAGCTCCTGAACCCAAGACCCTATCTGGGTGGCTGGCTCATGACAGCCTGGGGGTGGGCCGATGATGACCAGAGAGAGCAGGGTCCAGAACAAAGAGGAAATTCAGGGCGGGAGAGCATTTTTTTCTCCCTGGCAAGGCTCCTGCGGCCATCTGGCGGAGGGGGCTGTTATTCAAACCTCTGGATTTGTGATCTGCTAGTTTCACAGGAGTCTGCAGCTGATGGTGTTCATCAAAGCCCTGCAGCCCTCTGCACTGGCTGGCTGCGTCCACAGGGAGACCTGCACAGTCCCGGCCAATTCTAGGTTTGGTTCATGGTTATCCTCTCACAGAAACAGCAGCATCGATCTCTTATCAACCAGATGCTCTAGGCCAGGACCAGCGTTCACCACTTGATCCCAGGGCCAGCACACCAGATGTCAAACTGACGTCAACCTGGGAGACTGGGGTGAAGGAGGGGCTTTGGGAACTTCAGAGAGCCAGTGGCCAGGCCAGCTCCAGTGGCCTCGTTGTGACCATCCTGGTTCTGAAAAGGCCACACCAACCCTTTCTGGGTATCTCATACAGAGACTGAGGCTGGAATGCCGTATGTCTCTGGCTGTCCTCTGCATGTGAACAGAACAATCAATGATACCCGTGAAAGCCCCCAGACCAGGTGTGACACAGCAGGTTCTCAGTAAACCACTAGTTTCCTTCTTCATTTCTTCAATCATATGACAAGGTGGCCTTTGCATGGTGCTGGCTTGCAGGCCCCATGAGAGGGCCGGTGCTCCTTGCTGTGGGCGACAGGAACAGCCGGCACTTTGCTTCTGCTGGCCGTGAGTAGGACTCATGCCTTCAAAGGAACCACAGTGGCCGTAGCCTGGTCACTTTTACCCAGAGAGTAAAATCCCAACGGTTTGGTAAGACGTAAGCTTGGTTTCTCAATAGACCTTTTGGACACCAGCCTAGCTTTGGGGTCAGAGAGATGGGCCAGGGCAGCTGGGCAGGAACAGAAATGGGGTTGTTCTGCACAGAGAGAGGGGTGGTCTCCTCCCCTGCAGGGATCAAGCTCCATAGGGAAGTGGGGATCCCCTTGACTCTAGAGTCAGGGTTCTGGGAACTTCTAAATCAAACATTGTGTTTTTGTTCTTTGTATTTTAATGACTCGATTCTTCGGCCTTTCGGGAGGGAAGACATTGAGGCTGTTCAATGCCTTGCCCAGCTCCCAGCTCTCGGCTCCCAGCCTTCCCAGATCCTGGGCCCTCCCTTCCCTCGGGATGGTCAGAGGACTTAGCCCAGAAGATCTGGAAGCTGGGCCTCCAGAGGAAAGACTCGACTCATTCCTAACACCACCCCAGCCTCGAAACCTATTTCCTTAGATTCTCCTAAGTCCCTGAACCCTAACCCCCAGAAGACGTGAGTCTTGATGTCAGACCCCAGGCTGTGGTGATTACCCTGGCTACCAGACTTCCCCAGAGCTGCCCACCAGTCCATGGTGCCCATTCCTATGCTCCTGGTCACTTCCCCACCCACGTGGGCCTCTCCCTGGACCAGCAGAGACCACAGCACCAGACTTGGGACCCATGACTTTGACATTGAACAGGATCCCCTCAAGTCACTGACAGGATGACTTCACTGCCTAAGGCTACTACTGTGTCCCAGCAGGTCTGTCCCCACAGCAGCAGGACCACAGGGGCCTGTGGTGGAGTGAATGGCAATCTAGTGTGGGTTGCTCCGGGGGGTCAGGGAAGGCTTTGGGGAGGAAGCACTGTCCAACTTGGAATTCAGAGACAGGACAGGAGGACACCAGAGAAGGACAGTCCATTTTTATTGATTTAATGGTCACTTTTGTTTTTACCTTAATTTTTTCCTTTTGTGGCTGATGTCTACTTCCATGTCACTTAATTTCATCTCTAAATTTAAAAGCTGATGTGGGATCTTGTCCTAAATTAAAAGCTCTGGAGTTCCTTCAAGGAGGATTGTTGGTGGAAGGGGACAGACCCTGGCTCAGCCTTCCATGTGCGATCTCTAGGAGCAGCGCTTGGACCGCTCTGAGCTCCCGTGCCCTCACCAGAAAGGCAAAACACCTCTGCCCTTTAGCCCTCCCGGGGTCATTGTATGGCCCAGATGAGGGAGCAGATGTGACCCTGCTCCCCGAGCAGGAGACTGTCCTGGCCGTGAGAGAGCTTATTGCAGGTCAAGACCCATGGATTTGTAACAGCTTCAGGAGAAGGACCTGCATCTTCATTTTCCCCATTCGGCACACCCGTGAGGCTGGGCTTGGTGGTCAACACATGCCACACAGGTGAGCTCTCGCCAGGGCTGGCATGTGGCTGTGCTTTCCCTGCTTAGAGAAATGCTACCTGTGCAAGGAGGTGTCCTCGGGGGCACTCAGGAGGAGCTCTGTGTGGGCCAGGCCTGAGAGTCCAGCACAGCAAGGGTGTGGGCTCAGGGTGTGTGTGTGTGTGTGTGTGTGTGTGTGTGTGTGTGTGTGTGTGTGTGTTTAAGGAAAATAAAAAAGAAGAAATGGAGGAGAAAGGAAGGGAGGGAGGGGAGGGAGGGGAGGGAGGGGGAGGGAGGCCTGCTCCAGGGTAAGGCCCATCCACTGCTGTCTACCTTGAAGAACCTTAGCCAAGGCTACTGACTGCTCCCCGGCCCACCACACCTCCCCAGGAGAGTTCTGGAAAAATGCCAGAAACGGAAATGGCTTTCAAGTACTTTTCATCCGCCTTCTAGGGAAAAGCAGTCAGAAAGCAGTCAAGGCAGGGAGCTCTCAGAGTGGGGGTCTCAGAGCTGCTGAGAGCCCTCATTGATGTTTAGGGAGTGGACCCTGGTCTGCAGGAAAGCCAACCCCCCAGGCCAAGATTGACAGAGCCTGGCCTGAACTGGGCCTATGGGACAGAGCACCTATTTTCCTCTCCCTTTCTTTTCTCTGTTTTTTTTTTTTTTTCTTTTGGTACTGGGAATTGAACCCGTTCATGCTCTACCACTGAGCTACACCCTCAGCCCCTTTTATTTATTTTTTATTTTAAGACAAGGTCTCACTACGTTGCTGAGACTGGCCTCCAACTTGTAATCCTCCTGCCTCAGCCTCCTGACTACAGGCACGTGCCACTGTACCAGCTTTTCCCTCCCTTTCTTCCTCACCAAGATGGATCCAATCTCAACTAGCTGAGGCCAGCATCTGCATTTCCCTTTCTGCAAGTTAATCCCCATGAGTTGAGGAAGGGAAGGGGCATTACCGGAAGTTTTCCTTCAGAATTTAGAATACCATGTGCAAGGGATGGGGAAGACTGGGGAAGGGAGGCAGAAGCAATTCTGTTAAAGAGACCGGGGTGGCTCTGCCGATCCCCACGAGGTCTCCCCTATATGGCTGATGGCCCCAGCTCTGGGCCCAGCCTCAGTGCTCCCCAGCTCCATTGGCAGGAGGAGTCCTGGGCCAGCTCCTGCTGGTTTGCATTAGCCCATTATTTCTTCTCAATTGCCCTTGACTCTGGTCTCCCTGCTGCTGGAGGGGTTCTGAGGAAACCGCTGGCCTGTTGTCCACAGAAAGAGGCCCTGGGTGGGCTGGGCACTGAGGGAGATGCTGCTTCTTCCCACAGGCCTGTCCCTGCTCAGAGAGGGCTCCCAGGGCAGCCAGAGCCGATGCCTGCTCTCGAGTCTAGCCCAGGGCACGTTCCTTCCTGGCCCCTCTCCTCTGCAGGGCCAAGCCCTCTCCTGCATCCCTGATCCCGAGGCGCCTGCCTGGCACAGCCTTCCCTCCCTGGAGCCCAGCTCTCTCCCTCTCTGCTGGCTCCTCCCCACGCAGTGCAGCTAAGTACAGCACAGTCAGGAGGGAGACTGGGGCACAGCCGGCTCCCTCTCCCAGACCTGGGACTCAGACAGGGCAGCAGCCTCAACGAGCCTCAGTTCCTTCCCCTGGACGTTGGGGTTCTGAGGTGACAGCACAGGCTGATTTCAACTGCTCACCATCTCACTGCCTCTGCTGTGTCCAGGCCCACCTCCTGCCTGTCCACTATCAAACAAATTCACCTCTTAAATAGGCTGGCACACAGGCCCTGCTCTCAGGGTGTCCACTGTCCAGTGGGGCAAGGAAACAGGCAATTACAAACCAGAGTCCTGAGACTGGTGATGCTGCAGGTGAAGGGTGCTGGGTCAGTGAGGAGATGCACCTCCCTCTAGCTGGGTACCTACCAGGGCTTCCCAGGGAAGACCCCAGCTGAGAGCTGAGGGCTGGTGGGGTGGGACCTCTGAAGGAGAAGGCTAGCGTGTCTCAGGCAGGAGAGCAGCTTATGGAACAAGCCACAGGGCAAGAGAAGGGGGGCAGATTAGGGAAAATAAACATGGTTGGTTTGGTTGGGCAATATTGTGTGTGTGTGTGCGCACACTCGCGCGCTCATGCGTATACACTGGTGCAAATTGGGGTACAGGAAGGGACAGAGGAGACAGGGACAGAGCTTGTGGCCACACAGAAGTCTGGGTATTTTACAGAGAGCCGTGAGGGCCCATGGGAGTGGTCCTAAGCAGGGACCAGGGCAGTTAGGTGTGCATTTTAGAAAGACCTCTCTATCAGCCATGGTGGGAAGAATTTGACTTTAAAAAAAAAAAAAGATTGGCCATGCCAAATAGCCATGAGAATGGGGAGCCACTGTGTCACTGGAGAAGAGGTACCTCCAAAGAAGGATCCAAGGAGTTCCCAGAGAGAAAGGAGACCTAGACTCAGGACCAGTGGGGGTTCTTGGCAGGCCTGATGGAGGAGAATTTCAGCACCCATCAGGCACAGACAGAGGATCATCTAGAAATGGGGAACACAGGCCATCTCCAGAGTGAGAGATGCCTTCGGGGGTTCCCAGCTTTCCTCTTACAGGAAGTTTGGTCGGGGTGGGTATGGGGAGGCATGCAGGAATGATCTCAACACAGGGACTGGTGGTCTGGTCAACCTCTGGATCCTGGGACTGACAGGGTCTTAATTATCTAATCTGTAGAGAGTGCTGGAAAGTCCTCTAAGTTATAGGTTCCTTGAGATATCATATCTCTCTTTGCTTAATCTACTTACTGGGGGGTAAGTTAACATGCACAGGCAGATCTACAGATTTCCCAGGAATTTGGGAGTAACTGGACTGGAAAAGAGATGGGCTTGGGGAGTGACTGGCCTGGGTTAGTAGGTGGAACTTCTGAATTTAAGCCCTTCCTTTATGTCTCCTTCCTACCTTCTTATTTCTTTAACCGACCTTGACTGGAACTCCTATATCCACATTTATGATAGGGATGTGCGTTGAACCTGGCATTCCCATTTAGAACACCTTTGATGATGCCTATAATGTTGAAGATCCGTGTATTTTTGCCCCAGGGCCTTAGTCCATGCAGGTGCTATAACAAAGCACTGCAAGATCAACGGACAGAAATTTATTTTTCACAGTCCTTGAGGCTGGAAGTCCCGATGCAAAGTGCAGCCAATTCTGTGTCTGCGAGAGCTTCCTCCTGAGATGACACCCTCTTCTGCACCCCGACGTGGAGAGAAGAGTAGATGAGCCCCCCTCTGGGCCTCATTTATAAAGGCACATGTCTCATTCATGAAGGCAGAGCCTCTGTGACCTAATTTCTTCCCACAGATCCTACCACCTTCTAGCATCACCACCTTGAGGTTATGATTCAAGAGGTGAATTTGAAGGCGGCACAAACATTCAGACATCAGCACCCAGCAGCTCTGTTTATCAGTTTCTATCCTAAAAAAGTCACATACCTGTGTCTAAAGAGGCCCACGTGAGGATGTTCATGAAGCATCAGGTGCAAGAGTGCAGGGGTCGAAGGAAACAGCCTATCGAGGGATCTACACGGGGAGGGGTGCGAAATCGGTGGTTTGCTCGTGTTGTGGAATACTAGAGAGAAGGTAAATCCACGATCTCACTCTCCATGTATCAAGGAGAAATCTGAAACCCACAATGAGTAGTGAGGGCAGGAAAGCAAGTTGCACAGACATGAACCTCACAGATAGGACCAATAGCAACTAAAATGCACAGAGGACCACACAGAGTCTGTGCCGATAGTGTCAGCAGAAAAGGGAATAAATCACATCAGCTTTGACGTTCACTCTGGAGAGAGAGGACTAAGGAACAGGGTGGACACGTTGATGAAAGGATAATATCTTTGTGAAAGATGGAACTGAAGCTCCATGGTGGAATGTTCTTGTCTGCTGAATCAGAACGCTGGGCTCGCCTGGTTGGCCCTGACATCATCTCCCGGGTGTTGGAAGTCTCTTCCAATTTCAATAAGTGACGATATGAATCCATTGGTGGGGAACAAGACAAGAAGGAGGCAGATCTAGTGTGGACACATGTCCAGGCCATGTCCAGAGGAGGGATGCTGGGTGACCAGACCAGGGGGAGGTCCAGTGGGGACAGAGAAAAGTGGACGTACATGAAAGATGCTCAGAAGGCAGAATCAACCCAACACTCTGCCTGTCTTGATGTCCTTCCTCCCTTCCTTCTCCCCCATCCTTGGACACCTACTGGAGTTCCACCTTCTCCCACCACACTAGTCCTCACACAGATCTTGCTCCTCTCATTTCCTGCAACCCTGGCAGTATAGGTCCCTGCTGGGGTCATTTCATGCCACCACACCTGAACTTGTGTTATCTGTATGTCTCCTGTCCCCAAGGAAACCAGGAGTTTTTGCAGGGCAAGAACCTTCCCCTCTGCTCTGGAGGGTCCCCAGGCATGTCTACGTGACTAGCTGCTGTTCCCAGGGCCTCATGCAATGCCAGGCCCAGGGTCAGGGCTGGAGTCAATTCTCCTTGAATAAACAAGTAAGTGGATGAGAAAATGAGTCCCAGAAAGACTTGAGAAAAAACAGAGAGGCAGAGAGGCAGACCCAGATTGAACCCTGACCTTGCCATTAACAAGTAGAAACTTTGGAAAGGCCACTTCACCCCTCTACTCTGTCTCCCCTGCTATAAATGGAGACAACTCCCATCTTTCAGGATCCAAGGGATGCTCTTACATGCTGCTCATGTATTCCTGTGTATTCCGGGTGTTGCCTGTGCTGCCTGTCATTCCCAACCACACTCACATTTTATAGAACTTTCCTGGTTCTTAGCTCAGAAAGTGTGGCTTTTTATGCCAGGTCACCCTGCCCCTTCTGCTGACAGCTGATTAAACTAGGAGTGGATCTCTGATCCAGCCTGGACCAATCAGTTTTGCTCCCTGAAAGTGGGAATTGGAATATAGGGACCTAGTCAACTGATGTGCATTCATCAAATATTTGGTGAGCAGCCGACCCTAACCATGCCCTGAACTTCCAGGTTTATCTATTTTAGTCAAAGTTGCAGCTGTACAAGACCAGGGCATGGGAAATGGTGAGGAGTCCAGAGAGTGGGGATAGGACACTGTCTCTCCTGCAGAATATCAAGCCTTGCCTTGTCCTGGTGGCCTTAGTGGAGAAGACTTCTTTTTCTGACACAGACAAACCTGACCTCCTCCTGCCCTCTGCACAGCACCCAGCCTAGGCAAGGCGCAGAGGGAGTGGAGTGCTAAGCCACTGGGCTTCCAATAATTGTGTTGGATCTGAATAGATTTAAAGGCAAATGGACCAGGACGCAGGTCTCAGGTGGGAGAGAGAAAGCCAGTGTGTTTCAGGGTATGGGGGGTCCAGACAGACCCCCATCACAGGAGGTACATCTTAAGCAACAAGAGATGTTGGACTTATTGCAGTGAAGGCTTGTGAAAGCCATCAGGATGCAGGGTCTGACATTCTCTGTACTTTGAGAGTTAGAAGGCAGGTAATGGCTCCCTGCCAGGAAAAGCATTCGGTAGGAACTGTTCCGAGATGTATTGGGCTGTTCTAAGAGGCTCCCTGTTGTCAGAGGGCTGCAAAAACCTGGGCAGCACTTAGTGACTCAGGCACTCCACAGAGCTGGGCTAGATGACCTGCAAACTTCATTTCACCGGGAGGATTTAAGTTCATGCATTTATTTATTAGCACACCCCAGATGAAATTGTTAAGAGTGAAAGTTTTAGTTACTAATGAGACCTTTCCAGAACCTTGGCCATGTATTCCAAGATAAATATCAGACATAGAGCATTCATGGAATAACTCTTATAATTTATCATTTTGGTTTTTGTAATGCAGTTTTATTAATGTTGGATAGAGTTTTAAGAAAAGCTCTTTTTTTCCCCTGAAATATTAATGGGATGCTTGTCAGCTTTAAAGGAGGAAAAATTGCTAACAAGAAAATTGTGTAGTTACAGGGTGAAAAGCAAAATTCTCAGCAGAATGCATAGCATGTGCTCTGCACAGAGATGTACCCTGTTCTCCCTGTCATTACAGTCTCTGTAAAGTCACCAAGAGGACAAGATCAGGATTCAGACCAGGCAGAATCCAGGAACCTCAATGTCTGTGTGATACCAACAGAAGAGGAATAAACAATCTCCCAAATCCTATATGGAGTGAGAATCCCCCTGCTCCATAACAAAACCTCCTCTGCCCCTCTCAGTTTCCTTTTCCTGGCAATGTAACAATCCACTCTCCGAATAAGCAGAGCCATTCTCAGAAGCAGCAGATAGGGATGAGCTGGAAGGATTCTTTGGGGGTGTTGTCCTGCTCTTACCTTCTTCTTGGGCCTTTTGGCATCTCTGCATTTGTCAATGAGCTCAGCCATCCATCCCCTGGTCATCAAGGAGGCACAGAAATCCATGCATCTACTTGGAGGTTCCACACATCAAAGTCAGAGAAGCATCTACACGGCAAACAGAAATGATGAAGGACCCTGTCCTTTGTCAAATCCCTATAGCAGTGGTGTTTATCCCTGACTATGGGAGCTTAAAACAGAAAAACAACCCAGAAGCTACATCTGCAACAATTAGAATCAGAATCCCAAGTATCAGCCATTTGACCTTCTCTTTAAAAATGGAGATATCCAGCAGCGGAGCACGTGGTGCATGCCTATAATTCCATGGGCTCCGGAGGCTGAGGCAGGAGGATGGCGAGTTCAAAGCCAGCCTCAGCAAAAGTGAGGCACAAAGCAACTCAGTGAGACCCTGTCTCTTTATGAAATACAAAATAGGGCTGGGGATGTGGCTCAGTGGTCAAATGCCCCTGAGTTTAATCCCTGGTACCCCTCCCCCCAAATGGAGATATCTTTCACATACCTTTGAAAGAGTTTAGGTATACACCTTGATGTGCATTACAGTGTATTCCCTCATGTATCCCACAACCCTATCAAGTTACAGAACATTCCCATCACGTTAGAAAGTTCCCTTCTGGCTTCTCCTAACAATCTTCATCCTCAGACCTCAGAGTTCAAAACACAGCCAAATGCTCTGGTTTTTCTTAGTACTCTTGGTTGTTCTAGACTTGCACATACATAAAACAATACAGTATGAACTCTTTAGTATCTTATGGATTTTACTTTGCATTATGCTTTTGAGATTCACCCATGTTTTGTATGATGTAGTTCATTCTTTTTTTGATTGCTTAGTTGTATTGCATTATGGGTATTATGTGTTCAACTGAGTAGATTATGAAAGCTATACCCTAACCACTGGATCAATCCACTTGAATGGATTAACTGGGTAGTAACTGTGGGCAGGTAGGGTGTGGCTAGAAGTAGGTTATTGGGGGTGTGCTGTTGAGGTCATTTTACAGTGACTTCTCTGTCTCTCTCCCTTGGCTTCCTGGCTGTCGGGACTGAGCCGCTCCCCTCTGCCAGGCCTTTCCACCATAAAGTCTGACCTCACCTCAGGCCCCAGAACCATGGAGTCGGCCCGCTGTGAGCTGAAATAAGCTTTTCCTCCTCTAAGTTGTTCTTGTAGGGTATTTTGGTCACCGATGTGCAAACCTGACCAACACAATGGACGTTCACAGTTTATTTATTCATTCAGTAGTTAATGGGCCTTTTGGTTGCTTCCCATTTGTGGTGTTTCTGATAAAGTCCCAATAAACATTCACAGGAAAAACATACGTTTTTCATTTCTCTTGGCTAAAAACTCAAGAGCGAAATTGCTGGGTTACATGACAAGCCTATGTCTAACTTTGCAAGAAACTTCCAGACTGTCTTCCAAACTCTCCGGGTTCATATTCCTACCAGCAGTGAGGGAGGGTTCCAGCTGCTCCGCATGCTTGACGGCACTTGTTCTTATTGTTATTTATTTTCTTCAACTTTTTATTTTAAAATTAACTACATCCTGCTTTCAGTTTCCCTCACCACTAATATCTATATTAGTAGGGTACATTGGTTACAATCATGTTTAACTTGAGTCCATTCTTCACTCCGTTCTCACCTAACATCCTTTTGCTGTTCCAGAATTCCAACCCCCAATACTGCATCATATTCAGTTGTTATGTCTCTGTGGGTTCCTCTTTGTTCTGATAATCTCTCAGTCCTTCCTTGTTTTTGATATTTTTCCTTGTCCTCCTTGACAATTTCGAGAAGTATTAGTCAGGTGTTTTGTAGGAATTCCTTCATTTGGGATCTGTCTGATGTTTTTCTCAGAATTAGACTGGGCTTATGGGTTTGGGGGGAGGAAAACCACAGAGATGAATCGCCATTCTCACTATTTCATATCAAGGATATGTACTACCAACATAGTGCATGACTTTTGATGATGGTGTGGATCACTTGGCTGGGGTACCAAGAAAAAAAATCAGTTAATGTACCCACATATTTACCTTTTCCAATGTTCTGCATTCTTTTTGAAGTGTCTAATCTGCTTTAATTTGATGTGGTGATTTTTAAAATTTTTCAGATATTTTGTTTTACTTCCAGACTTTCTATTTGGTTCCTTTTTTATCGCTTGCATTTCTCTGTTGAGGTTCCCCCATCTGTTCACCCATTATGTTCATCTCTTTCTTTAAATCAATAAACATTGATAAAGCTGTTTTAAAGTCCTCATATGCTAATTCTATATCTGTATCATATCTGCAGATACTCTTTTGAAAATCTGGATTGTATAACATACAAAAATCAATAGCTTTCCTATATACTAACAATGAATCTGCTGAGAAGGAAATCAGGAAGATAATTCCATTCATGATAGCCTCAAAAAATAAAATAAAATACCCAGGAATAAATCTAACCAAGGACATGAAAGACCTGTACAATGACAACTATATAACATTGAAGAAAAAAATTGAAGAAGACCTCAGAAGATGTAAATACATCTCATGTTCTTGGATAGGCAGAATGAATATTGTTAAAATGGCCATGCTACCAAAAGCAATATACAGATTCAGTGCAATCCCCACCAAAATACCAATGACACTCTTCACAGAACTAGAAAAAAAAATAGTCCTAAAATTCATTTGGAAGATTAAAAGACCCAGAATAGACAAAGCAATCCTAAGCCAAAAAAGCATTGTTGGAGGCATCACAATAACCTGACTTCAAATTATACTACAGAGCTACAAAAACAAAAACTGTATGGTACTTATCTTTTCCATTGCTTGACATTCTTTTTGCAATGTCTAATCTGTTTTAATCCAATTTAGTGAATTTTTAAATTTTTCAGATTTTTTTTTAATTTCTAGAATTTCTATTTGGTTTCTTTTTTACTGCTTGCATTAATAACAAAAGTGTATGGTACTGGAATAAAAACAGAAACAGAGACCAATGGTACAGAATAAAAGACACAGAGACAAACACACACAGATACAGCCATCTGATCCTTGACAAAGGGGCCAAAAACATACATTGGAAAAAGACAGCCTTTTAAACAAATGGTGCTGGGACAACTGATTGTGTAGTTGAATGAATATGTAGAAGAATATGCAGAAAGATAAAACTAGATCCATGTCTCTCACAATGCACAAAAATCAACTCAGAATGGATCAAAGACTTAGGGAATCTGACCAGAAACTATGCAACTCCTAGAGAAAACATAGTGTCAATACTCCAGCTTTTAGGCTCAAGCAACAGCTTTCTCAATAGGACACCCAAAGCTTAGGAATTAATGCCAAGAGTTAGTAAATGGGATGTATTAAATTTAAAAACTACAGCAAAAGAAACAATAGATGGGAGAAAAATCTTTGCTAGCTACTCTTCTGACAGAGGATTAATAGCTAGCATATATAAAGAACTCAAAAACTTTACACCAAAAAAATCAAATAAACCAATTAGTAAATGGCAAATAGATTAAACAGACACTTTTCAAAAGAACAACTATACTTGGCCAATAATTACATGAAAAATGTTCGATATCATTAGCAATTAAGGAAATGCAAATCAAAACTACACTGTGATTTCATCTCACACCAGTCAGAATGGCAGTCATCAAGAATACAGATAATAATAAATACTGGAGAGGATGTGGAGAAAAAGGAACACTTTCATACTGTTTGTGGGATTGTGAATTAGTACAAACACTCTGGAAATCAGTATGAAGTTTCCTCAAAAGACTAGATATGGAACCACCAGATGACCCAGCTATACCACTCCTCAGTATTTATCCTGAAGAATTAAAGCCATTTACTACAAAGATACATGCACACCCATGTTTATAGGAGCACAGTTTGCAGTGACCACACTATGGAACTAGCCTAGATGTCCATCAATGGATGAGTGGATAAAGAAAATGTGGGGGCTGGGGCTGTAGCTCAGTGGTAGAGCACTTGCCTAGCATGTGTGAGGCCCTGGGTTCAATCCTCAGCACTATATAAAAATGAATAAATAAAAATAAAGATATTGTGTCTATCTACAACTAAATAAAGAAAATTTTAAAAAACTAAACAAATAAAGGCATGCTGTCCATCTACAACTATATAAAAAAAAAGAAAAAAAGAAAAGAAAATGTGGTCTATATACACAATGGAGTTTTATTCAGCCTTAAATGAAATTATGGCATTTACAGGAAAATGGATGGAACGAGAGACCACAATGTTAAATGAAATAAGTCAAACTCAGAAGGTTAAGAGTTGTATGTTTTCTCTCATATGCAGAAGCTAGAGAGGATAAAGGAAAACAAAGATGGGGGCGAATTTCATGAAAATCAAATCAGTAGAGGAAAGGAACCAAGGAGGGGTGAGGAGGGAGGGGGAAGTGCTGGGGAGTGATATTGGCTAAATTATATTGTTATATTGTGTGCATGTATGAATATGTAACAACAAATCCCACCATTATGTACAACTATAATGTACCAATAAAAAATTGTGGAAAAAATCTGGATTATATTATCTGTCTTTAAGGAGCATCATGGTTTTGAGTTTTGCTAGCTTTATTCTAAAGGGCTTTTCTTGGGTCTCATCAGAATGTCCAGAGGATTCAATGAGCTGTATCTAGTCACAATTTTGACACCTGTCAGCACTGTGGACACTACCAGAATCTGCTGGGCTCGCTGTCTTCCAGTAGCTGTTTCCTACCAGGATTCTGCATTTTACTCTCTGCATTCCCAAGTTAGTAGTCATGAAAGGCTTACGGGAGCTTCATACAAAATCCACACCAGTATTTTTTAAAGTTTCCTAAGTGACTCTAATGTACAGCTTAGGTTGAGAACCATTGAATATTAAATTCCAAATGGTGAAGGGAGCTGGAGACAAAAATGTCCTGGTAACAAAGAAAA
Organism: Urocitellus parryii; assembly: GCF_045843805.1. Classification (NCBI taxonomy): domain Eukaryota; kingdom Metazoa; phylum Chordata; class Mammalia; order Rodentia; family Sciuridae; genus Urocitellus; species Urocitellus parryii. The sequence continues at coordinate 178,926,390 of NC_135534.1, read as the reverse complement.
CTCAGAACCCCTCTGGGTGGACTTGTCCTAGACAAAGTCACAGAGGATGTTGATAAAGCAACTCCGCACTGATGTGGTTCTCACCTGGGAGACATAAAGGAACAGAAGCCGAGATGAATTAATGAGTCAAGTTCAGTCCTTTACAATGACTGGTTATGACATATCACACGTGCCTAGTTTGAATAGTCCCCTTTAAGGCTTTCCTAGTACCTAGACTGAGAAATGAAAGTGATATCTTCTTTTTTAAATCCTAATGGTGAATTAGTGAATTCTTATGGGTTGGGAGTTTCCAAGCTACAGCAATATAAAGAAGAACAGGTGGGCATTCCTGCCCCAAAGCAACTCTGAACCTAGCTGAAATTCCCAGGATACACGGGGCTATATGGCATTAAGTTCAGGAGGCCCCACAGAGGAGACCTCAACTCAGGACCATGGGGTCCTTGACAAACACCATAGGGAAGATATTAAAGTGCAGAGATTTATTTAGGAAAATAAGGAATATGCATTCAAGGGAGACCACCATCTCAAGAGTAAGAGATGCTTCTGGGGTTCATGGGCTCCTCTTTGAAAGAAATGTTGCTGAGGGGCAGGCATGGGAAGGTGCGTGGGGACTACATGAGTCTGGTGATCACAAGAGAGTTTATGGTGGTCTAGCAATCCTCAAGATCCTTAGGGGATGACTTCTCCATTATCTGATCAATAGATAACACTGGGAAAGCACCCCATGTCATAGATTTTGTATTTCCCTTTGCTCAATATAGTCTAAAAACACATTATTCCTGGGCTAACAGTGCACAGGGCAATTTTCACAAGAGGGTCTACTTCCAGGAACTTGAAGACTTGCAAATTTCTGGGAAATTTGGAAATGACAGACCTGTGAGAGAGAACTGGCTTGGGAGGGAAAGAGAGGAACTTAACAGGAGCCTTTCAGAAGTTGTATTTTCCTTGCCCTTCCTTTGATCCTTTTTCATTTTTGCTTCTTCTATCCTCCCTCAGAATGGCAGGGAGACATTTGATGAGGCTTGAGAGCCCAGGTATTTCTTTTCTTTTCTTTCTTTCTTTCTTGGTATCAGGGATGGAACCCAGGGGTGTTTAACCATTGAGTAACATCCCCAGCCCTTTTTATATTTTATTTTGAGACAGGATCTAAGCTGCTTAGGGCCTCATTAAGTTGCTGAGGCTTAAGTTGTGATCCTCCTGCCTCAGCCTCCCTAGGCACTGGGATCACAGGCATGCACCACTGCGCCTGGCTGAGCTCAGGTATTTCTAACTTTGGGTCTGAAAGATGCTCCAAAGGAATCACTTTTAATCTGAGTCTCCTTAAGGATGAGAAGGGGAGGGAAGGTGGAGAAGGTGGGGAAAGTGAGGCTATTTTAGTAGAGAGAACATGTGCAAGGGCATTGAGTTGGGAAATAAAACGGAACAGTGGGGGAAATATGGGATTGTTCCACGCAGACAGATGAGTCAAAGCATAGATTACAGACAGGCTGACATAGATGCCTTCCCCTTCCCCATCAGGTGAGATGAATCATATTTAGGAAATAAAAGGGGATATAAATAGTTGCTCCTGATTTGAAATGATCCATGCCTTATTTCCGGCCACCATACATTCCCAGAGGAAGTTTAACAAAGGTGTGTGGCTAATAGGGATAGAGTCACACAGACAGTGCACAGGGAGCCCGAGCTCAGCAACCACCAGAATGCAAGCTGAAGAAGGCGACCTCCCCAAGTTACACACTGCATCTTTGCATCAAACTCTGGGGATGGTCTTGGCACAGGGATTATGATCCTTGGTGTGTGCATAAGCAGGGCAGAAAGGCCAAATGACTAGGGAACTTAAGCATCAAAGGCACTTGGCAAGAGTTTCAAAATCTCCCCTGCAGGACGGAAATATAAGTCAAAGCTGGCAGCTGCTGTGTGCTGTCTGTGTGCCCTTGAGAGAGTCCAGGAATTCCCCCCAAGCCTCTGTCCCACCACCTATGTAGTGGGCACATCAATTCCTGCTCACCCCGCTTAGACCATGGGGCTGTCAAGAAAGACCAATGAGCCACTTTGAATGGAAAAGCTTTGTTAAGGTTTAGAGCCAACAATGATGCAAAGAGTTATTATTACTAATAATAAACAAGAAGAATATGTGACAATGGCCAGAATTTCCTGTTGAGACAACAACTTCACAAAACCATTTTAAAAGGTAGGATGTTTTCCAACTCCACAATGAGAGCTACCCACTGGTATTGTTTCAACATTCTCCAGGGAATAAAGGGCTTGGTGGCAATAAATAAGGAATGAGCCAATTGGTCCTAAAGAGTGTTTTTCTTTGGAACCATTTCCATAGCTTTCGGTGCCTTCTCAAGATGTTTTCCTGCCATGACTGACGAGAACTGGATATAAAAAGTTTGATTTTCTCTTAGCAGAATATCTGTCTCCACATGGAAAGACTCGTGTGATTGGGTCTGTGAAAACCCCCTTCTACCCGAGGCACAATGCTGGGGCAGAGCAGGTCCCTTTCCTCAGTGGCCTCAGAAGTTTCTTCTCACATCAAACCACTCTGCCAGATCTCTTCATTTATCAGTCAGCTCACCACAAGAGGCTTTCATGTGGATATCAGTTATCCATTTGTCAAAGAAATGAGTGTGGGTGGGGCCTGCTGGGGGGAACAGGGTGGCCCTTCAGAAATGCAACAGAAGGATTCTTTCTTGGACTAACAATGCTCAGTGGAGATGTTGGTGACCTTTGGACTGTTGTTTTGATTTCATGTCCTCACACACAGCGGCTGGCTGCCTTTCCTCGTGTTCTGCTAGGGAACCCGTAGGTTCAAGTCCCGGATGGTGGTCCAAAGCCTTGTGTTGATCTGCCTCTGCTTCCAAATTCCCACTGGAATAATCAACCTGCTGTCATAAGCCGGGGGTTGGGGAGCAGAGTCTGTACCATGGCTGGGAACCTAGAAAAGCTCCCCCTTCCATCAGACTCTCCTAGCTCCTTTCATGTTTTACTGTGCATGTGAATCACCCAGGAATCTTCCTAGAATGCAGATGTCAATTCTGTTGGTCTGGGGTGGGCTCCAAGAACTTTAGAACAATCTCTCAGGGGATGCTGAGGCTGCTTGGTTTCTGACCCACACAAGAGCAAAAAGTCGGAAGACAAATGTAAGCTATTCTCCCAGAACTCAGGAGACATAGTTAAAGAGATTAAAAGGGTGCAAGAAAAGTTGAGGAGAGAGCCAGCTGAGAGCCCTAACAGAGCTCCTATGTAGAGAAGAAATCAGAGGAGACAGAAGAGGAAACTGAAGGTGCACATTTGTTTCAACCCTAGAAGGACCTGTTAGGGTGATGATCCATCAGGTCAGCATATCAAAGCAGAAGCACCATATAATTATTTTTGATGGATGACAAGAATCTGTTGAGAAAATCCAACATTCCACCAGCATCATTATGATCACTGTTGTCATCAAGAGAAGGGGAGAGAAGAGTATTTCCTTAAAGTGACCAATGTACCGCATGTAAAACCCAGTTCAGCAGGATGCTTAATATGGTGACATACCAGCAGCATTCTTTCCCATCCCTGTCAGTAGACAGAAGGACGTCCACTCTTACTGATGCTACTGACACTGTCCTGTAAATCCTGATCCAGACAACCAAGCACAAAAATGAAGTTAGGGGCAATATTAGTCAGGATCACATTCAGGTTCATGCAGCAATGATTGGATTATGATCATTGTGACCTTATAAGTGGATTAATCCATTTAATGTATCCATAATGTAAATGGATTACTAGGTGGTAACTGTAGGTAGGTGAGGTATGGCTGGAGGAAGCAGGTCACTGGGGGCGTGCCCTTGGGAATCATACATATTATACGAAATAAAAATATCACATTGACAAGTAAAGCAAAGTTAGAATCATGTACATGTAATAATAATCAGGGATTTTAAAAAATGAGTATTGATATGAACTCATTGTAACTATATTAAACTGTGTCTCAAAGTAACAAGAAATTATACCCCATTTATGTATGATATATCAAAGTGCATAAATACATTCTACTGTCATGTATACTTAATTAAAATCATTGGAAAAATTAAACAAAAAAGAGTATGTTAGTGGCTGAAGAAAAGACTGAACGATTAGTGCAGAAAGGAAAGGCCAGAAATAATCCCAACTACAGATCCAAAGGAATACATGCTACTGCTGTTGTGTTTAAATCTATGAGAAAAAAAATTATATGGTGGTGAACTTGTCAACCATAGGAGAAAAAACAAAAATTAGGTATTTGTCTTTCACCATTCACAAATTCCACATGAATTTAAACTATAAATGTTTTTTTTTAAAAAATGAAGCTGTGAAAATATCACAAGAAAATATATATAGGTGATTGAGACTTTTTAACCTGTCAGCAAAAGTGAAATAAAAAATAAGCAATTTACTGTGATCCTGTCTCAAAAAAAAAAAAAAAAAAAAAAGAAAAAGAAAAAGAAAAGAAAGTAAAATGGGCTGGGGATGTGGTTTTGTAGTTAAGTGCTCCCGGGTTTAATCCCCAGTCCCCACCCCCTCCCCCCAAAAAAATTGATGAATCTTTCTCCTAATTTCAAACACATGTGTAGTTCTGAATAGGTCAAAATTGAACTGTAAATAACAAACTAAGGAAGATCTGAGAGATCACACTCAGCTCACACTGGGTTCTACCTGACACTATTTGAAGGTGAATAAGCATATACGGTTTTCAATTGTTCAGGAAACATGGTCAGCATGGATAAGCCTTGAAAACATGGCGCTACATGAGAAAAACCAGGCCCAATAAAACATGTTCTATAATTCCATTTATATGAAAAGTCCAGAAAAAGCAAATCCACCGAAACAGAAAGTAGCTTATTGGCTCTCCAAGTGCTGGGGGTGGGGTGGGAGAATAGAATAGGAAATAACTACTTAAGTAGAGAGGATTTCTTTTGGGGTGATGAAAACATTTAGGAATTTAACAGCAGGGATCCTTGTGAATATACTAGAAGCTAGTCATTAAATTGTATCCTTTATTAGAGCAAAATTTACAGAATGTGGATTATATCTCAATTTTCTTCCAAAAATATAAACTGCAAGTCACTACTGAGAGTGGCCTTCAGCTCTCCTCAACTACCCAGACATGGTCTCTATAAAATAGTGAGTTAAAGGGACTCCTTAGGGTATCAGTAAGGCACAGAACCTGAGCAAGACCCACTCAAAGGCCAGAGTGGGCTAGCCAAGGACGTGTCTCTCACAATATGATGAGGGTACCAGCTATGGACCTCCCATGAAGATGCACCACCTTGTGCACCCACCACCCAGGTTAGATCTAGCTATGCATCCCCCACACAAGTCAGAGAAAGTCTGTTTTTAGTTTGCAATTTTCAGCAAGAATGAGCTGACCCTCAGTGGGTGGAGTTGGCCATCTGTGATTTTCAGAGCATTTTAGTTTCTAAACCATGACCTTGACCTCAGGAGGACTGAGAACCTCTCTCAGAACTCCATCCACATCACTTTCCAGCAAAACTGAATCAGATGGCCTTCCATCAATCCTGGAAGTTAAAGGCATGGCATATCAGAGTCAGAAGGAAATTAGATATTAGTCAGTTCAACCAAACCCGTTCCCTTCCTGCAGTCAGCATTTCATGGATGAGGTCCAGAGAAGAGAAGGAGCCATCCCTAGATCACCCATCAAGTAAGTGAGGAAACTAAAATTAAATTTCTGTGTCCCAGTTTCCAAAGCACATGTGGTTTTACATTCAATTATGTCTGTTGCAACGTTGGCCTCAGAAACTTTGCTTTCAATTAAATGGTCTCCCACACAGTGAAAAGCAAATGGAACGGCCTGAGACCAGCATCAGCAGAAGGGTCTTACTCTTTCAGGTTGCCCCCTACAATGCTGATGTTTGAAAGCCATGCTCAGGACAGCCCTTCGAACAGGCACCTTCTCCCTGACAAAGCAACCTCCACCTTGCTCATGGCTGCAGATGGAATAATAGAAGGAACCCAACAATAAGCAGTGAAATTTTTTTCATAAAGTATCATGGTGGAGAGGGCGCCTCACTAATGTCACAGCAATGGCTTCTATGATGACATCCAAGCATCCATCCATCCATCCATGCATCCATTGAAAAACCATTGTACCATCCATTGAAAAGCTCTTCTTAAACATCTACAGTGTGCCTAACCCTGTGCTGGACACTGGAACATAGAGATCAGTCAAACACAAAACTTGACTTTGAGGAGCCCTCAGTCTGTTGGGAGATGGATGTCCCCATGGTGGCCATGACAGAGGGCAGCTGAGTCAGCACACTCATGCAGAGCATCATGGGGACACAGGCACCTTCACAATTCTGGCCAGGGGGTCTGGGAAGGCTTCACCATGTCCAGCTAATGATATTTAAGCTGTGTTTTGAAAGTTTCCAATGGCTGAGGAGGAGGGAAAGGCTTTTAGTCACATGGAGCCAAGGCAGGCAGGTGCATGATAGTTGGAGCAAGGAGAGGAGACCAGGTTTCTGGAACAAGGAGCCACAGCCGTGTTGCATTGTTCTGTTCCCTCTTAAGTCTCCATCCCTAAAATATGGGTTTCTTGGAATCAGAAAAAGGGACTGTGCATCATCCCCATCTGGGTTGGCAGCCCTTGGCACAATGCACAGCACCTAGTCAGAGCTCAGAGATGTTCTCCCAAGTGAATGAATAAATGAAATAGGAGTCAACATGGCGTAAGCACTGACTGCACTGCAGGCACCCTGCAGGCTGCTTTGCGTGCACCAAATAATGGAAAGCTCACCTTCTGGGTCTGGGAGCGTTAACATCAATATCACCCCCCTTGACAGATGAGATGGCTGAGGCCAAGGGGCAGTACATAAGTCTTCCAAGGTCATGCAGCTAGTAAGAACCCCGTCTAGGCTTCAAACCAGACCTCTACCAGGTAGGGAAGAGCATGTGTGCTGCGTTCCTGACTGGCCCTGTTCTGTCCTTTCCTGCAGGCAGGGGCCATGTCTGCGTCCAGCCCCTGGAGCTTGCTGCCTTAAGTGCTGCTCTGTCAGGCAGTGGGGATGAACCACAGGACAGGAGACAGGGGGAGGACATGAAGAGCGTGGACCACCCGCCTTGGGATCCCAGGATTACAGAATGGAAGTTTTGCAGAAGCCAGCAAAGATTCCAGGAGGGGAGTGCCCCGGCCCCTTTCAGTACTAGCAGGGAAATGGGCTTCTGTGGACCTGGAAGCTGGATCAGATTTCTTGGAAGAGGAATCCAAACAGTCCCTTTGCTGTTCATCAAGGTGACAAACCAAGAAGCCACCAGTGGTGCAAAAGTTCCAATGGGTTAATGTTTGTCATAGTCTCAAACATCTGGCTCTTTTCTATGCTCTAAATTTGGAACCTCTAGACATCCACTTCCTCCTAATCATGATAAGCCCAGAGCCGAGCACCCCTGCAATTGTACTTCGTCATTTAATTGCCTTCCTCTTGGAAATCCTGAGCCAGTCATAGGGAAATTCTCTGCCCAGGGAGAAGAATAAAGGTCAATGCCATGTCGCATCCTAATGCCTTTTACAGGCCCTAGAGCCACAGGAGAAATCAATTCCAGTCAAAGGAGTTGCAAAACTTTATTTTTTAAAATGGAGCCAGTGTTTTAAGATTCTCCAGGTCATGGAAAAATATACCCTAAGAACATGAGAACAGCCCAGTGTCTCCAGTGGCACAAAACTTAATCTTCATTGTTGTCTAAATAAAGCCAATTTAATAAGGAGGTGTGTTCTTTAAGACATCATAAAATGATCTATTATGAAGCATTAATAAGAAAAATACTTTTACAAGTTATTACCACTTTTCCTGGCTGGTTTCAATTTCGTGATTAGCCATGCTTTCTTTCAAAACCTTCTTTTTTCTGACTACAAAATTAATGCCTGTTCATGTTGACATTTGGGGGAAAAAAAGAAAACAAATAAAAACTGCAAAAAAAAAAAAACCCAACAACTCATGATTAGTAATTGTGATTTTTTTATAAAAATTGAAATTATGCTGTATATAGTCTTAAGTTCTTTTCATTTATTATTTGTCAATAGCATAATCCTATATTCCCAATATTCTTCAAATATGTCATTTTAATCAGTTATATCTGACTTTTTCTTGTGGATGTGCTATAATTAAACTGGTGGCCAGCCTGTGGACACGTAGGTTGTTTCCAGTTTTCTGTGTTTATAAATGAATGTGAGCACTCTTACACAAACAAATATCTTTGTCCTGATCTCTAAGGGTCTCATTAGGAAGCAGGATTACTAAATGAAAGGATATGAAAAACTTAAAGGCTTGTGATCTATATTGCCAAATTGCCTTTCATTTGTTTGAGAAATGTTGGTTGCGTACCCAAGTGCATTGGGTTCCGGTCACTGGGGTGAGGGGGAAAACAGAGACCAACTCTGTCCTGGGGAACCATATCGTAAGGGTGGTGCTGACTTATCTCCCCATCAGCACAGATAGGAATCCCTGGCTCCTTCCCTCCTCTCCAGGATGATGATATTTTTACAAAAGTCAACCTTTGGCAACTCAATAGTCAGGAAACATAAAATGTTCTTTCACTTTTGTTTTAATTTGTTATTATTTAAGAAACAAACTTTCCCAAAGACTGAAGGCTCATCTCCTTTTGTGTGTGGGTGGTTTGTTGGTGGACTCTTTCTGTGTTGTGATGTCTGCCTCTTCTTATTTGCAAAAACTTTAACATATTTTAGGTATTAACTTGCTGCCTGCCATATTTTACAAATATTTTTCATGTGCACTCTGAATATCTGTGGTGTTTCTAACTTTCCTTCATGTGGCATCTTGAACCTCTATCGGGCATGGGGGATGAAGTAATAGACAGAAATAGACTTGGTCCCTCCAGTGCGTGACAGCCCTTAGGGGAGCTCTGATGGCTGAGATATGATGCTTACCTTAGGTAGAGTTTCTGAGACGCACAGTCTGGCTCATGGAAGTGGAAAAACTTTCAAGTAATGGGGGAGGCAGAAAAGGGCAGGGGAGGGGACCAAGCAAGAATGTGGTCTCCTGGCAAGTCTACCCCTGTGCCTTGCATGACTGGCTCGGGAGCACGCATTGCACAGTGGTTTCTCTGCTGGAGCAAGGGTGGGGTGATCTTTTATGAACACACCCCTCAAGTTAAGCATTGAAGCTTGGGGAACTGTGACTTCCCTGGTGAGATGGCTCCCCAGAAATGGGTGCCTTGAGATTCAGCAGCAGACTCTGCTGTGGCCAGGAATGGGTGCACCCACCTGACAAAGGGGACCTGGAGGGTGGAGACAATTGATTCATCTTAGGACATGTCAGAAACCGAAGGGCCAGTATGGAAGGAGCAGGGGAGCGGGGGCACATTGGGCTTGGCAGCTGGTAAAGGTCTGTGTGGCTTCCATGTGGAGAACAGATGAGAGAGGACAGGCAAAGAGCACAGGGTGCAGGAATGATCAAGTAGGTTTGGGACATGCCAAATGCACACTCCCAACATTGGCCAGTCACCCTATTATTAGCACGCCCAAGGCTCTAAGAAATCCTACAACACAGAAACTTGTGTCACCTGCTCAAATCCACATTTCCTGAGAAATCACAGAAGCAGCAGAACAGGAAAGGTACGCTCCAGGTGAGAGAGAGAGAGGCCTGCACTGTGAGGGTCCGGAACAGCAGAGAAGTGGTTCTTAGGAATTTGAAACCCCAGGGCTTGATTGAAGATTGGCTATGGAAGAGGAGAGAGGGAAATGTCAAGGATGACTCCCAGATAATTTGAGCATCTGGATGATGACGCATCACCCTTGGAGAAGGGTCAGGTCTGAGGTCGAGCAGGAGGTGGGAGAGAACCCGGCATGTGCAAGCTCCCCTTAGATATTTGACATTAATAAATGCCAGCACACTGCCAAGGCGGGTGAGAACTCTGGACTAAAGACCTGGGTTCTTCACCCGGTGCCATCACAAGTGATTCTATAACCCTGAGCAGTAAGTGAAGAGGTGCTGTGAGCAGCCCTTCAGCCCACTGAGCCTCAGTTTCCCCACCTGCATGATTCCATATGCTACTGTTATTTTAATCAAATAAAATAATAGAGATAAAAGAGCATCCTAAATTGAAGATGGAAACCCGAGTTTTAGAGAGTTATTATGAGTATTGCTAGCAGTCATTAGAGGGCCCCTCAATTACAATGCCCCAGGGACTCAAGTCAAGAGCAAGACATGAGGTCAACAGACCCAGAGACATAAATTTAGCAGGAGTCCCTTATAAAACTAATGGCTGTCCCTTAGGTTCATTGTAATGATCCCAACAATATTTTTTCAGGCAGGGTGATTTTCTTATTTAGAAAAATTATTCATTTCTCCCTTCATACATCTCACTGTAGCAGAAACAGTCTTGCATCCGTACATGAAATGACATGCTAGCACACACACTGTTTAAAGGCACAGGCAGATCACCATCAAGGAAGCTGATCAGCAGACCAGAGTTCTGGAGTTTTATGGGATCTTTCAGCCATTAATTTCTAAACATTAGAAATATCTCCAAAAAATGTCAAGGGAGTTGTAAAAAATAATCACTTTATCCAATATTGTAATTTTAGAAGTGCAAAATATTTAAGAAATGAGAAACTAATACAAACAGGCCACTTAACTTTGTTGGTACATCAGATGGGTCAGTAGGAGAAATAATGTGATAAACTGTCTCCAATACCAACAACCTTCTGGTTCAAGCTTCAATATGTTTCCTGCTTTCATTTGATACTTCTTTTACTGTTGCCCTTCATTCTTTTCCACATTTCATAGTAGAGGATGGATGATGGGTACAGTCTTTAAAAAGTTCATCAACAGGAAGACATCCAGTCCCCATTGATTTCTTCTCTAAAAGAATTTTAATCCATCAGACAGTCCAGCAGCTCTGTTTTCATGAATACTCCAACCACGAAAAAAAACTCAGTAGGATATAGAAGACTCCAGTAAATAGAAGAAGAAATCTCTTGAATTTTGGAATATGTGGTGTATTGAATTGGTCAACAAAGTTAAGTGGCCTGTTTGTATTAGTTTCTCATTTCTTAAATATTTTGCACTTCTAAAATTACAATATTGGATAAAGTGATTATTTTTTACAACTGGAAAGGGATGGTGGCGGTGGTTGCATGCCCATGTGAACGTGCTTAAGGTTCCTGCCCTGAGCACTTAGAAACGACTGAGATGGCACATCTGATGTTATGAGTACATCAGTTACTGAGAGTCACCATAATCAGCATTGAGAAGGTTCAGGTTCAGGGTGACCTGGAAATCTCTCCATTGAGGGGCCCTGCTATACACCGCTGCGTGCTCACCTGTGCACTCACACCCATGCACAAACACATCACATGCTCACGTGTGCAGCGCTGCCCAGCATTCCCAGTCAGGGAGGCGAGGAGAGCTGAGCCCAGTCCTTTGGGCCAATTGGGGGCTCACCCTGGAGCTGTTAATATTCAAAGAAATCTTTGTTCCTCCTGTGAAGCCATTTCTCAGCCATTGAGCTCTTACATAAGATGCACTTTGGATTTGATATACAGGGGAAGAAAACCCCATTACCCATTTTTTTCATTTTGAATAAACTAAAAATAACTATCCTTTCCATTTCCTGGAGCCAGTAAAGGCTGTTCAGAAAGGACAAAGGAAAGAAAGAAATGGAATATGGAAAGAGAGCTCTGAGCTGGGCACACAGAAGCCTGAGTTCAGACATGGCCGGCTTCTCGCCCACCATGTGCTCTCCCCTCTCTGAGCCTCAGGCACCTCCTCCACTGAATAAGAGAGCAGTGTTGGAGTCCACTGGCCTTTGAGATCCCTTATTTTGCTAACCATCCCACAGATGAATCACTTTTATTATTCAGAAATTTTCCCAAATTAATTTTGATGTGATCCTGCTTGGCCAGAAATAGCTAATGTCATCTCCCCTCCCATCCCTGGGCTGGTGTCTAGAGATAGCCTTTCGACTCCCAGGTCCCACTTCCTGGACTCCTTGCTCACTCCCTTGAAGCCTGGTTTTCTACTTCTTCAGAACTGCCCAAGGTCATTGTGACCTTCCATGGTCAAGTCCAACAGGCACATCATAATCCTCCTCTTCCTTGACCTCTCAGAAATGCTTCCTCCCCAGGGGGCTGATGGTCATCCTCTGCCCCAGGATGGGGGAAAATAGCTTGTCCTCCAAAGCCTAGAGCAGGGCAGGGTCTGTACCCACGAGGTTGGCCCCAAAGTTTGCATAGGCCCCACAGGCTTTGTGGTGACTCAGTCATTCTCTCGTGTGTTCAACAATTATTTGTAAAGAGCCAACTGTGTTCCGGGTGCTGTACTTGGCAAGGCAAGACCAGGGTGCAACCTCTGGCCTCCTCACACTTATAACTCACTGCAAGAGTCAGTGACAAATGGGAAAGTACAAGATTCACATGTTGTCACAAACATGATGGGTTCTCTGAAGAGACAGAGCCAGGGGCTGGGAGAGACGAGGGCAGGAGACCAACGGGATGTTGGGAAAGCCATGCAGACAGAGGCAAGGGGACACTCACATTCGAAAGAGGAGAAAGAGCCATTGGAAAGCTGGAAGAGACAGGAACTGCCCTAGGGGGGCCAGTGGCTGGGGGCAGCACCTTCAAAGGGGGTCCTGGGGACTGACACTACCATGTACTGACACCCTTTTTTATCCCCCTAGATGGAGGCCTGGGGAAGCAGATGGACACTCTAGAGAAGCTAAACCCCACCCGACTCTGACCCTAACCAGCCCTCAGTGCAGCCCCTGGGGCAGGGTCCAGTGAAGGCCACACTTGGACTGTTTATGGTCTGCAAGGAGCCAGAGTAAGTGAGAGGGAAGAGCATGGTCAGGATCCCACAGGCCCCGGGGACCTCTAAGGAGCCAACCAGTTACACTGTAGAAGAACGTTCTTTCACTCTGTGGAGACTGGGGACAGGGACTGGGCAGTGGGTAAAGGCTGGATCTTTTGCACTGACCCTGCTTAGTTCCCTCGGGCAAGAACTTCAAACTCTTTTGTTATAAGACCTCAGCATCCTGGTGGAGGGGATGCTCCTGTCATCACCAGGCCCTAAAACCTGAGGCTACCTGGTCCCTCATCCTCATGGACTGATAAGAACTTGTTGGCCAGCAAGGTGAGGGACCTGCCCAGGACCATGCAGCCACCAAGTGGCTCAGGGAGGACTCAGGCCTCATCTGCTTATCTCCTGAGTCTGTGTACCACCTTAGAGCCACCTTAGGGCCATCCTACAGATGAGGAAACTGAGGCTCAGGGAGAGGAGCTGCTTTCCCAAGAACCAGAAGCCAGTCCTTAGGTCAGCTCCAAGCTGCCTCCTGTGATTGTGCAGCTGTGAACAAAACAATGAATGTCCCTATGGCTGGGAGGCCAAAGTCCCAAGGCCATGTGAGGAGAGCCAGGGTAGCCTTCTGCGCAAAAACAGCTGCTGGGAACTTGGAGGAATTGCCCAGCCGCCCCCTCTCCCAGGAATATGAAACTCAGGAGCACTGTCGTGCTGGGCAGGAGCCCGTGGGAACAGGCCCAGGCTCCCCTCTCCAGGGGCTGCCTTAGCCACTAATTATGCTCCCAGCAGAATCCCTGCTGAACATCTGTAGTGTGCAGGGAACTGAAGTGGGGACCCTGTTGCCACAAGGAGCTTGTCACAAGCCCACCAATTCTGGGGCCATTGCCTCTGACTCTGTTCTCAGGGGCCATATTCTTGACCTTGGAAATCTGGAGCAAGTTAGGGGGAATTTGTCGGATGTTGCTCTTTCTAGTTTCCTGTGGAAATTAAGTGAAACCAGGAGGCATCGTATTCAGGGGAGAGACTGGGAGATGCGAGGAAACAGAGGAAATAAATACAAGAGGTGTTTGTTGGCAAAGCAGTTGTTTCTCCTTGCTAGCCCTCCTCAGAAGGAAGGCGACCTCTGGCGTGGCACTCTGCAGCAATGCAAATCCTTGAGCAGCTCCCTTTTCCAGCCCTCACTGCCATCACAGTCCCTCCCTGACCCTCCCCTGCCATGCCCACCCACCCAAGCCCAGTGAGGTGACCCGAGCCCACAGGTCCCCATGCTCCAAGCTCTTGATCACTCCCGAGGTGTGGCATGCGCAGTCTCCTCTGCTTGGAATGTCCTTCCTTGCTGTCTCTTTCTGAAAACCTCTAACCCACTCTGGATCAGCTCAAGTGGTAGCCCCCAGATTCCCGCCCTCCTGGGTTCCCAAGCCAGTGTAGCTGCTTCTTTGGTGACACCCATCTGTCAACACCTGTCAGGGCCTCCACGGAGATCTTGGAACATGGGCTTGGAGAATAGTTATTTTTTTCTTTCTTCCTTTCTTTCTCTCTCTCTCTCTTTACAGCAAGTGGTACACTCTAATGATCTCAGTATCCAGCCAGGTAGATAACAGGAAGACAATAAATGATTACAGACTGAGTGGAAGAGAAGGGAGAAATGAAAAAAGAGAAGGGAAACAGCAGAGAGAAAAAAAGATCTCTTCAGGGTCTTTGCAAATTCTACGCTTTCCTATTCATCCGAGCCTCCACTTGCCTCTTTGAATTAAAGTGCCTTCAGGAAGTTCATGGGTTGGGCTGTAACAGGGCTGAGCAGAGCAACACAAATAATCATGGCTTGAACCCAGTGCGGTTAATTTCTTACCCAAAAGTCCCACTGAGCAGGATGAGGCTGCTCTTGGAAGCTTGAGGGGTCAGGCCCCTTCTGATAAGACTGGGCAGCTGTTCACAGAAGATCTGGAGTCTGAGTTGACCCCAGTTCAGCGTATCTGTGGTGTTACACGCGTGTCCCCAGAGCTGCGATCGTGAAGGCTGACATTCAGAACACGTGGCCAGAGCTGGCCAGACTGCATGCACCTGGGGTGCTGTTCTGGGGACCACCCCTCATGAGAACACAGAGAAATGGAAGCACGTCTGAGCCAGGACAGCAGGTGCCTTTGTATGTTTTCCACTATTTTTTTTTTTCACAATTAAAGACCCTCCCATTCCTAGGATGTCACGGGTCATGTGACTTGTATGATGGCTATTCCCAAGGAGCACTGCAGAGGTAGAGGGAGAAAGATGAACTTGGGGAGCGGATACCTGAGCCCAGTTTCCAGCCCTAAATAGCCTCAAGCTCATCCTCCCCATATCTGGGCCTCAGTTTCCATGTCTGTGAGGGTGACTCAGTGAAGTGACCTATATACATTTCCGGACACACAAAGGGACCTTAACAGTGTTCCTGGCTCCTCTTAGATCTGTCTGAGTTGTTTGGAGATTAAGTGAGGAAAATCTGCAGAATGCCTGGCTCCAAACCTGGCACAGGGTAGGTGCTCAAAGGATCCTGCTCTCTGTCGCATTTTTATGTACATCCTGTTTATATACATCCAAATTTATACAGTGCGGTCCCAACCACCAGAACCTCAGAATGTGACTGTTTGTATATAGGCACTTTACAGGGGTCAGTAAGTTAAGTGGGTTCCCTGGGAACCTTCATCCAGTCCTCATAAAAGAGGCCATCGGGACACCAGGAAGAACAGAGAGAAGCCCACGTGATCATGAGATAGAAGGTGCACCCACCAGCCATACAGAGAGGCCTCAGAAGAAACCAGCCCTATCATGACCTTGATCCTTGACTTCTGCCACACACATCCCCCAAATTGTGAGGAAACCAATTTCTGTTGTTTAAGACACTGGGCCTGGGATACCTGTCATGGTAGTCCTAGTGAGTACACCCTGTATTTCTCCAGCTCTATGTTTTCATTGGCACCTGGGTGCTGTTTGCCCCAGTGCTGAGGCCCCGGGAATGAGCTGGGGCAGTTCCTCAGAGCATCTCAGACTTAATGCTAAAATGCAGATCAGTAGGTCTTGGGGGGGGGGGGGAGGCTGAAGAGTCTGCACTTCTAGCAGGCTCAGTGGACGCCCAGGTTGATGATCTATGGCCCACACTTTGAGTGGCAAGGGGCCAGACAGAGATCGACCAGGGAAAGTCTGGTGTCCTTGATGCGAGTCCCAGCTCTAACTCCTCTGCCCCTTCTCCAAGGTGAAGGGCTTCTTTGGAGGAGGAGGAGACACGTGGCAACTGGGCAGTTTTCTAGGTGACCTACCGAGGGTCCCAGAATAGCTAAAGGACCTCCGGCTTCTGCCCTCAGCAGGGTCTCCTGCGAACTCCATGGTCCTCCACTCCATCACCTCCGACCCAGAGGGGGAGACCGAGACCAGAACCATCTGCGTAACTCTTAGAGCTTAGTGCTGAATGAATACGGGGGCTTCTTCTTTAAGAGTATGAAGAATCTCAGGGCATAACAGCGGACATTAAACTCCAAGGGGCCCTTCTAAGCATGAGTCTGTGCTCAGATGGCACACTGCCAAAGTGGTCCAGTTAGAGCCGATCCCACCATGAGTTAGCACCCAGCTCAGCCTAACCCTCAGTTTTCCTGAGCCCCACCTGGAACCCTTCCTCTCACAGCCAGCTGCCTTAGCCTGGTCTTCCAACTGGCCCTCCTCTGGAATTAGCTACAGCCAGGCAGCTGGCATCAGGGAGGGAGCCGGAGGACGGCCAGGACTTCGCAGCCTCCTCCCGCCATTCTGTAATGCCGGCTTGCGGGGCTGAGCTGGGCTTGACCTGACTCCTTCCCCGAACTGACAGTCTGCAAGTGGGGCACCTCTAAGCAGTTCAGTGCCACTCTGAGCGAATGTGCCTTGGTGGGGGACAGCACCAAAGAGGAGGAAAGGCACCCCAAGGATGAACTCCCCCAACCTCATGGTTTCCCACCCACCCTGCCCAGGCATTTAGTTGGTTTCTTGGCATCCATCCCTCCTCCCTGTTCCACTCAGATACCTCTCCCCACTCCCGGTCAGCCAGTGCTGACTCCATTCCAGCCCAGGGCTGAAATGGAACTCATCTCCCACCTAGTGTCCTTCACCACAGTGAAGGATCCAGGGAGGGGTCTTTGATCTCCCCAAATCCTAGTGAAACTCAATTCCCAAATTTTCGCTGAAAATATTGAGATTGCTAGCTATAAGAATGGCAGAAACCTGGAGCTTCCTGGGGTCAATTTTTGGAATGGGGAGCCTGCCTCAGTATGAATCCAGCAGAGGGAAGCAGAAAGAAAAAGAGACCAAGCCCTTGACTTGGAATCCTGGATGCAACTATGCCTGAAGCCCTTTTTACTTCTTTGTGACAATAAATTCCATTTTAAATCCAGTTTGAGTTGGGTTTTTGTCATCAGCAATCGAAAGACTGTTGCTTGGAGCATCAGTCTGTGTGCTTAGGGGCATCGAAACATGTCAGCTCACCCATGTACCCCACAGGGACCATGAATTCCCTGTGGGGTACATGGTTGGGAGTGTTGCACACCAGGAGATCTGGGAACATGAGTCACTGATGGCATCCTGACACCCCTCCAAAGAGCACTTCGTGGTCTAATAGATCTTTTACACACTCCGTTGCTTTTCCTTTGATACCTATAACAACCCTGGTAAGGCAGACAGGTCAGGCTCTGTCCCCAGATGACAGAATGGAAAACTGAGGCTCCAAGAGGGGGAAGAAGTGAGACCTTCAGGGACATGCAGGTGCTGGATGGAGGGGCCAGGAGGCGAGGCCACAGGCTGGGGTGGGGGATACCAAGCCACCAAGGGCCTTCCTTGAACATATGAGCTGAGAAGCAGTGAGCCCTGTGCCAGGGACAGCTCTGCTTTTAGAAGGACCAGGCTGGGGGGAGGGAGAGATGGAGACCTCATGTCTGAAGAGGCCACTTATGGTCACCGTTCATGGCTCAGGCAAGGGAGGATACAGTCCTGAACCAAGCTAGTAGCAATGGGCATGGTGGGCAGGGGCCTGGTAAAGAGACGGTGGTAGACCTGAGAGTGTTTCCGGACCCTTGGGTGGAGGGACAGCGAGCTGAGGGGTGGGCCTTGGGTTCCTAAATAAATGGTGCTGCCCTCAGTGACACAGCAACTTTTAGTCCCCAGAGGCTGGAAACCTAATCAACTTGACCTTTCAAATGAGATAAAGGGGAGCGCAGCGGTTCCTACGCTTGAACATGGGAGGGTGGGTCTCAGGCACCCTGGGGTCCAGGGCCTCAAACCACGTCACCCTGAGTTCCCTCCCCCTGTTGGCTCGGGCACCCGGTACTGACGCCATCCTTGGTGGTTCTTCCACCGCGTCTCAAGATGGCAGCCAGCACCTCCCTGAGCTCTGTCCCTCCAGGTTCAAATCCAACAAAAGCAAACAAGAGCCTGGACAGGCCCAGGAAAGTTCCGAGGGCGGCTCTGATTGGACCAGCTTCCGTCACGTGCTCACTCCTGAGCCAATCACTGAAGCTGTGCTGACTGGGCCCCACCCCGGAGCTCCGCCCTGCACCACAGAGACCCAGGGGGAAGGGGTGGACGGACAAGAAAGGCTGGGGCTCTTAAAGGGAATAAACGCCAGCAGCAAAACCACATCTCCCTGGCTTTGAGGACGACATGGGAGGAAGAACAGAAAGTTAGGGGAGGACAAGATGAAGAGTCCAGATTAGAACGTGCTGTCTTTGCAGCATTTGTGGGAGGAGCAGAGGGAGCTGGCCAGCAGGCAGCCGGAGATGGCCAGCAGGCAGCAGGAGGTGGCCAGCAGGCAGCAGTGTAGGAGAGGCAGGCTGGAGAGAGATGGGGAATGGACACGTCCAGGTGACAAGGGGGAGGTGTAAAACGGCAGCCCATCTGGCTCCCAGTGCCAGGAACAGCGAATATGCTCCAGAGAAGTCTCCTGCTCCCTCCCCTTGCTCTTTAGGATCAGGCAGTGGAACAGCCTCCGGGACCCAAAGTGAGCCATGCCAGGCCTGCATCCTACAGCACCAGCTCTCTCTTCTGGTCTGACACTGTTCTGCACCCTCCACTGCCCGAGTTGGTGGTGAAACCTGAACACTGAAGCAGTGATAGTAATTTAGTCATTATAGTGTAAATGAAAGCAATCTGTGCGAGGCTCTCACACCTGGATGGTGACAGTCAGAGCCCTGCAGGGCCCATAGTGTCTGCTGGTTATCCCATAGCCAACACCTGCCAGGACACAGGACCAGCAGCTCCAAACGGGGATGACAGTGACCACTGCTGCACCTCTCCTGGTAACATGCTCCTCATGCAGTGGGACCCCTGGCCGTACTGGGGGGAAATATGGCAATGGGAGATGGGGACTCAGCGGCCCAGGGAAGTCTTGGATGTCCCTGGGGTGTGGCATTGCCTGTCTCTGTGTTCCAGCAACTTCACAGGGTGGTAAACATCTCTAGTGTTCCTGTAAGCCAGGGCGGGCTCTTCTTGATCTTTTTTCTTTTTTTTTTTAACTTTATTCCATGTACTTTTTCTATGATTTTTTTTTGCAGTGCTGGGGATTGAACCCAGGGCCTTGTGCATGCACTCTACCATGACAACTCTTGAAAAACTCCTGCCAGGGTGCCCCTACCCAGCACCTACTGTCCCCTTCTTCCTTCCCAGCAAGGCCTTGCATTTGCTTAGGATGGCAAGGTGCCAGGTAGAAAAACCTCCACTCCCAGCCTCCTTTGAGGCTAAGGGGCAACATGACATGAGCTGAGACTGTGCCCACCTTCTCTTCCTCCCCACTGTGCATGAGTGAGTCCTTCACTGTTGATGTTGAGCATGAACTTGGAAACATCCTTCACCTAAGAAAATAAAGCCTCCACCTTGGTCCACCCGCTGCGTTTTGGGTTGCTGATACTTGCAGCGGAGTCCAAATCCTCCTGATAGACGCAGGCAGCTGTCCGTGACGGAGCCACACCTGTCTGCGGTCACTCAGCAAGAACATCCTGGGAAGTGTGGCTCAAAAATGTTGGAAAAGAAGCCCACAGAAGAGATTGAGAGGAAGGGTCTGGAGTGGATGGGGACCAAGAGATGCGGTGGCCACAGGAGGAGGGAATTTCAACAGGGGACAATGATAAACGAGGGCAAAAGCAGCAAGGAGGTGCAGAAACATGAGAAAAAAAATTTTTTTCAAGGAATTGAGCAAATGAGAGGTCCCTGACCTTGGTGGGGGAGGCTTGGTTCAGGGTTGGGACAGAAGCCAAACCACAGTGTGACAGCATCCCAGCCCTCTGCAGCCTGCCCAGGGGGTTGGACCTGACAGGAAGGATGATGGAAGGGAGGACCAGCTGCAGCCTTGCGCTCACCAGGGAGGCCACTGCCCCTCCTGGCCTCCAAGATGGGAATAAAACTCCTTGGGTTGCCACCGCCACCGGTGCTCCAGGATGTGGACCCAGCCAGGCTTCGCATCCCCTCCTGGCTCTCCTTCCCACATTCCAGGAACAGCACCACCCACGGTGCCCTCCCCGCCCTGTCCACAGGCTACTCGGCCATTCATGATGGACACGTGCCACCCCTAAAAACAAAGACAGGGTCACTCCCGGCTCCAGGGTCCTCCTCCCACTCTGTGCCCACCTGGAATCACAATCGCCTGGTGCCTAGTGGGTCTTGGTCCCCAGGGGGCCTGGCACACGAGGAGACCAGTAGCCTTGGCCAGTTGTCATGGCTGTGGGTACTGCCTGACACCAAGATCCCAGCCGGGGAGACCGTGGGCATCGTCAGGGCCACACCTGCCCCCCCCCCCACTCCTACCCAGGGACTTCCGAGAGCTCTGGAAGGACCAGATGGGGGCCTTCTCTCCTCCCGGAGGCTTCCCCCAGGGCAGCCGCTTCCTTCCTCCTGTTTTAGAACCAGAAGACAAGATTGGGACCAAATTTAGCAAACAACCAAAAATGAAAATCCAACCCCTATTTTAAGATCCGTTTCAACAGCTCCACCCGCCAGAGGCATCATCTCCTCTGGGCCACGTGGTCCTCCCCGGCAGCAGGAGAAGCAGCAGGACCGGTCTGGGGTCTGGGGGAAGGGTCTTCTCCTCCCCACGGACAGACCTCCCTATGCCACCAGCAAGTAGGGGACAATGAGGCCCCCGGGAGAGCAGGGCCAGAAAGGGGACAGATGGACCAAGTTTCTAAGCATCTTCTTGACTTCTTGCTTCTGCCAGTTCCTGGAGAGGAAGGATGTTTCTGGAAGCCACCTCAGAGACCAACCGCAGCGGACGTACCCTCTTTAGTGTGAGGCTACTTTTAGCACATTGTTCCACTTAGCGCTTTGTGAGGAGCAGAGGGAAGCCAAGGGCACCAAACAATGTCACTCACCTGATATCATAATAGCTGCCAGGTATTGGGTGTGTGTTCTGTGCCAGGTGCTGTACTGGGTTTTAAAATCATTGCTAGGAATTCTGTGTGAGTCATTCTGCCTCAGATTTCATGAAGGAACGAAGACAGCTGGGAGCCAGGATGAATGAGATGAATTTGTCACCCACCCATGTAAAGGCTTGTTTTGCATGAATGCCATTCAAGAGGCCGTCTTGATGAGCTGTCATGAAAGCAACTGTATCCTCTGGCTGCATTAATGGAGACAGAGCAGTCAGTTTAAAGGAGGCCATAATCTCACTGAACTCAGTTCCCATCAGCCCAAATGGGGACCATTTCCTCTGAATCTCAGTTCCTTCTTCATTAGTTTGTCATGAAAATTAAACAAGGTAATGTATGATAATCTGCACAGTATCTTACCGGCACCATACACTTAGAATATGGTAATAATTGCAATGGTTGTCATAAACCTTGGCATGTAAGGTAAAGTTGAGTTATCTCCCAGGAGTGGGAAGAATCTGGGGATGCACATTGACTCCAGGCACCTGAACCCCTGTTATGGAGGGATAGAACTGCATTCACTGGGCAAAAGCTATCATCGAACCAATTTCAGCCAAATAAAAGGAATCATGACAACAGCCGGAAGAAATGCTTCCAAACAGCTCTGTCTTTGCATAGTGAGAACTTAGGGAGAATCTTGTGTGGTATTCTTGTATAGTTTCCAGGTTTTCAGCAGTGAGCTTGTATTTTTAAAATAATCTGGGAAAGGCTGAGCACGGTGGCACAGGCCTGTAATCCCAGCAGTTTGGGAGGCTGAGGCAGGAGGATTACAGTTTCAAAGCCAGCCTCAGCAACTTAGCGAGGCTGGAAGCAACTTAGTGAGACTCTGTCTTCAAATTAAAAAATAAAATAAAAAGGGCTGGGGATATGGCTCAGTGATAAAACACCCCTGGGTTCAATCCCTAGTACCAAAAAATAAAAAAAGAATGAATAATAAATAAATAAAATCTGGGAGAAGGAAGTGTGAGCCACCACCCGCCCCTCAACTCCCCACCCTGCGCACATAAGGACTGTGGTGAGTATGGGAAGCAGCTCAAACGAGATTCTCCCAGCGTGGATCTAGCTGCCACGCTCTCCCAAACTGAAAGACGTTCCCAAGAGACGGGCACAATAGGAGAGCTCCCCAGGGCCCTCCCTGCAGCCCACCAGGCCTGGCCTTGGAGGACAAACAGCAGACACCCTGACAGGGACCCACGGAGTCCCATGCCAGGAAAGGAGCCCCAACAGAAGGTGTCGTCAAGATCTTGGGAGCCGTGTCTCAGGGAGGGCCAGTTAGGCTCCCTCTCCGGGTGACAGCAGTGTGGCCTGGCCCTGCCCTTCACAGTAGGGCCCATCTCACTGTCAGAACGTGGTGGAGTCGAGCCTCCCTGGACTTGTCATTAAAAACAGCTTTGAGTTGGGTTCTAAAGGGCACACCCTAGGGGCAGGAGACAGGTGGGTGGTGGGACAGACACTGGATCCAGTGGCAGTGTCATGCTGGGCCAGTGCTGTCCCTCTCTGGGCCTTCAGGTCCCCCTCAGGACCAGTCAGCAGCTCCGTGCCCCCGGCCCTGGGCCTCCTTCTTGCGTGGCCTCGAGGTCTCCACAGCCATCAGACCTGGGGAGCCCTGGGCCCTCTCGTCCCACCCCCGTGTTAATGAGGCCACATCTGGAGTGGATCTCCTCCGATTCCTGTTTTGCACAGCTCCTCACAGCTGGGTCCCCATAAATCAATTTGTTCTGCAGACAAGTTCCCAGAAATGTCCAGAACCGTCCCTGGAAAAGGCAGCTTTATTCCCTCCAGTTTCTGGTTCCAAAGAGTCTTCCAGACCCTGTGGCCAGCGAGATTCTGCAGTGGCAGAGGGCCCTGCGCGGGTCTCCAAGCATGAAGGATGAGCCAGCCCCTTCCCGTGGCCCTCTCAGGACGCAGCGTCCCCAGCCCTCCAGTGAAAAGGTCGCACTGAAGTGACCCCACGAGCTGCCTGCAGTTTGGATGCAGTTTTCCCAGAAAGCAGAACTAATGATCAGAGGCAAAGTAGAAGTTGGTCCCTGCAGAGGGACAGAGGGGACAGCAGCGGCCTCCGCGGAGCCCTCTTTTGTTCTGTTGGTGGCAACAGGCTTCTCCCGTTGCTTCCAGCAGGGCTCTGGTCCCCAGGCTGCCCCGGGAAGGGGGGCAACCTGGAGTCCTCGTCTGCTCTGTCCCTGAGCCCCGATGCCACCAGGTGCTCCGTGCTCCCAGCTTGGTCCTCATATCTCATGACCTGGTGACCTCTTAGAGGGACACTGAGAGATCGTGGCACCAATTGCCCCAAGTCCAAGCAGCCAAATAGAATTCATGTCTGAGTCTGAACTTCTGCAAGTTTTGACTTTCCAATCTCTCATGCCCCCCAAAAGTCAGATCTCAGTCCTTAGCTGTTGGCCCACTCGTCATGTTCAGATCGTAAATGTCCCCCCAAAACTCAAGTGTGAAAAGTTTGGTTCCCCAGCTGATGGCGCCAGTGGGAACTAGAAGGTGGGTCCTACCTGGAGGAAGTAGGTCACTGGAGTGTCACTGGCTGGCTGGCGCTTTCTCTCTCTCTCTCTCCCCACCCACACACTCTCTCATGGGCTGAGCAGCTTTCCCGTGTCACACCTTTCACCTCACGCCCAAACCAATGGACCCGATAATCATGGGCTGAGACCTCTGAAACCATAAGCCAAGATACCTCTTTCCTCCTTTAAGTTGCTTTTCTTCAGGTGTTTTGTCACAGAGATGGAAAACGGACTAACACACTACTAATATGAATTTGGATTCAGCCTCCACGTGGATGAATTTTTAAAGATGATTTATACAAAAGGAAGAAGTGCACTGAGCTTAAAAAGCCAAATCGTTCTCAAGGTTTATAATAAAATCAACAGACCCCTGTCCCACCTCTCCTCACCCCTTGTCACCCCACACTGGGCTCTGGAGAGACGCCTCACTCTCGACTCTTTCAACTACTTCTTCCTGGATTTGCCTCGTGTTTCAATTATTAACCCTCCTTTCTTGGGATTTTTCAATTCTAGGCCATTATTACTGACTTCGTACGTTGGAAAATGAAGGGTTGTGTTCTCTTAAGCCATCAGCTACATCCTTCTTCACACGCGCGCACACACACACACACACACACACACACACACTCCACCTCTCCCCGTCCGACAGCCCACCTAGGTGGTTTTATCAGCCACAAGGTGGGCATCTGGGCTGGCCTGGATGTCTCTGCCGAGACGCAGAACGGAGCCTGCCCCTCTCGTGACATGCAAAAGAATTTGCACCGACATCTGCCCTCACTCCCTCCCAACCCCTTGGAATCCACACCCCACAACGATGATCTGAAGACGCTGGGGTGGCCAGCCTGGGGCACAGGATATTCGGGGACACATCCTCTCGGAGGGGTTGTCCTGGAGCAGCGAGGGCAGACATTGCTGGGTGGCCTCCAAAGGGGTCCAGAGCAATAAGGGCAGCTGCAGTGACCTCCAGCTTCATTAGGAAGCCACCCAGGAGCAGATGGGGTGGCGTGTCAAGGGAGGACCTCCCCTCCTGGCAGAGGACCAGCTAGGGTCAGCGAGAGACAGGGAGGAAGGTGAGCATGGCCCCTCCTGAAGTCCCCGCGGAGCCTAAACCCAGGGACTTGCTTTCTTCTCTAACAGTTGGCAATTGGAAGCCAGTGGAGCCCGCAATCAGCCCGAGCTGCCCAGAGGCACACCCATCTGGCAGGTCCCTCGGGGGAGGCTGAAATAGCTGTCTTAACCCTCGCAGGCACAAGCTCTTCCACTGACCCCTGCCCTGAAGAAGAAAGTTCAAGATGATTCACAGAGAAATCGCCATCCTGCCGCTAGGACAGGACCCTCGGTCCCCCGGGTACAGAGCATCTGGAGATGGATGAGGGCTGGGCGGAGCAGCTGCAGCTGGCTTGGTCCCTGACTGTGGCCTCTCTGGTGACAGAGCAGGAATCTTCACAGGGGGAACCGCCCCTTTTTAAAGAGAAAGGATGGAGGGTGGGCAGGGGCCGAAACACAGTCCCACCTGGACAGAAGCACGTCGCGGAGGGCAGGGTCAGTTCCCCCAGAAGCTCTGCACGTGGCCCACTGTCCCCGGTCGACACTCGCAGAAGAAAGTGTACTTGCCCAGAGATACAAATCAGCCACGGCCTCCCGTGCTCTGCGAGGGGACAGCTCATCCTTCACTGTCACGCCGTGGCTGGCGTGTTGTGTAAGCAGGCCAAGAGTGAGGCTTGGCCCTGGGTCGGGTAGGAGCTGCGGGACTCAGTGAGTCTTCCCTCCTCCCCTCCCAGAGGCAGGACAGAGCAGTGACAGAGCCCGGGGTAAGACGACAGGCAAACCCCAGCATTGCCATTTACTAGCTGTGTGACCTCAGAGCAGTGCCCTACCCTCCCTGAACCCCAGCATCTTCACCTCTCAACCCCGGGTCTTGTGCCTGTGTCCCCGGGTTCTGAGAATGAAGTTCTTGCATTCACATGTGAGAGCAGTGCCCAGTTCCTGGTATTATTATTGTCACTGTTATGATTACGATTAGCAGCCACTGACGGGACGCCACCATCCTCACCAACTCACCTTACAAGATCAGATAAACTGATTTTTTTTTTTTTTTTTGGTGGGGTGGATATTGGGGATTGAACTCCGGGGCACTCAACCACTGAGCCACATCCCAGCCCTATTTTGTATTTTACTTTTGCTGAGGCTGGCTTTGAACTCATGATCCTCCTGCCTCAGCCTCCTGAGTGGCTAGGATTACAGGCATGCACCACCATGCCCGGCCTGATACTTGTTTTTAAAATAGCTTCTAAAGTTGCATATAAAGATGAGAAATTTGGGGCACAATGTATTAAGTCTTACAAACATTAGGAGACAGTGAGAGGTTGGTATTTCCATTCGTTGTATCTTGTGGCTTTGATACACCGAGCCATGTGGACAAGTCTTTAGAATGTTTTTTAAAACTTTTTTTATAACTTTATTATTATTTTATTTTGTAATGCTGAACCCAGTGCCTCACATGTGCTGGGCAAGCACTCTACCACTGAGCCACAATCCTAGCTTTAGAAGTTTTCACCAAACCACGAAACTAATATGACGTTATAACTTATATAGTATAGCAAAGCAAACATTCTAAAGGTACAGTTTAAAAGGAGAGAGGCCCATCGTAACACTTGAAGGGAAACTACAAACCCAGATCAAATTCCGAACACTGATGGCTACATGGTGAAGCACTGCAAAGAGAACGCTGTCCCTATCCTGCTGTGTGACCTCAGGCAACACCCTTCCTTTACTGGCCTCAGTTGTCCCACCAGCCACATTGGGCACCAGGTCGTCTCTGGGTGCCTCCCAGGTCTCCCATCCCATGACTCTCTGACTTGGGGGATTTGCTGGGCCAACAGATTTGGCCTCCACAAAAGCACTGTCACATCTCCTGAGCCAACACCTCCACCTAGTGTGTCGTGCAAGGAAGACAGGCCTGCCGGACAACAGGAGCTCTCTCCTCTCACTCCATCTTTAATATCTTGCTACTCAAGCTGGGCGCAGTGGCACACACCTATAATCCCAGCGGCATGGGAGGCTGAGGCAGGAGGATTGGGAGTTCAAAGCCAGCAACAGTGAGGCACTAAGCAACTCAGTGAGACCCTGTCTCTAAATAAAATACAGTATAGGGCTGGGGATGTGGCTCAGTGGTTGAGTGCCCCTGAGTTCAATCCCCAGTAGCCCCCACCACCACCAAAAAAAAAAAAAAAAAGATCTTGCTACTCAAGCTGGGCACAGTGGCGTACACCTATAATCCCAGTGGCTCCTGAGGCTGAAGCAGGAGGATCGTGAGTTCAAAGCCAGCCTCAGTAAAAGTGAGGTGCTAAGCAACTCAGTGAGACCCTGTCTCTAAGTAAAATACAGTATAGGGCTGGGAATGTGGCTCAGTGGTTGAGTGCCCGAGTTCAATCCCCAGTAGCCCCCCCCCCACCAAATATGTTCCACAAACCAGAAGCAACGGGTCCTTAAGAGCTTATGGGACACACAGAACCTCAGGATCCATCCTAGACCTGTGGAATCCAAATATCTCTTCAAACTAGGAGCTCTCTTCTCTCATTCCATCTTTAATATCTTGCTACTCAAGCTGGGCGCAGTGGCACACACCTATAATCCCAGCAGCTCCTGAGGCTGAAGCAGGAGGATCGGGAGTTCAAAGCCAGCCTCAGCAAAAATGAGGCGCTAAGCAACTCCATGAGACCCACAGTGCACATGAAAGTATAAAAAAGCATTATTATAATAGAAGGGGAAAAAGAAACCGCAGAACACCTCAGTTTAACAGAGACTCAACCCATAAAGAAATCCAGAATTGATCCCCATAAATAAAACACATTTCCTAACGGTCCTATGCTGTGTGCCAGGGACTAGACTAAGCCCTCACCTGTTCACTGTTTTTTCATCCTCATGACCACCCTGATCCTGATCTCATCATCTCCATTTTAATGATAGGAAACTGAAGTTCAGGGTAGTTACGATGTACCAGGTGGATCCCAGCCAGACCAACTGGTTGTTTCTGGATGACTGTTAACCTTAACTCTTAGGATCTCTCAGGGAGGAGAACGTTCCTAAAAGAGATTGAGACACAGGGCGAAGCTCTTTGATCAATGAAGACATGGGTCTTCATTCTCTCACATCGACTGGCACAAAAACCCAGACCTGCCGTCGGTGTTCGCCCTGATAGGTTCTTTTTTTAATCATTCATGTTGACTTTACCAAGGTGATGAGGTGGATCTGGGATCGTTCTGAAATCAGAATTACCGAGATAAACTCCCGCAGTGCTGCTGCAGCCCAAAGTCTGACACTGATCTAAATGATCAAATATTATCAACGCGAACACTTGAGAAGTGAATTTCATACCGACGCGATTGTGTGATAAAAATTGTAAATGACAGGAACAGGTTTTAAAGTCAGACTGATAATTACTAAAAGCAACCAGACACCCCCCTGCTAGGCTCTGGTGGGAGTCCCCTTTCAAGTTTATATTTATTTTGGCGAATCAAACTGTTTGAGATTTCGGCTTTGGTTAGTCCCCCTCCGGCCAACATGAACATTACAAAGTTTTGACTGTGGTAGCAACACATAACCAAAAGCATTCTTTATTAAATAAGTCGAGACCATCTCCAGACTGAAAGGAATCAATACAATGCTCTTGTGTCCATCTCTCCACACTGAGAAAATACTAACCCAACATTTGAGGTCAAGCCAGTTTGTGCAAAGTCCGTGGCAAATACCTTCATACCTGGGTATCTCTGTAAGTACCAAAATAAAAGATTCATCTTTTTTTTTTTAACTAATGAGAATAAAAAGTACAACAATAGAATATATATCTGGATAGAAAAATATTATAAAGTTTTAATTTTCCAAATACCAACCTCTTATGATTACCCTTGAAAAATGGGTATTTTGGAACATTTTAAAAAGTTTTCAAAATCAGTACAAAGTTTATTCACATTTCTTACTAAATCCAACATGTTCACAAATGGTAAAGTTCCCTTAAAAAAAGCACAGCAGCCGAGTTTGTGGTGGGCTCCGGTCACCATACTGACAAGTCTCTGTGGGGCACAGTCCAGAGGCCCTCAAAGGCTGCTTGGCACAGTGACGCTTCATGACATGCGCTCCTTGAAGAACCATTTCTGATCATCCAAGTTGGTGCAGTCCCGTAAGAGTGGCACGAAACTGTTACCGACCTCCTTCTTCACAGCCTGGACACATTTATGGGACTGTTCGTGAAATAAGGAACCATCCTACAAAGGATAACAGACATTGTTCAATACAAGGGACCCCTCGGAAAAGTCTCTTCTCTAAAAACAAATTCTGAAGAGCTCAGGGTGTGATTTTTTTTCCCCATCATTTCAAAAATACTTATTGCAGGGTCATCTGTCAATATGAATTGCAGGGTCACAGCGACTCAAGACTGCCCCCTATGGGCAGAGCAAGGCAAGCACAGACTTCAGGGGCTGCCCTGCGTGCGGTGGGGCCGATGGCGCCACCTGCTGGCTACCAGCCTGGATCTGTCAGACCCTACATTTCATCCCTAATCTGTTTTGTTTACTTCAGGGAAACAACAAAGATCCTTTATTTCTTTCACTTCTCTTAGGTCAACCAGTTCCATCCCTGATGATCCTTTCTCTCTTTTTTTAAATATTTTTTTTTAGTTGTTGATAGACCTTTACTTATTTATATGTGGTGCTGAGAATCGAACCCAGTGCTTCACACATGCCAGGCAAGTGCGCTACTCGTGAGCCCCAGCCCCAGCCCCAGCCCTGATCTCTTTCTCTTATGTATTTAAAAAGAGTCAGGATACTCGGCCATAGTCCAGCTCAGCCACAGCTCAGCTGGGTGAGCAGTAAGCCCCTTGGCCACCTGATCTAGTTCCTCACCTGTTACCTGGCTGGATGAGAAGCAGTGGCCCTGCCAGTCCTAATCCCCAAATGTCAGAGGATAATGATCTTCACTCAGGACCTTCCCTGCTCTCTCTCCCCGCCCTTGCTGAGCTAGCTCCTCCAGCCTCCCTCCCAGCCCCAGTCTGCTGCCTCTGGCTAAACTCAAGGCCCTGCTTTCGGTGAGGTTAATCATGGTGCAGCAGCAAACAGGGGGAACAAGTCACCTGCCAGCTGCAAGGGAGGAGAAGCCCCAGAAGCAAAATCAAATGTATAATAGGATTTCGATGCTATTAACCTGGAATCCTTTCCTAAGAGTTCGCAGTTGCCTTCGGTGAAACTTAAAAGTAAATAATTAAATAAAGTCTTCCCTGCTCACCCTTCAAAACTAACTTCTCCTTAAATGGTCACTGAGATTTAAGATAAAATTTTTAATGATACGTCAAACCAATTTTATTGCTTCTAGTTCGCATTACTTCTCCTTGGGGACTTAGCTCAGCTTACGGTTGGCTTTAGGGGACAGGCTGAAGTATTTCTTCGTATTTTCTTATGTCAAATAGACAGCATTGCAGTGCTTGGAGTTTCTGGGCAGAGACTGCAAATTCCATTGCTAATTATAACATTTTTTTTTCTATAGGAAAACATATTCCGACTTTTCGTCATACTTAAAGTTAACCCATTTATAAGCCATACAGAAGACTCTTTCCCTCCCTGAGGCCAGGTTAGGAATGAAAGTTTCCCAGGGAGATAAAAGATAACTAATATTTTCCATCCAATTATTTTCTTTGGATTTATTTCTCTGAGTGCTTTTTAAAGTCCTGTTGCAGGGCATCAGCGTCAGTGCCTTCTGGGCCTGAAAAAAACACCCAGTTCTGAGTCAGCAGGGAGCGTTTAGAAAGCCAACTGCACCCCAGCCTGTTTTCTTGGTTGTCATACCCCCAGTAACAACTTGTCAACGCTTCAATGCTACCAAAGAAGGTTTCTGGGTACACATCAAATCTTCAGATTAAAAAATAAGACTGCAATTATTATGCCCATTTTACAGCTGGGGAAAGAAAGGCTTAGAGAAATACAGTGACTAGTATCTGCACCTAACCTCAGATCCTCCCCCTTGGGCTGCTTCTCTTGGTTAAACCCCATTCCATCTCCAGATGATACCCCGAGAGCTCTACTTCCCACAGGGGCCTCTGTAGCTCATGGTACAATGGGAAGGCTTGGAAGGGGAGAAGGGAGTGCTCCCAATACAGGATGCTGGGGTCACCTCCTGGGGTTCACAGCGAAGTTCCTGCTCTGCCTGGGTAGGTCGGCCCGAGACCCCCAGGACTAGGCCAGGGAGAGCTTGACTTCCATGCTTCCCGACAGCCCCAGACTGAGCAGGGAGGGGTGAGCGCTCACTGACCTCCCGCAGGAGGAACTTCTGGTTCTCGGGGACAGTATCCTCGCAGAGGTGCATGATGAGGACGTCGGTCCCCGGCTCCACGGCGATGCAGGCCTCTGGCTGGTGGGTGTTATAGCGGATCTCCTTCTGGGATGTGTACTCGAAAAACTAAAAACAGAGCAAGCAACACGTCAGCTACCTGCTGATCTGGACAGAGACCACGGACCTGGAGCCAAGCACTCTCCCTCACCACAGCCATCACCTGTCTGATCGGGCTCTGTCACGGGCCCCAGTGCTCAGACGGCCTCTTCTGTAGCTCATCTGACCTCTACTGCAGTGTGTGACAGTTACCAGTGGAGTGGCCCCTGCTGGTGCCCATCTTGCTTGCTGGATGATGAGGACGGGCTGGTGTGGAAGGTCAGGAAAGAAAATGGACACGTCCCTGTGCTAGCACTTGGGGGCTGTCGGTGACCTGGACTGGCCACTCCCTCTCCTTTCCCTCGGTCTCATCCCCCACTCCAATATAACGGATATAAAGGGGCCTGGAAACGAGAAAGTGCTGTGCAGGGCGGGCAGCAGGACTGCTCGGGGAAGA
Organism: Urocitellus parryii; assembly: GCF_045843805.1. Taxonomy (NCBI): domain Eukaryota; kingdom Metazoa; phylum Chordata; class Mammalia; order Rodentia; family Sciuridae; genus Urocitellus; species Urocitellus parryii. The sequence continues at coordinate 178,894,802 of NC_135534.1, read as the reverse complement.
CGGCCCATCCACGCACCCAGAGCCAGCTACGGCGCTTGGGAAAATCCTGGTTCCTGGCCCCACCCCAGACAGGGATAAAGCCCCTTCGATCTGAGATGGGCCTAGGGAGCTGCATTTTTGACATGACACCCACCTGCCCCACCAATGACACAGTGACTGTCCCAAGGCCTATGGAGCAAAGTTTCTCAGACATGTCTCCCTCCCCGGGAGCTGGGAGAGCAGGAAGCTGGGACTCAGCGGGGCAGATGGGCCTGGGAAGCTGATGGTACAAGTCAGCTACCCTCAGCTCTGAGGAACAGTGTTCCAAGAAGGGAGAAGAGCCTCAGTAATTAAAGGTAGCAGTGGCCCAAACTACGACGAGTTTACTGCTGAACGTAAAGGGACTTGTGGTCCAGGGGAATCGGGTGAATCTGGATTGGAAGAAAACTGCTGAACCTCCCCCCTCCTGTCATCCCCAGGTGCCTGAGACTCCTTAGCAGAGTCAAAGCTTTGGTGGTTCACAGCCGCCCCTCCTGTTAGCCAACAGGTCCTCAGACCCTCCAGAACTGTCTCCCCTGCTCCATCTAATGAGTAGCACTTGATCCAGAAAGATCCACCTGGGCCCCCAGCTGAGACAATTTTCTTGCAGTTTGAAGAATGGCACTATTTATTAAAACCTATAATTCCATTTAAGAATTCATTCTAAGGAAATCATTCAAAATGAAAATCTGTTTTTTATTCCCCCTTCTTTCTAACTAAAGATGTTAGTGGAAGAGAGTTATTTATAATTACATAAACAGGGAGACAACCAGTTAACTAAACAGTAACACAGGCACACAATGAAATATCCTGGGGAATGATGTTCTCAAGGAACATCTAACAATGTAAGTACAATAAAGTTAACATATTATAAAATATATAGGTGTTATGATAACAACCATTTAAAAGACACAATATAAAGCTTGTGTATTGACAAAAACAGGGAGAAGAGGTGTCTTAATTGTAGCTGTGGTCTCTCTGGGGCTCGCCATTCACCCCATAGTTCGACTTTTTAAATTTCCCCAAGTGTTCCTTAGTGAGTATATCTTACTTCGATCATGAGAAAAACAATCAAAAAAGTTTTTTAAAATGTTTTAACTGCTGGAGATTGAACCCAGGGCCTCACACATGCTAGCACATGAGCTATAACCCCTACCCCCCAAAATCAGATATTTGATTTTTTTAAAAAGTACAGATCTTTGCCCCCAGGTTCCTCTTTCAAGGCCCACACCTACCTGGTTCTGGCCCAGGCCGTGACAGACGTAGAGAATGACCTGCTGTCCTGCCACTTGGTTTTCATCGGGAGGGTTATAGTCAAAGCAGTAGTCTTTCACTCCTCTGTTCTGGAGCTAAACCAGACATAAAGGTGGCATTTTGGTCTAGATGCAGACAATAGATCCCACATTCAGCTCAGAGGAGGGTCCACAACATGAGGGCCTGCCTCAGGCCCTGGCCACGCGGGCAAGAGCTTTCTCCTGTCCAACACTGTCCCGTTTTGACAGATCTTCCCATTCTCAACTGTCGCAGGAATCTTTACCCCCATTTTAAGATGATCAATCTGAGGATGGAGAGATTAACCTTTCCAGGCCCGAAAGCTCCTCTTTCTTCCTCCATAGCAGCCTTATTGCTGCACTGGTCCAAATACATCGGGTTATAGCCTTGAACTGAGATTAACTAAGCAAACTAAACCAAGCTGGTGATAGAGAGGAAAGGACTTTTAAAAATGACTTCAGAGCACAGTGTGTTTGATAACCTTTCCTCAGTGAAATATATTCAATAGGCAAACAGATCTGCAAGGAAATCATAAAACCTCATTTAGTCTAACACTGTCCATGTGATACGGTGCCATTGTTTGGAAACTATTTATTTGGGGATAAAGCAAATCAGGGTTGTGTTTTTTGTTTTTGGTGGGGAATACTGGGGATCGAATCCAGAGTGCTATATTCCCAGCCTTTTTATTTTTTATTTTGAGACAGGGTCTCAGTAAGTTTCCTGGGCTGGCCTTGAACTTGAGATCCTCCTGCCTAAGCCTCATGAGTAGCTGGGATTACAAGTGTGTACCACCACACCTGGCAAGTAAGGATGTTACTATTGTTAGAAATCAAGGTTTGCGGAATAAGAAGAAAGAAATAAAAGTATTATGCCAAAGAAGCAAAGTCTTGTAAGATTAAATTTGAATTTAAGATGTTCAAATAGGATGGTGATTTTTTTTTTTCCTCAAAGATACGTATGTCCTTTCTGAGCCACTGAAAAAGCTCAGAGCTATACTAGTCTGCATGGTAGCCACTGTCCCATGTGGAGTCCAGTGGTCACTGAAATGGAAGGAATCCAAACCGAGAAGGGCTCTATGTATAAAAATGCATGCCAGATTTTAAGACTTGATATTTTAAAAAGAATAAGAAATTAATTTTTCTTGAATTAGTTATGATATTAACTATAATGTTGAAATTGAAATGCTCATATTTTTTAATAAGCTGGTTTAAATGTGCTATTAACTTTGTTTATTTCTTCATTTCATAGGGCTGCTAACATTTTCAAAATGACTCATTTTTTGGCTCCTATTATGTGTATGTGGGACCGCTGGTCTAGAAGCCATAGCAACTGGAGTGACTGGCCCCACCAGCACCCATGCAGACTTGGAATACTGTTTCCTGCCAAAGGGACAGAGCTTCTGGGAGGAGAGGAAGGAAATTTTTAAGATGAACATGGAATAACTTAGCAAGTTATCAAGGCCAATGTCCTGGAGTCAAAGATCACAGAAGCCAAAATAAAAAAGGCTTCCATTAGCCAAAGATGGAACAATTTAAATATTGAAAAAAATAAAAAGGAAGACTGAATTGATTGAAACACGTTGGCCATATGGACACACAGGTTATCTAAGTCTGTTTTGTGCTGCTATAACAGGATACCATAGACCTGGTAGCTTATAACAGAAAGTTATTTTCTCACAGCTCTGGAGACTGGAAAGGCTAAGATCAAGGAACCAGTGTCTGATGAGGACCCCCTCACTATGTTCTCACATGGTGGAATGCAGAAGGGTAAGAACGTTACCCAGCCCCACAAGTACTTAGAATAGCCTACTACTTTACAGTGATACACAAGAAAAGAAAGAGCCAAAGAACAAATGGGCCAACCAACAAACAAAACCCACTGGACACAACTGTAGGAAAATAACTAGGCAAATCAAGAGAAAGGCATAAGAATTTAACAGGCCTCTTCTGTGTGAACCCTTCCTGTGTGGATACCAACACCTTAATAAGTACACAAGAAACGAGAGAATGAGAAAAATCATCATTTAGCAACTGCATTGGAAATAACAGATCCAGGCAATGGTTATCAAAGGCAACCAAAACCACTCTGCAGAGGCAGACAGCGGGTCTCATAATGGATCATCCAGGCCGTGGTTCCCCCATCGACCCAGAGACGCACCTTATCAAAATGACTGGACCTTGTGTGCTCCTGATACGGCACAATGTGAATGCTCCCACCAGGGTTCTCCACACAGAGGTTGACCCTGACCCCAGTCAAACCTTTAGACCTCACTCCCATGGTAAAGAAATGTGGGGGGAGAGGAGCGACTTCCAGACAGCACAGAGAAACCAGGACGCCTTCGGAGTGAGAGGCTGCACACACAACCAATCCTGTGTTTTTCCAACAACTTAAAAGTATTAACAATGAAAGAAGAAAAAGGAAAGGGGACCTAGGTTAAAAGGGACTTAGGAAACAAGATGTGACGGCCAAACACGAGGGGGCTTTGCTCGGGTTCCTGTTGGGATCGGCCAACCACCCAAGGAGAAATTCAAAAAAATCAGGGGGAATATGGATTAGAGCCGAGAGTAAAGGACATCAGGGAATCAGTGTTTTCTTCGCCAGGTGTGACAAAGTCTGTGGGTTTGTAAGATAAGGTCCCAACTTTATGAAGCTACATACAGAAGTGCACAGCAGTGACAAGGCACAATGCTGGGGTTTGCTTAAAAAAGAGAAAAGCATAAAGCATGGAGGGGGGAGGAGAGAGGGAAAGCCGGGAAGCAGAGTCTGGAATAGTCCAGAATCTCAGGAACGGGGTTATCATTCATCATGCCATTCTCTCTGCGTTTCTGTAGGTTTGAACATTTTCCTAATGAAAACAGAATTGAACAGCAAAGTCTTGTTTTGTTACTGATCCAGGACTTCCAGAACAGATGCCGACACTTCAGGTAAAAAAACATCAGCGAGGCGACCTCACGGAGAGGGTGAGATTCCTAGCGAAAGCCAGACACCATGCACCTCAGTTGGCCTCGCTCCAGAAACATTTCTTTAAGGTTTTCTAAAAGACTAGAAGTGACTCTCCAGCGGCCACTGCTGCCTCTGTGGACTCACAAGTTAGGAATGACCAGCTAGCCAGGCCGTGGAGACCAGAAGTGATATATTAGTAAAAAGCAGGACATGGACACACCCAAGTAAGCCTCAGTTTCCTCATCTCTAACTCAGAATACTCACACTTGCCAATTTCCAGGTGACTTTCAGCTCTGACATTCTGGACCCAAGGCTCAGACACCCCAGAGTAAGAAAAGGACAGAGGATGAGAAGGTGGGAAGGGTGTGGGATGGGGGGGTCCCAGGTCCCCACAAAGGGGCTTTCCTTGCCCGGGATCAGGCCCAGGGCCAGGGAATTCCATGCCCACCAAGGCCCACATTGCGCACCATCCCGAAGAAGCCGGGCCTGTCCTCAGGCACATGCAGTTCTGGATACACCGTTTCCAAAAACCATTTGAAATCCTTGCATCGGAGTTTATCCCGGAGCTGCCTCCTCTCTGTCACATCACCAAAGGGTTCCTGGAAGACAACACAGTGGTGAGTCCCTGCAGGTCCTGCAGGTTCCTGTCAAAGCCCCTCTTCACGGGTGCCAACAACCTCCCATTTTACTGGCATCTACTGCATGCTGGGCACTGGGAAGAGGAGCCTCCATCCTGGAGGCTGCTTAGTAAGAGAGTCTGTCACACAGAAAATCCCATCCTCAGGTGCTCTAGGGACATGCAACCCAGCACATGAGGACAGGAGACAATACTCCTGCTGACAGAGCCCAGGAACCAAACCCTGGGGCCACAGGGGCACCCTTGGCGCTGTGCATCAGCACAGAGTCATCCTCAGACCCCACCAGAGGAACACTGGTGTCATCACGATGCAGGCCGCGTGGCATCTGGATCTACTATTATTGCCTGAATTCGCACTTTCAAACACAGGTATGTGTCCCAGATGCCATCAGGAGTGAGAACATATGTGCTCAGTGTACTCAAGGATAAATACACATGCATGATGGCCAGGGTAAAATGCTGCAGTACATGATGCTTAAATACTTAAATAAAGCAAGCCTGTGTGTAGTTCAGTAAATGTTCAGCTGAAAGAACTATCTCTCTGGTGTTGTGTTAAACTACTAAAAATTGACAAGTGGAATAAAATTGCAATAAGAAGTGAATGTTCGAATAACTTTCAGGTTCCCACTACTTCCTGGAAGTTCTTCTTTGATGGGAGTCACCATTACCCTCCTCCCTGAACTTGAACCAAAAAAAATACATTTTAGCCGCCAGCCCCCTCAGCCTAAAGGCGCATTCAACGCCCTCAAGGAGATTCTCCAGGAAACCTCAGGAATAGGAACTGTGGGTTCCAGAACCAGTGAAGTGAGGAGCAGATATTTCACTCTGAAGCACAAGGCAAGAGGGAGGAGGCAGAGGCTGACCACCATGGAGCCCCCGAGGTGGAGAGGGCCAGCGGGAGGCCAGGCTGAGAGTCCCCAGCTGTGCAGAGCAGGGCAAGGGGCGCTAGAGTGGACAGGCACTATGCCCTTGCTCCCCATCACCTAGGAGGCCTCAGACAGGCTCCCCAGTCTCCCTTCCAGAGCTTCAGCTTTCTCATTGACTACTGTCTGCAAGACTGCTACAGGGACTTCCATCAAGCACCAGGGCGGAAGTCTTGGAACAAGACCTTCTAGTGTAGCCAAGTGGCCCTCAGTTATGCAAATATGGGACACACAGTACCCTGGCCTGGGGCATGCAAAGCTGGCCTCTGACAGGCAGTGCAGAGGTGGTGGACAGCATTGTGCCTGAGGCCCAAGACCTTGTGGGATAGAAGGAGCAGATCCCCTGTCCACAGGTCTCTGAAATAAGGGCAGAACAGGGTGCTGTCTGAGGTAGGCCCCAAGCCCCCGAGAAGCCTCACCTAAGAAGAAACAGGCTGGCCGATACCCGGCTCTCACAGGGCCTGAGTGTGGGGGTCATGGGCTCCTCTCAGCAGTGTGTGGCTGGGGTCTGTGGGGGTCTAGGGTCTCAGCAGTGTGTGCCTGGGGTCTGTGGGGGTCATGGGATTATCTCAGCAGTGTGTGTCAAGGTTTGTGAGGGTCTAGGGTCTCAGCAGTGTGTGGCTGGATCTGTTAAGAGAAAACCAACCAAACTGAAACCTTAGCACACTATGGGGACACCACTGGGCAGAGAGACTTCAGCAAGGCCTTGGGCAGGGAGGTGGGCTGGCACTGTCAGGAGGAGGCCCTGCCTTCCACAGCCATGACATCTGGGAGGAAGGGAGGCATGGGTGTACTGGCCACTCTCTAAGTCTGTCTGTCTGGAAATGGAAGCGAAGAATAAGCCTCCGGGGTTCTTGGACAATTCAAGAAGGCTCAGAAGAGGCCTGGAGCAGGAGACAAGAGACCTCTATCTAAGGAGGTGGGAGTGTCCCTGGGCAGCAGCTCTCACATGAAGAACCTGCCTTAGCCCATACCCTAGGTGGGGGGACTCAAAACCATACTGGCTACGGAGGGACAAGCCATGACGTGGGTAACATACCCAGCATGTGACACTGGGTATTCCAGACTGGCTTCGTGGGCACGGTCAAGCCTCGGTATTCCATACCAGCTCTGTATGTGCGAATTCACCTACTTGTTAAAATTTATTCATAAACCCCAAAACAAAGCCCTTCTAAACCAGCCCGATCATACTGCCAAAGCGCTATCTAGAGTTCCTACGGGCAAAAAAGTTTGGGATGTGCGTTATGGGGAAAATACCAGTCAGAGATTCATTCAAGTGTGAGTTACACCACGCTTGGCCCCAAGTGCAATGGTACTGAATCAACAGTGTATGTAAACAGGATGTCTTTAAACAGAAACACACACCAATTTAGTTCTGTAGTGACTAGACCATTGTGACCTGGGTTTGCAGGAACCCAGTTCCTATGTCCCACCCAGTTCCTATGTCCCCTACGAGCGATGGCTCATGTTCACTAATTCCGTGTTTGCAGTGGCTTTGTGGAATGTGGCTACTGTGAACAGAACTGACACGTTACTACTACACATGGAGGAATAGAGTTTTCCCATGCATGTATCATGAGGGCCCAACCTGTCCCTATTTCTGAAGCCAGATCAATTATCAGCAGCCGAGGCCAGGTGGAGCGCGGTGGCGGGTACTCACCAGGCGCGCGCGGGGGTTGCGGTGGTAGTAGAGCTCCTTATAGCCGTCCATCCACACTTCGGCTGCGCGGACGCTGTTGGCCAGTGCCTTGTTGCGGGAGTAGGGAGCTTGCTTGGGGAAAACGTGGCCCACGTGGGAGCACGGGTGTGTTTCCAGAGTCCCGCCACACTGCCAGATCTGCACACGGAGCAGAGGGGACGCCAGAGCACTGAGCAAGGAAGGAGCCGCCTGTCCACAGTGTCTACTGGGCACACAAAAGTCCTGATGGGCATCGCCAAGAGACTCAGCCTCCACGAGGCGGGAGGCCACCGATCCAGCATGCTCATGAACACAGAAGGCAAACAAAGAGCACGAAGGACAAGCCATCGCAACCCAGACCCCAAAGTCCATGCACTAATGCTCAGGCACCAGGTGTGCGGGAGGACCCCCGGGGATGCCACCGGCAACCCACTCACTGGTTATGTGGAACAAGCTTGGTTACCTGATCGCCTAGCCACAGAAGATAGGAAAGCAGCAAGGGAGAAGAGAGGTTTGGAAGAGAGAGAGGAAGGGCTTCTAGAAGCAGGCAGAGAAGCCTGACACCTAGGGGAGAGGCAGAAAGACATTAAGACACATCCCAGACTGCCCTAGTGAAGCCATCTAGGGTCACCAACAACTCAATTTCCCCAAGGATGGTAGAATCAAAAACAGCTTCTGATATCCTTAATGGAGGGCGTGAGTCCTCGGTGGAAGGCCAAATTCATCTTTATTAACTATTTTTTTTGACATCAGGACACCAGATAAGATATTGGACACTTAAAAATGTAGGATTCCATTAACTGGAAAAGCTACTGACATGCTCAGGATCTTTCAAAGGGGCTGAGGTGGGCTGGGTTCTGCAGAATTTACTGGAAGCAGATCCTGGCCTCACCCTGTTCTATCAAGTCTGACTGTCCACAGACTGTGCCTGTCCATCTGTCTTCTGGACATTTCCCCAACCGTTCACCCGGGGTCCGTGTCTGAAAGCCATGGTGCTAAATAAAGACTGCTTCCTAGTTAGTGAATAAAGGCTCCCAGAAGCAGGATCTGAGTTTTAGTCCCATCTCTGCCACCAACTCTGAGGAACCTTGAACAAGTCCCCTCCCCTCTCCTGGCCTCAGTTCCTCCCCTCTGCAGAGGGGAAGAGAAGAACCTGGTGACTTCCCAGCCTCACATCCTTAAAATTACATTTCTGAAAGTTAAAAAAGAAGGCAGGCATGTTTATAGGATGTCCAAGGCGCAGGATCATGGATACACTGCCAACACGGAGCCGTCCCTCTGGCTCTCGTAACAAATCCAGGTGGGGGTGGGCAGGGGAGACCAGGTTCAGAACAAGTCCAAAGAGAAGACTGGAATACTTACCCTAAAAGAAAATTCGAGGTTTTCTCCTCCCCAGACTTCCATTCCTGTATCATAAGACCCCAGATATTCAAAATATTTCTTACTCACTGCAAACAGCCCACCAGCCATCGTTGGAGACCTAGAAAAAGAGGGATAGCCATATTTCAACGTAAGCAGCAGGAAACCATTACAGCTGGTGGAACTGCCTTCCCGCCTTGAGCCCTTCCATCCATTCATCCATGTCAACCCTGAGCTCACACTCTGCGCCCAGCTCCCAAGCTGGGTCTGAAGGCACAGATGCACCTCATCATTCCTGTCTGGAGGAAGCTCATGAACATGCCAACAAAGAAGTCCTCTGGCTGTGACACACGTGTTAGCTAAGGTCAGCCAGGGCCGTGGGGGACACAAAGAGGGCAGCGGGTAGGGAGGACAGGGCTGGGTTTCCTGAAGGAGGTTAAGTCTCTGGGGCCAGGGGAGCTGGTCAAGAGCATGAGCAGGCCCAATTGCAGGAGAAACCCTGGCACTTTGGTTGACTGATGATTGATGCATGCATGCACCTAGTGCTGGGGCTCAAACTCAGGGTCTTGCACATGCTAGGCATTGCCACTGAGCACGTACCACTGAGCCATACCCCCAGCCCTCTAGACCTCTCAAAATCACAGAGAACAAGGGTTGAGGAACAAGTGCTGGCTTAGCATGTGTGAGGCCCTGGACTTGACCCTGATCCTGGTGCAAAAAAAAAGAGGCAAATTTTAAGTTGCACATATTTTATCACCAATATTAAAATCAAATTAATTAATTAAAATAGAGCAATATACAATCTATTTGTATGACAAAGATGCTTAATAAAAAGAAACAAATGCCCTAGGAATAAGTAGGGAGCCAGGAAGGAAGCCAACAGCTAAGTGGCCCTAACCAGGACCTTCACTGACAATGAGGAACACTCCCCCAGCAGGCAAGCCCTCACCTGATGACATCGATTGGGGACTGCATCTGCCTCCTCTCCCTCTCAGGAACCACGTGCCACGTGAACACCAGCCGCCAGTCGAAGCCACCAATCTGGGGCTCCCCGGAGTTGCCCAAGTACTCGAAGGTGTTCCAGTCGATCACGTCAATCACGGGGCACACCACCGCAGACTCCTTCTCGTGGATCCTGCAAACACCCGGGACATCTCATCTCTCCTCTGCTGGCAGGTGGCCCAAGGACAGTTATCAAGTTCAAGAATGAACTCTCATCTTTCTCACAGGAAGGAGGACACCTGTGTGAGAAAGTCCTGCTTCCCTTATTCAGGGGCCCACAGCCAGATGGGAGCCCCCACAGGTGATCACCACAGGGGGACACTGAAGAGGCCCGGAGGAGACTAATAGGAAAAGTCCCATCACTTTAATAATTCCCTGATTCTATCTATGGACATTCTGGCTAAACTTGAATCCCTCTAATGAAAATCAAGACGTGTAAAAATCAAAGATGAGGGGCTGGGGCTGGGGCTCAGTGGTAGAGCATGCACCTTGCACGTGTGAGGCCCTGGGTTCAATCCTCAGCACCACATAAGAAATACATAAAGGTATTGTGTCCATCTACAACTAAAAGAATATTTGGAAAAAAAAATCAAAGATGAAAGAGAAGCACCCAGACTGAAGAGTCAGCTTTGCAATTAATCCTGCTTATTATTTGCTGGGTGACATGAGCCAAGTTACCTAACCTCTTAGAGCCTGTTACCTCATTGGTAAAGTGAAGTGAGAACACAGGGCTCAGGTGAGGATTCCCTGAGGGACAGTTTGTGAGATGCCTGGCAAAAAAAAAAAAAAAAATGGAACTACTATTCTTTTCTTTTAAAAGTTGTTGTTGGGAAATATTACATACAGTAAAAAATGCTGTAATTTCCTGTTGCGGGTATCAGCCTGTGTGTGTTTCCTGCTGTGTGAGTGTGTCACATGGTCTCCATGAACACTATCACAAACCATCCTCAGTATGCCCACACGCTCTGGTTTCTTGGCATCGGGTTGATACCACACAGCAAAGATGAACCGAGACAGGACCGCGAGGGAAGACTAGATTTCTTTGGGTTACAATTTTGGGGCTGTTATCTCAAGTCTGAGACCTTAAAGTCCTGGGAGTCACAGAGACCAACCAGACTTGAGCTAGAAGGGCTCTAGCCCAACACCAGAAAGCCAGACAGAGGGGGATTTTAAGTACCGCAGTGAGTAAGGTTCACGATTTCAGGGGAGCTTGAACCACTCCGGACAGTTTGATAAGACCCGTGAGGTCACCAAACTGAGGAAGCTGGAGACTGAGGATCCACCCGCAACCACTTCTTCAAATAAATCAACGATATTGGTAGAAGGGTTGAGCAGGCCCACAGCAGATGTGCTGGGCAGGTTCGGAGACACTGCCTGGCTTTGCAAAGCCGGAAACTCACGATTACCATCAAGCTACTGAACCACAGGCAGCTGGTCTGTAGTGATCGGGAGCCTGACTGGGGGCTGGTGGCCAATACAGGAGCACAGGACTCTGACTCATGGGGAGAATGTGTGTGTGTCCCACAGGGATGTGCCCAGCACCTGGGCAGAACCATCCTGACCTATGCAAGGCAGGATAGTTGGCATCTTAGTACCCAAAATACCAGAAGCGCTCCCTGGTGGACATGACCATCAAAAACTCCTTCCCCAAAAGCCACTGAACACAGCTGGGGTCACCAGGGCCACAGTCTATACAGCTCAATGTGCCTCAGCTCTGTTGCACACCCGAGCCCCTGGAAACATCCAAAAGCCAAGTCCTGCTCCTAAGAGTCAGATCCAGATGTCGTACCACAGGGCCCGGTGTTCACAGTTCCTAGGGTATTCCCCGTGGACACACAGGGTGGACAATCCCCTCACCCACAGGTGTAGACAGAGCAAGGCCTTGGCTGTGGGGAGGGTGGGCTGCAGAGGGCTCTGAGGTGGCATCAGCACATTAGCTAGAGAGGAAGAGTGGCCCCTTCAGACCTGGACTCCAGACGTCTGGAGGTGGCCCCCTGTGCACAAGGTGAGGAACCCACCAGTCCAGGTTCAGACACCACCACATAAACAGCCCCAGACTCCGTCTGAGAAGCCCTGAATCTTTACTGGTGAAGCTCCTAGAGGGGAGGAGGAGAAAGAGGCAGCGATGATACCCCAGGGGACAAGGAGCCAGGACAACAAAAAGCAGCAGAGTAGCACTTGGTCTCACCTGGAAAGGAACGCGAGACACTAGCAGATTAACATGGTCAACCAGCTGCTGGAGGCTGTGGGTGGGAGGACGTTCAACTGCAAGTTACCCTGACTCACAGAAGGGGCACCAGACAGAGACCCCCCACACCTTCCCCTGCCTCCCAGGGGAGCTCCTGGTTGTTCAGCCCAGCTCCTGCCTTCTGTGACGCAGAATAGAGAGGACCTACAGAGAGACTGGAGGCAGGGGTGGAGGGGGTCGGGGGACAAAGGGGCCTGAGGCTGTGGGGCAGCAGGAGGAAAGACCTTGACGACAGGGATGCACAATGGTTTATATGATTCCCTTCCTCCATAAATATATATATATATATATATATATATATGCATATGTGTGTCTGTGTGTGTTTATGTTGTAGATCCAGACACGGTGGTACATGCCTGTAATGCCAGCTACTCAGGAGGCTGAGGCAGGAGGATCATGATTTTGAGGCCAGCCTTGACAACTTAGTGAGACTTTGACTCAAAAAAAAAAGTATCTTTTACTGCTACATTGGCATAAAGACAAATATAATCCAGGCTAGACTCATTATTATTATATACTTATAATACTTATTTTTTTCCTTCTGATTTTAAAATAAATGAACATAAAAAACCTTTTGGGGGGGGGCTTGGAGCAGCAGTTCTGTGATAGACTACTTGCCTAGAATGCAAGAGACTTGGCTTCAATCCCCAGCACTGCAAAAAAAAAAAAAAAAAGTCAGAAAACACTTTTTGGGTGTCTTTGGGTTTCAATGGCCCTAGGCATCAGGCTCACTGGGATAATGGAGAAGTGAGTCTTGCCTGAAAAAAATATGTCAAGGGGCTGGGCTGTGGCTCAGAGGTAGAGCACTCGCCTGGCACAGGCGCTGGGTTTGATCCTCAGCATCAAATAAAAATAAATACATAAAAAAGTTATTGTGTCCAACTAAAAAAATATATATATATAAAAATGTTAAAATATATGGGAAATTGTGATTCTGTGTAACGACAACTTTTTAAAAGTTGTTGCTTGATGATACTTCCTGGGTCACCTGCGATAAACCTAGATGGGAAGTAAAAGCAAACCGTGCGGGACCTCCCTGCTGTGCTAGGCTCCCCCAAGGGACTCATCCATAACAGCGGAGTGTTCCCTAGGTTCCGGGCATTTCACCCTGTAACTGTGCCCTAGAGGCCCCTAAGCGGAGCCTGTCCCCATGTCGCCCACCGCCACACCCCTCCCCGTGCAGGCAGCTCACGCACCTCTGCAGCAGTGGCTCCAGCCACCCCTCGTGGCACTCGCAGTGACAGTCCAGGAAGGTCAACACTTCGCCCTTGGCCACAGACGCCCCCAGCAGCCGGGCTCGCACCAGGCCCTCTCTCTTGGTGGCGCGGATCAGGCGCACCCTGGGCAGGCCCGACAGCTCCTGGGCCAAGCGCTCCTTCAGGTGCTCTGGGAGGCAAGCAGAGCAGCAAGGGTCACCGGGACCCACCCGGGGCCTCCCTGCTCTGCTTTGCTATGGGATGCCCTCGACTCGCCCAGAACCAGGGGTGGGAGGTTCTGAGGCCCTGGAGGTTAGGGCTGGGGAGGTTCCGTGCACGGCCAAGGACACACACGCCTGTCAAATGCTCTGCTCTGAAGGGGTGAATGGCCTGGTCCCCGAGTATAGCTCAATAAAACTGTATGGAAAGGAACTTCACAGCTTGACTTGTGAACATTAAAAAATAAAAACACACAAGAACCACTGTGTCCCCCAAGGGAGCACTGTGATTAAAGCTTAGTCCCTGGGGTTGTGGTGTTGGGAAGGGGGGGACTTTTGGGAGGGGGTCCCCAATGGGAAGTCCTTACTAAGTCACTGGATACCGACCTCAGAGGGACTGGTGGGACCCTAGCCTCTCTCTCTGCTAATAATTGGAGGTACAGTCACTTGCTTCTGTATGTGCTATTGACAAGACCATCTTGCCATGATATGATGAGGTCAAAAACTGGGTCCAAGCCTGTACCATGCCCTTGAACCTCCAGCACGGACTAAAGTAATCTCTTCTTCATTAGTAGCCTATGTCAGGTACTTTGTTATAGTGACTAAAAGCTGACAAATATACATGATTTTTTTTTTGTTATTAAAACAGTAATTATATTACTAAAATTTTTCTGAGGAGCACTTTACAGTTTATATAGCAGGAACAGGAGTAATGACAGCTAGCATTAAAGAGAGCTGCTATGCTATGCTCTCCCAAGTGATTCATCAATAACTCATCTGACCCCTTAACAATCCTATGAGGTAAATACTAGTACTCTCCCCATCCCATAGAGGGAGACATTGGGGTCTTTGGCAAGTGGCTACGCAACTTGCCAAAGGTCACATAGCAAGCAAGCCAAGGAGCCATAATTTGAACCCAGTGAATCTGTTCCAGATGCCACAGGCTTAACACTGCCTCCCAGAATTCTCTCCTGTAATTTCTCATCTTTATTAAAAGTCAAAAACTTGTCAGAAAGATATGCTCATGCCCATTTGCAGAAAAGGCAAACTGTCGAATGGACACGCCCCTAGGTAGCTGGCCCCCGGGGTCTCCTGAATCTACAGACAGGACTCTGGGACTAGAGGCTGATTCACAACCCTCAGTGGGTCGGGTGGGGCGGGTGGAAACCCACGCAGACAAAGGACAAATGAGAGCACTTCCCCATCCACGTGGGCTTTGGCCCCAGGTCCTCCACCATCTGCCAAGGAGAAAACTGTTCTAGGTTGCTTCGTAACTTATGAAAATGTTTCTCCAAATATCCTTGACACTTAAAAAAATTCATTGGTTGGTTTTATTTTTAAATCCTAAATACGATGCAAATAAGCCAATGGCAGGAACCAGGGAGTGATTTGCAAGCAAAGTGATTAGGGGGCTGAGCTCATGTCTGCCTGAGCCAGTCTCCAGTGTATGGAAGAGGCTGGCACCCTGTGGCAGGCTCTTCCTGACACTGCAGAAACAGGGTCGCTGCAGAAACAGGGTCGCTGCAGAAACAGGGTCGCTGCAGAAACAGGGTCAAGGCAGCTGCTTAACTCCTCCAGAGCAGTGGCTTTAAAAGTCCCCTCGCCACCCTCCCCAAGTACAACAGCTGTGTGGAGGGAGCATGAACCACACCATGTTCTTGCCACTGAGCAGCTATTTAGTCCCATAAAAATAAAATAATGTGGGGCTGAGGTTGTGGCTCAGCGGTAGAGTGCTTGCCTAGCTTGTGCAAAGCCTTGGGTTGGATCCTCAGCACCACATAAAAATGAATAAATAAAATAAGTATAAAAATAAATAAATAAAATAATCTGCTATTGCTGTTAGAAATGGTAGGGGGTTTTTCACTTTACAGTTTTCATAATATTTCATCAAATTAGAAGTTATCATTTAACAAGAGCTAACTATCTGCCAGGCACTGACCCAACACATGACCTACCTTATCTCATTTAATCCTCCCAATGACCCTAGGAGGTAGGAAGGTAGGATTATTCCCCTTTTGTAGGGGCTGAAGCTAAGGTGGGGTCAAGGTGGACACCAGGAAGATCATCGCTCAATATCGTGTGGTCACTAGGTGCTGAAGAGGGATTTAAGCCCTCACAGTGTGGCCTATCACCAGTGTCTACACAGGTAGATATGAAACAATCCCAGAGGAAAAGACAAAGGAAATGGAGGTGAGCACTTACTGTGTGGGGGCTACTACATGAGCACCTACTATGTGCTGGTGGGTACATGAGGTTCTGTCCTTCACATGACCTTGTTTATTTCTCACCACAGCTCCCTGAGTTAGGTGTGGTGGACACACACAGGTGCCATGGCTGAATCAAGGCAAAGGTCACCTCAGACCTAGCAGCCCAGAGCTCAGTGCCTACTAGACTCCTGGCTGGCATGGACACCGCGGCTTGTCCCCTAAGGCTTTTCCCCATGTCTTTTAGCTGAGCACATGACCAGCAGGATAAAGGCGACATTTCCCAGCCTCCCTTGCAGCTCGGTGTGGCCAGGCAGCCACCTTCTGCTCTGTGGGACATGGGGGGAACTTCCAGGCAGTGCGCTGAGAGAGAGGGTGTTCCCTCTGCCCCTTCAGACTCCGGGGGCTGAGCAGAGTGAGTAGGGGGTGAGGAGCCAAGGAGAAGGTGGGAACCTGGAGCAGCACCAAGCCCGAACGCCATCCTAGACTGAATCAGATTTGGGATGTGCGAGAGAGAGCTATTTCTACCTTGTGTGAATCACTGTTATTTTGAGTCTCGTGATGACAGCCCAACACACATGCCAATTAGAACGTATATATGCCAGCTCTGAAGTCAGACGGGCTAGACACAGCACCTGCCGGGGCCCAGGCCCAACAAGCAGGGACTGCTAACCCTCATGGGGGGTCCAGGGAGGGCAGTGTGGCTTGAAACAGGCTCAAACCTCTAAGCCCAGGATTCCACCTTCGCTGAAGCCTTGACATTTCCCCACGATTATGCTCAGCTGCTTTCATTGCAGCCAGTCACCAAGTCCCTGCTAAGTCAAGGCTGGGGCGCACAGGGGCTGCAGAAGCTCCTCCCTGCTCCCAGTTTCTCTGTTGCCTGGATCCACCCCCACCATTGGCCATTCTCCACACAGCAGGCTCCTCAGACTGACCTGGGCCTTCCTGTCCCCCTAAAACCTACTGGTGGCTCCCTGCTGGGCTCACCTTTAAGTTTGAATGCCTTCGGGTGACCTCCAAGGCCCTACCTGATGTGGCCTACCCTCCTGCAACCTCTCCTCCCATGTCACCTCCCATGCTCACTCCAGCTGCTCCTGCTCTACCTGTTTCTGGGCCAGGCCTACTCTCTCTGAGGTCTTCAATAGGCACAGGGGACGCAAGAAGCCTATCCACCCCTCCTTTGTCACTCTCACCGCCACCACTGCCACAGCAGGCCAGACCCTTCCGGAAGCCCAGGTGGGGGCTTACCTCGATCGCTGTAGTCATCCACCAGGATAACTTCTTCTAGCAGGATGTCCGGGGATGTCTCGAGGACACTGTAAACTGTCCGAAGGAGTGTTGACCAGGCTTCATTATAAAACGCTATGACAATGGATGTCCTGGGCAAGTTTTCATAATCATATGTCTTCTCTTTGCATCTGCAAAGAAAAAAATCCAACTTTAGGAATCAAGAGCCCAGCCCAGGCTGTTTTGGGAAATGCGGTGATTCAGGGGACACAGGACAGGTCTCTGGGCTTCCCTCTGGGGAATGGAAAATAATCTGGAGGACCACCCACAGCCCACCACGAGCCACAAGGAATCTCAGGAGATCCTAAGAAAGCTTCTCACCATGACACCCAGCAACCTTGGCCTGTGGGATACTGTTTTCAAGTTGGAAAGCAATTTACAGATCGGAGCAACATACAAACCAGGCAGAACCAGAAGGGAACCAGACTCACTTCTGCCCTGGCCCCACAGCTCTCCTATCTGTCCACGATGCTCCGATCCCACTGCCAGGCCTTTGCTCAGCCTGTTCCCTTGGCCTGGGATTCCCTTTCCTTCCTCTCTACCTGGCAAACTCCCTGTCCTTCAAGAGTAGCTCGGCCCTATTCTCTGGGAACCCTGTCCCTGTTGGGGCAGATGCTGGGCCCTGTGCTCCGCCAGCACCCAGCTCCTCTCCGCTCCAAGTGCCGCTCACAGTATTGCTGCTTGCATGCTGTGCCCCTCCCTACCTTCGCCAGCCCCCAGCAGTGACCACGTGTCACATGTGCACAAATGAGAATCGTGGCCAGAACACACGGACATCCGGAGAAGGGCTCTGCAGAGGGCACAACTACCTCCCCAGGGTCCAAGTCCTCCCACTGCACCCTGATTGGCAGTCATGGGAAACAATAAGCTCCTTCTTTGTGGGGTAGTCTCTGCTGTCACTCTGCACTGAAGGTTCCCTGATTGGCAGAACGCTATCCTCAGAATGACGGACAACAAACTCCCAGTGCCACAGGACTGACCAAGGGCAGTGTTGGCAATTACCAGCCAGAAGTGCCTGATGGCAAGGTAGGGAGACACCATGGGTCACCAGAAGAACCAGGGTTTAAAACATGGGGGTTGGCGGAGGGATCAGCAAGGTATGGAGAAGGGGATCAATGCTGAAGGCCAGCTGGGCTACCTGGGCAGCTAAGGCAAGACCTCACCGGACAGGCTGAGGACAGGAGAGGAGAGGCAGAGCTAAAGGGGACAAGGTGTGACGCTAACGTCTGTTGACTGTGCTACGTGCCAAGCACTACACCAGGGGACCTGTATCTGAACCAGTCGGTCACCAAGTACTTCCCCATCACCTACCACATGTCAGTGTGACAAGGTCCCAGCTCTCATGGGGCTTACCTTCAGGGGGACATTACATTCTGGTGTCATGAAGGCAGAGGGCACCTAGCCAGAGGGAGCTAGGTCCTAGAACACCATGGAAACATTAAATAGCGTGGACCCAGAGGAAGGCTTTGTGCTCCACATAGGGGAAGTCTGGTCCCCACTCAAGGTGAGAAGAATTCAGCTCCATCTTTTGGAAGGAAGGAGACTGAAGAATCTGTAGACATGTTTAAAACCACCACACAAGAAGGCAGCAGAGACATGTGACTTCCAGGAGTGGGTCAGAAGATATCAATGTTTCCTTCTTGTTCCTTCAGTGGAATGTTCCATTCATTCTGGAGAAAGCCAGCTGCCATGTTGTGAGGACACTCAAGCAGCTAAGTGGAGGAACTGATGGGCATGGAACCAGGGCTTCCTGTCAATACCCAGGACAAACTTTCCAGCCATGTGAGTAAGCAGAACCTGTGGTCCCAGTCAAGCCTTCAGATGATAAAACATGCAGGCACCATTTGGCTGTGACCTCCTAAGAGACTCCAAGCCAGTTCCACCCAGTCCAAATCCCTGGCTCTGCCTCTCCTCTCCTGTCCTCAGCCTGTCCGGAAACTATGTGGGATAATAACTGCTTGATGTTGTTCTAAGTCATTAAGCTTTGTGATAATACACACCTTTAAATAAAACACAAGAAACTATCGGAGAGACTCAAACTGAGACATTTAATAAACCAACGGTGCTATCTATTCTCTTTAAAATTCTCAATGCCATAAGAGACAAAGGCTGAGGAACTGTTCCAGTCTAAAGGAGACCAAAGAGACATAATAACATCGGGGTCACACCTGATTCTCACTTTGAAAAAAAAGCTGCTATAAAAGTTAATTAATTCCAATAACTCAGGAGGCTGAGGCAGAAGGATAGCAAGTTAAAGGCCAGTCTCAGCAGCTTAGCAAGACCCTGTCTCAAAATAAAATAAAAAGGGCTGGGAATACAGCTCAGTGGTAGAAGGCTTACTAGCTTGCACAAGGTCCTGGGATCAATCCCCAAGACCTCAAAGAAAAAAATTTGAAACCTAATATTATATAACTTTCTTGACTTTGACAACTACATCATAGTATCATGAGAGATTGTCCTTGTTCCTGGAAAAGACATGCCAAAGAAATAACAAGTGAGGATTGTCATCTTTGCAACTTACGCCCAAATGAGTACAATATGTTAGTAGACATGTTGGAAGATAAAAATTATAACAATGATAAGTGAATCTAGGTGAAGAATTTGCAGGACTTCATTGTGCTACTCTTGTCAATTTTTCCAATAATGAATTTTTCAAAATTAAAAGCTTAATATAAAAATAAAGAAAAAAGTTGGAGCACTGCAAAAAGCATACCCAAGCTCTAAGTCAATTCTGGCCTATAGATGGGTACCTCAACCTTAGTGGCCTTTACAAAGCTCTCCTTAATCTCATTCTTTCCTGAATCTACCAAAACACTCCCCTCCTCCATACACATGTCATAGCAAGTGGAAAACATGTGTGGAAGTTCAAAAAGGTTAACAAGTGTATCTGCATTATTAAGACCCTGGGTACTCAATAAGATGCACAGAATATCTGTGTAGTGCCGAGGTGCAGCACACAAGGCGCCTTGCAGTGAATTAATTGCTTACTGCTATAGTCTGGATCTAGACTGGCCTCCAAAGGCCCATGTGTTAAAGGCTTCATCCCTAGATTGGTGCTAAGAGGTGATGGAGCCTTTAAGAGCTGGGGCCCATGGAAGTTTTTGGGTCACTGAGACAGCACTCTCAAAGAAGCTTGTGGGGCCCAGTCTCTTCATCTTTCATTTCCAGTCATGAGGTAAGGAGTTTGCTCTGCCACATGTGCCACCACAGGCCTGAAGCAATGGAGCCAATCAATCTTGGACTAAACTGTGAGCCAAAATAAACCTTTTCTTTTTGTAAGTTTATTTATGTCAAGTTATTTGTTACAGCAATGGAAAGCTGCTTAATACATTGCATGGAAAAAAATGTTTTGTGAAATCTAAGGATGTTTTCTAATCTTTATAAAAAAGATACAGATAAAACTTAGTTTTGAGGGTTGGGGTTGTGGCTCCGTGGTACAGCGCTCGTGAGGCCCTGGGTTTGATCTTCAGCACCACATAAAAATAAATAAAATAAAGATATCATATCCAACTACAACTAAAAAATAAATATTAAAAAAAATAATACAGATTCTTAAAAAAAAACTTAGTTTTGAACATGCTCAGGTTCAAAGAGAAATGGGTGAAAAGAAAGATAGTGAAGTGAGGTTCTTCAAGTAAAGTTTATTCAATGTCAAGAACTGTCCTTTAGTCTGATATTGCATCTTTACTCTTTTGGATTAAAATTTATTTCTTCTCAGCTTGGACAAATAAAAGTCAGAACTGTACGTCAGCTCTCTTCAGTTTTTTGTTTGGGTTTTCACTGCTTACTGAAAATCAAAGATGCAATGCCACCATCCTAGAATGTCTAGCTGGACTCTGTGTCACCCAAATCACAAGCAGGTTGGGTGCCAACTTGGCAGTACATATCTAGATCTACAAAATGTTCCTCTTCTCTTGGATCTGGTATCACTATATTTTAGAATGTCTTGCCGAAGGAAACAATCTGATATCGAGTAGGTTCATTGTTTAAAAAAAAAAATTCTTTATAACATGATTTATAACAGCAAGAAGCTGCAAGCAGTCTCAGTGTCCAGCAGGAAAGAAGCAGAGATAGGGCTGCATGAAGAAATGCTATACATCCATCAAAAATGACTTTTTCAGGGCTTGCCTAGCATGCATGAGGCTCTGGGTTCAATCCTCAGCACTACATAAAAATAAAAAGCAAATAAAATAAAGGCATTCTGTCCATCTGCAACTACAAAAATTTTTAAATGACTTTTTCAGAGATTATTTAATGATAAAAGAAAATGATCGCAGCTTGGGAGGCTGAGGTAGGAGGCTGAGGTAGGAGGATCACGAGTTCAAAGACAGCCTCTGCAAAAGCAAGGAGCTAAACAACTCAGTGAGACCCAGTCTCTAAATAAAATAGAAAATAGGGCTGGGGATGTGGTTTTGTGGTCGAGTGCTCCTGAGTTCAATCCCTGGTCCTCCTCCCCACAAAAAAGAAAATTATGACATTTTGTTAAATCAAAAGAGTAAGGGGGTGCTGGGGTAGTAGCTCAGAAGAGGAGTGCCTGCCTTGCACGTGTGAGGCACTGGGTTAGGTCCTCAGCACCACATAAATAAATAAAATAAAAAGCATTGGGGCTGGGGATGTGGCTCAAGCGGTAGCACGCTCGCCTGGCATGCGTGCAGCCCAGGTTCGATCCTCAGCACCAAACAAAGATGTTGTGTCCGCCGAAAACTAAAAAATCAATATAAAAAATAAAATAAAATAAAAAGCATTGAGTCCATCTACAACGAAAAAATTAAAATTGCTCAAGCACTTAAAAAAAAAAAATCAGGGTGCAGGTCTGTAAATAGCCCATTCTACAAACAATGGGTGCATGTGTGTGCACTCACATAAAAACAATAAACAGTAGAAGACCAAGGCCCAAATGTCATCAATGGTGATTTCTGAAAAGTGGGATGACCACTGGTTCTTACTTAATTCTTTTCTTTTTCTGCATTCTAAAGTTGTTCTACAATAAACATGCACTGTTTTTATAATCACACAGAAAGTTTATTTGTTAAAAGCTAAGTTATTTTTTGTCAAATGCCTTCATTGAGCAGTAATTTAATACTCTGCTCTCTCTTTTTTCCTTGGCCTGGTATAGTTTCTGGGTCTTTCTCTAAAACATCTCCTGAGAGGCTGCGGATGTGGCTCAGGGTGGAGTGCCAGCCAAGCATGCCCCAGGCCCCAGGTTCAACCCCCACTACCAAAACATAAATAAGTAAATAAATAAATAAATAAATAAGTAAAAGTAAAACATCCCCTAAAGCCACTCACCATTACAAATGACTCCAAAATTGCTTTCAGAAGGAAAAGGCTTTTTCTGTTTCCTGACTGATAGAAGCTGCATTTTGGTAAAAAGCTGTGCACCCTTCCATGAGACAGGGACAGCCAGGCATCACGCGAGGGTTCTGCTTTTGCCTTGAGATAAGAGGAAGCTAGGAGCTGAATTCCATGTGAAATCATAAGCCATTCTGTCACTGTCTCTGGTATTACTGTGTCTCCAGATCGTTTATCTTTACATTAAGGTTATCACATAACTGTCTTCTAGAAAAATAACAGAAACTCACATCCTCTGCAGAACAGGCCGGGGAGAGCTAACAGTGCATTTTACCTGCCCTGAATCCTTTCTCCTTTCTTCATGACGCTGCACCTTGATTTCTTTCAGGAATCGGGCCTCCTGACTCTCAGTCTATGTGGTTTCCAGTAGGCTGGACAGACACCAATGCATGATCTTGCACACACACACACACACACACACACACACAAACACACACACACTCCTACCTCAAACCTGTCCAATTAATATTTTCCAGCTGACAGCATTTGTATCCTTGAATCCAAGGCACAGCATAACATAAACCTTCCTCTGACCCTTGTCTTTTTCTGGGCTAGAAGCTAGTATTCTTTTCTTTATATTTAATTGGGTGTTTAGTTACTGACAACCAAAAGAATCCTGACTAATATATATTATCCTATGTATTAGTCAGGATTCTTTTGGTTGACAGTGACTTATCCGTATTTTTTAAAAAGTGAATAGAGGATTTTAGGCAAAAGATCAGAAATAGATAATAGAACTGCTAAATTAGTAGTGAAGAAAATGGAATGAGATGGGGGGAAGCCCCACCAAAAAGGGACAAGGAAAACGAGAGAGAAAGACATTAAGAAGAGCATAACAAATAGCATAAACTAAGTTGGCATCCGAAGATATCTGTAAGCACAATAAATATAAATGGACGTAAATATCTAGTTAAAAGTCAAAGACTGTCAGTCTAGAACTTTTTTTTTATGACAACACAAAGTAGAGCAACATTTTTTTCAAAAACACTCCTCAAGTAGATGGATAGAGGGGAAGAACAGGGAAGGGAAAAGTTATAATGAAAACGCTGACCAAAACTGAACAGGTTCTGTGGAATCTAAGGTACTGACTCAGAGAAAGCAAGCCGCTCTGATATCACGGGATGCGTCTACTAAGAATTAACAAAACACCCTGCGATTTACATCCTCATGGGGGAAGCAAAAGTAACATCCATACCATGTGAGATGTTTTACAAAGATAATTTTGTTAGGAGAACAGACAAGCAGGCTAACTCTCTGCAGAAAGAGAAATCCTGTCCAAGTCCCTCCTGCGGATTCCAGCAGGACACTTGGTTTTGCTGAATGACCTATGTAGAGTGACTCTGAGACTCTGTCATCCCAAATCTCAATCCCTGATCTCAGGCACACATCCACAGTTGTAACATTAACAAGATTAAAATCAGAGCAAGCAGTCAAGAACCACAAAGCAATTACATGCGTTCCTGGCCAATGGTGCACAGAAGAGAACACTGGTGTTCACATACATTGTGCTCCTGGAGGTGCACAGGGTGAAATGCACAGCTACAGGCCCACTGCCTCTCCACTTGTTCTTTGGCTACATGGGTCAGAGTGCTATGGGCAATGGCACTATCTCAGTGATCATCTCAATGCTCCTGTATTTTATGAAAACTAAAAATGTTTTAAATTTAGGTACAACAGCATTTATAATCCCTTGCTTGTGGCCTACTTCCTGAGTGACGGGGTTGTTACCACTAGTTTCAATGGCACTTGACTTCTTATTAATCCCTGCTCCCTCTAACTTTCGTATTCCCCGCACCAGCCAAAGCACCACCCTGAATCTTCCGAGTCAGAAATCCACAGACACTAGATCAGCAGCTTTCGACCTCGCTGCACATTACAAGCAGCCTAAATTCTGATTTAATTGTTCCAGCCAAGTTTCCTGGCATCAATGTCTTTAAAAAGTTCCCCCAGCTATCTGGCATCCACTTTGGCTTGCTATCATCGCAGAGCACAAGTTCCCCCTCCTCACTAGGATCAAATGAGAGGATATTTGTGACAGCGGTACAAACCCCATATTTACTACATGATCATTCAAGGAGTCCATCATTATCCTCTCAAGTCAGTACTGTGGCAGATAGAAATAAAACTGTGCTCTAATCCAAAGGCATGTGAATGATCAGATTCTACATGGGTCTTAACAGAAGAATAGCCAACCTCCAAGATATCTCTTTCTTGGTCTGGCCCCATCCAAGGGGGCAGACACACTGAATTGTGAATTGATTGATGATTTTTTTTCTTTTTGTTTCTTTATGTATACTAAAATTTCTAGAGCAAATATCGACATTATAATTAAACAGATAAATAATTGTCCTCACCCCAAAAGGGGAAAATGGACAAAAGATCTGGATTGTAGGCCAGCTCTATCTCGGACCTGCTTTGTGACCTTAGGGGTATGGCTTTTCCTTTGGTTTGACTGGATGTCCCCTTAGGACCCTCTCTCCTCTGACATCCAAGGATCTCACCCCTGCACTGTTAACTAATAATCTGCCATGCTAGTTTCTCAGGCTTAACAGCAACACTCTGAGTAGCTTCTCACTATTTCATTGACTGGAGTCTACTCTTATCTGTGGTCTCATTTTCAGTTAGCCAGTCAACCACAGACCAAACATATTAAATGAAAAACACCAGAAATAAGCAATTCATGTTTCGAACTAAATGTATGCCCTTCTGAGTACCATGATGAAAACCCATTCCACCTGGAACATGAATCATCTCTTTCTCCAGTGTATCCACATTGTATATACTACCCACCCGTTAGTCACTTAGCAGCCATCTCCATTACAGTTCTTGGGTATCACAGTGCTTAGTATATAGGTTCACTGCTATCCTCAGTTCCAGGCATTTACTGAGGATCTGGGAACCTACCCCTGAGAATAAGTGAGGAATTACTATATAATAAAAGTGAGACTTTATTCAAGGCCCTGAACCTAGTGACCACTCAGAAACTGCCTCAAAGTCTGGCCCAGCTGAGACTCAGACAACTCAAGTCCACCCCTCTCTCAGGCTAGGTGAGAATAAGGAAACAGGTTCTGCAGCAGGAATTACAGGCAGGGACACTTACACGCCCATCATGCTGGGTTTGGATTAACTTCCCAGGGTCAATACAACAGCAGGATCTATTCGCCAATCCTGAACACACAGGGCAGCTGCATCACCATGGAGACAGGACACCATAAGCCTCACAGGTCATCCACATTCACAACCAACCTTAAACAATAAAGGAAGTTGGACCCAGACAAGAAAAACTTTATGATCAGTTTCCGGATAATTCTCAAAAGCAACCTCCTGAGTATGTTCTAAGCAATACGGAAAGGAGGAAAAAATTATGAATGAGTACACAGTGTGTTCCCAGGTGTTAATCTTATTAAGTTCAAGGTTATGTTCTTTCTGCCCACTTTTATGTACTGACTTTTATGAGTTTCCTCTTTTGCAGATGGGGAAACTGAGGCTCCGAGAGCCTAAATAACCTGTCTAAGATCACAGAGCTGGTGAGCAAAAGAAGCCAGGATTTTATCTCACAGGTGCCAGGGTTAAACCCTGGGTGTGACCTGAAAGTTTCCCCTTGACCTGGTTTCTGTGAGCACCTTCGGGGTTTCAAGGAGCTAAGCATGTATTAAGCAGCTTTGCCAAAGGAGGGGAGCAGCTATCAAGTCCAAGAGCATTTTACTCAAAAACAACAACAAAATCAACATTAAAAAAATGACTCCAGCAGAAGCAGGGGGCTAGGTGTGAGCAGATTCTGAAAAGCAGGGAGGACATGAAATTCAAGCCCATCAAAACTGCCTGAGGTCAGCACAGTGCCAAGGGGGCCCTAGGGTCACAGTCTCCCAGGGCTGGTTCCCCCATCTTCCAGCTGAGGGTCACCTACCCTCTCTGCCTGTTTTCCAGACTGCCCCCTCTGGCTCCAACAGGAAACCTCCAGGGCCCTCTTTCAGTAAGGTCTGAAAGGAGGAGGTTCAAGTGGGAACTGGAAGATCCTTGACGACTCAAAGTACAGAGGCCAAGTGGTGGCAGCCCCCTGGCTTTCCTCCTTCGTGTTCTCTTGCCTCCCTCCCCCACTTATAAAGGGGCACAATTAGCTGGGTCAGCGGCTCCAACAGGAACTAGGCCTCTGATCACACTGGCCACACCGCACCACCCACAAGATCAAGCAAGGGTTGGACCAAGGCCAAAGGTGCCCTTCCCATCAAGCGCTCCTTTCCACCTGCCTACACCCGAAGCTCAGGAGTCCAACTCCCAAGGAGAGGGAAGGAGGCTTTCAGGCTCCGTCTTTCAGCCACTTTCACCTCCCCTGCTGTGTTCCTCTCTCCAGATTCTTGTGGGTGAGACCCACAGGAATGAATGGAGCCAGGCTTGCCCCAGGAGCAGCTACATGTGCAGAGGTGTGGCCATCCTTCGGGGCCGAGCTGTACTCACCTTAAACCTGTCCGCTTAACCCCGATCCCCACCCTTTGCAGAGCAGAATGACAACTTTCCAGGAGCAGGGAGCCAAGGCACCAGCTAATAACAGACTCGTCAATTTCTGAGACTTTCCCACGTCCGTGTCTTTCAATTTCCCGCCTAACCGCACCCCATCTGACTCCTTCCACTGCCTTCCGTCTAGGACGACTCGATAGGACGCGCGCCGGTTCCCGCAGCCACTTCCCAGGTTCCGCATCCGCGGCCCGCTGGACTCACAGCGGGTTCCAGCGCTCAGGCAGGCGGCGGTGCAGCGAGATGCGGTCGCTGAGGTAGGTGTTGATCTGGTGCAGCCGCACGCTCTCCTCCTGCAGCCGCAGCTCTTCGCCCTCCAGCTGCAACCGCACCGCCTCGCCCCGCGCGCCCAGTGCGTCATCAGGCACCGGCGGCCGCGGCAGCACCGGTTCGCGCCGCCCCGTGCGCGGGATGCGCTGGGGTCTCAGCTGGGTGTCCCTGGCCCCGGCTCCAGCCGTGGGCCCACGTCGTTCCCGCAGTTTCCAGCCCAGCCCGGCCAATGCTAGCAACACCAGCACGGCCAGCAGCGCCTCCCGGCCGCGCCGCAGCCCCCGCGGGCAGCGCCGCCGCGCTGCGCGCCCCAACATGCGCCTGCCAGCTGCGGCCAGCGGTCGGCGCGCCCCGAGCCGGCGGCCGGAGGCCGGACCCGGATCCCGGAACCGCGAGCCGCCCCGCCCCTGGCCCGCCCCAGGCCCGCCCCACCTGCGCACCGCCCCTTCCCGGCGGCAGCCAATGCTGCACCCCCACCTGAATGGGCCCCCACGTGGGCGGACTTGGGCTTCCTTCTCCGGCTGGGGTGCGTAATTAGGGTGGTCGCCGAAGAAGACCTAGCTTTGCTCTCCTCAGTCGCAGAGCGCTGAAGATTTTACTGCCCTTATCTCATCTGCTCTTTACACTATTCATTTAAGAGGATCACCCCGGATTGTCAACTCCATTTTACAGATGAGGAGGACACTTGAGGCGCAGTGAGGCTGTCTCGCTGACTCCCGCAGGGCCAGCCCAATACCATACTGTTTTGGGGCCCTGGAAATAAACCCCTCGAAGGGCTCCCTATTTGTCCAAAGCTGTGTATCCTATCCTTCACTTACCAGGACACCTCCAAGAAACTGATCAAAGGAGCAAATTATACCTTCAGAAAAACACATAAATTGCACATACACACCCAGGGCATCCATTAGTGATAAGTACCCCAGGTCTTGGCTGAAAGTTTTTTGGGGGGAGGGAAAGAGAGAGCTCTAAGGGTGCTGGAATAACCAGGCCACGACTGGGCTGAGGGATGCGACTTCCTCTTAGGGGCAAAATAAAAGAATGAGGCTAGATAAACACTGCAGCATTTACCTCCCATCCCCAGGTAAGGAGGGAAGCCAGGCTTTGCTACTCTAAGCCTTGATACATGCTGTTTCCTCTGCTTGAAATGCCCTTCCCACTAAGCCATGCTCGACCAGCCTTTTAGGCAAACATATTTCAAGAGTGCATCATCCCCTTGTGTTAGTCAGGGTTCTGCTGGAGAAACACAACCAGTGGGAGGTATATTAAGAGATTAATTACAAGGAACCACACAACTGTGGGGGGTTGGTTAGGCGAATCTGAAATCCACCCGCAGGTCCTCAGCAAGGACAGACAGAACTTAGACATCAGCTGAGACTGCAGTCCACATGCAGATTTTTTTTTTTCCAGGTCAGCCTGTCTTCTGCTCTTAGGTCTTTTAGCAGAGTGAGTCAGGCCCATCCAGATAATCTCCATTAGTTAAAGTCAACTGATTACAGATGTTAATCACATCCACATTCACTGCAATGCCCAGATGAAGTTTGATTGAATAGCGGGGGTTAGAGCCTATTCAAGTTGACATCTCTTGTTTCCTACTGCTGTCATAACATACATAAATGATTCTTTAAAAGAGCAGAAATCTGCTCTCCTGCCGTTCTGGAAGCTGGATATCTGAGCTTGAGGTGTCACCAGGGCACTACTTCCTTGAAGGCCTCAGGAGAGAGCTGTTCAATAGCTTTCTCAGTTTCTGGTGCTGCCAACAAGGCTTAGCATTCCTTGGCTGTGGCTCCATAGGCCCAGTCTCTGCCTCCACAGTGACACAGCTTTCTTCCAGGGCATTTCTGTCTGGGTGTCTATAAGGAGCATCTGCCATAGACAGGCTAGGACATGCTGGGACTCACTAAGTTGCCAGCCATAAGGAACAGCAGCCATTGAACTGCTTAGTCATGTGTGTTTGCAATTGATAAGGAGCTGCAAGAGGCACTAGCCATAGTGGTGTCAAGTGGGACTCCTGAGTATAATAGTCCCTTTACCCTGATGCTTAGCAATGACTGGTTACAATTGATAAGGAGCACAGCTCCATGGACATGTGCAAAGAACATGCATGCCCAGTTGCAATTACATCACCTCACTGGACATAACCAATAGACATTGACTTTCACTAGGTGTAACCAGTCACCAGCGTATACCACCAACTTGGAAGTGTATTTAAATTGCTGGTCCTGCCACATTGAAGAGTTTTTGCTCCAAGGACATCCAAGAGACTGGCCACCTTGCTGTTCTGCCCTGGACTGACTCCACCATTCCCTGACATCCAACCATTAGCTGGAGAGAACCACCAGGCAAGGACAACGTGTGCTCTTTGGCTAAGAGAAGTCACGTGGCATCAGAGATATTTTGGGGCTCGTGGTTGCCCTAAGATTGTGTGATTTGCTTATAGTGTTTAATTAGTGTGCACTGAATACTAGTTGGGGTGCTCCCACACACCCAACACTTTTTGCATTAATCATTTATATTTGGTGATTGATGTGATAGAATATATGTTTGCATTTAAAGACAATCCACCTTCAAGTAATTATTACTAGCACTGCTCACAACAGTGTCCCTTTTACTCTTCTAGAAGAGTCATATTGGATGAGGGACTACTCTGAGGACCTCATTTTAACTTGATTCTATCTGGAAAGACTCTAATTCCAAATAAGGTCACATTCATAGTTACTGGAAATTAGGACTTCAAAATGTCATGGGGGGTGGGCACAATTCAGCCCTCACTACCATCACGCTTTGTTAAGGCATTTGATACATTGAACAGTGTTGAATCCACACCCTGCCCTCATAAGCAGAATGAATGAAAAGATTTAGAATATGAGCTTCGAGATCCCAGAGCTTGGTACAGAGTCACAGTGCGTGCCCAGAGCATCAGCAGCTGCCTGCCATCTCACCCGTGACCTGCTTAGGTGTGGGTCTGAGTTCACTGGGGGTATCTGAGGAAGGGCACAGCCTGGTGAAGTGCAGGGTCGGGCTACTCCCCAAAGACAACAAACACAATTCCCCAAGGAGCCTCTGTGGTTATCTAGTCATCATCTAATCAGGGAGTTTTCAAGATCTTTGAAGAAGCCCAGGGGACCATCCCACAAACAAAAAGTAAGCTGACTGGGTGGGGCTCCAGTTTCCCTCCCTGAAGCCAGAGCATTAGTGTGTTTATCTGGTACTTTGAGCTTCCTTATAGACTGCATATCCTCCTCCCTGGGAACCGGTACAAGGAACTGGTGATTAAAAAAAAAAAAAAAAAGTGTTGTCCAAAGCCATGGCTTGGGGGTAGAAGAACAGGAAATAGCAAGGAGTAAAAAGAAAAAAGAAACTGCCAAATGTCTGCCAATATCCTTTCTCTTCTTTCTTAACAGTACAACCCAACCTCCCTTTCTTCCTTCAATCCATCCTTCCTTCTCTCTTTCCTTTCTTTCTCCTTCATGACAGGGTCTCACTATGTTGCCCAGGCTGACCTCAAACTCCTGAGCTCAAGTGATCCTCCTACCTTGGCCTCCCAAGTAGCTGGCACTGCAGGTATATGCCACCACACCCACTTAGAAGCTTTGATTTTTTAATTTGTTTCTCTTGGTAGAATAAAGACTAGGTTTCCCAGCTTCCCTTACAGCCAGGAATGGCCATGTGACTAAATGTGCCACTGATGGGCCACTAGTGGTGGTGTCAAGTGGGACTCCTGAGTACAGTAGTCCCTTTACCCTGATTCATTGTCTGTTTTGGTTCCTGCAGTCTCCCATGGTCAACCACCGTCTAAAAATATTACATGAAAGATTCCAGAAATAAACAAACTCATAAATTTCAAGTTGCATGCCCTCTGAGCAGCATGGTGAAATCCCCCACTGCCCCAAACTGTTCTGCCTGGAACATGAATCATCTTTTTGTCTAAAGTGTCCATGCCGTATTACTGCCTGTCACCTAGTAACCCTCTTGGTTATCACACCAACTGATGAGATTTCACAGTGCTCTGGGAGTGTTCTAGGAGCCCTTATTTTTCTTAATAATGGCCCCAAAGTGCAAGGTGACAATTGGGATAGTCAATGAGATGCTGTAAAGTGGTTCCTTTAAGTAAACATGTGAAAGTTCTCAACTGAATCAGGAAAGATAAGAAACCATGTGCTAAGGTTACTAAGACCTGCAGTACAATAAGATATTTTGGGAGAGAGATGACTCGTAACTTTTATTATAGTATATTGAAATGATTTTCTTAATTTATTATTATTTATTGCTAATCTCTTGATCTATTTATAAATTTAACTTATAAGTTAAACTTTATCGTAGATAAAATATAGGAAAAAATACAGTATATATAATGTTCAGTACTGTCCGAGATTTCAGGCATCCACTGGGAGGTCTTTGACTATATCCCCTGCTAATAATGCAGGGGGTGGGAGCCTGTGATAGTGTCTTTAAAGGACACTTCTTTATCCTTCCTTTTCCTGGCCAGATAGTAGATATGAAAACTTGGGTCATGAGGTAAAAGTTATCCACTGAGAGAATGGTGAAACAGAAACTTAACCCTGTGGACCCTCGACCAGTCCTGACTCTCTCCTCTGTGAAAGAGACGTAAATGTCTGTTCATTTAAGTCACCGTCTTTGTGTTTTCCATCCTATGTAGCCAGTTTGAATCCTGACTCATACAAAGGACTAATTGCAAGAGAAGTACCACCAGACCTGGCTCTGGTAGTTGGGCAATTGTGAAACTAAGCTGCAAATTCTTTAATCCTTCCTCTTTGGAATAGGCAAGCCTCTAACTATTCAATCAGTAGACTGTGGGAGATGGAGGCTCTGAGACACCTGAAGCCACTCCCACTTTGCCCAACCTTCAGGTAATCTCAACTGTGGCCCCAGGCAGCATGGAACAGAGAAGAAAGATGCCTTATTCAAATCCCTGGCCACAGAGTCCACAGGCAGAAGACAGTGGTTGTTTTACAGCATGATGCTTTGGGATGGTTTGTTACGCAGCAAAGGGAACTAGAACAAAGGAAGTATTTTCTCCGTCAGGAAATACTGAGCATCTACTGTGCTCTCAGCGCCATGCTGCAGGACCAGGCATGCTCTAAGAAGCAAGTGTCAAAGAGAAACAAAGTCAGATGCTAGTTAAAGTGTGAAGGACAGATTTAGTCAATAGTATACTATTGCTGCAGGGTGGAGGGTCAGGGTGCACTGACCCCAGCTTTGTTTGTAGGGAGGTGGCTGAGTGTTTCAAAAGGGACTGAAGGAGAAGTCGGGGAGAACAGGGACCCAGCGGAGCCAGGGAAGTGAATAATTACAAAGGCTTGGTCTGTGTGCATGCTAATTAGGTCAGCTGTGTCTGTTAGCTGACATCATCAAAGTCAAGATTCCATTCTCCCAGAGCTGGGAGAGAGAGGCCCATCCCCTCTGATGATTCCTTTTAAATGAATGGCTTCCAGGTCCTTGTGCTCCTGAATGGTAAGAAATACATAGTTATCTCAAAGAAATAGAGGGAGGGTTCACAGTCAGAAGCCCTTTTTAGACTATGCTCTAAGAAGGGGAAGCCAAAGGCCTGGGGTAAGTTCTGGCTACCACAGTGCACTCTTCAGGGACCCCTGTGCTCTGTGGATGCTTCAGGGATCCCAAGTCACCCTATAGATGTGCCCTTGTGCTATTAGAAACTATGCTGGTGTTTGCTTAAGTCTGAACATGAGCGAATGTTAAGAGGCTGCAGTTGAGAAGAGAGCTCAGAAGAGCCTGGCTAAAGTTAGGTCAAGGCAAGAATCTTGGACACAAGATCTGTTTTTGAAAACGTGGTGCTGAGCCTAATGGAGTAATCACACATCAAAAAGATAACTTCCTAGAGTTGTAATGGGTGAAGAATTACAAGGTGTTGAAAGGGTTTATTGTCTAGTTGATGGGTTTAGGGAAACTGAGAAAGCCCTGCAGGCTCCAGTAGCCTTGGAGAGCTGAGATGATATCTTGGGTTAGTCTGGCACTCCCTCTGCTGGGGCTTCCTGGGGAGAACTGGTGAAGGCTGTATCTTCTGTTTGTTTTACCAGGGGGAATCAGGTCCACACCTTTGAATCCATTCTTCTCAAGCCAAAAAAGTTCCAGAAACACAACTCTGGCCCAGTTTCCTAGTTTTACAGATGGGGAGTTTGAGATACAGGGTGGGGAAGGGCCTCTGACAACTTGGTGGCTCAGGTGGAGGTCGGATACAGCCTGCAGATCTCTTAACTCCAGAGACCACCCCCACCCCTGTCCCGGGTTCTGGAGCCGGGTGGGGCTTGGGTGAGCCATGGGGAGAAGGACAACCCTGTGCTGCTATCAGTCTCCTGTGACGGTGCTCCACCACAGTGCCCAGGGGCCTGCCTACTTCTTCCCAGGTGGTGCTAGAAGGCAGGTGTGCTGCAAAAGGCCTGGATCTGTGCCCCTGACCTCTGTTCAAACATCCAACACATTTAAGATCTGTGGTCAGATTAGAAAACAGACAAAGATTACAATTCATGAGGATGCCAAGTTGGAAGGCTTCCCCATAGAGGCTCCTGGCAGAGAAAGGAGCAATGGAATTAGGTCTTACAAGACATAGGTTAAAGCCCCAAGTAGTAGATACATGCTGTTTGTTATTGAGCACCATTGGGTGTTGCAAATTGCTAGACTCATCTCACCCTAATGTCAACCTTGCAAGGAATACAGACGAGGAAACTTAGGCTCGGAGACATGAAGTAAAAGAAAGAAAAAGAAGCAGGGAGAGAGAGAGAGGAATCCAGCAATAAAAGTATCAGATAAAAGAAATCAGAGGCCACTATGGAAATGATTTATACATTTGACTATTAAAATGTTTTTAATTCTATAAGGCTTCAAAAATAATACAAAGCCAAAAGGCAAATCAGAAAAAGATATTTGCAGATAGCATTTACCCAGCATGTGAATCACTACAGAAATGAAAAGAACAAACAGAAATAAAAATGGTCAAAGGATTTAAATAGATTGTTCCTCTCCAAATGGATATAAACAGTTATAAAAGTATGAAAATAGGCTTAAGCTCCCTGCTTAAAACGTATGCAAATTAAACTTCTTCTGCAATCTTTCTTCATCTATCAGATTGGCAAAGACTTAAGAGGCTATTAATTCTGGTATTGGCTAGGAGGTAAATAAACATACCCTCATACTCTCTCAGTGGAAATGTAAACTGACATAACCTTTTGGAAAGCAATTAGGCACCATCTATTAGAAATGTTAATGTTAATATCCTTTTGATTCTGCAATTCCACAACTAGGAAATTATCCAACAAAAATAGACTCACAAATGCTCAAGAGATACACATAAGGAAGTTTTATTGGAGTATTGTATATTAAAGCTAACAGTTGGAGTTGGATGCAGTGGCACATGTGTCCAGCAATCCCAGCTACTCAGGAGGCTGAGGCAAGATGACTGCAAGTTCCAGGTCAGCCTGGACAACTTGTAAGATGCTATCTCAAAATAAAGAAATAAAAATTCCCGGTATGAAAAAAAAAAAAAAAGAAAGAAAGAAAGAAAAGAAAGCCAGCAGTTGGAAACAACCTAAATATCCAACATTAGGAATTATAAAGCATTGCACATCCATACCATAACATAATATGTAACACAGTGGCATTAACAAGCATGGCCTATGGCAAGATGTTAATGTACAAATGTGTTTAAGACACAGTAAATACGGAAAAGCAAGTTGGAGCTGAATAGTATGATCCCACTTTAGTAAAATAATGAACATGCAAAAGGTAATATCTAAAGGAATATTTTGTGGAACCATTAATTGTATTATATTTATTTCTGAAGAATGAGATTCTGTGGTCCTTTCATGTTCATTCAATTTCTTTACTTTTTCACCATTATTTTTTTTATTGATCGCCTACTATTTGGTGGACAGTGTGCTGGACTGTGGGAAGTCAGTGGTGACCAGCACCCAAAAGCATTCATCACAAGGAGCTTGTATTCTATATTTGTACAACATCAATTCTTTGCAACATCATTACCTTATTAGAAAAGAAAGGAAGTTGAAAGTAAATATTCTTTAGAGATTATTTATTTCTGAGCCTTCTTGACCTCCTTCAGTCTGGTCAAGGAGTTGACCACCTGTTCCATCTTTCCAATCTGTTTCTTCTCTTTCTTACCTAGACCATTTTTTTCTGCCCCAGTGTGGCCCAGTCTTGCTTGAAGCTGTCAATGACATATTCCAAACTGAGCTACCTTCCTTCAAATTAATGACAAGAGCTCACAGAACACACTGTTCTGCAGTTATATGGGATCCCTCGGGAGCCAGGGGCTGTGTTCCCGTCATTCAACGCACACAATGCTTGGGACAGAAAAGGTGGTTGGTACATGTTGGCTGAATGACAACTGGGTGAGAGCTTCCAGCTCCTATGCCTTCAGGTCCTTTGGGGAGTCCTCTGGTTTCTCCCAGTCAGTGACCAGCACAGATAGAGGTACATGCATGCATGAGGTCTTTTCTGCCTAATGCAGGACACCTTGGCAGGCAACCTTTGTTGGAGACCTCCGCGTGGAGCTGGGCAGCTCAGACTGTTCCAGAACTGCCCTGCAGTCTACAGCTCCTTGCCGTCTCCTTTCTCAGGCACTAGCCCTGCATTGTGGTCTGGAGCTTCCCTTCCCTTCTTCACCTGCCCTCTTTATCCTTTGCCGCTGTCAGAAATCAGAAGTCATTCTGACTTCTGCAGGCATTTTCCCCGGAAAACAAACAAGCCAGCGAACACCCAGGCATCTTATTCTCGGGGAACACAAACCCACATAGACATCAATGGGGGAAAATGCTGGAAGAGAGTTCAGAAGGAATTAAAACTATGGAGACAGTAGCACAGAGATGCCTGTCCAAATATGCAGCATCCCACTTTGCCAGTGTTGATGTGAGCCTGAATCACCTCGGTAGTGCGAAAATGCAAATTGTGGTCCAGTGAGACTGGGATGGGACCCAGGTGCTATTTTTCTAGGGTCCCCCAGGAGGTACCAGAGCTGCTGGCCCAAGGACCACACACCAAGCAGCGAGTTGCTGCATATCTTCCACCGCCTCTGCTGTGTCTTCCAGCCTTGGGAGGCTGATCCTAGGAGCCACTTCGGCAGGCTCCCAAACTCTGGCTTTCCGTTGGGTTTCCTATGAGGAGCACTGGCAGGAGATCAGAGGGCAGGAGGAAAGCATAGAGGTGTTTACTCCTCTGGGAAGGGCTTCCTAGCCAGTTGCTGTGGCTTGGAGGTATCCATCCCTCTACCAATCCCCATGGTTCCTATCAGGTAGCCTGAGGAGGTTTTCTCTTATGGAATTCCAGGCCTGTCCCTTCAGGCCTGGGATGGTAATTGCTCCCTATCTCTACCATCCCTGGAGCACTGAGCCATCCCTGTGGCTCTGAATAAACCTGTCCATACTTCTGTAAATGGCCCTTTAGTTCCTTAGTTAAGTATGCTAGCCATCCCTGGTTAGGACTCTGACTGCTGTTCAGTGCAAGATTTCTTCATAACAGTAGAATACTGGAAACAAGCCAATTGGGCACCACTTAAAAGATGATTAAATAAATTATGGTATATCCTCTGAATGTTTTTTCAAGCAACCATTGAAAAGGATGCAGCCAATCGACATTCACCTACATGGAATGATGCCCAAGACACTTGCTAAATGAAAAAAAAAAAAAAAAAAAGCAAGCAAGATTCAGAACAGCATGTATCATTTGAACCCATCCATTTTTTCTTTTTCTTTTCTTCTTCTTCTTCTTTTTTTTTTTTTTTTATTTTTGGTACCAAGGATAGAACTCAGGGGCACTTAACCACTGAGCCACATTCCCAGCCCTTTTTGTATTTTATTTAAAGAGACAGGGTCTCATTGAATTGTTTGGGGTCTCCCTAGGTTGCTGAAGTTGTCTTTGAACTTGCAATTCTCCTGCCTCAGCCTCCCAAGCTGCTGGGATTACACGTGTGCACCACCACATCTAGTTGAACCCATTCATTTTTTTAAAAAAAGTAAATATGAACCCATTCATTTGAAAAAGGAAATTATGCATTTGTTAAGCTTTGGATTGCAAGTGGTCTGTGATGATAACCCTGCTCAAAATAAACCTAGCCAAAAAGAATGGGGATGAGAGGTTTCTGCCTTGGTCTCTTCCTGTCACTCTGATCTGCTTTCCTTTGTGATGGTCTCACTCCCAGGTGGTGGCAGAGTGAGCACATTTGGTTTAGAAGACCCCCATTTCAGACAGCTGACAACCTCACCAGATAGGGCCTTGTTCCCAGTTGCTTCAGTAAAACCCCTGGGCTCACACCAATCAGAATGGGCTTGAACACTCGCTAACCACTGATCCACAGGGACAGAGGCAGTCTCCCCAAGAGAAAAAGCATGTCTACAAAGAAAAGATTGCAGAAGACATTTGTTGTACTTTTTGGCTGCAGAACATCTGAACCCCTTTCCTACACTGGGGAGTGCCCCACCTTCTGGGGCGGAACTCCCTCCCACTCTTATAGATTCTCAAAATGCCAAAGTGGCTTTCCTAGATTCCCTTTGGGTCACGTGCCATGACCCAGGCTGGGTCAATCAGACACTCCCACCTCAAGCTCTGAATCTAAAACCACTTATACTCAAAAAGTCCTGAGCGGACTCCATCCTGGTATAGGCTGCTGCTGTGGCATGGTTAAGGATATGGTTCTTGACGTTTGGCCTCCAAAAAAGTCTTCATGGGATCTGTGAACTGTAAAGTAATTTTGTATTAAATCCTCTTTTTGCTTAAATGATCCAGACCATTGATCTCTGCTGTTTGCAATAGAGATGCTGGATTAATGCTTACATTCTTGTGTGCATGTTCACATATACATGACACGTTTGGGGGATAAAATGCATGTGACTACTGGTTATCTATGGGGAGTAAGACTGGGAGAGTGGGGGAGGTGGGAAAGGGGCTTTTATTTTTGCCTTGTGCCTCTTTGTATAGTTGGAATTTGAATTTTTACATTATTTTTATAAATGAAACAACCAATTAGTAACAATAAAAGTCATTTGAATAAAAAGAATAAGGATTTTCACTGAAACAAATGACTTTCTTAGACCTTCCAAAGGAAGCTGTCCTCACTCTGATCGTGATGAGCGAGGCCAAATCTGGAAGGGGGTGAGATGTACCAACTGAGCCCCAGCGGTGAGCATGGACCCTGCAACTTGCCTGGTCAAATGCTTCCTATGGCTACCCCTTGCTCTCAGAATAAACCCCACAATCTTTACCCTGCTGCCAAAGACCTTTGCAATCTAAGCCCTGAGGACTTTCTTTATCTTTACATTTTACCTAGAAGAACTTTTCTTTTAGCCCTGCCAACCGAGATCCTCGGGGCATCCATATCTTCTCCGATCTGACAAAGGCATGACTTATTCCTTCCTTCCATCAACGTTTGTGCTGTTTTAATTCTATATAGATGAGACTTAGTCACAAACAGTCATGCATTGAGCACCTACTGTATGACCTTTTGCTAGGCTTTGGGGCCAAAATTCACGGTCTATGGAAATTAATGACCCCATCCTAAGAGAATGTTAGTGTCAGTGCCGCGGCAGGTGGCATGAGGTATGCTACCTGTGGGCAGGGCCACTCTTCTCACAGCGTCCTTCTTTTCTTTTGCCTGGATGGCTCCTTCCCCAAATGTCACCTTGCTTGCTTTCTCAGTTCCTTCTGGTCTCTGCAAATGTTCCTTTTTCAGTGAAATCTTTGCCCACCGATTATGAAATAATATCCTTCTCTCTCTGCTAACTACCTGGATGTATGTTCTACTGTTCCAACAGCACTCAGTCACCCTCCACCACTCAAGTAATTTATTGGGTTCTGTATTTACATTCTCTTTCCACTGTTAGCTCCGTCCTTTCAGCTTGTAGAACTGTGCCTGGCACTAGCTGGCACTCAATAAATATTTGTGGAAAATGGAAAGGGAACTGGACCAGATATTGGAAGACAGGAATCCTGCACAGTGTCCCTCAGGAGAGCTGCATAGCCTAAAGTAAGGCCTCAGTCGAGTCCTCCGTAAATTCAGAAGATCCAGTAAGGATCAGTGTGTCTGCCTTTAGCATGCATCATAAGCAGCTCAGAGCTTGCTAAAACACAGATTGCTGGCCCTACTCCGAGTTTCTGACTAAGTAGGTCTGAGATGTGGCCAGGAAATCTGTATTTGTAAAAATGTCTCAGTTGGTCCGGGTGTTGGTTTGTGGGCCACATGTCAAGGACCATGAACAAGGAGACAAAAAGTAGAGGAGGCATTTGTATCCCCTTTCAGGTGACAAACCAACACCTTGAAGTACACAGTGGGAGCACAGAGGCACCCTCCTTAAGCCAATCAACAACTTTTGTAGGGACAGATGAGGCAAGGCACCGAGGACAGCAGGAAACAGTTTTATTTGGCTGCAGCCAGGTTCAGAGGGCACAGCTTTTGCTGTAATCAATCAAAGCCCTGAACCCCGAGTTCAGGTAGTTTCAGATTTTTATACCCAGCATGTAAGGGGTGGTGGTGGTGGGGTAGGGCTCAGAAGTTCACATAAAAGCAGCTTTTTTTTTTTTTCTTTCCACTGTTCTGGGCAAGTTAACCCTTCAAGGACAACACCTGAGAAGGGGAGAGCTTCTTCTCTCCCTTCTTTCCTCCCTC
This sequence comes from Urocitellus parryii, assembly GCF_045843805.1. Taxonomy (NCBI): domain Eukaryota; kingdom Metazoa; phylum Chordata; class Mammalia; order Rodentia; family Sciuridae; genus Urocitellus; species Urocitellus parryii. Next base: position 178,855,037 of record NC_135534.1, on the reverse strand, counting down.
TGCCATCTGTTACCATGGAGCCCAATTGGTAACTTCTCTTATTTTAGAGATGTAACATCTCTGTGAAGCTCCAACTGAAGGCCAGAGGCCTTATTAAAGGACTTTTTTTTTTTTTTTTAAAATCACATTTTGCATTTGCAAACAGCTTCTACAAACTACTATACTGGATACAAGTTTGTGAAAAACAAGTAAAGGGCCTTCAGCACCTGGAGTGCTGATTTCTTCCCGGCCAGTGGCCAAGTAAAATAGAGCAACAGGAAAATAGGAAGTTTAACTACATTGAACTTTTTTTTTTTTTTTTTTTTTCCTGTAGAGACTCTTTTGCTTATAGTCTGAGCAGCTTAGTTTGTTTTTGTTTTTTGGGATTTTTTTTTCTTTTTTTTTTGTGGAGGAATGTGTGCCACTACACAACTGTTGGGGAAGCACCCATTAAGAGCAGGGCGCAGGTCATCAGCTGGGCACGCGGGCCTTGTCCAGGCCGGTTCAACTATGGACCTGGCCTGGCCTGGTGGCCCGGGATGCAACCGCGGGGAGGGCTGGACAGCCGCTCCAAAACCCGCACGCAGCCTTAAGTCTCCAGAACCGCGGGAGAGGGTCACAAGCGGGCGCCGAAAAGTCAAGGGCCAACCCACCGGGGAGGCGGACGCTCCTCTGGGCTTCCCGGAACCCGGGGTTCCCGCCTCCGCCGCCCGGGTGGTGTACGCGCGGCCACAGCAGCGGCCTCGGCCCAGCGCGCGCCCGGCGCAGTGGGCGCGAGCGGCGGCGGAAGGGGGCGCGGGCGCGGCGCCGGGGGCGGAGCCGGAGGAGCGCACAGACGCGGGCCGCGGGCGGCCGCGGCTGCGATGGGCGAGGGCGGGCTGCCCCCGGCCTTCCAGCTGCTGTTGCGCGCCTGTGACCAGGGCGACACGGACACCGCGCGCCGGCTGCTGGAGCCGGGGGCGGGGGAGCCGGCCGAGCGTGGCGCGGAGCCCGAGGCGGGCGCGGAGCCGGCGGGGCCCGAAGCGGCCGGGCCCCGGGCGGCGGCACCCGGGGCGCCGGTGCCGGTGGACTGCTCGGACGAGGCGGGCAATACGGCGCTGCAGTTCGCCGCGGCCGGGGGCCACGAGCCCCTGGTGCGCTTCCTGCTGCGGCGCGGCGCCTCGGTCAACAGCCGCAACCACTACGGCTGGAGCGCGCTCATGCAGGCGGCCAGGTGAGCGCAGCGCTGGGGACCGACCTGCCCATGGCCGGCCGCAGACGCCCCGGGAGGCAGAGAGTCAAAGACTCCTTAGAGTTGGGCAGGTCAACTTTGAGCATTTTCTGGTAAACTTCGACTAGAAGTGGAAGGATCTTGTATTTAACATGAAGTCGGAGTCTTAGAAACTTTGGCCTTTCAAAACAATCTGGAGAGCAAGTAGAACCTTAGAAACTCGGGTTCTGATATTTTAATTCATTCTTTTTTGCAAGAAAGGTTGTCTGAGACCCTACTTCCCACCATGATTTGGCGTTGGAGGTACTGCGGAAACCAGTGAAGTCCCCACCCCTGTGTGGCTCACAGACTGGTGGGCAGGCTAGACAAAGGAACAAACTTGAGCAGGAAGATTTGGGTAACTCTGGTGTAGTTGACCCAGTTTGGAGAGAGAGGGGAAGGTGTTTGGTAGAAATGATGTCCAGAAAGGAGAATGTGTCAAAATTAACCAAGACAGAAAAAATGGGAGGGGGGAACCACATAATGGAAAAACAAGGTAGCAAGTGGGAGGACAGCGGGGAAGGATGTGCAGATGAAGTCTCCTTGCAGAGAAGGCAGGTGCCCGGTTGGTACTTAGAAGGGCCCACTAACCTAAGGACACTGGAGGGTCATGGAATGAGTGACAGGATCAGATTTGTGTTTTGGAAAGATCACTTTCACTGCAGTGTGAGATGGACTGGAGAGATAGGCTAGAGTCAGAAAGGCGGCTTGGGAGGGGACTGTAGCAATCCAGAAAGAGGTGAGAGGCCTGGACCAGAATGGAGAGGAGAGAGACAGTGGCAGAGAGCAGAGATGAGTTTGAGATTTACTCAGGAATCAGGTTCTAATGTCTACCTGGCCTTGGGGAGCGGGCAAGGGAAAGGGTGACGGCAAAGACTACCTCTGGATTTCTGGTTGATGGTAAAGACACTGAGCTGGAGAACACAGGAGAACGGGCAGGTGTGAGAAGAGCGTGGCCTCAAGCACACCTCAGAGTTTCCAGCAGGGGACCAGATCTGGGGGTCTGGAGTGTCTGAGCCCGAGGATAGGAAGTTGATAGCATGTTGGTGACAACCTGAACTCTGGAATAGGAGGAATTATCCAAGGGGAATGTGTCAGTTACTACAAGACCTTGGGGCTTTATTAAAGCAACAACCATTTATTTAGCGTTTTTGCCATTCTGGTCTCATCTCATCTGTCTTCTTTACACAGCTGTGATCAACAGTTTGCCCACAGCTGTGTAAGGGATCTGGGTGGCTTTTTTTTTTTTTTTTTTTTTTTTGAGAGTTGACTGGATGTTGGCTTTGACTACAGGGGTGATGGGACTGCTTCTCTTTCATCCTTCAGGTGTCCAGCCTGGGCTGTCCTGTGTCAGCAGCAGTGTCCCTAGCATCTGAAACACACTGTTCACTTCTGCCACATTCTCTTGGCCTAGGCAAGTTACAAGACCATCCCAGATGAGAAGAGTGGGATACAGATGGTACCACCTGGTGGGGAAGAGTGGCAGACTCATTTGCCATGCCCGGAGACAGGGAGGGGAATACCTGCTGTCCATTTTGTCAATAATCTACTCTATTAATATTAATGGATTACCCATATGCAGGCCCAAGTCCAAGAGCTTTGCACATACTAACTCATCATACTGTCACAATAGCACCGGCATCCCTGTAGAGGGAAAGGGAAGATGGCAGGAGAGCCCCAGATGGTGAAGGTCTGCAGGATGGCATTGGTGGAGGACTGAGGAGGATGTGAACACAGAAAGTGCCGGTAGCTCTTTCACGGAGTTTGGCTCTGGGGTTGAGGAGGATGCTTGCCTAGGGACACTGGAGGGTCATGGAATGAGTGACTTTGGCCTTTCAAAACAATCTGGAGAGCGAGTAGAACCTTAGAAACTCGGGTTCTGATATTTTAATTCATTCCTTTTTGCAAGAAAGGTTGTCTGAGACCCTACTTCCCACCATGATTTGGCGTTGGAGGTACTGCGGAAACCAGTGAGGTCCCCACCCCTGTGTGGCTCACAGATTGGTGGGCAGGCTAGACAAAGGAACAAACTTGAGCAGGAAGATTTGGGTAACTCTGGTGCAGTTGACCCAGTTTGGAGAGAGAGGGGAAGGTTTTTAGGATGGACAGAGTTGGGCAGGCTTACCAGCTGATAGGATGAGTCATGGAGGACTAATTAGAGGTGTTCAGATAAGTGGGGGTGGAGGTTCTCTAGGCTGGATTAATATTGTTCCTCATAGAAAAATGTGTTTTTAATTTATCTTTTTAAAAAGGATTATTTAATCAGAAATGCCTCCAGATATTGCCACATGTCCCCTGGAAACCACTCTTTGATACATATACAGGCAGACGAGGTGGTTGACTTCAGCCTTGTTCAGATTCTACACTGTTTTGCATTTGGCTTTTTCCACTTGATATACTCTGGCAGTTTTTCTGCATCCATCGGTACTTAAAAACCTCCCTTGATTTCCAATAGCCTGACAATATTTTATTGTATGATAATTTATTTCACCAGTCCTCTGTGGTCATTTAGTCTCCTGCTGTTTTCATTCATGCCGCAGTGACCAGTCGGATACACACGTCATTTTACAGGTGCTCAATTGTCGCTGCAAAAGCTTCCCTAGGGAGGGCATAAGGGACATTTGTAATTTTGATGGATAGTGTCAGATCTCCCCGAAGGTGTGCTTGTTTCCCATGGCTGCTGTAATCAATTACCACAACGACACAGATTTATTGTGTTAACAGTTCTGGAGGTCAGAGGCAATGGGCCTCCCTGGGCTAAAATTAAGGTGCTGCAGAGCCGTGCTGTCTCTGGTTCTGAGGGGAATTCTGCTCCTTGCCTTTTCTAGCTTCTGGAGTGGCCTGCATTCCCAGGCTCAGGGGCCCTTCCATCTTCACAGCCAGCAACAGAGCTTTACTCCCGCCTCTCTTCCCTCCTCATACCTCCTCTACCTCTAAGGAGCCTTCTGCTTTCCTGTGCCACCTGCCACGTTGAAAGGAACCTTGAGATGACCCTGGCCCACCTGGGTCATCGAAGCTGCTCACCACTCAGCTGATGGTGACCTCTGTTCCATCCAAGCCTGAATGTCCCTTTACCAGGTCATTTAGAATATCTACAGTGCCTAGAGATAAGGATGTGGACACCTTGGGGGCCATTTATTCTGCCAGCCACAGTAGTTACCCTGCCCCCCCCCCCCCCAGCATCAGCAGCGTATGAGTGCCTGTCTTTCTCTGGCCTACAGAATATGTGATCAAACTTTTGGATCATTGCCAGTCTAATGTATGAAAATCTCAGCATAGCGGAGTTTGCACATTTAAGTGGTTGGTGAAAGAAGCTTCTTTCCCTATGTGTGAGCCCTTTGTATTTTCCATGCCTTTTAGAAAAAAAAAAAAAAAAAGCTTTTAACCGTAACCTTCTTTTGGTGACTCAATATTTTATTTCTCAGAATTCTTTTCCAAGTGTTACACAGATGTTCTAATGTAACTTAATTTGTATTACTAGTAAGATTTCATTCTTGCAAATATTGTTTTCAGCCACCATATGGGTAGTCCATCCATGGGATGTACTGTGGTTTGCTCTTACCCATTCCCCAACCCTGGGGCATTGATGTGAATTAATTTAGAAACCTACTTGGAGATTGCAGCCTGTGTTCACGGGCTGCCCATGTTTACTAAATCTAGCATTTTACCCATCTGTTTAACATGTTGACATCTTTTGTCTAAAGACACCTTTTCTCCTTGCCCAGAGTAGTTGAGGTGACCTTAAAGCCTTTTTATATCCCTCCTAATGGCACCACCTCTTCTCCCAGGCTTTAAAACTCCAGGTAAATCAGGGACCTGTCTGCCCAGTGGGCTTTGGCATGGCCCTGAAATCCACACCCTTCTTTTTTTTGGTACTAGGGGATTGAACTCAGGGGCACTCAACCACTGGAGCCACATCCCTAGCCCTATTTTGTGAGACGGGGTCTCACTGAATTGCTTAGCACCTCACATTTTTGCTGAGACTGGCTTTGAACTCGCAATCCCGAGCTGTTGGGCCACTGCCCTGGGCCCTGAAACCACACTCTTCTTTGACTCTGCCTTGGTCCAGACCAGGCCTTTGTAGTGGCCCCCACTTGCTCCCTGTCTCCAGCTGTGCCTCTCCCTTGAAGGCTCCCCAGCCAGAACCCTGAGTGTGGCATTCTAAGGCCTCATGTTCAGACCCTTCCCTGTACCTCCTCTTCTGCTTTTCCTGGCTTCCTAAATCAAGGCAAGATGATTTCATCCGGGCCTTCTGTGTGTGTCTCTGCATTTTTTTTTTTTTAAAGCTAACACTGAGTATTTACTGTCTGCTAGGAATGTTGTCTCCATCTTATAGAGAGGATCTGAGATTTAGATTATGGATTTTGTCCCCAAGCTGACAGTTGGTCGGAGCTGACTTGGGGGTCCCACTGCAGGGCCCTCATCATGGCTGCATACATACAGGGGGGTCCCTTCTTCCCTTCTGCCCTCAGTAAAGACTGCACGCTCCAGTTCCGCTTCTTCCGGGGAGCCTCCCATGCTCTGCATCTTTTCCCTGGTTGCTCTACCAGGAAGGCCTTGGCAGCAGTGTCCACCATACCACATCAGAGCTGGCTGCCAACCTCAGTGGTACCCAGAGCTGGCTGCCATCTTCAGTGGTACCCAGACCTGGCCACCCCTGAGAATCACTGGGATTGTTTTCCAAGGAGAGATTGCCGAGGTGCCTTTCTGGAGGTTGTGATTCAGAATTCCTGTGGCGGATTGTGAAGGGTAGGGACTGTGTGAGAAGAGGCTCTCAGTGGCTCTGGCATGTGGGTTTCCCTAACACAGAGGTCCTGGAGAGGCCACGGGTGCTTACTGAGGTTCCCGACCACAGCACCTGGATGCCTCCCGGTGTCTCAGAGACCCCTGGTCACCAGCTTTTGCTCCTCCTCAAGTGCTGCAGGATGGTCAGTGTTACTTGATGGATTTCAGGTTAATGCCTGTTCATCTTGATGGAGCAGGAGACTCAGAATAACCTGTGATGGTTAACTAGTAATAATTTAACTTTTTTAGAGGACTTTCTTCTGTGAAACGTGGTGTTGTACTTGGGGCCCACATAGCCTGACTTTGTCGCTTCCAAATCGAGAGACTGAACTAACCACATCCCTCTTCATGCCTCAGTTGATCCCACAGGTGCTGTTCGGGAACGATAGTATGATATACTCTTATATTTCTGTGACAGTAGGGTAGGAGCCTTCTACAAGAGGGTTAGAATTCGCACTTGCTGTCACTGACCCTAGGTGGGTCCCAGGCACTCCAAGGCTTATTGGTAGTATGGGGCGTCTACTCAGGGACCACCTGCCTGTGTGGAGTTGGGGTCTGTCTTATGCCTTAGTGTGGAGGAGTCATGTGGGAGGCTTCCTGAAGTCAGTCTGTCATCCTTCAGATCGGGATAACCCCGGTGTGGATGCTTTCTGGGCTCATGTCCTCCTTCTCCAAATTGAGTTGAGCCTCAAGATCCTCCTCAAGTGACGCTCTGGCAGACACCACTTTGGCCCGAGTGAGCATCTGTGTATCACCCCTGGTCTTGGTGTTCCAAAGCTCATCGCTGGATCAGGCCATCAGAGGTCCCTGCCTGGACTTTGCAACTTTGGCTTCTTACAGACACGGTTACACGAATGATTTTTCCTACTCGTGAAAGAAGAGGTGGCTGAGTGCGTCCCTTCTTTGTGTCAAGTAATGTGCTTAGTGCTTTAAATGAACTAGCTTGTTTGGTCCACACAAAACCTTAGAAAATAGGTTCTATTTTAATTCTCCTTTTCTAGATGAGGAATTGAGGCCCAGAGAAACAACGTGTCCAAGGCTGCACACAGCTCATGGCAAAGTCAGATTCACCCTCCAGCAGGTCGCCCCAGAGCTGTACTCCCAGCCGTAAATCTGAGAGTTTTCTTCTTGGTGTTGGTGGCAAGGAAGTGACTCACTAGATTGGCCAGCGATGTCTGGCCAGGAGACCCGGTGGCCTGGTGTTTACTCTGGCGCTGATTTCTCCCTTGGCCTCTTTATCGTCCCTCCGCTTCCTTCATTCCCCTGCTGTGGGAGTGGCAGAGCTGGACGCTGGGCCCAGTGCTCTGAGTGGTGGGAACGTGTGCCATCTTCAGACACAGGTGTTAATTGCCGAAATTAATTGGTAATCATAGCACCTGCTCAGAAAGCCCCTAGCATCCCCATCTCCAGTAATTACCTATTAGAAACTTAGCATCCGAAAAATTATCTCAGCCTCTGTTGAATCTTCGTATATTTCCAGCCTAATTGAATGCTCTTTAGGGCTACCTGTGAGTTCAGAAAACATTCCAGAATTCAATGTGCCTGCTCTAACTCAGCCTTTTGTTTCCCTTGTAAAAATTGGGTAGACCGGAAGAGCTGCGGCTTGGAGTTCTAGTTGAGATTAATTGCTTTCCCCTGTAATCTTCAGTTGTGAAATTCGAGGCAAGGAGTTCACCTCTGGGCTTTCTAGGATCAAATGAGATAAAAATCTGAAAACACTTTGTGATCTGCTGTTAGAGATTATGCCAGGTGTTATTTTATGCTCGATCACTAAACAGTGCAGTCCCTTTAAAGCCCCGACTCTGGTGGGCAGTTCCTCCATTATTTCTGCGGCCTGGACCTTCGTCTCCCTGGTTATTCTGTTTATGCATTCGCTTACCTGTCCATTGATGCAGTTCCTGAGCTCCAGGATGTGCTAGCCTCTATGTTAAGGGCTGGGGAAACGAGAGTGTGCAGAAACCAGTTGTGTCCTTGGAAAGCCCACAGTCAAGTAGGGGAGAGAGAGAGAGTTCTAGAAAGAGGGTTCAGGTGTGGACATAGAATAAGGTTGCAGCTGACCTGGCCTGTTAGGGGTTCAGTCTGGAAGCCACACAGAAAGGGTGAGATCTGAGCCAAAGCCTGAGCAGGACTGAGTGTGCTCAGTAAGTGCACACTTACTGAGGGGCTGGGGGAGCAGGGGAGGAGGGTGTGATGTGGGAGCAGGGAGGGTGAGGTTGGTAGAATAGCCCTCTCTGGGAAGCTGGCGTGTAACCATCAGATTTTGTTTGGGGTTGCATGGAGGATGGGTGAGGGAACAGATTGGAGGTGAGACGGGGCAGGGGGCAGAGTTGCAGCCAGTGTTTCAGTGTGACTTGTTCCTCTCTCTGCTCTGGGAGAAGAGACTGGAAAGGCCCAGCCCCCAACCCCTCCGCTGGGGGAGCCAGTTTACCAAGCTGTCCCCCCTAAAGTGAGTTGCCCTGGGCTGTTAAGGTTCATGTCCCAGAAGGTATTTATAAGTTCAGCGGGAGACTTAGCCCAGCTCAGACCTGGCCCTGCCTCCACAGGAGGAGGGAGGCCCTGGATTTAGATGAGAAGCAAAACCCGTGTCCAGAAATGGAGGGGTGAGGACAAACCTTAAAGCCGCCCGACAGATGCAGATGTTTGTGGTCTCCTGGACCTCTCAGGGTGGGCCCCTTCTGGTCGTTCTTTCCAGGCTAGTCCGGGCCTCTTCAAGCTCGCACACTCTGCTGAACTCAACAAAACAGAATTTTTCTATCCACTGAGGTTGAACGAAGGAAGAGATTTTGCAGGGAAGAGATACCTGTTTCCCCTCTTCCTGATGTTAGGGTTGGTGGGCGCTTGTCTTCCCGGCTCAGGCTGGTTGAGGAAGGTCCGGCCCAGGCCAAGTTCTCAGCTGCCTGCAGTGAACATTCCTGCCAGCGGGGGGCAGCAGGCCAGCGTCGAGGTGCCTGAGCGCCTTTGCTGAACACTGGGCCCCTCCTCTTGGTGTGCAGAGGGTGTGTTGGGGGCTGGGGAGGGTCGATGTCAATCAGACATGGGCCTTGCCCGTGGGGGAGATCAGCACAGGCAGAGAGGCAGATTACAGGCTAGAAAGCAGAATAAAATGATGTGGGAGGCAGCCTGGCATAGGGGAAAAAGCGAGGGCAACGGGATTCAGGCCCACCTGGGTTCCGACCCTGATGCTGCCCCTTAGCAGCTGGGTGCCCTTGGCAGGTTGCAGAATGTTAATGCTGAGCAGTTAACAATAGCTGACGTGGAGAGACAGCTTCCTGTGGCCAGGCACTGCTCCCGGTGCTGTGTATCTATATTAACTCATTTAAGCTCCAGCAACCTTTGAAGTAGGTACAGGCGTGGCCCCATTTTATAGAGCAGGAAAGGAAAACAGAAGCAAACGATTCTTTCTGCAGGTTGATGGGGGAGCTGGAACCCTCCCTGGACAGGGCATTTGCTTATCTGATGAGGCTGCATGTGCAGGGCCACCGTGGTGTCTGACACCAGGGTAAGGTCATTTATTCTAGGCAGCTGTTGTGCCTCTAGTGACCAGTGACAATGGGGCCTATTGAGCTGTTTCCTCATTAGTGCTCCCTGTTTAAATGACCAATTTTCTATTTTCCTGGCAGATTTGGGCACGTGAGTGTGGCACACCTCCTTTTGGATCACGGGGCTGATGTCAATGCCCAGAACCGGCTGGGGGCCAGTGTGCTCACTGTGGCATCTCGGGGTGGCCACCTGGGTGTGGTGAAGCTGCTGCTGGAAGCTGGTGCTTTTGTGGACCATCCCGGCCGCTCTGGGGAGCAGCCGGGAATGGGAGGTGGCAGGGATGAGCTGCTGGACATTACAGCCCTGATGGCCGCCATCCAGCACGGGCATGAGGCTGTGGCGCGTCTGCTGATGGAATGGGGTGCGGATCCCAACCATGCAGCGCGGACTGTGGGCTGGAGCCCGCTGATGCTGGCAGCACTCACCGGGAGGCTCGGCATGGCCCAGCAGCTGGTGGAGAAGGGAGCCAACCCCGACCACCTCAGCGTACTGGAGAAGACCGCCTTCGAGGTAGCACTTGACCGCAAGCACAGAGACCTTGCAGACTACCTGGACCCGATGACCACAGTCAGGCCCAAAACAGGTCAGGCTACCCCACCACTCTACCCCTGCCCCCACTTTGGTGTCACAGAGAACCCCGAATTTTGTTTAAGTGGCTCAAACCAAGAATTGCCTGCCTGGAAGGGCCCACAAAACTCAGAGTCTGGCCTTGCAGACCAGTGGGACTTGAGCTGTGGCGTGCGCACAAGTCAGATGGGGGTGCCTGTTACGGCAAGTTCTGTCCAGAGAGCTTGATGTGGTAGCTCTGGGGAATCCCTGGAGACCTACCTAGCCAGGCCTCTCCTTCCTAACCAGATGATTCTGATGCAGGTGGTTCTAGGATCCTTCTAGAACAGAGGTTAGCAAATTTTCTCTGTACAGGACTAGATAATAAATATTTTTAGGCTTTGTGGGCCATACAGTCTGTGTCAGAACTACTCGATTCTGTTAGAATGAAAGCAGCCATACACCGTATGTAAATGAGTGGGTGTGGTTATGTTCCAGTAAACCAAATTACCATGACAGGCAGCAGGGGGATTTGGTCCCTGGGACGTAGTTTGCCAGCCTCTGCTCTGGAACGGTGTGCTTAACCTCATCTGCCAGCAGTCAGTCCCCAAGACCAGTTCACATGAAATTAGTGAAAATCAGCCCCCCTTTTGAATTTCTTTTTTCTTTAAACATTTATTAATGTGTTTCTGTTTTCCTTTTTCTTTTTTGGGGGGGATGAGGGGTACTAGGGATTGGATTCAGGGGCATTCCACCACTGAGCCACATTCCCCTCCTTTTTTGTATTTTATTTAGAGACAGGGTGTCACTGAGTTGCTTAGCACCTCTCCGTTGCTGAGGCTGGCTTTGAACTCAAGATCCTCCTGCCTCCACCTCCCAAGCTGCTGGGATCACAGGTGTCTGCCACCATGCCTGGCTGTCCTGTTTCTTTTTTGCCATTTTTTTTCCCTGGCATTTATAAGGTGGTTTGAACAATCCTTAGTGAATCTGCCACAGGACACATTGCATTTCCAAACCTTTAGTCCATCATGTGCCATAGGCCCAGGAAACAGTGTCACTCACACAGCAGGATCAGATACAAGTGCTGACCTCCTGTCCAGCAGGCCCTGTTTGAGACAGTTCTCCCACTCTGCAGCTGGGTGGCCTAGGACATGTTAATTGTCCCTCTAGGACTTCCATGTCCTATTTCATAAAATAGTCATAACACATTTCGCTGATAAGGCTTTGTGGGGAGAGTCATTAGGGTCATGCCTATAAAATGTGTATCCCATACACACGCGCGCGCGCACACACACCCACACACACCCACACACCCAGGATCGCTTACCCACTGATCCACATCCCAGCCTTTTCTTCGTGTTTTATTTTGAGACCCCCCCTTTTTTTAAGGTTTTATTTTGAGACAGGGTCTCACTGAGTCCTTATGCCTTACTAAGTTGCTGAGGTTGGTCTTGAACTTGCCGTCCTCCTGCCTGAGTCTCTGCAGTGACTGGGATTACAGGTGTGTGCCCCCACCCCCAGCTATAATGTGTTTTGATGGATCCTACATTCTTTCAGTTATTTGACGAATATTTATGGAGTGTCACTGTGTGCCAGGCATCCGTCAAGGCACCTGAGATATGTCAGTGAACAAGTGAGATTCAGATCCTTGCCCTTGAGGACTTTGGCCTCCACAGGGGGAGACAAGCAATAAATAAGAAATCAGCATATTAAATAACCTATATAGCATAAGGTAGAAGGTGCCCTATATTTAAAAAAAAAAAAAAGAAAGAAAGAAATGTGGGCGAGGTCCAGGGATCAGGTGTATCAGAGTTGGGCAGTGAAGGCTGCTCTGTTGAGTAGGGTGGTGGGCGGCCTCCTCAAGAAGGTCATTTTGGCAAACTTGCAGGAGCCCTGGGAGTGCACCAGCATCTGGTAGGACAATGACAAGGGCAAAGGCTATGATATTAATGACAGAGATTATTAAATAAATGTCCACCCCCTACTAGGGCCTGGGTCTTCCCACTGTCTCCCTTGCATTAGCTGCAGGAAAAGACACCCCTAAAGCTCTCACTGTCACCGTGGCAACCCCACTGCCATGGTGGTAGTGCAGAGGTCAGGGGTTTCTGCCCCTGGGGATGGGTGGTCTGTGGGGCTGCTCTTACATGGACCAAGCACAAAGCCCAGAGCAAGGAGGGGCCCAGCCCGGGTGACTGGGCACCACGGCTAGCTACCCTGGCCTCCCAGGGTCACGCTGGACTGTCAATGATTAATTCACAGCAGGTGGCTGCTTAGCAGCCAGCACTAAGAACAAGTGACACACTCTTCTGTCAAAGTGTCTTGTCATGAAAAGGCCCCACCCACAGAAGACGGGACTTGTGAGTACTTAGAGGCACATGGCACATCTGTAAGGGCTGGGGTGCGGCAGTGCTCCTTGGTAGTTTTTCACAGACAAAATTAGACCCCTGACTCTGTGCTGCGTCTGCACTTGCTGTTCAGGACCCTGGAGTCCAGTAATCAACTTCACTGGGGTGGTGACTGGGGCTCGTGAGGATGGCAGTCACCTTTGAATGGGACTTACACTTCTCTGAAGCATTTTCCCAGGTGGATCTGTGTCATCCTTGGATCCCGGCAGCAGCCTGGTGACATGGTTATTGTCCCTCTCGTTAGTGATGAGGAAACAACCTACTATAGGAGTGTGCACTCAGACTCACTCCTCGCTGCCCGAGGGAGAGGGCTGACCACACCAGAGTCAGCCAGGGTCACAGGAAGTCCGGCCTGGGGCCTCCCACGGGCAGGCTGACCCGAGATGCCTGCCTTCTGGCAGGGGCAGGGAACCTGCTGGCCCACACTTGGAGGAGGGTTTGGAATAGGCACAGAGAGGGTGGGCATGGGGTCCCTGTACCAGCCAAGGAATAGGGGCCATTACCAGGACATCCAGGTGGGCAGTCCCTGTCAGGCAGCTGTGTCTGCAGGTGTGGGCAGGGAGTCGTATTCAGATCACTTGGTACTTTGGAAGCAAGATAAAAAATTAACTTTGTCTTTTCCAGTGGCCACGTCTGTGACCTACCATTGAGCCCAGCTGCTCAGGATCTCAAGGTCCTCTGCCTTGGTATTATCTCATGGTTGTATGCTTTGTTTTTGAAAGAAAAGAATTAAAAAAACAAAATTCTTGGGCCGGGGTTGTGGCTCAGAGGCAAAGCGCTTGCCTAGCATGTGTGAGGCCCTGGGTTCGATTCTCAGCACCCCATCAAAATAAATAAAATAAAGGTCCATGGACAACTAAAAAAAATCTTACCGGAATCCAGGTTTTTCTAAGACCATACTTTTTAATATATCTAAGACAGGATATCCCCCACTTTGGGACGTCTGAAGATGATTGCTTCATCAGTGTGGGCTTAGAGCAGTGGTCTGTCTCTCATGTGTTCTCAGAACCCCAAGTAAGGGCCCTTCCAGAAGGACTGCCACCTACTTCCTGTAGGTCTCTGGTTAGGTCTCTTCTGAGAAGCCGATCCCTAGAAATCGGTGTTGTCATACCCTTGTGACTTTGCTGTTATATGGAAGCCTTTCTGTGGTTGACTTTTAAAATCTTTTTTTTTTTTTTTTTTTTTACCCAGATGAAGAGAAAAGGCGACCAGATATTTTCCATGCATTGAAAATGGGTAAGCACCTTAGAAAAATCTTTGTGGGGTATTGAGAGAACACAGGACCACATTTTCCTAATTTAATATTTATAGTCCTTTTTAAGGCCACTCAGAGTATTTGAGAAAGGAACAGGCCTTTTGTTGTTTCCTGAGTCTCCAGTTCACCAGGGAGGTTCAGGCTCTGGAGGCCTGTATCTGTTAGGGTGTTCTACCCATAGTTCCAGACTGCCCTCCCAGGCCCCTGCCTCGCCAGCCAGATGGTGAAGCTGGGCTGTGGCCTCTCCCTGCCTCTCTCTGCACACCCACCACTTCATTCTTAATTATGATAAAAGGCTTTTTGGCTTAAGATTCCCTCTTGGGATGCAGACCCCACCTCCAGGAAGCCCTCCCTGATCATCACCCTCTAGCAGGACCTAGGTTCTGCTTCTCCATGCCTGTTGCCCTTCCTCTCCCTCCTTTGTCTGTTAAGACACAGCACTTCCATGCATTCTTGTGCTGTCTTCATCCCACGTAGACTGAGGGATTCGAGAGAGGGGATCCATCTTGGCGGCCCCCTGGGTGCCCAGGTGCAGGGTCAGCACAGGTGTGTGCTGAATGAGTCATCTGGATAAACCTGGGGCACTGGGACCATGGGTCACCCGGCTTCCTGCTTCTTTTTGCAGGAAACTTCCAGCTGGTCAAGGAGATTGCTGACGAAGACCCCAACCACGTGAACCTGGTCAATGGGGACGGGGCGACCCCACTGATGCTGGCAGCCGTCACGGGGCAGCTGCCGCTGGTGCAGCTGCTGGTGGAGAGGCATGCGGACGTTGACAAGCAGGACAGCGTGCACGGCTGGACGGCCCTCATGCAGGCCACCTACCATGGGTCAGTGCCGGGTCCACCCCTCCAGGGTGAGGCTGAGCAGGTGCTCGGGGGCTCCTGATAGGGATTCCTGGTCCCAGAGGCTGCATGTGACCTCAGGGCTGTGAAGACAGGGGGCATGTGAGAGAGAGAAGAAGGCCAGTTCCTCCTTCCATGTCCTGGATTCCCACAACCCTGCAGGATTTCACCGGTGGCCCTGAAAAGCCATGTGGCAGGAACACTTTGGGCAGAAAGATAACTCTCAGCTGCGCAGTGTGATTGGCTCATTCGGAGTTTTCACATTGAGCCATAGAGAAGCCTGTAAGTGGCCCCTCTTCAGTGAACGTGGGCATTCACACGTGGGCTTCCCGTGACATTTGGCCGTGAGTCACGCTGACCCTCTTTTGCACAGCCTTCAGTGTGTGCTGGAGGTTTACAAATCCTTCTCCTGCCTGGGGGTCGCCGGCTGAGGCCCTCACCCTCCTCTTCGTGGGCCTTGTAGCTGCTGAATGTTCTGACTCTACTTAGGGCTCTTCCTTTCCCTGTTTCTGGTGGTCATTTCACTTTCCTGCCTTAGCTGGAAGTACTAGCTTTTCTTACTCGATGAGTCTCCAACTTCCCTGTCAAACATCTTGGCCTGTAGGAGGCTTTCGCCATGTGGGGGGAGAAGGGCATTCAGCAGTGAGGTCTGCATGGGGTCAGTGGCCAAGGGCTTTTGGGGCAGAGCCCTCAATTGTTCTTCTGGCTGAGGAAGGAACATTAAGACTCTGGTTCAGATCCGATTTGCATCTGACCTGCTTGGGTGGCAGGGAGTGACGGAGCCTGAGACTGATTTCCCAGACCTGTCGCATGCTCAGAGAAGGAGTGCAGAATTTTTTTACACGGTCAGCCTTGTTACCCAGCCATGCTTTTGCTTTTAGTGGGTATATGAGTCAGTTTCGTGTCACCATAGCAAAATACCCGAGGCAGCTAGCTGATAAAGAGAAAAAGGCTTAGATGGCACTGTGTGGGGGGGCAGCGAGTGTCTGAGCAAGCGCTCACGTCTCCAGCCAGGAAACAGAGAGACAGAGGCTGACTCCACTGTCCCATTTCGTGGCTCATCCCCAGTCATCGAAGAGTTCCCCTCAGGCTCCGTCTCCCACAGGTCCACAGCACCTCCCGGTACCTTCACCCTGGCCACCAAGCCTCGGACACACAGACCTTTTGGGGACATTCAGTCTCTGAACTATAGCAGTGAGAGTAACTCTGACTTTTTCTTTCCTCCCCAGGAACAAGGAAATTGTCAAATATCTGCTAAACCAAGGGGCTGATGTCACTCTTCGGGCAAAAAACGGGTACACGGCCTTTGACCTAGTGATGCTGCTGAATGATCCCGGTGGGTTACGGGTTGCAAATCTGCACATCCTTTCTTCTCTGTGAGCCAGGTCTTAAGCCCTTGCTTCCTCATGGAGGAAGCCAGTCTAGAGGTGTCCAGGGCTCCCTCGTGACCTTGGGCCAGGCACATCCCTCCCCCGTGAAGTGTAGGGCTTGGGCCAGGCGTCCCTGAGCACCAGCTCCTACACCTCTCCAAGGAGTCAGGGCAAACCACGGTGCGTCTGCTTGCATGGCCCCTCACGTCCTAGAACAGTATCTGCGCTCCACCTGCGTGCCTCCAGAGGAAGCAGGAAGGCCCCCTGACCAGCAGAATGCAATGTGGAGCAGTGACCCTCACTTCGTTGTGTCGGGGGAAGCTGCAGGTCCAGGGTGCCAGGCCAGGGACATCAGCACATTAGCCTCTCTTGGTCCCTGGCTGGCACCTGCTGGTCCCCTTTAACCCTCCCCTGCTGTGAAGGGTCCCCTACTAGGATTGGGGCTTCCAGTTAGCGACAGGATCTCTCTGATGTGCCACCTCTCTTATTGCCCTGGAATTTCAGCTCTAAGGCAGAGGAACGCAGAGGCCCTTCTGAACCACAGGGTTTGAGCCCCATGCCAGGATCTCAGCTGCTGGTCATAGGGACAGAGAGGCCTGTCACCTGTGCGGTCCTGAGTTGGGGTGGCAGGCAGGGGTGCCCTTCCTAAGTGCCAGCACCACCCCTCGCCCTGTCCTCTCCAGCAGCCTATGCTGCCCTCGTAGCATGAGGACACATGGATTGAGCCCAGGGCCTCGAACAAGCTAGGCATTGCTGTGCCACCGGCTACATCTCCAGCCCCCCGGATTTTCTCCTTCATATTTTTCAATGTTTTCTTTGTTTAATAACTTAGGTTAATAATAATAGTGTTTAGCCTCTGTGAAGCTCTTGCTGCATGCTACGCATATAAATGTGAGAAAGGGATTTCCTTGAATCCTCAAGACACATTGATGTGGTGGGTGTCCATGTCACCCCTTATAAATAAGCACAGAGAAGCTGCACGGTACACCTGGGATCACACAGCCAGGGTGGGTCAGAGGCAGGACTTGGGCCTCTGCAGTGGCCTGCCTTGCTGGTTTTTACCCTGGTCAAGTAGGTTGAGCCCGCGGGCTTTTCTTTGCCACTGTGACGATCAGGTGGGCAGCAGGAGTTGAGCTCCTGGCTCTGCAGCTGTGCCCCTCCTGGTGAGGCTGGCGAGGGTTGGCCCGGCCCCCTCCCCAGGGCCCAGCAGACATATATTCAGGTAAAATGCTGCCTTTTGTGTCCGTAGACACGGAACTTGTTCGACTGCTGGCATCTGTCTGCATGCAGGTGAATAAGGACAGGGGCCGGCACAGCCGCCCGCCCCCGCTCGCCTCGAAGGTCAGACAGCCCTGCAGCCTCCCCGTGCTGCCCGACGACAAGGGTGGGCTCAAGGTTTGTCTTTCCCTGTCTTAAAGGGACTTGGGGGCCAGGGAGGTGGGGGATGGGGAGAGCGTGCTACTTCCTGTTAATAGGGGACTGGTTCAGTTCGGGGACAGGGCCCACAGGGCTGGCAGGTGAGTTGGGGTGAGCAGTGGGATCCAGGGAAAGCTGGGGTGATCATAAGCAGCACTGGCCACTTTGTAAGGATGTGGGTCCACGTTGCCAGATCTTCCTGATTTTTTAAAAGAGGAATCAGGACTCCAGGTTTTGCAGTGGAATCTCTGTTTATAAATGGAGGGAATTAAAAACATAATTTCCCACGAAGAAGTCCTAAGCTGGCCAAACTGCACCTCTTTGCAAGGTGTTGTTTTGCCTCTGCTTCACTGTGTCACCGGGGTCTCCCCTTGGCCCACAGACCCCTTCTTCTGCTTCCTCGGGACACCCCAAACAAACTCTAGTTGCCAATTTCTAACTGCAAGCCAACAGTCTTTCTGCTATGGCTTCTGTCTCCCCCACCTGTTCTCCTTGTTTAAAACCAAGCTTGTTTTATTCCTGGGAATGCAGACAGGAACCCTGGCCTGGTGCCCTGACTCTGGTCCTCGAGTGCAGTCCTGTCTTCCCTGCCCGTCATGCAGGTCTCCTCTCCCCTCCCCAGGTGGGGTCCTCTGAGCAGTCCTGGGCCATCTGCTGCTTTAGCTGATCCTTCCCCATCCAGAGACACCAGGTGCTGAGCCTGGGGTCCTGATGACCCGGGACTGCTCAGAGGCCAGAAGGAGCTGCCTGTGGAGCAGGAGGAGGGGGCTGTGCAGTGGGCCACCTGAAGGAGTGTGGACTTTGGGTCTGTCCATCTGCACCTGTCTTGCTGTAAAGCCTTGAGCAGCTCACCCCACCCACTTCCCCGCCCACCCCCTTTGGATCTGCATTTCTTCATCTGCAGCGAGGAGACTGAGCAGATGAGGGAAGGCCACCAGGTTCCCAGAATCCTACTGGAAATGGTCAGGAAAGATTTAATTGGATGACCAGGCTGGTCAGGCAGGGGTGCTATGGCTGTGCCCAAGACCTGGGCGGGCAGGCTGGCCTAGTGTTGTCACTGTCCTGGCCTGCCTTCCCTGGCATTGCTGGAACATGACCCGTCTCTGGTTCCCTTGACAGTCCTGGTGGAACCGAATGTCCAATCGGTTCCGCAAGCTCAAGCTGATGCAGACGCTGCCCCGTGGGCTGTCCAGCAACCAGCCCCTGCCTTTCTGTGATGAGCCCGAGCCAGCCCTGGACTCCACCATGAGGGCAGCCCCCCAGGACAGGACAAGCCGCCTAGGGCTCCCTGATGCAGCCCCTGTGACCAAAGACAGTGGTAAGGAAGGCCTGAGGTCTTGGGTTCCTGTCCCTTACACCTCTCTGTCTTGGAGAAGCACTTTTTCCTTCTATCAAGTGCAGCTGGCTGAGGCTTGTGGGTGGGGCTGTCCAGCAGTCTGCTCTGCACCCGCCGTCCTGGGATGAGGCCATGTGGGAATGTGGCTCTGGAGCAGAGCGCTGGTGTGGGCACAAGGGGCAGAGGTGGGACACGCTCCTGCACATAAGATGGGATGGGCAGAGCTGGCCAGTGCCCAGGTCACGGGTTCCTGTCCCTCATGCCTCTCATCTTGGAGAAGCGCTTTTTCCTTCTATCGAGTGCAGCTGGGCTGAGGCTCGGTGAAGCGCCTTGAAAGAGGGGAGTCATCTGTGGGGGTGGGTCGTGAGCTCGCTGACACTGGGGCCTTCAGCAGACTGGACGTCTTTGTCCAGCTGCTGACACATCTCCATACTCGGGGAATATCGATCAGGTGAGAGCTTGTGAACCGGGACCAGCTCCTTCGGCACCACTCGCCGAGACAGACTATTGAGCTGGGCGCTGCCGTGTCTTCCCCAGCACAGCGGTGGTTTATGGAAAAGCTTGACAAACGCTCCTAGATGCCTTTTAGATGCTTGCCTTCTATTAAAATATTGAATACCAATTATTATTAAATATTTAGCCACTCAGGAGGGCCGGCTTTCCAGAGGAAGCCTGCCAGTCACTCACCCTCTCCCCACGGTCACGTGGGAGGGTCATTTCAGGAAATTTCCATTTGTCTCTCAGGTCCCGGGAGCACAAGAGGAGAAAAGGAGGATGCATTATTGACCACCATGGTGAGTCGGGGGGCCTCTCTAGAAGCACGTCAGTCTCTGCCAGTCACCAGGTGATAAAGGAGGGATGTGGGCACTGACCTTCCTTCCTGGTGGCCACAGAAGGGGCTGGTGATCAGATGTGTTGCAGAGGGAACATCTCTGGCTCCAAGGAGTCGGGACAGATGCCAGCCCTAAACCCAAGGCCCTGCGGCTCTCGGGGCCAGACCTGGGTTCTCGGGCCGGGGCTGAAGGGTAGACCTGATGGGCAGATCAGACATGAAGACTCTCCACTGTGGTTACAGAGAGTCAGGGGAAAGGAGGCTAGAGGGAGGGTGCCTTCCAGCCTGGGAGAGGCCTCACTTTCCTAATCTATAGACCAGAGATGTATCAGGATGAGATTCAGCAGTGAGAATGAGCAAGTCCCTGAATATGGTGGTATACATAAGGCAGAGGTTTATTTCTCTCAAATAGAGACTAGGCACTGTGGAGCTGGGGACCTAGATGCCTTCTACCTATAGTTCCCCACGCATGAGTTCTATTCCCAAGGTCGCCTCCTGCTCCACAGTGGGTGCCAAAGCTCTGGCTCTTACTGCCTAATTCCAGCCAGCAGGGAGGAGGGAGAAGAGGCGGCCAGGGGTCCATGCCAGCTGTCTTTGAAGAAGTTTCCTGGAAACTTGCACACATCACTTCTGCTTGTATCAAATTGGTTAGAATTTGGTCACATGGCTCCATCCTGCTGCCTGGGAAGCCGGGCAGTAAAGCCTGTTCCAGTTGGTCATGTGCCCGAGTAAATACCACGGATGTTATTTCTAAGATGCAGAAGGCAGATACTGGTGGACAGTTTGCAGTTTCTGACTTTGGGGTGATATCTGTCAGGGTTGTGATTTTTAAATGAAAGCATCCCCAGGAAATTCTTAACCTGGTGCTTGGCCCAGAATAAGCTCTACTGTGTGACCTTGGGTATGTTATCTTGCCTCTCTGGACTTGGTGTTTTGTGGACTAAGAGCCTGGTCCTTCAAGTTCCTTTAGTGCTAAAACCTGATGCTGGCCAGCAGAGGGCAGTCTTGGAGAGGACAAGGGAGCAGTCACTGGCCCAGAGGGCAGGGCATCAGCAGTGCCAGGGACTGCAGAGCCCAGCCAGCCTCCCTGGCCCAGGCAGCCACATGCCCTGCCCTGCAGCAGGTGCGCATTGATGGCCCCCACCGGCTGTGGGAGCTGGGGCTGCTCCACATTTAAATACGTTATCAAACAGCAGCAGTTCCATTCGATAGGGAGTCAGAAATGCTATTATAGGAATTTTAGAAGATGCATAGATTCAAGAAAGGAAATAAAATCACCCTTGATTGCACACCCAGATAGAATCGTGGTTGACATTTTGTGGTATATATCTTTTGAGTATTTTTCCTAAGCATTTTTTAGCATCTATGAATATGATATCATGTTATGTATAATAATAGCAAATACCACAGCACTTACTAAATACCAGTCCCTATTCTGGGCGCTTTACGTATATTAACTCATTTAATCTCCCAGAGAGCCCTAGGAGGCTGACAGGATTACCTTCTCCCCTTGCTGTCTGGGATCCGATTTATCAATTCACTGGGACCCACCGTTTTCGTGTCATTAAACACTCTTTAGCCACATCATATTTAATGACCCAGCGGCAGGACATTCCATCTGGAGTGTCTTTCTCCAAGACGGGCCCATCGGACTTCAGAGCGTCTAGTGTTGGATGTCTGGACGTCTCTGTGGACTGTCTCTGTTCCTCCGTTGCCCCACCACCTCGTTGTTTCTCAGGGTCAATGTCTAGAAATGGAACTCCCGGGCAAAGGGTGTGCATGTTGTTGGCTTCCAAAAAGGCTGCAGCAACGGAGATGGGTAGCCGGGAGTAGAACCCCCAGGCATGGTGGGTTTGCAGCCGTGAGGGTCCAGGCCAGCCCCCCACTTGCCAGATGAGGTTGTTGAGTCTAGAGGGGACAGAGCCCCTTCGCGGACCCTACAGAGGCAGGACAGTCTGTGTGGGAACCTAGGAGGCCTGCTCTCCTGCCCTGTAGGTCTCAGGGGCCATGCTCGCTGCCCCACGGGGGATGGCGGATGGCCCATGGCCCTTCTGGCCCACTGAGTGGGCGTCTGCAGCCACCGGCACAGAGCTGCTGCCTGCCGGGCTCCCGAGGCGGGTTAGCTGTGGGGTGCCCGTCCCCACCAAGCGCCATCTGGCACCGCGTTCGCTGTCTTCTCTTAATTAAAGCGAGCGTGGACCGTGTGAAGGCTTTTCCTTGACAATCCTACAGTCATCACTGTGTGGATTTTATACTGACCCCCCCCCATCACATTTTCAAAATGTAAAATTACAGTTGAAAATGTCAGCGGCGGGAGGCGTGGCTGGGTGGGCTGAGAGGTGGGGGCTGGGAGGGGAGCGTGCCTGGGCTGCAGCCCCTCACCTTCCTCCCTCAGCCCCAGCTCTGCTCAGGCTGGGGGCCCTGCAGCTCTGCACCCTCATCCCGCCCACCTGGTCCCGGGCCGTCCTGTCCTGTGCATCTGGAGTGCTCCCCCTGTCCCCCCAGCCTCACCACGCCCTCCCTCGGGCTGGGTTCAGGCCACCCTCTGCGTTCTCTCCTGCAGCAGGTGCCCCCGCCCTGCCCTCCCCGTGTCCTCTCCCTGCAGCAGGTGCCCTTCCTTGTGCCCCCACTGCCATCTCTTCCTTGGCTCCCTGTCCCTCTGTCCCCCCCTGTCTTGCTGTAGCTCCGCACTGTGCTCAACCCTTTCTAGGAGGAAAACTGGCCCCTGGCTTGAGTGGGTGGGTGGCTGGTGGTGGTTCTGAGAGCAGGGGTGGCCCCTCGGGGTTGGTCTCACCCTCAGTCTGTCTTTGCAGCTGCGAAACGGAGCCCCCTTCACCAGACTCCCGAGTGACAAGCTGAAGGCCGTCATCCCCCCCTTCCTGCCCCCTTCCAGCTTTGAGCTGTGGAGCTCTGACCGGTCCCGGACGTGTCCCCACGGGAAGGCGGACCCCGCCAAGACTGTGCTGCCCCAGAGAGCCAGCAGGGGCCACCCTGGGGGCAGCGGGGGCACTGACACGGTGAGTCACCCGTGGAGTTCCAGGCAGAGGGACCTCAGGCCGACTGGTAGTCCCCTGCCTCTTGAACAAGGAGACGTGCAGCTACCGAGGGGGGGAGGCAACCTGGGAAGCCAGCATGAACCCCCTCCTCATCCTTGGCTTAGGCACCTCTCGGGCAGGTGTGAGGAAGGGGACAGCACTCACAGGTCTTGGGGACTGGGACACAGACATCTCTTCTGGGGCTGCCACCTGGCTCACTGCAACTTTCATTCATCACTACCAAGTGCCCCCAGGGCACCCAGGCCAGAGCCAGGAGGGCCGGACAGTGGGGAACGGAGGCCCTGGGAGCTGGCAGGTCCCTGGAGATCCCCCACAGTGGCCACAGTGATGTGCGCTCAGGCTGTGACGTGAATGGCAGTAGGCTGGTGGGGGGCTGTGCAGGGCCCCCTGGAGCCCTTGGCAGGGAGGGTCTCGGGGACCTGGGGCAAGGGCCAGTGGTGCAGGGCCAGCTGCATGGATAAAGTCCCGAAGGTGCAGAAGGGACCAGCAGGAAGCTAAGGGCTTCCATGTGATGGGCAGAGCAGATCAGGTCATGGAGGAGCGAGGCCAGCGCTGGCACTAGGGACCCAGGGAGCAGGAGGCTCTGAGCCGGCTGGGGGAGGGGAAGACATTCCAGCCAGGGACCGGCAGGGACCCCTAGGGAGAGGCAGGCTGGGATACGGGAGGTCACTGGCTATGCTGGGCCGAGGGGTCTCGTCCTGGGAGTGACTGGGCCTGCCTGGGGTTCCCAGTGAATGACAGGGTCAGGTTCTCTTCTTGAAGGGCCCTGGGGTCAAGTGAGACCAAAGGGAACGATGTCAAACAGGCCCAACCTGAGCTGATGGGTTCTCAGAAGATGGGACTGAGCTCTTGGGGGCCAGCAGGCCGGTGCCGGGCAGGGCCAGCCTGCGCTCCTTGTGGTCCTGTGCATCCACAGGGAGGCGCCGCTGTCCCTAACCACCACTCCGCCTGGTTCTTGCAGACTCCCGTCCGGCCAGTTAAATTTCCCAGTCTCTCCAGAAGCCCAGCCTCTCCTGCCAGTTCTGGAAACTTCAACCACTCGCCTCATTCCTCAGGTGGCTCCAGCGGGGTCGGGGGCATGAGCCGGCACGGCGGGGAGCTCCACAGCCGCTCAGGTGGGCAACCCCTCCGGC
Source organism: Urocitellus parryii (assembly GCF_045843805.1). Lineage (NCBI taxonomy): Eukaryota > Metazoa > Chordata > Mammalia > Rodentia > Sciuridae > Urocitellus > Urocitellus parryii. Next base: position 178,831,290 of record NC_135534.1, on the reverse strand, counting down.
TGGGGGCTGCACCTGGTCCCAGAAGTGGCCACGCGTGCTGTGGGGTTTGCAGTGGGCGTTTGCCTTGCTGGGCGGGAGTCCGGAGTCTCTTGGGTTGGCTGTTGCAGTACTAGGGACTGAACCTCGCCCTCACCCATGCTGGGCCAGCTCTCGACCACCGAGCTACACCCCCAGGCCCTAGATTCACATTTTCATGGATGTATGAGAAACTATTTTCTTCCTAACCACCGTTGCTTACACAACTCAACTTGTTACGCAGAGTCCCTTATGCACCCACAAGTGACCAGCATTAAGATTTTGGTGTTGGGGGCTGGGGATACAGCTCCAGTTGGTAGAGTGCTTGCCTCACATGCACAAGGCCCTGGGTTCAATCCCCAGCACCACACTGCACCCCCCCACACACACACAGATTTTGGTGTATATCTTAGCAAAGTGTCTTTATGCATATTAGGAATATTTTTTGGATGAGGCAACTGGGTCTCAGGACCCAGTGAGGTAACTTGCTCAGCGTCACACAGCTCTTCAGTAGCAGAGCCAGGACCCAGGGGTCTGACCTCAGAGCCTGCTCTCATAGCCACGGGCCTTCCTGAGCTGGGCGCTGCTGGCCCGAGTCGGGTGCTCTGTAAACAGCAGCTAGTGCTCCTTGCAGTGCTGGCCCTGGACGCTCACTGTCTCCCTTTCTTTCGTGACTCAAGGTTATGGGTAGCCTTGGTGAAATGGGAAGAGGGAGAGTGGCCACTGGGGATCAATCCAAGAAGCAGAGCACCCCGAGGACCATGAGACCCAGGGAAGAGCAAAGCCAGGCTGCATTGTGTCCGCCCAGCCTCTTCCCCACCCCCAGCAGTGCCTCTGCTGCATGGTGGCCACTGCCCGGCCGCCTCCCAGTCCTGGGAAAGCCCTGCCTGGGCCGGGAGTACTCAGGCCTGTGGTGGTCATTCCTGTTTCCATCTCCTCAGGTGGCAGCGTGGATAGCGTCTTGTCCCAGATCGCTGCCCAGAGGAAGAAAGCAGCCGGCTTGTCGGAGCAGAAGCCCAGCCAGCGGTCCAGCCCTGTGGGGCCAGCACCGGGGTCCGGCCCGTCCAGCCCATCCGAGCGTCCCGTCTCTCCTGCGGGCACCGCCGTTCCCAGCAGCAAGGTACTTGTCCTGTGGAGACCGCTCCTCTTAGGCTCACAGATCTGTCCTGACATGGCCCCATGCCAGGCAGCACACTGTGGCCACTCTCACACTGTCACCAGGGACAGGGGCTGTTGTGGAGAAGGGAGGGCATCAGGGACCTCCGAGGGGGGCTCAGAAGGATGGATGAGGAGCCAGCTGCATGGCGGGAGGGGCAGAGCATTGGTGAGCCTGTGGAATGCAGGAGCAGCTTCCTGGTGCTTCAGAGGCGAAGGTACCATACGGAGGGGCTGAAGAAAGGTGGGAGGGATGGCTGTGCCTCACCTCCCTGCTTCTGGTACCATTCCTCTATTAATGCAACCTGAGAGCAATCACCACACTTAGTGTCTCTGGAGTTTGCAGTGGGTGTTTACAGACGCCTTGCTGGATGGGAGTCTTTAGTCCCTTGAGTTTTTGATTTTGTTGTTTGTTTGTTTTGCAGTACTAGGGATTGAACCCAGACCCTCACCCATGCTAGACCAGCTCTCTACCACTGGCCTTCACCCCAGTCCCTAGATTTGTGTTTTCATGGATGTATGAGAAACCGTTTTCTCCCCAACCACCTTTGCTTACACACTCTCTTTGTTATTCAAAGTCTCTTGTGCCGGGGGTGTGTGTGTGTGGGGCCTCTGAAATTAGGTTCCTTTTGCAATTTAGCTCCAGAAAGTTTTTCCTCCTGTACGCAGGAGCTTCATTTCCACTGTGTTCAGAATTGTTGGTAGAAAGGAACGATATAATTAAGTTCTTTTTAGAATTCAATGACAGTGGGGGGAAGGCTCTACTGATGTTTTGATATATTTTCTTTTATCAGTAAGAATTCATGTAATTTTATTTCTCTTTCTGTTTTTGCTGCTAGGAAGCCCACAACTACTCAAGTAAGTCTGATAGTCTGGGGCTTTTGAAATCGCTTTTCTCTTCTCTGTTGTCTAAAATTTCTGTTGTTGGATGATCTTATTAGATGTATTAGACATGATTAGCTTCTTTTAACTGGTGTTGGCAATAGGCATGTGTCTAAGTGATAAATCATACTACCTATTATCTGGCTTGATGTGTCTGTCCTATCTAATCTATATGCACAGTTATTCTGACGAAAGAAAATGGACTCTTTCAAAAGATGCATTCAGGAGGTAAACTGGGAATGATCCACTGCCACCATCACCTGGTACTCTTAGCATGGTAACAGGCTCTAACCTTGGCAGCTGTTTAAAAATTCAGGTTTCTGGGCTCTGCCCCACCATGGCTGAGACACCCTGGGTTTAGTCTGGGGAATCTGCTTTCCCTTAGGGAAAGCCTGGAGCCAGCTGCACCCAGGGCTCTTAAAGACCACTGTCCTGCATGGAAGGACCCAGAGCGGGCAGCATCAAAGTGGAGACGTGAAGTGCTTTTTAGAAACTCTCCGAGGAAGGCCAGAAATTAGGATTCAAAACAAGGGATGCCTGGATCTGGCCTGAGACAAGCCACGTGCCACCCTGGTGGAGTGTGCACGGGGCTGGCTTCCTCCACCCGCACGGTCAGTGTGCATCAGCCTTTGGACAGGTGGACAGGGCAGAGTGGGGGGCCCCGCCAGGCCCCACGGCCCAGGGAGTAGCCACAGCTTTCTCTTCCTGCCCTCAAGGTCAGGGTTTCAAACAGGAAGCGCTTGTTGAGCTTCTGAACCTGTGGAGCGGCAGGTAGGTCTGGACAGTCCTGGTCTGGGGTATCCCTCACCTGTCTGACTGTCAGGGGGAGTGGCCAGGACAGCTGGGCCATGCGTGTCCACAGCAAGCTTGGACTTGTTCCCCTGGCAATGCCCAAAGCAGGAGTGAAACCAGGCACGGTTTCTTAGGGCATCAGCGTGCCACCCCTGGGGGCACGGGGCTGCCTAGCAGAGGGCGGGGCCCTGGGAGGCCTGGAGATGACAGCCTGGGGACAGTCAGTCTGCCACAGCAGACAGGCAGAGGGCAGTTCCCATGTAAATGATCTCATCTTCACCTGTCCTTCCTGGTAATGCTGCCCCTGTGGTCCGGGGTATCACATCTCTTTGCTCTGGGCTGGGATAGACAGGTCTTATGGGATATCATGATGATCACCTGCTTAATCAGGAGCTCTGCTTGGGAATGTCTTTGTAGAAAGAAGCAGAGGAAGGGGTGTATTAATAAAAGTCTAAGTAGCTTGTTAAAAAGAATCTTTCAAAACCTAAGGGAGGGACTTCTTTTTCCACCCTGGGATGTAGTTAGCTAGCTAGAGCATTAAACGCTTAGTGGTAGGAAAAGTCGCACTTGCTTCCAGGCATGAAGACAGTTTCTCTTTGGTCCCTCCTGAGCTGTTGAAGATGTCTGATTTTTAGCAGGAATTACAAGATAAATAATAGTTAAAAACAAAAACACCCCAAGAAACAAAGCCGTCTTGAGAATAAGACTGAGGTATGACACAGGTGTTGGAGTTTTAAATAACTGTGACTGACGTGGTAAGGGCCCTAATGGAAAGTAAGGACACCCAAGGTCATATGAGTAACTCCTGCAGCAGAGAGGTCGAAATCCAGTGGAAACGCCAAAAGACACGGTTGCAGAGATGAGAACACAAGAGATATTTTTGACAGACTTGACACAACCAAGGAAAGAATCAGTGAACTTTTATATAAGCCAATAGAAAGAAATCACTCTCACTGGCTGGGCACAATGGTACACATTGATAATCCCAGGGCCTGAGGAGGCTGAGGCAGGAGAATCACAAGTTCAAGACCAGCCTCAGCAACTTAGCAAGGCCCTGAGCAACTCAGTGAGATACTGTCTCAAAATAAAATCTAAAAAAAATTATTTAAGGACTGAGGTTGTAGCTCAGTGGTAGAGCACCTCTGGGTTCAATCCCCAGTATGGAAGGGAGGGAGGGAGGGAGGGAGGAATCACCCTGACTGAAATAGAGAAGGAAGGTATAACAAAAACTCCGGACTCCCAAAAGTTATGAGAATGGTGAGGCAGAGGGAATATTTAAACAGATGTGGTTGATAATTTTCACAAATCAATGACAGATAGAAATCCACGGATCCTTAAAGCTCAGAGAATCCTCAATAGGAAAATGCCAAAGAGATCAACACACCTAGCTCTGTTATGTTGAAACTGCTGAAAACAAGATGAGAAAGTCTAATTAAAGGCAGCCAAAGAAAAAAGAAATCACACCCTCTGTCATGGCATCTTTAAACCGGCCTGAAGGAAAAACACAGCCATGCCATCTCATAAAATGAGCTGGGAGGTGTTCTCTCCTCTCCTGTTTCTCTGGGCGAGGTTGTGGAGAATGGGTATTCCTTTTTCCTTAAATGTTTGGTAAGATTCGCCAATGAAACCAGCAGGGATTTTCTCTCTTGGAATTTTAACTTACAAAATAAGTTTAACAGAGAGAAGGCTGATTAGATGATCTGGTTCTTCCCGAGAGGGTGCTTTGCCTTGTGTCTTTCTCTTGTCTTCATTGTGGCATTTGTGATGCGGAGTTGTTGTTAGTTCTCCTTTATCACTGTGATGTGGGGTCAGTAGGAAAATCTCCTTTTTCCTTCCTGATGTTGGTAATTTGTGACTTTTTTTTTTTTGTTTCATCCATCAGGCTAAAAATTTATCGGTGTTATTGGTGTTTTCAAAGGATCATCTGCTTTCATTGATTTTATTTTTTCATTTTTCAATTTCACGGATTTCTACTGTTATCTGTCATTTGCCTCCGTGAGCTGGCTCTGTGTCTTGTCTTCTTTAGTTTTTTTATGGCAGAAGTTGAGATTGCTCTGTAGCCATCTTCATCTTGTCCAGGACAAACGTTCGGTGCTGTGAAATCACCTCTCAGTGCTGTTTTCCCTGTACCCTACGCACTTTGATACATGTCTTTATTTTAATTACAGGCAAAATTTTTTTTTTTTCACTTCCCTCCATATTTCCTCTTTGGCCCAGTATTTAGAAGCGTGTGGTTCATTTTGCTGTCATGTGGGGGTTTTCTAGAAGTCATTGTGTTCCTGGTTTCTCATTTCATTTCACTCTAGTTCTACTTCTGTTCCTTGGGGTATATTGAGGTCTAGTTTTACTCCCTGGATGGTGATTGATCTTGGTGAGTGTCCCAAATGCACTTGAGGAGAAGGTGCGTTCTTTTGTAGCTGGGCAGGGGAGGCCCCGCAACTGTCAGGGGCACTTGGCTGGTGGTGTCCTTCAGGTGTTCTGTGTGCCTACGGATTTTACGTCTGCTTGTATCGATAACTGAGAGAGGAGCATTCAAACCTCTCACTGTAACTGTGGATTGGTTATCTCTCCTTTCATTTCTGTCCATCAGTTTTTGCCACGAGTAATTCGTGTACACATTTAGGGTGGTTACTTCTCCTGGAGAATGACCCCAATATCGTGATAGAACGTCACGCTTACCCCTGGAAACAAGGATATGTTTTTATGATGTTACCAAAAAAATAAAAAGTGACAGACCAGTAACCCTCATGAATATAGGTGTAAAAATCTCCCCAAAATGTTAGTAAACAGAATCCAATGATACATAAGAAGGGACACACACGCTGGCTCAGTGGCATTTATCCCAGGAAAGCAAATCTAGATCCGCAGTAGCAAATCAATCTGTGTGATTCACCAGGTTCATAGACCAAAGAATAAAATGCAGGAAAAGCACTTAACAAAATCCAAAGTCCATGGTGATCAAAACTGAAAACACACTAGGCAAGGAAGGAAACCTCCCGAATCTAATCTAAAACACCTCTCGCTGGCATCACACTTACTGGTGAAAGACCAAGGGTTCCAAGGACTTCTCACCCCCAAGCACTCTCAGTTCCATATTAGAAACGACAGCTAGCACAGCGAGGCATGGAGAAGAAATCAAAGGCATGCAGATTGGAAAGGAAGAAATGAAGCCATCTCTCCTCCTAGAGGACATGACTGTCTACACAGAAAACTTCAGAGAATCGACACCAAAGCTCCCAGGACTAATAATGAGTTCCTCAGGGTCAGTGAACAAAAGTCAGTTGAATTTTTTTTTTTTTATGCTAGCAGTGGATAAATAGAATTTCTTAATTTGAAAGTTAAAAAATATCATTCACATGTTAAGGGCATTTGTGAAAATGAAATAATCTGAAGTTATATGGAAGTGAATACTTAGGTGTAAATTTAATGAAACATGCAGAAACTATAGGTTGAAAACTCTGAAACACTGATAAGACAGTGAAGCCTAATATAGTTGTGTTGCAGTGTGATCTACAGATTCAATGTAATCCCAATCAAAATTATGCTTTGTAGGGATCTACAAATAATTGTGAAATTTATATTGAGAGGCAAGGAAAAAAAAAAAAACCTAAAGGAGCCAAAAGGATTTTTTGGGAAAAAAAATGAAATTGGACATCTCATATTAATTTTAAGACTTCCCTTAAAGCTACACTGTGTATTAATGAAAAAACAGACTCACAGATCAATGGAGCAGAGCAGAGGGCCCAGGAATAGACCTGCACAAGACTTGTTCACGTATTTATTTATTTATTTTTAACAAAAGTGCTAAGGCAAATCAGTAAAGTCTTTTCAGCTGAAAACTCTGGAATAATCAGATGTCCACACGCAAGAAAATGAACCTTCCCTCACGTCTCACAGCTAATATAAAAAGGAACTAGAGAGGCATTATAGTCAAGAGTTGAAAATGAAAAACTATAAAGCTTCCAGGAGAAAACACGGGATCATGTGTGTGTGACTATGGATTTGTCAAAGAACGTAAGCACTGGTTACCTGGGTTCCTGTGCGTTCACGTGTTTCCTTGCTCCTCTCATAGGAGAGGCCCCGTGAGCCCCCGTGAGGCATGACATCCCAGTAGCAGTGAGCAACCTGGTGCCCAGACTTTGGTTTCTAAATACCATTCTCCAACAAAAGGGATCACAGCGCTTTGGCAATGGCTCATTCCCAGGACTGAGGCAGAGGAAATGCAAGATGAGCATTTTGTGGTATCAGAAAATAGGGAAGGAAATGCTTTTTTAAAAAGGTGGGAGGAGGGAGGGAGGGGTGCAAGGTGTTAAGTCAGGGACCGCAAGAGAGGTGTGTGGAAGCTCTTGTATCTTTGCAGATCTTCTGTGCATCTAGAATTATTTTCATATAAAAAGCTCTCTGACTCTTGCTCACTGCTACTGGGATGTCATGGCTCATGGGGCCTCACCTACGAGAGGAGCAAGGAAATATGTGAACGCATACTAACCCAGGTAACCAGGGCTGTCAGTACTGTATTCCTTGACAAATCCATAGTCATACAGATATGCGCCTCTGTCTGTCTCTCTCTGTCTTTCTCTCTCTTTCTGTCTCTCTTGCTCTCTCTCTCAAGCTAAACAATTAAAAAAGGAGAAGGGAGGAGAAAGTGCTGAGTGTCCTTTGGGAGACGTGGGAGGTGGCAGCATAAAAGCAATACACGGAGAGCAGAAGGGCCTTGTGTGTCTGTCAGAGCCAGGCAGCTGGGGCCCAGGAAGGAAAGGGGACTCGGTCAGGGTCGCAATGCTAGTAGCTGCAGGGACAAGCTTCCTGCCAGTCTCCTGGCCCTTAACGTGCCTCTTGTCCCGCTCTGCTTGCTCCCCTACGCCCAGCTCTGCTTAACATGCCTCTTGCCCCCCCACAGCTCTGCTCCAGTGGATATTCCTGTAGCTGTGTCCACTTTGCATAGGAAGTAGATTCCCAGGTCCTGGCCCGGCATCCTGTTGTCGGAAGCCACCTGCGCTCCCTACCGTGGCTCGCTGCTCTCATCCTTTCTGCCCTCAGAAGCAACAGCTTATGTTCTCTTCAGCAGAAATTGGACACCAGCCCAAGGCCGGCCTCTGGAACCAGCTCGACCTCCAAAAGCACCTCCCCGACCCTCACGCCCTCCCCTTCACCCAAAGGGCACGCTGCGGAGTCCTCTGTGTCGTCCTCCTCCTCCCAGAGGCAGTCCAAGAGCAGCGGGGGCTCCAGCAGTGGCACCATCACAGACGAGGGTGAGTCCCCAGCCCTGAGCCTCCGGCTGTTCCCACTCCATGGTGACCTGGCATCAGGCAGCCATCAAGTGCCCTGAATTGCTACACCCTAGGTCAGGTGTGTTTGTTTTTTTAAACAAACCGTCTCACCCTTCCCAGAGTCTGCTTGTATTTTTGTCTCCACTGTGCTAAAGGTGTGGTTACGTGCTCTCACAGGGTTTTTGAATATAGGTGAGTTTTGTTTATATGCACACACACCCATGGACGGGCTGCTCCAACACACAGTTATTTGCTTTCCCTAAACCTTCTACAAATCGGGATTATTTCAGTTACAAGTGAGGGGATCTCAGTGACTTAAGGGGGAGAAGTGCCTATGGTAGGCTTCAGGCATGTCCACATCCAGGTGCTCTGGAACTGTTTCCCAAGTGCTGATAAGCAGCTTCACGCTTACTGTGATTTCCTGACTAATTTTGCAACCCCAGCAGAAAAGAGCTACTTTCTTAGTAGGTCCAAGCAAAACCCCAGGGGGTTTATCTTTTGTTCCTCCTTGACCATCCTTGTCTATCTCTGTGCCCAGGTGGTGGGATGTATGGATGGGTGGACTCAGGTCTGGCTTCTGCCTTGGGAGAGGATTCTAGTCTGCCTTGCTGATGTGGTGTGGATTAGAAGAGGCAGTGAGGCACTGCTCAGAGGAAGGTGGAAGTGCCGTTCCAGGAGGGAATGGGCCCAGGCAGGCAAGGGCCCCTGATGTCCACTGCAGCCAGGGACGCTGCCCGTGGAAGGTGCTATCAGGTGCATTGCTGGTAGCTCAGCGGCTCCTTGCAGGTGCTGGGGAAGAAGGTGCCCAGAGCTTCTGCAGCGCAGGGATGAGCTGGAACCAGCCACAGGGCCCTGGCCATGCTGGGCTGGTAGATGCCCACTGTGGCTGGAACCGTCTTTTTCTGGGGCCTGCCTCTTCTACGGTTTGGTGAAATCCAGTTAATCAGTTACAGAGGCTTCAGAGATCCACCAGCCACCTCCCTCTGCCCCCCACATGTCCTGCATGGAGTCTGAAGTCCCCCTTGAGGGCCTTCAGGAAATTGAAACCCTGGAGATGCAGGGTTAGCCATTTCTCCTGTGTCCTCTCCCAAGAGTTGAGCAGGACCTGTTTGTACCACCCATGCCCATCCTGTCCCTCTCATTCGTTATAAAAGAAGGTTTGCAAAGCACTAACTGGAAGAAAGAGAACCAATAGCAATTTCTTTCTAGACTCATGTTTCTGGTTTAGAGAGCCTGGTTTTCCCTTCTGCAGTCCTCTGGTCCTGAGACAGTGAGACCTGTAGAGTGTCACAGGACAGGGCTGCAGTCTGTCTTGCAACACAGGACGCAGCCGGACCTGAGTTCTTGGGACAGTACAGTGTGCCCTGCCGGCTTCAGGAAGAGTGGTCCTCCTGAGGGCCTGAGAGGAGACGGGGCAGCTTGCACCGGAGCTGAGTATTAGGTGCACAGGAGACGCAAGAGCGGCCAAGGGCACAGCCACTAGGAAAAGCCAAACCACATGCCTTTACAATTAAGGTCTATCAGATCCGAGCAACCCTGTGTTTAAAACAGCATGCATGTAAAATGTTAGCACACTTGGCCATTACTGCAGTCTGGAGGTTTTTGTGGTCCCAGTGTCTGCACGGCAGGCACACCAGGCAGTGCTGATGGTCACCACTCTGCCGTCTTCCCAACTCCACTGGCAGGGACAGTACCTTGGCAGTCAGAACCAGCAGCCATTGAGTATTTACACCACAGAAATCGGCAGGCACCACCCATCAGGGCCTGACGGATTGTGTCGTAGATTGTCCAGATGTGATTCAGACAGTAATGGGGGGAAAATGCTCATTGTGAAGGTTCACCTTAAAATTGTGTCACACCTGAAGCCATCATATCATGAACAGTGTGAAAAAAATCGAGGATCTGTTCTTTATATTTGAAAACCATTATCTGATTCAGCCAGCTTGCTCACATGAAGTTCAAGCATATGTCTTTGTTGTTGCATTTCATCTTGTTCACGTAAACAAAACTATCAACCAGCATTCACGCTGGAACAGCTCTCCTCGGCTGTGGATACCAGAGCAAAGATGGGTGGAAAGCATTTGGTGAGGAGCAGCAGTTGGCCGTGTGGAATTTGCAGGAAGGAGTCTCGTGGATTCTTGTTTGAGAACAGTGCTGTGCCTCCTTGATATCGGGGAGCTCTGGGACGAACCTGGGTACCCACATAAATGCACGCACTTCCGCCTCAGAGAGCCCTTTGCCGCTGCGGAGGGGACAGCGTGTGCAGGGGCAGCAGAGCCGAGAGCTGGTGTCATGAGTTACAGGGGACAAGTGTGGCTTGAGGCTCAGTTTCTCAAGAGCCTCCTTCAGGGAAGCTTCCTCCAGTCCCTGGGCTGGGTCCAGTGCCCTCTCTATCCCCACATCCCCTTTGTCACTTACCCTTCACTGTAGCACATGTCACAGGAGAGAAGTGGCACAGCAGTGCTAAGCACCTTCCAGGAAGCCAGACCACAGGGGACCAGCCGTACGACCGTAGTCAAGATCTGGTTCCCAGCCTCTCTGGGCCTCGCCTCCCTGTCCTCCTCTGGGAACGGGGACGGCAGTAGAGTCCACCTCGAGGTCGGGAGGCTTGAGAGCCCATGGACCGTCCACGTGTAGGGTGCCCAATGACAAGAACCGTCACGAGGGTGACAGCGGTCATGCCCGTCGTTTTCTCTTCCCAGCCACCCTGGGCACTCTCTGTGGGGACCCCCCATCCTTGCCCACCCCGCAGGCATCTCTTCCGACTCACCCACTGCCTCAGGACCTTTGCACCTATCAGGCCCTCTCCCTGGATGCTGCCTCCTGGTCTTCCCCTAGAGACCTGCAGAGTGTACCCCTTGTGCTGCTCAAGTGTCTCTTGATAAGGGAGGCCTTCCCCAGCGGCCCTCCGTGGAACAGCACCCTCTGTCCCTTCATCCACCCTCACCCTGCTCTCTGCTTCCCCTCTCCCTGGGCCATCAGCCTGCGTGGCGTCTGTTCTGGCTGAGCCTCCAGGTGCCTGGTGTGGGGACTCTGCGTGGCCTGTCTCCTCAGCACCCAGACCTGGTCTGGGCCTTTATTCTGCCTGTTCCGATACCCAGCACCTTCCCTGGCCTGTCCCCTGTCTTGCTGGTCCTCTCTGCTGTGTTCTTCAGACCTCCGCACACTTAAGCCAGCCCCCACGTTGGTCTGGAGCTTGCCTGCTGCTCTCTTGGGTTCTTCTTAGACTCTCTGGCCTTGGCGTGTTGTCCTTGGCTGTGTGTCATTGTCATTCTCTCACACGAGGAGGCGGGGCTTAGTCCCAGCTGTGGGCGGGGGCGCTCTGCGGCCTGGTGGGGGCGCTGCAGTGTGGTCTTCTCAGCCTCTTCCCAGGGTTGGCCCCTGGTGGGGGCCGTGGCCAGCAGGTGGCTCAGGTCCCACTGCCGTCCTCCCGTGCAGGAACGCACTCAGATCTATGCTGCTGTTTCTTGTTGACTTTCAGGGGTTGGCTTTCATTTGAAATAAGATGACACTGTGCCGGAGTTGGAAGACCAATCTTGATATGTTTTACCAAATTCTAAAATCCATTATTTTTGTTTCTTTCTCATCTTGCCTGCTTGAAGATGAACTGACTGGAATCCTTAAGAAACTGTCACTTGAGAAATACCAGCCTATTTTTGAAGAACAGGAGGTAAGAGTGTTCCTTTCGGATGTCCGTTTACATCTTAGTGTTGGGGAAAACAAAATAAATCTTTGTCTAAGTGTCTAGTTCTCCTTCAATCCTGGATCGATCCTCTCCACCGAGACAGCCCCGGACATGGAAGTCGGGTCCAACCCCCTAGTCCAGTTCACCGTCACCCTGAAATCCTGGGGCTGCCACACTGCAGTCGGATTTTGTAATCTGAGTGCTGCTCTCTCTAGAAATGTCTGTCCTGAAAACATTTTAGTGGCACAGGACTGAGGAGCAGGCACATAGTTTTAAAGTAGACCATAAGCGAATCCTGAGGAATCTGCCAGAAGCATCCGGACCTGGGGCCTGCGGTGATCTCAGAGTTCATATTAGCTTAAAAGCATGAAAATCCCATTTTTAAAAATGACTGCTCTGCTGTCTGGCAGGGCTTCAAAACGTTAAGCACAGAGTTATGGTATGACCTGACAAATCCACTCCTGGGTATGTCCCCCAGGGAGACAAAGGCACAGGTCCCCAGATGTCCGAGGCAGCCTTATAATGGCCCGAAAGTGGAGACAACTCAAATCTCCCATCACCTGAGGACGGATAAGGAAAATGTGGTCCCACTCTAGTGAAGTATTTGTCAACCATAAAAATGTCACAGGCCACAGCATGGGGAGTTGAAAGCATCATGTTCAGTGAGAGAGACCACTCACTGCTGGGCGCGGTGGCGCTCGCCTGTAATCCCAGTGGCCTGGGAGGCTGCGGCAGGAGGATCGTGAGTTCAAAACCAGCCTCAGCAATTTATCCAGGCTCTAAGCAACCCAGTGAGACCCTGTCTCTAAATAAAACATATAAAAATAGGGCTGGGGATGTGGCTCAGTGCTTAAGCACCCCTGGGTTCAATCCCCAGTACCAAAACAAAAACAAAACAAAAAACAAATGAACAAAACCGTCACCAAAGGCCATGTCTGGTGTGGTCCCATTTACGAAGCGCCCAGAGCAGGCCAACCTGCAGAATAGAGCAGTGGTTGCCAGGGGCTGGGAGGCGGGGATGCTTGGGGTCCAGGGTGACAGAAATGATCTACAGCTGACTATGGCCATAGCTGCATCGCTAAAGGTCACTAAATTATATACTTTAAGTGGGTGAGTTACGTGATGGGTGAATTCTATTTCAATAAACTGTTGAAAAGTTTACTATTTTAGCCCAATAAGACTCTTCTGCAGGCCCACCGGCCACCCGGTCGTAATCCCTGGCTCAGAAAGTTCTGGTGCCCAGGGCAGCACATGGGAATCATCGTCCTTACAGTGCCCATTGTGACAGCCACTCATTGTCCCCAGAAAGGTCCAGACACAGCGAGGTGTTTGGGTTTTGGTTAACAGGTAGCCGGTGCAGGGTGCCCCTCCTCGGTTTGCCTTCCGGCTGCATCCCGCCTGCCATTGCCGCCTCCTCGGCCTCTGAGACCTCAGTGACTTTTCTCACTTCCAAGAAGTCTTTCCTGGTGCCCGGGGCTGCCTGCTTTTGCTTGAAATGCTCCGTGTCTTCTCGGCGTGTGCCGGGCACACACCCCGCGCACGCTTCCGTCTCTTGAGGTGCTCGACTCGGCTTTGTGAGGCGACGCTTGTGATTTCGTGGCTTCATCCCCATTTCTCCAGCTGGCATGTTGGGGATCGCCTGTCACTCATCATTCAGGGGCATCATGCATGTCCAGGGCAGGGCATGGGGCTGAGTCCCACTGAGATAGGAAGCTCTCAGAGGTGGACGGGGTGGGGGGGGGGAAGGGCAGGCGGACCTTGCCCCGTCTCCCTGACCCGGGCTGCCCTGCCCTTCTCAGGAGCCACACTCAGCTGTCGGCTCTGACTCGGCTTCTCTCTGGGCAGTTGAGCTGGTTCGCACTCGCCTCTGTGCAGAACCACAGCCAACATTTCCCTTGGAGGCTGCAGTTGTCCCTCGCCTCCTCCTTGTCCCTCACCCTCACCTCCAGCCCACTCCCCACAGCTACACGGACACTTCTTGTCCCTTGAAGTGAATTATCAGGGACAGCACTTTTCCCTGGTTCCTCGCGCTGGTGAGGATTTCTCCCTGTTGTTACGTACATAAGCTCATCAGTGAGAATTTGGAAAAGAAATTAGGTGACACGTGTTCTCGTCAGAATGAGACTGAAGACGGTAATTTTCATTTTCCTACCTGTATCAGGATGAATTTGATTTGGTTACGTGTATTCAAAAAATATTGGTATCTTCACAAAATAAGAGTTATTTCTGCTACAAAAAAAAAGTTGGGAGGTACGTCATCTAGGATCCTCCTAGCTCTCTGCTCCACACGCTGAGGTATCTGGCTGTTGTCCCCAGAGCTCAAAGTGGCTCTTAGAACTCCAGCCATCACATCCATATCCCATATGCAGGATGGGACCTATAGGATTGACTTTACGTGGGGGTGGAGACCTGTTCTCTGTCCCCTGTTTCTGAGGCTCCACTGTTCCAAATACAGGGGTGCTTGTTTCTGCCGAACCATAGAAACTGGGGACTGTGCAGTTTTGAGGCGCTCTTGTGGCATCTCTCCCTTGGTTCCGTGGCCTTCTCTATTGCTCCTGCTTATTATTCTGTCTTTCCACAGTCTGCACCCCTCTTGTCCTCCAGGGGGAAGCGGGGTGAGTAATGCCCACCACATTCCTCTCGCAGCCACCTCGGAATCCCCTTCTAACAGCAGGACCTGGCGCAGACAGACCTTGCAGGCTGCCCAGGTCCTGCCTCAAAGATGCTCCTTGGTTTTCCAAAAATCTGTCTGTTTAGAGAAGCCAGGAGCTGAAGGGGGTTGGCTTCTAATGTTTCCAACCAAACTTTAAACGTGAAGTCCAGAATTGGAGGCAGGGAGTCAGGATCGATTCCCCACTAATAAGCACTAATAGCTCTCAATGGTGACGTTCCTGTTGAAGTTGGAGAATAGTGTGGCCCCAACAGACGGCAGCGAAGCCCCTTCTCTTCCCAGGTGGACATGGAAGCGTTCCTCACGCTCACCGACGGCGACCTGCAGGAGCTCGGCATTAAGACAGATGGATCCCGGCAGCAGATTTTGGCAGCCATCTCTGAGCTGAATGCAGGCAAGGTATTGTTCCCAGTCTCATTTCTCTCTTGTTCCAGGCTTCCGGGGGCTTCAGAGGGCTTCCTGGGACCTTCTTGGTCTCATTTTGGCTCCCCTGGCATATCTGACGGAGGCTGGCCCCACTTGCACAAGTCCCCAATCTCCCAGGGTGGCCTCCTCCCTTTCCTACCTGTGAGGTTGTTGCTCCTCAGATTCAGCTAAAACATTCCCTTGAGTAACCAGCCCAGTGGTGCACGCCTGTAATTCCAGGAGCCGAGGAGGCTGAGGCAGGAGGATCGCAAGTTCAAAGCCAGCCTCAGCAATGGAGAGGCACTAAGCAACTCAGTGAGAGCCTGCCTCTAAATAAAATAGAAGACAGGGCTGGGATGTGGCTCAGTGGTCGAGTGCCCCTGAGTTCAGTCCCTGGTGCCCACCCCCCTAAATACTGATATTCCCTTAGGTGACTTCCGCCCCCAGGAGCAGGTGTGGCCTCGGGAGCAGTTCAGGGGAGCCTGGGCTCACACAGTCCTGAGCCCGCCTGACCTGGCCTGGAATCCTGCTCTGAGCACACTCGGCTCTGAGCCTCACTGTCCCCATCTCTCGGGGTCCATAGGACAGGCGTGATGGGGTTGTCACGACAACCAGAAAGCCCAGCAGGACGCCTGGCACACAGAGCTGTCCATCACGGCTGTTGATATCGATCCCCCTCAAGTTTCTGTCTCATCCCCTTTAAAGCTGAGGATCAGTGGCGCCCCCACACCCCGACCAGAGGCCCACAGAAACCCAAAACAAAGGGGCCCCAAACTCAAGACCAAAAGGGTGGATCCCGCTCCTTTGTGAACATCCATGTGGGTGCTGCTGGGCTCCTGGCCGTGGCCTGTCCCCTCCCAGTGAGTCGCTGCTCACAGTGGCTTTCCCACGCTCGCCCTGCCAGCTGCCTGCCTGTGGGACGGCAGGGCCGTGGCTGCGGCTTTGCCGGCCTCCGTGTGCCGCCGTGGACATCTCTGCCTCGTGCCTTTCTGCCTTTCCCTCCCCGTTGTCCTGGGGCTGTGCTCCCTGCTCTAGGTCGGGGCAGAGAGCGTGATGGTTCTTTCCGTGTTTTGCTGGATTAAGCAGGAAACATTGAAGGGACGTCCTGCCCTGGCTGCAGGTGAATCTTCATGTAGCCCTTTATCCTGTACAGATCACTCGCGTCCTCAGCGGCCCTCGCCATAGCGCCCAGCCCACCCCCCCACCTCCCCCCACCCTGTGTCCCCTGGTGAAGCGCCATCTGGGCAGGGCTGGGTGCTGCCCACTCGTGTGCCAGTGGCCAGTGGAGGACAGAGCCTGCACCTGTCTCTGGCCTCTGGCTGCCACCCTTTCTGCTCCCTCCCAGCCCTACCCGGGCTGCCGTGGTTGTGACTGTTGTTATTGTGACCTGCCTGCAGGTGATGGGGTGACCCTTGAGGGTGATCTAGTGAACTCACTCGGGCATTCGCAAGGCTGGGGCTGTGCCTTCTGTTTGGTACCAGGGATTGAGCCCAGGGGTGCTTAACCACTGAGCCACATCCCCAGCCCTTTTTTATATTTTATTTAGAGACAGGCTCTTGCCGAGTTGCTTAGGGCCTCACTAAGTTGCAGAGGCTGGCTCTGAACTCGAGATCCTCCTGCTTCAGCCTCCCCAGCCGCTGGGATCACACCCAGCACCCAGAGGGGTGTTCCTCTTTGACTGTTTGTTCTTTCTCTTCTGAGCAGTCCTCACCTGGGCCCGGACAGCTCACTTTACAGGTAGGAAGGCCAAGGGTCAGAGATGGGCAGTGAGCCGACTTCAGACCCGTCGGTTTCTGCTCCACTCCTGGATGGGGAGGCCAGAGGAAGGTGAGGCAGTGCAGAGGTTGCTGCAGGTGGGCAGCTCTCTGCTGTCAGGAAGTGCATCAGCCAGCCACCTGAACCCCAGGTGGCTCACAGGGGGCGGTCAGCCAGGCACGGAAGTTTTGGAGCATGGATTTATTCGGGGAAAGAGCCCTGCCTGGCCCGGGTCTGTTGAGAGCAGAACTGCAGGAGTAGTGTGGTGCCGTGCCCGGGGCCCAGGGCACACTCACTCACGTGAGGCCATGGAAGCTGCTGAGGCTGGTTCCAAAGCAGCTTTGGAAATCAAAGCACAGAGAGATGGAGGAACTTGCCCAGGGTCACACAGGCCAGGATTGGAAACAGTTTGTGTCTGCCCATGTGTGCACACAGCCCTGCCATAGCTACCGCAGGCACACAAAGGAGAGCGTTCATTGCTGTGGGAGCTCTCGACTCTGTGGGGACTGGGAAGGCGGAGGCTGGGGAGACATTCTGAGGAGAGAGCAGAGGCTGAGACCTGAAAGAGGAGCTAGAGCCCTATGGGGCCCAAGGGCAGAGCAGACCAGGCTGAGGAGCACCTGTGCAAAGGCCCTGTGGTGGGAGGGTGTGGCACCTTCGAGGAACTCACAGAACAGTTGGAGCACAGAGAGCAAGTGGGCCAGAGGGTGCCGGGGGAGCCCTGAGCTTCAGATCCCTCTGCAGGGTTTTGTGCCAGATTCTTTTTTTATTTTAATGTGACTGAGATAAATTGGGATCTTCAATTTTACACCCTTCTTTCTTTAACAAGAAATCTACGCAGCTACCCGTGTCACTGATCTCTTTAATGTATTTGCCTGGATGCACTCAAATTGATTTTGTTTTCAAAAATCCTTCCTGATTGGGTATGTAAATACCCAAACTTTGTAGAAATAGTGCTGCAGGGGACAGCTCTGGGCATAAGACTTTCTGAAGATCTCCCTGGAGTAGCCTTAGAACAGATCCCTGAGCCTGAGAGCCTCGCTGTGTGCACTTCTCCCTGAACTTCTTTCCAGAAAGCCCCTGGCCGTGGTGTGGGGGTGGGCTCTCCTGCAGTCCCACCAGCATTGAGAACGGCAGTTTGTTTTCAATCATTATAAATTTGACAAACTCAACAAGGTACCTCGTTTTCATTTGCATTTCTTTAAGTACTAGGTTGATTGAATCCTTTTTTCTATATTTAATGGCCTTCGTTTGGGAGGGGGGTTTGTTTTATTTTCCTTTTGAGAATTTTCAGGCAGGGCCTTTGGAATCAGGGATTTTTTTTAAAGGGAAGTTATCCGATCGTCTTGGGTTGGCCTTGGACGCGGAGTGATTATGGTCTTTATTATCTACAGCTCCCTCCTGGGGTCAGGAGGCAGTGGGCAGGGAACCCGTCTCGCCCTGACCTCATTTCTCAGCAGTTATGGCTCAGGTGGCGAATAATGAAGCTCTCGCTGTCCCTGCTTCCCAGCCCTGTTCATGATCTCAGGTGGCACTTCATAGTCTCCCCGGAGGTTGCGCTCACCCCATTTTGCAGATATTCAGTGGAACAGGGGCGGGTCTGGGTGCCACTGTGCGTCACTGGTGGGTGGGGATTCCAGGCCTGCCCACGGCGCCCTGCAGCCTGCAGATGTCTGTGGCTGGAATCCTGGCACCTTTATCAGCTTATTGAAGGTGATCTGCCAGGATCAGGGCACATGGGCAGAAGCTTGCCGCCCTCCCAGGGGCGTGGGAGGCCCGGCCACCACAACAGGTCCCTGCACAGGGGTCTGGAGAGGGGGCCCTCTAGGCTGTGGGGAGGGTATAAAAAAAAAAAAAAAAGCCAGATGCAGTGGCACACGCCTGTAATCCCAGCAGCTCGGGAGGCTGAGGAAGGAGGACGGCGAGTTCAAAGCCAGCCTCAGCAATGGCGAAGTGCTAAGCAACTCAGTGACACTCTGTCTCTAAATAAAATACAAAATAGGGCTGGGGATGTGGCTCAGTGGTTGAGTGCCCCTGAGTTCAATCCATGGTACCCTCCACCAAAAAACAGAATGAAATTTTTAAAAAAAATTGGTTTTTTTTTTTGAGTTTTGTAATTTTGTCTTTTTTAAAAATTGATTTTATTTCTTTAAATATACGACAGTGGTATGCATTATAATTCTTAATACACATTTTGTCTTTTTTGTTTATTCTTTTTAGTTGTACGTGACAGTAGAGTGTGCTTTGACACATCATACATACATGGAGTATAACTTCCCATTTCTGTGGTTGCACATGATGTGGATTTACACTGGTCATGTATTCGTATATAAGCATAGGAAAGTTATGTCCAGTTTATTCTGCTGTCTTTCTCATTCCCATCTTTCACACCCCACCTACTGTGAGTCAGCATCCTCGAGTCAGAGAAAACATTCAGCCTTTGTTTTTTGGGGATTGGCTTATTTCACTTAGCATGATAGTTTCCAGTTCCATCCATTTACTTGCAAATGGCATAATTTCACAAATACTCCATTGTGTATTTGTACCCCATTTTATTTATCCATTTATCTGTTGAAGGGTTCCTAGGTTGGTCCCATAGCTTAGCTCTCGTGAATTGAGCTGCTGTAAACATTGGTATGGCTGCGTCACTGTAGTGTGCCGATTTGAAGTCCTTTGGGTATATACCGAGGAGTAGAGTAACTGTGATGGATCCATTCCAAGTTTAAAGTCTGGGCTCATTCTGTGGACTTTAAAATTTATTTTGCCTTTTTACTCTCAGCTGAGATCATACATTTTTAATTTGCTTTGTGTTTCCACCATATTTATTTGTTGACTTAGAAATCTATGCTGACTCCACCCTGCTGCCTTCCAGGGGCAGGACCTGCCTGTCTCCTCAGCCCACACAGGTCCCACGTCCATAGCACCCATCTGGGTCACTGATAGGGTCCCATTTTATAAATGGGGAAACCAAGGTCCAGAGGGATGGGGTGTCCTGCTCAGGGTCACCGGGTAGTAATGGGAGAGGTGGGATGTGAACCTTCTCCACCTCTGGCTCCTGCTGCCTCTTGTCCTGGAGTTCAGTGGACTTAACTAGAAGCGTCCACATCTGTTTCCTGGGGGTAGGAGACTGTGGTAGTGCTGCCGTCGAACTCTCTGGAAAGACACAGAGACAGGCAGGGAGACAACCCCCCAGACAAGCTGGCCCTACCCAGCCTTGTTGGGGGCTAAGGACCCCTGCACCCTGGGTTCTCTCCAGCCCTGGCAGCGGGGAAGTGGCGCGGGGAGAGCCTGGCTTGGCCTGTTTTTTACTCAGCGTGGGACTCTCTTAATTAGGTAATTTATGTCCCCCAAGACGCCCCGGGGGCTTTTCAGGTATGAGCGGAGCATTAGCCACACTGTGTCACTGAATCCTTGGTTAAAAGAGTTAACGTGTCTGTTTCCATCCCCTCCACAGGGACGCGAGAGGCAGATCTTGCAGGAGACCATTCACAACTTCCACTCTTCCTTTGAGAGCAGCGCCAGCAACACCAGGGCCCCCGGCAGCAGCCCCTGTACGTGACTCACACTCCCTGTCGCTCCTTGCCCTGGCAGTGCCGTGAGCCCTCTGTGCCCTGGGACCCCTGCACGAGGCCAGGGCCCTGCTTCCAGCAGCTGCCCTGTCTCCACTGAGCCCTGTCCCCTCTCTCCCTCTGTGAGACGTCCCTCCCCGGCCCCTGCTCACTGGTCAGGATGCCCCTTGCTGTGAGAGCTTCCCCCACACACATCTACTGTCCTGTGAGAAAGGGACCGTCCAGTTGTGTGCTTCTGTAGGCACGAGGCTTCACTTGGTGGCTCAGAGACCCAGCTCCTTTCATTGGTGCCCTGCCATCCCTGGGAGCAGAGGCCCTGCTTCTGGCTGCCACAGAGGGACTGGGATGGTGGTGACAGGCAGATGGCACAGCCTGCGTGCCCCTGCCTTGGTCATTCCTGCTCATTCCCCTGGCCCTGGTCAGCACATGGTCCCACTGGCATGCAGAGGAGGCTGGGGGACATAGCTCCAATGGCTTCCCGGCAGCACTGGGCTCTGGGAAGTGGGCATTAGAGCCTCCACCTCGTCCTTCCTAAGGGACGCCTTTCTCGACACCCTCACGCCCACAGAGCCACTCCTGCTGCTGCTGGGGTCCCTGTGCATGGAGTGTCCCTGCTCTCCCTGGCGACAGCATGCCACGGGCATTCAGAGGTCCACGTCCAGCGCAGATTCTCCAGCACAGAGGCAGCGCTCCTGGGTGGGGAGGAGGCTTGGTGCCCATCCCTCCTTGTCTGGCCTTGGCCAGGACAGGCTTGGGATGCACCTGGCCGCCTGCGTCACACAGGACAGTCCACTTGCACATAGAGACAGGAGATGGAGGTGTCACCTTGTGGAGGGGCTTTGGGACTCCAATTTTCTAGGCAAAGGTGTGAAGAATCTGAAATTTCTTCTACACCCTGTTAATGCTGTTTCCCAAAAGTGGATTGGCTCACGTGTTTTTCTACCATGTCATATTTTGACTACAAAAATCCAGTCACTAGATTATACGCCAGGTGCCAGGTATGCAGAGACCAGCCAGGGCCTTCCACCCTGGCGGATCTTGACAGGCAGGAGGCCTCTCAACGCTGGGCCCCGGCTTTCCAGGAAGCAGGTAGAGAGGAAAGAGCTTGTGCTAGGGCTCAGGGTCAGGATCACACCCAGCTATGCCCTGGCCTAGTATGGCAGGGACAGGTCATTTGGCCTCTGGGCCAGAGCTCAGACCCCAGTGCATAAAGTACTTGGTTCACAGAGTTCTGATGCTTACCATGAGCTGTGCCAGGCCATCTGTCACCTGTCCCTCCTCTGGCCCTCACAGCCCAACCCCCCATGCTGTCTTTTGGAGGCATTTGTCACCACACTGCCCAGAGCCTCGTGATTCTCCCCTCTGCCTGACCATCTGCCGAGTGTCCTCAGCCCCCACCTCAGAAGCCCCCTTTCCATGGGAACGAAGACAAAACATCTTGTTTCAGCCACTCAGACAGCTGTATGGAGGGTCCTGTAAGGGGGACATGCTTATTGAGACCTGTCGTGTGCCCAAGCTTCTCTGCATTGTCATTTGTCCTCACTGCCACCCCAGAGGTGGCCTTGTTCAAACCCCTTCTGAACATGGGGATGCAGATTCAGAAGGAAGGAAGCTGCTCTTGTCACCTGCTGTAGAAGGAGGACCTGGCGGGCCTCCCCCTCACTCCTGTAGACTCTCAGACTAGACACACTGGTGACTGGCTGGCGTCTTCAGGGTCACCGCAGGCCCAGGGCTGTTTACCCACAGTGACGTGCCTTGAGGCCTCGCAGCTCCTCTTGCTGTGGGACTTCTTTTCTGTCACCCACGTACTGATGCAGAGTCACTCAGGTGAGTTTGGTGGAGCACCTGTGAAGCACAGGAGTGCAGCTGGGTCACCTTCTCAGAGGCACACCTCGCCCTGATCTGCTGACCCTGGACAGAGCAGGGCTGGCCACCCCCCACCCCCCAGCACATGGAAGTTGAGGCTCCGGGTGGCTCGTGTCTCGTCGGCGCCACTGGACTCAAGGTTTTCCTCCCAGACGGTTTGTGTCCTGGTGGGGAGAGACCCCGGTCCCCCTGTCTGGGCCCTCCTCCCTCACAGTGGTCCAGCCGCCTCCAGGAGGCTGTTCCCCTCCCCGGGACCTTCACCAGTGTTTCCCAAAGTATGCTCCTTGGGGCATCAGCGTGGCGGGATGTCAGTGGGTTCTTTGTGAAGAGAGATGAAGGGGACGTGCGTGTGCCCCAGCAGGTGGGGTTCAAGTGCAGCTGCTCTGCCTGCAGCATACTAGGCCTCCAACAGGTCACTAGCTCATGGCCTTCTCCACGCTTCTCCAGGTACCCTTGGGCAGCACTGGGGAAGCCCTGGGCACGCAGGGCCTCAGCCAGGTCGGGGTCCCTGGGAACCACCTCTCCTCTCCACAGATGTGGCCTGTGGTGGTGGGACACCAGGGTGAGGGAGTCTCCTGCCTTTGAGCAAGTGGGGGCCCTGCTCAGAGGGCTTCTGTCCTAGGGTCTCCCCTAGAGTGGAGCGCGTCCTGCTGGCAGGTGCTGGGTGTCTGAGGCCCTGCTGGCCAGAGGAAGGCTCCCGCCACTTCAGGTCCTGCAGGAAGTTGGCCTTGCCATTCATTCACAGGAAGTTAACTGAGCATCTACCCTGGGCCAGCCCTAGGCTCGTGCTCTGGATCCATAGAGGAAGACTCCTCTCGGCCCTCAGAGAGCTGCAGTGCTTGAGAGGAGCCAAGCGCAGGAGCAGAACTGTTAGGGCCCTCACAGGAGCCGAGTGACAATGGTGTTTGCAGTTCATGGCACAAAGACAGCCCTCTCTGAAGGGCCCAAGCTCGACCTGGGCAGGCCCTGGGCCGGGAGCTGGAGCTGGTCCTGTAGGGCAGTTCTGGGCACAGCAGCAGGCAGGGAGGGGAATTGGCATCCTAAGCCAGGGACAGTGCTGCACAGACGGCAGACACCTGTGTGGGTGACGTATTGTCAGGGAGCGGGGTAAGTGAGGTATTTGTCTTTCTGATTTTCAGTCCTTTGGTACATGTAGAAGCAAAGCATTATTCTGGGAAGAACTGATGCAGAGGCAGACCTAGCCCTGGCTTGGCTCAGCCATTTCTCATTGGCTATTCAGGCATTTTTCTCCATCTCATTGAGTCTCAGTTTGCATTTTGGTTACCAGGGTCTAGGCTGTCCCCAGGGGGCTGGGAATCAGAGAAGGTGAGAAAACCCTTTTCACGCGGGAGCTGTGCAGACACGAGGAAGCTCCAAGATGGTTGCACATTTTCATCTTCCTTCTTCTCTCTTCCTCTCCTCCTCTCCCTCCTTCCCCCTGACCCCTTTCTTCCCTCCCACCTGTCCCTATACAGCCGTAGCTGGGTGGGTGAGACCAGAGGAAGCAACCTCCAGCAAGAGGTAGCAGCAGCTTTGATGGCTCTGCTGGCATCAGAGCCCCAAGGAGTGGAGAGTTGTCCGGTGGATCCCTGCCCTCCGGCTGGTGCCTATGTCACTGGGATTCCTGGCAAGGTGGACAGAAAGAAGGAAGGCTGGCCCAGTCATCGGAGCCGATCCAGCAGGCAGAGAGGGAACCTCATGATTGCTCCTGCCGTAGAGACACCTGAAGACATGGTGTAGGCCGGGCCCACAGCTGGACGGCTGTGGACATCCACCCTGAGCTGTGCACCCAAGTAAGCGCCACCGGAGGGGCCCTTCCTGAAAAGACTCTGCAGGCCAGATGAAGGTGACATCTGCAGAAGGTGGAGCAGCCTCCCGTGGCCACCCTTGTGCATTCGAAGCAAGTTAATCGTGTCTTATTAACCCTCGGGTCCTGCTCGACCTGTAAAGAGACCTGGTGTTTCCCTAATAAAGTTGACACCCATTCCACAGGCCTGGCTCGGGCGGTGAGCTCCTCCCAGGTGAGTGGGGGGTGGTCCCCGGCCCTTGAGAGTTCTGCACTTGATGGTGTTTCTTGAGGGCTCACCGGGCCCCCTGCTGGCCTCAAGGTGCTCTGCTCCTCTTAAGAGTGGACTTTGGCCCACCTTCCCTTCAGCTCCTCGGCTGAGAGGCCAAATGGATGGTGGGCCACAGAGCTTGGGGATGACAGAGGGGAAATAGGTGAAGAACCCGCAGGGTGAGCACAGGACGCCAGTGTCTTCAGGTGACCCTCGCCCCCCAGCTGGGCTGGCTTCCTGAGGCCACAGGTGCCCATATCCTGTTGGACCTCAGGAGCCTTCTCACCAGGGCTGATGGACACAGGGCCAGAATGCCATTGGGGTGGGGGGGGCTAGAATAGGTTCCCATCTTCCTCATGTCAAACGTTTCTTATTATATTGTTATTTCCATGTAGGATTTTGAAAGGTTTTCCTCTGCCAAACTGTGAATGTTAAATAAGGGTGGCTTGTCTTCCGCCTTTGTGCACGTGAGAGGTATAAACGCGGCTCAAGAGTTCTCCCAGCAGTAGCTGTTAGGGAGCCAGCCCCCGGGTGGCCAGGAGCTGCTGGGAACCGCCGTGCCTGGTCCTCACAGGAACCCCCTGTGACTTACAGCTCCCCTCTTTTCAATTTGAGGCTCCAGAGGACACTGAGAGCCACCAGCCTCACCCAGGACAAGCACAGCTAACAAGGGACACTTTGGTTTGAGTGCGAGTCTCCCCTCCAAGTTCACCGAGTCTTCGTGGGTCTCAGTACTCCTAATGTGCCCAGCCCCGAGGAGCATCAGGAAAGCAGGGTGGGGTCTGGGGGAGGGGGCGTGGGGCCCTGGGCCCCAGAGGTCAGAGCAAGGGAACTGGGAGGCTGTGGGCAAGAGGCCAGCTGCCCAAGAACACTCCAAGGACCAGAGCTGCTGGCGGGAGGCGTCCCCCAGGTGGTGCCAGAGTCCAGGAGCCTAGGCCAGGGTGGCCCGAGAGGAAGCAGGAGATGTGGGCGAGGAGTGGAGCAGGCAAGCGGCTCCACACACCACTGCAGGTGGAGTGAGGGCGGCGGTGAGCTTTCCTGACACCTTTCCTGACACTGAGTACAAGGGTGGCCTAAGGCCTTGATCCTGATGACCTTTCTTGTTGGGCAGGGGCAGGGGCAGGGGGCAGTGACGGGAGTTTCAGTTTCACAGATGTGTGAAGTTGAAGTCAGAGAAGCACTTCTGGGTGAATGTTGAGGTCCCGTCCAACCTCTTGACTGTAGAAAAGCTGTCATGGGAAGGGGAGTGGTTCTTCAATAAGTTAAACAGAAGCCAGCAGCTCCCCTCTCCAGTGTATGCTGCAAAGACATGCAAATCGGTATGCAAACAAGGACTTGTCTGTGAATGTTGATGGCACAGTTCACAGTCAGCAAAAGGTGCAGACAACTCCTATCCATCAATGGATGAATGGACAAACAGGTGGTCTGTCTACAGAATGGAGCATTATTTAGCCCCCCAAAAAAAAAAAAAAAAACGAATGATATAGGGGCTGGGGCTGTAGCTCAGTGGTAGAGTCCTGCCTAGAATGTGGGATGCACTGGGTTCAATCCTCACCACAACATAAAATAAATAAATAAAGATATTGTGTCCGTCTACTACTGAAAAAAAAAAAAAAAAGGGATGAAACACTGGTCACATGCCACAGCCTGGATGAACCTTGAGAACCTAAGCAGAAGAGGTCAGCCACAAAGATCTTCATATTATGTGACTCCATTGATGTGGGATATGCAGAATAGGAGACTCCTCCAAGGTAGAAAGCAGACGCAGGCTGTCACCAGCTGAGGGCCAGGAGAATGGGGAGTGACTGCTAATGTGCGCGTTTCCTTGAGGGTAAAGAAAATTCTAGAATTAGATAACGGTGATGACTGGACAACAGCAGGGATGAACTGAAAGCTTCTTACTGTAGACGTCACAGTGATCATGAAACTTCGTGTCCCAGGGGTGTCACCACAGTAGAGCAGACCTGGAAGGTCACCGGAGGACATGGCCAGCCTTGCACCCTCAGCCTTGCTCACCTAACTCGTCAGTGGAAGGGCTTGTGCCTGTTCTCGGTGGTCCTCTCCTTCCTGTCCAGTGCCCCCTCTGGTCTCAAGTCAGTGTCCCCGGTTAATGCTTCACAAGAGCCCTGAATGCGGTGGCCCCGGGTCTAGTGAGGGACGGGCCCTTTGGGATGGAAGGTCTCTGGGGCTTTGGGTCCGCCCGTGCCCTGTGCCCTCTGGCCCCTTCTGCAGGCCGCCTGTCTCTCTGGGCTGTGGAGCCGAGCTGCTCCTTCGCCCACTTGCTGCTCTCAGAATAACTGTCTCCACTTTCTCGCAATGGCAACCTCTCGGGCGGAGGAGAGTTTTCAGCAGCGGCCATGGCAGGGACCCGGGCGGACGGAGGGCAGACAGTTCCACGCTCAGGGGATGGCTGCGCTGTCTGCACCCCTGGCCCTGCCCTTGCTCCTTTCCCGAAGCGCCGTCCTGCTGGTCCTCTTCCGCTGAGGTCCGACCTCAGGCCAATCCCTAGGCTGCAGGCTGATCCCCTCGGGGGCCCTTCCAAGGGCCCACTTGTGGTGAGGGTGCCACAAGCTGAGGCCGTGTTCCTGGAGGGGGACCCTGCAGTGCAGAGGGACCTGGCAGTGGGGGCTGCGGATGGCTTTGGGAGCCAGAGGGCCAGGCTGACCCGAGTCCTCACCAGGGGCTGAGGTCAAGGACCTGAGTTGGAGGGACCTGTCCGGGAGTTGACACCCAGGGATGCAGCCATCCTCAGCAGTGGGCCACCATCAAGGCGCAGGAGAGGCCCCAGCAGGTAAAGCCAAGTCCCCACCTTGTGCTCCACGGGCTGGTGTGGGACTAGCCACACGGCTCAGCTTCCTGGGCCCTCTGAAGTCCTGACTCTTTTTTTCTCTCACTGTGCCATCGGGGCCAGGTCGTAGGAACTCCTTGTTATCAGAATGGTGTGACTCCGCACACCACACTGACCGTCCCAGAGTGAGTGGCAGTCAGGGGAGTCAGACCAGGCTGCTGTCCTTCCCCAAGTCTGCACTCCTTTAATTCCGATGTCTGAGGTACCATTGGTGCCACCCAGTGCACAGAGGGGGAAAGTGAGACCCAGGGAAGTTGAGTGACCTGTCTAACGCTACTTAGTGCACCTGATTCATTCCATGAACCACATTATTATATAAAGAAAAGCAGAGCAAAGAAAGCAAGAGTTGGGTGGGGTCAGGCAAGGGGAGCAGAGGACAGGCCGGTGTTGGAGCTATCATGCACTTCCACAGGTCACTTAGTAGATCTGAGTCACACCAGTTATTTTTGAATAAATTTCAGTTTTACTTTTAAAGAATTGCACAGGCCCTGATCAGCGAGGGTCTTTTGTCATGTAGAGTGTAACAGGGACATTTTTATGTTGAGATCCCATAATCAGGCTCACCTTTCACCAGAGCCCAGTCTGCCTGCCAGAATGTGCCGGCTGGGGGACAGAGGGGCCCTTCTGACAGAGACCTCACACCTGGAAAAATCCTCCAAATGGGCTCCCCGTGGGGCCACTAAGCTTCTTGAGCTTCCTCCTGATGGCTCTCTGCAAGATGAATCATTCATGACCCTCGCTGGGAGCCCTGTGTGGGGGCTCAGGCCTGCAATCCCAACCACTCAGGAACCAGAGGCAGGAGGATCCAAAGTGGGAGGCCAGCCTGAGACCCTGCCCCAAAACACAGAAAGGGCTGGGGATGGAGCTCAGTGGTAGAGCGCTTGCCTGGCCGGTGTGAGGCCTGGGCTCCATCCCCAGCCACACACACACACACACACACACACACACACACACACACACACCTGCTCTGTGTTCTCCTAGCTGCAGCCACACACACACACACACACACACACACACACACACACACACACACACACACACCTGCTCCGTGTTCTCCTAGCTGCAGCCTTGCCACTCAATGTATGATCGGTGGATAGTCAGCTTTGGCATGCCCAGGGCATTCGTAAGAAGTGCAGGCCCTCCAAGGCCCCAGGGGAGCCGGGCACGTACCACAGCAGGGTGAGAACCAGTACTTTCATGCATGTGGGCGCTCCGATGCAGTCGCCCCTCCACAGAGGGTTACATGAATAGTTAGGGTGGAACTGAGCCTCAGTCAAGCTTCTCTGGTCTCTGCCACTCTGTTAGTGTTTCCCCTGGTGTCACATGCATATTTATTCAATTTTCTAATCCATCCAGAGGTTCCATTGTTACCACCCATTTTATGGAGGAGGAAAGTAAAGCACAGAGAAGGCAAGTAACTTGCCTGAAGATGCCCTGTATTGATCTAGGTCCAGGGACCCTACGGATTGCTCACCGTGAAGCAATCCTGAGCAGAGTGGACGGTCTGCAGGGGAAGGAGATCCCTATTCATCCTGGTGTAGTGGACCCCACGTGAGGTCCTGAGTCCTAACATGGCTTTGGGTCCTGCGGACACCACTGAGGGCTGAGAGCAGCTTGCCCTGTCCCCGAGGCCCCGTTGTGACCGCAGAGGCTGCTGGCACGGCTGAGGGCTGAGGGGTCGGGAGCTTGGGAGATGGGAGACTGTGAAGTGCTGGCCCTTGTCACTTAGGGGTGCTCTTCTCGAGGGACCCCGATGGGGTGGTGGAAGAGGAAGAAGCTTAAAGAACAGGGAAGTTGCAGTAGGTGGAACTTGAGGGTTGCCATGGGAACCAAGCGCCAAGGCTGATGGAGGCAGGAAATACCATCTGGTTTGAAACACCAAAAAGCCTCCCCTCACACTGGACTTATTTCTGTAAACAGCAGAATTAACATCATCCTCCAGCAGCGACGTCATCCCACAGCAATCTGGAGATTCTTTGTCATTCACCCGATGTCCGTGGTCCTATCTGGACAAAGTCCGTCAGGAACTCCTCATTCATCAGCCCTCGCATCCCAAGAAATGTGGACAAGTCACTCAGGAAATCTGAGCTAAAATGGAAGAAAAATGCCCATCCCCCACCCCTTGTCAGGCTTTGCAAGCACAGAGGGGAGGCTGGGAGTGACATCCAGAGGCAGCAGGGGGGAACCTGGGGTCCCAGTCAGCCCCAAAGGTGGACAATCAATCACTCAGCATCTCATCTTTTTGCGTCTAAGTTATGTGATTTTTAAACTGGCCCAGAATGGGATGGTGCCTGCCCAAGGTCACACAGCAGACCAGTGTCAAAGCTGACGCTTGCACCTAAGTCTGTCCCCTCTAAGTCACCTCTCCTCCGCTCTGATACTTGTTCCAGCCTCACAGCATTGCTCCCCGGGAAACACCAGGCCTGGGATTTCTTGGGCTCCCCATGGGCTCTGTGAGACAGAAGGAACACATTTCATGAGTCCTCCACCTCCCAGCGATCTGACACTGGGAGGCAGCAGATTGTTGTTTTCTTAGGAGCTGAAATCAATCAGGAGGAAAATTTAAAAACAAGAGGGCTGCGTCCTTAAGTTTTCCAAACCTAGAGGAACATTCCGGTTTCTTTGCAGCTCCACAACATAGCAGAGGTGTTGTCACGATGAGGACTTCATCACCCGGGCTACTTGGAATCATTTAAGGAGAGAGTACCGCCGGGAATGTAGGCCCATTCCATGTAGCTGTGCTGTGAAGTCTTGCTTGCCCTCTCTGAGCCCTCTTTCCCACATGCACGGTAAGGCACTTTGTGCACCATTTTGGAGATGCCTTCCAGCTCAAACGTTCTGTGACTTGATAGCCATTTCTAAGAAAGGCTTGGGAGCCACTGCTTCTGGGGCCACCTGGTGCCTTGTTTGTTCTTCAGCCAACACAAACCTGAGTTAGGAGGTGGAAGTCCCAGGCCTTTCAGCTCCCTGGCCGTTGAGACCCGGGAGTTCCCTTGGAATGAGGCTTGAAGGGAATCGGCCTCTCTCCAGGGAGGGGGGCATCTGAGATGTTGTCCCCAGGCAGCCCGAGATCCCCAGCTTCAACTGTCACCTTAGGCAAGTGGTGCCCCAGGGTGGGGATGGCAGAGCCCTTGTTCTCGGCTGGGCTGACTTCAAGTTGCCCCGTGATGCCCTCCAACACCCACGCCGTGCCCCCCAGCACCTCCACCCTGTATCTGCCACAGCGTTTGGGCAGCTCCAGCTCCCGCCGTGGGAAGAGGGTCTGTGGGGTGGAAAGCCCCCACCCCCAGAGCCCAGGAAAGCCTCCTTCCTGGGAAACGCCCTCCCCCACCTCAGGGGCAGCTGCGGCTCTTCCCTTTTGCCCTGGGGACAGGCGAGGTCCTCCCCGCCCTTTCCACCTGCTGGGAGCTATAGGAACCACTTCAGAGCCGTCTCAGGGGACTCCCCAGAGCCTCGGCAGCCAGGCTGGAGGTCCCTGGGGCTGCCAGCACGGCTCAGCTGTGAAGCACGGCCTGGCGAGCACCATGGGTAATTTCTAACCTGGTGCCCGGAGCAGGAAAGACGGAGGGCAAGAGCCAGGGTCCCCAAAGCAAGTGACTGCTCTCAGCCTGAGAGCAGGGGCCTAGCAATCCTGGCTGTGTGTGTGTGTGTGTGTGTGTGTGTGTGTGTGTGTGTGTGTGTTTGTGCTGCTGGAGAACAAACCCAGGGCCTCTTGCATGCTGGGCAAGTGTCTTCCACTGAGCCACACCCCAGCCTCCACACCAGGCTCAGTCCTCCCCATCGGAGTCCAGGGGCTAGTACTTCATCTTTCTGAACCTCTGGATTGCTCAGTCTTCCCACCTGTAAGATGGGAATAAGGAGTCTTTGCTGAGGTTGGGAGGATGACATAAGGAAAGCCATCTCCCCCTCTCCCCCTCCCCCCCACCCGTGCCTGTCACACAGGAAGTGCTTCAAACTCTGTCCAGGTCACGAAGCACTTCCGTTCGCACTCTCCAATGGAAGCTTCTGAAGGACAGGTGGACCTGGCAAACCCCACGTTCAGGCTAGGGTGACAGGGAGGCCAGGTGAGGCGACTTGTAAAAGGTCACTGTTCCACCAAACGTCAGACTGGCCCGTGACCCACATCTGAGTCCACAGCACTTCGGTCTCATCACAGACGTGAAATGAATCACTTTGGGAGCCCTTTAAAAAGACGAGGGGACTGGAGATGAGCTGAGGTGCGGCACCTGGGGAGGGCGAGAGCTGAGAAGTGCCAGCTTCCAACGTCTTCCCCACTTCCTGTCCCCGCAGTTCCCGAGAGGGACCCGGTGGGAAGCCAGCTCTGTTCCCTGCGTCTTTCCTTCGTCTTCTGGTTGCTATTTCTAGCCGAGGTGGTGTTGGTGATGA
This sequence comes from Urocitellus parryii, assembly GCF_045843805.1. Classification (NCBI taxonomy): domain Eukaryota; kingdom Metazoa; phylum Chordata; class Mammalia; order Rodentia; family Sciuridae; genus Urocitellus; species Urocitellus parryii. Next base: position 178,799,934 of record NC_135534.1, on the reverse strand, counting down.
CAGTGTCTAGTATGTGCTCTGGGAAGTTGACATCCCAGAAAACCAAGTCTCCGTGTGGGATGAATACGGGCCTGGGAAACGGGCAGACAGCAGCCATCTCCCAGGGACCACCCCTGACAACCGGGCCCGCAGGAAAACCTGGAGAGCAAACCAAGGTCCTCTCTCTTTCTCTGCAGTTATGGGCTGAGAGTGGCTGTCCAGGAAACTGACATGGTCAGTGGGGATAGACTTCTTGACAAGGCACAAGAGGTACAAGTAAAGCCCGGTGCAGGGGTGCACACCCGGAATCCCAGCGATTCAGGAGGCCGGGGCAGGAGGATCACAAGTTCAAGGCCAGCCTCAGAAACTTAGTGAAGCCCTAAGCAACTCAGTGAGACCCTGTCTCTAAAATAAAAAATTAAAAAGGGCTGGGGATGTCACCTAGTGGTTAAGTGCCTCTGGGTTCAATCCCTGGTACCCCCAAACAAACAAACCCACAAGTAATAATAATAGATCAGGCGACGTGAGGGTTAAAGATGTCTTCTTAAATGAAGGACACAGAGCCAACAGACCAGGCACTTGCAACATCCAAGTCTGACAGGGGTTGGCAAGGGATGCACAACTGGCTGGATGATACAGAAATATTCGCAGACCAAGAAGAGGTCTTGGGGAGAAGCAGAGAGAGATCAGCTGACGAGCCTAGGCAGAGACGCTCTCCGTGCCCGAGTCAGAGCAACGCAAATGACAGTGACGAGTCCATTTTATCCCCTGGGTCTCACGGGTGGGAAAGGAAGAGGGCGCTCAGGGCCGGAGGGAATGTGGCTCCCGTGGCTGCCAACCTCTGGGCAGCAGCCAGCCTAGCCCAGCGACTGGGGGCATGTCTGCCACGTGTCCTCCCCAGGCCGCGTGCCCCGGGGTGGGTTCTTGTTCCTCTCTGCTGCACTCCATCGTGGGGCTCTGGCCCCTGCAGATGGCCTTTCCAGGGCTTGTCAGCTGACCTCTGCTGAGAGGCCTGACTGGCCCCCTTCTCTATTCCTCAAGGGAGGTGTCACTAGCCAAGGGCATGTCTCTCAGCACAGAGCTGTGCCAGCTTGAGGTGGGGCCCATCACAGGAGGAGTCTGGGACTTCTCGTTCCACTGCCTTGGTGACGTCCCTTCCCAAGAGATATCAAGCAGCAGACTGCGGGCCGGCAGGAAGCCAGGGTGTCTCCTGCCACTCCGCCAGGGTGTCCCCTCCAAAGGCCACTCTGGCTCTCCAGGATGTCTCCTGCCACTCCGCCAGGGTGTCCCCTCCAAAGGCCACTCTGGCTCTCCAGGATGTCTCCTGCCACTCCGCCAGGGTGTCCCCTCCAAAGGCCACTCTGGCTCTCCAGGATGTCTCCTGCCACTCTGCCAGGGTGTCCCCTCCAAAGGCCAGCTCTAGCTCCCAGGTCAGCCGTGGGCCCAGCTTCCCGGGATCGCTCTCCTCTTTCTGCCCCAGCAGCAGGGGGCGCTCTCCTGCTGATGCTAATGTCCTCCCATCCCCAAGTAGCATCTCCATCCTTCTACGCCCCGAGGAACTGGTTCCCGCCTTCAGGCCCTGGTGTAAATCCTTCATGGTTCTGTTTTCTGGTCAGACTGATTGATCCCTGGGATCCGGCAGCCCCAACCCTGGCCACACACACCCGAGAGAGACTCCTGCAAGTCCCTGAGGAAAGATGGACAAGGACACTGACAGAGTTGTTTGTGAACAGGGAGAGACGGAGCTGTGGAGCCTCCCTGCTAGAGGAATGAATCTTCTATAAGGTCAGATAAGTGTGTGACAAGTGTCAGGCACCCTGGAGGGTGGAGAGGAAAAGGGACCAGGAATAAATGGGAAAGCAAGACAGGAGTAGGGCCTGGCCCACGAGAGGGAAAGAAACGGACACACGGCCGAGAGGAGGCAGGGAGGGGAGGCTGCGGTCCGAGCAGAGGGCCAGCGTGGAGGAAGGAGCCGAGGCCGAGACGCGCTCTCTGGGGAACAGCACGAAGTGGGGTGTGGCTGGGCCCAGGGTCTGTGCTGAAGAAGAGGCTGGGGGCTCTGGGGGGCCTCACGAGCCGCACTGAGCGCTCTGGACTCTGCCCTGCAGAACCAGAGGAGGCCAACCACACTCTCCTAAAGCTCTCTGCAGCTTCCCATGGCACAGATGGGAAAACTGAGGTCCAAAGAGGGGCAGGGAGGGCCCAGGGCCACCCAGCGGCAGGACTGGTCCAGAGCTCGGGATCCTGGCTCCTGTTTGGGGAAAGTCCTCTTCTTTCCTGTCCTCTCTGTGCTGAGAACTGTGCTGGCCCCGGGGACCTGGCCCTTGCCCTGTGGGAGTGCCACTGTGGGAGGGGACAGGCACAGTCAAGTGGACCCCGTGTGTGGTGCGATGGTCTGTGACGTTGGTGGCCCTGAAGGACTGTCTCTGTCTTCTTAAAACCTTCTCGCCTTGTCTGTGACTTGCTTTCCAGAGGAATATGATGGAGGTGACCCTTACTGCCATTCCTGGGCCTGACCTTAAGGACACCTGTGGCTTTCACCTTTGCCCCCTGGGGCCTCGGAGCCACCACATAAAAACTCAGGCTACTCTGCTGACCACCAAGAGAGGCCGTGTGCAGAAGCCATAGAGAACCCCAGCTGTCTCCCCAGTCTCCCCAGGGGAGCCCAACCTCCCACTGACCTGCCGACAATGTACCCACATGTGTGACCCCTGGCAAGACCAGCAGAAGAACTTCCCAGCTGAGTCCAGCCCAGGTTCATAAGCAAAGTGTTTTGTTATTTTAAGCCTCAAATTTTGGGGGTCAGCTTGTGACCGAAACAGGCAGTAGGAAGCGCCTGTTGAAAGGGACAGAGTGGGCTGAGGAACAGAGGAAGCAAGGAGGAAGGAGGAACTGTCCTGCAGGGGAAGTTCCAGAGGGTGAAGAGGGCGAGTCTTCAAGTGAGCTCCGAGGACCTCCGCTGGGCCTGGCCTGGGGCTGGCTGCCCAGGAGATGCAGGGGAGGACAGGAGCTGGCAGAGATGGCTCTGGATCTCGGCAGGCGCGGTGCTGGCTGGGCAGGGGGTCTCAGTGCCTGTAGGGGGATTGCTGAAGGGCTGGGGACTCAGAGGAGTTGTCCTGGAGGGGAAAAATAGCCTTCACAGAAAAGGCGGAATTTAATTTGGGCCCTCAAAAGCAAGTGGGCTTTTGAGTTGGTAGGAAGAGCTTTCTCAGTGGAGAGTTTTGTGTGGACAAAGCAACACAGAGGTTGGGGTGTTGGTCCTGCAGGGATCAGAAGTGCCCAGGGCCAAGCGGAGAGCAGGTAATCACAATGAGGGACCACAGTCATGCCCTCCGCTTGGACAAACCCTCCACACTCCACTTACGAGGAGATGTCTTCAAGTGGAAGCAAGCCCTGGCAACTCTGCTCTGTGAGTTAGGGCGGACCCCAGCCCCGGATGAATGAGATGTCTCCCAAGGTAGCTCGTGTTATCACCAGGAATTGGGGGACAAATAAATCCCTAAGAATAGATACAGAACATTGATTTTTCATTGATTATGATATAATTTCCGTGCACACTAAAAACGTAGACTTTTGGCAAGAAATACTTTCCTGAAAGAGGGAGCAAAGATATTTAAGAAGGTGTGGCAGGTGTCCGGTCCCTTTTGATCGCTGTCAATCATTGAGAAAGGCGGGCCCTGGGGCTGGGGATGTGGCTCAAGCGGTAGCACGTTCGCCTGGAATGCGTGCGGCCCGGGTTCGATCCTCAGCACCACATACCAACAAAGATGTTGTGTCCGCCGAGAACTAAAAAATAAATATTAAAAAAATTCTCTCTCTCTCTCTCTCTCTCTCTCTCTCTCTCTCTCTCTCTCCTCCCTCACTCTCTCTTAAAAAAAAAAAAAAAAAAAAGAGAAAGGCAGGCCCTTTGGCCATGACTGACGGTAGGGGTGGGAGGGGGAAGTCATTTGGGAAGGCTCTGGAGACTCCCAGACTCAGGGGAGAATTCCAACTTTGCCCCTTTGTGGTTGCAAAGTACTAAGCACAGCATCCAGCACATGGTGACGGTTTAGTAGTCTTTATTGCTAACATTGCTCACGACGGACTGTCTTCTACCCAATATCAAATGAAGAAGCCAGCATCTTGCATACGCCCAAGTGTCAGTATGTTGGGAATAGCCTGCTATTCTAGGGCTTTCCTTTGGCTCCCCCCTTCATTCCTTCCTGCACCCACACACCAGGGGCACAGAGATGAGAGGGTCGAACTCCAGACCCCCATCCGGATGGTTTCTTAAGTAAGTCAACTGACCCCCTTGGAGATGCAAATGGCCTAGAACAGTGTCCTGAGAGCCAGCCAGCAGCAGGGGACCCTGGCAAGACAAATACAAAGAAAGGTGAGGCGTCAAGTCCCCACTTTCCACAAAGGGAAACAAAATAAAACAAAAAAGTTAGAAAATCAATAGCTGACATACCCTTGACGCTGTGATATGATGGGAGAGATCGGCTGAACCCCTAAGTTCAGTTTGTCGCTTTCCCTGGGCTGCCTTGGGTGAATCACTAGCCCTCTTTAGAACCCCATTACCTCTTCTGAGCAATGGGCATGCAGACACCTCGAAGAATTATTAATGTGAGGGCAATGGACACTGCATTGCATGGAACTAGGAATATTAGCTTTGGGGGTGAGGGACATGATCCTTGGTGCCTTGCTTGGCAGAGGGAGCCTGCAGCTCTAGTTTAGCCTTCTAGCCCCAGTTTCTCTAGAAGCTCCCTCATCGCCCCCCTTCCAAAATTAGAGACGCCAACATCATGCATTTTTATTTTGTTCTATTATAAGATTAAATATAGTTTCAAGAAAGATCAGAGCAGAGAGAAAAGAAAATTAAGACAGGAAAAACAATAGTGAACCACAGACACCCAACAGAGTGGGTTGGCTTTTGTTTTTGTTTTGATCTTTCTGTTGTTTGTTGGAGGTTTTTTAATGAGTAGAGTCATCCTCTGGACAAATTTCACAAAATGAAAATATAAATAGAGTAAGAAAACCCAAAAGCAATAGTAAAACAGTGACATAAGAAACATTTTTTTTAAGTAAAAGGAATACCTGTTCATGATTTAAAAAAAAAAAAAAAGAAAGAAAGAAATTTCATGTGAGAAATAAATCTGTCCTCCCCTCTGATTGTTCCTCACTCCTGGCCCTGTTAGCTAGAGTCAGCTGCTCTTGACAGAAACTAGAAACTTATTCTTGATTGTTGCCACACTGCAAATGTTAGTGTCCAGGTGTCCAGTTTTGCTTGTTTGTTTGTTGGTAGCAGGAATTGAACCCAGGGGTGCTTAACCCCTGAGCACATCCCCAGCCCTTTTTTATATTTTATTTAGGGAAAGGGTCTTTCTAGATTGCTTAGGGCCTCACTAAGTTGCTGAGGCTGGTCTTGAACTTGCTATCCTCCTATCTCAGTCTCTAAGCCACTGAGATTACAGGCATGTGGTGTGGCATGGTCTCCCATGTTGGAAGGAGAAGAGAGAATTTAGAAAATCTCCAGAGGCATCTAATTTGCTAAAAGATAATGAACATCATAGGAAAGAATTAAGAACTTTCCTGGATCCTGACAAAATAAAGATATCAATCAAAGAAACTCCCCAAAGGAAGTCCAGATGGCCATGCAACTGAACTTTATCATGCTCAGCGGCCTGCAATGCCCGTGCCCTTGAAATACCCAGGAAAACCATCCAGCACAAAGCAACACCTGATACGTAGAGTGAATTTCTCAGAAAACTGACCCCAAGCGGGAGAAAACCCTCCCTGAGGAACACAGAAGCAAAATTCCTTGCAGGCCAATCTCTTGGACACAGCCATGGAATCAGGGGTCTTTTGCAGAGTGGGACAGTGTCAGGAAATGAGAGTATCCCTCATCACATAAAGTGCATCATACCAAAGCATTTGGCCAGCTATGTTGTCATTCAAATTTTTAGAAACGTGGGGAAAAAAAACAACCCCAAAACAGTAGATTGCTATGGTTTGAATGATCGTGTCCCTCCTCTATGATTCACCTGGAGACCCAGACGCTATGGACTGGAATTTTTACAAAGTGATTAAGTCATAAGAGTTCCACCCTCAGGAATGGGTTTCTTGACCTTATAAAAGTGGCTTGAGGAGCCTCTCACTCCTCCTGCCACACAGGGACACAGAAGTGCCCTCTATGAGGAACTGGCCCCTGCCAGGCACCAAATCTGCTGGTGCATTATTGATCTTAGACTTTCCAGCCTCCAGAACTGTGAGCAATTTGTGTTTATAAATCACCCAGCCTGAGGTACTTAGTTATAGTTGCTCAAATGGACTAAGACGAACTTATTGGACTTTACTAAAATGTCTATGAAATTGAAATGAGTGGAATTATAAAACATGGACAAAGAGCAATTAAAATGCCACTAAAGTCAGATGCCAGGCTATCTGTGTCCTTTGTTATTTATTATGATATACAGCAGTGGCGGGGGAGCAGGAGAAATAACTTGATTTCATTAGGAAAAAATAAATTAAAAGACTCACTGTTGTTGCTCAAAGGGAGAGGCTTGGAACAAGATTGGTGCCAGAGGAGGCTGCTGCATCCTATCACAGTGCGCTTCTGAAAATCTGGCCATAAATCAGATTCTTAGAAAGCAAATCATATTTTCCCAATAGGAATGATGCTATAATTGAAGCTTGCTTTGCTGGTCAAGGATCCAGCATTAAATTATCCCATGTAACCCCCCCACCCCAAGCTGACAGCCAGCCACAACAGGAGCCCTCTGTGGCAGACTCTAGCCCTCCCCTGTTACCACCCAGTTCCCAGCATCCTGGGAGAAAAAGGCCACCCCATCACCCTTGTGAACCACACTCAGAGGACTTCCCTATCCCCGGATCTCCGTTGCACAGAAGCTTCAACAAACATTCTCGTTCAACAAACACGCAATGCTTGCTTGGGGTGTGGCTACGGTGTCACCTATGGAGAGGAGCCCAGAGTTACACACAGCTACCAAAGCAAAGCAGTGTGATGCCCCAAAGCCATTCTAGAATATGCTGAGATAAAACAAAATGCTGTGTTTTGTTGACTCTGAGAAGCTCTGTTTTATGTATCATGGAAGGAAAAAAAAAATACACTTCCAACCCTAAGGCACTATGAAGGGCAAAGTGCACCCCGATCCCAGATATGAAGGCGTGTGTGTCTCAGGATGGTGGAATGGGGTAATTAACTTGTGAAGAGTGATAAGTGTTATCTCTCAGCATGAACTGAGCCTCCACACTGGAGCTGAGAACAGGGAGCCGTTACTTCTCCTGGAGTGGCTGGGAGGAGGTGTTGCAGAGGAGGTGACTTGATCTGGGTTGCGGAGGGTTCCGCTAGTGGGAGACGGAGCAGGAGGAACATGCCGGCCTGAAGGCTAGCTTGAGCGAAGGTACGAAGGTTGAGGAGGCTGGCGTGGCTGTAAACCAGCTCATATCCTTTAGCAGTTAGAATCTAGAAGGTGTGGGGGAGAGAGCTGCCTTTTAAAGCTGGAAATACTGAAGCCACATTGTAAATAGCCCATGATCCCAGGCTTGGGAGTTGTGTCCAGAAATAGGGAGCCATAGAAGGTTTCACACTGGGGAGTGACAGGATTATAGCTAAGCTTTGGAACAGGTGTGTTGGCAGGGTACATGAAGGACAGGCTACAGAAGGGTCAGAATGGAGGTAGGGATATAAGTTGGACTAGCAGCCAGTCTGCAAACACAATATGGAGTGAAAAAAGTCAGATGCAAAGGAAGACAGACGCTGATACCATTCACATCAAGTCCAAGCAATGGCAAAAACTCATCTCTGCCATTAGCAACTAGTACTGTGATTTCCCTATAGGGAGCAGAGTGACCAGGGACACCATAGGGATTTCCTGAAAATTGGTAACATTCTGGTTCTTAGTGCTGGTTATTGGATCTGTTCACTTTGTGCGAATTCATTGAGCTGTGTACTGAAGATTTGTGCACTTTTTTTGTATGTGTGTTGTATCTCAATAAAATTTATAAGAAGAAGGAAGAGGAGGAAGAGAAGGAGAAAGAGGAGGAGAAAGAAGAAGAAAAAGAGATGGAGAAAGAAGAGGAGAAGGAGGATAATAATAATAATGCTAATTGTGGCCACAGGGAGGAACTGGAAGTCAAGGTCTAGAATGGAGGAGTAGCAGGAACCTGCTGGAACATACAGGCATTCAACCCCAGGATGAGTCAAAGCTTTGGGCATGGCGTGGTGTGTCTGGAGCAAGCAAAGGTGGGCAGAACTCTCATTCCAGGCCTGTAACAGAGACACTGCAGATGTCTGGGGTAGAGAATAACCAGCAAACATAAAATAAAGGAGCGATCAGGATTGGGAGGGAAATGCGAGAGGAGGAGGCTGTCCGAGGGCACCGGGTTGCTTTAGTGAGCCCTGTCTCCAGGTGAAGGGGGAGAGGGACAGGGGCAGATGGGCTCTGGTTTTCTTCAGCCACTGGCGATGGGGCATTGGTCCTTGGCAGTACTCGAGAACTGATCATGCAGATGCACAGAGGAGAGCCGGGCTTCCCAGAAGTGGGCGTGGGTTCACCCAGCTACACTCACCTTTATTCCTGGAGTTAGCAGTTTGGTAAGTCAGAGAAAATAGGAGCCGACATGCCTCTGGGCTTTAGTAGGGGGTCAGCAAGAGTTCTCCTGATACTCTTGAACGCAAGGTAGAGAAACAGCCTTCAAACGTGCAGGTTGGAGGAGTTGTCAGAAGGTTTAATGCCAGGAACCCCCAAGTGGGGGGTCCCAGGGCTGCGACTTTGGCACTTTTCTTTTTAACATTTTGACCAATGTTTTCAGATCAGAAAGAAAATCAGGTTATCAGATAGTAGTGGAAGACCCACCATGCAGGATGCCCTCAACAGACTGGAATATCATAACATAATCACTGATGGAATGTTCCCGTCCTGTTCCTAGGTCCCCAAGCTAAACTGCTGACACACAGGATTAGAGAGATCTGGCTTGCTGTTCACTTGAAATGGTAGCAATGACATCATAGAAAACAAGCGTAGGCTCTTGGAGAACCACAAGCTTAGGAATCAGAGAAGTGATGTGTCTACTAGCAAAACGTGAGTAACTCTGGCCTGCAAGGACAGAGGCCTCTGCACAAGGGACGGTCCTTCCTATTTTACATTTTTCTTGGCCCAAAGTGGGGGGTGGGAGGTGGTGGTCAATTCTGCTACCACCTTTGAAGAGAGCCCTGGGCAGACTAGACACCAGGAAAGGTGGCCCCATCTGGGGACATTTCTCCTAAGGAAAGACAGACTTGGTTAGGGTGGGGTGTGACAAATGCCTCTAAGCTGTCTTTTGTGAAGGGCTGCCATTGATGAGGGAGAGTGCCATGGAATCCAGCTGCAGATTTGGATCTGGAGTAAAACCTTCAGGAAAGCCAACTTTGGTGAAGCCTAAGATAAACCTGTACAGACGCCTCATCAATCTTGTAATGGACTGGGCTCCTCAGCAGGTGCTGATCCTGCCATCTTTGGTGGCAATATTGTTATTATTTATTGCCTGCTTAATCCATGCTTAGGACTATGTTAAATGCTTCCTGTGCATCGTCTTACTTAGTAAGAGAATTAACTACATGCAAAGATTTTTGAAATAGTGGTTGGCACCTGTAGTGCCCACAGATTTAGTGGTTATTATTTAATTCTCACAATAACACTACGAAAGAGCCATCATCCTCATCCTCATTTTTACCGATGAGGAAATTGCAGCCTAGGAGGTTAAGTGACTGACCCGAAGTTGCACCACTAATAGTTGGTAAGTCAGGATTTGAACCTAGGACTGTCTACTCTAAAACTCACCACTGATTCTAAAGACAAGGGGGACTCGTGTTGGACAGGTGGTTGGACCAGCGATTTTATAAGCCTTTCCCCTCTCAAAGGCTCCATTCCAAAAACATGCCTTTTGTCCATCCATGGTACCCTTTGCCAAAGATCTAGAAATTGTTTTTGAGATTTCTAAGTGCTAGGGGCTTTTGGCCTCTTTGCCAGTCTGGGTCCTTCTAGAGGCCACCTGATTGTGATCTAAATTCCCATCTGCATCCCTTTAGGATCTGTCCAGATGCTGTGGTTTAAATGAATCGCCTCCAAAGCATGTGTGGGAAATAGTCCCCAGTTTTGGGAGATGGGGCCTAATACAGGGTGATTAGGCCACGAGGACTCTGCCATTGAGGATGGACTGATACACGCGTTATTGAGGAGGTAGGCCATGGCATGACCTGGAAGAGGCCTCGGCCACCTTTCATTCATGGGGGACCCTGGCCAACTCTCCTCCCTACCTGTTGGTGTTCATCTTCAGTGATGCCCTTTACCTTTTTTTTCAGTACCAGGGATGGAACTCAGGGACACTCTACCACTGAGCTCCATCCCCAGCCCCTTGTAGATTTTGAGATAGTCTCTCTAAGTTGCCCAGGCTGGCCTTGAATTTATAAGCCTCCTTCCTCAGCCTCCAGAGTAGCTAGGATTACCAGTGTGCATCACTGTGCCGGTGTTCTTTGCCTCTTTCAGACTTTCCTCCATAGTCATCTAAGGGCACCCTCAAGACGGGACAGTAGAGTAGAGGGTTTGGGCCCTATGACCACCTCTGCTGAATATCATTAGGCACAACATTTCACCAGCCTGGACCTTAGACTCTTAATATATAAAACTGGAATCTTAACACCCATTTTTCAGGCAGTCATGAAGATGAAGATGATGCCTACCAAGGTGTCAGGCCCAGAGTAGGTGGGTGTTTATTATAATAAATGATGGCTGTTATTACTCGAACATAGCACCAGACCACATTAATGCCTGAAACCCATTTTTTTTTTCAGTTTAAGAAATATGCTTTGGGTAAAGAAAAAAAGCTACTTAGATTCATTCAGCTAATCTTTTTTTAGAGCTATCATTTGTAACTTATCCATTAAAAAAGAAGAAATGGAAAACAATGCATTTTTTTTTAAACTGAGCTGCTTGACTGAAAGAAACATTTCAATGGAAACACGAATAAGAAATAGATGGGAGATGTTTGCCAAGATGGTTTATAATTTTTTAAAGGAAAAATGTGTAACAGAAGGCCTCGCTGCTGTTGGGAGTTAGTAGAGTCAGGTGTGGATGAACAGGGAATGGGCTGGGACGAGGCAGTAGCAGGGGCAGATCTAAGCAGCCCAATGAGATGGCAGAAGGCCCAGCCCAGGAATGAGAGAGAGCAGACAATGGGACCATGGAGAGTGTGGGCTGCTTTGCTTCTGGGCAACAGGATACTACTGAGAGGGATGATTGTCCTGTGACAGGCAGGCAAATGGACCATGGAGCTCCCAAGTCCCTGTGAAGCAAGTGGGCACCATCTCTCAGTACTTTTCCTGCCTCTGAGCTGGGGTCTAGAGATGGACTTCTCAACACAGGTTGGGGTGCATAGGAAAAAGAAGGTAGGGTGATGGGAAGAACATGAGAAGTTAAAGCCATGTGGACTTGGCCTGACATTGGTGATTTATCCTGTTCTGTAGGTGTGACCTTGAGCATGTGCTTTCTTGGTCTCCGCTGCATCTCTTAGATGAGCTCAGTCAAGTGTTTCCACAGTCGTAGGACTTGGTCAGTGCATCTTATTCTCATTAATAATAAGAACAATTAGAACTCAGGTCACTTCTAACCCTCTCCTCTGCTTGTATCCTGTGGTTCTTTTTCTTTTTTAAAAAATTAGTGCATTATAGTTTTACCTAATGGGCATTCATTTTGACATATTCATAAATGCATGCATGGCCTGCTCCCTGCCACCAAACCTGGCTTGTTGTAATAGCTTCCTATCCTGTAAGCTTGATTCTGCTGTGTCTTCTCACTGATGGTCTCCACTCGGCCACCAGAGGGATCTTGTTCAAACAGTTCAGATCATGCACTGCTCTGTTCAGTACCTCCCATGGTTCCCCACTTCATCATGGATAGCCAAAGTCTTCACAGCACCTAGGCCCTGCACATCTTTTCTGCCCTTGACCTTGGGTCCTACTGCTTTTTCCATGGCTCACTCTGTTGCAGCCATACTGGCTTCTGACTGTTCCTTGAACGTGCCAGTCACACCCCTGTCCCTGAGCCTCTGCCACTTGCTGTTCCCTCTCTTGGAACACTATTTCTTGTTTTTCTTACTTCCCTTGAGGCTTTGCTGAGAAGTTGCCTCCCTGTATCCTTCCCTGACCTCCCTATTGCAGACTACAGCCCCACCTTGCAATCTCAGGATTTCCAGTTGTACTGTCCCTGGGGGCATGTTTCATGAACTGACATATTAAGATGTGGTTATATTATTATTACTCCTGCTTATTGTCTCCATTTCTCCACTAGAATGTCAATTCTACAAGGCAGCAGTTTGGGTCTGGTGGATTCACTCCTGTATCCCCAGCTCCTAGGACACTGGCCAGCATGGAGTATGCCCTCCCACACACTGTTGAAGGAATGAGCAGCAATTAAAATAAGAGGATGGACTCCAGCTTTTGAGGAACAGGGATTCTAAGGCAGCACTCCAGGGGACCCAGTTGCCTAAACTGGAACACAAGGCCGGGATAGAAACTCAGAACTACAGGAATGCCCAGGCACTGGAAATGGAGCATGAGCTCAGAGCTTGACCTGGAGCCAACTGACGGACTGGGAAGTGGGTGCTCCTCCCGCCAGGGCTGCTCCCAAGCCATGTGTCTTGGGGACTAGATCACCCTATAATCAGAGACAGGGGCTGAAGGGCATGTGGCCAGACAGGGCCTTGAACCCCTTGGTAAATGCCAGGCAAAGTTATCCCAGCTTTTAACTTATTCCCAGATGTAGTTGTCAGCGGATCGTCTGTATTGGCACAGAGTACAAGGAAAACACAAATGACTAAGGGGAAAAAAGGAAAAAGAGTAAAAATGCTTATTCAGAAACCTGAGCTGAGTCAAAGAAGGGCAGAAGCCAGAATCGCGTGATTTAGAGGATGTCTGTGATGGCAAGTGAGACACCTGCTGAGTGGGCTCTTAGGGGCTACCCCATCTTTTGGATAATTTTTGGGGAGCGTGGAGATGCTCAGATGAGCTCTGCTCATGCAAACCGTCCAACTTGGGGAGGAAGAAATGCTAAGGAAAGCGGAAGGTAGCCTCTGTAGAAGCCTAGAAAGAGAAATTGGGGCAGGGCTAGTTTGGCTCACTTCCCTTGGCGCTGTCCAAGGTACTGACTTCTGCTCTGCCTCTGCTCTGGTCCTGGTATCCCAGCCCTGCTTCAAGGGCCACTTTTACCTCACTCACAGAGCAGCTCCGTGGCCATCACCTGGTCAGACTCCCTCACCAAATGCCTGAGGGAACTGAGATCCATGGGTGCAAAGAGCCCCTGGTAGCTCTGCAGTTCCAATCCTCCCTAACTCTGGATACTTGGGCAAGCTACAGACCACTTCAACCTATTCACCTGTAAAGTGGGGATGATGAACCCAGTATACATAGTTTATAGGACTGCTGTGTCAACTACATTGTAAGGCAGGTAGCAAGCACTGGGTGAAGGTTAAATTTCCACCTTTGTTACAAGGTCATGGGTATGGCCCACAATGCTTGCTTCAGCCTCAAGGATGTTTTGTGATTTGATGTCCTGCCATATCCCTGGCATTAAACAGCCCCTGAGATTTTATAATTTATGGAATAAGGTCCCTACTCTTCATGGAGTGACACGGAGGGGGCCAAGGTGTTAGGTCATGGAGTTTATGCATATTTGGTCCAAGACCGCTCTGGCTAAGGTTAGCCAGTGCAGTTATGCGACTCCAGGGGTGCACGGCCGGCTCTGGCCTTAGGACAGAGCTCCCATTCAGGGAGGAATTCTAGGGCGGGGCCCTTCTGGAGTGGGGACACGCGGAGGTCAAATGCCTGGAGGGGGCGGTAGCCGCACGCAAGGTTCGGATCCCAACCCTCGGCTGGGGTCGGCAAAGGGCGGCTACTGCGTCAGGTGAGGAGAAGGGTGTCCTCAGCCAAGACTCAAAGGATAGGAGACCTAGTACCAAGAGGCTTTCCCGAGCGCCGGCGGGCATCTTCCGTGATCCTCCGGGCTCCTTCAGGGCCTTGGGCTCCAGAGCAGAACAGGAGAGAGCAGGCTTCAGGTGCCTCTAGGACGTCTTCATGGAACGTTTGCCTGCCCAGACCTGCTCGCCCAGACCTCTGAGAAGCAGTCACCCTGCGGGTTCTACAGGAAGCGCTCGGCAAGCGGCAGCGGCCCCCACATTTGACAGCGCACGGTCCAGGTCCCCCATCTCTGTCCCCGGGCGCTAAGGGCCCGGCGGCCGGCGGGCAGCAGCAGCCGGTGAGGCGGAGGGCCGGGGGCGCGTGTGTGCGTGTGCTGGGAAGACGGCCCTCCCCGCGGCCGCCGCAGCGCCTCCCCCTCCCCCGGCGCGCACGGCCGGTCCCCGTCCCTGGAGGCGGCCCAAGCCGCCGCTGTGCAGCCTCGCCTTCGCCTCCCGCGTTTCCTGCCTCCCGCCCTCCCGCGGCCGGGCTCCAGGGGCTGCCGCCTAGCCGCTCAAGGCGGGAGAGCGGCTCAGAGCGCGCACGGGGGCGGGCGGAGGCGGCCCGGTGCGGGGCGGCCGCGCTGGAGAGAGGCGCGCGCCGAGACGCCGGCCCCCTCTCGGCGTTTGCTCGCTCGATCCCCGCCTCCCGCACTCCGCTCGCTCCCACCCCTTCTCGGCGTGATTGATCCGTCACGGGAGCCGCCGCCGCGGCCGTTCTGAGCGAACAGCAGTCGGAGCCCGAGCCGAAGCCGGGGCCCGAGCCGGCGCCATTGCGCGGGCGCCGCGGGGAGAGCTTGGCGCCGGGCGGCGGGCCGGGCCAGGCCATGCGGGCCGAGTGAGCCGGCGCCCGCAGCCCGCGGCGCGGCATGGCTTCCCCGCGGAGCTCCGGGCAGCCCGGGCCGCCGCCGCCGCCGCCACCGCCGCCGCCGCCCGCGCGCCCGCTGCTGCTCCTGCTGCTGCCGCTGCTGCTACTGCTGGCGCCCGGGGCCTGGGGCTGGGCGCGGGGTGCCCCCCGGCCGCCGCCCAGCAGCCCGCCGCTCTCCATCATGGGCCTCATGCCGCTCACCAAGGAGGTGGCCAAGGGCAGCATCGGGCGCGGCGTGCTCCCCGCCGTGGAACTGGCCATCGAGCAGATCCGCAACGAGTCACTCCTGCGCCCCTACTTCCTCGACCTGCGGCTCTACGACACCGAGGTGAGTGTCCGGCAGCTGGTGCCGTCGGGGCTCCAGAGACGGCGGGGAGTGGGAGTGTTGGACAGAAGCAAGCTCCAGCCCTTGGCCAGAGCCTTGACTGACCCGCCCGCGCCTGCCGAGGGCACCGCGGGCTGGTGCTCAGTGCTCACCCCGGGTCCCGCTGGGTTTGGCTAGCACAACTGGTACCCAGATTTGCAGAGCATCCTCCAGCTCTGGAGATAGTGTGTTGGAGGGGGGGCAACACAAGACTAGTGTCTCCTTTGAGCAGAGAGGTAGTGGAGAAGGTGGATCCCCAAAGGCCTGCAGTGGTTGCCCCTGCCCAGATGCCACTCGTGGGGTATGGGAGACGGGTGAGAGGAACAGGCGCATTGACTGCAAACATTGACTGCAAACTGGGCCAGCCGGGGCTGGAGGGGCCGTGGGCCTGCTTACCGTCCCCCTCCCTCAGGAAATCCAAGAGGCGCTTTGAGGTCCGTGGGGCTGCGGGATCTTGGGACCCGAGCGCACCGGCCGAGCTGGGCGTGTGGCGCGCGCCAGCAGCACGGAGCAGCACGGCGTCCGCAGGTGTGGGGCCGCCGGCTCCGCAGCGGTGTTGCCTGGATGTGTCCGGCGCTGCCAGTGGCCCCGGGCGGTTTAATGAGGAGAACCCCCTCGGGTTAGTTGCTCCTAGAGTGTGGTGGCAGGTCTCTCCCCGGACGTGTAGTGGTGTGTGGACTAGGCGGCTGCAGGCGCAGCTTCTTTCTCGGGTGCAGACTTGAAGCGTTCTAATAGCCCGAGCACGGACTTAAAGCGCAGCAGCGGGCTTCATTCGCCTCCTGGCCTCCTCTGAGCGGAGCCGGAGCTTTCCATCCCAAGACCCCTCCCTATGCCCTCGGCCTGAATTCTGTCTGAAGCCCCAGCGCCGACCTTCACCGCCCACCGGGGGGCTAGGGCGCGCGGAGAGGTTCTGGAGAAGCGGTCGCCTGCACCCCAAGGTCGGGTTTGCGAGTTTTTCCAGACTGAGGGAGCCCCTACGCTCCGGCCGCGGCGTCTGAGATGCGGCCTGAAGGGGGCAGTGATTTCCTGTGCGGTGCTCTGGGTTGGTGCCTCTTCCAATGCTCCAAGCACCGCCGAGGCGCTGGGCTTGACCCTGCTTTCCAGAGCTCCCCTCGGTGCTTCTGCTGGAGCCCAGGTGCAGCCACTTTGGGAGGAGAATGGCGCTACCACTCTGGTGGTGCAACCTGGGCTTCCCTTCTTTCTTAGCTCTTTTTTTTTGTGTCCCCCTGGAAAGAGCAGAATCTACACTGTTTCTTATTCCCCACCTTCCGCTCTTCACTGATGAACCAGTCTATTCTGCGCGGTAAATAAAAGGTGAAGGAACCAGTGGCAGTTGGCAGCGATGCGCGCAGGCTGCTGCAGGCGAAGCGTCCTCTGGTCCCGGAGGATGCAAGCTGGGTTGCTGTACAGGGCTAACCGGGTGTGAAATCATTTCCGAATGACATTCCTGTCATTCTCATCTTTGCCTGAGCACTTCAAGTTCTCTGGGGGTACTTGTCCAGCACACACAAACGCAATCACACAGAGGCATGTCCTGGCACTGTTTCCATACTTATTCTTCTAGAAGGGACACCACTGGAGACCAGGTTCGGTGGAAACAAAAACATATGTAGACAGGGCAGTCCTGCTTGCATGTCACCAATGATTGTCAGTGGCATGATGTGTTCACTATCAATTTCTTCCCTTTAGAAACTTCCATGAAAGAGATTTCCTGTTAGCCTGTTTGTGGCAGCCAAGCCCTGGGTGCTTAGTTTCATATTTTATTCTTCAAGTGTGTCTTGGTCACTTTCTGAGAGGGGCCAAAGGCAGTCAGAGGCGCTTCAGTTCCTGGGAATGTTTAGGAAACAGTGGGGGAGAGGACAGGAGATAATTTTCAGTCTCCTGCAAACAGTGTGTGTGTGGGAAGTCTCTAGCCATTTGAAATGGACCAGACCCAGGGCTTTGGAGTAGGTTGGACCAGGGTTGGACACTGAGAAACTGGTTACTACCCCACACCCCACCTTGAATGAGGTACCTAATTGCTTTTGCCTAGATGTCCACATCTAAAAGAGTGAGGATATTATATACGCTTGTAGGACAGTGATGTGGGGCTCACAGGAAGATACCTGAGTTGGCAGGTTCAGCTCCCCGGGCTCTGCTGGCACACTGTAAGCACTGGGTAAATGGTTCTGCCTCCTTTCCTTCATTTCCATTTAGTGTGTGTTCACAAGTGAGCTGTGTATGGCTTTCGCTGTGATAACATGGTCACAACTCAATTATTAAGAGTGCTTTTTTTGTTTGTTTGTTTGTTTTTGAAATGGTGTGGAGAGTCAGTGAAGTTAACGCTAGAAAAAAAGTAATTCTAGCTGACAATCAAATATATTATTTTCAGCCACCAAGCATCACATTTTAGGAGTGTGCCCATGTGATATAATTAATTTTTTTTGTGACCTCATCTTTAAAGTAGAGGTATTTTTTTTTCCTCCTCTGAGCCAGAGTGAAGGAAAGATTAGTCTGGGTAATATGCAGCAAATCCAGGGCCATCCGATGGGTGCTTGGGGCCTTTGGTGAGTGTGGGGGGAGCTGTGTTTCTGGACTGTGAGTGCCACCTAATTGCTTGCTGGCTGTGCCACTTACTGTCTGAAGACTCAAGCAGAGGTTGAATGTGATGACTGTATTTCAACTGGCTTTGCAGATATTTGCTGTCAGTCACTGGCCGGTGACAATAGGCAGCCAGGATGGACCTTGGTCCATATGGCCTGTAAGATGACATTTAGAAGGAATGGGTTAATCTGGTCACTGGGGAGAGCCTATCTCTATATAGGAGCCTCCCATATGTATTTATCCAGGGTGACCCTCTAGTGTAATTAGAAAAACGATAGAACTTTCAAGGTCCCACTCAATGCCCCGGGCTTGTCAAAATGAAACATCACAACAGATCACCTGTCAGAACCTCTGCTTCTCTGGTGTAACATCAGATCACTTCAGCAAATGCTTGCTTATGTATTCCAAGGAGGATTTGCATATCTAAAAACAAGCAAGACACTGAAAATATAGATGAAAGGAAGCATCAGGAACTAGGTAACAGCATGGAAGTTACCAAACCAAGACTAAAATGGTTATTGGCATTTTATGTGTGTGTGTGTGTGTGTGTGTGTTGCTGGAAATTGAACCCAGGGCCTTGTGCATGCAAGGCAAGCACTCTACCAACTGAGCTATATCTACCCAGCCTGGTTATTGCATTTTGATCATTAAATTTTTGCTCTGAGTTTCCTACCAATCAAGGTAAAAAGGAAAATTTGGTGAATTACATTACTAACATGTTTGATTATAAGATTCTGGGGGATGATGTCTTTTTAAAAAATCTTTGTCAAAAAATATCACTTGAGTTTGGTTAAAAGAATCTGAGGGACAATATTTTAAGAGATTCAGAGACATTCTCCATAAGGTTGTTTTTCATTCTTTAGTAGTCACATTAATAAAATGAACCGATGACCAAGGAATGAATTTAAAAAATAGTGTTGGTTAGGGCTGGGGATGTGGCTCAAGTGGTAACACACTCTCCTGGCATGAGGGGCACTGGGTTCGATCCTCAGCACCACATAAAATAAAAATAGAGAGGTTGTGTCTGCCGAAAACTGAAAAATAAATATTAAAAAATTCTCTCTCTCTCTCTCTCTGTCTCTCTCTCTCTCTCTCTTTAAAAAAATAGTGTTGGTGGTTCTGATTGAATTAATGTTCATTTTAGAAAAGTTGGAATAGTAGAAAAGCATAAAGAAAAAATTTCCCATAATCACTTACTCTAAAATAATTATGCCTAATAAGTAACATTATTTCCTTCCAGTGGCCCAAATTTACTATGTTATGTACTTGAGATATTATACTATGTGCATTTTAAGATCTTGTTTCATTCAATTAACAAAATATAATGGGTATCTCCCCTTGTCCTCAGTCCTTCTTGTCAAGATGGTTCTTAGTGGCTGGGTACAGTTCTATCGTATGGGCACTTAAGTATTGAATCATTCCACTCTTGATGGATTTGTGTTTTCCCACTTGTTGCTGTTTTAAAGCATTTTGCAATAAACTAAAGGAAAATCCAGGGAACCAAAGGTGCACAGCCCAGATGTGCAGCTCCCAGGAGCAGTACCCTAATACAGGATCCAGGTTAGAAGATCCCGTGAAAACCCAGTGATTGATGAGCAGGGTTTTTTTTCCATGAGTGGCTTTGCCAGATACCTATTACTCACCAGGCTGAGCCTCCTCAGGAGGCTGAGTACCGCTCTGCTGAGCACCTGTGGAGTTACTGGTGCTGCAGGAAGGTACAGTCCACACACAGGGTAAGAATGAAGTCTTCGTTTTCCATGCCGGATAGAAAATGATAGTAGAATGGTTGCATAATTCTGTGCATGGAAAACCATGGAGTTGTACACTGTAAATGGTAGAATGTTATAGTATGGAAACTACATCTCCATACAATATTTATTTAAAATGTAAAGATGGAGCATGAACTTTTTTAGGATCAGGCCCACATCTTTGTGGTGGTAGCATTCCGACTGCCCGGCACGGTACCTGGCCCTGGTAACTGGTAAGTGCAATGCTTAGGACTCCTGTGGTGGAAACCCAACTTTTGCTTGTTCATATCACTGAACAAAACTGCAGTGCGCTGTGTTCAGGCATGGCTGAATCCAGAGGCTCTAATGAGATCTTTAAAAATATTCCCCCCTCTGCATCTTGGCTCTGATTTCCTGTCAGCTTCACTCCGGGGCAGGCTGTCCCCATGTGGTGGCACAGATGGCCTCTCACAGCTGCAGGTCTGCACACTCCCAGTTTAGAAATTCCAGTAAGAAGAGTTGTTTCTTTCCCAATGATTTCAGCAGAAGTCCCAGACTCACATCTTGTGGGCTTGCCCCGGGTCACGTGCTCACCCCCAAGTCAGGCACATGGTGTCCCTGTGCCAGGCCTGGGGCATCGGGCAGCGTATCATGAAGGCCCGGGAGGTGAGGTCAGCTCCATCCCACCACATGGATACAGAGTGGAAAAGAGGTGATTCCTCGAAGGAAAGGGATGTGGTGCCAGGTGGGTCTACCGGACCCCCACAGGCAGGCCCTGGGGAAATGCTCCATTGGACAGTGAGAGGACAGATGCCAGGGCTGTTTAGAAAGAGACCATGTCTGGGTCAAGAGCGGCTCCTGGGGGAGGGGAAGTGGTGGTGGGCCTGGAAGGGTGAAGGTGAAGATGCAGTCAGGCACAGGCCCCGCGGAGGGGAGGTTGGGTCTCAGGAAGGGTCCCCGTGATCCAAGGATGGAGGCAGCGACGTGTGAGCTGTGTTTGACCTGCTTTCCCCTGAGGGCAGGGCCTGCAGGGGGAAGTGGGTCGGTGCTGGGTGTGGATGGTCCCGAAGGCTGCTTCAGGAAGATGGGGCCGGGGGAGCCACGGGAGGGTCTGCAGGGTGAGTGTGCTGGGTGAGTGAGCTGGTGGTCTAGGGACAGAAGGAGCTGGAGACCCAGGAGCCAGTAGCTACGGAGTGACATAGCTGAAGACAGAGACGATGGGGTCTGGAGGGACATGGAGAATGAGCAACGCTGAGACCTGACAGGGCAGGAGGGGTGACAGAGGGGACATGGGCTGAGAGGGGTGCATCACTGAATGGTGATGGCTGCACGCGAAGGAGCCGAGAGAGAGAGCCTCCGTGCAGGAAGAGGCTGGCGAACTTCCTCCCCCTGGCGCTCTCACCTAGCATCTGTGGACTAAGTCTTGGTCTCAGGGTCAGGAGAGCAGGATTTGTATCCCATAGGGTGCTCCTTGCCTTCTTGGTGACCCTGAGCAAGTCAATTTGCCTCATTTCTCCATGAAATGGAGCCACGATGCTAATGGCCTCCTCAGGTGTAAGAGGAACAAGTGAGGGGAGCAAACCAATCAACGCTGGGGCCGTCAGGAGTGTTGGTAAATATTTGCTGCTCTTTGCTAGCATTATTATTATTTTTGTACAGGGTGAGGACAATCAGGCTGACCTCCCAGGGCTCTTATCAGGATTGAGAGGAATGGTGCAGAAGCTCCGCACAATGAGCTAGAAGCAGCCTTATCTGCCATCGTGTCACACGCTGCGTTGCTGAGCAGGGGTATTGGAAATGGGACACAAACACTGAGGTCTTTATCGGTGGGCACCTCCCAGCCTGGCTCTTGTTCTGCCTCCTGTCACGGCCATGTTGGTCTTTTGGTCCCTCCCCTGGGCTGAAACTCTGAGAGGCCAGGCGGATTCCCCAGGCCTGCCAAGGCTGATATGTGTTGCTAACCTGAACCCTAAAGGAACAGCCAGGTCTGCTTTCTGAGTCAGACAATGACCTCGTAGGACATTGCGCCTGGCCCACAGCCCCAGGGCCTCCATCTTCCCTCATATCAGGGTGCAAATGACTCCAGAGATCAGGATGCAGCGGCTGCCAACCTGTTGCTGCTACCTGTGTGTTCCCACCGGCCACAACCCCTGAGCATCCCAAAGTGAGGACAATGGCTTGGCCATGCTCGTCCCCCATAATTCCTCCAACCTAGTCAGGCACCCACGGACACACCCACTGTCTCCAGATGTCTTTTAAAGTCCTTGGAGAGGAGGTGGTGGGTGGAATTAATAGACTTAGGGCCTGTTTCGTCCTTGGCATTGGGCTAGAGTTTTAGCAGTCTGAATTTTTCTTTAAAGGGGCCTTCTTCATGGGTTTGGACTTCCGATGAATGAGCACAGAGAAATAAGAACTTCTGCATGCAGAGACATAAGAAATGAACAGCTGGGAGTATAAGAGGGTGATGCAAATACATTTGCTGAACAAATAGGTACATAGGCTCTATGTCTTCTGTTAGTCAGGATGGGCTAGGCTATGCTACATTAAAAAATGAATACTGAAACCTCTGCTGCTTGACACAGTAGATTTATATTCTGCTCTCACAAAGTCCTGGATGTGTCAGAGGTCCTCCTGTTGGGTCTCCTTCAAGCATTAGCATAGGGATTCAGGCTGTTTTTGTGTTATGACCCTTCCATCTTTGGGCTTCAAGGAGGTGTGGCTAGAGAGAAATCTGTGAAGGAAGGCACATTAGATTTATAACCACCTTTACTTAGAAGTAGCACATTTTTTCTGCTCATATTTCATTGACTAGAAATAGTGACTGGCCAAAGTAGTTTCAAAGGAGCCTGGGAAATATAGAGGAGCATATGAATGTCATGGTCATTTGTCATTTCAGGAAGAAGATATCAAGATAGACTTATAAGTGTAAGAGACCTTAGGGATCATACCTGTGAAAGATGAAGGAACAGGTGGAAAACACCTAGCTCATGATACTGTTGGGATACCTGAGAAGGCGAGGGGTCTGGAACGAGAACTGGGTAGGAGGAATTGCCGACTGGGGGCCTCTCTCAAGAAGTCGTGGCCAGATCAAGGAGGAGGAGTTCCATGTTGGACCCAAAGAGCCAGGCTCTAGAGTCTGCACTGGGCGACTGTGGCCTGAGTGGCATGCCATGCTGGCCCGCTGTACCTCTCCCTGTGGGTTCTCTCTTCCAAGGAGATGGAGCGGCCGACCTAGTTGTCTGCCACAGACAGCCTGTTTCTGCTGCGGTGACCTGGTAGCCCACATGCTGACCAACAGGACCTTTTGCCAGGCCCTGTGCAAGCTTCTGGGGCTTAGATATAGATGAGATGCAGACCCTGCCCTGAAGAGCTCACCGTCTAACAGGTGATCAAGACAGACAGACAGACAGACAGACAGACACAGCTGCACGTGGTACGGTCCAGCAATAACAGGCACTGACAGAGGGTGCCAGCAAGGCCCCGCCTCCTCAGGCACCTGCCTAGTCGTCTGCCAGGTGGCTTGGAAGTGAAGCAAAGTTGACTCCTTATCTCTTACTTTTTGGTTATTTATTTTGGTTTTAGGAAGGTGAGAAAATTAAATGGCACAGTTGGCCCAGGGAGCAGCTGCATGGCATCTGCTACTTTATTTTCTTCTCCTCCTTCTCCACGGTTATGTAACAACGCCCCGTGAGGCTGGTGGAATGCCTTCCCCTCTGTACCTGGCTGTCTCAGGATGAGCAGGTGTGCCGGGCTGAAAATGGAGCAGCCAGAGCCCCAGAGAGGGTGGGCATCTGCGACCCGCAGCTCTGTTCGTCACCGAGACTGGGGGAGTCTTCACTGCCCTGGCGACTGCAGCTCTGTGGAAGGTGTCTGCTCCGCTGTCAGCGTGGACAGGGCAGGTGCCGGACAGCGTCTGGCTCTGTGCTGCTCCCAGGCTCCCTCCCAGGGCCGGGCACAGAGAAGGAGCTCGATAAATATTTACCGAACAAACAAAGAGATCTAAAAGCCTGGATCCCGGGTCTCCAGTTCCGAGTGAATTAACAAATGAAGGAAGGGCTTGGTCGTAATTCATTCTCTAGGGTCGATCTTCGGCGTTCTCACCATTTGATGCCTTTAGGGGAGTGAAAAGAGGAAAGGGTCCTCGTTGGATGTTCCAGTGAAAGATGACATGCCAAGCTGACGTCACTCTTCTCCGACCAACACGTAGCATCCTCCAGGGCCCAGCAAACCTAGGAAAGAGATGCTTCCAGCGGCTGAGAAGAATCACGGCCTTAGGAGGTCAGCGTGCTGGAGGGATGCTTTAATTAACGGAAGACATAGGAACCAACTTTCGAAAATTAAAAAAAAAAAAAATTTGTTCTTTTTAGTTATATGCATCAGTAAAATGTATTTTGATACCCATGCATCTACGGAGCATAACTTCCCATTCATACATCATGGTTGTACATGATGTGGGGTTACACTGGTCATGTATTCATATATGAACACAGGAAAGTTAGGTCCAATTCATTCTACTGTCTGTTCCCAACCCCGCTTCTTTCCCCCAACTGCACCCTGTCCAATCTGGTGAACCTCCCCTCCTCCCTCCTTCACCTCCACTTATTGTGAGTCAGCATTCACATATCAGAGAGAACATTCTACCTTTCATTTTTGGAGGGATAGCTTATTTCACTTAGCATGATAGTCTCCAGTTCCATCCATTTACTGGCAAATACCATAATTTCATTCTTTATGGCTGAGTAATATTCTGTTGTGTATATATACCACATTTTCTTTATCCATTCATCTGTTAAAGGGCTGGTTCTAGGTTGGTTCCATAGCTTGATAGCTTGGCTATTATGAATTGAGCTGCTATAAACATTGATGTGGCTACATCACTGTAGTATGCTGATTTGAAGTCCTTTGGATATATGCCTAGGAATGGGATAACTGGGCTAAATGATGGTTCCATTCTGAGGAATCTCCACACTGCTTTCCAGAGTGGTCGTACCAATTTGCAGTCCCACCAGCAATGTATGAGTGTACCTTTTCCCCCCACATCCTTGCCAGCATTTGTTGTTACTTGTATTCTTGATAACTGCCATTCTGACTGGAGTGAGATGAAATCTCAGTGTAGTTTTAATCTGCATTTCTCTAATTGCTAGAGATGGTGAACATTTTTTTCTTATTTTTGTTGACTGATTGTTATTTCTTCTTCTGGGCAGTGTCTGAGGAACCTCGTTTTGATATTCTACTTCCACTTCCAGAGAACGTGAGTGCCAGCTGCTGCAGTCCATGCCTGGTCCTAGCTAAGTCATCAGCCTTGGTGAGCCAGGGCGTCTAGTAGCAGCTCTGGACATAGTGGGTAAAGAGGTGCCCTGGAATCCCCTGAATAGCAAGACTTCTTCCAGGCTCCTCGTTCCTGGGCCAGAGGCTTCTGCTCTTCCCCTCTCATGATCAACACTGGCTCAGGACCTGGGCAAGCTCTCCCTGTTGGTGACCCCAAATCAGAAAACCATGTCTATTAGAAGCAGGTGTAAGATGAGCATAAATGACCTGGAGTTGGAATAAGAAAATTCTTGAGTCAGTGAAAGGCATGAACCTTTTTGGATGGATTGAGGAAACTTTTTGCCAATTTTCTACTTTTCTGGCCTTTTTGAATAGTCTGTGTTGCTAGAAGGAGGAAGTGTCATTGTCATCTAGAAAATTAGTGGTAGATCCAAAGTACGGAGTAAATGGACTCATCTGTCTTCATCAGTGCCTGTGTTCCATGGCACTGGCGGAAGCAGACCCTTCTCCTGCCATCTGGCAAGGACCTCATCAGTCACTGTTCTGATAAAATCCAGCCAAAGAAGGACTCTGTGGAGTGATGCATGACTGCCGCTCTCGTGGTGTGGGGTCAGGCGGTGGCACCAAGAAAATGATATTTTCACACTCTGCTCATGATCCACTTGACTTTGTTCAGAGGGAAGTGATTTGAAAGCCACCGTCACACTTAGAATGATCATCACTGTATTATCCAAATAGCTTTGTTTCTAGAACTACCCCTTCATCGGATCTTCTCTGAAAATGCCCAGAATTGTTTCAGGAATTTAACTGGGAGCTGGGGACTGGGCCACCCACTCTGGGGCATATGACCAGAGCCCAGGGTAATAGCCCTACGCAGCCCAGCTCAGGGAGAGCCTTGACTTTGATGGAAGGGAGATCAACACATCTGTCACTCATCCTCTGGGGACCCCAGTGCTCCCTGGGATATCGAGAAACATAGGGAAGCCTTAGGAGGGATTTTAACCTCATTGTCATGAACAAAGAAGAAAATGGGAACATTGAGCTGCAAGGGAATAGATGAAAAGAAGAGAGACCAGGACGGGATGATTCACCCTTCTCAGGTACTTACCTGTGTCAGTCCCCAGGTGCTACGCAGCATTCATTCATTCGTCACTGTCGTCTGATGGGTGCACTATTATCATCCACATTTTACAACTGATGCTGAGAAAGTTTAGCTGGACACAAGGGTGCACGCCTGTAATCTAGCAACTTGGGAGCAGGAGGCAGGAAGATCACCAGTTTGAGGCCAGCCTCAGCCTCAGACTCTGTCTCAAAATAAAAAATAAAAATGGCTAGGATGTAGCTCAGTGGTAGGGCACCTCTGGGTTTGACTCCCAGAACAAAATAAACAAAACAAACAAACAAACAAACAAAAAACAAATAAATAAATAAATAAAAGAGGGGGGAGGAGGTTAAGAGACTTATCCAACATTCCAAATGACCAGGCGGCGACCTGGGATTTGAATGTGGAGGGTCTGACTTTGATGCCCACGGCTTCAGGCTTCAGCGTGGAGTGAACCAGCCTCTTCCTAGGTTGTCTTCCTCCCCTAAAAGCAAAGGACAGCTGTCAGGAGCATCTGATGCTTCTTTCTCCCTCATGAATTTCCCTCCCTCTCGCTCACCCGCCCTCTCCATCTCCCTGTCCACCCTGCAGCCACACGCTGCCGCTCTGCGCTCTCTGCTCACCCTGAGTGTGCCTGTCTACACTCCTGGATCCCACAAACCCTCCCTCTGCACCACCTCTGCTCCCCTCTCCCCATGCTCCTGGGGAACACGTCCAGTTGAGCACTTGTCACCTGCTGTCCAGTTGACTCGGGCGGCAGTGTTTGGGTGTCTGCACATCTCCCGTTAGGTCCTCTTCAGGGCAGGGTGGCGTCTCTGCATACATTTGGGTCATGCTTGCAAAGCAGTGGGCCAGGCCCCAGGCGTGTTCTGGGGCATGCAGAGACGAGCCTGAAATAGCTGCATCCTCAAAGGTCCGTGGGGGAGGCCACCCAGGGACCATTACCATGCAGCATGAAAAGTGCCACCGTGCAGTTGGGCTGGGGTAGGTGCAGGCACTGTCCCTGTCTCTAACTGTCCTCTGCTCCCCCAGCTACAGCTCCACTGGCCCAGAATGCTGCTCAGGTGGCCTCCCTGTTGGTACCCTGGAAATGGGGACAAAACTTCTCCCATGGTCATGGAGTCCTCTGAGGTCCATTCCCACAGTCACTGCTGCTTTGTCCACTCCCACAGTCACCGTTGAGCAGTGAATCCCCCGCTTCCTCTGGGCCCAGCCATGTGGTCCTTTTTGCTTCTTGGGTGAACCTGCTCGTCCTGTGCAGGGCCTTTGCACAAGATGCTTCTGCTCCCCGGGATGCTTCATGCTACCTTTCTTCTTCCTTTGCTACTCGCCCAGTCATGCTTCCTCTGTCCTCCCTGGCTGAGAAAATTCTCACATCACTTTCTCTGAGAACTGTGAACTCTCCCTTTCTAGTGCTTATTCCAGTTGCAACTTGACATGGGTTGGATTATTTGATCAATTGGTCTCTTGCTCCTCCAGGGGACTAGGAATTCCATGAGTTCTAGAACCGGTCTGTTTTGATTCCCCACAGTGCCAGGCACACTTTCTAGCACATAGTAGGTGCTCAGTACACATCTGTAGAATGAATGAACGAAGGCTGAAGGACCCCGAGGCTGATGCAGATGTTGGTGACGGCTCGCTCGAGTGGATGTGCGGGGTGGGGAGTCAGCTGGGCCATGTGGAAAGACATTTGGAGTCAGACCAGTGGATGTGTGTTCTGCTGCGCCCGAGCCACACTGTCCTTGTTTGAGAGTCATTGTGAGGATTGGCGTAAAGCAACTGAGCACAGGGACCTGTGTCATAGGCTCCCACTACAATTCACTGTTGTCATTGTGTTATAATGCACGGGAGAACGTAAAGTGTGGTGCAGTCACATGGAAATTGGTTCTTCATTCAGTGGCAGAGCGTGTGTTGGAGGCCAGTGAAGTGGTGACCTGGGCCTGAGCTCTGTTGGGGGTTTTCTAAGTTAATGGCTGCTTTTCAGCCCTGTGCATTCCGGAAGGACTGAGGTGCCCTGAGAGCTCTGTGGTGAACCCCTGGCCCTCAGGGGCGGGAGGTTGTCCCTCATGATGTCTGTTTAGCTTTGTTTTGTCACTGCTGGTCTTTGACTACTGCTCCCTTCCTGGGAGTTTGGCTGCCCATGAGGACAGATACGTCACCTGTTCTGTATCTGCTGGGTCCTGGCACCCAGGACTGAGGCGGGGAGTGCTCAGGCACATTTGTGTGGACCCAGGCCTCTGCGTCAGGGTACCTCACTTGGTACCTGGCCCGTCGTAAGTGCTCCGCAAGTGCATTTTGCCTGAGTGGCAGTAAACACAATGTGAAATATCACACTTTTGGATAAAATCACAAGTGAGTCTCCAAATGGAGCAGGGGGAGAGGGTGTCACGAGGCATCTGTGAGGAACAGCTTGCTGTGACTGAGCCCTGGATTTGAAGGTGAGAGATCGTCTGGTGTCCCCTGGGAGGAAAAAACACTTCTCCTTAGGACCCAGAGACAAATCCTTGAGGTCAGAGGCGGGGCGGTTCAATGGCAGAGCTCTGGACCTGCCGTGGATGACCGGACTGTCATGCTCTATAGGGGCTGACCTTGAAGTAGTCACTGAACTCTGTACCTTAGTTTCATCATCTGTAAAATGGGAATAATAATGCACTTCCTGATTCTTCATGGAAGTATTGTAGAGATGAGAGAGAGAGAGAGAGAGAGAGAGAGAGAGAGAGAGAGAGAGAGAGAGAGAGAATTTTAATGATTAACATGAACGGGCTTTAAGAAGCCATAAAAAGGTACGGATGTAAGATGTACCTGAAACTCCACACAAAGAGTAATTAACTCTGGGCTGCTCTCCCAGGACCACTGCCTGTTTCCAATAACAACTTTATAAAAGACGGAGATGGTGTCCACAGGAGTGAGCCATTGACCTCCTAATAGAGGAGGACACAGTGTTAGATTTTTAATCCTCTGGAGGTGCTTCTGCAGGAGTGGAGGTTTGGTGACCCCGGCAGGCTGTCTTACCAAAGCACCTGGATGAAGAGGCAGTTCACGTGCCTTCCCCTCAGCTGTCGGATGACTTTGGATGTCAGCCACCGTCTCTGGCAGGTGTCAGACCCAAGAACACATCCCGACGATCACACGAGGGTCCTGGGGCAGACGCCTGGGGCGTGGCAGGGAGCGAGGCCTGTCTGCTCAAGGCGGTGGTTTGGGATCGAGGCTGGCAGTGGGGGCTCAGCCGTCCACCATGGGGGTCGCTAGGTTAGGTGGCTGGAGTAGAGCTTGCACGTCAGTGGGAGATGTGACGTGTCCTGACCAAGCCGGTCTCCAGTGCCCGGGGACAGCAGGCCTGGCTGTGGGCTGAGCTGAGGATTTCTGTTTTCTTCAGGAGGAGCTTTGACTCTCCTGGAGCAAGGTCTGGGACAGGCAGTGTGGCAAGGACAAACGTGTCTTGAGAGGTCTGGGGCCACCTGTTCCACCTGACTACATGTCCTCAGAAGAGTGCTGGCCACACTCCTGGGGCGGCCGTGTTTCTAGGCCACGAGTGTGGCTCTGCTCTGGGGACTCCTACTCTCTGTGAGCTGTGGCCTGGCAGGCCCTGACCCCAGCCTTGTGGAGAGAGTGATGTGACAGGTCCTTGCTGGTTCCCTTTATGTGACGGGCGAGCCTGGATGGGTAGCCCTGGGCTTGTTCTTACCCCTGAGCCTCCTGCCCCGGTGTGGAGGGGTTGAGAGCTGGTGAGCTGACTCGTTCAGGGGACGGAGCACATAAAGCCCTGCAGGTGTCAGGCAGGGGCTGTGGGGGCTCCTTGGTGAGGAGGGGCGTGCTTCTGTTCTGGGCAAAGGTTGCAGATCAGGCCTCTGAGAATGGCAGGTGGGCTCTCTGCTTTCCAAGTCTGAGCGAGTCACCTGTGACTCTTTGGTGACACAAATACAAAGCCAGGCCTTGTCCTGGGAGGAGGGTGTAACTGGAGCAAGGCTCTGGTTTGGTTCTACGTTCCATAACTTTCCAGAAGCCCCCTCCTTACCCTTGGGAAGCTTTGAGGTTGCCAAGCAACAGGCCGCAGTTGTCTCAAGCACATGGGGTCCTCTGGAGGGAAAGGGATGGGACTCGACCCCCTCCCTCTGGATCTGAAGTTGTCAGGGTGTGTCTGTGAGATGGCACTGCCCCGAATGAGGCCTGTAGGCGGGAATCCTGCTCACAGTGTGGCCAGGGTGTGGGCGTGGAGAGCAAGGCTGGGCGGAGGTGGGGCCTGATGTGGAGCCTCTGCCTGGCACCGCACGGCCACCAGGGACCCTGTGTGTGCATCAGTGTAAACTGGAAGTGCTCAGTGTTGGGAAGCGCAGCTCCCAGTTTCTGTTTGTGAGCCAGCCTCGCCCTGAGTAGGCGGCCCAGAAGAAGGAGGCCTGTGTCTCAGGGCTGGGCCTTGCCTTGGTTTCAGGGGAACCCCGGACCCCTATTGCTACCAAGGCAACAGGGTGGAACAGAGGGGAACCATGGCCTGCCATAGGTCCTGGCTCAGAGGACTCACTGACCCATCAGCACGGCCCCCCTCCTGGAGGGTTCCCTGGGCATGGGGCCAGGTGTGGCTGAGACAAAGCCTGGTCTGCTTCCCTGTTTCTTCTTTGAACATTCAAAGGAACAAGGTCCAGTGTGCTAAAGTGTGAGGTCCAGTTGGCTTCTCATTCAGCTCTTCTGAGTGGTCTTCTCTTTCCAGGTTGTTGTGAATGATGCATTTGGAAGCAATAGCAAGTTGAAGCACGGCCACCGTTTGTTTAATTATTGCTGAGTGATGAGCCCAGGGTGAGCAGTCGTGGTCAATCTACTGACTCAGCCCAGTGTTCCTTGCATGCCCATGGCTGCTGGTCACAGTGTGGCCTGCCCAGATGGGCCTATGGTCCTACTCACTCAGGGGTCTTGGGGGATCCAGACAGGCCTAGAAAGTTACCCATCATGGTTGTTCATGAAGGTCTAGTGGCCATGCCTCAGAGACAAGAACGAGGAATGGTCACAGGGGTGTGTACGCTCGGTCAGACTCACGGGTGAGAAAGGGGTTCCTGTTTCACTTGCCCAGGCTCCTCAGGAAGGACTGCCAAAGATGGCGGAGGCTGGTGCTCAGAGCACCTGGAAGTTTGGTGGGCCAGGCCCCTGTAGGCCACCTTCAGCTGTCCACACAGAGGGCGTGACTTTGCTGGACATTGAGCTCCATGCAGGAACAAGCATGGAACACCGGCCTCATGGTGGGCTCTGGGCATCCAAATGTGACTTGGATGTGACCTCTGACCTTAGGGAATTCACAGGACACTATGGACAACCCACCTACCAGCAAGTGACCCTTGTAAGATCACATACAAGCCGTGATCGTCCTGGGCAAGCCACTGGTTCTCCCTGTGCCCAGTGTCCTTGTCTATACAATGGGGCGATGACAATAGTACCACCACCTGGGGATAGTGACGAACATTCAGTCCGTGAAGGTCTCTAGAAATACCAGCGCTCCAGATGGCTGGTCAGTGCCATAGGAATGTTTGCCAAAGGAGAGGAGGAGACCTGGGGATAACCTGTAGGCACATGTCAGGGCGATAGGGACACAGAAGACAGGGGACAGCTCTCACTGAAGAAACCTGGGAGGTGACTCACAGCAGGCGACCTTTAAGCTGGCCTTGAAGGACAGCAGGTAGGTGTGGGAAGAGCCCTGGAGGAGGAGGGAGCTGGTGAGAGAAGATGGGTGTGTGTGTGTGTGGGGGGGAGACTTTGAGGGGATTAAGCGGTGTCATTCAGATGTGGCCGGCACATGGTGACAGTATATTTTTAATCAATAAGGGGGCACCCAGGGCCTCCTCAAGGTCCTGGCTTCTAGACTCCCCATCAGCAAAGAGGCTTCCTGCTGGCTAAGGGGGAAGACACACCCTCAGGTCACCTGGGAGCTGGGCAAGGTTACCTCCCTGGACACTGCAAAGCCTAGGGCACAGGGAGAGAAGGTGGATCAGGGGGACTTGGAGTTCAGCCCTGGCTCTGTGGCTTCCTAGGGGTGTCGCCTTGGATAAGGCTGTAATTTGCCAGCCCTGTAACTCACAAGCCCTGTCGACTCCACCAGCCTGTTTTCCCATCTGCACAGGGGGGTGCTTGCCTCGCAGGGTGTCCACGAGGCCAGGGGGAGAGTTTGTATCCCCAGAGCCCCAGCTGGAGCTAAGCACAGCACAGGTGCCTGGGGACATTGACCGGGAATAGGACCCAGCCTCGTTTGACACGGCTTAGATTTGGGAGTGAGTCTGCTGGGAGACCATTCTAATTTTAACAATCGAAAAATGACTCAGGGTCTGGAGAGGGCCCGGAGTGATTTGGAAGCATGCTCTGAGTGTGGTCTGTAGGTGGACGTGGCAGAGGCAATCAGCTGTACATTGCTCTCGATGGCCTTCTCGATGCAGGGAAGCAGGGCGCCGCCGTGGGCTGGGCTGGGCTCACTTGTGGGGCCTCGGCATCGAGGAGTCAGGTTGGCAGGGCCCAGTCGTGCAGTCTGGGGACAGAGGGCTGGTGCTCCCTTCCCCAGGCCTGCCTGCCCCTGTCCTGCAGGCTGATTCCCAAGGAGGCTTCCCTTTTTGACATGGGGGGAGCCACACACTGTCCCCAGGACCTGTCTGTACTTGCATGTGGCAGGATATCTGAACAGGATGGGCCCCTCCTTTATCCCTCAGTGGGGCAGATTCTGGCTTTGGAGACAGCCGAGCTGCCGGGGGCCGCTGTCATTTTGGATTCTGGTGATTAATCAGCCCGTCTGGAGAGGACGGAGCTCTGGCTTCCCAGCTGGGACGACGAATGGCTTTCCTTTTGAGACCTGCCAGGTTCCAGCCCTTTTCCTGCCTGCCACAGATTACTTCTGCTCTGGGCAGAGTGATGGGCCGCTCCTAAAATGCACTTGGATGGAAGAGATTCAGGGCAGAGCAAGACGGAGGCTTTCTCCCGAGCTCTGATAAAGAAGTGGATGCATAAAGACTAAATTGGATTTTTACCAAAAGAGACTCAGTTCTGGGTGTTTAGCGAAAGAGAGTTATAATGGCTTTGGGGGAGCTGCGGGAGAAGGAAGGATGTGTCCAGAATTAGGCATGGGCCTTGGAGGGATTGGTCCTGCCCCTGCGGAGAGAATCTGGGCTCTTGGGGTCTTGGTTTCTTTACCTGTGAAAGGGGGAAGGAAGGCCCCACCTGCCCTCTCAGGGTGACCTGGGGCTTCTTTTGGGCGATGGCACTGGGAGCTCTGGACCAAAGCCAAGATGGGATTCTTGGGCCAGGCCCCCACGAGGTCATTGTCTGACACAGGGGGAAGGGATTACATGACCACAGAAGAAATGGGGCAGTGGGGACCCTTTGGGGACCAAGAAGGTCTCTTTTCGGTTTGGGGAAGAAATAGGGCACGGGATGTCAAGGCTGAGCCATCTGTTCTTGTTTTCAAGTCAGAATTTATTTTTTTTTAGGGGAGAAAATGAGCAGTTGGTGTCTTCCATCCTGCGAAAGTTAAAGTCGGGACCTCGGCAGAGATTCGAGGCCCAGCAGAGCAAACAGGTCCATGCTGGGGAGGATTTCTGGTGTGGCTTGGATGTGTCTGAGAAGACAGTTTCCAGGGCTTCCTTTGATGTCTGTAACCTTAACCACTTAACAGTGTTAGGAAGCGTGTGCAGTGCGGCAAACCCACTGTTTGGACTCCTTTGGAGACAGCAGGTCCAGCAGGTCCTGGGAGAGCCCTGTTCGGGGGCGGTCCTGGCACTGTGGGGGCAGCTTTGCTTCCTCCAGTGTAGCTCTTCTTGTCTGGAGCTGAACAAGTTCCTCCAGAAACCTGGGAAGTGGCGATCCTGGCTGAACTGGGACTAGAACCTGTCTTCGTGACAATGGAAACTCGCTGGAGAAATTTCGCCCTTGCCTTTTATTAGTCCCCAAACCCACTCTCTTTCTCAGAGAAGGAGAGCAACACTGACCTTGGGCCTCGGTTGGCCTCTCCTTTCTCATCTCTACCATGCTTTGAGCTCTAGCCTTCTGGAACCAACAGGTGCTTCCCTGGTTGCCTGCTCACCCTGGCTGCCAGGACCCCCCTTGGGTGTGTCCCTCCCCACCATCCAGAGGGCTGCATTATCCCAGGTAGATTGGTAGGAACCTCATGGAGCTGTGGGTACCGTGGAGGCCCTCAGAGGTGGACTGATGGAGAGAGAAAGTGGTGTTTGCTGCCGATACCCCAACTGCATTCTCAGAGCAGCGAGGGGTTGTAATGCCTCCGGATTGGGAAGTATTGAGCAAGATGCTCCTTCCTGTCGAGGGTCTGGCCTGGTGTGTAGGCGTCTGCTTACATCCAGATCTCTGGTGGTGGGTGGTCAGTGGGTGGTCGGGCCAACATGGCATGGTCCAGTCTAACACTGGTCCCTAGCTTCACAAAGTTAGTAGCCTTTTTCTAGTGAAGTCTTGTCCCTGCTTTTGTAATTCTGAACATTTGTAGAGAACTAGAAAGTTACAAAGTAATTCATGACTTTTTTTTTTTTTTTGGTACCAGGCAGGGATTGAACTCAGCTAAGCCACCTCCTCAGCTCTATTTTGTACTTTATTAAGAGACAGGGTCTCACTGAGTTGCTTACAGCCTCGCTTTACTGAGGCTCCTTTGAACTTGCGATCCTCTTGTGTCAGCCTCCCGAGCTGCTGGGATTACAGGTGTGTTCTTGAACATATTCATACATTTTGGTTCTTTCTGCCCTTCAAGCTCCTTGGTCCGGCTCACAAGTTGTCCACCAGCTACCCTTTCCACCTTCCAATGGGGGCACTTCTCTCTTAGAGACCCTGTTTTCTTCTCTGTATCCCATTTCAGTGTCATTGAGTACTATGGGCAGTTTCTGCCTGGGGACTCGGGCCCTTAGCAGGCCACCGGAGTCCATTCTGCTGTTGGGCCCCTCCCAGCTGGGGAGGGAAAGGCATATCTCCAAGATCATTTGCATCTTTTGAAAAACATCCTAATGGTAAACTTGTATTTCCATATTTGGAGAGTTTGCATTAAAAAGTAACGTGTTTTTATCTTATAGAAGTAGTTTATGTTCATTAGAGAAAATTTGGGGCATGCAAATAAAAAGAAAATTAAAATCACTCATAACCTCGCTATCTAACATAATCACTGTTGATATGGTGTTATCGTCACACCATTAGGAAAACAAAATTCAGATTATCTGCATCTGTTACCTGCAGCCACACACTGCCCCCCGCCCCGCCTTTTTTTTTTTTTTTTTTTTGTACTGGGGATTGAACCCAGGGTCGCTTAACCACTGAGCCACATTCCCAGCCCCTTTGTATTTTTGAAATGGAGTCTCAGTAAGTTGCTTAGGGTCTTCTTGTTAAATTGCTGAGGTTGCCCTTAAACTTTTGATCCTCCTGCCTCAGTCTCCTGAGTCTCAGGGTTTACAGGTGTGGGCCATCATGCCCTGCTTTCCCCCATTAAAAAAAAAAAAATTGTAGTAGAATGATTTTTTTTTTTTAAATTGTAGTTTTCCCCTTGAACCCTATATCATGAAGAGCTTTCTAGGCCTCTCGTGTCTACTCCATATGTTTAGGTGGCTTCCCAACATTCCCCTGGACTCGAGATCATCTGTGTTGAGTATGTGAGTTGGTTCTAGTGGCGGGCGGCAGTGGTGGCGGTGGGGTGCGTGTGTGTTCTGGTGACTCAATGCCTGAAACAATATATATTCGCTTCTCCACAGTTGTTTCTTAGAATATCACATTTGTTGGGCCAAAGGGGACACAAATTTAAATATTTAATGGGTAGTTGTCGCTGCCATTTGTGGAGAGCTAGCATGGGCTTTACCCGCATCGTCTTAACTTTCCTAACATAGGTAGGAACTATTATTATTCCTCCTCCAGATAAAACATTAAGGCTTAGGTGGTTGGAGTTAACTTGCCCAAGACCTTCAAGCTGGGCCGAAGTCCATGGAATCCACCTGCAGGATCATGCTAGAATCCTGCCCCAGGCTGCCTGCCGAGCTGGGGGGGGGGGCAGCAATGGAAGGGGGCTTTCCCTAGAGTAAGTACCTAACTGGAAACTAGTACTAGACAAAAACCCAAATCAAGCCTGTGTCATGGCGCACGCCTGTAATTCCAGTGGCTCTTGAGACTGAGGCAGGAGGATTGTGAGTTCAAAGCCAGCCTCAGGAATTTAGCAAGGCCCTAAGCAACTCAGTGAGACCCTGTCTCTAAATAAAATACAAAAAAGGGGCTGGGGATGCGGCTCAGTGGTTAAGTGCCCCTGAGTTCAATCCCTGGTACCATAAATAAATAATAAATAAATAAATAAAATCAAAAGCTCTGCCAACTGGGTAGTCCATGAACTTATTTTGCATTTTTTTTTTTTTTATTAGAAAGGCCGGGATTTAGGTCTGTAGATCAGTAGTAGAACTAGCTTACCAGAGGCCCTGGGTTCCACCTCCAGCATTGCAAAAAAAAAAAAAAAGAGAGAGAAAGTGTGACTGCATTTAGATATTCAATGAGCCCTCTCTTTTAGCAAATTGACTTGGCATATCTCTTTCCTATTTTTATTAATATGCATAGTTCTTTCCTGCTGATTTGTGAAACTTCTTCAGATATGAATGATTGCTTTATGCTGTCCCCATTCCATGTATATTGTGGATTTTGTGTGTGTGTGTGTGTGTGTTTCACATGCCTTTTAATTTTATGTATTTTCCCCACATAACTGGTTCTTAAAATTTCACATAGCTAGATTTAGATCTTTATGTTTTCTGCTTCTGGCTTCATGCATAGAAAGTCCTGCAGATAATTTGTGGCTTTATACCCACTTAGATTTTCATTTGGTTCTATTAATGGTTTTATTTTTTAATGTTTAACTCTTTAATACATATAGAATTTTTTCAAGTCAAGCAAACTTCTAATGATATCTATTTTTTCCAAGTAATTAATCCTAAGTCCCAGACCATTCCTGGAATAAGGTGTTTTTCCAATATCAACCTGTCGTGTAGTTGGTCTGTTTCTGAGACCCTTCTGCTCAGTTTCATAGGTATGTCTGGAACTTTCTGGATGGACAGGCCTCCTAATTCAGTCACCTGAGCTTGTATCAAACTTTAGTACCTGATAAGGAAATCCCCTTCATGAAGGGACTTCTTTGCAATTATTTTCTTACCTGTCCTCAAGCTAGAACTTAAGAATCGCTTTGTTGAGTTTCAAAGATAATAATGAAGTTTGCATTTTGGCTGGGACTTGGTGAACTTAGAGGTTGATTTTGGCATAATGAACTCTTTTACACATTGAATCCTCATATTCAGAAACAGGTTTTGTTTTGGTACTGAGGATTGAACCCAGGGGTGCTTAACCACTGAGCTACATCCCCAGCCCTTTTTTTTAAATTTTGAAACAGGGTCTCACTAAGTTGCTTAAGGCCTCACTAAGTTACTGAGGCTGGCCTCTAACTTGTAATCCTCCTGCCTCAGCCTCCAAAGCTTCTGGGGTCACAGGTGTGCACCACCATACCTGGTGCAGGGTATTTTTAAAAAATACCTCTTTTATATAATAGAAAAGTATATGAATTTACTTAATATAACTTTTACATAACACAGGAGCCTCTGTTAAAAAAAAGAGGACCTAAAGAAATAGGTGAATGTGTTATTTCTGTGCTGAGGTTCGATGAAGAGTTGAACAGTTGTGAAGTTGATGTGGACAGAGAGTGTGGCTTAATGGTAATCAGGGCACAGGTAGGAGGGCTTACCAAGGTCTGTTTGTTCAGATTCTTGTGTCCCTGTGTCTTCAGAGACAGGCTGTCCTTTTCTTCTGAATGTCCAGGGGGCCTTGGAAATTAGGGTGTTAGGTCCTACTTCAAAGGAGAAGATCAGGAGTGACCTTACCCGGTTTTGTGATCTGCTTCACAAAGAAGGGGGAGGGGAGGGGAGAGTGATCTTCCTGGGCCTGCTGTTTTCTCAAATGCCACACTTCCATATTTTGGGGTAGTGTGTCCTGAGCCCCATCACATCCATTCAGCCCATATTTCAGGAGCAGCTGCATCCATGTTAGCCCTCTTCACATACATCCTACTAAGGGTGATTCCCCTAAATTAGCTCCTCAGTGTCGTTGAATTGCAAATGATGTTCTTTTACTATTATGGTGGCTCCTCTTCTCCAGAGGTATCTGCTAATTACTGCTGGTGTATAGAAAACTTTGATTTGTGAATACTGCTACCCTACCCCGACATCTGATTGAGCATTCTCTTGGCACCTTGGGTTTCCCAGGTAGTCAAAGTAGCAATGTGAAGGGACAGAGAGATGCCAGTGGAGGGAATGTGAGGTTAGAAGAATAATTTTGTAAAGTGGGCCCACTGTTCGGACCCCCACGTGCTTTCTTTTCCAAGAAGCAACTTACCTGCAGTCTGCGTGGCCTCCGTGAACAGGTTCATATTCCTCAGCAAACGACCTGTTACTTGCACGAGAAATGCAGGCCCCAAATAATGTCCATAGAAGGAATCTAAGTTACCCTGAAGGGGAACATTTGTGTGATCCTTTTCATAGACCAGATCCTGAAACTCAGGGAGATGAGGATAATTCCTCCTAAGCATGAAATTTGTAAGAATGTACAGTGAAGAATCCAATTAGAATTGACCGTAACTAGTCAGCATGGGCCAAAGTGACCTAGAATGGTCATGGCAGTGGGGACTGTAAAGTCTGACGCCACCCTCCTGTCAGTCAAAGTTAAGAGGTGGACCAAGGTGGGACTCACTGGAAACTTCTCTGCTATCCAGTAAACTGGAGTGCAGGGGAGTCACGTTGTCCCTGACCTCTCGGAGAGAACCCACTCTCTGCCTTGAGAATGTCCCCTTTCCTTTTTCCTATCCCTTCAATAAATTCATTTCTGTTACTCGGAAGAAATGTCTGAGATCTTCCTGACTTGATCACAAGGCTTGAGGGGCCGGTCTACACCCCTTCCGTTTCCCAGGAGGCCCCAGCTCCCTAGGAGCAGTACTGCTGCCTCTTCTGTTCCAGCACTTTTATCTTGTCTCTTCTTCTATGGTTTCAATTGTCCGTCATCCACGTTGGGGACAGGACAGAGCAGAAGTCCCGAGCATGAGCACTCTTTGTCTGTATCCTAAATTTGACAGGCTGTTGGACCAGCTCAGGACGCTGGCTGTCCTTTGGGTCTTCGAGGTGTCCTCTGTCTCACTGGCTAAGAGGGTTTCGGTTTTGTTTCATCTAAATCCGAAAGACAGGCTGGACTTAAGAATTGCCTTTTTCAGCCTTTCCCAGTGGATGTTTTGCATTTCAAAGAGTTGTCTCTGCAGGCGGGTGAACTTCATGTCACACCTTGTACTAGGAAGACCTGATTGACCAACAACCACCTACAGCTAGATTCCCGTCTTCCCCCTGAGTTGCTTGCTCAGTCTGCAAGTATGGGTGCCAGTGGCTGCATGTCCAGTCCGTGGCATGAAATTTGGGGAGACATGCAAGAGAAAGCACTGGGGAATTTGGAGGTGGGATGACCAGGAACTTCACCTCCCCGTGTGCATCAACTAGGAAGCCATAAATGTGAGCAGGCATTTCATCCAGTTTTCCCCATGGGTCTGTATCCTGTTGCCTCAATGAGGAACGGAATGACATTGCCATAGACATTGAAATTGCGGGCCATAGAGTGCTTGTCAAGTGCTAATTGCAGCCTTGCAGAGCTGGGTATTACCAACCTCATGATTTCCCCAGCTGCCGCCTGGGTACCAGGTTTTCCAGCCAGAGCACCTCACAGTGAAGGTGAGGCTGGGGTGGTTGTGTTCTGTTTGTTTGGAGAATTAGAGCTGCTTTCTAAATGCATTAAGTGGCGAGGGTGCCAGCGGTTGGAGCAGAGCAGTGGTTGGATGTGCCTCCAAGGCTGAGATGAGTTGTTTTGATAGAAAGCAAGTGGTTCTAAAGCAATTCAGCTGAAAACAATGTGATGGAGACGAAAATTAGGTCCAAAATGATGAGTTGACCAAAAAAAAAAAAAAAAGAATGATCTTTATGACTCGATTTTCATGCAGTGGTAATTTCTGTGCACTCTTTGTTTATTTAACACATATTCCTCATCTACTGTGTGCCAAGTGCTGTTGGAAGTAGCTGGGGCAGAGGAGGATACCTCGCTGAACAAGATCCTGTCTGCAGAGAGCTTGAGGGCTAGTCCAGAGGTAGACCAAGGATGCATGAGGAAATACACCATCTCACCTGGCCAGCTGGAAAACATGCCAGGCAGCTCAGCATCCCTTATCTGACATGCTTGGGACCAGAAGTCTTTCAGATTTTGTATTTTGGAATATTTGCTTACATGTAAAGAGATCTCTTGTGGGTGGGCCCTAAGTCTGAACATGAAGTTCATGTGTGTTTCATATACACCTCATACAGATAATCTGAAGGTGATCTTATACAATATTTTAAGTAATTTTGTGCACAAAACAAAGTATGCATACGTGGAACCATCAGGAAGCAAAGGGATCAGTGACTCAGCCACCCCTGGGGATAGTCTGTGGGTTTGGCCTCACCGTCACTCCTGACTTTGGGTTTTTGGATTTTGCATTTTAGGATTAGGGATGCTCAACCTGTTCTAGAAAAGGAGAGACAAGGATGAATGGTGGTGATGTGGGAGTGTCCAGAGAGGGCATATGGCATTCATATCATATATATATATATATTTTTTTTTTGGCAGAGCAGGCATAATTGGCTAAAAGTGAAAAAGACATAAAAAGATAGAAAATGTAGCTAGAAACCACCCCAAAACCCAGAAAAGCAATTCTGAAATATTCAGAACAAAATACCCACGAGATGTGGCAAACCTGCCTCAGGTGCTCTCAAGGGATGAATATGTGAAAAACCAAGGACCAGGGCTGTTCACTTTCCACCCAGTTATTGTTAGGGTCATGCCTGCAGCTGTCCGAGGCTGCCCAGCGTGCATCTCCCTCTGCTCAGAAGCCTGGGTCTGGAGGCATGCAAGTGGCCAGGCCCATCTTCTTGAGTTGAAGATAGTTGCCACAGGTGGTGGGACTCCGGCCATGGTAGCACACTCGGGGTCAGATAGTGCAATGGTCTCCTTGGCCTTGTGAAAAGATGGTTTCATCTTGTGCTATTCCTATTGTTTTATAGGCTCATAAAGCAGGGGAGCTTGGGACTGGAGTCCCACTTGTTCACTGAATGACCATGAGGTCCCCAGTCCCAATGTAGAATTCTTTCCCTTGTGTCAC
Organism: Urocitellus parryii; assembly: GCF_045843805.1. NCBI lineage: Eukaryota > Metazoa > Chordata > Mammalia > Rodentia > Sciuridae > Urocitellus > Urocitellus parryii. Next base: position 178,758,861 of record NC_135534.1, on the reverse strand, counting down.
AGGGATCCCATGTGCTTCCAGTGTGCCCACTTCTGCGACCTAATATCTACCCTAGAATAGTGGAAACGTCTGTTGCTGTGCTTATTTGTTGGCATTTCCTTTAGTCAGTATGCTTGAGTGATAGGTGAGCTGCTATGACAAAGAGACCCAAAATACTGTAGCTTAAGTAAGTTAAAGATGTATTTCTCCTTCAATGAACAATCTAGCTGGTCCAGGCTGATGGGGCATTTTTGCTTCACAAGGTCCTGTAGGGATCCAAGTTCCTCAACCCTTGTTGCCCCCTCATGTTGTAAGGTTGGTCCTCATTGATGTAGTTGTAACAAGGTCACTGCCACCTCTATGTTACTATTCCCCAGAAGTGGAAGAGGGGGAAGAGAAAGTGCAGAAATCAAGAACAAGCAGCTTGTCTTAAAGCAGAAGATGAACCATAAATTGTCTTTATCATTGCCATTCAATTTCATGTTTAGAAGTTACTCATATCATCATACCTAGCTACAAGGGAGGTGGGTTACATTTAATCTCTAACTAGGTGGCCAAGAGCCTATCTTAAATTTAATGGTATGCCATATTAATTTCCTATTGCTGCTATAACAAATAGTCACAAACTTAGTGACTTGAAAAGCACAAACTTTTATTTTCTTATAGTTTTGGAGGTCAGGAGTCCAAAATGGGTCTTGTAAAAGTCAGGATATAGGCAGTACTGGTTCTTTCCAGAGCCTCTGAAAAGAAACCCCTCATTTTGTCCAACTTCTGGAAGCCACCTGCATTGTGGAGAGCAGTGATTTGAATCATGATCTCTAACTGCCTTGTGGCTACTTTTGCATTGGGAACTTCCTGTGTAAAGGTGCAGGTCAAGATGGCCCAGTTGCTGTGGTGATAACCAGGCCTAAGGAAGTTCCATGCAAAGGTGCAGAGCTATATCAGTCCGGACCTTGAGCTCGGGCACCAACTCCTGGAAATAGAGAATTCTGGGCATAATAAATAATAAGATAACCACAGTGTCTCACAAGTGACCATGACCTTCAAGATCTCACTGAGTTGTTTAGCACTTTGCCATTGCTGAGGCTGGCTTTGAACTCCGAGATCCTCCTGTCTCAGCCTCCCAAGCTGCTGGGATTACAGGTGTGCACCACTGCACTTGGCTGCACAAATAACCTTTTGATAATAAAACCTATATAATAAAAGTCCTGAGCTAGCTCTGGGTCATTATTCCTCCATCAGATAATAGTGTCCCACCTGGTCCCAGCTGTCTATGTGTGTCTGTTTGTCTTTTCTCAATTTCCCATCAACCCTCATCGGTTTCTGAATCAATAGCCTTGCTGGATGTGGCACTGAATTCCTTCCTCATGGTCCCTTCCTCGTATCAATCAAACGTGTTGATTTCACCCTCACATCTCCATGATCCACTCTGACCTCCTGTATCCTTTTTCTAAGGACCCTGTGATGGCAGTGGGCCCACCTGGTGATCCTGGCTGATCTCATCTCAAGGTTCTTAACTAATCACATTTTTAAAGTCCCTTTTGCCATATAAGGTAACATATTCACAGGTTTCTGGGACTAGAACATGGATATCTTTGGGGGTCATCATTCTTTTTTTTATTATTAGTTGTTCAAAACATTACAAAGCTCTTGACATATCATATTTCATACATTTGATTCAAGTGGGTTATGAACTCCCATTTTTACTGGGGGGTCATCATTCTATCACAGGTGAAAGGAGTCTTACCAATGAAGAAAGGAAAGAGAGAAAGACCCAGAGGAGCACTGCTTAATGACTGGTGTGTCGTAGATGCTCAGTGTTGAGTGAAGGGACATTTGATGGGGTCTTGCCTGCCGCCTCCTCCATACACCCCGACATTCACTGGCTTAACCAATATCTCTGTATAGAAAAGCAAACCGTCACGTATCCTGTGCTGCTCCTTGGGCGCATATTCTCTAAGTTTGTGGCAAAAGAAACCTGGAGGAAGCCCACAGGTTGGTCATCCCCACCTGTTACTGTTCAGTCTGCACCCATCTGGAGTCCACTCACCCAGCCCCGCCTGCACCCGATTGATCCTTCCACAGACACACAGCCCCACAAACGGACTCCATCACACAGAGGTGGCTTGTTCTCCTGGTTTCCTGGGACTGTCCTCCTCTGGTCACACCAGCTGAGGGCTTTGGCTTCACCTCTGATACCACTCTTTTGACCCTCTCCTCATGTCAGCCCCCCGCCCCATGCTTATGGATCGTGGTGTCCGTTCTTGGCCTTTCTTTGTAGTCTCGTGGCTTGTGGAACTGGCTCAGGCCCCGTCCCTGCAGCCCGCACGCCTGCCACAGCCGTTCAACTACCTTTCTCCCCCAGATCCCCCATCCCAAAACCTCTCCCATCCTCGGTGGCTCCTTCTTTGGACACTGACCGGTGTCCTGTTGAGCTATCTCCATTAGGTTCCCAGTCCCTATCAGGTGAGACCCATCTGTGTTCAGTCTCTGCATGTTTGACCAGGGCCAGGGGCCAGCAAAGGACCCTCCCTCTGAGTTGGAGCCCCTGGGTCTCATCTTTTGCCCTGGATCTGCTGGGAGACCTTGGGAACGTCACGTGCTTTTCCTGATCGGCTGTTACCTCCTGTGCACAATGCAGGCTGGCCAGCTGAATTCTCGTTCTAAGATTTGGTGACTCCTTTGTGTTCTAGTGTCCCAAGACTCCTGCCTCCAAGGCCACCACAGGTGGAAAGGAGTCTTACCACTGAAAAAAGAGAGACAGACAGAAACAGGAGAGGGTGTGGAGAGGAGTGAAGCTAGCTTACTGTCCCCTCCAATGTGCCCTGTGGGGTGGCTCCCACTTTCAGCCCCCTCCCTGACCTGAACCTCTGGGCTCAGGGTCCCCAGATCCTCCTAAGCTGCTGCTCCCAGCAGGGGCGCTGCTGGCTGCTGTCCTTCTGGACCCAGCTCAGCTCTGGGCCTGGATGCCACTGGCAGCCTCTCTTCTTTTGTCATCCGTCAACCACTCTCCCAGAAAGGACCTTCCATCCATCACAAGCAACCAGTCCTGGACTTCCATCGGGTGATGTGCCAGGTTCTGGCCTGTCATCGGCGAGACTGGACCCCACCGCTGGGACCTTATCCATTCCCACGTTGTTCCCCCACCCCTCCGTCTGCACTATAAATAACACGAGCAGAAATGGACCAGGCGAAGGATCGCAGGATGGCCCCATGTGTTCACGTGGCCTTGTGACTGGGCCTGCTCCGTCCCCTCCAAAGACTGTTGAGGAAATCTCTGTGGATGGGTCTAACCAACCTGTAAAGATGGGCGACTCACCTGAATCAGGACTTGGGAAGCCACAGAGGGCCACCTCTCCTCGCCTATTAGTGGCCATCCCTCGTGTTCCTCTTGTGTCCCAACACCGTCCTGGGTCCTGTGGGGAGGGCTGCTAAGAGAAGCTTCTCAAACCTCCCTGCGCCCCCACTGGAGGGTGATGGGGGGCAGAAACCAGCCTGACGGGGCAAGGCTGGAGACATCCTCCTTGTTCAGCAAAGTTCACGAACCTTGGCTCCCTCCCTAGACTGATGTGGGGTGTGCAGATGGGATTTGCAGTGACTGAGGGGTCCCAAATGAGGCTTCATCCTTAAAAGCAACGATGACCATTATCTCCTCCTGGACAGGGCTGCGGGTGACCTTCAGAGGCAGACGGAGGTGTCGGTCCTCAGCGTAGGTCAGACGGAGCTGGCTGGCAGAGCAGCGCTTTGCAGCCAAACCGGAACCACACAAGTGATGTCCACGCTCACTGGGCGTCTCATTGCTTGGGATCTGCAGGGCGTGGATTGCACGAAGCAGAGTGCTTATTTGTGGGGAATTAAGGTTTCCACATTTAAACACCAAGTGTTTTCTTTTAAAAGATTAGCCATTTGGCATTTCTCTCTCAAATATTTTTATTCCTTGCTTTTCTAACTTATAAAATCTTTCCCCATATATGTTCACTGTAGGAAGAATGAACCAGAAAACGCGAGCCGTGAGCACTCTCTCCCTTCATGTGCGCCTCTCAGAGATAACATCCCACTTTCTAAGATATGGGGCTTTTAATTTCATCTCTTATTCAGGATTCAAGATCTTCATCTCTGTTTTCTTTAGTTGCCCTCTACAAGGATGGGGATAGAAGACACTATGCACTACAACTCTGAGTATAGAAAATGCTGTGTGAACTGGGTGTGGTGGCATGCACCTGTGATGCAACTTTGGAGGCTGAAGCAGGAGGATCGTAATTTGGAGGCCAGCCACAGCAACTTAGCAACCCTCTCTCAAAATAAAAATGAATAGAACAAAGACAGAAAGAAGGAAAGAAAGAAAGATCGGGGGATGAGGCTCAGTGGCAGAGGGTCTCTTGGTTCAACTCCAGTTTGGGAGAAGAGGGGGAAAAAAAGAAAGAAAGGTTGTGAGGTTACTATCTACTTAGTCTGTTTCTTTCTTTTTCTCTTTTTCCTTGTTCTCTTTGGGTCTTCTGGGGCTTTCTACTGCTGTACATAAATCTTCCTCGTATTCCCTTTGCTCTCTACAGGCACCACAGCCTCTGCATTCTCCGGTGCACATCTCCCCTCAATATTTTAATGTTTCTGAGACCAGGATGTACCTTGCCAGCAGGCAAAAGAATAAGTTCTGGCAACCATTCTCGCTGTCTGTGTGTAAATGGGGCTCCGTTTGTTTTCTACCTCGGTTACTATGGTCACTTCTTCTGGTGGAGACCTTACACTCACTTGAATTTTAATGTCCGTTCAGACTCCTAAATTATTGCTTATGATGTGTTCTAACAGATCACACTGTAATGAAATAATAAAATCATTGGGAATGTGGAAGATCGCCTGTCGTGTGCCTGGCCGGATGATGAAAGGCACTAGAAACTGCCAGATCTCTCAGACCAGATCATAAAATTCTCAGAATTAAGGGAGGTAGACGGGACCGACTCTTGTGCAGGGAAGGGCTCTAAGCTTTTATGAAAAGCTTCAGATTGATTTTCAAGAGACACTGGGTAGTTTCCATCAATAGATCATTTAATGAAAGAAAAAAACAGGGAAACTGCAGATAACCAAATAGGGACTTTGGCTGGAAGCACCTTTTCTCCTGATCCTTTTGTTTAGCTGAGAATTTTTCTGTCTATCTAAAAGATGCTGAAGGGTCATGGTCGTGGAGAGCAGGGGTCAGTGGAGGCTGGGCATGGCTGGCCAGAGGGAGCCTGATGCAGAAAGACCCTGAGAATCAGAAGCTGAAGAGACCTTGAGGAGAAACCATTTTTGCATTGGCAAAAAATAAGTGGTTTGGATAAACCCAGGCTTTTTGCTGCTTAGGAAAAAAAAAAAAATCTCTGTTTTCACTTAAGAAGGAAGGGAATCCTGATACATGCTGCAACCTAGGTGAGCCGCAGGAACATCCTTCCAGGTGAAATCAGCCAGTCACACGGTACTTGTCTTGTGACTCCACTAACAGGAGAGACCAGGGGTGTCCCCTCAGCCGGCGGGGGTGGTGGGGAGGGGAAATGGGGAGTTGGTTAATGGGCGTGAAGCTTCAGTTTTGCAAAGATGAAATAATTCTGGAGATTGGTGGCATGATACTGTTGACATACATAACATCATCTTAATCGTTTTTAGAATACGAGCAGTTCAGTGGTATTAAATACATTCATAGTGTTGTGTGGTCATGGCCACCATCCATCTCCAAGTCTCCCTTTATCCTGCAAAACTGAAACCCTGGGCCCTCCACCTGCTCCTCATCAGGGCCCCAACAAATACCACTTTGCTTTCTGTCACTGCCATCTGGACTCCTCTATGTACTTCTTGGAAGTGGAGTCACACAGTATTTGTCTTTTGTGATGGCTTGTTTCACTCAGCAGGAGGTCCTCAAAATTCATCTATGAAGCATTTGTCCAAATTTTCTTTTTTAAGGCTGAATACTATTCCCTCGTGGGTACATTCTGTACTTTTCTATCCATTTATCTGTTGACGGACACTTGGGTTGCTCTCACATCTTAATTCTAATGAAATATGCTGCACAAATACCTCTTTGAGAACTTGCTTTCAGTTCTCCTGGGTATGTACCCAAAAGTGGAACTGCTGATCATATGGTAATTGTGTGTTTAATTTTTTGAGGAATCACATAGTATTTTCCATAGCAGTTGGGCCATTTTACATTCCCATCGAGGGTGCACAGTGTTCCGATGCCTTTGTATTCTCACCAATGCTGCTGTTTTCTTCCTTCTTTCCTTCCTTCCATCTGTCCTTTCTTTTGAATGTAGCCACCTAATAGGTGGGGCATAGCATCTGGGGTTTCTTTCTGAAGTGATGAGATGTTCTGAGATTGACGGTGGCAATGGTCGCAGATACGTGGGAATGTACTCAACACCACTGAATTGTCCATTGAATGGCCGAATCGTGTGGTGTGAAGTACATCTCAGTTTTTAAGAAGCCTTCAAGGCCTCTTACTGCTCTTAGAAGAAAGTCCATAATCCTCTGGTTGGCCCTTGGGGTCCTGCCTACTTGGCCCTGGTCCGTCACAGTGGAGACTGCAAGGGCAGGCTGGCGTGCTGGCCTTTGCCTGGAATGCATCTGCTGACCCCACTCGGGTCACTTGCTTGGTCTAGTTGAGAGCCTCACTCACATAACCCCGCCTGGCAGCCTGGACGAGGTTCCCCGTGGGCACTCCTGGCTTCCTGCGCCTGTGTGCCTACCTGGTGTGTGTGCCGGTGCCCAGCCCCCAGCAGCCCTGCCCCCAGTCTGTTCTGTATCCTCTGGCCCCCGCCATTGCGCACCATTTGTATTTATGGAGTGATGATTCAATAACATCTAAGGTATTAAGATTAATGGTATTAATATTCTGCCTTCTTCCTAGAATAATTCAAAGCAGCTTAAAATAAAACAAAATAGCAGGTAATAAGGTGACTTACAAAGGATATTAATTAAAACGGCGTGCTCTGTAACCAAAAGGTGATAGACTTATCAGTGGGACAGAATAGGAACTGCAGAAGCAGGCCCACGTAAATACAATATGTGATTTTTTTTTTTTTTTTTTTATGATGAATGTCATGTGTGAAACAATTGAGAAAAACCGAGTTCTCCCACAAAGGGCCTTGGAGACGACTGGTTACTTGCAGTAAAAAAGCTAAAAGGTTAAAACAGCCCAATTCAAAAATGGGCAAAGTCCTTCAATAGACACTTCTCCAAAGAAGATGCACAAATGGCCCATAGGCCCACGAGGAGATGCGCGACCTCACTAATGATGAGGGACTGCACTTCCAGTGCCCTGAGATGCCACTTCACGCCCATTAGGATGGCTCTGAGACAACAAAACAGGACAAAACAAACCTCACACTAGAAAACAGAAAATAACCAGGATTAGCGAGGCGGGAGAGAAACGGAAACTCGGCCACACGGTTGGTGGCAATGTGGTTTGGCCACTGCGGCATCAGCATGGCCATTCCCCTGCCCCCAAATACATGGGGGGTTTTATAATACATTTTATGGTTACCATAAAATCCAGCCACTCCTCTTCCAGATATGCACCCAAGAGAATGGAAAGCAAAGACTTGGACACAAAGCTGTACCTCTATGTTCATAGCAGCACTGTTCACAGCTAGCCAAGAGGGGAACAAGCCAAAGTTCAACCATGGATGAATGGGGAAAGAAAATGTGCACACACACACACGCACGCACACACGCACACATACACATGCATACGCACACATGCACACATGCACACATGCATACATGCACAATCCCGTGCACACACATGCACACACACACACTGGGATATTATTCAACCTTTAAAAGAAAAAAATTTCTGATACTGCATTAATATGGATGAAACTTAAGAACAGACCTCCCTCCAAAACCCCAAATATTATATGATTCTAATTTTATGAGGTACCAGGAGTTATCAGATTCATGGAAACAAAGTGGAATGGCGGTTTCCAGGGGCTGGGAAGGGGGACAGAGGAGTGTTAACCAGCACAGAACCTCAGTTTGGGATGAAGGTTCTGGAGATGGATGGTGGCGATGGTTGCACAACTTGTGAATGAAATTTCATGCAGTCGGATTGTACTTAAAAATGGCTAAGCGGGCAAATTTTGCATTATATGTATAATTGTCATGATCAAAAGGAATTAAAAAGAGTTGAAATGTTGGCTTCCTACTTCACAATGATTTCCAGCTGTGACACTCCAATGTAAAAAAGGCATAGAAGTAGCAGCAGTGGTTGCTGATAGAGTCCCTGGAAGGTTCTAGGACCTTCGAAGCATGACACCAAGGAGCCACAACCACAAAAACAAGGATTGCTAAATTTGAGGACAAAATTTAAAAAGGTCTGAACACTAGAACCACAGTAAGGTTGAGTCAGGTGCGCAGGAAGGAGGGTCGGGGTGGGGAATTGCTCTCATGGGGCTTGCTGGGGAGTGCTTGGGAGAGTCAGGCGTGAGCAGGAGAGGACACTGGAGAAGGCAGACATGGAGTCCACCAGCACTGCAGTGTCAACTGATGCCACAGCTGAGCCCACAGGGAGCCTGAGCTGGCCCGGCCTTTCAGGGCTGTACCTACTGAGGCGATGGACCAGGCCCCCATTCCCTACACCAGCCAGTCTCTGGCTGCCTCTGGGCATGAGGTGGTTCCCTGAGACCCAGGGCAAGTTCCAGTAAGGGACTCAATTGGGAACTGTCAGCAACTGCAAATCAGGCCTGTTGTCCAGCCAAGGGGCTTGGGTGGAGCCCACAGCATCACTGTAGCTGTAAACAACACCATAGAGGTGTCTTAGGTCAGATTTCTTGGGAAATGGGCTCTCAGCAGAGATGTGCACGCAGGAGGTTGTGTGGCAGGGATGTCCTCTGGAATACACCTGGAAGGGGAGGGGGCGGGATTGGGCACGCTTGCAGGTCCTCACTCACCAAGAACAGCCCTACTCCTTCCAAAGCCTGGGGTCAGTTTCTCCTGCCAGCGGGTGGCCCCCATCCTTGCTGGGTTCAGGTAAACCCATCCCCAGAATATGTCCTGAGTACAGTCAAGATAGATCATCCCCCTTTCTGAGGCTGAAGGTGTCCCATGGAACCAACTCCCCTCCAGGCGGCTGGTTGGATTCCTCAAGGGTTGGTGCCATCTGGGGCTCAGCTCTGGTCTCTATTGCTGGCAGGTTGGCTGCTCAAGCAATGTGAGAAGTTTGAACAGGCCTGGTGAGTGGGAGGCCGCCCTCCATCTCCACCAGGGCTCAGTAGCACATTAAGTGCTGCTTTCCGAACACCGTGCAGTTCTCTGCTGCAGATGGCATGGCCCCGCTCCAGAACCCCAGGGTCTATGTTGTGATTCTCCTCTTCAGGCTTGACACAAACTCCACATGGCATTCTCCCCACCAGGTCCCTCTAGTACTGTGAGGTCTGCTGGGTCATGCGGCTGAATTGTCAGGGCTGCTTGGGCCACGGCTCGGACCCGTCGCAGAGACCTTTTCCTGCCCTGGCATCTATTCACAGCTGGTCGCATTCTCTGTCAACCAGCAAATGGGTCAGAACTGTATTCTCAAGTGTGAAATGTGCTGCTGTTGGAACATGAGGAGGCTTCTTAGTGTTGGGAGGTGCAAGATGCACAATTAGTTCTTTACTCTGGAGAGACTGTCTCAGCATATCTCAGACCTCGGGATCCCTCTACACGGCGCTGATGTGGTTGGCCCCGAGTCTTTGGGCATTTTATCGAATTCCTTCTGGAATAGACATATCTTACCAAGGTGGACATCTTGCTCTGCTGGCCCAACTAACAGGACTCCATCGACATAAAGCACCAGAGTGGTGATCTCTTCACTGTCCAGATAGTCCAGGTCCCTTCAGACTGTCTCAGAGAGTGAGAGAACAAACCTCGCCCTGCACAGAGGCTGTAAATGCTTGCTGACATTTGTTCCCTTGGAAAGCAAACAGTTTCTGATCCTTCTTCCTCATGGGATGGAAAAGAATGAATTCCCCAGCTTGGTGGCTACAGATCATGTGCCTGAGGCTGTGTGGATGTGGTTTTGCAAAGATACAGCTCTGGCGTAGCGGTGCAGTGGGGTTGCTACTTGGTCGAGTTTGCAATAGTTCACTTGTCACCCACCAGAACGCAACTAGTTCTTGAAGGGGCCAGACTGGAGATTACGTGGGAATGTGATGGGAACCGTCAGCCCTTTGTTCTTTGGACCTCTTGCTCTTCTCCTCCCAATATGGCCAGATGGTTCTTGACTGCTGTCTTGGCTGGGGCAGAGGGAGGTGCAGTTCCAAGAGCTTTTTCTTGGCCTTCCTGCTGATGACAATCCTTACTCCACAGGCCAAGGAACCATGGTGGGGGTCCTGCCAGTTCTCACTGTGGCCCTTCCAATCATACCTCTCTCAGGATGCTCATGGAGATGTGGCAGGTGGGGTGGGCTTGTGGACTCAGTAGACTCCTTGTGACCTGGACCCAGACCATGGGTGCCTTTTGTGAGTTACCGCCATATGCATCCATCCATGACAGGGAGCCCGTATTTAACAACCCTCAACACGACGGGGTCTTTCTTCTTCCTAAGTGTTTGGTTACCTGTCTCACTTCTGCAGGTCCTCCTGGGGAAAGACAGAGAGAATCGTTGTCACCTGTACTTGCTCTGGTGTTACAGGGTCCTTCCCCACAGGAACCCAGCCTCTCCTTCAGAGGGTTTAGGTCTGCAAACTGTCTTGGCTTCACCAACCGAGCAAAGAAGTTCATGTTGGTTTTCATTTTGTTTTGGAGATAGGGCATTGGTGTGTGGCCCAGGCTGGGCTTGAATTCCTGGGCTCAATTGATCCTCTGACCTCAGCTTCCCGAGGGGCAGAGACCACAGGTGTGCCCGGCTCTGCTCAGCCACCCTTGATTTCTTCATCTCTTGGTGGTATGGATCAGCAATGCCCTTGTTGGCTGCTCATCCCTCTTTCTCTGAGGAACTCTGTTCTGTGGAGCATCTATCTCCCTAGACCTCCGGGGACCAGGCCCCTGACGCGGCTCTGTCCCTGCCACTCATTAGGACAATCCCACCCACCTTGCTTCCCACAGTTAAGTGCTGCTGTCTGGCCTCGTATTACCTGGGCTCTCATCATCCCCTGGCTGTCAAGGAGTCCAGTCCAGAACAGCATTTTCTGCCATTAGCCTGGCTCTGTACCCCCATAATGCTGGTGCCCCTTCTCCACGTGCCCACCTGGCCCCACCCTGGGTGGCCTTCTGGCCTGGGGAGTGGGTCCTTCCTACTGTGAACACTTCCCTGAGCTGTGTGCTCCCTTCCTGCATCTCTGAACTGACTGTTCCTGCTTCCCCGAGCCCTCGAGCCCCCCAGCCATTGTGGAAGCGTCTTCTCCAGGGATGCTCACAGAGGTATTCCACACCGGCCCTGTCCATCATCGTCAGCTTGTCCTTCACCAACTGTGTGTCCCGTCCGCCTTGACCCCGGACTCTGAGTCCCAGCACAGCTATCACCTTGTGCTCCCTGCTGAATTTTGGCTGGTCCTGCAGCTTTGGTGTGAGTCACCTGTCATCCCTCCACAGACCCTGTCTGGGCTGTGTGACTTGACTCTGATCTTTGGTCTGATGGCCTGATAATCTGGAAGAGAGATGGGGGTGTCTCAATCCTGGGGTGAGCAGGTGTGGTATCATCTCTGGGTTCAGGCTGTTATGGTGACAAGGCGGGAGGGTGCGTAACCTAGCGTGGGCATTTCCTTCAGCCCACGGGAGTTTCTGGATCTCATCTGTGATCCATTAATAGTAAACACGCCTAGCAGCTAGGGGAATAGGTGACTCTTGTCCTGAAAGGGGGATCTGGGTGATGCACTGTAGCTTCTACTATCACAGTCAAAATCTCCTTAACGCACCAAAAAAAAAAAAAAAAGAAAGAAAAAGAACTCACTGTGTAGCTTTAATAATGGCCCCAGAGATGTCCACAGCCTAATTCCTGGATCCTGTGAATTCTACCTTACGTGGCAAAAGGAACTTTGAAGGTGAGATGGGGAGACGATTTATCTTGGATCATCCAGGTGGTTCCAATGTCAGGGAGGCAGAAGGTCAGAGTGAGTTGTGGAACAGGGAAGGTAGAATCAAGAAGTTTGAGTGATACAAGGGAAAGACCATGAGCCAAGAAACTCAGGGGGCTGTAGAGACTGGGAAAGTTGGGGAGTTTCCTTTCAGAGCCTTTGGAAGGAAATAGCTCTGCCTACATCTAGACTTCAGCCTCATAAGACTCATTTTGGACTCCTGTCCTCCAGAATTACAAGATAATAATGGGTGTGGTGTCAAGACACTAAATTTGTAGTAATTTGTTATAGCAACAGTAGGATACTAATTTGGATTGGAACAGGAAATTCACTAAAGAATACATGCAATTGGCCAATAAATGCAGTTAGAAATACGCAACCTAGTTATAAACACACACACACACACACACACATACACACTTACACTCTGTCAAAGAAATTAAAATCAAAGCAATATGATACCCTTTTACTTATCAGATTGGTAAAAGTTTTAAAAAAGGTAATTCCCATTATTGTTGAGGACTAAGGAAATGTGGATTTTCATACTGTTTGCTGATCGTGTTGTATACATTAGTATAATTTTTCTGCAGGGTGATCTGAGAATATTTATCAAATAACCTTAAAATATGTATCTGCTTTGGTATAGAAAATCAATTTCTAGAACATTATCCCAAGGTAGTGGTTAGAGTTCTATCTGTAATAATGAAAAAATAAAACATTCTCAATGCTTAAGGGGAAAGGATTGATTGAATAAATATTGACATACCTATACAATGTTTATGCACTACTTTCTGTGTCCAATTTGACATAGAAAAATATTAGTGCATTATTAAATGAGAAGGCAGATCAAAAAATAGTGTGTATAATATAATCAAGATCTCATTAAAAACAGGCACATAAAAATGTCTTCTTAGAGGATAGGCACCATAATTTTAGTAGTGATTATTTCTGGTAAGTTACAGTTTAATATAGTTTTTAAGTCTATATTACATGTCAGAAAACTATAGCACCTATTTTTTTTAAGCCTGCAAGCTAAGAACAGTTTTTAGATTTTTAAAGGGATGTTAAAAAAAAAAAAAGAAGAAGAAGGAATATGTGACAGAGACCATATGGTCTCCAAAGAATAATATATTTATTATTTGGGTCTTTATAGAAGAAGTTTGCTGACCCCTGATTTATATCTTCTGATTTTTTGCAGTAAATGAAACAATGTTAAAATATAATATAAATGAACAAAAAAATCGTAAAAATTCTCACAGTATGCTGTTTTAAACTAATCAATGGAGAGTTTAAAATATGTTAAAAGGAAGATGAGAAAATGAAAAGAGGGATGAAGTAGATACAGAGAAATGTATGCAAAATGTTTTGAATAATTGCTAAAAGTAAGTCACAAGTTGGGCCCTGAGCTTCCTACAGGCAGGATCCATTTCACCATCTTGAATATCTAAAGCACTCCTGCTCCTAAGAGAAGTATAATAGTTTTTCTTGGCTGAGACAATATCACTGTTACAGCTTTATAAAGTGAATTTTTTCACGTGATCAGACTTGGGAGTATTTGAACCAGAGGGAGCATACATTGGTTTTGAGGATGTGAAGAAGAGATCTCGTAAGTCTGGAAGGCCAGGCTGTGACAACCCTCTTGCTGACCAGAGCCCTGTCCACTTCATTTCTGTTTCTTGTTGCTTCCAGGCAAGGGTCTTCTGGGAGGTGAGTTGGGGTTCCAAAGCTTGTACTTGTGTGGCCCGTGACCTCAGTGAGCCTCATGGTCACTGCACGGCATTAATGAGGCCACGAGTTGCCCCCACTCCTAGGCTCTCTCCCCTCTGCATGCGAAGCCCTTCGAGAAAAGCCTACCTCTGAGGACACCGTGGCTGGGTTCTTGGGAGAGTCCTCCTTTAGGGTGCCACATTGAGTAAGAACTGGTCTCTGCTGGTTCTGCCTTTGGAGGGCTGTCAGGGCGATGGGTTGGAACAGGCACTTGTCACTGTGTGGAGTGACTGCTGTAAACCAGGTCGCTGACAGCTTCTAATGGGAGAAGTTGGCCTCCGTGCTCTGGTGGGATCCAGTTCACGCCAGTATTCATTCATTCCGCCCGCCGTGGGGGGTAAGGTGGCTGCTCTCCACTGAGCTGTGCAGATGGAGCACCTGGGAACTGTAAAAATAGAAAGGCCCAGACTCCACTCTATACTTATCCAGCCAGAATGTTCCGGAGGTAGGGCCCTAGGCGCACGTTTCCTTAAGATCTCCCTTGATTCTCCCATGTGTCTCTAGTGGAAACCTGCATGGCTGGCGGGCTCCGGGTTTTGGCCTCTGAATCCTCACTTCCTCATTAGTCCGGTGACCTTGGGTGAAGGACTTACCTTCTCTGAGCCTCAGATTTCTCATCTGTAGAATGATTTGAATAGAATACATGTGAAACACTCGGCATGCTGTTTAATATACAGTCGGTGCTTGGTAAAAGCTGTTGGTGACTGTCATCATTAGAATCATTGTCACCGAGTCTGCTGAGTTGGCCCTGGCCCTGGATCCTGGTTCTAACAACTGAACATGGGCCTCGGTTGTGGCCGTGGCTTCTTGGCACCCCTTTCCCCTATGCTGGGTGCCCCCCTTATAGCCGAGGAGAGCCTGGACCTGCATGGTGTCTTGACAGCTGGCAATCTCAAGAGCAGTGGGGCCGATGGGGGTGGGGCAGATAAAGTACATGCAGGTGCAGAGCAGGTGTGAGGGAAACCGACAGACTCGAATCTTCTGTATTACACCTGTACGAATAGATCTGAATGCTGTGGAGAAATACACCTTCTCCATTTTTCTTGGAAACATTAAACATAAAGCAGTCCCCTTGGTTTATGTTTTGTTTTTCCACTTTTAATAGAGACTTGGATACAGAGAGATATTTTTTCACTGTGAAAAAAAACCTAGCCTGTAATTTCCATGATAAATGTCAGTGGACGGTGGGGATGGGAAAACTGTGAGGACGGGGAGTGATGGGACCAGGTTTGCAGAAGAGCAATGGCTACTTTGGCTCCTCCTCCCCACGAGGGGAAGTGACCTATTTTGGCCAGATCCACTGATTTCTCAACAGAAGTCAGAAATTTGGATTTTCAAACGGTTGGCTCAGTTTAAAAAAACAACAAAAACCCAAAACAGCCCTAGGTGGATCAAATAAAATAGATTTTAAGGTTGAATTTACTTCCAATTTGCAACCTCGAATCCACAGTCAAGCACCTGCTGGCTCTTGCCAGATCCCCCTCCCCAGCTGCCTGCTAAGGGACCCCCCCCTCCCAACTGGTGACTCCTCCTAGTTGATTCCCCCACGTTTCACATTTCATTTGACAATGACTCGCCCTCCTGCTGGGATCTCCACATTCCTCCCTGGGTTCTGGAAACATGGCTCTCCTCTGATGAGTTTCTTAAGAATGGATGAAATGAGTTAAGGCACAACTGGTAATTGGCTCACTGTTATTTGGCAATGGAAAAATATTCCTTGCCAATAATTTCTCTCAACACTTTTTTTTTCCCAGGCAAAGCAACATACGGGGTGATTATTTTTAGATCAGAAATAATTTGGGTGTTATAATGTCAGTGTACATAAACCTGGTAAGATTATAGGAAGGTTTTTAAATGAGTTTTGAAACTAGTGACATATAAATTAAATGTTGAAGTACTTGCCCACTTATTACTCAAAATATCAGCTCAAATGTTTTTTTTTTTTTTTCCCCTCTTTATAAGACAGCCACACAAAGCTGGGCTTTGCCCAGTGATGAGGCCCGTTGGATGCACTTGCAGCATCCATCTCTGAACACCAGAGGCCTGGAGGCTGGTCTCCACGCCCATTCGTCCTCACCACCACGTCCATCCAAGGTACTTCCTGAGCCCAGGCACTTCTACTCTCCTCTGCTGCCGCCCGGGCTAGTCCCCCATCATCTGGCTCTTGGGCCTTCCTACTGTCTCCCTGAGTCCACAAGGACCTCTTCTCCATTCATTCCTTATATGTAGCAGAGGATTATTTTCAAAACTGAAGTCCTAGAGCATCCCATTGCCCAGGACCCCGATGTCTCTGTGCTATCCTCCAGATAAAGATTCAAATCCTCAACATCACTTTTAAGTCCTGAATGGACAGCACCTCTCCAATCCCTTACTCTGCCCTCTTGTTCTCTGGGCCCTCACCCCTGTGCCCCCCAACAGCCTTTTCTCAGACTTTATTGTTTTTGGAGCACTTTCAGATTCACATAAACACTGAGAGGAGGGCCTAGGCGCCTGCCCCACATGTGCTCTGCCACTGACACTTTCAACATCCCACACCAGAGGGGCACGTTTGTCACACTGAGGGACCTGCACCCATGTCCCACCATCACCTGAGCCCCTGGCTCTCCTTCAGGTTCACTCTTGCCCTTGAACATTCTGTGGGTTGGCAAAAACATCTGGAGACATAAATCCACCTCATAGGATCATACATGGTCACTGTCTACCCCCAAACCCCATAATCCCTAGTCCTCCCTCCCCAGCCCCTGGCCGACACTGACCTTTCTACTCTCTCCTCAGTTTTGCCTTTTCCAGAAAGTCCCACCATTGGAATTGCACAGTGTGGAGCCCTCCCAGACTGGCTCCTTTCACTTAGTAACATGCATGGAAAGTTCTTTTTCCATGGCTTAATGATTCATTCCTCTTTTTTTTTTTTTTGTACCAGGGGCACTCAACCACTGAGCCACATCCCCAGCCCTATTTTGTATTTTATTTAGAGACAGGGTCTCATTGAGTTGCTTACCACCTCATCATGACTGAGGCTGGCTTTGAACTTGTGATCCTCCTGCCTCAGCCTCCTGAGCTGCTGGGATCACAGGGGTGCACCAAAGTGCACTTTTAACAACGAATACTCTTCCTTGTCTGGTTGCTCCACGGTTGATTTATCGTCTGTCTACTGAAGGACATTGTGGTGGTTCCAAGTTTGGGCAGTTATGAATAAAGCTGCCATACACATCCACGTGGACAGAAGTTTCCAGCTCCTTTCTGGGCGACCAAAGAGGACCGTGCCCTTCCCGGCCTCCTATGCACTGGGCAGCACTCCCTTGGGGACCTCGCTGCTCCCCACATCCATGTGCCTCATTGACCCCATGCCTGTCCCGTCAGAGCTCAGCTCTGACCCACCTCCTCAGGGTGCCTCCCCCGCCCTGCAGGCCCGAGGACCCCTGCCCTCTGTTCTGTGTGTCCCGCCCTCTGTGCTTTCCCCTGTGCTCCTCAAGTTGTTGTCAGCCCCAGTGAGGAAGTGCCACGCTCCTCGTCCCTGAGTCCCTGCTGCCCAGCACATGGGAGGGACTCAGAAGTGGTTGCATAAGGAAGAGAATGCTCCTTCTCCCTCCTGTGTGGACCCTCAAAGAGCTCGCAGGTATCTAAACAATGTACTGGGGGCAAGGGGGGCTGTGATGGAGCTGTGCACCAGGTGCAGAGGGCCCAAGGACAAGGTCAGTTCTCTGTTCCGGCTGTTGACGTCCAGGAACACCCCCGTGCGGTTGGCCTGCCGTCCTCAGCATGTCCGGCTCTGGGTGCCTCTTGGTGTGGACATGGGAGAGAGATGGTTGTGGCTGGGTGGAAGACCACTGAGCTCAGAGACTGAAAACCAGAAGAGAATCCGAGGATCGTCCCCGACGAGCTTTGTGACCTGAGCAAGTCACTTCCTCTCTCCAAACCTGAGTTTCCTCCTGGATGAAATAGGAATAAAAATACTGGCTCTCTGTGGTTGGGGGGTGGCAGAATCATGTGAGGAGCACCCGGGCTTCCCCATCAGCCTGCAGCAAACATCAACTCATGGCCCTCTTGTTGTGTGGCGATCCGGGCTGCTCCCTCCTCTCCCCTATTATTTTGAAGCTCATCTCACACATTGGCTGGTTTTGTTTGGCAGTTATTTCCATCTGTATCTCTAAGAGACAAGGACTCTTAAAAACCATCATCACACCTAACAAGAAACCAACACTAATTCCTTAATAGCATAAAATATTCATCCAAGGTTCAGATTTCCAATTGTCTCATACATGTCATAAATTTTTAAGTTTGCTTTGGATTCAGGTCCATGCATTGTGGGTTGGTTGGCAAATCTCTTCAGCATCTTTTTTTTTTTCTTTAATGTGGTAAAATGCATGTAACATAAAGTTTCCCATTTTGAAGTGTACAGTTCAGTGGCATTAAATCCATTCACATTTTGCAGCCATCACCACCGTCCATTTCTAGAACATTCCGTCATCCCAACTGAAACTCTGCACCCATTACACATTAACTCCACATTTCCCACCTACCTCAGCCCCTGGCTTTCACCGTTTTGCTTTCTGTCTATGGATCTGAGTACACGAGGTCCTTCCTATAAATGGAATCATACGCTTGTCTTCTGGTGACTGGCTTATTTAACATAATGTCATCAAGCTTCATTCATGTTGGAGCACACAGTGGAAGTGTTTTAATGCTGAAAATTTTTCTAGTGTATTTATATACCTCCACCTGTTTATCCATTCATGTGTTGACCTGCACTTGGGTTGTTTCTACCTTTTGGTTTTTGGTAACTACCGCTGCTCTGAACAGGGGTTAAGCATCTTTTAATATCTCTTAAGCATCTTTTAATCTAAAGATTCTCCCTTCATCTCCCTCCTCCCATTCTCTTTTTTTTTTTTTTTTTTTTTTTTTTTTTTACCTCCTTGCAATTTATTTGTTGGTGAAACTGGGTCATTTGTCCTGTAGTGTTCCCCTTTCTCTGGGATTTTGCTGATGACCTCATTAACTTTTGGACTGGCAAAGGTATTATAGAATTTGTCAATTATATTGTGCTTATTCTGTGCTGGACACAATTCTGAGTCCTTAAAAAAATACAGAATGAGTTAACCCTGTGATTTGGGTGCTATTCCTTTAATCTCTATTTTAAAGACAGGGAAACTGAGGTGAGACAGAAGTTCAGGGACTCAGCCTCAGTCACCCAGCCAGCAAGGCGCAGAAGCAGGACACTGGCCTGGGCGGTCTGGTTCGTCGATGCTCCCCTGCTGCTCTGGGGAGGGTGTGCTTCAGTTAAAGGGAGACGATGGCTTTGATTCCTGGGAAGACAGGATGAACACAGGTGAAAAATTAAAATGAATGAATAAATAAAAGATGGAGATAGAAATCCCATGAACAGAGGCCGTGTAATTGGCCCGCGCTTGGTGAGCTTCGGGATGCGCAGTGCATCCTGGGCACGTCGGGGGTGATGGCAGGAGAAGCCCTTCAGAGCGCTCCTGGAGGTGGGGTGAGTCCATCACCTTAGTGTCGGTGGTTAACAGAGTGTGCATGCTCACTCTTGGAGAAGATATCTAAAATAGCTGGCCTTGTGATTTAGTGAAAAGAGAGTGAGGAGAATGGCTACCCCCATCTTCCCGTTAGCCGCCCAATTCCCCTTTCCAAGAGCTTCATCTATTTCTGTGGTTAAGTTTGCATGTATTTTCTAAACAACATGCCACTCTAGGAAAATGGAGAATGAGATCATGAACACAACCCCCTGTCCTGTCTGTTTTCCTCAGTCTGTTTTAGCTGTAGGTGCCGGGTTTCTGTTCTCGCGACTAAAAGGCTCAGGGGTCACTCCAGTCAAACAGGGCTGACTGGGCTGCACGAAATAACCACACAAGAGACACAAGTACCTTTTTCTTTGGGTCCGCAGAGAGAGAGAGAGAGCGCGAGAGCAGGCGCTGACCCCTTTTATTGAGGAGAAGCTATTCAAATGAGGCAAGGGGTCAGGTTTCAGGGGGCTGAGTCTATCTTCATGATGTCCACTGTCAGCAGGTTGACTGACACCTGGGTAGGCCACACACCCAGGGGCACAGGAAGAGGAGGGGACACACACAAGTCACTTCCATGGAAGATTCTATCCTAAACAGGGCAAGGGGTTATATCACAAAGGAACAGGTGAGCATAGCTTCACCCATGGGGCTTAGCAAGACACACCCATGCACAAGTCACCGACCCTCGCATCCAAGAAGGGTGCCACATTTCTGCGACTGAGCGCCTCAGCACCCAGCCGGGGAGTGTAACTAACTCAGTCACGTGTAAGGTCGGCCTCCCACATGTAGGCCTAATCACAGACAGATCTTTCCATGGTTGCAGCAGCTTAAAACTGGGAGTCATGTGTCCAAGTGACCAGCACCACTGTCCCTGGGCCTGCGGATCAAGGAGGAGGGCTTTCTCATCTTTTGCTGCTATTTGTATCCCACCACCCCTCTCAGTTTTAGGTAAAAGGAAAATGAAGCCATTGTCCAGGATTCTGTTGTGCCATAGGATCCCTGGGAGGGACCCAGTCAAATTGGAGGCAGTGGGGAGTGATGGAAAGGGGGCTCTTGGGGGGACTGGGGACTGGAGAGCCGCTTTCCCCTGGCCCTGTCACAGATTTCCAGTGTGATCTCAGACGGTCACTCACTGTCTCTGTGGGGCTCAATGAGGTAAAACTCAGTGACCTCTAAGTTGTTCAAGCTTTGACATTCCCAGATGCTTGGATTCTAATAAAAAATCACTATTTTTTTTTTTAACAAAGAGGAAAGTTGCATTTGTCTCAGCTGTAAAGAAAGCTTTAAGGTTATATTTCTGAAAAAAAGAACACATCTTTTGTAGGAGAAAAATTGGCCAAATTGAGTCTTCCTCACTGGTGAGTTAAATCAGTTAGATTTAAATCAAACCCACGCAGCCCTGCCCTTTCATCACCGGGAGATGAAGCAGGAGAAGTCTACCTTTGAAACTGACCTGGATTCGGAGACACGCTTTTTAATGGACCTTTAGAATGTGGACTTTCCTTTGGGCCCTCTCTGAGCTTTCTGCTGATGCCTGTGAATGAAGGAAAATGACGGCCGGCATGGCCCATTTAAAAAGAGCCACAGGAAAATGGAAAAGAACTCAGATGCCTGGAAATTGGGGAATGATTAAAATCATCCCTAAGTATCTGTTCTGTGAGGTCATCGTCTGAAAGGCAGCAGATCAACTCTCCAAGGAACTTAAAGGTAGTCTAGCCTAGCTGGCCTGTGGCCAGACGTGAGACCCAGTCCCCCTCAAGGGGAGGGTCTTGCTGAAGTCAGATTCCCAGGTCACCGTGCAGGTTGGGCAAGGCCTGGGAATCTGGATATTTACAAGCTTCATTGGTTATAATGATCACTGAGCTGGGTTTGGAAACCCCTGAGCTAGTTCCAATCTATCACTTTACCTGGGATAAAGCTGAGACCTAGAGAGGGGGGCTGGTGGGAATCACTGGTGGCAGAATGACCTGTAGAGGTGATCTCTAGCAGTCACCATCCTTGTACTCCCTAGAAAGCAGCAGGTTCCAGGATGATGCTGAGACGTGGAGATGCATCTTTAACATGCTGTAAGGTGGTAGCAGTGTGTCCTCCATGATCATAGACTCGCCAGTACCGGTACTTAATGATAGAATGCCAAGGGGGACTTAGAGAAGGGTCCTGAATATGAGTAGACAACTGTTGGAAGTGGCGTTTCCTGTGGCTATGAACTTGCTTAAAGGGGGGGAAAACAAACCCCAAACATTTCATAAATAATTAGCATTTCCATTGACAAGTAAAATGATATTCATTCTTATGTAAGAAATGTTGTACTTGAGTAACTGGGAACTTTTCTTGACTAACCTCCATAGACTCAAGGTAAGGAGGTCAAATATCTTAACACCGTTTGGGTAAGAACTTCTACATTTATTTAACTTGTGAACAAAAGATGTGATTGGAGACCTTATTACCCTCTTGTATTTCTTCTCAATGTAATTAACCTAATTCTCCCTCCTGGTGGTGGAGGGAAGAAGGGAAAGTAGGTGGCCTATTCATAAAACTGGTACATCTAGCACTCGACATCCAGCGGGTAGGGCACAATCTGCCGGGTTCCAGGCCCAGGGCCAGGTGCAGATTTCATGCCATCTCTCAGGCCCCTGTGATTCACACATGCGGGAGCTGAGAGTCAGAGGACTTATGGGACTTGCTAGAATCCCAGACATAGTGTGGGGTAACGTAAGGCCCCTCCTAGATGAGAGCACCCTAGGACAGGGGCTGTGTCTGATTCTTCTGGCATCCTCAGCACCCCCTGCACAAGACCTGTGTTTGTTCAGTTCATTCACACCCTCTTACCGGGTGAAAGGCAGACCCTATTACTGCAGTTCCCTAGATGATAGCAGCAACATGCCCTCCCCACCTCCTCTACCCATTGTGACTGGCACTAACTGGAACAGACCAGGGTGATCCCTGCATGAAAAGTCGAGAGACCTAAGTTCCAGTTCTGGAGAAGATTAAGCAACAATTCTGAGCCTTCGTTTCCCTGTAAGTAAAGCAACATTGCTGGGCCTACTGATTGCTGAGGACCCACTTCTGATGCTCCAAGATAGTCCTTCAAAAGTCCTGCCAGCCTTGGCCCCGGGCCAATCCAGGACTGGACAGCCCTCTCTGAGGCACATCAAAATACCAGATGTAACCTGATGCAACGTAAGTAGGGGCCTGAAAACCGTCACCAAGACCAGCTGAGCCAAGATGTTCTTGCCTCAGTCTTTCAGATAATTAGCTTTAGGACTTCAGGGGATATATTGGGAGCCCCAAGATCATCTCCAAGTTTGAGAATCTCTAGGAGGACACACAGAAAACCTATGCTTGTACTCACTGTTACGATTGATAACAGCAAAAGGCTACAGATACAAAACAAATCAGCCCAGGGAAGAGGCTCAAGGGGGAAGTCCAGAGGAATCCAGGTGTGACCTTCCAGCAGGGCTGCCCCAGAGGAGTCACGCAGGTCACGCTCAATTGCTGTAGCAACAGTGGCAACGGCGCCTGCGGAATATTTTGTACATTAGTCTCAGTGGGCAGGGTTCTCACCGGGGGCTGCTCACACAGGTACCCTCTGCCTGGCACACACTTAAATCCATACTCTTGGAGGGAAATCAGGTGTTCCACACCAACTGCATGGTTCGACCATAGACTCAGAGAGCCATTCCTCCAGGGCATGGTGGGAACTCTTGAAATCCAAGTTCCCAGATACCAGGCAGGGGCCAGCCTCTCTAACAGAATTTTCTAAACACACAGTCTCAGACCTGCTGTCCAAACCCTTTCCTGCTCAGAGGATGTACATTGCACAGGAATCATCAGTGGGGACCCTGGAGCCAGAATGCCGGGGTTTGCATCCTGGCCTGCCATTGGCTAGAGAGAGAATTGAGGGCAAGTGATTCAATCTTTCTGTGCCTCCGTTTCTTTAGCTATAAAATTAGAATAACGTTGGTGCTCATCACCTCATGGAGCTGGCGTAGGGATTAAAGGACTAGTCTGTGTGAAGCTCTAGAACAGCGCCTGGCTGGTGGGAAGCACTAGATGGCACTTACAGCCTCGCTGCTGTTATTATTACAGTTGTTGCTGTTATTTAAGGTTCAGTGGTGCTAAAGATACATATTTGATTGCAAAAAGTTCCCAAAGGAACCACACTCTTGCTAACTGGAAATATCCCCCTGTGCTGTAGGTGGTCCAAGCAGGGCTGGAACGTGCCTTGGACATACACATTTAGAACCTTGGGGGTGAGGTGGGGACTCAGTCACTGAGAGTCTCTTGAACACTGGAGAATTCACACTGGAGAAATCGGGATGAGGGCGGTTGATGGAGGTGGGAAAGGCTGAGTGTGTGGGGAACCGTCTACCTCCGAAGCCCACCAACAGAAACAGGGTGAGCGAGGCCTTCTAGCTTCTCTGTGCAGCGAAAGAGCACCTGCTTCTTGTTCCAATGATGTCATCAGCTTGCTGGTGACCTTGGACCAGCCCAGACACTCCCCAAGACTGGAGGAGATATTCCTAGTGCTCTAGCTGTGGCAAACAGGGCTTCTGGGTGTGAAGCTGGTTTTCTGTATCGTGGCTCCACTCAGCTGACTGCATCTTAGGCTGCACGGCTACCGCTTGCCTGAGCCTGAGGGACAACATGTGCCCACATTGCACAAAGCAGGTTGACTACGTATAGTGTAGCAGCAAGTGACCAGCCCAGGACTCGTGATGGGCCAGTCTCCCAGTGTATGGGAACGCTCCGGGGATGGGTAGGGTCTCCAGAGCATGCCTACCTTCCCTGTAGCTGAGGGACCCCAGAAAGCAGCTCACCTGGAGCTTTTTATCTTGGGTCCCAGATGACATGCTGGGCTCCAGTGTTGAAGGTCATCTTGGTTTCAGAGGGACGGGAAGACAGCCCGGCTACTCTGGCCAGCCCCCCATATCTCAGGAGATTGCATCCCCCATAACTCCACAGTGATCTTTGAGAACCCCAGGTGAGAAATGGGGAGAACTGGGTCAGGCCCGGGCTACCTGGAGAACTAGAGGCCTCTCTGGAGCTGAATCTGGGTTAACATGCTGGCAAGTTCCAAGGGCCCTGAGTTAGAACCCAGGTTCCTTTTAGAATGACCCAGACAACCCCAGACATGCTTCAGCCCCTGGCCTCCTTTCCTGGTCTGGTCCTTGTTGCTCTTTGCTGGCCACCTTCTGCATATGCGACTGTCCACTACATCTGGTTTGGAGGTCATGGCTCAGACCTCTAAAGCAGACCTAGATGTCTATGTCCGCCAGTGGCTGAGAACTGCTGTGGCCTGGGAAGTTTGCCTGGGTGGCACCCCACCACCACTTTCTCTAGACTCTTGAGTTTTCTTTACTAAGTGACAGGCAGCAAAGAGGTACAGAGGGGTGACCCTCCAGGGGACAGTGCAGTGAGGGATAAAAAGCAGGCTGCCCTGGATGGGATTCTGGGTTGCAAGTGAGAGAAACTCGGTTCAAGCTAACTTCAAGGGAAAGGAGAGGTTGGTTGGCTCAGAACTGAGTCTTTCAGAGGCTTTGGGGAAGGCTGGCCTCGGGGGCTCTGGCTTCATCACCCAGACCTGGTTCCCTCTCCCCTCCCCTCCTCTCTGTTTACTGTGTTCTTTGACATCTTTTCTCCTCTTGGTGGCAAGATGACAGCCGGCAACTCACAGCAATGCCAACAACAAAGGGATTCTTCTTCCTAACATTCATACAAAAAAAAAAAAACCCAAAAAAACCTGTTCGTAGCTTGAGCCTCAATCAGTGTCCATCTCTGACCCAGTTCCTGTGGCCACAGGGATACAGCTGGCTCATGTGGACTGAGAATAGAGGGAGGGTTGTTCCCCAAGGAGAAGATGGGTTTTGTCTCCATGAAGAAGAAGGTGTGGATATTGAGCTCCTCTGCTCCTCCCTAAGGAGCTCACAGTCTTCTTAGGGGGACAGACCTACAGAAAAGGGGCTCGAGCTAAAGTAAACAGATGCAAGTTAATAGAGCAGAATGGAGTCTCTGCTCTGTTAAAATCTTTATGTCAGTGAGTTTCAAGGATGAAAATAGCGGAAGGATTGTCTCTTACACAAGGGGAACCATGATGTGTGTGTGTGTGTGTGTGTGTGTGTGTACATGTGCATGCACATGCACTTATATGCATGAATGCACATCGAGGAGGATGGAGTATACAGGTGGATTTTGCTGTAGGAGGTGACCTTTGTCCTAAGCCTGTGTAGCTGTCACTGTGGCACTGCGGCCCTCCCAGGTCCCCTGGACATTCACTATGTCCTTCCATGCTGCCCTGGCAATGTCCACGTGCCAGGATCTCGCAGCAATGGCTGACAGAGGTTGAAGGAGGACTATCCCAGCTCCCTCGTGTGGGATTGATCTCCAGTTGCCCACGGTAGGAATGTAGTTCCATGGCTCCATTTCCTTACCCATGCATTTTGGGGTCATCTCATAAATCACCATCCTTGTCTCAGAGTCTGCTTTGGGGGGAAACCAGCTAAGGTAGCCGGGAAGAATGCCTAAGATCTGGGTGGATGGAGGTGGCTGTGGGGAGAGAGGAGCAGGAGCTGGAAGTGTGAGCACCGAACAGAGAAGAAAAACAGTGAATCCAGTCTGGCCCAAACGGTGTTTCTCAAATCTTTCTAACTGTGATCCATGGTAAGATGTGCATTTCATAACGCGATACGGTACATTCACACCTACACACACATATACACCCGCATGCACACATCTAAAACAGAATTATCGTGAAATGAAAGCTTCCTATGTACAATGCATTCCTTTTCTATTTCTTTAAAAAGTCCTGCTCAAAACCTGCTAAATTAACTTGATGTCTTACCAACAGGGTTGCATCTGCAGCTTGAAAAAACACCGCGTAAAAGGGAAGGGTATGGGAATCAGAGTAGTGGAAGATGAGTCAGAAAGTCAGGTTAGGTCAGACCTCAAGGGGACTTGAATGTCCAGGCAGAAATATTTGCACTTGACTCTGGAGCTGTGGGGAGCCATTGCAGGCTTTGGAGTAAGGGCATGGCAGGTTCCTAGCTGAGCCTCAGGGATACTCACAGCAGCATGGGAGATGGACTGGAAGAGGGAAGGGGTCTGCTTAGGAGCCTGTTGCCCTGATCCAACTGAAAAAACCACAGGTGTGCCTTGATGCTGGGGCAGGGGGTTGGACAGAGCTGACAGTGGGGGCCTGGGCCTCAGTGATTGATTGGAGGAGAGAGGGAAGCTGAGAGGGAAGCCATGAGCCACGGGGATCTAGGCGGGCTGGCAGGCTGGTTGGGAGGAGGGATGGGTCAGCCCTTGGTTCCTGATGAACTATTTATCAGGGCATGAAACTTTCATTAATATTATTCCAGTCTGAGAGCCTGGAAATGCCATAAAGGACTTGTTGAGCGGTCAAGCCCCTGGTACTCGGTGCGTACAGGAGGCTGAACTGTTCCCTGGGTGCCGTAAGTGCCAAGTAGCTGTGCTGGAGGAAGTTTGCTTCTTGATGGATTTCATTCTTAGGACTCCTCCAAGTGCACCGCTGTTCTCCCCTTGGATGAGGCCTTCGGGGTTCCCCCAGCCCATCGACCTACTTACTGCCCCATTAACAGTGAGCCAGGACGAGGGGCTGCAGGGCTGCGGGGTGGCGCTGCGGCCCTCCTTTGTTCCACAAATCACTTACCTGCCAACATGGATGTTCCCTTGGCCCCTCCCCTTTTGAAGCTCATGGTCCTGTTGGGAGAAGCAGACACAGAAACAGACATAGGAACCTATGAGGCAGAAGGGATTCTCTGCTCTGTTAAAACCTGTGCAAGCAATGAATTTCAGGAAGGAAGGCAGAGGAGGGAAGGGCAGCTACGAGCCGCAACCATGGGTGTGTGGCACTAGTTGTTTTGTGTGCTGGGTAACTTGAGTTTTATAGTTAGCTGAGTTGGTGTTTCATGGGTCGTAGGAACCCCACCTCCAGGAATGGCCTCAGTGTGTATCTGTGCAGGGGAGGGAAGCATACTGTGCATTGAAACATATTTTGGGTCCTGTCTTAGACCCAGACTCTGTATGTATGCACTTGTACAGAAGTGAAAGTAGGAAGAAGGAAGCTGGGGAATCTGCATTTTTAATAAGGCTTCCAGGTTACTCTTATGTGTGCCAAAGTATGAGAATCACTGAAGAGGCCGACCTTATTATTCCCATTTTGCAGATGAGGAAACTGAGGCTCCAAAAGTTTTAGGAACTCAGCCACGCTCTGTCTGTTAATGTCTCTCTCCAAACCCCTCACTTCAGACCTACTGATCTGCTAGTGCTTCTCTGGGTTCCCTGCCTGCTCCTCCGCCCCAGCAGGGCTTCCTTCCCCTTGCACGCCAACCTGCCCACTCTACTCAAATGGAACCTCCTCCATAAAGTCTTCCAGGCCTTCCCACCCTCCCCTTCCCCAGTGCGTTAGAAAGCATAGCTTGGCTGCAGCCTCGGGCATTTTGTCTGTTGCAGATCTTTCCCCAGAGGGCATGTACACTTCCTGCACACCAACTTCTGGCACCTGATAGGATTGCTCAGGGACTACTCCAGGGTGGTGGATTCTGATTGGCAGGAAGGGGACATCAGGGTATTTCATGGGGTGGAGTATGGGGCATATCTGAGTGGAGTCTTGCAGGATGAGAGAAAACAAGGATTTTGTAGCCTTTGGTGCTGCCGGTAGGTTTACACCCCCCACTCTGCTCCCCTCCCACACCCATAGTCATGGGTGGCTTGCAGCTGAAGGTAGAAGAAAGCCAGGTCCCTGGGTCTGTGGGCTCAGCTAAGGTTGGAGGATCAAATTCAGTTCATCACACATTACTGAAAAGCACCCACTCAGTGCTGTAGGTGCAGCAGATCCAAAGATTAATAAGGCCCGTCCCCTGCCATAACAGGGGACTTCTAGCTTTTCGGAGGAACTATCAGATTGTTTAAATTATATATATAAAATTCTCCAAAACTTCAAAAAGTATCCAAGTGAAATGGAGGTCTTAAAGATTTAAATGAGTGGAATTTAGCCAAAAATCCTTTTAAATGCAAATGAGGTGATCACAAAGGAAGAGGTAAGAATCCAGAGGGCTTCAGAGCCAGCTCCAGGGGATGGAGGCCACCTGTCCTGCTGCCACCACCTGGCTCTCTTCTGTGGCTAGGAGGGAGGGGTCTCAGCAGGCAGGTCCCAGAGTCGGCAGAACGCCACACAGGCCAGGCTGTTTTTAAGGGACCGCTGGGACCCTGGGAGCTAGCAGCCGGGATGCTGGCCCCGAAGGTGACACAGCCAGATTTCTGGGAACAGGCTCCAGGTGGAAGGAGGGGCAAGTGAGGTGCTCTCTAAAGCAGAGCGTGCAAAACCAGGACCTTCCTGAGCCATTGTAAGTGGTCTGTGAAAGGAAAGCGAGGAACCCGGAGACGGGCGATCCAGAAATGAAAGAGGGAGACCAGGCAGAGACACACGCGAGAGTTGATTTGTCAGAGCTGATAAATAAAGGCCACCTCTCCCTAGACGGAGAGGGGCAGCACAGGCTTGGGGTTCGGGACTTTGATGGGGCAGGCTCAGGGATTAGAGCCCAGCAGGGCCTGATGAGGGCGGTTAAGGGTGGGGTTGGTATGAGGGGCGGTGAGTCTTTCTTAGAAAGGCCCTTGGGCAGGAAAGCCAAGTTTTTCTTAAGATGGGCGTTCAGATGCTAAGCAAGGACCTTATATTCCTCCCTTTTTTGTTTGTTATTGGACCTCTCAAGGGACAGGGGTGTAGATCAATCATCTGTACCTTCTTCCTGCTGGGAAGGGGCAGCGTCTGGACCCTTGTTATGGGTGCGGGTATCATTGAGCCAATGGTGATGGTCAGGAGGTGCTGGTCGATGCTGACCCTGGACTGCCCGATTTTGGTGAGGGGTTGGAAGTCCGGTAACAGAAGCTGGTTCACGGTTTGGTTAGAGATCCTTTGAATCTGGTCTTGAATAAATCTAATGACGCAGGGGGCAAGCATTAGCAAAAGGCCGATGACAAGGAGAGAGGTCAGGAAAGGAAGTGCCCACTGGGGAAGGGGGTTACTTAGCTGCCCTCCTTCAGTTCCGATGGCAGTGGGAAGCTTTGGGGCCTGAAGGAGATTAGAGATAGAGGGGGCATTAGTAATTGAGGTTCCCTTGGTGGTGAGGAATCTGCACTCCTTCCAAGTAGCGGAGTGGGAGAGAAGTATGTGGAAAGCGTCTTTGGAGTCAGTGTCGACATGGAGGGAGGCTCCCTTTGCCAAAGTCAAGGCTCTGATGAGGGCAGCCAGCTCAGCCTGTTGATGGGATGTACTATGGGGGAGGGGAGCCGCTTCCACAACCGAGGTCACAGAGACTACACAGATCCTGCCTGAGAACTCCCAGGAGCCATCTGTGAACCAGGTGTTTGCACCTGGAGCAGGGGGCCTTCCTGTCTGTGGGAGGGAGGTGGAGGAAGCTCCTCCAGAGTCTCAATGCCTGAATGGGTGAGAGGAGGAGAGGTGGAAGAGTCCTGGGGAGCGGGGAGGAGAGTAACAGGGTTTAAAGATGAGCACGTGAGGAAAGTAAGGCTGGGGTCTTCCACCAGGGAAACCTGTAGAGATAAAAGGCTGCAGGGGGGGAGGGAATGTAAGCCGGTGTAGGTTCCTGTCGGTTATGGGCAGCCCCGTGGTGGGTGGGGCCCCAGAGGTGAGTTTCTTTGACTCGTGAAGGAGTAGAGAGGCTGCAGCCAACGTTGGTAGGCTAGGGGTCCACCCCGAACAGACCCTTTGATAGATAAGCCACAGGGGCAAAGGTTGGCCCCACCATGGGTCCCAGGAGCCCTAGAGCAAATCCCTGCTTTTCAGCTGTGTATAGGAGACATGGGTGTATGAGGTCAGGGAGGGGTCGGGTGGGAGAGGAAGTTCTGCAGTCATTCTTCTGTGTTGTAGCCAAGGGAAAAGTTAAATCGACACTTTTTCCCCCCTTTTCCTCCTGAGGCCTCTTCTCCAGCCTGCCGCGTCTGCCCCCTGTATTTCAATGTCAGCTTCAGTGTGGCCTTGGCCAGGGAGATGGCTGCCCAGGGCTTTACAGTGTAGGAGAGTTCTGGCCTCTTGTTTGTCTAGAAGTAGGGTTTCTGGAGGAATCTAGAGCTTAGTGGCAAGTAGAAGCTGGCGGGGGAGCAAGAGGACCAAAGGGAAGGCTTAGGATGGAGCAAGGAGAAAGCCTGCACCTGAGGGATTTTCTTCCATTTTCTTGAGCGCTGGCAAAAATTAGGAAGATGGGAAGGTTGAATTGTCAATGGACCTTCAGACAGGAGCCAAACGGAGTGGGGCTAAGTGGGCGAGGAGGCAGCTGAGAGGAGAGTCCGGTGGGATTGGGAGTTCCCCAGGGCGAGCTGGAGTCTGGGACTGAGAGAAGGAGTCACCTGCTACTTCTCTAGTCCCGGGCTTTGCCCGTAGAGAGTCTGGGTGGCCTGGCCAGGGCTCCGTGAGCTCTGCTGAGGAGCTGAGAACCAAGACCCGAGAGTGAGCTCGCCAAGGGGAAGGGGTGGATGAGAATCTTGGTGCTGGGCCAAGGTCTAAGTTCTAGAGAAGAGACTTGTCACTGCTGTCTCTGGGGAGTAGACTTGAGGAGGAGGGGAGGGGAAGGGTGAAGTCACTTACTCAAATGAGGCCACCGTGTGGATGGAGAAGAGCGCGGGAATGTCCGGTGGTGGGTGCAGAGAGGGCGTTCTGCAGAATGGAGGGCCGGGTCCCACGAGGGAATGCGGACCAGGGCCCCCAGGGATGCTCAGTGACCCTCGAAGACAGGAGCGGGCACACTGGGGAACCCGATCCTGGGTTTCAGCACCAATGAAAGTGAGGAACCAGGAGACAGATGAGTGAGAAATGAAAGGCAGAGATACACATGAGTTGATTTGTCAGAGCTGATAAATAAAGGCCACCTCTCCATAGACGGAGAGAGGCAGCACAGGCTTGGGGGTCGGGACTTTGATGGGGCAGGCTCAGGGATTAGAGCCCAGCAGGGCCTGATGAGGGCGGTTAAGGATTGGGTTGGTATGAGGGGTGGTGAGCCTTTCTCAGAAACACTTTGGGCGGGAAAGCGAATTTTTTCTTAAAATGGTGGCTGTCCCTTAAGATGGCCGTCCAGCTGCTCAGCAAGGACCTTGCAGCCTGTATTTGCAGGTTTTTTTTCTCTGCATGTGCATGTGTGAGAGCAACGGTCAATGATGAGACATGAGGCTGAAGTTTATACCAGGCTAATTGAATGGTGCTCATCCAGAAAGTGTGTCACTGTAACTGTGCTGTCCTTCTCCTAGTGGAGAGGCACTGGGTCCCCAAAATCCTCTTCCAGGGCCATGCCAGGCTCCTGGCAGAGAGCCATCATCATGACTGCAATGGCATAGTTCAACCCAAAAGGGGAAGTGGTGACAGATGCCAGCACACGCCATGGAGACTTGGGGTGAATGTGGCATGTCCTCATCCTAACTGCTTGGACTGTCTAGGAGCCAGAGGCCCTTCCAGGTAAGGACACTGCTTTGAGACATGAGAGGCGTATGGCTTCCAGCTGTCTCTTTATCTCTGTGCCCTGGGTGGAGTGATTCACCACTCTTAAGTCTCATGAGCTGTCACTGACTCTATCAGAAGGAAGGAGGGAAGAGCAGACCGAGGGGCATGGAGAATAAGAGCCAGGGTCTCCACGGAGGGCCTGGGACTTTGTATGTATGGGAAACTCTGAGCCAGGTTGTTTGAAGGAGACTTTTTAAAATGGGGATGGCAGGTTGGCCCCAAAGGTTGTCTGTCCTTGAGCGCTTGCTCCCGAGACACGTTTGCTCTGAAATCCATGTTGCTTTTCTAAAATAAAACAAAATGCCTATTTCGACCCCTGTGGGTAACTCTTTGCGAGGGACTGACCCTCTCCAAGGGCATGATTCCACTGCCAGGGAGATCTTGGGACTGAACCCCGTGAAATCCCGAAATGACTCTGGGGGGTCTCTTTTTTGCAAAGTACAGGTGGTCTCGAGGGTCAGTGAGAGAGTGGGAAGCCCCAGAAGTCACTGCTCCGCCTGCAGAGGTAATTTCTCATACATTCTTTGCCTTTCATTTTCGTCAAGTACCTCGATGGGGACTTGAGATCAGTTTTCTTTCCCCAGTGCATCTTTTTAGATGAACTGAAATTGCCGGCGTTCTGGCATAGCCTAATATGTTGTCCTACCACCCACACCATTTTCCATAATGGAGAAAGGTGAGAAGCTTCTTCTTCTGCTTCCCAGGGGGGTTTTGAGCCCCTGCCTTGGAACCATCACCACGGGAGGAGGTTGATGAAGCAGAGACCTCAGCCCCTGTAACCTAGAATTGGGGTGCAGGGTGTGGGGCACCATAGGGCAAGGCTGGGGTCTACGTGTGAGACAGAACACGGGTGATTTCTCCTGAGCAGGAAGGTTCAGGAACCACCCTAAGTGCTCAGTTTGATGGAGCAAGAAAAGGCGCTAAGGAGAGGAAATCTTTTCTCAGTGTAAGAGTGTCTCTTACTTCGCCTTCTCCTCCCTCCTCTTCGCACATGCCCCTCCTCCAGCCTCGCTGACCTGTCATCCCTCCAATGGGCTCCAAGAGTCACCGTCTTGCCCTCACCTGGGAGGTTCCTGAGGGCTGCTCCTTCCCCCTTTTTTTCAGATTGACCATTCTGATTTAAAGGCCTGACCTACAGACACCTCCTTCTGGAAGCCTGCCCTGATTCCACCTCAGCAGGCTGCCATGCCTCTTGCCTCTGTGTCTTTCTCTTCGTTTGAGTGGGAGCATGACAGTTCACTGAGTCACGCCCCAAGTACCAGGTAGTATTTCTGGCTCTGTCTCCCTCACTGTTGCTCTGACGGTGATTATTCTCATTTTCTTTTTCTACAGTTCCCGGATCCCACCCCACACCTCCTTCCCCATCATCCTCAGCCCCCCAGCCATGACTAGCCCAAACCCAGGCACCTCGGGGCTACCCGCTAGAGGTCTGTGGAACGAAGGGACTACTCTCCCTGGATTTGGGTCCGCTGTGCCCGCTCAGCCTCAGTGGCTGTCCCCAAATGCCCTGTGGTTGCTGGAAGCTCTGGGTGTGCCAGTTCTGTGAGTCTCTGATGAAAATAGAGTCAGAGCCGTATGCTAATCAGGGAAAGATTGTCTTTAGAGCGTACAGCTGATAAGACGATTTGCATATCCTGGTTCATTGTTGTATTTGGAGTAAGTTACATTATTCCTTAAGGGACTGGTGCTGAGTAGCCTGCAGGAAGATTTAGCAGTCAAGAGCAGGATGGGACCCAGGGAACAAGGGCAGGCCAAGCTGAGAACACAGGGAGGCAGATCCTTCAGGTCGGAATGGGGAAGGGCTTGGGCTATCTGAGCCCCCAGCCCAGAAGCAGAGTCCCCTGGGGGTGGTAAGTTTCCCCCTCCATGGAGGTGCAAGCAGAAGCCAAATGAGCTCTTGCCCAGAGGTGCGATCAAGGCCGCAGACGTGCATCTCATGCATTTTAATTCCAGTAGCCACAACTGACCCATGATGCTTTCCTCTGCCAGCCCAGGATGCCTGCGGTTTTTAAAAAATATTTTTTTAGTTGTAGATGGACAGAATACCTTTATTTTATTTATTTATCTTTTATGTGGTGCTGAGGATCAAACCCAGGGCCTCACACAGGCCAGGCAAGCGCTCTACCACTGAGCCACAACCCCAGCCCCCGAGTGGCTGCAAGAACAAATCGACACAACCCTGGTGGCCTGAAGCAGTAGAAACGTATCTTCCCGCAATTCTGGAGGCTAAAGGTGCAAAGCTAAGGTGTCAGCAGGGCCCTGCTCCCTGGGGGGACTCCAGAGGAGGCTCCTCTCAGCCTCTTCCAGCTTCTGGTGGCTCCTGTATCCTTTGGCTTGTGGCTTCAGCACTGTATCTCTGCCTATCTTCATGTGGCCTTTTCCCTCTTATGACCTCCCAGTCACGGGATTTAGGGCACACCCTAAAGATCCTTATTAATTACATCAGCAAAAAAACTATTTCCAGATATGGTCACCTTCTTAGGCTCCAGGTGGACATGAATTCTGAGGGGGCAGGGGGACACTCTTTAGCCCACTGCAAATAGATACAAGACATGTCACCAGACCAGCGGGCTCATATTCTCATGCTATGCCCTGGAAAGTCCCATATTCTTCTGGGTCCAGCCTCCCGGTATGTTCAGGCTGAAGTGGTGTAAGTGTCTCTTCCTAGGCCGGCTGGGGTGACAGGGCGGGGAGGTGGCTGGTGCTCTGTGCCCTGCCTCCCGTGCATGCTGTCAGTGCCCACTTCAAGGGCCCATTGCACTTTTCTGGGTCTCTGTCTCCCAATCACTGGGTCCCAGGTGGCAGCTCTGAAAATGCACCTCTGCCATCTCCCAGGTGTGGCAAGGGTGACTGTTGACACTGAAGTCCTTCATCGCTTCTGTCCTGAGGCCGAGCTTCAGGTGCACAGCTCCCAGCCAGTTCTGAGTGGAGCTGGGGCACAAAGGCAGGCCATCCCTGGGAAGCCCAGGACACCCCTCCTGGGCACCTCTGGCTCCAGGACTCCCCAGCCACATTGTGAGCACCCCAGAACTGCACTGCAGCTTCCTGCTCTCTAGCCGCCTCCCCTCCTGCTTGGCCACCCCCTGCGCTGGGGGATACCTGCATTGCGAGAGGATGCCTGCCCCAGCCCCTGGCTCTTTGCTTGCCTCTCTTACCAGAGTTGGCCCTGTGACGGGTCTTGCACTTCTATTTGTGCCCTGGCATCTGCTTCTTAGAGGAACCCAACTAACCTGGGGGTGCCTCAGCCTCTCGTTTGTCGGATGCCCTGTTCTGAGAGGCATTCTAGATGGTTCCTTAGCTGCCCACAGCAGTCAGCAGCTCAGCAACACTCTGTGCTCCCTTTTCCTGCACCCTGCCCTTGGGTCACCTCTCTGCCCTCAAGCTGGCTCTGCCTTTAGGGAAACCAGTGCGGACTCAGCAAGTTCCCAGGCCTCCTCTTACATAGTGTTGCACTTGCATTGCGGAGCCCTGGAAGTGTAGGGCCTAGAGCCGGGCACAGCCCTGCTTAGATGAGACAGCCTTGGCCCCAGAGAGACTCAGACCTTGACCGTGTTTCTTTTGTGGGGGAGGGGTATGCATGGCATATCCTTCAATGTTTTAGTTTTTTTTGGGGGGGGGGCGGTGGTCAGGTGGGATTCTAGATGGCCCCTCTGGTTTCTTTTCCCTTTCAGTGTGGGTGCCTGTCTTTTTAATTTAACCATCTCCTCCCCTGTCCCTCCAAGCATTACCTCTCCACAACCTCCCCTCACCTTCCCCCTTTAAATCTGTCCCCTAGAGCAGGTGATCTGATCCATTACTGTTCCCCCCATCCCGAGGTTTAGATCAGCTGTGCTCCTGCCCCTGTTTGCTCTCATCTCCTCTGCAGTTTTCCCCAAATTACCCGTGTTCTTAGCAACTGCTCTCACCCAGCGAGTTTATTTTTCACCTTTCAGGTAATTTGAGATTTGGGAGAATCTCTGTCTTCCTGCTGTGTTGAGGGTTTGTATTTTACTTGTTCTTCTTTATTTTTCTTGGAGAGGATATGGGGCATTTGGGACATAAATAGCCGCCCTGACCTTCACCATCCAGAATCTCCCTCACCCCTGACAATTTCTCTACCTGTTTCGCCTGGCATCCTTCCTAGACCAGATGTGGTCCTCAGACGGCGATGTTCTGAGGCTCCAAGAGCTGATGTTAGATTCTCTGGAATTTTCCAAGCTGGCTGACTTCATATAGAGAGCTTGAAATTGGCACTGTTCATACCATGGGTATCAGGAGACACCAAGCCAGGGCCTCCCCACGGCCCGCTGCCCGTGACACGGTCACAGGCACACCGCGAGCTGCTTACGTTTGTGTCTTTGCACTAGCCCACACTCCCCGAGGGTCACCACATGATATGGTTGTAGAAGGCCCCGATGAACGTAGAGAGGATGAGAAGCACCTACTTAGTGTACCAGTTACAGCTTATCACTGTGTAACAATGTGTTACAGCTTATCACTGTGTAACATCCTAAGTGCAGTCACAAACATCCTCACCATTTTATTAGGTTCAGAGAAGCTCTAGCTCAGAAATTCAGATGGATCACAGCCAGATTGACCTGTACCCCATGATGACCGGCTCTTAGCTGGCAGGACCTGATGGGCTGGGTGGCCTCAAAGGCTGCACCTCAGTTGACCCAAGGACCTACATGCAGCCTCTCAGTGTGCTCTTGGCCTCTCACCACATGCAGCCAGGTTTTGGGAGGGAGAATTCCAAGGGAGAACCCTGAGTTTGCATGTTCTAAGAGCCAGGGACCCTGCATGGCCTTCGTGAAGCCTTGTCTCAGGTCATGGAATGCCATTCTCACGATGCCCTGGTGTTAAAGCAGTCCGAGGGCTGTTGGAACCAGGAGGAGGGACCTAGACCTCTCTTCTCAAGGGGAGAAGTGTCTAAGAGATTTGGTGTCATGGTTTAAAACTACCGCACTGAATAAGCCAAGGAACTACGTGTATTGAACACTTGCTATGTGCCAGACACTTTATATAAATGACCTCTACTTCTTCACAACTACCTTGAAGATACTGTGATTTCTTCCATTTTGCAGATGAGGAAACTGAGGCTCAGAGAGTTTAAGGATCTGGCCTAAAGTTACACAGCCATAATTCACTCCGACCCACCAGGACTCCCTTCACTCATTTGTGGAGGGCGCTATTACTTTTGTTAGGCTGGGGGAGACAGAGATAAAGAGACCCAGTCTGCATTCAGAGAACACAAAATAAACTCAGCCAGTTTATGCACCCTTGGGGCTTCCTAGTGTCCAGCCAACTGGGGCCGGGTGTGAGCAGGCTCTTCACTATTCCTAAAAGTCAGTCAAAGCAATTTGTGCTGAAAGTGCTGAGTAATTGCTCTTGTCCGGGCTAATTCAGCTTCATAACCTCAAATCTGAAGTCAGTAGTGTAGAGTACTTTAAATTAGCTGTAAAATTTCAATCCAATTGCTAAACTGCCTAAATTATCAAGTTTGCTCATTGCTAGTTGAATGCATGCATAATTAATTTTTTCTAAAGTCTGGACTAAAAGCTGCTGAAATCAGATCTTTTTCTTGAATTAGATTCAAATGTCATAGGAAGTCTTTGGTTGGATGATGTAACCCAAACTGGTACACCAGTTTCAAGAATTCTGAGTGAGAACTGTATCTTGGGAGGGAGATGAGTTAGAGGACTGAATTGCTTTAAAGATTGAAGTCACATTTTTACCAATTGAGAGATGGAGCTTGTCTCTCCATCAATGACAAACTCGAATCCTAGTGCTTCCTGGCTGTTAATATTGTTCTCAGCAGTAATAGTCAACATTTGCCAACGTCTTTTAGAATGTAAGCTCTTTGAAGACAGGAATATCTATCTGCTTTATTCCAAATATGTAGAATAAATAGCAATTGGCCCTTAGTGCTCCACAAATACGAATTGAATGGACATGCCTACATTAGCTAACGTAATCAGAGCAGCAACCCTATAAAATAGAAATTTTCATTCTCATTGTACAGATGAGGAAGCCGAGGTTGAAGAAGGTTTATTACCTTTCCCAGGTTTCCACAAGCAGGAAGTTCGATAGTCATGGATCAGTCCAGATTTTAAGATTCTTTGCTCTGTGTTTTCCGAGGTATTTCTGGTTGAAAACCTACTCAGTCTTGATTCTGATGGGTGTCACTGATGGTTTTGATATTAATATAGCACGTCATGATGTTTTATTTATTCTATATGATTGTCGTGCAATGCACCATTCATTCCATGGTAATGGAACTGTTCTGTACTTGTGCTAAGATGGTAGCTACTAGTCACTGTGGCTAGTGAGTACTTGAAATGGGGCTAGTGCAATCAAGGAATTACTTTTTTTATTTAACTTAATTTGAATTGATGGAAATTCAGATAATAGCCACACGTGGCTAGTAGCTCCCAGACTGGGCAGTACAGCCCCATAGTTTAAAATACTACTGGGTTCCTGGTCCCTTACAAATCATCTTATCCAACCCTTCCTTTTCATTTTTATCTTTTACAGAGACTTTGAGACCCAAGAGAAAAAGAGAGTTCCCAGGGGCTTGCAGTAAATTAGTCATAGACGTGGGCCAGGAGCCCCGGGTCCTGCCTCCCACGCTGACTTTTTCCCTTTGTCATATGGTCTTTGTTGCTTGGAAAATTTAGTTCCCCAATTCCCAATGGTCTCCCAATTGGGGGGAAAAATCCCTTTGTTTCTCTTCTTTTTTGACTGGTTGTGTTTTGATCATTTCTCTGACCTTGTTGCTGAGCCAAAGAAATAAAACTCAAAAAGAAGTGACAATTAAGTCAGTCCTGCCTTGGGGCTTTGGGTCACCTCACAAGCTCCTCAACCACCCCATGCTCCTGCTCATTACCTATTGCCAGGTACCCACAGCCACACCTCGGCCTCTGTCGCAGACCCCCCTCCCTACTTGGCTCCATGAGGCGGTGCTATCCCCACTTCACCCATGCAAAAATTAAGACCCAGGAAGATACTAAGGGGGATTTACGGCAAGGTCTGGCCCTTGGGCTCATTTACTTTCTCTGGCTGCTTCTTTCCCAGTGCTCTGTGGAGTCTGTTGTTGCAGGGAATCAGGAGACTCCTGGTTGCAGGAATAAGAAAAGCCTCTCCACCTGTCACTAACCATCAGGAGACTGATGGGCTCCTGGGGAGAAGGCCTGAGTTGGAATGGGATGGAGGGCCAACTCAGCCCTAAAATAGGACCAGCTTGTCCACGAGTCACAGGGACACTTTAAAGGCTGCAAAAATGTTTTATTTTAAATTAAGAAGAAAACAACTTGTAGGTTGGAGAAAATATTTTGATATAGAAAACATTGGCCCAAATTTTCTAAGTACATGACATCACAGCATTGTGTGTTCTCATTGGCTCGCTCGGGAACCAATCACAGTTAAGGAAAACGGGCTGCAACACAAAGCCCCTCTGGACTAAGGCACCAGTGTCCTGTGTGGCATGGCTTCTGGCCAAGGGAAGGATGAGCCCCGTGAAAATCTGAGTCTGTCTGAAACATGAGGGAGTTGAGTGCCCCACGGGTGACCTCCCATGTCCACAATATTCACCTTACAATGAGGGGGGCAGAGAATGCTGACGCATTAGGCGTGTGGGTAAAGGACAGCCACTCCTTTAGATCTGGTTCCTATCATCTCATCTTAAGGAAAAGAAAATAGCTTTTAATTTAAGGACCACCCAGCAGTGAATGTCCTTGGTTAGGCTAAATGATTAAGATCAACTTAGGTATTCATTAGGGCAAGAAGACATGCTAAGTTCATCATCTGATCATTTGTGGCCTTTTCTATGAAAATTAGCATTCTTTATTAAAGTAATAGCACAAACCTGCATAATTTCTATTTTCTCTTTATAAAATAAAGGGACATAGATGAATGGATAAGGAAAATGTGGTCTATACACAATGGGGTTTTAGTCAGCCGTAAGGAAGAATGAATTGTGGCATTAGCTGGTAAATGGATGGAAATGGAGAACATCATGCTAAGTGAAATAAGCTAGGCTCTGAAGTCGAAGGTCAAATGTTTTCTCTCATATGAAGAAGCTAGAGCCCCACCCCAAAATGGGGGGGGGGCACCATGAAAATTTGGAAGGGAGACCAGTAGAATGGAGAAGGGAGGCTGAGGTGGGGGGAGGGATGGGGAGGGGGGTGGACAGTGGTACGAGGCGGACCAGTTATGCTGTGTGCATGTTTTGCACCGTGGCGAGTTCCACCTTCATGTATACCTATAAAGTACTGATGTATAAAAACAATAGATGGGGGGAGGTGGAGGAAGGTGGGGGTAGAGGGAGCGAGGGGGGAGGTACTGGGGACTGAAATGGAACCAGTTCTATGTACGTATGATTAAGTCAAAATGAACCCCACTGTTATGTACAGCTATTATGTACTAATAAAAAAATAAAGAAGCATATAATTTTGGAGCACATTAAAAAAAAATAAATATTAAGTACCAACAGATTGCTATGCCCATTACACCTGAGCTGCGCTGTCTCTGTTTTGGTGAACGCTGGTGTTTAGGACCAGGTATGTGTTGGACTCACTCCTTCCTACTCAGAGTGGTTTCTTCAGATCTGAAACTGCCAGGATTTTCCCCTTGGTTCTGACTTAGACTCAGTTTCAAATTTGGTGACAAATTTAACATTGATCAAGAGAGGGCACAGTTGGGGGCAAGAATGAAGCGGCTGGGTGGCTGCAGCAGCTTTGGGTGTGTGCATCTGCATGTACCCACGCATTCCAGCACGTGGGTGCCCTTCACTGTGCAGGAGGAAGGGAGAGACTTGTAGGTAAGAGGAATTGGTTGGTGGGGACCCGCACTCTGTCATGCAGCAACCTGGCCTTTCCTCTTAGGGGGAACAGCTAGGGAATTAGCTGGCTGGAGGTGTTGGAGGCAGGGCCATGAGCTCAGGGAAAGAGGGAAGTTCCAGCTCCAGGTGTGGCTGGGATCACCCAGGGAGCAGAGAGCAAGGGGCGTGAAGAGGAGAAGTTCAGTGGTGTAGCCAACAGAAGAGCTTTGGAAAGCAAAAATGTACTTTTTATGTAAAGGAGGATGGAAGGAAAGAAGGAAGGAAGGAAGGAAGGTGGGTAGGTAGGTAGGTTGAAAGGTATTGCCACTGAAATGGGTGATTTCACAGCAAGTTCAAGTGTTTAGCTGCCATATGGTGTCCCCGGGGGGTGGGGAAAACCTTGCAAATGCCCAGAAAGAACTCTGATCTCAGGAAGTGAATTGTGGGGCAGTTTATAGCCAGTGAGCTCCTTAGATAATTCTGAAATCAGTGTCTTTCTAGAATGTGCCTTTAGGACACATGGTATTATGGTTTGGATGTAAGGTGTCCCCCAAAAGCTCACATGTGAGACAATGTGAGCAGGTTCAGAGGGGGAAATGATTGGGTTGTGAGAGCCTTAACCCAAACAGGGAATTAATCACCCGCTGGGATTGAGCTGTAATTAAAGGCAGGTGGGATGTGGCTGGAGGAGATGGGTCATTGTGGGTGTGGCCTTGGGGTATTTTTGTATCTGGCAAGTGGAGTCTCTCTCTCTCTCTCTCTCTCTCTCTGCTTATGGATCATTATGTGAGCCACTTTCTTCTGCCATGATGTTCAGCCTGACCTTGAGCCCTGAGGAGTGGACCCAGCCTGGTCTTAGATGGACTGAGCTCCTAAATAAACCCTTCTTCCTCTATAGCTGTTCTGGTTGCATCTTTAAGTCACCCAACAAAAAAGCTGGCTAAACACAGTTATGGGATAACTGCTAAAGCACTAGTAGCGTCAGGGAGTAGGTTTGGAGTCGGTCTG
The DNA here is from genome assembly GCF_045843805.1 of Urocitellus parryii. Classification (NCBI taxonomy): domain Eukaryota; kingdom Metazoa; phylum Chordata; class Mammalia; order Rodentia; family Sciuridae; genus Urocitellus; species Urocitellus parryii. The sequence continues at coordinate 178,717,239 of NC_135534.1, read as the reverse complement.
GGTTTCTAGTTCTTGCTTTTCTGGAATTTTCTGGGTTCTCACTCTCCTCTCTGGCAACATAGAGCTAAAATTAGAGCCATTTATGGTTGGGTCCCCTGGGACACACTTTTAAACATGTGTAAGTTGTTATTGTGAAACTTTTTGAAGTCTATTCTGATTGCTATAAGTTCTCTGAGATACATCCTCCTCTGACTAAAAGCCATTTGGCTACACTTGGAAACAAAAAAAGCCTTGAAACAGATATTTTTTCAGCAGCAAGACTGGCTGCCAGCATCAACTTCAGGCCCAATTGAACACTTCGATTTAAGACTCCGGGCTCTGCCCTGAATAGCTGCATGGCCTCGGGCAAGTTAACTTCTCATCTGTGAAATCCCATTTTTCCTTAGTAAAATAGGGGGTTGGGCTACATGGCTTCTGAGGTCCCTTCCAGCTCATTTGGTTCCTGATTTTTGTAATTGACTGAACCTTGGGTTGAGGGGACAGAAACCAAGGAAAATGGACATGGGACTCCACAGATGGTCAGCCAGGTAACCTTTCAGGATACCCTGATGGTGCTCATCTGTACCTGTCCTGCCTGTGTGGTCACCTCTGGGGACAGGGCAGTCACTAACACAAAAGAGCCTTGCTCTGTTTAAATACTCAAATAGGTGGTATAGCCACAAAGCCCTCCAAATGTAACACTCACACGAATGTTCAAGATGATTCCTGAATTAGCTAGAAGAATGGACAAGAGGTAGGAAAGTAGCTTGTCCCGACTCTCTCTCTCCTTTTCTTTTTTTTTGGTCAGGGATTGAACTCAGGAGCACTCAGCCACTGATCCACATCCCCAGCCCTATGTTGTATTTTATTTAGAGACAGGGCCTCACTGAGTTGCTTAGTGCCTTGCAGTGGCTGAGGCTGGCTTTGAACTTGTGATCCTCCTGCCTTAGCCTCCGGAGCCTCTGGGATTATACGTGTGCACCATGGCGCCCGGCCCCAACTCTCTTGATCCCCTTTACCACCCTAAACTCTGAAAGTAGCAGCCTGTTTCTTGGGCACAGGGGACTGCCCTTCCAGCTTCTCAATCTGGGACCCAAAGGCAGGCCTTCAAGGGCCAGGTGTCCATCTGTAGGCTGAATGAGGCCACTGAGGACAGGTGACAGCTTTTCCGCTGCTTGGCCTCTGGTCTTGGTAGCTTATTCAAGGAGGAAGCCCAGGAGTCAGGATGGGCTCAGAGCATCAGGTAGGCCTCTATAATTGGCCTATTGGTGGCTGAAGCTGAATCCCACATCCTTTTGGCCAAGATGCCTCATCCTGGTCAGTGGAACAAAACCCAGAGCCCATGAAGCAAAGAAAGTGTCTGATGAAGGTCCATGTTTCTCCCCGCAGCCCTTTCTCAGGAAAGGGGACTTCACCCCTGCCACCTTAGTGTTGCCCATCCTCACATCTGGTTCCCAAGGCCAGGGGATCGCCACAGTCTTAGAATTCCCTTCCTTGTGGTCTCCCAGCGGGTTCGGCTCTCCAGAAGAGAGTCCACAATCCAGAATCTTCTTCGGAATCCAAACGAGAGGTTCAAGTCTGAGGCCGAAATGCATGCTTGTTGGCTGACTGAAGGAAGGCATGAGCTGGAGAGCCAGCCGTCTTAGAAGCACAGGTATTGATATCGTTGAACTCAAAGCTTACAATCCTCAGACATAAGCATTGTCATCCCTGTTGCATGAATAGGGAAACTGAGGCAGGAGCTTACATAACTTGCCCCAGATCACACAGAGAGCAAGTGGAGCAGGATTTGGACCCAGGCTGGTAACTACCAAGACTCCACTTTGAGTTAACCCAGTGTCACCCCGATTTCCACATTCTTGTTGTAATAATAGCTCTTTGAGATACATTGCACATAGCATATAATTCACCCATTTCAAGTGTATAATCTAACGGTTTTTGGTACACTCAGAGTTGTGCAGCCATTATCACAATCAATTTAAGAGCATTTTCATCACCCCCAAAAGAATACCTTATAGCCATGAGCAGTCAATCCCCGCTGCCCCTGTCACCCCAGTGCCTGGCAACCACTGGGCTACTTTCTTTGTCTTTGGATTTGCCTTTTTCAAATGGTTCCTGTAAGTGGAATTGTTATAGTTTAGATATGAGGAGTCCCCCCCAAAACTTCTATATTAAAGCAGGAATTTGGGGTGTGAAATGATTGGATTGCGAGAGCTGGAACCTAATAGGTCCCTCCTGGTTTGAATGGACTATTGGTGGTGGTAGTGGGGTAACTGTAGACAGGTGGAGCATGGCTGCAGGAGGTGGGTCATGGGGCCCAAGCCCCGGAAGGGTGTGTCTTCTCTATGGGCCCTTCCCTTATCTCTGTCTGCTTCTTGGCTGCCAAGAGAGCTGAGCAGTTTAACCGCATGCCCTTCACCATGATGTTCAGTCTCAATCAGGCCCAGAGCAATGGGTCGGCCAACCATAGGCTGAACCTCTGGAACCATGATCCAAAATAAACTTTTCCTCCTTGAACTTGTTCTTGTCGGGTATTTTGGTCACAGCTTTGCAAAGCTACTGCCACAGGAATGACACAATACATGGTCCTTTGCAACTGGCTTCTTTCACTGAACAAGTTTTCAAAGTTCATTTCTAGATCTTTGCCCATGGTCCCGCTGCCCGCACTGCCCCTTCTTCTGGTTGGCAGGGAGCGTTCTCTCTGTTCTTCTCCATGGCCTCTACAAGCAAGTCCTGGCTTCTCTGCTTAAGACATGTCCCCTGCTCAGGTTTTGGATGATTTGATGAGATGAGAATCCAGGTCACTATATATTATGTGCTCTTTGGCAGATACCTTAAGCTCTCTGAGTGTCTCTTTGTCTGTGAAATGGGCACAAATCAGCTCCTGGTTCTTGAGGTTTCTCTGAGGCCTTAAGGAGAGAATTGACTAAATACATTTCTTCCAGAGCCATGCACAGTGGCACACGCCTGAAATCCCAGCTGCTCAGGAGGCTGAGGCAGGAGGGTCCCAAATTCCAAGCCAGCCTCAGCAACTTAGCAAGACCCTGTCTCAAGAACTGAAAAGGGTTAGGGAATGTAGCTCAGGTGGCAGAGTGTCCCTGGGTTCAATCCCCAGTGCTGCACATCCCCCACACACACAAAAAAAAAAAAAAAAAAAAGAAAAAAAATGTCCCTCCAGTGTGTGACTGGCCCATGGCACTGAAAGAATATGGATTTGATTCATCTGAGGTTTGCCTTCAAAACTCAGAGGCACCTCTAAAGCCATAGTTTGAAGTGATTGACAAGGAATGGTTAGGACTGACTGCAGGACGGTCACCTTGTTATCTCCTTTGACTCAGAAATCTGGTGAGGGGGGTGTCAGGGCCACTCCCAGAGAAGAGGCTCGGGATCTTCCCCAAGAACCCCAGGAAGAAGTGGCAGAGGCAGTTCCTTTGTGAGCCCACATTTGCTCTGTCCCGGGGTACCCTGGGCCTGACCAGGTCTGAAGACACCCTGCCATTGGCAGGGAGAGGAGGAGCCACAGGCCAGCAGTGTGGGTGCTGGGGTCTCCCAAGCAGCCTGAGCCTGGGGCGAGGTGTTGGGAGTCTGAGCTTTCCTTCCCTGAGCAGGTGAGTGGAGATGAAGGCTGGTCGGGGGCAGGGAGAGCTGGTGACGGAATGGAGGGCCAGCATCCCTTTGCTTGGCCCTCAGCATGGCCCCTGGGGTGTGGGCTAACTTCAGGACTCTGCAGAGGCCTGGGCTGGGCCTTCACATGTGGCCTGGGAGTGTGTGCTGCCCTGGGGCACACGGTTCCCAGGTGGTGTTCTGGCTGCACGCTGAAGCTCTTCCAGGGTGGAGGCAGCCAGGAGGGGCTGGGAGGAGGGCTCAGTGTCATTGACCAGGCTAGGTGAGGAAGGAAGGTGGGGTTCCACATTGTAGAAAACCCAGCGGAGAACGGCTGACCCCTTCCTCGTGTTTCCCGACCCATATCTATGCAGAGACTGGAATCCAGAGGGGGAAAAGCCCTTGCAGGGCTCCTGCAGAAAACCTGACAGGCTGCCTGGCCAGCTCCAAGCTCCGGTCTGACCCACTGTTTATTCTCAGTGCCCAGCCTCGGCACCCCATGGCTTCCCCCTTCCACCCCAGCTGCCAGAGACTCTCTGCGGCCTCCTCTTCCTCCTGTTCCCCAGCGACAACTCTCTTCCTCCCTCCCTTCCTCCGCTCTAACTCTCTCTTTGTTATAACCACCCGCCCACCTTTTGTTTAACATCTCATTTCTTTTCTACTGGAAGACAGTATTTGAACAATTAGGATAATTGAAGTTTTCTCCCCCACAATTCTGGCCAAAATGTATCAACTTTTCAAGGAACTGGGGAAGAACATTAGTGTCCCAGTGGAGGCCTGGGTCCCTAGGTTGGTTCCCTGGAACCCTGGCAGGCTGTGAGGGTAAAGTGTCTGCTCAGCCTGCATCCTCCAGGACAGCCCCCACCCAAGAGCTGCACATCCGAGGCCTGCCGGCCGCTGCCAGCCTGCACTGGCTGCTTGAGGTCCTGGAAGCTGGGGCTCCACAGTGCTCAGGTCAAGTCCGATTCCTTCCTGCTCAGAGCCCTGGCCATCCCTCTCCTGCTTGCAGGCTGCACCCCTGCTGTTTCCCATCATCCTCTGCTCTCCAGCGGGATCTGCACATCTCTGCACCTGCCGTGCAGCTTACAGAGAAGCCCACTTCCCCTGCAAGGCCTGGAAACTCACAGAATGGCTCTGTGCCTCAGGTTCCCCAGCAGGAAAATGGACAAGAAGAGGACTGTAGGAGGCAGAATAGTGGCCCTGAAGGTGTCCACTCCTGATCCCAGAGGCTGTGAATGTTACCCTTCAAGGGAAAGGGACTGTGCAGGTGAGACCAAGTTAAGGAGCCAGAGCTGGGGAGATGCACCTGGACTATCGAGGTGGGTTCCTGAGAAGGGGGCAGGAGGGTCCGAGTTGGAGGAGGGTAGCAGTGGAGGGCGGGGCGGGATCCCAGAGATTGGAAGATGCTGTTCTGTTGGCTGAGAAGAGGGAGGAAGGGGCCCAAGCTGAGGATTCCAGGCCACATTTAGAAGCTGGAAAAGGCAAGGGAACCGTTTTGCCCTCAGAGCCCCCAGAAGGAATGAGCCCTGCTGACACCTTGCTTTTAGCCTCCATGCCCTGAGACCATGTCGGACTTCTGACCTCTAGAATTGCAAGATAATCACACATTTCTGTTTTGTTTTGTTTTGTTTTTAAAGATTCTTCTTAGAATAGTTTTAGATTCATAACAAAATGGAGAGGAAGCTACAGAGGAAACCTGTACTTCCCAGTCTCCACATGGACATGCCCTCCCTGATCAGCAACAGCTCCCCCTCCCCTACCAGGGCACACTTGTTATAGCAGATGAACTTACACCAATACGTCATTATCACCCAGAGTCTGTAATTTACATCCGGGCTACTCTTGGACATTCCGTGGATTGAGATGTAGGTGTAATGGCATGTATCCACCATTATAGTATTTTGCAGAGTAATTTTATTTCCCTGAAAATTCTGTCATTTATGTTGTTTTTAAGCCACTATGTTTGGGGTGGTTTGTTACAGAGCCATGGGAATTCAATACAAGTCACTACCTCCTAGGTGATTGTGACAGGTGCTTGGAAGACTGCCTGGTCCACAGGTGCTCAGTGTACCTGGTCCACAGGTGCTCAGAGTTATCATTATCATCACCATCACCATCATCGTCATCACCACATCTCATTTAGAGCTCAGTCTTCCACCTGAAACTGCACGCTGCTCTCTGCCCTCCACCCAACCCTGTCACTTGGTGGGTTTCTGCCCTTTCTGGACACTCTGTAGACCTCACTCCTGGCAATGCTTTTGACTCCTGCCTCCCCAGCCTGGAGCCAGACCACTGTCTGCACCTTGCACGGGAATTTTCTGTTCTTATGCTCATCTCGTCTCCCCCAACATCAGACCCTTTATTCATTCAACAAATATTCCTCAAATGTTTCCATTCTTAGTGTGGGCATATATTTCACAAAAAGAGAAAAGCTCTGGTCTCATGGAGCTTACCTCCTGTTCTAGTGAGGGGAGACAGACAAGCAAAGAAATGGATGGATTGCATAGCTGGCTAGAAGGAACATGGGGAAAACGGAATCAAGCCGTGGATGGGGAGTGGTGGGGGAGGGGTATTGTAATATTTTGAAGTATAACCAGGAAGCCCTCACAGAGGAGGTGACATTGTGCAAAGACTTGGAGATGAGGGACTGAGCCATGTGGACATGGGGCAAGAGCCTTAGAGACAGAGAACGTGGCAAGTTCTTTGCCTTTGCCCTGAGTCTTGGTGTTTGCTATAGGTTGAAGTGCAGCCCCTAAAAGGATATGCCCGAGTCCCAAGTGCTGATATCTGAATGTGACCTTGTTTGGAAACAGGGTCATTGCAGTTGTAATTAGTTAGGGGAGGTCCTAGTGGAGTAGGGTGCAAAAGAGGGTGCCCCTACTCCACCCTTCCAAGGAGAGTAGAGGAAACAGGCAGAGACTCACGGAGTAGAAGGCCCTGGAACAACAGAGGCTGAGATTGAAATGGTGCATCTATAAGCCACGGAACACCAGCAGCCATCAGAAGGGCCTGGAACAGTTCTGCCCTAGAGCCTCCAGAGAGCACGGCCCTCCCACATCATGATCTTGGATTTCTAGCTTCCAAAACCATGAGAACATAAATTGTTGTCGAAGGCTCTTGGTTGTGGCCATGGCTACAGCAACACCCTGGGAACTTGCATGAGGGACAATGAAGAAGCCAGCGTGCTTGTCACGTGAAGGGTGACATTGAGAGGCATCTCAATTATTGAATGAATAAGGGATCTGATGTTGGGGGAGATTAGATGAACATAAGAACAGACCCAGGGCAGGTCTCAAGGAGCTGAGGCCTCTGCAAATCTTTGGCTCTGACTCCAAGTGAGAGGGGCTGTCGTGGTCTGGCAGATGACCCCAGGCAGAGTGTCCCGAGGACAGGTCATCTGGGTCTGGGTCATCCTGACTCCTAGCCACTTGCCCAGACCTTGCCACGTCCCTTGCACTGAGCAGACATGGACGGCTCTCCTGCCTCCCTGTCGTGGCTATGGGTTCTGGTTTGGTGGTTACAAAATATGTATTGTAGAGGGGAAAAAGGAAGGCTGATCGGGTTCTTGGAACATGAAGGATGCTCTAATGATTGTAATACTGGATCATCGAAGGCATACATTATTTACTTGAGATGCCTACAAACACTTTGTGTGTGGCAAGATGTACTTTTGGTTTTAAAACCTTATAGTTGGTTATTTTGTATCTTGATTAAAAAAAAAATAGTGCATTTTTCGTGCCAGGCCCTGAGGAACTGACTTTCACATCCTCAGCGTGGTGTCGATGAGCTTCCATTCTTCTCCCCGAACCTCTCAATGCCGGATATTTGTAGGCACGTTAGTACAGGGAAGCATCGATTTTTGCCAAGCCCAATGTGCCTTCTCTTTGAGGAAATGAAAATCATGACAAATGAAAAGTCATTTTTCAAAGTGACTTTGATTCTTGGAGTTTGTGATTGAAAAATGAGGCCTGGGAGACGGAACCCTAGTTTTGGGTGCTAATTATTTGGCTGCATTTATGAAGCACCTTTCTACAGACAGAGCCCTCAGTGGGCCCACGGAGTCGAAGGGCGCACTGGGTGCTTTGATACCACAGAGCTTTGTGGTTCTCGGGACCTCTGTGTTCTCACGATGCTGGGAACACAAGCGTCCTGCCGAGGTGAAGGGTCCACGTTTCATCATGCTAAGTGGGTAGCAGGTTCAACAAGCTGTCTCTTTCCTGGGGCCACATAATAGATGCCAGGTCTGTCCAGATTTGGCTGGACACTCAGAGGACTGAAATAAGCGACAATGCATCTTCTTGGGGCAGAATGGAGGGAGAAGATGATGCTCGGGAAGCAGAACGTGATCTGGGAACATCTGGACCAGCTGGTGACCTCAGCCAACCTGTTCACCTCTCTGAGCCTCCCGGATCCCTCTCTAAAGCGGGCATAAGCATCCCATGCTGCCCTCCCTGGCCGCTGTGCATTCCTCCAGGAGATAATGGAGAAAGTGCTTTAGGAATTGTCAAGGGCTCTTCATGAACTGAGGGTAATTGCTGTGCAGATGAGAGCTTCGATGGTAGAGACTGTAATTTCTGCAACACTAATAACAATGACAGCTTTTTAAACACAGAACCATGACTGTGTGCCCACCAGGGTACCTAGCGCTTCCCGGGGATGATCACGTGTCAGGCCAACGAGGGCCCTGAGTTCGGTACTTATGTTAGCACACCCATTTACAGATGAGGACACTGAGGCTTAGAGATGGGGCGTTATGTGTGGAAGGGTGCAAATCTAGCAGAGTGGAGTTTAAACTGGGGTCCCCAGATGAGCTAGCGCCAACTCTCCATTTACAGATGGAGAAAGCATCTGTAGGGCTCAAGCCCAACTCCAGGGTCCCTTCTACCTTGCCAGATCATCATCTACCCTGTGCCTGCTTGCCCTGGGGGCACACCTTTCCCCCAGGCTGTTTATAAATCAAGGATCAGGATGGCAAAGAGACAAGGACAGGCAAATGTCATGTGTGAATTTTGTTTTTACTTTAGGATTTAAAAAAACATACATTTTTGAGTAATTGGGAAATTATAAATATGGATTTATTTTGGGTAATATCTTGGGTAATAATATTATACAAATATTCCTTTTTAAAAAGTATACAGTAGGAGCAGGGTGCAGTGGTTCATGCCTGTAATCCCAGCAACTCAAGAGGCTGAGGCGGGAGGACTGTGAGTTCAAAGCCAGCCGAGCAAAAGTAAGGCGTTAAGCATAACTCAGTGAGACCCTGTCTCTAAATAAAATTCAAAGTAGGGCTGGGGATGTGGCTCAGTGGTCGAGTGCCCCTGAGTTCAATCCCCAGTACCCACCCCCTAAAAAAGTATATAGTAGGAACTAAAGGGGAGTGTCCCTATTTTTAGGAAATATACCCCAAAGTATAGGGGTGAAGTGGTCTTATATTCACAAACCACACTCAAATAATTCAGGGAAAATAGAGAAAGTGAAAGAAGCATATATGGGAAAATTTAAAAAAAATTTTTTTTAAGTTCTAGATAGACACACAATATCTTTATTTTTTTGTATGTGGTGCTGAAGATTGAACCCAGTGCCTCACACAAGTGAGGCAAGCACTTTACCACTGAGCTATAGCCCTAGCCCGGGAAAATATTAATGATTGGTGAATAGATAAAAAGTCTATGAGTTTTTGTTGTATGGTTCTTTCAACTTTTCCATGGATTTGAAACTTTTAAAATAAAATGTAGCACTGGTTAGGGAGAGATGGTCATTTGCTGACCATCTTTTATGAGCCAGGCTCTGGGCCAGGCATATACAGAGCTATCTTCTTTGTTTCTCACAGCCTCTCTGTAATATAGGTGTTGTTATCCCCATTTTGCAAATGACTGAACAAAGTACAGAGAGGGTGGGTGGCCTGCAAAAATCACACAGTAGGTGAGTGGTGAGCCAGAGTTTACAGACAGGTCTGTGTGAAGCTTTGAAAGCTTTTGACTAACCCACAAATGAACCTTCCTCCCTCATCTGTCTGGAGACTCTTCTTCTCCTGTCTTTTCCACAATGGGCATGCATACAGAAATAACTTTTTATATCTCAACAGGAACTCTAAAGGGTTCGTTAAAGGGTCCTCAATTAGAAGCATGGAAAAAAGGAACTCTGAGTATCAAAAGTTTTATCCACAGGCAGGAGACCCCTCAAGAAGGAGAGTTCTGGAAAACTAAATGTTGACATTCGTCACTGCAGGAGTGCCGATTTCAAAAGGCGCTTTAAACCAAAATTGACTCCACAGAATTAATTCAGTATTGAAAAATCAGGCTTGGATTCTGATGAATATCAAGTCTTCCGATATTTATCGACTTGGGTAAATGTCGGCATTTTCCACCCAGAATTAAAATAATAGATTGTGGGAGCTGGACAGGACCTCTGAGGTCATCCTGTTCCCCCTAACATCTCTTTCTGGCTCTGCGGGACGGGACGTTGCTGCTGTACTGTTCAACTCTCTCTTCTCGAACAGTGTTTAGTTTTACAAATCTCTCTCAAATCTTGGTTCCGCAGGCACAAGATCTAGTTAATATTTTATTTTTTAAAGAGGAGAGCCAGGCGAGGCTGAGATAAAGCCTGTGACTTGAGAGAGAAGGAAACCAAGAGGAGGAGGGGAGGAGCCTGCCTGAGGTCACAGAGCTGGGGACCGAGCTGGGGCCACACTCCCTGTCCAGTCAAGCTTCTCTGAGTCCTTCCGTCTTGGGCAAGCAAAAAGGAACAGGTGAGCAATGTTCTGTTCACCTCAGTGTGGTGGCAAGGTGGGAATCATGATCAACAGATGTTAACTGGAAAGAGGAGAGAGGGAGAGAACAGAAAGACAGAGACAGAACACAGAGATAAAGACATGCACTCGGAGAGGTGGGGTGCCATGCAGATTCTTCATTTAAAGGAAGCATCTTCCGGATAAATGCAGAACATGCCATTAAATTAGATATTATTGTTCCATTCCAGTGTGCTTTCACATGCCTAATTAACTACTGCACACAAACCCTAACTATGATGGAACAGTCCCACAAAGTCAAGATGACGCAAAAGTACAAGACTGGTAATTATGCAGAGTGTGGGTCCCCTTCTGAGGGCACATGGTAAAGCCATTCAGAGGAGCCTGTGGAAGAAAGTGGGTGCCCTCGCTGACCTCTGCGACCAGAGACTGGAGCGGCAGGATCTGTTAGCCCTGGGGCCTGGCCGCTGTGGGGACATAGGCCTCTGACGCAGGTAAAAGTCACGTGTCTTAATGATGCAAGACCAGGGATGACAGCCACTACTTTTGAGCACTTCCTGTAGCCCAACCCCAGGCTATTTTTTTTTTTTTGGTGCCCTTTTTGTCCACATGGACAATACAATTGGATGGATTGGGTTTTATAGATGAGGAAGCGGAGGTTCAGATCGGGAAGGGAACTTGGTCAAGGCCACACAGCCTGCAGCAGCGGGGCTGGGCTAGGTGCAGGTCTACTTGGCCAGTCGCCCACTCTGGGTCCCTCCGTTCTTACACCTGCAGGATTGAAGTTTGCCAAGAGTGTTTGAACACCCTTCCTGTTCTTGCCAAGGCTGTTCCTTCGGCCTGAAGTCCTTGCCAAGTCACTCTAGGTCCAGGCAGAATCCGTGGCCCCTGAACCACACTGAGTCCCCCATGGCCCTGTGCCCGCTGTGACTTCAGCTACGGGTTTACTGAAGTGCTTTTGTGATGATGAACTGTCTCTGTGTCCCAGATTCACTGCAGGAGAGGTGAGGACTTCCGTGTTCTTGAGTGGTCTCATCAGGAATCAGGGTGAGGCGACTACACGGGAAGCTGTGTCCCCATCCCCCGCCGTCCTCCCACGCGGGATCTTGGGTCCCTGTGTGGGCCTTGTGCTGTCTTGTGCTTTCATCATGATTCAGTGAGCACAGGAATGTAACTATGGGACAGGCACCAGAAACTCAGCAGTCCTTGGGCCCCAGATCAAACAATGCCACCCCTCCTTCAGGCTGTCTTTGTGGCCCCTTCCTCTGCATGTCCCCAACTCCTTTTTGACTCTCTCACTTCTCAGGCTGCCTTTTGTTTCTCTATGCCCATGTTAACTCACTGACCAGACCCTCCCCTCCTCCAGGAATAGCTGGTTCTCACTTACCCTGGGACCGCGGGGATGCTACCCAGGGCTGTCTCCCGAGCGTGTTTGGTCTGTGGCATGGTTTAGTATTCAGACATGCGCGTGTCTGGCAGAAACTTGCGATCGCGCGTCATAAAGAGGATTTATTGTGGGGAGCTGGAAGCTGTTTACATGCAACACGGCACCTGGTGAAGATGCTGGGTCTCATTGGCACCTTCTGAGTGTGTGTGGAGGAGAGCGGGTGGTAGGTACCTGGGAAGCCCGGGGCGCGGATTTATGCTGTCAGAGAGATTGCAATGCACAGTTCTGTATTTGGAGGGCAAGACAATTTGAAAATGCCTAAATCAGCAACTGCAGTGTTAGAAAGTAACAAATAGGTTCATACGCCAATACCTTGGGTATCTAGAGCATGCCTCATCTGCTCGGCACCTGGCCAGGAAAGTGCGCGTTGAAGGAGAAGGTCGCCAGGAAGACGGCCAGCTCCGGGCTTCACTCGGTGCCTGGCTGTACTCGTTTTGTGCACTCGTCTCATCAGCAAAGCGTTAGATCTGATCTCTGGTCTATAGCAAATCAACCCATTAGGGATGTCTGTGTAGGGATGAGGGAGGCACATTGACAGCAGCAAGAAGCGACAACTCACCATCCAACCCACAGGTTGGCTGGCGGTAGGGGATATATCAAGAAGATCTAAGGATTTAAAAAGCACTTTGGGAAACTAGGATGGAGGGCGCAATGTCATCTGACAGCCCCTACCTTTGTGTTCATCCATTTCTGTCACTGTGACAAAATACCTGAGGTATCAACTTGAAGGGAGGGGCTGGAGTTACAGCTCAGGGGTAGAGCACTTGCCTGGCATGCATAAGGCCCTGGGTTCGATCCTCAGCACTGCATCAAAATACATGAATAAAATAAAGGCATTGTGTCCATCTACAACTACAAAAAAAAATAAAAAAAAAAGAAGAAGGGGGGTTTACTTTGGTTTCTAGTTTCAGAAGAGATTTCAGTCCATGGTCACTTGTTCCTGTTGCTTTGGGCCACGGTCCATCCTGGTGGCCAGGAAAGCAGAGAGACAGGAAGAGACCAGGGTCCCAACATCCCCCTCAAGGACAAGCCCCCAACGACCTAACTTCCCTCCGCGAGGCCCCACCTCCCAGTAGCACCTCAGTCTGGCAACCAAGCCTTTAGTTTGAGGGACATTCCAGCTCCAAGCTTCAGCCACCTTCCGGGGGCTTCATGAGGGGGCTTCCTTGTTCCTGGTGGGGACATGGCTTTGCTTTCAAAACCATCTGTTGGCAAGTCACTTAACCTTTCCGAGTCTCAGTTTCCTTATTTGTAAAATAGAAAAGGCTTATTGAGCTTTGACGTGTCACACACTGTTCTCAGCTCTTCACACGTGTGAACTTTAATCCTACGATCTTCTATGAAGGATGCACTATTTGTTAGCGCTAAGAAGCTGAGGTGCAAAGCAGATGCGAACCCGCCTAAGCTCCTGCTCATAAAGCCACAGAAATGGGTCCGAGGCCAGGCAGCCAGGCTCCAGAGTCACGCTCCTGACTGTGTCTCCTATTCTGGGAACAGTAGCCCCCTTCCACCACAAGCTTTTGGAGAGTGAATTTAAATATGAGTGAAGGGGCCCAGCATCGTTCTGTGGGCACCGAGGGGTCTGAATGGAAGGATCTGGGCTGGGTACAGGACCCTTTGTGTAGCAGGGAGACCACGGTGCTTATTCCTGGAAGGTGAGACTGGGGGGAACAGGGAACCTTCATTTCCCATTTTGTATATTACTGTATTGAAATTTTCTACAAATGTGTTCCCTTAGCAATTTAAAAAATGTTCTTGAGGGAAAAGAGAAAGAATTATAAACAACAAGACCTTGTCTGAAGCCTGTGGGATGCCTAAATGTAGATTGCATTTTTTAAATGAGTCTATTGGAAAGGACGTGCAGGTTGTCATATTTAAAGCCACGTACTTCAATGCGTGGTGTCCAAAAACATTTGGAATCCTGTCACGGGCCCCGCTGTGGACGTGACCTGTCGCTATGCCGAGATGGGTTGCGTCTGTCGCCGTTCCTCAGGACTTGGTTTGGAACTGGGTATCCAGGTTCCTACGTGGACAGTGGTGATGTGCTCTGGGGTGTCCTGTGCCCTGCTGGGGACTGTTGCTCAGTGGTGGATTGGACATTGGCTCTGCCTCTGGAGGTTGTTGGGGAAGACAGAGGTGACCCAGTGGCCCAGAGCTGGCCCAAGGGACACGCCTTGGAGTGACCGGCTTTGATGGAGGTCTCTGGGAGGTAGCGTATCATTTGAACCTAGGAGGAGAAGGATTTTAATAGAAAAGAACACAGGATGAGAGGCTGTTCCAGACTGAAGGAATAACAAGGGCAGGGAGAAGGTCCACTGAGCCTGAGAGTCCATTCTGGGCATTGAAATCATGAAGCCCTGCATTAACAAGAGCCAGGCCCTGGATGTGGTGGGTGTCGCCTCTATTTCTGGTGGAGTTCTGCAGGGCTAACCCTCATCTGTGCCTGCTGCCTTATCTCCTTCCTTGCTCCCTCCATCCCTCCCTCCTCTCTCCAACCTCCCCTCCTCTTTCTCTCTTCCTCCTGTTTTTATGGTCCCCAAGATTTGCTTCATCAAGTACAATAAGACTCAGCCATGGAGACGACTGTCCTGAGGGAGGGAGTTTTTATGCAGTTTCCTAGAAGAGGAGGTATCATCCCACACTGGGCCATGGGGAGATCAAAGGGTCACCCCACTCAGGGCCACCGAGGAGGAGGCAGGGCAGAGGGGCGAGGGGAAATGTGGGTGAGAACTTCATTGTGGTTTTCACAGAAAGGAATGGAAGCAGCAGGGCGAACTGGCTTAGGCATGACTTATTTGAACAACTTGCGTGGCTCTGAGGCACAGGACCTGTCCCTGGTTGGCTGGCCCTGGGGTGATTGGGGCAGGTGGATGGTGGCCCAGGGTATGGGAGCCTATACCAAAGGAGGTGGGATGTGGGATGTGGGCTGGGGGTTGGTTGGTGGGGTATAAAAGACTCATAAGCAGTTGTTTACTATCTTAGGACTCGCTAACCCTGGGACGGGGTCCCTCCAGGGTGGGCAAGGACACAGGACATTAAGGCATCAGAATACCAAAAAAAAAAAAGGACATGGTTAGTCCTCCCTGCCTCCCTCCCTTCTTGCCTTCCTTTCTTGCAACTTTAAAACACAGCACACACTATTTCAAACATACCCCCCTCAAAAACAAACAAAAAAACAAACAAGCAAACAAACAAACCAGTGTACCTGTAGGGCAGCTTATACCTATACTCAATTTGGAAAACGTGTCTGTTTTCCTCTTATTTTTCAAAGAAGGAATTATGCAGAGAGCTCTGCTCCCTTCCTTCCCATCCCTCCCCTCTTCCCTCCACAGAAATAACAGCTATCTGAAAGACAGTTATATCTTTTCGTGTCTCTATTTTTATATTTTACTGCAGATGTACACATCCATAAACAATCCATAGTATTTTTAAGCTTTATGCAAACATCACACTGTATGTAACATTCTGCAGCCTGTTTTGCTTTATGCATTTTAGTTTGCCTTTTCCTAGGTGGCTTTAATTGGTTTATGTTTAGTGTGATTACTGACATACTTCTACCATCTGATTTCGGGAGTTCCTTCTGCCACCCCTGTTTTCCTCTGTTGATGTGGTTATAACCTTAACATTTTAGCATACATTCTAAATTATATTTATTTATTTTTCTACTAAAATCCAAAGCTATTCAAAGTCTTTCTCTTTCTCTTATACTGAATCTGATAAGAATTGTAACAAAGTCTAGTGAATGATCCATTAATACTTGCTCTGTATTTCTTATTATGTCCCAGAATTTTGGTTCCAAAATTTCAAGTCATTATTATTTTTATCACTAATGATTAAATTTGCCAATGGATTTTACCAACGTATTTGCTTACCATTGTTTTTTGCACTCCATTCTTTCTGTAGAGTTCATTTCTTTTCTTGCCAAAGTCCGTACTTAGGCTGTGCTTAGTGTATATGGTGAAGGTCAAAGGTAGTCAACTTTAATTAACTTGATGTCATAAACTCTCCCTATTTTCTTTTCACTCTTGAGGAATAGTTTAGCAGGGTATAGAATTCTAGGCAAATAGCTATTTACCTTCAGAACATTGTCATGTGAATCTCTTGTTGTAGATGAGAACTCTCCTATCGAGTTATTGATTCTTTGTAGCTTCTCTGTCTTTTCCTGGCAGTGCCCAAGGCCCAGTCCCAGGATGAGTTTCCACTCACTTCTATCATATCCTTTTGTCCATATCAAGCAAAAGACCAGCCCAGATTCAAGATTTGGGGAAATAGACTTCACCTTTCAGTGGGAAGAGCTGTGACGTCATATTACCAAGGCCATGGGTACAGGAAAGGGGAAACAATTAGGTCCAGTTCAATCTGTCACTCTGTTTGGCTTTCTTGTCTTGCCGTCCTGAGCACAGCTCTGTCCTCATGAGCGGAGGTAGCTGTTCCCCACCTAATCTGCTCCACTATTGTTTTCAAATACTGAGCTTGGTTTTGGTCCCCCTTTGTAAGAATGTGGCTGTGGCCCTGCCTTTACGGGGGTTGCTGTGAGTCTCTCTTATCCTGGAGTTTTCTGGCCCACAGGTACCTCTATCTGCTTTGCACCCAGATCCCATCAGATCCACAGCTTCATCTCCATTTACTACATTTGTTTGTTTGTTTTTTTCCTTGAGGATTTCATCTTATTTTTGAATGACATTATTTTTCAAATTTTCTATTTTAGTATTTCAGCTATCGTTGCTGTGTATTTTGTACAATGGGGGTGGGGAGGAGACCTCAAATGTGCATTTAATTTGTGATCTCACTTTGGCTGGGATTCTTTGTTGACTTTCTTCCTAAAACAGTGCTTGTCACATTCTCCAGGACATTGTGACAGCACATTAGAATTTACATTATTGTGATAGTGAGGAAACAAAACAAAAACAGAGCCTCCAGGGCTTGAACGTGCCTCTACCTGGCCACAGGTGAGGTCGTTGCCTGGACACCTCTGGCAAGGCTGGCCCGCCACCTCTTCACCCATCTCTGCACAGCACTGTGTTTGCAGACAAGGCCCTTCCCCTTCAGCTGAGGCCTGCTACCCAGCAGCTTCTCTGGCATGTACGAGGGACTGTGGCTGGATCCTAGGCACCAGGGTGAGCAAGGGACAAGGTAGGCACAGGAGGTGGCAGTGCCAGACTATGCAAGCCTCCAAGGCCATGGGAGGACTTTGATCTTTTTGTTCTTGGTACCAGGGATTGAACCCATGGGGTACTAAACCACTGAGCCACAGACACAGCCTTTTTAAAAATTTTTTTATTTAGAGACAGGATCTTACTAAGTTGCTTAGGGCCTCTCTAAGTTGCTGAGGCTGGCTTTGAACGTGAGATCCTCCTGCCTTCGCTTCCTGAGTGGCTGGGATTACAGGTGCGCCACCTCGCCCAGCTGGGACTTTGATCTTGGTGCTTGTCTTCATCCTGGGCTGGGTGGCTGCTGGCTGGGGTTGGACGGGGACAGAATGGCCAAGTAGGGAGAAGGCAGGATGCGGGTGCTGGAGGAGGTAGAGAGACCAGGCATGATGCGGGGGATCTGAGACAGGAACGGAAGGTGGAGAGAAGGTGATGTCAAGGGGCGCCCTGTGTCCGATTGCCATAATTGCTGTGACAGTTACCACAAACCAATTGGCTGAAAACAACATGCTTTTTTTCTCACAATTCAGAGGCCACAAGTCTAAAATCAAGGTGTTTGCAGGGCCAGGCTCCCCCTGAGGGCCTCTGGAGGATTGGTCCTTCTCTCCTTTGTAGCTGCTGGAGGCTCTGCCCCTTCCTGAGCCCTGTCCCCAAGACTCCAGCCTCTGCCCACGATTGCACTGTCTCCCCCTTCGTCTGTCTGATCACTCACCTCCCTCGGGGGACTTCGGCCCACCTGGGTGTTCCAGGGTGCGCTTCTCCTCCCACAATCCTTGTGGACTGACATTTTGCCATCTGAGGCTGTGGTCACTTTCGCCCCGTGTAAGCTAACATTCCCAGTTCCAGGAGTTGGGCTGTGGACGTACCTTTCTGTGGGCCACCATTTGGCCACGGCAGTACTTAAGGACAGTGGTGATGTAAGCTGGCACTCATAGAGTGCTGACCGCATGTCAGGCTGTGTCCTAACCCCTTTGGGTGTCTGGACTCACTGAAATCCCAGGGCCACCTTAGGAGCGAGGCACTATTGTCATCCCCTTGATAGATGAGAAAACTGAGATGCAGAGAGGTCAGACGTGCCCAGTGTCACCACCAGGAAGCCATGGAGCTGGGATTTGAACCCAGGTGTCCGGCTCCTAACCAGCAGGCTGCACTGCCTCTCTGCACTAAGATGAGAACCTGATCAGAGGCTCAGGGGTGGAAGGGAGGACGGGAGTGTGGCGTAGGAGATAGTGAGCCACAACCCCCGAGGCTGCGTCTTCTCTTTCCCCGCCTCATTGCCAAGCACAGCCTCCGCATCCAGGTTTCTGAACCTGCCCTCTACCCTTTTAGCATGGGGGGAAATGTCTCCCAGCCTTCTTCAGAAACACCTGCCCTGCTGTCCAGCCTTCTTCCCTGAGGACTGGTTTTGGGCTCTCAATGGCCATGCAGACTTGTCGGGTAGCTGGAAGGCCATCACAGTGACATTCAGGAGATAAGGGCCTGGCTACAGGAACCCGAGGAGCCCAGAGCCCAGCACTGCCCCAGGCCACTCTCCTGAGGAGTGGAAGCCTGCAGGCTGCTGCCTGCCTGCCCTCGCCACCATCTTCTCCAGATGTCTGCTCACTACCAGGTGCCCATCTTGGAACGTCGCCTTCAACCCCGGTCCTGTTCTCTCCCTGTCTAGGGCTTAGGGCTCAGCTTACATCCAGCTGGGTTATGATTGGGAGCTGGTATGTGCTACTATGGGAAAAGTACCCAATTAAATGTCTGGAGAATCGTTCCCACCCTTCCTCCACTTTCACCTGAAATATGGGTAAACTGTGGACTGTGTGGGTGGAAGAGGGAGGGCACTTGGGGTGCAAGATGCTGGCAGAAGTTGGGGAGTAAAGGCAGAGGAGGGAGAAGATGGATTGTGTTTGGAAATACCAGTTGCAAGATGACTGATGTAGGATGCCGGAGGCGGGGTGGAGGGCAGATTCCAGGGCGTCTGGGACACCAGTTGGAAGGAAGGGAATGGCGGTTTTATGAGAAATGATTCTGTCGCAATTGCAGAGATTCTCTGCTGATGTAGTTGTTTGTACTCTTAAAAAAAAAAAAAGACCGATAGTAATTAATAAGAATGATAGTAGGTACCAGATCGCTGATGGTGCCGGGCGTGGTTCCAGGCTGTTTATCTGTATTTTCCCATTTCCACTGATGTTCCCATCCACTCTGGGAAGGTGGGTCCCATTATACCCACTTAGAGGGGCAGACATGGGATGCCCTGAGGTTAAGTGATGTGCTGCTTTCATGGCTCCTCTGCTGATATCACATGGTTTCAAGCCCAAGTTAAAGGAAGATTTGAAAGTGGCAGGGTGTCTGAGAGGCCCTCCTGGCCATGACTCCAAATAGCAGCGACAGCCTCTAGACCCTTAGCAGATCAATTATGAAAAGCAGAAGACGCCTGGCTCCTGGAGGAATCGCGAGACTGCTGATCCTCAGGCGGAGCTTGTGAGTTCCCCATCTCGTCCCCTTGGGCATCCCAGCGGCTCTGCACTGCAGGAGAGCCTGGAAACCAGAGAGGCGGACAGAAGTTGAGGTTCAAGTGATGCCTGTCCCGCTGCTGATCTGCCGCACAGCCCTGGGCAGTGACAGTTAGCACCAGCACCTCCTCGATGGGAGCTGTGGACTTACAGCCCCTGAGGCTAGGAGGGCAGATGCAGTTAGCTGCCTGACCTGGGACTGCTGCCTGCTGGCTCCCAACTCTGGCCATCCCTGCTAAGCCTTGACAGAGGAAGGGGACACTGCTGGCCTGCCACCTTCTGCAGTTCCTCATCTCCTCCCACATGCATGCCTTGTCTCCTGTTGACTGCTTTGGCATCGTTCAGGGTGAAGACACTGAGAGACCAGGAGGGCTGGGACCACGTCAGCCCTGGCTCTTCCACCCCCAGGTCCCGTGTGGTGACTGGCATGCAGTGGGTGCCCAATAATGATTCACTGGATCAAGGAAAGAATGATTGAGTCCTGGAGTCAGGAGAGCTGGATTGGAGCACCGGCTTTGCAGCCCTCGAGCCTCCGTTTCCCATTGGCACAGTGGATATGTTCTGAAAGTTAGAGACCATGGGGCAAGTCCAGGGGAGACGTGGGCATGTCCTTGTACACTGGAGAGGGCTTGATATAAAGAATCTTTATCACGAGCTCTATGTAGTTAGGACTAGTGTCCAGGAAGCAGTCAATAAATGCATATTTAAGGAATGACCTCCAGCAGTGGTTCTAGTGTCACCAGGCATTGGTCAGCCAATGAGCAGTGTCCGAGCGCCTGCTTTGCTCTGTGCCCAGCTTCTGCACACTGTGAGTGGAAGAGCAAAGCAGGAAAACCTGACCTCTTGGACCAAAGCAAGCCCTTGGAGCCTGAGGGTGTCAGGGGGCCATCTCAGCAGGGATGAGGGGAAGTGGGGGCACAGACCAACACCCTGAGAACTTTGGAGGGTCCACAGTGACCCCCAAGGAGCTGCAGTGAGTGCCTGTGTGTGTGAGGTGGGGGAGGGGGAGAGGCCATGCAGGCTCCTGTAGATGCTGGTACACACCGATCATCAGGGGTCCTTGTTAAAACTGGAGCAGCCCCAGAGATTCCAATTTTGTACTTCTGTTATAAAGCTTGGGAAGTGACATTTTAACAAGCCCCGAGGTGTTCTGATACCATGGTCTGTGCTTTCGAAAAGGACCACCCTGTGCCCTGGGCAAGCCTCTGGGCCCCAGCTTTTGGTTGTCAAAACCTAGCCAATCAGAGTTCCTTAAAAATGCACCAGAGACAGTAGCAGTCTCTCTGTATTTGCCTATTCTGGACCCCCTTTTTTTTTTAGGTTCATATGCGTGAAATGGGTGAATTGTATGTTACATGACTTGTATCTCAAAAAAGCAGTTTTTAACAGAAGCACAGAAAACAATGGAAGTGCACCAAACTGCATTCTCAGTGATATTTTCGAAAGGAACGGGGCATTATTTTTGCACACGTTGGCAGGAAGGTTCTTAGAGTTTAGCGAATCGGAGCTGAGGCTATGGCTCCACGCCGCTCTAATTATGGTCCCCGAAGCTCTCAGTGGGAAGTAAAAAAACCAGAATATTCTTTCTGAAGCTCTTGTGTGCTACCCTGGAAGGTCTGTTTTGCAAAATTAATCAGCTTTGGGCCAGTTTCGGATCCTGAATCGGTTGGGATTTCTGAGCCGTAGTTAGAGAAAACATGTTGGGGGAGAAGAATTTCTTCTTTTTATGTTCGTTTCCAGGGCATTAGCTTCATCCAGCCGATGTGCCAGGCCCAGAGGTGGGATACGAAACTCAGGGAAGTGATTCCTGCCGTTGAGGGAGGACCCCAAGTAGCAAACATACAGCTAGAATATGTAGGAGAGCCTGAGAAGTGTTGCTGGAAGGCTTCGTGAGGGTCTTGAGAGAGTAACCCCCACCCAGGGGAAAATGGATGAAAAATCAATTACAAAATCTCCAGGAGTAAACTGCTCCCTCAAAAGTAATTAGAAATATTAAATTCCTCCTCTCGCTAGCATGAATGAATGTTGGCCATTGAGGAAACACAGTGGGAACATCCCAGACCCAAACCTTGGCTTGCGAAGTCCACTCAGATGCTGATTGCAGCGGGCAGTGAGGAAGCTGCTGCAAGAATTATTTACAGCCTTCGGGGATCTTGTTTATCTCTCTGAAACAGGGAAGGCCTTGGCAAGTGAAATGAGGTGCTCCGTAGGAGACAGGGCAGAGAGAGCCGGGTATTTATTGACAGCCATTTCTCGGTTAGTCCAAACTTGCTGAGTGTCAGGTGTTATGAGCGATAATAATAATAACAACCACACGGGCCGCAGTCCCCAGGGATTGCTCAGTCCTGCAGTTTCATAGCCGCTGTCCTTCCGTCCCTCCTTATAGCCCTATAAGGCAGGTAGAAAAGGAACCACTGGGCTTGATAGGGGAGGACCCCGAGGTGGTCAGAGGTGAAGTGACTTGCACAAGGTGTTTTAGTGACCAAAAGACCCGACCAGAGCAATTTTAGAGGAGGAAAAGTTAACTGGGGCTCAAGGTTTTAGAGGTTGCAGTCCGTAGATGGCGGACTCCTTTGCTCTGGGCCTGAGTCAGGCAGAACATCACAGAGGAAGGGTGTGGAGGGGGGAAGAAAGCAGCTCAGGACATGGCACTAGGAAGGGGGGAGAGAGAGAGAGAGAGAGAGAGAGAGAGAGAGAGAGAGAGAGAGAGAGAGAGAGACGGATCGCAGGGACAAAATATAAGCCCCACAGACACACCCACCAGTGTGTCACTCATTTCACCTCTAAACTTCTGGCATCGTCTCACATATGAGTTTTGGGGGACACTCATATCTAAACCATAACACAAGGCCACCCACCGTGTGGGTTCTGCCTCTTGGACTCTGCAGATGTGAGTCCCCCACGTTGTGGCAGGTGGCAGACGGGAGATAGCTGGCTAAAAATGGGACCGGAGTGTCTCTGTGACAGCTTCAGGTCCTTTTCCTCCAACTGCCCCCTCCCATGGAGCCCATTCACAATCCCGGCCGCGGCCTGGGGTTGGGCAGGTTTGCTTTACTGTCATTACTGCTGTTGTTATTGGAAGTGAGTTTCCTGAGTGATATCAGAAGGAGCTGCTGTTCAGCATGATCTTTCTGAACCTCACTCGGTGCTCGGCAAGGGCTTTGCTGTGACTGAATGGTTGGTGCCGTGCTAGCTGTGGCCTCCCCAGGGAGTGGGGCACGGGGAAGGTACAGTGTCCCTTGCAGTGGGCCTGGGCCAGCTCAGCTGGAGGCCGGGCCAGCTCAGCTGGAGGCCGTCCCAGCTTCCCAAGGATGTTCACAGCGGCCAGCCCTTGGCCCCCACTGGCCTTGGCAGAGCTCTGACAGGCCATGGCAACAGGACAGAAATGAGGATGAATTCTCCCTAGAGCTGACTTTGTTTCAACACCAGGCCCTTCCTTTTCCTCATGTCCTCCTTCCTTCTTGTCATGTCCTTTTCAAATAAGAAGCAAGGAATTTTTTAGTTTATCTTGTTTTTTTTTTAAGATTTAAACAGTTCTTATTAAATCTAAGAACATTTTTACTTAAAAAGTAAATAGCCGGATGTGATTGCACACGCCTGTCATCCCAGCAGCTGGGGAGGCTGAGACAGGAGGATGAGGAGTTCAAAGCCAGCCTCAGCAACTTAGCAAGGCCCTAAGAAACTCAGCAAGACCTTGTCTCTAAACAAAATATAAAAAAAGGCTGGGGATGTGGTTCAGTGGTTAAGCGCCCCTGGCTTAAATCCCTAATACCAATAAAAAAAAAAAAGGAAAAAAAATGAATAGACAATCAACCGAATGTGGAAACATTTTGTGTGTGTGTGTGTGTGTGTGTGTGTGTGTGTAGAGCGTGCACTCATGCAAAGAACTCAGATTGATAATACTGAAAAAACGCCTACGAATCAATAAGAAGAAAGTACATAATGCAATTAAAACAGTGTTGAACAGACTCTTTACAAATGGCCAAGACACAAATGATGGTGCCCAACATTAGTATTTGTCACAGAAAAGCAAAGGCCAACTTTCAGTGAGATGTCACACACCAGAATGGTGAAAATAAAAAGACTAACAGTAGCAAGTGCTGGTGAGAATTTGGGACCTCCAAAATGCAAGAGTGTGTGTGTGTGTGTGTGTGTGTGTGTGTGTGTGTGTGTATAATGTCCTTGCTTGAGTAGGGAAGAAATGGGTAACTCTGCTGGCATGTTGATTTTGTGGTTGTTATTGAAATTTTGTGTCCTATGACAGCCCCCAGTCGGGGCACTACTGTTGTTTGTGGGGGTGAAGAAGGTGTTTGAGGTTGGCAGGGTACAAGTGGTCAGTCGTGTTCACTGTGATCAGGGAGAATTTGGAGCAGGAAGTAGCATTTGAGCTGGGCCTTGGACAGTTACATGAACTGTTCCCTCCAGGGGACAGAGGGCCATGATGAGCTTTTCATGCTAGGGCGATGACTAGAGGGAAGGGCCGGGGAGGGCAGGCAGGCCTGGGAACAGAAGTTGGGCCCAGGCCAGGCAGGGCGGTGGGGAGGTAGCGAAGAGCCTTCAGGACTAGAGACCGACTGGGTGTGAGTGCTCGTGCCAAGTGGGAAGCTTGGCCAGCTCCTGATTTTCTGGCTTGGGGACCTGCAGAGGGGCATGTTGGCACTAACACTAATGCAAAAGGACCGAAGCACTGATGACTGCGGCCGTCCACTGAGCGCTTGCTGGTGCTGGGCACTTGTTGAACACCAAGCTCACGTGGGAACCTTACACAGAGGAAGCAGTTTCTCTGTTGCCATCTGCAGTCCCTCTTCCCCGGCCACATTGGTATTGATGGGGACTCAGGGGAAGGTGGTGAGTCTGGGTTTGGACCTGTGGGTCCCTGTGTGACCTGGTGCTGAGGGAAGTGCAGGGATGGAGTTTGGAGCTTGGGGTCATCAGGCTGGTGCTGCAGGAGGGCAGGGCCACCTAGAGACCCTGCTGGGAGAACACTGCCCAGAGGGGCAGTCGGAGCCTCCCCACCTTGGCAGCCCCTCCACCCTCTTCCTGGCTGTGATTTGGACGCTTGATTCTCTCTTTCCTGCAGGTGTGCCTGGAAGGTTAAAGGGGGAGGTTTGAGGGGCTGCCGGGCCCTTTCTTTTCCTCTTTTATTCACTCTTGAGCTTTTGTTTGGGGCAAAACTCAGCTTTTGGAAACAAACTGCAGTAGAGACAGTGGGCTGAACAGCCTCTCAGTCAGCCTGCCACCAGCTTCAGTCATGGCTGGGCCTGGGCTGCCCCTTCTTTCCTTAAAGAATAAATTTCTTTTGGAAATAAACCCAGGGGCACTTTACCACTGAGCGACATCCCCAGCCCTTTTTAATTTTTTTATTTTGAGAGAGTCTCGCTAAGTTGCTGAGGCTGGCCTTGAACTTGGGATCCTTGTGCTTCAGCCTCCTAAATCACTGGATGGGGGCATGTGCCACCGCGCCTGGCTTGGTCTGCTCCTTAGCTGACCTCCTGGCATCACAGCCCTGCAGGCACCTTCTACTCAGGGGCCCATCTCGGTCCATTTCTCCTACCGTCTGCTTCAGCAAGATGAGCTGGAGCCTCCTCACCCTGCCTCTTGCCCATCCGACCTCTCCCTGATGGTCCTTCCCCGTTGTCTAGTCCTGAACACCAGCCCCCTTAGTTGGGAAGATCCTCCTGGTGCCTGGGCGGGGTCCCAAGGTCTGGTTTGTGTTCTGGGTTTACACCTGTGTATATCTCCACACACTTTCAGAGCCCAATAGCACCCCCATATGCTATGCGTCCAGGGTCTGGGGGCCACATGCTCCATACGATAGAGGTGGCCTTCTCAACCTGGCATTCAAGGCCATTTATAATTATTATTTTTTCTTTTTTCTTTTTTTTTAATTAGTTGCTCAAAACATTACAATGATCTTGACATATCATATATCATACATTTGATTCAAGTGGGGTATGAATTCTTATTTTTCCTCGTGTACAGATTGCAGGATCACATTGGTTATACAGCCACGTTTATACATTTATAATTCAACCCCAGCTGAATCAAGAGAAAACCCTGGCCCTTCTCCCCATGCTGAAACTCCAGGATTGCACTTGTCTCCTGGGAGTTTGATGTTGTCTGATGGCCAAACCTGCTGGACCTCTTGTAGGGCAGAGCTTTCCTGCCACAGAGACCTCTGGGCTGAGGAGACCCGTGTGAATAGGGTAAACCATGACCACCACGGCAGGGTCACCTGTGCGCCTCTCTCATCTCCTGGTGTCCACTCTTCTGCTTGGCTACAGGATCCTCCTTTCAAATTAAAAATTTCTGGAAGTCCATGTATGGAATCCTCAGGAGGAAACACTCCTGGTCAGAACCCTGGCCAGTAGGATCCCACCATGTCAGTCTCCCTCCAAGAGGTCTCTTGGGGAATAGTTTGAAATGCCTACGTTGGAGTTCTTAACTTTCAAGGACACCAAAGACCCCACCCAGGGACAAGGCCCTCCCTGTGCCTCCCCATGATGCCCATCTATGTCATGCTCGGTTGGACAGGATGGCACAGAGCCTGAGTCAGGGCCAGGGCTGGAGAGGTGGCTCAGGGGTGGTTGTTGCTCCCAGGCAGGCCCACCCTGGGGTGTGGGTTGGCAGGGGAGCCACTGTGCCAACAGCCTCGCTAATAATAGACAGACTGAAGCCCACATAGAGAACATGGTGGAGACTGAGAAGACAGAGAGAGTGCTGTCGCTCCCCTGGGGTCTGTGGCAGGCTGAGGGGTGGGGAGTGTGCGGCTGCACTCATGGGTGCTGGGTGGGCTTTCGGAGCTGTGTCCTGCCCTTGGTGGGCCCTGGAGAGAGCTGATGGAGGTCCTGCCATCAGCGCCAAATTCCATCTGGTACACTGTGCACAACTCTGAGGATTTTTCTTCGCCTTTCCTATGTGAAGTTTCAGTTTTTCAGTAAACAGTAATTAAAACCAACGTACGCAGAGACAACAATGCCACATTTTAATTTATCTATTTCGGCTGACGGCATCCGCCTGCCTCCTCGAGAAAGTCCTTTGTTTTCCATGTCACACACCGGGTCAGGGAGACACCTCTGGGTGGAGCTGTGTTCTCCTGTCCCCTGAGAGCACAGGGAAGGCAGGGTGGGCGTGGGGTCAGGGTGGAGCCCCCGCGAGCTGCGTACCCTCCGGATGGGTGATGCACTTCTCAGGCTCCTGTCCTGCTCAAAACCCTCCTCCTCCAAGAAGGTCCTAGCCAGTGGCCTCTTTTAGGAAACCCTCGGGGTGGCTGTTGTCATTGGCAGGACGAGCTCAGTGTGTGGCTCTTGGAACTCACCTGTACATAAATACTCAGCCCCCTTTCCCCTGGCATGAGCCCTTGCCCTCTCTTGGCATGGTTTCCTTCTTATTTCTCTGTTTCTGGAAGTTTCCGTGGCTGTGCCTTTACTCCTGGAGATGGCAGGAGGTGAGGGAAGCTGCCATTTCATCCTTGATGTTCCACCCCCAGGCCTCATGAGTCCTAGGGGGGTATGGATGGCTGGGTCTAGGCTCCAAGCCAGCTCCTCTTTTGCCATCCGCATATCCTTGAGTTGGTTATGTAAACTCTTGAGATTCTCTTTCCAAATCTGTGAAATGGGGATGCGGCCATGTGGGGACATGAGATGATGTTTGCGATGTGTGTGGGTTTGTCCTGCCCAACACACAGCAGCCCGCAGGAGTTGGGAGCTAGTAAAATGACTTTTGAGGGTATTATTCTGCCCCGGTGGGCCCTCTAGCCACTTGCGTTGTTCCTGGCATGATGTTTGTGATTGCCACTTTCCCGATTTAAAAACCAGACTCTGTGTGCCCCGTTGCTGTGTAGGAGAATCCAGCACGTCCTTGAACATCTATTTTAGAGCAGTGTGAATGGGATCTTGGGGAGGTGTCAGCATCCTGGGCCCACAGGAGTGGGGGTTCGTGTGTGCTCAGACAAGAGGCACCCCTGGGGCTCCTCAGCAGTGCGAGGCAGCTATTGGCCCAGCTGACCCCATGAGCCCCTCTTGGCCCAACACTTTCTGAACTGTGGGCACCTGGAGGCTGAGCACGGATGGGCTGCCCCCCATCCTGGTTGGGAGGGTGAGTTGGCACCAGGGTTTCATGGGAAGCTTTGAGATGGGAGCCCTGCCTCCCTCTGCACTTGCCTGCACCCCACTTTCAGGCTTTGGGGAGCTCAGCTGCCAGGTCCCACGCACATCTCAAGTAGAGATGCCGAGGGGAACATCCCATCTGCTGCTTGCTCTACCCCAAAGGGAGCAGGTCTTGACAGGATCTGTGGAAATGAGCTCACCAGCCGGCAGGCAGGTGGATAGTGGCTGGGCCTCGCAGAAAGCGCTCAAAAGGATGGGTCGGCAGGGTCAGGAAGCCTGGTTGTCCTGTCAGCAGATTGGCCTGAAATAGCAAGAAATAGCGAGGGGCAGGTCCCCATATAGTCCTGTCTGACCATACCACCGGCTCCTTCCACCACATGGCTAGAGCTGGACCAGGCATTTTATAGGGATAAAACAGGGGGCTGTGGGGAGAACCCCTTCCCTTTGCTTCAGGAGGGATGGGGTGGGGTTGTTGCTATCCTGGGGTCTCTATTGTTGAGAAGGAAACCCATAAGCCAGACCCCCTGCCCCAGGCTGGGCTGCCCCTCTCTCCATTCCATCCTCTGGATGTGTGCAGAGCTTGGTCTCCTTGCTGAGCTCCCAGAGGGGTGCATATGGTGTTCTGGGGCTGTGAGTGGAGGAGCCACGGTTCTCAAGCATGTAGAGGTGCTGGCACACGCCCCCACCCCCAGTACTTTGAATGGATGAACTCATCGAACCCTTACCACTGTATGAAGTGGACGCTTATTATCCTTGTATGAGGAAACTGAGGCATGAGGCTGGGGTCTGCCCAAGGGCATTCAGCTGATAAGTGGGAGATTTGAACTCAGAGCCAGACCCTTGACCATTATGAGACAGAGATCCAGGATAGAGCCCCTATGTGCTGGATCCCTTGGGAGACACCATCCCCCCAGCATCCCACTCAGCAAAGGCTTCCAGGAGGAAGCCACATGTGCAGGACCTGGCCAGGCCAAGGGGGTGGGGACATGCTGTCATAGCAGAAGCCCCCTGCCATCTCGGGGGGTGGGGGTGGGATCTAGGTGAGGGGGTCTGGGGGAGGCTCTGCTGGAGTTAGGAGACCCAGGTGTGCCCTGGGCAACTCCTGCTCTCTCTCAACTCCAGTTGCATCACTGATGGAAGTTTCTAGGCTCCTGTCTGCCTGGGAATCCCACCCCACTGATACCGCCGTGTATCCGTGAAGTCATTCTTTGGTTCCATTTT
This sequence comes from Urocitellus parryii, assembly GCF_045843805.1. Classification (NCBI taxonomy): domain Eukaryota; kingdom Metazoa; phylum Chordata; class Mammalia; order Rodentia; family Sciuridae; genus Urocitellus; species Urocitellus parryii. The sequence continues at coordinate 178,688,482 of NC_135534.1, read as the reverse complement.
GATTTTTTCTTTAGTTTCTGGTTTGAAAAAACGCTCTCCTGACTTGGCAGAGAAAAAGACATGGATTTTCTAACCACACTCAAGGCTCAGAGAACAGGAAGGAATGTATTCTCCCTCATTTTATGGATTAGGAAATTGAGGCCCAAGGAAGCCATAAGACTCATCCTAGGCAGGTTTCACTTCTGCTTGTTCTTGTTTTTTTTTTTTTTTTTTTAATAAACTGTGGTTCAGTATGCACAGCATAGCACTTATCTTTTTAGCCATTTTTAAGTGTGCAGCTCGGTGGCATTATGACTTTACACTACTGTGCATTGGTCACCTCTGACCCTGACCTGTACTTTTTCCATCTTTCCATCTTCCCACACGGAAACTATGCACCAGGTAAACAGCTCCCAGGCAGGCTCCTCCAGCCCCTGGCCGCCACCATGCTGCGCTCTCTGTCTCTGTGAACCGGATGCCTCTGGGTGCTTCAGATAAATGCAGTCCACAGTCTTCCTTTCCCCTCTGCCTTATTTCACTTCCTGCTTGTTCTCCTCGCTCCTTTTTTTAATTGTGAGAAAAAACAAATGTGTTCAAATAGTTTTTCAAGGCTCAGGAAGAATCTGTAAGCCTAAAAAGAAAACAAAGTCACAATTTCACAGCAAGGCTGCTACTCAGGGGGAAAAAAAATCATAATTTTTTTTTTCTGCTTAAAAATGAATAAACACTGAAGAGCCCTCCTCTCCTGTTTGCAGAATTCATGAAAGTAAAATGTCCTTGGCCCTCAGGCCTGGCAAAGGGCCCAGGAAGCTGTGACAAGTGTTTTGGGGCACAATCCTGGGGAAGAGGCAGAGTGGGGGCTGCATGCAGCCCTGCTTTCCCTCTGTGTCTGGGCAGGTACTCCCCTGCCCCCGGGGTTGGAGCCAGCTTTGCGAGGGAGGGTTCTTGCAGGTCTTGCTCTAGAGGCACCAAACTACCATGTGTAGGAAATTTCCCAAATCCTTGGAGTTTAGAGAGCCCCACAGGAAGTCTTGGATGAGGATCCTGAGGCTCAGAGATGGGAAGTGCCCACACCAAGGTCCCCCAGCAAACAGACAACACCTGAGTCCCTGGTCCCAAGGCAGCCTCTGCTTTAGGTCCAGATATGAAATTGAGCATCCTCTCAGGTATGTAATTCCAAGGTCATCCAACGTCTTTCCCATCCCACCTGATCTGCTGACTGTCATGGGGAAGACCCATTAGATCTTGAATTTCAAGAAGCTCAGGAAGGTCACCATCTGCCCAGGGGTCACCAGCTAAGGGTTGCCAGAGTAGGTGGGGCTGGGACCTGACTCCTGGTCAAGGCAGAAGCCTGGTTTCCAGTGCCCGCCCCGCCCACCCCGCCCAGTTCACGCCCCGCCCCCGTGCTGCAGGGTACCTGGCAGCCATGTCAATCCACCCTGGCTTTGACCTTCTTAACGCCATCACTGTATAGTGTACATCCTACTCATTCATCTCTTTGACATTGACTAAAAATTTTTCTATCCTCCTTATTTATTCTCCCCAATTGGAATGGCAGGTCTCCAAGGACAAGGATTTTGTCCCTATGTTGTCCCTGACACCTAGTGCCATGCCTGACAGAAAGTAAGTTCTCAACAGTTCTCCTAGAGTGGGCGAGTGGGCGAGTAAGTGCCCTTCCCGGGTGGCCTCCCTCCTCCACCCTGCATCTGCCGTCTCCCTTTTATGCATCCAGATTTGGCATCAGCACCAAGGCCCCCTCCTGCAGGAAGTCCTGGTACTGAACCCAGGGCCTCCTCTGGCCCCATCTCTGCCCCTTTCATGGTACACTTCCCCACTGTCGAAGTCTGCATGTTGGTGTGCCCCCAAGTCATCTGTCGAAATCGTGATGACCACTGTGATGGCGTTAGGAGTAGGGTTTTAGGCAAAGGATGGAGCCTTCATGAACGGGATTAGTGTCCTTCTAAATGAGCCCCCAGGGAGCATGTTCTAAGCTCTAACCACCGTGAGGACACGGTAAGAAGTCACCACCTATGAATCAGGAAATGTGCGCTCACCACAAACGGAACCTGCTGACCACTTGATCTCTGACTTCCCAGCGCCCAGACCTGCAGGAGAGAAACTTGTACCTTTTATAAGCTGCTCAGTATTTCGCTGTAGCATCCTGAGAGGACCAAGGCCATTCTGTGCTGTGGTCTCTTGTTGGCCCCCCTCTCCTGTCCCCTGCAGCTGCAAGGACTTGCTTTGATTGGGTTCTTCCTGTTTGCCCAGTGCTTGGTGGAGCTTGCGTCAAAAGAGATCCTCGGGAAATGCCTCATTTGGGAAACTGAGTACACATGGCTCTAACCCTGCGGCCGGTCGGTGGCCTGCGGTCAGGCCATCCCAGGCTCAGCCTCCCGTCACTTCAATGAGAGTTCAGTGCAGGCTACAAATGGAGTAAAGAGAAGTGTGTTTAGCCTGCAGTCATGGAGGCTCAGCAGCCAAAGTCAGCAGGAAGGGAGACAATGGTCTGGCCCATAGTGATGGTGGCAGGAGGCAGCACATTGAGGCGAGTGAGCATAGAGGCCAATGATGACATCTCAGAGCAAGGCAGGGAGAGAGAGGGTGGGGCCAAGCTGAGGTTTTGACCTCAATCCCCTGGTGAGGACTAGTCAGGAGTCCCATGAGAAGTCCCCCTGAAGGCACCCCGTGGCCTGAGGACCTCCCCGAGGCTCCCACCCCAGCTCCCTGCACCAGACCTTGAACATACACGTCATTGGGCTCCACCCTGCCCATCCACAGCAGCTGCCCAGCTCGCTTTCCCTGTGTTACAAAGAGAAACTGAGGCATGTGAGTCCCCTGCCCAGCTGTAGTGGCTGCCTCCAGGGACTGAACCTCCCCTGGTGCCACTGTGTCCTGCACAGGCTTCCCAGCCCTGGCCACGTCCTGGATGTACTGGTCCCAGCCCCTGCCTCAAGGCCCACTGCAGCCTCCTCTTCCTCTGCTCAAAGCCACCCACCGGTGCCTCTCCTGCCCCTCCCAGCATGGGTGGCACCTGGTAGCCCATCTGCCGTCTGGCTGGCTCCACGCGGAAGCCCCTCTACCCTCTTTCCTAGGCGAGGGACCCTCGCACTTTTCAGCATGTGCAGGGCCAGCCTCAGGCACAGTAGTTGGGGTGGGCACAGCTGATATGGGCTGGGGGACCCCCTAGCAGGATCTCAGCCATGGGATGGGCCTGAGTCCTGGGACATTAGGACCTCAGACTTGGGGATCTGGAGTCTGGGCACAGCGTGTTAATGGGACCCTCATGTTCCACTATACCTTTCAAGTGAGATCAATATTGTGTCTGTAGGGTCAGGGGCAATAGGGTGGGAGTGAGGAAGCAGCCCAGGATGTTGGGGTGCTGGGAAGGTCACCTCTTGGAGGGACCTCTGGGACCAGGTACCTGCTGCAGCTCATGCTGCAGAGAAGTAGGATCTGTGACAGGTCCTGGAAACTGGCAGGTTCCTTGAGCAGAGTCTTTGGTCACCGGGATGTGTGACAGGAACCCGGCACTCATCCATCAGGCTGGGAGTAGCCGTCGTGTCCCCAGCTGGAGGACAGGGAGGCATATAATTAGCTCCAGCTGAGTGGCTGCCGAGGCAGGGAGGCAGCTGCCTGAGGAGCAGGAGCCGCTGCTGGGGGAGTGGTGGCCGTGCTGCGCTTGGCCTGCGTCTCCAAACCCGTGCCCAGCCAATGTTGTGCATGTCCCTTGGGCCTGTGGGTGATCCACAGGGACAACTCTGGCCTGTGTCCCAGGAAAGACAGTTGGATTTGGGGATGTGGCTCCCCCGGGGAAGTCAGCAGATTGGTGGCCAGCCTCACCTGCCTTATGCCACACGATGGGCTTGGTGGAGTCCTCAGGGCCAGTGTCCCCTCCTGGCAGCTCTACCTCAGCCACTAGGACTCACAGGGCCCCTGGAGGAAGCTGAGACTCCTCTCCCTCTCCAAGGCCTCCCTGCCTCTGCTCCTCACACTACCCTTCCTGGGCATGGGACCTCCCTGGGGACCACAGCGCTACACACCACCCATCTCTTCCCCCGCCTCTCCTCCCCCTTGACACCTTTCAAGTGGCTTCTCAGGTCCCCACATTAGCTCTGGTGATGTCACTGTCAGGTTGAAGTGCATTTGAGAACTTCCAGGCTGGGCACAGTGGTGGATGCCTGTAATCCCAGTGGCTCGGGAGGCTGAGGCAGGAGTATCGAAAGTTCAAAGCCAGCCTCAGCAATTTAGTGAGGTCCTAAGCAATTCGGGGAGACCCTGTCTCTAAATAAAATACAAAAAGGGGCTGAGGATGTGGCTCAGTGGTTAAGCACCTCGCCCTTCCCCCCTGTTCAATCTCTAGTACTGTCCCCCAAAAACAGAGTTTAATGGGTACAGAGTTTTTTTCTGTTGGAGAGGATGAAAAAGTTCTGTAAACGGGTGCTGGTGATGACCACACAGCATTGTGAATGCACTTAACACCACCAAACTACACTTGAAAATGATCAGAATGGTTAAAAAAAACACCTCCCCAGGGTCTCAGAATAAGGTGCACCCCTTGTTCTGGTGTTAGCCACCCCCAGGTTTATGTCCCCTTCTCCCAAGTTCCCAGTAAGTGACCAAAGGACAGGACCACTCTCTGACCCCAAGACTTACCTTTGCTTTTCCTGTCTCTCTGCCTTTCCTCTGGATTCTCAGGATTATACCTAATTCCTTCTCTTGGTGAAATCATCAATTCTGTATCATCCTTCTGCAGGATTACCAGCATTCTGGAAGGCATTTTACCCTACCCCTGGTAATCTCTAAAAACAGTTTTTCCTGAGAGCATGTGGTCCGGGGTATCTCGGCTAGGGCAGGAGTACAGGCATTGGGACTTACCAGTCATGAGACCTTGGCTTTTCAGTTAAGTTCCCTGAACCTCAATTTCCTCCTCTGTTACAGGAAGGCTAATAACTGCATCGACCTCACAGGGTCATTGCAAATATTGAATAAGATACATCGTGAATAAGAAATGAGATAATGCATGGAAAAAATTTAGTCGAGCACCGGGCACATGGGTCAGTGTTAAATAAGTGTTAGCTGGATATGTCTAAATTGACTCAAAATCTGGCCTTGAGCATAAACAAAACTCCAACTGTTAGGGCTCGAAGGGGCCTGAAAGATCACTGTGGCTGGCAATGGCGGTGTCCTGCCACCTCCTTCTCCTCTCCAACATGTTGGCCCCGTCCTAAGTTACACCTTGTGTACGTGAACTTGGGTGGGGCCTGTGTCTCACAGACGAGGTGGTCAGTGAGTTCCATGAGTGCTGCTAGAGCCCCTCCACGCCATTCCTTTTCTTCTCCCTTGGCAACTGGTGGCATCCAAGATGGTGGCTGCTGTGTCAGCTGGGGCCCTTCCATGTCTATGGTAGGTCAAGCCTCCTGGCTGAAGGAGAAATCAGCTTTTCCTAGGGCGGGCCATGGAGATCTGGGGGTTGTTTGTTGCCACAGCAGAAACCACTCCCTTGACCAACTCAGCCTTCTTAAGCACAGGCATGTGAGGAGGGGGCACAGAGGGTGGTGGGCAGGTCTGCGGTTGAGAGATGCCTGATAGAGCTGAGCGTACTCCATCTTTGATCTCTTTCCCATCTCTGAGCTTCCTTTGAATGGGTCCTGTGAAGATCACAAGCCGGTCAAACCCATGCCTGAGTCCCGTAAGTGAATGAGCTTCTTGCTGGACACACATCCTTCCCAGGGATGGGCCAAGTTGCTCACAAGCCACCCGTCAGCCCCTCACTCGTGGACCATCCATTGCACCACCTCCCAGCTGGCCTCCTCCTTCCCCAGCAGCCTCCCCCCTCCTTTCTGGCTCCCAGAGGCACCTGGATGAAGCAGGCCTCACTTCCCTCTCCACTCCCCTGATGAAGGCCCTGTGGTGACCTGTTGCTGCCCAAAGGAAAGAAACCATAGGCGTTCAAGGCTCCTGGGTGCTGGCCCAAGCTTGTTCAACCTCATCTGTGCTTTCTCCTGCCACATCCCTCTCCCTCCTGTGCTCCTGCCACCAAAGGGAGGCTCCATTTCTCCTGCTGGCCTGTCGTCTCCCACTCCTGAGCCTCTGCTCACACGGAACTCAGCCTGGTGTGCCCCCTGCACCCATCTTTCAAGGCATGGCTCCGATGCCACCTCCTCCAAGAAGTCTTGGCGGAATATCCAGGGCGACTGAATGTTCCTTCCTTTTGCACGACTTGCATCTCTACACACTTTCCATTTTTATCCTGCTTTGTGTTAAAACTTTCATTTGAGTCTTCTATCCCAGCGGATGGCTGAGACTGCATAACCTTTCCTGTGTCCCCAGCACCTGCCACAGGCTCTGGCTCTTCATCATTCAGCGTTGGAGCAATGACTGTCTGTTCTAGAACTCCTGATCCGAACTGCCATTCATCCCATGATCTCTTTGTGTTTCACCCTCTCTGGATTATGAGTCCCCTGAGGGCAGGGACCATGATGTACCCATCTCATATCCCTCGGACCTAGCCAGGCCTCCAGCCAATGTCGAGCCCATCCATCCCCCAAAAGCAGGGAGAAAGGGGTAGAGATGGCTTGATGGCACACACAGGACAGGAGTTCTGTCCCTTATCAACAGGTGACCCAGGTGCCCATCCCTAGGGGAGCGTTGAGCGTGATATTTGCACAAACCTAGAGAAAAGAGCACCCCTCCCCCCTGCAGGCAGCATGCACCATTTGCATTTGTGACCCTGACTTTTTAAAATGTCACACCTGCATATGCAGCAAGATTTATTGACAGCTAATTAGGAAACACAGTTTGTGTCTACCAGCCTTTGAAAAACATTTTGTAAGTCAGGTAATTGGCTTTAACGGTGCAGAGGAGAGATGTACGCTGTGGCTCCATCCCTCTCCAATAACTCTGTGGCTGGCCAAGAATTCAGAGTGACAGCTCCAGGGAGAACTCAGAAGTGCCAGTTTTCTTCTCAGTGTTCAGGATGGACAGCCTGGCTCTCGGGAGACTTCTGGAAGCAGATGGTCTGTCCATCACCCCAGGGAAGGGGTGTGAAAAACTCAAGCTGGCTGGAGTTAATAAGCTCTTTGGGATGGAGCTCTGGAGATGGCTGCTTGTATTTCAGGCTGGACCCACCAGTGGGGACTGTACCTGCCACGAGCAGCGATTCCAGCCCACCTGCATGCAGTCAGCACCTGTCTGGGGCCTGGCCCTTAGCCAGGCACAGAGAGACAGAAGAGAGGTCATGCAGGGAGAGGTGGAAGGAAGGAGACCCCTAGAGAGAGCCTGGGCTAAGACAGCATCCCAGCCAGACCCCCGGGGCTCAAGGGCTGCCCATGGGAAGCCCCTTCTTACCACCAAGGTCGGTTGATAGTTGGGGTCCTGGAGGCTGTCAGCTTGTGACGTCGCCCCCAGTGATGGTTCCTCTCTTGGTTTAGTTGGAGTCTTCCTGACTGTCATAGGAATTTGAGGTATGGGGGCTCTGCCCCCTTCTAGGTCTTTGGATTCTTCTTTGCTCACTCTATGAGGGGAAAAGAGCACCAAGCACCATGGCCCACATGGGCCTAGCACACGTCACCTCTGTCACATTCTATGACCCAAACCCAGTGGTCACACCTCATATGCAAGGGAGGCTGGGGAGCGTAGCCTCTGTGCGCCCAGGAAGAACAGACCGTGAGCATCACTCAGGGTGGACTCTGGTCCTTGCTTCCCGAGGCTTGACTCCCATCTCTGCCCCTGTCTGTGAACAACTTTAGGCAGAGGGGAAAGGAAAACACTGGAGAATGATATTGGCCGAATTATATTGTTATATTGTGCGCCTGTAGGAATATGTAACAACAGATCCCACCATTATGTCTACTTGTAATGTACCAATAAAAAATATAAGAAAAAAAAACTTCAGATAAATGACTCACCTCTCTGACCCTCAGATTCTTCATCTGTTAAAATATGGGTAATAATAGGACACAGTTCATAGGGTTGTTGTGAGGCTTAAGTGAGTTAAAATATATGAAGCAATGAGAATAGCCAGGCACAAACAAGTGCTATATAAACACTCACTGCTATTATTATTGCTGTTCTAATTTCCAAATTTAGCATATCTGTTAAGGACTCTTGAGTACCTGTTCTGTTCAGGGAATGTTTAGATGTTGCATGGACTCACTGTTTCTGGGGGTAACTTCTAGTACTTGGTAGATGATCATAAAAGGTTTGATTGAATTAATTGTAGTGGCCCAACGATATTGTGTGTTTAATCCAGTTGTCTGTAGCCCTGGCTAATTTTTAACTTCATTTAGCAATAATCAATGTGAAGTCCCGTTCTTGGGTTCAGGAAGTCAACTACCAAACAGGAAGAAGGAGATCTAAGAGGTGGAGAAAGCATCCAAAGTGTGGAAAGCCCTTCTAGTTTAAAAGTGACTATCTTTATAAAAGTCCTCTGTGTGTTTTTGAATTCAAGTAAAACAAAAAGTACTAAGAAGACAGACAAAGAAAAACACTCAAAAATCCCACGGGCTTTAACATGACCTGACTGCTGTTGTGTCTCCATATTAGAGATGGAAAGAAAGACTTTTATAATGTGAGGTCATTATTAATCCTATTTAAATCTGATGTTAAATGGTATTTATCTGCACCTAACCCAAGAAAATAGGGACAAGGAAAGCGGAAGGAATTGTTCAACGTTAAACAGTTTTGCCTTCACTACAGAACCATAGTTGTTTTCAAAATATCTCTCTAAGGGTAATAAAAGATTATGGAAAGCAGTGAGGTTAGAATCCTGGCTTTTAAACTCCGGTGTTCAATTTTAGATGGTATCGATTAAAGCCCTTCCATGACAGGAGAGGAAATTAGCCTCTTCCCTCCTCCGTCGTCTCCTGGAGCTGATGTTCCTCATTATCTCCACGTTGAGTGGAGCTGGCTTTCACCATCATTGTTCTTCACCACAAGCCCTCCATTCCTGAGATCTTTGTTTTGATTCATCTTTCGGTTGCCTAGATTTTGTCAATTAGTTTCTCTCTCCTTCCGCAACCGTGAAATGCTCTTAGGTGTTTGGTGACCAAGATGATGCACGCTGAGTTTGTAGTTTCCACTGACAGTGTGCACTGTGTGCTGAGCACAAGAGCTGCAGTCTGAGGCCACATCAACAGAAGTCAATACCCAGAATGCAGGAGGTGACCATTTCATTGAGTTCAGGGTCGTTCAGAGCTCTAGAAGCCCTCTGAACAAATTAATAAGGAAATGATGAACAACCCAAGAGAAGAATGGACAAAGTCACCCATTCAAGAGAGGAGGCACAAACAACCCAGAAACCTATGAAAAGATGGCTTACCCTCTTTAGTGATCAGGAACCCACAAATTGAAATGAAATATCAAATACCCACAAGACTGGCAAAAAAATTAAAGTTGGCAAGGATGTGGAGCCGTGAGATTCTCTCAAACATTGCTGGTGGGAGTGTAAATGGATCACTTTGAGAAAGTGTGGCAAACTGTATGATTCAACAATTCCGCTTCCAGGTTTACCCCCTAGAGAAACTCTGCCTGGGTTTGCCAGGAGATATGCACAGAAATGTTCAGCCATCACCACAACCAAACAGAACCCTGGAAGCAACCCAAGTGTCCATCGACAGGGGAACACACAACTGAACCGTGGTGCCGTCACCGTGGCATGTTACTGCCTGCGAAGGTGAAGGGCCTGCAGCTGTGCTCAGCCACAGAATCTGTCAAACGTGACAAAGAGCCACAGGGTAACTGTCAGTGGAACACACAGCATGATTTCACTTACGTGTTAAAAAATGGCAGTGTTAGAAACCTACCCATTCAAAACTCTAAAGAAAAGCGAGGATGGATCAATGCAAAGTTCAGACTCCGCCCCATAGGGCTAGGGCAGGGTATGTGCAGGTGGGCACCTGGGGGCTTCAACGAGAGCAGGCATTGGATGTATTGCAGGTGTCTATTGCTATTTTTCATATCATATATAAGGTATATGCATAGGGTGAATTCCTGTCTCTGAGTGAGCTATTTGATAAGAATGGATTCATTTTTTGAGATGGGGGTCTCACAGTGTTGCCCAGGCTGGTCTTGAACTCTAGGGCTCAAGGGATCCTTCCTCCTCAGCCTCAGCTGGGACTATAGGCATGCACCACTGTGCCCAGTTCTGAATGCGTACTTAAAACAAAACTGCATTCTAAAGTTACAGTGCCTAGAATTGAATCCTTACCATTTATGTGACCTTGAGCAAGTTATTTAACTTAGTGAGCCTCTTTATCTAGAACACAGAAATAATAATAGTCCTGACCTTTTCACAATATTGTGAGAGATGAAGTGCTTAGCACTGTACCTAACACATCGTGAGAGCACGGTGTGTGTTAGCTAGCTTTATTTTCTGTGCAGAGCAGATGGAGGTATGTGGGAGACCGTGCTAGGTGCTACACCCCAAAAACATTGGTCCCCCGGAGCCTTCCCAGGGAATCCCATAAAGGATTATGAAGCTGTCTGGACCTGGGATGGTTAGAAGAGCAGAGGGCATTGAGACTGAGGACATCTCGTGGAGTCAGATTGGCTGTTTGGGTGTCTGAAGGTCTCTCATGGGGTGGAGGACTGTCTTTGTTCAATGAGGTCACAGAGCAGGGGCCAGCAAACTAGGGCGCAGGGGCCAAAGCCTTCTGCTGCCTGCTTTTTAAATAAAATTGTACTGGAATGAGGCCCTGCTCACTTAGTTGCCTCTGGTCTGTGGCTTCTTGCATGTAACAGCAGCAGGGTCAAACAGTTGCCATGGAGACCATAGGGCCCGGGAAGCCTAAGATATTCACTATGTGTCCTTTGTGAGAGATATTTGCTCAGCCCTGCCCTAGCGTGAGAACTTGGAAACTGGAAATGCAAAAGAAAGGATGTTACAGGCCAACATAAGGAAGAACTTCCTAAGAAGCAGAGCTGGCCAGGGACAGAGCCTTTTGCTGGTAAGGGATTGAGGTTCACGAGAAGGATTGGAGCAGAGGCCCAGGCTCCTCTGTGAGAGAGGCAGGGGACAGATTGGACACCTGAGCTTTCAAATTCTTCCATTCTGATATTCTGGAGTGAGCAATTTTCAGTTTCAAATAGGTTGTTATTAACTCTGGCATTTTCTTGGCACTTTTACATTGAAACTCTCAGCAACATTTTCTTTGAAATTTCTCAGTCAAAAAAAAAAGTATTTTAATTCTTTAAAAATGAGATTTAAATGAAAATGGATTTCATTCTGGAGTCTCACTTTTTTCATTAAAAAAAATTGATTTTCATGGCCCTTGGATCTGTACCCGTTTTTTTAAGTGCTGAATTTTAAGAGCCCATATGTGCCGGCGATGATTTGTCCGCCGCAGGTCCTTATAGGAAAGGAGAAGCCATCGGTCATGAAATAGTGGAATTTGGAGGGAGCCACTGGGAGCTGCCTTGGATGTGGAGTCAAAGAGGCAGGGAGTGGAAGGCACCCGTGGGAGGTGACAGTTGCTAAGGGCCAGAGTGGGGCTCCAAGGGGCGGGGCTGCAGATGGGAGGCTGTGGCTGGTCCTAATGATGAGTTGGATGGGTGACAGAACCTTGTCCCCTCTGTGCTGGTGAGGTGGTGGCCGGGCCAACCAGGCGGCTCGCCCTCTGCAGGAGCATGGGGAGAAGTTTCTAAGGGGGATTTGGGGAGCGGGAGAGTAGAAGACAGTGATGAAGACCATCTTTCTTCCAGGATGCAGAGCCCCCTTCTAGGGGCTGATGGCTGAAGGGCAGCTTGCCATAAACAACTCCCAGAAAGGTGTCCCGCCCAGTGAGCGGCTCTCTAAAAGCTGACAGACAGACACCTTTAGTGGGGTACCAAAGAGCTTCCAGTGTTTCCCTGGCTTACGCAGCAGCGGGGCCACCAGAAGGGACCATCATAAACAGTCCTTTAGGGGAACATCTCCAAGCAGCACTTGGGAAGGAGGCAGATGCAAAACGCACTTGAAGTTGACTTTCACCCGAACTGAAGGACGGGTGCTGTGAAACGCGCCTGGCGGACCGTCTGCGAGGCATCCCCAGGAAACCGACGCCTGGAGAAATTCCCCGGTGTTTTGATGAACTGATCATCAGGCAAATTGATGGGCCGTGAACTCACTGTCAGTGGGTAGCCGTGGCGTCTGTGCCCAACCACCTCGTCCGGGAGACACTCGCTGCCCTTCCCGGGGTCGGAAACCAAAGTCAGACTTGACAAGGACCTCTGGGGTCATTCCTGCACAGGCTTCACACATTGTTTGCTACTAGCAAAGAAACCTGCTTTTCAGATTCAGAATTCTGTGGACACTGATGCTGTGTCTGAACCGCATCAGAGGCAGGGCTGGCTACCGCAGAGGGTAGTGCTCCTGCCACTGTCCCCAGGCCCTGCTGGGCTGAGTTTGAAACCTCCAGGTTGGTCCAGCTCCACAGATTCAGCTGGGAAGTCCATCTATTTGTGACAATACCCAGGTCAGGTGAGAAGATGCAGTGTCAGGAACGAGGGTGAGGAAGGACAGCCTGAGAGGGGACAGGTCTGTCCCTGTCACTTGTAGTTTGTTAATCAGTGGGGAAGTGTGAGTGCCTATAGGTTATCTGGGTTTCCAGCAGTATTCTGGGGGCAATGGCTCTTTCTAAATGTTCCTCTTTGCCCATCAAGCTTCTAGATTATTAGAAAACTCTAAACTGGGAATCCAGAAAATCATCTCCTAATCCTGGCAAGATGGGGGACGGATCCTTTCTCTCTGGTCCTTACTCTGAATCTGAAAGTGAGGGCATGGGCTAGATTAGCACTGCTGATGTGTGTGGATTTGCACACCAAGGAAGGGGAGCCCTGGAATAGAAATTTAGCTAAGTTGGGTGCAAAACTTTGTTATGTCAGCATATTAAAAACAAAAACCCTCCTCCTATCTATCACTTTATAACAGAAAAACACTCCAACACCATATCAACTACAAAGGGCCTTATCTAGAAATTAAGGCTAAAGGATTAAAATTTAAGTGTAAAGAAATCTCACTACTTTGTTCTTACTTTTCTCATTTTATCTGAGGACATTGGTTTTTCTATTGCTGCTGTCACTGTGATAAACTTGATAGTTTAAACCAGACACCGTTTATTGTCTCACAGTTTCCTGCCAGAAGACTGCTCACAGTGTGGCTCTTGGGTTCTCTGCATAGGGCTTCATGAGGCCAAATTCGAGGTGTCTCCTGGCGGGGTTCTGACCTGGGGTCTCAGCTGGGAAAAACTTCTCTCCCTGCTCATTCGTGGTATTGGCAGAACTCAGTTCCTTGGAGGTGTAGGTCTGAGGTCTTCTTTTCCTTGGCACTCTTCATCTTCAAACCGACACTGGCTCGTCAAACCCATATTGGCTTTGACTCTCTGATTTCCTCTCCGTTACCAGCCAAAGAGCTCTGGTTTTGAGGGTCTGGGCAACAGCACTGGGCCCATCTGGATGATAATTTGAGGCCAGCTGATGAATAACCTTCATCATACTTGCAAAATCCCTTTTGTGGAAACACAGCATTTATGGGAGTCTCACCAGCGAGCAATGGTCACGGGGGCTGAAACTGCCCACCATAGATAGTCGGGTGAGTATGGAAAGCTTCTTCCAGCTCCGGTACTGGTTGTCAGATATCTTGAGATTTTTTGAGTTGACGTAGCCCAGTGTGTTTTCGAGAAGCCAGGACACCCTTACTAACACAGGACCTCGGACAGGCTGGAAATCCGGGAAGTGTTTGCTGAACAAACACGTCTTAATGAGTTCAATGTTCTTAATAGGATTTCAATGCAGGATTTGATTATGAATCTTGTGGTGCTGTCCTCATGATTGTCATTAGATCAGAAAACAAGCCAAAAATCATTACAGAAAGATATTAAAGCTACAAATGATTCAGTAAATCATGGTAGAAACAATTAAAACATGAACCGCTGTATTGTGTCTATTCCTGCAGTGGAAACAGCCTTTCCTCCCTCCATTCTTTCCTTCCTTTCTTTTATCTTCCTCTTTCTTTATTAGCAAAATAAAAACAATAACCAATTTTAAAATTAGAGGAAATCTTAAAAATGGAAATTTCCCCCAATAGTCTATAGGATGTAGTCCCACCTCCCCAGCCTGTGTCCAGAACCCTGCCTACACTTCCCATGGCCACCTGACCATGTCCACCCACTGCTGAGGGCAGCAGGGCCATTCCTGTCCCACCTCCTTGCCTCTGTTCAGTGCCACCCCTCCACCCATGACTCCCTTCCCAGAGTGCCCCTCCCAGAGTTCTCCCGGGCTGGCCCTCGTGGTGAGCCATGGCCTGCATCTGCCTCTGTGTGCTGTCCCTCATGTGATGTGGCCACCTGTGTCCTGACCTGGGGTGTGGCTCCCAGCAGACAGGGAGCTGTCTGAGGCCAGGAATGGTGGTGGACTGGTTTCTGTGTCCTGGTAAGCATCCCTGTTGGGGCAGCCTGGGGTAGGTTTGAATGCAAACCAACACCAGCTTGCTCTGACCCCGGATTGTAGTCACAAGGGGAGGGTGGGGACAAGCAGAAAGGAAGAAGAAGACACAGAATGGACGAGAAGACAAAAATAAGGAGAGAAACATTCAGCCTTTGGTTTTTTTGGATTGGCTTATTTTGCTTAGCATGATATTCTCCAGCTCCATCCATTTACCTGCAAATGCCATCACTTCATTCTTCTTTAAGGCTGAGTAGTATATGTACCCCAATTTCTTTATCCACTCATCTCTTGAAGGGCTTCTGGGTTGGTTCCATACTTCAGCTATTGTGAATTGAACTGCTATGAGCATTGATGTGGCTGTGTCACTGTAGTAAGCTGATTTTAAGTCCTTTGGGTATAAACCAAGGAGTGGGGTAGCTGGGTCAAGTGGTGGTTCCATTCCAAGTTTTCTGAGGACTCTCCATACTGCTTTCTAGAGGGGTTGCACCAATTTGCAGTGCCACCAGCAATGTAGGGAAGAATGGAGGGACTTGGGATTGGGTAGAAAGCAGTGAGGGGAGGGGAGGGGGCGAGGAGGTCGGGAGGATGGTGGTATGAAGCCAACGTTATTACCCTACATACAGGTATGATCATATGACTGGAGTGACTGCACCATTACAGCCAGAGGAATGAGAGGTTGGGCGCCATTGCCATTTGTGTACACTGTGTCAAAATGCATTCTGCTGTCATGTGTAACTAATTAGAACAAATTTTCCAAAAAAAATTTTAAAAAAGAAGAAATGTATTTACAAGAAGCAGGAAAAAAAAAAAACAATTAAGAGAGATGAGGGAGCCGTTGGGGCTCCAACAGGTAGCTCCTGAATCCTGGGAAGCTGAGCTCGAGGGAGCCGGCAGGGCGGGGGGGGGGGGGGGGGGGGGGCTTACGCTGCGGTGGCCTACGTTCTAGTTAAGGAAATCAGCCAACGTGCAGGTGACCAAAAAATAGACAAATGACTGCAGATCATTTTAGGAATGAAGCTGGAACATTAAATAAGGCCAGTGTTGGAGCCCTATTGGGTAGGGAGGCCTGAGTGAGGAGAAGCAAGGAAAGAGTGTTCCTGCCAAAGAAAGCTGCAGGCGCCGCGGCCCAGAGGCAGGCAGGAAATGGCCTTTGATTTCAAGGCATAACAAGGAGCCAGGTGAGGCCTGACTTGTTGAGCGAGGAGGAGAGGAGAGAACACGGGGCCAGCGTGGGAGGCAGGGGCTGGCCTCCTGTGACTTCTCTTAGGACAAGGAATGTTAAGAAAACTTGAAAATATTGCAAAGATGTGACTGTGTAACCATTTAACCTGACACCTGGAGCGTGTTCTTCCTGCCCTGCCTGCGAGTCATCTGACTGGAGGAGTGAGACTCGGCCCAGTAGATTAAGGCCCAGGACCTATAATTCTCTACAACTGATAAGAGGTGCTGGTTTGTAGTGATTTTCTTCTCTGTCCTTAATGGTTAGTTTTATTTCCTGGTAGGACATTAATTATTTTTATATTAATTTAGCAATCTTATTACTATTTTATTGTGAAAATCCTTTTTTTTAATTCTCTTTCAAACCAACTTCATCTTTCTTATTAATGAGTTAAATAAAACAGTGTCATGCGCACACTCTGGATTTTCATGAGAACTATGTTTTGTTTTGGTTTTGTTCCAGGGATTGAACCCAGGGGTGCTCAACCACGGAGCCACATCCCAGTCCCTTTATTTTCTATTTTGAGACAGGGTCTTCCCAAGTCACTTAGGACCTCACTAAGTTGCTGAGGTTGACCTTGAACCTGTGATCCTCCTGCCTCAGCTTCCCGTCACTGGGATTATAGGCATGCGCCACAGTGCCTGGCAAGCATTGTTTTTAACCTAACCTTTCAAGAATTACATTCTGATAGGAATTCGAGGGTGATTTCTTTCCTTCTTTTCTGTTTGCTGTGCTGGGGGACTTTGCACATGGTAGGCAAGCACTCTTCCTCTGGGCTGACCCTTGTCCAGGAATTTGAGTTTTAAATGCACAGAAAGCAGGAAAGTGAGAACAACTAAGTTATGTTTAGCGAGTGCCTGCAGACAGCTGGGTGGTGGATGGGCTCCACAGGGCCCACGGGAAAGCTAGATGGCCAGTTAGGAGCCAGCGCCCTGCCTAGGAGAGGGCTGACCCCATGGCTGGGATGAGCCGGGTAGAAGTGGGAAGGTGGGAAGTTAGCCGGGACTGACTCCAGACGCCGGCAGACATTCCTGGTCCCTCCATTTCCTTGTCGGACTGCCCCTTGTGCTCTGCAGCCAGTGGTCCTCTCTGATACCTGTGTGTGTGCGCTCCTTGGCGGGGGCAGGGTCCAGCTTTCCCGCAGTACCCAGCCTGGGGCTGAGCACAGAGGTGCCACTCTGGGCATGCATTTGCCCCCGTGGATTCGCCATCATCTTCTTTTCTCATTTATTTTTTACTATGGTGGCAAAACATCCATCATGTAAAACGCACCACATGGCTGTCTTTAAGCGCAGAGCTCAGGGGTGTTAAATGCATTCACACTGTTGGGCAGTGTGGCCTCCCTCTATCTCCAGAATGTCACCATCATCCCAAACTGAAACCCAGAGTCTATCAAACACTATCTCCCATGGCCCTCCTCCCCCAGCCCCAGGAACCTCCCTTCTGTCTCTCTGAATTTGACACCTGTAGGTGCTTCAGATAAGAGGACTCCTACAGCCTGTGCCCTCTTGTGTGTCTTATTTCGTGTTGCAGTGTCTCCCAGGCTCATCCGTGTTGTAGCGTGTTTTAGAATTTCCTTCCTTCTCGGTGAATGATGTTCCATCCTGGGTGTAGACCGCGGTGTGTTCACCCTTTCTTCTGTTGATGGATATTTTCGGTGTTTCCAACTTTTGGCTGATGTGACTGATACAGCTGTGAACGGGGGTGTACAGATGTCTCCTGGGCCCCTGCTTTGGGTTCCTTCCACTGGAAAGAGAAGTGGAATTGCTGGATCCTGTGTTCATTCTGCTTTGACTTTGGGTTTTTTTTTTCCTGTAGAACTCTCTTATTATTCCTGCTCATGGTGCATGTGGGTTCCAGACTCTCCACATCCTCGTCAATACTTGCAAGTGTCTGTTATGGAAAGGGGAGACCCCAGGGTGAGGCATCTCAGACCCCAGGAGGTCCTTTCCTTGGTGTGCTGAGAGGGGAGGTGGTGGAGAGTAAAAGGAAAGTCCTAGATTTGGAGGATGCTCTAGGGAGGGCAGCCAGGGTAGGAGATGCCAAGACCACACTTCCCTGCACCCACGTGTGGGCTCGGGGGTGACTGAGAGTGGCCCTTCATGGGGGGGGCAGGGACTGAAGCTGGCAGATTTCCTATGACGAAAGGCTTGTGTGACTCCACTGTTGGGCTCCTGCCCCTGGGGAAAGCTGTGTCTAATTTGAGCCTCTCTCTCTTTCTCTGTTGCTTTCCAGTGTGATAATGCCAAAGGATTGAAAGCCTTCTATGACGCCATTAAATATGGCCCAAATCATTTGATGGTGTTTGGAGGCGTCTGTCCGTCTGTCACGTCCATCATCGCCGAGTCCCTCCAGGGCTGGAATCTGGTGCAGGTAAGCTCCCCGCCAGCTTCCGTTGGGGTGTTTGTCTTAGTGGCCGCCAGTCCTTTGCAGGGATGGTTCTTGCTCGGTGTGGTCCCCAAGTCACTCCTGTTAGGTCTCCCAGACCCTCTCCTGCTGCCCCTGCCTCCTGGTCTAATCCTCTGGCCTGACCAAGCATGGCCTCCACGGTGGGTCCTTAAAGGGCAGCCCCGAGGCCACCACCCTGTGTTGGAAACCCTGGGTGCTAACCACCAGCTCCTTAGCCCACCTGCTGTCCAACGTGCTCTCCTGCCGCTCCCCACAGACCTTGGTCCTCTCCGCTGTGCCATCAAGGGCCCTCGCCATTCACATAGAAACCCAGACCTTCGGGCCGCAGAGGCTTGTTTGCGCTATTCCCTAAACCAGATGCCCCTTAACCACTCCCTGCGCAACCTCCCTCCCCACTGAAATTCTTTTGTCCTCTAAGACTGCCTTTCTCCTCAATTAAGGCTTTCCTGGGCTCCTGGCCAGTCATCCACTCTGTACACTGCGGGTTTTAAACACTATCGAGTGCTCACTAGTGAGTGCATGGTCCACTGTGAGATTCACCAGCGTCAGCTGGTATTTGGAACAGGAAAGAAGAGTGTAGGAAGATGCGACTACCAGGAGGGAGCGGTGGCTCAGGCGCATATTTACTCCAACCATCCCTCCTCCCTCCCTCCCTCCCTGCACCCACCCACCACCCGTCCATCATCCTTTCATCCCTGCTTCCCTCCCTTTGCCTCCAGCACCCATCCATCAGTCCATCCATTCATCCAACGAACCAACCAATATTTTGTGCAACTTACTTAATGCCTGGAATCCTGGTGGGTACTGGTGATATAGTGCTGAACAGGACAGACTCGGTCCCCAGCATTTCAGAGCCAAATTCTAGGAGGAAGATGGGCAATCTGCAAATAAATAAGTCCCAATACTGAGAGCTAATGGTCGTATCTGTAGGCCTACTATGGGCCAGACACTGTTCTGAGCCCTCATGTACATTAGCTCATTTAATCCTGTAGCTGCTCGATGATATCATTATTGTCCTTAGTTTGATAGAGAAGGAAACTGAGGCGCAGAAAGGCTAAGTAATTCACCCAAGGACTCAATTCACCCAAGGACTTAAACCCAGCTAGTCTGGCCCTTCAGACTATGTAAGGACACTGGGCTATGATAGAAATAAACCAGGGGAGGGGGGATATCCAGTCACTGCCTTGGAGCGACCAGGAAAGACCTGTTAGAGAAGAGGCGTTTGAGCTGAGACCTGAAGGGTGAGCAGGAGCCCAGCAGGAGAAGAGCACTCCCTGCCCGGCAGGTAGAACAGCACGCGCAGCAGGCGACTCGGAGGGAAGAGCCTGGTGTGTCCACAGAACAGAGGCCTGGGGTGTGAGCAGCCAGGTAGTGGGATGGGTGAAGAGGCACAGGAGCCAGGCCAGCCCAGACCAAGGGAGCTTTCCAGGGCAGGTGACGCGGTGCTGGCTGCTGAAGGAGAAGAGGGTGGAGGGCAGCTGGAGCCGTGGAGGAGAAGCTGCGGCAGAGGGTGTGCCGGATGCAAACCTGACCGAGTACCCAGGAGCCTGCATGGCTCTGTGTGCTGTGGGAGCCTGACTTCAAGCCTGGGAGATACCCTAGACTGCTGTGAGGTCTTAGATAAGTCATTTACCTTCTCTGAGCTTGGGTCTCTGTTCCTGAACATCAAGGAGCACAGTCCTGGTGGTCAGTCCAGGCCCTGGACCTTGGTCCCCTCCGCTGTGCAATCAAGGGAGAAAGCAGGCTGATTTCACAGAGGTCTTGTAGGCATTAAAAGATGGAAAGTAACTAGGACTGTGCCTGGCATGCAGTAGGCACTAATAATAGTTAACTTCTCATTGGTGTTAGCCCTGCCCATCTGCTGCTACTCCAACATGAATACCGTGGTTACTTAGCATTCCTGGTTGTTCTTGCATTTCCACTTTTCTTACACTGTTGCCACCACCCCAAACAACCCATTCTCCCTCTGTCCAATGTGGCCAGTGCTATCTGTGCTCTGAGATCCAGCTTAAATGATGCCTCCCCCAGGAAGCCTTTCCTGATTGCCACTAGGAGACCACTAAAGAGGGGCCCCATAGAAATTCTTTGTATTCCTCTCTTGTTTATGTCTAACAGAGCATGTGCACAGCCTGGTTCCCCAGGTCCCTCTCTTGTTCCTCTCATAGGGTTTTGTCTATGCGGGAGCTTGTGTACAAATGCTCGTCTCCCTGGCTGGGTGGTGAGATCTTTGAGGACAGAGCCCAGGCCTGAGATACCTTTTTACAGACTTTACTAAATGGAGAGAGGCATGGAGGGATGAGAGGATCAGGGATAAAAGGATCTGTAAATTGACATTTTCTCTAGACATGAGAGGCCAAACTCCTCAGTAAACCCCCAACCCAAAGAGGAATCGAAGGAGCTTCCTGCTTCTCAGCCTCTCTTGGAGCTGTCTGCCTCTCAGAATTCTTGGGGGAGCTGCAGGAACCAGGGAAGGTTGGAAACTGGCCAAAGTAACCAGGTCCCAGCAGGAGTAAGAGAAGCCTTTCCCTAGAGGATTTGAAACAAGAGGGAAGTGGGTTAGGAGACAGACTGTGCTTGTTATTTGTTACCAAGTAGCAAATCACCCCAAAACGTAGTGGCTCCAAACAGCAATATCATTTGTTATTTCATTGTTTCTGCATGTCAGGATTCAGACCCACAGAGTGACTTGGGTCTGCCCTGTGGTGTGTGCGGCCCCGCCGGAAGAGGGTTGGGGGCTGTGTCATCCGAAGGCTCAACTGGGGCTGGAGGATCTGTTGCCCAGATGGCGCACTTAAATGGCCGCCAGGGCAGTTCCTCTCCTTGTGGGCCTCCCCCTGGGATGCTTGAGCATCCTCATGTCATGGCAGCCGAATTCCCACAGTTCTGCCAAATGAAGTCATCCAAAAGACCAAGCCAGAGCTGGCAAAGTCTCTCAGGATCTGGCTCTGGAAGTTGCATACCTATATTTGTGCTGTACTCTATTGATCATGCAAATTAGCTGAGAGTATGAGAGAGAAGTACCAAGGTACAAAGGAAGGTGAAGGTCAATGGGGGCTGATCTTGGAGGCAGGCTACACAGTGACTAATGTCTGAAAGGAAAACAGGAGCTCAAGAAGCCTAGCAAGGGACTCGACACAGAGTCCCTTCCCTGTTTTGCCGAACTCCTGCTCATCCTTCAAAACCCTGGGCAGGTTCCCTTGCCCCCTTTCCTTTTGTGCCTCTCATCCTCTGTCCCCCAAATTGAAATAAATATTCCTTCCTCTTCTATATCATGTATTCTCAACAGGGAATGACACTTTCCCCTAAGGGTGGAGAATAGGCTGGGAGCCTAAAGCCCTCCATGGCAGAGCCTCTCGCAGGGTGGACTTGACTGTGGGGCAGTGCAGGGTGTAGCACGTGCAGATTCCCCACCTCCACCTGCACAGAGTCGCTGTGCATTTCTGACCAGCTCCAGCGTGACTCACTCTTGATCCTCTGCCGTACTAGTGTTGCTACCAACACTGGGCCAGAAGACGGCTCTGGCTGGGTGTGCGCAGGGGCCTCAGGAGCCTGGGAACTGGACGGTGCTCCGCAGACTGGAGTGCTCTGGGCATCTGGGAGCAGAATTGTGGGATCGACCTGGAAGAGCCGGCTTCTCCCAGCCTTGAGGAGCCAGGCAAGGGGGGCGGGGGAACAAAGATGTGGGTCCTGATGGGGGCAGGGTACCCTGGGAGCCTGGCTTTCTGCCTCCCTCCCACTCCCAGGGAACACAGCCAAACATGTTACGAGCCAAACTCTGTGGACCTCCCAAGCCGCCTGTGCCCCTGATCTGGGAAGCCACCTTGCTTCCAGAGATGGTGGAGGTCTGGCGGGTGGGGCTGCAGCCACTCAAGGAATTTGATGAACCCCTTAACTCATTCAAAACCGGGCTCCAAAACCGTTTCACAAATGGGAAAGTGTGTATAACTTATATAATTGAAAAGACACTCTGACCACACTTTGGAGGAACAATGCTCGTGGGACAGGAATAGGAACTGTGCCTCAGAAATGGGAATTGGAAGCTACAGGGTAAAAACTCACCCTGGTGTTGGAACTGGTTAAATTTAACTTTTGCCTTTCTCTGGTCTTCTTGATCCGTGGTTGCTGAACAGGGAGGATGACACTGTCATTGTGACATGAGTCACCAAGCCCCTGGGAGCCTCAGTTCTCACACCTAAATGCAGGCACCTTCAGAGTCCTGGGTCTGACCTGGAGGCAAGGTGGCTCTGTCCCTCTCTTGTCTGCCCAGGGTGTGGGGCTCAGATCTAGCCTCACACAGGGAGTGACCCTCTGGGAGGTGACCCAGGGAGGGTTGGGGTGTGGATGTTGAAGATCTGAGTGTTTTGAGACTGGAGAGGAGAAGCCTGCAGAGCCGCATGGCTGCCGCTGAGAGATTTTGCTGGTGCCCTGTGAGGTGGGTGGGGAGAAGCAGGAGCCATGGTGGAAGTTAGAGGGAAGCAGGGTCTTCACTCCCCGCCAATGAGTCCTGCCACTGGAGGTGCCCCCCATGGGACAGGCCATCTGGCTGTATTGATGAGCTCCCTGAGCATTTTGGTTTCAGCTAAGCCGTCTCATGGTGGCTCACTAACTGCATGAGAAGATTGGCTTATGAGGACCAGGGTTCTGCCCGTGTGAACAATGGAGGTCCCAGGGCCCCACTCTGAGCAGATCCCTACGGCCTCCTCATCACCTCGGTGCCAGTTCAGTGCCCGCAGCTCAGGTGACACAGATGCGCCTGGCTCCTGGTGACGTGCCAGCCCAGGCGCTTTCTGAGGCTCGTTCATCTCCCGGGCACCGGGGCTCTTTAGCACATGCTGCCCGTGTGCAGAACGTCTGGGGAAGAGGCGGGAGGAGATGCCAGGGGGGTGACGCTGGGGCACGTAGCCCGGCATTGCCAGGGCCAAGCCCACATCCACGGCATGACAAGTCCATCCCTGCCACTGGCCCACTTCTTGTTCCTTTGTGAAGCTGGCCTCAGTGTAGGTGACTCCCTTCTCTTGGTGGTCTCTCCACCCTGCAGGACCATGCCCATCCATCATGGCACAGCTGGGATGCCCTTCCTCTGGGAGGTCACTGACTGGGTCTCCTTCTCACATACCCTGTTCCAGGCATTGGCTGCCCTGGAGCTGCCAGAGGTCAGAGCCTCCTCTCCTTCACTCCTGACCATGGGCCTAGGCACAGGCCTGGGCTCCACGCAGAGCAGTGCTCGGGAGGTTTGCCGTTGGACAGCCAGCCCAGGACGCCTTGGGCTTCTCCCTCAGGAATGTAGGGCAGATCGTCCACCCCTGCCAGACCCACGAAGACCCACGGGCTCTCAGCTGTAGCCCCCCTTGTTAAAGGAACTCGGAGGGAGGCCTGAGATGGCCTTTGGCTTAGCTTCAGTCAGCATCTCCCAACTCTGGATCCACTCTGTTTTAATTTTGCTTTGCTTCCTTTGCAGTGGTTTGCAGACCCCCTCAGAACCCCATCTTCAGAGATGGGAAGGTGGCTTGCTCCTAACCATACCTAGCACTCTTTGAGGGTGGTCCTACATACACCTCCCACTGGCCTAGTCTGTCCTTCTGAAGCCTGGGGCTGGAGAAGGCAGGAGGCCTTGGAGCAGAGTAGCTTCACAAGAGATGAGGGCAGAGCCCAGCGAAGGTAACAGACGTGCTGACGAGAAGGAGTTTGACACCTTTGGAGACCAGGATGGAACTCCTGCTTCCCCGGGAGCAAGATGAGAGCAGCCCCGGCTTTCAGACAGAATGGTCCAGCTGCCAAGTATACAGTCCACTCCCTGGGGGCGTGAGGGGCTGCTGATAGGGAAAGACCAACTCAAGGCTGCATCCCACAGAGCCTGTCTTTAAAAGTGGCTGCAGCAGATCATGAAATTGCGGGTGTTTCTCCTGGCGCCCGCCCAGGCCGGCCCTCGCAGCCCACCCTGCCTCTGGTCTGCCCTGGCACTCCCCCAGGAGCTTCCTGGGGAAAAACGCTCTGGCTTGTGTAATGGGGCCAATCTCCTTGGAGAAGCTCCTGCCAGGGAGCAGAGGCCAGGAAGACTGGGA
Organism: Urocitellus parryii; assembly: GCF_045843805.1. Taxonomy (NCBI): domain Eukaryota; kingdom Metazoa; phylum Chordata; class Mammalia; order Rodentia; family Sciuridae; genus Urocitellus; species Urocitellus parryii. Next base: position 178,664,392 of record NC_135534.1, on the reverse strand, counting down.
ACAAGAGAAGGAAGCTCTGTAGATGTGTCGGCAGCGCAGGCCCAGTACAGTTAGGACTTGATGTCTGGAAACTCGAAATCATGCTTGGTTTTGACATTTAAAAAAACAAATCAGTGAAAACCCCAAAGGCAGGCCCTTTGCTCTTGGCCAAATTTCAGCATCTCTCTCAACTGTCAGTCAATGCCATGTTTCTTCAGAGGAACAGGAATTTTATGATCTGACTTGATTTTCCCACATGATTATTTTGTTCAACTATAGGTTACCTGAGAAATCAAATACCACTTCTTACTTGGCAGGGGTTGTAGAATGTGAGGTAGATGCCTAGGGTGGCAGGGCTGGTGTGGTCTTAGCAGTCTTTGGGTCCTGAGTTTTCATTGCACATACTGGGAAACTGAGGCCCAGGCAGGGTGTAGGGGTAGGATCTCACCCAAGTTCTCACTGTCACAATAACACTGGGCCCCTTGGCTGGCTGTCCAGAGCTTGGCAATAGATGCCATGGTTTTATTTAATCTCTCTTAGCCTCCCTTTGCTTCTCTGTAAAATGGTACTAGCAAACACGACTTCTATGTTTTATGCAGATGTTGTTTTTTTTTTTCTGGTGGTTCATTGTTTTCTTTTTTCTTTTATTGATTTAAAAAAATAAATGACAGTGGAATGCATTACAATTCTTATTACACATATACAGCACAATTTTTTATATCTCTGGTTGTATATAAAGTATGTTGATACCAATTCGTGTCTTTATACATGTACTTTGGATAATGATGTCTAACACATTCCACCATCCTTGCTAATCCCCTGCCCCCTCCCTTTCCCTCCCACCCCTCTGCCCTATCTAGAGTTCATCTATTTCTCCCATGCTCCCCCTCCCTACCCCACTATGAATCAGTCTCCTTATATCAGAGAAAACATTTGGCATTTGGTTTTTTGGGATTGGCTAACTTCACTTAGCATTATCTTCTCCAATGCCATCCATTTACCTGCAAATGTCATGATTTTATTCTCTTTTATTGCTGAGTAAAATTCCATTGTGTATATATGCCACATTTTAAAAAATCCATTCATCTACTGAAGGGCATCTAGGTTGGTTCCACCGTTTAGCTATTATGAATTGTGCTGCTATAAACATTGATGTGACTGTGTCCTGTAGTATGCCAATTTTAAGTCCTATAGCTATAGACAGAGGAGAGGGACAGCTGGGTCAAATGGTGGTTCCATTCCCAATTTTCCAAGGAATCTCCATATTGCTTTTCATATTGACTGCACCAATTTGCAGCCCCACCAGCAGTGAATGAGTGTGCCTTTTCCCCCACATCCTCGCCAACACTTATTGTTTGTTTGTCTTCATAATAGCTGCCATTCTGAATGGAGTGAGATGATATCTTAGAGTAGTTTTGATTTGCATTCAGATGTTGGGTTTTGTGTGCTGTCTTTACTGGTGAGCAAAAGTGTTTTAGAAACTGTGAAGCCCTGGCTAGGACTCCTGCTGGGAGTAGACTTCTGATGGGGGCTGTCAGAGTTGAAAAATCAGCCCCTGATTTGCATGACAACAAGGGTTGCTCACCTTGGTGCTGCAGACCCTAGAACTAAGGGGCTGGAGCAGGATGAGAGGTTTATTAGCAAGACACTCAAGGTATCCATGTCTGCCTCTCTGCCTCTGGAGTCAAAGTCCACCAGGGCAGAATTGAGCCCACATGGCTCCACGCCCTTGCCACGGAGCATGCAGTGGTTTCCAGATGTGTCTAGAAACCATTTAGGAGGGGAAGTGTGACTAGGCACAGTTGGAGAAAGCTGCTGTCTAAGAAAGAGAATGGAGGCCAATGATCCAGGGCAGGTTGAAGCCGTTTCTTGGCGCTGGTCTCCAGAGGGGACATTTAGCACGTTGATAATCTATGAGATGCCTCCACTTTCTGAATTCATTTAAAAAAAAAAAAAAAAACAAGAACAGGAGGAGGAAAGGCAGCTATATTAAGGGCATCCTCCATGGCCAAGCAGACGGTGCAGGAGAGACCCCAGGGGCCTGGGGACTTGGGATGGTCCTTCCATGTGTCTTGGATGCAGAGTGCAGTGAAGTCCTGATTTTAGAGCAAGCAGGGTGTGGAAAGGCTGGCAGGTTTTTGTTTGGATGCAGTTGGTAGGAGAAAGGGGGAGATCTCTTTCATGACAAAGGTTTTCCTGACAAAAGAGTGTGGGGTTGGCTGGAGGCAGGACCTGGAGTGGTTGTTGCAACAGGGGGGGTCACTTTGGTTGCAGTGAGACACAGGACTGAGGGGCAGCAGGCTAAGCCCCTGGCAAAGGTGGAGGAATAGGAAGAGGAGCATGTGCTGGCTTGTGCCTGGCTCTCCTATGCATTTGCCCCAAATCTTCAGCTCCAGGCACCCAGAATTCCTTGAGGCTGCTCAACTACCAGTGCTCTTCCAAGACTAAGCTTTCCCCCAGGGGGTCCCTGATGCCTGGCAGAACTTCCCTCCCCTTTCACCTGGGAAACCAAGGCCAGCCTGTAAGAGCCAGCCTCAAATTTTATTCCTTCAGTGGAAACTTCCTGATTTCTCCCAAGGGAGCTGCTACCTCCTCCAAGCTCCAAGTCTCAAGTGTACTGTGCCCTCTTCTCCAGTCCCACCTCTGCTCCAGAGTGTCCCCATTCCTGATTCAAAGTTCATTCCCCCACCAGCCTGTGGCACCCTAGGGACAGTGGCCATATCTGATCAGTTGCTTCCTGCCTGGCCCTGCCTATGGCCTGGTGCAGGACCCAGGAGTGTGCATGAGGGACAGGGGAGAAAATTCACTCTCCAGCTTTGCCTTGGCCTTGAGGATTCACCGTCCTTCATGATCAAAACCACAGGCCTTCCACAGACAGGGTGGAGACATGTGGTCCCCACATCCAACCTGGCTTGCACAGGTCCCCGCAAAACCCACTGATTTTCAGGGGAAAGGGGTTCTCATACATTCATTCTAACTCATGCTCATTTTATTCATGTATTCTCTGACTCAGCAAGTGTTGTACCTACTGTATACGCTCACAGGCTCTCCCAGACTTCTGCAATTCACCACCCAATACTGTTATCCCTCGAGAGAGACATGACATTTTGGTGCAGTAGCCAAAACAGAGAACTGCAATTCAAAAGCTCCGGATCTTTGCTTTTCTGCTGCTGTCACTAATAGAGCAGACCTGGGGCAAATTAGCAGCCCCCACGGAGCCCACCAAATTCACGTGTGTGACGGGACTGATCAAGCCTGCCCTTCTTCTGGGGCTATTGAGAGCATTAGCTAGAGGGAAGGTGGAGTGTGTGGAAGCCTTTGGCAGACCGTGAGCCCTGCAGATGTAATATTAATGCTCGTGCAATCTGAGACACACACCGAGCCCTGATCAGGGAACTCCTTGAAGATTTATAGGTCTCCACTTGTCTCCAGTTTCAAAGTTGTGTGGATGAAATGAACTCCCACAGACCATGAAGGTGATTCAGAACAGTTCGGTGAAGACGGAGAACCTTCAGGAGAGGCCAAAGAAGCCCGAGGCAGCAGTGAGTGGGCTCCAGTGCTTTTCCTGGTTGAGTTTTCACAGATACTGAGGCAGGTCACAGAAGAGCAGGATGCTATCGAGCACACAGAAGTTTCCAATCTATTTCTGCCGCAGACCCAACCCATATCTTTCCTGTCGATCCGGGGAAACATTCGATGCAAGGTTCTGACCCCCATTTTTAATTCAAGACCGTGGTATCTAAAGTAATATCAGTTCCCAGTGGGTAACTCCAGTGGCCTTATTGTTTATGCGTCTTTCACTGCCAGCCACCCCAACCGCTTTCTGGAAGTATACGGGGCGTAAATAATTCATTCTAAATAAATAAATCACTCGCGCTACTTACGGTACAGTGGAGCTGCTGGTCATCCGCACAACCGCGGCCACGGCATTGAGTTGAGTCTGGAATTGCAGGTTGCATCTGGAAGGAGCAGGAGACAGAGTCAGAAAACTAACTCCCCTCCAGGGTCACAAACATGTAAAATGGGACCATACCAACCGAGTAAGCTCACAGGAGTAGGACGATAATGCAGAACCTAGTGCCAGGTGCCTAGTAGGCACCCTGCATGCCCTCCATATTATTCTGGAAACATTAGTTCTGTAATTGATGACTGAAGGTTACCAGCCTCTTGAGGAAGATGGCCTGCAACAGACTTTCCTTAGAGCAGTGGTTCCCATCCTTTACTGGGACCTTGGTGACATGTCAGAACCCACCAGGAATGATCAGCCATCCCCATCTACCTGGGATTGGAAGTTTCCCAGGAGCTAGGGCTCTTGACTTTTGGTATTAATAGCAGGAAAGTCCCAGTTAAACTGGGTCAAATTGGTCACCCTCCCAGTTCTGGCCATACCCTCAGGAGCCCAGGCCTCTGTGCTGCGTAGCATTTAGGGGCTTTGTTGCAGCTAGTGATGAGAACCGCTGCTTAGCAGGACAAACCCCCCTCGGGTGGCACCTGGGTGGCTCATGGAGAAGAGGCTGAGGAGGTAAAGGCACCATGTGAGGAGGTTGGTCTGGGCAATGCTTACCGAGGTAGGAATCACCAGGTGGGCCCTGGAAGTTGCAGTATCAGGGAGGTTTGGATACACTGGTCTGGAGATTCTGTAAACCTGGGGGTCACCATACAGCAGTAGTGACAGCAGCAGCCCCCGGGGAGCAGTTTAGAGATACAGAAGCCCAGGCCTCATCCCCAACCTGCTGGCCCCAAGTCTGAATTTTAGCAAGATCCTAGATGTTTCTGGCCGCTCCCAGGAGCCTCTTATCCAGGGTTACCGGGGGCCTCTGAAGGGAGGCCAGGTGTGTCTGTGGAGCATGGAGGTCCAGTGTGCAGACTCTAGAGTTAGTTTCAGGGACAACTGCTCATCCCCCACTCCACCCCACCGAAGGAGTCACTTTTCTTTTCTTTTTTTTTTTGCACCAGGAATGGAACCCACGGGCACTCAACCACTAAGCCACATCCCGAGCTCTTTTTTTTTTTTATATTTTGTTTAGAGACAGGGTCTCACTGAGTTGCTTAGGGCCTTGCTAAGTTGCTAAGGCGGATCTTGAACTCGAGATCCTCCTGCCTCAGCCTCTAGAACCACTGGGATTATAGACACGCAGCACTGTGCCCAGCCAGGATTCACTTTTGTCTTGAACCAAAAGGACCATTGTCAGACCGTGGTGGGGAGTATGTCCTAACAGGCTGACCTAGGAGGTTCTTCTAGCCAGTAAAGCCCCCACCACTTACTGGCCAGGGACACACAGAGGGCTGGTGACTCCAAACAAGGAAGAGTGGAAAGAAAGGCCCCGGGCTCACAGGAGAAGACCTGACTTCTGATCCTGGCTCTGATGTCTCCTGGCCAGATAGCCTTGTATCCACCACTCCGTCCCCTGGAGCCTGGACATGTGCATCTGTAAGCGCTCTGCTCTCCTCCTGGGAAGATGCACAGTGAGCTGCTGGACATGTGCTCCAGGGACAGAAGCCCAGCGTTCAGGTCAGTGCATCACTGACTGCCCCATCCTACGTTCTGTTTGATGAGGTGCTGTGCTCATTTGTGCAGGGGAGGCTGTGGTGGCCCAGAGAGGCCAACCTACCCAAAACAGCAGGTGTATTTCCTGGCTTGGGTCAAACACACCGGCCTTCACATCCAGACTCTGGCGCTTCTTAGCTGCTGACCCCAGGCAGGTTACTTAGCCTCTCCCAGCCTCAGTTCCTCATCCATGACGTGGCAGTGGCATCACATATCCTGGAGATTGTCAGGAGGGTGGCCTGGGACGGTGGCCACGAGGTTGCCTGCGCGATGCACTGCTCTCCTTCTCCATCCCGGGCCTTCTCTGAAGCACAGAGGAACCCAGGTGGCCTGATCTACCTCCCAGGTGGAGGCAGGGTGCTGGGGTCTGGTCAGCAGTGCGATCTTGGGGGCATCCCTGTCTCCTCCGGGCCTCCTGTTATAAAGGAAGAGGGCTAAGCCAGTTGATGAGCCCTGATAACCTTAGTATTGTCATATCATTGTCCCCTGTGGCTCAGAGCCATCTGTGTCTGCCTCAAGCCTGTCATCTTCTCTCTTGGGTCCCTGGATGTGATTTCCCCTGGCTCCTAGGGCCTGGTTCCCCCTCATTCCTAGATGCCATGAGAATAACCCAGCAGGTGGCCAAGGGCCAAGGCCACTTGCGCCTGTAACTCCATGCAGAACAGAGGCAATGGCCTTGCAGCTATGTCGAGCCCTCAGCTCCGATGTCTCTGGATGCCCACCTGCGCTCTCCAGGTAGAGAACACCTTCCTCTATGGAGGTGAGGCTTGGGAGCTCAGAGCCTGGGCAAGGTGGTCCCGTGGGTCACGGCAGAGCTCTGCTGCCAGCGTTTCTGTTAGATTCCCCCCTCTTGTCCTTTCCCCTAGTGCTAAGGGACAGTGCCTGCTCTCTGGAGCTCTGGGGCTGGCACCTATGCTGTCCCATGGCTGGATGCCTTCTCCCCCGCATCTTTCCCCGGCCGAGGCCTGAGTAGACCCTGATACTTGGTTCAAGTGTCACTTCTTCCTCCAGGAAGCCCCACTCATCTTCCCACCTGCTCTCAGAGGTAGAGGTGCTGACCCCTCCTGGTGCATTTCTCCCTCCTCCTTTCTTCAATCCTTGACAACCTCTGATGAGGTTTCAGCGTTGCCGCCACACCGTGAACTCCTTCAGGGCAAGGACAGTCCTGCCCATCGAGCTTGGCTGACCTGAGGCCTTGCTGGGGATCTGCCATCATGTAGATGAATGGACAGAAATGGTCACTGGACACACCTGGACAGCCCCTTACAACACCAACCCGGAATCTCAGTGGCCTACACCCTGTCGGCCTGTGTCGTGAGCCAGGTGTGGTTCTTACCTCTGCACTTAGGTTAACTCATTTACTCCACACACCAGCCTTCTGTGGTGGACCCTATTATTCTCCTCATTCCACAGATGAGGAAACAGAGGCACAGAAAGGTTGAGTGTCTTCCCAAAGGATTGGCAGTCCCCAGCGACCGCAGAGTCCCTGCTTGCAACCACTGAGCCACAACGCCCACCACTCACTCCCATCTGAGCCTCAGGACCACGCTGGGGAGGGGAAGAGTGGACTCCAGGCTAGTGAGGTCCATTTCCTGAAGAAGGAAAATAAGATCCAAAGGGAGCAGAGACCTGCCCTGCTTCCTGCTGCATTAGACCACAGGGTGAGGTCTCCCAGAGGCCTCTAGGAGTGGCCTCTCCAGAGGCCATGGAGGCTCCAGACACTGTATCTCCACAGCCCCTCCCAGGCCTTTGTGGGTAAGGGCTTCCATGTCTGCAGAGGACGTGGACCAACCAGTGCATGCCTCTTCATATGGGCACTGTTCTCTACATAAGTCATTCATCACACACACCCATGTACACACATTCACCACCCCACCCCCGCCGCACACACCTCTTAAACTTACTTTTCCTCCAGGAACTTGTTGCATAAAAAAAAAAATAAATAAATGGCTCCTTTGGACTCAGAAAGTAGTTGGACTGGCTGTTGATAAAAATCAATAACCATGCTAAGTATTTCAAGCGTATAGTACTTAGAGTTCTACTCTAGGTGATATTATAATGAATGAGTTGATTTTTTTTTTAAATAGAGCATAGCCTACAATACATTTTGAATATATGGGAAGCTTTTGCTTCAAATCAGTTCACAAAGAAGATTAAATTATTTATTATTTCCATGATGCGGATACTGAGCCTTCTGCAGTAGAAAGGGCTCAACTTAAGAAAAACAATCCCAGGTTAGATAAAGGCTTAGAAGTTATGCCCAGATGCAGATCTAAGCACTGTTTGCTCCATTTCCCACCCCGTTCCCATGCAAGCTATTCCACAGCACCATCCCAGTCTAAGATGCCATGTTGGGTTGGCTATTGATGCTACCAAAAGAGAGAAAAAGAGAGGGAGAGAGAGATTTTCCCCAATTCTCAACTTTAGCAGCACTTCTTTGGGAAACAGACTCTCTAGAGCATGTTTCCAGTAGACACATCCATAATCTCTCCCTGCCCTGCAGCACCATCCCAACTTCAGTTCCACAGTGAGTGCCATTGTGATTGACAGCTCCCTCCATGGGGGCTGGACAGTGTCTGCCTGTTTTCCCAGTGCATGTCCTGGAGGAGCTCCAAGAAACTTTGTTTATGGTTTTGCTTTTGGACACCGTCTCTCTCATCTCTCTCTTCTATGTAAGTGACATCAGGAACTTGTAGACTTTAAAAATATATTAATGATGCTATATTTTAGTCAGTGACAGACATTATTTTCAACGCAGGTAGTGACTTTGTTGCTCTATTTATGAGTTTACCTGCCCCCCAGTTTTATTCCAACTTTTTATTTTGAAAAATTCAAATGTACAAAAAAAAAAAGTTAAAAGAGAGTACAATTAATATCCAATAAAAACACTAGTTGTTAACATTTGGCCATTTTCTCTCTTTCCCTTTCACCCACACCCACACACACACACCCACACAAACACACTTTGTTTTTTATACCAGGGATTGAACCCAGGAGCCTTAACCACTGAGACACATCCCCAGCCCTTTTATGAACAATTTTATTTATAGACAGAGTCTCACTGAGTTGCTTAGGGCCTTGCTAAATTGCTGAGGTTGGCTTTGAACTTACGATCCTGTAACCTCAGCCTCCGGAGCCACTGGGATTACAGGTGTGTGCCACTGTGCCTGGCTCACTTACATTTTTGAAAGAAGCACTTGACAACAGTTTGCAGACATAATGACACTTCACCCCGATACAGCAGCATGAATGTCCTGAGAACAATTATATTCTCTTTATATAACAATCATATAATTACCACATCTAAAAAATTGAACCTGGGTACAATAATATTACCTAATATATGGTCTAAATGTTTCCAACTGTCCCCCAAATGTCCTCACTGCTGTTCGTCTGCAGGTGTGGGGGTGTGTGCAGAGATGGGGGATCCAGTCGGGGAGCATGTGATGGGCTTGCACCGTCTGCCAGGTCTCCATCACTTGGAACTAGAGCAGTCCTCTTTTTTTTTTTTTTTAACTTGTAGAACATTATTTTTTGTGTCTTGGTTTTGTTTTGTTTTAAAGCCCAAGTCGGTTGCTTCCTGAAGGGTCCATTTGTTGGTTCCTTCATGATTAGATTCGGGTTACACAGCTTCAGCAGGAGTGATGACATTTTTTATGTCCTGTTCTTCCCACTGCAGCTGGTCAGGAGGCTGCGGTGTCCGTCTGAACTGTTGCTGTTGATCTTTGTTGAGGTGGATCTGCCAGACTGTGGTCAGGTCACCTCTCCCCTCCTGGAACAGGAAATCACCCAGGGGTGAAACTCATGTGCCGTGCGAATGCTACCCCACCCCTGCCCTTCCCAGTGGTTCAGCATCACGGATGACACTGCCCTGCCTCGGATGCACAGGGACAGGGTGGTCATTTTCTCAATCTGCTCTCCTGCTGGCAGTGTTCCTCTTCTGGCCCTTTCTTTCCCTCCCTGGGCACTTTCTCTCTTCCTTTAGCACTCACTTGAGCACTTAATATTTTGCCTGCCTAGTCCTGGGATGGGCCATTTCTCCAAGAGCCCTGATTCTTCCTGGGGTAGGGGAGGGACTATTGAGAAAACCAACATCTGGGCGCTGGATGTACTCCTTGCTCCCAGGGGTCACTGCTTCTAAGGGCTTTTTCAGTGGACTGCACTTGAAAGACTCATTTTTAGTATTTTAAAGTGTTCGAACTGACCGTGAGTACAGACTCAGACAGATATGGGACGTCCTGTGTCACCTGGTCTGCATTCTTCAAAATGCCCGGAAAACAACACAAGCTACCACAAAAGACAGGGGACTGCTCCAGATGGGAAAAGCCCAGGAACAAAACAAAGGAGAAAACCCTTCAAATGCAAAGCATGAATGTAGATTGGCTCCTGAATCATAAAAACGAGAAGGGCATTTTTGGGAAATTGAAGAAATTCGTGGATTCTGCATTAGATGATGGTAAATTATTGTTCATGTTCACAAGTGTGGTAATGGCGTTGTAATGATATGGCAGAGTGTCATTCTTAGGAGACGCATTCTGAGCTGTTCCAGTATAAAGTGTCATGTTGTCTGTGAGCCAAGTTCAAACACCTTGAAACCAAAAAGTTACATGTGTGCGTGTATGTGTGCCCGAGTCTGCGCGTGCGCATGAACACACACACGCACACACACACACACACACACACACACACACACACAGCACATACATATTTATAGAGAGAAAAGCAGATGTAGAGAACGACAAATGTAAATGACAGGTACATGGTGTTCACTGTACTGTTCTTTCGACTTTTTTTAGATTTCAATATTTTCACAATAAAAGCTATAAATATGCTAGGGGGTGGGGGTTAGGGGAGAACGTTCTCCTTGATTGGACAGGAAAAATGTGACCAAAGTCCCCTTACAGATCTTTTTCCTTTTGATTCTATTAGAACCTTGATGTGCTCTTAGGTTCCTTTATTCTGTTTTCAGTTTTTTAGGGACCAGTTCATTTGTTCTTGAATAGTTTTATTTTGTTTTCAAATACATGCAGCTTTTATATGATTCCATAGTCCAAATTATTCAGCAAGGTGTGATGGAGAATCCGGGGCTGATCCCGGTTCCCTCCTTTATTCTATCCCACTCTCTATGCTGGGCCAGGATCTGTTACTTTTTTTTTAAAAAGCAACATTTTTTTTAAAAAAATTGTAGATGGACACAATACTTTTGTTTTATTTTTATGTGGTATTGAGGATGGAACCCAGAGCCTCATATGTGCCAGGCAAGTGCTCTTCCACGGAGCCCCAGCCCCAGTCCCAGCCCCAGCCCCAGCCCCATGATCTGTTACTTTTACATTTTTCCTGGCACTGTTTCTTATTACAGATGTGTGCATGGGTGTGTGTGTGTGTGTGTGTGTGTGTGTGTGTGTGTGTATGTTTCTCTTCCCTCCATCTTACCCAGAAGGCAGCATCCTATGGACACTCTTCTGCATCTTGTTATTTTCACTTAATTTTCTGCGAGGTAGAAAGCCAGCCCTATTCCTGGTCCAGATGAGCAACACTTTTTTTGTGTGGATGTACCACGGCTCGTCCAGCCAGCCTCTGTGGGTAGACTAGTCACCAGGGTCACTTCCAGTCTTTTGGAATAATCTTGGCCACCTACTTGTTCCAGAGTAATTCCCAGAAGTGGGACATCTAGGTCAAAGGAAAAATACATCTGTAATTTCTCTGGAAAGTACAGAAAAAATAAGTGAATGCCCTTGGTTAAGAAGAGCAGCAAGGAAAAGGGCTGATACCTAAGTGGGGGGTTTAAAGCAATTAGGGTGAGAGAATCCCTTCGTCAAAGAGCTGGTGGGAAACCCTGCAGCCCCTGCTGACTTCCTTCTGGCAATGTTCATGTTCTCACCTGAAGAGAGAAGAAATTATGAAATGAAACACAGAATTACAAGATCATGAAATTTCAGAGTTCAGATAAAAACCACCTTCTGGTAACAACAAGGAAACAGACCCAGGAAGAGGATTCGGTTCAATTCCATCCAATCCAGTGATCCCTAAATGAAATCCTGGCTTCCTCATAGAGCACGCAGATACCTGTTTTTAGTTTCCACCAAGAGCTGAATGTGAAACCACACTACAGAGAGCCCCCTCCACCCCCAGGGTGATCCGTCAGCTGCGCTGTGGTTCACATCTCTGAGAGCTTGGCTGTCACGATGACATCGCCTTCGACAGAATTCTCTCCGTGTAAGTGGATTTAGTTTCACGTCTTCTGTGTTATTCTGGGGTATTCAGATGCAGTCATGATGATGAATTGGATCCGGCGGAGGGTTTGACTGGCTGTGTGCACTCCAGCTGATGATGTGGGTGGCCATGTTTGCTGAGGGTAGTCTGCAGTGACATAACCATGGCGTTGGTGGAGTTGTGTTTTGATGCTGAGCAGGCATCATGGAGAAGAGAATAGATTTCGCCCAGCCCAGCCCAACCCAGCCATGAACTTGGAGGGTGAGCCTGGGCAAGTCCCTTCTTGGTGGTCCTCTGTGTCTAAAACCAAGAGCTGGACAAGCCCAGAACAGCACATCAATGAATGGCACCCACACCGCTATTTTCTCCTGTGCTCGTGCAGACATAACTAATGGATCCCCACTTGTTCGTTCTTCATCTGCCTCACCCTCTCCTCTCTGCTGCTCCTGTCAGCCCACAGGTGATACTGCACAGGCCAGAGCCTATTTTTCTAGATCTATCTTGGTTTATTACTTAGGGTTACCAAATAGGGTTACCAAATACTGGATCTTTAGTTAAATTTGAATTTAGAAAAAGATTTTTTTTTTCAACGCAAGAATGCTCTTAATATTACTACATCTGGCAACCCTACTACTTAGGCCTCTTCAGTTATTTCTCTTTTTCTGTTCCCTGTGCAATCTATTTCTTTGGTTTGGGAGATCCACCTTCTCTTTAGACTTCCAGTAGTGCCTATTTCCCCAGTGCCCAGATAAAAGTTCTGCTCATTCTCTAATTGTTTAGGTTCACATTACAACTTCATTTAACTGAAAATGACCAAGATTTAGGTAGGTTTTTTTCCTTCCTCCCTGAGGATCCTATTCTTGTAAAACTCCCTGAAGAACCTATAATCCCGGGTTTCCCAGACTTCATCATTTGCATATCGCTTTCTTGAATTTGCCAATCCATCCGCCACTCACATTATTTGCTTCTTTAATATTTTCCTTTAAATTGACTCATTGTCCTCCATTTAAGTCTCAAAAATGGAGAATCAGTATCATTTGCCAAGCAGGTAGCAAAAAAGCAAATAAATGGAAAACATATCTATTAAGATCTGAAACTGCTCATCTGGGGATCACCTGAGATCATGGAGTGTTCTGCCCTCGATGCACATGAAACTCAACACTGACTGATGCCACTCCCTGTTTTTTGGGGGACACCTTCTGTGAGCCTCACAGATCATCCCTGAGGATTTTCTTGACTGCCTCCAGCGATGGGGAGCTCAGGACTTTGCAAGGTCTTGATGCATTCTTGAAGTCCTTACTGTCAAGTGTTTCTTCTTCGCATCAATCACCACCAGCCTCCTTTAAACAGCTATATGTCCATCCTGGTTTTCCCCCTGGGAACCACAGTTAGCTCCGTCGTATTCATTCACACGTTCATTCACTCAGCAAGTATTTGGGGTTTGTCGCGGGGCGGCTTGAGGGCTATGAAGTTTTTTTTGAGTGAAGGAAGATGCAATTCCATTATGGAGTGATAAGGCTCGGGATGCGGTGGGGGATGGGGGCGACACCTGGGCCTAGACTGGGGGTGGGGGCACTGCTGGGAAGGCCTCTTCCTACAGAATGAGAGAGAGTCTGGCTGGCTTTGGGGAGCAGAAGGAGCCGTATGAGGGTGGAAAAGGGGGCTGGAGAGGTAGAGCAGGTGGGGAGCAGAGAGGCCGGGTGGGCCTGGTGGCCCTCATCCTGGGTGATGACGAAGGACATGCTCTCTGTAAAGCAGTGGCCCGTCCAAGCTCTGGTTGTGTTTTGAACAGAGCCCTGGAGAGGTGGTCAGCGCAGGACTAATCTTCCCGGGTCCTCAGGTCGGCGACTGAGGCCTCACAGGCATCTGGCAGGGACTGTGGCTGTCCCCCCAAGGAGTGGGGTCTTTCTATCACGGAGCCAGGCAGCAGCCGCCCAGGCCCCTGCAGGCCCCTCAGCCCCAGCCCACAGGGCCCCCGCTGACCTCCTCTGTCCCGTCAAAGGAAACGTCACTTTCCTGGAGAGCTGAAGCAGGTCTCTGTGGCCTGGGGCCTCGTGGTCAGCCTCTTCCTGTCTTGCTCCCAGAAGGCTCTGGCTCACAGGGGCAACCTGGGTCTGAGAGGACACTTTCTGTGACAGCTCTAGTGTCCCTGTGACACAGGGTGTGTGGTGCCTGGTGGCCTCTGCCCTCCAGGCCCTCCGTGGACTCCTGGTCGGTGCATCAGTGGGCGGGAGGCTCGAGGGCCTCCTGGGAGTCTTGGCCTGTCTAGTTGAAGGCTTCTGCTCTGGACTCCATCAGCTCAAGGGGACAGGCTCAAACCCCGCCCGCCGTCCTCAGCCAGGGACACCAGCACTGTCCTTCCTGCTCAGGTCTGGTCTGTGTGAGGACCCTGCCGTGGTCCAGAGGGCAGAGCACGGAGGTGTGCTGCCATCCCGCTGTCTCCCTGCCTGTCTTCTACCTTTGCTGCCGAGAACAGACAGCTCACCTGCCAATCCCTGCGGTGGGCCTGGCCACCGGTCCCTTTAGTGCCCCACAGGAGGAGGAGGACAGCGCTGGGACTGAGGGAGAGCAGGGAGGGCCCCCAGGAGGAGGTGTTGGAGCACAGGAGCTGGCCCGAGGGACGGGAGGTGTGTGTCCCCTCGCCCTGCAAGAGTGGAGCGGGGCCCGGCACACCTTCCCCCACCATGTGAGCCCAGCCTGTCGGGTAATTAGAGGTGCCACACTGACGTGAGGAGGCATGGTTTCTGCAGCGTGGTAATTAAAAGGCAGTTGGCTTCACAGCTGTGCTCACACGAGAACGCTTTCACCCCTAAAGACACCAGCCGACGCCAAGTGCAAAGGAGCCCAGGGAACCAAAGAGACTCCTCGTGTCATTTGTTAATTTCCTGCATTTGTCACCTGCACAGCTGTAAGGGGGGAAACGGGACATTTTACTAGAAGTTTTAAGGGAAAATTGAAGACATAAATCCTAATTGTACACCATCAGGCAGGCAATCTAATCATTATTGTGTTTGTAATTAACAAGCCATTTAAAAATCACCCGGACAGGGTACAGAAGGCCTTCTGAAGAACAATGTCCCTGCCTGGTGGCAGCTACGTCACTGTGACCCAACCCTTTTGTCCACTGAGGCCTCTCATCTGTGAAGTGGGTATACTCACCCCACCTGAGGTGATATGGAGTGAAAGGGCTGTGGAAATTAAAAGTCCCCATGTCACCATAAGAACTACTATCCCATCCTCCTGGCTTGGAAGCCCAGGAGTTGTGACCCTCTGCTGGCAAGCATGGGTTGGGTGCCTCTGCTACACTGAATCTCACAACAGCTCTGAGGCAGGAATATGACCCCGCTCTTATAGAAGAAGAGACCGAGGTCCCCAAAGGTGCAGAAATCTCCCAGAGTTGCTTAGGCGCAGGCTGAGGTGCTGCTCAGACCCAGTCTGCCCAGGTGGTAACAGAATTCTTACCCTTGGGCCACCCTACGGCTCAGCGTTGACTTGATTTTGTTGTTTCTCTACGTTCCTTCTGTTTTTTGTTTTTTAAAAAGAAAGATCTGAGGGAGTTATTTTTTAAAAAATATTTTTCACTTGTAGATGGACACAATATCTTTATTTTATTTATTTTTATGTGGTGCTGAGGGTCGAACCCAGAGCCTCACGCTTACGAGGCAAGCACTCCACCACAGAGCCACAACCCCAGCCCCTGAGGGAGTTATTTTTTTTTCTAATCTTCTTTACATAAAATAATGGTGTAAATATGAAGGAGGGAGAGAAGAAGGAAAATGTTTAACTCCCAGAGCAGAATAATCATATCTTGAGAAAGAATTCAACTACTTCACAATGTCCTGCTTATAAGCAAATAGTAGCTCTTTCTTAAATCAGGTGACAGGCAGGTGGATATTAGCTTCATTATTATTCTTCAAAATGGACATATTTTGAGGTGATATTTGAGAATGAAGGTTTTTAAATTTTTGTGAAGGATTTTTAAAAATAGCATGCATATAATTTTTGTTTCATATCATAGAATCCAAAGCATGATAAGCCACTGCCGTGGGTTATTTTTTTCTTTCAAGTAAATCTTGTGTTTTCTTCCTCTTCCTTTTCACCTGGCCCCAGTCGCCTCCCCATCTTAGATCTGGGTGCCTCCCTCCCTAGGAAGGCCCTTTTGTTTCTGGAGAGAGGACTTCCTTCTGATAACCAAAGTCCCAAGCCCCACATTGCCGCTTGCTGACACGTGACTCTGACCAAGTCAGTTACCCTTTCTGAGCTTCAGTGTCTGCCCCTATAAAGCAAGAGTAATACAATCCACTCTGCCTCTATTATGGATTTTTGCAATGATCGAAATTAGTCAAAGGAAGCAAGTGTGTCTTGGAAATCGTTAAACCATAGAGAAGAAGCTGAGCAGTCTGTGGAATGGGTGGGGACTTGTGAAGTTAGTCTCTCTGATCTGCCAGCTGCTTGCAGTGTGACTGTGTACAAATGACTTAACCTCTCTGCGCCTTATTTCCTGGTCTGAAAAACTGCAGGTCACCCTAGTGACTATCTCACAGGGCTGTTTTGCACATTCAGTGAGAGAGTAAGTAGTAAGCTCTCCCTGGGATACTTACTCCATGTTTGTTATTTGATCATTTCAAGGAGTCAAATAGCTAAGCTCAAATCCTAATTTTGCCATTTACTACGTGTGGGGCCCCGGGCATGTCACTCTATCTTCCTGCCTCAGTTTCCCCAAGAGGAAAAAAAATGTCTCCTCTGCATTGCTTGCAAATGGCTGCTAGTCTCAGTGAGTATGGCCATGAAAAGGGGTGGTGAAGGCTGCATTGCTGGTCACCTCTCAGTGACGAAAACCTCGACTCACCTGCAGGAAGAAGCCAGCCGTGATGGTTCCCCAAGTGGTTCCAGCCCAGACTGTCTCTGAAGACAGAGATTTAAAACCTCCCAGCAAGTCTACGCGTCTGTCCTGAAGGCCCCAGTCATAGGGGGGCTTTGAGAAGAGCACAGCACCCCGCCCCTCGCCAGGCGCTCATTAACCAGCACCCTCCTGCCCCTCCGCATCACAGTGACCTCACGGGCGTCTACGCTGAGGGACTTGGTGTCCAAATGGTTGTCCACCAGGACTTGGGTGCAGAGGCCACTTGGCGCAGCCCCCAAGTGGCCCTGAGTTCCCAGCGCACCCGGCCCACACTTTGTGTACCTCCTGGCACTGGCCACAAACAGTGTTTTGTCAAAAGCTTCCTGAGAAAGTTGCGTTGCATTCAGCTCTGCTGAAAGGGACCCAAGATGACAAATACCTCCTTCATTTAATTACAGACACAGTCAGCAAACTCACGGCCGAGGAAAGAGCAAGGCTCGCTGGCTTTCTCAGCCCTGCATCTGGCCCGAGTTCCCTACCTAGCACTTAGCAACTGCGGCCACCCCTGTTTCAACCATCCCCCCCTGGAAATGCCTTATTTCTGCTGAGAAGTTCAATTCAGGTGCCCGAAATCAGGTAATGCAGGAATCGCGTTTGGCAAGAATTCGTCAATGGCTTGGAATTTAATAAAAGATCGTGAAGTTGGGGGATGTATTTACATTTTTCATCTAGGTTTATATCTGCAAAAGAGAAGTAAGGCAAACAAAAAATTGTCTGAATAAGTCAAGATTAAAAAAAAAAATCCACCCACTCAAAACCAACAAGCTCCTTAATCATTTTCTTCAGTAACTGGAGAGAAAAAGCAGTTTTGCAGCTACAAGGAAACAGCCATCACTCAGATGCCTGAACAGGGGAGATGGCTTGCCAGGTGGAGCCCAGGTCCCTCAGATCCTTAAGTGGCCTTGGAGTGGCCGGAGCCAGTGTTCCATTTCTCTCTGCCTGCACGATGGGTTGCTTACTGCTCCAGTTCAATGCACAGACCCTAAACTCAAAAGCCTGTTGCTGCCCGCCAGAGTGTCCCTCTGGGAGATGGATGCTGGCCACTCTCTTCCCATCCCGCTGTGCTGGTGACGTGTGCATTGCCCCAAATCTTCCAGCCAAGCCCCCCCTGGAAATTTGCTGTGTTTGAGAGATCCCCCCCCCCAGGCCTGGGAATTAGCCTTCTCCTCCCTGTTCTATGGACTCCTCAGAGCTGGGCTGAAGAAAGAACCAGACATGACGTCCAAAGAGTGGTTTCCATCTCCGTTACTACCCTGCGCACTTCCTGTGGACCGAAGTTTTACTAGCTGTAAAATGGATGATAGTCTATCTGAAAGCACCGATGGATCACCAGGGCGGACTCGTCCATGCAGACTGTCCCTCAGATAGTTCACATCACAATGAGCCACTTGGGTGGTGGCCTGGGCAGTCAGTTCACTTCTCTGTCCGTTTGTCAAGCCACTGTTGGACAATTTCATTCTCAGGCATTTCAGCGACTGGATTTGGCTGGGCGAGTGTAGACGAGAGGGTAACAGTAATCCTGTCCCTGGGAAGACAGCCTCAGGACCCCTGGGCTCACAGGCTCTCCACAAAGCCAGCTCGACCACTTGGCCAGCGTCCCTGTGTCTGTACAGCCTGGGAGGCCACACAGTCCTTTCACATCCTGAGGTCATCCCAGCAAGGCAGTTGGGACAGAGTGGTCCCCCTTCCCTGACAAACGAGAAGAGGTTAAGTGACTTGACAGGATCACACGGGGGCAGAAGGCGGAGCTGAGGGTCAAACCCAGGGTCTTGGAGCTGGGGGATCTGGGTCGGTCATCACCTGCCTTGCTCCCTCCTTGCTGGGTGTCTCTGGGGTTCAGACTGAGGGTCGTGTGTCATCTCCCAGGGACTATGAGGGTGGGGGATGTGCGCCCTGATGGTGTGGGTTCCACTCCCCCATTTCTAAGTTTTGTGATCTTGGGCAAATGCACATAGCAGAATATCTACCATGTTAGCCACTTTAAAGTGAAAAATTCAGTGTCATCGAGAACACTCACAGTGTGGTGCCACCATCACCGCTGACTAGTGCTACAACATTTTCATCCCCCCAAAGAAAGCCCTGTGCCCATTAAATAGTCACTCTCCAGTCCCCCACCCCCACCCTGCCCCCAGCCCTGGTAAGCACCAATCTGCCTCCTCGGCCAGGTTCCTAACCTGGAAGTCTGTAAGGTGAGAAGAACAGCAGCACTGGCCGCCTGGGGTGGGGGCGGCGTGAGCATGAGTGGGATAACTGGGCAGCACTGGGCACAAGTGGAAGGCAGGACCTGCTGCTCTGTGGTGGGCTTCTGGAAAGACCCTCTTGGCCATGAGAGCCAGGTGCAAAGCTGTTAGACTGGCCGACGTCCTGGCTTCCAGGAGAAGTCCACAGCACTCTGTGAACTGGGCTTTTGACACTGAGATGCTAGGAGATTTGGCCACCGCTCAGGCCAGGTGGCCGTGGGTAGTTCAGCAAAGCCAGAGGTCCTGTGGCTGGTGTGGTTGGGCAGTTTCTGGGCGCCTTCATTATCACAATACCCAGGCAAGTTCCTGGGTGGGGTTGAAAGAAAGAAATGCAGCTTCAGGATCTTCTGAGGATTAGGCTGTGCCCAAGGATCCCCTGGACACCTGCTCCGGGCAGGGAGAACCCCTCTGTGCTCCAGGTGCTGCCTGGCTGCAGATGGGGGGCAGGGAGAGGCGGGGACTCCAAGTCCCACTCAGTGCCCCCAGCTGGCAGGGTTGGGGTGTGAGGGGGGCACAGTAGCCGGCAAAACCCAATAGACAGCAGTTTGAGGGTGCACATCAGGAACCTCCAAACCTTCCCATCAACCCTTGCTCTAAATGGCATCTAAATCATGCAAAGGAGAATGTGAGGCCCTGCTCCGTCATGGACTTATTAATTCAGATTGAATTTATTTGCAATTTTCCTAATACTTTTAATGGGGTGACCTGACCTATAACTTTGCACTATTTAAGAATATAAGGTTTACTAAATTAAAGAATGGTGTACACACACGAAGCAAAACAAAACAACCAAAGGGGAGCATTTAGCACTAACAGTAGCCAACAGAACATCCTCCAGCTTTCCTTGGGAAGATCCACTAATTCTACAGTAGATGAATCTGGATTGAGAGAATCCTAAAACATCACCTCCTGGCACTCTACACCTTGTCTCACAAAGTAGTGAACATCCTAAAAATAGATGAACATTCCTTTCTCTCCTCCCCTCCACCCCCAATCTGGATTAGAGACCAGGATCTGGAAATCGGACAGCTATGTCTTTACTTCATGGTGGCTGATCTCCGAGGCAAACAAAGTACTTTTTTTTTTTCTCTTCATGCTCCTCCTGTGTCTTTCCAAATTCAGAGAGTTATAAATTCCTAGAAAAGAAAATTGAATAGGAAGAGGAGAGGAATGTACTCTAAGTGCACTGCATTTTGGGAATTGAGTTTTTTTTTTTTTTTTTTTTTATGGGCAGAAAAGAACACTAGCAGCAATGCACCAGGGGAACTTAATGTACCATGTTGATGCAGAGTCTTAGAAAACCAGGCACTGAGAATAAAAAATGATGTCACCTAATCACTGTAAACCAGCGTAAGGTGAGAGCCTACTAGACACCCATAGCTTTGCTCAGATACTTACCCTTCAGTTTCCTAAGAAACATTCCCAGTCATAAACAGGCAGAAAACAGAACCAAGAGCAGTCCACCTGTGGTGTCTCTCTCCTGATAAGCTGAATCTGGAAAGACTTGCCTTGCTTCTGAAGGTGAGCACATTGAAAACATCTTTGAAAAAGTACTTCAAAAATAATCAAAGGAGCACAATACCCAAAAGAAGCAGGGGAAGAGTCCACTTCTGAAAACGATCTACTGTAGGATAAAGAAGAGAACTTTCAGAAGGGTGGTTGGCATCCTCAACCTTCCACAAAACAACACAGGTCCCATGCAATAGCCTGAGACAAGAGGATGGGCGGGGGATGTGATCACATGAAGTGAACAGTGAACCCAAAATGTCCATAACACAATAAAAATGCATTCCAGTCAATAAAGCTCCAAGTGGAGGCTGTTGCAAATCAGGTCAGGAAACTCAGAACAAAGACCCCGGATGGCTGACATGCGTGTGCACATCTGCTCAGCTATATCATAGAGAGCTTCCTGGGCAAACAGGAAAGGAGGACCACTTTGTCTCTGAAAGACTTACAAAATTAGGAAGTCTGATAACTCCAAATATTGGCCAGGAAGTGAAGAAATAAGAACCCTTATACCTTATTGCCAGAACTGTGGATGATATAGCCATTTTACTAGAAAACGGTGAAAGTTAATATGCACATACTCCGTAATAAAGAAGATGGGATAAAATAAGATGTTCTTCTAAAATGAAGACAAGAATCAAGAGATGAAATCATGACAGCAAATATGATAACTATGGATGTGCAGAATGAAGAGACAGCATATAATAATCAGGTGTGCCAGAGGGAGATGAGAATACATACGAATACAATAGAAACACACTACAAATGCTGTATTTATTATGTATAATATATACAGTATGATAAGTATGGTATATAATAAATACACTAGCTCTATTGTATAAATGATTATTATGTATAATATACACAATTTAAATTTTATATATATATATATATATATATATATATATATATATATATAATTTTTTTTTCTGAGTTGGAAGACTTCAGTGTCTAAATTAAAGGACGCCTTGTATCACAGATCAAATAGAGTGCTGCACCCAGAACTATCCTGGCAACTTTTTTTTTTGATTCCAAGAGAAAATATCCTTTAAGCATTCAAGCAGAGAAAACCAGTCCCCGATGAATGAACAATGACTGAGCTAGCCTCAGAGTTCTCTTGAGCCTCACTTTGTAGTTTCAAGGGAAAGAAGTAGTAGCCCAAGGATTTTATACCCAGCCAAATTCCATCATTATCAAGGCAACAGAGGCCCATCCTCAGCAAGTTTCCAATTCCTTCCCTTCTTCAGAATATCAGAAAGCACTCCATCAGGCTGAGACCTGCATAGAGGTGTGTCCAAGATCACACACCAAGGGAACACAGGGAAACAAAAAGGCATAAAGAGAGAATCAGATGGTTAGTGAGATGGTGCAGGACCAAGCATTTATTATAGAAATATATGCACATAAAGAATATGTGCTGTTTTCAAGAATTAAATATTTAAGATAATCTTAACAGAATACAAATAGAAGGAGGATCAAAGCTACAGACAGAAACACGAGTACAAACTAAAGGGTCATATTTTTTTTTCTTGGTACTGAGGGTTGCACCCAGGAGTATTTAACCACTGAGCCACATCTTTGGCCCTTTTTTTTTTTTTTTTTTTTTGAGACAGGGTGTTGGTAAGTTGCTTAGAGCCTTACTAAGTTGCTAAGGTTGGCTTTGAACTTATGATCCTCCTGCCTCAGCCTCTCGTGTCACTGGGATTTCAGATGAGCACCACCGTGCCCAGCGGGTCATATCTTAATATCAAGCAAGATATAATACAAAACCAAAAGCAATAAAATGACACAGATATCTATTTTACATTGACAAATGTTTTAATCCTCAATTCACCTAATGACTATCCACTAAGTACCTGCTATTTGTATTAGACAAGGTACACATTGCTGAAAAATAAAAATCATGATGAACCTTTACACTCAAAACAACATAAAATCAAAGCATCAAAGCAGACACTGTTGAAAAACACGGGGAAATGATCCGAGGCAAGAGAGAAAAATTTAGTAATACTATCTCTCAGCTTTTGATAGACCAAGTCAGCAAAAATAGGAAGCATATGAAAATATAATTAGAGCTTGATTATATCTATTATGCATAAGTAGTCTCATAAAGGATTCTATAGCTTACAACCAGAGACTGCATCTTTTTTTCCTCCCAATACCATGGAACTTTTACAAGAGTTTACTGTATAAAAGCCCAGAAAGAAAATCTCAATAATTTGCCAAAGCAAACACTGTACAGGCCCAAAATTCTCAAAACAATGCAATAAAAGTAGATATAACAAAAACCATGAATTAAAATTTAAAATACTCTCAGAAATAGATCCCTGGTTAGGGATTAACTGGAGCCCTGATCACAGTCTGTTCAGAAACTAATTTGGTTGTGTGAAATAAGGCAGGGAGCCCAGAAGTGTGGGTCTTTAAGTTAGGGTGCTGATGCTGGTGGCCCTGGTGTTGCGGATGCTGGAGGAGGAAGGTCTGGGGACCACACAGGATGCAGTGGACAGCCATCGGGCAGGGAAGAGCACGGATGTTAGGAGTCCTTTAGTCCTGAGTTCAAGTCCTGCTTCCACCTCTTATTGGTTATGGTGGATAACTCAATATCACCCCATCTTTCAGCTTCAGTCTGCTTATTCATAACTATTTTCTTCCCGACACCATGGAACTTTTACAAGAGTTTACTGTATAAAAGCACAGAAAGAAAATCTCAGTAATTTGGTATTGATCTGCACTGGGGGTTCTCAACCCTCCCTTGGCATCAAACTCACCTGGAAAGATTTTTTTTAAAATACCACTATTTGGGCTGTAGGTCCAGGAATTCTGACTTAGTTGATTTGGAGTGGGATCAAGTTATCAGATTTTTAAAAATCTCCCCAAGTGATTCCAATGTGCAGCCAGGATAGAGAACCCCCAAACCAGGTGATTTCTTAGATTCCCCCCAGTTCTGAAGTTCAGCAATACTAGTAGGCACCTGAGCCTGCCCATGGAAGAAAGTTTCAAGAGGCTAAAGCCAGAGAAAGAGAGACACGCACAGCAATTCAATCAAAATGTGCATTATCTCAAATGGTGCAGAAAATGTCGGCGCCAGTTAATAGTTTGCACCCAACATGATTTAGACCTGGGGCATATATTGTACTCCAAGCCTATGGTAAACACAATGGACCATTTATTCACTGAACAGTAACCACCGTAATTACCTACAGGGCAAACATATGAGGTTGTTGGAGCAACAATTAATTGTGGACCTGGAACTAATGGGACAATAACGGTAAAGTATCAACCAGAGTGTGATTCAGAAATCACATCAGAAAACCAATATTTTCCAAATTGTATTAGATAAGCATTTTGGGGGCTGCGATGGCATGCATAATATCCCAGGTCCTAAAAAGTGTTGCTCCCGGATTTTTTTTCAGATAGCTGCCCCCTTACCCTGGTGAGCAGAGGAAACTTGCAGGGTGGTTTTAATCTTGAGAAAGGAATCATGGATAATAGGTTAGAGAGGACTGTACAGAGCTGTTCTTTCTGGCACTCTCCACAGGACCTAAATCTCACCCGAAGGCGGGTGTCGTGGATTTTGTTTGGATTATGGGATCCTCTTTGTGAATCTGTTAAAGCCATGAAATCTTTTTTTCAGGAAAAAAAAATGTTTATATTTGTATGCACATAGACACACAAACTTTTTCCTACAGTTTTTGGAGGGTCCAAAGACATTGTGGGACCCTTCTGTTCTCACGAGGTTATGGCACAGACTCCCTGTCCACACCTCCAGGCACAGGGATGTCACTACTTCGATTGGCAGGGTTTCCATTGCTGGACAACTCTGAATGTGGGGGCTCCTCCATGCACCCCGCTGGATGATTACTCTCTTCTCCCCATTGGTCCTTATTCTACCCAGAATCTTTTCAACAGTCATTCTGCCCTTGACTCTTACCAATTGTGAGGTGTCCCTGTCTCTGTGGGGATCTTAGAAATCGATTTCTCGAGGCACTCCCTAGCTTCAGGCAATGGCTGACGGGCGTTGCACGGTCAGCTGCAACAGATTGGATCTGCAGGGGCTTGCAGAGTGGACACAGGACCTCCAGGGATCTGAGGGAGTGGCTGACTGCACTCTGATCAGACCAGGGGAAAGGATGGATCTCGATAGCTTGCCCTCCTGGAGCCCAAGGAGAAAGTGCCAGTGAAGGACCTTTCTCTGGGACAGAAGTGTTCAGGATGTTGTTTCCCTAGATGCGGAAACTAGACTCTGGGATGTATAGAGTTGAGAGCTGCTGCTGAGACAAGCAAGGGTGCAGGAGGACACTGGTGACAGTGCAGACTGAGCTTGCTGCAGCTTGCCCTCTCTGGATCAAAGATTTAATGATGCCAAAGAAAGGAGAGAAGGGAGGGGAGGAGAGAGGGAGGGAGGGAGAAAGAACAGATTAGAAGAAACCATGAGCAATTCTTTCATAATCTCAGAGTAGAGAAGGCCTTTCTAAATATGACACAAAATCTGAAGACATTAAGAGAAAAAAGTGATAAATTCACCCACTTAAACAACAACAACAACACTTTTAGCTGGGCACAAAAAGTGCTTAGCAGCTCGGGAGGCAGAGGCAGGAGGATCGTGAGTTCAAAGCCAATCTCAGCAACTTAGCAAGTCCTAAGCAACTTGGTGAGACCCTGTCTCTAAATAAAATACAGAAAAGGGCTGGGGATGCAGCTCAGTGGTAAGCACTCCTGGGTCCAATCCCTGGAACCAAAAAACAAACAAACAAACAAAAACACTTTTGCATGAAAAATCAGACTATAAGCAATATCAAAAGATGAAGTACAAACTGGACCAAAACAATAAACAACTTATATGGTAAAGTGCTAATTTCTTTAATATAGAAGATCACTTTTCTACAAACAGAGGGGAAGACTAAAAGTCAAACTGGAAAATGGACAAAGGATGGGAACAGTTTCCAGAAAGGAATTAAAAATTGCTGCTAAACATAGGATGAGAGACTCAGCCTCACTCACAATGAGATAAATGCAAATTAGAACTAGAAGATGCCATTGCTCCCCATCACCCTGCAGAGATCAAAAAGGCTGATAACCACCTTCTGTGGGAGAGGCCCAGGGAAAGGAGAGCCAGATCAGAGGAAGTGTCAGAGGAGTGGTGACATTTAAGCTGGACAGATCATTAAAATCGCAACTTAACAACTTACTGACACTTAAAGAAGAAACAATAAAGGGGAAGACGGACAGATTTGACTACTGAGTGTAAATTAAAATACCCACACCCAACACGCAGAGGCAGACAGAGGTCTTTGCCACAGCTCTCACAGCCCGACCTGGATCCCGTACATATAAAAAGTCTTAATTAAATTCATTTAGAAAAGCATTACAAGAACCTCAAAAAGTAAAGGACACGAAAAAGAAGTTCCTTAACTAGGACACGCTCCTTGTTAAGAACCACATGGAAAAGGCTCAACGTCACGAGGAACTGTGAACACAATGATTCAGGTTTTTAAAGTGATAATTCATTATAAAATTAGATAGAAAAATGTTCTATTCCCTGTTGACAAGAATGTGGTGAAATCGGCCCTCTAATTATACCTGACCAGCAGATATGCAGATTGGTAAAATTCTTTGGGGAAATAAGTACAGTCTAAAGGTTCATTTCCTATCTTTTTTCTCCCCTACCTTTGGTACCAGGGATTGAACATAGGGTGCTTAACCACTGAGCCACATCTCCAGTCCTTTTTTATATTTTATTTTGTGATAGGGTCTCACTGAGTTGCTTAGGGCCTTTGAACCTCTGCCTCAGCCTCCCAAGCAGCTGGGATTACAGGTTTGCACCACTGGGCCGGGTTTCATTTCCTCTCTTTATCTGGGCAATTTTACATACCAGACTCTGTCCTACAGAATAATCCTGAACTATAGGGGAAGATGCTATGCACAAAGATGCCTGCAGAATAATAGGACAAATTACAAACAATGTCCCCAAACTAGAGACGACTCAGTAAATCGTGATATGTTCATATGCTGGAATATTATGCAGCTATTAAAATGTTTACAGGGAGTTTTTTAACAGAATGACTAAGTGTTTGTAGAGCAATGTTAACTAGGGGAAAAACAGTTGCACTGTGTATGTAGAGTGATCTCAAGAAACTTTTGAAAAAAGTCCAATCACTGTGCATAAAGATGAGAAAGAAACAGACCCCACATTAATGGTGGATCCTTGGTAGATGCCTGGCTTTTTGTTTGTTTGTTTGTTTTTGTCCTTCTTTCTCTTGTTTTGCACCTTTTAACCATCTCTTCCATTTGGATGTATTACTCTTAACAATCAAAAACCTTAAAAAAAAATACCTTGCACCATGCATTTCTGTCCCAAGACAGGATGGAGGGCTGCTGAGCTCCTAGTAAAAAGCATTGTCTCTTTTTTGTTTTTTTGTTTTGTTTTTTCAGCTTTCCTTTGCTGCCACCACGCCAGTCCTAGCTGATAAGAAAAAATACCCTTACTTCTTCCGGACGGTGCCGTCGGACAACGCGGTGAACCCGGCCATCCTGAAGCTGCTGAAGCACTACCACTGGAAGCGCGTGGGCACGCTCACGCAGGACGTGCAGAGGTTCTCCGAGGTAGGCCCAGCATCTGCGCCCCGGGGCCTGGGCTCACCCTGGGCTGCGTGAGTGGCAGCCCCCGGCTGCTCTGCTAGATTTCACCAGCACCGTGGAGGCTGCTTGGCCTCTGACAAAAGAGCTGGTAGCTGAGGGATGTGCACCTGGGCCCGTGGGACCCTCAGCCATGGCCCTAGAGGGGAGTGAGACCCCCCCTGTCACTCTTCCCCTTACTCCTAAAAGGCCCTGTGGCCTCGTCCTGCTGACTGACGATAGAGTGACCATCTGAAAGCAAACGGGCCACCAATAGGTTTGCTCCTGTGAGCAGAGTTTGGGGGAGAAATTGGCTTGGAACCAAGACTCCTAGGTCATCTTGGATTGTGCTTTGTGGGTTCTTTTTGTTTTTAAAAATGTTTTACAAACATGCATAAATACATGGTGCTTTGTTTTATTTCGTACAACAATGCAAAAATACATATGGTGTTAGTGTTGTTTTCTCCAACGGCCCTGTCCCCCCCTCCTCCCAGGTTACCCCCCCCCATTTTCAGTTTGGTGCTAATCTGTCTAGAATTTTTTCACTATATCTGTTTGAACCTAAATGACTTCATACCAAATATATTTTGCTTTTTTTACTTTCTTTGCAACACATTTTAGAGATCCGATTGATCTCGTGTTTAATGACCCAGGGTGTTCAGTCAATGGATGTATAGTGTGACTTATTGAACCCGACCCCAGGGATGTTTACAGCCTTCTGGTAACACGACCAACACCTTCATGCATAGGCGTGCACCGTGGCAATAGATTTCTAGGAGTGGAAATATGGGGCCATTTAAAATTTTGAGAGGGACCGACATCCAACAGACCCGTTCCAGTTTCTAGTGTCACTGATGGCTCTTGACGATTCCCTGTTCCCACACCACCTTATTAACAGTGGATTGTAGTGAATAGTTAAAAGTTATCCCCCTTGGTGTCGGTGAAAAGTGGTCTTTGGTCCTTTTTTCCTCCTCCATTTGCTTTGTATCTCCTCCTTTCTCTTCCCACATTTTTTTTCCCCCTTTGGTACCAGAGGTACTTTACCACTGGGTCACATCCCCAGCCCTTTTTTATATTTTATTTGGAGACAGAGTCTTGCTGAGTGGCTTAGGGCCTCACTGAGTTGCTGAGGCTGGCTTTGAACTCTCAATCCTCCTGCCCCAGCCTCCCGAGCTGCTGGGATTACAGGCGTGGGCCACCACACCTGGCCCCTTATGTACTCTTGATACTTGGAGCCTCCACCACACCAAGACATCCCAGGTGTGCATGTGTGGCAGCCCAGGGGAAACAAACTGTGGTGTATTATTCAGATTTCCAGGCAAAACTCCAAGGGAGAGTGAGGAAGGCCACACACCCTGCTGCCAGCCTGGGAAGGAGGAAGTTCCAGGTGAGGGGGCCGCCAAGATGGAGCAGAGCAAGGCTGGGAATCCAGCTGAGCACTCACCTTTCAGAGGCTCTTGCCCTGTCTCTATGCAGAGGAGAAGCCTTTTGATGTTGTCCCCGTGAGACCTGGGAGAAGCTTCCTTCTCTGAGCCATGGCTTCCTCCCCTGGAAGCCATATAAAGCTAGTAACCCTTTGCATGCCTCCCTACAGGGTTTTTACTAAGATCCAATCTGTAATAAATTTGAAAGAGCTTTGTAAACTATAAAATTCATGCACCAAAATAAATAAATAAATAAAGGATATTTTGGGAGGTGCTTGGAAAGGAAAAGTGCTGGCCCCAGTTGTCCCTGGGGATGCAAACAAGACAAGTTTTTCCCAGGTCAGTGTTGCCCTCTCTTCCACCTCTCTGCCTCTCATCCCCTAGGAGGAAGCCCAAAAGGAACTTGGCCTCCGGTGGGAACAACTCATTGCCAAACACCGAAGAGGCTTTTGCTGGCAGACTGCCCTCTGTAGAGCAGCAGCGAATGTCCCAAAATGAGACTGAGAGAGGCCAATCATGGTAGAGGGGAAAGGTCGGCCCCCTGGCCTCATGAACACCAGACCCTGCAGGGACCTGGGGGTACTTCCTTCTTTCCAATAGCATCGTTGGCTGCTAGAGTCTGAAGGGCCCTTAGAGATACCTCCCCCAGTCTCCTCGTTGTGTAGAAGGGGAAACTGATCACCATGAGAGGGGAAGGGACACAGTGCAAAGTTTCAGAGCACCTCTGAGTCTTGAAAGATTGTTCACACGAGGTCAGGACTGACTTCCAGGCTCCTGAAACCTACTTGGGATTTTCTGTCAGTCTTCGTGTCCATTGATAACTTCCGGGAATCACACGTAGCCTCAGAGGTTTGAAATTCCCACCAGGCCTGGACTGCAGAGGAAATGTGGTCAGCCCTCATGTTAGTTGAGTGCTTCATAGAGTCTCAGATGCTCTGATAGCTGGCTGCCCTCTAGGAAGCCGTGATAGTTCCCACTTTGCAGATGAGGAAACGGAGGCTTACAGAAGGTAGGTGGCTTTTCACCCCAGGGCACATGCTGGCAAAGAAGCCAGCCAGACCGAAGGCCTGGCCCTCCAGATGTAGGTCTGTGTGTTCTCGACTACACTGTCCTCCCTGGGATCTGGTCTTGACAGGTAGATGCCATGTCTCCGTCCCATATAACCTTCCTCCAACGGGTATCAGTGCATCTCCAGGGAAGTCTCTTTTCCCAGGACGGGATGTTGCTTGGTGGTAGTCTTGGCAAGAACCCTTCTTGATTTAAATCCATCAGCCCAGATGACTCCTCTCTGTGCCCAAGGGCTTTGGCATCCCTCTGCCCATGTCTGGGCTGCATTACTGATATACAGCCTCTGGAAGCTCGCCAGGGCTAACAGCTTTTCATGAGTGCAAAGGAAACTGGACTCCTTTTATGAAACTGGTCGATCAACAGTGTCAGACACTTTTTTTCCAGATGGGTGCGCTGGAGGGAATGTCAGAGCAATCCTGAAGTTGGAGGGGTGAGGCAGCAGAGAGGGGGACCTTCATCCCATAGAGCTGTGGCATTAGATCTGTGGAAGCCAGGAAGGTCTGAGGGTCTCCTGGCTTTGGGACCAGCTGCTCCTGTGAGCCCCCAGAGGGCTGCTCTGCACTTGGATCAGATGCACTGATCTCTGGGCTCTATTTCACCCAGAATGGCTGGGTGACCTCAGTCAAAGTACTCACCTTGCTGACACTTGGGTGCATCAGACCTCAGCTTTGGAGGGCCACCGCTGAACGGAGGTGTTACACTTCCTGCCAGGTTCTCAACTCTGGTTGCCCACTGGACTCACCAATGGAATTTTGGTTCTGATTTCTTATTTTAAAATCCAAGACAAAATTTAAATTCCCTTAGTCAGACTTTTTTTTTCTTTTTCTTTTTTCACTTTCAACAACTTTTGAGGTACAATCTACATAACACAGAGTCTGTACATTCTTAGCATACAGTTCAATTAGTGTAAATACACTGACATGGTTATGCAATTATCACCACAGTCAAGTTCTAGAACACTCCCGTCACTCCCAAAGCTCCCTTGTGCTCATTTGTTGTCAGTTCCACCCTGTAGCCTGCTTTTATAGCTTTGCCTTCTCTAGAAATTTCATGTAAATGAGATTATACAGCATGTGTCTTTGCTATATAACATCGCACAATGTTTTGGGGGTTCGTCCACATTGTGGCATGTGTCAGTCGTTGGCTTCTCTCTACTGCTGAGCAATACTCCCTGTTTGGACAGAGCATCTTTGGGGGGCTTTTACATTCCCGATCCCAAGCCACCTCCCAGAGCAGCGGCATTAGTACCTGCTCAAGCCCTAGGGTGATTTCAACCTGCAGCCAGCATTGAGAATTACTCCCCTGTGCAGTTGGCTCAGTCAGGCGTTCAGGGTGGGAAATGACCCCCCTCTTGTGTAGAAGTCCTTGAGCTTAGAGTGGCCAGTCTCCTTGGTGGTCTGATGACCTTCAGCAGGTCATGGAGCAGAATGGAGAAGGCAGACAGAGTTCTTGTTCCAGCGCCAGGGCTCCACCGGGTGGAAGACGAAGATGGGGGTGCTAATGAAGAGTTAAGGGTGCTGCCGAGAAGGTGGTCCATGAGGTCCAGGATGAGATGGGATGAGCAGGCAGGTAGCCTGTAGGCCTGGAGGAAGTGGAGCTCTGGAAGGCTCTGGAAGACGATGGATTAGGGAGTGAGGCTGCAGGGTGGGATGGTTAGACCTGGAAGAGGAAAGTGGGGACTGATGCTGTGTAGGACACAGAGTCCAGGCCTTGGCTGCATGCCCGAAGCTAAAGTGGAGTGGAGGTGCAGGTCCCTGGAAATAGGACCCAGGAAATGAGAGGCCAGAGTGCTGAGCGAAGTCCGCGGGGGCACTAAGGCCCAGGTTGGAGGCAGGGCCAGGAGTGGAGATGGAGGCCTAGGAGGACCAGCAGAGGACAAGAGGGGATTGGGGCCTCTCCCCCCACTCCAGACCTATGACTCCTGAACCATCCTCAATCCTGTGACACGACTCACCTGCAAAAGGACTTTAGGCAAATCACTCGCTCTCTCTGAGCCTCAGTCTTTCTCCTGTGAGGTGAGGGAGTTGGGCCAGTTGACCTTGAATACAAAAGATTTTTGATTCTAGAAAGTGGGGTTAGGGAGGTCTGGCCCTTCACCCTGATCCTGCCATCACAGGGGCATGGTCATGGGAATGACCTGGTCTCTTTGTGCCTTGGTTTTGCTCTGGTTTTTTAAAAGCCTGTTTTTTATTTTCTGAGCAGTGTCAGGTTTTCAGAGAGGAAGGCAGAGACTTTCTATATATCCCCTGCCCCACATGGTCAGGGCCTCGGCCATTATCCACCTTCCTCCCACAGTGGGGTATTGGTCCAAACTGATGGACTGATCTGGGTGCATTGTGATCACCAACGTCCACAGATTTCACTGGGGCTCACTATTAGTATTGTATAGTCTATGAGTTTGGGCAGTGTGCACTGACATATCCATAATTACTGTATCTTACCGTGTTTTTATTGTCCTAAAAATCCTGACATTTCACCGTTTTCCACATTTTTCCCTTTTCCATTTCTTATAATTGGATCATACAGAAGGCAGCCTCTTCAGATTGACTTATTTTACTTACTTAGCATGCATTTAACTCCTCCATGTCTTTTCTTGGCTTGACACTCACTTCTTTTTTAGTGTGGAATAATATTTCATTGTCTGGATATTTACTTATCCAGTTGCTGACCAACGGACATCTTGGTTGCTTCCAAGTTTCAGCCATTATGAATAAAGCTACATAAGCCTCCTTAGGCAGGTTTTTGTCTAGACTAAGTTTTCAACTCCTTTGGACAAATACCAGGGAGCTCAATTGCCGAATCAAATGCTAAGAGTATTTTTAGTTTGGTCAGAAACTGCCAGACTGTCTTCCAAAGTGGCTGCACCATTTTGCACTCCCACCAGCCATGAATGAGAGTTCCGGTTGCTCCACCTCCCTGCCAGCATTTGATGCTGTCTGTGTTCTGGATTTGGCCATTTTAATAGGTGTTCAGTGGTCCCTCTCTTTGTTGTTTTACCTTTCTTTCTCTGATGACATAGGATGTGGAATGTCATTTTGGTATACTTATTTTCCATCGTGTTTCTTGGGAAGGAT
This sequence comes from Urocitellus parryii, assembly GCF_045843805.1. Classification (NCBI taxonomy): domain Eukaryota; kingdom Metazoa; phylum Chordata; class Mammalia; order Rodentia; family Sciuridae; genus Urocitellus; species Urocitellus parryii. The sequence goes on along the minus strand of NC_135534.1, from coordinate 178,631,822 downwards.
CATAGTACCTACCTCTTAGTCTCAGGAGGATTAAATGTGTCAGGTCACATAAAGCACTAAGAAAGGAGCCTGGATCATTCCAAGCACCATGCAAGGCACAGCTGATATTTTTATCATCATCCAGAATCTGGTTCCTTAGCCAGTGGCTGCCCCCGCTCAGGAAACCCCCAATGTGGCTGTCCCTATCTCTCTCACCCCTCCAAACAGGCCGACTCCCCACCCGCTGGCTGATCTTCAGTGATCCTCAAGGTTCCTGGCACTGACCTTTCCTTACAGGGACCTCCCTCAAGTGGCAGGACCCATCAAGGCCCTTGATCTGCCTGAGACCCAAAGGTCACCATCTGCAGAGCTTCCTCTTCAAAGCACCTGCCCTTTCAGGCTCTCCAGGGTCCTGTCTGGCCCCTCGGAACCTCCCCCACTTGCCAAGTTGCCATCTGCTCCACCATAAGGGTCTCTGAGCTCCTCCAAAGTTCCTGCTTGCTCTTTGGAGTAGCAGCCTGGGAGAGACAGCCCCGTAGCAGAGGGCAGGGAGACCCCTTGAGGTGTTGAAGCCAGCAGGGGGTGGGCATCCTTGTTAGAACACAGCTCTTTCCTGCCACTCTGAGCAGGAACCTGAGTGTGGCTCAAAAAGACCCTTCATGTCACCCGGGCCCAGCCACCCTGCAAGACTCCTTTATCACACCTCTGGTCACTTCTTCCTGGCACCTTTGGTCCAGCCATACCTCCGTGGGGGCACCTCTCTCTGTGCCCACTTCCCCTGGGGCTTCGAGGCACAGGTGTTGGCACAATGAAGTATAAGAGACCACCTGCTCCCTCATCTTTCCTCCGTGGCCAACACTGATCTCTGAGTCCCCTCACCCTGCGTGATGGTCCATGTGTGTTCAACAAGAATCTCAGCAATGGATTTCTCTGTCTATTAGGTCAGATTCGAAGGGGCAACTGCAGTTATCCCCTCTGTTGCCCTGAGTCAGCCTGTACCTGGGGTGGTGAGATGACCATGGGAGATTCAGAAAAATCCCAGCCCTGCTGTCCATACCTGTGCCCATGGCTCTCTCTCCTGATGGCCTCCTGCCTGAGTCACCCACGCTACAAAGGAGGAGCCGTAAAGCCAGCAAGTCGGGCTCCCTCCGCACTCAGCCTAGGGCACACTGTCATTTCTTAACTTGAAGTCTTTTTTGGCCGTGACATGGTTTGCTCATGGGGATTCTCCTAGAGGTCTCAGTGACAAGTTTCGGGCCTGCCTCTGGAGCCAGCAGTGACCAGGGACTTGCCACATGACTGCTTCTGGGTGATGTTGGTGTCTTGTGTTGGGAACGCATGTAGTTTGTGTCTGAGTGCGTTTTCCCGGAGGTTCTTTCTGAGTGGTCAAGGACTCGGCAACCTTCATCTTTAGGATTGCACAGTCCCATCCTCTAGGGCTGTGGTTCTCAAAGCGTGGTCCCCAGACCAGCAGAATCGGCAGCGTCACCATAGCTCCACAGCAGTCAGACCCTCCAGGGGGCCCAGCCATTTGATCGGAGGCATGCTGGGGTTGGAGAGCCACTGTCCTGGAGGAAGGGACAAGCTGAAGGCGAGACCACTGTGCCCTCAGCCCTCTGTATCTGACTAAGTGTCAAGCATCCTTGGCTTCCCCTGCTGCAGGCTCTGGACTGCCAGTGCATCCGCAGATCCTCCATCACTAGGAGCCAGGAGGGGACTCAGGACAGATCAGATTCTAGTCCTAAGGGTACTAGAGCCCCAACTTTTACCTGAAGAACTTGCTGATGCCTTTAGGTAACTTGGCTGTGGCCAAAGCATGCATCCTCTCCTTCTCTGCACTTCCCCCCACCCTGCCACCCAGCGCTGGAGGAACCAGGCCTGCATCAGCCAGCAGGGGCAGCTCCAGATCCGTCCTACCCACACCAAAAGGCAGCTCTTTATGGCAGCCCCTTTGGCATGTTTAGGAAAGTAGGTCCATTATTTACCAGAATGTGATCTTTAAAATTTTTAATAATGTTATATTTATGTTTTATATACCAAAAAAATAAGCTGATTTATTCCAAGCTCATTTACTGTACCTCATGGATATTATTGCCTTGAGTAGAGCCCCCATTGAAAAGTGAGACAGGTTAAAGGAAAATAAAGTTATGGATCACATGGGTGGTGTACAGAGAAGGTGAAAGCCCCCCAAAAGCACAGGAGCAATTGAAGTTTGGGACCACTGGGATGAAGGACGGCCTCTTGGCCACCTGTTCCTTTAACTCAAGGGTGAAAGGTGGGGGTACCGACAGGCTTTTCCTGGAAACTCTGATCTAGAGCAGTAACCAAGGGAGAGGCTTCTCCACCAAGGTCAAGAATTGGTTCCTCAAGCCTTTCACTGTTTGCTGAGGCCAAGGGGCCTCAGACCCACCTGGGGATCACTGTCACCCATCAGGGCCTCTAGTGCCCAGTGTCCTGGCATCTTGGTGGCAGTATGTGCAAGTCAAGGGTTCTTCATCCAGGGGTGTCCGCATGGCGCAGCCTGCTAAAGAAAAGGCAGATCTCCAAGCTGGAATCCTCAGTGTGCCTCGGAGCTCCTGCCCATGGAAGCGCAGAGCATGGTGCTTCTCTCCCTCCACCAGGGGACAGGGAGGAGAGTTGGCCCACCCTGAGCCCACAGGGCCTCAGAGATGGTCGTCCCTAACACTCCTCTCAGAGTGGAGTGTGCATTCACACACACACACACACACACACACACACACACACCAACCCTTTTCATAAAGGGGCTGCCTGGTCTCTGCTCAGTGGCAACTTGAGAGGTGACTATGTCCTTGGCCCAGGCTGCATGGATCCTAGAACACAGGGGTGAGAGAGGGAGCGTGCCTTCTGGAGGACACTGTTCTGGGGAAATGGCCATGTACAGTGACCTCCAAGCTCTCCCAGGGATCCTTCCCAGTGCCTTCTGCAGCCCCAGGCCAAGGTTCCCTGAAGCAGCTCTGCATCAGTACCTTCGGGTTAGGAAAATGTCATTGTCCCACCACCTACTTGTCTACTACCATTTTTGGAGTACCTACTGTGTGCTGGCATTACAGCCAGTCAGCCCGCACAGTGCCATCTGTTTTGTAGAGGGTCGTTATGTGACTTTGCAGCCAAGAAGTGATGGGTATGTACATGAGCCCAGGTTTGTGCCTTCCCTGGTGGAGACAGGCTAGGGGAGGGGGGTGATGGCCCCGCACCCCGACCCAGAAACAGGGAGGTGGGTGTGTGGGCCGAGCAATCCCTGTCCCAAGGCACCGCCTCCCAGTCCTCGGGAGCTATTGCCATAGGATTTTGCATTTAGCTTTCATTCCTTCCCTAGCTTCCCGATCGAAGCACCTGGCACGCCCCTCCACACCTGCTCCTACAGCACGTTCCTGCCTTATTTGGGTTGGGCCTCTTGGCTGACAGGCAATGGCATCTTGTAGCTACGGGTTTTCCAGGGCTATTCTGGTACATTCTGGCTGCAAGTTCTCCCCGAGGGCCCATCTGGCAGGCTTGGGGAGTGCCAGAACCACATGAACAAAGCAGTGGTTTGGGGAAGGTGTGTGGAACCTTCCCTGTTCAGGAGACTGAAGAATCTGTTGGGGCTCCATCGCTCCAGGCACAGGAGAATGAGTTGGGAGGAAACAAAGACGGGGAGGGCTCCTCGTGCCTCCAAGTTGGGACTTTGCCTGCCAGCAGTAGGGAGCCAGGGAAGTTTTAAATACGGGAGTGAGATGGTAGCAGTCTTGGGTGCAGATTGGGACAAGATCAGAAGCTGGGAAACCAGCCAGCAGGCTACTGCAGTAATTCAAAAGAAAAAGCATAAGATTGTGGTTACTTTCTTATACAAAAATGTCAGAATCTCTTGTTATTTTTTTTTTTTGCTTTTTTTATTTAAAAATATTATTATTTTCCAACTGTAATATTGATATGTACTCAGGGCAGAAAACTTGGAAAACACAAAGGAGCAAAAAGGAAAATTAAACATCAGTCATAACCTAATGTATTAGTCTATTTTCTATTGCTATTGCAAAATACCTGAGGCTGGGTACTTTATTTTAAAAGATGGTTTATTTAATTCACAGTTCTGCAGGTTCAGGGCCATAGTGTCAGCATGGGCTTGAGTCTGAAGACTCACTGGGGATGGCATCACAAGGGGGAGCTCAAGAGGGAAAGGTCACATGGCAAGTCGACCCTCCTTAGAGAACTAACCAGGATCCTAGGAGAGCTACATAAAGCACTTCCTAGGACAGTGCTTGGAATGACCTAATTACTTCTCCCACTTGACCCCTTCTCTTAAAGGTCCCACACCACCTCCCAACTTTGCCACGGGGGCCTCCAACCCATGACCCTTTGGGAGACAAACCACATCCAAGCCACAGACCTACCCACTGAAAGGTCACTGTTAGCATCTAGGCTTACTTCATTACAGTTTTTTCAAGGTGCACAAATAAACACGTACAAACAAATACATGCTCTTACTATAGATGTGGCTAAATTTGGCAATCCAAGGGGAATGTTTTCCCAGGTCAGCAAATGTGACTCAGAGCGACCATCCAGTGCTTGTTGACTCTGGTTCTAGTGATTCCTGGGGATCTGCCATAGCCATCTCTGATGTGTTTTGGGCTGCATGATCGTCCAGTGTCACTTGTCCTACAATTTGTTCCCTTCCTGTTCCAGTAATTCTGCAAAGATTCTGTCCATTGTTGGCCTTCTCAATTGCTTTTGAGAACTGCTAGGTCCTTTTTTTTATTCTTCAAAAATTCTTTGTCATTTCAAGGAATTTGGAACGGGACAGGGGGTAGATGCCTATCTGCTGTTACCATCTCTATACAATCTCTGTTCAAAAAATCCTCCCCATGCCTGCGCTATCAGGAAAGTGCCCATTACATGGGAAGTAGCTGCCAATTGCTGCTGATTATAAACAATGATACAATAAACTCATACTTGAATTTTTGTTTGAACATCTCTGATTATTTTCTGTGGATAAGTTCCTAGAAATAGCAGTGTGCACATTTTTGAACCCTTTATACATATTGCCAAATTGTCCTCCAGAAAGATCACACCAATTTAGTTTCGTTGCAGTATATGAAAGCCGTCCTTTGCCAACATCATGTATTATTCTTTTCTGATCTTTGGCAATTGCTATTTTAATTTGCATTTCTTTGATTACTATTGAGATTGAATTTCTTTTTGACTAAGATTCTCATTTCGGTTTCTCCTTTGTAAATTGGCAGCTTGTGTCGCTGGCACCTTTTCCTATTGGAGTGTTCTTTTTCTTACTGATTTATAAATATTCTTTACAGAGTAAGGCTATCAGCCCTTTGTCACATTTGTCAAAGATATCTCCCCATGTTTCATGTGGCATTTAATTTTGTTTTTGTTTTGATTTGAGATATTGAAAAATCTTAGTGCTTGATCCAAATTTATCAACGCTAGTTTTTCACCTTTAATGTTGTGCTAAGCAAGTTCTTTTCAACACAAGAAATTTTGTAAACATTCAGCTGTTTTCTTCTAGTGCTTTTATTACTTCATTTTTCAGTTTATCTGGAATTTCAGTATACGGATCTTTCTTCTGACTGTGCAGTCACTCAATTATTCTTTCAGCATTTAATTAATTTATCTCATTTTAAATGCCTCTGCTAAATTTTATCTCATCATGACTCATTTAAAACGCCTATGCTAAATTTTGTCTTCGGAAAATAACTTATACTACATTTTATATATGTTTTGGACCATTTCTGCATGACGGAAATATAGTGCAAGTCACCTATAAGATTTTAAATTTTCTAGTGACCAGATTTTTCAAAAGGAAAAAGAAGCAGGTAAAGTCAATTTAACAATGCATTTTTTAAAAATATTTTTTTTAGTTGTAGATGGACACAATACCTTTATTTTATTCATTTACTTTTATGTGGTGCTGAGGATCAAACCCAGTGCCTCATACGTGCAAGGCATGTACTCTGCCACTGAGTCACAACCCAGCCCACAATGCATTTTATTTAATGCAACATGTCCAAAACACTATCATTTCAACACCTGACAGGAACACCCTAAGTGTGGTCCGTGGCCACCAGGTTGGACAGTGAAAATTTAGAGTGTTCCTGAGTTGTCAAATTTGTTCCATTGATCAACTGTTTATTTTAGAATTGAAATTCCAGTGTTTTAAATAGTATTCTAAGATATTATGTAATAATATATATATATATATTTATAAATTATATATATATATATATATATTGTATAATCCTCCCTTGTTTTTTCAGGGTCATCTTTGTTTTCACCAATTTGATTGGTGTTTCCAAAAATTCTTTTGATGTTTTTATTTGAATTCCAGCAACTCTATAATTGATTTGGGGCAGATGTGATGTCTTTATGCCCGAGTCTGCTCCTGCACATTTCTCCATCCAAAGTTTCTTGCTGGGTCTTCAGCAAAGTCGCATCATTTCTTTATGTAGTTTCTTTGCATTAGCTGTTAAGTTTATTTTCAGGTATTGCTTTGGGGAATGGGATCCATTTTCCATGACGTTTTTAAAGTAGTTATTGCTGGAGTATAGGGAAGCTATCGATCTGTGTATACACTTCTTACGACCGGCCATATTGAACTCATTACTTCTGGTCGTTTTTCTTCTCTTAATTCCCTTGGGTTCTCTAGGTAGACAACAGGAGTACATTTGCTTGCTGTTTTTTAGCATTACAGCATCTTTATCTTCATCATTTTTTCATTGAGGCGTAGTGGTTAGGGCAGGATGGCTGACTGCCTGCGTTCTAATTCCAACTCAGCTACTTATCGGCTGGGTGACCTTGGGAAAGTCATTGAACTTTTCTGTGTCCCTTATAATGGGTGCTTACTCTTATGACCTCAGGCGTCCTGAACATTAAAATAGTTAATGCGTATAAAGCTCAGAGCTTACAACAGTTCCCAAAGGAGCATCCAATGCATATTCATTATTATTGTTGTGTTTACAATTGTTTCATTCACTAGACTTTCTAGAGTCATATTTAAAAATGATGATAATACTGGGCATTCTAGTTTTATTCTTGATTTTAGTAAGAATGCTGTTAGTGAGATTTGATGTTAAGGAATATTCTATTTTATTGACTCAATGTGTGCACCAGATTGGCATGCTACAGAATCAGATGCCCGTTTAGAATCTCTATTGGTAACTGTGCATATTTTTTTAATCTATTAGTGTGACAAATGATAGTCATCAGTTTTCTTAAATTCCCCTACGATGCATTCATTTAACATATTTATCAATGACCAGCATCTGCAGGTTGTACGCTAGGCACTGCAGACCCCTGAGCGAATGAAAGAAAGTCCCTGCCCCTCAGGGAGCTTCCATTCTGCTGCCAGGGGACAGGTGGTACAAACAATGGGCAGATAAATGGACAGTGTGTCAGGTGATGAGGGCTAAGGAGAAAAAATGAAGTTGGGTCAGGGGAGTGGGATGTGTGGTGCACAGTGGGACAGGGTCTCGGAGAGAAGCTGTCACTGGAGCAGACGCCTGGAGCAAAGTGAGGGCAGGTCACAGGCTATCTGGGAAAGAGGGTTCGGGTGTGCAAAAGAGCTGGTGTGGGAGGGATTTGGGGTGTTGGAGCAACATCGGAGAGGTCCTTAGGTCTGGGACAGGGCAGGAAAGGGATAGCAGAATAGTCGGCTGGGGTGGGAGATGGGTGACAGTTTGTGGCCCTTCTAGGACATTTGTGAGGACTTTAGCTTATACTTTGAGTCAGCTGAAAAGCTACTAGAGAGTGCCTTGGTTTTTGTTTTTATGGGGGAAAAAAATTCACATAACAGAAAACCCACCATTTTAACATTATAAAGCATACAGTTAAAGGATATTTCATATGTATATGAGTATGTACAACCATTACTGCTAATTCCAGAATATTCTCATCACCCTATAAAGAAATTCCATGTCCATTAACCTTCACCCCAGCCCCTGAGAACCATGGATCTACTTTTTGTCTCTATGGATTTGCCTATAATAGCTATTCCACATCAATGGAATCATAAAAATTTGGGGACTTTTGTATCTAGTTTATTTCACATCAAGTTTCCTTCTGCTGTAGCATATATCCACATTTCCTTTTCTGGCTCGATAATAGTCCAGTGTGTGATCACAACACATCTTGTCCATCCATCCATCCACCGATATTTTGATTGTTTTTACCTTGGTTATTATAAATAATGCTGCCGTGACATTTGTGTCTATGCATTTTTGTGTGGACTTAGGTTTTCAATTCTCCCTTAGATAGCCAAGGAGTGGAACCGCCAGGTAATTCTATATTTAACATTTGGAGAAACTGTCAAGCCCTTTTCTGGTTTGCACCAATGGATGCGTCATTTTGACATCCCCACCAGCAACGTACAAGGGTTCCAATTTCTTCACTCCTTGTCAACACTTGTTATTTTTGATGAAAAAAAAAAAAAAGAAAAAAACCTGTAGCCACCCTTGTGGGTGTGAACTGGTATCTCTTTTCAATGTGCATTTCCCTAAAGAATATCGTTGTTCAGCATCTTTTCATGCTTATGGGCCATTTGTATACCTTCTTTAGAGATGTGCCTATTTGACTTTTTGGCCAACTTTTGATCAGGTTTTCTGTTATCAAATTGTAAGAATTTTTTTTACATATCCTGGATATTAGACCCATACCAGATATAGTTGCTTCTCAACTTAGGGTGGCATTAGGTGCTGATAGACCCACAGTAAATTGAAAACATAGTAAGTTGAAAATGCATTTAATATACCTAAACTAATGAACAGCTTGACTACTTAGTAACTTAACTAGCCTAATTAAAATGTGCCCTGAACATCCACATTAGTCTACAGTTGGATAATATCTAACACAAAGCCTGTTTTATGTTGAAGTGTTGAACACCTCATGTAATTTATTGAAGACCTGTATCCAAACACACTACCAGCACAGTGTACAGTAGAGGATTGGGGTGTCACCTCGTGAACACATAACTACCTGGGAGCTGTGGCTCACTATGATATTGCAGGAGACAGTATCACACCGCATATCACTAGCCCTGGGGGGAGGGGGGAAATCAAAATTCAACGTTTGGTTTCCACTGAATGTGTTTAATATTTGCACCACTGGAAACTCAAAAAAATCTCAAGTCAAACCATTATCATTTGGGGACTACCTATACCTGGTTTGCAGATATCTTCTCCCACTCTGTGGGTTGTCTTTTTACCTTCTTTTTTTTTAAAATATTTTTTTAGGTTGTCAATGGACCTTTATTTTATTTATTTATATGTGGTGCTGAGGATCAAACCCAGGGCCTCACACATGCTAGGCAGGCGCTCTACCACTGAGCCACAACCCCAGCCCTCTTTTCACTTTCTTAATGGTATCTTTGCATAAAAGGTTTTAGTTTTGATGAAACCAAATGTATATTTGCTTCTTTTGTTGCTTTTGCTTCAGACCTCATATTTAAGGACTATTGTCTAATTCAAGGTCGTGAAGAATTCATTACACAGATTTTTTTCTTCTGAGAGTTTTATAGTTTTATCTCTTACATTTGGGTCTTTGGTCCTGTGAGTTGATTTTTAACCCCTTGTGAAACGAGGCCTACCCTCCTCTTGATGAGCATCAGCCAGGTGCCCTTTCCAACACAGAGCTGGGGGAGCCTGCCTTCTGTGCCCGTTGATCCTGCTTCCCTGGTGGCACTGCTGACAGTAGCCAGCCTGGTTACTGCCTCTGATCCAGGTCTCTGGGCAGCTTCCAGGCATCCTCGGGCTCCATCTCCTATGGATCCAGAACCTCTGTTAGCTTTTTCTCCTCTGATATCCATGTCCCTAAGGGTCAGAGAGAAGTTTCTCTTAGAACTCTGCCCCCGAGTTACCCCATGTGTTACATAATAGAGCTATCTGCCACCCTCTTTGGTAAAGCGAACACCTTGATTGCTGAAGGGAGGGGCGGGGTCTGTCTTCCCTTTAAAGATGGCCGCCTCCCAGGGATGGCAAACCTTTCAGTGTTTAATTTCCTGAAGAACATATAACAAAAATAAAAGATAATATAATAAATCAACACACATGGAAGTCTTCAGTGAAGCATCCCATAATACCATTATCTTTTTTTTTTTTTTATCAAGGATTGAACCCAGGGGTGCATATCCACTGAGCCACATTCGCAGTCCTTTTTTGTTGTTGTTGTTGTTATTGGGGATTGAACTCTGAGGCACTCGACCCCTGAGCCACATCCCCAGCCCTATTTTGTATTTTATTAGAGACAGTGTCTCACTGAGTTGCTTAGTGCCTCCCTGTTGCTGAGGCTGACTTTGAACTCTCGATCCTCCTGTCTCGGCCTCCCGAACTGCTGGGATTACAGGCGAGCGCCACCATACCTGGCCTCAGTCCTTTTTATTTTTATTTCCTTAGGGCCTCACTTAGTTTTTGAGGCTGGCCTCAAACTTGTGATCCTCCTGCCTCAATCTCCCGAGTCATTGGGATTATAGGTGTGGGCTACTGCACCCAGACCATTATCTCATTTTTTAACCAAAGGATCAAATCTTGTACTCTTATTGGCTCTACTCCTATTCATCTACTTTCTAATTTATTTGGTTCTGCTTTTCTCTTCATTAATACCTTCATTCTTTATTTTGCCATTTTTTCTTTGTTTACTTTTTAAATTATTTTTTGGCTGCTATTAAGTGTACCTAAGCAGGTAAGTTTGTCTTTGATCACAACTTTAGCCAAATCCTGTATTTTTAGCTAAATAATATCTCATCCTCATTATAATTATTTTAACTATTTTGTAATTGCACTTTAAGTTTAAATACTAGGGCTCTACTCCTCTAAGTACCAGTTTAAAAATGCAGTAGTATCTGTTGTAAGCTATAGATATTAGCACACTTATTTAATCCCCAGCTCTCATAAATTCTCTAATTTTATGTTGTTTTTATTCCTTACATTGTGGATATTCTTTATTGTTTTGATTTAAGGTATTGATTTTTCTTTGAAACTATACTGCAGTTATTATGACTTTAACATTCAAAAACATATTTACATGACTTCAGTCTCTATTGACATATCTTTCATGAGTTGTGTCTTTCAATTTATTTGTCTATGGCATGAGTACATCATTGAGTAATGTTTTTTGGGAAAATCAAATGAGTTTTATATCTATAATGCCCTTGCATAAATCATAGCTTCCCTCCATTGTTCTCCTATGATGACAATTTATCTAAGTATAGATTTCTGTGATCATAACATTCTTCCTCAAACCTCTTTAGACATTGTTGTAGTGAAGTCTGATGCAATCTGATTTGGTTCCTTTTTAGATAATCTCCCCATGACCATCATCCTGGATGGTGTAGAATTCTTCACCTTTGGAATTAAGAAAAAATAGCACACATCTGATGTTTGTCTGTCTTGTCTAAAATGTAATTAGCAGTTTTAATGGAAGAATCTGCTCTTTCTCCAGATTGGAAAAGTTTTCTTCTATTATATCTTTAATTATTACTCTTTTGTTCTGCATCTTTTTTTTAGAAATATGAAGTCATGACTAAGTCTCTGTAGTGTATCCTCCATGTTATTATTTTCTCTCTGGAATTTTTATCTTCGTCCTTTCTTCTCTACAGCTGAGAGAACATCTCAAGGTCATCCTCTACAATTTCTACCAGTGTTCTACAATTAAATTCTGCTCTTCACTGCTTCCAATGCTTTTTACAATTCTATATTCAATGACAGAATTCATTTCCTATCATTATTATCTTAACTCTACCAGGTTTCTTTTAATTCTAGTCTCTTTTGTTGCATATTCTTACATTTTTAATGTCCTTGAAATATAAAACAGACACTATGATTTACTTTTATAAGCCGAAGCAAATCCTTTTAGAGATGATATTCTTCCTCTGCTTGTATTCCTCGTCTGTTTCCTTGAGGTTTTAGTTTTCACGGGTTCCATATGCATTGTAGGCTTTCTTGACCAGTATTTTCTTACAGCATGAATGAATTCCCCCTGGATCCCCTCACTGTTTTATCTAAACCCTATTGGATCCTTGACCTTGGATATCCAACCAGAAGACTGGAAGATTGGGGAGCCATCTTGTGCTATGGCATTCTCCTCTCTGTGGTTTCTTCTCATTGTTTGTTGAACAGCTACTCCAGGTGTACATGGGTGTGCCTGGCCTGGCCTCCTCCCTCCATGTCCTGACTGCACTGTTTGGACGATGTCCAGATCTAGGTTGGGAAACTGGACTTGGAGAGTCTTTGCTTGTTCTGGTGTCCCAGCCTCTCCTGAGGACAGGTGGACTGCACAGCGAGACGGGTCTCTGGTGGTAGGTTCTGTGTGTGGCCCAGCCTCCCCTCCAGGGCTCCTTGCCCAGGAGAGGCTGTGAGGCTGCCCGCCCCCAGCATATCCGCCCTCCCTGCCGCACCACGCTACTTTCTGGGGAAGGAGAGCTGTGAGTCAGTCTTCAATCTGGCTCCTTTGGCACTGCACCTAGCAGAAATTCCTCAAAGTAGCTGGCATATTGATGGCACTCTTTCCTATTTTCCACTGCTGAAGCAGATCCCCCTATTTTTATACTCCCTTCGTCCTTTCTGTCACTTTCAGAAGGAGGTAGCTTAGGTGGGAGTCGGACATCTGTGCTCAGCTTCACCATCTTTCCCCAAAGTTTCATAGTTAACAGAGTTTCCCATAGTTTGGACTTTGGTATACAGAAGCATGAGGGTTCCTGAGCATTTCCTGTCGTGTGGCCTTCCTTTTAAATCTCTCTCTCTCTCTCTCTCTCTCTCTCTCTCTCTCTCTCTATATATATATATATATATATATATATATATATATATATATATATATATTCTGGCCCTCCTTGTGTCTAAAATGACTTCAGAGTTTTTCCTGGGCACATTTCCTCTCCCTCTCAGATTTCAGTTTCACATCCTCTCCATCAGATGGGTAATTCTCCCGCCAAGCATGGTGTTGCCAGTCTCAGGGCAGTGACGCCGTCCCTTGCCAGGGACGCCTTGTCTGGCATCCTGAGCCACATCCTGGCCCTCAGTGATGTTGGTGGAGCTCCCTGCCTTTCCCCCCTGAGCTGCCAAAGTTATGACCTTCAGGTGGAAACGGCAGCTCAGCTCCCCTGCCTCCCAGTCCCCATCCATCCCCTTCGGAAGCCTCGCGTCTCGCTGGAGAGCCATTTTGGATTCCTCCTGGCATGCCCAAGCCCTCCTGGGTGAGTCAGCAGCCGTGGGCAGCAGGCGGTGGGGTGCAGAGGCTCCCCGTCTCTGCTTGGCTGCCCGCCCCAGGAAGACAGCACATCACACAATTTGCCATATCAAGTCTGTGAACAGCTGCCTCCTGCCCTCCGCGGGGAGTCACCGAGCTCCACACATCTGCTCCTTCCGGGAATGGGGGAAAGATCCCCCCACCACGGGCACCTGAGGATCCCCCCAGGGTTGCATGGGGTGCGGAGTGGCATTCTCCTGCCGGATGTCCACGGCCAGCCTCCGTGAGATGACCCACCTTCCTGGGTTTAGACCAGTGGCACCCGCCTCACTTCCCTCCTGGTCCCCACGTCCTTGCTGGGGTTTCTCCACCTCCCCTTGACTGCGCCGTCTCTGACCATGACACTGCCACTTACTGAACAGCAGCCAGGGTCGACACTCAGCGCTCTTAGCTTATTCCCAGCAACCCAAGGGGGAAGTTCTAGTTATGCTCCATCCACAGATAAGAAAGGGGCTCAGAGAGCTTCCCTGTTCACCCAAGATGGCCCAGCCAGTGGGGTAGGCCACTGGCTCAGTCCTCTTGCTTCTCTCTCATAGCCTTCCTAGAGAGCCCTTTATCAAAGGTCTACATCAGGGATCTGCAAACCATGGCCCAGGGCCAAATCCAGTCCCTGGTTTTGTAAATAAAGTTTTATTGGAACAGAGCAGCACCCATTCAGTTGCACATTGTAGCAGCTTTTGCAATGCAAAGGCAGAGCAGAGTAGTTGGGACAGAATCTGAAAGGCCAGAAAAGACTAAAACATTTAATATCTGGCCCTTCACATAAAAAGCCAGCTGATCCCTGGCTTATAGCACAAGCTATAGAGGAAATAGACCTCAAATTAAATCCCAGGCTCACTGCTATCCTAGCTGTGTGACCCTGGGCAACTGGCTCAACTTCTCTGGATCTCATTGTACTTACCCATAACTTATCATGATTGATCAATTATTCATCAATAATTGTACCAATGGCCAAAAGGAGTGATCTGACATGCCCGAGGGGGCTCACTACATGAAGGGCACTTGGTAAATCAGAGTCCTCATTCTGCTCTGACCTTTTCCACCTAACAGAGATGTGTAGCCTTCTCCACTTTTTCTTTCTGACTTCCTTTCTAGAGTGTTCTGGCATTTCTGCTTAAGAATCCTTCTTCTTCTCAGATACCTGCAGCACAGATGAGGTCCAGATGCTCCTCAACGATGCATGGCAGGCATCAGTAGTGACTAACACACACACCAGGCAGATGAGGTGTCCCGTCTTATCCATTTGTTCAGCTGGTTTCGGTTGAGCCAGGCCATGGGGCTGTTCCTGTACTGCTCACAGCCCAGGGGCATATGGTAGGTTAACAAGCTGTGATGATAACCGTAATGTCATGTCGATGCTTCCAGATTTTGGTCCCCTATGGAAAATTCCACTTGGACTTTGCAGAGTAAGTGCGGGCTCCCCAGGGCCTCTGGGTACTGCTCCTAGCAAAAGATGTTATAAAAACTACTTAGCTCAGCACAGCTTCCAACCCTGCTCCCAGGCTGGCCGTCTGCTCAGCACTTTGGGGCAGCATCCACCCAGGACGCTGTGTGCTCACCTGGCTGCCGGCTTCCTCCCAGGGCACACTCAGCACCTCTACAGGATGGGCTGGCTCTGGGCTCCAGGCCAGGAAGAGCAGACTGTCTTTCCTGACCTTGGAGAAACTGCTCAGAGCTTAGCTCTCAAGGTGGTCCATGAGCGTCATGGATCTGGGGAGACGTCATGCTATGTGCTGCCCTCATGGATCCTCAGGGCTGCAGATGACCTGAAGAACTTTCCAGTTTCTCCAAAAGTCCAAGAAAGCTTGGAGCTGGGAGGTGGGGAGAGAGGAGCCCAGGATGCTGGTGTGCAGGGGGCCAGGACAGTTCACTGAAGAATCCAGAAGAACTACATGAAGGAGGGGCCATTTGTGATGGGGGTCCAAAGGGTGAGCAGGATGTGGTCAGAGGAGAGCAGAGTGCAGGGACTTGGGCTTATTAATGCACGTGTTATGGGTGGTAAAAATGAACTAGAAGATACATGGTAAAATGCTAGGTGTAAAAATCAGAATATAAAATAGTTTATACTTTGATAACTTCTACCTCAAAAACTTATCTGCTGCATTAATTAAGGCCTCGGCAGGAAACAGATGGCATGCCAGAGAGTCAGAGTGAAGAAAGTTGACTTGAAAGGAAGTATTTTGGGCAGGGCCAAGGGAAGTAGCCAAGGCTAAAGCAGCCCCAGGGACTAGCAACGGGGTGGGAGTCAGGACCACCCATGTGCCCTGAGAGCAGGGAGAGAGGCTTAGTGTTGGGGGAGCTTGGAGGTGGGAGGCTGGATGGGCTTTACCCAAGCAAGCCAGGGAGGAGCCAAGGCGCAAGTACCCTGAACTCTTTCTCTGCCAGCCCTCGAACTCCTGCTGGGGCCTCCCACTGGCCCTTGGACCCCCACTTGACTCCCATTGGCCCTCTCTACTGGCACCTCCCTTTGATCTTTGGACCCCTGTTGGACTCTCCTCAGCCTCCGACTCCTGCTGGTGCCTCCCATTGGTCCTTGAACCTAGCTGCACTCCCATTGGCCTTCAGACTCCTGCTAGGGCCTCCCATTGGTCTTTGGACCCTAGCAGGACTCCCATTGACCCTCAGGAGCCTGCTGGGACCTCCAGTTGGCGCAACCTAACTAGAAGTCAGAGGACAAGCCAGCTCAAGTGGCATATCCATAAGTCAGGTTCCAAAAATGGGCCAGGACTGAAGGGTGTGGCTGAGGGCAAATGGAGAATATCCAGCAAGAGCCCCTACGCCTGCGAGTTGGTATTCTGGGCTCTGGGTAGTTGTTTGCTCTCCTCCTTTCCTCAAATTGTTATTTCCGTTTAGAAATTACTTCCATAAACTTAAGGGCTTTGAGTCAAAAGCAGTGGAACTGACCGGAGTCACCTGGAGGGTCCTGTGTTGCTCCAGGCTGTCCATGGGTTCCCCGCAGTGGGGGTGTCATCCCAGGATTGGGGGCCAGGTACTGGGTTAGGCCAATCTGACACAGATATGGGGAAGGGAGCCTGTCCTAGGGTCGCTTCCCTGGGAAAGAGACTCAGGCGCACACACAGGGGATTCACTGAAGAGAGCACCCAGGAGGCAGCGGGAAAGCAGGACTGGGCAGAGGAGAAAGTGGTAGTACACCCAGAAGTCACCACAGAGACCTCAGCCATGCCATGGGGAGCTCTGGAGCTTGGGGGAGGTTTCAGAGGTGTCTCCCATCTAGACAAGAAGGCTGGGCCAGTCATTGGGTATTGGCTGCTTTGGGGCAAGGACGTGGGTGACCTTCCACAAGGCTGCTCCCTTCATTCAAGGGCATATCCTAGCAGTTAGGGGGAATGAATATCTTCATCCCACAGAAGGTTCTGGCAGCATGCCATGGTAGCCATTACAGGTCCCAGGGGAAGGAAGGAGTTTAGCTGAAGGGGCAGTCAGACTGAGGCACCCTAAAAGGGTGTCACTTGACCCATGGGTCCCAAATCTGGTTATGCAACAGAGACTGCAGGGCACCTCATGAAGCACAGATTGTCGCCTGCCTTCCCCAGCCCCCGTATCTATGTCAGAATCTCTCAGTTGGAGCCCAAGAATCTATATTTCTACAGAGCTCCAGGGAGAGGCAGATGCCCAGCAGGTTTGGGGGCCACGGCTCTTCAACTCCTAGCCCAAGGGAGGCTGCTGTGAGGGAGATCTCTGGGTCTGTGTGTCAAGCAGGCTGGGTCCCGGAACACGGAGGGCTTCTGTAGCTCTGGTCTCAGTAGGATTTTGGAAAGGGTCCTGGAGGGCCGCTCTCTCTGTTCTGGCGCCACTGTTAAAGAAATGGCAGTCGTCGTCTGAGAAGGAAAATGGGTTTGAGTCCCAGTTCCGCCCTTCACAGTAGTGAAATTTGTGGCAGGTCCCCACCCCTCCTGGGACTTCAGTTTCCCCCATTGCCCAGTGGAGGCAGGTGGTGGGTGAGTAGCAGTTCGGCACTGATGGTCTGAGCTCAGCACCTCTCAGACACTTGGGCCTGAGGGTCAGAACCTGCTCTGCCTGCTGGGCACAGGGCTCCCTTTGTAGCCATCTTGAGGCTGGAGGTGAAGGCCAAGTACATCTTGGGCACTGCCTGTCTGATCTGGACGTTCTTGCCCCCTGGATGTGCCTAGCTCCGCTTTCTTCTTTCCCAAATGTCCTGATTGCTCTTTGCCGCATCGGTGTCCAGCAAGGATGCACAGAGAGTCCCCAAAGAGTCCCAACTTTCCGGGGCCTCCCAGTTGAGCAGGGGACACTCAAGTGGAGGAGCACTTACCTGCTCAGGGGCCCTTACTGCGGGAATCACTCCCTTGCCCAAGGGGTCAGGCCAGTGCTGCCACCAAGCCCCTCTCTCTTCTTCCTCCACCCTCCTCTCCCAGATGTGGTAGTTACAGAGACAGGAGGCTGAATCCTGGCCCTCGGGCTTACTGATTGTAACCTGGGGTAAGTTACAGCTTCTTGAGTCTTCTAGATCCCTCCCTATAAAATGGAGGCAGTAGTGAGATCTGCTTTATAAAATTGGCCAAAGGGCAAAATTCACTTAGAGAGAATCCCATGGTGTTCCCTCCAGCCTGCTTCCTCCCTGAGCACTTGGAGGAAGAGATGGAGAGATGGAAAAAAGGTGGGGAAGGAGAAGTGGGCTCGGGGCCATTGGCACCTGTGACTTTTGTGCAGGAGTCTGTCCCTTCACTTCCTCCCTGCACCCCACAGAAAATCCAGAGCCCAGAGGAAGAAGCCCGTGGAGGCCGGGAGAGGTCTTCGAATGCTTGGGGTTTAGGACCTCGGGGTTGACTACCAGCTGAGGCTGAGGAATCCCCTCCGGAACATGGAACTGGAAAGAGTTCCTCACATGAATGTGTCACTGTTCCCCAGGGTCTCCGAGTGCTTTGTGCTCCACCGTGAAGCCAGAGGACACACTTGTCCCAACTGCTGACCCAGTATGGAGCCACCGGCTGGAAGTGGTCCTGCTTCCGCAGGGGTGGACTGGGCACCCCCGGGGCTGCCTCACACTCACGACCTCACAGCTTTGGGAATTTGAGACTTTCCTCAGGGATGCGGCAGTCTCCCCTGCCCCTCTGTCTGATGCCTGAATTCCTCTACAGCTCCCCCACCTTGGCTTGCACCCTGCTGAGGAGGGGCTCACCCCCACGGGGGAAGGGCCCTCCCATCCTCCACTGAGTCTCTGCTTAGACAGTTCTGCCTGTTGGCTACACCCTTCCATCCTGGTCCTTGGCCCTGAGGCCCTGTGCCCTGGTCTCCATGACAGCTCTCCAAGGATGTGCAGGCAGGTGTCTCACAGGCCTGGACCTCCCCACCTGGCCCCCTGCCATCCCTTCAGCCATTCCTGAGGTTGGAGGAGCAGGGATGGGGCTCCAAGAGCTGACTCTGCTAAGGACTTCTGCTCTCCTTAGAGGTCTTGGTGGGTCACCTGCCCTCTTCCGTGAGGAGCCTCACTCCGCAGACCCTTTACACAGATGACATGCCACATCCCAGCTGAGCATCTCCCTGTTTCAGTAATATCCTATCTTTTTGTAAATGTAGGTTTGGTCTCACAAATCTGCCACAATTAAAGCAACAGGTCTTTGTCACCAGGAAGGAGGGAGGTTCGTAGGGCTAATTTCCTTCCCTGGATGGCTGGTCTAGAAGCAAGGCCTGGGACAGGGAGCACGGAAAGACTGCTGGGTGGCCAATGGGGAGGTTTGTGCATCGTCCAAGAAGGGGGCTGGGCTCCTGCAGAAAGAGGGTATCCAGATGGAAGGCATGGGAATCCCAGGTCATTCTCTGCTTTGCCAGGGAGCAGGGCCTTGAGCCCAGGATGGCCTTCAGTGGAGGGGTCTGCTCGCTGGGGAAGGAGGGAGACTTCCTGTAGGAGGTGGTTTTGAGGCTATGTGAGATCCCCAGATGAAAGTTCATTGTGTGTGTCTCCTGTTCTGTAACAAATCATCATGAAGTCTTGGTTTTTGTCTTAGATGTATTAATGGGAGACATTCCATTACACCCACATGTTTTGTTTGTTTGTTTGTTTGTTTGTTTGTTTGTTTTGTCTTACAGTCTTAGTCAAAAGTTCAAAATCTCTGGGTTAAAATCAAGGTCTGGTTCTTCTGGAGGCTGCAGGGGGGAATGTTGCTCTTCCAGCTCTGCAGGTCGCCCACAGTTCTGGGCTGCAGGTCCCTTCCTCCACCTGAAGAGCTTCAGCAGCACATCCCCAGATGATCAGGCAGATGTGATGCCTATTTCTGTCTCAGCTCAGTGTCTGACTCCCCGACTTCTCTGCCCCTTGTGAAGACCCTCAGGTTGCCCTGGGCCTTCTGGATAATCCAAGGTGGTTTCCCACCTCAGGATCCTTAACGTAAACCCATCTGCAAAACCCTTTCTAGGGAAAGTGACCCAGTCTAGGGACTGGGATGTGAGTGAGTTAGGGGGCCACTCTGTCTACCCCACTGGTGACTCCTTGGAATTTCTAACACTGTGCAAGTCTGGCCAGCGGGAGAGGAAGCCACAAAACCAAAGCAGCTCCAGCCACCTCCAGTCACCATCTGGGCCCCTGCAGTTGGATCCAGGGTGTCCCCCACTACAGTATGGGGTTCTGGAAGGTGGACCTCAAGGAGCAAGTGGGGGCCAGGGAAGAGGAAATCATGGCCCCTGGGCTTTCTTCACTCCTGACAAAGAGCTGCCATATGGAGAGTGGGGGACTGGCATGTTGGGGGACATGGGGGCCTGTTACTTCCACTAGGGTCCCTGCTCCCATATGCCATGTGGGACAGCTGGATACCCACAGCAGGAAGGAAGTTGTCATAAGGGCTCAGTGTGAACGGCTAGGCAGGACTCAGGCCACAGGTCCATCTCCCTGGGCCTCAGTGAGGGAGGCAGAATCCCAGGGAACTCCAGTTGCTCCCAGCCCCTGTGTGTCCCCAAAAGGGGGCCCACAGAGGATGACAGCATGCTGCAGCTCCCCACTTCCCTGGGGCCTTGATGGACGTCCAGCTGGTACAGTCGCTATGCCCCAGGCTGCCTTCAGGTTGCAGCCAGCAGCCAGCCCTGGGACGCTGCTGCCTCATGTCCCTGCAAGCTGAGCTCAAGTCCTCATGAGCCCTCCAGGCTCAGGACACCAGCCTCCCACATCTAAGGGTGGACAGGTACAGCACACCTGGGCTTGTGCTCCTTCCTGCTCATCCATCACAAATAGTTTGGAGACTTCCCAGATGCGGGGCACATGTGGGGTCCTGCAAGGCAAACAAAGCCCTTGAGTCCTGGAGCTCACATGCTGGTGCAGGAGGGGATGCCACCAATGTCCCAGTGCCACAGCCAGCTGTATGTCAGGGTCTGGACTCCTGAGCCCAGCTGGAGAGGCCCCCAGAGGACAGTGGCTCATCCCTGGCTGCCATCTCCAGTCACTGCAGCTCAGTATCCTCCGTTTGTGTCCCTGCTCTTGGTAACTGGGGAGGCAAGAAAAGCCATGTTTCTTCAGGACAGACGTGCGGTGCCATCCAGCAGAGGGAAACTGGGCCTCCCTTTGGTCTACACTGATGGAAGCCAGGGCTTCTCCATGGGAATGGAGTTTGGATCAGGGAACACCAGCATTCGGGAGGCCTCAGGTGTGCTGGTTTCCTGTGGCTGCTCTAACAAATCACCACAAACTGGGGAGCTTCAGATGACAGAAATCTGTTCTTTCCCAGCTCTGGAGGACAGAGGTCCTAAATCAAGAAGCAAGCAGAGCCCTGCCCTCTCTGAAGGCTCCAGGAGAGAGCCCAGATCTCCCTTTGCCTTTTCCCATAAGGACACAACGTTGGATTTTTCCAGGATGAGCTCATCTGGAGATGTGCAAGTTCATTACATCTGCAAGGACCCTTTTTCCAAATCAGGTCACGCTGACAGGTTCTGAGGGTTAGGACTTGGACATGTCTTTTGGGGTCACCATTCAACGGCTGGCTCTACGCTGTGCACACACAGGGGTCACACACGTGCAGATGGCAGCGAACTGAGCTGCCTGTCTACCCACAGCAATTGCCCGTGGGTAGGAGAGCTAACACATGTTCACTTTGTACTTGCCCTTTAAAAAATTTTTTTTTTGCTTACATTCTGCTCTGATCATAGGTTATTAAGAGCTAACTTACCTGTAGAAATCTGAAAATTAGGTGGCTCTATTTTTTTAAAGGAGAACCCTCCTCAACAAGTGCTCATCAGGTTTGGAAAAGCGGAAATACCACCACAAGGAGAAGTTTCTACAAGAATTTAAGCTGGTGACCCAAATCTTTGAAACCCCCCAGGACTGTGCAGGGGTGCTTCAATACTTTTAAATTTTAAAAAGCACAGAATATGGACAGATGAGATTTCTAAATACTCTTCTAGAACCACAGGCATTGGTGAAGAAAGAGGAAGCCCCTCAACAATATCCCAACCAGCTCCTGCTTGCCCACTTCTGATGACGGGGAACTCACTCCCTAACAAGGTCCCTTCTCCATTCTCACAAAGATTTTGTTTGTTTGTTTCCTCTCTTTGGGCCAAAATATGCTTCCCGGAGCCATCTACCTGTTGGTTCCCTCACTGCCACGAGGGTGCCCAGAGCCACGCCCCTCCTCTCCCCCATGACAGCTCTTCCATGTTTGAAGTCAGCCATCACTTCCTGCCTTGGTCTTCTCTTCTCCAGGCTAATTTTTTAATTAGTTTAAATTAATGGTGGTTCCTGGGGAGCTCCAGGCCCAGTAAAAGTGACCTGAATTATTCAAAGATTTGAGTGTTTCAAATGCCTGTTTATCCTAATTAGCATCTTAACGACATCGGTGCCCTCTGCCTCTAACGAGCGACATTTTAACACGTTCCATATTTTAATGGATTTTACTTGAATGAACTATTTAATCAAGTGAAGACACATTTCATGAATGAATAGAAGTAAATCTATAATTACACGCTTTAGTCAGGTAAGAGGAGTGACATTTGCACAATCCAAGGCTATATATAGCCAGTGCATTTGAATGACAAAGTAGGTTACCTCTGCTTCCATAGGAGAGCTGGGAATCGCGCTGCTCTCAAGTTCATCTTGTAACCTAATTAGAATTTTCAAAGAGTTGTAAAGTGCATTTGGCACAGTCCTGGTTCTCTCCATCTTCACTGGAATCTTGGCCTTTCTGGATGATTCCTCAGCTGGCACCGTGGCCTGGTTAGGGAAGGTGTCTGGGGAACTGCTGGCCACAGAAGCCCGAGTGTCTCAGGGTCTGACGCTCCCCCAGCCTCAGGTCACTGGCTCTGAGCTTCACTTGCTCATTGGAATCTTTCCTGCCTTAGACATGTGGCCTGGACGTGGTCACTTGTAGCTATAATAATATTTGGCTACTCTCTCCTCCGTTTTCTACCTTCTCTCTCCTGTCCTTCTCCATTCTGCCTTCGGACATAGCTGGGACTCACTCTGGATGCTAGGGGCCAGGAGTAGAAGGACCTTGGATTCAAGATGAGGTGCCCCATTGGGTGGGGCAGGAGAGGGCAGAGGAGGAGTCCCAGCTGCAAAGGAAAGATGGTGCCCTGGATCTGGAGAAGGTGGTGCCAGGTGACTTGGGATGTTCAGGCAGGCTGCCCCACCCCACCTCCTGTCATAGTTCTGTTGCACATGGGAATCACCTGGAGAGATCTAAGACCACTAGCACCTGGGTCCTGTCCCCGAAACTCTGGTGAGTTCAGACAGAGGTTGAGGAGGCTCCAGGGCATCCCCAGGTGATTCCCAGAGGCAGCCCAGCAGTCTTCAGGCAACGGGGTGGGGGCCCTGGCCAGTATCTTCCCACAGCCTCAGGGAAGAGCTTGTACCCAAGCCACTTTGCATTGAGCCACTCTCCCATTCCTCATCCATGGAAACTGGGCGACAAGAGAGATTTGTTTCAAGCTGCTAAGTTTTGGAATAATTTATTATGCAGCAGTGGAAGACGGATACAGCTTATGAGTTACCCTGAATGCAATTCTTGCTACTCTATCATCCTCTCCTCATCTAGCTCCAGAATCTCTCTCTTGGACGACTTTCGTAGCCTTCCTGTCACTGCCTCCCTGCTCTCTCCATGCCCCTGTCCCCCATCAGTCCTCGAAGCCTGAGTTACCATTTCAAAACAGGCTCTGATCATGTACCCCCCTTTACTTGACAACCCATAGTGGCTCTTCATTGTACTTAAGATCAACACTAGAATCTACAATATGAATTGTGAGGTCTAATTGGTCTGCCCCTGTGGATGCTGATACATTCACCAGGGAAGCCATTTGATTAATGTCTCTCACCTTTACTAAAGATCCAGGACAATGAGTAAATAGTATTGCTCAACATTAGAGGCCTTAATACCACCTCACACAGTGCCAGCATCATGGAGCAGTGCATTCAATGGCGAGCTGCAGGCTTCAGAGCTGGGGCCTTTACAGGTGAAGCAGCACTGTGGCCTGCTCTGACATGCTGACCCGCCTCCCTGACAGATGGGACATGCACTAGGCTTAACGTGGACCACAAGTACTCATTTAAGCTGAGTGAGGACGTTCTTCCAATGGTCCTTTCACCCCCTCCACCCATTTCCTGAGGCCATTGCTCTCCACCTCTCCCTCTGCCTTCCCCTTCCTCCTCCAAACCCTCGCTCCTGGCTATGCCGCTGGAGCATGGGGAAAGCCTAGCTGTGTGTCCCCATGGCCAGTGTGTAGATGCATCCAGTCAGCTGGAAGAATGAGGCCATTGGGATGACTTCATTGGAGTGACAGCTCCCTGTCAACCTCCTCACCTACTGCCTGACTGAGCCGAGGGAGGTGTTGTGCAGATGCAGAGATGACCTGGTGTGCTCGCTTTGCTCAGCCGGGGCAGGGCTGTGCCCACAGCTCCTGGCTTTCCCCGATTCTTCTTGGCTCTTGTTTTCTTGCAAAATGTTGGCCTTTCCCTAGAGTTTGAAGTCTGAGCTCAAATGTTAACATTCTTGCCTTTGGATCTTCAATGGAAAACTGCTATAAGACATTAGCTCCATTAAACAAAGAGATTCCTGCAGTTCCAAAAGAACTAGTTTTTTGCAGTTTGACTCACTCTTCCATCATCATCGCACTGAGGGATTCTTATATCCAAATGGGGGTGTGGATTTCCCTTGTGGTGAAGATCAGTTAAATTATTTCTTTCCCATGCTTTGGTTATTTTAAAATGCCATTTATTGCCGATGTCCTCCATTTGTTTTCCCTAAAATGTCCATTAAAATAAATATTCAAGCTGAGGCGGACCCTCAGTGCTAAAATATTGGGCGGTGAGTGGCTGATTGTGCTGACCATCTGTTCTGACCTGTTCCGGCTCACTGGGCCTCAGAACCCTCCACATCTGGCAGGGTCCAGAAGAGCCAGCCTGGGAGCGTGGGAAGAGCGCTGGACGGGGAGTCACCCCTCAGTTTCCTCAACTGTGAAATTAGGGGCGGGTTGAGACGGCCTCTAGAGTGCTTTTTGTGTATTTGTTTTGAGTCCCGATGGCCTGTAAAATATGCCACTCTACCATATCGACAACACAGCCGCTGCGCACCCACCAACGCACTCACACGGACACCCCAGGCCACCGACAGCCGGATGCCTGCCGACCGCCTGGATATGATTATTCTGACTTGTAAAGCAGCGTGTAGAGCTTGAGGATTCCCAAAGCCATTCTACAGGGTCTCCGCTGGGTCTTGAACCAACCTGTGAGTTACTTGCTACGGTGTCCCCATTTTTCAGCTGAAAAAACTGAGACTCAAGAGAAGCTCAATAGTTTCCTTCCCTGTGGGCACCAGGCTGGTGGAGCGCCTGGGCTTGACTGCACCTGCGCATTGCCGCCTGCTGGGGCATGCGCATGCGTGCTGCAGGTTCAGTGGCTCCGCCACACCTTCAAGGTAGAAAACGGGTCTTGGAACCCCCACCTGCATCCGAAAAGGATCCAAGCAACAGAAATCAACTCTAATGACAAAGTTAACTTAAAAATAATAAGAATAATAAACTAGTTCCCAGTCTTCCATCAAAATAGAGGTAGAAACCGCAGATGGACAAGGTTCACTCTGACCGTGGCAGTTTCTTTTTACAAAACATTTATCACAAAGTACTTCAAGCATTCAGAAAAGCCCAGAATAAAATAAGCACCCAGGGACTACTAGCTGGAATTAATAAATGTTCACATTTGGCTCCGTTTGCTTCGTAGATCTTGAAAGAAAGAGAATATGGCAGCTCCCACTGACATCCCCTTTGTACCCTCTCCTTGGCGGTGGCTTCCTGGTGACCAGTGACATTTAGGGCCAGGCTATTCAAAACACTTTCATATATGTATGAGAAGGATCTGCTGACTGTTGAAATAAGAAGAGCTTTTTTATTGTGGTAAAATATGCATAACATAAAATTTACCATTTTGAGCTTTTGTAAGTGTACAGACCTCTCAAGTTCATTGACTTTGTTATGCAATGATCATCATTATCCAGCTCCAGAACTTTTTCATCACCCCAAACTGAAATTTTGTAGCTGTTTAACACCAGCTCCCCTCTCCCTCCTGTCCCCCTCCCCCCCAGGTCGTTTGTGACTATTCCTCATGCTTCATATAATTAGAACCATACAATAGTTTCCTTTTTGTTTTTGCCTTTTTTCTAGGTTCATCCAAGTTGGAGCATGTAACAGGATTTAATTATTTTTTAAGACCAAACAATACTCCACTATATGTGTTTACTTCCATCCATCCATAAGCACTCCAGTTATTTCTACCTTTTGGCTACTGTGAATAATGCATGAAGAACATGTGTATACAAATACCTGTTCAAGTCCCTGCTATCTGTTTTAGGGCATATACCCAGAAATGGACCCTCTGTGTTTTCAACAGCTTTGTGTCACGCTGTGACAAAAGACCTGACAAGAACAACTTAGAAGAGAAAAAGGTTATTTGGGCTCATGATTTCAGAGTTTCAACTCCATAGCTCTGGGCCAAGATGAGGCAGAACATCATAGGCTGAAGGATACAGAGGTGGAAGGCAGCTGAGAACATAGCAAGCAGAAAGTAAAGAGAGCCCTACTCATCAGGAATAAAATATCAACCCCAAAGACCTGCCCCTCAGGGGTCTGCTTCCTGTAGGCACCTTACCTACCTACCTACCTACCTACCTACAGTTACCACCCAATAATACATTCAAATTATTGATCTGTCAAGTGGATTCATCCACTGACGGGGTTGCAGCTCTCATGAGCTCATCGGTCCACCTCTGCACATGCCTGCATTGTCACACACAACTTCAAGTCGGTGCCTCATATTCAAACCATAACACTGTAGCGATTCTGTGTTTCTTTTCCGAGGAGCTGCCATCCTGTTTTCTGGAAAGCAGCGCCTCTGGACATTCCCAGTAGCAGGTCACAAGGTCCCACCCACTCCACATCCTCACAAACACTTTTGGTTTCTGTTCTTAATAATAGCATCCTAATGTGGGTGGACAAGAGTGCTTGTAAGGTTCACCTTCTCACAGAAGAAGAAACAGGGACCCAGGGAAGAGGTGGTGGGGGAGGAGGTCACACAGAGGGGCCAAGACCCTGAGAGAGTCAATGTCAGGGCAGGATCTGGAAGCTGGGCCCCTGACCCCCACCTGTTTTTTCTCCTAAAACAGCCCAGTTTCCTTTGCTAAGTGTCTAAGGGTGCACAGCCGTGGCTGCGGGCCAAACAGACTCAGGTTTATTCAGTTTAATTCTTAAAATATTATTTTAAATGTGGTATTTTATATTGCAAATGCCTAGATTTCTGATTTCTCCCTCCCAAAAGAGTGCGATCCTGGGCCCGGGTTCTAGAATGGCAGCTGAGTAGCAACTGTGACCTTCAGAGGACGTGTGGCCCCTAGTCCCACCACTCCCTAAGGTCCTCCCGTGCTGGCTCTGTGGCTCTGCAGTTTGAGGCTTCTACTTTCCAAGCACATAGCTGTCCTCTATTCTGCCCTGTCTCTCTGAATGTCTTGACTATCTACCAGAAAAGTGAAGTCATTACAAATCGGGGGGCTCAGTGGTAAAGCACTTGCTTAGCATGCATGAGGCCCTGGTTCATCCTGGTTTCATCTGGCCCCTCTCTCTCTCTCTGTCTCTCTCTGTCTCTCTCTGTCTCTCTCTCTCTCTCTCTCATACACACACACACACACACACACACACACACACACACACAAATGCTAATATATAAAATATATAATGCAAAATGTAAACATGTAAACAAAGACACGACTGTGTATCCTGACTTGGAGATGGGGTGAGGGGGAGGGGGAGGCCGGCCAGGCCCTCTCCTAGCCTTATCTCCCAGGAATCCCCCGGGGGCAGCCTTAGCAGGCTGCGTCCCTGTCTGGCCTCCTCCTATCAATGTGTCAGTTGCAGGGTGGATATTCCTTCATGTCGTCAGTGGAGTGGAGAAAGTTGCTTTGCCCACTCAAGTCACTTCCCCAGAACAAGCCCCTGCCCTGGCCCTTGCAGAGGCCGCCAGCATATCCACCTCTGTTTTCTCTTTGCTGACAGGTGAGGAACGACCTGACCGGGGTTCTGTATGGTGAGGACATTGAGATTTCGGACACTGAGAGCTTCTCCAATGATCCCTGCACCAGCGTCAAAAAGCTTAAGGTAGGTGCGGCTGATCACGGCCTGAGTGACAGGCCAGTGGCCGTGCTCCTGGGGTTTCCCAAATCTTGAAGGAGCCTCAGGTTTGATCTGGGTCTCAAGTTCTTGCCAACTTAGCATCTCAGACCTGGGAGAAGCTCCCTGAAGCTGGTATCCCTGGGCTTCCCCCTTACTTGGTGTCCAGCACCAGCCAAGGATGCCCATTGCCAGGTTCATCACCCTGCAGAGCTTCGACAGTGATCTCCCCTATCAGCCTGGCCACAGGATGAGCAGGGTACAAGTTATTATCATCTCTGTTTTGAAATGGCTTAGAGCGAGGAACTCCAGCCTAAAGCCACCCCAAGGAAGTAGTATTGTCAGGACTGCAAGCCCAGACTCCTGACCCCCATCTTGTGACAGTCACTCTAGGAACAGAAAGGGTCAACTAGAAGTTTCGATGGTTATAAGTAAATGTCTAACTTTCATCTGTCCATCTGTTCCACAAACTCTCTCAAACACCTTTCATGTGCCAGACCCTCTCCTGGGCTCAAGGACACCATCAAACCTGTTCTTGAGCTCAGGTCGCTCACAGCATGGTGAGGAAGACAGGCAGCTCTCAAGGGAAACTGGAACAAAGGGACCTGGGAACACAGGCAGGAAGTGACTCATCCCACCTGGGGAGAGGGTTCAGAGAAGTTCCAAAGAAGGGACAATATTCCAGCCAGGCCACAGAATGTGCAGGATCCCCACCTGCAGGAGTAGATAGGGATAGGGGACACAGATCAGGGGACAGGTTGGTGTGCTCATATGCCTGGGAGCAGAGGGGACTCCAGCCTTCAGGGTCAGGGGAGAGGTTAAAGGAAGCAGGATAGAGTTTGCAGGCTGTCCCCAGGAGCCTTGACCACCAAGCTGAGAAGCTGGGTCTTTTCTCCTGAGCTCAGTGGAACGCTGTGAGGTTCACAGAGACGCAGGCAGAGCTGCCTGACCTTCGTACT
Source organism: Urocitellus parryii (assembly GCF_045843805.1). Classification (NCBI taxonomy): domain Eukaryota; kingdom Metazoa; phylum Chordata; class Mammalia; order Rodentia; family Sciuridae; genus Urocitellus; species Urocitellus parryii. The sequence continues at coordinate 178,603,032 of NC_135534.1, read as the reverse complement.
CACATGTAAAGTCACTGGTTTGGAGATCTCAGAGTCCTGTTGCTGATGTGACCCTTCTGATTGGGGAAGTCCCAGGTGCACCAGACAGGGCAGACAGCGGTTTCAAGCCATTGCTTCCAAATCCCTTAGTTCATAGACGTACCAATTGTTCACCTCCTCCAGGGTGGACATAGAGCCTGAGGGTCACATGTCAGCCCTGGGAGCCTCTGCAGGTGGGGAAACAGCAGCCAGGGGAGGGCCCACAGCCAGCCAGTTGGATAGAGTGGGATCTGTCCAAAGTCTGCCCCCTGCATTGTCACAGGCTGGCTGTAGGGTGTGAGGGTCCAGTTGGCTGTGTGGGGCCTATGGGATGCAGGGCTGGGTGGTGATGGTGGCAGGAGGGGCCTGCGCTGTGCTGACATTCTCCTGCTACATGCAGGGCATCTCCCAGGGCAGCACTTGAAATAGCTCCCTGGCTGCAGAGGCCCAGCAGAGTTCTGAGGGCTTTCAAGTTTAAAGGGCCTTTGTGGATAGAGCAGAGGTACTAGTTGAAAGTCTGCAAGAAATTGGGGGTGGATCTGGGCGCTCTGCTCATCCACCAACCTGCTGCAAAAGAAAGAGGAGAGACGATAATGAGAGGAAAACGGCAGCTGAAATGGACGGCCTTTCCGTTTCTCAGAGCACCAAGGAGGGCCAGCCCCTTGCAGCACCCTTGACCTTCACTGCCTCTCCTAGGCCTCCCCAAACCCTCTGACAGAGGGAATCTTTGTAATCCATTTCACAGATGGAGACTTGAGGGTCAGAGTGGTTAAGGAACTACCTACCCCAAGACACCCCATGGGAAGCATTGGGCTAGAATTCAAACCAGGTCTGGGGATGCCACTGCCTGGCTGTCCCCACCCCCCTGGAGAATGATGGCTCTGAGAAAGGATTCCCACATTATATAAGTCCCAGGGCAGGGCGGGCACAGAATGCATGGAGGTCCCCTCTGTGGGGAGGGCTGTCCCCCAAGGCACAGGTATGGATCCTTGTATCTTCCCTGAGTCTGTTCATTTGTCCCCTCCTCCCAGAGGCCTCCTTTGACTCTTTATTTCAATTCTTAGCTGAGCATGATGGCTCACACCTATAATTCCAACAGCTTGGGAGGCTGAGACAGGAGGATTGTCAGGTTCAAAGCCAGCCTTAGCCATTTAGCAAGACCCTAAAGCAACGTAGCAAGACCCTGTCTCAAAATAAAAAGGGCTGGGGATGTGGCCCCATGATTAAGTGCCCCTAAATTCAATCCCTGTTACCCCCTAAAATAATAATTACATTAAATTAAAATCCCTATTCTTCAAGGATCCCATTTCCCCTTTCTGCTCATTTTCTCCATTTCATGGGTTGACATCTGTATTTGTTTCCTGGGCCTGTCCTAAGGAAGTGCCACAAACTAGGGGGCTTAAAGTAACACAAATTGATTCTCTCTCAGTTCTAGAGACCAGGGACAGGCAGGGCCATGCCCTCTCTGGGGCTCCTCCACACCTTTCTCTTAGCTTCTGTGTCCCTGGGTCCTTAGGTCATAAAGGTGTGACTCCAATAACTGCTTCTCATCGCCCCTCCCCATCTCTTCACCTTGTCCTTTTAGTAGGACACCTGTCGTGTTGGATTAAGAGCCCACCCCGTTCCAGTATGGCCTCACCTAACTCATCACATCTGCAGTCACCTTGTTTTCAAATAAGGTCACTTTCTGAGGTCCTGGGGTTAGTACTTCAACGGATCTTTTGGGGACACACAGTTCAACCTGCGACAACCTCTGACAGGCCGTCCATTCCGCCCCACTGCTTAGCTCCTGTCTCCTCCCATTAGAAGGGAAGCCCCAGGAAGCAGAAGTTTTTGTCTATATAGATCACTGTTTGATTTCCCATCCCCTGGAGCCAAACCCAATTTGCTCAACAATTTGTGGTGTGCGCTTGGATGAAATGCTAAGTCAGGATGGACAGAATACTCAGGAACAGAGAAAAGGCAGTCGGTTCTGGAAAGCTCCAAAGAAAAGCAAATCTCAGATCCATTGTGGGTAAGTTAGAGAAGGAGGTACAGAGGGCAAGGAAGAAAGGAGGTATCAGATAGCAGAACAGGAGTCTGCATCGGAGGCCGTAGAGAGCGGAGCGAATGCCAGGAAAAATCAAAATCAATAATGTGGAGGACGAACTCGAGATGCCTTCCCCACGTTCAGAGGAAATGGCCAAAGAGATCAATCCAATGAGAGAAAAGATACAGTTATGGATACTGGAGAAGGGAGATCCTAAGGGGGAACCAGGACATGCAGAACAGAACCAAGATCAAAAACAAAATAGGCAGCCCAGGAGCAGCAAGCACACCCGGCCTCCAGAGTTTAATTTCTAATCCCCGGTAAGAAGAACCAGGGCTACTTAGAGAAATGACTGACCCTGTGGGGCAGGATGGCTGCAAGATGATGCTGGAGCATCTCCTGGCATCAGGAAGTGGGGCAGGGCTCAAAACAGCAATGCGCCCCAGTGGGCTACATCAAGGGATCACAAGGGCCAACTAAGGTGCTTCCAAAGGCCAAGGCTGGGACACCTGATCAATGAAGGAGGGAAGGATTGGAATATAACCCAAAGTATAAACCAAATATCCACGAGCCCATACTTGTATAATTGACAAATAACTGGAAGAGAATAGAAAAATGTCTGCAGTAGAATTCCAAGAGACTTAAAAGAGTCCTCATGCTCCAAGGAATCAGGCTATAACTACCCACTTCTTGCTACTTCCTTCCAAAGAGCACAGTATAAAAAGGAGAATCTACTGCAGAGGAACCTGACTCACACTATCTCAGACCTCAAGGTCAACATCAACAATGATATGGCATGTCAGCAGCACCCTTGATGTGACAGGATGACAATAGCACACTCTACCCTTCCTCTCCCAAGGCCACGGCTGCAGTCCAGCATGAGAAAAGCACCAGCAGATTCTAGTGGAAAGCTAGTCTACAAAACACCTGGCCAGCTCTCCTCTATGCTGTCTAAGTTGTCAAAAAGTCGGGGCTGTCAGAGCCAAAAGGAGGCTAAGGAGGCACATCAACTAATATCTACAGTATCTCAGATGGATCCAGGACCAGCAAAAGACATGAGAGGGAAAAAAAAAAAAAAAAAACTAAGGAAATTTGATTAAAAGATGGGCTTGAGCTAATAACAATGCATGAATGCTGGTTCATTCATTGTAACATGGGTACCATGTTACATGAGATGGCTAAGAGTAGGGAAAACTGGATGAGCCATTTTTCTATAAATGGAAGCGTATCCTCAAAGAAGAAATTTTTTATAGGAAACAAACTTAAGGGGGCTGAAGACAGACCTGTTAGGTGGGATCATATGAATATTTGACCATTTAAAAACTACCCAGTCAACAATTTTATGTAGAAAAGCGAAGGCCATGTGAACAAACTAGCTGACCTCTCTCTGCATTCTAGCAGAATTGGTGACAAAACGAGACATATTTATACACATTTTGGCAAATGTTTTGATATATAAATTGTAAGGGGAAATCCTACAGATATCTAGCCCAGAAAAAAAAAAAAAAAAAGGCTTTCCAGAAAAGATGCAAAAACCAGCGATGCCCCAGATTGAAGGCTGTTCTCGAGGTTAAGCCCAAGGCCCATGTCAGCCGGCTGAGAACAATGGCACATTTCATAGCCAGGGTCACGAAAGGAATGGCCAAGCAGGGACCACGGAGCTGTGGAAAAAGAACTGTCTACGTATCTGTTACAAAAGTGCATACAGATGCAAAAGGTACCTATAATTTTTAGAGATGAATCCAAAATTGAGAGTGTAATAACAATAACTGAGATAAAAAATTCCAAATTATATTACAGAACCTAACAAGTAGGTAAATAAAAAAAAGACGGGTGCTCGACTCCTGGTCTAAACCAGGAGAGGGACCTCCAAAGAGACCATTTGTTCATGAGCTTCCTAATTAGAGAAGGAGCTGGGGCGCAGCTAACTAACGCATGGCCCTGGGTTCCATCCCCACCCAGCTCAGCAAAAATTTAAACTAAAACAAAAACATAATAAGAGAAACATAAGCTAAGGAGCATTTTGAATGATATGACAGTAAATATACTGTCAAGTAAACAGAACCAGAAGCTTTTGAAATAATGAAGATAAAAGCAAAGAAACTATGTATTGAAAAACAGCACACGTGAAAATCAGTAAACTTAAAACAGATAATTGCAGACTAAATATAGTGATTCTGATCAGAAATTCAAATAGGCCAAACACATTATTAAAAAGCAAGAGCTTTCAGATTACAAATTATTTAAAATAAGCCCAATAATCTTGAATTTTATTTTACTTGATTTATTTAAAAATTTTTTTTAATTATTGATAAATCTTTATTTTGTTTATTTACATGCAGTGTTGAGAATCAAAGCTAGTACCTCACTCATACCAGGCAAGTGCATTACCGCTGAGCCCCAGCCCCAGCCCCTCAGCATTTTGAAAAACTTTTTTACAACAGACAAAATAGGTGATGCACAGAGGTTAAAGGACAAAGGTTAGGTAAAAGTCTATTGAACAAATCACAGTGCGGTGAGACTCCTGTTCATAAGGGACCAAAGAGAAGCCAAGGTACAGGCATTCAGCAGGATTAAGGAGAGTCCTTTTCTATAGATAAGGATACCCCCTGCTGTGAGAATAATAGGCTCAGGGACCATTACTTCTCGCTGAAATAAATAAAGCCTGTTGGAAATACAAAGAGGATTTGGCAGGAACATAATAGTGTTGGGGGACATCACATCTCTGCCTCAGACTTGGACACCCAGGCAAAAATCAGTCAGAACACAGAAGACCTGAATACTTATATTAAAAAGACTGATTTACAGATAGGTATCAAAGTTCATATCAAAAAAGTCAGGAAATAAAACCATCTTTGTGCCAGGAAGCCCCAAGCATTTTTTACCTCATTCTAGGCCGGTCCTAAACCAGGGGCTGTAGGATCTGTTGCCAGGCAGGGCTGGGAAGCACCCCCTGCAGAGGCCAAGAACTGGGTCTGTGGCATGAGCTCCAGGTTGGGGACTTCCCTCTGCCGGATTTGCTTGCTTCATCTTCCTTTCCTGAAGTGGCCCCCATCCCCCACTAGTATTTTCATTTTTGATTGTTTTGGTAGGTCATTATTTCAGACCCAGGCATCCATAGGCCCTTATTTCTGGAACAGAGACGTGAGGGACAATTTCCCCAGTCAGTGCAGGTTTGTGGAGGCTAAATACTTTTGTGGAAAGAATAGGATTTTTTTTAAAAATGCTATTAGAGTCCGGTGTGGTAGCACATGCCTATAATCCCAGCAGCTTGGGAGGCTGAGGTAGGAGGATCACAAGTTTAAAGCCAGCCTCAGGCTCCGTGGTCAAGTGCCCCTGAATTCAATCCCTGGTGGCCCTCTCCCTATCCCAAAATGCTATTAGAAAATAAAACACTGATTCAAAACCCACACTGACCAAATGAATGCCTTACAGAATCTTGAGGTAGACACCATTGAGTCAGAGAGCTTTGTTAGATCCAAGAGCCCTTCCCCACCCACTCCCAGTCCCAGCACCCTCGCCCACCTTTAGTAGTAGTAGTATCCCTGATTGACAGTAGTCACATTCTTTTCATTTTTGTGGTTTTGTTTTTGGTTTTTGCTCTGTTCATATAGCATAAGAAGTACTATTCTTGCTACCCCCACCCTTTTTTATTGGAATAAAATATACATAACAAAATTTACCATTTAACCTTTTTTTTTCTTTTTGGTGGTATGGGTGATTGAACCCAAGTGTGCTTTACCATTAAGCTATACCCCTAGCCCTTTTTAAAAATTTTATTTTGAGACAAGATCTTGCTAAATTGCCCAGGCTAAACTTGCAATCCTCCTGCCTCAGCCTCCTAAATTGCTGGAATTCTAGGCATGCACCACTACACTTGGCTCCTTTTAACCATTTTTAACAAAGCACTCACTCAATTCAGTGACATTAAGTACAACCCCCTTATTTTCCACTTCCAGACTTTCCTCATTATCCCAAACAGAAATTCAGCACAGGGGCTTTTGCATCAAGTGGACCCTGGGTTCAAGTCCTATCCCTGCCTCAGTGTCCTCTGTTCAAAGACCCTAGAACATTCATGGACCAGGGCTGTGTGAGGGTCCCTATGTGCAGAGTGTGGCTCTCACAGGCTGGTGGATGTTCTATTGGAAACCTGGGAAACAGTGGAACAGAAAAAAAAAAAAAAACACTCAACAATAAAATTATGGAACTCAAGGTTAGAAAGCTACGGGACTCCCTATCTTTTAATGAATATATTAAAATAACAACAAAATCCTTTAAAAACCCGTGCTTTGGGACATGAAGCAAAGCTAGGAGATTGTGAGCAATTTGTGTAAGCTCTCTGAGCCCACAGAACTCCCATTTTGAAGATGCATTTACCAGAGGAGGGAGGAGCCCAAAGCTTTTCTCTCTTTCCCTTCTTATCCGTGTATTCTCCTGCCCTCACAGATGCTTCAACAACAACGAATAGCCTTTGCTTTGTTCCTGAAGATTTATTAATTCATTTAATCCTCATGATAACTCTACAATAGCCGACAGCAAATGGTGGTTCATGGGCCAAATGGGGTCCACCATTTGGTTTTACAAATAAAGTTTTATTGGAACACATTCATTGACCACATTGATTTTGGCTGCTTTTGTGCTACGGCAGCAGAACTGAGTATCTGCAACAAAGATTCTATGGCCTGTGAAACCTGAAGTATTTTCTACCTGCCCTTTATAGAAATGTTTGCCACCATCTGTCCTAAAGGAAGGTACTGCTATCTCCACTTTACACATAGAGAAACCGAAGCTCAGGCAAGTTTAACAACTTTCCCAAGGCCACACAGTGGATAAGTGCATGGGCTGAGATGGCAGGCCTGCTCTGGAGCTGCAGACTGACTCTGAACCCCCACAGCGGGCTCCTGCTTCATGCCCACCCCATCCTCAGTTAGCAATGAGATCCCTCCACAGCCTCTGGACATCTCAGGAGTTTGTCCATAGATCAAAAATTTAAAATAACCCCTTCTTCCTAGGCCTTCTTGGCAATAAAACAGGAATGAGGTAGCTTTGCAGCTTACACACTGACACTCAGTGGACAGGTGTGCCTAGGAAGGGCAGGCAGAAAGACCCAGGCTGGATAGAAAGCCCTTATATTCCTTTTGCTACCTGAGCCATGTTTGAGCTCCAGAATGTCATCATGGGACCAGGAAAAAGGAGCCAACCTTTCCACTCTGAAAAGAAGGGATAAGGAAAACTGCCTCTACCACTCAGAGGTGCATCATTTTTCTTTTTGAGTGAGTCACAAAAAAGCCCAATTCGCTGCCAGTATCACGGGGATTCTTATGGCTCAAATGGCACAATAAGGACACGGCTTTGACCAGAAAATCAGCCCAGTTGGTCAGCAGTGATAGAGAGGGTCCTGGAACCCAAGTGGAGAGGAAATGGCAGCAGAATCTGCCCAGGGTTAGGTCCTGCTGGAGAGGAGGTGCATCCAGCTCCTGGGCAGCTGGAGTAATGGAGTAACTGCAAACCACACAGGTCTGTCCCACTGTCCTAGAGACCAGAGGCCCACACCAGCCTCAGCGGGCTGAGATCAAGGCATCATCAGGGATGGGTGCTTTCTGGAGGCTCTGGGAAGACAGTCAATTTCCTTGCATTTTCCAGCTTCTAGAGGCAACTTGGAATCCTGCAAGTGGCTCCTTCCTCTGATTTGAAAGCCACCAGTTGTCAGCTGAGCCTTTTTTATACCATGTCCCTGTGTCCAACTCTTCCACTTTTTTTTTTTTTTGAGGGGGAGTACTGGGGATTGTACTCAGGGGCACTGGACCATCAAGTCACATCCCCAGCTCTATTTTGTATTTTATTTAGAGACAGTTGCTTAGCGCCTCGCTTTTGCTGAGGCTGGCTTTGAACTCACCATCCTCCTGCCTCAGCCTCCCAAGCTGCTGGGATTACAGGCATGCACCACCATGCCTGGATCAACTCTTCCACTTTTAAAGACCCTTGTGATTACATTGTGCCAACAAAACCTCCCTATATTAAAAATCAGTGACTGTAATGCCACCCGTAACATGAGTTCCCCTGTGGTACAATACGGCATCCTCACAGGCTCTGGGGATTTGTGAAGGACATGATGCTGCCTGTTGCAGGAAGACCATAAAGACAGGCCGAGGGGAACTCACCTCACCTTTGCCTCAAGGGAGGGTCCTTGTAGGAATCATATGCTCCCTCCTCCCACTGACCAGAGAAGTCCTGGTGGGAATTGTCACCCTCTTCTCCAAGCAGATGGGAGAGTCCCTATGGGAATCACCACCCACACACATCTAGCAGCCCAGAGCCCATGCTGACCTCGGTAACTAACTCACACAAGCACCCCAAGGAGACACAAAGCTACAGAATAAACATGGAACATTGTCCCCATGGGCCAGTTTTGCTCAGAATGGTGGAGGAAAAAAAGGTATTATTTTTATCTTAAGACAGATACATTCTTAGACTGCTAAACATAGATAAATTTTCAAGAAACAATAATAAACTTGAAGGAAATACCATTCTGTGCCTGCAAGCTGGAGTGGGCTCCTCCCCTCCACGCCCTTTCTGTATAGTGAATACATGTTTCCTGCTTCTGAACCTTTAGACGTTTGGGGTGGTGGGAACGTCCAAGAAAGATTAATTTGGGTTCAAGAAAAGAGAGTGTTCATTCTGGGTGTTGAATCAGTCTGTCAGGAGGACATTGGAAGGGATATCTAGGTGAACCCCCTTGAGCTTCCCAGGTCTACAGGCAGACCATGGGGCAGTCCTGGCCAGTGCCTCCCAGTCATCTTCCAGTTCACATGGTGGCCAGCCTCTAAGCCCAGAGCTTGCAGTTCCTCCTGCATGGTTCTGTATGGTCTCAGCAGCTTAGCAGGTCTGTGAGATGAAGCCTCATGGGAGGGTCCTTGAGAAACTAGGGTGTGATGGACAGTGGGCTAAGACAGAGGTGCGGGTGGTAGGAGACTCCAGATAAGCCAGGGGTCAGCAGCCTTCCCTCTAGGATGCCACACCCCGTGGTGCAGGGACTAGTCCCTACCTTCCTAGCTTCTGCCCTCCTGCTCTTCTCAGTGCACACCAGATATTTTAGTGACTCAGGACTGCATGTGCTGTTCACATTCTTTCACTTCAAGATCTGCTCCACCTTTTCTTCATGAGTCCTTGCTGCAGACTGGATGCTAAGCTGCAGACTGGATGCCGAGCTCCAGCAGCTTAGGATAGTGGGCTTCACTTTCTCTGCCTGGGAGGCAATTGGGAGGGGACAGTGGCCAAGCCCTGAGGTTCTTGGGGCCACATCAATCTGGGGCCCAGGTCACTTCCTATCTGTATCACCTGGAAGCTTAGGTTGAAGTCCCTAGAAACAGAGGCTGGGACTCCTATAAAAGTGCTTCTTTGAGGGAGGGGAGCAGGAGGAGGTGGGAGGGGAGCTAAGCCAACAGGCCAGGGCTGTCCTGGCTGGAGATCAGTTTTACCTGGCTCTATAGGGATCTCTGGGGCATAGGCACCCCAGGGGGCTGGTCTTGCCTTTCAGCAAGGGCACTAGGTCTTCTATCTGTGGAACAGTCCTTAGCAGCTGCCCACAGGGTGTGGACACTGGCATGGTCTCCCAGGGCCAGGAAGCCCCCCCTTAGTCAAGAGCACCTCTCAAAGAAAGGTTGGAGCTACCAACAGCCCCCCCACTACAGCTGGGGTGGCATACCACCCTGGAGGAGAGGTCCACTGCATCTGTGAAAGGGCCTAATTCTTTAGGCCTCAGTTTCTTCAAAGTAGGCTTAATAATAGTGCCCCTCCCAAGGTGGGGCTGACAGATTGCTTACACACCAGCCAGAAAGACTCTGAGGCCCCTCCTCCCACTGAGGCCCCTCCTCCCACTGAGGCCCCTCCTCCCACTGAGGTCCCTCCTCCCACTGAGGCCCCTCCTCCATCCTAGGCCCCTCCTCCCTCTCAGGCCCCTCCTTCCACTCAGGCCTCTCCCTCCTCTCAGGTCCCTCCTTTCACTGGGGGCCCCCTCTTCCCTCACAGACCCCTCTTTCCTCACAGGCCCCTCCTCCCTCAGAGACCCCTCTTCCCTCTCAGGCCCCTCCTCCTTCTCAGACCATTCCTTCCACTCAGGCCTCTCCTCCCTCACAGGCCCCTCCTCCCTCTCAGGCCCCTCCTTCCACTCAGGCCTCTCCTTCCACTCAGGGCCCTCTTCTCTTTCAGACCCCTCTTTCCTCACAGGCCCCTCCTCCCTTCCAGGCCCCTCCTCCCTCACAGACCCCTCCTCCCTCTCAGGCCCTTCCTTCCACTCAGACCTCTCCTCCTTCATAGGCCCCTCCTCCCTCTCAGGCCCCTCCTCCTTCTCAGGCCCCTCCTCCTTCTCAGGCCCCTCCTCCTTCTCAGACCCTTCCTTCCACTCAGGCCCCTCCTCCCTCACAGGCCCCTCCTTCCACTCAGGCCCCTCCTCCCTCACAGGCCTTTCTCCCTTATAGGGCCCTCTTCCCTTCCAGGTCCCTCCTCCCACACAGGGCCCTCTTCCTTCTCAGGCCTCTCCTCCCACTCAGGCCCCTCCTCCTTCACAGGGCCCTTTTCCCTTTCAGGCTCCTCCTCCCTCACAGGCCCCTCCTCTCTCTCAGGCCCCTCCTCCCTCTCAGGCCCCTCCTCCCTCTCAGGCCCCTCCTCCCTCTCAGGCCCCTCCTTCCACCCAGACCCCTCCTCCCTCACAGGCCCCTCCTCCCACCCAGGCCCCTCCTCTCTCTCAGGCCTCTCCTCTCTCTCAGGCCCCTCCTCCCATTCAGGCCCCTCCTCCCTCTCAGGTTTGGCAGCATCTGGGTCCTACCACTTGCCCTCCAGAAACAGAGAGGGTTTGAACAGCTTCCTGCCTCAGGCACCGTCTGGCCTCAGGACCTCTGAGGGCCGGGGTCAACAAAGTAAGAGCCTGGACTTGGGATGCAGTTCAGCTTTGGAGAAAGCCTTTGGCTTCTCTGGGAAGGCGCTTGCTAGATGGGTGATCCCTTGGGCCCCATGCATACCTAACAGCCTGGCGCGTAGAACCAGGTGGTCTTTGCAACATGGTTGTCATGGCAGCAGAGATTCTAAATGGTCCTCGAGTGACAGAGCTGGTTATTTGTCAGCAGGTGGTCAGACAGTCAGCCATGAAGATACGGGTCCTTCGGTTCATTTGAGAAGTGGACATGGTGAGCCCAGTCAGTCCCAGGACCTGGGACCAGCAGGATACTAGTGCAGCAACAATAAAGCCTCCCGCCCCCTGAGTGACCCATGGAGACAAGGATGGCATTCCATGCTGCACATGGCACTCCTCACTGCACCTTGCATTTGATGCATATTTACTGACATGGGTGTCATGTCGTATGCTGCGAGCTGGGGACCAGAGACGAGTCCCCTTGGTCTCAGAGGGAAATGTGATGGAGAGAAGCCTGGGTGCCCCTGGCCCACAGAGGAGGAAATGGCATCCAAGCCCAATGGGACAGAGACAGCTTCTCAGAGTAGGGGAGCTCGAGGGGAGGCAGGCAGGGTGGGGAGCAGCCATGCAGGCAGAGCATGTTGCGGGGAGGAAAGTCACTGAATGGTTGAGCTTACAAAAAGAAGGAGGGGACAGAATAGGAATGAATGGATGGATGAATTGCAGGCATTTTGGAGAAAACTGCTGGTAGTTCATTTTTACTGCCTTGAAGAGGAGTGAGAAATGTGAGGGAGAAGTGGGCAGGAGTCACGTGGTAAAGAATCCTGAGCTCCAGGTTTGATCTGTAAACTTCGGGAGCCATAAAAAGATTTCATAGATTTGGATCTAGGCATGACTCCTACATCTGCCCTGTGAGACTGGGTGGCTGGGCAGGACCAAAGGTGAGGTTCAGCTGTCCACAAAGGAAAGAAGGAAGGACCATGACTAAACCAGGGTATCGGGGCTGGGGGACAGAGCTGATTCTGAAAATAGTGAGCAGACAGAAACACCAGGCCCTGGTGAAGGTTCTGGCTTTGGAGGTGAAGAAGAGTGAACCTCAGGTGACTCTCAGGTTCCCAACTCGGGTGAGTGGCAGTACGGTTCCCAAAGATGGAAAATAGAGGAGAGGAAGGGGCTTGCTGGGAGGGATCATGAGTTCAGCTTCAGGCGTGTGCTGGAGGCGCTGGGAGGATCCCAAGGTGTCCCGGGGCAGCTGAACAAGAGTCTGGGCTGGGGACTGAGATTTGAGAGTTCACAGAACAGACAGGGCATTTGTGGCTGGGGTCATGAATGAGGCTGCCCAGGGAGAGCTGGGGGAGGAAAGAGCCCTCAGAAGAACAACAGCATTTAGGGAGGAGCTGAGGTGTCATTATCATGCCTCCTACACCAGCATGTCAGGAAGGACCATCCCTGTTTCTGAGATGAAACTTCGGCTCCAGGTGATCAGGACCAAGGGTATGCAGCTAGTTAGTGGAGGAGCTGGGATTTGAGCCCAGATCTCTCTTGACTCTGAATTCTAATAAGCTCTTTCTACCATACCATGTTGAGCAACACAGGGCTTGGCACAAAGTAGATGCTCATTAAATATTGGGCTGGCTGGCTGGATGGATGGACAGATACTATTAGCAGCAAGAAAGGCCAAAAGATTTCAACCAACAAGCAGTGTGCCTGGGAGTCTGTCCATGATCCGAAGCAGCTTGGAACTTTTTATAGCATTGCAGACAAAGGCCTGCTTTCCTTCAACTGCTCTGTTAACGATCCTTTAAAGTCCTTTCAGAGTGAGTTTTTTTTTTTTTTTCCTCTCTCTCTCTCTTTCCATTCTTGCTTGCAAACGAAGGATGGTTTTAGAATGCAGGCCTTTTTTATTTTGCACAAGCACACGATGAGTAAGATGGCTTCCTAGTCAGCACTTTCCAATTTCGAAAGATGCTAAAAACTGATCTTTAAAGGCATGTTTCCCTTCTTGGTGCATCAAAGGGCCTGAGGCCTGCTGGGGGTGGGGGTGGGGGTGGGTAGAGACCCGCAGGAGAATGACATCTCCTGTTGGACTGGGTCTCCTGGCTGCTGAGTGGAGGCCGGGCCTCATGCCCAGCCCATCTTTCTTTGGCCTAATCTCTATGGGTCAGGGCCTACGCTGCATCCCAGTCCCCAAAAAGTGATGTAAGACCCATTACCTTGACCCAGGAGGGACCTCAGCCAGCCACTTGTTACATGTTTGTTGAGTGAATGAGTTACAAGGGTTGTTGTACAGTATGCACCTGTTAACCACATTGAGATCACTAGTGTCCCATTTATGGAGCTTCCAAGTACAGATTTACCTTAGAAATGAGGGTGGGCTGGGGAAAATTCTCAAATACTAAGGCTTTCCAGTCCCTATGGGCACTTGCTATGTGGTAAACACATCATGAGGGTTGTTATCTCACTCAGTCCTCCCAGCAATCCTGTCAGGTAAGTTCCACCATTATCCCCCCTCTTCTGGATGAGGAAACTGAAGCTGGGACAGGAAAAGGAGCTGAGATTTGAACAATCATGGAGAGCCTCTGGGACCTCTAACCAGGAACCTCTGGGGGCTCTAAGAGTGCCCTGAGGGGCTGGTTGGTTGTTGAAAAGATAGAAAAGTCTAGAACACAGTGGGGGAGTGTGATTGACTGGAGTCTTGTGTTTTCCCCTCCTCTGGCCTCAGTTTCCCTGTGTGGGAGGGAGGAAGCACCCTCCAGGCATGGCCTGTACCCCAGGCTCTTCAGAGTCATCTGCTTTGGATGCAGTCCTGCCCCTGGCTGCCCCAGACCAGGGAGGATTCCTGCAGGAGCTGGGAACCAGGCTGGGAGGGATGGGGGTACTGCCTGGGGCATAGGAATGTGTCCTGCCTGTGGTCTTAAGCCCCGGGCCATGCCTGTCACCCGCTGGCTCTCACATGTGTGTTCTTCTCTTTACAGGGCAACGATGTGCGGATCATCCTTGGCCAGTTTGACCAGAATATGGCAGCAAAAGTGTTCTGTTGTGTAAGTAAAGTGACCAAGCCCTTGTGTCCCCACTGGGTGTCACAGCTGGGGTGAGGACTGTCACAGGACTAGAGACAGGGAGCTGAAGCCTGGTGCTCACTGATGCTTCCTCTTTTCAGGGAGCCCCCCAGGCTCAGAGCCCTGCCCACATCTCCCAGCCTGAAGCATCAGTGCCCCCTGCCGAAGCCATTCAGCCCCTTCCCAGCTTTCAGCCTGGCTGCGCTTTGCTGGGCCTGCTCTGTGTCCTGCACAGGGAGGCCCAGCTGTCTGCACAGGTGTGAGTGACTCAGCCTGCCTGGTCCTGCAAGCAGGGCTCAGAGCTAAGTCCAGGACAGACCATCAGTCCTTCATTGTCTCACCTCAAATCCTTTATGGTTGGCTGGTGTGTGACAAGTGACCAGGTCCCTCTTAGACCTTACCTCATTTAATCTTCAAAACCACGTGAAGTCTAATTGCATGTCAATTATACTTTAATGAAAGCTATTGTTTTAATACAAAAATAATTCAAACACAAAGAAAAAAAAAACCACGTGAAGCAGCTACAGTTGTCCCATTTTACAGAGAAGGAAATAGAGTCCCAGAGAGGTGGAGGGCTTGTCCAACAGCTCAGCCAACTCGTGGCCAAGCCAAGCTTCAGTCCCTGCTCACCTGGTGCCCAATCTGATCTAAAAAAAGGAACATCTCTCTGTATGATATTCGACCTTAGTTACCCAGAAAGGAAGCCTGTTTCCGTTTTTGATTCCCAGCTCCCCTCCTCCACCTGGGTCAGGAGAAAAGCCAACAGGATGAGGGCCAGCTAGGGAGCACTGTCTGCCTAAGAGCCTCCTCTGACGGAAGGTGTTCTAGGTGTAGTCCCTGGTGATGGCCACAGAGCTGTTCTCTTTCACCTCTGTGTGAGCAGCTTGGAGGCGGTTGTAAAGAGCAGGCTTGTAGGAATCGTAGAGGTCATGAAATGCACCGGGTGACAGAGCCAGGGTGCAAAGAACCAGAATAGGCTGGAATGTTTGATGTTTGATCAACTCCAGGAAAATGAAATCTAATGGTTCTGATATGAGTTACATTAGAACAACCGGGCTGGCTGAAGTTCAAGGCCCAGCTGAGGAACAGTGTATGCTGACCCCCAGAAGGGGCCTCTGGGGTGGTCTCAGCTGACCCCACATTTAGCACAGGGTCTATGACAGGGGTCACCAGTGTGACCACAACTTCCAAAAGACCAAGGTGACCTCAGACTTATGCACACCAGGATGAAGCTGTCACCCCCCCATCGCCCTCACCCTGCTGTCTGCTGGGGACTTGGCCTGGAGTGTCCTGCCCACCCTGGTGCCCCATTTCAGGAAAGAAAGGGACCAAAAGGGGACCAGGAACAAGAACAGAGCTGTGGCTGCGGTCATGGTCACCTGGGATTACAAACACCCTCTGCACAGCCCAAAGCATGGTGGGTGCTTGGTAAAGACCAGTACCCTTGTTTGCCTGTTTCACCTGGAGAGGGAGGGTCTCGGGTGTGAAGATGGAGCACCTGGCTGCCTGGTGCACTTGCTGATGGGCTCCATGGCATCTGGAGCATCCCGTGAACCAGTGAGGATAGAGAGGGGCCTTTCTACAGTGAAATCAGAGGAGGGAAACAAGAACAGCCGGAAATACGAGCACAGACATTTAATAATTTCATCCCAAACCCTTTACACCTTGCCCTTGACACCAAGGACCCATTTTGGAAAGGAAAACGAAGTCCCAATTTGGAGAGCACTTTGGAAGAGGAACTGAGTCTTACCCTTGGGGACCCCCAGACCTTGCAAGAAGCTGGCGTGCTGCGCGAGTTGATGCTGGTCAAATGAAGAAGAGCCGTAACTCCAGGAAAAAGAATAACAGTAAATAAAAATGACCCAGGACGGTGCCGCGCCCCGTGCAGGCAGGCTCCGGATGGAGACCAGCAGAACCTCTGCTCTGCTCAGACTGAAGCTGGGCCGCCTTCCTAGGACCTCACGCCGGCCCACACCGGAGGGGATGATTTTGCTTTCTGTAGTGGCGGCTTCTGCTCTGGGACAGATGGCCTGAAGGTCTGCCTCCCACACGCACAGGGGCTCGCTGCCCTCGCCCACTCTGCCCTGCACTCTGGCTGGTCTCGGCAGGCCAGAGTCTTCCCGATGCAGCTCCCCAGGAGCGTCCGGGGGGCTTCTGGTCTGGTGCGAGCCCACGTGTTGGTCCATGGAGAAGGAGGTGTTGAGGAGGGAGGGGCTGCTCAGAGCAGAGACCCCCTCAAGAGCCTCCTGTCCTGACCACAGGGCTTCACCATCCAGATGCTGCCTTGCAGACCTCGCGGCCATTGCTGGGCTCTTGAGATTGGAACTGCCACTCAGTGGGAGGGCAGAAGGCGAATGCAAGGCCTATTTATAGCCCTGTGGCCATGTATTCATCTTGGCTCCAGCACAGGGCCAGCAGCAGTGTGGCTTTGGTCTTCTCCTCTGTCCTGGGTGGTCTCGGCTAAGTTCTCCAGCACTCTGATCCAGGTTCTGACTTTAGCATTGCCAGCTGTGTGTCCTTAGGCAGGTCACTTTAACTGTCTGGTCCCCAGCTGCCTCATCTCTAGGATAGAAGCAGTGCTCCTTGATGGGTGGGTCATTGGGTGGTGGCTTCATTTAAAAGTAGGAGCCTCATCCCAGCTATGACTGCTTGGCCCATGTGAAGGGTTCCTTGCTACTGTTGTTGGGAATCTTAACAGAAAAAGGAAATGTTCCTCCTTTTTAAAAATTATTTTGTAAACTTTTTTTAAGCCGTCAATAGACCTTTATTTGATTTATTTATATGTGGTGCTGAGAATCGAACCCAGTTTCTCACATCTGCTAGGCGAGCGCTCTACCACTGAGCTGCACCCCCACCTGGGAAATGTCCTCTTGCAGGGGAGGGGAGGAGACAAAAGAAACCCTAATAAACAAAGGAAATGGATTTTGTTTTTTAAAAATGCACATCCTGGTTAATGTGTGCCGCTAATAAGTACCAGTGCTGTTCATGGGGCTGGAGAAGGTGAGCTCAGGGCCATCTATCACACACAGGGTCCATTCCACAACCTCAGACCCTGACACCACCTGTCCACCACTGTCAGAGAAAACGAAAGCCCAGGCAGCTGCAGAAATGGGAAGTACAATACATCAGTCATGACACAACCGCTTATTGAGTGCCTCCTGTATACAGGGCACTGGGCTAAGTATTGGAGACCCAGCAGACATGATCCCCCAGCTCCCAGCCCCCCTCAGAGGTCCTGTGTGGAGCTATCTCAGCTCCTGTGACCAGGCATGGGGAGGATGGAAGCCAGTGGATCCGAGCACGATCATCTGGGGCATTTGGAGCCATCCTCTGTGAGCCTGAGAGCATCACTGTGCGTGGCCTAGAGGAGTGCAGGAAAAGAACTGCCAGCCAAAAGAGCGGGAAGGGGCGAGAAGGAGCAGCGGAATGTTCCTGAGCGAACCTTTGCAGGCTTGGCACATCTTATCTCACTTATCTCTTAACCACCCCAGGGAAGCGGGATCTGCTCTGCATTCTGCAGAGTTGGGATGAGGAGGCCAGCTGAGCAGCTGCTGTGGGAATCACCTGGCTGGCCTGTGGTGGGGAGCCTGTGCTGTTGGCTGGACTCTCTCTTTTTTTTTCCCCCTGAAGGTCAGAAGCTATGCTGGAAAAAGTTTTAGATTCATCAAAAATAATGTTTAAAGCAAAACATGTTGTCATTTACATGAACCGAGCTTCTGTTTTCTGGAAAACTCAAGAGGAGACTGGCAGGTCACAGAACTGGCACTGAGAGCCCCACTGTTCTCCCAAAGCCCTTGCTGGGTGCTGAACAGCAGTTCCCACTCGGGTGTTGTCCTCCATCAGCAAGGAAAAGCTGCTCCTGCGTGTGAACGGAGGATCCCTTCAGGTCCTCGCTGTGCACCTGTAGCTCAGCCAACACACCTTCCTGACACTCCTGCAAGATCAAGAACGCTTCCAAAGAGGTTATCTGTTTGTTTTTTTTGTTTGTTTTGTTTTGTTTTGCTGAGAAAAGTGGGATACTTCAAAAGTGGATCTTGAATCCTATTCTTTGGACTTTCAAGCTGTGACTGGACGATTTCTTAGTCCTTTTTATTTTTTGAGCCAGAGTCTCCCCAAGCTGGAGGTTTGTCTCCAACTTGCAATCTTCCTGCAGCCTCTGAACGCAGCTAGAGTCCCAGAGCCTCATCTACCTCCCCAGCTGCTCTCCCCAGGTCCTCCAGCTTCACTCGACCCTGATCTAGGCCAAGGGATAGCAGGGTGGGACACAAATGTTTCCCACACGACCTTCTACTGTAGGTGTCACCCTGCGAAGGCCTGAAGGGTCGCAGAATGTTCAAGTTTCAACGCCTGTGCATTGAGGTAGCGCCTGGGCATCTCCATCCACCAAGCTGCTCTGAAATCCCTTCTGGGCATCTCCATTCCTGAGGACAGGATCCATACCGAGAAATTTATTCTGAACCCCGGTGGAGCATGCCTTCCTAAGGAAGGATTTTTCTGCGTGCACCAAAGCTATCCAAGGGTGCTTTTCCTTTAGTATGTGATAATTGCAGTAAGAATTAAAGCCAAATAGAGGTGCATCAGAGCATTCTGAAGCCTTTTTGTTTAATTGGGATGCAGGCTGTGTGGCCCTGAGGTCTCACAGCAGGCAGAACTAGGTCCCCAGACAGACTTTCCTCCCTAGCTGTGTGACCTTGGAAAAGTTAATTTCCCTTTCTTATTTTCAGTTTCTTCCTCTCTAGAGTGAGAATGATAAACCCTGCCCTGACTGCCTCCCAGAGTAAATGTGAATGACAGTCACAGCAGATGTGTGTCATGCATACACATGAAAGAGACCTGGGTTTAGGATGTCAATTTATGTACATCAGGCTGCCGGTAGAGATTCAGAGATACTTCTCACTTTGCCAAATGGCATGGTAAATAAACTGTCCACCCAGATTAAATATCTTGGCCCCTTGAAAATTGCTTCCCTGGGGTAATGTTTTGAGGTATGACCTCAGCTTTTAATAAAGAGCTATAAAAAAATAACAGTTTTTATGAAATCTGTTATAGAAATGGTGTTGATGCCATGCTGGCTATTGACAGAGTCCTCCATATGAGGCATGTTTGGGGCTAAAGACTAGAAAACACAGTTTTTCCAAAAAGCTGATTTTTTTTTATTTATTGGTAATGACAGCTACATAATAAATAATTTTATTACCCTTTTCTTTTGGTCCTCCAGGAAGCTCATGATGTAATATGCAGCTAAATCATGTATTGGGTTGGAACCCTTGATTTGCTTGTTCGTGTGTGGTTCCCTTTACCTCCTGCAGACTTATTATAGTTTGTATTTTACTCAGCCCTTATGTTTTCATTTTTATTAATTATTCATTTCATTTTTTATTCATTATTTTATTATGAATGTAAATTATCCTAGATACTTTGAAAGAACCTAGATGGAAAAATTGAAAATGAACAATGATAGAAAAATTAATAAATCCTCTGGGCCCTGGACAGATGCTTGACGCTCAGTGCCTTCATAGCCTCCCTCTGTTGCAGGCCTTCGAGGAGAACATGTACGGCAGCAAGTATCAGTGGATCATCCCTGGCTGGTACGAGCCTTCCTGGTGGGAGCAGGTGCACATGGAGGCCAACTCCTCTCGCTGCGTCCGGAAGAATCTACTCGCCGCCATGGAAGGCTACATCGGTGTGGACTTCGAACCTCTGAGCTCCAAACAGATCAAGACCATCTCAGGAAAGGTCAGTGCCTTGACTCTTCCACCTTAGCCCCCAGGCCCATCTTTTTTGACCATCTTGCCTGATAATGTTGGTGGAAGATGCACCAATATTGCCCTAGGTGTTGCTGTGTGACTTTGAGCAAATCACTGGAGCTCTCTGAGCTTCACTTACCTGTAATTCAGTCAGGGATAGTCACTGGGCTCTAGGAAGCTGTGGGAATTGAGTTGCTGCTCTGTAGATACCTAGCATGGTGTACAGGTAACAGATGGCGTACCTGACCTTCACCACACTGACCTCAGGGCCTAAAAGGCCCTGCCAGAGTGTCACTCCCTGCTGCTCTGGCCTGGACTGTCATCTCTTGTCTAATGATGCCTCATCTTTTTGGTGCTCTCTGGGAGGAGGGGAAAGACCCTCCGGCGGACTTTGGGTGCTATGAACCGGCCAAGTGGGTCGGAACTCAGCTTCATCACTTACCCGCAGAATGACCTTGAGCTTGGGTTCTCTGAGCCTCTGTCACACCCTCAAGGTGGGGATAAGGGGTCAGTGGGCTGTGGGCTTGGCAGAGCAATTGCACAGGTGGCCAGCGTGGTGCTGGCACAGGGTGCTGTCTCAGCTGGGCAGGGCCTTGGGAAGGTGCTAAGGTGCTCAGGCCCTCGTGCTGTCCCTGGAGGTCACCAGCCCTGACCTGCTTATCTGGCAAGGCTGTGCCAGGACCTGGGAAGATGGTATCTGTGATGGCATTTCAGAAGGACGCCGTTCTCCATCAATGTGCCTGTAACCAAAACTCAGGGTGATGGTCCTGGTGAGTGGAGCACCCCTTGTCACTTCCGACCTGCAGCTGGGTCCAGACAGCAGGACACAGGGCTCTTCCATTTCCTCTGTGTTGTGACCCAGACCCAGGGTTCCTGCAGACCCGATTGCATTTCCAGAAAAACCTTCCTTATATACATATTTAGCTTCTTTCATTATTTAATCTCAATCAAAGACAACTCTACACAAATGATTTATTGGTTTGTCAAAAAATAGCAAATCATTAGGACACATTTTTGTAAACAACTCTTTAGATCATGTTGGCTCCTGGTTGGAAAACACTGAAAGAAATATTTTCAGACAACAATGAATGTGTACGTAAAAAAAAATTTGAGATGTTAAATAATGAACAGATATAACTCATTTTGGTAAATGTTATTTTTAAGGGCGTCAATGTTGGCGATTTATTAAGGCACTTGGGTCTGGGAATACCCTATATTTTAATCTAAAAATAGTACAAAATATGAGGAAAATACAAAAACTAAGGGGAGAAAAAAAACAGCAAAAGCAAAGTATGATAAAAAGCAAAGAGTGTGAGACTGAGGAAGATCAAAGGTTTGGATGGCTCCCCTGAGACCCAGGGAGCGCAGCAGGGGTGGCCCCAGGCACCCGGGTGCCATTTGGGAGCGTGGATCTCAGGCAGGGTGGAGCCCCGCAGGGGCTGGAGCCCAGCTCAGAAGCGCCCCTTGGGGGGATCATTCCTCGGGTGTTTTCTGGAGATGTTTTGTCATTTGGAACAACACCCCCCACCACCACCCTGCACCCCTACTCTCATTTCTTCACTGGGACTGGGGAGGAGACCAGCCTCTGTCCTGCACCATCCCATGCACAAGGACCTCAGGGCTGTTGCCTCACCCCAGAGCCATAGGGGACCCACGTTCGGGGGCCCCCAGGGTGGGGCAGGGCGGTCAGGAGTGCTCTGCAAGTGAGGGGGCCAGTACTTGTCCCTGCAGCTGCTGAAGCGGAGCTGGCATTTCCTCTGACGTCCTGAGTGACAGGACAGTGGAGAAAAGCCTGCGGCCTCCATGGCCCTGTAGTCGGGAGTCCCAGCTGCTCCTGGAGATCTCCAGTCAGGTGTCACCAGACCCAGATCGACCAGCGGCAGAGGACTGACTGCTTCCTCCTTAACTGCCCTCTCCCTGCTGGGAGACTCCGCGGACCACTGAGGCCTTGCAGAGGTCCAGCTTTTGGTCCAGCTTTGGCGGTAGTGAGCATCATTCTCGGGGCATCCCTCCTGCAAACCCAACGGCCTCAGCCCTTCCAGGGACTTAAAGTTGTGGTGTGGGGCCTCAGGGCAAAATTTAAAGGGGTGTCAGAAACCTCAGTAATCAAGGTTTTTAAAAATATGTGTTAAGCTGGGCACAGCGGCTCTGGAGGCTGAGGCAGGAGGATCACGAGTTCAAAACCAGCCTCAGCAAAAGCAAGGCGCTAAGCAACTCAGTGAGACTCTGTCTCTAAATTTTTATTTTAATTATTTACTTATTCTAATTTGTTTTATATGATGGCAGAATGCAGTTCATTTCATATCACACATATAGAGTGCGATTTTTCAAGTCACTGCTTGTACACAAACTGTCCCTGAATTTAAAAATACAAAATAGGGCTGAGATGTGGCTCAATAGTTGAGTGCTCCTGAGTTCAATCCCTGGGGTGTGTGTGTGTGTGTGTTTGTGCACGCATATCCTGTGCTTTTAAAAATAATCAAAATTAGTACAAAAAAATGTGATTAAAAATATGGCATTCAGTGTTTTTATTCTGATTCCTGAGACTTTTTTTTTTTTTTGGCTCCCCCTTAAATTTCGTACCTGAAGTTGTGCTTCATTTGCTTCACCCTGGTCCTGCCCTGCACAGGTTGTATTTATCAAGTCCTGACCCACACCCAGCTGTGCTTGCTCTTGTGGAACACCCCCTTCTGAGGGAATGTGGTCCCAAATGGATTGAAGTGTTCCTGTTTGTGATCTGGCCACGAGCCTGCTTCCTCGGCCAGCTGTCAGAGTGTCATATAACCAAAGAAAGTTCTGGAGTTGAGAAATGTTTCTCCAAGTTCATTTTTCTCTGCACACGACTGCTGGGGGCCAGGTCAGCTGGGCACGGGTGGCTGGATGGATGCGTGTTTTGGACCCAGTAGTGTCCGCGAGGACAAGCAAAGGCTTGTAGACTGTGACCTGCTGCCTGGTTCCTGGTTCACAAATGGGGAAGCTCAGGGCAGGAGGGAAGGGATGCACTCGAGGTCACAGTGCGTCCTACCTGGGGCCCGGGGACTGTGACAGGGAAGGGACGGTTTGCAGATGTGGTCAGCTTAAGGCCGTGGAGCTGGGTTCCTGGGCTCCCCAGGGGCCCCAAGTCCACTGACATGCATTCCTGTGCGAGCAGGTTGGGAGGCTGGCAGAGGAGAAGCCGCGCAGGAGGCGGATCCTGGACCTGGGGTCCACACTGGCCTTGGGGCTGGGAGAGAAGCCGTAGACTCCCCAGGAGCCTGAGGGAGCAGCCCTGCCAAGGCCTGGCGAGGACTTCCGGCCTCTGCTTTTGGACTTGTGGCCTCTGTGAACAAACACACTTCCAGTGTTTTTCCAGTTTGGGGAAATTTGCTGGCAGCCCCAGGAACCTGACCTGCGCTCACATGGCAGGCCAGGGGCACATCCTGAAGCCAGGGCTCTTGAGTCCTGACTCGGCGTCCTCTTCCATCTGCAAGGCCGTGACATGGCCCATGTCCCCTCAGTGGACCTCTGCTGGGAAGTGGCCTCTTGGGACCTGTGGACCTGGTGATCAGGACATCCAGAAGCCCTCCCACTCATACCTGTTACTCCAGGGCCTCTGCTGGTCCCACCCTGCCCTGGGCCTCCATGCTGGGCCTCCATCTCTTCAACTGCAAGTGTGAGGCTTAGGTCAGGTGGTTCCTGGGTCCTGGCAGCTCAGCTCCCTGGCTCTGGAAATGCAGTATGGTGACAAACACAGCTGCAGGACACAGCAGTGGTGTCACCTGGACTCTCCCAGGACCCAGGACTCCCTGGAAGAAAGTCACAGGAGCAGGTGACAGAGGGGTGCTCCAGGGTGCAGCCTTCAGGGCCTCCTCCAGGTGTCTGTCTGGCCTCAGCCCATCCCTGGCTGCTTACTACCACTAGACGTGTGTCGGTCGGCGGAAGAATGACAAGGTCATGGGAGCACAGGAGTGTCCTGCTGGGTTTCCAACTTGGGGACAGTGCACACCCGAGCACCTGCAGAGCTTGGTCTTGGCCCCATAGCCTCCCGAGGACAACCTCTGGGCACTGGCTCTGGGCTGTGACATCCAGCTCGGTCTTGGAGGAGGGTCCCAATCACTGTTCCTACAAAGTTCCTGCAAAGTGGCATTGGCAGTTTCCAGTGTCCCCTCTCAGGTTTCAAAGTGCCCTTAAGTTTCTATTGTGGACATCTGCAGCCCTGACCTGCTAGCCCTGAGGTGGTTCAGCCTCCCCAGGGAGGACATCTGTCTCCCAGTACCGTCCCCTGCTGGGACAGCTGGTCCAAGGAACCAGATGTTCACAGAGCCCTGAAGCCATCAGGGCTCCGAGGTCCGGGCCTCCAGCCAAGCCTCCTTCTCTGGAGGATCTGTGATGGCTTCTGGCGAGAACCTCCCATGCCCAGCACAATGGAGTGTCCAACAGCCCGCTGGCCCTCTACCCCAGGGCCCTGACCCAGGAAGGCTTCCACCCCTCACCTCTGCCACGGAAACACTGAGACCAAGCACTGAGACCAAGCACTGAGAGCAAGCACTGACAGCTTTAGGGAAGCTCAAGGCCCTGGGGTGGGGGAGGGGAGGTACCATGGAGAAGGGGCTCAGAGCCCAGCCTCAGAGTGCCCTGCCGCCCTCCCCTGGGGCTCTTGCCCTGCCTGCTTCCCTGGGTGTTCACTTTCTGGGAAACAGGGTGGCCAAGGGACACAGGCTGGGGGTGTGGGGGTGGTGTTGGTGGCCTATGGAGGATCTGCTGGTTAGATTGGAATCTTGGCTCTTCCACACTCCAGCTGGCAGGCAGATGGCTGGTTGTCTACCCCAACATCCATACCTGTCTTCCTGCCTCCCACCTCAATAACTCAATTCAACCTTAACTGGATATATTGCCAAGCCACTGACAATGTATATTTCCCAGACTCCCATGCTAGATGTGGCCAGGATTCTAAGCCTGACCAAGTAGAAATATGAGACTTCTAGAAAGCGTCCTTTAAGACAGGACCTGGCTCCTTTCTTTCCTTCACTTTTATGCTGGCTAGAATGTAATAGATGGGATTGCTGGAGTTCTAGCAGCCACCTTGGACCATGAGGTGACCTTGAGAAGGAAACTTCATTCTGGGGCTGTGAAACAGATGGGAGCCTGAGTCTCTGGTTACACTGTGAAGCTGTCACAGCAGCCCTCTCTGCCTGCCTGTGGACAACTTTTACGTGAAAGGAAAGACACTGACTGAAGTCACTGATCATATGTTTGTTGCTACATGCAGATGAACCTGAGAATAGCACAATGGTGTTGGACAAGTCATTTAGTCTCTGCTTTTGCTTCTCCATAAAACTGGGGCAGTAACGGCTCTTTCTCAGATTTGTAAGAAGTAGAGAAGGTTATACAGTAGGAAGTATCTTACCACGTGTCAAACCCACAGTCAGTGCTCAGTAAATTTTAGTTTTCTTTCTTCATCAAGGAAAGAGCCCAGCAGGAGGAGAAAGGATTGATGAAGAGTTTGTAGCCCATGTCAGCTGGAGGTATTAGGATTATTTTTATTTTTTAGATTCTTTTTTCTTAATATAACACTATCCACATGACTACCACACAGGTCAAGAAAAAGAATAGGATTATTAACCCAGTTAATAGTTCTCCTTATGCCCTGTGCCTGTTGGCACCCACCACCAGTGGCAGCTGTTATTCTGGCTTCCATCACTACACAGACACCTGCTGTTGAACTTGAAATAAACAAAGTCCTTTGAACCTTCCCCTTTTTATTATTTTAGTGAGATGCAGATACCTTTTCATTTGCACTGCTGTATAGTATTCCACTGTGTGAATGTAATACAATTTACCCATCCTGCCGTGGGTCAACATTGGAGTTTCTGAGTCTGGAGGCATCACATGGGTGCTGCTACAAACAGTTCTATACATCTCTAGATGAATACAAGTGCTTTGAAGTCCCTTTCCTGTAGTACATGTTCTGAAACCTGTCCAGATGCTTTCTGTAGTGTCTTCAGATTGAGAGTGGATTTGTTGTTCTGGTCATTTTCTAGTTCTTTTAAATGGCTCCCATCTTCTGTCTCTGCCACACCATTCTTGGTTTGCTTTCAGTTATGTTTGCTCACTTTTCTCTTTGCGCTCAGTTATTTTATTTTATTTTAGAATTCTCTGTATTCAATTATTGGCCAGGGTAAGATTTGGTATAGAATTTTTATAGCTTTTTTTTTAAGGCTATTTAATATAGTCTAGGAGCTTTGGAAAGGTTTTTTTAAATGCAGTCTCCATTGCCTCCAGGTCCTAGAAGTCCTATAAATGGGGGGTTTTAATGAACAGAAATTTTTTATTTTAATAGCAACTCTCCCAAGGCCATGATGATATTTTCCTACTTTGTCTTTTTGAAGCTTTATTGTGAGGTAATGATCAAGATTTTTTTTTCTTTTTCATATAGCTAATGGACCCAGCATTGTTGATTGAAAGTCCCCCTTTCCCACAGAGTGCTACCATATCACCTCTGTCATAAATTACATGACTGTATATTGGTTCTATTTCTTTAAAACCACCAAGCCACATTCTCAGCTCTTTTTATTTTTTATTTAGAGATAGAGTCTCGCTGAATTGCTTACGGCCTCACAAAGTTGCTAAAACTGGCTTTGAACTTGTGATCCTCCTTTCTCAGCCTCCCAAGTTGCTGGTATTACAGGTGTGCACCACCACCTCATCCAGATATTTGGTTTTATTTCTAAACTTCATTTTCCTTCCATTTGTTTGTCTGATTTTTTTTCACTCCAACACCTTCACTTCCCTAGTTTAAAGATTGCCTTGGCTATTCTTACATCTCTGTCTGTTTCTTAATCCAGTTGCCAATTTATGTACCACACACCATCCTGCTCTAGTTTTTATTGGAATTTTACTGAATCTGTAGATCGATTTAGGGAAAACTGGCATCTTGGTAATACAACCTTCCAATCCATGAATTTTGTATATCCCTGCATTTACTTGGGTCTTCTTTAATCGCTCCCAGAAATGTTTTGTAATTTTCTGTGTAGATTTCCTGCACATGTTCTATTTGATTTATTTCTAGGTAGCTCCTGTATTTTGATGACTATTCCTGCGTGCCTTACTATCAGGTGCACCCTTCGGGGTGGGGTGTCTGAGTCACAGGGTGAGCATATGTTCGGCTCCAGCAGACACTGCCAACAGCTTTCTAAAGTGGTTGGACCAACGTACACACCCACCCGCAGTGAGAGAGACTTCCAGTTGGTTCCCATGCTCACCCGCACTCGGTGATGTCACCTTTTAATTTTAGCCCTCCTGGTGGGTGTACAGCAGTATCTTGTTTTAGTTTGAATTTGCATTTCTCTGATAACAAATGAAGTTGGGCATCTTTTCGTAACTTTAAGGGTCATTTTGATACCCTCTCTAATTCCATGTTCTGGTCTTTTGCCTATTTTTCTTATTGGATTCTCTGCCTGTTTCCTATTGGTTTGTCATTTTTGTTTTTCAACTCGGGTGGCCCTGAATGTAGAAATTCTTTTATATTCTCAATATGGATCTTTGAGTGGTTCTTTGTATTGCCTTTCTCTTCTCCCATCCTGTGGTTTGTCTTTTCAATCTATTGATTAATTTCAATGCATAGAATTTCTTAATTTTAAGGTAACTCAATTCATTCAGCTTCTGTATATTTATGTCTTGTTAAAGGATTTTTGCCCACCCAAAGCTCATGAAGATATTTTCATGCACTGTGTTTTAGAAGTTTTATTTTATCTTTCACATTTATATATGGAATCTACATGAAATTGAATTTATATATGGCCTGAAATAAGACCAAGATTCATTTTGTTCCCTCATGGACATTCAATTAATTCAGGACCATTTATTGAAAAGGGCCATTATCCCCCACCCCTCTACCCATGCTATGGTCACTCAAATGACAGTACAGAGTGTGGATCTGTTTCTGGACTTTGAATTATCTTCCATTGGCTCTGTCTATCTTCTAACAAATACTGTACTGTCTTGATTACTGGAGTTTTATAATAAAACAGGATGCCTGGCATTATAATTTTTGTTCTTCTTCTTTAGGATTTTCTTGGATGTTCTTAGCCCTGGTATCATTTTTTCATTTATTCACATTTTCTATTGCTTCTTTATATCTTTCCCTTATATCTTTTATTACTTTTCATTACTTCTCATTCATTCCTGCATTTCTGTTCTATTTATGATCCTACCTTTCTGTCTGAAGGACTCCTCTTGGTTCTTCTTTTACTGTGAGAGACAAATTCTCTCAATTCATAGTTTTCTGATATTTTATTTCACCTTTGATCTTGAGAATTTAAAATCCAGGTGTAGCTTCTAGATTGTTATTTTCTTTCAGCACTTTGAGGTGTCATTCCATTGTCTCCTGGCTTCCATTGCTTCTCTTAAATCAGCTGTCAGGCTTATTTTTGCTCTTCGGAAAGTAATGCATCTTTTTTTCCTCTCTAATTTCTTTCAAGACTTTTCTTTTGCTTTGATCTTTGACAGTTTTTTTTATGCTGTGCTGAAGTGAGATTTGTGTTTATTTTCATTGAAATTCACAGAAGTTCATAGAACTTCCTGCATCTGTGGATTGATGTGTGTTTGGGGAAATTCTAGAATGGTATCCCTTTAAATATTGCTTCTTTCTATTCCCTTTTCTTACCTTCCAAGATGAAAAT
The DNA here is from genome assembly GCF_045843805.1 of Urocitellus parryii. NCBI lineage: Eukaryota > Metazoa > Chordata > Mammalia > Rodentia > Sciuridae > Urocitellus > Urocitellus parryii. The sequence continues at coordinate 178,574,611 of NC_135534.1, read as the reverse complement.
TGTACATGTTATACATTTTCAATACAATCTATGCATCTCTAATACTGATTTCCTCCCTGTGCTTCAGTCTGAATATTTACCCCTAAATAACTTCAGTCCACTAAGACATGCTGCTTTGCCCATCTATTGAGTTCTTTATTTCAGTTATTGTATTTTTTTTTAATTTTTAGAATTTCCATTCTCTCTCTCTCTCTCTCTCTCTCTCTCTCTCTCTCTCTCTCTTCTTTTTGTGGCTTTCAATTCTCTGGTGATGTTCTGCATCTTGTAATGTATTTTCTTGAATTTATAAACCTTGATATTTTAAAGTTCATGTATAATAACTTCAAGATTTGGATCACCCATGTGTTCATTTCTAATTACCTGTTTATTTGGTTTTTTTCCTTTTTAAAAAATTAAATATCATCTGGTCTTGTCTTCTGGTATACCTGGTAAAGTTTAGTTAAATGCATTATATAAGAAAATTGTAGTTGCTACTGGTGTTATCTTTCTAGTGAATATTTATTTCTCTTCAAGCTGGCAGTTGAATTCTTAATTCAATCAGGAATTTAAATGATTCCAGGTTCAGTTTTAGTTTTCATAGGCCTGGTCTGTTTTGATTTGCCCTTATTCCTAGTGTGTGATCCTTAGTGTTTTCAACTGAAGTCCTGGGGTCTTTACTGGCCTAGTACTCTAAATTTTGTCTTCCCAATACTGTGGAATTTCCGAACAGTTCTGGTTGTTTCCTTCACCCTCTTTGACTGGCTTCTTAGCCCCTTGCTTTATTCAGCTTGGTTATCAACTTTTGAACTAAAAATGCCACTCAAAATGCAAGACTCCCTTCTCTACAGTTCCTTCCTCTAGGTCCTTGGCCCTGAAAGTCTGGCTGTGTTGGTATCCCTGCACTACAGTTTTGGAGTCCCCTTCCAAGGGCCTCTGGAAGCCCTGGTTCAGTGTTTTCTGTCTCTGTAGTGCGCTTCCTACTAACTAAGCAGCAAGTCCCTCTGCAACAATATCTGACCCACCTCAAAGTATTTCCCTTCTTTCCAGAATGTTGGCCCTTCCCCTGACTGTCCTGGTAAATTTCTGAGGCCTTTAAAAACTATTTTCATATCTTTTTCTGTTGTGTTAAATGCTCTTGATGGAAGCTTTGCTGTTTCATCCCAGTCGTGGTAGAGTCTAAACTGAGATTACTGAGCCAGGAGAACTCCACCTTGGGGTGGGGTGAGAACATCCTTGGCTTCAGCTCTCTGTGGGGCTGATGTGCATTGGAGGGAGCAGATGTCTTCCTGTGGCTCCACAGGAAGTTGTAGCACATGGAACCCAAGTCAGGGAGGCAGGTGTCGGCTCTGCCCCTGGAAGAACATTCTCATTGCCATCAGGCATTCTTAGGCAAAAGTTCATTCTGAAGAAATAATGAGCTTCCCAACTCTGAAGAGGCTAAGGAGGGACTCAACAAACATCTAGAAGTTTCTATTGTGAGGGTCCAAGAATCATATTGCAGGAGGGACTCAGTGGTCATCATTTTGTGTATACTTGAAACCTGAAATTAAAAAAAAATACAGATGTGCAATTCACTTATCAACATAATGAAACAAAATATGGCCCCAGAATCTGCATTTCCAATAAGCTCCCCGAGGGATTCGATAACTGTAGTGTGGGAGCCAGTAGCTAAACATGCCCTGGTGCTCCTTCCCACCAAAGCTGTGACTCAGACATCCCATCCGTGCTGGGCTGGAGTTCAGACAGTTGTGGCCCTAGGGGTGCAGCTGAAGCTATTGAGAAGGGTGTGTCCTTGTCTTCCTCTCTCCTGTTCCCAGGACGGGAACAGGCTAGGTTCTGTTGGAACGACAGACCCTTAAAGTTTAGTCACATCGTGGGCTAGCAAGCTTGTGTGGGCTAGCCTGGGAACCTAACCACTATTTATAACCTAGTTTCTGTGGGGAAATATGTTCCAAGTTTTAACAACTGTCTTTCAAAAATATGCTGGAGCACAACTTGTCAGTAAGGGGGACTGTCTATATAAAGTTAGTTTCTCAGAAACTTTTAGTACCACACAATAAACTTGACCCCAAAGGATGAGCAATTAACATTCAGTGTCAAGTTTACAACTGAAGAAATTCTTCTGCCCTGAATAATTGGAGGCTTGCTTTAGGAACAACTATTACTGTTTTCTCTGACAATTACGTTTCTTCTGCTGTCATTGCTTGGCCCAAGGGAGACTGGGCTGGCGTCACCTAGGAACAGTGATGAATGGCTGGGATATAAGGTGGTAGCAAGCACAGCAAGAACAAGGTCACCTTTCAGCCCAGCTACACCTGTGTTCCATTCCAAGGACTCTACTCAGAAATGTGGTCAATAGCTGTATTCCTGCTGTTCTTGGCCCTGTTCCTGCTCCTTGTCCCAAGGAAGAACAGTTTTGTAAGGTAGAAAAGAAATAGATTCACAAGTGGCATATCTAAAAAGATAGGGGCTAATTAACAATAGGATATAGGCCCCCTTGTTGTACACATAGACACACACACACACACACACACACACACACATACACACACAAAACGACACCAAGAAAGTTTTAAAAATTGTAATTAGTTACCTCCTAGAGAGACCATACGGGCAAGGTTAGAGGATCATGGAAACCTTGAAGGACACTGGAGGACCGTGGTCTGGTTGGGACTGTCTAGAAGGATCAAGTAAATGTAGTCACTAGGTTGAACAAATAGAATTCAAAATGGTCACTGCTGTGGTTTAAATATGTGTCCCCCAAAGGCCTGTGTATTAAAGGCTCAGTCTCTGGGGTGGTCCTGAGAGGGGTGGTGGAACTGTGAGGCCTAGTGGAAGGTCCTCAGGTTAATTTAGGGCATACCCTAGAAGGGGAGAGTGAGGTTCTACCCTTTCTTCTTTCTCTTCATTCCTGCTGGTGATATGAGAGGTTTTGCTCCACCATGCACTCCTCACCATAGGAGGCCAAAACAATGGGGCCAGCCAATCATGGACTGAAACCTCCAAAACTGTGAGCCAAAATAATTCTTTTCTCTTTTTAATTTGATTATCTCAGGTATTTTGTTGTAGTGATGGTAAACTGACCGAAAGACACCACCCTACCCTCAGATACCTTTGTGTCCATCAGAGAAAGCTCATAGGAACAAAATTCAGAGGCCAGAGACAAAGTACCACATTTCTTTCATACTTAAGGCAATTAATTAATAAACTAAATAGCCAAGTAATCTTTCAATACCTTTAAAATAGCTGATAGCCGAATTAACAACCAGAAATGGACCCAAATCACTTTTTTAAATCAAAGAAAATATGGCCAAGTAATAAAAGATGGAAAGATAGCAAGATGCACTAAAACAAACCATTAAAAGATGTTAACTATCACCATAGCAATATGGCATAGGGAAGAAATTTAATTAAGAAATAAACTACTGGTCAATAATTGAAAGGTGCTCACTCTTGTTATTAATAGGAGAAATGCAAATTAGAATTAATTTTTTTCTGTCAATGATTTTTAAAATTAAAATACTTACTGTCAAGGGTGCAAGGAAATGGATACATTGATACACAGTGGGATATCACCTTTGATATTTGGGATTAAGTGTAAACAGGTATGCCCCTTTATTTTGTAAACAGAGAAACTGAGGCCAAGGGTCTACACAGGCATGTGTGGGGTCCTGGTGATGCGTTCCGTCCTCACAGAGCTTCACTCCAGTGGGTGAAGGACAGGAGGTGGAACAGCCCTGTCCCTCCCTACCTCTGTGCCCTGTGCCAACCCCTTGCTCTGAATCAGTTTTCTCATCTGTAAAATGGGAAGAACGATGGCATCCATCTCCTGAGGCGGTTGTGAGGATTCAGGGAGGTGACCGTGCTGGGTGCAGAGGAGGCACCTGAGTGCTGATGTCCCTGCTGTAACGTGTGACCCACCCCTGTCTTTCCAGACTCCGCAGCAGTATGAGAGGGAGTACAACAACAAGCGCTCAGGTGTGGGGCCCAGCAAGTTCCACGGCTATGCCTACGATGGCATTTGGGTGATCGCCAAGACACTGCAGAGGGCCATGGAGACTCTGCACGCCAGCAGCCGGCACCAGCGGATCCAGGACTTCAACTACACAGACCACACGCTGGGCAGGATCATCCTCAATGCCATGAATGAGACCAACTTCTTTGGGGTCACGGTCAGTCCCGCGCCTCTGCGCTCTGTTTTCCTTAGTGTCCTTCGGGGACAGGCAAGGCTGGAGGAGGGGCCATCACCCACCTTTTGGTGTGTAACCTGTCCTCTCTGTGGGCCACGGGGTTACCGGGTGTTGGACGGAGGGGCAGGACTGCTGTGCTCACTGACACACCCGGAACCGCCTGTCATCACAGATGAGAAAGGACAGAGAGAGTAGACATTACCTGGGCAGGTGCCTTTTACCACGAGGTGGGGTGGGGAGCAGGAGCGCTGGCAAAGGCAGGTTCAAGTCCTGGGTCTTCCCTTACAAGGTATCTTCTTCGAACTGTTGAAGTTTCATTCATAAAACGGGAATAGGATCTGTTTTGCAAGGTACTTAGAAAGATTAGCTATGGCGCATAACAACTTGCTAATACTTGTGTAAGCAATTGGCTCTGGGCCTCCGGTTTTTTATCTGAGGAGTGGGAATAATAAGAATGTATGCAATGGGGCTGGGGTTGTGACTCATAAGTAGTCCTCTTGCCTAACACATGTGAGACATTGGGTTTGATCCTCAGCACCACACACATACAAAAAAAATAGACAAATAAAATAAAGCTAAGAAAATTTAAAATATATATATATATATATATATATATATATATATATATATATATCTTGCATGGGAGCTGGGAAATTAGCATTAATAATGGCTAATATTTCTTGAATGCTTATCAGGTGCTCCATACTATGTAGATTAGACTCAAGGATATGTTGTGTGTGGTGCTTGGTATCCAGGAAATGCCAGCCATGGTTACTGTTAATAATGGTCTCATGGCATTTTATGCCCCATAGAAGTAGGTCTTGTTATTATCCCTTTTAAACATGAGGAGCCTGGAACTTGGAGCATTTAAGTTACAGCGAATCAGAGGCGGAGCTGATACTTGAACCTGAGTCTGGCTCTTAATTGCTGCATTGTTACTACCTTCTGGTAATGGAGTCACTTATGTCTCCTGATGATGTATTTGCCCTTCACTCTCCTCCCAGAAAATAGAGGACATTTGTCTGCAGAAAAGGTTGGATGGACTAAAGTGCTGTCCTGTGTTCCATGACTCCTGTGAGTCATTTAGAGAGTCAGTGAGTCTGTCTTGGGATATTCAGGGAGCAGATAAGATGAGCTGATTGTTGCATATCTTCAGTGTCTATATTTGTGCATGGGTGTACTCAGCTGTGCTATTGTGATGGACAGGCTCTGTGGGATGCTGGGAGTACCCAGTGGTGTGGATACCAAGGGAAGATGCACTCCCTACTGCAGAGCCTGTGGTCCAGATACAGGGACAAGATCTGGACAGACTGACATGGAGAGGTTAAAAATGCTCAGTACCAGCTGGGAACACTGATACACACCTGCAATCCCAGTGCCCCAGGAGGCTGAGGCAGGAGGATCACAAGTTAGAGGCCAGTCTCAGAAACTTAGTGAGACCCTGACTCAGAGTAAAAAAAATCAGCCGGGTACAGTGGTGCACACCTGTAATCCCAGCAGCTCAGGAGGCTGAGGCAGGAGGATCAAGAGTTCAAAGCCAGCCTCAGCAACTTAGCAAGGCCCTAAGCAACTCAATGAGACCCTGTCTCTAAATAAAATATAAAATAGGGCTGGGGATGTGGCTCAGTGGTCAAATGCCCCTGAGTTCAATTCCCAGTACCCCCCCCCAAAAAAAAGAATAATAAAGTTAGTGGTGGCTCAGTGGTAGAGTACCCTTGGGTTCAATTCCCAGTACCAAAAAAAGCAGGTGGAGGTAGAGACTGGGGCTTGGTACCCTGGGAGAAACTATGCAAGCGGGGAGGCTTTTCTGTGAATTTTGGTGAAAAAGTCAGGGAGGGCTTTCTGGAAGAGGTGCCTGTTAAACTGTGCCTTGATGGGTGGGTGGGAGCTGGACATGCTGGCAGCCTGGCCACCAGGGCATGATGAGTGGAGAGAGGTGGGGGCAGGCAGGGGGGATAGTCCCCTGGGTCAGACACTGGGAAGATAAGTTGGGGCCAGTTCTGGAGGGACAAGCTAAGGAGCCTGGCGGAGATCTCATAGGCCAACCACTCCCAAGATGCAGCCAGTCACCTGGGGCTGTGAGAAATGCATTGTCTCCGGTTCCAGTCCCAGCCAATCAGCCTCTGGGGGTGGGACCCCCCCACCTGGTGCTCAACAGCCTCTCCCAGATTCCCATCAGGCTTGAGCTCCAGTGCTCTGGCTGCTGGGGAGGCTCTGGTTTTTGCTACAAAAGAAGTGAATTTCCAAAAACCCCTGGGTGCAGGGACCCGAAGGTGCTGGGCGTCCACTCCCACGGTGCAGAAGTAAAGGCTCCATGTAGTTATTGGCCAAGTGTGTTTTTATAGCACAACCTAGATTCAGGCTGGAAACTTGAACAGCTCGCCTCAGTCTAGGGTTTAAAAAAAAATCTTTTTATCCTCAGAACCCCTTGTTATAAAATCTCACAGGAGCTCAGTATATAAAACAGACAAAAGAGGAACATCTCAGGCAGCAGAGGAGCCAGAGCCCCACCTGTTCTGTCCCTCTCCCCCACGGCCATCTTGTGGCCCGCCAAGAACCCCCAGAAAGGCTGGGCAGAGCACCAGGCAAATTACCTGCCCATCCTTTCTCTGCCCCACGCGGGCTGAGGCTCTGAGAGGGGCAGCATTGGAGCAGGGCCGTTTCAAAATGTGGGATGCTTCTTTCAAACTTGGCTTCCCATTTAGTAGGGTGAATTCACAGTAACCCAAGTCAGGGTAGATGAATAGACAGCTACAGAATCTAGGGACCGTTTCGCCGTCTCTCATGATCTTCCAAGTCAGCGTTTGCCTGGGTGCCTGTGTCGCTTCGTCAGGGACCATTTATAACCACTTGTAAGCTCTCCCTTTCATCGAAGCCAAATAATACATAATCCCCAGTTGATGAGCAATTAGATAAGGACTGCCGAAAGCGCTTTCCAGGGCTCGGAGATGAATTTCTTTTTAATGGGAAATTCCTTGACACCTGTTCCAGTTTGTGTCTCAGAATTCAGGGAATATCAGACCTGAAAGCTGTCCTAAAAGATCCTCAGATACAACACCCTCATGTTATCGATGAGTATCCGAGGTCAGATAGGGGAAATGACTCTGTCAAAGTCACCTGGCAAGATGGTTCGGAAAAGCCAGCATGGTCACCATCGGGTTCTACTCAGCTCCACGCCACAGCCCTCTGGTTGCACCACTGTGACCTCAAGTTGAGAGGGCTGCAAAGGAAGACAGTCTGCACCTCGTTTCCTTGTCCCCTTGTCACATATTAATATGTGCTTGGCCCTGGTTGCCAATGGATTTCATTAAAATTGTCTTCTGATCACAGGAAAAAGAACTTCTTCTGACAAAATAAAATGTGCCTCTGTGGTCCAGGGAGACCGCAGAAGGCCAAGTTCAACTATCAACAAAGAGTTAGAAAGGAAAGGAACAAGGAGAAGGAAATAAATTGAAGCATTTTCCATTTGCTGAAGGTTTTCATTATGCAGCACACGGGGCCTCCATCTTTTCACTCTCAGGCAGACACTTTTTTCCGGGTCACCCTCATTCAACATGTTTACTATATGGAAAATCGTTTAAACACATTAAATTAATTATATCTGTGACTCAATTCCAATTGATCCAGCGTGCACAGTCTGCTGGGAGCTGGGCCTGTGCTTCCTGGTCGGCATGTTGATGGAGAAATTTCTTCTGCATCCTGGGCTGAAGAGCCAGATTAAATTGGGGCCCAGGTCTGTATTCTCTTCTTAGGGGCTCCCTTCCCAGTTTCTCTTCAATACCCGGAAATGGGCTTTCGACAGCCTTGGGACACTGCCCACTTCTGATTTCCTGAGTGTGCTGTTATGATGTTCAGTCCTCTGATTACGTCCCTGACCCCCACCATGATCTAGAAATCTCAGATGCTTCTTTCCCTCTTCTATCAAACAGGCAACTGGGAAACTCAGGTTGGAATTGACTATTTAAGTCTTAAAAGCTCAGAACACTCTGAGAATCCATTTTCTGAAAGTGATAAGGGCTTAGAAACAAGCTCTGCAGAGTTCATCTAGGGCAGTAATCCCAAAGTCTGTATCCTTGAGAATCTCCCAGGGAGTTTCATTAAAATACAGATGCCCTACATAAGCATGGTGTGGCCCATGCCTGCAATCTCAGTGACTTGGGAGGCTCAGACAGGAGGATTCCCAGTTGGAGGCCAGTCTCTACAACTTAAAAGACCCTAAGTCTCTTCAATCCTCAGCACGACATAAAAATAAATAAGATAAAGGTATTTTGTCTACCTACAACTAAATTTTTTTTTTTTAATTTTTAAAAAGGGCTAAGGATGTAGCTCAGAGGTAGCCTGGGTCCCCACTGAAGAACTTCTGATTCTCTAGTCTTTCAGTAAGACGTAGAAATTGACATATTAACAAGCAGTCTGGGAGATTCTCAGTAACCTTGAGAATTGCTGGGCTACACACACACATACACATACTTTTTGGTTTTAACCCTATCAGCAATATATTTGTTCCTACATTCATTCACCCCTTTATCTACTCTGTGCCAGGCGTGTGTAGTATAGACGGACCATGGTCTGGCATGGTCTCCACCTGCAAGAGTACTCCCCATCCAGTGGGGTGGTAGACAAGTAGAAAAATAATTGCTGGGCAATTTGCAAGGTCTGTCCCAGGCCCCTGGAAGGAAGATTGTGTTTTGCTTAGGGCAGTAAACACCAAGGAGCAGTCATCCATTTTCCTGGAGTTCAGGAAGCAAAACTCAACGCACCAATAATTGCAAGGTTCCCATTCTATGGGCACTCACCCTGTGCCATGTGCTGGAGGCAGTACTGCAGTGCCAGGTCCCCTGTCCCCACTTCCAACATGTCAGTGTACAATAGGGCTGAACAGATCCTTCTAACTTGGCTTTCCTTACAAAGATGCACTAAATTCATTGACAGGAGACCGGGATTCTTCAAAACATGCCTGGGAACATTTGCTGAGCATTCAGGTCAAGATCAAAGCCTTAATTTTTTCAGGTAAAGAGTGTTTATTTGTTCCCAGTTTCCAGGCTGTGAAAACAAGCATGGTCTCCCAGGTCTCAACGTGGACAATTCCTTGGGGTGTGTCAAACTGAGATGATACGGCCCTAAACATAGTACACCCCCTTTGGTAAAGGTTTCTTCTGCTCAGTCTTTTAAAAGGACATCACTTTTAGTTGGTGGTGTCTACACCCACTAAAATAACAGAATCTTGGTTTGCCCTATTTTGACAATGTGATGCATGTGAGCATTTTCCCAGAGAGCCCCTCAGGCTTCGAACCCCGGTTTGGGTGGGGCTGTGAGGCTTCCAAGAGCATCTGGATACAGAGAAATGGAAAGAAGCTCCTTGGGAAAACTTCCACTGTGAAAACGGGGCTTGCTTGGGACTAAACTATTTTGCTGAGATTGCCTCTCACTTCCAGGCTCCATAGAGAAGCCATCATAGCTTGAAAGGGAGTGACCCAAAGTTCCTCCAAGTAATAGACCCATCCTTCATCCTCTCTGCTCAGCTTCTCAGCCAGCTGTAGGTCTGGACCTTCCAGCACCACATCTGTCAAGAGAGGCTGGCCCTCAAGCTCCGGGCAATCACCTCTGTTGGCTGTTATCTTCAAACCCATCTCACCAAGGAGGTGAGGCTGATGGCGATTGCAGAGTTTATTGATCTATTTGTTTTTGTTGCTAGTGAAGAGGAATCTAGCCTTGGCCAGTGCAACTCTTAAGGTTTTCATACAAGTCTTAAAATTAAAAAAAAAAAAAAACAACAACAACTCAGCCAGGCATGGTGGCAAACACCTGTGATCCCATAGGCTTGGGAAGCTGAGGCAGGAGGATTGCAAGTTCAAAGTCAGCCTCAGTGTATGTCACTTATTATTGTCAGGTTTATTTTTTTCTGCGTCTTTAAGGCTTACAACAGGGTACCTGGGACACAGTATGTACCTGATAAATATTGGTTTAATGGACAAGCAGTTTCAATAATTAATGACCCTGTCATTACTTACTGAAGCCCTACGAAACTCAGCAAGACTCTGTCTCTAAATAAAATACAAAAATGGGTTGGGATGTGGCTCAGTGGTTAAGTGCCCCTGAGTTCAATCCTGGGTAAATCTCTACCAAGACATAAGTACAGTACACACTCAGCACCCACACCCCTACCAACATTTTCCCTAAAAAGAAAACCTTATCAAGTCAGTTGTTGGAATTTCAAGGACTTCAAGTAAGGTAGGTAGCCAGAGGAAGCCAGCAGGTTCCTCATCCCAAGGGTGTTCCAAAGCTGCCCCTCCAACTCTGTTCAGAGCACCCTCACCATTGCCTGGCCTTGCTGGGAGTCTGCAATTGTGTATATATTGATCCAGAGAACTTTGTGTGCGTGCCAGGACACATGCATGTGTGCACATATGCACACACAAACGGTTCCACATCGTCCTGGAGAGCTGGCCCACTTCTCCTGTCTGTCTGACCTTGAGGGGTTTTGGGTTGACCCTTCAGGACTGAAGTTACCTTTCAGGCTTCCCACATCCACATGTTTGTGTCTTATATTGACATCATCATTTAGCTGTTGGATTCTTTGGGAGTTGAATTTGAGTGAGATGAGAAACAGCACTAGGAGCTCTATCCAAAAGTGGATAAACACCACCAATCCGGGATTTGAGCCCTGCTGGGTTGGGCACCATCCCTTCCTGACCCCCTCCATTGGCATGTCATGACCATGTTTCCTGACCTTGCACTCCAGGCTGTGCCTGGAGAACTTGCCTGAAGCTCTGCAATAGGCTGATTGTGATGTGTCCTAGAAAATAAGGTGACCTTGGGCTGGCTCCCAGCGTCACGATTTTCCACTGCAAGGTCCCACTCTCATGAGCCTTTGTTTGGCCATTGCCTACGATCAACAGTAAACCCTTTCCATAATTTCCTCTGTCCTTCCCTTGTCCCTACCACACCAAAAACCCAGAGGGTCACAGTGGGATTGCATCATACCCACACATACACAAACTCCACTAAGGCACTGCCTTGAGAACCCTGCCTCTCTTCCTCTGTCCTCTGGCTAACCAGTCCCCCCTCAAACACAGATTGAAATGCACTGTTGCCCAGCATAGCCATGATGAGCTGGAACAGGAATTGCAAAAAGAAAAAAGAAAAGCCACAACCTCTTAGAGCTGTGTGATCTCAGGGAAGTTCTTTGCTGTTCTTTGCCTCAGTTTCCTCATCTGCAGAGCAGAGGGAAATATATTCTACTTTAAAGGGTCTGTATGAAAAATAGCAGTAATGTTTAGCATCCAAGGACTGCATGCCATTATTAAAGTTATTATCATCACCGCTGGTCCTATGATGGGGATTTTTCAAGGAACAGAGTTTCCAAGGCTCCAGTCCAGCAATATGCAGCATGGAATCCAGTGACCAAGCATCACATTCTTACTAGGTGCCAGTCTGTTCCCATATGTAACCTCATTTAATTTTATCAACAATAAACAAACCTCCTAACCTGCACTAGAGTGATAGCGGTTAACATCAAAACAGAGCCAAGTGGAGTGCCTGCAAGCAGACACGCTTTGGAGCTCTCTGCCTGCTGCCATCCACTCTAGGGATTTGAAAGTCACCCTAGAGGTGGCAGGCATCTGCTCACAGAACTCCCTCCTGTCTGGCTCAATGCCAGTCAAGTTCCAGCCTCCCTAAGAAGGGCCACTGAGAATTAGACACAAAGACTGCTACTGTTGGCACCCCATCCAGATCTCCTGGCACCCTCTTTTAGGGGTTTGGCTGGTTCTTCCATCCTCCCAGCTGCTGCAGGTGTACCCACTACTGGCTCACAGTTGTGGTCTTGCCTAAGCCATGTCCTTGAAGGGACCTGCCAGTTAGCCACTCTCATGGTCTACAGAAGGACTGACATGTGGTCTCAGGGCCTTTGAGCCTGCAGGCTCCCCAAGAATCAGCCAAAACTGATGGAGCTTCCCACTTCCCAGCTTGGTCTGCACCTTTTTCTGCACCCCTCCCATAGGTTCCTCCTGAAGACATGTCCCTTTTGAACCCCACATACTTCTGGGAGACTCCATGTTAATTTCTATGGAAAATTTAAGTATTTTCAAGAGGAAATTTTTACTAGAACCTAATTGTTACCTTGTGTTGAATTTGGACCTGATCCTCCCGACCCTGGGTAAAAGCTTTCTGAACTCTCCTCCCTCCTGCTCTGCACACGTCCCTGGCACCCCTCCTGTTGTTGCCAGCCTCCTGCAGTGAGTTAGCATCTCCCAAATAAGCAGGTGCCACCACACTCCATTTCTCTGACCCCTACAGCAACTCACCTGTGGCTTTGCACCTGCAAAATTCCATTGTCTCTGGTCACCTCAAGGCCGCCTGCTGGGAGTGAATCCATATTGGACTGGGAGACTCCACCACGCTCTTCATCACTGTTGTCTTCCAGGCTCCTCTCAACTCAAAAGCCATTTTCAACCCTTCCCCTGATGAGAGGTGACCACAAGCGGTCATCAGGACCTAGAATTCTCGAATCTGTTAAAATCTATTGATTCCCAAATTCTTGATGTGATTCCGGGTATCACTTCATTCATGGAGTCATGTGTGTGTGTGTGTGTGTGTTGGGGGTCTGGGGTCTCTTGCTGAATCCTTCCTGAAATAGCAGAGAAACCCATCCCTTCTCTCCCCCATCCTCTCATGTCTCCCATCAGCGTCTCTCTGGGGTTCAAATCCCAGGCCTGAGGGGAGGAGGAGCTACTGATGGGCCCCCCTTGACTTCAGACTGTCGGGAGCTCTTCCAATAGGTAATTACTAGTAATAAACAACAAGGATAATAATCGCATCCTTGGTGTGTGACTGCCCTGCTCCAGGGTGTATTTATAGTCTCCACTGTCTCCCCTCCTCCGTACAATCACATGCTAACAATAGCAACCGAGTAATGAGCTCCTACTGTATGCCAGGCAGCACCCTCAGCTCTTTACATATGGCGCCGTGGCCTGTGATGCTCAGGTCAGCCACGTATTGACAGGTGCATAGGTCCCAGGGTGCTCCTCTTGGTGGGCTACATTTGGTCCCCATCCCTTGAGTCCCATCTCTGCCCTCCTGTCCTCCACTCAGTGAGGACTTTCCCGACTCCTCCCCATCTGCTCACTCCCACCCTTCATCCTTCCCCTCCGTGGCTACACTTGTCTGACATCCAGCATATTTCACTTATTTATTGTCAATTTTATTTTCTTCTGTATCTTCAAGGCTTAGAACAGGGTATCTGGGACACAGTATGTGCCTGATAAATATTAGTGTAATGGACAAGCAGTTTCAATAATTAATGACTCTGTCATAGATTAAAGAAAATAGACTGAGCAAAGATAAATAATTTGCCCCAGACTCATCAGGTAGTAAATGGGAGTTGATTGAAGGCTACTCAAGCCCCTGTTTTGAACTATTTAAGATATTTTGATAATTCAGCATTCCCAGCTCCCCCAACAAACCAAACCTAGGCCAGGCAGGAGGAAGGAGATGTACAGCTTTGTCCCCAAGGAACACAGGTGAGATGCTTTGGAGGGCGGGCAGGACCACTGTCCCCTTATCAATAGTGGAGTTTACTGTGTTTTCTGCTCTGAATTGATCATTTGTGTGTCTGTCGGCCCTGGACACTGGGCAGTGATCTTGTGAGCCTCCTGTGGCACCGGTAATTGTCTCTGTGTACCTGATGTCTTGAATAAGACCTGGATCTTAGTCTATGGAATTCTTATGTGTTCACTGAATGAATTAGGTGATCGCAGTGCAAAGAGGTGACATGGCTATGTTGGGGTCCAGTTGTGCTGAACTGGTAAACCGGGTCCCAACGTCTCAGGTCTTCTCACTCTAATGCAGTGGCTCAGTCTCCAATTCTTGCATTCCTGGGCATTGCCCGGCTGCCCCTCCCCCACCCACTCAAACACAGTCACCAATACTGCAGAAGGAGAATCTCCTCCTTCTGCTGTCAGATAAATTTGAAAGATCAAAATAATGTGGCTTAGCAATTTGTTTGAATTGATGCCTAGCCTTCTAAAGCTTGCTAGTTTGACTTCCGCAAGTGGGGGGGGGGGAATACCTGTTATTATTCTTGTTTTTAAATGAAAAACAGGTAGGGGAGTTTATCACCCTCTGAGAACTTGGACAGAAGCCCTGACTGCAGACTTTGACCAGGTGCCTGAGAGAAACAAAGAGGATGAGCCCCAGGAAGAGCTGGGGACGTGGTGGTCATAGTAACGATTACTATAACAACAGAAGTGATGATGGTATGGATAGCTCGCAGTTTTGAACGCCTGTTGTATGCTGGGTACTCTGTTAACTGATTATCTCATTTAATCTCCACAATGACCACTGTTAGGATTTGAGTTGTATCCCCTGCCCCAGAATTCATATGTTGAACTTCTAACCCACAGGGTCTCAGAATGGACCTTCTTTGGAAATTGGGTGGGTGCAGATGTAATTGGTTAAGCTGAGGTCTTCCTGGAGCAGAGCAGTATGTCATAATGGGTGTCCTTATACAAAGGGGAAATTTGGAGCCTGATACACCAGCCGGGAGAAGGCCATGTGAAGAAGGCGGCAGAGGTGGCCAAGGAGACCAACGTTTGTGGCAGGAGACAGGTATAGAAGCAGTTCCCCCGGAGCCCTCAGGAGGAAGCAGCCCTGCCCATACGTTGACTTTGGACACCTGGTCTCCAGAAATGTGAGGCAATTTCTACATTTCTGTTGTTTAGGTCATCCAGTTTGTGGTCCTTTGTTAAGGCAGCCTGGGGAACTAACATAGCCCCACAAAGTGGAGACCACCAGTGCTTTGCAAGTAAGAAAACCAAAGTTAAATACGTCACCAAGTGAAGAAACTAGGATCTGAATGCCAGCAGACTTCCTTTCATCCTTTATTCTTTTTTTTTTCTTTTGTTTTTGTACCAGAGATTGAACCCAGGGTGCTCAACCACTGAGCTCCCTCCCCAGACCTTTTGGTTTTGTTATTTTGAGACAGGTTGCTTAGGGCCTCACTAAGTTACTGAGGCTGGCTTTGAACTTGTGATCCTCCTGCCTCTGCCTTCTGAGCCGCTGGGATTATAAGCGTGCACCACCTCCGTGCCTGGCTCACTCTTCACTCTTAACCACTGTCCTGCACCAATGAAAGCTCGCTCCCGGCCCAGGAGGGCTAGAGGCCCCCACCCTCTCCCTTTCCAGGTGAGGAAACTGCGGGCTTTGGGAACCTGCTGAAGAAGAGGTGAGGCCGAAGCCAGGAAACTGGCCCCTTGCTGTAGACCAGTGGGCTTCCCTAAGCGTGGCTCCCAGCGGGGCCACAGCATGGCCATTCCTGGGGGAAGCTCCTCAGGCTTCACTCGCCTCTTCCCTCTCAGGCAGGGAGGGTGTTTTCCAACCTCAAGTTACATGTTTTTATTTATTCATATATTTTAAAATAACCTATACATTTATTTTTTGCATTGCAAGAACAATATACCATTATAGAAAACATAGAAAGCACAGACAAGTATCAAAAGATATCAAAGCCGGATGCGGTATACACACCTATAATGCCAGTTATAGGATTGTTGGGAGGCTGAGGCAGGAGGATCACATGTTCAAAGCCAGCATCAGCAACTTAGTAAGACCCTGTCTCTAAATAAAAAGTAAAAAGGGCTGGAGATGTGGCTCAGTATTAAGCACCCCTGGGTTCAATGACACATGCCTATAATCCTAGTGCCTCAGGAGGCTGAGGCAGGAGGATCGAGAGTTCAAAGCCAGCCTCACCAAAGCGAGGAGCTAAGCAACTCAGTGAGACCCTGTCTCTAAATAAAATACAAAATAGAGCTAAGGATGTGGCTCAGTGGTCGAGTGCCCCCTGAGTTCAATCCCTGGCACCCCCCCCCAAAAAAAAAAGACATCAAAGTCACCCATAACCCATCATTCAGACAAACTCATGGGATCTTCACTCAGATGTGACTTTTTTTAGAAATTCCTTTGCTATGTGTTTTCTTCTATCACATTATTAAGATTTTTCTATGGCTAGGATTTTCATCTTTATTTATTTGTTTATTTATTTTTGGTGGTACTGGGCATTGAACTCAGGGCCTCCCACATGTTAGGAAAGCTCTCTACCACTGAGCTATGTCCCCAGCCAAGGTTCTCGCTCTTTAAAATCTTGTCATTTAAAAAAAAAAAAAAACATGACAGACCATGCATAACACAAATATATTATTTTGGCCATTTATAGGTTCATGATTCAGTGACATTAATTACATTTTCACTGTCCTGTGACCATCACCACCACCCATCTCTAGAACTTTCTGTCATCCTAAACTGAAACTATTTACCAATTCAACAATAACCCCAATTAGGCAGGATCATTTTAAAGTTATTACTTCTTATGGGAGAGCTGATTTTTATAAGTATAAGCTATATTTTTAATTTTTTAATATTTTTAAGGATATCGTAAGTAGCTTTCTAACTTGATTTCATAGGAAAATCCAGATATTTGCAAGTTACCTCTGACCAAATAGTAGCCTAGCAAAAATTTGCCTGCCTTTGCCTGCAGAAACCTGAGAATACATGTTTGAAAGGGTTGAAACTATAGTGAGCAAATATTTTAAGTAAATAAGCATTTGTGATATCCCGCTGTTGAGGAAAATACTGAGATGAGATCCTAGATGCAGATGAGCTGGAAGAGCACCAGGGTATGTCCTACACATTCACGTTTCTCTCTGTGTGAAGCCAGAATCCCCCTTGGTGCACACGTCAAGGTGTGTTAGCCAGCCGGCTTGCTAAGCAGGAAGGAAGTTTCTAAGATCAGGGGAAGACAGTTGACATAGATTCCAGCCGACAAGACGCACGCTTTGAGCCCTAATGGATGCCAGCTCCGCCTGCGTGCACTGATACGGAGGTCACTCGTTCACACTCCATGTGGCACTCTGGTCCCGCCTGGCTGATGGCCAGCCCCTGTGTGAGGAGAGGAAGGAAGCTTGGAAGATCCATTTTCTCGTGGAATTACCAATCCTCATCGGTCCCTCACCCACCCCCATGTCTGTCTTCTTTTTGAAACTACACACAGTTCTTGCCCAAACCAGTTATTTGCAAGTGAAGACCTGCAGCCTAGAGAGGACACTGTGCCTTGTGGATGGGGAAGAGGGTCACAGTGAGGGAGGGACTGCAGGGGAGTCCTTTGTCTTCTAAGTGGTGTGGAGTTGTTGAGAAAATGGGCTCTGATGACAGGCCTCCTGGGTCCCCAACTAGTTCCACCTGCTCACTGGGTCAACTTGCACAAGAACTTGATCTCCGCATCTGCTTCCTTGTCTGTGAAACAGGGATTGTGCTGAAACAGGACACTGTAGTTTGTCAGAGAGTGTGCTCTGGAAATATACCTATAAGGGGGTGATGGTGGCAGGACAGAGTAGATGGAGAAGCTGTCTGCCGTGTGGTTGCAGCTGAGCTACAGGGAACCATGAAGCTAGGGTGGACAGGGGCTGGATCTCAGGGTTCTCAAGTCAGCCATTGCTGCTCTGGCGGGGCCCTGGGATGGAGTATGTCCTTGGGCAAGGCAGTTCCTCTTGGCAGAGGGTAATTCCCAGTTGAGACTCTGAGGCACTGGAAGATGTTGCTTTTGCCCTAGGAGGGGAGGTGGGCACAGCCCCTGAGGACTCCCTATAGATAACAATAGGGCCTACCTTAAAAGGTTGTGAAGATTAAAGGCATTTATGCATGTTAGGTGGCTGGGGCATAGTATGTGCTAAATTAGTGCAAGGACAAATGCATTTAAAGAACAATGTATTTGGATACCGGCTTCTTGGTCTTCTTAGACCCTCAAACCCCTATAACTAATTTCCAGAATAGCCTGGATTTGGTGGGTCCCACATCACTGCTTCTATTGAACTTACATCTCCTGCCATCTGCAGTAATTCACATTCCCACATTCACATGCTCATGAACACAGGCACCTACCCATGCTCCTAAATATGCAATTTATGGGTCTTCACATTCGTTGTTGATAAAGCTGTTTATCCGTGTATTCCGGTGGCTTTCAAACTTGTTTTTCAGAAGAGATTGTACACAGAAGCCCAATAATATTGCCCCTCCTTTAACGTTGACATTAGCATTAGCACTACATTTACTACCCCTCCCCCTCTTCCTCCCCCTCCCCAAAGTGCTCCTTGTAAGACATTGCTAACCATCCCTCTGATTTAAAAATTAGCAAGCAAATATGCACAGGATCCAAGAGGAAGCAAAATCTTAATGTGGAGCCTGTGTGTGAGCCCTCAGTTCTGCTCACCGGGTCAGGCTCCCCAGAAGGTCCAGGAGTCGGGGCCCACCCCCCTGATGCAGATGCACAGGCAGGGGACCTCTTAGCCAGCACCCAGATCCACATTCTGTATTTTAACAGAGATTTGTTTACTTTAACATGTACTGCAAAAACATAACTCTCCCTAGCAAAATAAGGTTTCTCTGCTAGTGTTTTAAAGGAGGATATTCAGTAAACATATCAGATGGTGTATGGGTGCAGGAAAGGTGGAGCCCATATGGTGGAGGTGTGGGGGATGGTAATCTCCTTTGCACTGTCTTCGATTTAGCTTGAAAGCCACTGTGGTCAGCCCCCTGAAGGGTTAACTCACAGAATCAGAAAAGAGTTGGCGGGAGAATGGGCGAGACTATCAACAGCACAGCATTTTGGAAGAAATGATTTACAGTAGAAGGGGTAGAGAGAGAAAAGGGGAGGGGAGGGGAGGGGAGGGGGGATAGTAGAGAATAGGACAGACAGCAGAATACATCAGAATCTAGAAAGGCAATATGTCAATCAATGGAAGGGAAACTGATGTGATACAGCAATCTGTATACGGGGTAAAAGCGGGAGTTCATAATCCACTTGAATCAAACCGTGTAATATGATGTATTAAGAACTATGTAATGTTATGAACGACCAATAAAAAAAAAATAAATTAAAAAAAACAGCACAGCATTGATTTCCTGGGCAACTGTATAGTTACCCAAGCAGCGAATAGTCTGGGGCTTTTACCTGGGAGGTTTTTGTGGTAGTGTTAATAGCCTTTTTGTTTAATGCCCTTTCACCTCATTCCCATGATTTCAGTAATAAAAAATGGTCCTAGGCCAGGAGGTGGACGTCCATTAGACAGAGAGGAGCCCAGATGCTGCAGGAGAAGCGTGCTGTGGTGGCCTCAGGAACATAGCCCTGGGACCCCAGCAATGTAGTGTAGAGCTCCTTACATTAGCTCTCTGGCAATAATTGTGACTCCAAGTAATTGGTTAGCTTTACAGCAGAGGCTTCTGTTCCCCACTCCTCCAGGGTAGGGTCTTGCTGAGACTCACCTCTCTGGAGTTAGCTGCTGGAACATGGTCCGGACTGTATCTGAGTCTCAGCTGATGGTAAATGAGCAGATGCATCAGAGATATATTATCACCATCCCTGGCCCCTTCCACTCCACATCTCCTCAGGGCTTTACACAGAGTAGACATACAGGAAAGACTGGCTGGATCATTGGATGAAGGGGTGGAAAAGTGGAGGGGGACACAGGAGGGCATATGAGTAGATACTTGGATGTCTGAGTGGATGGGTGAATGGATGGGTGGATGTGTGGGTATGTGGATGGATAGGTGGATGGACAGACAGATGGATAAGCATGGGGGTGAATTGATTGTTATGTGGGCAGGTGGATGGATGAATAGGTGGAGGGATGGATTGATAGGCGGCTAGATGGTGCGTCCATAGGCACCATCTGTCCACAGGCAGGTGGGTGGATAGATATAGATGAATGGGTGGATGAGCTAGGCAGATGGGTGGGGACTGAGTAGGTTAGTGAAGGCTAGGAGAGGTATCTCAGGGGTCTGCCTCATTCTGATCAGAGGCCACAGCATTGATGTTTGGATTCCTTTCCTGTGCAAATCCTGACCTCTTGGTAGTTTTTATGGCATTTTTCAACTTGAGGCCCCATCTTATCATCTGACTCAAGAACAGGAGTTCCATCGAGTGCCTTTGTTCTTCACTCACACTTCACCTTTTCAGGGATTGGGCCTCATTAAAATCTGTCCTCTACCCTATCACTCTTTGAGGAAGTTCCTTGTTAGGGCCTTTCTGCTGTGCGACGGATCGCACCAGCCCTTGTGAGTGCCGACCTGAATGCTAAAGACTGTTATTAGCAGATTTAGCCTCGAGATGCTTCAGCGTTGTCAGTTCAGATGTTCATAGGATTATTTTTCAAACATCATCACACATCCTCTGTGACAGACTTGATTACTGTGATGAACTCGTTTCCTTCCTTTGAAACATGTTTCAGTTGCAAAAATGGTTCAGAAAGTATTTCACCGACATGCCAGGCAAAACCCAAGTGACGTTATCTCATTTGCATGGCTCAGTTACCTTGTCAGGAGGGGCCACTTGGTGTGGTACACAGAGCACTGGACGTGGAGTCCACAGAGCACTGGACGTGGAGTCCACAGACCTTCGTTTGCATGCTGTCCCCAATATCTTGGCAGCTGGTGACCTCAGGGAAGTCTAGTCTTTGCATTCTCTTGTGCAAAGTGACACAGGTGACCAGGGGCCCCTCCATGGGATGCTCATAAGATGGATTAGGAAAGGGACCTAATAAACTGTGAAGGTTGTAGATGATTGAAGGGTCCCTGGTAGAAGAAGAAAGCAAGCCATGCCTCAGACATGTCAATTTGTTTATTGATTTGTTTTACTTATTTA
Organism: Urocitellus parryii; assembly: GCF_045843805.1. Lineage (NCBI taxonomy): Eukaryota > Metazoa > Chordata > Mammalia > Rodentia > Sciuridae > Urocitellus > Urocitellus parryii. Next base: position 178,553,752 of record NC_135534.1, on the reverse strand, counting down.
TTTATTTTGGCTTAAACAACAGAAGAAACGGACATTTACAGTGCAAATCATCTTTCAGGGAGGTCTGGGTTGTGCCAAGCTCTATGTTCATACTAAGAACACAAAGAGAGTAAGACTCTATCCCATCTGCACGCTTCAGCATGGGGGCCACCAGCTCTGTTCAAGAGCCCTGGAAACGTGTGAAGTGCATGCTGAATTTCAGACTTAGCGCAAAAAAGGTCAAGATACCTCAATGTTTTACTACTGATTACAGTTGAAGTGATAATGTTTTACAATATGTAAATAGGGTTCAATAAATTTTATTTTTAACATTAATTTCTTTTTTTCTTTTCCTTTTTGTTTTTCTTTCTGTACTACTGGGGGGTCAAACCCATAGAGCGATCTAACATCAGTTATATTCTCAGCACTGCTTCTTTGCATGTGTGTGTGTGTGTGTGTGTGTGTGTGTGTGTTGCTAGGGATTGAACCCAGGGGCACTTTACCACTGAGCTACATTCCCAGTCCATTTTTGGTTTTGTTCTGAAGCGACAGTGACATGAGCAGAGACACAGTCAATCAGTATCACGGTCACATGGCTTGCCATGGTGGGCTGAGGAGAAACCAGAAATACACTAAATGTCCAGTGGTTGGGCTTGACTAAATAAATTTTGATACATCTGTTCAGTGGACTTGTTTGCAGCCATTAAAAATAATTATTATAGGACAATATCTAATGAAATAGAAGATCATTTATAATATGTAGCTTAGTAGGTTAAAAAGGGAGTAGGTTACAAAGAGCTTTGTATGGTAAGTCCTTACATTTGATAAAAATTTTAAAATATGTTAAAAAAATAGGAGCATATACTCCAAAATTTTAAGTGTTTGTGGATGGAATTTTTTCACTTATTTCTCTTTTCCAGATTTTCTATAGTAGATATACATTACTTTAAGCCTCAGTTTTTTAAAAAATTTAAAAAGAAGATTTAGGGGGAACAAGGTCAACTGCCAAAGGCCTGGGCTTTAATTGGGTCTTGGTCCCCTCTAGTCAGAGACTTTAAACAGTAAGCCATGGTCTTGGATCTCAGTTTGCTTCTCTGTGCAGTGGGTCTATTATTGCTGACGTCATAAGGCCATCATGAGAATTAAGCACAGTTCCTGGAACAGGTGGGCTCTCAACCAGTATTAATGTTCTTGCCTTTTCTGTTCCATTCTCTCTTAGATGGACTCTGATTCCCATTTAGAAATGACCAGGGCAGGGAAGGGAGAATAGGATGTCAGAGGGGCCCTGAGTATGTTCTGCTCTCAGGTAGGCCTTGGTTTTCTGAGCCTGACTGAGCTGCTGCTCCAATTCTCTTTCTTCTCAATATCTCAACTCTTTGTTGAATCCCTGCTGGCTAGAGTCTAGATTAACATATTATATAATTTAATCTTGAATATGTAGAAAAAATATGTAGGAGGTTGCCTAATATAAGGTAGAGGCCAGTTTGAAAATCTCTTGAGGTTCAAAAGTCTTAGGATATTGTGCTGTTAATGACCGTGGAGATGGATCAGCTGCAGATGACTGTAGCAGACTTTTAGTGCAAATGTATGAAGAACACAGGAATTATGTATGTTTACATGTGTTTGCAAATGTATGTTCATGCACATATATGTGTGTATTTACAGGCCTATGGCTTGTGATAAAACAATGACCTAGATTCTCTCCCAAGCACACGGGATCCTTTGGAAGCCATATGTAGTGATAGTTTAATCTACATGCCCACCGTCAAGTCCCCCTCAGGAATTTGGCAAGGACCTGCAGCATGTGCAGCTGCAGTGTTTTCCACAGTGCAGAAGAAAAAAAAAAATTTCCCCGTTCATCCCCAAATCTAGTAATTCCATCAACAAGCTTATGAAGAGCTGCTTCAGTAATCCATGGTTAATGACCTTACAGCTGGACAGCTGCCTTGAAAATTAAAGTCTCCTTGGAGCAGGGCCTCCTGGGGTTCTCCACTGCAGCTCTGTGGAATCATGTCCTGTTCCCTTCCCCGGCCCCAGTGATAGGATGTGGAGCAGATGTCCAGTTGGGGTCCTCTCCTTGGGCTTAGGTTTTCACCCAACTATCTCGAGGCAGTGGACTTGATCTGCCCTGTCCTCAGTGGACCTCAGTGGGACTGAGCTCTGTGCCCAGTTCATCGGGAAGATGGAGGGCATGTGGCCTGACACGTGATCAGAGAAGGGGCTTCAGGTCTATCAGGCCTCTTGTGACTCTAGATAGCCTATAGGGTTTCAGCTGGGAACCAACATTGACTAAGCCCCCAAGCACTCCATTTCCTTGGAACAAGCCCTGGGAGGGGGATGTGTTAAGTAGCCTTTTCTGGAGGAGGGAACCATTGCTCAAGAAGTCCCATAGCCTGCCCAAGGCCATACTGGTGGGAAGTGTCGGAGTCCAGGCTTCACGGCGGGGTCAGACACCTCTAATACCCATGTTAGTTTCGTGCCCCTCGCCCACTCTCTGCCACCTGTCAATGCCACCACGCTGACCACGTCTCTGCAGGGAAATCTGCAGGTCTCAGGTCTGACTCCTCCCCTCCATATGGCTCGCCCTGATGAAGCCACCTTCATGAAATCCCAGCTACCACCCTCTTCCCTCTGTCCCCTCTGCCACTCACTCATTCTGACTCATTTTCACACTTGCCAGATTATTCTTCCTAAATCATCTCTGACCATGGTGCTCATTAAAACCTTGCGGGCAGGACGCAGCCCCGAGTGGGGGAGCCGCCACCAGGCACACTTGAGCTTCCAGTCCTCTCTCCTCCTCCTCCTCCTGCCCACTCAGGAGCCAGGCCATGGCTGCCCCCACGTACAGGGGGACCGCTCGCCCTCAGCACTGTGCTCCTGTGATTTTTCCATCACCTTTTCAATTGCTTATTCATTCAATAAATAAATTTTGAGAACTTTCAATATCTAAGCTAGGGATCCAGCAAGGAACAAAATAAAAATGCCTTCCTTCAGAGAGTGTCCAGTCTCGGGCAAGGGGAGAATCCATCAATAGTTGGTCTATTAGATGGGTACATGGTGTGGTATGTTAGAAGGCAATGGTTGCTGTTTAAAAAGAGAGAAAGAGGAATGTGAGGAGGGCAGGGGCATTGGAAATGCCCCCAGTGGAGAGGGAAGCAGAGAAGTTTTTAAGAGCATGGCCAGAGGAGGCCTCATAGGGAAAGTAATGTTTGAGAAAAAAGTTGAAGGTGGCCAGGGAGTGAGTCATGCACACTCATGCACACTGGGTGAGAGTGATCCAGACTGATGGGCTGGCTGGGCTTCCAGGGCAGCCTCTAAGGTGAAATTATAGGAAGTATGGGGCAGGGAGGTACTTCACATCCACCAAGATGGAGGAGTAACAGGAACCGGCTTTGCCCACCTGCCATGCACAACTGAAAAACCACTCCACATACGTGAAACAGCAGAAGCAGAGACACCTGAGGATCATGATCCCAGAGAGAAGGGACACCAAGGAAGTGACTCCAGGTGGGGAGGCTTTCCAGGCCTCTGTACAGGAAAGGGAAACCAAACAGAGCCCAGTAGTCTTGGCAAGTGGAGGAGACAGATATTCCAGGAGACCAAAGAGGCTGAAGTTTGCAGGCAGAGTATTGGAGAAGAGAGAGCTTCCTGAGAGGAGCAGAGGGTCCCCTAGGTCCTCAACTGAGTACTTGTCAGCATGCAGAAAACTTCCTGAGACCAGAGGAAATGCCAGAGGAAAGGAACAGGCGGGAGGATCCTTGGAGCTCAAATAAGTGCAGAAGTCCTTGTCCCCACCAGCCTGCATGTGAAGGCATCCGCATTGGTGGGGAGAAGACTCAAGGGGATGTTTCTCAGTGGGGGGGAAAAATTAATTCCAGGTGAGACAGAAGGTGACTCTGGCCCTACCTAACAAATCTTAAAAGCAACATTGAAAGCGTCACATTCTTTCCAAATAATTATAACCAAGTAACTTAATCCAGACAAAGCTGAAGAATATTTAAAGGAATAAAAAAAAACTAGCATTCCATGAGGGGTCTCACAAGTCACCCAAAAAGATTGGACTGATAAAGAAGCTGGGTTGTGTGGGGACACAGCAGGGTCAACAAAGGGAAGAGAAGTTCGAGAGAATGTCATGGAAATCTGGATTGCATGGGACCTAGTTAGTCATTTAAAAGGACTTTGGTCCACCCGCAAGAAGACATCTTTCCTGCCCCCCCCCCCCGACTGAAAAGCACCTCTGCTGTGTTCTGAATCCTTTGGAAACCATTGAGCCAGTGGCCTGTCCTAAGCAGCTTAGCCTTCTGCACCCAGCCCTGCCACGAGCAGCCCTCACCCAGCCCTTTAAGACAGTGAGGAGACTGAACCAAGGAGGAAAGGAGACCTTTCCTGTGTGGGCTGAGGAAGAGCCTGAGGTTCTGCTTCAGTCTCAGACTGGCTCCATGTAGGTAGTGGGACCTGCAAGACATGTGACCGTGGGAAATCTTCTAACCACCATGCTTTGTTTGCTTGTTTAACTAAATTAATAATTGAATGCCACCCACTTTTTTTTTGGCTTTTTTATCTGTTCATGCTGGGCATTGAAGCCAGAGCCTTGCACACGCTAGGCAAGCACTATACCTTTGAGCTAGACCCCCAGCCACCACCTACTTCTGAAGAAAGTTTGAAGCATCTTTCAATAAAAGCCACATATACAACAAAACCAATGTAGACGTCAAAAATCTAAAATCATATGGCCTGAAGACAAAACGTCTACCAAAAGTTGAGGCTAGTACTGCTAATTAACTTATTAATTAAAATTGACTCATTTCCAAGTAAGATAGAGAATTGAACCTCATTTTCTTCATCTGTGAAAGGGAATTAATGATCTCTGCCAGCCTACACCAGTGAGCTGCCGCGGGGATCATCCAGGCTGGGTAACAGTGGATCACTCAGGACTCTCCTGGTGCAACTAATGGGAATGGTACTTAATTCAAGATGGCGGTAAAGTCCAGGATGAGGCTTCTCCATCTCTCCCTCTCTAGGTCTGCTTTCTCCTAGGCCAGCTCCCTTCTTAGCCTCCGTGCGAGTACTTCCTCATTCCTATCACCACAGCACCAAGTCCAGCCAAAGAGGGGTTCATTTCCCTGAACAACAAAATCCCTGCAAGCCCCTTAGTGTGAAATGACTGAGATCTGTTGGGCACCCATCCCTGAAACTATCACGTAGCCGGAAAATAGGCTGTACTGATAGGCTGAACACCATGTGATCCACTCCTACACAGAGCCAGCCTCATAAAACTTGGGTGGGTGGATCTCTTTGTTGATTTTTCCCTTCTCTCCTCCCATGGATGGACTGTTTTGTATCCATTCTCTGCCCTTCTCTGTGCCCTGAAAGGTTGGTTCCATGGATGGTATCACCTAGATTCCTCGTTGTCTAGCTTCTCGTTGAGTTTGTCCAGTGGAGAGACAGGGAGGGGCCTGGAGGCGAAGAGGTGAGATATAGAGGGATCAGGGTGATACTTGTGCCTCCTCCCTGCTTTGGAACTGCATCTCCTGAAATAGCTGTGCCCCCATGTGGTTGTGGCCTCTGTGTCTCCTCTTCGCATGAAGCTCCAGTGACCCCGTTCTTTGCTGCCTTGGCTCTGAGGGATGGTAACAACTCCTGCCATTGCCAATCTATGGACATAGCACCTTTCTTTGCTTACTTCTTTAATCTGCCCCCATAAGAGGACTTAATAAAAATCTCCTCTTTTGAACAGAATCCTCCCAGGGTGGATTCTGTTTTCTCCCACAACCTATATTAGTTTTCTATTGTGTCATAGTAAATTATCCCAAAGGATTATGGCTTAATGAAATAAAAACATTTATCATCTCACAGGGTCTGTGGGTCGGAAATTCAGGAGTGACTTAGCTGGAAGGTTCTGGCATGAGGGTTCATATCATATAGGCAAGATGTTGGCTTAGCAGGGTAGGAGGATCTGCTTCCAAGATGGCTCTCTTACATGACTGGCAAGTAGATGTTGGCTTTGGCAGAAGATCTCCATCCCTCCCCACAGGGACCTCTCCATAATGCTACTTGAGTGTCCCCATACTTGGTGGCTGGCCTCCTTCCACCAGCAAGAATAATCAAAAGGAAAGCAAGACTGAAGCTTCAGTCTTTTAAAGCTCTGTGCTTGGAAATCACACTCTGCCATTTCTGTTATATTCGGCTGGTGACACGGACCAGCCCCATCAACATGGGAGAGGACTATAAGTGTGATTCCCCAGAAGGCAAGAGTCTTGGGAAGCCATCTTAGAAGGCAGCCATCACAGACCCTGACTTGACAGTTTCTGTTAGAACCAGGGTACTATTATCATGGGATGGAGTTGCTGAGCAGGAAAAATAAATATCACTTCAAAGTGCATGGGCAGCTATAAACCAGGTGCAAATCCTATAAATATAAGCATTGTGAGTTGAATTTCCTAGCAAGTCCCATATGTTGAGAGGGCTCTTAGAAGGACCACAGGGAATAGGAGTGAGGACCCCTCAAGCCCAGGCCAGAGGAGGAAAGAAAGAGGAGAGACCCCAAAGCAATCCTAGATCCAGTGTCCCTCTTCTACCTACCCCACTCTAGCCCCCAAATAGCCCAAGACGCCCGCCTGTGTGTTCATGGTCCACTCCATGTCACATGGCCTTTGATCTGGCACCAGCTTCCAGAGTGACTCCTGACTGAACAGGCAGCCCCAGGGCTCTCAGCGCAGCAGCCTTAGCCTCCCTTTCTCTCTTCCCCTCCGCCAGCATCTGTCTCTTAATGGAAGAGTTTTTAGTGGATGGGAGATTTTCAGGCTTAACCAGGAAGCCAAGGGAATAGTGCCTGGCCCCCATGTAGAGCCATCTGGGTTTCTGGTGTGGAGCAGAACCGAAGGGGAGATGAGTTCTCAGGCAGGTGTCCCAGGAACACCTCCTGCCAGCCCCGCCTGCTGTTTCCAGGGTGGGAGCAGCAGTAGTGACTCACAGGACACCAAGGGCTAGAAGGAGCTGCAAGAGCCTGGGAGAACGTCCACCCAGTTCCTCGCCTTTGCCCTGCCACTCACCCTGGCCGATGCCACTCACCCTAGCCAATGCCACTCACCCTAGCCGATGCCACACACATGCCCACTGCATTGCAAATGAAGGAAAGGAGACCCAGGGCCAGGACTCCTTCCAGGGTCCCCTGCTTGCTCTTTCAGAGCCCTTTCTACCACTCTGCCCACATCCTGCCTACACCAAGTGGACTCAGAGCAGACAAAGCTGTAGGAGATTCTGTCTGCCTGATGTGGCCTATGGAGGGGATGCCCTTGCTCAGACACAGCCCATGGGCCTCTGCAGCATACCCAAAGGGGACCCACACTCCTTAACCTGGGCTTCAAGTCCTACAGCCCTACCTGCCTGCTCACCCCTGTCCAGCCCTCAGAGCCCTTCCAGCCCTGTGCATTCCTCTCCACTTACTCATTTGTTCATTCATTTCTCTAACAACTGTTTATTGAGCATATATTTTGAGCTAGATGCAGTTCAAGGATTTGAAAGTTAGAACAAATCAGAACCCCATCCCAAGTCCTTATGCCCAGATTCCTGTCACCCTCCAGGGCCTAGCCCTGGTGCTGCCCCCCCCTTGAAGCCTTCCCAGCCCTGACTTGAGTGGGTGAGTGAAGCCACCTCAGGTGAACCTGCTATGCTTTCTCTTCCTTCTCTGCAGGAATCAGAGGGAACTTGTAGGGTTCAGAGTTTCACAGACCTGAGCTTGGATCCTGCCACTCACAGTTACAGCTATGGCCTGGAGACTCAGTGACACATCTTTCTGAATCTCATTTTTCTCAGCCAAGAAATGGGAAGGTGGTGATATCCCCCAGGCTGTGGCCCACCCTGTTGCCCCAACTGGGAGCCACTGAACACTGGAGCAGATCCACCAGGCTCTTATCCTTGCAGTAGCAACAGAGCAAGGAGTGTCCATGACCAGAGCACTATGTTATCCCTAGAGCCCAGCACAGTCCTGGCCCAGAGAGGACTGGTCCCAGTGATGTGACCAATGAGTGAGTGCACAAACGACTAACCAACCAGATGAACAGACAGGTGGCCAGCGGGCTTTCCCCACCTTAGAGGTGGAGTCTAGATTCTGTTGTATTTGTTTAACCTACTTCAGGTGCAGAGAACGGAACCCATCTCAGTCATCAGTTTGTGGCAATCAGCACACTGGTTCAGGCCAGGCCGGGCTCCATTTCATTCATTCATTCCTGTTTACCCCCATTTCCCTCCCCAGATCCCTTTTCTCCACAACAGGCATTCTCATGAGTCCAATTGTATCATTTTGTTTGTGTGTAGTTTTGCCAAATGTGTGCTATTATTGCATGTGCAGGCATTTTTAATTTACATTCAAGCCTGGTGTTATAACACGTATCAGCTTTTTTTTCTCTCTTCCTTTTCTAATGAAGCAATGTGAGATCCATCCCTTCATTGCATGTAATCTGCCACTTCTGATTCTCTCCAGGAAACCTCTGTCTCACAGGCATACACACTCACACACACACACACACACACACAGGCACACACTCAGCCGCAATGGGCAGGTTTCCAAATGTCCTCTTATGAGAATTTCCTAGGGCTGTGTGCAGGCGTGGAATTCTGGGTCAGAGGGCTTGCAGACAATTAGTAGCGCCAGATGCTGTCCAGAATGGCTGCTCCCACGATATCCCACCAGAAGAAATGAGGTCCCTAGGCCTCAGGGCCCTCACCAACTCCTAGACTTATCTGGATTTCTCATTTTTGTCATTTAGTAGATAGAAAGTGACATCACTTTGATTTTCTCTAATTTCTATAATATTGAGCATCTTTTTGAGTTTCGGTGTTTTGCCCATTTTCTGATGGGCTTGTTGTCTTGCTGATTTTCAGGAGTACCGTGTAGAACCTAAATATTAATACTGTATTGATTTCAATTTTTTTTACAAAATTTGTTTTCCATTCCACTGTCTGTCTGCTGTCTTTGTCTCGGGCTTCCTTTGTCTAACAGGAATGCTCACTATTGATGTTATCAAACTTCTTTCGAAAGGAAGCCCTCACTTACTTTCTTCTGTGATTCCCCCACTCTACTTCCTAAGCGTGCAGAGCTCTCTCACCTCCCGGCCTTGTGTGTGCAGTTCTGCTTCGGAACCCACTCGCCATCTCCAGACTTCCCTTCGGCCAGCTAACTCTTCCTAGCCCTTCTGGGCTCTCTTGAGATGTCCTCTCTCCCAGAAGCCTTCTCTCACCCAGACTAGGACAGATGCCCTACGGTCCAGGCTTTCTGCCAACCCCAGCATTTCTGCCACTGCCCTATGGTTACCTGGCCAGGAGCCTGCCTCCTCCACCAGACAGTGAGCTTCCCAATGGCAGGGCTGAGCTGTAGGGATTGTTTTGACTGGTCTAGGCCTTGACACAGCAGGCGCCCAACAATCCCTGGTCCCACACTCTGTGGAACCTCAGCACTTGCTTCTTGTAAAACTTTCACAGGCCTTTGCTCTTTCTATCAGCCTGAAGAGCAGGATTAGCACAGCTGGATTAAGAGCTGGGGCTGGAGCCAGGCCAGGCCCCAGACAGGCTGGGGGTGATCACAGGCCAGGTGTAGGAGAGTGGAAGGGGCTTCAGAGGAGTCACATATCCAGAGGCAAGGAAGGGGGGTGTCTAGGACAGGGACATCCCTGTACAGCTGCATGGCCTTCCCTCTCCTGGGAATAAAAGGTCAAGAGCTGTTCTGCCATTGCCCTTCTTTCATCGTACCCCATACCCATGGCCCTGCTCCAGAATTTCCATGCCAGGGAGTTTCTCCAAAATTTGGAGACCTGCTCAACCCCAGGATCTTATGTGCTACATGATATCACCAATGGGAGCTCAGAAAGGTTGTCAGGAAGCTCTGTCCCTTAGTTTGGGGGCTCCCACAACTAACCTCAAGGCTTCTTCAAATTCCAGACCTGGAGGCCCACACCCCGTGACCCTTTCTGCTAAATTCATTTGGAATCTGGAAGGCCACATGATCCTTCCTGTCTTCCTCTGGCCATATTGATCCATGCAGGAAATGCAGCCCTTTCTGCTCTTTCTCCATCTGCAGGAAATAAAACCCAACACAAAAACCACCGTCTCCTACAGGGACTTGTGGGGGGTCTTGGTGTAGACTTGGGGTTTGTACCAGAGAGTGAATTTGAGTGGCTCAAGTTGAGCATTAGTGCATCCTTAGCTGTTGTCAGGGAGTCTCTCTCCATCTCCCAGAAACCCTCGGTCCCCATCCTCCTCAAGAGAAAAAAAATAATGCAGCCTATTGCCTCTGGCAGACTGACTGACCTCCCTCAGCTGCCCTGGCTTCCAATGCCAGATGTACCCTGAGGTTCCTTCCTCCCTAGAGTCTAAACCAGGCTCCTTCCCACACCAAAATTGTCCAAAACTCCAGGAGGAATTCTGAGCCTGGATTTCAGATAACATAAACTTCACCTCCTTCCACACTAGAGAGACTGCAACCAAAGTCCCTGGGAGATGCCTATGTAGAGCCCAGACAACCTTCCTCCCAGCCCAGTGCCTTTCCTGCATCTCCCATCTCATGAGTCACCATGTCCTGACCTGTGTTTCCCATCTGTGTGTGCCCTTCTCTCTTTCTGCTGGGCCACCTCCTATGGCCTGAGCCCCTTCACCTCAAGCCTGGGCTGCTGCTTCTCCAGCTGCCTCCCTGCAGCTCAGGCCCAACAACCCACCCCTGCCCCAGGCTGATCTGCAGCCCACCCTGACAAAAAGCAAAGATTGCAACAGATTGCAAATGGCACATCTTAGACTTTCGGGTCGAATGGTCAGCAATTTGGTTTTCCTGGTGGAGACTAATCTATTTAACAAAAATAGAACATACAGTAAAGCAAAAATTAAATACTTCTAATGGTGAGGATGCTGGCATCTGCAAATGACCAGGAAAGAAGGGGTGGGGGTGGGGACCTTGGCAGGAGGCCAGGTGGTGATGCATGGCTTTATAGCTGCAGAACTCCCCAGACTTGGCACCTACGAGGAGACCTGAGCAAAGGCGCCGCTCACCAATCTGCTCAGGTCCCCTCTTCTGACTATGCAAGCAAAAGGTGTCACCACTATCCATTCACTGCCCAAACCAGAGAGCTGGGAGCCATGCATTGACCACTCTGGTCCCCTGCATTGATCATTTCTGATCAATATTGGGTTCTTGCAAAGGGAGACAATGAGGTCTTTAGGAGCATGAGGTCAGTGCATCTGGGTGAGTTCCGCTGCTGACTAGCTGTGTGACCCAGGGCCAATTCCTGACCTCTCAGCCCTCAGTTTTCTCCTCTGTGAATGCAAACGAAGATGTGTAGCTCATTCCATTGAGGTCGTTGTTGAGAATGAATTAGTAAAAGAGAATGGGGCGGGGCTTAAATAACACAATAGCACAATGTTTAAATAGCACAAATGAGAACAGAGATGAGAAGGGACCTGCTCCTGGTTTCCCTTCCTAGAAAATGACTTAGTTCGCCTGGAATGTGTGCCTTTCGACTCCTTGCTCATTGCTCTTTTGGTTATTCAAAGTGGAGAAGAAAAATGTGCTTATGTTTTTGCACAGATTCTTGCATCTTGTTCAGGAAAACTCTAAGCTGTCAGTAAAAAATAATCTATTTCAAGAAGGAGTATTATTTTGTTGGTGATGATATTGCTATTTTTGACTGTAAAAATGTCTTATCATTTTGAAGAAGAAATTTTTAATAAGGCTTTCATACTATTAAACAATACCTGCTTATTAGAGAATATTGCATAGTATTGGAACAAAAAGAGAAGAAGCCATGATCCCTTAATCCATGTCTAGCCAGTGTTAACACTGTTACTTGATGGTGTTAATTTTAACAAAATTGTGAACATACTGTATTTTCCATTTTTATTCCTTGTTCCTCTTTCATCATTTGTGATTATATTAGTTAGGATAAAGAATGCTAGCTGCTGTAACGAAACTATCTCAGAGTCTTAATGGTTTAACACAGTAAAAATTTAGTGCTCTCTTATGCAGAGTCCAGAGTGGATACTTCTGTCTGGTAGACAGCCTTCCCACATCATCATTCATGAGGCCAGTCCCCTCTGTCTTCTATTCCCCTGGTTCCTTAGGCCTCAGAGTCCTCTGGTAGATCCTGTGAATTGATTGGTAGGTGGGGAAAAATAAGGGAATAGGAAGTATCTTGTCAGAGGTTTGCATGGGTCAGATTTCAAATGCCACATGTTGCTTTCACACACATTCCATTGGCTAAAACTCACAGGGCTTCACCTGACTGTCAGAGAAGCTGGAAAACATCTAGTCACATGCCCAAGAGGAAAAGGCAGTGAATCTGGTGAACTGCTAGCCATATCCGGCACAACCAAAATATCATTTTCCCCCAATTTTTATAACTTTTATAATACAATATTTAAGTGTATATGACTTACATCAAGTCATTCCCTGATTGAAACCCTTCAGTGCTTTCCAAATTAAGCCCAGCATCCTTGACATGGCCTGTAAGGTTCTGATGACCTTGTACCCATCCACCTTGCCAGTCACTGTCCATGCTCATCTCCCCCTCAGTCACCACTCTAGCTTCACTGGCATTGCTCCAAGTGCTCTGATTTCCCAATCTCTTTCCTACCTCAGGACCTTTGTATGTACATGTGGGTCCTTCTCCCCATTGCTCTTAGCTCAGCTAACTTCTTCAGGTCTGAGGACAAATGCTACCTTTCCCCAAAGATCCTTTTTGACTCCCTGCTTTTCCTTCCTATTACCTATTATTGTCTGTAATTCTGTATTTGTGTGTTCATTGTTCAATGTCTGTCTCTCCCACCAGACTGTAAGCTCCATGCCATCCAGAGCCACACCAATTTTGCTTACTCTTTAATTTGGCACCTGCACAATGTAGGTGCAGTACTTGGAGATTGATTGAGTGTGCTGTAGTTGACCATTGTGTGTCTCTATCACAGTTTACTTCACTGATCATCTATTTCTTGCACATTTTGTTCTTGCCTGAGGCTTTTTATAGTAACATAGGGAAGGAGAGAGAGCCAGTTCACCTCTCCTGGGCAGTCCACCAGCCTTGTCTTCTGGGTCTGCACTTCTCTCCACCATGCTCAGCCCTTCTTTTGGCCACTGCATGCTTTGTGGATGGTAGCTTCTGGGTCCTTTGGACATTCTAATTATGGTTCCTCCATCCTTACTGCTCATCAGTATGATGCCATCAGAAGGGTGGCATGGGGCAGGCCACACCTCCCATCCTGCTCCTCCTCTGGACTCTCTACAGATCTACCTTTCAAGTCCCTAGCAGCACATCTAACATTCTGAAGGGTTGGGTCTATCAAAAGAATTTTCAGTGTAAGAAAATATTTTAAATAGAAGGCAAAATATGGCCTCTCCAGTAGCCCAAGGGTACGTGCAAGAACAAAGAATATTTTTTACCTTTGCAGAACATATGGGTGGATGTACCCAATTATTTGGTCTTTCTTTCTCTTTTAAGTCCTGCTGCTCATGTGGAAACAGAGGGCACCTTCTTCTTCAAGTGTGCATGCTGCAGATCGCTACCCTTGATGAAAAACCTCCCCGCAGTCTAACCCCAGTGGTTCTCAAAAGCTGTCTTATTTCTTTGAGACCAGTGCTGTCCTGGGTGGTGACTGGTAGCAGAATGCTCCAGGGCAGGTAGGGTCATCTACTTAAACAGTGGTGTGCTGCCCCCACCTCCCTATGGCCCTCTACCTCCCCACTACTCAGAGATTTCCCCTCAGCACAGATCAAGCACTCAGATGAGCATGCGTGCTCACACCTCTCCAAGGCAAAAACATGGCTGCCCGGAGATGGGAGTGTGCCCTAGAACCCCAGGGCACCTAGAACGCCAGAGACCGTGGCCTCAGTGGGCCAGCCGCTCCATACCTTCAGGCTAAGCCACGAGGTTCTCTGCCAGCTCCAGCCAGATATTGCCTAAAAACCTCCCAGAAGCCTTAAAATGCCACCACCTTCCTGCCTCTTGGACTCTATACAGAGGCAAAATTAAACACCAAAAGAGAAAAGGGGAAAAAAGGAGGCCCAACCCAGGGCTTGACCTGGAAGACTCATAAGTCGTTGCTGGAGTGAATTTCACTACTCTATAGTGAAACATTGAAGACAGGGACTTTTCCAAGAGGTGGTTTCTGGAATCTTCAGTGTGCTTTTTCTTCCCCACTGACTCATCTGGGACCGCTGACCCAACATCAGATAGGATTTTGCTGATTTGAATCAACTGGAGGAATTATGATGACCATTACTCTACTGTGCCCTGGGCTGTTCCTTTTTCATAATTTTCATTAATTCTCACAGTCCTGAGAAACATGTTTTGTTCTTATTGTTTTTCAAATGGAAGAATTGAGGCCCAGAAATACTCAATGACTGTTCCCGCTCACACTAATGGCGATATTTATTCTTGTCTGGCAAATTCTGACACTGAAATTTTTCCCACATGTTATCCTATACACTCTAACATTTTCTCTGAAAAAGCAAATACAACTGTGTTGCTTCCAATTAAAACTGAACTGTTGCTGGGTTCAATGGCCAGCACGCAGGCCAGTTACTGAACTCCATCGCCTTGGAATTTAATCCATCACATGGATCCGTCATGGTTCCCAGTGACAGTCCTTTGATTGCACATGACAAAAGCTTAAGGAGGTCATGCACACCTGTAACCCCCGCAATTATGGGAGGCTGAGGCAGGAGGATCACAAGACCGTAGGCCAGCCCAGGCAACTTACTGAAACCCTTTCTCAAAGTGAGAAACCAAATGGGCTGGGGAACATAGCTTAGTGGTAGAGCACCCCTGGGTTGATCTGTAATTCTTGGAAAAAGAAAAAACTGAATAATTAGTTGGGATTGGTTTGTATGTAACAGATTGCTTTTTTGACATTAGCAACATCTCTTCAGGGGAAAAAAACCCTTATCAGTTATCCAGCTGAGGTTTTACCTTCATTGCTTTATTTCTAGGTCTGCTCTGTGGTTATTCTTACACATTCCTCATAAGTTAGGATCTGTGATCCATCAGCCTCCTTGGAGGAGAACAGAAACCCACTTGAGGCACTTTAGACAGAGATTTAACACAGACAGCTGGTTCCAGCTTTGTTGGAAGGGATGGAGAAGCCGAACATGGAGAGCTGTCCCTGAAGTCAGAGTTTTCAGAAAATTGCTAAGTCCCTGGGGCTGGAGGAACCAAAAGGAAAATGGTGTTGCCATTGTCTCCAAAATACCTGAAATGGCTTCTAGATTCTTGATGACATGCTGATAGTACAGTCTAATTTCCAGAGAGTATCTAAAAATGACCACAAAGCAATAAGATAGTGGAAGTAACGCCCAAGCACACCAGCCTCCTAGGCTTCTACTCTGCTGCCTTGGAGACCTGCCTCTGACCTCTGAGCAGACAGCCAGGAGCTGCTGGCCTCACAGACACCTGCAGCCTCTCGGAGCTCCTATTGCTAGACCCAAAGCAGCAGAAAAGAAAAGAAAAGCTTTTCCCTGGTGCATACTTTCTAACCTTCCATGAACGTTTCTCATTAGCAGAACCTAAGTGGAACCAGGCAACAGGGGCTCTGGGAAATGTGGCTCCCAGGCTCCCAGCCCCTGCCATACAGAAGAGCCATAGTAGACCATAGGCACCAGGCAGATACTGGCCAGCACGCAGGCCGGTTACTGAACTCCATCGCCTTGGAATTTAATCCATCACATGGATCCGTCATGGTTCCCAGTGACAGTCCTTGGATTGCACATGACAAAAGCTTAAGGAGGTCATGGCACTTACAGATGCACAAAGACTTCCTGTGTGGGGAACACTGTTTTTGTGGAGGGAAACCAAACACATCCCTGCTCAAGCTGGCATTTTAGTAAGTGATACCGGCCCGGCTCTCCTGGCTGCGGTGGCAGGCCACAGTGAACTCAAAGCAGTCCAGTGACCACAGGGGCTTCTCCCAGAATCCATATCACTCAGGTCTCATGGTCCTTCACAGTGTCCTGAACAGAGACAAGGGTTCCAGAACTATGTACCTTTATATTGACCATCAGATTTAGCCCACCCCAGGGAGGGGTCATAATCTTAAATGACACAGGTCCCCTTGGTGCAGGACAACTGAACAGCAGCCAAGATGCGGGCAGCTGGGGAAATGAGTGCCCCACACTGAGGCCCTCTGAGCAGCACACACAGCATTCACAACCAAGGATAAGGCACCACCACACTCAGACACAGTTGCTGTGCACTCTGAGTAGATGAGCAAGAGAAACTGGCCACCCCTAGCCTGCCACTGCCCACTGTCTTCTGTGTTGCTGCCTGCCAGAGCCTCTGAACAGGTTCTCTGCTGCCACCTGGGCACCAGTACCATCCACTCTCTCTCCTGCAGCCAGAGCCATCTTTGCAAATCTTAGATCACAGGACTTCTTTGCCCAACCCCACTCCACCCTGTGGCTGCTTATTACATTTAGAATCCCCCCAGACCCCTCATCGGCATCCAGACCTAGTGTCGCCTGGTCCTGGCCAGCCTATTCATCTCCCACTCCCCAGGCCTTCCCACTCTCTCCTGTGTGTGCCTTGGCACACCGGCCCTTTCTGTCCCTTGAGCACTTCATGCCCTCTCCTCCCTCAGGGCCTTCACCTGGTTTTTCCCTTTGGTTAGAACATCTCCTTCTTGCTACACAGGACTCAGTGCCCATATCACTTCTTCACGGAGGTCGTTCCCAACTAATTAAGTTAGCTCTCTCTTCCAGCCACCATTTCTATCTCTTTCACAGCCCCCATCACTAACTGAAAGGTCTTCCTCATTTATTGACTCACTTGTTCTGTCCATCCCTCCTTATCGAATACAAGCCTCTCCTAGAGCAGGAACCGGATTTGGGCTGGACACTGTGGCACACACCTGTAGTCCCAGTTACTTGGGAGACTGAGTCAGGAGGATCACTGGAGTCCAGGAACTCAAGGCCAGCCTGGGCAACATAGTGAGACCCTGTCTCAAGATAAAAAGTAACTTATCACAGGATAGAAAAATGTTTATGATGTGTGAGAAGACCGCCTTCTAACATGGGAGATATCCGTAGAACACAATTTCTTGAACATCACCCCTTGGACACGAGGACTTCCTTATGCGTTACTTCCTTAAGACTCCTAAGTTGAAAATGTGGTCAGTTCCACAGAGTCTTCAGGCAAATCTTAGCAAGTTGCCCTGCCTGGGTCAGTGGTCCTCTGTCCAGTCAGACACACTCAGGATACGGAATGGACTTCATCAGCAAAATGAAGATGTAGATGCCATGGTAACTCCTTTGCCAAGAAGTCGTGTAACACAATTTCCTCTGAAGGGGGCTTTGGGAGCTTTTTGGCCCTGTCTCTGGTGCAGATCCTTCAGATAACTAATTACCCACAGTGTTTCCCTAAGCTTCTGGTTACCACAGACAGAAATTTCCCCTCCTCCTGTTGGTGGTCAGAACATACAGTGGCTCATGAAGTGGGCATTCAGGCATCCTGGGGTGGTGTTTGAGAGTCGAGGCCACCTTGGATAAGGACCCAATGGCTCACCCCCTTTGCCAGCTGATGTCACGTGGGAGCTGAAAATCTCTTCCCAAGAGTTGGAAAGCTTCCTGGTGTTTCAGCTCTTTTCATTTCCGCTCCCTGCTATTAAAAGTGTTTAAATAAAGATGATTACTGCCATTTACTAAGTGCCTTTTATACCCGAGGAGCTGTGCTAACCATAATTCAGAGATGTTCAGGAACTTGCCTGAGAAGAAACTGAACCCAGGCTTGTGAGATTCAGATGCACCTCCTTCCACAGCACAGCCTGGGAAATTAAGGCGCTTGGAGGAACTGTACTTATTAAAATAGTTTTTGTTAGTTAAGTATGACAGGTCCTTCCTCAATGTGGGCTAATTAGCTTGTTTAAAAGGTAAAGGGAAGAAAAAAACTAAAGGGATATTGTTCCTGGCACTGTTCCCACTCCACTCCAGTGTCATTACCCCTAAGCTGGGACACTGTTCCCTACACTTTTTAATGTAACTAATAAACACTCTGCAGAATGGTCCACATTTTAAACCTGGAAGTCTTTGGAATTCTTAGAAGCGAGGCTGGAGGTTAGAGAAGTAGTAAGATCTATACCTTTATCAGACAAAAAATAAAAGTCCTTGTGGGCACCATTTGCATCCTTCCCACCCAAAGTGGTCCATTTGCATAAAAGTGATCCTTTGGGAAGGTGTTCTGTGATTTTCAATCATCCCTAGAAATAAAATCACAGCTCCTGTCTCACCTTCCCTTGAAGTGTTTTCACACTCCAGGGAATTGCTTACCGTCACCTGAATATAGAATTGGGTGGGTGTTAGTTTCTAACTGATACTACTCACAGCTGTCTTCGGGACTTCAAAAAGGTGCCAAAGTGGCCTTGGGAGGTGTTTCTCCTTCTGAGAACAGGTTGAATGATCTCCTCTGTTCTGAAAGCCCCCAGGTTTCCACCTAAGGGAAGATGCTTCCTGGAGCTTCATCCTGAGAATTAAGTGGGATCTGATATTTTCTGTGCTGTTGCCTCATGATGCAAGTGGATTATGGGGAGAGAAGAGCAGGGTACCTTTAAGGCAGTTTCTTCTAATTTCATAATAATGGAAAGATTTATCTTCAGGAATTTATTTCTGGACCCAAAGCTGCGTGCGATAGTGAAATAGCATGGGTGTTGAAAGGAAACTTGGATTCGAGTCCCAGTCTCACTAATAATAACCTTGTGAAAAGTATATTACCTGCCTGTCTCAGGTTCCTGATCTGTAGGATGGGAATCACCCACTTATCACCTAACCCAGTCATTAAGATGCAATGATGGAACACCTGCCAATTTCCTTTGCAAGACTGCAGAATTTTATGTGGACCATAAACTTGCAAAAAGAGATGACATCTCCCCTTTAAATTCCTGGTGTATTTATCAGGCATATGGAAGCCAGCAAGACAGATGCAGAAAATGACGCTGCCTTTAGCCCCCAAGGTCCCTAATGAGGGCGCTCAGCTGCCTGTGACAGTAGCCAGGTCTTGCTGGCGGGAGAAGCTTAATTTTGTGCTGCACCATAGCCCAGTTATAATTGGAGATGACATCACCGTCCAGGAAGAACTTCCACAGTCTCTGTCCTTAATAAGAAATACTAACCTCCAGCACCCTCCTGGTAGCCAAGCCAAACACCCTCTGCAAACCCCCATGTCTCTCTGGGTGGGCACAGGGCCAGCCTCCAAAGGCCTCACCTCAGCTTCCATCCTCCTTGGAAAACCTGTCCCCAAGATAACACAGGACACGTAGGTGTTTGACAAATAGTCACAATGATAATGATGATTCTTATCTCTACTTTAATTCACATGTGGTAGTTCTGTTATTGATTTTGTGCTCCTCACGAATTAACCAGATAAAGTCACAACTAATTTAAAAATAATGAGTTTGATTTTGCATCTGGGGTCCAATGGGAGTCTGTTTTTCTCCAATATTAATAATCGCATTGTACAGTTAACAAATTGCAGTGAGTTCGGCAGCGTCTGGGCTAATGTGGCATTTCTCTTTTATTCTCATTTTTTTGTTTTGTTTTGTTTTTAGGGTCAAGTTGTGTTCCGGAACGGGGAGAGAATGGGGACCATTAAATTTACTCAATTTCAAGGTAGGCTTTTTTTGGATGCTTCTGTCTTTCTAGTTGATGGCATTTGTATTCAGGGATGTTGTTTTCTGCAGTAAAATACATCAAAAGAAATGAAAGTATGATATGAGACTACAATAAAACAAGGAGGAGTCAATAGAAGACACTCTTCTGAAATGTCAGTTTTGACTCATGTTGAATTACTTCTCAGGCCTCTGGTCTGAGAGGCTTAGGAAAGTCACTAGTGGTGCTTATATCCACACACGATGCTGGGAGCCTAGATTTGGTTTTGGTTTTGATTACACAAGTGTCCAACCGACTCCACTATAGAGAGACTAGCGCCATGAGCCATCTCCACCACTGGCCTTAAACGACGTCACACATCCCCAACCTCGAATCTTGTTTTATCTTGACTCATCCCCACCCCACCCCCACTTTCAGCTGCCATATTTTAAAGCAACTCCTAGACGTTATCTCATTTCAATCTATAAATACTTCAATAGCTGTTTCTACTAGATAAGGACGTTTTAAAACATAACCAGCCTGCTATTGCTGTACCTAAAACATTTAACAACAATTCTTCATGTGCTTTCATTCCCAGTCTGTGGGCTAATCATTTCAAAGCTGTCTTTACTGATCATTTGCGGAAAATCCATAGGAGGTCCGACTTCGGCCAGGGTTCAATGTGTCTCTTTAGTCTCTGCTGTTAAAACCCCCACTCTTTACAGGCCACTAATTTTTTGAAGAAGCCACTTCATCTGTTGGGCTTTTTCTGCTGCTGTCAGAGTTGAAAGGGGCCTCAGAAACCACCTAGGCCAAGTTCCTTGTGTGATGAGGAAGAAACAGGCTCAGAGAGGGACAGTGACCTGTCAGAGTCCACAGGACATATGTGAGGAGCAGGGCTGGGTGTCCCTCAAGGCAGATGCTTTGGTTCGGCCCCATGTGGTCATTAGCAATGTTGTCAGATGAAACCACCGGAGGGACCTTTCATTGCTGCAGTATCTTTCAGCATCTTGATGTTTCTGGAAAGTCCAAAAACAAGAACAGCACCCGCCACATTCCCCTCCCTTTAAGCAGATCCCAGGGCCATCCCAGGGAAAGCAAGAAGTTGAAGTGAGTTATTCAGAATCATTCAGACATATCCCACCAAGCTTCTGATCAATCGGAAGAGGTGTTTTTCAGCACTTTCACTTCGTAATGCCATCTCCTAGATTAACCCATTCTTCCCATGTCAGGTAATTGAAAAGCATGTCAGCTCTCTGATGTGCCCAAAAGATGTCATTTTGTGGCTGGGGATATAGCTCAGTTGGTAGAGTGCTTGCCTCACATGCACAAGGCCATGAGCTCAATTCCCAGCCCCCCCCACACACACACACAAAGTCATTTTGGGCAAATATAATTATTTTCCCATTTATTAAATCTTCCTCCTTCCTTGGTTGAGCAAATAAGCATCCTGGCAAAAATAAGGTTTTTTTTTTTTTGTTTTGTTTTTTGTTTTGTACTCTCTAGAATATCCAGCAAGTGACTTCGCCTCTGTGAGCCTTGATGGTCCTTATCTGTAAAACAGGGCTATCATCCTACCTGATTTCTTGGAATGTGGAAAGAACTAAATGAAATAGTACAGATAAATATATTTTTTAGTTTTTTGCTCAGCTAGTAAGTAGCAATTACGATAAGTATCTTGTCAAAATTATGACACTTTTGGGGGAGGGGCAAATGTAGATTTTCCTTGTGCATTGACACCTGAGTGCCTTTGTGTTGGCCATCTGCCTAAGCTAGCTAGCTAGCTGCTGCCTTGGTGTAATAATATGTAGGGCGTCAGACAAGGCAGGGCCTTAAAGATGAGCTTATCCCACTACTTTCATAGCGTAAATGGGGAAAGTGACATGTGGGGAAATGTTCCCCAGAGTCATGTGACTGGCTAGTGGCAGAGTAAAGCCTGGACTTGAGCTTTCCCCAGGATGCTGGCACCTGCATGCTTTTGTGGACACCCATGGGTATATGCTCCTTCCCTCTGTATCAGGGATTGGACCCAGGGGTACTTAACCACTGAGCCACATCCCCAGCTCTGTTTTGTATTTTATTTATAGACAGAGTCTCACTGAGTTGCTTAGTACTTCGATAAATTGCTGAGGCTGGCTTTGAACTCGCCATCCTTCTGCCTCAGCCTCCTGAGCTGCTGGGATTACAGGCATGCACCACCACGCCCCACTTTCCCTTCCTTCTTGCCTAGCTATTACTGAATGTCACAGCTAGGCCTGAAGAAACTCCTGTTGCCTGTTGAACAGATGTTGATCCTGTTGACCTGATAGAAGGATCAAAGGTTATTTGGGGACTTAAAGGAGCCACACTAGAAGGCAGGGGGCAGGTGTGCATCAGCACAATGGTTTTTCCAAATTTGAAGGGTCTCAGAGGTGCCTCGTCCCCCAGGATGGAAGGACTCTTAGTTGTTGGATGCTCTGGCCAAGCTGGAAAAGCTCTTAGTTACCATTTCAATTTCAGAGGGGAAACTGAGGTCCAGGTCCAGGAAGGGACTTGACTAGGATAATCCCTGACTCACATGAGACCACAAGTTCATTCCTTCCTCTTTCCTGGCCATGCCTCTCCCTCCCCTCCAAAAGGGATTGATCTAGCCTCTGTCTTCTGGAACCTTCCAGAAGGTGGTGGGCTCATCCTCCACCCCAAAGTAACAGCTCCTAAATTGCCTCATGCCAGTGACCTTGCCAAAGGCTTCCGTGTGGGGTCGCTATGTTTCCTGCTAGGCCCTTCCCACCCTCTCTCTGCTGTCTCCCCCTCCCTGGCCTCCTGCTCTCCTCTCTGATACAGAAGGGTCTGGTGGCAGAGCTGACAAGGAACAGCCTCTCTGCTGGCCCCAGCAGTGGCAGCTCTTCATCCATTCCTGCTCCTCAGCTTGCACTTGACTCTCAAGCACTCACTGGTGACATCCGGGAAGCTGACCCAGTCTACCCTTCCTCTGAAGACCTCATGAGATACTTTATTGACTTCTCATTGGCACAAACTCTGGGTGCCTTCTACACCCTTTAATCTCTAGTAGAGGAAGTGCTTGGTAGGAGGCTTTCCTCCCCACTCTGCAAAACTAAAACATAAAGGAATTAAAAATGTGGAAGCAGCTTTGGAAAGATCCAAAAGGGAACCAAGAAGCCAGGTCCTTCTCCACCTTTTGATTCCAGGGTTGTAGGATTGGCACCACAGTCCCTTGCACCCACAGTAGAGCCCCAGCAAAGCTCACTGAATTCATTTGGCTGCAAAAGTTCTTTCTCTGAATCTCGCTAGTAGCATGATCCCACTGGGCAGGTTATTTTATATCCCTGAGCCTCCCTTTCCTCTTCCAAAAAATGGGGAAACACTAGGGCCAGCTCTGCCTGCCTCTGAGAATGTCATCAGGGGAGAGTAAGGGCTTGCTTTAGGGACTCTCGAGCTCAGGGAAGCCATGTCACATTGCTAGTGGACTGTGGCTCTGCTTTGTGTCTG
The DNA here is from genome assembly GCF_045843805.1 of Urocitellus parryii. Lineage (NCBI taxonomy): Eukaryota > Metazoa > Chordata > Mammalia > Rodentia > Sciuridae > Urocitellus > Urocitellus parryii. Next base: position 178,530,678 of record NC_135534.1, on the reverse strand, counting down.
CTGAATCCATTAGTGAGAGTGTGAACCCAGAGCTTGAGACGTCACCAGCTCATGGAAATGTAAGAACGGCTTCACGTATTTGTGGTCTTCATTGACTTTGTCAGGTAAGGACTTCTGGTGCCCCAAGAGGCCTTAACAACAGGAACATGAGCTGAAGCTAGTTCCTGTTGCCAGCCATTGTTGTTCCAGGTGGGACAAACCTCCTCCTCTGCCCAGTTTTTTGTTTTTGTTTTTGTGTTAAATAAAAACTGAGGAGTTCCAGATAAATAGAACTGTTGTCAATAACATGCCAGGGCCAGCTCCCAGATTCCTCTTTGGGCTGAGGCATTTTGAATCCCAACAGGTCTCCGTCTGCTTAGTTTTCAAGGCTTCCAGAGCCCTTACCTCCCATCAGGACAATCTTGGGGAGCAGGTATGGGGGAGGCCATCACTAAGAATATCCACAACTCTCCACCTGTGGGGGGAGCAGGCAGGTTGTTCAAGGAGTCGGTGATCCCAGGACAGCCCTGAGCCCATGACAAAGGAGAAGTGGGAATAGTGCCCCAGCATCCTGTCCCTTCAGGTGAGGCTTCTCCAACACACTTCTCCCAGGGGTTGCCCCATGGCACCAAGCCTCAACTGCCCACGCAGAAACCTTCCCATACATGGACCTGATACAGACCCCCTTCTCTCCTCTGGCTCACTCCCCATGCCCTAGCAGGGGATCCAAGGGTCACCTCCCCAGGAAAGTGTTCATATTCTTACCCTCATCTGAGAGAGACACTGTTCCAAGGGAGCTGCCCAATACTGCAGGGGAGGCTGGGGTGACGTTCGTGTCATATGTAGGTGCACACCTTGGACCTGCACCCATTTCCTGTCCAGGTCCAATACCCCTCCCCAGGCCGTTCCTCCTTCCCACTGAGCCACCTGAAGATGAGAATGAATGTTAGAAAATCGCCTATTTTTTTTCCTCCGTAAGAGAAAAAAGAATCCCCATTACTACTGAAGTCTAAACATGGCTCAGAATCTGCAGCAGGGGAGGGAGCTGAAAGGAACAGCGATCGGGGCCCATCCATGCTATTCAGAGAGGCCCCAGCATCTGCAGCTGAGCATCCCGCTGCCTGCATTAGGCCTATCTGTGAGAATCTCTCTGCGAGAGATAATGGGCCGAGATCTCACATAGCTTCTGAGCTACAAAAAGAACTCAGACTTGGGGTTTTGTATCTCGGCACCTGATTTGAAGGGACCAGGTCCCGCATCCCTGGAATGACATAATTGTCATTCAGAATGTACCTAGTGAACTCGAGGCGCCTTCTTTCCATTTGCAGACATTAATTATGGTTCGATCTTTAGGGTAACAGATACGGTTCTATTCAGCACGCGTTTCCTGAGCATCTGCCGGGCGCTTTACAGAGTCCTCTGGGAAAGCTAAGTTGAATAAGATACAGTCCCTGTCCCCCAGGGGCTTCATAATCTCTCTGGCCAAATGCCAGAGCCCATAAAGGCAGGAAGATAATTTCCCAGAACCTTCTAGAAAACTTTTGGAGCTAATTTGTCCCTAGTCTGAGACTCCTGGGGCTAATTTTTAACATCCTTCTCCTTGTATCACGTCACACATTGCTGCTCCCTTTCACCTGGCCAAGGGTCTACAAAGCCCATCTTGCTGGACTGCCATTCAACTCCTTATAATTAAGAGTGGAGATGTCATCCACTGAACTTCAGGGTGGTGGGAAAACAGGAGTAAAAGAACAGACATGAACACAGAATCTTTGGGAATGGGAAGCTGTCCCCAGCTTTGACACCTCCCAGCCCTGATGATCCAGGGCTTCCCTTTCCCAGAGCCCAAGAAAGGTGGACAGAATTTCTTAGCAGACATATGCTTCATTGAGCCACAGACTGTCCATGTTGAAGGGAGCCCGGACTCTCACTTATAGCCTTACCTATGCTTGGATGCCCCCAGTGATGGTGAACTCATCCCCTCTCATGGGGGGAGATATGCAGGCTTTGAAGCAGGTGTGCTTGATCATTGCTAACCAGGCAATGTAGCATGTTCTCTCTGAGCCTTTATTTCAGAGTTTATTTTAAACTAATAAAATAAAAGGTGACCCTTTTCCTTGCCTGGAAAGTGACTGTGAGAATTCAATGACATGACACCGTGATAGTTCTGGCTCAGTAACTGGCACAGAGAAAGACCAGAGCAACTGTGGGTTTCCATCTCCTCTCCTGGACATTCTTGAAAATGACCCCAGATTTATCCCCACTACAGAATCTCTTGAGAAAAGTGTGGTCTGGCTTCGCAGCCTCACTTCATGGAGTGCTGTTGGCATTGGTCCATGAAAACCCCCTGGTTTGTTCACCCCTTATGCCCCTCGTTCATTCCCATATCTACTCCTGCCTCCCCACAGAAGGCAAGCATCTAAGTATTTGATGCATATATTGTTTGTATGTGTCCTTACAAAATGCGTGCTATTTTGTGAGTATCTATTTTGAATTTACCTCAATGTAACTTTATCTATTTTTACATATTTATTTTTTCTTTCCTTCTGTTTGTTGCTTTTCCCACTCAGCACTTTGTTCCTAAGATGCCTCCCGCTCCTGGGTGCATACCTAGGGCACAGTTTCTCCCTGCTGCCTCCAGGGGGCATATCCACCACATCCCCCACCCCACAATGACCATCAAGTCCCATCCTCATGGGTCCTGCGTGTCTTCTTATGGACCCACCTGGGAATTTCTGTAGGACAAATGTTTAGGAACAGATTGTTAGACCAGAAAGCGTGTGCACATGGAATTTGCCTAAAACCTTCCAGAAGTCCTTAGAAATGAACATACCCATGTCCACTCCCACTGACCAAAGGGTCCTTATGTTCCTGTCCCATACACATGTGGTATTGACCAGACCTCTGATTTTTTTGGTCAGTCTAAAAGAATAGAGTAACATCCCACCAGGACTTTAAACATCATTCTCTGATTCCTAAGGAGTTGGGCCTTCCTTCCTGTGCTTATTAGTCATTTATTCATCGTCAGTTCTGACCCTTTGACCATTTTTATTTTGAGCTTGCTGTCTTTTTCTGGTTGATTCACAAGAGTTCCTGCTGTCAATTGGATATCAAACATGTCTTGGTTTTTAGCTTTGCAAATAGCTTCTCCTGCTCTGTCATGTGTCTATGAACTTGAAGTTGTTGTTAAACAGGAGTTTTATTTAAACTTTCATGTGGATAAATATCGCCACCCCTCCCCGCACTCTGCCCTTTGTTTTGGTCCTGTGGTTCATATTTTTGAAGTTTCTCAACAACCATGGCATCCCCTACATGCCAGGCCTTGGGTGGGCACAGGGGGTGCCAAGTTGGGTAAGAGGCAGGTCCTGTCCTCAGGGGCTCCCAGTCCAACGAACAGATGTCTGTGGGCATTCACAGGAGAGACACTCAGCTCCAATTGGTGGACTCCATGAAGATGTTTGAAAAAGGTGGCATCTGGGCTGTGTTCTGAAGAGGCAGTGAGCATGGCCACAAGGAGGAGGTGCTTCTGTGCCATCATCTCTTGTGTGAGATGGGTCCCTCAGGCATGTGGCTCTTGCCCTTGGGCCAGTTTGGTTCAGTTAGGGCACACATAAATCTCTGGCAGGTTATGCTAGCCCTGAACTATTTGGCCAGTGTCCACCCAGCCTGTTAAAAATCTCAACGCAGAGATGGATGGATTTAGTTAAAATGTGGCAGTGCTGCATTGTTGGGACAGTAGAGAAGCAGGTATGCCAAGGAAGCTCAGCATCCATGTCTGCTCTGCAATGTTGAGGCGGCTGCTCAGACTTGCTGCTATGGGGGAGAGCTACTTGCTGGGTCTGGTCCTAGGCAGGCACCAAATCAGGTGGGTGAGAGTGAAACTCCCTCCTGAGGAGCAGCTGTTCATCTTGGAGGAAGAGAAGCAGTCAAGGCCCATGGTCACCACATGGTCATCATGTTCTTCATTGGCCTAGCTGAGAGGTCTCATTGACAGGACCAGCACTTTGAACTTCTAATGCTTGTGTTCCTGGTTAACACCATCAGCTAAACAGTATCAACCGTTTATTTGGATCCTTGCAGGTGGAGACTGTGGACCAGGGGTCTGTGCACAGCCTGGAAAGAAGGTCCATGCAGAGGTCCTGAGCAGGAAGGGCTATAGCTATGGGCGGGCCATCAGGAGCAAGCCCCCCAAGCAGTCAGATCCTGTGATAGGAGGTCCCATGAAGCAAGACCCTTCAAAGCAATTTCAGGGTCATAGGACGAGGGTCAGAGGCCGTGGTGCATTCTGCCCACTTGTTTAGCAAGACCCAGCAGGGGACAGACTTCCCCAGGGTTATCCACAGAACCACAACAAGGCCAACCCTACCCAGGAGGAGGCTGTCTTTAGCACACAGCTGTCTCCTGTGTCTGAGTTTGGGATTTGTTTGGGGTCCTGGAATTCAGTGCATTTATAGAACCGATTTTTGTTGAGCCATGATTATCTTTTGTTTTACACTCCAAAGTTAGGCACCAGATCTGTGTGTGTGAGTGTGTGTGTGTGTGTGTGTGTGTGTGTGCGCGCGTGCACAATTAAATTTCAAAGCATACATATGCTTCCCTCAAATCAGAGCCAGAGCCAAAGGACAATGGACATTTGGAGGCATGGAGTGTAGGGCCCATGTCACAGGGTGCAGGTCCACCTAAAGCAGAGGGTTGGCAGCCCATTTGTTCTCCTGCCTGGGAGACACAGCCCAGGAAGGAGGCAGAACCACGCCATGGTTGAAGCTCTTGCCCAGCTGTCTCCTGGACGCTCCTAGGCCCACAGCCAGAGAATATTTTCAGACTGGACATTTTTTGGCAGTCAAATTTTCACCAATAGGACCTATTTTCTTTATGCATCCAAATCCAAAATCTGAAATAAAGAATGTGCCTTTTAAAGAGAACACTTCTCGTTTTGCACTGCAAGAAGGAACCAGTGTTCTTCTGTGGGAAAGGAGGCTCTTTGTTTCATGGTATTTTTAGCCTCTGAGAACCATAAAATGTCAGCTTTGAAGGGCCCTCGTTCTAATCCAGTGGGTCTCCATCCTGGCTACACATTAGGTTCAACCTAACGAACTTTTTAAAAATACTGTCATCCATGACCCACCCCTCAATCCCTCACGATGGAACCCAGGCATCTGTATTTTCTAGAAACTTTGAGTGACTCTAAGGCCCATTCAAGGCTGAGGACCACAGTGAGCAAGTGGCAATCTGCAGCAGAGCATAGGCCAGGAAGGCCCGCCCATAGCTATAGCCCTTCCTGCTCAGGACCCCTGCATGGACCTTCTTTCCAGGCTGTGCACAGACCCCTGGTCTACAGTCTCCACCTGCAAGGATCCAAATAAACGGTTGATACTGTTTAGCTGATGGTGTTAACCAGGAACACAAGCATTAGAAGTTCAAAGTGCTGGTCCTGTCAATGAGACCTCTCAGCTAGGCCAAGGAAGAACAGAAGGGTGTAAACCTTCCCTCGGCAGGCCCAGGAGGGACCCTGGGAGAATGCAGGGGATGAGGCCCTGTACTGCCCAGGGCAGCAAAAACACAGCCTCAAGTTCCACTCAGGAACAGATTGGGCAGCAGGGATCAGAAGACTTAGATACACCCAGGGCAAAGCTCTGACCAGCACCCTGAGCCTGCAGCAGCTGGGACACTGGGAGGGGAGAGCTGTGCTCAGGGAAGGCTTCCTGGAGGAGGCAGCAGGGCGTGGGCATACTCACCTGATAGAATGAGGGAGAAGCCGCCTTTCCAATGGAAGGACCACCGTGGGAGTGGATAGCAGAAACGACGCATAGAAAGTGTTTGAGACCCTAGCAAGTAGCTCACCGCTCCTCTGACCGTGAATAACATAGCTACCTTTACTTGGCCACTTCCCCGGGTTACGCCCCAGGCTGGGCACCTTGAGTGTGTGCTCCTCTGGCAATTCTGAGGGTGCCTGATTTCAGTTACAGTCACACAAGCTCAGAGATTATGGTTTCTTTTTCAATCTTTGTCCCTCCAGCCCCCAGCATACAGCCTGGCACAAAACAGGTGTCCCATGTCATTTGTGGAACGACGTATGAGTTGATTAAGTCAGAAGACTAGTGTAGCATCTCCTCAGCACCCAGGATGTCCAAGGACAAGGTCAAGGGCATGGGAGTAACTTTAACCTTTTGCCACCTGTGGGGCTGCTTTTGAAAGGTTCTTTAGGATGAAATATCTTGAGCTGGCTCTGGCATACAGTAGGCACTCAATAAACACGGGCTGAGTGTCCAGAGCCTTGCACTGCAGGAGTGGTAACAGTGCACTGAATTGAGAGCCAAAGGACTGAGTTCAGGTGCCCAGCATGTGGCCATGAGCTGCTACTTAACCTATTGGAGGCCCCACCCTCCTCTTTAGACTGGGGGAATTAGGCCTGATTGACGGTTTGCCAGGAGGATTAAATGCAGGAACTTGTCAAGTGCCTGTCAGCCTCCAAGTCCTGCCCCCAGGGAGAAATTATGGTGATTATGGTCATCGTGGGGAGCTGAGCTTTATTCCCGTGCTGGTGCTGAGGGACACTATATACTGTGGGGCCGGCTGTGTGGCTGGGGGCGCCATGGGGTGTCAGCCACACCACTTCCTGGCTCCCGATGATTTATTCCGATCATCCTGCATATTTCATGTGCTGTTCCCCTCGCCAAATAAATAAATCAGGCTCTGCTTCTATGAGTAGCAGGAGCTGATTGGGGCATCTGTGGGGCTGGGGACTTCAAAAGGCCAGAGCAGAGATGCTAGAGCCCCAGCAGAGTGTGATAATGTGACATTTAGGAGCCTGGTGACCCAGGCAAGCAACAGCTACCTGCACAGTGTGATGACCCCCCCCCCCCGGACAGGAACCCTTGCAGAGAGAAGGAAATGACTTTTACAGCTTCCCTTCTACCTCCACAGTCAAAGGAACAGGCAGGAGTGTGACCCAGGGGATGCCCTGTCCCCTCTTCTGGTGTTCCTAAGGGACCAGAGGTGCATCTGCACTTCTGCAAAGAAATTCACTTAGAACAAACTGAAGAGGCAGCTTCCCTGGGTAGCCACTTGAAATTCCTTTGTAAGTTCTGGGCATTTTGCTGGCCAGGGTCTGAAGCACTTGGGGCCCACCTGCACATATGGGGGCCCTTCATGCTGGGCTGTCTGTAGCTTTGAGTTCAGGAGGCAAAGGACATAAAACTGTCACCTTATAGGGATCCCATTGAGGCAGCCCCTGCTGGGACGAGCATGGACTGTTGGGAAAGTCCAAAGTTTAAATATGGATCTTCCCCTTGTATCATCGGGGACCCGTGTGAAGCCTACACCTCCTGGACTGTAAGGTAGGAATAAGAGCAGCTATTCCTCACACGTCAGAGCTAAACAAGAAATGGGCACAAAGGAGTCCAAATCAGGCCAACTGACTTAGTCCATTTTCTTGTTGCTGTAACAAAGTTTCTGAGGCTAGGTACTTTTTATAAAGAGATACATCTAGCTTACAGTTCTGAAGGTTCAGGAGCATGGTGCCAAACTTCACCTTGGCTCTGAGTCTCATGCTGGGTAGAACCACAGGATGGGGGCTGTGTGAGGGTGGTGAGCGGTGACTGGGGAAGAGGAGTCAGGGTGGGTGTCCGAAGCCCTTTAGCAACTCATTCTCACAGGAACCAAACAGTGTCCCTTAGAGTTGCATGAATCCCAACGGAGGGTGGTGTCCTCCATGCCTCCCTACAGGCCCCATCTCTTAAAGTTTTCTTCACCTCAGCACTGCCACATGGGGGACCATGCTTCCCGCACAAGAACCTCTGGGGACACATTCACACTGTACCCTAAACATAGCACCACGGTAGGGGCTCTGTAATTACCCTCGGCCCTTCCTGTCTGCTCCCCATCTTTGTCAAAGCCTGCTCTACCCTGGGGTTCCACTGTCATTCCCTGTGTTCCTTCCTCTGACCCCCACCTTTCCCTGAATCTGCTTCACCTATAGTCACCAATCTCTGCCATTTACCAAAGTCACCAACCCCAGCTCAAGGGGTTTGTTGTGCCAGTCTCAGAGACTTGTCATTGCTGGCCACCTCCACTGTGAACTTGTCCCTTTTTTTGGCTTCTAAGATGCCCCTCTCTTCCAGCACCCTGCTCCTGGGGTCCTGGTCAGAACTTCCCAGTCTCCTTTGAGAGCAGCTTTGCTCTGCCCACACCAGAGGTCAGTGTTTCCCTGATGCCACTCTTGGCCCTCTTCTCCTGGGCTCACTCTCCCTGAGGTCTCATCCCTGCCCCCTGCCCCAGCTTCCATGCTGATGATGGCCTCAACTCTGCCCCCAGCCCACACCTCTGCCCTAGGCTCCAGACTCAGGACAGCTCCTCAGTGACCCACAAGCACCTCAGCTCAGCACACCCAAAACAGACTTGTTTTCTCCCCACTCCTTCTATCTGACCCCTTCCTGAGTTCCCCACTCATGGCATGGGACCTGAGCACTCGTCACCATCACCCCTGGAATCCTGGATGACTTGCCTGCCCACACTTCATCTCCTAGTTGATCATCGTATGTGTCTGTTTTACCTGGAAAAAAGAAACCTTTGTCAAATCCGATCCCCCTCTCCATTCCTCCTGCCTCCTTCCGGGTCAGTCCTCATCATCTTAACCTCAGCAATGACCAAATCCAGCAATGGGATAGTGAGGGGGAGGATCTAAGTCTGGTGCACCTGAGGAGGGTTTGAAAATGCACTGAATCAGTGCACAGGAGGATCCAGTGGCAGCGGGAAGCCATGCTCAGTGTGTTGCCGCAGAGCAACACGACCCCCAAAGATGCTCAGTTCATCCGAAGATGATTGTCAGGGCTCAGGTGTCCAGAGTGGGGCAGAGGGTTATCCCCTCTATCCCTGCTGACCAAGTCATACTCACCAGAAAGACAGTGACATCTTCCTTGGAGTGTGGCCCTAGGAAGGGCCTGGGTGGGGCAGGAAGTAGAAATGAAGTTCCGTAAGGAGGTGTAGGGGCTCTTGCCATGAGGATGATGGGCCTATGTCTTTGAGTCTCTAAGGTTGGTCCCCAGATAGAGGGAACAGTCTGTGTGGTCCCAGAGGGAAGAGCCAGTGGAGCAGGGGGAAGCTGCGGGGAGATGGTTCAAAGGTCAGAATGAACTTGATAAAAGCATAGAGTCCAGTTTTGGGGTGAGTGGGCTCTCCATCTTTGAGTTACACAGCAGAGGATGGACACCCAGTTGGGGAGATGGTGGGAAAGGAGGTCCCAACCTATCTGGGTTGGGGGCTTTGTGATTCCACCTGGAAGGAACGAAGCCTGCTGGAAAGTGCCAGGATGGGAGCCAGACATACACCCAGGATCCCCGTCTAATTGGCCACCGTCTCTCTCTCTCCAGACAGCAGGGAAGTGAAGGTGGGGGAGTACAACGCTGTGGCTGACACCCTGGAGATCATCAATGACACCATCAGGTTCCAAGGTAAGGCAGGGGCTTCTCAGAGGAGAAGGTGCTCAGTCACTCCCAAGGCTGGACATTGTCTGGGGACTGGGATAAACTGAGTCCTTGATTTCATGGGGTCAAGGTCACAGCCTCAAAACAGTTACTCCTTACAGAACACAGGGTCCCAATCACTCATGTTCATTTCAGAACCTGGAATGGGTTCCTGGAATTTTCACAGAGTGAGATATTTAAGCCATTGGGTGACCAGCAGTCATTCTTTTGAAAGGTGGTCCAGCTAAATTTAGCTATGTCTCCAACTCTGTGAAAGGTTTTGGTTGGATTGGCAATAAGCTCTTGCACTTGCTGCTCTTGCTAGAAGACCTTTCCCTCTCTTCTGCTAGAGGACTCCTCCTAGCCTTCTAGAATCAGGTCAAATGTCACTTCTGTGCAGCCTTCCTTGACCAGCCAGCTAACTCTTTGCTTCTGACTTTTGTCTCTGCCTCTCCTATGGCCACCATCACTTTGCCTTGAAATTGTGATTTGGACCATGATCCTCCTTCCAGATTCCTGATATCAGTCAGGTCTGGCACATGTTGAAGATTCAGTGACATCTGATTGAAAAAGTAATACATGATGGGGTCACATGGATGGATGGATGAATGGATAGATGGATGGATGGATGCATGAATGGATGGATAAATGAATGGATGAATGGATGGATGAGTGGGTGGGTGGGTGGGTGGATGGATGGATAGGATGGCTAGCTTTCTGTGCCTTCTTAAAACCAAGGCCACCAGAAAAGGTTCTTCCATGACCCTTTGGTTAGACTTGCCATGTCCCTACACGTCCACTGGATCTATGGAATTCAACTTTAAGGACATTGCAATGCTCCAGTCAGCCTCCAATGTGGCTCCTGAGTGTGGTCTCCACACTCAGCTGGGCCTTCTTATCCCACCTAAGGGAACCATCACTGAGCATATAACACATTACTTCATGGTGCCACAGAAAATTTTTGAAAAGTAGGTAGGCAAGTTCTCTCATCCCTGTTGTACAGATTGGGAAATGAACTTGTCACCTCAAGTTCATACAGGCTGTGAGAGGCAAGGCCTGTAACCGTGGCTCCTGATCCAGGGCTAGGCCTGTCTGCTCAGGGTTTACTGAATAAGGATTCTGGGTTTAGAAACTGAAGGAAATATTCAAGTACAAAATAAAATCATGAGACATAACTAGAAGAAAAACCAATGGCAGTGGGTGGAGGGGGAGCCAGGGCAATTGCTAAAGAACGGTCAGGGTACCCGCCCATCACCGATGATGCTCAGGCCCTGCCAGGCCAGGCCCACTGCCTGCTTCTCAGTCCTTCTCCGCTGCCCAGAGACTGAACACTAGTGTTTGAATCCAGAGCCACGTCAGGATGCCTCCAGAGTCAGGACCCACCTCTCCTGCCCGTATCTCTGCTCAGTTCAGCTCCAGCCTCCCTCACCCAACTCCCTGCACCAGCCCCTGCCATCTTCCATCACCATTGTGGCTGCTCAAGTCCCATCTGCCCTCAGCAGCCAGAGGGGCCTTGTTGTCACTGAACTGAGGATGCTTCACTTCTGCTCAGAGCCCTGCATGGTCCCCAGTGCTCATTCACAGAGAGGGGGTCTTGCTGTGTGCTGTGTCCCCAAGGCCTTCATTTAGGGGCCACCCCACAATTCTCTGTCTCTCAAATCTCCATAGTCACCCTACTTACAGTTCCTCAGATGTTGTGACACCCCTGTGCCTCTGCCCACTGTGCTCTGTCTTCCTGGTGACCCCAAAGACTTACTCATCTCCCAGGACTCCGCTCCCCCTAGTCTCCTCTCTGGAGCCTCTTGGCTCCATTAGGGGACACTGCACTGCCTGTTTCATGCTGCGGCTGTCCTGTGCCTCATGTCCTCACCCCGCCAGGACCCCATGGCACAGTGGGTAGAGCACAGGCTTCAGAGTTAGGCAGACGCAGGCCCCACTTCTGCCAGCTTTATCACTTACTAGCTATAAAATGCACTCAACACCTAGAAAACTGCTGCCCCTCTCTAAGATGGGAATGGCTGACAGGTAGAAGGTGGCTGTCAATCATGATGAATGAACAAATGGCGGCGAATGGAAAACTAAGGAGTGAATGAACGGGATGGGAAGCAAGAAAGAAAACTCAGGGTCGTCGCTCCCACTAATGCATCTGGTCCACCCTTACCATTTGGCTCCCATACCATCTTCATGGAGATATATCTTGTGGAGGCACCATTTTGGAAAGAGGGAAGGTTGGAATAAAAAGGAGAAGTTGGTGTTAATTTTCTGAAGTTGTTTCTAAACATTAGGGCCCAAACTCACTAGTGGCCATATCACCTTCTACCCAAAACTCAGTGTCCCAAGAGGAAATTATTTCTGATCCCCAGAACTTCTCTTGATTTTGGGAGCCAGAAGGGCCTGAGCCAGCTTCTTGCAGTCTCAGTGTGTGGGGCCAGGGTGATGCAGAGTAGGGAAGAAGTTTCCAGATGTTAAACTCTCACTTCTAGAAGTAATAAAGGATATTGCCTCTACCTTGTGTTTGCTTTTGCCCTGACTTTCAGCCCTTGAAGCCCTCATTTTATAAATGTCACTTTGTATGAGTCACTTAAGGCTTCACCTGAACACACCAGCAGGTTCCCAGCTGTTTTCAAACCTGGCAACTTCCCTAGATTTCTTAGACAGCTCCAACTCTTTTTTTATCCATTGAATGTTTCTAAACGCATTTGAACCTGTGAGCCAAAGTTTTTAAACACAGATGTTAGGGGGAGTTATCCACCCCTGCCACCATTCTGGTGCCCATCCTGGTTTGTCTCCTGGGGAACAGAGGCATAAATGAAGCCAGTGTCCATGACACTCCCAGGGAGGTCATTGTGACCCCTAATGGAGCTCCCGGGATTCCCAGCTTTAGCCATTCCCCTGCATCCAACATCCCTGTATCCCCACTGGAGGGAAAAGTCCTGAAGTTTCACAATTCCACAGCAGAAACCTGACCTGAAATAGTACCTAAGAAAGAAAGGGCTTTTCAGGAAGCTGAGGGAGTCCCTGCATCCCTCATCTCAAACCAGCCTGCACCTGGTAAAACTAAAACAGGGCAATTTTGCAACCATGCAGAGAGATGTGTTTTCTCTGAGACCCTCAGGGCCCCTGAGGTTTCTGGCTCCCTTGATGAATGAGCAGGGCAGCTCTGCAGTCACATCGAGAAATGGAACCCCACAGTTTCAGTCCAGTCCTAGATCGGCAGGAAAGGAAGGTAGCTTCTGCCCCCCACAGTTAGCAAGTCTTATGGAAACAGCAAACCAAAGAACTTGTATAATATAATGACCTTGAGGCAGAAAATCTGCAGCCAGAGCACATCTGTGTCACCACGGAATTGACAGGCGGGAGGTCTGCCCTGTTGAGGGGTGATCATTTATCATGTGTGGGTAGGAGCAGAGTCCTTGAGGCCACAGCCAAGATCCTCACCCCAATGGCACCCAGTGGTACCTGCTCACATCACTGAGCCCTGAGCCTTCCAAGTGTATGTTACCTTTGGGGATGAATGGTGATCGTTTTCAACAGCGTAATTAGACCAAATCAAATTCTAGTCTTCTAATGGCTATTAAATGCATCGCAAACCCCTGATTGATTCTATTTAGAGAAAGAAATAAGTCCTGGCTCAGGCTCCCTGCTGGGCTGACTGGCCAGCCACCGATCCAGCTCACTCAGGAGATAGATGTGCCATGGATACATTTGTGGTGCAAGAGTCTGGCCAATGTCACAGACACCTACATGAGGATGTCCCTGGGGAGTGACTTTGCACTGGGCTCCACTGATGTCTTCCCCTTGACATTATAGGATCCGAACCACCCAAGGACAAGACCATCATCCTGGAGCAGCTCCGGAAGATCTCCCTGCCTCTCTACAGCATCCTCTCGGCCCTCACCATCCTCGGCATGATCATGGCCAGTGCTTTTCTCTTCTTCAACATCAAGAATCGGAATCAAAAGTAAGCTGCTAGGCCCTCTTCCAGGATAACACCATCTGGGTTGTCAACTTCATGGTCCAAGTTAGGATCTTCACATGACAGATTCTCAAGGGGCACAAAAGTTCTTAGGTAGAGTTTCCTGAAGTGTGTAACTCAGTCACCAGGATGATTTAGGTACGTGCACATGCACACACACACACACACACACACACACACACACACACACAGGCAGGGCTACTGGTTACACAGGAGTCCTTGGTCAACTGAGTTTGGAGAAGACCAGGTTAAATAAAATAGAAGACTCCAAGTCCACAGACCTTCTCAGCTCTTTGGATATACTTAGCATGCTATATGATCTGAGAGTAGAAATCCAGAAGACAGAATTCCCCAGCTTCTCTTCCCCCTCCCAGATATCTTTGGAAATCACTGATGGAGGGGGGACTCCAGTTGGAACATGTGACAATGCAGAAACCCCGTTCTTACATCATCTCACTTGACCCTCCTGATGTTTCCTATGTTACAAATAAGAACCCCCAACCTCCATGACAGGAGACTGCTGTCCACATGTGCGAGGACCTATCCCCTGGGTTTTTTGTTTTGGTTGCTTTTCCCAAACATATGCCCTAACTCTCCCAAGGACAGAGCTTCATTCTGAATTATTCTGGTCAGTCGTGGGTCAAACAGGCCCCACTCCAGGTGCTGGTGTTGACCACGCACAGCCAGCTTCTTTGGTTTCCATGGTGAATCCCTGCAGGCAGCTCCTGCTTTGTTGTGGGAGAGCCTAGCAGGGCTCAGAGCTTGGTTATTTGGGGGGCAGCCTCAGTGCCTGATGCAGCACCTCATATCTGACACCATGCCCAGAAGCCATGTTGTGTCACCTCACAGGCTACCAGGAACAACATGAATTCCAAGGAAAACTGTTTAGCTTCTCTTCCTACTTGCAAGGGAGGTATTTGAAGCCCCAGGCTCTTGTGGGGGGTTTTATATTTTTGGTGTTTGGGATTTGTTTTTTTAAGCAATTGCTTAGATCTAACCCATTTCCTGAAGAACAAATTAGAGTTTTATTCACCTGTTGTTTTATTAACCACAATAACAGGTATATTGCTGCAAAAAGATTGAACCAACTTTTTCTACTTGGTACAACCCTTAAATGGTAGCTGTACCTCCAAGCTGAACACAAAGTTGGCTCCCAGTTAGTGTCAAGCGCCTCCCTACCCGCCTCAAGAATTCCCATCAGAACAGCAAGCTGCCCCAGCATAAGCTCAAGCTCTTTTAATTCCTTAACTACCCTCTCATGGTCTCCTAGGGTACATTGCCATTCTCTTTTAAATAGGCAAAACCAACTGCATTTTTTAGCTGGATTTGCTATTGAAAAATCTGCAGAGATAAGAAATAAATAGCAATATGATTCCCAATCCCTCTCACTTCTACTTTCCTAAATGCCGCCCATCCTGTAGGGGCCACCTTCTCCTGGAAGTCTGCTAACTTCTGCCCTCCCCAGTCTGCTCTGCTAATGAGAATGAAGGCCCTTTTCAGCCTCGGGTTTATGAAAGGACCCCCAGGGGCTCAGTGCCAGCTTAATGCCCTGGGGACCCTAGACAGCATGGTCAACCAGTATGTTTCACAGGCCAGGAAACTCAGTCGGGTTAAGGGACTTATCTAGATGTGCCTCTAGAGGGAGGCAGGTCCAAGCTCTGGTCCACAGAATTTCCAACTTGAAGCTTTGTATGTAGTCCATACACACAGAAAAGCAGCAAGCTTTTTATTTTCCTATTGCTTTGACATGTTGCATGTTTAAAATGTGAAGGATGAATAGAACTGCAGAATGTAAAGAAAAATACTCAGGGAACAACTGACTATAATTACAATCTGCCAAAGAGTCCCTGAACATAGTGGGGCCAGAAAACTTCAAACTTTCTGAGCTGATTGTGCTGGAGAGCCAGGTACCTCCAAGGGTAACTCCAGCCCCTGGACAGCCTCATTTCGTCCTGGCTTGCTGGGCACCTGGGAACTACCACAGAACTCCTCACAGAAGTGGAAAAGAAGCATTGGAGAGTTTGGGGGTATAAAGAATGTTCCCAACTGTAGGCTGGTGAAGATATGGGTAGGGGTAGGGGATGAGGACTCTATCATCCACCTCCTAGGGCAGGGACAGTGATTGGGAGAACTGTTTCTACCACATACGTGGCCCTTAGTGTGAGCTTCCTGAGTGCTCAGAGGCAGCCATTGCTGATAACTCACTGGATACCTGATGACAGGGTTCCTAAGCAACTCCAAATACTCACCCACAGACCTCCCTGATGTCTGCGCTCAGCAGAATCCCTCCTCACTGTGGAAGGTCACTCCAATGTAGAATTCCCTAGATTGGCATGTTTCCCAGCCCAGGCCAAAAGAACCTGTTGACTTAGCACCATGGAGTAAAATTGAAAATTAACAAATGAAGAAGTTGAGGCAACAGATCAAGTTCACCGGTTTCTAGGGGAGAGATGAGTGAACTTGATAAAGGAAGCAGGAAAATCAACAATTAGAAATGCATAGTCATCTGGGTCCTTGAATGAAGGGCAGTATCCCCTAGTCAGTGAGGATCAGGAAGTGAGGGAAACAGGGCTTCCATCTTTCTCCCCCCATCTGTCCTTGGCCGCCACGCATACCTGGAGGCACCTGGGAAGTGTGTTGAAGGACTGACCAGATTAGCCCCTCTGTAAATGTGCCACCTTTCTTCTTCTCAGGCTGATCAAGATGTCAAGTCCCTACATGAACAATCTGATCATCCTCGGAGGAATGCTTTCCTACGCCTCCATTTTTCTCTTTGGTCTTGATGGATCCTTTGTCTCGGAAAAGACCTTCGAAACCCTCTGCACTGTAAGTCATGGGCATATGACATAAGGGTCTCTTGGTGACCCCAGCCACCCCACACAGATGCCAACCTAGAAATGCATGAAAATACACAGATAAGCAGGAAATGACCCACCTAGCAGTCTGCAACCCGACAGGGGAGTATGAGATCACTTTCAGACCAGAAGGAGCATGAGCTGCCTGGAAAGTAAGGTGATGGGATACCCCAGAAAAGGGAGGAAAGAGAATTACCAGAAACTTCTCAGCATCGAGTCAGGGTCAGGGTCATTGAGGAAACCTCTGGTTACATGGGTGACCTTCACAGAATGTGACAAAAGATGTTTGTGTGGCTGACCTTGCTTCACTCAGAAAAGCTGTAGCAGGGTTTTCTACTTCAGTGTTATTTCCCAACTTTCTTTTTCATTATTGCTCCCATCAGGAGCCTTTGGAAACATGTTTTCCTAATCATCTCTCCCACGAAATTGTAATACCAGAAATGCCTGTGTCTGTGTGTGTACTGTATGTACATACACATAAAAGATTGGTGTTCTCCACATAAAAGAACCAGTGTTGACTCCCCAGGGGGCTGTATCATCCCCATTGAGGATGCATGTATTTAAAGAAGCCCAACACAATATGATTTATTTACCATATTTTAGAAAAATCATCTTGAAAAGTAATTAACATTTATTTTTTTAATATCCAAAGAAATGCCCTTTAGTTATTATGTTTTTTTTTTAAGTTATGCCTTTGCAATTGTGTGAAACTAAGTCAGTCTTGGCTGAAAGTTAACAGTATGGGAACCAATTGTAATTTATTTCTGGACTTGGACAATAGTGACCTCTCAAAACTTGTGAGCCATTTGGGTCTCTTTATTGACCTAACTGCAGCAATTCACTCAGTTCTCCACCTGGAAGATCAGAGCTACAGGGGCTAGCAAAACATCTTTGTGGACCAGATTAATGCAAAAGCTGCTCTCTGTGGTTGCTGTTTCTCTTGAGCTATTGGGAGCAGAGGAGGCCCATTTTTGCACAGCCGTCTCTTTAGGTCTCATTTATTGCTCTGAAGTTTCAAGTTGCCCACTGCCAGACAGTGATGGGTGAAAGCCTAGCAAGGAGGGATACGTGAGTGAAGGGCCCTTAAAACATGTGGCAGGCCACTTTCCAGGAACAGCTAGTTCCTGTGCTCTGAGACAGCATGAGGAAACCAGGGAGGCCCCCGGGATCCTGTGTTCTAGGTGATGATGCCCCCTAATTCCTGCAGATGGTTAAATCAGACTGCCCCACAGCATCAAGAAATTGGTGTTGCCAGTAATTTTAGCGTGAATCATCCAGCCAGAGAGATGTCTACAGATACACTCACCTTATTCTAAAGGTTCCACTGAGAAGTATAAGGTCATTTCCCAGTCACCACAAGAGGCAGTGAGGCCGGGTGTGCTCAGGCACCCTCCACTCTGGGGGTACACCTGGAGGAAGGTTAACCCCTAGAGCTCCAGGGCTCCGTAGGTCCTGCTTCTCACCCAGGGTTTTTGTTCCAAGTTCAGCAGTGCCCCTCCTGCTTCCTTCTGCCCTCCTGGGAGGTCAGGACAGGATTACAAGAGACAAACATTCCTTGTGCACCTGGCTTCAGAGTGCCTGGGGTCAGATTCCAAAGACACCAAGCCCCTCAGAGGTCCTTATAGGTATGGATTAGCAGGGTTCTTCCTGACACTGCAAGACCCTCTGGCGCTGGAATGACTGCTGTGTGGAGGGGGTGTTGGCATCAGGGGAGGCGAGAAGCCCATTAAGTCCCCAAAATTGCTGCATCAGCAAGACTTTTATGCATGATGAGGCCCTGCCCTTTCATGACATTATCATTGTCTGTGCTCAGCTTTCCTGGGCAGTGTGGAGCTGTGTGCGGGGCCGTCCTGAGGCTCCCTACCAAGCTCAATGAGAAGGAGTATGAGGATTCCCTCTTCCATCTCCAAAGTGCTTTGAGCCCCCCACAAATTCAAGGACGTCATGATGATGACAATCATGAAAATGGCACCAGGGCTAGTCTGGTGATACCAAGGCAGACACAGAAAGCTCCCCACCCAGAGAGTGTCCTCTCCCAAGAGAAAAGCCACCGGGTCACTTTTGTTTTGGCCAAAGCCTGTTCTGGCTCAGGTGCTTTCTCAAGTTTGACCTGAATTCTACAAACGCTTCAAGAAAGGGACATCCCCCACACCCGCCGTTTTTCTTTTAATGAAGCCTGACATTCTATTCCAGGAGCTGCACTCATTTGTGTGAGAGGAAGCTTGTCCTGGGAAGCCTGGGAGGGCGTATGAATAAATCATAAAGCACTTCACAAATCGGCATTAGCGGGCACGAGGCTCGGGAGGAGGCGGGGGCTGCTTCTCACACCCCTGGGAATTCACAGTTGGCAGTCGGGTCCTTTCAGGGCTGTTGCAAAGGGAACCCGCATTCATGACTTGGAGAAAGGCTTAGAGGAACTCCTCTGGGTGAAACTGGGTCAGCAAAATGTGTGCATCATTGGGACTGGGGTCACTTACTGGATCATTCTCTGGAGGAGGGACTGGAAGCTCTTGGATTTAGAACATGCATACAGTCCCCAGTGGGTACCTGAGGGCCACATGAGTTGTACTCTAACACTTGCAGGGGATCAGTCCTTTATTCCATGAGGTTTCTTAAGTTCTCTTCTCCTGGACCTAGAAGGCTGCCTCCCACCCCCGGGCCTTGTCCCTAGCAAACCCTGGGATAGGTGGGCAACAATGGATCCCCAAACAATGACCTCAGTTTTGTCACCTGTAAGATGAGTATAATAATACTCTCTGTTAGATGCGACATGGGTTAAATGAGACGGTTCAGACAGCTGCCTGGTATGCAGCACAGGGTGAGTGGGAGGGGCAGGTGGAGGGAGGGGCAAGGTGAGTCACCTTGTCTGGGTTCTGTGAGAAATCTTCAAAGCCAAGGGGCAAGATAGACCTCAAAGTCAGCCTCAGGTGTGAGGTAGAATGTTACCTGCTGTCTTATAAACACCCTTTTTCTATTCTTTTAGTTTTTAATATAAAAATAAAACACAATAATAAACCACACACACCACCTCCGGAAGAAGCCCATGACAGTCACAGATTGGACCTCTCTCGGGGCTGGCTGTGTCTCTGCTCCATAGGGCCATTCTAACCTGCAAGGGGTGGGCGCAAGTGTGAGCACCTGTGTATGTACACACGCACAATTCTACTGCTAGGGAAGAGCTATACTTAGCTCCCATCCCCCACTCTCTGACCCTTTCTGGAATCTTCCCAGCCTGTCAGTGCCGGTTTCAGCAAGTCTTGCAAACAGCTCCAGCTACATGGTGCTGTCTCCCTGGACACTGTGTCAGTAGTGGAATCACCATAGCAACGTGGCCCCTGTGGGCACAGAGCTGCCTAGGAGGCTGGTGCTGGGTGTGGGCCAGAGCCCTAGTGCCAAGGGAAGGGAGTGCCTGCTCTCTCTGACAAGTTGGCCTGGCTCAGGAAGTCCAGCCCCTGCCAACCAGGAAAGGGAGCCAGGTGAGAAGAGAAATGCATAGGCATGGTAGGCACAGACAGAACCCCAGTTCCAGGGTGCAGGGTAGGCGGGGGCTCTGCAGAGGGGCTGAGGAGGTGTGGCCGGCCTGCAGTACCAATGTGGGTCTGCAGCACCCTCCCGGCTCAGGAGATCCTGGGGTGCAGTAGTCAGCAGCTTCACTACCTCCCCGGCCCAAGCCCTCGCGGAGCTCAGTACTGTGCACCCTGCTTCCCCAACGGTCTGCTTTCTGCTGCTGGGTGCAGCCGCTCCTTCCAGAGCCCACAGCCACCTGACCAGGAAGGTAGGAGTCACTGTCCCCCACCTCATAGGAAAGTCAAAAACCTGCCCTGCATTGCTAGGTGGCAGGACAGAGACTCCCTGTTGGACTACAAAGATGCCTGCTCTGCTCCTTTTTTTTTTTTTAAGAAATGCTTTGATTTTTGTTAGCTAGCTTATACCAGGAAAAACAGGTCAACTAATTTCTTAGGGATCTAGTCAATTTTTATCCCAACCAAGATCTTTGTCCATTTGGATCTTTAAAAATCAAGATATAATTCATAGACTGTAACATTCACCCTTTAAAGGTGTACTTTTCATTGATGTTAGTGTATAAATTCATTTTTGATGTATCCTCAGGATATATGAGAGTATCTAACACAAGAGAGAGGCTCTGGTATCAGACTGTTTGTGTTCAATTCCCAAATACACTGCTTCCCAGCTTTGTAAATTCAAGTTATTAATATCTCTGAACCTTAGGGATTATTTACTCTTCTCCAAAATATGGATAATACTATGCTTATAAGGATTTAATGAGATCGTGTATGTGAAGGACCTAATGCATGCCACATTGCAAGATTCAGTACGTTAGCTATTATCATTATGAATGAATGAATGAAAGGGGGGACTCTGTCAGGGTAACTGTGTTCACCTCTGGACACTGCTAAGAGAGACATTGATAAAGTGGGCTGAAGAAGAGCCTAGAAACTGGGGTTGGTGCTGGTCAATTTGGTGTAGGTATATCCATGACCACTTCTGGCCTTGTGTGATTTTGCTGTACCAGAACTGGATTGGGGACAAGCCAGGATGGTGTGTGCCCCTGACATATAAATATACACTTATTTATATGTATAGTATCACAAATATATCGTTCAATGAATTCCCACAAACTGAACTCAACTGTGAATCCAGGATCCGTAATAAGAAATGACATGAACTGTATCCCAGGAGCCCTTTCTGTCCCCTTCCACTTACTATCTGCTCTAAAGAGAACTACCATCTTGACTATCCCCTTCGTGGCCAG
Organism: Urocitellus parryii; assembly: GCF_045843805.1. Lineage (NCBI taxonomy): Eukaryota > Metazoa > Chordata > Mammalia > Rodentia > Sciuridae > Urocitellus > Urocitellus parryii. The sequence continues at coordinate 178,509,636 of NC_135534.1, read as the reverse complement.
TGCAGCTCAGCGTAGGTGTGGATCACCTGGCGTCTTGATGAAATGCGGATCTGTGTTGGAACATCTGGGATGGCCTGTGATTCTGTACTGTGATGCTCCCAAGAGCTAGCGCTGCAGCATCCCCAGCCTACACCTGGAGTAGCAAGGGGAAGATCAGCTCTGGCTGCTTCATTTTGTGTTTGGGTCTTAGAGACTAAGCATGTGGAAGAAACGGAAGCACCAGAGACCTGGTCCCCTGAGGACTAGTGTGGGAAGACCAGGGCTCCTGGGCTGGATGACACTGGTGTGTGGGCTCCACCGCCCAACCTTGGAAAACCAGGGTCCCATCACAGCTGGCAGGGCTGGGCTCAGGTCCTGCCACATGATTTCAGAGTCTTCACCCTCCTGGTAAAGGGAGTCTGCATTCAGGATGGGCATAGCTGGGCAGAGATGGAGTCAAGGGGGTTCAGCTACTGGGTTGGGGAGCAAAACATGCCCTCTTCCTGACCTCCAGAGATGCCTATCTTTTCTAACTCTAAAAGGGTACAGACTGCCAAGGAACACCTACTGGCGCTCAGCAAATCCAAGTCCAGAAGGAATTAGTCACATGTTTTTAGTTAAAAAGCCACAACTCTGTCATATTACTTTCTTTCTTTCCTTTTAAGTAGTTGGTAGTAAAGCGATATAATAAGTGCTTTGGGGACTGTTGGCCTGTGATCCCATGTCCTCACGTAAGGTGTTTTTGAGTTCAGAAAGGTGGCCAGCAGGCTGGGCCAGGGGATGCCCACAGGGCTTGGGGTGGCCTCACCTGGCAGGTTCAGAATAGCTGAGGGAGGCAGCCCCAGGCACTGGAGCTAACAGGGCCTATGTTTCAGTCAGCTGTTTTGTTGCTGTGATTGAAGGATCTGACCAGAACAACTGTTGAGGAGGAAAAGTTTATTTGAGGGTTCACGGTTTCAGAGTCTTAGTCCATAGGAGGCCAGCTCCCTTTCTCGGAGCTTGAGGTGAGGCAGGACATCACAGCGGAAGTATGGCAGAGGGAAGCAGCTCACATGATAATCAGAAAGCAGAGAGAGATGTCACTCCCTAGATACAAACATATACCCCAACGCCACGCCCCAATTCCCACCTCCTCCAGCCACACTTCAGTTACCTCTCAGTTAATTCCTATCAGGATTAAATCACTGACTGGGTTCTGACCCTTACAAACCACTTATTTCCTTCTCTGAACTTTCTTGCATTGTCTCACACGTGAGCTCTGGGGGACACCTCATATCCAAACCTTAACAGCCTACCTGGGCCTACTGGGTCTGGGGCTGGGTTCAGACCCTCTCTTGCTGGGGTGACCTCCATACCCCTATTCTGTTTGTCTCTAGCCATTGAGGTCCTTCTAAGGGAGGGGACTAAGGACCAAGGACCCTAAACTCTCCAGCTGATGGACAGGTGAGGCCCTCCCTTCCTACAGTCCCATGTGGGCCACTCCAAACCCCACCCTCATGGGTTCTCTTGTTCTCACCATTCATTCCTTGGTTCATTCATTCACTCATTCATTCATTCGTTCATTCATCTGATAACATTTTCCAGGCACCCACCACATGTCAAGCTCCACAGGCACAGAGCTAATCACACCATTGCTGCCCTCAGGGGGCTGGCAGTGTAAACCAAAAGGCAAAAGTCAGCAAGTCACCCCCATTCACAGTGACCTACACCCTGGGGTTAGGGGAAAGGGTGATGGCCAGAAGTGGAGGGGCAAGTCTTAATATATGCTCCCTGCCCCCCACAAGTAAGCTCTGGTTATTTGTGCACATCCTGAAAAGCTGCCTCTTACTTGCCCACAAATTCCACAGCACATGCAGCCCCTGTGGCATGGCTGCCCAGATTTTCCTCTGTGGTCCTGGCCCCTGCTTGTCCACATCTTCTATCCACAGAGCTGCCTGCAGGCACACAGCAGCCACTCCCCAGCACACACCCACGCCCCCTCCTGCCACTGCCTATCTTGAGAATGTTGTACTTTCAGAAAGCTGCCCAGCTTCCAATCCCGAGGCACCTGCTGGGAGGAGGTGGGGATGGGGGAAAGAAAAGCCTCTTCCCTCCCTCGGTGTTGTTCTGTCACCTGAGCCAAGTACAGTTGTGCAATTTGTGTTCTACATAGGGATATTGGTCTCGGGGGGGGGGGGGGGCTGAATTTCAGTCTGGGATTTATCTGCTCTGAGTCAAGTTCTTCTGATGCAAGGGCCTTGAGGAGAGGAATCTTTCAAAAGGACCAGAGTGTGCGTCTCAGAAATCCCTCCTACCAGATGAGGCACTCGTCCTCTGATTTGCCCCAAGGTTCCTAAGGTGCCCTGCTCGTCCTGGCTTGAGTCCCAATGTGTTCCTGCTTGTGCCTGGAGTCTCTTGCAGCCCCCTGAAAAAGGTGTGCTGTACTCTAAACTCTAGAGGAGATTTTCCACGCAGATTTTACCAAAAGAGCCCTGAAAGGTGGGGTCTTCTGGCGTGCTTCTGGGGGGGGCCTTCTTCAAAGACCTCTCACCTTGCATCTCACTGCCACCAGCCCCAGGGAGACGAGGCAGGCCCTGGAGACCTGACCCTCAGCACTGGCTCTCCCACCAGGATCTGCCAGGGGTCTGGGTTGCTTCTGGATAGTCGGGGGCTTCTTTTCCCTGCCTCTCGCTGTTGCCTGCCTGGAGTGAGGCTCAGAAGGCAATAAAATTATCCTAGAATCCTTGTGAACAGTGGAAAAGCAGCTTGTCCTAAGTGTCCAAACAGCCTCCTCTATCTGACTTCCAGCCCAAGGCCAAGTGCATCTATGGTGACGTGGAGGCTCAGTGTCCCACAACCCCCATCATCTGTCAGAAGGCCTGAGAGCACAGGCTGTGTGTCCATTTCCCTGCTGATCCCCCAAAGAGCAGTGAAGACCTTTCACTCTGCCTTCATGGCATCAATTGAGCGGTAGCTGAACAAAACTGTTCCAGGCATAGATTTTTCTTTTCCTTTGGAGATTTGCTCTCATTTCTTTTTTCTTTTTCATAGCTGAGATGGATGGACATTGCCTGCCTGAATTTCCTTTTCCCCCATGAATGTGTATGTCTAAGGCAATTGACAGGGTTCTGAGTGCTCTGTGGCCAAAGGAAGAGAAAGACATTAACTCTCAAGAGTGAATGTGCTCAAGACTTTGTAGAGACAGTGAAGTCACTATTCATCTGGTGGTGATGACTCAGTAGAGATTTGTTCTGGAGGGGAACAATTGGAAATCAGAATCATTATAGCCCCTCAGAACTTTCTAGTTCATTTAACATCACGTGATTATAGAGAAAGAAGGTATACCTGGAACATCATCAAATAAACCTCCCTCACTGCAGGAAATGCCCCTACAGCATCCTGACAGAGTGTCCTCCAAGCTTAGCTCACTATCTACAAGATCACATATCAAATTTCAGTGGAAGGGGCCACTGAGGCCACATACTCAGCCTCTTTTGCTATCAGTGCCAGTCTTTCTGTGGTTGTCCTTTCATGGGCTTGTTCAAGCCCTGCTTCTTAGTGGCTCCATCTTATGGGAGAGGCAGGCAGGTGGTAGACAGATGTCACAGCAGAAATGTGCATAAAGGTGGACATTGTGGGGAATGGGCAGCCATGACCTCCCTGTGAGGTCTGAGAGGGCTTCTCAGAGGCAGTGGCCTATGAATTTGGATTTCAGAGGACAAATAAAGAATATGTGAAATAGAATGCAGGAAGAATAGTACCAGGGACAGAGGAAATAGCTTCTGCCAGGACTGGCAGCCTGAGAAGACACAGGATGCAGCAGGGGATAGAAGGGAGGGCTACATTGACCCAGGACACAATGTGAGATGGAGTGTCGGGCATGGCCCTGGCACAAGACAGAACCCCTTGTCACTGGGAGAGACTCCCATGATGGGAAAAACTAGAGATGTGCAGGTGGGGTTAAAGGAGCAACCTGGGGATACTGAGGTACCCAGAGGCAGCCCTCACCACCCGGCAGCCCTCCCCAGGAAATGCCCTCCCTAGTCCCCTGTAAGAATGATGAGAGTCTTCCTGGCCCAGAAAGAGCCAGTGCTAGGTGAAAAGACCCAGCTACTTCCAGAGACACAGCACAGAGACAAATGGTGGGGGAAACACAGCCTCCTGGCACCCCCAGCCTCCTGACCATCCTTCCAAACCCTGCCAAAGCCCCACGGGCAGCACCAGGACCCACCTGTCAGAGATCAAGGGGAAGGGAGAGACATGGGAGGGCAGGCAGAGGAGATGGCTTGCAGATGGACTAGGAGAGTCAGGGGAGGTAGGGACAAGATGGGTGACTCCCAGGTCCCTAACTTGGGGGACAGGCAGATGGTGACACAATTCCCCAAGTCAGGGAGAAACAGAATCTCAGGGGGAGACTGATGAGCTGAGCTTTGGCTGCGGAGTGTGAAGGTTTTATGGGGTCACCTAAGTGTCACCTGGGCCTCCAGTGACAAGAATATGTGCAGGGTTGGAGCTCAGAGTGGGGATGATAACCTAGAGGAGCACTTAAATGGGCCAAGAGGAGCCAGTCCTGGCACCCTCTCCATCTCACAGACATGGGAGGAGCAGAGAAGAGAAATAACACCTCCCTTCAGCAGAGGGTAGCCCAGAGAGCCAGCGGGGTAGGCAGCCCTGCTGGTGGGTCCCACTGTCCTGCTCCCACCCCGCTTTCCTCTACTGTTAGTTCATCGATTTCTTAAAAGTTGCCTCCAGGTGTGAGGTGAGGCCAGGGCTGACGTGGACCCTGGCTTAGCATGTGCTTCTGGTGGTCACATCCAGGAACCTCCACAACCAAAGGACATCGTGGTTAGTCACTACATTTTTCCATACAGAGAGAGTGTGGGTGGGGGACACCCAGGTTCAGGGATTCCTGGTGCTCCCAGGACTCAGCATCCACCTGCGCTCACAGCTATGATCGATGACACAAGCAAAATCAGAGAGGGGGGAAAAAGGCATCGAGCAAATACTAGGGAGGACCAGGTGCTAGCTTGCAAGAGGAAGTCACACGGGACACACGGATTTGCTCCAGGAATGAATAGAGACAACGCGCAGGAAATGCTGTCTCCCAGGGAAGCTCATCAGAGCCGTGTCTGGGAGTTTTATTAGGGGACCATGTACCTGCCTGCCTACTATGCCCCAAATTCCAGACTCCCCGAAGGAATGCAGGTGTTCAACATAAACTATATTCTGTGCACAAAGAATTTTGGCACAGTAAACCATGTTTGTCATTGAGGGGATGGTGGGAACCCACCCCAAATCCAAATTCTCAGACACCAGTCAATAGCTCGCCTCATGGTCAGGCGGGGGCTGTGAGCTCTTCTGGCCAGGCAGCTTCAGGCAATCCTGTCTTTCCCTTCCTGGCACCATACTGCCATTTCCAGATGCCAGATTAAGTTTATATTATCGACTTTTAACTCACTTAATTTATCTCATTGAATCTTAATGAAGTTAACCCTCACAAAATAGGCAAGTGGCCTGAAAATAATTGCTTTAAGGAAAACCTTGGTCAAGGGAGATATTAATAACACTCAGCACATTTGTGTGACACATGGCCTTGAAAGAAGAGACCTGTGTCAGCCCCACTATGATGTAAACTAATGGCATTATTTCCTTTTTCCATCCTTTATGAAATGTCCATGCTCTGCCTGTGTTGGTGTTTCAGATGGACTTTCTAATACGAGGACATGACCAAAAACACTTGTGGACCAGTGGTCTTAAGTTGTGTCTGCGTATTAGCTTTGAAAATGTGTCGCGGTCCTCAGGAGAGTACCTTGTGGCTGTTCAGCTGCCCCACCTCATGTGCCCTTGCCCTTGGGCAGCAGGATCAGGGTGTAGATGAGCCTGACGTGGGTTAAGCAGACTGGACCTGGGAGGATGCAGGACAGTGGGCTGCTCCTGATCAAGGGGAGGAGTTCTAGGCTTCACTCTGGGGCCACGTGGGCAGTGGAGGGAAACTGTCCAATGCACTGGGCCTCAGTTTCTTCATTTGTAAAGTGGTTTCCTCATCAACTGACATCTCCTAAATAATCACCCTGACGGTTGTTATTGTCTGTTTTCATTTCTCTATATTTTACCTCTGGCCTGATGGCACTAGTTGAGGGATCAGATAAGCCACCAAATGGATTACTGAGTGGGATGGTCTACAGGGCCCCTCAGTGCCAATGGAAGGAATTCGTGACCTGGCCATTGGATAAGCTCCTCCTTCTTGGTCTGTTACTTCTCTTGGGCCCTTGGAGTCTAATCGGGGTAATAAGATAGACATCCTATGCCCCTGAGGCACTGAGGTTCATCCTGGCTTGGATTCCCCCCTCATTTTTGAAATGAAAGAAGACAGAAGACTGAGTCCCCCCTGTACCCAGTCTGCAGTCACACTTCACACACATTTCCCAGTGATTTTGGGGATGCTGTTGTCCTTCCCTTGACTTAGGAGATCAGTCTTGCCTTTTACCCTGCCAGTTCCTATTTTCACAAAGAGAACAGAGAGGGAAAATGTGCTGTCTCTGAAAAGTTGGATAGCCACGTTGCCTCGAAGGCAAGAGCAGAATGAACCTGGGCTGGAGCATTTCCAGGGATCTGCACACCCCTTGGGTGATGGAGGGTGTCTGGTCCAGCCATTGAGGGGGGAGTCTGGGAGTAATGACAGTGGAGGTGGGGAGTGGGCACCCTGCAAGCCCTCAGTAGCTAACAGATGGTGGCCATCTTGTGCCAGCCTGCAGGTATGGCTCTTCCCAACAGTCATCAGCCTGGGCACACTTTAGTCCTGGGGATCAGCTGAAAGCCAGACAGGGCCTTAGTTCTAAAGGGATCCAAGGTCTGATTGTGGGCTCAGCATCTAGCCTGGCCTGCTGCTAAGTAACTGGACTCCTGAGGTCACCCTGGGCAGTAGCAGCCTGGCCATGGTGAGGGAGAGGAAAGGGAGGACAGAAAGACAGAGTGACCCCTCAGCAGTGCTGGGACCTTCTGTGCCTCTCTCTATGAGGTGCTCACTACAGGCCTATTGGAGGCAGGATTTAAATCTCACGTACATGCCAAGTACCCTGGGCCTGACAAATGGCTGATAGAACTTAAAGTCCATCACCTTGAAATTTGATTGAAGGATGCCAGCAAAATTCAACATGCAAAGGAAAACATTTGTCCCCATCCTCTAGAGGACCTCTTCTGGGGTGGTGACACATCTGACAGAAGATCCATTCACCTGAAGGATGCTAATGTCTCCGTTTTCTCATGGGCTCTAGGTCAGGACCTGGATCCTCACCGTGGGTTACACAACTGCCTTTGGAGCGATGTTTGCAAAGACATGGAGGGTCCATGCCATCTTCAAAAATGTGAAAATGAAGAAGAAGGTAATCACCCTCCTACAGCTTCAGGGGTTCTCTTAGTTTGCTAAGTGTCACTTAGCAAACAGACATGAATTAGGTGCTGACTGTGTGTGGCCTCTAAGCTACTTGCTGGAGATTTAAAGAAACACAGTCCTTATCTCTTGGCTCCCAGGGACATCATACAGCTAACAAAGTCTTTACAGCACAGAGTGAGGGGTGCTGGTTGGGGACACATGGGGACTTCTAGAGCACAAGACACTCCGGGAGGCATCACGTTCACCTCCGCCAGGTCCTGGAGGGTGTTGGGGAGTTGGTCAACTAGAGAGGGTGGGGATTCTGCACATGTCATAGGGGGAACAGTGCATGCAAAGGCCTGAGAATAGGAGTGGCCTGGTCAGAGGGCCCAGAGGGGCACAGTAGGGAGAGGCGTGGGGGGTCACAGGGGCAGGGTGCAAGAAGAGGCTGGAAGGAAAGGTAGGAACCACATAGATGAATCTGAACTTGAACTTATGGGCAATGGGGAGCCCCTAAAAGAGGGGAAGTGAAACAGTGCTTCAAGTGCTGCAGCCCCTGCCCACTCCAGTGAGGTGGGTGGATCCTGCCCCTCTGGCCCCTGCCACACAGCCAGGCCACCACAGGAAAACCTTAGGCTACATTCAAGGGACAAAGATTCCAGACCTGACACCAGATCCCTGTGCTTTCTGCTGCTCTCCAGGCCCAGCAGCACTATGACAACTCCCCTGTGTAAGTGAGAGAAGTCCAGCCACTGGTTGCTCCTAGTCCCCACTGGACACTACAGAGCAATGGGGACATTTGAAAATTACAAGAAATCACCCAACCTGGGGCCAGTTGAACCCAAATCTCTAGGGGCTGTAGCTAAGCATCAGTGGGTTTTAGACTTTCCCAGGAGTTGTAGTTGTCCCTCGGTGTCCTCTGGGGACTGGTTTCAGAACTGTCCCCCTTCCAAGGATCCCAAAATCTGTGGATGCTCAAGTACTTGATATTAAATGGCATAGTCTTTGTATATAGCCTACATACATCCTCCGGTATATTCTGGGTCTTCTCTTGATTACTTACAGTACCTAGTTCAGCGTAAATGCCGTGTAGATAATGGTTACGCTGTATTGTTTGGGGAATAATTACAAGAAAAAGCATTCTTTGTATGTTTGGTATAAATACAACCATTGTTGGCCTAACCACGTGGTAAACCACCTACGGGTGGTTGAATCTGCAAAGGTAACACCCTGGAAACTGAGAGCACCCTGTGCCCGCTCACAGCCAGCATGGAAGCCTTCAAGCCGGGACCAGGGCTATTCAGTGTGGGCTGTCCACACCTGGGAGCTTCTTAGAAATGCCATGCTTGGCCCTAGCCCAGTCCTAAGGAACCAAGATTCTGGGGCCGGGCCAGCAGCCTGCTATTTCACCGTCCCCTGGGTGAGGCTGAAGCCAGCCAGTTTGAGAAGCACTGGTCTAGGTGGTTTTGGGGTCCCTCCCATCCAGAAGCTCTGCTTAGAGAGCTGCTCTGCCGTTTATGACAACTCATCCTGTTTTTCGAGAATCGGTGTCAATTCCTTTGTGTTAATATGTGACTCATCCATGTTGTCATCTGTAATCAAGAACTGGCCTTTCTGTTCCATCCTCGTGTGAGCGCTGAGCAAGAACACCCCGACTGTCTGGCACAATCAACAAAACGTGTCAAGGGAAACTTCAGGAGTTTGGTTGTCTGCAAGCTCCTTGTGGACAGGGATGTGACACTGTCTCCAGAGACCAGGCTTAGTGTCCTTCCTGCCATAGCGCAGAGCGCTGAGCTGGGTGGGAGGGGACCCGTGCCCTCTGGAGATGCTGTACAGCTGAGGGTTGTGCTGTGGGGGATCCTGGCACCTTGGGAAGGCACTTGTCCCACAGGCAAGCACCCGCCCCACCTTTATTATTTACTATTTTTTAACTTTAAAAAACTTTTTGAACTATGTTTTTTACTGTTTTTTTGTTGTTGTTTTCCTTTTCTAGTTTTTAGGGGAAAAAGATCCTAAATTTTTTTTTAAAGGATGATGATGTCAGGTACAGCAGGGGATAACACATAGAGCCCTCAAGGAGGTGGATGTCAGAGGACAGTAATTCTGTGGTCAAGACCCAGGGGGCGACTGCACTAGAGAGGAGGGTGTCTGAATCAGCAGGGGCATCGATATAGGATGGTGAGGGTGACAGCAGGGACAGAGGGTATGACAGGGTGAGTTGCCTGCACAGGAAGGGGAGAGGCGTTTTGGCCAGTGGGGGATGCTGACATCAGGACACTGCAGTAGCACAAGATCACCTCCATTCAGTTAAAGCCACTGAGCTAGCCACTTAAAAATATTTAAAATGGTAAATTGTATGTTATATGTATTTTACCACAATTTGAAAAACCAATAAAACTGTCAGGTATGGTGATACACACCTGTAATACCAATGACTTGGGAGGCTGAGGCAGGACAATTGCAAGTTTGAGGCCAGCCTCAGCAACATAGCAGCGAGACCCTGTCTCAAAACAAAACAATTAAAAAGGGCTGGGGATGTAGCTCAGTGGTAAAGTGATCCTGGGTTCAATCCCAGTACAAAAAAAAAATGTTTTGAAAGAAAAAGAAAAACCAATTAAACAAAACAACAAAACCTGACACACACAAAAAAAACCAGAATTGTGGAAAAGAGCCGTTTTGGACTGTGACTGCCTTTCCCCCTTCAAAATCATCTGGTTCCCCACGTGATGTTTGATCCACCCAAGTCATATATACCTTTCTCTCCTCCACCATTCCCTCCTCTAACCTTCTCCTGAGTTACAAGAAGGACTAGAGCAACCCCAGGAGTTTCCCACGCTGCAGCGTATTAATTGGCCTTCACTGTTTTTACAACAAAATCAGGGACCACATCTTATCCTCAGAAGTTTGGCAGTTCAGATCATGCCTTCATATTGTGTGGCCATCATCACTGTCCATCTCCAAAACTTTTTCACCTTCCCAAACTAAAGCCCCATAAAATACCAACTCCATTGTCCACCACACTCTGTTTTCTGGCTCTTAGGGACAACTCCTCTGGGAACCTCACATAAATTGTCATACAGTATTTCTCCTTGTGTGATTTGGTTTCCTTTTAAAGAACTTTGGACTTTGATTTTTTTTAGTGGATCCCCCTTTTTTTTTTCACTGATACATATACTAGATCTACATAAACTTATAATTGCAATCACATGCCTTTTTTATTAGAGTCTTTTTATCCTTTCCTTTTTTCCATAGCTCCCACTTCTTCCTCCCTCCACCCACAATGGCAGGCCTTCCCCAAATGCACACACACAAGCTTCACCCCATATGGCCATGTTTTTTTAAAGACGTTAAAGGAAAAGAAGTCTACTGAAGAAAGTATTGACACATGGTGGCTTCACACTCCCAAATTCAGCTTTTTTATAGCATGCTACCATTTTTTTCCTAAAGACCAGTCGTAAAATCTTAAATGAGGAGCTTATTGCAGTCTTTATTCTGCTTCTCACTAGGACCAAATTGAAGTGTTGAGATGAAGCAGTAACTCAAAGATGAGACCTTCTGTTCTTGGGGCAGATGTTTTTTGAGGACAAATATGACTTGGTACTGTTGTAGACAACAACACAAGTAATAAAACCATCTAAGGACACCTGCTCAGACCTTCATCCAGGCTCAATGGAAATTTGGTGGGGAGGGTTTGTAACAGCCACCCCAGGCATCAGCTAAATGACAGCAGGGGTCAGGCAAGTATTTTCTGTAAAGAACAAAACTTTGCATGAGATTTTGCAAGTTATACTGTCTTTTTTTTTTTTAACGAGAGGGAGAGAGAGAGAGTTTTTTAGTATTTTTTTTTTTTTTAGTTTTTGGTGGACACAACATCTTTATTTTTATTTTATATGGTGCTGAGGATCAAACCCAGTGCCCCACGCATGCCAGGCGAGCACGCAACCACTTGAGCCACATTCCCAGCCCTATACTGTCTTTTTTTCAGCTAGTCTATGCTGCTGATTTATGGAAAATAAGCCATGGACAAATATTTAAAGAATGGATATGGCTATGCTTTTATAAAATTTTATTTATAAAAATAGACTGTGAGGTCTGGAGTTGTGGCTCAGTGGTGGAGCGCTTGTCTGGTATGCGTGAGGCACTGGGTTCAATCCCTGGCACCACATAAAAAAATAATTAAATAAAATAAAGGTATTGTGTCCATCAACGACTAAAAAAAATATTATTAAAAAATAAGTGGTGAGAAAAATCTATAGTTTGATGTTTGCTAATCCCTGCTCCATACAACAAGGGGAACTGACATTGGCATGATCACTGGCTTCCGTTGAAGTTATTGTCAGCCAGGCTCTGGGAATCTAATATGGCTTGTGTGGTTATTTCCCAATTTTGTACATGAGGAAACAGCTCAGAGGAGTCACAGGACTTAACCAAAATCATACAACTAGTTAGTTCATGGCAGCTTAGAGCCCGTTGTCTTATCATTGCTGGTACCATTCCATCTCTCACTCGGCAAGATTGTCCCAGGTTCAGAGACAGGATGGCATGTTCTGATGTCAGTGACTACTGACATACCCCAGAGAGGCAGTGGGCAGACTTTGAGGAGAAACCTGAAAAAGAGGGAATGAAAGAGAGAAGGTGAAGTGAGAATTGAGAGGTGACCTTGCCCATTGGAAAGGTTCTCTGGTCCTCAAATTGGAATGGTCAGGTCAGTACTATTTTTGTTTTCCTTCCCTCAATTTTCATTACTGAAGATTATTTTAAATCACCTGTCCTTGGTAGTGTATTTTGTATATGCATGGGTGAATTTGTTTAATTATCCATTGTTAGTCTTTCCCCACTAAAACGCATGCTCCATGAAGGTAGGATTTTTTTTTCATGGCTGTCTAAAACAGAACCTGACACAATGTAGACACTCAATAAACAGTTCCACAGTTAATAAATGAAATTAATTTCATAACTTCTTAGTATAAATCCATCTAGCTACCAACACTGGCCATGTGCCAGGCTTTGGGAATGGTGCTAAAAGGAAATTAGATACAGCCTCTCATTACAACCTTCCACCACAGATTCATCCATTGAGTTCTGTCTACTAGAGCTGAGGTGCAATATCATGTTTCACCCCTAGATGCTGTCCTACACAAAAACACATAATCACTAATGGACAAATCCCAAGTAGTGGTAGTGAAATAGCCACCATTCCTTGAGCATCTTCTCTGTACTAGGTGTTTTCATACACCGTCTCATTTTATTCTAAGACCACCTGTGTAACTTGGGCATGAGTGGCTCCAGTTTATCAAGGAGGAAACTGAGACCTAAAAAAGTTAAGCAACCTGCTCAAGATCAAGATCACATTTGGTAAGAACTGGGATTAGAAAGAGGCCTTTTAATTCCTAAATCTATGCTCTTTCCTTTATACCATACTTAGAGAATAATACATGAATCTCCCTCTCTTCCCTTCCTCCTGGCCATGACATAAATTAAAAATGCAGAATAGGAAAGAGGAAGTGATTTGCTTATGACCATACAAGTAACAAGAAATGGAGCCAGGATCCCAACCCAGGTTCACATAATAATTCCAAATCCTTCAGAATTCCAGTGCCCCTTTCTACCCCATTCTTGAGCCTTATGAGTGAAGGACCTTACTGTGTCACATTTACAAGAGGGAAATCCTGGTGTGTGTCTTCTAAGGTTGGCTGTGCCCTGTGCTGGACATGCCCAGTTTCACGGATGAGGAGCTGCTTGGGCTGAGTCTTGAAGCTGGGGTAGGAATCCACCAGCAGAAAGGTGCGGGGAGGACCTCCAGGAGTCAAGCCTAAGTGGGAAAATTGCCTGGAGACTCAGGCAGCGCATTAGGCAGAGTCTTCTTCCAGCCCATCCTAGGTCCACCCTGTTTTCTCAAGCTCTACAAAGAGTTGCCTAGTTCCTGGGGGCAAGGGTTAAGCCAGGTTTCTGCAAAACCTCAGAGGTTCACTGGATCCTCCTTGAAAATTCAAAGAGGTGGTTTCTCCAGTGCTCTACCCCCAAGTAAAGCAGTCTGGGTGGATTTGATCAGCAACACTTTCTTGTTCCTTCTACATTCATCCACAGAGAGACCTCTTGAGTTTCTGTTTCTCCTTTTGAAATGGCTTTAATCGTTAAAAACCAGACCTGGTGATATTTCTTAAGCTTCTGTATCAGTTTTGTTTATTTTTCCATGATTCTTTTCCAGAACTACTTCATCACATTGGCTTTTATTTGTGTGTTTTGGGGGTAGGGGGGACATAAACCTGCAATGAATGAAATACAGGTGAGCACTGGTGCTCTAGTGTTTGTCCCCAGGCCCCTGCATATCAGTGATGTAAAGTGGGGTGGGACTCACAGCAGTGAAGAAACACCCCTGCCTGCAGAGCGGAATGGGAGTGAGTTATATTTCTTCTTTTTATTTTCCTTCATCTCAGCTCTATCCATCAAACTTTTAAGTGCCTACTGAATGCCAAGCCCTGTTAGGTACGAGAGTACACAAATAAATAACATGGGTTTCCCTCCTGTCTGGGCTTCCCAGGCCAGTGAGGAGGGAGCTGTAACAATTATTTGACGTAGTGTCTGGACAGTGCTGTGATTGTTTGAGGATGTAACTCTGGAGAAAGGAGGTGCTTGGTTCAAATCTGAGCTTCACTCCCTTTGACATATCTGTTGAGCCCCCAGAGGCCTGTTTCTTCATCTGTAAAATGGGAATAATGATAGAATCTGTTTTTAAATGAGACCATGCATGTGAACCATCAGCCTGGAATAATGGATCATTAAAGGTTAGCTACATTGCTTGTTGTCTCTGCTGCTGTTATTACTCCGCGGATCATGTGGACACAATGCTCTGGGAGTGATGAGTTATTCTAGGGGAGTCAGAGAGGGCTTCGTGGAGGAAGCTACAACTGACCTGGGTCTTTAAAGATTGTGGAAAGAATAGGGTGTTCCAGACTAAAGGAACAGCACCTACAAAGTCCCAGAGAGTGAAAATCACAGCTCAGAGGAGACTAGGAGTGGCCAGATTTCAACAAAATGCACATGTGGGTTTGGAGAGGGGCTGGACCAGGAAGGCAAAGGAACCTGGCTACATTATTCTGTGGGTGATGGGGCATTTCAGGACACTGTCCAGCTGAGCATCCAGGACACAGTCACTCCTCATCCCGGGTCCTCAGCCATTGTCCAGGAAGCTTCTTTTCACCTCTGCCTCCCTCTTCTCCTCTCCACTGCAGATTATCAAAGACCAGAAACTGCTCGTGATCGTCGGGGGCATGCTGCTCATCGATCTGTGCATCCTGATCTGCTGGCAGGCCGTGGATCCCCTGCGGAGGACAGTGGAGAGGTACAGCATGGAGGTAAGCAGCCGGTGCCAGCAGGAGGGAGACCCTCGGGCGCAGCTCCCAGGCACGAGATGGCAAGGCAGCCAGTGCATCTCCTCGGCTGCACAGTTGCTCTTGGGAACACCTGATCCCACTTCCTTCCATTTGAGATGTTTGTTAATTTCAGGAGCACTGGATATAAGGTATGGTGAAATAATTTAATGTCAATCTTAATATATGCAGAATTAAGGGGAAATGTTGGGCTGCCAAAAATACTGGGCTAGGGGTGTAGCTCGGTGATAGAGCACTTGCCTTGTGTGCTCAAGACCCTGGGCTCCCATCCCAGCCTGCAAAGAAAAATACATTGTAGAAGCCCCCATCTACGTGATCTTTCATTGGAGAAATTACATTGCACCATTGTCCCTTCTTTAAAGAAAGTCCCATAAGCAGTGCTTCTAGGAAATCCATGTTCCAATAGCTCCTCCTAGTTACTGTATGATGTTCAGGGTGGCGAGCAGTGTATTTCCTCTCATACATTTGATATGAGACATTTATTGTTAACATAAGGAAGCTTAGCCGGGCATGACAGCGCATGCAGCCTGTAATCCCAGCAGCTCGGGAGGCTGAGGTGGGAGGATCCCAAGTTCAAAGCCAGTCTCAGCAATTTACAGAGGCCCTGAGCCACTGAGTGAGACCCTGCCTCTAAATAAAATACAAAAAAGGCTGGGGCTCAGTGGTTGAGCATCCTGGGTTCAATCTTGGACACCAAAAAATAAAAATAAGGAAGCTTATATAAAAGTACTTTAAGTATACATTTTAATTATCCTGCATTCAGCCTTGCCCTGGACTCCTGCTGGTCTTTCCGTGATGCTCTGGGGTAGGGAAGTCCGAGTCCCTGAAAGTTGTCTCTTTGTCCACTTTGTACTTTAGTTGAACATACTTTTGTGGGATGGAGCTGGCTGTACTGGGTGGGCCGTTTGCTTATGTTTTCCGTATGTTGTGGTGAATTCAATGGAGACAATGAGGACCTCTGTTTCTCACACCATGTTATTAGGGAAATCTTTTGTGGAATTTAGTGTGGAAGTTGGGGACAGAGGTATTATCCTTCTAGACAAGAAGGTTTTCCAGGAGACTGAGGCAGGAGGATCCTGAGTTCAAAGCCAGCCTCAGCAACTTAGTGAAGCCCTAAGCAACTCAGAGAGATCCTGTCTCTAAACAAAATATTTCAAAAGGGGCTGGGGATGTGGCTCAGCACCCTGAGTTCAATCCCCAGGACTAAAAAATAAATAAAAGAGTGGAGGTTCATGAAAATAAAATGCACAGCCACATTTATGTTGATACAGAGAGTTTACTCAGCTCAGTAAGAAGTTATGCAGTCGGTGAACATCTTTTAGGGAGAAGATTTTGGACAGCGCCCCTCCATCTCTCCACCTTTCACGTATACCCTGGGAGGAAGCAGGGCTCCAGACAGGCACAGACAGACACGACACCGGCTGTGCCTGTGGGCCAAGGGGACAGGAACTGAGTTCATTCACACAGACAGGCTTTTTCCAGAGGGGAGGTGACAACTGGTCACCATTCATCATGCACAGTGGCCAAATGAGCACCTCCTTGCCCACTCAGTCCCAGGGGAATTCCCTGCCCACCACCAAGATTTAGTGATCCAGACAGATTCAATACTGGGAAGAGCTGTCACTGGCTAAGTGGGCCCCTGAGCTAGGGAGAGCCTGTGGTGGTGACAATTACAGCCATAATGATGATAGTGATGATGATGATAATGACAATGACGACAGTGATGACAGCCAGTGTTATATGTGATTTAATATCACAACAGTTCTGTGAAGTGTTACAAGTAAGCCCATCTTAGTAATGAGGAAATGGAAACCCAGAGAGGTTGTGTAACTTACCCAAGGTCGCCCAGCAGGTTAGTGGTGCCCTACCCTCCCTTCAACACCAAGACAGCTCTTTTTGCACTTTCTTGGACTTTCCTAGGCCTTTGTTCATTGGTGCAGATCAGGGAAGTAGGTAGAACAAAGGCATGCCTGCACACCCTACAGATAAGGACGCGAATTAGAGAAAAGGGACTGAGGGGCCAGGATGCCAGGGAAGGGGAGCCAAGGGAATGAGGCAGAGCTTATGGGGAGTCTGGAGCTGGGGCAGCTGGAGACCAGATCAAGGGTACCCTGGGGCCTGCAAGGCTGCCACCTGCACTCTAAGTCTGCAGGGGTCAGTGGGGCTCTGGCCGCAGCAGGAGAAGGCTGCAGGGCTTGGGGCAGACTGGAAATGGGGAGCCCCGCCGCCCAGCCATTCAAGCAGGGTAAACCGGTGCTGCCATCACGGATGATACCTTTCTTCCCCTCGATGACTCTGTGCACAGAACCCTAGAACACCCCAAATCTCTCAAGGTTAAGGTTCTCCAACTGCAGAGCCCCTGATGACCATAAAAGAGCCTTTCTGCACAGACGAGGAAACCGAGGGGCCACCCACAGGGCCCAGGGCAAGGGCCAGATATGCCCTTCAAGTGTCCCTCCAGGATCTACCGAGGTTTCTTTCTGGGTCTTTCCTGGCCCTTCCTCTTGTGCTACTTACTCCTCTTTTCGGGTTGCCCTGTTGCTCCGTTGCCATGGCAGCAGAAGCCTGTGATTTGTCCACCTGCAGCCCTGCCGGTCCACCAAACAAGGCCAAGCTGTCTGTGGGTTTCCCTCAGCCCCTCCTGTCGGGCACAGTGTGCTGGGTGAACAGTGCTCAGGGGACGAGGCGTCCCATGGTCTCCCTCAGGGGACATCTTTTCCAGGACCCTCAGCCAGAGACAAAGTCTAGGCTTCAGGGAGAGGTCATCAGAGGCCTGTGTGGCCTGCTGCCGCCCCTTACCTCCCAGACGCCTTGGTTTGCTCTGTCTCTGAACACCTTAGGATTCCAGGCATAGGCCTTCTCTGTGTCAGTGCCCTGCTGCTTCCAGAACCTTCTCTGCCAAGTAAATTCCTTGAGCTTCAGTCCCAGGGCCACCTACTATGGAGACGTGTCCCTAAGCTCACTGGCCCTGGTAGAACTGTGTGCCCCCCAGCTCCCCGGACGTTCTCCCTCTGGATTCTGCTAGGCACAGCTCTTCCCTCACTCCTGCTGGACCACAGCCTCCCCAGCACGGGCCACTCTGAGCCAGGCCCCACACTCCACATCTTCCATGGGGACACAGGAGATCATGGCCACTCGGCCCTGACCTCATGGTGAGTGGCCGTGATCTCCTGGTGCCTGCTGGCTAATGAGGAGCAAACTCAGCCTACGGAGAAATCAGCACTAGTACTTCAGACTGAAGGGTGTGGATCACACTCGTGGTGAATACGCAGGACAAAGGGCTCAAGAATAACAGGAAAGATCCACAGAAGAGATTCTCCCCCGGAGAGTGCATGCAGGGGTCCAGGAAGGAAAATCCCCTGGAGTCCTACAGAAGGCCACCCAGTTCCATGTCCTCATTCATTTTTCTGTAATAAATATTGATAGAGCACTTGTCATGTGCCAGGAGCTGTTCTGAATGCTTTACAGTATGAACTCATTTAATCCAAGCTTTATAACAACACAGTAAGGGGTGAGCTATTATTTTCTGCATTTTACAGATGAGGGAACTGGAACACAGAGAGGTTCAGTGACTTGCTCACAGTCACACAGCCAGTATGTGGTATCTTAGATTCCAGTGAAGGTGTTCTGCTTTTAACTCTGCTGCCTGAGGGGCTCCCTGAAGAAGGGAGAGGAGACTTGAGTTCTGGTTTTGCCACCTCTTCCCTCTTTCAGAGATCTGCACACAACACCCCTCAGAGCAGGCTGACCATTTAGCTATGGCCCTGGAGCCCGAGCCCCTGGCCTCTAAGCCTCTGCCAGGCCTCCAGCTGTGGCTCATCACTCCCCTTGTCAGCCTCCTCATGTGCCTCAGACTGAGAACTCCAGCTTTGCCCTCATTTATTCAACAAAATTTAGCAGACAGCCATAATGAATGGGACGTGGCCCTGCCTTCAGGGACCTTCGGGACGGCTGGGAAGACAGACAAGTCTGGTTGGTTCACACCCACACAGGCATGTCCTGGGGTAATGCAAGGTGCTAGGAAGCCTAAGGAGAGGCGCCAACCTGGCCTCCTGTGGTCAAGGAGGAGGCAGGAACAAGGGAAGAGGGCAGGAAGGGCATTGGGCAGAAGCAGTTGCCCTCGGAGAGCAGGTGACCACTGATGCAGGGGGACATGGGCAGTGGAAGGCACCCTCTCGGGGGAAAGCAGTTTGGTGTGCACTCGCCCCACAGCCCACCAAGTCCAGGGGTACACATTCTTAGAGAAAGTCACATATGTGCCCAGGTGGACCTGCCCAAGGGTGTTCACAGCAGCACTGTTCAGCATAACCCCGAACTGGACGTGTGTCCTACACCATGGCACTTTCAACCAGAGGAGCACCCCCAGAGCTGTGGAAAGGAGCGATCCCCAGCTGGACCCTCTGGTTGGATGAGACTTGGTGACGCCTGAGACTCGATGATGAGCACAAAGAGCAAACCACAGGTGAATTCCCAAAGTGCTTGGTCACATGTCAAAGTTCAAAGACGATATAAACTAAGCAAAATACTACTTAAGGAAATATACAAAGGTAGCAAAACATTTTTTCTTTTTTAAAGAAGACAACTGTTAATACAAAATTCAAGGTTGTGGTTACCTGTAGGGGGGGCAGGATATCGTTCGGAGAGTCAGGTAGGGCCTGCAAGGCTACAGGAAATCATTCTTCAAATTGTACGAGGACATTTTATCTGGTCTTCAAAAGCAAGGTACATGTCATTTAAAAAAAAAAAAAAAGTTGTACTGAGTTAATAGACCATTTCTTGGAGCAATTTTAGGTTTATGGAAAATTTTAACAAAAGTACTATTTCCGTGTACTTCCCCCAACACACACAGTGTGCATGTTTGTTAAAATGATTAGCTAGTATCCCTACACTATTCCCACTGAAGTCCGAGGTTTATAGTAGGGTTCACTCTACATCATACAGTTCTATGGACCTTGTATGTAATGCCATCATACCACGTGTGTGCTGTTACAGCTTCATATGGAACAGTGTTACCATCTTACATGTCCTTTGTGTCTTATCCCCTTGGCAGCCACCAATGCACAGTTCTTCCTTTTCTAGAATGTTCTATACTTGGAATCATACAATATATGGTCTTTTAGACTGGTTCTTTCTTTCTTTCTACTTATCTATGTATTTGTTTATTTTTATGCAGGGCCTTGCTGTGTGACCTGGGCCATGCTCAGACTCATGGTCCTCTAGCCTCAGCCTCTGAGTGGCTGGGATCAAGGGTGTGAACCACTGGCTTCTTTCATTAATAATAGGCATGTAAGCTTCCCCTATGCCTTTTTGTGGCTTAATAGTTCACTTCCTTTGATCAATGATTAATATCCCATTGTATGGTTGTACCAGTTTGCTTATTCATTTAACCAATGAAGGACACCTTAGCTGTGTCCAGGTTTGGGCAGTTATGAATAGAGCTGCTATTAGAATTTGTAGGTAGGTTTCTGTGTGGACATAAGTTTCCAGATCACTTGGATAAATACCTAAATGTCCAAGTGCCGGGTATAGGATAAGAGTATTTTACCGTTGCAAGAAACTGCAAACTGCCTGCCCCAGCAGCTGCACCATTTTGTATTTCCACTGACAATGACTGGGAGCTCCTTTTGCCCTGCATCCCTACCAGCATTTGCTGCAGTCAGCGTTTTGAGTTTTGGTCATTCTGAGATGTGCAGTAGTATCCCCTTGTTGTTTTAGTTTTGCAGTTCTCCAATGATATGTGATGCTGAATATTTTCTCATATGCTTCTTTACCATTGATTAGTTTTGAGAGCTATTTAGGAAACACATGTGACCAAACTTGATGATTGATTGACTCCAAGGGACAGGAAGGCAGGAGGCCTTGCCAAGATTTATTTGGATATAATTTTTACTGAGGTGTCTGTTCAGATCTCTTAATCACTTTTTAATTTGGTTGTTTCCTTATTGTTGAATTTTAGGAGTTCTTTATGTATTTTGGATACAAAGCCTTTATCGGGCAGGTGTTTTGCAAATTCTTTCTCTCAGTCTGTAGATCGTCCTTTCATTCTATTAACACTGACTTCCGCAGAGCTGAAGTTTTAATTTTCATGATGCCTAGCTTATTGTTTTTTTCTTTCATGGATCATCCTTGGTGTTGTATCTAAAAACTCACGGTCGAACCCAAAGAGACATGTTATCTTCTAGAAGTCTTATGGTTTTGCATTTCACATTTTGTGAAAAGTCTGAGGTCTGTGCCTGGATTCATTTTTTATGCCTGTGGGTATCCAGTTGTTCCAGCATCATTTGTTGAAAAGACTGTCCTTTTTCCAGTGGGTTGTCTAGCATCTTCTCATGTAGATCTATTTCTGGAATCTCTGTTCCTTCCATTGATATACTTGTCTATTTTTCACCAAAGCACATGTTTTTGATTCCTGTTGCTTTACAGAAAGTCTTGAAGTCAGTTCTCCAACTTTGTTCTTCAATGTTGTGTTGTCTTTTCTGGGTCTTTTGTCTCCAGACAAGCTTTAGGATCAATTTGTTGATATTCACAGTAACTTTCTGGGATTTTGATTGAAATAACATTGAATCTATAGATCAAATTGGGTAGGATTGCTATCTTAATAATATCGAATCTTCGTATCCATGAACATGGACTATCTCTCCATTTATCTTTTATTTTCTTCTATAAGCTTTCTAGATTTCTCCTTATAGATATTGTATGTAGTTTTGGATTGATAGCTATTGCATTTTGTTTAGGTGCTAATGTAAATGGTATGTGTTTTTAATTTCAAATTCCAAATGCTCGTTTCCAGTATATAGGAAAGCAGTTGACCTTTGTATGTAAAGCTAGTATCCTGCAACCTTGCCATATTGCTTATTAGTTCCAGGAGTTTTTGTGTTGATTCTTTGGGACTTCCTACATAGACAATAAAGTTGTCTAAAACAGACATGCTTTTGTTTCTTCCTTCCCTGTTGGTATGCCTTTATTTCCTTCTTTTGACTTACTCCATTAACTAAGACGTCCAGTACATGTTGGATAAAACTGGTAAGAAAGGACAGACACCTTTGCTTTGTTTCTGAGCTTAGGGAGAACTCATTTAGTTTCTCATCATTAAACGTGTTAGAATATTTTTTTCCTAAAAAGTTTTTTTTTTCTTAAGTATCAAATAGTTTTGATGTCCAAAATTGGACAGAGCCCAGATTGTTAGGGACCTTGTGTACTAAGCAGAGGAGTTTAAACTTCAAAATTAAAGAGATTTAATCAAGGGAGTGACATGGTCATATCTTCCTGGCTACACGGTGAGAACAGATGGAGGGGTGAGGCTGGAGGCCTAGAGATGGCTACATGTTTTTGCAATAAGTCAGTCAGGAGCTGATGGTGACCTAAACCAGGGGAGAGGGAATGGAGACAGAGAGAAGTGATTAGTTTTGAGAGCTATTTAGGAAACAGATGTGACAAAACTTGGTGATTGATTGACTCTAAGAGTTTGGGACAGGGAGGCAGGAGGTCTTGCCCAGATTTATGCCTGTGTGGTGGATGACAGTCACTTCAAGATGCAGAATGAGGAGTGGGCTTTGGAGGAAATGGGGGAGTCACTCAAGTCTGATTATAAATTTGAGATATCTGAGGGCCTCCTGGGCAAAGGGGTCCCCAAAATGGAATATAGGTTCCTAGAGCACAAAAGAGTAGTCTGTTCAGAAGATAGAGATTTGTGGGAGGGAGTTAATGCTTTGAGGATGGGAATCATGGAGACAAGTGTAGAGACCCAGAGGTACAATGAGAGGCGAAGATGTCCTGACCGCAGTCCTAGGAACCACTGAGTGGTGATGGGTACAGGAAGAGGAGCTGGGGAAGGAAACCTGAAGCAATAGGTGGAGAGGTAGGGAGTAGTCAGGAGAGTGCTGCCCACAGGTGGGGGATGGGAGATCAAGCTGTCCACAGGCAGAAGGTCAAAAGGGAGCCATCCATACAGGAGGAGAATTTGAAGGAGGGAGAGATCTCCAGGGACAATGCTCCAGACCAAGTCAAGGACTTGCAGATGTCCCAGGACCTGGCCTCATGCTCAGTGTTTCTGCATAGCATCTCGGTGCTGCCTCTGCTTTGCAGACTGATGGGAAGATTGGCTGTTTCTGCATTTCAGATACAGCAGGTGTGGATAAACCTGCCAAGTATGTTAAAAAGGTTTGTAAAGTATGATTTGGATTCTTGGTGAAAAAGGAAAATAACTCTCCCTCCCTCTCTCTCTTTTTAGCACCTACTCTGCTAGCGGTGATGGTGAGTGGGTGTTGGACATATAGGTCTGGAGCAAAGGGATAGGTGTGGGTTGGAGATGAGAATTTAGATGGATCAACACATGGATGACATAAGGAGAGGGCACAGAGAGAGACAGCAGAGGAGGGAACCTAGGACTGACCCAGAATTACACCCATGTTTGGAATCCAGGGAGTTCTGGGGGAGGCAGCAAAGGAGAGCTGTTGGAGAAGCCCAGAGGTAGATAAGAAGAAAATCAGATGAAACCAAATGAAGAAAATATTTCAAGGAGGAAGTTTTGATGAACTCCGTTAAGTGCTGATTTTAGATCAAGTAGGTTAGGACCAAGAATTGTGTCTATATGTATACCCACATACATCCATATGGGAATTTACTTTTTCTTTTCAAGGCAATAATTTGAGATAATTTCCCCCAAAAGTAATCTCTATGCATACAGATGGTATGAAGACACTCTCTGATTAGACGGAAGGGTTCTCATTTTTTCTAGACTTTCCTTCTATACCAGGTCACTGTTTAGAACCCCACCTGACCTTTCGGAAATGGTCTTGAGATGGAGAAACATGACGGACAGCACTCAGGGTTACCAGACATTGAACACTGGCAAGCCACAGGGAGCCACCATGACAGCATCCAAAGGCTGCCTGCATCCCAGGAAGCCTCCCTGACTGGCTTCCCAGCAGAGTGCAACCAGAGAGGGAACATAATCCTGCCCCCTGCGGGAGCCATGTGTGTAGCATGCAGTCACAGAAAAGGTGGAGGGCTGGTCCAACCCCGCCCCCGACAGGTGGCCAAGCAGACTACATCAAGAGTTCCCTACACTCTGGTTTCTGTGGCTTTCTGGTCACTCTGGCAGTAATTGAGTTAAGGGCAGCTTGGGGCACGGAGTGTTTCAAACTTCCCTCCACATCCTGTTGTCTTATCACTCTCTGTTTGCAGAAGCAGATGAGGGGTGTGGAATCAAGGAACTGAAGTTGGCTCTGAAATGAGTGGCTTACACCAGTTACGTTTCTATGGAAACCGATATTGGAAGAGGCAAACATGTTGAGTTTTAAATAATTTTAACTCTTATCTTCTACTTCCCTCTACAGTTGCACTGGGAGGGGTGGGGGGGAGGGGAGTGCCAAGCAGGCACTTTCAGGAAACAGCTGGTATCTTCACAAAGCTTGTCCAAACCCCACCTCCCTCTATTCATTGTGGAATAGAGAGCAGAATGACCAGAGTTGGGGAGTGCTGGGAACCAGGTCTGTTCTGCTCTGTGGCCTGCTCACAGGTAACCTGGTAGCCCAAGGCTTTTGATGGTAAGGGTCACATTCCAAGTGGTAGGTCACCATAGCTGAAGCCACCAGCCCTGGGCAGTGAGACAACTCTTTGTCACCCACAGTCATCTGTGGTGTCCTGGGTGGCCAGGCTGTGGTCCCAGCCAGAAGCAGACCTTGGCCCAGGCTGGTAAGGGTTTCATTGAGGGCCTTGGTTCAGTCCGATACTCAAGCCACCTAAATTAACCTGGCGAAGTCATCCCTGGGAGGGCTGCACCATCTGAAGTTCTGATTGTGCCATCCTCCTGTCTAAAACTCTCAGTAGTGCCTGTAATCCCAGCAGCTAGGGAGGCTGAGGCAGGAGGATCGTGAGTTCAGAGTCAGCCTCAGCAAAAGCGAGGTGCTAAAGCAACTCAGTGAGACCCTGTCTCTAAATAAAATACAAAATAGGGCTGGGGATGTGGCTCAGTGGTTGAGTGCCCCTGAGTTCAATCTCTGGTACCCAGGGGGAAAAAAATCCACTAGAGGATGACGTCTGTACTCCTTAGCACAGGTCAGGAGGTCTTGGATCATTTGACCTGTTTGCTTCTGCAGCCTCATCCATCATGATCCCCTTAGTCACTGGTACTTTTCCAAAACATCACACTCTCTCTTCCTCTATGTCTTTGTCCCCTCTACCCAGGATACCCTCATTCCCACCCTAAAATGCCTTCTTGACCTTTGAGTCATACAATTGCTACTTGACCTTTGAGTCACAGAGAAGAATTTTCTAAGGAGCCTTTGGACCACCCAGGCAGTCTCGGATGCCTCTGTCCGATGCTCCCACCCCAACCTGTTCATCACTCATTCTGGTCACAACACTGGTAATTGTGTATGCACCTGTTCCCCCCTCATCTGTGACCTCCTCAAGGGCCAAGGCCATCTGTGTGTCCCCAGCACCCACCACCAGGGCCTGGCTCAGAGCAAGTGCTCGGTAAATATTTATTGAATAAATTGTTCCCTCCACCTGGAACTCTCTCCCCATGCCTCCATATGTCCAAATGTAACCCATCTGTCTGGGCCCATTAAGCCAGCTCCTCAAAGAAATATCTCTGCTGAGTTGCAATTTAATTTAATATCACACCCTCACCCTTCATGAAGGGCCCACTTCTGGGGCTGAGGCTGCCAAATGAAGAATGAGTCAGCCTCTTCTGTGGGGACTGTGGTTCTGTTGGTGACTTAGCGCCCCTGAGATAGAGATCCCCGGGATAGATCCCCATAGAGTGTCATGCTAGGAAAGGGGCCAAAGCTTGCTGGTGAACTGTCTCTACTTCCTTCTATCAGGCCATAGTAATGGATAAGATGCTCTGTTTCTTTTTAACCTTGGCTGCCAGAAAGTTGGAGCCCAATTCAACACTCAGGCGCATGGCAATAACCCTCTTATCTCAGGTTCCAGGAAGATTATCTCTCCTTCTGATCGTTTTTCTTTATTTTTTAACTGTCCTGTTTTATTTGGGCTTTTCTTATGTGCTGCCTTGGGCTGTTTGGAAGAGGGCACAAGGTGTATATTCCAGATTGAGTTATTAAAATGAGAACTCGAGGGGAGATTCGATGGAAATGATAGA
Organism: Urocitellus parryii; assembly: GCF_045843805.1. NCBI lineage: Eukaryota > Metazoa > Chordata > Mammalia > Rodentia > Sciuridae > Urocitellus > Urocitellus parryii. The sequence goes on along the minus strand of NC_135534.1, from coordinate 178,483,805 downwards.
CCAGAGAAACGTTTTAAGGGTGTCCATGGGTATTTTCCTCCTGGCATGGAGCCCAGCTCAGCCCTAGCTCAGCTCTGCTCTCAGATTTGTGGGTACAGATATGTTTGGGCCCAGTGTAGGGCTCTGCCAACCACAGACACGTTTCTGGAACATCTCAGATTGCAAGGCATCTTAGATACAGGAGAGATTGCTGTTTTATTCATTGCCTCTGTTGGTCTCCTGTGTGCCCTTGGGAAGCACTGGGGTGGCTAGAGGTCCTTCAGGACCCAAAGAGAAGACACAGAGCCACAACCACAGGGGCAGCCCTGATCTTGAAAGTTCTCCCCTCCACCTATCCAGGAAGAGGGGCTGTTTACTAGAAATTCTCAAGAGCCAAGGACCAAAAGGACTGGAAAATTGTGTGAGATCCTGGCATCTTGACAACTGGGTTTGTCTTGTTAAAGTCATTCCAGTGCTTGAGCAAAAAGAGCCTTTAAATTTTTATGTTTTTTTTTTCCAAATCCAACACATCCACGTTGGCAGAAACACAGGCTATGGCCCTCAGAGACCTCCCACCTTTTTTTTTCCTTCCAGTGTTTTAGATCAGATCCAGAACCTTGAGCTATATCCCCAGCCCACTTTCCATCTTTCTGTGGAAAGTTACCTCTTTTTAGATTCTCACCTTTTTTTTTTTTTTTTTTTTTTTTGCTTCTTCAGTCATTAGGGTGCTCCTTTGGCCTTATGGGGTGTCCTATTGGGGCCATGGTCTACACCAGCTGCCTCAGGATTGCACAGTCTGACAAGCAGTAGAGATATCCATGAGGGACCACGCCCCAGCTTGCTGCTGGTAGGCCTGTGGTTGGGTCTGTCCGTTGTGAACAGGGTTCCTATGGATGGCCTGGCTGTGTTAGCTTTCCTTCCCTCTGACAAAATTCCTGAGAAGAATTTTGGATTGAGGTGAAGCTGAGCAACATGGAAGAGAGACGATTTATTTTGGCTCATGGTTTCAGAGGTTTCAGTCCAATGCCTGTGGGCTCCATTGCTTTGAGCCTGAGGTAAGACAGAGCAATATGGTGGCAGGAGCATGTGGCAGAGGAGGTTGTCACCTTATGGCAGCCGGGAAGCAAAGAGAGCAAGAGAAAGTGGCCAGGGACAACATATACCCCTCAAGAACACCCACCTAGTGGCTTGTTTCCTCCAACTAGCCCACCTCCCACAGTTCCCACCACCTCCCAGCGGTGCCAGCAACTGGGGATCAAGCTTCAAACACAACAACTTTTGAGGGATATTTAACATCCAAACTATAATTTGTGCTTCCAGAGTCTGGGGTTTAAGTTTGAAGTACTGGCCTTAATCTTCTAAAATATGGTCCATGGTTTAGTCAGATTTCTCACTGCTGCAACTAAAAGACCTAACAGGAACAATTTTAGAGGAAGAAAAGTTTATTTGGGGGCTGAGGTTGTGGCTCAGTGGTAGAACGCTTGCCTAGTACATGTGAGGCACTGAGTTTGAGCCTCAACACCACATAAAAATAAATAAATAATTATGTTCATCTATAACTAAAAATATATTTTTAAAAAATGTTTATTTGGGGGCTCATGGTTTCAGAGGTCTCAGTCCATAGACAGCAGGCTCCATTCCTCTGGGATCGAGGTGAAGCAGAACAACATTGTGGAAGAGTATGGCAGGGGGAGGTGCTCACATGATGATCAGAAAGCAGAGAGAGACTCCACTTGCCAGATATAAATATATACCCCAAAAGCACGCCCCCAATGCCCACCACTTCCAGCCACACCCTACCTGCCTTCAGTTACCACTCTATTAATCCTATCAAGTGATTAATTCACTGATTGGGTTAAGGCTATCATAACCCAATCATCTCTCCTCTAAACTTCTTGCATTGTCTCACACATGAGTTTGGAGGGACACCTCACATCCAAACCATAATAGTCCAGAATTGAGTTTTGGATTAATGTCTCTCAGAGGACAAAAAGAAAAAGAACCTGTATTAGTCAGGGTGTGCTATGTTTTGCTGTGGTAACAACAACAACAGAAAACCCCTCAGTAGATCAAAGCACTAAAGGTTCTTCCTCTCCTCTGTTCTTTACTCATCCGAGCACTTGTCCATTGAGGATCAACTGTAGCTTTCCCCTCATGGTGTCTTCACTCTGGGACACAGATGATGGTGCACCTTCTAGGACAGTTTTTCTGGCAGAGGGAACAGTATAAGGCTTTTAAAGTTTCCATCCCAATATATCACATGTTACTTCCACTCATATTTCATTGGCCAAAATGTGTCCTGTGTCCAATCCTGAATTCAGCAGAGCAGAGAAGAAGGAGAAAAAGAACCAGATGTCACAGCCAGTCATCATTCTACAGTATATCCCATCCAGCTTTTTAGTGTTGTCACAAATGACGCCCCATCCACTAGAATATAGCCCCACAAGAACGGAGGAGAGGAAGGGTTGCATTTTATCCAGTGTGGTGTCTCTAGCTACTAGGAAGGCACCAGGCATATAGCATACCCCCAGTAAACATGAGCTGCAGGCTTATTAGAACCCAGCCTCACAGCACTCCTGTTAGGAGATCTATGGGATATTCTCTGAGACTGTACTGTCATCCTGACCCATCACACTTTTGTTTGTCTCTACTACTCCTACTGATCCAGACCACCATCATTTTTCATCATCTGACATCCCAAAGTGGGGGGGCCAAAGCTGTAGTTGGCTCACGATGCACCACTGGCAAGATAAGCAAAGAACATTTATCATATGAGCCACTGAATTAGTGGTGGTTAATGTTGGTCAGCTTACTATCACTGTGACAAATACCTGAGATAAATCAACTTAAAGGGAAGAAAGGTTTATTTGGGCTTATAGTATCAGAGCCAGGGACTGGATCCCAATATCCCCTTCAAGGGTACAGCCCCCAACATCCTAACTTTCTTCCTCTAGTCCCATCATCTCAAAGAGAAACCCTGTTCCTTTCCCCCATCACCCTTCATTGTCCCTCCCTCCAGCACCTGCCAAACACCAGTCTGCTTTCCATCTCTATGGATTTGCCTATTCTGGACATTTCATAACAAGGAAATCATACCCCATGAGGTCTTTTGTGTCTGGCTTCTTTTGCTTGGCATAATGTTTTTTGAGTTCCTCCTTGTATCAGTATTTGATTCCTTCTGATGGCTAAATGGTATTCCTTTGTATGACTACAGCACATGGTGTTTGTCCATTCCTCAGCTGGTGGATGTTTAGATTGTTTCCACTTTTTGACTGGCATGGGTGATGCTCCTGTGAGTATTCACGTTGTTTTCATTTCCCCTAGATATTCACTAGGAGTGGAATTCCTGAGTCACCTTGCTACATTTTCAGGAACTGCTAGTTTTCCATGGTAGCTGCCTTTACCTTTACCTTCCCACCAGCAGTGTATGAGGGTTCCAGTTCCTCCACATTGTTGCCAGTACTTGCTATTTATATGCCTTTTTGGTTATAGCCATCCTTCGGGGTATAAAGTGGTATCTCGTGTTTTTGATGAGAATGATTATCAAACAACTAGTAGCTTATAGTGTTGAGCATCTTTGCACATGTCCACTGGCCATGCATATAATCTCTTTGGGGAAGTGTCTATTCAGAACCTTTGCTCACTTTTTTGAATTTTTTTTTGTTTAGTTGGACACAGTACCTTTATTTAATTTATTTATTTTTATGTGGTGCTGAGGATCAAACCCAGTGCCTCGCACATGCTAGGTGAGCTCTCTACCGCTGAGCCACAATCCCAGCACGCTTTGCTCATTTCTAATGGAATTATTTTTCTTTTTATTGTTGAGTTGTAAGAGTTCTTTACATATTCTGGATTCTAGACTCTTGTCATATATATGACTTGCAAATATTTTCTCCCATTCTCTTAATTATCTTTTCATTTTCTCATTAGTGTTCTCTGACATGAAAATTTTTAATATTGGTGAAATCCAGTTTATCTATTTTTTTTCTTTGGTCATTTGTTCCTTGGGTATCATAGCTGAGAAACCATTGTCTGATCCAAGATCACAAATCTGTACTTGTGTTTTTCTAGAAGTTATATGGTATTTAGTTCTCACATTTGATCCACTTTAATTTTTATACATGGTATGAGATAGTGATTCAAATTAATTCTTTTGCATGTGGATATCTAGTTATTCAAACATTATTTGTTGAATATTCTTTCTGTTAAATAGTTTGTAACCTGCACTGAAAATCAATTGACCATAGAAGCGTAGTTGTATTTATGGACTCCCAAATCTATTCCATCCTACAGTCTGCACTACACTGTCGTGATTGCTGTAGCTTTGTGATAGTTAAAATTGAAAGGTAGGAGTCTTCTAGTCTTGTTTTTCTTTTTCAAGATTGTTTTGGCTAATCAGAACCCTTTGAAATGTTATATGAATTATAGGATCAGCTTTTCCATGTCCATGAAAAAGCTTTTGGGATTTTCATAGGGATTATATTGAGTTTGTAGATCCATTTGGGGAGTATTGCCATCTTAACAATATTGTCTTCTAATCCATGAACATGGGATATCTTTCCATTTATTTAGGTTTTCTTACATTTCTTTCAGCATTATTTTTAGTTTTCCATGTACAAGTCTTGTTCCTCTTTTTTTTTTTAAAGAGAGAGTGAGAGAGGAGAGAGAGAGAGAATTTTTAATATTTATTTATTTTTTTTAGTTCTCGGCGGACACAACATCTTTGTTGGTATGTGGTGCTGAGGATCGAACCCGGGCTGCACGCATGGCAGGCGAGCGCGCTACCGCTTGAGCCACATCCCCAGCCCCAGTCTTGTTCCTCTTTATTCACATGTATTACTAAGCATTTAATTCTTTTTTGATGCTATTATAAATTGAATTACTTCCTAAATTTCCTTTGACTATTGCTGGGGTATAGAAATAGAATGTATTTTTGTGTTGATCTTGTATCTTGAAATTTTCTAAACTAATTTATCAGCTGTAATAATTTTTTTGGTTGACTCTTTAGGATTTTCTACCTAAGAAAATTGTGTCATATGCCCATATAGCTTTATTCCTTCCTTTTCAATCTAGATACCTTTTATTTCATTTCCTTGAATAGCCAAATGAATTCTTGAACAGATTTTCAACCTATTTGCGTTTCTGAATCTAAAGTGAACCACTTATACCCAAAATATATATAGTAGGATTCTGTATTTTTATTCCAGTTTGCCAACCTCCGCACCTTAATTGGAGAGTTTAATCCATTTAATGTAATTGCTAATAAGGCAGGATTACATCGACTCTTCTAAAACAAATCTTTTTAAAATCCACAGTATATCTTACTATTCCCCAGTTAAAATCCTCAAACTTAGAATAGAACTCTAATTTCTTACCTTGATACTGGCCCTACAAAATCTAGTCTCTGACACCACTTAATATATTTCTCCTGCCTCCCCCATCCTCAGCCATGTGGGCTTTCTGTGACTCTGACACTTCAACTTTATTCCAAACTTCAGGCCTCTGCACTTGCTGATTCCTCTGCCTGGAATGCTTTTCCTCTAGATCTTTCCATGTCTGACTCTTTCTTGTCATTCCGGTCTTGGTTTAAATGCCACTCCTTAGCCACCAAGCCTGAAGTGGTCCCAATATTCGAGTTCTCCGTCACAGCTTTTATCCTTCTCTCTTTTGTCTGTTTTGCGTCCTCCTCCTCTAGAAGATGAGTTCTGGCCAGTCTTGCTCTATGTCCACCACTGCACAGGACCTGACAGGCACATGGCTCAGTGCAGGCTGGGTGACTGGATGAGCAAGTGACTAAGCTAAGGAGTGCATGGTGGATGACTGAAGGGAACAGCATGACACTTGGCAGTGCTGACAGCTTCGGACCAGGTGACATGGCTGCTCAGCATCTGTATTAAATTGCTGAGTGAATCTGTGGATAGAGAAAAGAAAAATAAGTAATATTTTCAAATAAAAAAGAAGATTTTTAAACTATTTCAAAAAGAAGCTAGACTCAAGGGTCTTCAATGTTGGCTGCATCACGAAGAAAAATCATTTTTAAAACTCTGGTCTCAGGCCAGGTACGATGGCACACACCTCTAATCCCAGTGGCTTGGGAGGCTAAGAGAAAGGATCTTGAGTTCAAAGCCAGCCTCAGCAATGGCGAGGCGCTAAGCAACTCAGAACCCTGTCTCTAAATAAAGTACAAAATAGGGCTGGGGATGTGGCTCAGTGGTTGAGTGCCCCTGAGTTCAATCCCTGGTACTAAAAATAAATAAATAAATAAATAAATAAATAAATAAATAAATAAATAAATAAAATACTGGTCTCAGATCACACTTTAAACTGCACTTTGAATCCCCGAGTGAGAAACAGGCTCAGGACAGTAAATTTAAGGCTAGAAAAGGAAAGGAAGAAAAGCCTGAATCCAGGGAACCTGAGTCTAGATGGTTCCCATAGCCTCTACCTTGACTCCCAGCTCGAGAAGGAGATAATGATAAGAACCATGATGGCAGGTCGAGACACAGGCCACCTGGGAAGTCAGACCCCATGGGTGCCTGGACCCCTCCAGTCTCGTGTTTCTGGAAATCCTTTAGTCATTATTTGAACACCTGTTTCCCAGCAGAAGAGAGAACAGGAAAGAGGAAAGAAAGAAAAGCTATGTGATTGCTAGGCCTGCAGCATTGTCCATTGCAGGGGAGAAGCAGAGGGTGAGCAAGTTCCAGACCAGAACTTGAGGCAGTTTTTAAGGGGAAAAAAGAAAGAAAGAAAGAAAGAAACTAAGTGCCCTGTGATTGCATAAAGCCACCAAGCACAGAAACTGTCAGGAAAGCAAGGGGAGGAGGACCTGCAGTGTCCAGGCCCCTGCACAGGGGCTCTGAGATGGAGCCATCAGGCACATGGTAGGTGCTTATCACATCTCCAAGTGATGGTGTTTCGACCTTGACATAGGCTGAACACTCACAGGGCCCTAGAGATGCTCAGAGTCAAGGAGGCTGAGACAGCCTGTTTCAGGGGACAGCAGCCAGAGGAAGCATGATCGTGGTTAGTCCTGCCCAGTTCTCCATGCCTAGCCACCCACACTCCTGCCCTCCTCCGGACTGGGGCCCAGACTCCAGCCTGTCCCACAAGCACACACTGTGATAATTGCAGTGCCTCCCGGTTCAGCAGCCTGCCACGGTCCCCAGGGCACCTGGACATCCCCATTTTAGAGACAAGGAAACTGAGCCTTGACAGACAACCTGGTTGACCTGAGATAGCCTCACCTGCTACACCGTGGGCCTGGAACCCACCCAGCCTCGTGGTGTCGAATGCCTCAGTATCTCTGCTCTGGAGCTGGTTGGTCTGTGGGTCCAGTCACACGTGCTGCTTCTGTTTCCATCAATCCCCTATTTTACTTTGTTTTGTTTTTACTGAGGCTTTCAAAATTATTAGCATCCAGTTGTGCATAATGCTGTCTTATAAATATTTAAGTATCTTTCCTATCTGTGATGATCTGGTGGATGTTTCATAAAAGCAAAGCACTTGTGAGCAGATATTCAAACCCAGCAGATTGAGCCCCGAGAGCATCTCCTTCCAGTCCAGACTCGCTTTTGGTAGCAGATCTGCTCAGCCTTCACAGGGGCTTTCAGCTGATCTGCATTTTCTTGATAATAACACAAAGGCAATAATAGCCACAGCTCTGGTGGAGGGCTAAGCACTATTCCAATTGAAATGTTCTATCAGTTCATTTAATGCTCACAACAATCCCATGTGGTAGCTACTATTATTATCCCCAGTCTACAGATGAAGAACCTGAGACACAGAGAGGCTAAGTAATGTGCCCATGGTCACACAGCATATAAGGATTCAGCATATAGCCCAAAGTGGTTCAGAAAATGCTTTCTGGAGCTAAACTTGACCTTGATTCACAGCTCAGCCACTTAGAGTATGAAGTTAGGTCAGTATTGTAGGTTAAATTGTGGTGCCCCAAAAATATGTCAGCACCCTTATCCCTGGAACGCATGAGTGTGACCTTATTTCAGAAAAAGGTCTTTGCAGATGTAATTAAACTGAGGCTCTTTAGAGCAGATTCTGGGTTACCAGGCAGGCCCCACTTCCAAAGACAACTATTCTTATAAGAGAAGAACAGACCCAGAGCAGCCGAGTGAGGGTGGAGCTGGGGATTGGAGGGCTGCAGCAAGCAGCATGCAGGGGGTCCCCAGCAGGGGAAGTCAAGGGCATATCCCCTGCAGCCTGCAGAGGGAGGGAGCGCACCCCTGCTGGGCCTTGAGTTTGGGCTTCTGGCCTCCAGAACTGTGCAAGAACAAATTTCCTTTCTTTTAAGCCAACTGGTTACTCAGTGTGGGGTCAGTTGCTACAGTTGCCCTGGGAAATTAAGGCAGTGGTGACTTAGCTGGTGAGGACCACAGTTTCTTCATCCTCAAAATGGGTCCAGATGTTTCCAACTCTCACCCCTAGGAAGGACTTGGGGAAGGTTAGGGAGGGCGGTGCCAGGGAAGGGACTGCCCCAAGCCTGGGCACAGGAGCATGGGGGGGGGGGCTAGGTACCCTGCCCAACCCTCTTTATTATGGCTCTTGGCCGCCCTGTCCTTGAACTCTGAGGGGCCCTGGAAGCCAGCCCCTCCTGTTGTCATTTTCTTGCCTCTGACTCACTGTCCTGGCCCCCTGAGCCCAGCCCAGCATGTTCCTGGCTCAGGAACCTCAGACGAACTGAATGTGACCCCCAGCCCCTGCTCAGAACTGGCTCCTCTAAGCCATTCCCCACCGAGCTGCCAGAGCGAGACCGAGAATGTCGGTGCACGATGTTTAATATTTCACCCAAGAAGTCATTTTCTTACATGAGTCAGACACAGGAGGCTCAGAGAATTACAGCAAGAAAGGCACTCGGGTCGGAGAGGCTTCTGCCGCGGGCGCGCGGAGGATTTTCCTACGTCCGCTCAGGTTTTCCTGTCTTATCTGTGTCTTACAGCAGCAGCAAGCCCGCTGCAGAGAGAGTGTCTGCGCAGGCCAATTATTAAAAATATATGGCAGGGGGCTGGGGCTGGGGCTCAGGGGTAGAGCGCTCACCTAGTCCGCATGAGGCAGTGGGTTCGACCCTGAGCACCACTTAAAAATAAAATAAAGGCATTGTGTCCACCTACAACTATATATGCCAGCCTTCTGGAAATGCATTCCCGTGCCAAGGAAATGAACGCATTTGCCATCCCAGGCTCCGGGCATCGTGGGCTTTGGAGGGAGGAGAGGGCAATGCAAACACCTTCATGGGAGCTTCTGCCCCACATTCTGCTACCTCCCAGCTGTGTGATCTTGGGTGAATGATTTACCCTTTCTGAGCCCCAGTGCCCATAAGGAAAAGTTCCTTCCTCCGTTGTAGGTTTGCTGTGAGCATTAATTGAGAACATGTTAGCACAGGCTGGGCCTGGCACCTATCAATATGATTTCTGTTTCTACTGTCTGACCCAGAATTTCCTGATGCTGAAAGGCAACTGACACAACCAGCAGCCACCGCGGGGTGGGGCGTGGGGGTGGGGAGGCGGGGTCCTGAGGAGCCCTGGGGTGGACTTACACATCCTATGCACTTCCGCTGATATCCTCTCTTGAGTCCTGCAGTCCCTCTGCTGCAGGGTTTTCTGTTCCCATTTTGCAAGTGAGCACCCCAAGGGCTCAAGGAGCAAGTGGGGGTCTGCAGCAAGAAGCCAGGCCTCCGCTTCCCAGAGCTGAGCTCTCCCCTGCTGACTGCTGAGGTCCGATGAGCGGGCGAAGAGGAAGGTGCTTCCAAGCCCTTCTTGCCAGCGGCCTCTTTCCTTAGTTGTCTCCAGCCCTTGTCTCTGATCAGCCCAGGCCTTTCGAGGCAGCCTCTGAACTTGAACCCCTGTGGCTGCCGCGCAGGCCCCCCACGTTCCTTCTCACGCATCCCTTGCTCTCCACAACCACTCTCTGGCCCACACACCCAGGAGGTGCTCAGCACGGTCTGTCCTGTGTCCCAGAGAAGCCCTCCTAAGGCTCTGCTGCACCATGAGGCCACCAGAGAGACCAGTGTCATTCATTCACTTGCCAAACCCACATCTGCCGCGCACATGCTCTGTGCCAGAAGCTGGGGCCGGCAATGGGTTAAGCGCCACCCCTGCTCCCAGGGCTCCCCCAGGCCAGGGGGACAAAAAAGTTCATCGAAAATGTCAGTGTAGGTGGTAAGTGCTGAAATAGCTCCGCCCCAAGCCTAGAGGAGCAAGGAGGAGGTGGCTTGTCATCCTACCTTGAGAAACATTTTACAGAAAGGAAAAAAAAAGCAGGGGGGCCTTTCCCCCAAGCCTGGAAAGTCAGGCAGGGTTTGGATCTAGAGAACAGGAGCTGTGCAGAACAGTTCAGCCTTTCCTTAGAAAGTCAAGGAGTGGCCCTGTGACCAGCAGTTCCATCCTAGGTATGTGTTCACCCAGGAGAAAGGAAAACGTAGCTCCACACAAAAGCATGCACCCGAATCTGCACCGTGCATCACCCAAAAGGGAAAGCAGCCCAAGTGGCCATGGGCTGACATGCAGGTGTGCAAACCGTGCCATCAAGACCCAGGACTGCAATACAGCTGCAAAAGGAATGAAGCTCTGGCACAAGCCGCCACCTGGATGCACCTTGGAAACAAGTTCAGTGAAAGAAGCCAGTAACAAGAGGCCCATGGTGTGTGTTTCCATTTATATGAGATACCTCCAATAGGCAAGTCCAGGAAGGCCGCTAGAAGGCTGAGTTGGCAGAGGCTGGGGGAGGGGAGGTGGACAGTGTTAGTGGGGGCAGAGTTTGTTTGGGGGATGGTGAAAAATTATAATGAAATCATAGTGATAGTTGTACAAAACTATGGATACGTTTTAAAACCACTGAATTGTACACTTAAGATGGTCAAAATGGTGAATTTTATCTTGATTTTTTTTTAAAGACTAAAAAAACTTTTTAATACTTTAAAAAACTAGATAGGAACTTTCTAGGTGAAGAAAGAGTCAAAGCAAGGGTGGAGAGAGGACACAATGCTCTTGGCCAACAGCAAGGATCCAGTGTGTCTGCTGCACTATGTTTTTCAGCTGTTGCTTCAGCTTTAGAAGACTAAATGACACTCAGCCCTAATCCCTGTAGAATCTGTTGAATGTTCTTAGTTACAACATCTAACAGAATGTCAATATACTCCCTCTATTGTTTAGTGAGTTTATGCCTCAAAAGGTACAGAAGTAAGGTGAACTTCTGGCATAGATTGATCAAGTATCAAACATATCTCTGTGGTTCCTTTGTCTCTGCCCTGTGCCATGTAGGAAATATGTCATCATACTAGCTCTCTACATATTTTGGAGATGTAAAAAGATAGATGTATTCCAACTTGAAAGAGCTTAAAAGACTTTGTGAACAACAGAGAATTCTAGCTAAGCTTCAAAAGGCAAGTAAAGCCTCAAGAGTAGATATTCCCCCAATGACATTCTTCGTAGAAAGAGAAAAAGCAGTCATGAAATTCATCTGGAAAAATAAGAGACCCAGAATAGCTAAAGCAATCCTTAGCAAGAAGAGTGAAGCAGGTGGCATCACCATACCAGACCTTAAACTATACTACAGAGCAATAGTAACAAAAACAGCATAGTATTGGCACCAAAATAGACTTGTAGAACAATGGTACAGATTAGAGGACACAGAGTCTAACCCACATAATTACAGTTATCTTATATTAGACAAAGATGTCAAAAACATATTGGAGAAAAGATAGTCTCTTCAATAATGGTGCTGGGAAAACTGGAAATCCATATGCAACAAAATGAAATTAAACCCCTATCTCTCATCATGCACAAAACTCAACTCAAAGCAGATCAAGGACCTAGGAATTAAACCAGAGTCACTGCACCTATTAGAAGAAAAAGTAGGCCCCAATATCCATCACAGTGGATTAGGCCCTACTTCCTTAACAAGACTCATACAGCACAAGAATTAAAGTCAAGAATTAATAAATGAAATGGATTCAAACTAAAAAGCTTCTTCTCAGCAAAAGAAATAATCAGTGAGGTGAATAGACAGCCTGCAGTATGGGACCAAATTTTTGCCACTTGCACATCAGATAGAGCACTAATCTCCAGGATATATAAAGAACTCAAAAAGCTAAACTCCAAAAAAAACAAGTAACCTAATCAATAATTGGGCCAAGGAACTGAACAGACACTTCTCAGAAGGTGATATGCAATCAATCAACAAATATATGAAAAAATGTTCAACATCTCTAGCAATTAAAAAAGAAATGCAAATCAAAACTACTCTAAGATTTCATCTCACGCCAGTCAGAACAGCAGCTATTAAGAATACAAACAACAATAAGTGTTGGCAAGGATGTGGGAAAAAAGGCACACTCATACACTGCTGGTGGGTCTGCAAATTGGTGTAGCCAATATGGAAAGCAATATGGAGATTCCCTGGAAAACTGGGAGTCGAACCACCTTTTGATCCAGCTATCCCACTCCTCGGTCTATACCCGAAGGACTTAAAAACAGCATATACTACAAGATGCAGCCACATCAATGTTTATTACAGCACAATTCACAATCGCTAAACTGTGGAGCCAACCTAGATTCCCTTTAGTAATGAATGGATGAAGAAATGTGGCATATGAACACCATGGAATAGTACTCGGAAATAAAAGAGAATAAACCATGGCATTTGTAGGTAAATGGATGGAGTTGGAGAAGATAATGCTAAGTGAAGTTAGCCCATCCCCGAAAAAACAAATGCCAAATGTTTTCTGTGCTATAAGGAGGCTGATTCATAGTGGGGTTGGGAGGGGGAGCAAGGGAGGAATAGACAAACAAGATAGGGCAAAGAGGAAGGAGGGAAAGGGAGGGGGCAAGGGTGTTAAAAAAAAAGATGGTGGAATGAGATGGACATCACTACCCTGAGTACATGTATGAAGAGGAAGAAAAAAGAGTTGATATTCCAAGTGAATGAAACACTGGAAGCAGGGAAGTGGAGGTATGGCTGGGGAAGAGATTAGTCAGATGTGGCATTTTGTGGGTACGAAATAGATGCAGGGCTGGCTGAGCTTGGACTTTAACTTGGAGGCATTCATTGGGGGCCATAAAAGAATTTCAGCAGTGAGACGTGATGCGTTCTTTATACAGGCAACCTGGTTACCAGGTAGCATTATGGATTCTTGTCACTTTTCTCAGGGATGATAATATTGTGGTCATGTAGGACAGTGTGCTCATTCATGCTGCAGTGGCATGGAGTCTGCAGTTTACTTTCAGATGGTTTATGGGGGGAGCAGGGGAGAGAGAGAGAGAGAGGGAGCAGATCCAGCACAATATTAGCAATTGCTGATTCTTGGAGGAGAAGAGAGGGGCAATTCAGCTTTCTGCTTAAGAAAAGGAGAGAAATGGAAGGGGGGACCTCTCTGAGAGGGACGGGCTAGGGGGTAAGCACCCCTAAGGGGCTGGAAGAGGCACCCTGCTGGTGAGACCCGGCCAGGGCTTGGAGGGGTAACCTGTGGACAGTAACTCTGCAGTAGCTTAATAACTCTGCAGCTTCCACCCTGAGGGCCCCAGTGGAATCCAGGGCAGGGAATGGAGCTAGAAGGTAGCAAAGGAAGAGGAAGCAAAGCAGCCCAAGGAGGGTGGGGTCTTCTCTCTTCACAACAGAAGCTCATCCGTGTACTAGTGTTGGATCATAGGTTTTCAGAGGCTGAAATGGAGATGTCAAAACTCATTTTCTTAATGGGAAAACTGAGGCACAGACCGACCTGAAGTCCCAACATCAGCTCTGTGACTGTTTTCCCCTTCCTGTTCTCCCTTGGAACACCCTGGTAACCCCCCACAGGAGGGCGCAGAGGAAGCCGGTTGGGAGTCTCCCTTTCATTTTAGGGAGGATTAAACCCAGGGGCGCTTAATCATTGAGCCACATCCCCAGGCCCTTTTTAAATATTTTATTTAGAGACAGGGTGTCTCTGAGTTGCTTAGGACCTTGCTAAGTTGCTGAAGCTGGCTTTGAACCCGCGATCCTCCTGCCTCAGCCTCCCCAGACACTGGATTACAGGTATGCGCCACCGCACCCAGCTGGGTCTCCCTCCCTTTGTGGACTCCCCATATGAAACATCGCGTTCACTTTGTGTCTCGGGGGCTTCTTTCTGGGTATCGTGCCTTGCGAGGACATTAGCACTCATATAAGACCCAGATGGACCCCTCCCTCAGTCCATTTCATCCTCAGTCCTATGAGGCAGGTACCACATCTGGGACCATTTTGCAGATGGCAACAGTGAGGCCAAGTGACTGCCACATGGTCACATCATTTATAAGTGACAGAATTGACAGACAGCTGGCCTCAAGGCCACCTTGCCATCAACCATGCCACCAGGAGGGGCTGGAGCATCTCCTAGCCTGCTGTGCTTCCCCGCCTCTGGGTGACTGGCCAATTGATTAATTGATTGATGGATGTGTTTATTTGGCCAGGGAGGGGTCAGCTGCAACCTCTGGCCCCAGCCTCATTGGTATTTCTGTGGCAAGTCAGGACCTATTTATTACCCGAGTATTTTGGGGGTCCATGATAAAAAAGAAATGCCAAGCTTAATTTCACTTCCCTGCTACATGGCTCATTCTTTTTTAATAACCCTCTCTTATCAGCCTCCTGGCAGCCTCTGCATTTCCTGTGCATGTTAATTACTTTATTAATTATGTCGATATCTTTGGTTCTGCCCAGCGTATCTTGGTGCTTTTTGTTTCCAGTGTGCACCCATTTTGCCTTGTTGGTTGGCACACGCAGGCCCGCTTCCCGTTTCTAAAAGGGATTCTTTGAGCCTCGGTAAACACATGGCTTTCAATTAGTCTCGCAATCATTATTCCCATTTTCATCTCGGCCACGTCACTAATAGAGTGTTTTTTACATTCTTCCGAACAGAGGCTGCATTGTTACGTTTCTGATGTTGTTTCCAATCCCTTCCCCCCCCACCTCAGGTCACAGCTCAGAGAACCCCATAGCCTAGCTCTGAGCAAGATGATAAACGCCAAGAGGTCTGGGGCAGAGGGGAGGAGGACTGGAACCCAGGGGTGGACAGGGACAGGGGTCTGTGGACCAGATCCTGGGAGGCCTCAAATATGAAGCTGAGAAGTTCAGATTCGAGTCCAAAAGCCAACATGATCCCAAAGTCCTTGACATGGAACACTAATCCTACTAGGTGTCCCCAAATAAAAGGGGATGTGGCTCAGTGATCCAGTGCCCCTGAGTTCAATCCCCAATACCCAAGAAAAAGAGAGAGAGAATGGGGAGTTTATGGTCCAAAGCTTAAGAAATCCTGAAAAGTATATATCTGTCTCTCAGAAATGTATAGTGTACTTTTAACATGTTAAAAGCTCTAGAAATTTCTTTAGTTTAATTTTTTTTAAATTAGTAAATGAAATTTTCACTTTTGGGGGGACACTCAACCACTGAGCCACATCCCCAGCCCTATTTTGTTTTTATTTAGAGACAAGGTCTCACTGAGTTGCTTAGTGCCTCACCATTGCCGAAGCTAGCTTTGAACTTGCCATTCTCCCGCCTCAGCCTCCTAAACTGCTGGGATTACAGGCATGTACCATTGGCCTGGCTAAATTTTTACTTTGAATAGTAAAAAAAAAAAAAATGTCATTAGCATTTCCAAAACTTCTTTGGCCCTGGGACCCTTTGGCCAAGTAGCCACTGCCATGCCAAGGCAGGGAATCTAGGAGGCAGGAGGCTGCTCAGTAGCTGAAGCAAGACGGTAATAAGGCTCCAAGCTCAGAGTCTCGGATGTTTCCCTGTTTCCTTTCCATTTTATTTCAAATGGCATTGTTGTCTTAAAATTGGAAAATTGGCGTTGCTATAATAAATCATTGCACAGGGATTTTACTCAGGCATCAAATCTGAATGAGAAAGCCGTGTACACAGTCTTCATCCTCTGAGGAAGCACTTAGCCCAACAGGGTGCTGGAACACAATAGTTGCCTGTTCCTGCCTGTCCCTGGGGCTCCTTCAGGCTTTCCAACCACACAAAGACCCAGCTTCTGCTGTCAGGTCTACACCCGAGTGGCTCTGGGTCCCTAAGCAAATGGCTTTGCTTCTTCTGTGCCTCAGTTTCTCCATATGGTACAAAGAGTCCCTGTTCTCGGGTTCCACGTGTGCAAATTCAAACAACCATGGATGAAGAATATTCAGAAAAACGATTGCATCTCTACTGAATATATGCAGATGTGTTTCTTTTCATTATTCTCTAAATAATACAGCCTACCGCCTGTTGACGAAGCACTTCTATGGGGTATCATAAGTCATCTGGAGATGAGGTCGTGTGTGGGTGAGGATTGTGTGTTACATGAACACACTGCCTCATTTATACAATGAACCTGAGCATCCACAGGTTGTGCCATCAGCAGGGGTCCTAGAGCCAATCCCCATGGATACCGAGGGACAACGATGGAACCTTCCTGACAGACACTTCTGATGGATTGGATGCGGTGACATGCAGAGAGCTTAGCACGGTGCCTGACAAATAATAGCATTCAATGTAAGCGCCCTTCTGTGCCCCTGAGTCTCAGCAGCTAAAGGCAAAGGCTGAATCCAGATGGTTCTCCAGGACAGCCAGATTCCATAAGGCTACTAGGGTCTGGAGCACAAGGTAAAGAGCACCCAGACCTGGCAACAACCCTTCCGAGCTTCAGTCCAGAAGAGTCAAATGTCACTTCCCCCGGGGGCCATTGGCCAGGCTGCTGTGCTACAATTTCTGATAGTGACACTAATTTTCCAATTTTAAGACAATGATGAGAACTGTGGGTGAGCAGACAGGACGACAGTGAGCCCTGGTCTCTGCCACTCTCTCCATCCCCCTTGGTCAGTCCCCTTAAGCCCTCGGAGCTCAGTTTCCCCCTCTGTAATTCAGGACCAGTATTTCTGTCCTACCACGAGCGGAATTGTTACAGGGGCCCTTGAGGGCACATGTGAAAGGTGCCAAGTTAACCATAAGGGCCCATCTCCCCCCACACACTCCCATCAAAGCCATGCCACGTTTTCTTGGTTCAAGAAAACAATGCAAAAACCAAGGCCCTAAGCAACTCAGTGAGACCCTGTCTCTAAATAGAATACAAAATAGGGCTGGAGATGTGGCTCAGTGGTCGAGTGCCCTGAGTTCAATCCCTGGGACCCCCCCTCCCGAAAATAAAAGAAGACGAAGCCTGACTTTGACCTCTCTGAACCCACCCTCCTGTCCCCTTCCCGCAGCACTGTCTTTCCTCCTGATTGCCCACTCTTCCTCTCATGGGTCTTTTTAATTATTTTGTCCTGAGATCATTAAGCCCACTTGCCAGTAGCCTTTAGTGGCCTATTTTTGGAACTGCACACTCAGTGGCACATCCTGACTAGAAAAAAGAGACACTGAAAGGTCATAAGGGATGACAAGGAGGCCATTAGGGGCACTGCTCCTGGGCAGCAGAGGAAAATAGTCAGGGATTTTCAGGGAACATGGTCACTCAGGTCTCTAAGGAACATCATAGAGGGGTGTGTGTGTGTGTGTGTGTGTGTGTGTGTGTGTGTTTCAAGCCCAAATATGCCCCTAAACACGGACGTTGACAACGTGGACTGCCAGGCTCCGAGGTGTGGTTAGGCTGCTATGTAACCAACACAAGCTTGGGGAACAGCCCCGGACAAACAGGATGCCAGCCCCAGACCCTGCGGAGGTAGTGACAAGGCCAAGGGTAGCAAGGAGGGAACGAATAAGAAACTGCAATGTGGTAGAGTTGTCATCAGCCCCAAGAAGAGAAGCCACAGAGCCACATCCCTGTCTCCAACTCAGTGGAGCTATCCTGGAGCCCAGGGAAGAGGCCCAGAGGCAGAGCTGAGACCAGCTTGGGAAGTTCCTGAGATACCAATTACAGCTTAGAAAGAGAAAGAATGTTCCCATTTAAGTCCTGCCTGACCACACATGAACCGGGCTTTGTTTGTTGGTTTGTTTTTGGTACTAAAGATTTAACCCAAAGGTTCTTAACCACTGAGCCACACCTCCAGCCCTTTTTATTTATTTATTTATTTTATTTGGAGACAGGGTTTGCTAAGTTGCTTAGGGCCTCATTAAGTTGCTGAGGCTGGCTTTGAACTTGAGATCCTCCTGCCTCAGCCTCCTGAGTCACTGGGATTATAGGCATGGGCCATGACACCCAGAATGAACTGGGCTTCTTATTGAGGTGGTGAGTGTCACTTGGCCAGAGTTATGCAAAGGCTGGAGGGGACCTTGGTGGATTCTACCAGTAGAATAGGTCTACCTTGGAAGCAGATATATATATGGCCATCTTTATGTTTATTTCTATGTATTTATTGCCAGAGGACGTGTGTGGAACGAATTGAGAACACCTTTATGGCATAATGACATTGGAGCGTCATATTGTCAATGGTAACTGTCCCCAGGACACAGGAGAAAGCACTGACAGGGTAGGAAAGCCACTGGCCCAAAAAGTGGAGCCCGCTGCAGCACAGGAAGGGGCCTTGCGCTCTTCCCGGCCTGCCACCACCCAGGGATTCCCACACACGCCCGCAGTGGCAGCGGCAGCAATTACAACATCCTATTTTGGAACTGTCTTTGCAACATTGCACTTTTGTGGCTCCCAATGCACTTGCCTCCCTGAATGACAACAGGAAAATGAAATGACTGTATTGTTCTCTCCCGCGTTACCGTGGGCATGTTGTGTCTTGGCTTTGTAGTCTTTTGTCTTAGTGCTCTTGCTTAAATACTCAGAACAGCCCTCAGAGCAGGTGACTCTCGAAGTTCTCAGAGGAAAACCCAGGGCTCAGCATGAGCAGGCTACGGCTCCATCCAGATGCAAGGCCAGTGGCTGTTCATGGCACCAGGCACCACAGTGGGAAGAACCCCGGTGGATAGGTGGGGTCAGATCACAGAGGCATGAATGCGGGATTGGGCGTCTAGACGTCCTTCGTGAGGCTGGGGAGCTGCTGGGAATGGCACTTCAGGACCTGGGAGGCAGCATGGCGGAGGAGCTGGGTGGGGAGTGGCTAGGAGGTGATGGTGGGAAGGACCACAGAAGCCCAGGGGCAGGAGGGAGGTGCAGCGAGAGACATCCGTCAGGCGGGCACCTTAGTGCTCCACAGGTGGCCAGATGGAGGGGGCAGGGATGGATGTGAAGGAAAGAGAAAGGCTGAGGAGACGCCAGGGTAGGTCTCATCTGGTGACACCCAGGAGGAAAAGCAGGTGGAGAGAGAGAGAATGTCGAGTTCAGATGGGGAGATGCTGAGGTGGACGGTGCCCACTGCGGGAGGCAGAGAGTGGAGGATGCTGGGAAGGACCCAGGAGGGGGAGGGGCAAGGCTGGACAAGAGGACCAAAGAGGGACCCTGCATTTTGCCACTCAGAGGTCTCTGGAGATGAGGGGGAGCATTCATGACATGGGGGGTACAGAGAGGGCCAGGGACATAGGAAGCTGGGCTTGAGACTTGTAGAGGGTGAAGAATCGGCTGGGAGCACAGACTCCCCTTGCAGGAAGCTCTCAGCAGAGGCTGAGAAGCAAGAGGCTGCAGAGACCAGCCCTGCCTGGCCATGGTGCTGGGGAGCGGGCAGGGCCGGGAACGCAGGAGAGGAGGGTGATCAGTGGAGCAAACAGGTGTTGTATTTTCTCCTTCCCTCATTTTCCAGTGACTGCTAGGCAGAAGCCACATGACTATTCCTCGGTCGTACTTTCAATTTTATTTATTCCAAGAGCTTAATTTATATCATCTCAGACTCGTGCTACACCGTGTCAGTGAGTGAGGGACCCAAGTCTCTCTCCAGCCCCTCTGTCTCTCTCTGTCCCTCCCATTATTCTACTGCATCTGGCTGCGGTGGGCTCTGCCTGCACCCACATACCCTGCTAGCTGTGGGGCGGCCTTGTCCTTGGGCTGAAGGATGAAAGTGTGGCTGTCTCAGGACAGTCACACCCACAGGACCCCTGAAAATGCATTCTGCTGATTTCTGACTGACACGGTGGGGGTGAGGGGTTCAGCTGAGGGTGGGGGCAACAGAGCCTAGGAATGTCTGCTTGCCACCTTGGAATCACCAAATGTTGGCCCTTGAGGGGGCCTTAGAGGGAAGGACCTACCTTCCAAAGGTCAGCGAGCACACCTTTCCATTCAGTAATGCTGCTTAGACAAATCTGGTAATGCACGGATAGCTATATATCCCTATGTCCACGGGGCCTCCTGGGAAGGTTCGCCTCAAACCCCCACAGCCAAGGCCCTGGGCTGTCCTGAGCCTGCTAGAGACTGCGGCCCTTTCCAGACCTTTCCCAAGAGTCACCAGCAGGGAGCTGTGGAGTCCCCATAGGTGTGGACTCCCTGAAGGAGATCCTCACCTGGCTGCCAGGATGGCAGAATGTTCTCTGCACTCCTGTCCACTGACTGCAGCCACTCTTTGCCTCGCTCATGTCTTCCACCAACTTCAGAGAGAACAGTTGCCATTGGTCACACTCACCTGGAAAATTACCTTAGATGTACACACTCCTCTAAGTCTTCACTCCACTCTGGGGCGAGGGCAGAGACACCAGTGCCTGTGAAGGCCACGCGGGGGACATGTGTCACCCCTCATGCCTTCTGGCTTGGGCTTTGCTTCTGACTCGCTGCGGCACCTTGAGCGAGTCTCCTGTTCTTCTGAGCCTCATTTTCCTTGCCTGTAACATGGGTATGAAATTCCTGACTCCTTCACCATACTCCCCTGAGTTCAAAATCAAAGAGAGCACATACTGTGAACGCACATGAGGCTGCGAAGGCTGGCGGGTTAGGACTGCGGCTGCTCTTGTCAGCCTTTAGCCCTCCCCTCACCTTGGCTGTGAGCCTTCGGCAACCACAGGGCATCTGGTTACGTTCTAAGTCCAACAAGCAACGCCTCTCAAAATGGGACTTGGCAGGGGTTCTGCCTACTCAGCCGGGTCCCTGCCACTCCCCTCCTCTGGCACACTGCTTCCGGACCACGGATGGCTGGACAGCCCAGCTCTGGTGCCTTCCAGCACTTAGCGCTGTGAGCCAATCATCAGCTGGCAGTCTGAAAGGGCGGGGAAACAGCCCAATGAGCATCACCCAATGAGCGCTTAGGTCATAGGACAGAGGCCAGAACACTGGGTCACCCACTTGCTACGAATCCTTTTTGGCCTCAGTTTCTCAGTGTATATAAAAGAGGGCTTGGATTAGTGCATAAGCCCCTTAGTGTTTGGAATTAGGGAGCCAGAGGAGGGAGATTTGGGCTGTCACAGCGACTAGAGGACATCTGTGGCATTTAGTGCCCAGGGTCTGGCAGGCCCTGTGTGCCCCACACAGCACAGAGCGCTCCCGCACAATAAAGAACCACACTCTGCTCCTCCAAAGGAAACACTGCCCAAGGTGTCCCCCGAGAGCACCTGGTTCCTTCTGGATTTGTGATTCTGAAAAAAAAAATTGCCCAAATTTGTAATCAAATGTTCAAAAAGAAATTCTTACCTTGAAATGACAGCTTCTAGCTTTGCTGCCTTAGAGATGTGGGGCTGCTGCTGTTGAGATAAGCAGTCCAGCCCCTGCAGGATCTGGAAGGTTCCTCCCAGCTCCAGCACTCCGTGACTCTCTGCGGTTGGAGATAATAATGATGGTTGACACATCGGGAGCGGGCTTTCCAGCCTCTGCAGGCTGTGAGCACACCAGGTACCTCCCTTGATCGCCTTGCCAGCCCTGGAATGTTGTAGATGAGGAAATCACAGCTCAGAGAGGCTTAGAGATGTGTTCAAAGTCACACAGCCTTCAGGTGATGGACATGGGACTGGAACCCACACTCTTTCCTTACCCTGCTGGGGCTTCCTTGATGGAATCTTTGGTCCCCCAGTAAAGTGGCAAAGTCTACTCTCCTGTTCTCAGGAAAAGAGGCGACTGAGAATACTGACATGCAACCCAGAAAGACTGGACACACACACACGTACACACACACACACACACACACACACACACACACATACAAACTCACACACTCACCAGAGGAGGGGAAAAAACAAAACCACAAAACCTACCAATCTCACAAAGTACTTTAAAGACTGACTTTGGAATTAAAAAGAAAAAAGCAAAAATGGCCCAGGGAGAAAGTTCTGTAAGGGAGCTCCTGGGAGCCGTGCAGCACTTGGGGCTGGGCTGGGACAGGGAGGCCTTCAGGAAGGCCATGTGCCACACCCCATCATGGGGCTCTTGGATTGGGTCCCTCAAACTTTTCATATATGTGGGTGGCTCAGGTTCCTGGGCCTGGCCCGTGCTCGTTTAAGGTGTGTGGGGGAGGGTTTCCACCCAAGTGCCATGGCCAAACCCCCCACAGGACACAAGGGTGTCAGGTCTGGCCCAGCTTCAGAGACCCAGCCCTTACCCTCTGTGTCACAGGTGTGCGAGTGACTCAGGGAACCCTCCTTAAACAAAGAACTTATACTCGGAACTTAAACTTCAAATTTAACATCCTTGAAAGACCTTGCTGCCCAGAGGACCATCCATGGACCATCAGTATCATGTCCCCTGGGAACTGCCTAGACGTGCAGCCTCCCGAGAATTCTCAGGCCACTATCCTGCATCTTCATCCTCCCAAGCTTCCAAGTGGCCTGTGAGCACATCATCCAGGGAGACCCCGGTAGCACCCCGCCACACCAGCTCCTTCTGCTTTCTGAAACATGCTAAAGGCCTTGTCACTTTAGGTCCTTCCCTCTGCTGGGAATGCTCTTCCCTGGGTTTCCACATCTTTCAGCCTTCCAAAAAGCCTGCCCCAACTAGCTGGTCTAAAGCAGGTCCCCCATCAGGACGCCAAGGGATGCTGGAGTTCTCCTTGGGACCATTTGCCATCACTTGTGTTCACAGCTGTTCTGTGGTTTGCTGAACATCTGTGTTCACGAGAATGTGCACTCCAAGGGGGCAAGCATTAGATCGGTCTTATGCACCAGGATCTGAGTTGGTGCATGATGCACCGTGGGCACGTGAGAAATGCAGGGTGAGTCAAGTTTAAATGAATAAATGTAGGACGAATATAGTCCTCCCCCAGTGAGCCACACTCATACCCACTACACTATAAATTAACCTATTGGCTCGCTTTGCAAATGGGAAACTGAGGCCTGGAGAAGGGCTTGCCCAAGGACATGCAGGAAGTCCATGGCCTGATGGGGCTTTGACCACACCTTGCCCCATTCCCTTACCTTCCGTCTGTCCACTGTGCAACTTGACAATACAGCTCGCTTGCCGGGGCCACTGACCTACTTTGTGAAGAGCGGCACTCTGCAGAGGGACTCTCAGGCCAGCTGCTCATCTTTCACTGCACAGATGAGAAAGGCTTTCCCAGGCAGCTTCTGCCTGCCTCCCACTGAGCAGCCCCAGACCAGGAGCCAGGTGTAAGCACTTCTTCCCCCTGGCCATCATAAACAGGTCCAGTCTTTCTGCTGGGCAGAGCGCCCTGCCAGGCACGAAGAGCTGGAGTCGAGACTGCAGCCCAAAAATACAGCCTTTGCAGGGCTTCTGGGAAGGCTGCTGTCAAATGCTTAACAGTTAAGTCACTCTTACCGGGAACATGGCACCTCACAGTTCACAAAGCAGGTTTACATCCACTCTCCTTGGAACTTGACCCACTGCTTAGGAGCGACGGGGTGGGTGGGGAGAGGCAGATGGTGAAAGTGAAGCACTGGTTTGGGAATGAGAGGTCTGATTTCACCTCAGCTCTGAGACATTAACTGGAGATTCTGAACGAGTGACTTAGCTTTCTGTGCCTCCGTTTCTTCATCTGTAAAATGAGCACAACACCTTATAGGAGTCTTAGATGTCTTCAACAAGAGAGTGTGAATAAAATTCTGACCTGGCAACCAATGTGTAGTAGTCACTCGTGACAAGGCAAGCCTTGTTGTCCCGTATGGCTGCTGTCATGGAGTGAAGCCAGCCTTCCCTCTGAGGCCACTTCTCATGAAGTCATCCTGGTCTTACTTGAATGGGAGACCCAGAGGACAGGACTCTCTTCCATTCTGCCTCCCTATGCCCACACAATTCTATGCAATTGGTGGTGCTTAATAATTACGAACTAAATGAATGATGACTTAGGTAATTGCCCAGGTGAGAAACAAGGAAGAATAAAGAAAAGAAACAAGCAAGCCAGCAGTCCTTGTAGGCCAGTCATCCTCCCGCCACCCCAGCAAGAGAAGCGTTCTTAAGACAGTGGAAATGCAGTCATCACAATTGTGCAGAGTGGGCCTGAAATTGAGGCTCAGGCCCTGCCATGAGATCCCAGCATGGCATCTGCAGGTGTTGGTGCCCCGTACTGCTGGCCTGGGTTGGATGGACAGTCTACGCTGAGGCAGGCCAATGGCAGTGTCCCATTATGACCTGGGCTCTCCGGTTCCTCCTTCACCAGCAACCCCCAGCAGCTGCCCTGGAAGCTGTGGAGTGGGTCGGCAGCAATGCTTGAAAATCAGGCCTTTTGTAAGGCCAGTGAGTGCTTTCCCGAGTCGCCAGATGTTGCCAATGGCCTCACCATTTCCAGCCCCACTGAACCACAGTAATGCTGTGTCCCCAGCAGCAGGTAATCCCAGCGCAGGCTGGACCCTTCACACGGTTCTTTGATGCCCTCTAGCGTTCCTTTGGTGCACGACAATGACGCCACGTAAGCACTCAGGAGGTGGCTCCCACCCACCACCCTGGGGTCTCTCTCCCCTTGCGTGTGTGACTGTGCAGACACTGTGGACCTTGGTCCCAAGCAGGATCAGGGTGGATCAGGCAAGAGGTGCAGCTTGCTCAGCTTGCTTTGGGATTCAGGACAAGAATCGCTTGACTCTGCACGGAGTCCCCATCCCCCAGCTTCACAAGGACAGGAAACTCACCGCTCCTAAAACTACCCGGCTCTGCCTCTCAGATCCGCGTCCTGCGGGACAGGGATGGGGCAACGTGGAGCTATGTGAATGACCAGAAGACTCGGGAGGTTTATTTCCGGATCCGTGCCTGAGAACTGGGGTGTTGGCGGGGAAGCAGCCTAGGCCGTCCTGGGGGTCACACCCTGGTCTGATAACCTCAGTGGCCCTTGGCCCTACTGCCTTTGGAAGCCCCTGGCCCCACAGCCTAGGCCATGCCCCAGGTTATTGAGGATGGTGGGGAACTGAAAGGCCAGGAACACCGAATTGGGATTCCAGGATTCAAAGAGGTCACAGAAGCCCAGGATGGGACCGTGGAGGAGGGAAAGCCCCTAAGGAGGTAAAAAGTAACCAGGCTGGAATGTTGGAAGCAGAAGGGGAAAGAAGCCAGTGAGCGGCAGTTTTATGAAAGCTGCTGGTGAGCGATGACTCACCAGTGGAAGACAGATACTTTTCAAGCCACAGAGACTTAAAGCAGGGGCAGGCAGGAGGCTCAGCACCACCTGGAGCATGGAGCTCAATTCTCCAGAGCAGGCTGCAGGGCCAGGTACCTTGTGGAGGGAAGCATAGGTGATGTGGCCCTTCCTGACTCAGATAGAGCTTGGAGTTAACAGGGGGGAGGGGCTCCAAAGGAAAGAGGGACAGCAATGTGTGGCAGTTCAAGAGAAGGTTCTGGTTCAATAAAAGAGCTGTGCAACTATCTCACTGAGAGCCAGAGGGAGAGGCTTCCTGTCACGGAGGTATATAAGTCAGAAAACCATTGTCAGTTTACTGTGAACGGAGTTTTAGTCACATTGAACAATGGTGTATGACAGAACAGTCCTCTCTACACTGAGAACCTAAGAGTCCATCATAAATTACTGCCTTTCACTGCGGAACAACAGACACAATCATCATTAATGGGTTTGCCACTCATGCGTGATCATGTGTGTCTGTGCTACTGTACTCCAATGTCTGCGTGCTTATCAGATACTGGAGAGACCCAGATTCTGATACCATGTCAATGTTGACCTTGGGACCAAGTCCATTCTGTCTCCTTAATTAAACAATGATAGGATGTCAGGAAACCCATTACCCATTGTAAAATGCAGCCCAGCTCTGGGGGTGAGGGTTGCCATGGATGAGAAATTTCTATCCCAGGCCACTCTGACTTTGGTTTCCAGATTTCATTTTCCCCTGTGGTGTCTCTCACTGAAGAGTCTTCAGGGGACCTTGCTGTCACCTCTAACACCAGGCCCAAGTGTGTACTCAATGCCTATGGACCTGAGAGACCAAGCTAAGACCTTCTGTGGCTTGAGACAGCCAAAGGGAAATCAAACCTGAGAGAGCTTGCAGCTGGACTCTCTGGTTACAGCGTGGCCTGAGCTCACACTCCCCCTCCCCCCAATCTTCCTGCTCTCATACAGGAGCACCATCTCTTCCCACTCACAGGATCCCCGGCATTGCTTGCCTCAAAGGCCAGGCCTAGAGAGCAATGCCAAAGAGATAAGGTTTCCAGCCCCCACCTGTCTTAAGGTTTGACTCCTACCATCCCTGGGACCCATATAGGTGCCTCTTCTTCCCAGTGACTGATTCTGAGGTTGCCCACCCCGTACTGCCAGGCCTCAACAGGACAACTCTAGCAGAATACAACCTACTAAGCATAGATATTTGACAAATGACCTCAGTGGGATTCATTCCCAAGGCAAACAGATTTGCAAAGAAACCTTCAACATTGGTTGGTGGTTAAGTATATCTGTGGATCAATACTGAAACTTTGGTAGGATCGAGCAAATGAGAAAATATTTTGATGTTATTGGAAGCCAGGGATCTCACTGTGGGAGAAAAGAGAGGCAAATAAGAAATGGAGAAGGCAGCAAGAACTCTGTGTGGGTCTTGTCTGTGTATATAAGATGTAGATGGTAGAGAGATTAGATTAGACATTAAAAGGCAGGACAAAGAAGTAATGACACCCTGGAAACAGTGAGCACATCAAGGGCCCAGAGTTTGGCTTCTAAACACCATTTTGCACTAAAAAGAGCCAGCCCTCCCACCACCCCGGGAAATGGTTGACTCCAATGCTGGGACGAGGACAGTGCCAAGAGAACTGAAAGATCTTGCTTGGGCCAAGAAGCAAGAAGATGCTCAAGGGCTGGGGATGTGGCTCAAGTGGTAGCACGCTCGCCTGGCATGCGTGCGGCCCGGGTTCGATCCTCAGCACCACGTACAAATAAAGATGTTGTGTCCTCCGAAAACTAAAAAATAAATATTAAAAAAAAAAGAAGGTGCTCAAAAAAAAATTATAGAAATGTGGGAGGAAACATGGGTAGAACATGAAGGGGTTTTCCAATAGTCAAATCTGGAAATATTTGAGCATCCAAATTAACAGTGGTATCAATTGATTATAAGACACGGAATTAAAAAGGAACCCATGAGTCTAGAAATAAGTGGGAAGAAAGGAAAGCTCTTGTTTGCAGTGGAATGTGAAGTATTCACATAAGATGATAAGTTGAAGCTGGGCTCAGTGGTACACACCTGTAATCCCAGAGGCTGGGGAGGCTGAGACAGGAGGATCACAAGTTGAAAGCAAACCTCAGCAAAAGCAAGGCTCTAAGCAACTCAGTGAGACCCTGTCTCTAAGTAAAATACAAAATAAGGCTGGGGATATGGCTCAGTGGCCAAGTACACCTGAGTTCAATCCCAGTACCTTCCCCCCAAAATAAAAAAGATGATAAGTCGGCAAATCACCATTTTTCAGCTTCAAAAGTAATGTGACTTAGGTCGGAACCATCAATGGATACTGATGAGTTAGTTTGTGACAGTAGAATACTCAGTCTCAAAGTTACTCCCACAGATTATGTATTGATTACAAAAGGGAAACGGTACCTTTCAAGTGTGAGACCTGGCAACCATCACCTCACCTAGATCAAGTGATCACATTTAATGTCATCAAAAATGGGGAAAAGTGCCATCAAGTGTCCCTAATGTGAAGTACTCAGGCAAGGATGTCATTTATATAGGATACCTGCCAAGAATGCATAACCTGAATCTAATCATAATAACACATTCAGACAAACCCAAACTAAGGAATAGTCTACAAAATGACTGATATGTATTCTTCAGAAATATCAATGACATGGAAGGACTACAGTAGGCCAAGGAATGATTTGAGATTAAGCAAACCAGAGACCCAACAAATCAATGCCAGACATAGCCCTAGAATGGATGGTCCTTCAAAAAAACCACAAGTACCTTAAAGGATATTATTGAACCACTTAGTGAATTTGGAAATGGACAGTATATTAGATAAAACATTGTGAAGGTATTTATATCTTGAATTTTATAAGTGTGTGTGATGGTATAATAGAATGTCTTCCTTCATAGGGAATTCATGCTGAGATATTTAGGAGTAAAGGGTCAGGATATCTGCCACATTCTCTCAAATAGGTCAGAAAAAATAAATGTACAGTAGATATTTTTTCATTCCCTGGGTACTTTTTCTCCTCTTGCCATCATTTGGCTGGTTTTCTTCCAAAATTTTACAGTTAAATTCCTGAGAGAGAGAATATGCTTGGGTAGGGTCCTCTCCCTCAGAAACCTCATCCACCTCTGACCAGGCTCGGGATTGGCTGCCTGGAATCAGATGCCCACCTCCTGTCCAATCAGTTCTGGTGCAGCATAGGTCACGTGGTACATAGCATGGCTGCCTCTGCTGCTTCCACAGTCGGGGAGGCTCAAGAAGTTCTCCTGAGAAGAACCTGGTAGACCCCATGCTTGGCTGGGCCAATATAGTGTGTCTCTAGCTGCCCAGGTTAGTCCCAGAGACATCTGAAGAGCTCCTGACCTAACTGGGTGCCTAATTCTCTCCATCTTTCAACAAACCTCACAGCTGCCTTTTCTGGGCCACATCTTGTGCTAGGTCCTAGGGACACAGAATTGACCCAGTTCCTACCTTCAGGACCTCTGACTCAAGCTGAACAGGCAAGAGGACAGACAGAACTGGAGGGCAGAGTTGAATTGCCACCAACAAACAGAAAGGCAGTCAATAGCAACTGAGGCCTAGGCCCCACCAGGTGGGCACATAAAGGTGGAGTCCAAAAGTCCTCCTGAGTGGTGGCATTGGCTGTGCTCACAGAAGGGAAAAGGGATAGGGAGGGACCTCAGCTGCTGGAGGTACCCAGTCCATCCCTGCGCTTTGTTTTCTCTCTGCACAGCCGGACCCAGCAGGCCGGGACATCTCCATCCGCCCACTCCTGGAGCACTGCGAGAACACCCACATGACCATCTGGCTCGGCATCGTCTACGCCTACAAAGGGCTTCTCATGGTAGGTGCTGCGCAGGAGACAGCTGAGGGGCACTTCTTTATCAGGTCTCTCTCTCCTAGGGGCCTCCCTCAACATAAAAACAAACAGAGCCCCCTAGACTAAGCACTTATTCTCTGTCGGGCCTGGCATCTGCCACATCTTCTCAGGCCCTCCAACAACCCTAGAAGACAGGTACAGATGATATCCCTATTTCCCTGATGAGGACACTGAGGCTCTGTGTCTTGCCCAGGATCAGTCAGCTGGTAAGGGTGCCTCACAGCGTCACTGTGCAGCTCCCCGGAGCAGCAGTCTGATAGCATCCAGCACATGCTCATGTTCCACAGTTCACTGGATCCTCTCTAAGTCCATGGGAGGCGAATGAAATCATCCCCACTTTACAGATGAGGAAAGGAAGGCTCAGAGGAGTTCAGTGATTTGCCAAAGGCTACCCAATAACCTGCAGTCTCTGAGTCCAGCCTTCATTCCCCTCCCGCCATCTGCTACATCAAAGATCACAGATGAAGCCAACATCGAACAGTTGTGGAGTTTCAGTGTTAGGAAGGACTTGAAAGGTCCCCCCTACCCTGGCTTTCAAGAATGAAGCTGTCTCCAATAGTTAAATAAACTGGGGTTTTTTGGGCCCCTCGAATGTTCTGCTGACTCACAGAACTGTAGATCCTGTGTCCTTCAAGGGGCCACACTAGAAGGGCATGTATTAGGAACCCTAGGGAAAGATTGTTCCAGTTGAGAGACTCTCAGGATTTCCACAGCGCTCTTTTGAGCCCCAGGGGGAATAACAGGACTACTAGGCCACAATCTGGACCCCTCAGGGTGATGACCTTCTACAGGAGGTGCCTAGAGTGGCAACAGGAACTGGAGAACTGGCCAGAGGTCCTGGATGTGGACAGAGTACACACAGGGAACATGGTCACCAAACACTTGGAAGAGCTATCAGAGATAGATGGCCCAGGCAGATCAAAAAAGGCAAAGTTGGGCTGGGGTTGTGGCTCAGCAGTAGAGTGTTTGCCTAGCATGTGAAATCCTAGCATGGGTTCAATCCTCAGCACCTCATAAAAATAAATAAATAAATTGATAAATAAATAAATAAATAGATAGATAAATAAATAAATAAATAAATGTGCTGTGTCCAACTACAACTAAAAAATAGATATAACAAAAAGAAGAATTTTGTTCCAGGGAACAGCTTCCCCAGAGGGAAGGGAGCCCCTGAGAAGAATGAGCTTTATCACAGAAGGCATGCTGAGGGGACTCCCCTCATTGAATAAGAAGAGTGAGACTAGGCTCTCCCCAAGATCCTTCCAGCCTCCATATTCCTTGATTCTGAGGTTCCATGAAATTAGATTGTAGCAAATCATACTGACATTTTTAAACTGGATGTGCCTGCCATGTTTTCATCATTCATTATCTCTCCCGCCCACTTTCAAAAATGATGGGAGATAACTGCATCTATCCCGTGAAGCGAATGCCCCAGCTGGATGGCATTATAGAAGCCATCCAGAGTGTGCTTCCCCTTCCAGAGTGTGTGCAGGGAGCCCTCCTTAGCCCTCCTGGCCTTTAGGGTCTATAGCTAAAATCCTACCCCTACCCCTTCTGTTCCAGAAGCACAGACCCT
The DNA here is from genome assembly GCF_045843805.1 of Urocitellus parryii. Lineage (NCBI taxonomy): Eukaryota > Metazoa > Chordata > Mammalia > Rodentia > Sciuridae > Urocitellus > Urocitellus parryii. Next base: position 178,453,073 of record NC_135534.1, on the reverse strand, counting down.
GGGCTGGACAGAGCAGTCCACCAATCAGTGTTCACGTGCTGCCTGCTTCCACAGAGCCAGTGATGGGAATTCGCCCTTCTCAAAGCAGCTTGTGCCACCCATGGATGTGTATTAGTTTCTTTTAGCTGCCATGACAAACACAACACAGTGGCCTCACAGAACAGAAATGTATTCTCTCACTGGGGGCTGGAAGTCCAAAATCAGGGCAGGCATGTTCCCTTCAAGGGCCTAGGAAAGAATCCTTCCTTGCCTCTTCCAGTGCAGGTGGCTCCAGGCAGCCCTTGGCTTGTGGCTGCATAACTCCCGTCTCCACCCCTAACTTCACATGGCCTTCTCCTCCTCTCTCCCAATCCTTGCCATTGGATTCAGGGACCATCAGAATAACCCAGGATGATCTCAGGATCCTTATGGCATCTGCCAAGACCCTTCTGTCTAATAAGTTCAGTTTCTAGCGATCCAGATGTGTTAGAGCTGCTTCTGATGGGTCACTTTTCTAGAAAATTCTTCCTTCCTCTCCACTGAAATCTACCTCAGTATAACTCATGCCCACGAGTTCTTTCTCTGTTGCTTGAAGGTCTAAGAATGCATTACTCTGTTTTCTCCTGACGCTCTTGAGAGATTTGCAGGCAGCCACCAGGTCCCCAGGCATGCCCATATTTTATGACTGGTTGAGACCTTTCTGCTGGTTTGGTTGGCACCTTGGCAGTGTGGCAGAGAGGTGGCCACGCTAACTACCTGTCAGAGAGCTGAAGTCTCAGGCAGCCATCCAGCCCTGATGCTCACTGCCGTGGGTCCCCAAGCAGGTCACTCTACCTGTAAGCCTCTGCTTCCTGCTCTCTTAGATGGCACAGCCCCTGTGGGGCTGAAGTGCGTCCCATGTGAAGGAACCAGCACAACACAAGCTCCCAAGAGGAAATGTTTTCCTTCCCTCACTCAGCATCTGGTTCCTGGGCTGCTGGTTCCCTATTTTTAAAGGAATTGTTTTGAAAAATAAATCACAGTGGGGCTTAGTGGTGCCCAAGTACTCAAGAGGCTGAGGCAGGAGGATAACAAGTTTGAGGCCAGCTTAGGCAACTTAGCAAGATCCTGTCTCAATAAAATTAAAAAAGGCTTGGTGATGTGGTTCTGGTAGAGCTGCCCTGGTTCCATCCCTACCACCCCACCACCACCACCACCACCACCACACACACACACACACACACACACACACACACACACACACACACGAGGAGGAGCAGCTGGGCGCAGTGGTGCATTCCTGTAATCCCAGCAACTCAGGAAGCTGAGGCAGGAGGATTGCCAAGTTCAAAGCCAGCCTCAGCAACTTAGGGAGACTTTATTAAAAAATAAAGTCTCAGTGGTAGAGCACTTTCCTAGCACATCAGAGGCACCGGGTTCAATCCTGGGTTCAAACCACATAAAAATAAATAAATAAAGTAAAGGTATTCTATCCATATGCAACTAAAAAAATTTTAAATAAAAAGGCTTGGGGATGTGGCTCAGTGGGTAAGTGCCCCTGGGTTCAATCCCTGGTATCAAAATAAATTAAATATTTTTAAAAAGGAGGAGGAGGAGGAGAAACCAGCCTGAAAGACAACACATTTAGAGGAAAAGATAAAGGAATAAAGGACAGGGAGAGGAAAGCCACCATGGTGTGTGCAAGAATATCTATGACTAAGTAGCTTCTGACTTCCTTGGTGCAGGACGTCTCCATCGACAACGTGCTCCCCTGCCGTCTTCTCTCAGCTGAGCAGAAACCCTGTGAGAACTCTGAGTTTTAGGAATGTTTCCATCTCACAGATGTGGAAAGTGAGGCTCTGAGATGGGGACTGACTTGCCCCAAGTCACACAGCCAGCGGATTGCAGAGTCCAGTCCAGGTCTCTGGCTCCGTGTCCTGCTCTCTCCTGCTAAGCGAGTTATTCTGCCTCACAAGCTGGTCCTCGGGGCAGTGATAAGTGGATCTTTCAGCTCTCCATGCCTGGAGCTGCAGGGCTGGTGCCCAAGGAAAGAGGGCCTTGCTGAGAAGGAGGCTGCACCCAAGCAGAAACCCTCTCACACCTCCCCTGAGCCCACCTCCCCTTGGGCCTCCCATGAAGGCTCAAACCTCAATTTTGGTCTCTACCCTGTCCAGTTCTGTAGGGAGATATATTGGTCAGGAAAAGAGCTGAAAGTGAAATCAAAATTAATAGTAGTTAGAGAAAGAGGTAATTTTCCTCTCTGGGAAAGGAGAGTAAGCCACTGGAGGCTGGCCAAGGGCTACTTGCTTCTTGTTACTCACATGTCCTCATCATACAGCTTCCACCCCATGGTCTAAGAGAGCTGCTGAAGCTCCATGCATCACTTTCCACTCCAACTTTTCGGGAGCAAATTCAACACCCTTTCCCTTTAAAAGGCACATCTCAAAACTCATGCACATTTCCCCTTATGGAACATTGTCCAGAACCCAGTTATATGCCACACTGAGCTTCCAGGGAAGTTGGGAAATGTAGTCTCCGTTCTGCATGGCTCTGTACGTTGGGATGTCATCCCAGTCCCCACCTCCAAGGTATATGCCCAGTTTAATAGAAAAAGGACTAGATTGAACTCCTGGAGAGACACCTACTTTTGCCACCATCTTTCTGTGTGGCCTTGGGCAAGTCCCCTCTTCCTCTCTGGGCCTCAGTGTTCTCTAGAGAGTGGGAGGAGTTGGTCGCGATCATTCCTGGAGTCCCTTCCCACTGATGGGTCTGTGAAATGAACCAGTCATGGAAGTGAAGGAGAACCAGGCACCTGTCACTCATCTCGGTCTAGATTTCCTCAGTGGGACGCAACCCGGGCCATGGGTGGAGACAGATGGTCTCATCCAAAAGACATGCCTGGTAGCAAGGGCCCCCCGCATTCCTCTCTGCAACCCCTCCTTCCTAAGCAGCCCCCATTTGGCAGTTTCTTGGGGCAGCGAGTGTGTGCCGTCACTTGGTAATGACCATCTTCCCTTTCTGTTCACCATTTCAGTTGTTCGGTTGTTTCTTAGCTTGGGAGACCCGCAACGTCAGCATCCCTGCACTCAATGACAGCAAGTACATCGGGATGAGTGTCTACAACGTGGGCATCATGTGCATCATTGGGGCCGCTGTGTCCTTCCTGACCCGGGACCAGCCCAACGTGCAGTTCTGCATTGTGGCTCTGGTCATCATCTTCTGCAGCACCATCACCCTCTGCCTGGTGTTTGTGCCAAAGGTACCAGGCCCCTGGCCTATGATTCCATTGCTGGGCTTTCTCCACTTTCTAAGATTTTGCACATGCTCTTTTTATGATGATGACTGTTTTAGTCCATTTTCTGTTGCTATAATGAGATAACTGAGGCTGGTTAACTTCATAAATATAAGAGGTTTTTGGAGTTCAGAGTTCTGGAGATTAGAGGGCATGGCACCAGTGCTGGCTATACGCCAGTGAGGATCTCATAGCAGATGGTGTCACAGCAGCAAGGAGGACACAGGGGAGGAAAAGAACACATCTCAAGACAAAGCCAGAGAGCAATTCAGGGGTTGGGCTTACTCTAAAAACAATTTGCTCTCCTAAGAACTAACTCAGTTCCATGATAACTACATTTAACTCTCCTGAGGACATGCCCCCAATGACCTACAGACCTCCCAAGTAGGCCTCACCTCTTTAAGGTCCCACCATCTCACCACTGCCACATTGAGAACCAAGCTTTCAACACATGAGCCTTGAGGAACACCCCCCAAAACCCCCAAATTGTAGCAGCAACAACTCACATTATAGAAAGCTTCGAAAATGCAGAGAGGAGCTAGATTTTCAGAAATTTCCCAATAGTCCTGTCACCTTAAAATTAACAAAGCTTAACATTTTCTTGGATGCTTTTCATTGTCACTGTTTTTGACGTTGCCTGCTGGTCTTTCTGATTTCCAAAGGCTGGGAGATGATGCTTTGTAAGATTTGATTGTAACTAGAGCACACATTTTACTTCATAATTTGCCTCTTCCGCTGAACTTTTTGTCCATATTGCCCCTCGTTTGAGAGCATCATTGAGAGGAAGGTTCATCACCAACATGTCCACTTGCTCCCTTCCTGGTGAGCGTTGCAGTTGCTTGCAGACTTTTTTAATATTACAGGTGCACAGTTTTTCTACAAAACACTTTTCTTGTTTCCAGTTATTCCCTAAGATGCAATCTTAGGTGCCGGTTTCTGTTCTCACGACTAAAAGGCTCAGGGGTCACTCCAGTTGAACTGGGCTAACTGGGCTGCACAAAATAACCACACAAGAGACACAAATACGTTTTTCTTTGGGGTCACTGTGACGGCTCCTCTGACCTTAAGGGTCCGCAGGAAGAGAAAGAGGAGAGAGAGAGCACGCGCTGACCCCTTTTATTGAGGAGAAGCTATTCAAATGAGGCAAGGGGTCAGGTTCACGGGGCTGAGTCTGTCTTCATGGTGTCCACTGTCAGCAGGTTGACTGACATTAGGTAGGCCACACCCAAGGGCACAGTAAGAGAAGGAGACACACACAAGGCACTTCCATGGAACATTCTATCCTAAACAGGGCAAGGGGTTATATTACAAAGGAACAGGTGAGCATAGCTCCCCCCTTGGGGCTGTAGCAAGACAAGCCCAGGCAGGAAGACACAAGTCACTCAAATCCTAGAAGAGCGGGATGGTCTAGCAGCATGGGTGCCTGACACCACATCACCCAGCGGGGGAGTTAACTCAGTCACATGCGAGGTTGGACTCCCACACTTAGGAGCAGCATCACTGGGTCCAAAGGAAAGACCATTTGGAATACACACTTATATTTCCCATTTATCTGAAGGGCCGGCCCTCAGGACACCGTGAAGAGATACTTTTCACAATCATCGTGTAGCAGGAGGGAGAGCCAGAGGCCTTGACCTCTGAGGACACCCTGCGTGGGGCCTGTGGAGAGAGGGAAGCCACCTTAGTGGTCTCAGGGTGAAGGAGAAGGCAGGAAGCAGTCGGGAAGGAGTTGTTGACTTAGGGAGGGAGGAAGGAAGCAGTCTTCTCTCTTCAAGTCCTCCACTCTCCCTTCAGCTCATCACTCTGAGAACAAACCCAGATGCAGCAACTCAGAACAGGAGATTCCAGTTCACTCAGAACCAGAGAAAAGAAGACTCCAAAACATCCACTTCGGTCACCAGCGTGAACCAAGCAAGCACGTCCCGCCTAGAGGGCCTGCAGTCGGAAAACCACCGCCTGCGGATGAAGATCACCGAGGTACCACAGGCCTCCCCGAGTCCCCTCTCCTCAGGCTCCTGCAGGCCCTCCCAGCCCATGCACCTGCAGCACAGCCCTCTGCTGCCCCCAGGCTGGCACCCATTAGATAGGGGCAGTTGTCAGATCTAACTGACAAGAGCCTACTGCCCACCCAGCCCAGATTCTTAGAGTCCAGCAATGCCAGACTGGATTGGGGCATTCAAGACATCCTCAGAAAGAAAGCAATTCACAAGAGATCTGTGACCCTCCCAGCCGGCCACCCCTAGAACCCCATCACACACAGCAAGAGAAGAGGAAGGGAGCAGAGGCTTTCCTGGAGGGAGGTGTTGCTGCTGCAGTTCTCACCCTTGTCCTGAGGGGGGTCTTATCTGGTTCTGGACTATTCCAGAGAGGTCATAACCAGATTCCTTTGTGCCCAAAGCAAACCCCAGATTCTGGACTTGCTATATCAGTGAGGGAAATCAGCTTCCCTTCTGTAGGGCCAGGGATCCAACTAGGCCCACAGTCTGGTCTGCCGGCTGCCAAAGGAAGCATGTTTACTTCTCTCCCACCCAGGGTCTTGGGGAGAGAGGTCCCTATTGGGCAACTTGGCTCTCCAAGGTCATTGCTGGACCAGGTTCAAGTAAAGCTGGGCAGAAGGCAAGTCCTCATCTCAGTCTCAGCAATGGGAGTGACAGGAAGTCCATTAAAAGGCAAGCCATTGCCTTTTAAGCAAGTGACATCAAAATTGCACACATTGGTTCTGCTCCTGTTAGATTGGAAGTGCACGACTTCTAGTCACAGAGGAGGCTGGGAAATGTCGCCTTTTGCTGGACAGTTGCAGGGAAGAAGTGCCAGGTTAGAAACAGGATGCTCCGTTAAATTTGAATTTCAGATAAATGACCAATCAAATTTTCAGATGAGTATATCTCATACAATGTTAGGGATATACTTAACACGAGAAAAAAAAAAAGACCTTTTGTTATCTGAAATTCAAATTTAACTGTATTTTTACTTGGTTGATCCAGCAGCTCCTTGGGGGACTTACAGTAGCCTGCCATAAAGAGTACCCTGAAATCACTGCAGCCCCACACCAGCCCCCAGTCAGAGCAGGAAAGCTTTCTGTCCCTCATTGCTGATTCTGGGTCAGCATCTGACCTCTCTCTGATTAATATCTCCGGGCCTTGACATTGCACTTCTGCTCACACCCTCCAGTGAAGAGTCTGCGCACTCTGGGAAAACCAAGCCACTGTTAAAAGCCCTAAAATGTAGGGATTTCCCCCTGGAATTGGATCACATCTGGCCTCTTTTCCTCCCAGCCTTAGATCCTGGCCCTGCCATGTGAGTCACACACAAACAAGGGGGAACGGGTATCTCCATCTGCACGTGAAAATATATTAAACAGTGACCATGCTCCTGAATCACAACAGCACCTCAGTTTATAAGGTCCCTTCCCTAATACTGTACCTGATGCCAGCCACCCACTCAATCTACCACTGCCCCCTCCAACACACACCTTCCCGGCTTCTGTGGGCTTAGTTGCCCCAGGACCTGCACCTAATTTTTATGTAACCCAGACATGACAGCAACCAATCCTGATCAGCTTCTCCGGATAAGCCCTGCTGGCCTGAGCCTCCATAACAGTGTGAGGCTCACAGCTGTTCACCCTGTGTATCTGTTCTCCACATTGAGGGTGCTGTTAGATACCAGTAATACTGTTTATAGTAATAGTACTAAGGTAACAGATTATCCTTATTCAGTGCCAGGCACTGGACTGACTGGCTAAACTTTCTACACGTTCCCATTTAATCTCCACAAAGGTTGGTACAAAGGTTGCCCCATACTGCTGATAAAGAAATTGAGACTCTTAAACCAGTACAGAGCCAGTGATGGACAGCGTAGATTTGCCCCAGGACTGTCAACTCCACATCTGAGCTTCCCTCTTTCTGCCCTGCCTCCTGGGCTTACTCAGCTCCTCCATCAAGGTTCAAGCCCAGGTCCATCGGGTCTTAGGTTCTCCTTGAGCAAGAGCAGCAGAATCCTGCACCTCCTCACCAGATGCAGAGGTCCAGCACACTTCTTGGCTAGCTCCCTGGGCTGGGCAGGGGGAGAGGGAAGACAGTGACTGAGTTGGAGTACTGTCTTCCAGCTGGACAAAGATTTGGAGGAGGTCACCATGCAGCTGCAGGACACACCAGAAAAGACCACGTACATTAAACAGAACCACTATCAAGAGCTCAACGACATCCTCAACCTTGGGAACTTCACAGAGAGCACAGGTAAGAGGAGGCAGGACCCGCACTGGACAACTGGGGTTTCAGACGCCAGCCAGCCATCTTCCTCCACAATGGCAAGGGACAGGTCTGAAGTCACACACACTCAGCTGGAGCTGTCTCCTGGCCACAATTCAGTGTCTGCTCTGAGCCTCGCAGGCTGGACGTGGGCTTCTGTTCCCGTCCCTCCAGTGCCAGGTCTGCATGTACGCAAGTGCTCCCAGGGAGCTGGTGTTTTCCCTTTTGTTCCCAGCAAATAGTTACGTTTACTTCTCTGAACAACGTTTCATGGTTTCAAATGTGTCTCATGAGTGTACAAGAAAAGAATAATCAGTAAGGTAGGCTCTGATTTCCAACCTCACCAATCACCTGTGAGTGTGAGCCACAACACACTCTTGTATGTGAATGTAGGAGTGCTTTGTCACTGAGCCATATCCACAGTCCTTTTTCTTTTCTTTTTTTTTTTTTTTTGAGACCGTCTCATTAAATTGCTGAGGCTGGCCTTAAACTTGAGATCCTCCTGCCTCGGCCTCCCACGTTACTGCTATTATAGGCATGCACCAGCATACCCAGCTCATAGACCACTTTTTGCCCACCTCTCAGTTTAAAAGTTGACTGGGTGTGGGGCTGGAGGTGCAGCTCAGTGGTGGAATGTGTGCCTAGCATGCATGAAGCCCCGGGCTGGATCCTAAGCACACACACATACAAAAGATTATCTGTGTAGATAAAAAGTGGGCAATTTCCTGTTCTCCTGTGATGTTTGGAAATCAGGCTGGCACTCTCCAAATGTTAACTGTTAAGCTTCCTGACCTAGCAGTTCCATAGCAGGAGGTACCCCTTGGAAATATGTCCAGGTGGGCAAAGAAGCATGCACGAGGATACTCATCACATTATTTGTAAGTGTGAAATTCTGTAATTAACTTAAATGCTTATCATTTGAAGTGGTTTCATTTATTATCATCCAACCAAACATGGCACATTATATATCCATTAAAAAGTGAAGTGGGTCTATTTATTTGTACAGATATGGAAAAAATCTCCAAGTGAAAAAAGCCAGCATCAGGGTCTGGGGTTGTAGCTCAGTGGTAGAGTGCTTGCCTCACACGCATGAGACCCTGGGTTCATTCCCCAGCACCACATAAAAATAAAGATATTTTTTAAAATTCCAGCATCATACAGACAAGAGGGGGAAAGGGAGAGAGGGCAAGTGGGAGAGAGAGGGAGAGACAGAGACAGAGAGAGAAAGAATATGGATATTTTTGACAGCATAGGGAGAGAGCTGGGAGTATAGCTCAGTGGTGGAGCACTTACCTAGAATTCACAAAGCCCTGAGTTCAATACCCAGTGCAGAAAGTAAAAGCCTAGAAAAATAAATACCAAATTGTTTTGGGGTTTTTTTTTTTTTTTTTTTTTTTGCTTTTTGTTGTTGTTTTGATACCAGGGATTGAACTTGGGCACTTAGCCACTGAGCCACATCCCCAGCCCTATTTTGTATTTTATTTAGAGACAGGGTCTCACTGAGTTGCTTAACACCTCCCCATTGCTAAAACTGTCTTTGAACTCATCATCCTCCTGCCTCAGCCTCCTGAGCCACTGGGATTACAGGCATGAGCCACAGCACCCAGCCAAAATTGTTAACAGCATTCACCTGTGTAGAAAGAAATGTTATTGGGCCAGCGCAGTGGTGCATGCCTGTAATCCTAGTGGCTTCGAGGCTGAGGCAGGAAGATTGCGAGTTCAAAGCCAGCCTCAGCAATAGCGAGGCTTCTACTGCAGAAGATTCACGAGTTCAAGGCCAGCCTGAGCAACTTATCGAGGATATGTTGGCCAGTGGTAGAGCACCCCTGGGTTCAGTCCCCTATACTGGAGGGGGAGAGAGAAGTAATATTATAAAATTATTATTACATAAGATGTTGATTGCAAAAATGTTTCATAGAGAAATTAAAAGAATAAAAATTACCCCTAATAATTTTAGTATCTTGTAAAAATGAGCATTTCAAATTAGTGGGGGAAAAGTGAATTATTCAGTTAATTTCATTGTGATCAATAGGTAACTATCTGGAAAAGAATAAAGGTAGCTCTTTGCCTCATACTTTACATGAAACTTAACTCCAGATAGATTTTAAAAAATTTAAATATAAAAAGAAAAGCCATGGACTGGGTTTGTGGCTCAGTGGTAGAGAGCTTGCCTAGCACATGTGAGGCATTGGGTTCGATCCTCGAATGTAAATAAATAAATAAATAAATAATAAAGGCCCATTAATAATTTTTTAAAAAAAAATTTTAAAAAGCAAAACTATGAAAATCCTGAAAGAAAGGAACGTTTTTAAAGAAAACTTCAGGGAAAGGCCTTCCTCAGTTTGATACACAACAGAAACACAAAAGGAGAGGATAATAAATTTGATTTCAGCCAGGGGTGGTGGCATGCACCTGTTGTCCCAGCTACTCAGGAGCCTGAAGCAGGAGGATCCTTGAGCACACAATCTGGAAACCAGCCTGGGTGACATAGTGGGACTCCATCTCAAAATAAATTAATTAATTTAAAAATATAAATAAATAAAATTTCAAAAACAAAACTAATTTTCACAGTGAAAATCATTCATGTTTTCAAAAAAATCAAACAATAAACAAAGCCAAATAAAATTTTAACAAACTCATGTACTTATAAATAAGGAGAAATTATATACAAAACATACATAATATACTAATAAGAAAAAGACCAATAATCCAAATGGAAATAAACAAAAGAGCAGTCTCAAAGGAAATAAAACTCATTCAATTAATCAATACCTTACTTTGATTTATGCATGTTTCTGTTTTAAAAAAATCTCATCTAAGCCAGGCACAGTGGCACATGTCTGTAATCCCAGAGGTTCTGGAGGCTGAGGCAGGAGGATCACAAGTTCAATGCCAGCCTCAGCAAAAGCAAGGCGCTAAGCAACTCAGTGAGATGCTGTCTCTAAATCAAATACAAAATAGAGCTGGGGATGTGTTCAATCCTAGTACTTCCCCCCAAAAAAACTCATTTAATATATATTCTCTAGTCCTTTATTTTTTTATTTTAAAACAGGGTTTCACTAAGTTGCTTAGGACCTCACTAAGTTGCTGAGGATAGCCGTGAACTTACCATCCTCCTGCCTCGGCCTCCCAAGTTGCTGGGGATTACATGTGTGTGCCAGGTCACCCAGCGTGCGCTCGTGCTCTCTCTCTCTCTCTCTCTCTCTCTCTCTCTCTCTCTATATATATATATATATATATATATATATATATATATATATATATATATATTTGATTCAATAGCATTGGCCTCATGGCTAACAGCACTCATGCCTGCTGGACCTTACCTAATACATGGATTTTCTCCATAAGGCACATCACAGTGCCTAGGAACCCTAGACAGCATTTCAGCATTACATTGGGGGCCATTTTAAACAGCAAAATCACCAACAGTACAAAAATGTGAGAAAGGAGCCTAGCTTGGTGGTACACGCTTGTAATCTCAGCAAGCTAGCCTCTCAGGAGGCTGAGGCAAGAGGATCCCAAGTTCAAGGCCTTCCTGGGCAACTTAGCGAGACCCTGTCTCAAAATATAATTTAAAAAAGGCTCAAGGGGTTGGAGCTATAGCTCAGTGTTAGAGCCCTTGCCTAGCATTTGCAGCACCCCTCATTTAACCCCAGTATTGCAAAAACAAAAATGTAGAAAATGTATCACTAAATAAACCTCAAAAAAGATACTTACTTATAGTATGAGAGCTGAACAAAAAGGCAGAACGTTGTCTCAGCCGGGAAGGTGAGCATCAGGCAACTCAAAATTCTAGATGCTATGCTCATCAGCAAATTACCACAAAATCATGGCAGGCATTGATGGGGGGTTACAGATAAATCTTGACGAGTGGATAAGTTTGTAAAGACAAAATCCACGAGTAATGAGGATGGGTGGTGCTCACGTGAGGGCAGAGTGACCTGTACATAAGGTTGTCCACCACAACACAAACAAAACCCTGATGCACCTGTCCCCACCGAGTGGATCCAAATCTCTTGGATGGGGCTGGTTTTCATATTTCTTTAAATCACTACAGATGGTTCTGAAGTCCAGAGAGGGTAGCGAGGATCACATCAACCTGGTTTGTGGCTACACAATACTCCTTTGAAGGGAGGCTCCAGAACTTACTCCAATAATCCATTATTACTGGACAAATTCAGATTAGTTCCAGCATTTTGATATAAATGATGCTTAGTTGAATATCTTTTCCCGTATCCTTGATTGTTTCTCTAAGATAATTCCCAGAAGTAGACATTCTGAGTAAAGGTTTGCATTTTTATGATGTTTGATACACGTTGACAGTACCCCCAAGAGGTTAGGTCAATTTATACTCCCACTAGCAGTTCACTATTAATCTTTTTGATCTTTGCTAAAACTGGGGGAAAAAAATATATATATATATATATATAATATAAAATTATAAAAATATACAAGGATTTTTTTGTATATTATAGGGATGTCATGTCATGTGCCAGTGAAACAGTCTTAATATCAGAGCCTCAATTCCAAGTTATGTTGTCTGTATCAGTCAACTTAACTTCCCCCATTTTTCTTGGAGAAAAAGAGAATAGAGGCGGGTCACACGCTGCTGCCCTCCCCGGGTGAGTGGAGGCTCCTTGGCTCACTGCCTTGGTCTCAGAAGAGCTACTGCACAAACCCTGGTCCAGAGACGGCAGAGTGGGGGGGATCTTTTTTACATTCGTTGGGCAGCATCCTAAAGGTTGCATTGCTGATTTGTAAACTAACTTAACGGAACTTGTTGTGATATTGTTGTTTTGCATTCAGATGGGGGAAAGACCATTTTAAAAAATCACCTCGATCAAAATCCCCAGCTACAGTGGAACCCAACAGAATCCTCCCGAACATGCAAAGATCCCATAGAAGATATCAACTCCCCAGAACAGTGAGTACCTTCTCCTTGAGAATTATAGGAAGAATGTGTCTCCCCTGTACATCTGTTTATGATTGGCACAGTTTTTCTTTTTTTTCTTTTATTTTTTTTTTATTAGCTACACATGACATTACAATGATCTTGGCAATTCATACATTTAAATCACTGGGGTATAATTTCTCATTTTTCTAATTGTACAGATTGCAGAATCACACTGGTCATAGAGTCACCTATATACATACAGCAATCATAATGTCTATTCTATTCTGCTGCCCTTCCTATCCCCCCCACTCCTCCCCTCCCCTTCCATCATTTCTCTCTATCCAATCTAATGTGACACACTTTTTTTTCTTTTTCTCATCACAATATCATACATGTATTCTGTATAACGATGGGGGTCTCCTTCCATCTTCCGTACAACTCCCCTTCTTCCTCTTTTTCCCTCCCACCTCTCTTCCCTATTTAGTGGTAATCTTCTTCTCATGCTCTTCCTCCCTATCCCATTTTGAGTCACCCCCCCCTTATATCAGAGAAGACATTTGGCATTTGTTTTTTAGGGATTGGCTAACTTCACTTAGCATAATCTGCTCTAATGCCATCCATTTCCCTGCAAAATGCCATGATCTTGTTATTTTTTAGTGCTGAGTAATATTCCATTGTGTATAAATGCCACATTTTTTAATCCATTCATCTATTGAAGGGCATCTAGGTTGGTTCCACATTCTAGCTATTGTGAATTGTGCTGCTATAAACATTGATATGGCTGTGGCACAGTTTTTCATACCCATGGTATTATTTGAGTTCCACATCTATTCTATAATACAGGTCAAATTATAATGCTCTTTTTGTTTTAAAATATTTTTTTAGTTGTTGATAGACCTTGATTTTATTTATTTATATGTGGTGTGAGAATCGAACCCAGTACTTCATACATGTTAGGCAAGCGCTCAACCACTGAGCCACAACCCCAGCCCACAGTGCTGTTTTTTACAGATGAGAAAACTGATCTCCAAAGAGGGGAGGGAGGTGATTTGTCCAAGTGCCGCAGTCTTGGCTGGGCACAAGATCACGAGCCACTCACACCTTGTAGATTCAAACAGCAATTCTTTATTCCCGAACTCACACCGGCCCTGTACAAACATGTTCTGGGAAATCCAAGTTCTGCCGCCCTTTCGCGTACTCCACGAGGCTTTTTATCCCTATTCCCAGCAGGAATAACCTTAAACCTTGAACTGCCTTAAACCCAGATTGTCTTAAACCGGGATACTTCCTAAAACCTGCAGGATACACCCTAAACCTGGATCCACCCTCGTCCTTGATCAGGGTCACCTTTCCAAGGCAAGTCCATTTAACATGGGGTATGCTGGCAAGGAAATTTCAATACGTCATTCCTACTTGGCAATGGCCCTCAGCATCCAAGCTCACCCAGTGGCTAAGCACAGGAGGTAGGATTTGAACTCAGGCCTATCCAACATCAAACCTTATGTTCTCCCCTTAGCCTGATGCCTTTGTTAAGTGTAAAATGTACCCTCACTAAATACATTTACTTCAAGATTTACTGAAACCTGTTTATTATGCATCAGGCATAGGCAATGGGAACACACCAATGAAGAAAACAAACAAAAATCCCTCCCCTCCACAGTTTCCATATCTTCTAGAGCTTCCATTCTGCCTGGCAGGATAACAACTTTACAGAAACACAGGGCATGAGGGCCGAGGACGAAGCTCAGGAGTGGAACACTTGTCTAGCGTGCATAAGACCCTGGGTTCAATCCCAGCACCACATAAAAAAAGAATATTATGTTAAATGATAAGTGATTTGAAGAAAAATAAATCAAGAAAGGGGGTTAAGGAGTGTCATTTTAGGTGGGGTGTTGAGAGAAGACTCGACGAGAAGGCGATGTCTAAGGCAACACCCCAAAACACCTCAGCTAACTACGTTCCCACTGGCAATTTTAGTTCTTTCCAAATTCTACTAAATTGGAAGCAGGGGTTAGACACGTACACTCTGAAACTTGGCCATGGGAAATAACAAGTGGAGCCAGCCAAAGCAGCCAAGTCACCAACTCCAAGGAGTGGGCCTCTCCACCCCCTTAGCTCCAAGACTGGCCAGCTCCAGGCCAAAGCAGTGGCCAGTGTTTGTCAGCAGTTTCCCCTTCCATTGCCTCGACTGGAGTGTAAGCACCTTGAGGTCAAGGTGAGTCCATGTAGCCCCCGGGACTGAGCACAGGTTCCAGCGTTGAGTCGGTTCTCAGCAAGGAAGTGTTGAACACTCACGGCCATGAGCTACTCACCCCCCTTGCCTCGGCAGATGGCCTTGCCCTGGTACGTGGACAGAGCACCCTTCTCCCAGGCCCAGGTTTATTCTTCAGCTTCTCTTTCTCCCTGGACTCTGCCAGCACCATCTTGCCCTAAGGAATGGATCATGGCTGACAGTCCCCTCACTCAACCTGCCTTTCAAAAGGGACTCTCCAGCGCTCTCCTCCCCTGCGCACCTGTGTCTCTTGGGCAGTCTTTCTGGGCAGCAGGTCCTTGGGTAGTAAGGGCAGCACTTCATCTGTACCCAGCCATCTCAGAACCCACCATGTACTCAATAAACTGTGGAGCACGCCCTTCTGGGATGAGCTAGCCCCATGAATGATGGCCTCTGCCACAAGCCATGTGGCGCCATCAAAGCAGCAAGGTCCAGCTTCCCCAGGTCTGCTGAGCAACTTAGGTAAACTCCCCTCTTCACCACAGGACTGGCAATTCGTCCTTTGTTGAGTTTTTGTTAAGATCTGGTTTGGTTTGGTTTGTATGCTCCTGAGTGGCCAGGCACTGGGGAGACAAGGAGGCATTAGATCCAGTCCCCTCCCTCAGGGAATGCAGTTTGCCACGTGGGTGGATGGAGAACTGCACAGAAATGCAGCTGAGCAGAGCAGGAGGGAGGTCACCTGGGCACATTCCCCAAAAGCAGCCTTGCCAAGGATGAAGACTGAGGGTGTGGCCCTGCCCAGGGGCCAGAGGGCAGGCAGCTCCCTCTTCCTTGGCGCCCCTCCCAGGGTGGCATGCAAACCCTCCCAGACTCAGCCCACCTCCTGCTCTTCTTGGCTTCTTTCTTGGATATTTACAAAGGAGTCCTGGGGCTTCAAGGAAGAAGGGAAGAGGAGTCTCCTGGAAAGAGATCTGAGCCCTTAGAAGGGAGGTAGGAGGTTACTGCCCTGTGACCCGGAACCCTGGCCTCGAGGCTCAGGAGGACGGCATCTCCCTCCTCCTTCCAGTGTCCCCAGTTATCCCCGGTTATTCCCAGAGCCACAGAGGGACACACAGGTTTTCACTGAATACCCCCTCCATGGCTGGATGGCTAGACGACAGTTCTTGGATTCAGAGAAAAAACAGACTCCTGTCATCAGCTTGTATTAGCCAAAGTGAGTCCAGAGAACTTTCTGGAGAGCAGCCAGGCAGCCTTCACTAACACCCCTCCTCTCTTCCCCTCCAGCATCCAGCGCCGGCTGTCCCTCCAGCTCCCCATCCTCCACCACGCCTACCTCCCGTCCATCGGAGGCGTGGACGCCAGCTGTGTCAGCCCCTGCGTCAGCCCCACCGCCAGCCCCCGCCACAGACACGTGCCACCCTCCTTCCGAGTCATGGTCTCGGGCCTGTAAGGGTGGGAGGCTTGGGCTGGGGCCTCCCCGTGACCGCACCATTGCCGGCAGAGGCGTCTGCCACAGGCACACTGTGGGCTCCGGCCGTGGAGAAGCGGGGCACCATGGCCGCCTCTCGGGACTGCGCGGCTGGCCCTCAAGTGGACGGGACGGGGGACGTGGCACCTGACCTCGAGCCTTATTTGTGAAGTTCTTATTCTTTCACAAAGAAGAGGAATGGAAATGACTTCTTCCATAATGTCTACAAACAAGGAGAGCTGGGATAGTTGAAACTTGCAAAAAACAAAACAAAACAAAAACAAAATTCTAGACAAGGAGAGAGGCCTAGACTCCAGCTAGACTCAAGGAGAAGCCCTGAGCAGCCTCGGGAAGAGGCCAGGGCTTCCGGAGAAACCGCCTCTGTACTCTGCACACACATCACCATCTGTGGCCCCCACCAGCCCTCCTCCACATGGGTGGGGGAGAAGGTGAGCAGGGCCACCAGGTCCCCAGCTGCCAGCCCAGCCCACCTCAGCCTCCCTGGCACAGGGAGTCCATGGGAAGGGCACACAGGCACCGGCCCTGGGGCTGGGGAACCAGAGCAGGCAGACTCGCATGCTCCCTGGGGGGGCCTCCATCACCGAATGAGATGTTTGTTACTCTGATAAATGCCACACATTAACACAATAACAACCGTTCCGGGACGTGGGGATTTAGGGCATGTCGCTGCAGACACGCTCTGCAGCATCACCGACAGTCTGTCAAGCACCCACCATGTTGGCCGTGTCCTTGTGTTCATATCAAGTGTTCCCGGAAATAAGGGGGACCACCCGAGCTAATCACGGAATGTCTGTTCCCAGCAAACATGATAGAGAAAGATGTGCACTTTAACCTCTCCCATCAGGGCCCAAGGGCTGGCTGGGATTTTTTTTTTTTTTTCCACTGACTTTGTTTCTGACCAAAGTGAATCGAGGGCATTCTGCTAAAAGACATCCCTGGTGTCACAGGGGAAGAGTTGCTGGCTGAGGGCTTCCCTTGGCTTCCAGAAGGCAGCCTTCCATCCAGATGAGCCGGTGAGCTCTCCCCTTGGGATCACTGGGGACCATCGGTCAGCAGACTGATTCCCATTCATAAGATCACTCTTCCCATTAAATGAACCCCAAAGAGCACTGGCGTGGGAGTCAGGCAGACCTGGGTTCAAGTCCTCAGTCCCCTTGACTCCCCGCGTGACCTTGGGCAAGTCACCAGTTTCTCTCTGAGCCTCAGTTTCTCCTCTGTAACAGGTTGGGGTTGAAATAACACCCGTCCTGCCTACCTCACAGGGTCACTCTGAGGATCGACACCTGATCTCATCCAGGAAAGCTTTGTCCCAAACAGTAAGCAGCCCTGACCTGTGAGGTACCAGTGTGACTATGACCTTCAGCCCTCACTACAGCCGGGGTGCGGCCCAGAGAAGCTTCCGGTACAGCCCTCTGCCTGAAACAACCTGGCTGGAGGGAGACTCCCAACGACTTTTCTGACATTCCTAGACAGGTTCATTCTTTGCTAAAGAAAGGCCTGAATGACAACGTCCAGGACGTCTGCACAACCGAGCACTTCGCTCCATCCCTAAAGAATCCTAATGGCAGCTTCAACAGGCAGGCAATAATCTCTTCCCAGAACCACTGCAGTCAGGAACACACTGTTGTCACCACCAGGCTTTGACGAAAGGGCCCACGGGAATCACCATCGCCAACATTTCCAACACCCCAGTTCGCGTAGCTTTCCCCTCCCCTCCCTCAAGGAGAGGTTATGGAGGTACTGTAGCTTTTAGGGAAAAAAAAAAAAAGTTCACACATCACAGGTCAAGTTGAAGTCATTCTCTGTTTAGGCACTAAAAATCGTGTTGTCACTCTGTGTATTACCAGTATTTACTTGCTTTCTTGATTTCACCAAAACCAAATTTAATTTAAAGGATCACATTAATTTTTCAAAGGGAAAGAGACACTTAATTGTACATAATGTATACACACACATGCACACACATGCACACACAGCACACACACAAATACCTGTAGAAATATTATTCCAGCATAGCAGGAAAAAACAAACTAAAGTATTGGACTGCCGGAGGTGAGCGTGCGTCTGTAAACCTTTGTGACTCCCAAACGTGCTCTGTCTTCTAGGTTAACCCACAAAGTACATTCTCTTGTCTTACTGATCCTGTAGGTTTACCCATCTTGTTTTTTAATTTTCCGAGAATAACAAGACACACAGAAGTGACTCTAGCTATTCCATGGTTCTGTTCTTTTATATGCAGCAAACACACCCGGTCCATTTCCCAAGAGGCTTCGGCCTGAAGGCATTTTCCAATGATGTTTAGTGCACAAATGCTTTAAATTAGACTGGAACTGCCAGAATCAAATGTAAATGAGGAATTTCTCGTACCCCTACTGCATGGTATCAATTTTTAATAAATTGTTGCAAAATTGTTTTTATGAATAAAAGGAAAAAAATTTTGTCTTGAATGCCTCCTCTTCCCCAAATGGAGGTCACCTGGGACCATGTTCCTCAAAGAGCCACTAAGGGGCTGAGAAACAGCCTGGGGGTGCCTGGTCAGCTAGGCCCTTCCTGCCGTCAGATGACAGTCACATGCCCCACCACCATGCAGCTCCAACTTCTGAGTGGCTCAAGGGTGGAAACCTGACTAAGCAGGGCAATAAACCCCTTCCCAGGAGTCCTCCATGTAGAGGTATTTAGTCTGCCCTGCAAGGGAAAAATGGAACCCACTGAGAGAAACGGGAAGAAGATCTGGGTACTGATGGGGTCCAAGTCCATGGTTAGCTGCTCCCAAAGGCCAGTAGCATCTGGGCCTTTTCCTGCTCAGTTGGTTAGGCCTTCCTTGAATACTCTGTTCTTCCAATAAATTGCCCTTTTTGCTGGGGTTAATCTGGACTAAGTTCCTATCAATCGCAAACAAAAGGTTCCTGATTGACATGGAAAAGTCACTCACTCCCCAGCCTCAGCCCTCTCTCAAGGCCTTTGTGGCCTGTCAAGACTTTGCCCATTGCTCTTTCCCAGCCCCTGCTGCCTCTCCCTGCACCCCAGGGTGCCATCTAAAGGCTGTGTACACTTCCTGCATTGTGCTGGGCCCTCAGCCGGCTGCTCCATCTCATCCTCCTAGTTCCCCTGACAGGAATTCCTCTCTTCCTCTTTTCTGAGTTGAGGACTGTGCTGTATCTCATGGCACTGGGGACACGCTTACATGGTCCTCTCCCCACCTGCATCATGAGCTCCCTGAGTTTGGGAGTCATATCTGCTTCCTCCATGTTCTACTAAGTAGCCATCTTCCCAATGGCTCAAAACAGGTTTCAATGAGACTTTGCAGCATTGAACATTTTGGCCAAGTTGTGTCGAGACTGGTTGCTGAGACTGGAAGAGAGAGCAAGGGTAGAGGAGGCCACAGCAGGCTGGAGAAGTCCCAGGCAGTGGGACCAGGTGTGGGCCTCAGAAATGAGGGGGCTGGATTCAGACTTCACAGGAGAGCCATCCCCAGGTCAGAGGTTTGAAGTGCACAGGATCCTCTATCATGGCATCTGCCTAGGAGCAGGCCTCCTGAATCCTGGCCCAAGAGAGCCCTGCTGAATGCCTGCCACTCCACACTACCTTTTTTACAGTCCTCCTGTATGATACAGGATGTTCAAGGATGTAGATGGTTCACCCAAGGTGACCTCACAAGCCCATTGCAAAGAGGAATGATCAAGAATCCTGACAGGTCTTCCTTCTCTGTCTGACCTAGACTCACAGAAATGAGCAGTAAGAATTGGAAAAACCATCCTATCCAACTCTTCATTGTATAGGTGGGGAAACAGGCCCAGTCACTGGAGCCAAAGTCAATGAGAAGGTCATAAGAGGACAGGTGGGAAACCCAGATGTCCTGGCTGTGAGACTCGTTCTTTTCTTCTGAACCCACTTTCTCACACTCGACCCAGAACCACAGTAGAACAACAGTGAGGGAGAAGAACATGGAGTCATTTCTCAGGGGCTTCGACTCTCCATGTGGAGTCCACTGATGGAAACGTCTCTTCTTAGCACCTCTGAAAGGACAGATGTCCCCTGCACTCAAGAAAATCCTCCTATCATCATCCTCACCCAAGTTCTTCATGCCCCACTTGGCCTTGAGCAGCAGGGTCTGTGTGAACTGAAGCCCAGGGCAAAGGCCCAGAGGGCAGTGTTGCACTTCACACTCCATTTTTTTTAATAAACTTTTTTTTTTGTCTTCCTTTGATTATGACCAGCTCATTTCTGAAGTAAAAATAAAATAAAAACACATTCCCAAGCCTCAAAGAAAGGTATTCTGGAGTTGAAGCCATTTGAAAAGCGCTGTCGCCCTGGATCATAGTGGCAACACTGAGGTCCTCTGAGGGACAACAGGAAGAAATTTCCAGAAGCAGCCAGCTAGGGCCTGACCTTCGAAGCAGTTTCGCCTCTGCAAGGATCTTCCTGAGATCAGCTTTCAATGCCTAGAAGCCAGGGACAGGAAGAGGAGTGATGGTGGGTAGACTGTATAAACAGACTGGCAGCCACTGGCAGTACTGCCTCTTGGGCCCCCTTTCTGCCCTCTGAAGTCACAGTCCTGGCTTTGGGAGGAAGGATAGGAGGAAATCTGGAACCCCGCCCTTGTTCCCACCTAGACACAGGGATTGGTTCAGGGATATGTTCATTACCCAAGCCCAATCAATCAGAGCCCTTCCCAGAGTTTCTGCCCGCTATTTTCAGGAGGTTTGAAATCTCTTCTACTTTGAAGGTTGGAACTGAGCCCTGATCCCCTCATCTGGGCTCAAGGAGAGGCAGCACCTAAAGATGCATCTGCATTGAGTGTCTCCGTTTAGAGCAACTAAGTCTCATTTTTTCAGCAGAGAGAAGGGTTTCTGTCACTTAGGACCAAAAGAAATCTGTGGGAGCCAGGGGATCTTCACCTGAGTCTCACTGTGGTCCATAACATTGGAGAATTCCACCTTCCTCCCATCTCTTGGTCTTGAGACCTGCGGGAAAGATTTCCCTGGCCCACACGCTGCTGGGTAGGGAGAGGGGTAGGGATACCCACAGGCTCCTGAGGGCTGAGGAAACCTTAGGAGGCTGAGAAGGTGTCATTGGACTAACCTAGAGACTCAGGAACTGGCACCAAGATACACACCCCCAGGAAGGACCCGTGTCTGTTCTGCAGTTCTTTCTTTGTCACCTCTTTTCCTCCCACCTCCTGGCTTGTCGTACCTCGCTTGGATTGGGGAACCACCCAATGCATGAAACCCCTGACAGTCCCAGAGGCTCACCCAGTCATGCCTGGTCTCACTCAGGGTCTGCCGGGAGATGACAGTTCACTGCCTGCTTCCTCCAGGTCCTGCTGGGAGGCTTTGGAGCCCCCAGTGAGGCCCCTGCACTGAACCAGGTCCTGCACCGCTGATGACAGCATGTGATAAGCAGACAGCCCAGACTGGGGAGTCGGACATGCTTCCTGGGGACCTAACCTCCAAACAAGGGCTTGCCACCTGTACAGTCATTTTAAATACCCCATGATTGGCTTGATGCTCTGTCGTCACTGTTTTAGAATTCTTTGTGACTTTTGAACAGAGTGCTTAGCATTTTTTTTTTTTTGAGAGAGAGAAAAAGAGAGAGAGAGAGAATTTTTAATATTTATATTTTAGTTTTCGGCGGACACAACATATTTGTTTGTATGTGGTGCTGAGGATGGAACCGGGGCCGCACGCATGCCAGACGAGCGCTCTACCGCTTGAGCCACATCCCCAGCCCAGCATTTTTTTTTAAATATTTTCTTTTAGATGTAGTTGGACACAATACCTTTATTTTATTTATTTATTTTTATGTGGTGCTGAGGATTGAACCCAGTGCCTTGCACGTGCTAGGCGAGCGCTTTACTGCTGATCCACAACTCCAGCCCTGAGTACATAGCATTTTAATTTTGTCGGGGACCCATAACCAGCCTGTACCTAGACCTGAAGACAAGTAAGAGCCAGCTAGCCTGCAAAAGAAGAAAAAAAAAAAAAAAGCAAAGCATGGGGAGGGAGCTGACCTGTGGAATGCAGGTACCTGCTGGGGTTGCTACAGCTGCCCCTGAGAGCAACTGGGCTGTTGTGCTAATTATTTACCCTGGAGTTCCTGTGGCCTCAGATTTCTGGATGATAAGACAGCAAGCATCCTCTCTGTGTGTGATGAGGGGTCTTATCTCAAAACTGTAAGTCCTGAGCCTGCATTTCTACTCCTTCACTTACATAGTGTGTGGTTTTGCATGAGCTACTAAACCTCTCTGAGTTTCTGGTCCTACATCTATAAAATAGACATAATGCCTCACTCAGGGTTGTTCTGATGGCTAAAGGGGCTCAGGTAGGTAAAAGTGCTTTATAAACGTTGTTCTGCTCCCAGACAAAAGGAATGCTCATAAGGTGAATCGGTATAGGAAGCACCGTAGGGTGGGCCACGCCATCCAACTCCAGACAGAAGAAGTCATCTGAGGAGGGACTCTTAGCCAAAGCACCTTGGCATGCTATGTGGGGGGAAAGGTGAGAAAGACAGAACGACAGTTCTGTTAGGAACAGCGGGAAACTTGGTGGGGGAAGAGAGGAGTGGGGGTTCTAGAAGGGGGCAATGGTCAAGTAATGGCATCATAGCTACAAGACTTAAGAATAGGGATATGAAGCAGTTGAATTTAAGTCATTTGCGTTGGCAGGAAGTAAGCCCTGTCCCTTCTCTCCCTTCTCTTCCTTTCACTCCCTCAGCAAAATGTCCCTAAACCTTCAGGAACATTCACAATACAAGCAAAAGTCTTGTGGGTTTTGATGCAAATGCAGGAAGAGAACAAATTCTGCTTGGAAAGAGGCCAGAGTAAGGGAAAGAAGCAACCACAAGACGAGAGGGGAAAATATGCTCTCTGCACAAGCAGGAATACGGAGTAAGAAATGACCATGAGCACACACACTCTCAGAAATTCATGGAAACATTGGAGAGGAACTGGCCTTTCCCAGAATTAAGCATGGGAAAAGGGGGAGTTCAGATTAATCATCTGGGCTCACTGGGCATGCTCACCCTTACTGACATGGGGTGACATGGATGCATTAGCCTGTTTTGCGTTTCTATAACAGAATATCTGACTCTGTTCAGCCTCTGGTGAGGGTGCCCTTAGCTGAAGCACAACATGGTGGAGAAGTGGAAAGGGAACTGGCTGGGTACAGAGAGGGTCAAGTGTATGGAGTGGCCTTGCTTTATAACAACACATTCTCAAAAGAACTCACTCCCCAGCACCAGCATTAATGCCTTCCAGGGGCAATGCCCTATGGCTTAATAACCTTCCACTAACCCCACACTATAGGTCCCACCCCTCAACACTGCCACACTAAGGACCACGCTTCCTGCATGTGCACTCTGGGGGACAAACATCATGCAAACCACTGCGATGAGCAACAGGAAACATGTTGATCCTCATAGTCGTGGTTCTGAGGCCCTGAGTGCCATGGCTTCTGAGGTACAGAAGCCAATGCCAGAAGCACCTCCATCGACTGGATCACAGGGTAAACTCCACACTGGAAGCTGCAGGAGTAAGGTTAACCTGGGACAGCAGCCAGCCTGGAGAACCCTTGGCATTTAAGAGCTGTTTGCTGGGCCTCCTTTGTTCTCCAAGGTGATTGCTGCTCTTTTGTGTACCAAGCCTGGTAACTGGAAAGTTCTGGCACTGAGAGGAAGTTGCAGTTTCTAAACAAGGAGAAGACACTTTTCTCCTATTGGAATTCCTATGGAAAAGACCTAAGGCAGGTTTCCTCAAACTAAAAAACCAAAGGGCACAATGATGACAAAGTCTTTTTATAAAGGTCCCTGGTTACATTCAAAATAGATATAAACTGTTACAGTTTGGATGTGCCGTGTCCCCCCAAAACTCATGTGTGAGACAATGCAAGAAGGTTCAGAGGAGAAATGAGTGGGATATCACCTTAACCTAATCAGTGACAAATGAACCGAGTGGTAACTAGAGGCAGGTGGGGTGTGGCTGGAGGAAGTGGTTCACTGGGGGAGTGGCTGCAAGGTATATATTTGAATCTGGAGCATGATTCAAATCATTATCATTCAAGTGATTATCATGTGAATTGGTTCTCCCTGCCCACTCTTCCACCATGATGTTCAGCCTCACCTCGAGCCCTGAGGAATCAAACCAGCCTTCCATGGACAAAGACCTCTGAAATCGTGAGCCCCTTCATAAACCTTTTCTCCCCTACAATTGTGTTGGTCACATCCTAACACGGGTTCTGGTGAGAAGTTCTGAAAGGACTGGGTGGGACAGTAGGGAGGGGGGAGGGGCTCTTCAGGCCTTGGGGGTATAATGACATGTCCACCCACATCCTCTCCCACCCTTGCAAGCCCATGGCTGGGGTGACCCATACTTCTTGGGGAGGCTTAATCCTGCCCAACATTCCTTGTGTTCTCCAGAGATGCCTGGCACCTATCCCCAGACTCCCTGGCAGCTTGAATGACTGAGATGGGCTTCTGAATCTCATTGCTGACCTCAGAGATTCTGAGGTCCCAGGTAATACACAAACACAGTATCTGTGAGAATCGCATGCATCATCTCAAAGGAATGCCTTCCACAGTAAAGCTGGCCTGCTTTTCCACATGGCTTTGCAGAAATGAGACCTTTCCTCTCTCCAGTCCCTGATTACCCCCAAATAACATCAAAGGGTGAACTGTGGGCTCAGTGGTAATGCACTTGCCCAGCATGCATAAGGCTCTGGGTTCCAGCCCCAGCACCACAAGGAAAAGGAGAGATGCAGTTTGGCAGGGAAGATGTCGCCATTTGCTCAGCACCTGGGAGATGAAAGGTACAAGGTGTCTACATAATTGTCTGTCCTGCCACCAGAACTCCAGTGCTGATCATGAAGTTTCTGAAGGAGCAGGTCTGGAGGAAGGGACTGGATAGTGACAAGCCTAGAGCCCATTTCATGGGTGTCACAGTTCAAGGAAGACTGGGGCAGTGGGAGAGCCCAGCATGTCACTGTCTCCTCCTGCGGGAAGTCCTCATACTTTCTGATGTGGTTTCAGTGTCACCCAGAAGTTCACGTGCTGGAAGCTTGGTCTCCCAGTGTGGAATGTGAGATGTGGTGGAACCTCTAAGAGGTGGAGCCTCATGGAAGATGGTTGTCACTGGGGGTGGCTGACCTCTGAAAGGACTAAAGGAGTTTTCACAAGACCCTGGTTAGTTCCCACAAAAGTGATTCTCATAAGGTGAAACCATCCCACATGCTTAGCACCTTCTACCCACAGCTACCTCTCTTTCTGCTTTTCTGCCATGTGGAAGCATAGCCAGGGAGGCCCTCAATGGAGGCCAGACATATAGGTCTGCCCCAATCTTAGATTTCCCATTTCCAAAACTGAGAGCCAAATAAACCTCTGTTTACAAATCATCCAGCCTCTGATATTTTGTTACAGCAACAGAACACAGACTAAGATCTCTCCCAAAAGGAAAAAGGGGGACAAACTGTAGCAAATTCCACAAAGGCAATTTTGAATCAGTAAACATAATGTTTACATAGTGGGATGGAGAGCCTATTAAGGAAGTGACCATGGCACCAGAGAAGAGTTCAAACAGGGAGACAAGAAGAATTCCTACATTGGTTGAGAGATTGGAATGGAGAAGCCCAAAGACTGGAAGCACAGATGCAAATTGAAGACATGCATGTCCTTTGAGGGAAATGTGTTTTCTTTCACTTGCACAGTGTTTGCCTACAAAGTGTTTTTATAATTATAATAATTATTATTATTATTTAAATAAAATCTGCATTTCTAGTTTCTTGTGAAAAACAGAACAGAGCTGATAGAGGGCCTCTTTTATATAGACCATATGTTCTTTAATTCCCACAGCCTCCACCATGCTGTTAATACTCACATCCGAGCATCAGTTGACATTTAGCATTCTGCCTGCCCTGTAGGGTTTTCCTTTACACCCAGCCCACTTAGCTCACGGTGTGTATCATTACCTGCCTTCTCTCTGCAGGCATTTGAGTGGGCAACTTTTCCAAATTCTATGGCTCTCAACCTTCATCTGAAACAATGGTGCAGAGCTGCATCCACTTCAGTTCTCCCTCCCTCCCTGTGCCTATTCCTCTGACCTGCCCTGAAGATTTGTGAAGAGCACAGGAGCTCACCAAAAGGCTGCCTGTGCGAAACCTTGGGTTAGGCTCTCAGAAACCCAAAAGAAAAGGAACAGGCAACACCTGGGATTTGGGGCAACTGGTAGACCACAAAGGTCCACCACCTCTGCAGAACAAAGGCTATTTTACTTTGTTTTTACTTGGTTTCAATGCTGGAGATTGAACCCAGGACCTTGGTAAAGGCCAGGCAAGTGCTATACTACTGAGCTATATACACACCCATCCCACCCCACCCTTTTTTTTTTTTACATTTTTATCAGGATGTTAATCCTCTTTAAAGGAACTTTGCTATATAGCCGATTTCTATTTAGGAGAGCTAAAGTCTCCCAGTACTTAATGAAACCAACAACAAACAGAAAACTATCTAGTCTGCTAACCTGGAATAGAAATGAGAGAGTTTGGACAATGACCTGGATCAAATAAATGTTGGAAGTTTCCTACTAGTGTCGAGAACCAAAGTTTCTTAGAATGCATAATCATTGTACTGGGGATTAAACCCAGGATGCACTACCACTTTCATTTCCAGGTCTTTTATTTTTTATTTTGAGAGAGTCCTACTAAGTTGACCAGGCTGGCCCTGAATTTATGATTCTCCTGCCTTGATTTCCCAAGTTGCTGGGCTTACCGGCATGTGCCACCACACCTGGGTTATTAAATGACCTCTACGGAATAGATACTATGCTAAGCACTTGAAATAATACCAAACAACACTAAGGAGTAGGTATTATAATTACCCTTATTTATAAAGATAATGATACTCAAGTACAGAGAAATTAAGTTACTCATACCATATTACTCAGCTAGTGAGTGATAGAGCCAGAATTTAGATCCAAACACCAACTCCAGAGACAACACTAGAAAAGTTGTGGAGACACTGCTAAGATTTGACACATAGTATCCCATGGGAATTTCCTCCTCCACCCAGTAAAGGATTTCTTGCCAGGCTTACAATAAGAAGAAAAAACACAGAATTCTAGTTTTGCATTTCTCCAACTTAAAAATTTGTGAAAATTAAACTAAAAACATTCCCTGGGTTTTCTCATTCTTTAAAATACAAAATAATAGTCTGGGTTTAGCTAAATGTTAAAGGATTTGCGTGAAGCCCTGGGCTTGAGTCCCAGAAACACAGTAAAATATATAAATTTTTTAAAAAATGAAATACATGCTGGGCTCAGTGGTGCACACCTGTAATCCCAGTGGCTTCAGAGGCTGAAGTAGGAGAATCAAGGGTTCAAAGCTAGCCTTAGCAAAAGCAAGGCACTAGGCAACTCAGTGAGACCCTGCCTCTAAATAAAATACAAAATAGGGCTGGGGATGAGGCTCAGTGGTCGGGTGCCCCTGAGTTCAATCCCCAGTACCCACTTGCAAAAAATGAAATACACAAAAACGTTAAAATCATATTTCCCTAGAACTGAAGTTTCTTTTAAAGAATCTTTTTCACATTCAGAATCCAAACAAAATTTAAAACAGAAGAGGGTTCCATGTGTGCCAGGCCAGGTGATCTCATTCTTCTAAGATTCTGTAACTAGGCACCGTGCTTGAAATGAGGGGCTGAATTCCCATTATGTTTGGTCAAGATTTGAGTGATGGAGTTTTTGTTACCAGGGTCCCACCAGGTAGCTTGGAGAGCCCATTTGGGTCCGAAGTTATGTTATATTATGAGGTATACATGCAAAGCTGAAGATTATTTTTCTGTCCTTCAGTTTTTGGCAATTACTGTCTAAATCAGGATTTTCATTTTGTTGTTATTGTTGTTGCAAAAACTAACAATAAGAACTCCTATTTGGGGTCTCAACCACTCCAAGAGCGGCGGCTCACAACATGGCCAAGTCCAAGAACCACACCACACACAACCAGTCCCGAAAATGGCACAGAAATGGCATCAAGAAACCCCGATCACAAAGGTATTTATCTCTTAAGGGGGTAGACCCCAAGTTCCTGAGAAATATGCATTTTGCCAAGAAGCACAATAAGAAGGGCCTGAAAAAAATGCAGGCAAACAATGCCAAGGCCATGAGTGCACGTGCCGAGGCTACCAAGGCCCCTGAAAAGCCTAAGGAAGTTAAGCCCAAGATGCCAAAGGATGCCAGCCATAAGCTTGATCGCCTTGCCTTGCTAGCCCATCCCAAGCACGGGAAGCGTGCTCGTGCCCACATGGCCAGGGATCCCAGGCTCAGCCGGCCAAAGGCCAAAGCCCAAGCCAAGACCCAGGCTGCAACTCCAGCTCCAGTATCAGCTCCGTCTCTGGCTCTGGCTCCAGCTCCTGTTCCCAAAGGTGTTCAGGCCCCCAAGGGTGCCCAGGTCCCTGCAAATAAGGACAGAAGGACTGGTGTGACCCCTGAGCCCCTGTCTATGGGAACTGGTATCCTCCTGTGCTGTTTGTACAAATAATTCCAGAGGCAAGATCTTTAAAAAAAAAAAAAAAAAAAAAAAGTACTCCTATTTGCAAATAACTTGTGGGTTTAAGTGAACCTGATTGTCTTAACACGTGTTCTTGAATATCATACATGTAAAACGTGAATTCTTTGAGCTTATTAATAGGAAACCATGTTACTCGAAAAATATTGTGTTAG
Source organism: Urocitellus parryii (assembly GCF_045843805.1). Lineage (NCBI taxonomy): Eukaryota > Metazoa > Chordata > Mammalia > Rodentia > Sciuridae > Urocitellus > Urocitellus parryii. The sequence continues at coordinate 178,424,275 of NC_135534.1, read as the reverse complement.
TTTTCTGTTGCTGAAATGAAATATCTGAGAAAATCAGCTTACAGGAGGAAAGATGTCTTTTGATTCAGCTTCTGAAGTTTCAGACCCCTGGTAGGCTGACTCCAAGGCAGAAATATCATGGTGGAAGGGTGTGGTGGCAGAAGGCCACTAGGATTAAGACACAGTTCCCCAGGACCAACTCCCTTCAAGTAGGTCTCCCCTGTCTCTACCACCTCCCAACAATCCAGCTAGGAACCCATCCATGGATTAAGCCATTGATGAAATCAGAGGCCTTGTGATCCATCTCTTCTCAAAGCTTCACCTGTGAACATTACTGAATTGGGGACTAAGACTTCAATGAGCCTTTGGGGGATATTTCAGATTCAAACCATAACAAATAGATACCTGAGAAAGTATATGATGTTTTGCTATTTAGAAATAACAAGGTTTTTTTAAAAAATGTATAATGTATAATCACATTCATGTAAGTTAATAAAAGAACTAAAATTATCCCATAGTAAGAAAAAAAAACCACTAACAGATAATGACTCAAAAAACTTGAAGTATAATACCTTATTAGTGCATAAATGCATGATTGTTATATGACTTTTAGTTTTTAGCCATTCACTAAATAGATGGATTAAAGGAATACTTAGTACATGTGGGCCTAAGGGTGCCAAATTAGTAACCTGCCTGTTTTGCACATGTTGGGGGTTAGGGACATTGCTTGGTGCCTCTTTTAATCCCTTGACAAAGATTTTGGGAATATTAAAAATGCATAAGGGCAGAACCCAAAAAGGCCACAAGATGTCGCTTTCTGACAACCTCTTGTTATAGCTAATATGGTAGAAGAAAAGGAACAGAGAAGGGTATTGATCATATTTTGATACAATAAACGAAAATGCACCATTGGGATACAGAGCAATTCATGCATCTTGGCCCACAGTGGTTCCTTTCTAAAGTCTTCAAACTTAAAACATAGATCTTTTTTTTTTCTCTTTTTTCCTTTTGCCCCTGGAGCAACTCCTCCGAGCGTATTGGTATTAGTGCAGATGTAGGAAACAAACCAAATATTTTCCATTATTTCCTTTTGGTTTTCACAAACATTCAACAGAGTAATTCTGATGTCCTGAGCAGGTCTTATGTGATCCTTATTTTACAAACGAGGAAATCAAGGCACAGGAAAATGAAAATTCTAGCAGCCAAGTTTCTGAGGTTTGTACAGCCTGCTCCTCTCTCTCCCCACCATGGCTCATAGCAGAGACGGTTAGGGGCAGGATTTGACTATTTTTGCTTTTTGGAAATTAATTTAAAATATTTTGTACTAAACATTCTGGAATGGACTCATACTACGAAACAAGACTTCTCAGAAATTTTGTGGTTGCTCTAAGCCACTTTGAGTGCCTCAGGGAATTCTCTGCTACAAGGGGTGTGGCTGAGCTGAGACTGTGACAAAGCACAGAATCCCCAAAGCCTATACAACAGCAACGGATTTTCTCACAGTTCTGGAGGCTGGAGATCCAAGGTCACGGGTTCAGCAGGGCAGTGTCAGTTCTGGGCTGTCTTCTCTGTGGCTTTGCTTGGTCTTGCCTTTGTGTTAGCCTGTGCCCCAATCCTCCTTATAAGGACAATGATCATGATGGACGAGGAGGGCCCACTCTAATAACCTTAGTTTTACCTTAACTGCCTCTTTAAATGCACGAATATACTTGGTTATATTCTGAGATCCTGCAGGTTAGGACTTCAACGTGTGAATTTCAGAGGGAGGGGACACAATCCAACCCACAACAGGGTAGAAAAGTTGAGAAGTCTGCATTATCCCTTCCAACTCTTTGCCATGAGAACAACAGTGTTCTAGTCTGTGTCTTCCACCTACAACACCAGACTCGAATGTTATTCACTTCTCTAAGAAAGCTCTCAATTAATCTGCTTTTGTTATGTGACTCCTTGGTTGTTTTTAGCTTCATTTTGTTTTCAGCTGGGGATCCAACCTGGGGCCTTGTGCATGCTAGGCAAGTGCCCGACCACTGAGCTACACTCCCGACCCCTGATTGTGGAGCTTTTGCTTTTCATTCATTTGTTTGATTGATTTGGTACTGGGGATTGAAGTACTGAACCACTGAGTTACATCCTCAGCCCTTTTGTATTTTTTGAGACAGGGTCTCATTAAGTTGCTGAGGCTGGCTTTGAACTTGTGATCATCCTGCCTCGGCCTTCAGAATTGCTGAGATTACAGGCATGAGTCACCATGCCTGGCTCTTTTGCCTTTTAATGTTTCTGCCTAAGTACATCAATAGCCATCACTACTGATGCCTCAGAAAACTTATTAATCCTACAAATTTGAATTTCTAAATGAGTAAATATCAGTTTCTATAACCCACTGAAGCAAAAGCCTTCCAGAGTTTCTCATTCTTATAAAAGTCAAAAAGGTCCTGAAGGCCCCAAACTGATGACCCCTGGGGGTGATGTCCTGGCAAGACTGACCCATTTCTTGCTCTGACCTCACCAGAGGGAACTTCACACACTGGCAAATAAGAGGCTGGCTGAAAGTACAGGAAGCTCTTGGTGGTGACCTATCAGATTCCCAGATAGAGCAGTTGGTGGTTGGTGGTTGTGGTCTTTTGATTTTTTTTTTTAATCTGGATTTTTGTTGCTTTGTCTTTTGGTTTTGTCTTGTTTTTCTAGCATCCTTAGTTGGTGTTCCTACTTAGGATGTGTGGTAACAGGAGTTAGGGATGGTTCAGTGCTACAGGGGCCTAGTTGGAATTGGGTTTGTGTTCCACGGAGTCGAAGAATGAACACTACAAACACCAAAGTAAACAAGCGAGCAGGAATTTTACTTAAAAAAGGTGAAAGACAGAACTCTTGAGTGCAGGGCACCTGAGAGTGGTAAAAGTGCCATTTCAGTCTTACAATGTTCCTTCTTTTAAAGGCACCTAAGGAGAAGTTGATAAACTCCTCTTGACTGGCTCTTGGTATCTCAGTTGTCCCAGATTACACAGCCACGCTGAGACATGGAAACCAGAACTGCTTTATAACATGTTGGGGCTTGTTAAAATGGCTGTCCTCGTGCTTGCCCTCTTGATGACATTTACTGACCCTTCCCTACTCTCCACTGCCTATCCTTTTCTATCTCCTTCATGGACCATTATCAGGTTCTGAGGAACATTGGACAGGGTGGCTTTGCCCAGGTGAAAGTAACCCGCCATCTCCTCAACTGGGACAGAGATGGTCGTGAAAGTTCTACCAAAGGTAGAACAGAACATCCCCATCTTATCTGAACCGGATAGGCTGAAGGCTGTGGAGCATCAAAACGTGATCCAGCTCCTTCAGGTCATTGAGACCATCAAAAATATCTATGTCATCATGGAATATGCAGTTGGGGGATAGCTGTGGCCCTACATCCCAAGAGGAGGAGGCCCAGAGACTGTTCAGGCAGATCCCAAATGCCATGGGCTACTGCCACAAGAAGGGTATTGTGCTCCTTGACCTGAAGGTGAGAAACATCCTGGTGGATGCCAGAGGCAACATCAAACTCATCGACTTCAGCCCAAGCACCAGATTCATGACTAGGTGTAAGTTAAACAGGTTCTGGGGCACCCTCTTAAATACCTTAACTCTGAAGTCATCTAGAGGAAAAAAACATGAGGGCTCCCCTGTGGACATCCAGAACCTGGGTGTCGTTCTATACTTGATGCTAACAGGGAGACACCCATTTCCATAGGAAGGAGCTGATCATGCATGAAAGGTAAAATATCCCCTGTACACCAAATAATGATGTTGGACCCCACACAGAGGTCCACAGCAGAGCAGATCCTGGGGCATCCACGGCTGAGCCAGAGTGAGGACTATTGGCCCAGTTGTTCTAGTGAGCCACTCTCCCAACACCTAGACCTCACAATTGTGACAATAGGTCACATGAGCAAATCGAAAATACGATGACGCAATGGCCATGTACCTGATACTCCAACACCAGAAAAGCCAGTGGCAGGCCACAAGTTCCAGGTGAAACACGTGCCTTGGGGGGTTGCACAGGTCCCATGCTCAGGCCCCACGGATCCTTCCAATCTCCCTGTCTGCCCAAAGAGCAGTGCCAGTGAGCCCACCCTTCCCACCTTCCCTTGAGAACAGCAACTGCCTGAGGAGACCAAGCAGTCAGGGCAGAAGGGCGGTGGGAAAGCCAGCATGCCTGCCATTCGCCTTCACTTCCTGCATGCGAGGACCCCCACTCCCAGCATAGCCTCCCAGTATGACCCTGTGCCCCCCATACCCAACGCCTTGAGGATCCTCAGTAGGTGGGTCACAGGACACAGCAGCAATTTCTCCCAAGGTACCTCCACAGGGCAATTCCATGACAACAGCAAGGGTTGGAAAAGAGTGACCAGGAGGATCACCTCCTGCATTGAACAACAGTTGCATGACAAGCTTCTGCAGGCTGGCATTCAGAAAAAAAGTGGCTCCCATGGAAGGAGGGCAGAAACGTGCTAGATTGAGAAACAGAGTGGCTCCAATGAAAATGAAGAACTGACAGACAAAACCAGTGGACAGCCAGAAGCCCCTGGGCCCTGTGGATCCTGAGGTCATGGTGGAGGCACTGATCAGGTGTGGACTCAAACAGCTGCAGAAGTGAAGTGGACAAACTGGCTCACGCTTCTCCCCACGGGCTCCAGCCAGCCAGAGGAGCTTCTTCCTCTGCTGGCACCTGCAAGAGACATCAGGGACTTTTTTCTCCGGGATACTTCCCCCTGCCTGGCTCCTCTCTGTCCTTTCCCTGTTTCTGGGATCAGACGGATGGTTCTTAATAAATTTCTGTTTCTCACAAACTGTATAATAGAATTGATATTCCAAAGATCATTTTTTAAAAAGGCAAATTAAAAAAGAAAAGAAAGGGGGAGGCCTTATAGCAAGGACAGGAGCCCAGCTCTCCAAGGATGCTCTCCAAGGCCTGGCCCACTGTGCTCACTCTCATGCTCAGTATAGACTGAGATTCACTCCCTTGAGCCAGTGTAGATGGAACTCACTTGCCTTGATCCTTTGTAAATGGAGACTTGCTCCCCTTGAGCCAGTGTAGACTTGATTTACTTCGAGCTAGTTGCTTTCTGGATTTCAGTGTCTGGAGAGGGTGGCTGGCAGCTGGGCTGCTGCAGCTGCTGCTCCTGCCAGATGCTTCTCCCACCCTTCCAAGGTCATCTGCCATCTCCATCAGGACAAGGCTGTCGGTGGTACCCCTGGAAAAAAATTTCTGATGGTATTTTTGTTTTCCAGGACTCTGCTGCATTTTATTGCGGGGAGGGACTCAGTAGGTTCCTCACGGGAAGCGACAGGGCTGGAAGGGTCTGAATGTGGACGGGCGGGATCGACGGGGTAGGAGGCCCTTGGTAGGAGGGAGCGACAGGGGGCCTGCCTGCGGGGCAGGGGTTCCAGGGGCAGGTGCTGGGGGGTCGTGCGGGCCCGGCGTCAGGCCCTCGGAGTCGGGGCTGGGACGAGGGTGGGGATGGACGCCGAGGTCACCGAGCCCGGCCCTGAGGGCGATGCTCAGGGGGCTGGAGGCTCCTGCAGGGGCGGGGCTGGGGAGGGTCCCCACCCGGCAGAGCCGGCCCCGCACCTGGCTCGCTGCGGTTGCCCGCTGGCTCCGCCGGCCTCTCCGGGAGCCGCGCCACACCCACCTCCGGCCCCGCAGCTCTGCTGGTCCCGCCGCAGCCGCTAACGGACCCTGGGCCCGCGGTGCTTGAAACGGCGGCCTCGCGGCTCCGAGGCCCCGGGCTCGCTCCCTGTGCCGCGAGCTGGGCCGTTTTTTGTTGTTTTGTTGTTGTTGTTTGTTTTTGTCTTTTTGTACTAGAAATTGAACTCTCAGGGGCAGTTATTTTATTTTATTTATTTATTTATTTTTTTAGAGACGGGGACTCACTAACTTGCTTAGGGCCTCGCTTAGTTCCTGAGGCTGGCTTTGAACTTGTGATCCTCCCGCCTCAGCCTCCTGAGCGGGGATTACAGGTGTTCAACTTTGGAGCAACTTAAGTACCGGAACAGAAATGTATTTACAGTGTATATTTTATAGACTTAAACAATTTTATAGACTTTAACAATTTATAGACTCTAACAATTACATATTTTAATTATGAAAAACACAGAAAAGCAAAAAGATCAAAACAACTCAGAGAAAACTATCAACAATCTGTTATCTTTTCAATCTTATTTTTATGTACATATGACACGTATTTCTTTCCTTACCAAATAGTAATTGTTCTCTGGAAATAGTTCTGTGGCCTACATTTTAACCTAATATTGTCCATATTACCCAATATCCTTTATGCAAAAAATGTCTTTAATCACTTATTTGATGAACTTCTGGGGTTTGGACATTTATATTGCTTCCAATTTTCCTATGTAGTAAATAATGCTATGATGAGCATATTTGTAAGCATGTATGATTGTTTTTCTTATAACACATTCTTACAGTGGAATTCTTAAATCATAGAACATGCAAACTCCTGAAGTTTCTGCTCTCATTGCTCAGATATCTTGAACATGCCCTGCTTCACTTTACAGCACTCTGCCCAGCAAAGACTCAAGTAGCTATTGTCTCCCATTCAAGGAACAGAGATTTGTCTGACAAAAGATCTGGCCACATTAAGAAGTAAAAAGTAGCAGAGAGGTATAAAAGTGTTTAGTTCTTTACACATTTATTGGCCATTTATGTCCTATCTTTGATGAATGGTTTATTGCTTTGATGATAATTTCCATTCTTTTTTCTTACTTTTTTTTTTTTTTTTTGTACTGGGGATTGAACTCAGAGACAGTCAACTATTGAGCCACATCCCCAGCCCTAGTTTGTATTTTATTTAGAGACAGGGTCTTATTGAGTTGCTAAGCACCTCACCATTGGTGAGGCTGGCTTTGAACTTAAGATCCTCCTGTCTCAGCCTCAGCTGCTGGGACTACAGGTGTATATACCATTCATACTTATTGCCAAACTCATTAACATGTATACTTTAAATATGTACAGATTTTTGTTTATCAATCATAACTTCATAAAATGTTGGGTTTTTTTTTTTTTTTTTTAAGAAATTCTAGCCAGGTGTGGTGGTACATGCCTGTAATCCCAAAGATTCAGGAGGCTGAGGCAGGAGGACTGCAAATTTGAAGCCATCCTCTGAAATTTAGCAAGGCCCTAAGCAACTTAGCAAGATCTTGGCTGGAGGTGTAGTTCAGTGGTAGAGGGCCCCAGTAGAGGATTCAAACCCCAGTACCAAAAAAAAAAAAAAAAGAAAGAAAGAAAAAAAAAGAAATTAATTCTGTTCCCGTTTTACAATAAACCCCATTTCTTCTCCCTCCTGCCCCTAGTAACTACTTTCTGTCTCTATGACTGTGCCAATTCTAGGTACTCATATAAGTGGGATCATACAATATTTGTCCTTTGGCTTATTTCACTTAGCATAATGCCCTCCAATTTCATCCATTTTGTAACTGAATAATATTCCATTGCGTAGTAGGGGACAGACAATACAGGGCACCAAAGACAGCAGGAAACAGTTTCATTTGGCTACAGCAAGGTTCAGAGGGCACAGCTTTCACTGTAATCAATTAATCCCCCTGAACCCTGAATTCAGGCAGGTTCAGAACTTTACACCCAGCATGTAAGGGGAGGGGCTCAGAAGTTCACAGTCTACAGAAGTTCACACAAAAACAGCTTTTTCTTTCACTGTTCTGGGCAAGTTAACCTTTCAAGGACAGCACCTGAGAAGGGGAGAGCTTCTTCTCCCCTTTCTTCCCTCCCTACCAGATGTTACTATGGAGCCCAATTAGTTACCTCCTCTCTTATCTTTGAAAGGTAAACATCTTTGTGAAGCTCCAGCCCAAGTCCAGGAGCCTAGATAAAAGAATCTGTTTTTCTTATTACACTCTGCATTTGCCAGCACATGCCTACAAACTATTATGTATGTTGTTATTTATATTAAACAGTCCATCAATGTTTGTGAAATACTAGTAAAGGGGCATTCAACACCTGGAGTATTGGTCTCTTCCAGGCCAAGTAAGATAGAGCAACAGGAAATAAGAATTTTAACTACATTGAACTCTTTTGTAGACATTCGTGTGCTGATAGTCCTAAGATCAATTATGGTGCAGATTTCTGGAGAAGCTTCATTAAGATTTTCTGTGGAGGAGGGGTGCCACTACAATTGCACTGTGTCGTGATTTCACTTTTTGAATACAGTTCTCTACCAACCCAAACTCTATTTTGATAAATAGTGCTAGGGTCTAAATGTTGGTGTCCAAACTTTCTATATCTGAACTTAATATCCAATGTGATAGTATCAATCAGTGGGGCCATTAGGAGATGATTAGGTCATTAGGGTGGAGCCCTTATGAATGAGATTAATGTCCTTATAAAAGAAGTTTGAGGTAGTTTGCTTTTTCTGCCCCTGGAGAAAGTGCCAAGAAGTGCCAGCTTTCAAATAGAAAGCAACTTCTTGCCACTGGATCTTCTAGCACCTTAATCTTTGACTCTCCAGCTTCCAGAACTGTGAACATATATTTCTGTTGTTTAAAAATTTACCCAGTCTAAAGTATTTTGTTTACAGCTGTTCAAATGGACTAAGACAGATGGTAAAAGGTAAATATCTAAAGAAAACTTAGTAGTTGTTTCCTCCACTGATTTGAAATTCTAATGTTCTCCTATGTCCCAATGCCATTCATTTCAACTAGGGCAATACTCTCCCAAGGGGGCACAAATTGTTCCATGAGGTACAAAAAAATCTTATGTGTAAAGCACAGATATAGATAGATAGATTTTATGTTCCTTATATATATTTGTTAGACTAGTCATTCAGTGTTTTTTAACTTTTGTCTTTGTTGATTCCTTCTTGCTTTTATTTGGTTGAATGGTTGTTTTTATATTCATCTAAAATAATACAAGCATTTAAATTCCCTCTGCTAATACTCACCACATCCCACAGTAGCTTTTTACTGAGTGATTGCTACATGGCAGGTACTATAGTAAGTGCTTTACAAGTCTTATGTAACCAACCCTCCCTTCAAGCCTATGAGGTAGGTATTACCATCATTTCACAGATGAGAAAACTGGTACTCAGGGAAGCAAAATATCTTTTTTTTTTTTTTTGAGAATTTTAGTATTTATTTATTTATTTAGTTAGTTTTTGGCGGACACAACATCTTTGTATGTGGTGCTGAGGATCAAACCTGAGCCTCACGCACACCAGGTGAGTGCGCTACCACTTGAGCCACATCCCCAGCCCAAAATATCTTATCCAGGGTTTCACATTAAATAATCATTTGTGCTGAAATTCTGATCCTGGAGTCCATATTAATTCCAGTAACTTAAGCATTCAGTGCTGAATTTTGATACATGCAGTTTTTATTGTCTTTTACTCTCCCCACCAAATAGTTTATATTGGCATCTTCTATTTTTCCTTTTACTCAACAGTTATTTAGACAATCTATTTTTATGTCCAAGAGATTTCATTATATGATTAGGTTTTTCATATTATTTTCAAATCCTCATACGTTGTGGACAAAGTACTAAGGCAAATTCTGCCCACTCTTTGAGGGGAGGGGTACTGAGAATTGAACCAAGGGGCACTCTACCACTGAGCTACATCCTCAATGCTTTTTGAGACCTCATCTTGCTAAATTGCTGAGGAGCTCACTAAGTTGCTGAGGCTGTCCTCAAATTCATGATTTTCCTGACTCCTGAGTTTCTGGAGTGAGAGGTATGGGCCCTGTGCACAGCTGTAGGTTGCTCTTAATACAGAACCTGGGGCTGCATAAGTGTTCAGTAAATGTTAGCTGTAATCAAAGGCCAATAAAGCAGAGCTCAAGGCAAAAAGCAGTAAACACAAAGGATGGTAGGTAATATAGAAGATTCACCTTGCTGAAAACCAGGAAATACTACAGTTGCAATGGGAGATTTTTTTTCCATATTTATTTTTTTAGTTTTCGGCGGACACAACATCTTTGTTTGTATGTGGTGCTGAGGGTCGCACGAATGCCAGGCGAGCACGCTACTGCTTGAGTCACATACCCAGCCCCAACAATGGGAGATTTTAACACACCACTTTCAAGCCTTTGTAAGATTTTTCTTACTCTATTTTTTGCCCCAGTACTGGGGATTGGACCTAGGGTCCCACTGTGCCACCAAACTACATACCAGCACTTTACAATTATTTATTTATTTATTTATTTTTTGAGACAGGGTCTCACTAAATTGCTGACTGGCCTTGAACTCAACTTCCAAAGTGACTGAAATTACAGATGTGCACCACCAGCTTAAATTCTGCTTTTTTGGAATAAAAAATTTCTTTATGACATGGAACACAATGTAAAAGACTAGATGTTCTCTACTTGATATATACTATATTCTTAGTATAGCATTCTGATCTCTCCATCCTTATTTTTTTTTGTAAATATTAGAAAGGCCTGTAATTCCAGGAATCTAGGAGGCTGAGGCTCTTTCTCAAATAAATAAATAAATTAAATTAAATATCTGGGACTATAGCTCAGTGGTAAAGTGCCCCTGGGATCAATCCCCAGTATCTGTTCCCTGCCCGTCCCCCCCACCCCGCCCCAAAAGGCATCCCACGTATTTAATTTATTTACCAAAAAAAAAAAAAATCTAAAGGTAGGTGTGGATCCAGATTTTGTGTATGAACACAAAATTGGGAAGGATGATGAATGTTTATTTAGAACAAGAAAGTAAATCATAATGAATTAAGAGATCTCTTCTGGCATTTAGGAGAAATGCTTACTGTATGCAACCTTCTCACCTAGGGGACTACAAATTCCAGTGGCCTCTGCATGTGAACTTGGAGCTCATTAGCTTCACATAAATTGGATGGGGAAGAGTAAGAGCTACAGTTACCTCTATAGGAGAAAAAAACAAGGTCGAGCAGAATCTGAAAAGCATGCAGATGCACTCCCAGCCCTCGCCTTCACCCCGCTTGGCTTCTCATTAGGGTCTCTGACCACTCAGTAGGGTTTCGCCGCGGAGGGCAGAGCAGGACCTGAGGAAGCCCCTAAAAGAGGCGGACGGGAATGAGCTGCATAGCCCTAATAGAGAAAGGTGCTTTGGGAGCTGTAAAGATGTAAAGTGAGGAGGCAAACTGGGCGAGTTAGCCAGACCCTAGGTACTTCCATTTATTTAGAAAATGTTCGGAACCCTTCCAAGCCCCAGGCGTGACTCCAGATCGCCGCAGCGCAGCGAAGGGGCCTGGAACGAGGCGAAAGAGAGCCGGGACCGAGGCGGAGGACGCGGGCCGGGCGCTAAAGACACGCCAAGCGAAGAGGTGGGCGCGGGTCCCGGAGCCGCGCACCTCGAGCAGCGCCGTAAGTGGGGATCCAAGCCCAGCGACCCTCTCGGCCAATGGCTGCGCGATGCGCCGGCCCACCAAGGGAAAAGACGGACAGCCTATTAGGCAGCAGAGGGCGCCGTACGCGGGCAGTGTAGCCAGGGACAGACGTCTCCTTCCATATTTCTTCTCACGCCTCCACGCTAATGATTTGACACCCGCCTCACGCACCTCAGCTGCCCTCAGTAAAGATGGCTGACAGGAGCGGAGGAAAAGCCGGAAGTGGGCGTGCCTGGGAGGAGCCGGCAGCAGGCAGGGCGGGTCCTGGTTTGAGGCGAGGGCGGGGCCACCGCGCCCACCTGGGTTCGCTGTGTTTGGGGCGCTCCAGCTGCAGAGCCGCGTCCTGGTCTCCTTCTGGGGGCGGGTCCGCCGTTGGCTCCGCCCCCTCTCAGGTGTCTATCTCTCAAAGGTGCTGGCTGAGCCTCGCATTTGGCCGCTAGGGTCCTGCGGACCTCCTGTCCCTCCGAGGTGGCCCGACAGCGGCGATGGCAGACGCCCGGGAAGACACCCCTGAGTCTTGCTCCTCCGCTGCCGAGTCCAAAGACCCTCCCGGCTCCGCCAAACTCACTGAGGCGGTGCCTCCAGCGGAGTCAGAGGGCTGCGGCCGGCCGCTGGAGGAGGCTCCCAAGAAACTCTGTGGATATTTAAGTAAGTTTGGCGGCAAAGGGCCCATCCGGAGCTGGAAATCCCGCTGGTTCTTCTACGACGAGAGGAAATGCCACCTCTATTACTCGCGGACCGCGCAGGATGCTAATCCCTTGGACAGCATCGACCTCTCCAGTGCGGTGTTTGACTGCAAGGCAGACGCTGAGGAGGGGACTTTCGAAATCAGGACTCCCAACCGGGTCATCACGCTGAAGGTAAATGGAACGGTCTCCTGGGGCGAGTTCCCAGGCTCTTCACACTCGTTTCCTCATTCCTGCAGGCCAGAATGAGGGACCCGTTTTTCTGGATCAAGAAACTGAGTCAAAGAAAGAAGGAGTGAATGGCGCGAGGTCAGGCATTTAGAATGGTGTAGTCCACCCTTGGAATCCTGTAGTCTTTCTACATCTCGGTGCTGTATTAAAACTTTTACATTTGGAACGCTTATGGTGGCACACTCCTTTAATCCCAGCGATTTGGGAAGCAGAGGCAGGAGGAGAATCTCAAGTTCAAGGCCAGCCTCAGCAAATTAGGGAGACCCTGTCTTGAAATAAAATAAAAAGGGCTGAGGATGTAGCTCAGTGGTAGAGCACTCCTGGATTCAATTCCCAGCACTGCCGAAAAGAAAAACTTTTACTTTTGGGTATTCCTCACTACAAAGTTACCTAAATTTTCTTACTTGGAACTGAAGTATAGTCAAGATATTGTTCGTTGCAATTCTCAAGACCAGGAGTCTGATTCACTTCTTAATATTTGGGCCAAGGGGAGTAAATGCTGACATTGGCAGGGATTGGGAGGATAAACAGGTAGGATTCACTGATACACCTAGATTGTCGTGTAGGCATGTCTAGACTAGTGGGTACTTAGTGTTTGTTGAGTGAACACACATGCACACACCGGATGTTGGAACCCAGATCAGAATGCTCATGTTAAGAGGAAGTACCTCATCACTTAATTGGAAAGACAGATCTGGGTTAAGATATCTGCGCGCATCAGAGAAGAGTGTGCAAGGAGAGAGCCTCCCTCCCCCACTCTGCCTCCCCACCCTCCCCACAGCCTCCAGCTAACCAGGCATCAGTGGATGCCCACAGGTTTCGTTTTTTGTTTTGTTTTTTTTCTGGTGGTGTTTGGCTGATGACCAGGCTTGAGGACACAGTTAAAATAATGGAAACTAGGAGTTTCAGGCTAGGAAAGGCATTTTAGAGATCATGTGCTTCCCAGGCATGTGTCTCCTTCCACATGTGCCTCCTAACTCATGGCCTTTCCTATTCCATTGATCCTCACATGTGCCCTGCTCTGTGCCAGTTTCTGGGATATGGAGCCAAGTCAGACCTGCCACCTGCTTCCCTGCCCCTGACAGTGCCCAGACAACTTGAGGTATGGTGGGAGAGACTGGCAGGGAAACTGGCAGACATAGTAAATGTGCTGTGGAAATACCCTGGTAAGTCTATGTAAGAAAAGTGTGCTGATAGGTGGGTTAAGGAGCTGTCTAGAAAGGCATCACCTGAGGTTTGAAAGAAGAACTAAGTTTTCAACAAGCGGACAAAAGCAAGAATAGTTCTCCAGGCCAAGAGAACCCTGGGAGCAAAGATCAGAAAACATGATGCAGCTACAAGTGTCCCAGCAAATCACAGGAGCTTGAGATCCATACAGGGGCCCAAAAGATGGAGAGCAGAGGGAAGGGCATTTGTGAGTTAGGCTCAGGAGCTTGGACTTTGCCCTGAAGGCTATGGAAGTTGTCTAAGAGGCTTAAGTTTAGAAAGCATGACCACTGGGTAGAAAACAAATCAAGAGAAATCCATTATGGAACAAATCATGAAGCCTAGCAGCAGGTGACCATGGGGGAATGAAGCATGAGCCACATCTGTGCTCCAGGGGAGGGAGGGAGATGGCAGTGGCCAGAGATGTATAGGAAATAGAACGCAGGGGAGACATCAGAGATGGCTCGAGTAACCAGCTGGCTGCCTGGCTGGATCAGTCACTGACAGGAGGGGACTAAGGATGAGGAGGCTGCAGGACCTCCATATGATGTTGTCTAAACAGGGACCATGTGTGTTGGCTCACCACAGTATCTTCCAGTGCCTAGCACAGTCCTTGATGCATATCACAGGTGATAGATATACGTATTTGTACCTGGGATTGAACCCAGGGGTGCTTAACCACTGAGCCACATCCCCAGCCCTTTTTTTATATTTTATTTAGAGACAGGGTCTCACTCAGGTGCTTAGGGCCTTATTAAGTTGCTGAGGCTGGCTTTGAACTCGTTATCTTCCTGCCTCAGTCTCCTGAGCCACTGATTACAGGTATGCGCCATCACTCCTGGCACTAGGTACTCAATATATATTTGACATATATACTTATGTATATGTCAAATGAATTGTGTGATAAAACAGGGTGTTTGGATTTGGCTGGAGTTTATCAGCCTTCAGGTCATGCTGAAGCCCTAAGAGGTCTGTTGGGAATAGTATATGGAAACAGAGGACTAATGAGCACCGTTTGATCTTAACAATACCTTCACAACAGACTGAGGGCCATTTTTCTGAGCCCCTGGCTGAGGTCATGTTTCATCTGTGGTTTTTTCAAGATGGGAAGCTTCCCTGATAGCCACATAGCCACATTGCTGCTATTCTCATGTGGCTTTGATTGCAGGCAGGTCTTTGAGGCTCACCACCCACTCCCAGAACACTGCCCATCCTCTGTGCCCACTGTAGCAGATCTCAGGTCTTCATTATATAAGTAACAAATATCCTGGCCATAAATTAGAACAAAGTTCCCGTTTGGAACTGGAGTCTCGGGGTTCTACCACCACACGCCTGGGCTGCTTCAGAGCCAAGTGTCTCCATCTATAGAAAGGGCTGGTCACTCCTGCCTTGCCTACCTCTGAGGATCCAGCCAATGAATGGATGTGAAAGTGGGTATTTGGGTGGTCTAATGCTGGTTAATAAATGACCAGTGTCCACCCATAATTTATCTGGAATGTTGGGGCACATGAAGGATCGTCATGTTGTCACAGTGTACATGTGGCTCTTCGGTCCCCATTCATATCCATGATTTCCATGCAACTCCATGGCAGGAGGGATCACCCCCATTCCACAAAAATGCAGTTAAGACTTAGAGATAGCACACAAGGAGAGAGTGATGGTCCAGCACCCACCCAAAGGATGCCAGAGTTCTTTCCGCTCTCACAGTACCTGTGTTCCTCCATCTAATAAGCATATCTTGAACACCTGCCCTGTCAAGTACTGTGCAGGGCACTTAATTTCACTTATCTCATTTCATACTCATAACCACTTTGATTTCATGGATGTTATTGTCACCATAGCACAGATGAGGAAACCGGCCTACAGAGGTTGAGAAACCTGAGTGGAAGACCAGAGCTTGAGCTGTGGCCAAGAAGCATGTGGTATTCCACACAATCAATTTCTACCCCCTGGGAACAGACAGTGTCCTAGCCTCCAGTGACCTTCCCTATGTCCCATACTTAATGCTATTCTGCAGGCACAGGGCCTTGCCAACTAATCCTTGTGCTTCTCAGGCCGCCACCAAGCAAGTGATGTTGTACTGGCTGCAACAGCTGCAGATGAAGCGCTGGGAATTCCACAACAGCCCTCCTGCACTTCCTGCCGCCCCTGATGCCACCCTGGCTGGGAATGGGCCCACCCTGCACCTCAAGCTAGGTACTGAATAGGCTGGCCTCCTGCTGCACACCCAGGGCTGGTGGCCAAGCCTTTACCCTGCCAATGGGAGTGAGTGGGAGGAGCCCTCTGCAAAGAAAGCAGAGCATCAGGATGTGACTTGGGATTCGAATCCTTAGGGCAGGGATTCGGGCTCTGAGGCCAGCCCTGTGGGTGCACATCCTAATCCTGTGTGATTTCAAGCAAGTTGCTTAGCCTGCCTGAGCTTCCGTTTCTTTCTCTATAAAATGAGGTTAATAAATTATCCCTGCTTCCTGAGGCTATTATGGAGAGTAAATGAATCCATACACTTGAAATGGTTAGAGCAATGCCTGCACCATGTCAGAGCCCAATAGATATTACCTACTGTTAGGATGAGATTTATGGGACATCTCAAGAAGTGGAACTTGCCCAGAGTGGCTGTGAGGAGGGTGAGTGAGAGAATGCCCAGCTCTTCACCAAGTGCTTCTGTACGGGTGTTTTAGATGAGCAGTCTTATCCCTGGTGTTTCCAGAAGACAGAATCCTTTGCTCCCTGGTGACCCACAGAGAAGTGTCTTGACCCCAGATCCTAGAACATCCCCACATGGAGGAGCCTAGGAGATCACACCTGACACCCCTCAGCTGGCCCTGAAGGAGCCACAGGGATCTAAAGGGCTGCATCCCAGTTGATGGGGAGGCCAAAGAAGCAAAGGCAGGACTTCTGGCCACGCATCACCTGGATACTTTGCAAAACTGAGTACATCTGTCCTTGACCCTTTTTTTTTTTTTTTTTTTTTGAGAGAGAGAGAGAGAGAGAGAGAGAAAGAGAGAGAGAATTTTTAATATTTATTTTTTAGTTCTCGGCAGACACAACATCTTTGTTTGTATGTGGTGCTGAGGATCGAACCCGGGCCACATGCATGCTAGGCGAGCGCACTACTGCTTGAGCCACATCCCCAGCCCCTGTCCTTGACCCTTGACCCAGCTTCCCTTCCCTTGTTATGTGGCCCCCCATACCCGTTGCCCCAGACTTGCAAGTCACCCTCCACACTTCCTCATTCTCAGGCAGCCAGTGCAGCCAGGCACCATGCTGCCCGCTCTTGCCCTTCAACCCACATGTCAGCCTCAGGCCTTCCTCACTGCCACCGCCTGGTTTAGATCTCATCTCTCAGCCAGAAAATCACAGCAGCCTCCACTCCAATGTCTCCACTTCTATCCCTGTGTCTGAACCTGGCCCCTCACTATGGCCTGAGTGAGCTTTCTAAAATGGGAACCTAAGCCTGCTACCCTCCTCCCTGGCCGCCCACCATGCAGGGTCACTCAGCTCCTTGCATGGTGCCCAGGGCTCGTCTCTCCTGATCCCACTCTGCCAGCCTCCCAGCCTTCCCCCTAGTGCCCACCTTGTGTCTACACATCAGCAGCACCAGATGAGACTCCGCTGTCCCTCTTCACCTGGCAGATTTCTGCTTATTCTCTAAGGTGGAGTTCTAGTGTCACCTCCTCATCTTGTCAGCCTCCTCTTGGACACACTCTGGGACTTTCCTTCCTGGATTCTGTATGGACCCCGATACTTTTTTCAAACATTGCTAAGGAAGTATGTCACATTGTGTTCTGATTACCAGTGTCCTTCTTAGTCTCTGCCCACTAGCCTGTAAGTGCAGGGATCTTTTCTTTGTCACCTGTGACCCAGTCCTTGGTGCTCTGCCTGGCATGAAGATATTTGTGGAGTGAATATGGGTGAACACATTGAACTTTATGATTACACAGAGGAAGGAATGTGAAGCTCATGGCATGAAGTCAGACATCTAGAAAGTACTCAATACAAGGAAACTGTCCTAATACAATTACAATTTGTGTGCATATATATGCACATACATAAACATTCTATTATGGTCATGAGAACACACACATAAATTATTGCTATTATACTAGCATGTGCACATAATAGTGCACACACATACATGCTATTACTAGTATAATAACTGCTTCTTTGGTTATCACTAATAATCATCAATAATTCTTTCAGGTAGCCCTTTACAGGGTTTCTTTGCATTTGTACTTTTGCTTAGGCCCCAGGTCCCCCTCTGTCAGGAAGCCAGACAACCCTGGCTCTGTGTAAAATGGCAGCCTGAGTTGACATAACTGCTGAAGTCAGCTTGTATCTTACTAGTCCTTACAAAAATCTCATGGGCATGATTCACATGGTACAGACTACAAGTAAGGAGAAATCCTCCTTCCTGTATGTCTTGAACTGAAATTTGAAGAACTAGGTTGTTCAAACTGTAGCCCTGAGATCCCACAGTCCTCTTCTGCTGTGACAAACCTGATCTAAGTTCTTTAGTTCTGTGTCTTTGCTTCAGCATACTTGGCCAGGCCTGCTGAGGGCCACCCCTGCTGAGACCATCCGGCAGGGGGTGTGTTGTCATGATGACCGGGGCACTCACTGGTGTTCCAAGGTGGATGCTAGTGTGGGACTAAGGACACAGAGACTCGGGCTCCCCTCCTGAAGCCTTTCCTTGTCCCGTAGCAAGCCCACAACCTCCTGGACCCAGGGCCTGAGAGGAAACCTTCCCAAGACCCCTGAGCATTGTTTGTGGAGTCTTGAGCAAGCTGACAAGGCCTGGATTAGCAGCTGTCCGAGCAGGAGGCCCTTCCCTTTCCTGAGGAAACAGGGGCCACTCCCAGGTGGCAAAAACCTTCTGACCCACATCTGACTTTGACTCACAGAAGCTCCGTCTTGTAAAAATTCTTTTGTCCCTGCCTTGAGCAATCTGCAAGTCATGATCTCTACAGTATTTTAGTATTTACAACTTTATTTCGTACTTCTCCTAAACAGTGGTCTCCATAGAGTCAAGAAAGATCAAAGGGAAACCAATAGATTTATAATAACAGTACATTGTCAAGGTAAGCTTCAATATGTAGATGACATTTATACATGTCTATCATCATAAAATTATGACGTTAGAGCTTGTATCTTATTACTAGTCCTTACAAAAATCTCATGGGCATTATTCACATGGTACAGAAGAAGCAGCTGAAGCTCACTAGTTAGGAAATGTCTGCCCTGAAATTTGAACCATACTCTGTGGACTCATACACCCCTCCCAAAGCTGAGAAGGCACTCAGCCATCTGCCAAGGGCCCTCCAGGGAAGCAATGACCTCCTGGGCCCTTTCTTGTCAAGACAGTGTCTTCTTCCCACTGGTGATGGGCAGCTCCTAGGGCTCAGGCAAAAGGAGAATTATAAACAAATGCTACCAAGTATGCATTATGTGGTCACCTCGTTGAGGGCATTTCTCCCTGGAGAAATGAGGCTAGAGAGGGCAAGGCCTTGGGTCATGTATTCTGTCTCCTGTGGGAAGCAGTAACCTCAGCTGTGGCATGGCCACCATGTATGACCTATCTCTTACACCCCCTGCATGAGCTTGTGCCCTCCTTGGCAACCCCTCCCATCTGTAAGTCTTCTTTCCCTGATGAGTCATGTGGCTTAATGGGAAAAGCAAGAGGAAGACTGCACTTGAGTCCTCAACTGTCACCTGCTAGCTCTGACCTTGGCCATGAAGCTCGTGTTCTCTGAGCTGCTCCTTCCTCACTGGTAAATTGTTGGAGTTATAGGAGAGCAGATATCAGCAGTTAAGGAAATACTTGGTAATACATTAAAATCTTAGGAAAACTAACGTTTTGATTGTTCTGAATGAGGGAGAAGAAAGTGGTTAAAGTATTGATAAACAACAAAATACCTTGAATCAGTTCAAAGTCTGGATTAAAGAATACACTGAAATATTTGAGTACACATTGTGGGATTTTAGCCTTTTCTAAATAATTTTATATACTTTAACTCTGAAGGAGGCAAGGTAGAGAGTATCCTTTCTGCTTTTTTAAAAGTGATTTCCAGCCAGGTCACAGTGTCACCCCATAGAAATGGGTTGGCCTCAGATATTCCAACCAAAGCCAGATTTAGTACTTCAGGCTCCTGCTTAAACTGTACCACCTCCCCACCCACCCCCACCCCATTTGGGACCAGATGTGATCCAGCCTCTTAGCTATACTCCTTCCCATGTGACTTTCCCAACTTTCTGTCCCCTGGGTCCCTATTTGCATGCTTAGCTCTGGTACTGGAACCTCTCCCTGCTGCCTGTATGTGACACAGAAAGATTCTCCCTTATTCCTTAGGCAGATTCAGATCAATCCCAGCCCCAAGTCCCATTTCTAGCTTTCCTTCTCCAAAAGATCTTCCCTTGCTCAAGTCGGAAGGATTCTGCCTCCACCTTATAGAATGGCCCCCTGCCCCGGCTCCAGCCCACCTGGTATTTCAGAAGTGTGTGCATTTTCCCCTTGCTGGCTTCATAGGCTTTGAGCTTCCCACAGTTATGATTCATCTCACTTTTTTAGCCACACTTGGAAACCTCAGGGTAGACACCTCGTCTAGGTGTGATGAGAGGGTGAATTGAAGGGAGAACCTCAAAAGAGTGGCTTTGGTGTTTCCTGGTACTAGCCAGCCTGTGGGACCCAGTGAAGCCTATTGGGAATTAGCAAATGTGTTATCCATGCTGTTTCGGTGATTGCAGTTTTTCTTTAGTCAAACAACTCTCCTTGACTTCCACAATTATACTTACATTTTGTACCCACACCCTCTTTATAGATGTAATGCAAAAATAAATTTCCTCCACCCCTAAATTTTTTACCATCTCAATCAAAGGGCTCCAAATAAAAAATGTCAGCTTCCTTGTGAGTTTCTTAATTTGTCAAGATTGTTCCATTCCATAAGTGGTTGTGGTTCTTGTGCGCATATTGTACACTCCAAATAAACTTCTAAACATGCCACCTCCTCTCTCTTATACTTTTTTTTTTTTTTTTTAGAGAGAGTGAGAGAGGAGAGAGAGAGAGAGAGAGAGAGAGAGAGAGAGAGAGAATTTTTTTTTAATATTTATTTTTTTAGTTCTCGGCGGACACAACATCTTTGTTGGTATGTGGTGCTGGGGATCGAACCCGGGCCGCACGCATGCCAGGCGAGCGCGCTACCGCTTGAGCCACATCCCCAGCCCTCTCTTATACTTCAAATAATGTTTCCTTAGCCTGGAAACTTTTCTTAACATTAAACATTTTGAAGTCACTCACTATAAAAGAATCCTCATTTAAGCAGAACATTTGGAATACAGAAAATCAGTGTGGATGTGATAAAGGACCTCCTGTCCCCTTTTTATTTAAATGTATTTTGGATCATATAATAACACAAAATGTCCTACTTTCCCAGGTGCCGTGGCACTGAATTTTAATCCCAGTTACTCCAGAAGTCGAGGCAAGAGGATCACAAGTTTGAGGCCAGCCTCAACAAAGTAGCAAGACTTTGTTTCAAAATGAAAAAAATTTAAAAGAGGGCTGGGAGGTAGCTAGTGGTAGAGCACCCCTGAGTTCAATCCCAGGTACTGTAAAATGTCCTTCTTTGGTTTTGGTACTTAGGATTGTGACCCTGGACCTGTGTTTGAAAATCTTTTTATAAACATTATCTTTGATGAATACATATTCTTTCTTTTGTTTATAAAAGTAAGCCATGTTTACTGTAGAAAATTTTGGGGAAAAACTTAATAAGAGTAGCTCACTCCTAATTCCATCATGCAGCCCTAACTTCGGTTAAGAGTATATTTCTGAGACTTTTTCTATACCCTTAGAGCATACTATAATTCCATTTTTTTAAAAAAATCTGGCTTACTCCATTTAGTGTTATCTCATTTATGTTCCCTGTGTTCTTACACATTGCTCATTAATATAATTTTAAATAGTTGAGTAATATTTCATTTTATGAAGGCGTAATGATTTGCTTAACCTGTTCCGAGTGTTTTTTGTTTTGTTTTGTGTTTGGTACCAGGGATTGAACCCAGATGTGCTTAACCACTGAGCCACATCCCAAGCCCTTTTTTTGTATTTTATTTAGAGACAATGGCTCACTGAGTTGCTGAGGCTGGCTTTGAACTTGCAATTCTCCTGCCTCAGCCTCCTGAGCTGCTGGGATTACAGGTGTGTACCACCATCCCTGGCTGGTGTTTTGTTTTGCTTTGATTGGGTCCTAGGGATCAAACCCAGAATCTTGTGCATTCTAAGCAAGCACTGTACTACTGAGTTACAGCCCTAGTTTTTAAAATTTTATTTTGAGACAGGGCCTTGCTATGTTGCTGAGGCTGGCCTTGAACTTGTGGTCCTCCTGCCTCAGCCTCCTGAGTCACTGGGAATACAGGCATGCAGAATTATTTAGTATGGATTCTCAGATGTAGAATGGTCTGCAGTTCTGCATGTTTTTAAAGGGTTTCTAGGAAGGTTTCCCTAGCAAAATGGCTTCAGAACATGGAGCACAAAGTGCTGCTTTTAACCTAAGGTGGATACTCGCTGACTGTGCAGCTGCACACACCCTCCCTGATGTTGTTCAGAGATGAGCCATAGCCCTGGACTAAGTGTTTCCTAGTGCAGAGTCCTGGGGATTGATTTTTCTGTCCTTGGCTCCCCAGGGCAAGAGGAAGCAGAGCTGGAGGAGTTCTGCCCTGTGAAAACGCCCACTGGGCTCGTGGGTGCGGCAGCTGCCTTGCAACCTGTCCCTGCCATGCCCTTGGCCCTTCAGAACATCTCCCTCAAGCACCTGGGAACTGAAATACAGTAAGTGCCAGTGGGGCCCCGGGGCCGGCCTGACCCCAGCAGCCCCTTTCTGTGGAGCCTGACCTGGTGGGGTTTTGCAGGGAGGTGGAGGGATGGACAGTCATGGGCTTTAGTTCCAGTTAATTATATCATTTAGAATACTGATCCGAAAAGAAGTACCATTGACCAAATTATACTGTTATATTGCCTTCATGTACAAATATGTAACAATGAATTCCACTGTTATGTATAATTATAATGCACCAATAAAAAGGGGGATAAAAAGTAGTACATGTCCATTGTAGGAAATTAGAAACTTCTGAAAGGAAATAATGAATGACTTACTCATATTCTATAACCCGGACAGACATTCATAGCAATTTTTTTCCCATAGTACTGGGGATTGGACCCAGGGCTTAGCTTGGGCTAGACCAGTTCTCTACCACTGAGCTACAACCCCTGCCCTTCCTATTTTTTAGTTTGAGACAGGGTCTTGCTAAATTGCCTTGGCTGGCCTCAAACTTGAGATGCTCCTGCCTCAGCCTCCCAGGTACCTGGAATTGTAATGTGATGGTTTCAGAATGTCTGTGTTAAATTATTCTCTTATCATGTGCAACTTATTGTATGCTAAGCAGATGTGAACTGTGTTTTTCACTTAATATTGTATTACATATACCCTTTCCCAGTATCAGGCTTTATTTTAAACTGCATAAAAAGATAGCAGTATGAACTGGGTGCAGTAGCACATACCTGTAATCCCAGAGGCTCAGGAGGCTGAGGCAGGAGGATCATGAGTTCAAAGCCAGCCTCAGCAAAAGCAAAGTGCTAAGCAACTCAGTGAGACCCTGTCTCTAAATAAAATCTAAAATAGGGCTGGGGATGTAGCTCAGTGGTTGAGTGCCCCTGAGTTCCCTGGTATACCACCCCTCCCCCCGACATACACACAAAAGATAGCAGCATGGACTGGGCCTTGGGGCCAAAGTGCCTGTGTTTGGATCCTGGCTCTGTCAGTCATGAGCTGTGCTGCCCTTGACAAATTGTTTGCTTTCTCTGTGCTTTAGTAACCTTGTTAGTTCCTGTAAGCACAGCAGTGATTGCCTCTTAAGGTTTATGTCGGTCTGAGTGGCTGAATGCATGCAAACTGCTCTAGAACTGGACTTGGCAATCACAATCCTGTAATAAATCCTTTCCGCAGCTGCCATAGTTGCTCTAGTTAAAGGAAAAGAAACTTTCAGGAATGCAAACTATGCCCAATGCTGATCCTGTTTGGGCGTCTGTGTTCTCTGTGGACTTTGGACACACTGGGACCTCTTAGAAGACAGAATAGATTGCTCACTGGACTTGGATTAGGGGCCCCAACTGTGTGTGACCCTTCCTAGGAGAGAAGCAGGTGTCGGAGGAAAGATGATGAGTAAGTGTCCTTTGGGGTTGCTGGCTGGAGGCAGAGCTATCCCAAAGACATTTAGACAGGAAGCCCTGGAGCCTGAGGAGAGATGGGAGCTGGAGCTAGTGTCTTGGGGTCATGTGTAGTCTGGTTGAGCCCCCCAGGTGCGTGGGCCAGGGGGATATGCTGCAGGGGACCGTCCCTCTCGAGGAGCTGAGAGGAACTGGGTACACTAGGAGCATGCTGGGAAAAGGGGAGACCTGCCACCCAGGCAATGTGCACCCAGGGCAGCTCACCAAGATTAGGCTGGGTTCATGCTGGTGGAAGCCACAGCAACAGAAATGGCACAGAGAAAACACAGAGACTGAGAAGGGAAGGAAATTTCAGAGCATCGCTCAGTCACTTCCCTCCTGTAACTTGTGATAGCCACAGGCATGAAGCAAGAGGAGTGCCTGACTGCTGAGAGCCCCAGCAGCCCTTGGATAAGACCAGAGATAAGTTCTGATGTCAGAGCAGAGCTGCCTTTGCCCTGGCAAGTTTGGGAGCTTGTCATGGGTGCTGCGGTGAGCGCAGGTCATACCAGGCTTAGGGAACTTCCTGACCACTGTGTGGGATGCTTTATGCTCTCATCCGGCTGTCTGGACAGATCTGTGAAGTGGTGTCATTGCGTGGTTAAGCTCTCGAGCCGAGGAGTTAGACATCCAGGTCTGACGCTCAGCTGCCACCTACCAGCTCTGTGGTTTTGGTTGCCGGTCCCCTTGGGATCTCAGTTCTGCTCGTCCGGTGGGTCTGACCATAGTGCTTATTTCATTGAACTGTTTCACGGATGAAATGAGTGAAATGCCTTATAGTGTTTTGGCTTAGAACTTGGCCCATGGAGGGGCCCAGCCAGTGTTTGGTGCAGATATGTTCATTGCCCCCATGGCGATGAGCAAACTGAGGCTCAGGGAGGAAACTGGCCCAACGTTATCCCTTGTGTATAAGCCTCTATAACCATCAGTGCGGTGCTGGCCAGGCCTTTCAGAATGGAGCAGACCTGCACAGAAAATGCTCTACAAATTGCTCCAAGTGAAGTTGGTACCTGTATGAAACAGAGATCTCTTCCAAGAAACACTGGCTTAGAAGAGCAGCGGCCAGCAGCACTGTCTGAAGGTAGAGCGCTCCCACCCCAGGGGAGATACATGCGAATAGGGCTCAGAAGGCCCTTTGCTGCCCTAAAGTTGGGGTTTCTTCCACACCCCAGGGATGACTAGTCACATGTCCTGGGACTTATTAGGGAGGCT
Source organism: Urocitellus parryii (assembly GCF_045843805.1). Classification (NCBI taxonomy): domain Eukaryota; kingdom Metazoa; phylum Chordata; class Mammalia; order Rodentia; family Sciuridae; genus Urocitellus; species Urocitellus parryii. The sequence continues at coordinate 178,399,343 of NC_135534.1, read as the reverse complement.
GCCATTCTGGGGCAAGAGGAAATGTTGGCAACAATGATAATTACCCCACCCTTAAGTGCCTCTGGCTCCAGGGATGTGCCCCTGGCTCCCTTTCCAATTTATGTGGCTTATGGTTTATGAAATCCGTGTGACAGGGCTCAGCACAAAGTGATATAAGTAGCAGCTCCCATCATGGTCGTCATTATTCTCTCCTTCTCGCTTTTTTGTTTTCCTTCTTGAAACTAGGTCTCACTAAGTTGCTGAGGCTGCCCTCAAACTTGTGATCCTCCTGCCTTGGCCTCCTGAGTAGCTGGGATTGCAGGTGTGTGTAGCTGGGATTACAGGTGTGTGTCACCACACTCAGCATCGCTGTTCTTTTAGTGTGCCCACCCCTCCTTAATTTTTACATGGGGAGAGTAAGAACTAGGAAGGGGAAGTAGCTGGGCCAAGAGTCAGGGCCCCTTAGTAATACAGGGCAAAAGGAGTGTGAGAGAAAATTCCAAGGTCAAGTACTAAGAGTGCTGAATTTTAATTTCTTTTCTGCTCATAATTAACTGATGAATTTTACCTTCCATCAATCCATGAAAGTATAGTCTCATTCTAGTTCTTATTCTGGATCTGACTATACCCGAAATCTGGGTTTTAAAACTTAAATTTCAAACCAAATGGTTTTTCTTTGAAAAGATTAACAAAATCAACAAACCTTTAGATAGATGGACCAAGAAAAAGGACAAAGTTCAAATTACTAAAGTCAGGAACAAAAGAAGAGGCATTACTACTGATCTTACAGAAATAAAAAGGAATATAAGGAATTCTATGAACAATTATATATGTCAACAAATTTGATAACTTGGATACAATGGATTATTAGACACAAATTACCAGATCTAACTCAAAGAGAAATAGAAAATCTGCATAGACCTTGTAAATAGTAAAGAGATTGAATTTATAATATAAAATAACTCAGGCCAGGTATGATGACACACATCTGTACTCCCAGCTCCCCAGGCGTTGGAGGCCAGAGGATCATAAGTTTGGGGCCAGCCTGGGCCACTTAGTTAGAAACTATCTCAGAACTAAAAATAAAAGGGGCTGGGGTTGTAGCTGAGTGTTAGAGCATTTAGCTGGCATGTGTGAGGTTCTGGGCTCTGTGGGTTCTATCCCCAGTCACCATCCCTCCCCACAACAAAACCTCAGGACCAGGTGTCTTCACTGGTGAATTCCACCAAACATCTAGAGTAGGAGGAAGTGCTGTTCTCCCATCATGGTGTAGCAAGGTAGTTAATATTTGCAGAACAGCAATCTAATTTGCATTCATCTTCCTTTTCATTCCCACTGAAGTTTCAAGTCCTTGAGGGATTCCCCTTCTTTTTCTAGGATTTGAGCTAAGTGTTTTAAAACCTGGTTTTGTATTTATTCAACATCTAGATATTTGTGGAATGAAAGCTCTTCAAAGTGATGTGTCTGTCATATTAATAGAAGTGTGTATCAGACACAGGGACAATAGAACAAAGTCAGGTCCTTCACATGGCTGTGGAGACTTTCACATTCTCTTCTTTACTGCCACCCACTAGATCTCCTTAGTGTGGTGTTTTTCAAACTGTTGACCATAGTAAGAAATGCATTTTTTAATATTGAGATTTGAACCCAAAGGGTACTTTGCCACTCAGCCACATCCCTAGTCCTTTTTATTTTTTTATTTTGAGAGAGAGTCTCACTAAGTTGCTAAGGGCCTTGCTGAGTTGCTGAGGCTGAGCTTGAACTTATGATCCTCCTGTCTCAGCCTCCTGAATCACTGGGATTACAGGTATACACAATGACACACCCATGCCCAACAGAAATGCATTTTTGTTATAGCTCGGTACACATACATGAATTCACAAAATATAACACTAAGTGGCATGCACTCTGATATTTTTTATTTCATTTTAAAAGTGCTAGTCATGACACTGAACTGATTTGATAATCTACCAACAGGGCATAACCTACAGTTTGAAAAAACTGACATAGTCAACTCCTTTAATCACCTTCTCTCCCTTGCTGTCAGTTTTAGACTATATCTGCTTTTATCTCTTTGCAAGGGAAAGTAAACTCAGGAGAGCTGTCTTTTCACATGGCTCATTGTGAATGTCTGTGGACTGTGCTCTCAAGAGGCCTTCAGTGCTGCCTTGTACCTTCTGGAAACCACTGAGCCTGGGCATGCCCACCCCAGTGCCAGGTACTTAGTGCCAAGTTCTTAAAGAAATTGATACCATGGAGCCTCAGCCTAGACCAGTACTTGGCCAAATCATGAAACATAATAAATTCCTTGGAGACTGAGTCAGTAGAGGGTACAGAGAGGACAGATCTGAGAGGGGAAGGAGCAAAGGGGTGAGGGATGAGAATGCCAGGAGGTGCTTGCAGTGTATCCCAGCAGAACTGGGAGCCATCAGTGGTTTTTGAGTCAGGTAGTTCTGAGGTCAGATGGAGGTTTCTAGAAAGTTAGTTCAGCAAGTCCATTCAATATTTGTTCAACACATAGGTATGAAGCACTTCTATATTTCAGGCACTATTGTAGGCATTCTGTATCCACCCATAAACAACAGGCAAGCATGAAGTGCACAGTCCAGCCGCAGGGTTGGGGGAGAGGGAGTGAGGCTTATCTAAGCCATGCTGGGTGTGGAAGGGGTGAGTGAGAGGGGAGGGGACTGGGAGTGGCATGTGTGACTGGGGGTGAGGCCTGAGTTCCATCAGGCACAGGAAGGGTGTCAGCCTCACGCTCCTCACTTCTCCTTTCAGAAACACCATGCACCATATCCGTGGCAACAAGCAGGTGCCAGGAACAGGCCACGGATCTCTAACAGAAGACTCTCCACAGAGTGCGGAGACTCAGAGTGGGGAGCAGGCCTCAGGCCTGGATCCTGGCACCCCAGGTGAGCGTCTGAATAGATGAGTGCTCTCCCTCTTCCTTGCCAGGCGTGTGTCTGACTTAGCCATAACTGTGTGGCTTAGTGCCACTTATTTCTCACAGCTGAATGGAGGCTGGGAAGTCCAAGATCAGGATGCTGCAGATGCAGTGTCTGGTGAGGACCAGCTTCCAGGCTGAAAGAGAGCTGTGGTCCCTTCCTCTTCTCCTAAGGGCACCAATCCTATCATGGGGTTCCACTGATCACTTCACAAAGGCCCTGCCTCCTGACACTGTCGCGTTGGGAATTAGGGCTTCAACCTGGGGGTACGAACATTCAGTCCATCAGTGTGTGTCAAAGACCAAATTCTCTAGGTCACTCCTTCTCCTGGATTTTCAGAGGTTGAAGAACAGTGATTTTTTTTCTCTTTTTTTCTTCCTTTTTTTGGTGATAAAAGATACAGAGCAGGATTTTGTCAGGTGCAGTGGCACACACTTATGATGCCAGCAGTTGCAGAGGCTGAGGCAAGGAGGATCACGAGTTCAAAGCCAGCCTCAGCAATTTAGTGAGGCCCTAAGCAACTAAATAAAATATAAAAAAAAAAAAGAGGGGCTGGGGTTGTGGCTCAATGGTAGAGTGCTCACCTACCATGTATAATGCACTGAATTTGATCCTTAGCACCACATAAAAATAAATAAAATAAAGGTCCAACTACCATCAATAAATAAATAAATAAATAAATAAGGGCTGGAGATGTGGCTCAGTAGTTAAGTGCCCTGGATTCAATCCCCAGTACCAAAATAAATAAATAAAATAAAATATATTTATATATAAAACATACACACACAAGATTTAACACTCACTGACTGCACTTCCCCACCCCCTGGTGGGATTGAACCCAGGGCCTTGCATATGGTAGGCAAGTACCAGTGTACTACCACTGAGCTGCATCCTCAGTCCCACTGTACCACTTAGTGGTAAGTGAGGATGTACAGATACTCCTCAATTTATGCATAGGGTAATTCCTGGGACAATTAAAACCAGATCTACCTGAAGAAGTGGAACAAGGCACCTTTAGGTTGACATAGCATTTCATAGTTTCTGTCACAAAATGTGAATGCCCCATACCATCAGAGAGGGTTGGCTTCTTGAATTGGCATTGGTACCCTTAGAATGTATGTTACACTAGAATCAACTGGGAGAAAACTAGCTAAGACAGCAACAGTGTGGGGTCTTCTTAAGGCAGAGATGACCCTTGGGCTGTGTAAGGTGACCCTGGACCTGGTGTCCCTTTGCAGCACCCAGTACCCCATAAGGCTCCTGGAGATCATAGTGACCAGTCCACAAAGAAGTCAGTGCTGTCTCAAACCAACAAGACTAATAACAAACTAACACTCTGTGGCAGGCACGTTGTGCTAAGCTGCACTAAGCACTCTTTTTGGTAACAACTTTATTAAAGCATAATGCACATGCCATACAATCTGCCCATCTAAAGGATGCAGTTCATTATCCAACCATCATTCTAATCAATTTAGGGCATTTTTATTTCCCAGAAAGAAACATTGCACCCCTGAACCGTCAAGCCCAGTACCCACCTCCCTCCAGCTGTAATCTGCCATCTGTCTCCATGCATGTGCCTACTCTGAGGTTTCCTGTGAATGGAATCTATAACTTGTGGCCCTTCCTTTGTGACTGGCTCCTTTCATTTAGCAGAATCTTTCAGGTTTCATTCATGTGCATGTGTTAAGTATTTAAACCACATGGACCTGTAAATCCTTACAGCAACCGGCACTGTAGATACTGTTGCTATCCTCCTGTGATAAGTAAGGAAACTGAGGCACATAAAAGTGGAGTGACTTGCTCATGACCACACAGTGAGTGACAGACCAGGATTGAGGCCAAGCCTTCTGGCCCCCTGGCTGCCCGCTGCCTCATCTAAATTAGTGGTTTTTAAAACTAAAAGTGGTCCCTGACCTACGATGGTTCAACTTAAAATTCTCGTCTTTATAAGAGACCAAGAGTAATGTGAATTCAGTAGAAACTGGATCTTACTTTTTTTTTTTTCTTTTAAGGAACTGTGGATTGAACCCAGGGCTTTGTGCATTTTAGACAAGAGCTTAAATTGCTGAACTACTTTGATGTCTTCCCTGGCTAGCAATATGCATTATGATACTGTCACTCAACACAGAGCAGTAGCAATGAGCCCCAGCTTCTGGAAAACCATGTGATCATGAGGGGACACAGTGCACTGTGTCCCTAAACTGGGATGTTCCATAGGTCAGGTGAACTACATGCATTTTCTGTATATGCTGTTTTCAACTTAGAATAAGTTTATCAGGACATAATCAACACATAAATTGAGGAGTATTTGTACATCTTCACTGCCATGACACTTTGACCCCCAAATAAAATCTAATATACAAAGCACAGTTGAAACAGGGATGGGAATCTGGGCCCCTCTGCTCCTCTCACCCTGCCCCACCCTCCCAGTCACTCTAGGGGCACTCCCACAACATCCTAGGGCACCAATCCAAACCACTGCCCGAGGCTTGTTATCTCTGACTACCAAATGGGAACAGTGGTCCCTCCCCAGCTTACCCTCAGGGTTGGTGGACAGTGGTGTAGTCAGAGGGCCACTGGGCTGCAGGGAGCCTTCATGCTCCTGGACAGGACCGAGAAGGAGGCTCTGCGTCCTCTGAGCTCTGCGCTCCACTTTGTACCTGCACAGCTGAATTTCTCTTAGATCTGGAACAAGATCACTCTGTCTTGCACCCAATGAGGCTGAGAGGTATGCGGTTTCTGTTACCTACAAAGAGTAATTCCTTATTTGGCTGCACCCAGCCTGGCCTCCAGGAGGACACGAGGACATTTAGTCCTTCCTCCAACCCCTGCCTGTCGCCTATCCTGGGTCCCACACCATGTCCTTATTTTTTAACATCTTTAGCACCTAAGTCCAAAAAAGGATTGGTGATAGTTTACTAAAATGCATATCAGGAAAAAAAAAAGTCATTTAGGCTAGGAAATTTATATAAGATCCTGTTAAGATCCTAAGAAAGCACCTAAAGGTGGGGAACAGATGTGGTGCTGAACTTCCCAGCAGCCAACAACAGGGAATTGCTGGTGGATAGTGTGTTTCCAGTGTCCATTAGACTAAAGACACATTTTCTTTTCTTTTCTTTTCTTTTTTTTTTAAGCTAAAGAGGCTTGTTATTGATTTTTGAGGAAAATCCTTTATTTATTTGGTTTTACTTAATTGGACAACAAAACTTAAAATGATAGCTAAAATATATAAATGTGTAGACTTGGAAAAGAAGTTGACTTACTCAAGTATTTTATTTATATTGAGACATTAACATTGGCAGGTTGTGAAATTAATTCAAATGTTTTCTATTAAATCCATGGGAGAAAAATTCAGTGCAACTGAGTGCTAGATTCATAGCTGTGGTTGAAACCTCAATGAAATGCAAAGTTTCCTGTCAGTCTCCAAAAACAACAGCCCAGAGTTGATGTGGTTGATTGTGTCAATGACCAAATAGCACTGGCAGGAAGGGGTGAGGGGATGCACTACAACTCAACCCAGCTATTCTCTAAATATTTTTTAGATTTTTAATTTTATTTTTTATTTTACTTGTTACATATGACAGCAGAATGGATTACAGTTCATATTACACATACAGAACACAGTTTCTCATATTTCTGGTTGTACACAAAGTAGATTCACACCATTCGTGTCTTTATACATGTACTTAGGGTAACGATGACCATCTCATTCTACCGCCTTTCCTACCACATTTCCCCTTCTTTCCCCTCCCACCCCTTTGCTCTATCTAGAGTTCATCTAATCCTCCCTTGCTTCCCCTCCAATCCCCACTATGAATCATTCTCCTTATATTAGAGAAAACATTCAGCATTTGGTTTTTGGGAATTGGCTAACTTCGCTTAGCATCATATTCTCTAACTCCATCCATTTACCTGCAAATGCCATGGTTTTATTCTCTTTTATTGCTGGGTAATATTCCAATGTGATATATATATATATATATATATATATATATATATATATATATATATTCCACATTTTCTTTGTTCATTTGTCTACTGAAGGGCATCTAGGTTGGTTCCACAGTTTAGCTATTGTGAATTGTGCTGCTATAAACATTGATGTGGCTGTGTCCCTGGTATGCTGTTTTTAAGTCCTTTGGGTATACACTGAGGAAAGGGATAGCTGGGTCAAATGGTGGTTCCATTCCTAGTTTTCCAAACAATCTCTGTACTGCTTTCCATATTGGCTGCACCAATTTGCAGCCCCACCAACAATATGTTAGTGTGCCTTTCCCCCCACATCCTTGCCAATACTTATTGTTGTTTGTATTCTTAATAGCTGCCATTCTGACTGGAGTGAGATGATACCTTAGAGTAGTTTTGATTTGCATTTCTCTAATTGCTAGAGATGTTGAACATTTTTTCATATATTTGTTGATTGCTTGTATATTATCTTCTGAGAAGTGTCTGTTCAGCTCCTTGGCCCATTTATTGATTGGGTTATTTATTTATTTATTTATTTTGGTGTTAAGATTTTTTAGTTCTTTATATATCCTAGAGATTAGTGCTCTATCTGATGTGCAAGTGGTAAAAATTTGTTCCCATGCTGCAGGCTCTCTATTCATCTCACTGATTGTTTCTTTTGCTGAGAAGAAGCTTTTTAGTTTGAATCCATCCCATTTCTTGATTCTTGATTTTAATTCTTGTGCTATAGGAGGCTTATTAAGGAAGTCAGGGCCTAATCCGACATAATGGAGATTGGGGCCTACTTTTTTTTCTAATAGGTGCAGTATCTCTGGTTTAATTCCTAGGTCCTTGATCTGCTTTGAGTTGAGTTTTGTGCATGGTGAGAGATAGGGGCTTAATTTCATTTTGTTGCATATGGATTTCCAGTTTTCCCAGCACCATTTGTTGAAGAGGCTACTTTTTCTCCAATGTATGTTTTGGGCGCCTTTGTCTAATATAAGAAAACTGTAATTATGTGGGTTAGTCTCTGTGTCCTCTATTCTGTACCATTATTCTACAAGTCTATTTTTGTGCCAATACTGTGCTGTTTTTGTTACTATTGCTCTGTAGTATAGTAACCTGCTTCACTCTTCTTGCTAAGGACTGCTTTAGCTATTCTGGGTCTTTTATTTTTCCAGATGAATTTCATGACTGCTTTTTCTATTTCTATGAGGAATGTCATTGGGATTTTGATTGGGATTGCATTAAATATGAATAGTGCTTTTGATAGTATGGTAATTTAAAAAAATTTTTTTAGTTGTCAATGGGCATTTATTTTATTTATTTATATGTGGTGATGAGAATTGAACCCAGGGCCTCACACGTGATAGGCAAGTGCTCTATCACTGAGCCACAACCCCAGCCCTAGTATGGTCATTTTAACAATATTAATTCTGCCTATCCAAGAACAAAGTAGATCTTTCCGTCTTCTAAGGTCTTTAATTTCTTTCTTTAGTGTTCTGTAGTTTTCATTGTGGAGGTCTTTCACCTCTTTCATTAAGTTGATTCCCAAGTATTTTTTTTTTTTTGGAGGGTATTGTAAATAGAGTAGTTTTCCTCATTTCCCTTTCAGAGCATTTGTCACTGATATACAGAAATGCCTTTGATTTATGGGTATTGATTTTATGTCCTACTACTTTGCTGAATTCATTTACTAGTTCTAGAAGTACTCTGGTGGAATTTGGGTCTTCTAGGTATAGAATCATATCGTTGGCAAATAGTACTAATTTGAGTTCTTCTTTACCTATCTGTATCCCTTTAATTTGTTTCATCTGTCTAATTGCTCTGGACAGTGTTTCAAGAACTATGTTAAATAGAAGTGGTGAAAGAGGGCATCCCTGTCTTGTTCCAGTTTTTAGAGGAAATATAAAGACACGTTTTCTTAGAAGAATCAAAACAGCTTTACCTAGCACAGAGGGCTGAGGGAATTTCTGTGCTAGGACTTCATAACAAGTAATGTCATTTGTCCTGTGTGAACATGCTTCTTCATGTCCCTTGACCATGTAATTGGGTCACTGAATGTCTTGGGTGTAGGCCAATGGCAGTGTCCCAAAGTATGGGAGTGTATGGGATGGGACAGACAATGAGAATGATTCTTTGATGTTCAATTTGATTCAAGAATATAGTTTAGAGCCTGGTGTAGTGGCACATACCTTTAATCTCAGCAACTCAGGCAGCGGAGGCAGGAGGATGTCAATTTTGAGGTCAACCTTGTCGATTTAATAAAAATAAAAAAGCTCACTGGTAAAACACTTGATAACATGCATAAGGCCTGGGTTCAATCCCCAAAACCACCAAAAACCAAAAAAATGAATACAGGTTAGTGACTTAAAAACAATGGTTGGCAAGTATTTTCTGTAAGGAGACTTTTCTATAAGTAAATAGTTGAGGCTTGCAAGTGCTAAGCTTTCCCTTTGTGAAGTGAAAGCAACCATGGACAAATGTGACCACACGGGCTTGGCTGTGTTCTAATACAATTTTATTTACCAAAGTGGGCTGTGGGCTAGATTTGGCCTGTGGACTGTAGGCTGCTGGTGCCGGCTCTAGAAGAAATAAAAGAATTATGCAGGGCTGGGGCTGGGCTCAGTGGTGGAGTGCTTGCCTAGTACATGTAAAGCACTGGGTTCGATTCTCAGCACCACATAAACATAAATAAAAGTATTGTGTCCATCTACAACTGAAAAATTTTTTTTTAAAAAAGGACCAGGCAGCTTTGAGGCCATCAACTGTGGGAACCCTGTCTCCTGACTTAGCTTGCAATAAGAATCAAAGGAGAGCTTGAACTGCTTTCTGGAGCAAGAATGTAGAGTAGCTGTTCATCCCAAGCTGCTATCAACAGATAGATCTGCTTTGAAAGTCACCCAGAGGGTAGAGGTGGGATTCTGTAGTGAGAAGCAAAATGTTGTAAGGCTTGTGCCTGAGGACTTTGCCCCATCCGGGTGGGATGACAGACCCATGAGGGTTGGGGTCGGAGGACAGGACACAGAATGGGCAGAATGGCTCAGCCAACAGAGTGCCCTCAGGCGCTGCTGAGGCCGAGTCCTTGGGAAACAGTCCACTCCTTTGAGAACAGTCTGGACGGAGCCTAACCTCAGCATTTCTCCTCTTGGACAGGGAAAGAGCCAGCGGATTCTCCAAAACCTGCACCCAAGTTTTCCCTGACCACCTGTCTCACACAGAAAACCAAGTGCCAGAGCAACACCTTCCCCTTCTTTTCTGAAGGGCTACGGAACCGAACTGCCCAGGAGAAGGTGGTAGCGTTGGAGCAGCAGGTAGAGGTGCTAACCAAGGAGTTAAAGTCCCAGAAGGTGAGCACTGCCTCCCTGCAGGCCTCGGGCCCAGAGGCTCCCTGGCTGGGAGCCCTGTGGAGATAGACAGCTCAAGGTGATGCGCAGCCGGCCAGTCTGTGGTCTTTAGAGGACCAACTGCAGGAGGTTGAAAATGCAGCCCGTTGTTGATTACTCAGGGACGTGCTGTCACTCAAACTCTGTGATAAATGGCCACCAAGAGCAGGGATCTCTGGAGAACTACTTTAATAATTGTCTCTTGGACCATTCCTGTGGTGTTCTGACCCAACACCCGAGGAAGGGCCGTGTTTGGAGGGGGTGTTCTGGATGCAGGGTCTTGGGAGGGGTCACTGACAGAACTGGGGGACCGTGGACCTGAGCTGGCAGTGACTGCTGGATGCAGATATCTGAAGGACTCTCGGAGGATGAAGAAAGCTGGCAGTGTGTGGCCCAGGGCTGAGCCAGGGCCACTTGTACAGTGACAAGGAGGATGATTCAGACTTAACATAGTGAGAAGTTCATGATGGGAGTTACAGAAGGAAGAGCCACGAGGCCATGTGGAAACAGACCCCACACAGCCTGACACATTCAGATTGTTCAGAAGTTCAGCCCAGAGGAAATGGAGTGCTCGGGCTACTTCATGGAGGAGTGGGTGGGCCATGGCAGGGATACAGGGGGGCTGCCGCACTGGGCAGGAGCCTCTCATTAGCATGGTAAAAGCAACTCAGGGAGCACTGCTATAACCCTAAATCCTAAGTGGGAGGCCTGGGGGCCTCAGGAGCTGCCTCACTGAGAGCCCAGACTCGTCTTCCTCTGGGAGGAAGGCCTAAGCGTTTGTGTTGGAGTGTGGCCTCGGTCGCTTGTTGCTCCACTTACTGGCTATAGCTCCGTAACTACAGACTGGGGAGTTGTGGGGAATGTATTTTACTAAACTGCTGGATATCCTCTCTTTCTTTTTTTTTTCCTTTCTTTTTTTTTCCTTTCTGCTCTGTTTTTGGAGAAAACAATCCAGAAAAATGCTCTACTTACCTAGTTTTGCTCCTTTCCTGCCTCAGAGCAGTGGCCCCTGTGAGCAGATCTCAGGGGAACTGACAGAGGTTTCATTGCTGTAGGTCAGAGGTTACGTTCAGTAAAGTAGCTGGCAACAGGAGAGGCTCACTTGTTCCCATGTTCCCAATTCATTTGTGTATTCACCTAGTCTTTCCTGAGGGCCTGTGAGGTAAGTGCAGTGTTGTCCGTGCTGGGAAAGAACAGCGAGAAGGAGAGGCCACCTTTACAGGACCTGTGTTTCATGGCAGGGACAGGCGTTGGTTTAAACAAATCAACGTTCCAAGACATAATTAGAGCTTGTGAAATCCCCTCTGATGCCGCTGCGGGGCTGAGGGGCCGTGGCGGTGATGTGGGAACTCAGGTCTTCCTTCTGCCTCAGCCTCTCTTCTCCCTGCCATCTTGGTGTTCCTGTCATGAGGCTGCTTCGTGCTTCTGAGAGCCGAGAGAGCACTGAGCAGAACAGCAGCAGCTGCCTGCTCCCTGGACTAGTGCACTGAAGTCCCAGAGGGAGAGGCTCTGGCTAATGTAGCCTCGGCCTTCCCCACATCTCCCCTTATTCCTGGACTCACGGTCCACCGCCTTGGCCTAGCCTTTCTTTCTAAGGAATCATCATTCCTTAGAATGCTTGATGTGGCCCACAGGCCCTGGGAGGCTGGATGCAGTCAGGTTGGCCCTGACTGCTGTCTCCTGGAGGACTCTCCTTCCTTCCATAAGCAAAGGCAAGACTCTTGGAGGTTTGTAAGGGTTGCCCAGGCTGTGGACAACTCCCTGAAGTTCGGAAGGAAAGGTCACGAGGAAGTTGTTCAGGTCTTTTAAAAATCTGGATTTTTTTTTTTTTTTAAAACTAGGTAACTTCCCAGTAAACCTCAGCTCTGTTCTGGGACAGGTGGTGGAGGGGACTGAACCTTGCGTGGCCTTCGATTGAGGATTGCTGTGCTCCAGCCCTCCCCCGTGCACAGGCCTTCGCATGAGACGGCACAGGCCCAGATTCTGGCCATGAGCAATGGCTCCAGCCTCTTTGCTCTTGTGTGGATGGAGTTGTAGCCATAGCTACTGGAGAGCCCTGTGTCTGGATCTGGAGGCCAGTGCCCGGCACCCTGCAGCTGCCCAGCAGAGGCAGCTGTGGGCTATTACTGTGTCATTCCTGGTCCTCAGCATTGATTCCTCTTATCTTACCAGGAGCAGGATGCCCCTGTAAGAGGCTCTGAGAAGGTGGCCCAGTGAGCCCATCAGGGCCTCCAGGAAGCATGCACATGGGGCCAGAGCACTGACATGAGAACTTGGGTCTCCTTTCATTCCTGCCCCAGAGAGCAAAATCAAAGAGGAGAAGGAGAGCAGGAGACTGGCTTATACCCAAGGGCAGACACAGGAAGGTGGGGCAGAGGGGACCTGGCTCAACCTCTGGGTGTCCAGCGGTTGCTCAGACACTACAAGTGCTGGGTGGGGACCTCAGGCCAGTTCCTCAGAGGGCAAGCAGCCCCTAGATTTCCCAGTGAGATGATTTCCTGTGTCTCTGTGGTAGGAAAGAAAGGAGTCTTGTACCACTAACTTCATGAAGATGGGCTGCCCGGGGTCTTAACCTAGTTCAGTCAGTCAGGAAGCCCTTGCCAATGGTGTTAGTGACCCTGTAAGAATTTGTATTTCAAACTCTGACGCTGCAGAGGGCAAATGAGGATCAATTCTCTACCCTCGGGACCTCACTGTTCAGTGGGAAGAGATGATCTGAGCATATTAACTGCTGGCATCGACCGTGGTGCCACCACAGTTCTAGGGCTCTCAGTGTGTCATCTCTAGTTCTCATGACAGTTACCATCTTTTCCTGAAGAGGAGACTGATGGTCTGAGAGCTTCTACATGCCTGAGGGGCTTTGTGGGGGCTGGGCCAGAGTTTGGCTCTTGTCTGTCTGCCTCTGGAGCTTCTGACCTTTCACCAAGTCATGCTTGAGGGTCTAAGAGAAGCTGGGTGACTTGCCTGAGGTCACCCACAGGAAGAGCCAGAACTAGGGCCCTGGTCCTCTGCTCCAGGTCCAGGTGCCCCTCCCAACCCAACTTCGCCCCTCCCCCGTGTCTCATGGCCCAGGATTAGATGCAAAGGACTGCTCTTTGGAGAAAAATAAGTGTGCCCCTGCGCCTTCCTGTGTCACATGGAACCATGGCAACTCTGATACCCAGGAAGCCATTATCTGTCCTGGCACCTGCAGGGCTGGCCCCATAGAGGTTCAGACTGCAGGAGTCGGTGCCAGGTGGATGACTGGCCAGGTGACTAAAGCCTGAAGAGCTGCAGCCAGCCTGAAAGCCATCTGCTCTGGCAGGTGGCAGGCTGTTGTCCAGTGGTGTTGGCCATCTGTTCACTGCCAGGAAGGCTGAACCCCTTTGGGGTTCTGTGGGGCCACCTTGGCTCTCTGGGATTACTTGGTAAAGACATAATTTAGGAAACGTGGTGGGGACATGTGTGGCCCCTTTCCTGGAACTCCCGCAGGAGACTTCAGAGTACTTGTCCCTGGCTGTGGGCTCAGACAGCCTCGGGAGAGGCTTGTGAAGCACCTTGGCTGTTTTTGCCTGGGGGGGACACACTTGCTTTCTCATTCTTGGGGCAACTCTGCATGGAGCAGGGGGTCTTCATCTCCATCCTAGTTACAGGAAAACTAAGGTTCAGCCTGAGCCCCCTCCCCCCTTGTTAGAAAAGCTCTCATAGGTCTGGAATGGGGACTGGGTTAGTCAGATTGGGGTTTTTGTTTATGCCACACTGCTGCTTTATTTAATTATTTACGGTGGCAGAATCCCAACCAGCGCAGGCCATCCCAATGGCAAGGGACAGGGAGCATTTGCATGTATCAGTGTCTCTTTTAGTCTCTCTCCCTCTTATAAAGCTTCCCAGATCCAGTCACAGGGGCTCCACCCTAATACTTTAGCTAATCCTATGCACTTCCAAAAAGCCACAATGGAAATGCCACCCTCTTAATACCTCACCATAGGGATTAAATTTCAACACACATTCCCTGGGGATACTCAAACCATCTACGACCACAGCAGGATTTGAGGCCATGTGACTCCAAAGCTGGTGATCCTTTGCCTGGTCTCTCTTGGACCCACCCACCTTAATTTTAGCGATGAAAATATCAGTGCTTTAATAAAACAAAGGATTATTGTTTAAAGATAGTTTATTGACTTTTAAAAATGTAAATAAAATGACAACTTGCAACCAGCGCAGTGGCATATTCCTGTAATCCCAGTGACTCAGGAAGCTGAGGCAGTAGGATTGCAAGTTCAAGGCCAACCTGGGCAATTTAGCAAGATCCTGTCTCAAAATAAAAAGGGCTGGAGATGGGGGCTGGGGCTGTAGCTCAGTGGCAAGCCACCCTGGGTTCAATCCTCAGTACCAGAAATTAAATATAGATAGATAGATAGATAGATAGATAGATAGATAGATAGATAGATAGATATAGATATAGATATAGATATATATGAATGAATGGGTCTGATCCCCAGCACTGCACACAGACAGCCAGATGTAATGAAATGACTTTAGATTCCACTCTCTCAAAGTTAGAGAAAAGATACCCACTGGATCTGACCCAGAGCAAGTCTGAACAGTGGTGTCTAGTGAATTCACCAGGCAGTCACCCAAGGAAATCTCCAGATCTCAGCTGAACCTGAAAATGTTCTAAGCTGCCAGCCATCCTGGAGCCACAGGAATGTTGATCTCTGTCACACAGTCCTGGGAAGCTGGCTGCTGCATTCTGAGCATTCCAGACATGCTGGTTTAGTGTGTAGGGCCCTCCACCCCACCCCCCTGCCTCACCCAAGGACTCCCACAGCTCTGAGCTGCTCTTCTCTTTCTCCAAGCCTCTACTCCAGCTCCCTGTGAGCTTCCTTCAGGAGGAGCCCTGTCTGGAAAGTTAGGTGGATGAATGGGGATTGAATTTAAAAAGTCTTCCATCTGGGGCTGAGGTGGTGGCTCAGTGGCAGAGCGCTTGCCTAGCATGTGTGAGGCACTGGGTTCGATCCTCAGCACCATGTAAAAAAAGTCTTCCATCTTTAACTCCTCCATGCTGATCCCCCCAGTCAGCTCGGTCATCTCTCACCTTCTTTGTGCTCCAGGGCTTAGTTGAAGGCACTCTGCCACTCTGTAGAGTGTCTGAATGTCCCACTCCCAGCTCTGTGCCCCCACAAACACCCCTGCTTTCCACTCTTGTAACAAATCATCCCGTTGGTAGTTCCTCTTCGCTCCCACTCCCACCAGCCTTTGCCCGTTCTTGGAGGTGGGAACTGTGACTGGTCCCCCTCTGAGCCCCTCCTTCTGGCAACGGGGCATGGCTCTGAGCACCTGCTTGAGAAAGGTTGGACACATGGATGGATGGATGGGTGAGTGGGTGGAAAAGAACCAGAGGAGGTCACAAGTACCGAGGTTTCAGAAGACTCAGCTAAGTGGGGCTTGCCATTAGCTTCTCAAATAGTCACAATATTTGGCAGTTTTCCTCCAAAATGAATTTCTCTTAGCGATTAATCCTATCCAGCTGATCCATTTGTTTAAAGACTTTGGCACAGGCACAGTGGATATGTCACTGAGAAAAGGCCATGGCTGTGGGCCTGGCTGCGGGGCTGCCTGGCTGCTGGCATCCTGACCCTGGCCCTGGAGGAATTCACGGGCTCATGTCCTAAGAGCTTAGGGCTGGAAGCCGGGGGAGCAGCAGACCTTGAGTTTCCACGTGAACAGCTGCTGAGGAGGGAATCAAGGCCTGTTTTTTCTGTACTTTCTAGCACTTCCTTATACCAGCCCTATGAGTGACACTCAGTGGGCTCAGGGGCCAGTTACAAAAAGATTGAATGAGGTCCTCTGTGCATGACTTTGTGTGGGGATTGCCAATGTATTTCCTCTCTAATGCTGTCTTGGTGATGCTATATTGAAAAGGATTTTGAGGCCTCGACACAGC
The DNA here is from genome assembly GCF_045843805.1 of Urocitellus parryii. Classification (NCBI taxonomy): domain Eukaryota; kingdom Metazoa; phylum Chordata; class Mammalia; order Rodentia; family Sciuridae; genus Urocitellus; species Urocitellus parryii. The sequence goes on along the minus strand of NC_135534.1, from coordinate 178,383,162 downwards.
ATTGCAGTAAAGAATTTCATAACTAACAATATCTGCCATGGGATGAGAGGGAAGAGTAATATTTTTGTGCCACATAGCTGCCACCCCTGGTTGTATTACTGACTAAGCTTAGGCTTTGGAGTCTGCATGATTCAAGATTGAATTTCACTCTACTCTCCTGGGCCTCAGTTTGTTCATCCCTGAAATGGGCATGTATGAGTCGGATTATGGATTCAGCTGCTATAACAAAGAACCCATAAGTATTCAGAGTTCTTTCTCTCTTGCACTATAGAATGGAGAGGTAGGTGAGCAGCTGTGTGTGCTAGGGGGCAGCTCTGCCGTCCTCATACCTCAGCTTATGGGTGTGAGGTGACTTCTCATTCTTGCCATTTTCCAGCCGGAAGGAAAGGAAGGGGCACTGGCCCAGAGGAGCATGTGTCTAGTGATTTCAAAGATGACCTAGAAGGTGCCTACACACCTCAGTGCTCATTCCTCTTTTAGGCAGAATAGTCACTTGGCCACCTCCACCTGTGACTTCCTAGGAAGTGGTGTTTTGCTGGGGAGCTGTGTGCCCAACCAGTACTGTGTTGGACAGAGATGGGACAAGATGCCCAGGGCACCTCTCAGGGTTGGTAGGTTTGGTGACAACATGTGCCCACCCCTGGCACCTGAAAAGCTTCCCCCAACTCAGAGATGCTGCCCTCTCCCTGCCCAGGAGCTGGTGAAGATCCTACACAAGGCGCTGGAGGCCGCCCAGCAGGAGAAGAGGGCATCCAGCGCGTACCTGGCAGCAGCAGAGGACAAGGACCGGCTGGAGCTGGTGCGGCACAAAGTGCGGCAGATCGCAGAGCTGGGCAGGCGGGTAGAGGCCCTGGAACAGGAGCGCGAGAGCCTGGTGCACACGGCCAGCCTGCGGGAGCAGCAGGTGCAGGAGCTGCAGCAGCATGTGCAGCTGCTTATGGACAAGAACCAGGCCAAGCAGCAGGTCATCTGCAAGCTCTCAGAGAAGGTCACCCAGGACTTCACACAGCCCCCTGACCAGCCCCTCAGCACTGTCGACAGGGACTTCCTAAGCCAGCAGGAGAGGATGGAGCACCTCAAGGTAGGCCTCCCCACACTCCCTGGGCCCCAGGAAGGCGGCTGATGGTTTTCAATGTGGAGAAGGGCTCACCCTCCGAGCATCTGTACCGGAAGTAGATGCTGATGGATACAATTTGACCCTTTCATGGTGTCCTGGGCTGCAGAAAAGCAGGCATCTCTGATTATCAGATTAGAGATGAAAAAGTCCAAGACCAGCTAAGTCTGGGGCCCGGCCTGGATGGCCTTCTTTGGTGCCATTCTCACGCCCCAGGGCCGCCCTCTCCCAGTACTCCTGTACTCATGCCGACTGTGGCTGGTACGTGACCATTCTGCGTATGGGATTGATGGCGTGGCCTGTGCCAGTGCTGCCTGCTTTACTTGCATTGTCTCATTTTATCCTTGCACCAGCCCTATGAGAGGCAGTCATGCTCGGGAACCCCACATTACAGATGGGAAGACTGAGGCTGAGAAGGTAAAGAAGCTCACCCAGACTCCTGAAATGGGGAGCTCACGTCTGCTGCCTGCTCTGCCTCCCAGCTTCTCTGCCTCTCTAGCTGCTGCCATCTTCCCTGCCCCACCCTGCCTTCCCCTGCTCCGTCCCTGTCCCTTTCCCCAGGCTGTCCCAGTCCACGGGGACCAGCCCCAACACCAGGGACAGGAACTTCATTTGAGTTCTGATGCCTGCCATGGGCTGCAGTCTCCTGTCTAGAGGGAATGACAGGTGCCACCTGGACCCTAGGAGCCTGAGACTGGGAATAGGTGCTTCTAGGCCTACTGCTCCTAGAGGCAGCCATATAAAACCAGGGCCAGGCTTGCCCCGAACACTGCCCTTCAGAGCCACATGTTCTGCCGCTTCTATAACCTTGGAAAGTCCTGTGCTCCTGAATCAAGGAACTGAGGAATGGAAGGAGGGGGAGAAAGAAAGCAAAAGAAACAGGAAGCTTCCGAGAGAAGCAGTGGGCGTGTTGAACAGGCTCAAGGCCCAGCTTTGAAGTGAGGTGGCCAGTGTTGGAGTCCTGGCTCTGCCTCTCTAGCTGCATGGCCTGGAGCAAGTTCTCTCACCTCTGTGGAAAGTTCCATTGCTGCCTCTGAAGGGCTGTTAGGAGGTAAAAGGAAGTGAATTTGCAACCCAGATTGCCTTTCCTGTCAGCAGAAACTGAAGAACCACACAACCAGCTAGACCTGGAATCCCTCACAGTCTGGAGCCAGAGTCTGGGATTAAAACAAAACCAGAGCTTTCAAACGCATATGAGCTGGACTGTGTGCATAGTGACCACAGTGACGTGCTTCTGCCACACCCTGCCCCAGCTCAGGGTCTTTGCGTCCATGTGCCTACAGGGCCCACTGTTCAAGACCCCTGGAGCAGCACAGGGCTCAGAAGCAGATCAGCTGCATCCGGTTTTCTCTGACTCACCTATGAGCCTGAGTGTGTCCCTGAGGTCATATCTTTAAGGAATTTAGATCATCAGCGAGCCAGGTGCAACTGACTGCACATGTGAGTCACATTAATGTGATTATTACATCTGCCCATCTTTGTGTTTGGCCTCAGGGAGTATTTGCATTTCCTGCTGCTTAACCTGTGACAGTTGCTGAGGCTGCCTTTGAACTCCTCCTGCCTCGGCCTCCTGAGCCACTGGGGATATAGTTGTGCACCACTATGCCCAGCCACAAATGATGGTTTTGATGTGGTGGCTTACGCCTGTAATCCCAGCCACTTGGGAGTCTGGGCCTCACAAATTCAAGGCCATCCTTCGCCATTGATTGAGACCCTGTCTCAGAATTTAAAAGGGCTAGGAATGTGGCTCAATGATAGAGTACCTTTGGGTTCAATCCTCACGTTCTCCTCCACCTTGGGAAAAAAAAAAGAGGGGGGTTGAATATCAAAGCTGGGAACTGGGGACAGTAACTGTGCCACCTCTTGAGTATCAGAGCTGGGAAGACTCAGCAATCTAGTTTGCCCTCTCATTTTCTGGTAGGGACAATGAGCTACAGAGAGGTGGTGGACTGGTCCTGGGCCACACAGCATGAGGGACAGGCATGCAGTGTGGACCCAGGTCTCCCATGCTGGCACAAGGGCCTTGCCCAGGGAGAATCCCAGGGTTCTGTTCCTGGCAAAGGCAGGGAGGCAGCAGGGGCTTCCCCCAGACCCTCTCCTCCCCTTGCTCCGCTGGTGAGTCCCGCGGCTCTTCTCTTCTCTGAGGTCTCTCTTTTTCCTCCTACAGTTCTGAACCCAGGAGAGCATTCAAGGTAGGGTCACGAGCTGAATGGGAGGGTGCTGCCCAGTCGCCACCCCAGCCACTGCTGCTCCAAAGGTGCTCACACCACAGGCCACTCCGAGCACGTCCGCCCTCCCTAGAGCAGGAAGTGGGGCACCTTATGTGACAAAAGCCCTATTTCCAAAGTCTTGAAAATACCTATCAACAATTCTAGACCTAGGAAGAGGAAGTGAAGGTCGCAAGGAGGCTGGGAGGGACATTGGAGGCCATCCTGGCCAGAGTGAAGACCCTCCCAGCAGAGGGCCAAGATCATCTGGGGGCTGCCCATGGGGCCTGTCTCTGATGGCAAAGTGCGACAGGCCATGAGCAATGCTGTTCATGTCCCCATCACTCAGGGCCTGCCCAAGGTCAGCTCTGTAGCAGCCCCTTGGGTACTCCCCTGCAGCCCAGCGGGCAGCAGAGAGAAAGGCTGGGCCACAACAAGAGTACCTGCGACTCATCAGTGATGACTGAGTGTGCGCAGTGTGTTTGAATGGCTTCTGGAACGTCCTTCCTGGCACAATAAAGACCAAGAACCACGGCTGTAGCTCAGGTCCTGGGCATACCTTCCCAAGACTTGCCTAGCCTCTCGCACACCTGGCCAAGGGCTCTGGCTGCTTCCAGGAGACAGTGCAGAGGGAACCCTCTAGGCTCAGAGCTGTTCTTCACAGTGTTATTCAAAATCAAATACTAGCTAAAACCAGCCAAGGCCCAAATTGTAGAAACAACAGAAAGAAAAGGGTTGTAAGTAACTTGTGGTGTAGTTGTCCATCACTGAAAACAATCACTGCAGCTGGGCGGGTGGCGCAAGCCTGTGTCCCAGCTCTGTGGGAGACTGAGGCAGAAGGATCCTAAGTACAAGGCCACCCTGTCCCTTATAAGAACACTCAGGGGTCTGGGCTACAGCTTGGTGGTAAAGCACATGCTTAGTATGCTTGAGGCCCTGGGTTTGAGTCCCAGCACACACACACACACACACACACACACACACACACACACACACAAAGACTAGAAAACTTATATAACAACATAGAACAATATTTACAGTGACACTTCATGGTCACAAATATTTGATAAAATGCATTGCTTTTTAAAACAAATACTACTGGGGCTGGGGTTGTAGCTCAGTTGGTAGAGAGCTTGCCTCACATGCACAAGGCCCCGGGTTCAATCCCCAGCACCACCAAAAAACAAAACAAAGAAAAACAAAAAACGGAATACTACTGAGCACTTGCTGTGTTCTGTCCCCACATTTGGTGTTATCTGTGTGACCATTTAGCGTCCTCACTGCCCACAGGGGTGGTTGGTATTTGCCCTTTTACAAATGAGGAAAGACAATAGTGTAGAGACCCTCCCAAGGGCTCGAGCCAGGCCTTGAACCCCAGCCTGAGGCGCCTTTCACCACAGCCTGCGGGGACCAGGATAGAGAGGAGGCTGGCAGTGCTTCTGTCCTTCCAGACTTCCTTTTTTCCCTTCCTTTCTTTGTTTTTTCATACTGGGGATTGAACCAGGATGCTTTACCACTGAGCTACTTTCCCAGTCCTTTCTATTTTTCATTTTGAGATAGGGTCTCATTAAATTGCTTAGGGCCTTGCTAAGTTGCTGAGGCTGGCCTCAAACTCGCAATCCTCCTGCCTCAGCCTCTGAGTCACTGGCTCAGGGACCTGTGTCATCATGCCCAGCTTAGGTTTCCTTTTCTGTTGTCATTATCGGGATGACTCCTCAGGACCAGGAAGTATCCGTGGTCAACTCCTGAAATGCTGTGCTCTCTTCTCCAGGATGACATGGAAGCTTACCGGACCCAGAACCGCTTCCTCAACTCTGAGATTCACCAGGTCACCAAAATCTGGAGGAAAGTGGCTGAGAAGGAGAAGGCGCTGCTGACGAAGGTGCCAGGGGAGAGCTGCTTGGCCATCTCCATGCCCTGCCACCTTCCAGTCCCCCTGCTGGCCACCCCCACTCATGCTCCTCCTTACCTGGCTGCCCTCCCTCTGGACTGAGCGCTTATGAATGGTGTCGGTTTCCTCCCCAGCCCCTGTGGTCTGGCTGACTTGAGCCACCCAGTCGGGGTGCTTTGCTGGGCAGCTATGGGGAAGCGACATCAAAACCAATAAGCTTGGCTGCGGCCCCGAAGAGAGTGCAGACTAGTGAGGGAGCTGAGCTCAGCTAGGACTCACAGACTCATGGGGCCCGGAGGTAGGAAGGTAAGTCAAGGAAGGCTTCCTGGAGGAGGTGTCTTCTGAGTGAGTCCTAAAGACCAGTTGTGTTATCCAGCAGTGTAGAAAGGCCTTCTAAGAAAGGAGACCGCGTGGTAAAGGTTTATGGCCTGAGAGGCATGAAGCAGAGCTGAGGAGGATGAGACAAGGCTGAGTGGGTCTGAGTGGAGAGATCCCGGCCCAGACTGATGTTCTGAGAAGATGGCTGCGGCTGCTCGGCAAAGGGTGGGCTTCTGGAGAGGGCCTAGACACAAGGAGACCAGAGTCTCCAGCAGAAGTCCTGAGAAGACCGCTGGTGACAGAACACAGGAAGCAGTCAGGGGCCTGGGGTTGAGGAGCAGCGGTGGGAGCCGGGGAGCAGGAAGTTTGGGCAAGTGCTTGGAGCTGCCGACTGGCAGGGGTGCCGTGGACTGCAGCATCTGCCACGAGGCTCCCTGGTGCGCCTGTGGGACGTGGCGGCTCAGGTCACGGCAGTACTCTGAGGCAGCTTTCTGCGTCCCCATCTCATAGCAACAGAAAACAAGGTCCAGAGAGGTCCCCCCGCCCTGCCCAGCACCATCTGGCTTGTACACATAGAAACAGGAATTCAAGGCCGGGAGGCGCCCGCAGAAAGACCTGGGGGGAGGGCGCTGTGTGTGGAGGGATGACACCCCGTGGCACAGACAGCACAGGGTAGGGCCCTCCCAGCCACACCCCCTGCAGAGGGTTCTGTGCCCAGCCCCCGGGGAGGGTTTTGCTCATCAGCTCGACTACTCCCTCCAGAACCTGAGGCTGTCCCCACTGTGCACATGAACCAGCTAGGGCACAGAGAGGTTAAGTGACTTGCCACAGGCTGTACAGCTATCGGGCAGACCAGAATGGGACTGCAGGCTGCACTGGAGCCTGTCCATCCCTGCCCCAGCCCCATCTTCTCTTTCTCTTGAGCCCAGCCCCAGGCCCAGCCCTCTCCTGCTTCCTTGCCTCCGCGCTCCCCCTGTCTCAGGCCCATATTTCTCTTATGTGAAGGCCCATGAAGGGGAGGCTGGGCGAGGAGCTGGAAGGGCTGCTCTGCCCGGAGCCGAGCAGGGCACCTGACTGGCCACCCTTCCCCTCACAGTGTGCCTACCTCCAAGCCAGGAACTGCCAGGTGGAGAGCAAGTACCTGGCTGGGCTGCGGAGGCTGCAGGAGGCTGCAGGGTCGGAGGCTGGCGAGTGCTCGGAGCTGCTGCGGGAGCTCATCCAGGAGGCGCTGCAGTGGGAAGCCAGCGAGGCCGCGGCTGATGGCGGTGTGGAGCTGGGCCCTGTCAGGTGAGCCTGGCGGCTGCAGGACCAAGAACCCCGCTGCCTTGCTGCCAGCCGTGCTGACTGTGCACTATGCAATCGTGACCTCCTCTGGCTCCAGATGCACTATGCAGCGCCCGCCCAGGAGCAGGCTCAGAGGAGCAGCCCCTGCCCAGAGCTGCCTCCAAGCCCCAGGTCTCCCCTGGCCCAGGTTCCTCCCAGACTTGTTGGTCAGAGGGGAGATAAGCCAAACCCTGGCTGAGCAGGGCACTCTCACTTACAGTAACAGATGTAACAGACGTGGGTGTGACTCTGCTTACAGGTCCCTGAGGCTGTGTGGCCTACTCGCAGAAGCCTGGGCTTTTGAGCCAGACATGGCTCTATTAGGGGGTGGTGATGAGGATTGAACCCAGGGTCACCACCACTGAGCCACATCCCAGCCCTTTTAAATTTATTTTTGTAACAGGCTTTAAGTTGTCCAGGCTGGCCTGGAATTTGTAATCCTCCTGCCTCAGCCTCCTGAGTTGTGGGGATTGTAGGCTTGTGCCACCACACCCAGCAGACCTGGCTCTCTTGCTCTTTGACAAGTCACTTAATCTTTCTGAGCCTCATTCTCAGCCCCTGTAAGATGTAGGCTGACTCTTGCTTTGCAAGATCACAAGACTGGCAGCGCTGGGGGTGGGGGGTGCACACCTGTAATCCCAGCGGCTCAGGAGGCTGAGGCAGGAGGATCAGGAATTCAAAGCCAGCCACAGCAACTTAGCAAGACACTGTCTCAAAATTTAAAAAAAAAAATTTAAAGAGGCTGGGGATGGCTCAATGGTTGAACTATTCTGATTCAATCCTGGGTATCTATAGATAGATAGATAGATAGATAGATAGATAGATAGATCTCGACAGATAGCACCTGCAGGGCACATAGTAAGGGCAAATAAATGTTGAATAAATGAGAAGCTATTGGCCCCCAATAGCTTCTCATTCCCAATATTCCACCTCCTCCTGTCATTGGTGCAGTCTGTCCCCCTCTGTCCCTGAGCTCACTGGCTGGTAAAAGGTTCTGCTCCTTGGCCCCAGGTGCCTGAGGTCTTTGGAGGTCATTGGAGGGTCTCCTGGGCACTATGTACCAGGCATTTCTAGGACCTCACTGGGTGTTCAGGAGGCAGAGCAGGGCAGTTTGGGAGGGGTGGAGGGGCCTGCCCTGCCCTGCCCTAAAGGCTGAGCCTCAGTGAAGCTGGGGAGGAACCTGGCCCAGCACCCCCACCTGCTCTTATCCAGGGACGGGCCCTGCAAGGTGTGGCTAACGTGGGTCTTTCCCGGCAGTGAGTATGACGAGTACGGCTTCCCAGCAGTGCCCGACTATGAGGTGGAAGACCTGAAGCTGCTGGCCAGGATCCAGGTGCTGGAGGTGCGCTCCCACCACCTGCTGGCCCTTGACGCTGTGGAGCGGCCACTGCGGGAGCGCTGGGCGGCCCTGGGCCAGCTCGCGCCCTCTGCAGAGCTCAAGCAGCTGCTGCGGGCGGGAGTGCCCCGCGAACACCGGCCCCGCGTCTGGAGATGGCTGGTCCATCTCCGTGTCCAGCACCTGCACACTCCTAGCTGCTACCAGGAGCTGCTGAGGCGAGGCCAGGCCTGCGAGCACCCTGCTGCCCATCAGATCGAGCTGGACCTGAACCGGACCTTCCCCAACAACAAGCACTTCACCTGTCCCACCTCCAGCTTCCCTGACAAGCTCCGCCGGGTGCTGCTGGCCTTCTCCTGGCAGAACCCAGCCATTGGCTACTGCCAGGGCCTGAACAGGTGAGCCTCTGGCGGTCGGGCACACCCTTTGCCTTCAGAGCACTGCTGACTTTTCAGGGCCTCCCAGAAACCCTGAGAGAGAAGCCCGGGAGGCTGGCCCTCACTGGACAGATAGGGACGGGCAGGTGAGAAGACATGTTTAAGACAGATGGGCCAGAACGCAGGACCCTGTCCTGTGCTCTCTGATTTGTGCTCAGGAGATACCACTCACATGGAGCCTTCAGGAGTGGTCCCCTGGAGTGTACAGTGAGGGCCCAGTTCACATATGACAGCCCTGGCCAGGTCAGGGAGCATTATACAAAATCCACGCAGAGGAGCCCAAGGAAGAAGGAATTTATAAATGGTACAGGGGAAGCTCAGGGAACTGGAGGAAGAGGACAGAGCTGAGGATAGATGGCCCAACAGGGGCGCAGCGCTACAGAAGCCCAGGCTGGCACTCGTCCAGTATTGCCTGGAATGCCCTCCCCCGAGGCAGCGTGGCCCCATGTTCTGTCTTGCAGCTGTAGGGCCTATGGCCCCCACCCCACTCTGCCCTCGGCCCCACCCCTCTTGGCAGACCTACTCATTCTTGGGGCATTTATAGCCCATCGAGGTCGTCAGAGTAGAGCACTAAGCCATGGGCTACAACGAGTCTTCCCACCTTATACCCTGTGCCCTTAACCCTTATGCCCAGGACCTGCATCCCAAAGAAGGAATCTGAATGGTGCAGCATGCATTACTTTCCATTTCTGGTCTAATTAGCAGGGGAGAGGAGAGAGACTGGGGATGAGAATGGGCCCTGGTTCATAGGGCTGTCTTCTCCACAAGTGGAAGGGAACTTTCATGAACATACCTCCATAGAAATTGCATAGTCTTGAAGATTTCCCAAAGCAAATTTTGACTCGATTTCATTTAAACACACACATGCTTGAGTAAAATTTGCAAAAGCCATTCTGCTGTATTTTTCTGAATAGGTGGTGTGTGGCATTTATTTAACCCAGAATTGACATTCGGAGTGTCCTTAACTCAAATTTGAATGGCTCCCAAGAGCACATATTTTCAATACTCTTATTCCACCCTAAATTTAGGTAAAATTGAGCATGGATATGTACAATTACTGGGAATTCAGAGCTAAGCTCCAACAGGAATGCCTCTTAATTTAAGCCTGAAATTCGTGTTATTCTGCATGTCTGCTACAGGTGATGTCTGTAGAAATTCTACTCCTTCACCAACAGCTGAGCAAAAGCCTGTATATTTTTTATCTGTGTGAACATGTTGAAATCTAGGAGGAACAAAAATTGCAAAGCCTTTTTAAAAGCAGCTGTGCAGGGAAATGGAAGCCATGGGATTTGTACAAATAATGATTTTCCCATTTCTTAGAAAGGTCGGGTAGGAAGCAACTTACTGAGGGTGCTTTACATACCTGACATCACGTAATCCTCATGGAAACCTGAAGTGGGCACTGATGCCCCCATTCTCCAGGCAAGTCAGGGAAGCTCAGAAAAGCTGAGTCACCTGCCCAGAGCCTCACCATGCCTGGCATCTGGGCCAGCTCCAGCCCCGGACACCCACACCCAGTCCTTCCCACAACCCACCCTCACTCAGAGTGGGAGCTTTGGCAGGCAGTGGGCTGGTGCCACCCTGAAACATTTTTTCCTGATCCGATGTGACCTCTATGAGATGCAATTAGCCATATACGGGCTATGGTGCCCTGGGGTGCAATGTGTGCCAAAGCAGGAAAAAGTCCGGGAGCCAGGGAACCTTGGGATCAGCACACTGGAGAGAAGCTCCCCCTGTGGAAGGAGGTGGCACAGGCTGCTTTTAGAAAGCAGATGGGAACAACTGAGGCCAAAGAAGAGGGAGACGCCCAGAGGGTACTTTTTACTATCTCTGTCTCTGCTATTTTTACTTAAATTTGATATGTAAGCACAGATAGTTGGTATTCATGCAAATATTTGTGCTATTGCTTTAACTAGAAAGTTAAGTGTATTAGAAAGGGCCTGTTCTATTGTGGAAAGTGCAGTGTGTTCTTTTGGAGGCCCGAATCCCAAACTGCAGGCCCCTTACACTTGCCTGAGTTGCCATCTAGTGGCAGCAGTTGGAAATGCATGTGTTGTGCCACCATGCCCCACCCCTACCCCATGTCTCAAAGATAACATCCTGCTTCTAAGGCAACAAATCCAGCCGGTTTAGACGGTGAAGATAGAACACGGTGATTTAATACCAATTTAGAGCAAACATTTTAAAGCCATTTCCCTGTGAAAAATAAGTGGAATCCTTCCAAAGTAGCTTGCTCTTTCCCCTTTGGCTCATTTCCCCTTTGCAGGCCTCCTTGGGCCCTGAGAGCCTGAGGGTGGAGCCCTGCTGGAGTCTGAGCAGTGAGCAGCCCAAGTGGGGACCAGCCTCAGGTAACTGGCTTTCTAATGTGTGCTGTGAGAAATTCTAAGCTGGCACTGGCAGCCAGCTCCTGGACTGAGGACACTCTGAGGTTGGTGGGCTGGATGTTGGGATTCCTGGGTTCTCTTCCTGCTCTATCATCAGCCAACTGTGATCTCGAGGCATTCTCTTTTGCTTTCTGGGTCTCAGTTTTCCTATCTGTGAGTAAGGAGTTTGTCTTGACCAGAGAGAGCCAATAGGAAACAGCTGCTGGAGGCCTATCTTGAGGCAGTCACTAAAGTAGCTTCAACTCAGGGGGAAAGAGTGCCCTGATCAATTAGTTATGTCTGCTCCAGGCATCAGCAAGGGGAATGTTGCCAAGATCTATTAGTTATGTCTGTCCTGGGCATAGATAAGACATACCACATATTTGCTATCCCAAACACTGGAAAAGGAGAAAGGTTTTCTTTTTTCTTTTGAAACTCAGCCTTGCTTCTAGAAGTCCTGAACTCAAAAGAAGGTGGAGGTCATAAATCCAGTCTAGTGAGAACCCAGGGAAGCATTACTAGTGGCACAACGATATGGGCTCCATGGCCCACAGTTACTCTGGGTTGGTTAAAGTCACACAGGGTCTCCTTGCAGGATTCCCCAGAGGCTTTCTGAGATAGTGTACATCATAAGCCCCCAAAAGGGTCTGTAGTGGGCAGCATTCCCCAGGTGGTTTTGAATACTGGACCTTGTGTTTATGTAGCATCTTAGGAGAACAGGGTCAATGGAGGACATTAGGGAAGTGTAACTTGGATTGGTCCTGGATGCAGCCTGCAAGCAAAAATAGAGAAGCAGGAAGACTTCCCTGCTCAGCCCTGGGGGCTTGTCCCTCTTACCTGTGGTGTCACTTGAGCCTCCTGAGAGGGGGTGCTCCAGGAGAGAAGGACTGTGCAGTGTACTGCTGTGTGCCAGGCAGCACCAAAGGCAGGCTTCTCAGGGGCCATGGCCCGAAGGTGGGTTTTTTAATCACCTTACAGAGTGCGAGGCCGAGGCTCAGGGAGGTTCACGTACTTGCCAGCGTCTCAGAGCTTGAGAACATGGAAGTGAGGGCGGCCAGCATGTTAGAGCCCGCAGCGTGCCGGGCCCTGGGCTGGGCGTTGACCGTGCCACCTTGCTCATCCTTCTCAGGCTGGCCGCTGTGGCTCTGCTGGTCCTGGAGGAGGAGGAGAGTGCCTTCTGGTGCCTGGTAGCCATCGTGGAGACCATCCTGCCAGCCGACTACTACAGTAAGACGCTGACAGCGTCCCAGGTGAGAGGGAGGGAAGGGACGTGGCCGCCACGCAGGACAGTACCCTTGAGTTGCTCCTGTGAGTCAGTGACTACCACGAAAGTTGGAAGTCTCCCGGCTTCCATTTCTCCACCTGCACAGTGGGCCAATATCCCTTCTCAGGGACGCGGGGCGGTTCCAGCCTGAAGAACTTTGGGGATTCTGCCCAGAGGACAGACTGGTATGAGTCCAGTGGTGACATCATGTCACTGGGAGAGGAAGAACAGACCTAGTTTCATTTTCCATTTGCCAGTCAAATTTCAGAACACAGCAGGGCTTGGTGGCACATGCCTGTAATCCCAGCTACTTGAAGGCCTAAGGCAGGAGGACTGCAGGTTCAGGGCCAGCAAGGGCAACTGAACAAGACCCTCAGGAATTTGGAAAGACCATGCCTCAAAAATAAAAATTTCAGAAGGGCTGGGGGTGTAGCTCAGCGGTAGAGTGCCTGCCTAGCATGTGCTAGGTCCTGGGTTCCACCTCCAGTACTGGAAAAAAGAATTCAGAACACAGTTCAGCAGGATGGGGGTGATGGTGACCATTCCTGCTCATGCTCACCACTGTCCACTGAGCAGCATGGCTGCCTCCACTAACCTGTTACCCCTCTACTGCCCTCTGGCCCTGTGGTCAGGCAGAGCAGGGTCCAGAGCTCTGCCCGTGGCTGACCTGCAGTGCTGCCTTGGCACATAACATCACCTCTCTGAACCCCGAGCATGCCTGCTCTAGAATGGGAGTAAAGTTGCTGCTAGGGCTTGTTAAGAGGCCTAAGTGCAAAGTCATTCCAAGCCTCCCCACCCTCCGCCAGCCTTGCCCACTGCTCACCTCCAATCTGGACGCTGTCTATGTGTCCTTCCTTCCCCTCCTTTCCTCTTCCATCTCTAACACTGACTCCTCCCCCTGGAGGGCGGGACCTTGGCTGCTCAGGGTCAGCTCTGGGGAGAGGAGTGAGGCTGGGGAGTCAGCAGGGAGGTGGGGATCAGGTAGGGATTGCACTGGACTGCGTGGGAGGCCGGCTGAGGAGTGGCTTCAGCGGGCCATTATTCTCTCAGATAATGACAGGGTGGCTCACTTCTTGATGCCCTCCGGGATCAGGCTCCTCCTAGCTCCCTATTCCGCTCTCCCTGGCCTGGGGCTTGTTACCTCACGGTTCCAAGGGGCTGCCGCACCCGTCCCTGTGCCGTGGCCTGGGTGGAAGAAGCAGAAAGGTGGGCTGCAGAGCTGGCTCCCCCCGGGGTGTTAGAGCACGGGTCTCAGGTGGCCCCTCACTGGGGCAGGGGCTGGGAATGTGCCATACTTTACTTCTACGTCTCAGCATCTCTGAAATTAAGGTGGCTGTGTCACAGGGTCAAGTTTGCTTTTTCTTTTTAATTTCTTGCTATGGAGAATTTCCCATATTCAGAAAAAGAGAAAAGAACACAGTGTGTCCAGGGCCTGCTCTCTGTATCTGTCAACCCAGAGGGCCAGTGTTGTCCCCACCCTCCACCCACTGCTCCTGCTTTGATGGTCCTGGAGGGGACCTCAGCGGCGTGCCAGTTCATCCATGAGTTTCTCTGAATCACCAGGAGGGTCAGCTGGACTTGGGGTGGCCAAGAACTGGCCGGCCCAGAGACCTCCATTGTAAAGCCTGATGCTCCAACCAGGTGACCCTGGCCCGTGTTGGGAGCAGCAGGTGATGTGCAGCTGCCCCTAGGTCCCAGCTCCGCAGGTGCTCGGTGCTGGGCAGGGCAGGGCCGCTCAGCACCCCAGGCTTGCTGTGAATGGCCTGGGTCTGAGGGGCCGGGAGGAGGGGAGGTGGCCACTTCCCCAGGGCACCAGTGAGGGCCCTCTCGCTGCCTTCCAGGTGGACCAGCGGGTGCTGCAGGACCTCCTCTCAGAGAAGCTGCCCAGGCTGATGGCCCACCTGGGGCAGCACCGCATCGACCTCTCCCTCGTCACGTTCAACTGGTTCCTCGTGGTCTTTGCAGACAGTCTGATCAGTGACATCCTCCTGCGGGTCTGGGATGCCTTCCTATACGAGGGGACCAAGGTAGGCGCTGCTGGGCCCGAGCTGGTCCCCCCACCCCTCTGTCTTGACTCTGCCCTTGGAGAAAGGAAAACAGTGTCCACCTGGCAGGACTGCAATCGTGAAGTGCTGTAGCGCCTGAGGGAAGGGGCACTTCTGCCTCTGAAGATGCGCCCTGAGGTTGCCCAATCGCTCCCTGAGAGGGCGCCCAGCATGACCAGGGATGCACATCCCCTGCCTGTCACCCAGGCCCCTCCTTCCTTCCTCCTGTGGCCTGAGCCCTGCACTGAGGGTGGAGCCTGGGTCTGGGCCAAGCCCTGCCCTGACACTGTGAGGAGACCCAGGGCAAATACCCACCTCCCACAGACCCATCTAACAACACAGTTTGGGGTTTTTGTTTTGTTTTGTTTTTTACTGGGGATTGAACCCAGGGGCACCTTACCACTAAGCTACATCCCCAGCCATTTTTTATTTTTAGCTGTTTTTTATTTTTTATTTTGAGACAGGGCCTCACTAAGTTACTTAAAGACTCACTAAGTTGCTGAGGCTGGCCTCGAACTTTTGATCCTCCTGCCTCAGCCTCCTGTGTTGCTGGGATTACAGGTGTGTTACCATGCCACACACTATACCATATTCACCCTGAGAGGTCCACCAGACGCAGTGCATTGCCTGTCTTAGGGAAGTCCAGAGGTAGAGCTAGAACTTCATCCAAATCCCTGCCTTTGAAGCTGTGCCCTGCTCGGGGTCCTCAGCCTCCCTCACTTCCTGTGTCTACCCCCATGTTGTGCCACTAGGCCTCCCTCTCTGCAGCCTGCCCAGGGACTCCAGGCTGCCTGGCCTCTGGGTTTCCTCCCTCTGGGGATTCTGGCCCACACTATGCCACACCTGAGCCCCTGCTGTGCCCCCAGGTGGTGTTCCGCTATGCCTTGGCCATTTTCAAGTACAACGAGGAGGAGATCCTGCGGCTGCAGGACAGCCTGGAGATCTACCAGTACCTGCGCTTCTTCACCAAGACCATTTGCAACAGCAGGTGAGGGTCTGCCCCTGCCTCCAGGTGGTGATTCTGGTCCTCCGTCATAGGTTGGGTGTCTGGAGGGAAGCCCTGCCCCTTCGTGATCCATCCTGCCCTTAACCTGGCCTTCAGACTCTGCATGCAGCTTTAGGTGGTGTGTGTGCTGGGGATCGCGCTGGGGCCTCACCAGCGTCACCCAGGTGCTCTGCCACTCGGCCCCAACCCCTGCCCAGTCTCAGTGCTCGCCCACCTTTCCCTCCCTGAGCACCCGGGGCTGTGAATCTAGAAAGCAGATTATTTGAGTTTCCAGAACAGCCCTGCCTCTAGGCTTGTGCCCTGCATGCTTCTGTTAGAATGCCTCCGTGCCACCTCCCCACCTTGCCACCTCCCCTCTGCCTGTCAACTTTCATTCACTCTTCAAAATTCAGCTCACCTGTCACCTCTTCAGGATGCCTTCCCCTGCCAACCCCTCCTACTGGGCGAGGCGCCTCTGAGGTTCCTCCCTGTGGGTCAGTTCTCTCTGGGTGGAAAGGGCTTCTCATGTTTCCTGCCTGCAAGTCATGCTCCCCAAGGGCAGGCCCAGGGCCTCTGTGGTGGGAAAAGTGTCCCAAGGTCCCAGAACAGGCCCAGCAGGCCGCACACCTGAGCTGACTGTGTGTCCCTCTCAGGAAGCTGATGCACATCGCCTTCAGCGACATGAACCCCTTTCCCATGAAGCAGCTGCGGCAGCTGCGGGCAACCCACCGGGAGCGGCTGGAGGCAGAGCTGCGGGAGCTGGAGCAGCTGAAGGCCGAGTACCTGGAGAGACGGGCGTCCAGGGGCAGAGCAGTGACCGAGGGCTGCACCAGTGAGGATGATGGGGACGGGGACGCCTGACCTGGCCACTCACCTAGGCAAAGCCTTTTCACCCTTACGGCAACCCCCCAGCCCCATCACCATGTGACCTTCTTTCACGCACACGCACCAGGGAGGCCATGCGCTTCTCACCTCCCCACAGAGCAGGCCGGTGGGCAGGCCAGCGGGATAGTCTTCATGGGGCCGCCTTGGGCATCCTCTAAGTTATATCTATAAACCAGTGTCTGGGCTGGAGACCACCCACAAGCTTTGGGAGTCACATACTTCTCAGTGTCCAGTTGTTCTTGGTGGGGCCCCGGGTTTGCTACCCCCAGCCTTTCAGCTGCTGTTCCAAGGTGACCCTGCAGGGCATGTCTCCTGGTTCCTGTGGAGCTTGGGGCCTGAGTCATGAGGACACCTGTCTTTCAGGACAGCAGATCCCCGTCAGTGCCCACCAGGTCTGTGTCCAGGCCACCCCCCATACCAGGGTCTGGTTTCACAGCCTGCACCTGGATCCTCTTTCTTCTTTTTCGGGGCTCCCCGGAAGAGCTCTTCTGACTACCGAGGGGATCTGGGCATAGGGGCTGGGCAGAAGCCCTGGTCACACACCCACTCTGACCTGCGGCTGCCCCTGCTACTGTCAGCTTTCCTGCAAAGGTAGCTGGGGGCGGAGTGTGGTGGCAGTGGCCCTCCACCAAGCCCCCGGCCCCCCAGGGCAGGGCTGCTCCACACTGCTGACCGCTGAGCTCAGGGCTTCTGTGCTTCGTGGTCCCAGGCTCAGGGTCAGCTCTTCCCAGCTTTCCCAGGTCTTTCTCAGCAGACACACACTGTCCCCACCCAAGGCAGGGACGGAGACTGCACACGGGTCACAGTTCATTTCTCAGCAGCACCTGTGATCATGCGGGCAGAGCCCTGGGCCTGGCTCTCCAGCGCCTGCTGAGGCACTTTACCACCAGTTTCCATGGAATGTGCTGGGGGCGGGGCAGGGTCCTGGCAGCACCCTGGCAAGTAAGGTCGGTCACCAGGGTGGCGAGGGAGCCAGGAGGGCAAAGGAGGTGCTGCTGGTGTTCACACAGAGAAGAGCCCCCAGCCCCAGCCAGCACCCCCAGTGAGGGAAAGCACCCGAGTCCGCTGAAACTCACGTTCCCCCTCCAGCAAAAACTGCCCCATACCGCTGCGGCACCATGGAGGACACAAGCTGTGTACAGCCCATCCGCTGGCCAGAGTCCCCAAGGTGCTGGGCAGGACAGACTCACGGGGACAGTACACACAGGTACACAGAATTCATGGATGACACTGTCTCCTCCCTCATCTGGAACTCAAAGCCCCATCCAGAGAGTGATGTGCTGACCTTGCTGGGGTCAGAAGAGGCTCGGAAGCTTTGCTGAACTTGCTGCTGGGCCCTGGGTACCTACTACTTGGCCGATGGTTGGCAACTGTTAAATAAAGCATTTGTACTGTATATTTAAAAAACACACAAGCAGGGCACTGTGGCACACGCCTGTGATCCCAGCAGCTTGGGAGGCTGAGGCAGGAGGACAAGGAGTTCAAAGCCAGCCTCAGCAACTTAGTGAGGCCCTGAACAACTCAGCAAGACCCTGTCTTTAAATAAAAAATAGAAAAGGGCTGGGGATGTGACCCAGTGGTCAAGCACCCCTGGGTTCAATCCATGGTACCCCCAAAAAACCCCACACACCCAAAAAAAAAAAAACACTGATCAGGCAGAGGGCTGCTGCTCCCTCCTGTCCTCCATCCCTCTGCTTTCCTCATTTCCTCTTTCCTGTTCACTCCCTTCCTTCTCCTTCCCATCACCCATTTCCCCCTTTCCACTCCCATCGGAGTTGGGGCTCTGCATAGAGCGGAAGCCTCAGCTCTTCTCCCAGCCTGGAAAGGTGGGTGGTGCTCTGCACTGGGCCAGCTCTGTCGCCTGTTTCCTTTCTGGCTGCATCTTAGAATCCCCTTGTAGATTTTTTAAAATTGGGGGCTGGGAATGTGACTCAGTGGCAGAGCACTTGCCTAGCATGCACAAGGTCCTGGGTTCCATCTGAATTACCACACAAAACAAAAACAAAAATAAATTTTAAAACAATGTAGGTTCTAGACCCTAGATGCAGGCTGTTGTGGAGCCTGGGTGGTCCAATACACTGGGAGCATCCAGACCCCTGGACAATGAGGACCGGCTACTTCCTTTGGCCCTGGGGAGGGGTGCTGGGAATGAGAACTTCCTGTTCTGCAGCATCTACTCACCCAGTCCAAGCTCAGGTGATGGGGCACAGAGATGTCGACTAACCTTCCAAGTCACACAGCCTTGCTAGGTCCTGGAGGCCCTGACTGCAACCAAGGAGGGCCCCTGCCTACTTACCTACCTTCTATGGGACCTAGAACACCTCTCACAAGGACAGGACTGGGGGACTGGACTGGCCTGGCCTCTGGCCTCATGTGGACACACTATGGGGCTTGCTGAGCAAGGGGGAAAGGAGAAGGAGCTTCCAAATTGTTATGCCAAGCTGGAATTGTGGCGCTGTCCCTTAATCAGAGATAAGCAAAGGGAGCAGACAGGTCCCCACCCCAGCGTGTCTGAGCCTGCTGCCCCTGCTCCCCTCCCCCTGCTCTTCCTGGAGGGCGCCTGGGCCCACCCCTGGTGTCAGGTTCCGGCCCTGCACCACAGCTGTCTCCCCTTCCCCAGGGGCTGCTGCCTTCCAGGGCTGGAGGATCAGGTCCCCCAAAGCCCCTCCTTCCTACCCCAGGGGTGGGCCTTCCAAGCATCCCTCCCCAGACCCTCAGCCCCCAGCAGGCTGAAGTGCAGGCCCCATTCTCCAAGGGAGGGAACAGAGCCCTGGGGAGCCTCTGAACAAAGGAGGAGGAAGGGCCTGGGGGACTCCCAAAGTGGGATCGCCCCTGTTCAGGGCTTCCATCCCCCAGCAGAACCTCGCCCCAGGTGCTGACATTTTCTCAGCTCCCTCCTCTGTGGATGCAGGGCCACACTGTACAGGAAGCTCCATGAGAGCAGATAGATGGAGAGCTCCCCCACCCCGACACACACACACACACACACACACACACACACACATCTGTCCTGGTCCCACACCGGTAGTGGACAGTGAGGACACCCTGGCCAATATGGACACCCTGGGACGAGAGGGCTCCTGGCCCCTCCCAGTCAGCACCAAGTTCCAGAGGAAGGTACTGGCTTTGGAGTCAGCCACCCTCTGTGGTATTCCGACCAGGCAGGCCCCTGGTAGGTCAAGGCTCGCTCAGGCCTTAGTTTCCCCAAGTATGCGATTCAGGGGGCGGTCAAGCCGCCTTCCATGCCTAGACCAGGAGAGGGAGCAGAAAAGGAAGGCCCCCCTTTTGCATCCCACCCCACAGCAACCCTAGGAAGGGTCCCAGGCAGTGTCTTGCACAGGCCTCCTCTCTGGCTTATGGTCAATATGCCACAGACCCCAGAGAGGTCCCCATTAAACAGTCCCCAAACAGTCCAGGCCACCATCCATCCTGGCACAGGTTGGAGAGAGGCTGATGCAGGCTGGAAGGGCACATCCACAGCGCATCCTGGGAGGCTGGGCAGGAAGGCAGCACTAAGGGAAGGAGAGGAGGGGCACCAGACATTCAGAACCTCAACCTGGGAAAGGTTCTGGACACTGAGCTTGAGGAGAACCCCTCCAGCTCTGGGCAGGGGAGTGGCCTGGTGATCTGAGTTCAAAGCTGCAGGCCTTGGCCCTGGCTGTTTAGGATCATTGATAGCCCCACCCCCCACCCCCACCAAGTACTTGGCCATTCTAAGTCTCAATTTTCTTATCTATGAAATGGGAGTAACAATGGCTAAGTAAAAAGGTTGATAGGGTCAAAAGTAACAACGTACGTAAAGTAGCATAGCTTACTCTCCTATTCATTCAACAATCACGTATTGAGTGCCTACTATGTGCCAGGCACTGTTCTAGGTCTTCAGGATGCCCTACTGCACAAGAGCTGTTCTCAAGAGAGGTGGTGTGTGATCTTAAGCTAGGTATCTCACCTCTCTGAGCCTCAGCTTCCTTATCTGTAAAACAGGTAAGAGTATCAAACTCACAGGGGTGTATGATAGGTAATGCACATCACATGCTGGTTCAGTAAGTGTGAGGTGGTGTTATTAAAGGCAGGGCCTCCCATCTCCACCCACCATTGCCTAACGTCCTCAAGGCTCAAAGTTGGCAAGACTGAGCAGCTGCGCCCCCTCCTGGCTACGGGGGAAAGGAGGCCTCCCTAACGCTCAGTGGCGGTCCAGCTTGGGGAGCCTGGGGGGCCCCTCCAGGAGCCCGGGTGCTGGGAGCGCTTCCCTGAGCCGGTCTCTGAGCACGCAGGGTACCCGGCAGGGCTCTTCTGATCTAGTTCTCAACCGGCCTCTGAGGCAGATGCGGTTACTGCCTCCACTTCGCCAAGGGGGATGCTGAGGCTCCGGGAGGCCGAGTCCCTGGGCCCACGCCACCAAGCGAGGAGACAGCCAGGCGGGTCTGACGACCCCGGCCTCCACTGGGTCTCAGGCAGCCGGCCGCCAGCACCGCATCGTGTGCGCGCCGGGGTGCGCGCCTGCTTCGAGCGCGTGCGCACCCGGAGACCAGCCGGGGGACCGGGAGCGCGGGCCGCGGCGGGCGAGGGGCGGGGCCTGGCCGGGACCCACCCCGCTCCGCCCACCCGGCCCCGCCCGCCGGGCTGCAGGGGAGGCGGTGGTGCTGCGCGCGGGGACTCGGCGGGTGGCGCGGAGCGCGGAGCGCGGAGCAGGAGCCGGACGCTGCCGCCGCCACCGCCACCTGCGCGGCAGTCAGCAAGGTAGGGTGGCCAGCGCCGGTGGCCGGCCGGCCGCACCTCCGCGGTCCGCTCGCTGGGGCGTCGGGCGGGACGTGCGCGATGCACCTCCGGCTGCAGCCCCGGGAGAGGGAGGGATGCTGGGTTTGGCTCGCCGCGGGGGACCCGGCGGGGCGCGGGGACCGGGCTACCAGCCCCTCCGCGTGACCTTGCACAAAGCCCTGCGCCTCTCCTGGCTCAGTTTCCCCATCGAGATAGCGGACGCAACGTGGCCCTCGCCCTGGCGGGCTGTGGGGAGCGGCCGCCCCTAGGTGCGGGTCCCGACGGCTTGCGGCCCGCACGGGCACCGGCTGCACCGCCCGCCCGCTCCCTCCCCTCCCTCCCGCGGCGAGGCGGCTCGCCCTGGGCGCGGCCAGCCGGTCCCGACAGGCCCCTGCTGTGGCCCGGGTGCCCCATTGAACCCAAGTCGTGACCCTCCCTCTCTTGGCTGGATGACGGATTGGGCCTCACTTTCCCTGTACAGGAAACAGTGGGGGGATAAGACATCCCCAGGTCCCTGTCGCGCCGGCCTGGGCATGCGGGTGGGGCGGGCAGAGTGCGTGCCAAGACTGGCTTCGTCGTCTGAGGCTGGAGGTGGCCGGAACTCAGCCACAGAGCTGCCTGACCAAACCCACGCAGACACCCACCTGCATGTAGGAAATGGGATAGGATGGACTCCTCCATGCCCTGGCTGTCTGTCGGAGCCCAGTTCTGTCCAGGGCCACACCTGGATCCTAGTGACAGCACAGGGAGTGCCATGTCTCAGTGGGATTGATGGGGAGAACTCCTGACAGAGGGGCTGTGGTTCCAGGCTCTCTGGGTGTAGACTTCTGGCATGGGCCCAGCCCCTCTGTAATATCCCTCTGCAAGGTCTTGCTGCTCTGTTGCACACTCCTGAGGATGGGGAGGTCACTATCTGCAAACTGAGTGGAGATCTGCTTCCCAGTCACTGTCCCTCCTGCTGGTCTTGCTAGGGGTCTAAGGATACCATCTGACCCCTCCCTCCTCACCTTGAGGCAGTGGTTGCATCCCTTAAATCTGCCATCACCAGGCTGAACAGCCCGGGCACTGCAGCCTCTCTGGTCAGAGGCAAAGGGAGCAAAGGCAAGAAGAGAGCCCTGAGGTGTCTGCTCTGGCCCCAGCAGGCTGTGTGGACCCCCCTGTGCATCTCTGATGCCTCCTGAAGTTCCTTGCACCTCCTGTGATCTCTTGAGAAAGCTGGAGTGAGAGGAGGAGCCTAACCCCTCTCCAGACCCTTCTATCTGAGAAATCAGAAATTTCTGGAAATCAGACTTCCGGTCTCTCCTGTCCCCTTCATGACCTGCCTGTCACCCAGGAGTCCTGAGGCCATAAAAAGGGAGGGGCGTCTGAGCAGGTGGTGAGCTCTGTATCACCTCAGGTGTTCAGAGGCTGGACGGGGGCATATTTCGGGGGCAGTGGGATTCCAGGGCTGAAGTGGAGTGATCTGACTTTGCCCTGTGGCCTGGATGGAGCTGCCCAGGACTTGGAGCTGGACCATGAATGAGTGTTATTATCCCCTCGTAAAAGCAGACTAAGTATACATGCTGTCCCAGGAGCCTTGCCCCAACCCACGGGCCCAAGTGCTACCTAAGTCTCCTGTCTTCTGTACGCAAGTGTTTATCTGGGCCCCGTTTTCCTGCTCAGCTGGTTCAAGCCATTTCTTCCTGATTTGGAAGCATGGCACATTCTGGTTGTTAAAAAGTCATTCCATACTAATTATTTTTACTTATTTTTTATTTAGTTTATTTATTTTTGGTACTAAGGATTGGACCCAGGGACTCTCTACCACTGAGCTACATATCCAGACTTTTTTCCTTTTTATTTTGAAACAGGGTCTAGCTGGATTGCCCAGATGGCCTTTAACTTGTGACCCTCCTGCCTCATCCTCCTGAGTGGCAAGGCGGGATTGCAGGTGTGCGCCACCACGCCCAGCTGTATACTAATACCTTCTAAATGTACCATGGAATATCACACCTGAAAGGGGCCTTAAGGAACCATCTCATTCAACCGCTGTATTCTAAAGATGAGTGTCCACTATCCCTGGAGGGGATGTCACTGGTTGAAGTTTTACAACAAACCTTCCACTTAGTCCAGGAATCCTAATTTCAAAACTAGAGTGTATCTTTTAAAAAAAACAAGCAAACAAACAATTTAAATTAGCAAAAGTAATATAAAAGGATAGCTGTGCCCGTAAGGTTGTAGAGCCACCTGTGGCATTTGGTCTTGTGGGGTGACGGGCAGGCTGTTAGAAAAGTCCATGACAATGATCCTGCCTGCCCTTTGTTCCTAGGCTTCTACTTTAGGGACTTTACCCTAAAGGAAGGAACTAGAGAGAGATGAGGTGGTGCTGTTATCTGTAAGAAGCTGTCCTGTGGTGAAGCCACTCCCCATGGATCACCTGAGGCTTCCTAAACATTTCCTTTGAAAAAGACACCTTAAAAAGTAGCAAGAGTCAAAGCTGGCCTTACCAAGGACTGGGTGGCGTAGCAGTGTCATCCAGAAAAAAGGCGGTGATACTAAAGTCAGTGAGGTAGATTCCAGGGTGGGCTCTCCCTCTCCCCCGCCCGCTACCCACCCGCTAACCTTGGCTCAGTCCCTGCCCCTCCCTGGACCTGTTTCTCCCAGCTGTGCCATGGGCGTCGACCTCGCGGTGGTTGGATTTGTTTCAGCTTTGGCAATCCAGGAGTTAGACTTAGTGAAGACCTGTAGCAGGGCCTGTTACTGAAGGGAGCAGTGAGCAGGTGGCAACCAGGGACAGCCCAGCCTCCCTCCCCCATCGTCAAATGGATTCCCTTAGAGTGGACAGGTAGTGCCTTAAACACACACACATTCCCTCTCTCTCTCTCTCTCTCTCTCTCTCTCTCTCTCTCTCTCTCTCTCTCTCTCTCTCTGGTTCCAGGAATTGAACTGAGGGGCACTTAACCACTGAGCCACATCCCCAGCCCTTTTTTATTTAGTTAGAGACAGGGTCTCCCTGAATTGCTTAGGGCCTCACTAAATTGCTGAAGCTGGCTTTGAACTTGCAATTCTCCTGCCTCAGCCTCCTGAGCCACTGGGATTGCAGGGGTGGGCACCATGCCTGACACTTTTGCTGCTTTCTAATGGCCAGAGCTTGGGTAGAGCAGGGTGCCTTTCTCAGGAAGACCCGGGATAATGTAGACAGAGCTCTGTCGTTTTTCCATCTGTAGCTGGTGCAGGCAAAGCTTTGCCATCTTGCCGGGTCTGGAGGGCCAAGTGACCTCACTCCGATGGGCAAACATTTTTCAGGTGTCCCCTGTGCCAGGCCCTGAGGTGCTGTGGGAAGCCTATTGGGTTATAAATGATGTGAACCAGACAATATCTGACCATTTTGACTTACAAAAAAAAAAAAAAAATAGCAATTTCACTTGATTCAGCCTAAGTGGAAAAAGATATAATTAAAGATGTAATTACCGTTCCTTACTATAATTGGGAGATGCGCAGGGTGCGGCGGGGACGGGGAAGGTGTGATTATGAGCTGGGAGAAGTCGAGGAGGAGGGGCCTGGGAGCCTGCTCCAGGGATCAATGGTGACATTGAGGATGGGGATGTCCACTCATGCAGCACCTCCCTGCCTGTTTCTGTCCCAAGGGCTTTCCACCACCCCTTGAGTCGTTCAGGCCAATACTTATGAGGCACCTCCATTGTGCTAGGAATTTTCTAGGTGCTGGGGTTAGGGGCGAAGGTCTGACGGTAAACAAAACAGGCCAGCAAAGGTCTTCCCTGAAGGAGGTTAAGATCAGACAGGGAGAAGAGGCAGCAAAGAACCATGGTACCTAGAGCCGGGGAAATGAGACGGAGCAGGGCCGAGCGTCCACTGTGGTTTTCAACAGGGTGGTCTGGGGGCTCATTGAGAAGGTGCCCTTGGGGCAAAGGCTTGCTGGAGTGAGCTGGACTGATTTCTGGGGGAGCAGCCTGCCAGTGGAGAGAAGAGCCAGTGCCAAAGGACCAGGAGCTAGACCATGCCTGACGAGTTCAAAGAAGAGCAGACAGACCAGAGGGAGGGAGGAAGGGAGGGAGGCCAGGACAGAGAGGCCGTGGGTAAAGATCGCGGGAACCCGCCCCAGGTTCAGCATGGAATCCTACAGGTTTCTGAGGGAGGCACTATTTTTATCCCTCCTTTTCAGTTAAGAAAAAGGTTCAGAGAGGTTAAGTAACTTGCTAAAACGGTCTCACAGAAGCTAGGGCTTTTGGTCCAGGGCCATGGGGAGCCATGGCAGGCTTTTGAACAAGGCAGGGGCATGGCCACGCTTGGATGTTAGTGCGATTCCTCTGAGGTTGCTGTGTTCTGGGTATTGGAATCCTGAGCCCAAGGTGGCAGTGCCAGGGGATGGGACCTTGGGGAGGTAGGTCACGAAGGGCCTCGTGATGGGGTTAGTGCCTTTATAAAAGAGGCCCCGGGAGACCCTCACCCCTTTGCCACGTGAAGACAGCATCCTCTGTGACCAGGAGGTAGGCCCCGGCCAGACACAGAGCTTGCTGTCTTGTCTTGACTTCAGCCTCCAGAACTCTGAGAAATGCATTTCTGTTGTTTACAAGTCACCCGTTTATGGTGTTTTGTCACAGCCCCTAATGAACAGAAGCAGGATGCAGAGAGAGGCTGTGGACATAGTCCAGCCCAGAGTGGTGAGCGTGGGCTTGGGTGGTGGTCCTGGGGACAGGGGATCTGCTGCATCTATCCTGGGGAGCAGCTGGGGGGCCAAGGTGGGCTGGGTTGGAAGAGGGACAGCAGGCTGGCTCAGGGCTCGTTAAACTCCTATTAACACTTCTGCTCCAAGAAGTCTTAAGATTTTAACCCAGCGTCCTCATGCCACGCACAGGGAATATACTGTTATTTATTACTCTTCCGTCTTTAAACGGGTGTATTATGTTGTATGCAAATTGTATCTCAATAAAGTTAACTTATAAAGAAAGTACATTTGTTTTTTTCGACTATCAATCCTTCATGATAATGGAGACTTTTTAGAAAAGGATAAGAAAACAGACAAAATAAATTTCCCAGATCTTTTCTCATTCCAGACAACATAAACACTGAAAGTGTTTACTTTCAGTCTTTTTCTACTATTGTCCCCATTTTACAGATGAGTCCCCGGCTGGGTGGCCTGTCCAGGGGCTCATCTTTGCACCCATGTCATCCGCCCCCGGTGTCCAGGATTTCCAATGCTGTGCTTTATTGACTGGAGGCGAACCCCAGAAGGTCACCTCCCCTGTCCCACTCCCAGCATGATTCCCCAGGAAGGGAAGGGAAGGCCCGTGGAAGGCAGGGCCTTGCCCAGTACCTGTCACCTACTCAAATACAGGAGGTCTCAATCCCATAAGAAGAAATTAGGAGCTGAGCACTTGTTGAAGATTGAGTGACAGCTGCGTCCATCCTGGCCTCCAGCCCACGGTTTGCAGGTGGCTGCCCACAGGGAGTGCTGTGGACTGCGGGGCAGCCTGGATTCCCTGAGCCCCAGAGTCTTAGCCCTCAGCCAGCCCTGGGAGGTGGCCAGGTGAAGGGGAGGGAGTGTCTGGGCCTTTGCCAAGGCCACTGGCCCCTGGGAGGTGTCTCCTGGACTCTGACTGTGCATTTATTTCTGGCTTCTGTGCCAGCCAACTCCTGGGGCTGCCTGTGCCAGGGATGCAGCTCAGGCTTCCAGCCCCGGCTCAGCCTAGTGGCCCTGGGCCAGTCTCCCCTGCCTCCCTGCACAGTGGCATCATAATGGCGGCAGCCACAGGCGGGAGGGAGATGTGAGTGCTTGGCCTGGGTGTGGCCCAGGGTGGCGCTCAGCGGACGGTCAGCTCCTGTGGCTGTTCCTGAGGCTGCCCCAGGTGTCCTGGCTGGGGGACTGAGCCCACCGCAGACAGAGCCTCCTGCCCACCTCCCTCCCACCACACCTGGCTGCACCAGGTAGGGCCCAGCCAGTGCAAGAGGAGACAGAAATGAACCTCAAGCAGAGGTTTGGAGTCCAAAATTGCAGACCCGAAGGGACACAGCGGAACGAAAGGACCCAGCCCGCTAAGGAAGGAGACCCCGCCCTGCCACCAGCCTGCTCCCTTGGCAAGTCCTGCCCCTTCTTTAGGCCTTGGTGTCCTCATCAGTAACATGGTGAAGGGGGAGAGTACTTCCGGCCTTACTGACGATCGTGATCTTTACCCTAGTGACCCACACCGAGGTTTCTCCCTGCTCGGGAGGGTGGGTGTAGGTAAGCCGGACCTGTCTCCCCGGCCCTCAAGGGCTCACTGGGGAGCTGTAGTCATCGCAGGGAAACATTCAGCCTGGGGCGAGGGGTCCAGGAAGGGTCCCTGCAGAAAGCGATGCCTGGGGTTGTCTGGGATTTGTAGTCAGACCCCTATGGAGGGGAGGAAAACATGGACGGACACTGGGTAAATCACTCCACCTCCCTGACCTTCTGTCTCTTCCTCTGTAAAGTGGGGATAGTGAATACCTGCTCTGCCTAACTGATGGTTGTCGTAGGGCTTAAACCTGGATAAAGGGCATGGAAGCATTCTTATGAGCTGTAAAATGCCAGGCACCTGTTCGTTGTTGTGATTTCTGAAGCCCTTGAGGCTGGGGGGAGGGGAATACCAGGCCAGCATCTGGGGCGGGAGGACTTCTGATCTGTTGTGAAAGGCCTACAACCAAATGTACAGGGACCGACAGCCGCCTCTGACATCACAACCCTTGATTTCAGAGCTCCAGAGTATTTCTGAGCCAGGGTGTGGCCTTGCTTGAAGGGACCAGGCTGAGATCCAGTGACAGGTCACAGATCTGCTGGGGATGGGGGGCAGTGTCCGTGACACCCTCCAGGCCCTGCCCTGCCTGAAGGGGGCTGTGGGGTCAGGTCAGGTGGAGGGAGGGAGCACAGGTCATAGGGGACCTAAAGAGAGGTCCCAGGTGTCCAGTTAACTGGAAAAGCTAGCGGAAGAGTAGACGTGTGTCATGAGCCTGTTTGGGTTCCAATATGGGAAAAAACAGATACTTATTCTGCAGATGTGACTATAGAAAAACACCTTCTGGCATCAAGCTGGTTATCGGCAGGTGTTCTCCTCAGTCCTGTCTATGTTGTGGAATTTTAGATACAGTGGACGTCGTATTTCTTATTCATTTATTTTTAGATGTTGATGAACCCTTATTTTATTCATTGATTGATATGCGGTACCCAGAATCGAACCCAGGGCCAGGCCAGTGCTCTGCCGCCAAGCCGCAGCCCTGATGCAGAATCTGGCACGATGTACACTCGCGGCATAGGTCACAGCCAGCCGAAGGGCAGGTGGCGTGGTGCTCGGGCCGGCCTGACATCGCCAGGCTGGAGGTGAAGGAGGTGAGAGGACCTGGGCGAGCCCCGGATGGCATCCTCAGTGCCTGCCTCTCGGAACACTGGGAGCAGAGCCAGGTGGCTTGATGAGGAAGCCCCTGGAGGAGAGGTCTCTGGGGCTGGATCCAGGGCTCTTCTCCAACAAGGTCCGGGTCTAGGTGGGCTGCATCCAGAGCGTCGTTAGCAGAACGCCTGGGCCCTCGGCATCCACCAGAGCATGGGGGTCAGAGCAAGAAGGCAGGTGTCCTGCTGAGTTGGACTGGGCAGACCCAGGTAGGCACCAGCCTGGGCAGGGGCCTGAGCCTCTGGATCTGCGATGCCTCAGGGACCTGAGCCGTGCCAGACCCCAGGAGGCTGTCAGCTCTGTGCAGGGAGGCTCTGGGTCTTTGGCCCCTGGGGCTCTCACACCCCATCCCGCCTCTCTGCATGCTCACAGGGCAGAGGAGACCGTACCAGTTCAGATATGCTCTGGTGGCCTGGAGGGCGAGTGGCAGGTGCAGGAGCCTGAGGAGGGCGGAAGATAACATCAGGCAGGAGCCCAGGGCTCCTAGGCTCTCACCAACCTCTGTTCCTAGCACTCCCAGGAGTGGCCTGGCCTCTGGCCCACCCTGGAGGAAGGCCACAGGGATCCACCCCACACATCCATCCTGGAACCTTGCCCCGACCGGCCCATTCATTCAATCCCCAAAACGCTATTTTTCAATTTGGCTTTTTGAATAGGACCTTTGTTCGTGTATTGATCACTTTCTGCATGTGAAGTGCACTCCCCAGTGCTGGGGGTACAGAGCAGAGCAGAGCAGATGCGCCTTCACGGGCTCACAGGCCAGAGGGGACTTGGATAGGAATTGTCTAGTCCCACAAAACCTGGGGCAGAGAGGGAGTGAAGATGGCAAAGTGGATGCTTAGCCCAGGGTCAGAAGAGAAGGCTGCGCTGATGAAGGAAGTGTTGAGCTGAGCTCTGAAGGATGAGTAGGGAATGAGCAGTTGAGGCTGGGGGTTGGGGCATCTGATAGAATAAATAGCCTGTGCAAAGGCCCTGGGGCTGGGGGAAGGGGACCTTTGAGGAATTAAAAGCATCCTGTGTCTGTAGCTCAGATCCCTGGCAACAGGCCAGGCCGGAGAAGTAGAGCCCTGACCAGGAAGTGTGGTTTGCTCAGATTTTCATCTTTTGAAAAGATCTGGGGCAAGAGGCTTGATGACTAAGACCCAGTGACCAAATAAGACGCAGTGGTCCCAGCCATGGGGGTGGACTAGGTGGTCGGGCTGAGAGAGCTGGAGGATAGGGTTAGTGACGGGCCGGCTTCGGGGGCAAGGTGAAAAGGCCACAGGGCCACCCGGGGTCCTGGCTGGTCCGCAGTGCCCTTCACAGGCCTGAGTGGGCACCCCAGGATCCCTGAACTACAGGGCGCCAAGTCCTGCAGGGTCCACTGACCACCCAGGTCTCAGGCCCCCAGCAGAACCCTCCAGAGTGTCACTGGGAACTGAGGACAGACAAGTGGCAGCCCAAGAGCTGGGTTTGACTCGTCCCCATTTTGCAGATGAGGAAGCAGCGGCTCCTCAGAGAGCCACAGGGAGAGGCACAGAGCCGGCCAGGGCCCAGGGGCTGCCTGCTTTTGCATCCAGAACGGGTTGTTTGTTTGTTTGTTTGTACCAGGGATTGAACCCAGGGGCGTTTCACCACTGGGCCACATCCCATGTCCCCAGGCCTCACTGAGTTGCTGAGGCTGGCTTTGAACTCTGTCATCCTCCTGCCTCAGCCTCCCAAGTTGCTGGGATTGCAAACATGCGCCACTGCACCCAGCCCAGCATTGACCAGCCAGGTGACCGTGGACAGGTGGCACCGTTGTGGCGTCCTTGCCCTTCCTGTGAAGTGACAGGTAGACGGGTGGGTGTCTCCCATCTATTGCAGCTTGAACATTCCCACTGTCTATTCCCGGGGCTCCCAGGGTGAGGTATGCTGTCTAGGGGGCAGGCGCCATGTGACCCCCCCCCCCACAAACCAGGAAAGAGCTCCGTGTCTGAGGTTGGTCAGGTGTGGACACACGGACTGTCACCTTCCCGTGAGGGCGTCAGGCAGCCACATCTCATGTGGTCCAGAAGTCTCCGGGGAGAGAGGAAGGTGACAAGGACTCCCTGCCCCCACCCTAACCTGGTTCATTCATCCAGGTGAATCCAGACTAACTAACCCAGGTTGGACCCACAGATTAACGGACCACTCCTCACTCTCCCTCACAACATGGACGAGGGTTTCTGAAAGATTCCTGCTGGAAACCTGTGGCTTGGCCGTCCCGATCGTGTGGCACCTGAGAACAGGCACACTCGAAAGTGGACCCTGGTCTTCACTGGCCACCAGACAGGAGAAAGGTCTGATGAGAACCAGCCCGAGATTTCACTTTTTTTGGGGGATGGGGGTTGGGGGACGCTGTTTGACATTCAGGTTGACAGTCCTCTGGATAATGGTGAGGTCTCGCTTGTGTCTGGAGACCACTGAGGGCGTCGCTGGTAGATAATATGGAATGTTGTGGGGGCGGGGCGGGGCAAGCCCGATTCCTTTTCCCTTTGGAAGGAGCAAATGATCAGAAGCGTTCAGAGCTCCCTGCTCTCGGCTCCTGGTTTCTTCTTTGAGGGTGGCCCGGCTCGGTGCTGCAGGACTGTGAGGCAGAGGAAGAGACCTGGGGGCCGCCCTGGCTCCTGACCCTCCGGAGCCCCACCTTTCCAGCCCAAGCCACCCTCTGGGGAAGCGGTTCACCTTTCCAAGGCCTGAACCTGGGGCGGCCCCCCACCTCTCAGTTCCAAGGCCTTTCTGCTTCTCCTGGCCACCCTTGGAATTTGTCCCTCCACAAACAAGCTTCCACTCTTCCAGCAACACAGATAAGGAGCAAAATATTTGGTACCGTATCCAGGCACAGGATGAAAGGAAACTGTGTTCTGTGTCTCGGAGGCCCCCGGACGCCCAGGCTGGAGACCTGGGTCTTGTCCCTGGTTCTGTCCTGGGCACGCTCCCTCCACCGCCTCCCGGGGGCTGGAGAGCGACTGTTCTGAAGGGTGGCAGCTGCTGTCCTTTTGGGAACCGGCTCTGCTGAGTGGTCCTCAGCCCCGGGGGCTTGAGTGTGCTCTGGGATCCGGAGGAGGTGGGCATAGCTTGGCGCACTGTGGGAAGGCAGCCAGACGGGAGGACAGGGAAACTGAGTCTCACGAGAAATACCCCATCCTCGGGCAGAGCCACGCTGGGAACAGGGTCAGGGCCAGTGTGCGAAAGGCTGTCAAGGGGCAGAAGCCACAGATATGGCTGAGAGATGAGGCAGTGGGGAGACGGGAAGGGGAAGCAGTTCAGCCCTTGGGCCCTTCTTCCCCAAAAGGGGTGAGTTCCCATCACTAGCCCAACTCTGACTGTAAGATAGAAAGGTCTAAAAACGGGGGCAAGGTGCCCACCTGGGTCCCTGACCCTGGGCGACTCCGGGATATGTATCTGGTTTTTGCTTTCAGGTAAGAGTTTGAGAGACAGGAGAGTCTGAGGGAGAATTAGATTCAGTAAGAATTGGGCTTCCGCAGCGGGGTCAGCACTGACCGCTGGAGGTGGGCACGGGCTTTCTCTGTTTTCCTCTAGTTAAGGGGGAGTTGGTGCCTCTGGGGGTGGATGGCCCCCAGCCCCAATCTTTAGCTGCTTTGATGGGTAATGATTGACCATAGACCCTGCTGCAGTTTAAGCCCCGCTCGGAGCCCACGGTCATTTTGCTCAATGTTCCTGCAGCCTGGGCGCACAGCAAGGAGTTTTGGGCAGGCCCAGCTCACCGAGGGGACCCAAGAGAAGTCACCGTGATGTCCTTGTTTTGAGTTCTGTTATTTAACAGGTATGCAGTCGGAGCTTACCCTGTGTCAGGCAGGGTTCCAGCGCTGGCAGGTGTTAACTCATTCACTGTCACCGTCCCCTGATGTGCAGATAAGAAAACCCAGGTGTGTGCAGGTGACCTGTTGGAGCCCAGGGGGGAGGCCTCCCAACTAGGTTCCCCAGCCTTTCCAGGTGCCTCTCCTGGGGTCACACTCTGTCATAAATCAAACGAGCATGTTGGCCTGCGTGGTCCCTGCAGCCACAGGAGGAGCAGGATACTCACTCCCATTCTGTAGCCTGGGGGTAGGGGGCCCCAAAGGGGTGCTGACGTGTGCAGGGTCACACAGTGAGCTGGGGTGGAGGTGACTGGAGCTGGGCCCCTTCCTTCACCAAGAGGGAAGTCGGTGGGAAGGGCCACCCTCTGCCTGGGCCTGGGGGAAGGTCACCCAGGCGTGTCCTCAGGGGCAGGCTCCTCATCTCCCCAGAGTTCTCAGGTGGGGGAGTGAGCAATCAGGGGCCCCGTCTCTAAATAAAATATAAAAAGGGTGGGGGGGATGTGGCTTAGTGGTTAAGCACCCCTGGGTTAAATCCCCGGTACCAAAATAAAATAAAATACTCAGAGTCAGACCCGGTGGCGCACACCCGTAACCCCAGCAACTCAGGAAGCTGAGGCAGGAGGATCGCAGGTGTGAGGCCAGCCTGGGCCACTTAGTATAGACCCTGTCTCAAAATAAAATTAATAGAGCTGGAGATGTAGTAGTTCAGGGGTAAAAGTGCTTGCCTAGCCTGTGTGAGACCCTGCGTTCAATTCCCAGGGCCATAAAAAGTGAAAAAAAGACACCCAGGTCCTTCATTGGCCTGGGACCTACGGCTTGCTACCACTTATGGAGAATTTGCTCCATGGCAGGGCTGAGGCTCTGTGAGATCCTTGGTGCATCACAACCGCTGCTGAGAGGCAGAGCCCAGACCTCGAGGCGAGTCTGGATCCGTAGCCAGATCTCTCTGCCTCTGCAGCGCAGGACTTAGGCACCTGCCTACTGTCCACCCAGGGGATGCCCAGCTGTGGCTGGAGGGGCTGCAGAGCCCCCGAGGAGGAGGACTGGACACCCAGGTCTTGAGTGCAGGCTGTGAGCAGGCCACTTAGCTATGGAGGGGAATATTTGAAAGACAGCGAGCCAAGAATCAGCCTGAGAGCTCCCGAGTCAGCAGGTGGTTGTGTGTTCCTGAGCATCTGGAGTCTGGACTGTGGGCTCCAGCTGATTACAGGATGCGCAACCTCAGAAAAGTGACTGTGCTGCTCTGAGATGAGGTCTGGAGCTGCATCTGTGAAACAGGGTGGTCGTGAGGAGTCAGCCGAGCCGTGAACAGGAGGGACTTTGCTGATCAGATGCAGGGCTGGACAGCAGTGGCTCTCTGGATGTGGTCCTGGTACCTGCTGCTTGGTGGACACCTGGGAACTTGCTAGAAATCCAGATGCTCAGGCCCCACCCCGACCTGCTGAATCAGAAGCTGGAGGGTGGGGTCTGATGAGCCAGGTGGTAATCAGCCAGCCCAGGGTCTCTGGTGTTACCCGATGCTGTGAAGCATTAGCAGACGTATAATGAGAAGCTGGCTCTGTCCCAGCAGACAGGGCCACCAACACCTCTCCTGTGCTGTCTCATCCTCATAAGCCCTGGCGTCCCGCTCTTACAATTTTAGGAGAATCCTCGTGGGCCGTTGCCCTCCCGGGCCTGCAGGCTCAGCCTGAGCAACAGATTTGGGGGGGCTGGGAAGGCTGGCGACTGGAGGAGTTCCTTCCTCCCCTCCTTCCTACCAGCTGCCGCAGCCCCTCCCCAGGGAATTGATTAAGTTGAGCAGCGGCATTTATCTCCATGGTAATAAGCAGGTGAAAGAAGCAGAAGAGAATTTCCCATCATCCTCCTGTGTGGGCTGGGCTGGGCTGGGAGGTGGGTGTTGCCCGGCATCTGCAGGAGCCTGCAGGCCCTGGGTCCTGTCTGGGGACTCCAGTAATGGGCAGGCACAGGTCTTCCCTCCAGAGGCCAACCCAGGAAGCCTTCGGAGTCCTCCTCCTCCTCCTCACTCTGCTCCAGAGCACCTCTAGCCAATCAGAGCCAGGCACAAAACAAAACCCACTGTCATCTCCTCCTTGATCCCAGCCCAAAGCCCAAGAGAGAAAATCCTTCCCAGGCTTGTTAACGGCCAGGGCTGAACTCATTTCAGCGCCGACCCCGTCATGCCCCAGTTACCAACTCTGATGACCTCAGTTGTCTCAAGTGTCAACTCCTCGGCTGGCATTAGAGCCCTCGCCCAGCCCCTGTCCAGCGGTGGCTCCCGGCCCTGGCCCTGACACCAGCTTCCCACCCCCACCCCACGCACTGCAAGCCCCGGGCCGTCTCTGCACACCGAGGATGGCCAGATGCCAGGGCTGCACGACTGGGCTCAGGCTTCCTCAAACGCGCCCTCCCAGAAGGGCCCTCAGACCCAGCTTCCCCTCCCCTGCTGAGCTGCAGCTCTGGGTGGCTTGCCCTGTTCGCCCTGCACGGAGCTGGCTGGCTCCCCACTGACCTGGCTGTGTACTGAAGACCCTTAAGGTGACCCTGTCTGGGTTGCCCTTGTCTCTGCCCCACAGTGCCCACCATGGTGCCAGACTCAGAGGACTCCCGTGAGCCCTGTGGGACTGACTCTGGGCTGACAGTCCCTGAAACAGGCAGATGGTGAGTCCACAGGGCTGTGGCCAGTGGCCTCCCCAGGCTGGGGCTGCGAGGGCCTTGGTCCTGCCCGCTGCTCCCTCTCTGGGCCTCAGTGCCCCTCCCTGTTCAAAGACAGCTCTGGGCCTTCTGTACCAGGGAGTGGACCATGAGCAGGAAGTGGAGCCTCCAGGTTTTCAGCTTCCTGCTGGAGTCCTGGGAACCCCCTGCCACCCGCCAACCCTTGTTGCTCGAAACTCCCAGATAAGGAGCTTGTGAGGCGATAAACCTGGAGTTTTGGTCAGAGCTTGATTTGGGGAATAAACAGGAAGAAGTTCTGTGCTGTGTCTCCAGAAGGTCCAGACAGCAAGGGGACCATCCCTCCAAGGACAGGAACAGCTGACAGGCGGACAGCTCTGCCGCTCCAGTGGGTCTCGGGAGTGTCTGGCACCTGCAAGCTGCAGAGCCCCCAGCACTTCTTCATCCTAACAGGTGGGCAGGGGTATGGCCAATGTATGGATGGAAAACCAGAGAGGGTGTGAAATGTGCCCAAGGTCACAGAGCAAATTGGTGCCAGAATTAGGACACTTCAAGCTGCCTGGCTGGCTCGCTGTGAGGACAGCCCCAGCCCCTGGTTTTCAGTGCCCAGGGGAGGGTCTGGGAGAGGGGGTGGTGTGAGAGAGAGCTCCAGCCAGGAGCCGAGCTGGCTGCCTCTGGGTTCCCAGGAACGAGGGTGGGGCCATTGGGAGACTGTCCTCTGGCTGGGTGGGCAGGTGGAGGACAAAGAGGAAACCCAGGAGCAGAGAAGGAAGGGGGAGGGGAGCGTCCTTCCACGGAGGGCTCAGGCCAGAGCATGCGAGGTGTTTTGCCCCCCTAATCTCATTGACCCTTCCAGAACCGCCCCCCCCCAGGAGTGTAGACATCAGGACTCCTTTTAAGATGCACGTGCTCAGCTGCGGGGACCAATGCGGGGTGCAGGACTTGAACCCAGCCTGGGGCCACATCCCTGAATCTGAGGGTGGGCCTTCTAGGGTGGAGAGGCCCCCTGGAGGTGGGTGGAGGAAGGGGCAGCCGCGGAGCCCAGCTGAGTGCCAACCAAGGACTTGCCCTGCGTGGTTCCAGGCAGGGAAGGAGCGGGAGCAAAGATGGTGCCTGGGAAGCCTGACGCTGGCGGATGGGAGGAGACGTAGACGGGAGGTGGGGGCGGCCGGGCCTCCAACCCAGGTCCAGCCTCCGACCCAGGTCCAGCCGAGAGCTTTATTCTGAACCTGGGCAAAGGACAAGAAAGGAGGCCTGGGGACGGTGGGGGAGAAAGAGCAGCCACTCAGACCCCTGCCTGAGGGGAGGTAGGCAGCAGGGGCCAGCTGGCGGGGGAGCAGACCGCCCCGGAGGTGCCAGCCCCGGCTGCTGGCCCTGGACAGTGTCAGATGTCAGGAGGAGGCTTAATCTCATCAGGAGAAAGAGGCTCTGCCTGGCTGCCGCATCTGTGCTTCCTGTGGCCTGAAGGAGGCCTGGGCTGGACCGGGGGATGGGTGGGGGAGCGGGAGCTGGGCAGAGGCCTGTGTCCTTCGCTGGCCGCAGATGGCTCTGCCTGCACTGTGACGTTTGAGGCAGTCAGGGTCCTGGGCAGCTGAGCCTGTCCCCCTGCCTGGGCTTTGCTGAAGGATAAGCCAGAAGGCTTCCCACCCCTCACCCCACCCGTCCACCAGGACCAGGGCACACAGCGCAGCCTGGCCCTCTGAATTCCTCTTTTTTTTTTGGTACTGGGGATTGGACCTGGGGTGCTTAGCCACTGAGCCACATCCCAGCCCTTTTTATTTTTTTATTTTGAGACAGGGTCTGTTAAGTTGTCTAGGGCCTCGCTGAGTTACTGAGGCTGGCTTTGAACTCGAGATCCTCCTGCCCCAGCCTCCTGAGCCGCTGGGATTATAGGTGTGCACCACCATGCCTAGCTTGGCCCTCTGAGTTCTTGACCCACGGGGGTCTGTTCCTCACCCAGTGGCAAGCCCTGGGGGCCACGCGGGGGTGAACTGTGCTTTGCAGCAGGGGACGGGAAGTGCTTTGCATTTTCTGACTTGGGATTTTTTTACTCTGACCCCCAAAATGTTGGGCCCTCAGCACATAACTGTACCGGTCACGTCCTAAATCTAATCTGAGTGTCCTGTAACCACCAGGACCACAAACAGCCTCGCTAGCTAACGTGTTGAGCACTAAGTATGCGCCAAGCCTCCCTCCCTTGGAGGACATTAGGACAGCCTATGGGAAAGTGGGGTCCTGACTCTGATCCGCTCGCCTTCACGTTTGATGGTGGGCAAGCGTCTTCACCTCTCCGTGCCCTAGTTTCCTCATCTGTAAAAAAAAACCCAAAAAACAAAGCGGGATGATGATGGTCTTTGTGGGGCTGCTGTGAGGGTGGAGTTCACGTGGAACCTTCTGAACACGTGCAAGTGATAAAAGCGGCGTTGGTTCTCTGTGGTTTATCACCCCACCTGAGGTTCCTGGTAAGGAAACAGGCATTAAGTAACTCACCGAATGTGGCAGAGACAGGAAGTGACCCAGTGCTGTCCAGCAGAAGTTGCTGCAGTGAGGACCGTGGTCATGCTGTACCCCGTGACCCCATGGGGCTGCTGGGTGCTGGGAAACGTGCCGATGTGACCAAGGAGCTGCAGTCAGCCTCTCGTGTGATTTCAATTAGTTTTCACTTTGGAGGGCACGTGTCTAGAACCTTCCGTGTTGGACAGAGCAGGCTGTAAACCCTCGCAGTCAGGCTGTGGCTCCCGGGCCACCTTGGGGTCCCTGCCTCTTCCTCGATTCAGTCTTTTCCACAGAGACAGAGGGACCACCCCCCGTCCACGCCGTGTGCCTGCCACGCGCTCCCCGAGCCCGATCCAGGCGCCCAGGACCTCGGGGAGGCCGGCTGCTGACTAAGAGAGCCTGGTGCTGCTGTCCCACCTGGGAGGGGACAGTTCCTCAGGATCCTCAGTGTCCACAATCGTGGCGCTGGTTGCCGGGACTCTTATCTGCTCGGTCTCTTCAGGCCTGTGGCCTTTCTTCGTCCCTCGTCGTCGGTTGAGGGACCCACATCTTCTCTTTAAAACACTGGTTGCTGTGGTGCCATCTGCCTCACCTCACGTTGGCCATTCCGAGCGTGCAGCTCAGTGACATCAGGGACATTCACCTTGTGCAGCTGTCACCCCACCCTCCAGAACTTTCCCATCTTGTAAAATGAAAGCTCTGAACCATTCAGCCATAACTCCATTCGCCCCCCTCCCGCCCCCGTCCCCCGGCCACCATTCCACTGTCTGTCCCGGTGACTTTGACTACCTCATGGAAGTGGGATTCAGTAGTGCTGGTCTTTTTGCGACTGGTTTGTTGCACTTGGCATGATGTCCTCAGGGTCTGTCCATCTTGTGGCACGTTGTGGAATCTCCTTCCTTTTCACAGCTGATTAATATTCCACTGTCTGTCTGTTCTAGCTCTTGCTTAATTACCCTTTCACCCCTTGATGGACACCTGTTTGCTTCCTCTTTTTAGATAGTACAATAATTCGGTTATGAACACAGGTATACTGACAGCTCTTCAAAACCCTGATTTCTATGGGGTGGGATGTTGCAGGCCTGTAATATTAATGAGTCTGAGGGAGGAGGATCACAAGTTTGAGGCCAGCCTTAATAACTTAGTGAGACCCTGTCTCAAAGAATTAAAAGGGCCAGAGTGGTAAAGCACCCCTGGGTTCAATCCCCAGGACTTAAAAAAAAAAAAAAAAAACACCCAGAGGGGAATTGCTGGCTCCTATGGTCATGTTATTCTTAGTTGTTTTGAGGAAGCAGCAGCTACTTCCCACAGTGCTCTGCTGTTCCAGGCTCCCACCAACAGTGCCCAAGGGTTGCAGTTTCTGCACATCTTCATCGAAGATATGCACGTGACTTTGTGTTTTTTTGACAGCAGCTGTCCTAATGGGTGTGAGTGGCCACATCTCATTGTGGTTTTGATTTGCTTCTCTCTGATGATTAGTGACCTTGAGCTTATTTCATGCTTAGTGGTCATTAGTGCATCTTCTTTGGAGAAATATCTCTTCCAGTCCTTTGCCCTTTTCAGATTGTTGGGTTTTTGTTGTTGAGTGTTAGGAGTGCTGTGTCTAGTCTGCCTATTAATACCTTACCAGAAATGTCGTTTGCAGGCTAGGCGTGATGGTGCATGCCTGTAATCCCCAGCAGCTCAGGAGGCTGAGGCAGGAGGATGGCAGGTTTGAAGCCAGCCTCAGTAACTTAGTGAGGCCTTCAGCAACTCAGCATGACCCTGTCTCTAAATAAAAAATAAAAAGGGGCTGGAGATGTGGCTCCATGGTTAAATACCCCCGGGTTCAGTCCCCAGTACCAAAAAAGAAAAAGGAAAAAAAAAAACCAACATTATTTGCAGATATTTCCTCCCATTCTATCTGATGCTAATTTACTCTTTTATAACGTCCTTGATGCACAGAAGTTTCTAATTCACACGAAGTCCAATTTGTCTGCTTCTGTTGCTGCTGCTGCCTGTGCCTAAGTGTCCTATCTAGGAGATGACGGCCGATCCAGGGTCCTGAAGCTTCTGTTCTTCCAGTGCTGAGGGTCCAGCCCAGGGCTTGGCACATGCCCAGCAAACGCCCAGCCTCTGAGCTATACCCCAGTCGGTCTCCAAGCTTTTGCCCTGTTTTTAAGAGTTTTATAGGCTTAGCTCTTTGGCCCATTTTGAAGTAATGTTATTAACCAGAATTTGATGGAAAGGATTTTTTTTTTTTGATGCTGGTGCTGGAACCCAGGGCTTGCACAGGCAGGGCAGCCCCTATCCCTGAGCCCGATGGGTGGGGTTTCCTGAGTTGGCCAACCCCATCCTTGTGCTTAGAGCCGTTTCTCCGTGCCTGTGTGTGTGGCCACGGCAGAGACTTCATCAGTGGGGCTTCGCACTCTGGGGCACATCCCGGGAGGTCACCTCTTCCAGTGATGCTAAGGTTGGCCGTTGGGTTCAGGTGTTCCCAGCCCGACCCACCCATTACGCTGCAGCTCAGAGATGACCCCAGAGTGGTCAGTGCCCCAGGAGGGTCTTGCCCCGCCCCGGCTGTGGGGACTGAGCATTGCACTTCTAAGGGGTGGCCCCGTGATGAAGCCCGAGGGGGCCTCCCCCTTCAGAGCCACCCCATTGCTCCCTTAGAAGTTTCTGTTCCTTTAGCCTAATGCACTTGGGATCCCCCGGAAGCTGCAGGAGTGCTGGGTCTGGCCCCACCGCCAGTGTTGCCGTTTAAATGATTCTGATGTGCCAATCTGGCAAACCACCCAAGGCCCCAGTCCTCCAGGTCACACCATCCCATCTCTCCCTGCACCTGGCCATTTCCCCGAGAGGGGTCAACAGGTGGACAGCAGTGACAGAATTGATCATCTGATCCTCCGGACCTGCACCCAGCCTAGGGCGTGACACAGAATGAGGACCCAGCTGACCCTGGAGGCTCGATGATTGAGTCCACCCTGTGCAAACCTGCGTGCGCATTTAGGCTTTGGAATGCTCTGATCTGTGGTTCAGGATGTCCGTTTCCGTTTTGTCTTGTTTCACAGGCTGGGGCTGGACTCAGGGCTCGGTGCATGCGAGGCCAGCCCTCCACCACATCCCAGCCCTTTTTATTTTAGGACAGGGTCTCACTCAGTTGCACAGGCTGGCTTTGAACTTGTGACCCTCCTGCCCCAACCTCCCAAGTCATGGGATTGCAGACGTGGGCCACCACGCCCAGCTAGATGTTGGCCTCTTTAGGAAACCAATTCTAGAACTTTCTCTTTCATTGGCAAGGCTTTCAAAGTTAGGGCTCTTGGGGATGTAACAGGGTGGTGACATGTGGTGGAGTGACCAACTCGTCTCTGTTGTCCTGCAATGTCCTGCTCTCCAGGAACCATCCACAACCCCAGCTCACAGGGACGGGGTCGGCCTCCTTATTCACTTTGAAGGAAGGAGGGAAACTAGCCCTGTGGACTGGGACCCTTGTTTCTAGCTCCCTGGTTTTACTGTGTCACTTTAGACCTGTTACTGGCCTCTGGGTGGCCAAAATAAAGACACTCTGTGCCCAGGATTTATGGTTGACACCAGAGCCTGGCCCCAGGTTGGCAGAGAACACTGTGGATGAAGCCCTCACCCAGGAGAGGCAGCCGAGACGGGCGTCCGTCCTGCTGGGGAGACAGGAAGGCTCTGTGAGAAGCTGGGGGAGGCAGAGGCCTGGGCGCCCAGCAGGGTGGCCTTGACTCCCAAGGGCGGGCAACCCGAGCCGGCCACCTTGCCCACGTCTGAGTAGTCAGAGCCCCTTTCTGAATCCTATTTTCATTTTTGGTGCTGGGGATTGAGCCCAAGGGCACTTTACCACTGAGCTACATCCCAGCCTTTCCTTTTTCAGACAGGGTCTCACTAAATTGCCCAGGGTTTTTAAGCAAAACTAAGGCTGGCCTTGAATTTGCGATCCTCCCGTCTCAGCCTCCAGAATCGCTGGGATTAGAGGCGTGTGCCCCACCACCCAGCTCTGTTCAGAATTCTGGGGGAGAGAGGAGGGTCGCCATCAAGTTTGGGGGGAAGGAGCTTTGCCGTCAAGTTTGGGGTGAAGGTCAGGATCAGGATGAACTCGAGGAGGGGTAATATTCAGCCAACGACCGAGACCAGGTGAGGGGCCTGTGTAATTAGGCGTTTGCTCTATCAATTCATGGTCTCTGCCCACCTCTCTCAAGCCGAGGTCTGCGGTCTTGCTAACGGAAACTCTTTTGTTTGATATCACCTCCAGGCTTTGTGTATAAGGTGTACATGAAACCACAGGATTTCGTGTTTAGAGTTGGGTCCCCTCCCTCCCCAAGATATCTCATTGTGGACCCGCACATATTCCAGAAGCTGAGAAAATCCAAACTCTGAAACACTTGGGTTCTCCAGTGCTTTGCATAAGGGACGGCCCAACTTTTTTGAAGCCTCCGGGTGACATGGTTCTCACCCCCTCTATGACCTGGCCTGTGACCTAACAGTGGGGCTCAGAACCTCCCAGGAGGCCCTGGCAGGGAGGTTCTTTGGGGCCTACACCGTCAAAGCTGAAGGGTGGGGGGGTACTTCAGATATTAGAAGTGCCACCGCAAATTGACCAAGGGACAATGGTAGCCGGCAGTTCCAGATTCCTACCCAGCCCACAAGTTCAAAGACCAAATCAGGTAATTTCACTCTCGCCCGAGGCCCTGAAACGGAGGCTAATGAATAATCTACTCTGCCGGTGTGTGCCACACCCAGTGTGGGTTAGTTTCCGCCATCCTGTCACTAACCCTTGTCCTGCAGTAATGTCAGGGGCGGGGTGGGGAAGAGGCGCCTTTGGGAACAGGCAGGAAAACCTGTCCCCTCCTGTCCCTCACACACACCCACCGCCACCAACACACAGTGTCAGAGGAGCACGTGGCTCAAGCCAGCCTGATTTCCATCCCCTGCACCTCAGTTCTCCCGTCGTCACATGGGGACAACCACCCCCACCTACCTCGCAGGAGAGTTGTAAAGTATGGGACAGGCCAGAGCCGTCATGACACCGCCAGGTGTTCAGAAATAAGCTCAATGCCAGGTTGGACCCCGTGGAATCCCCAGTCCCAGGAGCCTGATCCCCTGGCCCCGGGCCAGCTGGGCACGCAGAGGTGGCAGCAGCAGAACAGACACTGCCCCTCCTCTGTGCCCCTCCTGAGAAGGCAGCTGTGGCTGTGACGGGCTGTCCCAGGGCCAGGGGCCGCCACAGCCCTCACTTGGGACAAGTGCCTGCCTGTAAGGAAGCGGGACTCCTGCTCTCTGAATCGCTGAGTCACTGAAGCCTGCAGGCTCCAGGCACCTCCCCACCAGAGCTGGGGGCTGGTGGGGGGGACTCGGAGCCCAGGTGCCACACGGAGGGTTTGTCCATAGCACCCGCAGACAGGGGGAAAGGCAGGCCTTGCTGGAGCCTCCTCGCCCCCCACGTCTGCAATGGTCCCCCCTGGAGGCAGGTCTGGGGGAACCCTGGCAGGAGAGAGGAGGGCTGGCCGGGCAGAAGGGCGTTTGGGTTTGCACTGGTCGGCCACCAGCTGCTTCACCCATCAAGGCCACCAGCTCCCTTTCCAAAGGGACCACTTAGCTTCCTGCTGCGAATGGAATGGTGGTGACAGGTCCCCTTAGGGGCTGGCGTGAGACGGATGCTGTGGGGTCCCAGTCCACTGTGGGAACTGGGGAGGCGCCGGCACTGGGCGGCGGCACCATTTCCTAGCTGGGTGACCTACTTCCCTGCCTCCTGCCTGCCTCTGGGAAGCCGGGTGGCACCCAGTCGTGCTCAGTCATGGGAAGCACTTGGAAGGGTGCCTGGGACATGATACGCACTCAGATACTGTGGCTTCCAACTGCAGGGAGGTGGCTGAGCTTCAGGAGAGCCGGGGCCCAGTGTGTGTGTGTGTGTGTGTGTGTGTGTGTGTGTGTGTGTGAGAGAGAGAGAGAGAGAGAGAGAGAGAGAGAGAGACTTTTCCTTGAATATCTTCATCTTGCTAAATCACAGGTAGTTCCCCCAACTTCCCAAGTGTGATGCTGTCACAAGACCTTTGCCTCAGGCTCTTCCATCTGCCTGGGACGCCTCCCCCAGCTCTCCCTTGTCCTGCCTCCATGGCCAACTCCGTCACTTCCTCTGGGAAGTCCTCCTGCCTGCCATTACAAACCCCTGGTACAGCACACTAGGTCCCAGTGGCCCAGATCCCCCCCATCGGCCTCGCCCCCAGGACTCTTGGCTGCTGGAAGGGCTGGGCTCTGGCCTGCTGCCTGCAAGCCCCCCGTGCCCAGCACAGGGCCCAGACGCAGTGACACTCAGTAAATACGGAGTGAGCAAACGCAGGCTGGACAAGGGCAGAGGAGCTCAAGATGCCCGGATAACGGTACAGGTCAAGCATCCCCAACCCCAAAACCCAAAGTCGGCAATGCTCCAAAATCTGAGACACTTGAGCACCAACACGATGCCACCAATGGAGAGTCCATGTGACAC
The DNA here is from genome assembly GCF_045843805.1 of Urocitellus parryii. Classification (NCBI taxonomy): domain Eukaryota; kingdom Metazoa; phylum Chordata; class Mammalia; order Rodentia; family Sciuridae; genus Urocitellus; species Urocitellus parryii. The sequence continues at coordinate 178,339,368 of NC_135534.1, read as the reverse complement.
GTTGGAGTTAAGACACAGGCCCACTAGAGCTATTGTGTGAAATCGCCTTCAGGCTTTGTGTATAAGGTGTACATGAAACAACGGGATTTCCTGTTTAGAGTTGGGTCCCCTCCCCAAGATATCTCATTATGGACAGGCGCATATTCCAGAACCTTGGGTTCTCAGGCACTTTGCATAAGGGACTCTCGACTTGAAGTGGTAGTAAACTGCTGCTGTCAAGGATCTGCCCTGCGCCACGGGACCTAAATAGGTCACTGATTGAGCCCTCATGACAAGACCTGAGACCGATGCTTTGGTCACCCCATTGTACAGACAGGAAGACTGAGACTGCACAGGTTAAGACGCCCATCCAGTGGGTAAGAGCTGGAACTGGAGTCAGTCGGTTGAGCTGGACGATGGGGTGGCGAGTTCTCTGGGGCCTCTCTGTCTGTTTGTGTTCACATTTAAAGAAATGGAAGCCTTAACCCCGTGATCGGCAAGCAGATCAGCGGTGACCGTTCACCACCCCACCCTGTCTCACCGGATATGCACCCTCAACCACGGTCACGGCCCGCCCACGTGGCCTCTTCCTAGCAGGTCACTGTCTAGCTAGAACCGAGCGCTGCTGGTATTCTCAGGGTGGACTCTCCAGGCGTCCCTTCGCCAGGGCACCGCGCCTCATGCCTTTTGTCCCCTTTGTCTCTTGCAGATGTCATGGCACCCCCAGTACCGGAGCTCCAAGTTCCGCCACGTCTTTGGCAAACCAGCCAGCAAGGAGAACTGCTACGACTCGGTGCCCATCACCCGCAGCGTTCACGACAACCACTTCTGTGCTGTGAACCCCCACTTCATCGCAGTTGTCACTGAGTGTGCTGGCGGGGGGGCCTTCCTCGTCATCCCCCTACACCAGGTAAGGCCCCCTGGACACCCCGAAGCCCAGACAGGTCTCCGGAGGCAGTGCCGGCAGAGAGAAAGCAGGAGGAGCCTAGGTTGTAGCCCACAGGAGGGTGCAGTCCTAGCCCTGCCTAGTCCTGGTTGAGTGGCCTTGGATGAGTCACTCTGCCTCTTTGAGCCTTGTTTCCTTCTTGGGAAAAATATACCTCTCCTGGGATTTCAGCTTCCATCATCTGGCCTAACTGGCCTGGGACCTCCTCTCCCCGCTGCAGAACAGTTCTGCGCATTAATCCACCCCTGAGGAAAATAGAACTTTTAGTGCTTTGCTGGACTCATATGAGATTGGGGAAATCTCCAAAGTCATCTTTCCCTGCAAAAATCAAAATGAGAGAGAGAGAGAACAAATGTCAGGCAGGAATCCAGGCAGGATGAGGAGGTAAGCAGGAAGCAAGAGCGAGATCAGGCCTGTCCTCAGAGCGGGCGTGGATAGTATAGATTGCACCTGCCGATGCTCACTGTTTCCCACTCCCAAAAGCAATGCTTCACACGAATCCCTCTGATAGCAAATATTTTCAGGATAGCGATGCTGAGTCTCGGCCTAAAGGCAGAACGGTAGGGCTCCCTGGTTGGAAGTGCTTCTGGTGCACAGCAGAGCAGGTGTGAAGCCAGCGCCGGGGCCCACGCCTGTAATCTCAGCAACTCGGGAGGCTGAGGCAGGAGGATTGCAAGTTTGGGGCTTTGGCAACTTAGCGAGACCCTGTCTCAAAAAAAGAAAAAGTAGAAAGAGCTGGGGATGTAGCTCAGTGGTAAAGTGCCTCTGAGTTCAATGTCCAGTTCCAAAAAGAAAAAAAAAGAAAGAAACAGGTGTGAAGCCTCTCAGGGAGAAGCAGATTGAAGTCAGGGAAATAATAATTCACCAAGACCACTGTGCAGGTGCGCCACCATGAGTGACAGTCAGCTGAAGTGGGAAATCGCAGACCTAGACCTCCAAAGGACTTCAGAAGTTAGGGTCATAAGTGCAAATCAGAATCCTCTAGGTAGGGTGTTTTCATCTTCTTCCTTGTTCTCGGTACTATCTAGTTTACATATGCAACCCTTTTTTATTTTTGAGTCAGGGTCTCATTAAGTTGCTAAGGCTGGCTGCCAACTTTGTGTGTGTGTGTGTGTGATTGTGTGTGTGTGAGTGTGTGTGATTGTGTGTGTGTGGTACTGGGGATGGAACCCAGGACTCGTGCTTGCTAGCCAAGGCTGTACCACTGGGCTACTTCCCCAGCTGATCAGACTTGGGATCCTTCTGCCTCATCCTCCTGGACTACAGGCATCTGCCCCCAGGCCAGACAACAGACAAGGTTTAATGATCACAAGAAATTGAGTTAGAAATCAATTCACACTGAGTGTTAAATTCTCCTTCCGGGCCAGGTATGGTGGCACACACCTGTAATCCCAGCTACTCCTGAAGCTGAGGCAGGAGGCTCACAAGTTCAAGACCAGTCTTAGTGCAACTACTTCAAGATTTAAAAAGTAAAAAAGGACTGAGGATGTAGCTCAGTGGTAGAGCGCCTCTGGGTTCAACCTCCAACTGAGGGGGGGTAAAAAAACGATTAGGAGAAAAATCCAACTTAATAAATCCAAAGAAAGAATAAAAGAGAGGATACAAATAACATCAGGAACCCAAAAAGCAAGATAGCAGCAGAGTTCCAAAATCTAAGAAGATACTAATATGAGTAATTTTATGCCAATAAATCTGAAAATGTTTACAATATGGGCAAATTCCTACAAATATATATATATATATATATATATATATATATATATATATATATATATATATATATATATATATCTTGTCAATATTAATTCAAGTAGAAATAGAAAGCCTGAACAGTTCTATAAATGTTTAAACAAATTGAGCAACAAAAATTTTCCTTAAAGAAAAATAGCAGAAGGACTGGTGTTGTGGCTCAGTGACAGAGCACTCGCCTAGCATGTGTGGCACTGGGTTCGATTCTCAGCACCACATATAAATAAATGAATAAAATAAAGGTCGATCAACAAAGAAAATTTAATTCATTGATTGATTGATTGATTAAACAAACTACCAGATACTTCTGCTGGGTGTGTATATTGGCATGCCTGTTTTGAAAAAGATTAAATTAAATTAAAAAGGAAAATAAACATATTTATGACCCAGAAATCCCACCCTTAAGCATATACCATGTAGGAATGTGCTCGAGTGCACTGGAAGTATGGGCTAGGGGCATTGTTCGTATTATTGCAAAACTAGAAAAACCAGGATGTTGACGAATTGAATAAATGAGTAGTGGTCGGCCCAAACTACTGAATGTACACAACCCTGAAAAGGAGCAAAGTGTAAGCCACATAAAGAACAAGGTGCCTCTCCTCTAGATTGAAATAAGCCCAACAAGTTACAAACTGTACCATTCCGTTTACCTAAGATGGAAAACAGCCTGTGTTCAACTACACTGTAAGGGCTGCATAATCAATTAGTAAAATTTTTTTTAAAAGCAAGAAGAGAATGTCACAAAAGCCCCGTGAGGGAGGAGAGGTTGTGACTGGAAGCTGTCTTGTAGGGGGTCCCCCGTGCCAGTGAGTTCTCCTGTCTTGACCCAGAGGGAGGGTTCCTGTTGACCGGTCAGTGGTTTATTCCCAACAGTTCATCAGGACCTTACACTCTGGGCACTTGTATTCTGCGTATTTGTTGGATTTTACACATCCATCCATACAAGGCCTGCATGGATTTCCAGGCAACTCTTACAAACCTTTCAAGGAAGAGATAACAAGCTCCTAAAAATAGGAAAATGGAATACTCCCTTCCTCATTCTGTGAGGCCAGTGCGGCCTTGATCCCCAACCAGACAAGGACAGAACAAGAAGGAAAAATTGTAGATGGGGCTGGGATGTGGCTCAGCGACAGTGTCCACCTAGCGGGCAGGAGCCCTGGATTCATCCCTAGCGCCACAAAAAAAAAAAAAAAAAAAAAGAAAGAAAGAAAAGAAAAAAATACAGACCAATGACACTCAGGAAGATGGATGCAAAATTACCAGAAAAAAAAGAGTGAAACTGTGGATAATTAGGATCCAGTTGGATTTATAACAGAATAAAGGTGGTTTAATACTCGTCAACCCACAAAGGCAAATGTCATTCCTCTTAACCAATGAAAGGAGAGAATCACGCCGTCCTCTCCACAGATGCAGAAAAAGCCCTTGGTAAAGCTCAGTGCCCACCCAGGAGAAAGATCTCAGCAAACACGTAGTGTTAGTCCACTTTCTGTCCCTATAACAAACACCTGAGATAACAAACAGAAAGAGGAGACAGTTACTGTGTCTCACTGTGGTGGAGGCTTCGGTCCATGACCAACTGGCCCCTTTGCCTTCGGCCTGTGGAGAGGCCGGGCATCCTGTGGGGAGGGCATGGGACAGTGAAACCATCACCTGATCACCAGGAAGGAGAGACGAAGGCAAAGGTCACAGTGCACAAGCCCCCCCGCTAGGGCCTGCTCCCAGTGACCTAGAGCCTGCCCCGCCCACTAGAGCCAGGCAGGGTAGCACACGCCTGAAACCTCAGCGCCTCAGGAGGCTGAGGCAGGAGGATCACATGTTCAAGACCAGCCTCGGCAACTAAGGGAGACCCTGTCTCAAAATAAAAAACAGGACTGGGGGTGCAAGAGACAGAGCACCCCTCAAACACACACCAAGCCCCACCTTCTATAGACTCCACCACCTCCCAATAGCACCTCCTCCCTGGTGACCAAGCCTTAAGTACCTACTTGTGCCTTTGTGGGACGTGACAGATCCAAACTGTGGCACCAGGGGTAGAAGGGAATTACACAGCCTGTAGCAGACAGCATTTATTTATTTTATAATTTGAAAATTTGCAAGTATGGTTGAATGAATTCCAGTTTTATTGAGTTCACCAGTTATTAACATTTTACCAAATTTGCATTGTGTGATTGTGTCTGGGTGTGTGTGTGTGTGTGTGTGTGTGTGTGTGTGTGTGTGTATTTGGAAGCAGCGAGAAGTTATAGATAAGATCCTTCACCTCTGATTACTGTACTTCTCTCTGCTTCTTCTAAGGACAAGAACATTTTCTTATAAAACCATAATGCAGCCACATTCTGAGAATTCAACACGATACAGTGCTAAATCATAATGTGCAACCCAAATTCAAATGATTAGACTCATTTATGTATTTTTGGCAGGACTGTCACATGTATGATGCTGTGTCCTTCTTGTTTCATTACGTCATGGGACACATGCTGCCAGTTTGTCCCATCATTGGTGCTGTTAACTTTGGCCTCTTTTGTAAATAATACAAATATCATTTCTAAAGGAGGAACAATAAGAGCAACCTTTTAAAACCACGAATAAGAAGTCATGGCCTGTGCAGTAAGACTAGAAAAAGAAGTTGAAGGTATTGGGATGGAAAAGGAAGAAATAAAATGACTATACTCACATATAGAATTGTCTACATAGAAACCCAAAATAGCATGTCGTCAAATTGTTAGAAAAATTAAGAGCATTTAAAAGGCCTCTGGATATAAAACTCAGAAAAATGAATTGTATCTGTACATACCAGGAACATTTAGAAATTGTAATTTAACATTTGCAGTGGAATCAAAGAAGATTGGATACCTACAAATATGCAAGATTTAGAAAGGAAAATCACATAGCATCACTGAAGGATTAATATCAAAGATGCCCTAAGTACGTGGTGATGTGCACCATGTTCATGGATAGACACCGCCGCTTCCTCCTCCAGATCACTATAGGATTCTCCTTTCTGAAGACACATTCCACCACAGAGTCCTTGCTCAGGGCACTGAGCTGTGGCCACTTTTGAACTAGAGTCATTTGTAGTCTTGGGCTGGTACCTCCAAATGTACTTAGGATGGGGAAGGGCACCCGTACTTTGTTCACCTTCATATTACATCGTAGTCGCGTAGTTGGCGTCCACAAACACCATTGAAAATTGTCCACAAACATTCATCAACTGATTACATAATGGTTTGCTCATCCAGAAAACCAGGGTGGGCACAGACGGCCAAGGGCAAAGCACAAGCGAAGTCATGTCCAGGGAACAGGGCAGACAATTGATCAACCCAAGGAGAGGAAGGGAAGTGCACTCTGGGGAAATAGACGGGGCCAGGAGGGAAGAGCCTCTAATGCCAGGGGGAGACACGTGAGCTGCCTTCCAGGGAGGGGACAATTTACAGGCCGGGGAGGGAAAGTGCAAAATGAGGCTTAGAGAACTTGAAGGTCAGAGCTAGAGGGGCCTCTGGAGAGGACCCATGTGGCTGCTTGTTTCTTTCAAGCTCTGGGAACCTGTAAAAGATTCCATCCACCAAACACACTACATCCTAATAATTAGAAATGAATTAATTGATTATCTTGATTTGGATTACTCAGATTCTTTCATCACTATCACAGTTTCTAACCCACTTGAATTACTCAGTATAAATAGGTACTAACAGTGATATCAAGGAAGTGCATTGGTTTGATGAGAAGAGAGAGTGACACGGGTGGGGAAAAGGGCACTAGTTTAAGACAGCATGATCTGGGAAGATCATTCTTGGGAGCAGAGAGATATTTGAAGCTCCAGAGGAAATGTTTCGGCAGAACAAATCACAAGTGCAAAGGCCCTGAGGTGGAAATGGGTTTGGAATGTTTGTGCACTGTTACTTGGCAAGAGCCTGGGAGGTGAGGTCAGATGAGCAGGGCCTTGATTCTGAAGCCTATTTAGAACAGTTAGTCCGTGCTCTTCTAAGTCCAATGGAGGAGAGTTAGGACTCAGTTTTTCTGTACAGCCTGATTCTAGGTAAGATGCATGGTCCCCTTTGGCTTTTTGAAATCTTATAAATAGCTTGCGACCATCCCGGACTCCAAAGAATCCAGGCCCAACAGGAGCTTGGAGCCACCTATCCGAGCCCCTGGTACTTTAGTGTTACTGTGCAGATTGTCATTCAGTGGTCCAGAGTGCATTTCCAGCAGGTTCCCAGAGTGGCCAAGTCAGAATCAGGATGCCTCGTTCAGTTGATTCCAGACAAACAATTCATGTTTTCACTGTAAACTTTTTAATTAAATGATTATAGACTCAGAATGCAGTTGTAATAAATAGTCCAGAGTACCAATCACCCTGTAGTAAAGGGTAGTGACATCTTATAAGAATGCAGTACAGTGTCACAACCGTGACACCGACATCGATACAGTCAAGGCACAGAGCCTTTCCGTCACTACAGAGACCCCTCCATCGCCCCTTGATGGCCACAGCCACCTCCCTCGGCCCTACTCCCTTCTTTGCCCCTGACAACACTAAAATGTTCTCCATTCCTACACTTTTGTCCTTTGGAGAATGTTATATAAATGAGCAGCCATTGGGCGGGCACTCTCCCTCGGCCTCATTCTCCGGGATCTATCCAGGTTGCTGCGTGTGTCCGCAGCCTGTTCCTTTTTCCAGTCGAGCCGTGTTCCACAGAACGGATGCAGCAGTTTGCTGAACCACTCACCCCATTAAAAGCCATCAGGGGCCGGGGCCGGGGCTCAGTGGCAGAGCACTCGCCTAGCACATGTGAGGCACTGGGTCTGATCCTCAGCTCCACATAAAAAGAAATGAATAAAATAAAGGCATGATGCCTTTATTTTTAATTTTATTTTTATATTAAAAATATAATATAAATTATATTATTTTTATATTAAAAATTTAATATTTTTATATTAAAAATAAAATTAAAAAAGAAAGCCGTCTGGCTGTTTCCAGTTTGGGGCTGTGAGGGATAAAGCTGCAGTAAGCATTCATGTTGGGGTTGCGTTCTTGTGCGTGGAGATGTAACGCAGTCTCCGTGTCTCTGGGATCGATGCCCGGGAGGGCAGTTGTTGCCTGTTTACTTTTACAGGAAACGATCAAACCGTTTTCACAAATGATTTTTAGTAAAATATTGCATGGGACTCGTTTATACCAAGAATTTCTTTGTTGTCTTTTTTTTTTTTTTTTTTTTTTTTGAAAGAGAGAGTGAGAGAGGAGAGAGAGAGAATTTTTTAAAAATACTTATTCTTTCTTAGTTCTCGGCGGACACAACATCTTTGTTTGTATGTGGTGCTGAGGATCGAACCCGGGCCGCACGCATGCCAGGCGAGCGCGCTACCGCTTGAGCCACATCCCCAGCCCTCTTTGTTGTCTTATCTGAAAATTGAATAAATCTGGGCGGCCCGTATTTTTACTGCTGACCCTCCTCCCTTGCTCCCAGGTGATGCTCAGGCTTTTGGTTTGCAAGCCCTGTTCTCAGAAGCAAGCCTCTATCTAGTTCATTTTCATAATTCGAGGAATAAAAATCTCGAGCTCAGAAGTAGATAAAAACAGTGTCATGAATGCTTGTATCCCCGGCTTGTAGAATTATCAAGCGTTCACCCTCTGGCTTTATCCATAACCTTTTTTTTTTTTTCCCCTGAAATATTTTAAAACAAATCCTGGTCGTTTTGTCAGACTTCAGTGTGCAACTCCCCAAAGACAGGGACGTTTTCTGACATCACCACAATGCCAGAATCACATCGATCACTTCTTGGAACCGTGGTCCCCCGTTCAGAGGACAGTGTCCCTGGTCGCCTCATAAATGCCTCTGTGTGTGGTTTGTTTGGCCTGCAGGTCCCACCAAGGTGCACACCCGGGGCTTGGTGGACGGTTTCTTGTCCCCAGCAGGGACGGGAAACCCACCCGGGACTGAACACACCTGCTCCTCCTTCCCGGAGGCTGGCCTTTGTCCTGGTGTAACCAGGGCTGGGCATTCACACTGGGTCCTCCCCACACCAGCCTATTTTGTGGGGACGGCCCCGTTGTGCAGATGAGGACGCTGAGGCTCTGTGAGATGACCCCCCAGCACCCTGGGCAGTAGGGCCAGGACCTGGATGGGAGCCCAGACCTGGGTGTGACCTCGGAGCTGCCTCTCCTAACCCCCCTGCTGCTCCTGAGGTTGGCTCTGTTTATTTCCTTGTGCTTCTGGATGGTTACCAGGGATTCACTCCACACCAGGCCTAGAGCAGAGTCAGGGAGCCCCTTGGCGGCCACAGCCACCTCCTCCACCCCAGCTCCCTCCTTTGCCCAGCAAAAGGAGAGGACACTTCTCCAAGGAAGCGGGTAGGGGCGTGCGGGGTTGGGAGGAGCCAGAGGGGTGTGCTTGTCCCAGGCAGAGTCTGACGTCCCAAAGGGAGTGGCCCTGTCTTCCCTCCCTCTCGCACATTGTGACGTGAGCCTGCAGAGGGGCTGGAGGGCGAGTTAGAGACCTGCACCTGCAGCCTTGGCAACCAAGGTCTGCCAGGGAGCAGGCGGAGGACAGGTCTGAGGAGGCCACCCTGAGCCTCAGGGACAGGCAGAGGGGGCTCCTGCCCTGGGACAGAGGCGCTCCCCGCCCCCCAGGGCTGAGAAGTGTGGACTTTGCTGTGAGGTGCGGAGGGTGGAGAGGGACCTGGCAAGGGCAGCAGAGCCTGGGACACAGCTGGGCGTGGACCAGGCCACAGGGGCTGTGGCCTGAGGGCCAAATGGACACTGGGTGCCTGGGAGGAAGGGGCACTTCACCACTGTGCGCTCAGAGGCCACACTGACCCTCGAGCCTGGGTGGCCAATTGGCACTCTGCTCGGACTCCCCCAGGGCCACTGCCTGGGAGAATGACCACCTTCCTCCTCAGAGCCTCCAAGGCAAGGCCGGCAGGCCAGGATGTTGAGCCTTCCCGTCTAGCAGTGCAGGTGGGACCAGTCGAGTTCTCTGAAGCCTCTTCCTGGGTGCACTGCATCTTTCTTCCTCCCAAGACAGGCAGAGACTGGGAGGCACTGCTTCCTGGGGGTGTCTGGGAAGTCAGGGATATGCCCAGCCCGCGTCCACTCCTTAAATGAGCATCCTTAAGGAAAACATTCACAGTGCCGTCCTGATAGCCACGGGAACGTGACTGACCCAGCTCTTGAGATGGTCAGTTGGAAAAGGCGCAAGGCATCCCGTGGGCTCACTGGGGCCCCCTGGAGCAGCTGCCATCCGCAGGGATGGGAGTCCCCCGAGAAGAGTTTCACCTGGTGCACAGTGAAACACACCAGCAACATTAAAATCCGGGCAGGCGGGGGTGCAGCCCAGTGGCCGAGCCCTGGCTTAGCATGTGTGAGGCCCTGAGTTCAGGCCATGGCTGTGACATTGTGACCGGAGTAGCCACGCCTCTGTGAGTGCTGAGGGTGACAATAGTGGCCTCACAGCCCCTCCCATTGTGGCTGCTGAGGTCTGTGCTCCACTGCCTGGAGCCCACTCCACCAGCCCCAGGGCGGCCTGTGGGAGACTCAGGCTGGACAGCCCAGCCCCAGCACCCAGCCAGGGCTCTCTGGAGCCTGCAAGGGAGCAGGTGCATCTTCTTGGATTTAGAGCCTGTGTCCCCATAAATCAGAGGCCTGTCCCTGGCTGAGTGCTGGCCTAATGCACAGCAAGGAAGAAATGGCCTCCTGTTTATCAGTGTCCCTGCCCTGACAGGCTTTTTAGCAGTTCAGTCAATAGCCCATCAGACTGGCTCATGTCCCCTAATGCCGGTGGTCTCCAGGGAGGCCTGGCCAGCCTTGTCTGCTGAGGGGCAGCTGTCTGGGGCTGGAGCTTCTGCTCGGCAGGCCTGGAAGGACCGCTGGCCCCAGCTCAGCCCTCTGGGAGCCGCCCCTCTGAGCCAGGCCTGGCCCTGGGACACCTTCCCTTAGTCTGAGGCTCCCACTCAGAGGGACGCAGGAGGCGGGAGGTGTGGGAAGTGGCCTCCTGTCAGCCCAAGGCCAGCCTAACAATTAGTGCTTCCTGAGAAACCTGCAGGGCCGAAGTGAAGGCCTGGCCCTGGGCCAGAAATTGGAGATAAAGGCTCTGAGAGCAAACCATGGCCCGCAGCTAAAGGTTCAGTACTGTTCGTGCCCTTTGACCCAGGAAACAATCCAAGAAAAGGGAAAGGTTGAGTGTGGGAAGAGGGCCAGGACACTGACGCAGGAGGCCTCTCAGAGCACCGCTTTAAGTACAGCAGAGGCTGACGCCGGAGAGGCCAGAGGCCTGGGCTCAAGCCGGCCCTGGCCCTCACATTCCCTCCTGTCTGGGCTTCCCCAGGTGCCAGAGTGCTGCGACCCATTAGTGATTGCTGCCAGGGACACGGACGAGAGGGCCCAGCTGTGTGCTCACCAGTCCTGGTCTCTGAGAGCCCTGGAGGTTTTTGCTGTTTTGTTTGTCTCACTTAGTTGCCCAGGCTGACCTCAAACTCAGGGTCCTCCCACCTCAGCCTCCTGGGATCTGGGATTACAGGCATGCACCGGGCTCCTTCTGGCCATTATTATTATTATTATTATTATTATTATTATTATTATTATTGGTGGTGGTACTAGGGAGATTGAAGCCCTAGAGATTGATAGGGTGCCCTATCGCTGAGCAACACCCCCCAGCCCTTTTTATTTTTATTTTTTTATTTTGAGACAGGGTCTTACTAAGTTGCTGAGGCTGGCCTCAAACTTGCAGTTTTCCTGCCTCAGTCTCCTAAGTCACTTGGATTACAAGTGTGTACTACTGCACCCAGCTGTAGATTTTTAAAAATTTATTTATTTTTAACTTTCAGATTTAATTTTGTTTTAATTTGTATTTGTTTTGTTTTTTGGTACCAGGGATTGAACCCAAGGGCATTTAACCGCTGAGCACACATCCCGAGCCCTTTTTATTTTTCATTTTAAGGTAAGGTCTCACTAGTTTGCTTACAGCCTTGCTAAGTTGCTGAGGCTGGCTTTGAACTTGCACTCTTCCTGCCTCAGCCTTTCGAGCCACTGGGATTGCAGGCATGTGCCACTGTGCCCAGTTATAGTGTTGTTTTTAAATACCTTTTTCATTGCCAAATTTACATAGTTAAAATTAAAGAAAAAGAAGATGTTGGGGCTGGAGATGTGGCTCAAGCGATAGCGCACTCGCCTGGCATGCGTGCGGCCCGGGTTCGATCCTCAGCACCACATACCAACAAAGATGTTGTGTCCGCCGAAAACTAAAAAATAAATATTAAAAAAAAAATTCTCTCTCTCTCCCTCTCTCTCTCTCTCTCTCTCTCTCACACACACATTCTCTCTTAAAAAAAAAAAAAAGAAGATGTTAAAAAACCACCCACATATCCCACCGTCTAGATATAACTATAGTTAACATTCTGGTGCATGTGCACACACACACACACACACACACACACTACATATGCAATCATAGCTATTACTGAGCACTTCTACAGCACCTCACTCTTTGGCTTTTCATATATAATATCCCACTTAACCTTCAACAATCTTGCAAGGAAGAGATTATTTGCATTTTACAGATGAGGAAAAGAGACTTGCAAGATTTGATCAGGTTCTGGGCACAGCGGTGCACATCTGTAATCCCAGTTGCTCAGAAGGCTGAGGCAGGAGGATCTCAAGTTCAAGGCCAGCCTCAGCAACTTAGTGAGGCTCTAAGCAACTTAGTGAGACCCTAAGCAACTTAGTGAGACCCTGCTCCATAAATGAAAAATAAAAAGGGCCAGGGATGTTGCTCAGTGGTTAAGCACCCCTGGGTTCAATCCCTTGTTAAAAACAAATAATAATAATTGAGCATGTATGTGACACAGTTTTTTGGTTTGTTTGTTTGTTTGTACAGGGATTAGATCCAAGGGCACTTTTCCACTGAGTTACATCCCCAGCCCTTTTTTTGGGAGGAGGGATGTACCGGGGATTGAACTCAGGGGCACTCGACCACTGAGCCACATCCCCAGCCCTATTTTATATCTTTTTTAGAGACAGGATCTCACTGAGTTGCTTAGCACCTTGCCGTTGCTGAGGCTGGCTTTCAACTCTTGATCCTCCTGCCTCAGTCTCCCAAACTGCTGGGATTGCAGGCGTGCACCACCACAGCCGGTGCCCTTTTTATTTTGAGACAAGATTTCTCCAAGTTGCTGAGACCCGCCTGAATTTGGAATCCTCCTGCCTCGGCCCCGAGCTGCTAGGATTACGGGTGTGGGCCACCGTGCCCAGCTGTCAGATTTCAATTTTTGAAAACTTGCCCTGAGGACTTGTGTGGGATGGCTCGGAGGCCCTGTGAGGAATCAGTGGCTAGAGGGAGGGTCTCGTGGAGATCTGATCAGGGACCCATTTCCTTTACCTGTGGAGAAGACAGAACCCTGTGAAAGACATGGAACTTTTGCCCATGTCCCTCCCACACCTGGAACAAATGACACAAGTCCAAGTTCTCTGAATGGGTGTGTATGGGTGTCCCTCCAGTGTGGGACCCAGTCTAGGGTGAGGTGTCTAATACCCTTTCCCTAGGGGAGAGCTGAGATGGACAGAGTATGTCCAGAGGGGAGCCCAGGGTTGCCTCCTCTGCTGGCAAGCTACTAAGATGCATGCACGCCTAAACGTAGCCCCGGGAACCAGAGGCCCAGGGGACTGCGTTTCCTAGTTTGCCCAAGGTGACCAGGAAGCCCTGTGCCCATTATCATGGCAGCTGCCCAATTCAGAGCCTCGTTAAGCAAAGCCAGACACCATCTCTGATCCTTTGCTCAGTTGCAGTTAGGCATGGTCTCTGGGCTGCCACACAGAAGTGCAGTGGTCAGCTGGGGGTAGCTCAGCAATAGAGCATAGGTTTAGCTGGGTTCAATGCCCAGCACCAAAAAAAAAAAAAGAAAAAAAAAAGAAGAAGTGCCATTTCTGCAAAGTCAGGGAGGTGAGAGAAGGAGGGGAAGTCCCCTGAGTCCACTCTGTTGAAAGTTCCTTTGCAGGGCTAGGGGTGTGGTCCAGTGGGGAAGTGCTTACCTGGCATGCACAGGGCTCTGGGCTTATCCCCAGTACTGCCAAATAAATAAACAAGCAAAGGTCTTTAAAAGAAAGTTCCTTTGAGCCAGGTGCTGTGGTGCACTCCTGTAATCTCAGCAACTCGGAAGGCTGAGGCAGGAGGATTGCAAATTTGAGGCCAGCCTCAGCAATTTAGCAAGGCTTTGAGCAATTTAGAGAGGCCTTGAGCAACTTAGACCCGGCTCAAAATATAAAATAAAATAATGTGGCTTCACGGGAAAGCAGCCCTGGGTTCAATATCCAGGACCAAAAATTTAAAAAAAAAAAAAAAGAAAAGAAATTGTATCTGTCACTTCCAATGGGGCCTGCCACCTAGCACATCAAGAGTATTGGCGGGATGGGTGGGGGGCCCACCTTCTCCTCTTCTGTCTCTTCCCCTGTAAAGAGGCATCCTGGGGGGTGGCTCGGAGGCCTGAGGCTGGATGGTGGCTGTGGGGTGGACCAGGCCTGAGTCCTGGTCCTTGTTCTGCCAGGGCCATGAATGTTCTGTGCCAAAGGAGTGTGCTGTCACTGCCAGGCCCAGGTTTCTGGGACTTGGCTGGTCTGGAGGTTCCTTGAGCCCAGGAAATCCAGGTCTGTGGATGGGGCTGGAAGTCTCAGCTCAGGGCTTCGGGGCCGGGCTGCAGGGCCTGTATTTCCTTCCTTGCATGGATGCAGGAATTCTCCGCAGGAAATGGGGGGCAGTGTTCTAGTGGAGGTACAGGCACACACTGCCACATTCGCCGTTTCAAAGTCGATGCAGTGGGTCAGTGTGGTCACAGAGCTCTGTGACCATCATCACTATCTGATTCCAAAATAATTCGTCATTCCAAAAAGAAACCCCCTACTCACTAGTCTCCCCCACAGCAGCCCCTCTCCCTTCTGTCTCCATGATTTGTTTTTTTTTTTTTTTTTTGGTCCCTCAGATTGAGCCCAGGGGCACTTAACTACTGAGCCACATCCCAGCCCAGCCCATTTTATTTTTTATTTTGTGACAGGGTCTCACTAAGTTGCTTAGGACCTTGCTAAGTCTCTGTGACTAGCCTTCAACTTCCTGTCTCAGCCTCCCAATGGCGGATTATGGTGTGTGCCACCGAGCCTGGCTTTTTTGGACTTCTAAGTAGCTGGGACGACAGAAACCCTCCACAGTGCCTGGCCTTTTACACCTGTCTTCTCATGTAGCACAGTGTTTTCATGATTCATCCACGTTGTACTATGTATCAGTACTTCATTCCTTTTCCTAGCTGAATAATACTCCATTGTATGAATGCACAACACTGTAGATATCCATTCATCACTTAATGAACATTTGGGTTTCCAGTTTGGGTGTGTGTGTGTGTGTGTGTGTGTGTGTGTGTGTGTGGTACTAGGGATTGAATCTAGGGTTTCATGCATGCTAGGCAAGCCTTCTACTGCTGAGCTACATCCCCAGCCCTTTTTATTTTCTTTTGAGATAGTGTCTTACTAAGTTGTTGAGGCTGCCCTTGGACTTGGGATCCTCCTGCCTCAGCCTCCTGAGTTGCTGGGATTACAGGCTTGTGTCACTACGCCTGGCTAACATTGGGAGGTTTTATGTAGACCTGTGTTTGCATTTTCTTGGGGATACACCTCGGGGTGGAATTGCTGGGTCAGATAGTAATTCTGTGTGTGACCTCTGAGGAACTGTGCCAGTCTGTTCTCCAAAAGAGCTGCACCTTTTCACAGACCAGCCAGCAGGGTAGGAAGGGACTGGCCCTGTCCTGAACACTCCTGTGTGCGGGCACTGTGCCGCCTGGGATCCTCACATGGACCCATTATTCCCTCTACTGGACCCAGCAGGACACTGAGGCTCAGAGAAGTGTCGTAACTCCCCTAGGGAACACGCGGGGAGACCTAGATTCACGCCCAGATCTGTCCCTGACGCTTTCCCCTCTACTCGGCGATTGCTGACTGGGTGGCCTGGGGGTGCTGGACTCACAGAGGCCTCTCCCCGGCCAATGTTCTACAGACAGGAAAGTTGGACCCCCACTACCCGAAGGTCTGTGGGCACCGCGGGAACGTCTTAGACATCAAGTGGAACCCTTTTGATGACTTTGAGATCGCCTCCTGTTCAGAAGACACCACGGTGAGTGTGGGCACTGGCCCCTGGCCGGGAGGGGGTGGGGCGGGGCAGGCAGGCCAGGTGACATCTACTGGGCTCCAGGGGGCTCACCTTCATCACGGAGGGGGGGTCGCCACGTGGGGAGGGTGAGACGTTGAGAAGTCCTGGGCACTGTGGGACGTGGGGACCACTCCTCTCTGGGGCCTCTGTTTCCCCACTTACAAAATGGGTACAGAATAGCTTCAGCCCATCTCCTGAGGGTCCAGGGAGAGTCGGCTCCAGTGGGAGAGCCTGCCCTCTGGGGGACTGCAGCATGCTGCAAGGGACATTTTTATTGTGGTCAAAATCTAACATGCCACTCGATCTCACAGACGGTGGGGAAGTGAACTAGAAAATGATGGAAACAGGAGCCTTGTTGACCGTGGACCCCATAAAGCTGGGTGTGGTGGCTCACGCCTATGATCCCAACCACTCAGGAGGCTGAGGCTGGAGGATCTCAAGTTCAAGGCCAGCCTCAGCAATTGAGCAAGTTTCCCTGTCTCAAAATGAAAAAGGGCGGGGGATGTGGTTCATGGGTTAAGCACCCCCCCCCCCGAGTTCAATTCCTGGTACCAAAATGAAACAAAACAAAATATGGGCTCCAGAACCATCCCAGAAGGTCAGTCCACCATTTCAAAAGGTCAAGGTCAGTCCCACCAACTTTTTCTTTTTTTTTTGTTTTTTTTAGATAAGGTCTTGCTGTGCTGCCCAGGCTGACCTTGAACTGCTGGGGTCACTAGTGATCCTCTTGCCTCAGCCTCCTGGGTACCTGGGACTGCAAGCATGAATCACCATGCCCAGTTTTCACCCACTTTTTTGAGCTCCTCCTGTATACCAGAGACCTAGTCACTGTCACCACAATGTTCAGTGTCATTTACTTATAATTCATCCTGTAGCTCCTCCTAAAACAATAATGGTTGTGGCTTAAAAAGCGCAGGTGCAAGCAGAAGATGACAATAAGGTGACAGGGCAGGCATCATTTCTTTGCCGTCCCGCTGCATTCTTGACTCAGGACACTTAGTTCACTCCGTCTTCCCAGCGACCCCACAAGGGAGAATGTCTTTCGGGTGGACAAGCCCAGGGTCAGAGAGGGGCAGCACCTTGCCACGTTACAATGACAGGTGTGACCGACAGCAGAGCCCCTCCTCTGTCTGCTGAGCTGGGCCACGTTCCTCAGAGCCGCAGATGGAGGACACGGGGAAAGAGCTCTGTGGGCAGCTGCAGCAGGAAGGGAAACAGAGTGGCTCGCAGAACCTCCCGCTGGATGGAAGGAGGCGGAACAGTGTGTGGGGCAAGGCGGGCAGGCATTTCCCAGAGGCTTTGTGTCGTGCCCATACAGGACACTGCTGAGAAACGTAAGGGACCGTTTCACCAAAAGGGCAGTCGAGGCCTGGGACAGAGGGCCTTTCTCCAGTGAGTGTGGCTGCTGGCAGGATGCCACCCCTAGCTCAGCCGCCCTCCCTGATCCCTTCCCTCTCCAAGCAGCTCTGCAAGCCCCCTAGAAGGACAGTCACTCTCTCTCTCTCTTTTTTCTCTTTTTGGTACCATGGGTTAAACCCAGGGGCACTTGACCACAGAGCCACATCCCCAGCTCTATTTTAGAGACAGGGTCTCACTGGGTTGCTTAGCACCTCACTTTTGCTGAAGCTGGCTTAGAACTCACGATCCTCCTGCCTCAGCCTCCTGAGTCCTGGGATTAGAGGCGTGTGCCACCGCGCCCAGCTAGAAGGTCTATTTATTAAAGACCTCATGGCCTGCCGCGGTCGCTTCTCTGACAGCCCAGGGGCAGTGGCCATGATTATTGGGATTGGGGTGTTTGTTGGTCAGCTCTCTGCAGCTGTGACAAATGCTGGAGAAGACAACCTAGAGGGGGAAAGATGTATTTGGGCCCCTGTTTTCAGAGGTTCGGTCCATGCTGGGCTGGCTCCGCTGCACTGGGTCTGAGTGGGGCAGAGCCTCGTGGCGAAGGGGGTGGCAGGGGAAAGCCACTCACCCGTGACAGCAAGTAACAAAGAGAGAGAAGGGCCCGGGGACAAGAAATGCCCTTGCAGGGCACACGGTGAGAGGTGCTGCCTCCAGCTAACCCCCCCACCCCCATCCTAAAGCTGCCACCATGTCCCACAATGCCATCAAGCTATTAATTCCTCTGTGGATCAATCCACTGATGCCGTCAAAGCCTCACGATCTCATCCCCTTTCTAAAGCCCCAACATTGTGGCCTTAGAGACCAAGCCTTCCGCCTTCCATGAGCCTTTGGGGGACACCCCAGCCTCAACAGAGGGGAGCAAATTCATTCTGGGTAAATGCATCTGTGGAAAGTGCCAGGCTGACTGCTCTGTGCCCCCAGGCCCTGGGCTGGGCACCATGGGGATGGGCCAGCAGCAGACCTGCCCAGAACCTGTGTTCCAGCCAAGTCCAGCTCTGTGCAGTGACAGCCCTCCCCGGCCTGCCCTGTCTGAAGCCTGTGCCTCTCCAGACAGAGTTCACTTCCTAGTTTCAGATCCAAGGCCATCAGGAAATAGGTGTTAGCTGAATGATTTAAAAAGTCTCCCACCTGAAAAACCTGTCTGTCCCTAAGGGAAGTGTACACACATCACCTAGGACCTGAGAACCCAGCAGGACAATAGGAATGTCAAGGCAGCACCATCCCTGGCTGCATCTCCATTGGTGTTCTCAGGATGGGCTTCCTCCTTGCCATGGCAGTCCCCCTCTGTGTTCAGACGACACCACTCTAGAAGGGAGCCCCGGGCCCTCACGGTGAAGCTCAGCCTCGGACCGCTGCAGCCCAGCCTCCTGGCCAGTGGCCTTTCCTCCCCCAGGCCACCCACAGTTCCTCTCTAAGTCCAGTCTGTGGCTGCCCTTCCCTGCTCCAGGGCCCACAGTGATTCCCGAGTGCCCTGAGAACATAGCCCAACCCCTTCATCCAGACAGTTGAGGCTCCACTCTGAGCCTCTGAGCAAGGAGAAGGAACACTCTTGAGCAGTCTTCCTAGGCTGAGAAGCAGATTTGCACTGGCATCCAGCCTGGGAGACATGCCTATAGTCCACCCACCGGCCACCACCTCCGGCCGTCAAGATGGCAAAAATGAAGCCAGGCATGGTGGGACACAGCTGTAATCCCAGGCACTCAAGAGGCTGAGGCAAGAGGATCACAAGTTTGAGGCCAGCCTCAGCAATTTTGCAAGGCCCTAAGCAACTTAGAGAGACCCTGTCTCAAAGAAATAAAAAGAGCTGGGGATGTAGCTCAGTGGTAAAGAATCCCAGGTTCAATCCCTAATACAAAAAAAAAAAAAAAAAAAAAAAAGATGGTAAAGATTTCCTAGCGGCATATTTGGAAGCATAGACTCATCTCTGATCAAAATCAGCCCCTGTTTGGGCTGGAGGACTAGGTAAAGCCCTGTCCCCCCTCTGAGTGAGGAGCAGCTGGGCACCACACGGATCTGTGGCTTAGGGTGGAAAGGTACCAGTGTGCCCCGGATGACACTCCCGGACCATGTCTCCCTACCAGATTAAGATCTGGGACATCCCCAAGCAGCTGCTGACAAGGAACCTCACAACCTACAAGAAGGAGCTGGTGGGCCACTCGCGCAGGGTGGGCCTGGTGGAGTGGCACCCCACGGCCGCCAACATCCTCTTCAGCTCTGGCTACGACTACAAGGTGAGGCCATCTCTGAGTTTCCCGAGGCTTCCCAGAGGAGTCCCCGGGAGCTGGGGGCTTCGGACAACAGAGACTCACTCACTCCTACTTCTAGAGATGACTAATTGGGAATCCTGGTGTTTGGAGGCCATGCTCCCTCCCGAGGCTCCAGGGAGAATCCTTCTGTGCCTCTTCTGGCATCTGGAGGCTCCAGGGGTCCTTTGGCTGGTGGCTGCGTCACCCCAATCTCTGCCTCTGTCTTCATGTGGCCACATCCCTGTGCATTCTTTCCTGGTCTTAGAAGGCACACCTGTCATTGGATTGAGGGCCCACCCCAATTTATTGGGACCTCATCTTAATTAACTATACCTGTGAAGACTGTGTTTCCAAATAATGTCACATCTGAGGTTCCGAGTGGACGTGAATTTTCTCAGGGGGACACTGTTCAGGCCATTACTGCCTACCTGGAAGGGACCAGCTTCCTTTGCTCCACCGACTGCCCATCAATGGGGACAGTTTACAGCCCAGGAGACCTGGGTGCTGTCCAGCTTAGTCACGGACTTGCAGTATGATCTGGGACTGTCCCTTTGCCTTTTCTTGGCCTCGGTGTCTGTGGGCCAGTGGGTCAGTGAGACCCCAGCTGTAGATTCCCAGCTCTTCCCCTCTGGCTGTACTGGGTTTGCAGAGGCACTGCAGGGACTCTGCGGTGGGTCAGGGAGTGGCTGGGAGCCCTTGGAGGGCTCTGGGCCTTCCATGGCCCTCTGATCACAAGTGGATTTCTGAAGCCAGGTATGTGATGCACACCCAGCCACTCAGGAGGATTCCAAGTTCAAGGCCAGTCACAGCAACTTAGGGAGACCCTTTCTCAAAATGAAAAATAAAAAGAGCTGGGGATGTAGCTCAGTGGTAAAGTGCCCCTGGGTTCAGTCCCTAGTACCTGGGCGGGGTGTGGGGGAAGAAGTGCTTTTGTAACCTGTTTGTGCAGCGCGGTCTGCCGGGTACCCTGTGCGGATGTGCAGGCTGTTCTGCACCCAACTCCAGGGGGCGCTGTTCACATCCCAGGCTATGAGCACGGGTGGCCTTGGAGCTGCACAGGGCCCCGGTTATCCTCGGGAAGTGGAAACTGCTGCTGATAACTGTCTGAAACCCCCTGGATTAGCTAGTGGGTCCCCTGGGGTCCTGCCTGCATGGAGGCTTTCTTGCTCAAAGGCAGATGGTGTTTTCCTGTCACTGCCAACAGCCTGACTTCTGGCTTCCCCCTCCCGCCAGAGGCGTGCCCACCCTCCTTCCCTGTCTTCTGGGCCTGGCCGCCAGCTGCGGCTTCCCTCCCGGGGATACTGTGTTTCCCTGCAGCCTGGTCAGCCATGTGGCTCTGGGGGCTGGGCGGGGGTGGCCTCTGCACTTAGAGCCAGCACTCTGCCGTGCAGGTGATGGTCTGGAACCTGGATACAAAGGAGTCTGTCATCGTAAACCCCGTGAGGACAATTACCTGTCACCAAGATGTGATCCTCTCCATGTCCTTCAACACCAACGGCAGCCTGCTGGCTACTGCCTGTAAAGACCGCAAGATTCGGATTCTTGACCCCCGTCTAGGAACTATCCTCCAGGTCAGTGCTGGGCCAGGGTCTGGCTTGGAGTCCAAGAATGGGGTGGGGAGGCTTCTGAGAACAGCTGGCCCCCGGTCAGCACCCGGCTCTCTCTGTAGGCAGCATCCGCATCTGGCCTCTCGGCACCACTGGGAAGTGAGATAAGTCATGCCCATTTTTCAGGTGAGAAAACCGAGGCCAAAGAAGCCTGAAGTGTCTTTTGCACTTCATGAGCTAGGATCGGAACCTGGTCTAACTCCAAGACTGGTCGGTGTGCCTCAGCTCTGTCACTAGCTGGGGATCAGGACCCCAGAGGAGTGACCCTCGGCAAGCACTCCCTACTCTCTGAGCCTATCTGCTCATCAGCGACAATAGGCTGTTAGTCCTTCCTCTCAGAAGACTAAATAGAACAACCCTCATGCCACCTGCACCCAGCCCCATGCCTGGCCCACAGCGGGTGCTCAGTATCGCTGGGCAAGATGTGGAGCTGGCGGAGGTTTCCTGTATCCGACCTCTGAAAAATAGTGGGAGAGCTGGGTGTGGTGCCGCACACCTGGGACCCCAGCAGCTCAGGAGGCTGAGGCAGGAGGAGCATGAGTTCAAAGCCAGTCTCAGCAACTTAGAGAGGCCCTCAGCAACTCAGTGAGACCCTGTCCCTAAATAAAAATGTAAGAGGGCTGCGATGTGGCTCAGGGTTAAGTGCCCCTGGGTTCAATCCTCAGTACCAAAAAAAAAAAAAAAATAGTGGGAGAATCTTCGTGTCGAGGGGAGTGACCTGGGAAGGCTTCCTGGAGATGGTGCCCCTGGGTGGGGGGCTCCGTCCACGTGGAGCAGAAACCCCAGCTCATGGCCCAGGAGTGCCCTCCCAGCATCCCCGACACTGACTCCACCTTTCCCTCCAGGAAGCCAGCTACAAGGGGCACCGGGCCAACAAGGTGCTGTTCCTGGGGAACATGAAGAAGCTGCTGTCCACGGGCACATCTCGGTGGAACAACCGGCAGATGGCCCTGTGGGACCAGGTGAGCCTCAGGCATCGCCCGGCCCTCAACTGAGGGTGGGCTTCGGTCCTTGTCTCAGGGGTCTCTCACACACACTTGGCAGGGTCTGCCCAGGGCTGGGGCGGGGTTCAGGGTGAAGAACAGGGAGATGCCCCTGGGCAAGGCCAGACCTTGTGCAGCTGATCATTGAAGGAGTCAGGAGCCCGCGGCTTCAATTCCCGATGCCAAGGCAATAAAATATCACACAAGATGGGGGGGAGGCAGGCAGCAGGGGAGCAGAGTGAGATCGGGTGTGCCAAAAGTGACTCGGTAATGACAAAATGCTGCCAAACAAGTGGAGGGATACATAAGTGTTTTATTTATTTATTGTGGGACTGGGGATTAGACCCAGGGATGCTTAACAACGGAGCAACACCCCCAGCCCTTTTATTTATTTATTTATTTATTTGTTTGTTTGTTTGTTTGTTTGTTTGGAGAGGTCTTACTAAGATTCTGAGAGTCTTGTTAAGTTTCTGAGGCTGGCCTTGAACTTGCAATCCTCCTGCCTCAGCCTCCCGAGTTGCTGGGATTACAGGTGTGCACCACCCGCCCAGCTTGTTTTAGTCCCTTTAAAATGTTATGTCCACCTGAGGCTCTTGACTCCTCCAAGTCATTATGACAACCCACAAATTGAACCTCAAGAGCCAGGGACTCAACACATACACACAAAGTCAGTATTCTTTCTCACACACACACATGTGTGCACACACGGCCCCGTGGCAAGCACCACCGAGGCCCCCAGGCGACTCACGGGCCTTCCTGGTCTCCCTTCCCTTGCAGGACAACCTCTCTGTGCCTCTCACAGAGGAGGACCTGGACGGCTCCTCAGGTGTGCTGTTTCCCTTCTACGACGTGGACACCAACATGCTCTACATAGTGGGGAAGGTCAGCCTGGCACAGGAGGGAGGTGGCCACCTGGAGCCCTGAGGCAGAAGGCAGAGATGTCCCAGCCTGGGCCCCACTGGTGCCCAGCCTGGGCCCTTGCGAGTATAGGGCAGGGACAGGCCACTCTTCCCCACGGGAGAGCACCCCTCGGCCACCTTCCTTGCTCCAGAGGAACCCCCGGGACCAGGACTTGGCTGGACACTCCAAGCTTGTCCCTCCCCAACTCTGGGTCCAGAGCGTTTCTCAGCAGGGCACCGTGAAGGTGGGGCAGAGCCAGTGTCCACCGGGTAGGGCTGTCCATACCTGGCCCCTCTGGCCTCTTCACTAGTGCCAGGATCGGTGCTCTCCTCACCTCCAAGTCACTATGACAACCAGCAGTGTCCCCCGAGGGCCAAGACTCTCCGGTTGACTCTGAGGACTTGCCAGTGCTGACCTCCGTGGGTGGCACTAGGGTGGGCGTAGGTTCAGGCCTGTCTCCCCAGAGCTTTGCCTGGCCTTGGAGGATCTGGGGGGGTTGGTCGTGGTCAGAGGACACTCTCTTGCCTGCCTTGGTGAGGGGCCCAGCTCCCCGGTGTCCCCTGTGGGGCAGGGGGGCTGCCAGCCGTTCACGCTGAGAGCGGGGATCTGGCCGCCAGGCGGTGGCTGGGGTGTGCTGCTGGGCACCAGCCGAGTCTGGCCTCCTCGTTTCCCAGGGAGACGGCAACATCCGCTACTATGAGGTGAGCGCCGAGAAGCCCCACCTGAGCTACCTGACCGAGTACCGCTCCTACAACCCACAGAAGGGCATTGGTGAGCGGGACCCCGGGCTGCGGGGGCAGCAGGGAGCAGCCAGCGGGAGGGGACCCACAGCGGCCCTGACCTGTGGCTGTCGTAGCCTCTTCCTGTTGCCAGGAACACGGTATTGACCACAGATGAGGTGTGTTCTGACTCGGGATCCTCAAGGTCCAAGGTCAGGGGGCTGCATCAGGTGATGGTCTTTGTGCTGGCGGAGTCCCAGGGCAGCACAGGGCGTCATGAGATGGGACAGGAGCATGCATGTGTGTGGCTTTTGGTCCCAGAGAGCCACTGGGGTTCCACCAAGAGGGCTCTACCCTGATGACCTCATCCAATCCTAATCCCTCCCGTCTCTCCACGCGGAGATTCAGTTCCCAGCTCTTCACTCCTCACAGCGGAGATGGAATTTCAGTGTCGGAGGTCTGGGAGGACTCGGATATTGAAATTCATATATTGAAATCGGAGCCTCCAGGGAGCAAGCCCCTCCTCCTTTCTTTAGGGATTAAAGAAGATCCAACTTTTTATCCCTAAGAAACCCTCTTTAGCTGGACGCGGTGGCACATGACTATCATCCTAGCTCCTCAGGAGGCTGAGGCAGGAGGATGGCAAGTTGGAGGCAGGGTCCGACTGTCTCAACCCCATTCTCCCAGTGCAGGGCCCGGCCCAGCGTAGGTGTCGTTCACGAGCTTTTCGCTGAGGGGAGGTGGCAGGAGGAGGGCATTGTCTCTCCACGTCCAGGTGTGCAGCCTGGCTTTCCCCTCCTGCTCGGTCCCTGCGGCCCCAGCCCAGCCGGAACCTCTTGGCTCTCCTTGGCCCTCTGTCCCCAGGTACCATGCCAAAGAGAGGTCTCGAAGTGTCCTCCTGCGAGATCTTCCGCTTCTACAAGCTGATCACAACCAAAAGCCTCATTGAGCCCATATCCATGATTGTACCCCGGCGGGTAAGGGAGGTGGGGGCCATTCGGGAGGGCAGGGGGGGAACCCATCCCAGAGAAGACAGACCCGGGGTGGTCAGGGTCCCAGACCCTCCAGCCCATACCTTGGTGGCAGCCACAGGACAGCTGAGAGCCGCTTCTCCAAGGGAAGGCCCTCCTCATGGTCAGGGTGACATCACTGGGGCCAGGACTCCTGGCTCTCTCCCTACCTCAGCTCTTGAGCTGCTGTGTGTCTTTGGGCCAGCCCCTTTGGTCTCTGGGCCTGGGTTTCCTGGATTCAGCAGGAGTCACCATCTGGACTTTCCCTGCAGTCGGAATCCTACCAGGAGGACATCTACCCGCCCACAGCAGGGGCCCAGCCCTCCCTGACTGCCTGGGAGTGGCTCAGCGGGATGAACAGAGGTGAGGAGCGTGGGGGGAAGTGGAATCCCAGTGGACCTGTATTTTCATTTTCTTGTGGCCTCTGAGGAGAGGCCCTTGACAGACACGTGAAAGTCCAGGAAAGCAGGGACTTACCCAAGTGGCTCCGAAAACTCCCTCCAACCCAAGGGGTATTTCCCCAGGGAAGCATCACACCTGGGCTCTGCAGGGCCACTGACCAGTCTCAGCCAGACCCCCCAGCCGGTCCCCCACTTCTGTGGCTGCAATTATTTGACTCCAGGGAACCCTCTAGGCTGCAGGCCCCACCCAGGCTGCCTCAGCTTGGCCTGCCCCTCTGTCCGCCTCCTGCCCAGTGAGGGAGTCCTCCCTCCCCACCCAGCTGCTCCCTGCCCCCTCCGTTTCTTCCCACGCTGGTAAGGGGAGCCTCCTGGTGCACTGGAAGAGCCTCAGCTGGGGCCAGAGGCAGTCAGCTCCCTGTTCCGTGTGGCCCTTAGACAGGACCTGCTCCTCCCTGGACCTGTTTCCTCCCCCATAGGCCTGAGGCCCACCTCCCCTGCTTCCCAGGACGGTTGGGAGGACTAATGAACTTGGTAGGTGGCAGAGTGCAGTGTGACAGGACCGTCTTTAGAGTCAGGACAAGGTGTCACTCAAGGAGTTCCCCGTGCTTGGGGGCAGCCCCAGGGCCTGAACTGGGCTGTTCCCACAAACGAGCCTTTGCTTAGTTACACACGTGGGTATTCGGGTCTGATTGTCCCATCCATCCGTGGACTTGTGCCATTCCGCAGGTGGCTGGATCTCCTGCGCCTGTTGTATGTCGCTCTGTGACTGTGTGTCGGCCAGTGTCTGTGTCCCATGCTCAGTCCTCTCACCGCCCTTGGCTTCTTCCCTCCCAGAGCCAATCCTGGTGTCCCTGAGGCCCGGCTCCCAGCCACTGAGCCCCCGGCCACTGCCTCCAGAGAAGCCCCTCTCCACCCCCACGGCCCGGACCTCACCCCAGCTCTTGGACCACACTGCAAAGCTGTCTGCAGAGGACGGCCAGAGGCCCCTCTCCCAGCCAGAGGGGAAGGCGCCAAGGTGGGCTGCGGAACACAGGCCCGAGGAGAAGAAGTCCTGGCTCACAAATGGCTTTGATATTTTCGAATGTCCCCCACCAAAGACAGAGAATGAGGTGTGAAGGGGGTCTGCTGAGGGGGTGGGGTCAGTGGAAGGGTGCCAAGGAAGGGAGGGGAGGGGGACAAAAAAGAGGTAATGTTTTGGCTCTTCTGCTGGGGACCTGCCCCAGCCACAGTCCCAGGCCACCCAGGTGATCTTGCCCTCTGCCCTGTGCTTTTCCAGCTGCTGCAGATGTTCTATCGGCAACAGGAGGAGATCCGAAGGCTCCGCGAGCTGGTGACCCAGCGGGAAGTGCAAGCCAAGCAGTTGGAACTAGAGATCAAAAACTTGCGCATGAGCTCAGCGTAGTTCTGAGCAGAGGCCTCTGCCATCCTGGCCCTCAGGGACGCCACTTGGCTCTGTGGGGAGGTCCAGAACCAAACCACAAGTCCCCCAAGAACAACCACTATTTCTATATTTTTTACCAGAAAACAAAACTCTCAGTCACTGAAGGAGATTCCAGTAGGACGTGGTGCCGTTTCCTATTTGCCTTCTCGCAGCAGTTTCTGCACTGACTGTTTTTAGATGTTCTGTTGAATTCTACTTCTGAGGTCCACGTGGAGCTGTGACTTCTCAATGGGAAAGAACACTGCAGGAAGTTAGAGCTGGTAGAAGTGGGGAGGTCAGGCTGCCTGTCATCTAGAATGGGGGGAAACGGAGGCAGGAGGGCAGTGTCCCCACTCACCCCATCCCAACTGACACATGCTTCATATGTTGGACTATAGAATCCATAATTCTGCTACTCAAAAAAAAAAATTTAGAAGTTTGAAAACCAGTGATCTGGCCCAACTCATTCTTTGAAAAGTGAGGAAACTGAGGCTGAGAGAGAGGCAGGTGAGGCTGGGCTGAGCACCTGGGTCTCCTGGGTGAGTCTTTCTGCTGATTCTGGCCCTGTGCACTTCTCAGCCCCCAGGACAGTGAATATGTTGGGTCTGGCCTCTCCTGGGCCTTGACTGACTTGGTGACCTCTTGCAAAGTCCTTCTTTCTCTGGTCTCAGTTTCTCCATCTTAAGAAGGGGGGGGGGACTCTGAATGAGCTCCCTCCACAGGATCTGCCACCAGAGACCTTGACTTGAGGAAAACCACAGGTGGGGCCTGGGTTTGCTGCAGAAACTCACACTGACCAAGGGGTCAAGTTTAAGGTCAGGGAAATGAATCAAGATTTAGCCCAATTCTAGAACTCAGACAGGCAGTCAAAACCTTCCTTTCCAGCCTGCATCAGATGGATGTGAGTAGACCCGGTCTCCTATGTGGGGATGCAGACCTCAGAGCTGTGTCCTTGACTGCTGGCTACACAGCGCCTCCTGCAGGAGAATGTAGGCAAAAGAGCCCCCACTCCCCAGGAGGCAGTGGGTCCCCAGCACGGAGTACCAGCAGAGCCCTGTGGTCACTCACCGATGGCAGTTTCCAGAGAGGGATGAATGCACTAGGTAAAAAGTAGGACCACAGATGACCCTGAAGTCCCCTTCTGGCCCCAAAGTCTTCTGCATCTTCCCTCTTTTGTGAATCTGTTTCCTGGGTCAATTCAGCAGCCAAACCAGACTGGGAATGATGAGGAGTAAAACCCATTCCTCCTTCCCCAAGAAGAGTGGACATCACATTGGGTGACTGGAGCTCAGATGGGGACAGCAGGAGCTACCAGCCTGGTAGGCAGCCCTGTACATTAGAATCCCCTTGACAGCATTCAGGAAATGCAGATGCCCAGGACTCACCTGGATCCACTAAAGCCAACTCTCGTGAAGGGCCTGGCCCTCTGCATAAGCTGCCCAGGTGATTCTGCAATTCAGTGGACTAGTCTGTCAGTACCTATTTGCCGTAAAGATGAGAATAGTGAGTGCCAGACAGGAGCCTGGGAATCAGTGCTGATGGTCATCTCACACCCCCACCCCCACTAGCTAAGGCTGATGTCCCCCGTTAGCACACACCAGAGATCCACGGTCCTTGTCTTATCTCCATTTCCTCAGTTACTGAGACTCACTCCCAGCCAAAGCAACAGCCAAGCTTGCCTTACCATGCCGCAGAGCAAAAAGCCAAGTCCCAGGCATTGTCAGGAAAGTAGGGTCCCTAGATGGAGTAACCCCATGCACTTCATTTGTGGCCACACTTTACAGTTTACACAGCCCCTTGTCCACTCACTGGCATGTGCTACTGGAACACAGGTCTGTGAGTATTATAATCCCCCTGCTCAGAAGGGAAGACCTAGCCTCAGAGAAGTGAAAACCTCATGTCCAAGGTCATTGGCTGCCAAGCTGGAGGTGTGTGGGGGGTGCATCCAGAGAGAGAGCTTCTGATCATGACTGCCTGGTGCCATCCCTTCCCAGCCCCCTCCCCCCCAGGGACCCAGACCTCCCACTCAAAAGCAGGAGACAGGCAGCTTTGAACAAACTCTTTTTCTTTTTTTTTTTTTTTTAACATTTAGAATAAATTATTTAAATTATTTCACAGCAAGGGAGAGGGATAGATAATTTTTATCCGATATTTTTTAGAACCATCTTTTTTAAAAACTACTTTTTTTTTTTTTTTATTTTCTTGAGCTGATGGAGCAGAACATGCCCAGCACTGGACATGTCCTGCACTCGGACAGTCTCCTTACTGCAGACCCCGGGATCCCCCTTTCTGTTGACTCAGGAACTTTCCGAGGGTGAGGACAGTACAGGGAGATAAAGTTTGGCTGGTGTCCATCTTAGCTCTATAATAATTGTGCTTCCTGGGACAAAAGTTGAGAACCATCATAGAGGAAACAGGAAGTCAGAAATCAATCTATGCTTTTAATATGAAACCGTGCCTGAAACAGTTTGAATGATTGTTTTAATGTTTCTGAAATTCCTTGTACCTTTGTAATAAAAAAAAAATAAAAAAAGAAGTAAAAGTGAAAATAGATACGGAATTGTGCAATGGAAAGAATGTAACAAAATAAACATCCGGCTATAGACAGTTTAATACACGCAGCTTTTCGCTTCTTGATTTGTTTCACTAATGCCAAGTAAGCAACTACTTTACAGCCAGAAACAGGGCTAGGAAACAGGGCAGGTCCTAACACACAGACCCCCTTCTCTTTGGAAGTGGCTGGGAGTATGGAGAGGGGCCAAGATGAGGGCAGTGCTGGTTGTTCTGGGAGGAGAAGCTGGGGAGGCTTCCTAGAGGAGGTGACAGGCCTTAACCCAAAGTTAATAAGCAGGAAAGAGGACATTTGGGGAGCTGAATGGGACTCCAAGCAGTGAAAAAAAAAAAATGCAAGTCCCCCAGTCTGGAATCAAGCAAATGGTCGAGCATCAATATGGCAGGGCCCAAGGGTCTTAAAAACCAAGGACCTTATAAATTTTAGCCTGAGGATAACTGATCTTGGCCCAAAAGCCAAGAAGCGATTCTTTAAATTGTGGAAAGGGGCTCTCCCAGCAAAAAGGCACAAGAGTATAAGGGAAAGAGTGGGTGATGCTCACTGTCCGGAAAGGCCACCCAACTTCGGTCAGGAGGGAAGCCCATTTTCTTCCAGTCACTTAGCCCAGGTGGAGGGAGCCCGGCTTTCCGCGGTGGCCACCTGCGGTCCAGGGCAGGTACAGGAAGTACCCTGCTGGCGGGAGGATGCAGGGAGGCAGAGTCCCGCCGGATGGTGCCGCAGCTTCGCAGCCGCCCAGCGCCTGCCCAGCCTCCGCCCCGCCCCGGACCCCGCCAGGTTTCGATTCCGTGGGAGCCGCGCGGTTCCGCGCTGCGGGGGCGCGAATGGAGGGCGCTGGGGCGCGGAGCACGACCCCCGGGGGACTCGAGCCCGAGGAGGCGCGCGGCTGGCTTTGCCCGGAACATAGCGACCGCCCCGTGGAGCTCTTCTGTCGCCGCTGCCGCCGATGCGTGTGCGCGCTGTGCCCCGTGCTGGGCGCGCACCGCGGCCACCCGGTGGGCCTGGCGCTGGAGGAGGCGGCCCACGTGCAGGTGGGGAGCGCGGGTGCAGGTGGGGAGCGCGCAGCGCGCGGGGAGGGGGCCGAACCCCTGAGTAACGGACAAGGAGAGCCCGTGCCCGAGGTCCCACTGTCAGTTCCCTGTTAAGAGCTGGAAACGTGAAGATGGCCCCAGAGGTCATCGAGGGGATAGACCTAAGAACCGGAGACTGAGGCCCGAGGAAGGGCAAAACTTGATCCAAGGCCACCTGGTCAGCTTCAAAAGAGGTGGGTTTAGGAGTGGGAACTGGGGAGCCCAGGCTGGTACCCAGATGTCCTTGGCCTTGACCACCATGATGGTCCACCCCACTAAGGTGGGCTATTAGAAAAGCTACTTTTTAGTTAACAGAAGTGAACCCCATCTACCCACAGATGGCAAACACCCACACAGAAAGCCACCCAACTGTGAATTGTCCCATTGCTTGAGAAGTGGCCTCAATGGCCCCTCTACCTCCCTGGGTGAGCCTCTCTTCCCTGTATGCCTTGCAGCTCCACAACCCAACCCAGCTGCTACTAGTATTAGTCATTTATTAATAACAAAAGGAGTGCTCCAGGAGCTAGGGACAGACCTTGAATTCAGTCCTCCACCAGCCTATAGCCCCCACCCCAGGGAGATGCTTTTCATCCTGAATCCCTCACTCTGAGGTAGCACTGTTAATGGCCAGGGTCTCAGGACTCCTGTGCCAGCCCTGCTCCGGACTTGTTTTGTGGCTCTGGTCAAATCCCTCGTCTCTGGACTCCCTGAAGGTCTGCCTAGCTCTCCAATCTCTACAGACCTAGATCTACCATGTCCATACCAAAGAAGTCCTCTGTGAGGAGCCCTGCCCTCCGAGAACTTTTTCCCTACACAGCATGACTTAACACCACCACCCTGTGACAATCTTGGCATTCCAAGGTGAAACTGGACCCACTGGGGGGCTGACTGGTGGAGTCCTGGGTTCAAGGCCTGCCTGAGCCTTCCTGTTGGTCTCTATAAAATGGCTATAATAATAATAATACTTGCTCCCCAGAGCTATGTTATTCAGAGTTAAGAAGGCTGCTTTCCAGAGATACAGTGCTCCATTTGTTCACCTGCCTGACCACCTTTCTTTGCACACCCATGTTGCATCCACACATCTACACACTCACCTACCTGTCCATCATCCATTCATCCATCACATCTATCCATACCTTGTGCCATAGGTGTGTCAAGTCATTGATCCTATTCTTCTCTAACCTGGAGGAGTTCCTGACTGGTTGAGGGAAGACAGAGGGTGACAATACAGTGTGATAAGCCCAAGGTAGTGGTGAGAACCAGATGGAAGAGAACTGGAGGCACGATGCCCCAGAAGATTTCTTGGGGAAGGTGTCATTGGAAGTGACCTTGAAGGATGGGTCAGATCCCAAGACACCTGGGTCTGGAGGAAACAGGCACCTGGAGGTTGGGGGTGTTCTTGACCCACGATGGACAGGACCTGGGTGCAAGGGCACCTGCCTGTCATCCCAGCAACTTGGAAGTCTGAAGCAGGAGGATTGTAAATTTGAGGCTAGCCTGGGCAACTTAGTGAGCCCCTGTCTCAAAAAATCAAAAGGGCAGGAGATCTAGCTCAGTGGTAGAGCACTTGCCTAGTATGTGTGAGACCCAGCGTTCAATCCCCAGTACCAAAAGAAAAAAGCAACAAAGAAGGAAAAAATAGCAATTTCGAAAAGCAGAGCTGGGCCAGGTAGGAGGAGCAGTCCAGCCCTGAGTGATACCTTATGTGGCCTCTAAGGATCAGTGTGGCCCAAGTCTCAGCTCATCCTCCAATTTGCCACCAGACTTGGGGCGAGTCACCTCACCTTCCAGTTCTCAGATACCTCTGCTGACAAAGAGCACAGGAGTGAATAGAGATAAGGGTCTGTTAATCTGAAAAGGGACAGAGATCTGATTTTTTTCCCCTTAATTCTCTCACCTACAGAAACTCATCCAAGAATGTTTACAGCAACTGGAGACCAAGAAGCAGCATCAAGTTGGCAACATCACCCAGATAGAAGATGCAGCCGAGAAGCTCAAGGCAAGTGGACGCTTCTTCCCTCTTCCAGTGGGGCTATCCACATTTCCCCTCAGACGTGAGTGTCCCCTAGTATGGCATCAGGGAAAATAAAGACCAATTTTAAAGGGGCAGTCAGGGTGGGTGGGCCTGGAGCTGACGGACAAATTCAATGCAGAACCATGAAGTGGGCACGCAAGTGAGGGCCCTGAGACTGCCGCATCATCAGCCACGGGGAGAATCTACCTGGGCCAGCGCCCCAGCCTTACCTCCTGCCACCTCCAAGGCGCCATCTTGTAGCAGCTGCTCTTCTCTCCTGGGGCTTCTAGACCTCCACCTCCCACACCCCAAATTGCCTTAAATAGAGCAAAATGCAGTCTACTAGTTGGGCGCCGTGGCGCACGCCTGTAATCCCAGCGGCTTGGGAAGCTGAGGCAGGAGGGTCATGAGTTCAAAGCCAGCTGCTCAGCAGCTTAGCAAGGCCCTAAGCAACTTAGTGAGACCCTGTCTCTAAATTTATAAAAAGGAGGGGGCTGGTGCTGGGAGTGTGGCTGTGTGGTTAAGTGCCCCTAGGTACAATCCCAGTACCAATAAAAATTCAGCTTACTGAACATACAAATCTCTCTTAAGGTCTCTGTCATGAACGAAATTAAATAAGGTATACACATATTGTATAAATACATACTGCTTCATGCTTTCCCTTTCATACAATGTGTATTTTCTGTATCTATTTCCTTATTTTTTTTATTGGCTCTGGGGATTGTGCCCGGGGTGCTGCTCTCCACTGAGCTACATCCCCAGCCTTTTTTATTCTTTTATTTTGAGGCAGGACGACACTCAGTTGCCCAGGCTGGCCTCAAACTTGTGACTGTCCTTCCTCAGCCCCCAGGTAGCTGGAATCCCAGGCCTGTGCCTCTGGGCCCAGCTGTACAATCTTTACTTAACTGGATTCTTTTGAGGGTTTGGGGGCACAAAGTTGGGTCTGACACTGTGAGTTGCCACTTTGACTATGAAAAAGTGGTCGCCTCTTTAGGCGCCTTCTGTGAGAACTCAGGTGGGTCCTTGTTCCCCTGGGCCTCAGCGGCTCCCTCCTCACAGTGAGGGCTGGGATGGGGGATGCCCTACAGGGTCCCGCCTCACAGAGGCCTGGCCCCGCTGACTGACAAGGCAGAGGGGAAGACTGGCTCTGGCTGGGGGAGCCGCTGGCACCAGCTCTTCCCAAGCCAGGCCCACAGTAGCGTGGAGCAGGGCCTGGAAACCACAGCATGATAAGGCCATAAAGAGACCTCCATCTTTGCCTGACCTCTGTTATCTGCCAGGTGTCTACAGGCCCCAGTGTGAAGAGACCTTTGTGGCTCACACTTATGGCCTCTGTTTAATAATTAATAGTGTCCCTCAACGTCTCCAAAAGCAGGACTCTGGGCTCAGGAAGGTACGACTGTTCAAAAGAACTTGGAAAACGAAAGTTGGCAAGTTGGAAAGTACCTCCCTGCAGAGGGTGAGGGAGGCGCCCGGCTGTTGGTCCTGAAGAAGACAGCCAGGGTGCATGTCCGCTGCCTGCAGATCCCTCAGCAGATACGGTTTTGGGGGTCCCCAGGGAAAGACATAGGACCCTCGTGGAGGGCCTAAGGGCTGTGGAGGTTCCAGCAACTTTTTGATTTAAAATAATCATAGATCCAAAGGAAAGTGCAAAGATAGTACACAGAAGTTTCGTGTACCTCCTCCTGGTTTGCCCCCAAGAATTGTGTACCTCTTACATAGCTATAGTGTAATATCAGAATCAGAAAATATTTATGTCCATTTCCCCGGGCTGGCCTTGAACCCCGGAGGTCCTGCCTAGCCAACCTGTAGCTGGGGTTGCGTGCTGCCAAGGTCGGTGTTAAAGGCTGTATATTCCATTGTCTGTATATTCCATGATTCATTAAGCCATTTTCTGCATGTCGAACAGTTAGATTTTACCTGGTTTTCCCCTAGTGCAAAAACAGTAGTGCAGAGAACATATTTTGGCCCCTTGGTTTGCCTCCTTCGGGATAGGATCCTAGAAGGGACACATTGCAATAGGCACAGCATGTGTGAGAAACCTAAGGCATCCTGTGGAGTTGCGGCTGATGTGGTTTGTGGCAGAGAGGTTGGGGCAACCACGCCTCCTGCAGTGGCAAATGAGGGGAAAGACCATTCGCATGGAAACAGCCTTGTAAACAGATCAATAAAGTTTGTGCAAGGTCCAGAGTCTGTTGTACAGAAGCCAGTGACCAGGATTAATCACCCACTCCCTTTTTAGGGCACAATTGAGAAGGACTTGGTCATTAATCCCCAGTCAACACCCATTTATGGTCACATCCTTGTTAATAGGCTTCCCCCATCATGGCACCTTAGGGCCAATATATCCAGGTGCAGGGAAAATCTAACACCCGCCTGCAATCTGCTCTACTCAAATGGGAATAGATGACACTACATCTCTTCTATGTTCTTCTTCCCGGTTTCTTCCAAATTTTCTTTTTTTTTTTTTCAGTACTGATAAGTGAACCCAGGGTTTCGTACATGCTAAACAAGTACTCTACCACTGAGCTACATCCCCAGTCCTTTTTTTTATTTTTAAATTTTGAGACAAGGCTGGCCTCAAATTTGTGATATTCCTGCCTCAGTCTCCCCAGTAGCTGGGATTATGAGATTATGCCACCACACCTAGCCTGAGTCTTCCAAATTTTCTGCAGTAAGCTTTTGATTCTTTTAAAAATTATAAGAAAGTATATGTGTGTGTGTGTGTGTGTGTGTGATTTTTTTAATTGATTACTATCAATTAAATTAGGGATTTAGAATGTGCATAGGCTAGCTAGGCACAGTGGCACACATCTATAATACCAACTGTTCAGGAGGCTGAGGCAGGAGGACGGCAAGTTTGAGCCCAGCCTGGGCAATTTAATAAGATCCTGTCTCAAAATAAAATATAAAAAGGGCTGGGATGTAGATCACTCACTGGCAGAGCACTTGCATAGCATGTGTGAAGCCCAGAGTTCAACCCTCAGTACAGAATAAAAAAAAAGAAGAACTTAGGCTGTCAGAGCCAAGGGCCATTCTAGATGAGGCTCAAGGCTGGGTGTGGTGGCAGGAGCCTATTGTCCAGGCTACTCAGGAGGCTGAGATAGGAGGATCATTTGAGCCCAGGAGTTGGAAGCCAGCCTAGTCAACAAAACAAAAAGCGAGGAAATAATTTCTCACTGGTCACATGGCGAGGTGGGACCTGGGCTAGAGCTGCATCCACCAAGTGTACCCAGACAGGAACCACTCTGAGGGGTCCAGCAGAGGGATGTCCCAGGGAACTATGGCTCAATCTTGGAAGAGACCAAGAAGTCAACCAGAGGTCACGAGACACCCCAGCCCCTGGGCCAGTGTTAGCAGCGTACAGGGGCCAGGGCCCCAGGGCAGAAGCTAGAACCAGACCAGGCCTGCCCTGGGGGAACCGGAGGACGAAAGGGACTCAGGGAGAGCCTAGGGCAGCCCCTTGCCTCACGCTCTGGTCTCCCTCTAGCTCCTCTCTCTATAACCAAACCATGGAGGAGGATTTTGGAAATTCAGCCTGCAGGGCTCAGCCCTCTGCCCTACAGAACAAAGCAGAAGTACCTGAGCAGGGTGCAGGGGTACTCGCCTGTCATCCCAGCAGCTCAGGAGGCTGAAGCAGGAGGATCACAAATTCAAAGCCAGCCTCCAAAACTTAGCAAGGCCCTAAGCAACTCAGTGAGACCCTGTCTCTAAATAAAATTAAAAAAAGGGCTGTGGATGTGGCTCAGTGGTTGAGAGCCGCTGGGTTCAATCCCAGTACCAAAAAAAAAAAAAAAAAAAAAAAATGTGGACCTGAGATACAGGGGCCCAGGCTGGCATGCGACACAGTAACTGCTGGAGGCTGAACTCAATAGCCTCAGATCTTACTCTGGGACCCACCAAAGCTGCAGGAATGGAATCAGAGCATGCAAGCAGGGGACCAAGGGGGTGACACGAGCCAGCCTTTGCCAGACTGGAAATGGAAAGACGAGGACCCTGTGAGGTCTTGCTGTTGATGTTGACGTCACTGGTCTCCCCTGTTGGCCCTGGCTACCCCTCCTCGGGACAGCCACAGCCACCATATCACAGTCCTGGGGGCCCCAAAGCTCCTGTGGCCTGGGCAGGGTTGGAGAGCCTGGCTCCCTTCCCAGGTGGCACAGCCCAGGAGAGGTGCCCCTCAGGGCTGTCCAGTGTCATACTGAGTTTTCAGGAAGCTGCTCTTTGTGTCCTCCTCACAGTCCCCTCACTCTCCATGGGACCCCAAGATGGATTCACATAGCCGACAGCTCTCCATGGACAAACCCCCCCCCCCCCCCCCCCGCCCTTCCCTGACCCAGGGCTCCGTGGTTGGTCTCCCTCTTTCTCAGAATCCTAAGGCTCCTCTCAGCTGGACCCCGTCAGGCTCTTAGCAGCCACCAGCTGCACCCAGCTGTGTCCAAACCCCAGCCAGTTCCACCTGGGGTCCAGTTCCATTTTGAATCCCTGTGGCCCAAGCCAGCACTTCCTTGTTTCATTATCAGCGCTCTCCTCCCCCTCCCCTCCCCTGTCTTAGCTGTGTTGTGTAACCAGCCCTAGCTGCTTAGACAGGAAGTCTTCTGCGGTTTTTTGTTGGTTTTTTTTTTTTTCTTTTTGGCACTGGGGATTGAACTTGGACACTCAATCACTGAGCCCCATCCCCAGCCCTATTTTTTAATTTTATTTAGAGACAGAGTCTCACCGAGTTAACTTAGCTCCTTGCTTTTGCTGAGGCTGGCTTTGAACTCTTGATCCTCCTGCCTCAGCCTCCCTAGCTGCTGGGATTACAGGCATGCGCCACCTCACCCAGCTCTTCTGGTGTCTTTAATCGTTCCTCCTGCATTGGGTGTGGTGTCATGAAGCCTCTTCTGTGTATTGCTCTTGACTAAGGCACTGCTTGGCACAACTTGGTTAGGAGGAGACACCTGCCTCTTGTTTATTACGTTGCCTCCAGCATGTTCATCTCTCCAGGTTTCTTTCCTTCCCTTGGTCATTCAGTGAAGATGTATTCATGTTTAGGTGCATGGACCTACTGCAACTTTGTTATCAGGGCCAGCAATGCAGACCAAGCCCCCGCCATCCTAAAGCCAATTGAATCCATGAGGTCTGTGGGATGAGCTAGCCCCAGAAGCCAAGCACCGCCTAAAGAACCATAGAGGAAACCCAGCTGGGGAGCTCATCTCCTGGGTCTTGCAAACCACACAGTAGTCCCACTAAGAAGAGAACATGGGGAGCCTGCCCCAAGCCCAGCCAGGTATAGGGGTCCTTCTGCTACGTGGATTACACAGATGTTTGGGCTGAGGAAAGGAGCTGGCCTGTGGTTTTGGAGTTTTTTTCCCAATTGATTTCTATTTTATTATTTCATAAGTGAAATAATAAAGTAAGAGCCTGTCATTCCTACCTCTCCAATCCCACCCCTCCTTCCAGACAGGACCTCTGCTAACATTTTCATTGCACTAGTAAACATACCCAGGGAGGTGTCCTTGTGCAGTGTTTGCTATATTTTATGTAAGTGGGATTATTGTGCATATGTTATTTGGACACTTGCTCCTTGCCACCAAGCCAGGACACATAGCTCTACTGTGTTCTTCATGTATATATATTTTATGGTGGTAAAATATCCGTAACATAAAATCAACCAGTTTTAAGTGTTCATTCCTGGGTGGTAGTTGCATTCACAAGGTTGTACAACATCACCCAAAATAGAAACTCTGAAACCATTGAACAGTCACTTCCCACTCCTCCTCCCCCAGCCCCTGGTAACCTCTACTCTGCTTCCTGTCTCTGTGTTGCCTATTCTAGGCATTTTGTGTAAATGCAATCATAACATTATTTGTTCTTTTGTGGCTGGTTTATTTTACTTAGGAAAATGTCTTGGAGGTTCATCCATGTTGTAACATTGTGAGAACAATGCATTCTTTTTCATTATTATAAATTATTTCACCGTATGAATGTAGCATAACTTATATAAGTAACATACATGCATGTCCCATATTGGAAACTGCACCCAACTCTTCTCTGGACTCCATGGATAATGCTATAGAAAGAATCACATGGTCGTGACGCTCATGTGAGCACATTTTGTAGGATCAGTTCCTATAAGGGGAAAAATGGTGTCTTTAGAGTAATGAATCTTCCCAATCAGGGATGTGTTTTTTTTAAAAAAAATATTTTATTGATTTTTTAAAAAAATAAATGACAGTGGATGCATTACATTTCTTATTACACATACAGAGCACAGTTTTTCGTATCTCTGGCTGTATATAAAGTATGTTCACACCAATTTGTGTCTTCATGCATGCACTTTGGATGATGGTGTCCATCACATCCCACCATCATTGCTAGCCCCCTGCCCCTTCCCTTCCTTCCCACCCTCTGCCCTATCTAGGGCTCGTCTTTTCCTCCCATGCTATGGTTTTTTTCTTCCATGCAGTTGGAAGGTTTTTCTTTCAGTACAGTTTTATTCTTTTCTTTATCTAGGTGCTGGGAATCAAGCTCAGGGCCTTGCAGATAACTGGGCAAGTGCTCTGCCACTGAGCTCCACTCCCAGACCATTTCCATTTCTGTTAAGTTTATTTTTAGATATTTTTATATTTTCCTCCTTACTTTAAAAAGCATCTTTATTAGCTGGGCACAGTGGCGCACACCTGAAATCCCAGCAGCTCCAGAGGCTGAGGCGGGAGGATTGGGAGTTCAAGGCCAGCCTCAGCAGTGAGGCCCTTAGCCTCACAG
Organism: Urocitellus parryii; assembly: GCF_045843805.1. Classification (NCBI taxonomy): domain Eukaryota; kingdom Metazoa; phylum Chordata; class Mammalia; order Rodentia; family Sciuridae; genus Urocitellus; species Urocitellus parryii. Next base: position 178,300,432 of record NC_135534.1, on the reverse strand, counting down.
CAAGACCCTGTCTCTAAACAAAATATTAAAAAGGGTTGGGGACGTGGCTCAGTGGTTAAGCACCACTGGGTTCAATACTCGGTCCCAAAGCAAGACAAAAAAGCATCTTTATTTCTCCATGCACTTTCCGATGGGTGCTGGCCAGTACTTACACAAGTTTTAATTATTATGAGTTGACCTTGTATCTGCCACTTTACTAAACTTAGTTTATAGGCATTATAAGTTTTTTTTCAATGTCAATTATTCTGGAAATCTTGATTGGCAAACAACTTATCATCTGCCACTGGTTTTCTTTTTAGGTTCACGCAGAGTCAAGTAAAACCTGGCTGATGGACAAATTCACTGAACTCAGATTACTACTTGATGAAGAGGAAATGCTGGCCAAAAAATTCATTGATAAAAACCTGCAGGGGGCCCTCCAGGTGTACAGGGAGCAAGTGGAGTCTTGCAGGAAGCAGATTGACGTCATGGGCAGTCTCTCCAGCAGGGTCTGGGGTATCAGCCAGGAGCCCAACCCTGTTCAACTGCTGCAGGTAATGCTGGGGTCTCTGCTCGTGCTGCTGCCACATGCCACCCCATTCCACCTCGGCTGTTATGGCCCTGAGCACAGTGTTCCTGTAACATGTAAAGGGCATGGAGATCTGCTTGTCAGCATGTGGAATTTCTTGCTCGTGCACGAGTGTGCAGAGAGTGCATGTTGTCAGGAAGATGGTAGACATCTTGGACTAATTAAATAGTATCAGCAAACACCATCTTCGAGGGCTTTGGTGTTCTAAGCATTTTTTGTATCTCAGCTCTGATAGTTACTATAACTCTACAAAGTGGACTTCTCATCCCATTTTTGCAAATGAGAATTTGGGGCTCAGGGAGGTGAAGTGGGCTCACATAGCTGCCAGATGGCAGAGCTGGGGTCATACCCAGATGTATCTTAACCAATCCAATCCACAAGGCAGTGTTTTTTTTTGTTTTTGTTTTTGTTGTTGTTGTTTGATTTTTCTTTTACTGTACTGGGAATTGAACCCAGGGATGCTCTAACACTAAGCTACATCCCCAGCCCTTTTTAATATTTTATTTAGACACAGGGTCTCCTGAGTTGCATGCAGTGGCTGATCTGGAACTTGTGACCCTCCTGCCTCACCTCCGGAGTTGCTAGGAAGATAGGTGTGATCCACCACAACAGCTACTCGGTCCTTTTTTTTTTTTTTTTCATTTTTATTTTGAGACAGTCGTCCAGGTTGGCCTTGAACTTGCAATCCTTCTGCCTCAGCCTCCCAAGTAGTTGGGATTACAGGTGTGCACACCGTGCCTGGCTCTGCTTAGAGTGTTAAGACATCTCTCCCGAGGAGATTCTGGTATCGTAAAACATAGCTTCGGGGCTTTGGCATCGCTTTCTTCCATTTTCTTGTGCCACAGCTCCTGGTTTTGACCATTCGTCATCCCTCTCTCCTGTTCATTTATGTATTCCTCCATTACACACTGAGCCGGGCCATCTGCAGAACGTGAGGAGCTCACAGTGGGGCAGAGAGACATGCTAAGAAACAGATGTATGCAAAGCAGCTCAAGCAAGTTAGCAAAAGTATGTCCAAGAAATGATCTGACTCTCTCTGGGGGTGGGGCCAGGTCAGGGAAGACTTCTAGGAGGAGGCCGCTGTAGAGGGGGGTGTGGGAAAATGAGTAGGTGCTTACAGAGGGACAATTCAGAGAGGACATCCGGGCAAGAAGGAAATATGGACCCATGAGAACCTGGCAGGCCGGAGAACTACCTGGGGTGGCCTGGCTTGAGGAGGGGCAGGTGTAAGGCAGGTGGTCTTGAGAGATGGAGCTAGGTCAGTTCATGACGGGCCTCATGTGCCAAGCCAGAAGTTGAGACTTTGTCCTGTAAAGAGATGGCAGCCAGGGGCATGTTTGGAACTGAGGAATGAAAGCGTTGGCTTGGGCATGTTACTTAGGTGACGGGGTGGGAATGGACTGGGGTCCCCCCAAGGCCGGAGGCTGGGCGGGGTGTTGGAGGGGAGACCACGGGGTCCAGGGGAGAAATGAAGGTGGCCGGGACCCAGGTAGGGGTAGTAGGGTGGGAAAGGCAGGTTCAGAGACGCAACAGGAGTGGAGTTTGGAAGAGGAGGGTGAGGATGGATCCAAGGTGGTACTTGGGTTTCCTGCTTGAGAAATGGCGGCTGGGTTGGGTGGGGATTTTTCTCTGAGTCTACAAAGGCGCAAGTCAGATGTGCTCAATTTCACTCATTTAATCCATCATACAGATCTGTTGAGAATCTACTGTGTGTCAGGTCCCATCAGACATGGGTGCTTGAGTTACCAGATGGCAGCGTTTTGTCCTCTATTGGGGACAAAACTGGGGAGCTCTACCCCACCTACATGCCCTTTGGGCCAGCCTCCCACCTTCTCGGGGCTGCTTCCGGCCACCCCTGGATTTTCTGCTTGTGTTCTGTCCCCTGGCCAGCTCTAAGTGGAACTTTAGCCCTGGTTCCCACCAAAATGAGTATGGACCCTTGCCTTCTTCAGCCAGGTGATCCTGGAGGCCTCCCCCAGCCCCCTCCCAACACATAGGCTCCCGCCAGGTGGGGCACCCATCCACCCAGGCCTTGTGGGGTAGCTCAGCCTGCCAGCCAAGGCCTGCTCACCTGGGGCCATCTCCCTCCTTGCCCAGGACAACCCTTTTGAAACCTGAGAATACAGGCTCATAATCCTAGTATAGGAATATAATGGTTTAAAGCCAGGGAAGAGTTGATGAGCCAAGAGAGGCGGGGGCATGCCTGTGACCCCAGCTACTCCTAGGCTGAGATAGGTCTTGAATCGCAAGTTCAAGACCAGCCTGAGCAACTTAATGAGACCCTATGTCAATATAAAAGATAAAAAGGGCTGAGGATGTAGTTTGGTGGCACATGTCCCTGGGTTGGGTTGGGCCACAAAAACAACAACAGAGAGTCTATGAAGGAGTATGAGGTCACCCACAGGACCTCCAGGAGGACCAGAGAGTCAGGAGGAAAGACCAGGCCACAGGGGGTTTGATGCTGGTGTAGACCCCACCATGCTTCTGCTGGGCAAGACCTCAGGCCTCCAGCGCCACTGTCCCTGAGAGTCACATGCCACCATCATTACCTCCCCCTCACTTCCAAATCCTGGACTTGAGTTGGTGGGATCTCATCACAGGCCTGTGCCCTGGTGCAAAGAGGGCTGGGAAGGGGGAGTTTCCTGGCTTCCACTTAGCAAAGCCACACAGCTAAGGCGGCTGTCAGCTGGAGAACAGGACACATGCCCTCTGTGGTGGCCACAACTGAACCTTCCAGGGTCCTCAGTTTCCCTCCTGGGACATGGTCTCCTGCTCTATCCTGTGGACAAGCCCCAAAATGGACTCTTCCTTCAGGAAGACTGGCCTCTCTTTCTGGGGCCCTGTGCCTGAGGTAGACCCCTGTTAAGTGTCTCCAGGCTGAAGCCTCATAGGGAGGGACCCCAGAGATGGAGAGCACCTAAGGCCAGGTAGTCACTGGCTCCTGCCTCTGTTCCTCAAAGCTAGCGTGGGGGAGGCCTCAGAGCACTGGGAAGGGTGGGAGGGAAACTCGGAGGGAGGGAAGGAAGGAGGGACTCCGCAGCACCAGCCCTGAAATGACCTCCGCATGCCTTCCACTCAGGCCCGTAGGCTGTCTCTGTGGTGCTGCTCTGGGGACACGGCCTGGGCTAGCCAGGGTGCTGGGGTAAGCTGGGGTCTGGTGCCTGGTCTGGGCTTGTTCCTGGGTGCCGCAATGGAGGCTGGGATGCCGCCTGCAACCTCCAGCATTGCCCTGACCCCTGTGCCACCCACACAGGCCTACACAGCCACTGAGCAGGAGATGAAGCAGCACATGAGCCTCGGGGAGCTGAGCCACCCCGTGCCCCTGTCCTTCGAGCCCATCAAGAGTCTCTTTAAGGGCCTGGCGGAAGCCATGCAGAGTACGTTTCAGACACCACTAGACGTTCGCCTGAAGGAAAGTAAGTCGCCATGTGACCAACTTTGAGTCCTTAACTCCCAAGTGCCCTGTCACCCAGAGACAACTGCAAGGGCTGCCACGCTAAATCGTGTCTCCCTCTCACACAGGCCCTTGTCTGGGCAGGCAAGGGCTCCTGGGCCTGGTGCCCAGCCCCCACTTATGACTCCGACATCTCCTCCTACCCTTCCCAAGATGGTGTCTGCCTGCCTCTCCCCAGCCACAGGGCTCTGCTCTGTCCCAACCATTCCTGCAACCCTGTCACATCTCAGGTTTGCCCACTCTGGGCTCCCAGCAGGGTGGCCAGCCCTCACTCCTCTCCCCTTCTTCTCTGCCACCCATGTCCTTCCTGGGGTGTTGATAAGATAGATTCAGGGCCTCACAAATGCCTGAAGGGCAGAGACCACTTTGGGTACAGCTCCAAGGTCCCCACAGGGCCTGGCACAAACCAGGTACTTAGAGGTCCTTTCCTGACTCCTTTAGTCACTCACCGCTGTGATGCTTTGCTCAGAATGCTGACAGAACCCTACTATGTGGCAGGCCCAAAGGGCCCATGACATAGCCCCTGCTTTTGTAGTAAAAGAAGGAAGGTCCCATTTTCTGAAATGGGAAGGGGCCCTTAGGATTGGAGGGAAGGACTGTTTGGACCTACTGGGTGTGGGAGGTTTGAGCTACCATGTGCTGATCTCACACAGGTAATAGGATGGATGGTTCTAGAGTTCTAGAGGTTGGCCTCCCACAACCATCGCAGGCCATGAATGAGTGCCCTGAGAGCGATGGGTAGGCAGAGGTGCCTCTGAGGAGATGGTCTGGGGAGGTGGTGAACTCACCAAGGTGCCCCCCTGAATGCTCTTGAAGGGACAGCCTCCCGCCCTTTTTCTTAGAACTGGATCCTTCCCAGGACTCAGCTCTAATGGTTTGGCATCAACCTCCACCTGGAGGCTGCCTCCCATCCCAGAGTGCTAGCTACTACACTCAGGAGCTCATCTACTCTGGGGCTCTCCATGGCCTGCCCCCGCCAGCTGCTTGTGGTCCTGGAGCATCTGGGCCGCTGTGAATTTGCATTTCCTATTCCGGTTGCGTCTCCCAGGAGGGGAGAGTGTGCGAATCTTTTTTGTGTGTGGATCTGTGCTGCTCGCAGAGCTCTAGGCGATCATTTCTCACTCTTCATTTCAGACATCAACTGCCAGCTCTCAGGCTCCTCCAGCACCACACTTGGGGCCCTGCTGAAAACAAGCCCCTCACCAGAGAGATCGCTCTTCTTAAAATGTAAGACCCCAAGAGTGGAGAGAGGGTGGAGGGGATGGGAAGGACAGGTGCAGGGGGGAAGAGCAATGAGAGCCCACCCCCCGTCTTCTGTTAAAGAGTCCCAACTTGTGTTTTGCTTTTTTTCAAGAACTTTTATTAGTAGTCTTTTAATAATAGATGTTCATTGTAGAAAAATTAGAAAACATAGGATATTACTGAAAATCTTTCCCATATTTAACTAGTATGATTTGTCCTTTTACCTTTTTTTTATTTTGCATAGCTAATGTACATATAATGATGTAACACGGTATCATACTATACACATTCTTTTATAGTCTGTGTTTTCATTTACTGATATATTGTGAATATCTCTGTTCCCTTAAAAATTAAGGGTAAGAGGCCGGGATGTAGCTCACAGGTAGTGTGTTTGCCTAGCATACAAAGGCCCCTGGGATTGATCCCCAGCACTGAAAGAAAAAAATAGTAGGAAGAAAATAATAGAGGCAAATCCTGCCAGGAGGGGGGTGGGTGGAAGGAGAATAGAAGTTCAGTGGATTAGAGAAAGAGGAATGAACGGAAGGGAGAGGAGACAGGAAAAGGAAAGACAGTGGAATGACTCTGACTACTTCCCTATGTACATATAGGAATACACCAAAGTGACTCTCACTATCATGTACATCCACAAGACTGAGGTCCTAATTAGAATAAGATATAATTATATTGTATAGTTATATCAAAGTGGACTTTACTGTCATGTGTAACTAAAAAGAACATATAAAATTTTAAAAAATTTAAAAAAAAGAGAGAGAGACTGAGGCTATAGCTCAGTGGCAAAGTGCTTGCCTAGCATGTGTGAGGCACTAGGTTGGATCCTTAGCACAACATAAAAATGAGACAAATAAAATAAAGGCATGCTGTCCATCTACAACTTCCAAAAAAATAAATAAAACAAATAAGTAAATAAAAGAAAATTATAGAGGCAAATCTTGAAGAAAATCAGAAAATATAGGTGTACAAAGGAAAACAACTACCTCTCCCAGAAATAAATGCTGCTAATATTTTTATCTATTTTTTCAGACATTACAAAACATACATATGTGGGTATTTTCAATTGGAAGCATATTCTTTCATATTTTATATTCTATTATATTCTTTTAACATAACAGTATAGCTTAAATACTTTTCTATTTCAATAATACATTATTATTCATGAATGGATCATATTTAACCATTCTCATATTGCTGAACATTTAGAAAGGTTTACATTTTCAATCCATTTTGTTCATTTTTGTTGAATTGATTAATGAGTGGATGAATATGCCTTAGCTTATTTTCTGATTATTTTTTAGGAATAATTTCTCAAAGAATTACTGAACATACATTTTTTCTTTCTTTCTCTATTTATTTTGGTACTGAGGATTGAACCTAGGGCATTTAATCATTGAACCACTTATCCAGCCCATTTTTATTTTTTATTCTGAGACAGGGTCTCACTAAGTTGCTTAAGGCCTGGCCAATTTGCCAAGGCTGATTTTGAACTTGTGATTCTCCTGCCTCAGCCTCTGGAGCTGCTGGGGAGAAAATGAAATTTTAAAAATACGCTATTTTCAGTAACATTTTCTTTAAAAGTAGGAATGAATCTAAAGTAGGAATGATATGTAAAACCTCTCCACAGAAAACTCTAAAAACATTACTAAAGAATTTAAAGACAGTTTAAATAAATGGAAGGATAGATCATGCTTATGCATCAAGATAGTGTTATTTTCTGTACTACAAACTTGGTGACTTAACATAAATTTGGGGCTGGAGTTGTAGCTCAGTGGTAGAGCACTTGCTGGCATGCCAGCGGACTTGGGTTCCATCCCCAGCAGTGTCCCCTACCCCAAATGCCTTAAGTTACCCACAGTGACTTAGGTCTGGGCCAGTGTTGGAGCCCAGATCAAAATCCCCCTCACCAGCAACCAGGCAAGTCTAAAATGGTCCCTACCTAACCCTTCAGGCCAGGATTTCAACCTGGGAGATTTGACTGTTATCTCAGGGGAAGGATCAGTAGGTGACTTGCTAAGCAACCACAGGTATTTTTCCTTATTACAGTTCCGTATCTACAGTTCCGTAGGATGTAAGTGCAACAAAATCACTGGCAAAATCAAGGCTGGGCTTCTTTCTGGGGAAGACCCAGCCCCTTGCCTTTTTCCTGTCACTAGAGACTGCCTGAATTCCTTGGCTCATAGCCATTCTTTCCATCTTCAAAGTTAGCAAGTATCCATCTTTCTGCCCCTCCTGTGAGCACATCTCCGCCCAACTCTGCCTCCCTTTCGGCTTTAATTAATATGGGGCTGGGGTTGTGGCTCAGCCGTAGAGGGCTCGCCTAGCTCGTGCGAGGAGCTGGGTTCGATCCTCAGCAACACATAACAATAAATAAAGATGTTGTGTCCAACTACAAGTAAAATAAATAAATAACCAACCCAACTCCTGTAATTGACTACACTGGGCTCACCTAGGTGGAGCCCACTGATTTCTCCACGGCGCCCTGCAAAATGTTCTCTTTAGAGTATCTGATGTGGTAAAGTGTTCATCGATGTCTCAGTAAATTTTAAAAATCAGATTACGTAAGAGCATGTGGAGTATGATACCAATGTTAAGAAAAACTAAACGTCAAGTTAAGGACAGAAAAAGATTGGAAGGACACACACCCAGTGTTAACAGTGATAGGATTCTTTTTAATAAATTTTTAGAGACTGGCTGTAAATTCCAAGGTACAAAATTCAAACATTAAAAAGGATATATACGGTAAAATTATCTCTCCTTCCCCTTCCTCCAGCCGCCGAGGAAATGGGGGTAAAGGGTGGCTTTCCCTCGCGCCTTCTGGCAATTGCCCTGCTCACCAGTGTGGCGCGGGGGCGTGTCCGGAGATGACCCCGCCCACCACGCGTATCCGTGTCCCCGCCCCCCACAGACGCGCGCACGCCCACGCTGGATCCGGACACGATGCACGAGCGCCTGCGCCTCTCCGCCGACGGCCTGACGGTGCGCAGCAGCCTGCTGGGCCGCCTGGGACCGACTCCCGCGAGGCGCTTCGACGCGCTGTGGCAGGTGCTGGGTCGCGACTGCTTCGCCGCCGGCCGCCACTACTGGGAAGTGGACCTGCAGGAGGCGGGCTCCGGCTGGTGGGTGGGCGCCGCCTACCCCTCCCTGCGGCGCCGCGGGGCCTCGGCCGCTGCCCGCCTGGGCTGCAACCGCCAGTCCTGGTGCCTCAAGCGCTTCGACTTGGAATACTGGGCCTTCCACGATTGCCAGCGCAGTCGCCTGAGGCCCCGCGATGACCCCGACCGGCTGGGCGTCTTCCTGGACTACGAGGCCGGCGTCCTCGCCTTCTACGACGTGACGGGCGGCATGAGCCACCTGCACACCTTCCGCGCGGTCTTCCAGGAGCCGCTGTACCCGGCCCTGCGGCTCTGGGAAGGGGCCATCAGCATCCCCCGGCTTCCCTAGGGACCCACCGCGCAGTGGGCCCCAGGCGCGCTTGTCCCTGGCGTGGCCGGTTTGCTTTCTAAGACCTTCTCCCGGGCCCAGCGCTCCCCCACCAGTGGGTTGTTTTGAACCTCTTCCCGGGCTAGTTTCAAACGTGTCCCCAACACTGCTGCTGCCCTTTCCCCCACCACCATGGCTTCCGCTACACTACTTTCAGTGCAGGTTTCTGAAGGGGACGTACCCGTACCCACAAGTGAGCTTCAGCATTCTGGCTTTGTCAGAGAACCGTCTTCATACAGCGCCTAGACCCTCCTGGCACATAGTAAGCACACAGTAAATACCCGCCTGAGAGTCGCACAGCGGTGGCTCTTCTGTTCCTTAAGTTTCTTTGATATGTCAGCTCTCCACCTACTTCAGCTTGTCCACGTCACCTCCCTTCAGAGCAACTGCAAGGGTTTTTTACTTCCTGGTCTGAACCCTCTCTCATTTTCATCTTCTAAACCTAAAACTAGAGGGATCTGCCTAGAACTCCCAAGAACTACAAAAATGAAAAACAAAACTCACCTTCCCTTAGCATTCAAGGCTTTTCTAGTCTGCCCTCCTCGGCTTAGACTCATGCAGGTCCTGTTGCTCTTTTCAAAGAGGCTCCAGTCGGAACTGTCAGTTCTGCCTCTGCCTCTGTGCCACCCCACCCCACCCCCACCCCACCCCACATGGCGCAGGAAAAGTCTTTCTTCTCTTTGCCTGTCTCAGTCTTCTCAGCCCACAATAATCTCTCTTACTGTAAAGTCCACACATCTGGATCCTGTCTTTCCAGCTTGACTGGAAGCCTTCTAAGGGCAGCTGTGTCCTAAACCCACCCTGACCTGAAAAGTTTACAAAGTCCCTTTCCTCCCAGGCAATGAATGAATGACCAGCAGGCTGCTACCACTCACTCAGAATGGCCAAGCTGGGAGGACCTCATAGATCAACCTGACCTCATTGTACATTTGGGGAGACAGGTTCTGAAAGCAAGAGCTGCCTTAAGTTACCCACAGTAACTTAGGTTTGGGCTAGTCTTGGAGCCCAGATCAAAAACCCCCTCACCAGCAACCAGGCAAGTCTAAAATGGTCCCTACCTAACCCTTCAGGTCAGGATTTCAACCTGGGAGATTTGACTGTTATCTCAGGGGAAAGATCAGCAGGTGACTTGCTAAGCAACCACAGGTATTTTTCCCAATTGTCTTAGGAGAAAAACTGGGATTTGGGTAGTTGTAGATATGCTCCACATAGATTGCTTAACTCAGATGTGACCAAGGAAACCCCCCAAACCCATTTTTTTAAATAAAGTGACCAAGAGAAAAGGCCAAAGGGCCAGGCCCTCAGAGGCCAGCTCCTCCAGCAGAGAAAGGTGGCATTCTGACCTGTCAGTTCCCTTGCTGGTTTTGAAGCTCTGATGGTGCTAAAGTGTATTCTCTCGCTTTTCATTTGGGGATGCAGTACCTGATCCCCTTGTGGTTTAAACAGACTGTATGCATTCATTAGTTTGAACCATATAAAACAGTCAAGTTCCAATGATTTGGGGCTTTAAAATGGTACTTTATATAGCAATATAAGTTTACTACAAGGCAGAAGGAATCAAAGTGCCTTCAGTTCTAACCAAATAATTGAAACCTCCACCTGAATAGATGACTAAGCACTGTGTTCTAGAAATCTTGAGTAAAGAGAAAACTGAAATAGGGAATGGCCCAAGGCTGAATTCTGACAGGCAGACAACATTCCTGACAGATGTGTACTTTACATTTCCACCCAACCCTGAAGACCAGCATGTCTTCCCAGACCCACCGCTGCAGGGGCAAAGCCATGACAGCCCTCAGATTGGCCTTGCAACTCGCCTCATCTGAGCCTTATATAGTGTGGAGGGCAGCAGTTAGTTACCCCATTTATACATGGCAAAAATAGAATGAGTTAGTTGCTCAAGGTCACAGAACTAGTGTTGGAGTATGGGGGTCTGGGCTCCTGTCCATCAGGACGTACTGTTCAGGGTGGATGTAGCTGGTCACTCCAGCCCCTCTGTTGTTGAGCTAATGACTGTGATGCTTTGCTCTCACCTGGTTCTATGTGGGACCTGAATCTGCCTTTGGATTGCATTCCTTGGGTTGAGATGAGGCTTTCAACCTCGAGGGGACTTGTTTTGAGAGCTTGGGATTTAGGTAGCAGAGATAGAGATGAACTATAAAGCAGGAGAACAGCTGTGAGCCAAGGCCCATACTATGAGAAAACTGCAGCGGCAGCCCATAATCAACCACGTGATCTTGGACCATTTTACTTCCCATAGCCCTTTCTGTAAAAGGGGATAATGTCCCGAACTACCAACGAGTCAAGGTTATGAAAATGCCTTAAAAATTGTGCAGTGCTACATCATGCTAGGATTTATTAGCACTTCCCCTGGGAATTTATTGTGCCCCTGCTGCAGTGCTGAGACACATCAGGCCCAGCCACTATGTGGCAGCAGCGGGAGCCTCCTGGATACTCAGCACAGGAATGAAGCTTTCCTTGGGGTCCACATCCATAAGGGTGATCATGTACCTTAATCTCTTCCAGAATTAAATTTGTAGAAATTTCCTTATTGATGTAGCAAATTGCTTACAGTTTATTCCCCTGTGGTTCTGAAGATCCAATCCAGATCCTCTCACAAATGCCAGGCAAGCACTCTACTGCTGAGCTACACCCCAGCCCAGTGGATATTTTTAAATGACAGCAATTTTCTAATGTGGTTTAAATAATGTATTGTTAAGGTCTGTAAATAAGTCAAAAATAACACCTGGTATTTTGCCAGGGAAATGTTAGAGTTCGTAAACAAGTCTGGATGGTGCCTGGCAAAATGTCAGAGGGAGTGGTTTGAGAAGTAACAAAAGTGAGCCATTAAGTGTGGAGATTCCTTATTGGTTGATTGATGTATCTAGTTTATGCTAATTAAGATAAGCTGTGCAAAATGTATAAATAGCTCTGTTGCCCTACAATAAATGGCTCCTATTCCTGCTGCATCAATCTACAGAAGTTATTCGTCACCCCCCGGCTATTTTGCTGCAGCTGGCCTGCGGCAATGTATATTTTTTTCTTGGCCCTGAGGATCAAACCCAGGACCTGACACATGCTAGGCGAGTGTTTAACCACTGAGTTACAGTGGTTTTGTTTAATAAAATCTGAATTTTGTCACTTGCAACTGTGTTCTTCATTGGGACCTCATGTTGCTTCAATCAAATATGTAGCATCCAGGCCTGGAAAGGCCCTGGCTCACTTCCTGTCCCCTTCACAACCTACTTGTGGTCATCAGCTGGTCCTTGATTGAACATCTCCAGTGATGGGGAGCCTACCCCTCCTGAAGTTAACTCACTAAGTTCTTGCTTCCATGGAAACAAACCCCAACTCCCAGATAATATTATGCAGGTTTTGATGTCTTTGTGACCATCCTTTAGCAACACGGGAGCCATTTGTGGTCACTTAACAGTTTTTGGGAGATTTCAGGGACCCTCTTTTCCTATGGTATCTCTTCTATGATTCCACTTTGTCAGTGACATCAGCTGGTGGGGGTGCAGCCTAGCAGAGGGCACACAGAGGTGGCACTGCAGAGCCCAGGCCTGGTATGCCAAGGCACCCTGTGTCCTGATGAGAATGCTGTATAAGAAGGGGAGTGAGCATGAGAGCAGGGGCCCAGGTCTGAGTCTGCCATGACCTGCCCAGCAGGGCAGACCTTTAAGCCTGTCCTTCTCTCCCATATGCCACTCCTGCTAATGCATTCCTCGGGCACACTATGGGCATTTTCCAAAGCCTGTGCACATGGGTCCTCCCCCAGTCACTACACAGCTTGCAAGCCTGAACTACAGCGCCACCTCTTTTGGGAGGCTTCCCAACCAGTGCCCCTCTCCCACCATGCTCCTGTCTCAGCTCTCATGACTCTTGTCTACATTTTAGCAATTCTTACACATAGGGCACTGTCTATTAAGGGGTGGGGAACTCTCAGGACTACATGCTGCTTGTGGGTCTGCACATTCCGCTGGTAAGTGCTCAGGGATATCTTCTAGACCTGAGCTTCCCAATTGGAACTGGCTAGAGGTGTGCCCAGATGTTAATCCTTCAGCCCTCAGATATCCTGGTAAAGCATGAAGTACCTTTTAAGCAGCTGTTACTGGTTGCTGGCAACCTCATACTAACCTGCATGTATCCACACATGCTGTCATTTTCTCTGCATGCTATGATGGGAAGCATAGTCTCGACAGAGGCCCTTCTCCATTCTCTCCAACACATGATACAGCCCTCAGAAGGCAGGGAATTGAGTCTTTGTGACCTTAGAAGCTCTTCTCAGTTGCCATCAATTCCTCCCCTTTGGAGAATCTAGTTTGGGGTAACAGAACCACCTGGATCTTTCTGCCAGTCCAGGCTGTCAGAGCCTAGAGGTGACCCACTGCTCCTTGTCAGAAACAGCTTCCCAAATTCTCAGCTGCAGCCCAGGCCTTTCTCTCCTTTCCTTCCAGATCCAGGCCCTGGAACACCTCTTTTCTACCATATTATGTCTCTGCTGTGGGGGAAAAAAGGCCATCAAATCATAAACTAGTTGTGTGTATGTATGTGTGTGTGTGTATATATATATATATGTTCAGTACTTGGGACTGAACCAAGGGCACTCTACCACTGTACTGCATCCCCACACCTTTTTATTTTGAGACAGGGTCTCACTAAAGTGCCAAGGCTGCTCCTACCTCAACCTCTGCAGTAGCTGCCACTGCACCCAGCAGAAACTGTTTACTCAACCTCTGCAGAAACACTAACCAGAAACTGATACTGTCACACTTCAGTTCTTAGCAAATCAATTTGCAGTTTCACTTCAACCCAGGACTGACCTCACCCCACCATAGGCCCAGCCCCCTCCAAACGTTGTTTTGGGACCCACAGGAGGAGGCCCCAGACTCACAAGTAAAGAAACTTCAAAAGGATAATTATATGTATTTGAAAAGAGATTCAAATACACTTTGAAATAAGAGGAGTTATATAGTAAATAAGGTCAAATAAATATGAACAAAGATCACAAATTTGAAAAGATATTTGAAAAGGATTAATGTCAGTATTGGCTCAAAAGAACAAAGAAAAATATGACATTGAATCGCTGTAAAATGTTCATGCTGTGCTACTTCAAGGAAGTAAAACAATGAGAATATGATACCTGGTTTTATGATTTATGTGACATAAAATTATTTTGTTGAATGTGGAAGGGCTGATCTCAGCATCACCCCAGATTTAAAAGTCACAAGTTCTGAGCCCCCTGCTGCCCATCCCTGCACACAGATCTGTTTTCTTCCCTTTGCACTTGTGCCCTCTGGTTTACTCACTGTGCTTTGGCTCTTGCACCTGCCTATCTGAGGGGCAGTTCTATAAGAAAGGACTGCGGCTGCTCACTCTTGTGTCCCCATACTTAGCAGAGCCCAACAGAGAGCAAGCCCTGGGGATTTGCTGAAAGAAGGAATGAGCGCTACTTCTGATTTGGCTCCACAGCCTCCAAGCCACACAGCTGGCCCACTAATCCCCACTGAGAAGTGGCAGCACAGCGATGGAACAGGAAGCAAGCATGGGTCACAGATGGCACAGAGCCTGACATGCAAGCACAGGCCTGACACACAAGGGAGCCAGGTGCAATGACCTGTTGTACCCTAGAGGTGCTGATGGACCCAGGCTTGGTGCCAAGGCCTGTCTACACAGCACTGCAACCCCAACCCCTGATCCAGTTAGCAGTATCCACTATGTGCTAACCTCAACCTTAGAGTGGCAGGAAAACAGACCCTAAAGGAGATTGCACGACTAACCAATAGCATTGAACTTTTCAAACCCTGATTTGCATAAATTTGGACCAGCATTGACCTATGTACTGAATAGACTCCTAGACAGCACACTCAAGCGGCAACCCCTCTCTACTGGGTCCCCTCATCTTCTAGGAGTTGTTTCTATTTATACTCGAATGAATCCTACTCTTACACCCACTTATCCTTGTGGGTGCATTTCATTCACTAGACAAGAATCCAGAAAGAAGCCGGGTGTGGTGGCACATGCCTATAATCCCAGTGACTCAGGAGGCTAAGCAGGAGGATCCCAAGTTCAAAGCCAGCCTCAGCAACTTAGTGAGAACCTATATTTAAATTAAAAAAATAGAAAAGAGCTGGGGATGTGGCTCCATGGTTAGACACCCCTGGGTTCAATCCCTGGTACCAAAATAAATAAAATAACCCCAAAAGAAGAAATTGGCAGTGAGTTGTTGGGGTCTACTGTGACACTGGAGGGTACAGTCCACCATTAGGAGCTGAGCTGCAACACGTCACTCAATGGCAGCTGAGAAGAAACGGGCTTTCTTGGCTGCAGAGGCCTGTAGCTTACGCAGACCACACCTGCCAGCAGAAGCAGAGTGACTCCAGCTGCACTTCTGTCTTATTTGCTCAGAGATGGGAGTGCTTTCCTCTGCCCACAAGATCTTCTGACCAATCCCTTCTCTGAGGCCAAGTGACCACCACATAACGCTGACTGGACCCCCAAGGGCAAGGAGAGGATAAGGGAAAAAGACAGCAGAGACAGCAGGAGGGTCTGGTAGGAAGTGAGATCTCAGGCCACTCGGGTTTGCTCCGAAGAATGAGAACAAAGGCTCAAAGGAAGGGATAACACAGCAACACTCACCCTCTGAGTGGCCACAGAAACTGCAGGACATGTACTTGTCTTGGTCCCTCTGAGACAGCCAGCTTGAAGCAGAGACTGCCTCATTTGCTCTTTTTATCTTTTTAACAGGCCAGACCTGGGCTTGGCCCAGAAATGGCACCTGTGTAAGGGGAGTGGGGGGAAACCAGCACTCCTGCCCCACCTCACCCAACACCCTGCACAGTATAAGAGGCAGTTAAGACTTCAGAGAATGGCACTTTATTTTAAGACTTGATTTTTTTGCCATGATTTTCTACCAATTCTTCTAAGATGGTATCATCTTCTTCAATAGTGACCAGAACCTTCTTGCCCACCAGATTGAAGATGTCTTCAGGCAGATACCCTTTGGGCTCACTGACCTTCACAGTAAGCATGTCCAGGGTGAGAATGGTGCCTTCTGGAATTTTCACTTTGGCCACCACTGACTTGCCCAGCTGTGGAGAACATGAACTCAGTGTCAGATTCACCAAAGGAGCTCCTACACTGCATCACACCCAAGGTCCTGATCAGTCTCCACAGGCACCTTGGGAGCAAGGACTGTTGTCCCCACAGTGCCCACTCAGCTCCTCGCCACTGTGGAGTGGCTTCACAGACTCAGAGGAGGCCCTTACAGTCTAGTGCAAGGAGAGGATGAAGCTATGGATAGAGCCAGATCTAATGCCCATCAGCTGGGGAGAAGACATTCTAGTTTTGCTGAAAAATGGGGAAAAATGGCATCTGTATCTTTTATTTGTTTGTTTGTTGTTTGCTGTACTGGGGATGGAACTCAGGCTAGACTCATTTTAACTTTTATTTTGAGACAAGTTCTCACTAAATTGCCAAGGCTGGCCTTGAACTTGCCATCCTTCTGCCTTGGCCCCTGCCTAATAACTGGGATTCATCAGTGCCTGCACCTTGTGAGATGACTGTCAAGATCAGTGATAATGTGTGGTGTGCCTGGGATGCAGAATGCTCTCAATACGTGAAAACTAGCCACTCTTGTTCTTACCCAGTTCAACATCTCACTGTAAACATGGAGAGTCTAAGGGTCCCGGGACAGCTGACTTGAGCAAGGATGCAGCCAGCCAGCATGAGAACCTGGAGGACACTGCTGACTCAGGGACACACACCCAACTGCCACTTTGATAAAATAGGACTATGGGGGAGGGGGTGAGGGGCTCACAAGTCAGGGAGGGTGACTGTCATCTGAATGACAGGAAAGGGGCTCCGTAGGAAGGAGCACAGGACAGGCAGGTGGGAGGAATGAAGGCTGCCTGGAGCCCATGACCAGCATTTCTGCTCTCCATAAATGCTTCAAAACGTTACTCCAGGAAAGGCCCCAAGACATCAATTCTGCTTGGAATTTAATGCCAGGAAAACATATCTGTCAACCGATGATTACCAAGCTATGCACCTCACTGTTTCACTGTTTGCTCAGGAGCCCAATCATGTGCTCAGCTGCTCCATTCCCATTCTGATTTCTGGTGGGTTTATCTCCCCTCTTCCTCTATAGGTTAGTTTGCTTCCTTTTATCATTCATTTCCCAGTATATGTACACCTTTAGTTTGGGGGCAGCAGCAGGTAGGCCCTGCTAGAATAAAATGTGACAACCTTCACTATGCATGCCTGGCAGCTCTGAGAAGCCTGGCTCTACCCTGAGGCAGGAAGGTCCAGGCCATAGCTTCTAAGAAGCCCAGAGAGGGTCCTTGTGCCAGGAAGTGTGCTCAGCTTCACCATCCCATCAAGGCCAACACTGCTAAGGGATACCTGCACCATCTACCACCGTGCATTCACCCCTGCCTCCCATGCTTAGAAATGCCACAGGCTTTCCTCTTCCACAGGACCCAGACTTGGCCCATCTCCTGGAGTCCTGCAGTACCAGAGCCACAGGCTTTAGGGACTTTCAGTGGAAGACTCTAATGTGATCTGACCAGAGAAATGGCCAGAGTTTCCCACTGTGTAGCACATTTCCCTTGTTGCTCATATGAGCCTGAAGGAGGTCAAGAGGGGTTGGGGCGGCATTCCTTTATGATCCTATTGGTCTGGTCAGCTAGGGCTGGTAGTGACCTCACCTCCCAGGCACGTGTACAAGGTCCCCCACAGAATGGCAGAGCCAAGCAGAGCTGGGCAGCACCCACCTTCTCATTGCAGGCCATCTCACAGGGCAACAGCTGCTTGGTCGGGGAGCCCAGTGCCCTCTCCACAAGGCGCACGGATCGCACCAGCTCAGCCAGTTCTCCAGGCTCCAGTGAGGCTGAGTGGTCACTCCCCTTCCAGGTCTTGTCAAGAGTTATATGACGTTCCAACACCTTGGCCCCCAGAGCCACTGCGGCCACAGATATTGCTATGCCTGTTTCATGTCCAGAATATCCGATGGGGATATCAGGAAAGAGCTTCTGATATTCCTTTAAAATAGAAAAAGAAAAAAGGTCACCCACTGTGGTGCTTTGTGCATAGTCCCTGGAGTCAGACAGATCTGGGATAAGACCCAGGTTAGCCACTTACTAGCTGCTAAGCCATGGGGGAGATACTAGGAGATGCTCTCAACCTCTTTCCTGGAAATAATGATAGTACATGTCAGGGGTTGCTCTGAAGGCAGGAAACACATTGAAAATGCCCCAAAGCATTATTCTTATCATTAAGAATGCATTTTGGGGACTAGGGCTGTAGCTCAGTGGTAGAGCGCTTGCCTAGCATGTGTGAGGCACTGGGTTCGATCCTCAGCACCATATAAAAATTAATAAATAAATAAAGGCATTGTGTCCATCTACAACTAAAAGAGGTATTAAAAAGGAGTGCATTTTGTGGTACAGCCCTTGCCAAACATATGAATCTCTGTGGTCATTACCTAGCAACACACTGATTACATTTGGAAACTGAAGCAGGAGGATCACAAGTCTGAACCCAGCCCAAGCAACTTAGCAAGACCCTGACTCAAAACAAAATTGGAAAATGGGGCTGGGAGCTCAGTGGTAGAGCCTTGTCTACCATGTGCAAGACTCTGGGCTCAATCCCCAGTACTACAACAATGCCAAGAAATGCATTTTAAGACAGTTCCGTCCTGCAAAAACCACAAGGAATAATACATGACTAAAACCGAATGCCTATGCTCATTCAGAACTCATCTGTCATATTTAATTAACCTACCCTGCAGAAATCAAATGTGCTATATGCACAAATATCATCATCAATAATATATATATACAGCACGTTGGTAAAAATGCTAAATAATGAATCAGATATCTATAATTCACTAAAGACAACAAGACATTCTAGGATGAGTAATTCTTGTCAGTGAGGGTGACCAGAAAGCTTAAGTACAGTAGAAAGACTCAGGCAGGGTTTCATAAAAGATTAGGATAGCACCATATAAAAATAAATAAGACCAGGCTTTGTGCAATGGAATGCAGGTCATGGAATACCTATATATCTAATGTCACTATATACCTATATATCTAATGTCACACACACACACATACATATCCATTTCTAATTAGTTAAATTTCAGTTGCTAATAGAAAACTGATTTCACAGTCCTCTGGGGAAGATGAGCACCTCAGCTAATTAAGAGGCTATACAGTATGGTTCAGGCTGAGTATCCCTGAGACAATAAGAGACCAAGGATTAGGACTCAGCCCAAGCTCTGGTTCCACCTTGGCCCTAAGACTGGACTTTGTCATCTATAAAACAATTAAGTTGGAGTAGATAAAATCTTGGGAGAAAATCCCCTTAAAATGGTCACTATCACAAGTTTGAGCATCGGGGATGCTCAGAATTAGAAAATAACAAGAGCAGCAAATAGCACAGCAGCAAAGCCCAGGGTTTCAAGGTCTCCTGTGAAAAGACAGATACCTGCACACTGTGTCTACCACACACTGTTTCCACTGTAGCCAAGAGTGGGAATGACCCTATGGCCATTGAAGGATGAGTGGGTAACCACTAGAATCATATTCAGCCTTAAAATGCAAAATTTTGATGTGCTACAATATGCATGAACTTTGAAGACTCATAAAGGATATAAGCCAGTAATTCACAGAAGAAGAACCTATAATGGCCAATATATGAAGAAAATATGAGCAAAGCCAATTACAAGGACTCTACTTTAAATTTTATGATGAGAGAAATTAAGAAATTTATTGCCAGCCTCTCTAGAACACATGAGCTTTCTCAACTACTTGGTTCTAAGCTGATTCTGCAACAGCAAGACTGTCAGAGATGTTTAAACTACAGAGCATGCCACGGTTGGTTAGAATTCTGCTTATATAAAAGGCTCTATCTTCCCTACGTTCCACACAGTAAAAAGCCATCACGCCACAGCCACATTCCCTCTGCTCACCGTGATGACGCGCAGGTTGGCGTCCTCAGGCTGGAGCGGGTAGGCGCTGGTGCACTGGAGGAAACAGAAGTTGGGGTTGAGGGGCTTCACGATCTGGTAGACCTGCTTCATGGTGTCCATTGACTGCATCCCGCTGGAGATCACCATCGGACGACCTGAGGAGCCCAAGACTTTCTTTAAGGGTTCAGACTCTCCCACAAACACATCCCAACCACTGTGCTCACCATTCAACCAAACCAACAGCATTTCTAGCCACTGTGCAGGATTGAGTTGAGTGTGATGGGCTCCTGCCCTTGACCATGGGAAATGTAGACTCCCCTCTGTCCCAGCACTATCCTTTAGCAAAGTGAACTAAATTAAGAGGAGAGAGGAACTTCACAGGCCTGGGGGAAGATGAGGATCTCAGCTGATGAAAAGGTCACATAGTATGGTAATCTGAAAAGCTGAAATCTGAAATGCTCCTAAAATCTGCAAGACTTCTGGCCCCAACCTTTTTGGATCAGAGACGTTCAACCTATAGGATGGTAGGGTGACCATTGACCCCTCTCCCCCTCAATTCAAGAGCATAGCTGAGTGTGAGAACCAGAGCTTCTACCTCTAGTTGTGCCTGGGCAGAACTCTGTCCTTGAGTTTTAGATATCTTGTCTATGAAATCAGTAAAAAACAGCAGAGTATTCTGACCTGCTTCCATCCCAGGGTTATTATGAAGTCAAATGAGATCAGTCATGTTGTTAAATCTTTTTATAAATCATCACGTATAGACATAGAATAAGCTTACAGAATGTTTCTCAAATCAGTTTCCCCTAAATTTTTCACATACTGTTATACCCTTCATTTCCTATAATTTAAAACATTTTTTTAACTGATTAAAAATTGTAAGGCTAGGGTTGAGGCTCAGTTGCAGAGCCTAGCATGTGTGAGGCACTAGGTTTGATTTTCAGCACCACATATAAATAAAATAAAGGTATTATGTCAATCTATAAATTTTTTTTAAATGTACATATTGGGCTGGGGTTGTGGCTCAGTGGTAGAGTGCTTGCCTTTCATGTGTGAGGCACTGGGTTCGAATCTCAGCACCACATATAAATCAATGAAAAAATATAGGTTCGTCAACATCTAAAAAAAATTTTAAATGTACATATTTATGGGGTACCAGGTGATATTTATACATACACAATATATATACATTGTGCAATGTTCAAATCAGGAAAGTATATCTCCTCAAACATCATTTCTTTGTCACAACAACATTCAAAATGCTTTCTCCTAGTTTTTTTTAAATAATAAATAGTACATTATGGTTATCTATAGTCACCCTACTATGCAATAAACATGACAACTAATTTCTCTTATCTAACATAATTTAGAATGCATTGACCAACCTGTCTCCTGCCTCCCCCTTACCCTCCCCAGCCTCTGGCAACCACCATTCTATTCTCAACTTCTAGATTAGGTTTAAAAAAATTTTTTAATCAAAAAAATTTCTTAGAAAATTGTCATATCCTTACCTTCTTGCAAGTTAGCACATTAAAAAGTAAACACACACTGACTGAGGAAGTTTCTGAAGTTTATCTTCATGAGACCTACTTCAACGTGGGCTGCCACGTTGAAGGTTGGACTCCCTCAGGTTTTGTGACAAACAATGAAACTCACCTTTTTTGGCTGTCTTTTCCAGATAAGGAAAATTGTTAGTGTCCCCAGATCCAACTTTGAAAAATGGAACATTCAGTTCATGCAGAAACTCAACTGCCATCTACAAAAATGAAAAAGAAGCTCTTTTTCACTACTGTTCTAGAACAGTCCTATTCTTGAGGCAGCAACAGGAAAGCCCCTCCTCTTACCTGACGGGGACTCAACAACTTGAAAGTGGGAGAGATCTGTTTGCAGTCACCTCATTCAAATTTGAACATTCAGTCCTATCTACCCACCCACTTCTCCCGACAAAATGATCATCCCCAGCCAGACCCTTCCTTCCCCAGGCCAGGGAATAAATGTGAAGGGTCAGGAACTGACCTTGACCCAGTAAACTTGACAGTGAGAAAGTGAATGGCCCTCAAAGGCTTTCTGTTCACTCAAGACCAAGCAGCCGGGAAAGGAGGCCTTTTCAATCGTTGTCAAAAAAGGGAAAATGGAGCACTTTGGGCCCAGCCCTGACACAGTGATTCATATCTGCTGGAACCATCAGATCCAAGCCCCTTCAGACTTCAACCATGCTGTCCACAGAAAAGCAAGCCTCAGTCATGTTCTTCTGAACACAACATCCATGTTTTAAGTTACCTATTTAGGGTCCTCAACATCCTTAGCTGGGATTCATCAGGAACACTGAGCATATTGGGGCCTGGGATGTAGCTCAGTGGTGAGCACATGCCTGGCATGTACAAGGCCCTGGGTTCCAACCCCAGCACCACCAAAAAACAAAATAAAATAAAAACGGCTAGAGTGATCAGCAAATCATAATTATAAGAATAAAACCTCAGATTGCTGTTAAATAACAAGAACCCAAAAAACTACTTCCATTAAGGTATATTTGGCATACCAAAAGCTGCATATAATATACATGGTTCCAAATGTAGAAGTTCTATCCTAAAAATACTGACTGAAATTAAGAAGTAAGTTAGGATTTGATGAGCCAGTCCAGTGCATCTTACACTTTAATATGTGCATACAAATCTTCCAGGGATCTTGCTAATATGAAATACAAATTCTGCTTGTCTAGGGTGTGGGGCCTGAAAGTCTGAATTTCTGTAAGTTCCTGAGTAATGCTAATGCTGCTGCCCATGAATCACACGCTAAGTAGCAAGGAGCCAGACTACTAAGCATAAGCCCAGAGGGTAGGAGATGGTAAGAAACGCCATGAGAAGGTCATTCCTCAAGTAGCTATTTAACCCACTGTGGCTAGAACTTCACCTGTCTTCCTAGTAGGCCCAGAGCTACTACAAATACTGTAGCTGTGTTCAGAGAAAACTGTGCTCCTCTGTACATCTTCTATTAACATATAAGTGGGCGGGCCAGGCATGGTGGTACTGCCTATAAACCCAGCAACTCAGGAAGCTGAGGCAGGAGGGTTGCAAGCTGGAGGCCAGCCTCAGCAACGTAATGAGGTCCTGTCACAAAATGAAAAGGGCAGGGGATGAGAGTACCAGTACTGCAAGCAAATAAATAAATATGGTGGGGCTGGGGTTGTGGCTCAGTGGTAAAGCGCTTGCCTAGCATGTGTGAGGCCCTGGGTTTGATCCTCAGCACCACATAAAAATAAGTAAATAAAATAAAGGTATAAAGTAAATAAATAAATAATGGTGCTTCAGAACCAGGAAGAGTGGTTACCAAGCCAGTTCAAATGCATTCTATAACCCTCTTGGTCCAAGAGACACTGTGCAGTATGACCAGAATGTCACCCCAAGTGTCTGAACCACTTAAAATGCACTTCTTGCTGTTCTTCCCTTTGCTTTAGTTTTTTTCTCTTCTCCCTGCCATATTCCTCTCCTATGTATGTGTCACACTTTTAACCAACCCTAAAATGGGACTGAAAACTGCTTTTTGTTTTTATGGTACTGGGGATTGAACTTGTGGGTGCTTTCCCACTGAGCTACACCCCAAGTCCTTTTATTTATTTATTTATTTATTTTTGTTTTGAGACAGGGTCTTGCTAAGCTGCCAAGGCTGGCCTTGAACTTGAGATCCTCCTGTCTCAGCCTCCTGAATTGCTGGGATTACAGGAGTGTACCACCATAACTGGTTCATTTTTAATATATTGATTAAACAAAGTCTAATTTTCCCAATCTTCTGACTGTATCTGGCAGCTGAAGAGGGTATTTTCTATGTAAAGAGGGAAACCCTTATACTAAGTTTTCTTTTAGATAATGCTCCTTTGGTGGAAAAGTGGCCCTCCAGGGCATGAACACCTAAATGAATGAGCCAGCACAGGAAAGGGGCAGAGTAAGCAGGGATAGGGAGGCCATGTGCATAAAAAATCATGGCTCACCTATAGGGGCTGTGAAATCTGCATGGAATTCTCTAATTAAATGATGAAAAGGGACAATTACTGCTGAGAGGGAAAGGGTGTGCACCATTTTGCTGCCCTCCTTTGGGATCTGTCGCCACCTAGTGGCCAGTTAGAAAACTGCTGCCTCAGCTTCTTACCCTGTAAAGGCTGCCAACTCACCATCTGGAAGATCCTAGCCTTCACCCAGGGTCCCTCAGGGTGCATCAGAGCCTGGTGGTCTCCTCTTCACAGCCCTTGGCTTCCCCTATCCTGTCCCCTGTTGTCAGATCTCATTTCCATCTAGGGCACAATGAATCCAGGCAGCCTCATGACTTCTCCCTCCCTTCTATCTTCTGGGGTCTGTCTGAAGGGAACTCAGCCCATCAGACCCTCCTCCAGCACCCATGTGGGTTCAATGCACAGAAAAGGTCCCAACAGACTGGTTTGAGGAAAACGCCAAAATCATATTCCTTAGCGGTCCCAGTAGATGGACTTGTTTTCATTTTAAGCCTACTGTTTGCCAAACCTATTTAGCTAGGAATACTTTTTATCTCTAATTCAACTAATTAATGAGAATTGACAACATGCCCATGGAACCTCCTTTTGTGCTGTGTATTGAGAAACTAGGCAACCACTGGTCTAAGGTGGCCGGGGGGGGGGGGGTCACAATAAAAGGGTTCTAAAGCCCTCTTATTGCCCCATTTCTGAATTCTGTAGGAGAGGGGGGGAAAGGCCTGTGGTGAGGAGATGGGGAAATCAGGGGTGCCACAGGATGAGGGGAAGCACGCAGCCATAAAAGCTGGGCTTGCCCTTAACTTCAGAGTGCCCAGTGCCATCTGCTGGCGGTGGCAGGGAAGTAGAAGGAAAGGGCACTGCAGATGCAGGTGTAGGAGGGAAGGGCAGCTCTGCCAGAATGGTCATCTTGTGTGAGGAGGGCGTGCCCTGCAGGGCCCCTCTAAGGACACAGCTTCCATCTGCTTCCTTGGTAGAACTATCTGTTCAGGCTAAAGACGCTGCTTATTTCCGCTGAGCTGCACAGGTCTCAGTGTACCTTCAGCCAAGAAGGGCCTGATAGCTTTCTGGCCTTAATAAAACTCTGACACACCTTAACCTTTCCTTTAGCACAAAGAGAACACCCTAGAATAGCATGTAGGGTGGAGAAAACCAGCACTCAATAAATGTACTATCTACAAGGAAGTCAGGGTGGTTCAATACCGGGAGCCACTTACTGGGTAAACACAGAAGAAGGAATCAACACAACCCACTCCAACAGCTGGCCGGACAGGAAATATTAGTACAGCAAAGCAAAGTTGATTAACTCTTTTGTAAAGGCTTTTAGGAATGCATTTTCCCCATGTCCCTGGGTTAGCTAGGAGACCCGTTGGGAACAATCAGCATTCTGAGGACAGAGGCACCTCCCTGCCCAAACAGGTTGAAACAGGAAAATTCCAAGGGCTCCAGGGGACAGGACAGTTATCACTGATAGGAAGACACTGACATGGTACTGTCCTTGCCCCCACAGGCTTATCTTACTGAAGCCTCCCCGTTGTGGGGGGGGCACCTTTTTGATCCCTAGGGCTACTGTAGCTACAAGAGGTTCTGTGAGAAGCCCAAGCCACACAGGCAGCATCAGTACCAGGACCTGAGTTCAGAGTAGGGTGCCGCGGGCCAGTGTCCAGGACACCAACCAGAAGGGCAGCTGGGGTGTGAAGGGAAAAGAAACGAAGAAAGGGATTCAGGTGGAGGCAGCCAGCCCCTGCTACCAAACACCCAGACTCCTCTCTGTCTCCGAACTGCTTCTGGTCCTCAACCAAAGTCACCTGGAAGAGATGACCTAAAGAGTGCCTTTTCCTCAGCAGTCACAGATGAAAGGAGGTGCCCTCCTCCTGCAGGCAGACCCAGCAGCTCAGGGCCTGGAAGCATGGCCTGGGAGTCCTCATCCTACATGTAAGTTACTTGGTACCATCTTCTGTGGTTTTTTGCTGACTCAGGACCTTAGGGCAGGAAAGCTCTTGGAAAACAGCTTGTTCACACACAGAAAAGGAAACGAAGGTCCAGGCAGGGCAAGTACCCCCATGTCCCAGATCTTAGCCTAACATTTGCTGAGCACTGACTATGCTTTATGTCAGTGATCACATTTAATCCTCACAAGGACCAGATGGCTTCTGCTACTAACCCCACTTTATAGCTGAAGAAAGGAGGCACAAAGAGGTAAAATAACTTCCATGTGGACACATCAGTAGTAATAGACAGTCATATTCAAACTCAAAATCTGACCCCAAGGTCCATTTTCTTAGCCACAGGACCACACAGCCAGGGTATGGGCCACAGGGCAGAGGTGCACACCATATGGTAGAAATATACTATGCCACTGGGTATTGTACCTCACAGCAAGAGTATGCACCACGTGGCCAGGGAGTGTGCCATTCAGGGAGGACATGCACCAAACAGCAGAGGCATCCAGCACACAACAGGGTGTTCACTACTCAGCACGGGCCCCAAACGTTTTGATTTTTACATTCTTAAAACTTACTGATAAAAGAAAAAAAAACTTACTGATTTTTCGTTTTTATCTATTTGTTTACTGAATTAAAAATTAAAACTGAGGGGCTGAGTTGGTAGAGTGCTTGCCTCGCATGCACAAGGCCATGGATTCAATCCCCAGCACCACAAAAAAAATAAAAAATAAATAAAACTGAGAAAAAATTTAAATTTTAAGTTGCAAACTTCTGACATTGGATTTTTTTTTTTTTTAAGATGCGGTCTTGCTATGTTGACCAGGTTGGCCTTGAACTTTCAAATCCTCCTTTGTCAGCTTCCCAAGTAGCTGGGATTACAGGTGTGTGCCATTGTGCCCAGTTGAGACTGGCTTTTATGCTCAGCATTAATATATATATATATTTTTTTTGACACAGTGATTATATCCAATGACACCTTACCACTGAGCTATATCATTAATGCTTTTTATTTTTTATTTTGAGATAGGGTCTACTAAGCTGCTTAAGGCCTTGCTAAATTGCTGAGGCTGGCTTCCAACTTGTGATCCTCCTGCATCACTGGGCTTATAGGTGTGTGACATCACACCTGTCTTAGCGCTAATATTCTTGATATGCATCACAGCTGTTGTGTGCAAACAGTTTATTCCTTGTCATTGCTATTAATATTCTGTGGTATGGATGTAGCAAAATTTAACCATTCACCTGCTAAAGAACACTTGGGTTATACTAGTTTTCAGCTACTATGAATAAAGGTTCTATGGACACTCATGTATAGATTTTTGTTGACATTTTTTTGTGGCACTGAGGATTGAACCCAGAGCCCTGAGTATGCTAGACAAGCACTTTGCCCTTGACCATACCCTAGTCCTTATTCCTTTAGGGATAATATCAAATGACAACTGGCAGCCCATAATAAGCTCATGTCTGGTTTTAAAAGAAACTATCACTGTTAAGTGGCTTGATTGTACAATACGTGAATTATCTCTCAATAAAGCTGTTTTTAAAAGAAATTACCATATTGTTTTTTAGAGTGATTAGACAATTCTATATACCTCCCCTCCAGCAATGAGGGATCCACTTTCTCTGCAACCTTACCACCATCTGGTGTAATTATCCTTTGTTATTTAGCTATACTGATGTCTGTACAGTCATAATTCAATGTGATTTAAAACAGAAATTCAAGGGCTGGGGATGTAGCTCAATGGTAAAGCACTTGCCTAGCATGCATAGAACCTTGGTTTCAATCCCCAGCACTGGAGGTGGTGGGAACTGAAAAAATTTTAAATCAAATTTTAAAAGATTAGATTTTAAAATTTTAAAAAATTTTAAAAGATTAGATGAGGATAAAAGAAAAAAATGGCCATTCTGTTTGATCTTTGAAGGATACCATCAAGTAAGTGAAAAAATCTATAGAATGGGAAAAATTATAATACTTATTATCTTAGAATTTGCATTTAGGATTTTCTCCAAAAAAGAATGTACATGTACAACCAATATACACAAGATGTTCATCATTAGCTCAGGGAAATGCAAACCAAAACCACAACAGGATAGGACTTCACACCCAATAGGATGGTTTGAATCAAGAGAGATAGAGGGCTGGGGTTGTGGCTCAGTGGTAGAGTGCTTTCCTCATATGTGAGGCAATGGGTTTGATTCTCAGCACTGCATATAAATAAATGTATAAAATAAAGGTCCATCAACAACTAAAAAATGTATATATATTTTTAAAAAGACAGAAATAAATTGGTGAGGATGTAGAAAAATTGGAATGCTCAGACACAGCTGGTGGAAATATAAAAGGATATAGCCACTTTTGCCAGTTCCTCAAAAAAAAATTAAACATAAAGTCAACACATGACCCAGAAATTCCACTCCCAGACATAAGCCCAAGAGAAATGAATACATGTCCCTACAAAATTTATACATGAATGTTGACAGCAGCGTTATTCCCAGCAGCCCAAGAGTACATCAACTGATAAATGAGTAAATGAAATATGGAATATCCATTAACACTGGCTACTATTCAGCCATAAAAAGGAGTGAAGCAGTATCAATACATGTTGCAACACAGATGAACCTTGGAAACAGTTACATGAGAGGAATCTGACTCACAGATTGTATGATCTAGTTATATGCAATGTCCAGCAGAGGCAAGTTTACAGAGACACAGGTAGATCAGTGGTTGCCCAAGGCAGGGAGAATTGGGGTTCTCCCTGGGGGTGGGGGTGCTACTAATGGTTAGTTTTTCTTTTAGGGGTGATTTTTTTGTATGGGGAGGTACCAGGGATTGAACTCAGAGGTAGTAGACCACAGAGGCACATCCCCAGTGCTATTTTGTATTTTATTTAGAGACAGGGTCTCACTGAGTTGCTTAGCACCTCTCTTTTGCTGAGGCTGTCTTTTAACTCGCGATCCTCCTGTCTCAGCCTCCCGAGCTGCTAAGATTACAGGCGTGCTCCACCATGTCCAGCTTGGGAGTGATTTTTAAATTGGATGCAGTAATGGTTGCACCCTGCAATCCTCCAAGTGAACAGGGTTTTGAAAGAACAATATTTAACCGCAGGCAAAATGTTGATTTGTCTTTTGAAAACAATCCAATTTTTTGAAGGATACCACAGAGAATTTCAGAAGCTCTCTCAGGCTGTGCACACTCAGAAGGATTAACACAATGATGTCCCTGAAATGCCAAACTGGTTTGGTTCTGTTCCAATGTTTATATGACTTATTCCTTTCTAAAATGGAGGCTGATGTGTCACCAGTTCAAAATGAACTTGAGGAAGCCTAGTTCTCAGATGTGGAAATGGAGGCAGAGTGAGGCCTCAGCCTCAGTTAGCAGGGCAGGAATGAACTGAAGATCAGCAATACCTAAGCAACATTTCTGGGTAGGTATTCCTGGCGGGGGGGGGCGGGGAATCTGTCCCCTTCCTCCCAAGGCAGCTCCTAGGCCCAGAGTCTAGTAAACATCAGATTTTGGCCAATATCAAGGGTGAAGAAGAGCAGGGGAGGCCCAAGACTGTGCTGATCTTTCAGACATTTACTGCCTCAGTCTAATATTCTGGGAGCCCAGACTGATGCCAAGGGCAGGTGAGAAGCCTGCTCTAGGCATCAGATCTGCTGCCTTCAAGACGCATTTCCCAGCATCTGACACTGAACAAACTTCCTGGCTCCTTTGACCCTTCCTTTATTCATCTGTAAAATGGGGCACTGTAGGGATAAGATATATTACTGTAGGTGAAAATGCTCTGTAAACTACCAAGTATACTTTACTTAATTATTAGTGGTACTGGGAATCAAAACCAGGGCCTGTGCATGCTAGGTAAGTGCTCTACCATTAGGCTACATCCTCAGACCTGGAAATGGGTATTAGATGAAACCTATGAATGCCAGGTGTAGTGGCAAAAGCCTGTGATATCAGCAACTTCGAAGGCTGAGGCAGGAGGATTGCAAGTTTGAGGCCAGTACAGGCAAATTAGTAAGACCCATCTCAAAAAATAAAAAGGACCAGGAGTATAGCTCAGTAGAAAAGCACCCCTAGGTTCAAGGACATAACTGTGTTAATCCTTCTGATGTGTGTACAGCCTGGAAGAGTTTGAGATTCTCTGTGGTATCCTCTAAAAAAACAGGACTGTTTCAACAAACAAATCACAACATTTTGCCCATGGTTAAATACTGTTCTTTCAAAACACACTTGGAAGATTATAGGATTTATCACCACCACCAAGACAAAACCTAAGAACATTTTTATGTCATGGTGCAGATAGGACCCAAAAACTGGCACCAGATGGATCCTTCCAGGATGTCAGCATGGGAAAGCCAGCACCTACCCATGACCACTCCCTTCTGAATGATGCCAATGCCACCTTACTGAAGTCAGTCACACTCCAGCAACATATCCTGGCTCCTAATCTAGGCCACTTTCCACGGGAGAACCTAGCACAGCTTGGGTATACCATGAACTTGAGGGACCCTGGAGGTGCAGTGTGGCTGTCCCCTCTTCCAGAGACAACTTGTTTTTAAAATTGCAGTACCCTTCTCACCAACTTCACTAGGCCTTGGTACCTGATGGCTTCCCACTTAGTTGGGCACAGAAAGGTGGCTAGAGCTGGCTCTAAGCCAAAAGATACCACATTGCCTGTTATCCCCTGGGTCTGCTAACATGGCACATGACAGCAGAGACCTCACCTCATCCATGCCAGACGCAGTGAAGAAGATGCCAATCTCCTCGGCGTATCGTTGCAGCTCCCGGTATTGGTCATGACTGAATTCCAAATGGCGTTTGTGCTCCCCATATGTCTTCCCCCAGGAATGCTT
The DNA here is from genome assembly GCF_045843805.1 of Urocitellus parryii. NCBI lineage: Eukaryota > Metazoa > Chordata > Mammalia > Rodentia > Sciuridae > Urocitellus > Urocitellus parryii. The sequence goes on along the minus strand of NC_135534.1, from coordinate 178,269,910 downwards.
TGAGGTATATGGCCTTTCCAGGGCTTTCCGATTAAACTTGAATTCCAGCTCACTCTTCTGGAACTTGGCACAATCGGCTCCACACTCCTACAACACACATAAGGACACCTGTCTGTGACCTGATGTGCATTCTCACTGAGAGCAGAAATGTTGGGGCAACTGCTATGACATCATTACCTTTAAAGACCCCGAGGACTGACAGAGACATTAGGAGACTCCAAAAAAGGAATGGGGTGGGGGTGGGGGACAGGAGAAGCAAGAAGAGTCTGGAAGGATGAAAAAAATTATTTGTGGATGGAAGATTCTGTCTTCCCCCTATATTTCCCTCTTAAGGTGTGGAAAACTTCAAGGCTTTTTTTAACAGTGTTTTGCTTTGTAATATTAAAAGTGCTGAATGCAAGAGCTATAACTCAGAAGATAGTAAAATGAGCACTGGGCCAAGATTTAGGAAAGAAAGTCAAATTCTGGCTTAACTCTGACCCTAACCCTTAGATAAGGTTATTTTCCATCTCTGGACTCAGTTTCTCTCTCTACACCAAGGCCAAGCTGAGCTAGCACTGTGCTGAGGAGCTCCTTACAGAGTAGGGAAACAAAGGGACAGGGCCCCGTGCTCCATTCTCTGACTTGAACAATAACTATTCTACTTTTAGCTGTTTTGTACTCGTGCTTTTCTATACAACTTTTTGTTTGAACAATAGGTTCTACAGCAAAAATCACACAAACAAATCTGAGAAATGCTTAGCTTAGGTGATTTCTACTGAGTAGAAGTGATACTATAAAAATGGGAGTTGCATGCAGTGGTGCACACCTGTAATGCCACTACTTGGTGATTGGTTGGTTTGGGGACTGGGGACTAAACCCAGAGGCTTTACCACTAAGCCACATCCCAGTCTTTTTTTTTTTTTTTTTTTTTTTTTTTTTTAAGAAAGGTTCTTACTCTGCTGCTTAGGGCAGCTGAGTTGCTGAAGCTGGTCACAAACTTGCAATTCTCCTGTCTCAGCTTCCCAAATCGCTGGGATTGCAGGTATGTACCCCTATGTCTAGTTAATGCCAGCTACTTGGGAAGCTGAAGACAGAAGGATTCCATGGTTGAGGCCAGTTTGGACAATTTAGTGAGAACTCTTCTAAAAAAAAAAAAAAAAAGTGCTAGGGATGTAGCTCAGTGGTAGAGTGCTTGCCTTGTATGCACACAGCCCTGGGTTCAATCCCCATTACCACCAAAAACCAAAATGGAACATCTGACTTTAAAAACTAAGTTGGATTACAAATCTGCCTCCCATCTCCCAAGATTGTTTCAAAAACAACTCAACAGAAATATTAGGAAAAACCCTCTAAAGTCTCAGCCTGCTTCCATCTCTATAGACACAGAGGCATTCAGGCTGTTGAAACCCTCTTGGGTCCACCAGAAACATCAGTGGACTCCCACTCCTAGAAAAAAATTAAAATCACAAGATGGCACAGTCAGGATTTGATGCTGGAAAGAAGTTAAAAGAATGTTAGAACTGCAATTGGCCTTGGGCAAGGGACTTCTCATTGTCTAGATTGGTGTGTGTGTGTGTGTGTGTGTGTGTGTGTGTGTGGTGCTGGGGATTGAACCCAGGGCCTTTTGCATATAAGGCAAGGACTCTACTGAGTTATATCTCCAGCTCTAAGAGTTTCTTTGTTCAAGAGTTTACTGCTTCTCCCATGGCAAAACCAAGGAGTATGCGGCTCAGTGGTACAGCAAACAAGCGCAAGACCCTGGGTTCAATCCCTAGCACTGCAAAAAACAAAAGTATTAGAAGTCCACCATGAGCAAAGGGTGTAATATTTCATTTGCACCATAATCTGAAAGTTACAGGTAAATTTCTAATTGTAATAATTTATGCGTTATGTATTATACATCATAATACATTTCATTAATGTAATTATAATAAAATAAAACTAACTGAAAAAAACTCTACCTTCAGTATTGCAAACAGATTTAGGGTTGTAGCTCAGTAGAAGAGCACCTACCTAACATGCACAAGGCCCAGAGTCTGATCTCCAGCCCTGGGGATGTGGGGCAAAGAAAAAGAAAAAAAAATTTGCAAGCCAGCTGTACATAACTATACTCTAGATAGGCTTGCAAATGTAAGTCCATCTACAAATGGCAGCAAAGTCAGAATAAATAATAAGAATTTTAAGAAATTCCAGTGCTTTATTAATTTATTTATGGTACTGGGGATTGAACCCAGGGAACTTAACCAGAGTCACATCCCCAGCCCTATTTGTACTTTATTTAGAGACAGGATCTCACTGAGTTGCTTAGTGCCTCCAAGTTTCTGAAGAGGGTGGCTTTGAACTCCGGATCCTCCTGCCTCAGTCTCCCAAGCCACTAGGTTTAAAATAGGATTATAGAGGTAAGCCACTGAGCCCCACCCTTCTTTCATTTTTAAACAAAGTACCTGTACATACTGTGAACCAAGAAAAACTGGGATCTAGAGAAAAAAAGTCACCTGCCCAAGATTACTGATCCAATAAATGGTGTACTGATTCCAGGGGTCTCGAAACTATAATACAGCCTCAGGCCCATCATCCTCTTCCCCCTGGAGAACTGTCTTATAAAATTAGTTGAGAAAGTATGAAGAAAAACTAACTTTGTTTCCATGGTTTCCTTATCTCTCAGTATATTTACAACTTCAGCATGTAAAGAGGTCACACCTTAGAAAAATAGACCGCTCCCCTAATTAAAAGCAGTAATTTCCCCTACAAAATAACTTTAGAGTACTACAAAAGTTTGGAGCCCAGAGGCTAAAAGCAATTAGTTGTTGTTTTTGTTTTTTCCTTTTGCTAGTTGTGTGTCCTTAGGCAAGTCATTATCTTCTTGAGACTTTAAAATGAAAATGACAAGGATTGGGGGTGTAGTTTAGTGGCAGAGCTCTTGCCTAGCATGTGAGAGGCCCTGGGTTCATTCCCAGATCCCCAGCTCCACATAAATAAATAAGTAAAATAAAATCAACAGCTTCTCATGCCTGAGGTTGTTACGGGAATTAAACAAGATGAAAAACATGACAGTCTATCTCCTGGAGGAGGTTTCATGGTGTAACAGAGAAAGAGGCTTAAATGGTAAATGACAACAGCAATGCAATACCCAGGACTGGGGCGGGGGCAGGAGGTGGTGGGAGAAGACCAGGAGAAATCATCCAAGTAATCTTGAATGTAAGTGGAAATTTACTAAGAAAACAGGAATATTCACAAACATCATATCACTAATAGCTGTCATTTATAGTCTTATGTGCCAAGTACCAATGCCAAAAGTTTACATGAGTTACCTTATTTCATCCTCTTAACAACTCTATGAAGTACTATTATTTATCAAGCTGGGTTTTCAAGCAAGGAAACAGAGGCTCAGAGAAGTTTAGAGACTGGAAGAATATGAACTCAGAGCCCCGGTTTTTAACCATTTCGCATTCCAAACACTGGGAGTGGCAGGGGAGAGAGACCACAGTAACTCCCAGGTATGGGAATTACCTGGAAGTAAGTCAATATAGCAGGAGGATGTCAGAAGAAATAGACAGGCAGGAAGCGGGGCCAGGTCATTAAGATCTTGAAGGCTACGTAGGGAGCCACTGACGGGTCAGACAGGGTTGAGACCTGATCAAATCCGTATTGGGGGGAGATTATTCCAGCACCAGAGGGGAAGGTAAGAGGTGGGGTTAGGAGGCAACTGCTGAAGTGCAGACAAATCAGGAGGAGGTGGAAGAGTGAGGAAGAGAGGTTGGAAAGACTTAGAAAAAGGCAAAGGCGAGAAGGAGGATGCAGGGGACGAAGTAGGAAGGTGTCCCGGGGTCCGGTGGCCGCGCCCCTCACCTTGGCTGTGCGGATCATGCGCTTGGCCACTTCCAGGTCGCCTTGGTGGTTCTGGCCGATCTCGGCGATGATGAAGCACGGGTGCTGCCCGCCCACCCAGCGCCCGGGACACAGCTCCAGCTCCAGCGGCATCGTGGCAGCTCGCGCTCCCGCACCCCTCTCTCTGCCTGAGTGGGCCCGACAGCCGCTGCCCCAGTCACTGAAGTACGCAGCCCAGCGGGCCCGCACGCCGGCCACTCCACGTCAGCCCGCGGCCGCCGCGCAGCCAATCCCTGGGCCCAGCCTCGCTCCCGGCGGCCAATCGGATCCGGGGGCGGGGTCTCCAGCGGGAAAGCGGTGGGGCGGGGCAGGTAAGCCCTGCTCCTCCAGATCCTGGAGTGTGGCTGGTTTCTTGCCTGGAAGTGCGGGCTGTGACTGTCCCGGAGTCCTTGCAAAGCTTTGAAGGAGGCTGACGGCCGCCTCGGCAGAGCTTAGTCTGTGTCTAGCTCCTAAAGGCGTGGCAGAGCGCGCCCTGCGGTGTAATGGAAGAAACAGGGATTCCGGAATTAGAATCCGAGGGCTGGTTGAGTCCTAGCCAGCTTTTCAGAGTACTCTAGTCCTCCTGAGGATTTTTTTTTCCTTCTTCTCCGATGATGGTAAATAATATAGAACCCCTAATCACAGTACTTGGTGTACTAAGTTTTCAGTTAGTAGATGGCCATTCCAATTACATGACAGGCCCAGATCATAAAGCTCCACTGACTTGTCCAGTGCCCCCCAGAAAGTCAGCAAAGGTGAGACTGGGATCATGGGCTGCCTGCCATCCCAGGGCTCCTACAACACATTTGATTGGATTTCAGACCAAGTTGAGGAATGAGTTATCTGATTGTTTGACTTACCAGAACTGATGAGTAAAGTAACAAGATGGCAAGGAGGGAGGGTAGGTTTTGGTCATGTCAGTATAAATGTGCAGTTGGAACTGCCCAACAGGCAGGAGGACACACAGCTCTGAAGTTCACAGTGGACGTCGGGACCTGAGAAAAATCTGGGAGCCAGTCAAGAAAAGAATGAAGATAGGACAGATTGCTGAAGGAGAGAGCCAGGGGAGGGATGAGCAATGTGCAGTTGCCTGGGAAGAAACAGAAATGAGACCAGAAGCCATCCACAGAGAACGAAGGAGGGGAGATGCAGTGTGTCCAAGGCCAGCAGCAGCCCAGGAGAATGGGGATCAAGAAGAGATTAGTGGCCAGGTGGTGGTGCATGCCTGTAATCCCAGCAGTTTGGGAGGCTGAGGCAGGAGGATCAAGAGTTCAAAGCCAGCCTCAGCAACTTAGTGAGGACCTAAGCAATTCGGTGAAACCCTGACTCTAAATAAAATATATGAAAGGGCTGGGGATATGGCTCAGTGGTTAAGTACCTCTGGGTTCAATCAGCAGTATTAAAAAAAAAAAAGAATTAGTGGACTTTGAGATTATACAGGCACTGGAGACAGCAGATTTGTAGCAAAGGGGAGGTGAGAAAACAGGGGCAAAGTAGAACTTTTTGGGGGGTAGGTACTGGGGATTGAACTCAGAGGCACTTGACCACTGAGCCACATCCCCAGCCCTATTTTGTATTTTATTTAGAGACAGGGTCTCACTGAGTTGCTTAGTGCCTCATTTTGCTGAGGCTGGCTTTGAACTCCCCATCCTCCTGTCTCAGCCTCCCAAGCTGCTGGAATTACAGGTGGGCACCACCTCACCCTGCGGCAAAGTAGATAGGACAGATTGCTGGAGGTGATAGAACATGATCCTTTAGGGTGATTCAAAATATTTCAGTGTATTGGAAAAAGTTGTTACATCAGGTGGGAAATGGACCCTGGACTGGAGGGGGCCCCAGCTTGAGGAAATGTGAGATTGGAGATCAATAAGAAGCAATAAAGGAAAGAAGGAGATTGAAAGCAGCAAGATGGAAGTGGGTTTTATTCTTGCAGGCTTTGTGGGCATGCTGCCTTAGCTGGCAGAGGTTTTCTGACTCAGGTTTAAATGGGAACAACAGACCCAGATCACAGGGAAAATGAAATCCAGCACTACAGTAAGGGAGGAAAACCACTGTGGTTTTGCATAATTTGTGAATAAATGGAAATTAAGTCTAAAGGGAAAAAAGGAATGACACTTAAAAAGAGTCACCCCACAAGAAGCAATTAGGCTGATGTTATTTGTAACTAAATAGAAACTTGCAGTGGTTTTAAGTACTGGTTTACCTTACTATGGTAAGGAGGAAAAGATGCAAATATCATTCTACTCTTAGTCCCGTGTTTAAAGTCAGTTTCTGGTGCTTTTTGTGGCTTTTTCTGCTTACCTAATGAATCCATGTTTAATATGTCGAAATGGATGAGAGTGAGTGGGAAGATCATTTAAAACAAATTAAAACCAACAAGGAACCCTTTCCTGTCATTGCCGAAAAGGGTGAGGAGGAACTTCATTGGGGGGAAATATAGAGTACCCAGAGTGCTGAGTCATGGGGTTCAGGTTGAAGATGGGGGCCCCGTTTCCCCAGGGGTCTCTGGGGTCTGAGGCACTGGGGCCTGCCCAGGCTGTGGAAGTCCCTCCTGAAGTTGGTTCTGGAAATTTCCTCCAACCCAGGACTCCTGCCTTTTTTTTTTTTTTTTAACCACTCTGTGCTCTACCTACACTGAAATATTTTGAGTCACCCTAAAGGATCATGTTCTATCACCTCCAGGCCTTGGCATCCCCATCACACTGAGCCTCCTCTGGCCACCTCCTGCAGGTCCTTCAGTGTAGCATTCATTTCCTCTGGCTCCTTCTCTAATCTCCCCAGGGAACCCTTTTCTTTGCCCGCTTCTCAAGGTATCTACCTCTTCTCTTGACCAGTCTCTGAGCTCTTTCAGGTCAGGACTCATCTGGGCCACCTACTCAGCATCAACCCCAGGGCAAACCCCTAGGGATATGTGGTGCCCAGAAGAAACAGAGGCCTTGCATTCTGTGTCCTGCAGGGCCAGGAGCTCCTTGAGATCGGCGCCTGGATCATTTCTTGCTGGGTCCCCCGCATCAAGCACAGAACTTCTAATAGATGCTGATAAACATTATCTGAATGAGCATGCGTGGGAAAGATGAATGATGGTGAGACTGAGGCATAACTGACTCCATCTGCTACTCCTCAGGCCTCATTCAGCCCCTCGGGTTAACATGACTGTTCTGAATTGTTATTGAAGCCAGTTTTCTGGCCAGTTCCCCTGAGGAAGACACGGGGGATCAACCCACCAACCTGAACGCTGAGTCACATCCCCAGCCCTATTTGGTATTTTATTTAGAGACAGGGTCTCACTGAGCTGCTTAGTGCCTTGCTAAATTGCCAGGAACCTGCCCAGATATCAAGTGGCCACAATCTGATTCACCTAAGGTTCTTAACTGTTTCTTCTGACACCCTGCTGGGCACAGCCACACCCACACCTGCTTCCTGCTTCCTCTAGATTGGAATATGAATATCATCCCTATAACATGAATATCCCTGTAACATGGCTATCACCTCTCTGCTGTCCCTGAAAGAATAACCCCCTTCACATCTGTGGGAGGTGAAAGTCTCCCTTGAAGGATTTTTGACCTGTAACACACCTTGCCTGTGTTTTTTCTTTTCCAGAATCTTTTTTTCCCTAAACTTCTCCTCCCTGATCTTCTTTTCCCTGAACTTCTCTTTCCTGCTCTCCTCCCTAATCTACTTCTCCCTGATCTTCTCTGATATTCTTTTCCCCAAACTTCTCCTTGATTTTCTTTTCCCAAAACTTCTCCCTAACCTTCTCCTTCCCGATCGCCTCCCGGATCTTCTCTGATAGTCTTTTCTCTAAACTTCTCCCTGATCTTCTTTTCCCTAACCTCCTTCCTCATCTTTTCTGATCTTCTTTCCCTAAACTTCTCCTCCCTGATCTGTTTTTCCCTGATTTTCTCCTTCCTGATCTCTCCTCCCTAATCTCATTTTCTCTGAATCACCTCTATAAAGGCCCCCTGTTCCTGCAGATGGGCAGAATCACAGCCTTTGGTACAGGAGTCCCCTGTGTTTCTCCTTTGCTAGCAAAACAATAAACCTTCTTTTTCCTTTTTCTCCACACTGTGTCTTCGTTATTGGATTGGCATTGGGGACAAGGACTGCGCTTTCAGCATGTCCAGCAGATCATTCCTGAACTCCCTCTGTGTGCCAGGAGCCGTATCAGGCACTGGGAACAGAATGGAGGACAAAGAGCCATGGTCCTTTCCCTGCGAACTCTAGTTTACAATAAAAGTCCTTTAAAATAAAGGTGAATTATATCCACACATACATATATGATCACAAATTGTAATTAGGACAACAACAACAAAAAGCAAACTGCTGTGTAAGAAAGGGATGCAGGGACCTACTTTAGAAAGAGTAAACTTTGAGGCTGAAACCCCCACTGCACCCCAAATTCCCTCCAAATGATAACAATCTCTTCCTGTACTGAGTCCTCACAGGATGCAGAAACAACAGGGTCCTCAAAAAAGTCCAAGGTCTGGGAAAAGTCAGGACCAAGTTCCCCTCCCAGCTGGGGAACTTCACGTCCTCCTCTGTGAGTGAGGACAACCACCACAAGAGGGCAGTGGTGAGACTGCATGAGAAGAGGAAAGGAACCCACCTGGTAGCAGCCCAGACCTGCCCAGCATTTGGAGGGTCTCACTTCCTCCTGCTCCCAGTGGCCTGCCACCGCCTGCCCACCCTCATACCTCGTCCTGACAGTTTATGCCTGCCCTGGCCTCATTGCCTAGGTGGGTGGGGCCTGCCCCTCCTCCCAGTTCAGTCAGGACAATGAGGGGTTTCTGTTTTAATTAGTTATACATGACAGTAGAACGCATAAATGGGGTATAATTTCTCATTTTTCTGATTGTACATGTTGTAGAATCTCATCGGCCATTCAGTCATATATGTACATAAGGTAATGATGTCTGTTTCATTCCACTATCCCTATCCCCATTCCCCTCATTCACTCACCTCTATCTAATCTAAACTAACTCTATTCTTCCCTAGGGTTGCTCCCTATTGTGAATTAGCCTCCGCATACCAGAGAAAACATTCGGCCTTTGTTTTGGGGGATTGACTTATTTTGCTCAGTATGATATTCTCCAGCTCCATCCATTTACCAGCAAATGCCATCACTTCACTCTTCTTTAAAGCTAAGTGGAAAAAGCATCCATCTCCTCTTCTCACCCCTCACTTCAAAGAGTCCCCAAATCTCACATAACTTACACACTTCTTCTCTTGTGCTGTCCTTGGGGACCTTGACCATGCACAGGGCTTCAAGACGGGTGAGTCCAACTTTTCATCAGCAGCCTACTCTCAGCCATCTCTGGAAACAGCCACAGGACACCAGAACTCTCTCCTGTCTTGATTGCTATGTCTGCTGGCCTGAATGGTCTTCCTGCTCCAACCCTGCTCCTTCCCCAAACCATCTCTACACAGCTCTACATACAATTTCAATTTTTTTTTAATATATTTGTTTTGCCCACTAGTCTTCGAGTGCTATGTGGGCAGGACCGTTCCTATCCATTCCCCTATATAACACTCCTCATCCGATGACATTTGATCCCTTCCATGATCCAAACAAACACTTAACACAGAGTTGTGCACAAAGCAGACTCTCAATTATTTGAGTGAGTGCACACAGTTGGCTGTTAGTGCAGTTCTAACAGCCAGCAGAAGCTGTCCCCTGATTGGAATGATTCTGTCCAAAGGTTCAGAATCTACACCAGGAAGCAGTGCCACCCCAGGTACAACCTTCCGGTACTTACTGTCCTCTCTTTCCCCAAGAACTGCCCACACTCAGCAGAGACATGAGGAATGGGTCCTGTGTTATCCAAACGGGCCCTCCTGGCTTACTGTGCGGAGTCGCCCCCAGAGAAGTCCTAACAGGAGGACCAAATTTAAAACTGAAAAAACTCGCTGAGGACGGTGGCGCAGGTCTGTGATCTCAGGAGGCTGAGGCAGGAGGATCAAGAGTTCAAGGCCAGCCTCAGCAACTTATCCAGATACTGTCTCTAAATATCTAAATAAAAAATAAAAAAGGAAAAAAAAATTTTTAAAAAAAGGGGGTGGGGATGTGGCTCAGTGGTCAAGCACCCTGGGCTCAATCCCCAGTACAACAAACAAACAACAAAAACAAAAACTAAAAATAAACTCGAGGGAACCTGTATTGCCAGCTCAGGTCCAGAGTGGGGAGGTTCGGGGACAAGGCTGAACCCCTGGCATGTGGCCTTACAGGAGGTTTCATGGGACTGAATGGTGAAGATGTCAAGGGTTCCGGCAGCCATAGCTATGTCAATAGGGATATAATGTCTAGAACGAGGGACAGGGTACTTCTGGACACCAGATTATCCTTTGGCCCCACAGTTCAGTAAGGACACTGAGCTAATAAGGAACGCGAACCTAACACTGGAAACTTGTCATGTGGGTATTCAGTAGTTGAAGCCTTCAAGAGTATTCAAGAGGGATAAATCAGGGGCTGGAGGCACCACATATCAACAAACACCTGAAGGACCCCATTGAAAAACTGGCACTCGACTCCCCCCGGTCCCTTTGCTCATGTTGGCCAAGGGCCTATAGGAAATTGGACATATCAAATATTTTTATTGATTTGGTGGTGCTGGGGATGGAAACCAGGACCTCGTGCGTATTAACCACGCATTCTACCCACTAAGCTAAATCCCCAGCCCTAAAAGGGTTTTTAAAAGTTAATATTAATAGCAGGGTCCAAGATAATTAAAAAAAAAAAAAACATTAAAGCTGCTTTACAGTTCCAGAGATAAAGAATTGTTTTTCAAAGATGGATACCTCTCTAGGGAGTGAGCTTCCCATCACAAGGCATCCAACAAAAATCAGGCAGGTGTGTTACATCAGATCAGCAGAGACACTAGATGAGATCTGGTTTTCTCTATCTGGAGGACCTGGCTTTTACTACATGGAATTGATCTATTTGGGGGGTTTTGTCCACATTCCTGGCTTATAACTTCCTCCCAAAGCAGGACACAGGAAGTACAATTTCTCTTCCCCCAAAGAGGTCATATACCCCAAAAACTCTATGCCCCTTCTCAAACTGTGCCCTATGCAACTCTTCATCTGTAGCCTATGTAATATCCTTGATAGTAAACTGTAAATTGAAGCGTTTCCAAGAATTCTGTGAGCTGCCCTAGCAAATCAATTGAACCTGAGGAGGGGATTGTGGGAAATTTGATGGATCACAGGTTTGTCAAAGCCCAGGTAAAATCACCTGAGCTGGAGGCGATTTTGAGGATTTGGGGATCTGATACTATCCAAATAGATAGCATCAGAAGAGAGCTGAACTCGAGGACACCCCAGCTGAACTGCTTGGCAGGTGGAGAAAACATCCTGCATCTGCCGTCAGAGTGGATCTGCTCTGAGTACAGGAGGAAAATCAAGTTTGATTTGTTTTTTCCTACTTCTCACTCTGCATGCAGAAGTTTCCATGGGTGTCTGGGGACACCAACTTTGTGAGATCCAGATTGGTGGGTTCTGATTTTAGGGACTCCAGACTCCCTTGAATCATCTACTACCATTTTAGCCCTTCTGCTCCTCGAAATAAAATAATTCATTTGTAAGGCTGGGAGGGGCACGTGATCATTAAAGTGGATTCATACAGATCAGAAGAGAAGTAGAGTTGGGAACAATTGACTTACAAGATCACAAATCTGAGAAGCCTCCCACCCTGAGGTCCCCCCTCCTCATCCCAGCCCATTGATGTCCAAACACCCAACCACAGGGGTTTTAAGAACTGGACTCCTCTTCTCTGTCCAGAGGTTTCTGCAACTCACGTTCAGTATTATGGGTTGAATCATGTCCTTCCAAAATTCATATGTTGAAGTTCTGATCCCCAGTACCCCAGAGTGTCTCTATTGGAAATAGGGTCATGGCAGATAGAGTTGAGAGAAGGTGATTAGGGTGGGCCCTAATACAAGATGACTGGTATCCTTTAAAAAAGGGAAATCTACACACACGGATACCCAATATGTCCATTTACAAACCAAGGAGAGAGGCTTGAACAGCCCTCAAAAGGGGATAATACCACCTGGATTTCCATTTTCCAGAACTGAGATAACATATTTCTGTTGTTGAAGCTTCTCAGGGGAGTACATTAGGACAGCCCCAGGAAACTGCTGCATTTGGTCAGAGGAAAGGCTCCTGAGTGCCAGTGTATCAGACTCAGGGGAAGGAGACAGACACATGGCCCAGGGTGTTATCGCCAGGGGAGATACGACCGGGAACAGCATGTGCCAAGGGCCGTGAGGTCCTACACTGAGGAGCCCATGGAAGGAGGCCTGTGGGCCAGGCCATGTCGGGGCTAACGTCTCTGCTCTGGTTCTTGCACATGGATTTTGCTCATGTGGATGAAGGGAGTGTTTGAATCACAGTTGATGTGAATGTGCAGGAATGTACAGACAGCCCACAGGGCATGTGGGGCCAAGTAGAAAGAAGGAAGGCTGGGAAGGCAGGTTGGTAGCAGCTGGTGGGGGGACCTGATGCCAGGAGTGCTCTGGGGTCACTGAGACAACTGAAAGCTCCTGAGCGAGCAGAGTTGCACAGGAGAGCCACATGGAGAGGCAGGGAGGGGGAGGCGAGCACTGAGGGCTCTGGGGTGGTCCACAGTGCAGGCCAGGGATGTCCCTGGGAATCTGGATTCCCTCGGCCTCACTTCTTTTCTTCCATTTGCCAAACCACCCACATTGTAGAGAGCTCTCAGAAGTTCCTATGCTCTGAGATGGGCCTCCTGCCAGCTGAGTGAACTTGGTCTCAGCAGTCCTGTTAGCTCCCTCACCCCAGGCTTCTCCCTGTGAATGACGCAGGCAGGAGTCAGGAAGTCGCCACCGCTCTGCATGCTGGGAACTTGCACATCACCCTGAGTCTTGTTACCTCATCTAAGAGGGTCAGAATCCTGACATGGCCTCTGAACAGATGAGTATGGAAGAGCCATGCAAACTACAGTGTGCCACGGACACATCAGGAACCATGGTTACTTTCATCAGAGGCGGGGCTCAAGGCAGGTGTGGTGGCGCACACCTGTATTCCCAGCTACTCAGGAGGCTGAAGAGGGCCGCTTGAGCCGGTGAGTTTGAATCCAGCCTGGCAACATAGAGAAGCTGTCTCAAAACAATTTATGAAAAGGAGGCTTGGGACAAGTCAGACTGTAGCTGCTCAGGCTCGAGCACGGCAGGGCCAGGGTCAGCAGGATCTGGGCAGGCAGCCATGGAAGCATGGATGGCCACATTAGCAGGGGAGAGCTGTCCTGCAGGAGGCAGCCTATGGCAGATCAGCCCCACCCACTCACTGGATTGGGTCTTTCAACTAGTTACCATTCTAGAGCCTACAGCTCTGTGGCACTCACTAGCTTACCAGAGTGGGCAGGGCTCTCCCAATTTACAGAGGGAATACTGAGTTCCAAGAAGCAACAGGTCTTTCCTAAGTTTGCAAAAGGGTATATGGCAGGGCTGCCTCTCAGAATGTCTGCCCATATCCCTGAGTGTCTTACTGTTCCAACTCTGAACACTTAGCTCTTGTCCTCCTGGACCTTTGGAACCAACAAGGTCTTGTTAACTGGTGTGTACTTTGCTCCCAGAGGAGAAAGAAACTGGCCACTTCCTCATGAGAACTCAGCCCGGAATCAGGGGCCCTCGCAATGACAGAGACAGAACAGCAGCAGCTTGGGATTCAGGCAGAGCTGGTTGGAATTCCACTACTGAGTGCTAGGAAGCTTCTACAAGGATTTGCATGAGGCACCTGAACTCTAAACCCTTCAGTTACTACATCTCTAAAAGAGGGTTAGTGTTGGGAGCCACTCTGGACAGAAGCTATGTGCATACTTTTAAGTCCTGAGTAAAGGGGTGCTGAACAGGACCCGCAATATGCTGGGCCTTACCTCCGCTCGGATAAGGTGTGGCTCCAGGAGTGGGCGACACCCAATGGGGTTGAATTACACCCACCTGTTCCTTTGTAATCCTACCCCTTTGCCCTTTTTGGGATAGAATGTTCCATGGAACCTCCCCTTGTGTGTCCCCTATATAAGAATAAAGAATTCCAGTGGCTCTCTCTGTCTTTCCATGGACCCCTAAGGTCACAGAGCCTTCCCCAGATTTTGAAAAGGTACTCTTCACCGTTTTCTTAAATCATTGGAATAGTCAGATTTTGTGAACCCAGCATTGTCGCCAGCTCGGATGGATGGCGATAGGCTAGTTTATTATTTCTCAGGGGAGTTGAGGACTAAGAATCTTTCTCAATAAGTGGTTATCTGCTCTTTCTCCTCCTTCAACTAGTTAGTGGCAGATGTGCACCATGCTTATGCTCCTATTGCCATTGCTGGAAGACACCTCACTCACCTAGGAACAGTGCTGGGGACACAGTCCTCATCTGGGCCTTTTCTCCTCCATTAGCCCAGAGCACATCAGACCTTTCCCACCAGACCACACCTCACCATCTCCAAGGGAGCGTACCTGGGAATAAAAGCATGAGGAAGTACTGACTGGCACCCTGTGGCTGACAGAACCTCTGGGTGTAGTACACTGGGGCTTGGACAGCTAGAATGGCCTGCAAGCTCACTTACATTGGGCCCCACGCCTTCAGTGGAGTAACTGAAGGCTCACAGAGAGGAAGAGGCTTGGGAAGATCCCATACACCCAGTGGCTAGAACACAGGGCTCTGGATTCTATGTGAGGCCCCACCCCTATCACACCTGCACTCTGGCTCCCTAGGGCTGGAGTGAGGACAGTGCTGTCACCAACACACACCCCAACTCCTCCTGGCCAGGGGTCCTCAAGTCCCACTTAATCAGAACAACTGTAAGGGCAGATTTCTATTCTCTTCTGTGTCTTCCCAACACCTGTGGGACGTTAGAAAACATCCAGTCCATTAAGATCACTGAGCTGGCCTAACTGGCTCTGGGAAGAGCTTCCACACTCGCTGCGGTCCTGGTGGCTTCCCTGAGAACAACTGTTTGGCTGGCTGAAGTCTGCTAGTAACTCGACTCCCTTTTTAAACTGTCAACACAGCTGTATCATCAGCCTCATTAAAATTGATGTCAGCACAACATGACAGAACTGGGTAAAGTGGAAGGTCACAGGAAAGGATCAATAGGTCCTTCTTTGTGGTCCTGTCCCACTGTGCTCTGGTAGCAGGTAGTGTAGCTCACAGGAATGCCAGACACAGAAAGGAAGGCACTCTCCTGTGTCTAACCTAGGTGTGCACCAGCTAGAATTATGGTGGTGAAGATGTGGGAGGGAGCAAGACAGCATGCGTTTCAACGGCAGCAAACAGCATGCGTTTCAACGGCAGCAAGTGTCACCACATTTAGAGCCTGGATCCCTGTAGCAAGAATGAACAATTGAGAAGGCCGCCACATGGTTTCTAGGATACGTTCTTTCAATTCTTGCCCACGTCACTGGGCCAGACCTGGGCCCTCTTTTGGGTTTCAGTTCTCCCATCTTTATAATGAGTTAATGGCTTTCCCCTCTCAGAGCACTGAAGTGTGGTTTCAAATGAAATGGCACGCCACGCTGACACCTTACACGCAGGTGTGCCTGTTAACATGCCTCGGCCCATGGCCTCCCCCAGGAGCCGGATGTCCAGCCCATCACAGCTGCTACCCAGCTTTGACATTTTGTAACCCAAGTATTTGCTGCAAAATTTGGAAGCAAACCCAAATTTTGCGCACTCATCACCAGAAGTTTCTCAGAATTTTATTCTTTAGCCAAGGGCAGTGGAACCTCTAGCCTCTCTTTGAGGGGAGAATCATGTTAAATGCTTCTGGTAAGCCTTCTTTTAAAAGAAAAACACAATAGCGATAAAATCCTGGTTGGTAATTCCCTAAGCATCTCACTAGCTACATGTGCAAGATCAAGCCAACATTTTACATAGTGAACGCACAAGAAAGGTTTGGCCTATAAGGTCATCTGGAAGGGTCCAATTACTTTTCCAGTCTCCCCTTCTATTCCTTTATTTATTTGTGGTGCTGGGGATTGAACCCAGGGCTTTGTGCATGCAAGCCAAGCACTCTACCAATTGAGCTATATCCCCAGCCCCTATTCCTTCTTTCTTTCTCCTTTAGTCAAATCTGCCTGTTTTTCTAGAAACTTCCCTGAAAGTATGCCATTTAGAGGCACCACCTCTCCAATATCTGCACTACACTAACCCACCTGGATGGACCTCTTATCCTTAGGTCCTAGTAAGTAAAAGGTAACTCCTGTGCTAATATCTTCTCTTCCCTTTCTCTTCTTTCGGTTACTATGAGCACCAAGGGCTGGTCATCTCTGTAATCCAATCCGTCTCCCTTCTGCCCAGCCAATGAGTCTGGCACACATGGTAGTTATGAAGATTTGCAAAGTGGAAGTTAAGGACTCAAGGTTGAGAAAGCCATACAGTTTAAACCAGAAATCAAATTCAATTTCTTTTGCAAAAAAATAAACATTTTAAAACACATGAGACCTAAATTTTAAAAGTACAAAATTTGTGGACTTCATAAAGACTATGTAACTTTTCTTTATAACTAAATTCCATTTAGATTTTAATCTTTCACACTGTTTTTTAAAAATACTTATTTTTTTTTAGTTTTCGGCAGACACATCATCTTTGTTTGTATGTGGTGCTGAGGATCGAACCCGGGCCGCACGCATGCCAGGCGAGTACACTACCGCTTGAGCCACATCCCCAGCCCTTTCACACTATTTTTACATGCATTCCAATAAATACAGCTAAGATTTATTAAAATAACCCTCAAAATTTCCATGAAAAACTATTAGTGACAATGCAGTCACACATTTAGTGAAACTAAATGGTTGAATCACCACTGGAATCAGACTACCTCTTCCCCCCCAAATCCCCTTGAGTTCATCAAAAGAGAAATTTTCCACCTTCTAGTAAAGCCATGCTGACCTCGGACAGCCCGTTCACTCCTGGGGGAGGCTTTTCACATTGTTTCTCCTCAGCACGCCTGTCTTGGTAACAAACCATGTTCTGTTCACTTGTCAGTCAAACACCATCTGTGTCACAGCCTTGGTGTAAAGCCCATTTTGTCCTCTAGACCTTCCTGTCAGTGAGGGTCACAGAACCTCAGTGCTGCAACAGTCTTCATAAGCCTTTTGGTCACACCCCTTCAATCTTAGACTGGGAGGGAACCCAGAGGCCAACACAAGGTCACACAGAAATAAGTTAGCCTTAACTAGAATCCAGATCTCTTAGGACTCCAATGAAGCCTTTTTCTTTTAAATCATTCTCTGTTCTTTAATTCATGGATTACTCAAACCTAAAATTATTTCAGGGGCCCCAGAACATTCAATTCCAAACATTAATTTTTTTTGGTGGTGTGGCGGGGTGTGCCAGAGATTGAACTCTGGGCACTTGACCACTGAGCCACATCCCCAGCTCTATTTTGTATTTTATTTAGAGACAGGATCTCACTGAGTTGCTTAGAGCCCTACTAAGTTGCTGAGGCTGGTTTTGAAATCATGATCCTCCTGCCTCAGCCTCCTGAGCTGCTGGGATTATAAGCATGGGCCACCATATCTGGCCCATTATTATTTTTCTAGGGTTGGGGATCGAATTCTGGGCCTTGCATGTGCTGGGCAAGAGTTCTATCACTGAGCTACACACCTAAGCCCTGACCATTTATGTTTTTTAAAGGCTATCTTGGCCAGACATGGTGAAGCACAGGAGGCTAAGACAGGAGGATCGTCAGCATCAGCAAGGGACTAAGCAACTCTGTGAAACCCTGTCTCTAAATAAAATACAAAATAGGGCTGTGGATGTGACTCAGTGGTTGAGTGCCCCTGAGTTTAAACCCTGGTACCAAAAAATAAAAATAAAAGACTATCTCATTTACTCCCAGTCATCAAGGATGAAGATTAAGATGCTCAAAGTATATATATATATATATATAAAACACACTCACACACACACACACACACACACAAGCACTCTACCAACTGAGCTATATCCCCAGCCCCTATTCCTTTTTTCTTTCTCCTTCTTATAGAAAAAAGGCTTCATCAGTATATATATTGTGTATATATACACTTGTGCAGTTGTCCATCAACAACCACTCATTTAACAATATCAAAAATTACCCTGTTTAGTGTGTTTTAACATGAGCTTACAATTATAGCCCAATTTAAAAATGTAAGCATACAACTAGGCTTTACCAAAGAATAATGTGTTTATTTCACTTAAAGTCTTAAAAATACTCTTTTTCTGGGCAGTTGTCACACAAAATGACCTAACGTGGTGGTGGTAGTGGTGGGTGGTCATTAAAAAAAAAAAAAGTCATTAAAATGAAGAGCATAGAAAAACAGACCCAAAATGTTAAGATTTTATTTACAAAGCTTTTTTTGTTGTACAGAAAGTAAAAATGCTGTTACAATCTCAGTGTGACTGGTAGCCACGGACAGTTGACTCACCAATCACAGCTATCCATGCTACAGCAAGAGTCTTACACAAAAAACCTAACAATGCTTACAATTTTGTTGGGGCAAAGTCCCCAAGCTTGGTGGTGGATTACCAAGAGGGACTAAAAGGAGGAAGGCGGAATGTCACAGGAACTATTCTTTGGCTCTTTGGGTGGGTGGGCGTCCTGGGGTTTGTATCACAGCTACCTTTTTTTTTTCTTTTTTAAACAGCTATCAAATCCATGAGCAGTCCAACCAATACTGAACAGTTCTGTTTTGCAGTGTATCTGGGGTCTTAATCATCTTCTCCTTCATCATCTGTTTCTCTCTTCCTCTTTTCACCTTTCCCGCTTTCTTCCTCCTCTGTACAATAATAAAAAGTGACTTTCAGACCAGTGGAAAGGCATTTGCCTAGGATATTGCTAATGGAGGCAATTTGTTGTTGTAAGACTAAGAAAGATGTAAATTGGACCAGACTAACAGGTTATTGATTAAGAGACATTAATTAAAAGGAAATTTGTAGACCACAGAACCAAGATGGGCAAAATGCAGCAGCACCTCTATCCACACAGCAAAGCTAACCTAAGTTTTTTCAACTTTGTTTTTTTCCAAGTTATTTCTATATTTTTTTTCCTTCCAGTTCTGGAGACTGAACCCAGGGGTGCTCGTCCACTGAGCTACATTTCCAGCCATTTATATTTTATTTTGGGACAAGGCCTCACCAAATTGCCCAGGTTATCCTTGAACTTGACATTCTCTTGCCTTCTTCTTCCAAGTCACTGGGATTACAGGAGTGCACCACCACACCCAGCTCAAATATTTCTCATTTTTCTTAATTTCTTGGTTCTAATAATCTAAAAATTATTAATATGCATAGCAAAGACTCAGGAGTTAGCAAGCCTGTTTTTCAGACATGCTCATTTATAAGCAACCCTGGACAAAAAACTTAACCTCTTAAGCCTGTTTCCTTTTTATAAGAGGGGCAATAATATTGACATGAATGTGTCATTCTGAGAATTAAATAAGATACCATAGAAGGTACTCCAGCATGGAACTTGCATAAGACTAACGACAGCAAATTAAAATAAAAACTCATGACTATTTTAATGAAATTAACTAAATCTATTTAAATCATGTCCCCAAAAGTTCCTTGAAGGCAGTGAGCACGTCCTACCCAATGTCATATTCAGCATGCCAATGCTCGGCACAGGGCAGGTGCTGAGCAAGACTGAACAAACGGAAAGCACATCAACAGCCTGGCTGAGACCTCAATTGCAAAAGGATCTGCACTGTTCCTTCCTCTCCTCTTTCTCTCTGCAGTACTAGGGACTAAAGCCAGGGATGCTTCTGTAGCTGAGTGTGATCCCTACTTTTCAAAAAACCTTGACCTTTTAACCAATTGCTGAGGGTGGCCTTGAACTTGTCATTTTCCTAACTCAGTCTCAAGTATCTGGAATTACAGGTGTGCACCACTGTGTCTGGCTGAGAACCAGTACTTTCAATCAGTACTAAATAAGTAATAGCCACTTCATTCATATTGGTTGAGGGAAAAGGAGGAAAACTGACAAAACTGGAAAGGTGGCTATTTATACATCTTGAAAAATTATGATCCAATTATGAATAATCCTTTTTTAATGAAAGAACTCCTATCACAGAAAAATCTTATGCTTAGCAGCAGTAAGCCAAATAATGGTGCCTAAAAACATTTAAAAGCATGTTTTCATCTAATTTTTAGTTGAGGACCAAAATGCATGCCTCAGACCCACCTTCATCCTCATCCTCATCCTCGTCTTCTTCATCTTCATCTACTTCTCCATCATGCCCAAATTCTTCTTCCTAAAGCATGGTAAACAATATGACATTAGATTGACAAACTGACGAGACTTTGCAAATAAACACAACAATACGTCACAGAGAAAACCATAATGTTATTTTTATCTACTCTGCTGTACTGAGATCTGGTTTTACTTAAATGAGTTTAATTTAAAATATTTTTCTTAAAAAATAATTAGTAGTCAAAAATAAGCAGTTTATTTGTCAGAGATGCTTTCGTTAGTATGTAACTTAAAACAGAAAATTCAAGAAATGGTTTTAAAATTTTGAGTTTCAAAGCAGGTTTTGTGCTAGGGATGAGAGCAGAGCCTCACATGGTGGGCAAGTACTCCGCCCCACGGAGCTGCATGTGTCGTGCCACTAACACTCTCATTCTCACACAGCGCTTGCTTCAAGTTCTTAAGTCATCATAAATCTAGGACTTCACAGAAATGCTTTACTTTCACAACAGCATGCTGACTGATGAAAACTCATGTTTTCTGCCTATTTTCAAACTTCCTTGAGGGTCAAAGCTAAGCCACTCTTTTGTCCTGTCCTTCTACAGAGTCCTCAGGACACTGTATTACTGTCCTATAAACGAGACCACCTGCTCTTTTAGGGCGGGACCACAGTTCTATTTAACTCGGCTCTTTTTACCACAGTAGGCATGCAATATATTTACTTAATTAAACCAAATTTAAGATGTTTGGACTTGGTAAACATATACTTCCATCAATACAACAAAGGAGCCCACATACTATCAATTCTCAGTGTTTCATCTTTCCATTCTGCTGGAACTCAACCCGTTCCTTCTTCTAGTCAAAGGGCCAAAATTTACCCCGCAGGGTCAAGCACCATGCCTAATTAGCAATTAGTAGGCACTGCATTTAGTATTTAAAGTGGGACAAGAGCTGAATTGGTCACATTATTTGTTTACGCAGGAGGCCTTTTCCTAGTCTTTCTTCTTAACCCCACCTTTGCCTTCAGAACAAAGTGAAGCAGGGCAGGAAACAGATGCATGGACTAACCTCCCCGCTGACTTCATCTTCATCTTCTTCCCCCTCTACATCTTCGTCTTCATCTTCATCTTCTTCTTCATCAAACTCTTCCTCCTCACCATCCTCATCCTCCTCATCTTCTTCATCTTCTCCTTCTGAAAACAGTCCAAAATGGCGTTAATAAGATACCTTGCTGCTCCATGGGGGCTCCTATAGACACATGGGCACCACAGGGTGGCCCACAGGATGCCAGTGCAACCAAGCACTTGTCCACTGTCCAATGTTAGAAAAGGCTTGCAGCCACCATCTGTCCACCAGGTGCTATAGCTCAGCCTTTTGTTTCAAGTCAAAAGGCTCAAAAGTCCTGGTAAACTGATGTATACAACTCTTACTGATGAAACAATACAACTAGGATTTGCTATAAAACACAGGAGGGGAACATGGGTAGGGGTATGTGTTTATAAGAGAAGATACAACCAATCATTGCTAAAGCTGAGTGTTAGGAACACAGGGATTTGTCTTAATGTTATTGTACCTTTGTTAATGAGAGATTGAATGCAAGGATGTTCTACCATTAAGCTACATCCTAACCCTTTTGGAAACAGGAGCTTGCTAAGTAGCCCAGGATGGCCTCAAACATGTGATCCTCCTGCCCCAGCCTCCCACGTAGCTGGGATAGGTGTGTATTACCATGTCCACCTGATGACCTGCAATTTCCTACCATAAAGTTTTTTTGTTTTAAAAAGCAATCTCTTGGGTAATGATACCTTAGAGCCACCTTCTCCAATCAGGAACCACCTCCTGTCCTATCCTCTGGTTACAAGGTAACCTGGTTACCTGTACCTCCACACCAGTGCTGACCTCTAATTCAATAGCAGCTCCCGTCTTCGGGGTCCCAGAGCTCACATGCTCCCTGCCTCCTGCAGGCTCTGCCCTTTCTTCCCTGCTTGCCCGGCTCTGACCAGCCCCCAAGTCTCAGTTCCATCACTTCTGCCAGGAGGAGACCTCCAAACCCCAGGCTACAGGCTCTCAGTGGTGCTTCTCCATCATACCTCACTTATAAGTACTCAATATTTTCTGCCTGGCAGGGGATACAGCTCAGTGGTAGAGCACATCCTTATTATAAGCATGCTTGAGGCTGGGAGTTCAGTCCTCAGTTCCCTACCAGCATCTTTGAAATTTGTAGCCTGACTGATCTTTGCTCTGATGAACTACCCTCCACTTGCCTAGTTTTCTTTACAAGCACCTGCAAGTATGATTGACCCACCAGTTCAAGGTGAACTTAGATAACAAGAAAAAACCAATGTTTTTAGGAAACCTGCTGTGAAAGGACATAAATATTTGAAACTAAGCAAAATGTCCTACTCTTTGTCCATTTACCACCTTGTATGCCATTAACTTTTGCTTATCTCAATCTGTTATAAAACGAAACTATAAAAATGATTCCAGATCCTATGCCAAACTTGTACCCAAAGCTGTCTGATGTTTTTCCTCCTCCTCCATTTTATTAACTATTCTGTCTTGTGAATTAGGGTTACTGGGGATTGAACCCTGGGGAGCTTAACCTCTGAGCCACACCCCCAGCCCTTTTCATTTTTTTTTTTTTTTAAATTTTGAAACAGGGTCTGTTACTGAGGCTGGCTTTGAACTTGCGATCCTCCTGCCTCAGCTTACCAAGCCACTGGGGTTACAGACAAAGTGCCACTGCACCCAGCTGTCCTGTAACTTTTAAAGACATTTTTAAAAAATGTTTACAATATAATAGCATAAACTCAGAAACATCAGAATTCTGACACCAAATTTTCTTCATGCTGACTGGTGTAAAAACAAATACCTCTACCACCTGAAGGTGAGAAATCTTTTACTCCTGAGAGTAAAATCTTTTACTCCTCT
The DNA here is from genome assembly GCF_045843805.1 of Urocitellus parryii. NCBI lineage: Eukaryota > Metazoa > Chordata > Mammalia > Rodentia > Sciuridae > Urocitellus > Urocitellus parryii. The sequence goes on along the minus strand of NC_135534.1, from coordinate 178,246,953 downwards.
AAGTGTACAAGTCAGAGTGCAAGGAAAACACAAGCAAATCAGGAGGGATATTTTGGGTAGAATATATAATAAGATTCTTAAAAGATACCTGGAATGCAAAAACTCTGATGCCAAAAATATTGAAAAGTATGTTTTAACTCTACATTGTGAACACAGATTATTTTCCTTATTAGTAGAAATGGGAATTTACCACAGGTACATTAAAATCATTACCTTCTTAAACTCCAGTCGGCATCAAAGGCAAGAAAGTTATTTTATTTTTATTTGGGCTATAAAATACAGGTACAGAGTACCCACCAAATGCCAGCCCCTACAGATAAGTTGAGGTCACCAGATGTAGAGCCCACTCACCTTCATCCTCCTCCTCTTCATCCACACCATCCACCTCTGCATCTGAGTCGGGGGCTTCCCCGTCTTCTCGATCATAGCCATCCAGGTAGGTCAGCTGGGGCAGGAGCCTGAACACACTCTCTCGGTAATCATTCAGATTAGTGACTTCACAGTTAAATAGATCCAGGCTCTTCAGACAATCCAACTTTTTCTGAAGGAAAGGATCAAAGAACACAACTCCTAAACTTCACCTGAAGAGGTAAAATTCTAGTCTCTCAATCGGCTGCTACCCACTCAGTCTTCTACATAAGAAAAAAAATTATCAAGCCCCACGCCACCTTTATATTAGTATACTAGGCTCAGTCCCCCCTTTCCTATAACCATTCTCTCAGAACTCTGTCTTTTTCAGCATTTAGTCTAAAGAAATATAAATTTGAAGTAAGTTTTAAAAACAGATATTTTCATAGCATGAAACAATCGGAGTCTAATAAACTTAGTTCAAACCTTAACACAGGGAAACATTCAAAGATTTATGAGATAAAAATCCTCGATCTCAAGGTGCTTAAAATTCTACTTGGGGACAGAATATAATAAAGTATGAGGTTTAGCAATGCAGAATTTTCAGGGAAGACAAGAGTTAATAAACGGGGGAAGGTTGGGGAGGAAGGCGACTCAAGAGTTCAAGTTTCAGAAATACAGAGACATATTACACCTTTCTTCTTTTTAAAGTTTTGGAGAAAAGATTGACATGATAACCAGACTTTTCTGATGTAAAATTCTTGATTTTGCCATACCTTGAATTTTGTTACAGTACTTTACGTTTTTGAAACCATCCATTTCATATATCTAAAACAGCTAAGATCTAAAACTTGGTCCATAGTTTTTCTGAGTAGCCAAAGTGGGTAAGAAAAATAGCCCATGCATTTTACGGAATCTTCATTTGTTATATTGTAACAGTGCACAAGTATTTCAATCCCAGGTCTGTTAAATTTCAATTAAGAGTGAATTAAGAAATTGAAGGCAGAGGTACTATTTACAGGTAAGTCAGGAGACAGCAACAGGAAGTGACAGCAAACCCTCCTAAGTGAGAGAAGAGGGAGCTGTAAATAAAAAGCAAACACAAAAATATATTGCAGTACCCAGTTTCGTGCTTTCAGAACAGGGCAATAAGCCTGGAGTACATTAGTTTCACAAATATCAACTTTTAACGTTCTAAGTCAAAAGAAAAGACTTGGTATTTTCTAAGAAATTTATACTAAAAAACCCTAAACAAACATTAAGAGGGCATCTGCATGAAATAAGCTCTTAAAAAGTTGATATTAAAAGGCATTGATGCTTTACTTGGAAAGCTAGTGCAACATTCACAAGGACCTGGGAAGAAATGCAGACAAAACAAAAACTTGTTTTCAGGATTTGAGGAATCCTTGCAATTTCTGGGGAGATATAAAATAATTTGAAAATCCGCTTTAGAGCAGGGGTTAGCAAACCACAGATCACTAGCCAATTCTGGCTCACCACCTGTTTTTGTAAAATAAAGTTTCCTTGGAACGTAGCCACATTTATTCAAGTAATATGCCTGGTTCCTTCTGTGCTACAATGGCAGAGGTGAGCAGTCTGACAGGGACTATGTGGTCCACAAAGCCTCCTGTACTGATTGTCCAGCCCCTGAGAGGATAGAGCTACTGACCTGAACACCAAGGACTTTCATGTCCCTGATTAGGAAGACACTCCCATGCTGGGCTTACTCTCAGAGCAGCCTTAAGAAGCCTTAAGCCAGGGAGGACTTTACAGAGCAGGGTTACAGCCATGGGCAAGTGGTGTACCCCTCAAACACAAATGTACAACAATTTCAGAGTTTGTGGATCAAATAATGTGCTTATATAAGCCAGCCCTGCTATCTTAAACTGCTGCAATGCCCCCCAGACAAATAACCAACATATACCAGCTTTCACTTCTCCCAGTCTGACTCTACATCAGCTAAGACACAACTATAAATAAATAGCTCCCCCAAAGAGGTTTATTCTAAAAATTCTTTAAAGGAATGAGCCATTTACATCTCAAAATTATTTCCTAGGAATGCGTGCATAAAAAAAAAAACATACAATACATCCTCTGATATTTATCTAATGCTCTTGCAATGTTCAAGCTAGAGTTTTGTTGACTACTTCATTCACAGGGCCACTAAAGGCTCTTGTTTCCAAGATTTTTGGCTACTCCTGGCAAAGCACCTGTCATCAAATACTCTGGACATGCCAAAAAGTATGCTAGAAAAATGCAATGAAAGCAAGTAAACAACAATAAATACCAAATAACTCTAGTACTCTAGCTAGAATTGTTTAAAGTAGCAAAATTGTGCTTTGAGGCCCAACACGCAAAAAACACACAAATTATTAGGATCCCAATGTAATGTGTAATTACTGCTAAAAAAAATTCACAACTCTATGATACTAGAAATTTGACCTAAGCTAACAGGCTAGCCATAATAAACAGTAAACATTTTATTAACAATAATTTTGCTTGCCTTCTTAGAATTTAGAAGGGCTTTGGGGGATGGTTTGGATGGCCCAGGTCTCTTAAAAAAGGTGTCCAAGGACGTTTGAATTGATGCCTTCTTTGTCTCTCGATTAATGTCCCTGTAGCAAGCAGAGGCATTCACAATCATTTCATTGACTGTAAGAACTGGGCTCAACGTAGTGTTCACAATGTATGTGGTTAATGAGGATGAGGATGGTGTTTTTCCCACTGAAGAACACTTGCAGAAGTCAAATGAACCCAACATATCCCCCCTTTGCCTTTTCCACAGATTTGCTTTCTTACAAATTAGAACCTCAGGAGATCAACCTAGCACCCCCAAGAATCTGAATACCAAGTATAGTAAGAACAGTGGGAGCTCAGTTTTTCCAAATAGTCCTGGTATGGAACACTGTGGCTCTGCCTTAGAGCATGTGACTCTGGACAAAAAATTCAGCCTCACCCAAGACTTAGCTTCCTCAATGTAAAACAAGAGCCATGCTATTTTTACCTATTTTAAAAGTGTTTTTTTTTTTTTTTTTTTTTTTTACCAATTACTAATACATGCATACCCAGTATAGTGCATGGTGCGGGCATAGCAGATCTTTCTCTTCCTTCACTGTCCTGGGGGATTGAAACTATCATAGCCACTTTCACAAAGCTCTCATACATTCCAGACCAGATCAGAACACTCAAGCAAATAACTCCCACACAATATTTGCTTCCGCTCTGCATCTGTGTGCTGGAACACTGACACAAACACTGATAATCAAAGAGGACTCAGGTTGCCATGAGAATTAGGCAGTAGCCAGTCATCTAGCATGGAAGGTACTGCCTAGTACTCTGCTGAAAAGGGGATGAGGAGGCTCTTCCTATACTCATAGTGAGCCAGAATTGAGAAGTCTGTCATTAATCAATAGCCAAAAAAGCTTAGGGTAGCCAATCTCACGGAGGGGGTGGTGTTGCATTTAATTTAGTGTTCCTGTCAGAATTCTCAACTCAGCTGGCTATGAAATAAACTTAGGTAGAAAGAGAAGCAGGTGCCAAGGGCAGTGGCAAGTCCAGTGAACCTGGATTTGAATCATGCCTCTGCCATTTACCCTTAGCAACTACTTAATCTCTCTAACTCAGTTTCCTCATCTCTAAAGGACATTCCTACTTCTGAGTTACACCATGATTTGATGGGCAAATGTGAATGTCCTTGGATACATCGAAATTCATTATACTACTGCTTAACAACGGGGGTTGGTTTGGAGGGGAAAAATAAAAACTAGTAGAAACGAGAGCGAGAGTATCTGGATATATCTGTAACAAAAAAAGGGGCAAAATCTGCAGAACGAGGGTGAGAAATAGGCTTTCAACATTTATGAGAAATATAAGCTCTTAAATACATCCTATGTAATGAAATGTAAAAATAAAGAGACTTGGTAAAAGGTAATTAAATCTGTACTGTAGCAGAGTCTTAATTATTGACTGGGAGGGAAAAGACCCTCTAACTGTGGCAGTAAATCCTCTTCATTAAAAGAAGCCACAATTTAACTGTCTTCCCCTGAATTATCCAGAGTATTCTTCACAAATTATGTGAAATTCACATATTTAAAAATATCATGCTATCAGAACAAATAAAGAGACAATGTCTTATTCTCCTGGCTTCTGTTCTTCTGGATCCTAAAAGATAGCTCTGATCTGCTGGCACAGCCCACTATGGGGCTGCCCCTCACGGGCGTTAACCCTGCCTCCAGCAGCTCTTTTTTGCCCATCACAACCTCCACTCAGACTGAGTTTGCAACTAGATAGTTTTCTGCCGCAGTCTGGCTGGGCACAAAATAACCGAGCCACCACAACAACAAAATGAAATAAACACATTTCCGGACTTTATCCTTCCATCCCCTCTAGGGAAGGCAGGTATATTGTCTTCCCTGCTTCATCAATGAGGAAAGTGGGACCAGAGAAAAGCCATTTGCCTAAGGTCACACAGCAATTCTATAACCCCAGTGGCACTTAAATTTAGCTTTCCATAACTTAATCCCCATCTGTAATAATAAGGAAAACTTCAGGGTTTCCATGCAAAACTTTGCCACTGGATATTCTAGTATAATAAGCCTAGAATAACTTGGCCAGTCTCTGGGGAAAATATTAAGAAACATGTCTGAGGTTTCTAAGTATGATTTTTTAAAAGGACAAAAATAAAAAAATACAACACATAGGATACACTCAATTAGGCTCTGATCTTTAAAACTGGGATCCTACAGAAAGTAAAAGGCCATCAATTTATTGATTTATTGATCAATTATTCTTCCCAATCATTCCCTCCCACTATAAATATGAAAATGAAAATGACTAGTAATTCCCAGTTTTAAAATTCTCAATTACTTACCAAAGGTTCCAAGGTGCTGATGTCTTTCAGTTTATTTCCACTTAAATTTAGATGTGTGAGATTTGGAAGTTTTTCTGCTAACATATCCAGACCTCCATAGATTCTATTGTCACTGAGCTCAAGCTGCAAAAGAAATTGCAAACAATACACACAAGTACACATCAAGAAACACGTATCATAGGCAGGCATGGTACCACATGCCTGTAATCCCAACGGCTCAGGAGGCTAAGACAGGAAGACTGCAAGTTCAAAGCCAGCCTCAGCAACTTAGCAAGGCCCTGGGCAACTTAGTGAGACCCTGTCTCAAAATAAAAAGTAAAAAGGGGTGGGGATGTGGCTCAGTGGTTGAGCACCCTTGGTTTCAATCCCTGGTACAAAAACAAAAAAACAATAGCAGCAGCAAACCAAACAGCAACCAAAAAACCCCCACATTATTAATGTTTTGGGGGGGAGGGTATTGAGCAGTGTGGTACTGGAGGTTGAACCCAGGGCCTTGCACATGCTAGGTAAGCACTAAGCTACATCTCCAGACCTCTTAAAATTGCTGAGATTGACCTCAAACTTGCAATTCATCTGCCTCAACTTCCTGAGTAGTTGGGGTTACAGGTGCATGACACTGCACCTGGCTCATCAAGAACCACCAACCCTTATTTCTTTAAGGCATATGTTTATCTTGTTTAAATCCAAATAAGTAGTTCCCAGATCCCAGCAACATTTGGTGTTGAGGTAGGTAACAAGACAAGGTGAGAAATGCTGTGTTTCTTCATAAACTACTAATAACAGTTTGCTTAAGAATTAACCTCCAACATCAATGAATACATGCTCTAGCATAAAAAACGGATCAAAATAATTAGAATTCTATAAGTTGTAATACTCTATACCTGCCAGCAGGAAGGGTAAATGTTCCATGCATTCTGAGCAGTTTATTTGTGTGCCAAGGAAAGTTTGCAATGCCTATTTGAAACAACCTGGTTCTAGACAATACTAACCACATTGTGGAAGACACTGGGACAGGCCCCCAAAATGGGCCCATACCTATAAACTCAGCTACTCTGGAGACTGAGGCAGGAGGATGGTAAGTTTGAGGCCAGCAGCAATTTAACAAAGACACTGTCTCAAAAAGCTAGGGATATAGCTCAGCCACTCAACTGCCAGCACAGCAAAAGGAAAAAAAAAAAAAAAAAAAAAAGAAGCTCCAAAAACATTAGGAAAGAGTGAGGCAGGGGCCTGGGGTAGAGCTCAGTGGTATAGTGTGTGTTTACCAAGCTTGAGGCCCTAGGTTCAATTCCCAGCACCAAGAAGAGAAAGAAAGGCAGAAAAGTGAAAAAGCCTGAGTTTATGAAACCAGCTCCCTTAAGGCCAATTCTTGCATAACCTTGCATAACCCTGGCACTGCCTTTACAAGAACCTACTCTAATTTCTTAGCTGCAGGTCAAGCATCACATGCAAATGGCGTGCCCATGAAGGAGTAAGAATTCACCAAGGAGGATTAGCGTCTTAGAGTACAAGTAACTGGAGCCTGGAAGGTACTGTGGAGAACATCATCCAAGCTCTTCCTCTTACAGATGAAAAAAAACTCAGGCACAAAGCTAGTTCCAATTCTCTATTTCCCATACATAGTACACACAGGTGCCAAGCACTGTTCAAAGCACTAAACACAGATTAACTTCATTTGATCTCAACAACCCTAAGGGGTAGGTAGAATTATTACTCCCACTTACAGATAGGTAAAATTAACCACAAAAATGTAACTGGCCTTAATAAAAATCACACAGCTATTACAATGGTGGGCCCATGATTGAAAGTCAGGTAGGCTAGCTTCCTAAGAATCTATGCCCTCCCCATTAAGCTATTGTACTCCACGTGCTATGTATGAAAAACTTCATGTAACGAAGTCTTTGGTATGCAATGGAATATACTACATGATGCAAAAATAGAGAAATTTTTTAAAAATCTAGCCATGGTCTAGGATTTAAAATATCAGTCTAGCTGGGCATAGTGACACATGCCTGATATTCCAGCTATTTAAGAGAGTTGAGGCAGAAGGACTGCAAGTCAAGGTGAGCCTAGGTAAGTTAAGAGACCCTGTCTCAAAATTCAAAAAAAGGTTGAAGATGTACCTCAACAAAGAGCACTTGCCTAACATGCATGAGGCCCCAAGTTCTATCCCTAGTATGTATGTATGTATGTATCTCTCTCTCACACACAAACACACACACACGCATGTCTATAATACTATTGTTAGCTTTATTGATTTTTTAAAAAGCAAAATACAAACTGAGATCACTTGTCTTGGTGTGTGTTTAGGACATGTGGTCAAAATATTACATTCAGGTAATAGTCACACATCTTTCCAACATGAACATCTTACGAACTAGGGTAACAAGGCGATCTACCACAGCATTTATTAGCATATTTATTTTGAATATGCTAAGAAATTTGTGACTTATTTTTCTTAGTGCTTTTTCTTGTTATAACAGTCTGTGCTCTAGAACCACTACTAGCTATGAGGACATTCAAACTGCCTTTAAGTAAGAGTCCCACTCATCGTCCACAAGTAACTGATATTTAAAAATCTCAGAAAGATTTAATAATTACTGGGAGGCTGACTTTCTAAATATACCTGACAATACACAGTAATAGTAATTCGGGAAAACTTAGCAGGGTGCCAAGAAAACATAACAGAATATAAAACACACTAACAATCTACTAGCATCAAGGTTATGCTAAACAAAAGTTTAAGTAGGCTGTGTTTCCAGTGTCTCTGACAAATGCAAATGCAACAGGATTATACTTGAATCTCTGCAGCAGAACTCACAAGGACTGACTAAACTTGTATTACCTGACATCTAACAAGCAAAGAAAATAAGATGGGGAAGGGGCACACACTTTTAGTGTTTTAAATTCATGTAGTTAACGACAACCCAAATAGCCTATGTGTCCTTTACCTAAAAATGATCATAAAATTTCTTTTCTTTTTCTTTTTAATGCTAGAAATTGAACCTAGGGATGCTTCACAACTAAGCCACATCCCCAGACCTTTTTATTTTTTTACCTTGAGATAGGGTCATGCTAAGTTGCTCAGGCTGGCTTCAAACCTGTGATTGATTCTCCTGCCCCAGCCTCCTAAAAAGTTTCATATATGTGTTCTTTTGTTTAAAATAAAAGTTCAACATAAGTTCTCTAATAAAGTGAATACTGGAACAGTGGTGAATTCTGCAAAACTTTACATAACCATACATCTTTTCCTTTTAATGGAAAGGGTACTAGATTAGGAGGTATGGGATCTAATTTTGGCTCTAACCACTTCTGTGGGAAGTGTTAAGCAAACTGCTGTCCCTTTCTAAGCCGGCTGCTGCGCTTATAAGGGGATAGAACTGGAGGAGGGTAGACAAGTGCATTAATATAAGAGTACAAATGATGAATGAGCCATCAACTAGGACAGGAAAGTAATTCTTATCAATCAACACACTTCAAACTTGCTAGTCATGAAGAATCACATAATGGCTTGAATTACCATGGACTATAAAGTCTGTAAATTTTATTTAAGCTCACCCTTAATCAACAGACATATAATACCAAGAATGGGAGGCACTGTGGTTCTTTTAACCAGAGCATACTTATAACTACTATTTATTAAACATCCAACACAGAACACCTCCAAATATCACTGCAATTCTGCAAGATCAAATGGTATCCCAGATTCCAGTTAAGGAAACAGCCTGGGAGATAAAGGAACCAGGAGAAGATCACCCATCAAGGAAGTGACAGAGCTGGAACCCAACACCATATATACCCAGTTCCAAAGGCCATGTGCTTTCTGCTGTACCACTTCCTTAAAGGCAAAAAATCATACATTTTTCCCTTCCTAATTGGTTCTCTCTTACCTGTATCAAAGAAAAAATACTTACCTTTTTCAATTTAGGTAGCTTGGGGAGATTTGAAACTGAAATCAAGCCTACATTTATTAAACTGAGGAACTCCAAGTTCACAAATTCAGCAGTTAAGCCCTCAATTTTTCCATCATTTGATTTGCAATTGTCCAAGACAAGTTCTCGAACCTGTGAATGACAAAAGGAGAGGGACAAGCCTTCAAGAACATATAGAAAATAACAAAGAACAAACAAAAAACTCCAACAATAAATGCCCCTCAAAAACACACCCACATATGCCTGTAATTTCAGCAACTTGGGAGGCCCTAAGCAACTTAATGAAACCATGCCTTTGTGGTTCAGTGTCAGTGATTAAGTGCCCTTGGTTCAATCCCCAATACAAAAAAACAAAAACAAAAACACATATGTTAGAGCAGCATTTTATTAGACCAAGATCACAGTTATAAATAACTGAAAAATCCTTAGATCATCAGAAGTAATATACTACTAAGTTCAAAGATGGAATGTTATTCCATGGTCTAATGATTTACTCTCCATTTTTTAGAAATAGAAATTCCAGCTCTCAATTAAGTGAAGAAAGTATGTCTCACTAACTCCTTTCCCCAAGTCTGTGTTCAGTGGTGGAGGTGGTGGGAAGTCTATCCAAGTACAGAGGCATTCTCTCCCTTTTGGCCTGACTCAACCACAGGAAAAGAGGAGAGGCTTTACTGTTCTATCAAGATCACTAACAAGCTATGTCTAAAGGTTTCTTCACTAGCATGCTTCCAACTCTGGACTTATTAATCTTTACCAACATTATCTCGGTGCTGGAAGGCATCAAGGTAGAAGAGTCCTGAATTCCAAGTAAAAATATCATCTGAGTTACAAGTGAGGAAGATTTTTCTGGGGCAGATTCCCTTTTCCAGGCCTTAAATTCTCCTTTTCTCAGAATTCAAATCCATTTAAGGGTATCATAGCTGATGATTTGAATACTAATTATTCAATAGTCTGTGTAGATTTACTCTGATAATCCCCATTGCTATTCTTGCTTTAGGGCTGACTCTGAAACTTGCAACTTTATTTAACACCCTTTGGTCTACTTACAGTGATGCAAATTACAGTTTTAACTGTCCCACAAAGGCATTCTTGCATGAATCTACTATGTTCAATAGCATTAAACAAGCATGCACATGGAAGAGATGCTGAGAATCTAAAGAGAACAGGAGCAAAGAACAATATCTTTATCCTCCCATACAAAATCTAAGACTGCTACTCTATTCTATTAATTGCTATCAATTATGGAGTACTTACTCTTTTGTTATTCTTTGTACAAGCACTTCATTCCACTCATTTACAAAGGAAACAGATTCAGAGTCAGCAATTCCCACATCACCATAAAGGCCTGGCCACTTACTTACTACCCTGGCTACTTCCTCTTCAGAATTCTTGGTTTCAGGATACACACAGGCCTATTGTAATTTTTACTTCTTCCTTTCCTTCCTTTCACTTTAGATACTTTTGCATTCTTCTGTTTTCTGACAAAGAATCAGGACACCTGAAAATTCAAGGTCAACTGTGACCAAAGCTGGGCTCTGGAGATAAATACCTGGGGTCAAATCCTGGTTCTGCCCCTGGAACCTGTATGACTCTGGGCAAGTCACTTAACTTCTTTGTGCCTTAGTTTTCTATAGAGATAATACCTACACCTCATGAAGCTGTCACAGCCTAGCACAGAAATGCTCAGAAAATAACCTTTAGGGAAAGGGAATGGGTGGAATGTCGGGGACCTCTGTTCACTTTATTTGTACTATCTATATGTATTAAGGGGGCAGCCAGGTGTGATGGCACATGCATATATTCCTGCTACTGGAGGATGAGACAGAGGGATCAACAAATTGGAATCTGCCCTCAGGAACTTTGGGAGACCCTGTTAGAAGTGTTACCCAAAGCTAAAGCAGTAGTTTCAAACACCTGGAAAAGTTTATAACATAAATGTAGTTTGAATTCTGGTGTTCACCAAAAATTCATGTTGAAACCTAAATACCCACAGTTATAATATTAAGAGGTGGGGCTTTTTTTTGGTACTATGACTGAACCCAGTGGCGCTTAAACACTGAGCCACATCTCCAGCCCTTTTAATTATTTTGAGATAGAGTCACACTAAGTTGCATAGGGTTCGCTAATCTTCTGAGGCTGGCTTTGAACTTGTGATCCTCCTGCCTCAGCTTCCTCAATCACTGGGATTACAAGCATGTGCCAGTGTGTTGGCTAAAAGGCCCTTTCTACAATGAATCCCATGGACCTAAACCCTAAATTTCCCAGAATCCAGAACTGTAAGCAATAAAATTCCTATCATTTACAAGTTATCCAGTCTAAGTCATTTATTATAGTAGCCCAAAACGGCTAAAATATAGCATAAGAAGTTACTGGGTAAAAATAAAGGGGGAAAAAAAGGATGAAAAAATTAGAAAACCACTTAAAATACCCATCAATAAAGGGACTCATTTTCAGAATACATGCTGAGATAAGCAATGTATAAAATACATGTAAAATATGATAAAATGTGTGAAATAGAACATTTTTATTTAGATGCATACAAGATATCTCAGTAATAATGCCTACAGTATAGGAAAGTAAAAAGCTAAAAGACATTTCCGTAATAATTTCAACAATTAACTATTAATCTATTCAAAAATACAATTTTTTAAAAAGTCATTGTGGGCTAGAGGTGTGGGGCATCTGCTTTGCATGTGCAAGGCCCCAAGTTTCACCCTCAGCATTGGCCCCCACAAAAGCAATATATTAATGCCACCATTATATATACACATATATATTTGTTTTAGTCTTCGTGCATTCAGAATCATATAACTTGAGACAAGTTTGAGGGCAGCTTCAGCAACTTATCCAGACCCTGTCCTAAACATAAAACAAATGGGCAGGTGATGTAGTTCTATGATGGTAGCATGTGTGAGCCTTAGTTTTAATCCCTAGTACCACAAAAATAAAACTGCAAATATTTTACTGGAGAAATCTGTGTATGAATATACCATAAATCACCTTCCAACCTTCACTATTGAACACGTTCCCCATTTTTTCTATTATAAATAATGCCTAGCCTTTTTGCATTCTTCTGTCTTCTGACTGAAGACATAAAATTCTTTAGCTATTTGGGATTTTTCCCTTCAGAATCCATCAGTAGGTAAAAGAATATAAACATTCGGGTATCTGTTATCAAGAGTTCTTTTTATCAACACATCTTTAGACAGTAATTGCAAAATTCTCTTCCATAAAAAATATAGGCTGGGCTAAGGTTGTGGCTCAGTGGTACAGTGCTTGCCTACCAAGTGTGAGGCACTGGGTTTGATCCTTAGCACCGCATAAAGTATTGTGTCCATCTAAAATTTGTTTTTATATAGGCAATAGATATAAAAAATCGTTCAGCTACAAATAAGAAAACAAACAACAAAGAGACAAACATTAGCTGGGTGCAGTGGCATACCCCTGTAATCCCAGCAGTTTGGAAGGCTGAGGCAGGAGGATTGTGAGTTCAAAGCAGGCCTCAGCAACAATGAGGTACCAGGCAACTTAGCAATACCCTGTCTCTAAATAAAATACAAAAAAGAGCTGGGGATATGGTTCAGTGGTTAAGTGCTCCTGGGTTCAATCCCCAGCACCAAAAATAAGTAATAAATGCACATTAACAATGAGATGCTGTGCTTATACTCTCTTTGAAACTGGGAAGGCCAAAATGAGTGCAGATGTACAAGTTAGTGTTAAAGTGGGAGAGTGAAGTTCAGGGAATACACAAGTGAGATCTCTAACTTTCTCCACCGGCAGCAAATAACAGAATTTATTTATTTGGTACTGAGGATTGAATTCAGGGGCACTGGACCACTGAGTCACACCTCTAGCCCTATTTTGTATTTTATTTAGAGACAGGGACTCACTAAGTTGCTTAGTACCTTGCTGTTGCTGAGGCTGGTTTTGAATGCATGATTCTCCAGCCTCAGCCTCCCAAGCCACTAGGATTACAGGTGTGCGCCACCACACCTGCAGAATTTGAGATAAGTAGGGCAAAAGGTTATATGGCTAAATACCTTGGCTCTTTCTGGGGGGCTAAGAATGTAAAGAAAAGTGCCTCTCCCAGAGCAGAGCTCAGGAGGCACAGTAAGATGATGAGACACTGGAGAATAAGCACAGAGAAGAAAAGAAGTGCTGTATAAAGCAGAGACCACGGCAGGGCTTCATTTAGGGCTGTGCTCAAAGATAACAGGTCTGAAAGCCCCATCAGCAGCCTTTGAATCTGTCTAAAGTTTTAGACAGAACACTGGCAAAAAAAAAAAAAAAAAAAACCACCATGCTCTGCTCTCATTCTAGGAGCAGAGAATATAGCATATATAGCAGCATATATGGTCGAGGGAATACTTATATTCAGTAAATTAAACTGACACAAGAAATGTATAAAAATAAAGCTTACTTATGAGTGCAACATGCATTCAAACATGCATATACTCTGATGAAGAACTCAAAGTGGGTGAGAATTAGGGGCTTATATACCTAGGAGACAAAAGGGAGGCGAGAGAAATCTCCTTTTTAAAGAATGAGAAGATTCTTCACTAAAGGCAAATAGAATTCTTAAGAGAACAAAAGGGAAATAAGAAAAAGTTTAGAGTCACAAACTACCATTGAAAGGGGTTTTTATGGTAGTTTACCCAGGGAGAAGACACCCTAAAGAGAGAATTATGTCATTTCCTTAGAAGTGTTTCCTTTGAAGTCAGATAAGTAAGCTCCAAGTAGGTTCCTTTTTGCATTTGTTTAATTTCTTATGTCTTCAATTTAAAATAATCTTTATACCGAACTCAGATTCTGAGTGGGTCATCACAGGAGTAACTAAGCTTCCCCTCATTCTTTCTTGGGTATAAAGTGATTCAGACTGTCTTGCAAGGGAAGGAAGAGGTTGCTGGAGACAAGATAGGGTAATACGAATATAATTTCCCGCCCCATCAGTTCTAATCCACGGGGAAAGGCCCTATCTTTCTCCTTACTGTGTTCCAAATTCTCAGGGCTACTATTTAAGGAGGAATGTTTGGGCAGACACTTGTACACTTGTGCATACAAGTTAGGGAGCTATTTGGTCCAAGACATTTAGCTGGTATTCTTCTCAAAGGACTGTTTAATTTGAGGGCCAAATTTACTCCTATTTCTTACTCTCCATTTAAACTTGCTTTTTAATCAAACACTAATTTACAGTAAACATTAAAAACTAAAAACAAACCTTACTACTTTAATTATGTTTCCTACAGTTATTAGTAATAAAAAATCATTTTTGCAGTTGGCACAAAGATGCACAACTGTAATTCCAACAACTTGGGAGACGGAGGCAGGAGGATCACACGTTCGAGGTTAGCTGCAGCAACTTAGTGAGACCCTGTGTCAAAATACCTTTATTTTATTCATTTCTATGCGGTGCTGAGGTTCTACTACTGAGCCACAACCCCAGTCCCCCTCCCCACTGTGTCAAAACATAAAAAGAGCTGGATAAGGTCTGGGGTTGTGGATCAGTGATAGAATGCTCATCTCGCATGTGTGAGGCCTGGATTCGATCCTCAGCACTACATAAAGGTATTATGTCCACCTACAACTAAAAAATTTAAATTTAAAAAAGGAGCTGGGGACTTACCTGACTGGTGGAGCACTCCTGAGTTCAATCCATGATACCACAAGAAATTTAAAAATGCTTTTGCAGTTCTGGAGATTGAATCCAGGGTCTTGTGCATGTTAGGCAAGTGCTCTGCCATGAACTATATTTTTGTCCCTTTTTTTAAAAAAAATTATTGTCAGACAGGGTCTCATTAAATTGCCAGGCGTTCTCCAACTTGGGGTGCTCCTGCCTCAGCCTCCCTAGTAGCAGCAATCACCCAACTCATATAGGCATTTTCCTCTTTCATCCTGTCCAACTTGCTCTCACTTTCTACTTCCCCAGCTACTATCTGAAAAAAAAAAAAAAAAAAAAGACTAATTTTACTAACTGGTTGGGTGATCGCCTCCAATTATAACCTGATTCTGTCACAGAAGGAAGAAGATATGGAAAAATTAAATACTATTGAGTTATCATCTCCTCTAATTACAAAATACATGATCATTACAGTTAAATGAAATAATCCAAAAATGTAGCAAGAAAAAGCAAATCCTGAATTCCTTACCCATTTTCATCCTTCTGAGTTAGCCAATATTCAAATTTTCTATCCTATTATTTTAAAAGAATGTTTTCAAGCTGGGTGGTATAGTGTTATTAAGCCTGTAATAACAGTGACTGGGCATAGACTCCCTAGGATGATCAAAAGTTCAAGGCCAACCTCAAGAACTTAGTGAGACCATGACTAAAGGGGATGAAGCTTTGTGGTAAAAGAGTCCCTGGGCTCAATAACCCTCATAAAATTTTTCAAAGTGACAATACAGCACATTTACATTGATGTTTAGATGGTAGAACTATTGGCACCTGGGAAAGAAACAACCATATCCTTCTGTGTGTAAAGAGAAGGATTCTAAAAAGCAATCTGGTAGAAAAAGAAACCCTTGCAAGCAACTTAAGGGGACAGTTAAGTTTTGATCTTCTGAGATATTAATAAGGAGGCTGTGAATCATTAAATAGTGATAGATATTTTTTAAAAATGATGCAGTGAATAACTTTTTAAGAGGCCACAAGACAGTATATACATTGATAATATGATCTAAATTAAAAAAAAAATTGAACATTCTGGTAGACTACACCAAAATGAATACAGATGGTAGGACAGGTATGTATAATTTTTTTCCTTTTCTTATATATCTACTATCTTTTGGCTTATTTGTATCTAATTTTTCTTCAACAAAGATGTATTGGTTACATAAGGAAAAATCTAATTAGTTGCTATGCAACCAATTAGAATACCTGATGGAGCTCAAAACAGCATCATAGTAGACAATAGATGTCGGGGCCAAAAAAGGAAGATGCAAGCTAAGGGAAATCTATCCCCCCCCCCCCAAACTCAAATAGTACTAAATAGAGAGAATACTTGCCAGAAGCCTATGGCATGTCACAGTCCAGCACACAGCACACCATTTGTTTCACATGGGCACACCATTTGTTTCACATGGGCACAGACTTTTTAACCTCAGGAAGGAACTACTTGGTTTTCTCACTTTGAAAAAAATTTTAATAGCAAATATGAAGACTAGCTGACCCAGAGATGCAGGGTTGATAGGTGCTTATAACAAATGAGTAACATGTTCACATAATAAAAGGACAGAGAACCTCTTTTATAGAATAGGTATTCCTTAGTGTGGAACACAGCTAAATGAGGGTCACATCTTGCTATTTATTCCACGTCAGTATCTTCTCACCTTACTACCAATTTTTGTGGTATATATGTATTTTCTAGCACTATGATGTATCTGTTGTTGTTTTTAAAATACACAACAGAAGTGTATTTTGACGTGTTATACATATATGGAGTATAATTTCCCATTCTTCTGTTGGACATGATGGGGAGTTACACTGGTTGCATATTCATACATGAACATAGCAAAGTTATGTCTGAACAATTTACTCTTAATGAAGTGATGTTTTATAGAAAACATTCCCTAGAGGATGGGCCAGAGATTTAGTCCTCAGCACCAAAAAATAAAATGTTTGGGACTTAGAAAAAATTTAACTACATTATTCTTTATGAGCTCCCCTAATACAAATAGGGACATAGTAATGCATAACCTGAACTTAGTATCTTATGCATTCTTGGTAAACAAACAAACAAAAACCATAGGAAAGTGTTACCTGGGTCTTCTTCAAGTCCCAAAATTAAAACAAAAATGCCACATACACAAAGTCCTCCAGTCCTCCTGGATTTAACATGAGAGTTTTATAATCAACCCTCCACTTACCCTCCTCAAACATTTAGATCTCACTTGACTTTGAAATCATTAAAAGTAACCACGGAACACAGTGTCCTATATTTCAGAGCATCTTATCCATACTTCCATCAGGGCGTGGGATCTTACATTTCTCCAAATGACCAGAATCTGCAGGGACCCAGAAGCCAAGCCCAACTTCCTAACAGCTGACAATACCAACTGTATTCTAGTACATCACAAGTGAGGTGACTATTTGATTTTAAAGGGGTCATCTTGGAACTTTTCATTTGTCTAAAGGATAATGCCTTTGTGAAAACTCTTATGTGCCTTAAAATTTTCCTTTATGCCTGTAATGCCATTCTCTCATAAGGCCGAGGCAAAAGGACTCCAAGTTCTAGGACTGCCTAGCAATTTATCAATTTAACCCCATCTCAAAACAAAAAGAGATGGAGACATTAAGTCAGTGGTAGAGAACCACTGGATTCAATCCCCAGTACCAAGCGCCCACCAAATCCTTCAAAATCTACAGATTTTCTCTTAAAAAGTCTTTAGCTGTCCTAACTGCCACTGGTTTCAATCTTCCTGTAAAGAGTTCCTGGGAGGGCTGGAGTTGTGGCTCAACAGTGGAGAGCTTGCTTGGCATGTGTAAGACACTGGGTTCAATTCTCAACACGGCATATATACATACATAAAAATAAAGATCCATCAAAACTTAAAAAAAAAAAAAAAGTTCCTAGGGAATTCCTCTCTACCTTCAAATTTCACCTGCCTCCGAAGAAGCTCTTCTACAAAATCCCTCTAAGAACCTGCCAAAGTGCAAATGCAACTAGTGTGTCCCACAGGGTCTAATGCTTCCAGAGGGCAGGGGATTCCCTGTCTTGTTCACACTGGTTTCCCCAGGTTCTAGTATACTGTGGGTAGTCACATACTTAACCAGTGGGCTCTGGAAGCCAGTGTTGTCCTATGCAGTATCCCCTAGCCACTTGTTGCTTTGGGGCAATCCAAGTGTATAGTATGACCCACAAACTGACCTTTTAATTTCCAAATAGTCACATTGCTCAGGCCTATTTTGGGCAAGAACTAAGGCTTAAATGGAAAAAAAAAAAAATCAGCACCTACACATATATACACCTTGGCTATTAAAACACCACAGAGTGGGAACAGGCCACTTCTAGTTCCCAAAGGGAATACAAGTAGGAAAGGGCCTCTAGATTTAAGCATCCAACAAAGAATTTAAATTCCAGATTTTTAAGCCATCTGAAGACCCATGCATGTATTTTTCTTTCAGGAACTTTGGCTAAATTTCCTTAGTCTGTATTGGATTAATTTGCATGGAAGAGTCTGGAATTAAGTCCTCAGGGAGGGCGCCCACCTCTCCTCGTTGTGCCAGAGAACGTGCAACCATTCACTACTCTAGCACGTGGCAGTCACAAAATGTCTGCTGCTGGACGGAAGGACCGCGTGCCGGTGGAACCCGACTCCCGTGACCCCGGGGGCGCCGGGCTCGCACCCAGGCGGCGGTGACCTCACAGCCCCGGGGCAGGCTACTAAGCCTCGAGCACGCGGGCGGGCCATCCCCACCAGTCGGCCACTTGTTAACCACAGCCACCTGCGTGCGCGAGACGCGGCCCGCCAGCCCGGGGCGGGCACAGGCTCAACGGCTCCCCTAGGCTAGAGAACGCCACTCACCCGCCGAGGGGTCGGCGGCGCCGACTCGGCGGAGAGGATCCAGGAATCCGAGGCCGCCTCGCACACGGAGCCGCCGTACCGCACGAGCGTAGCGCGGGGCCGGCCGCATAGGCCGCACCGAGCACGTGCGGGGTGAAGGCCGCCGATCCCCGGGCGGGTGGTGGCGGCCGCCGCCGTTGCCCTTTTAAGAAGGGGGAGGGGATCGGCAGCGCGCCCGCGAGGGGATGAGTCGGCGGCCGCCGAGCGCGCGGCTCCCGCCAGTGGGAACCGAGCCGCAGCGGGGCGGGGGGCGGCCCGAGGACTCAGCCCCGGGGCCCGCGGCCAGCGCCAAGGGCGGGCGGACGGGCAGAGCCGGCTCACCGGCGGAGGAAGACGGCGCCCGCCAACATGGCGCTGTGGCGCGCCCGGGCTGGCGCGAGGAGCCGCCGCCCGCCCACACCGAGGGACCAGCCTCCCGGGGCAGGGGCCGCGGGCTTCGACCCCGTGGCGCGGGGGGAGGGCGGAGCTGCCACCACGACGGTGGTCAGCGCCGCCCGAGGAGACCGGCCTAGAGGAGGCCGTGGGTGTACCGAGAGTGAAGCAAACGGGGAAGAAAGTTTTATTTTTAGGCTTGAAAAATGGCGGGAACCGCGTCTTTTTTTCAAACTTGGCCTCCGGAGGGGCGGCGGTTGCGCCACCTCCGCCTGCCCCTCCCCCGCTCCGAGCGCCAGGCCGCGCCCGCCCAGGCCCCCGGAGCCCGAGGGGGCTCCGCGCCTTCAAAGGAACTGAGCCCCCTTCGCGCCTGCGGCCCTGCCTTTGCCCGGCGGGAGCAGCCCGCGAGGCCTGGCCCGCGGACCCGTCCGCGCCGCTCCCAAGCAGCCGGGTCGCGCCGGAGGCCGGCCTGGCCCGCGGCGGCCCCAGCCGGGACTGGCTACGAGGCTCTTCGGCAGGCCCGGCCTCCGCCCGGCCGCGCATCTCCAGAGGCTGCAAACATGGCTCCCAGCGTTACACAACCCCCGCTCCCTCCCTCGCCGCCGGCACACGCACACACGCTCCCTCCGGGAGGGAACCCGGGCGGACGAGCGAGCGAGCAGCTCGAAGTTTGCTTTTCCCCACCCGCTGCCTTCCCCGGCGGGCGGCAAAGAGTTAATGCCCGCGCGCTCGCTCCCCCCTCCGCGCCCGCCCGCCTTCCCCGTCCGAGCCCGCGAGCTGCGCCCTTCCCCGCGCCGCGGCCGGCGAACCCGCGGCCCGCGCCCCGCAGGTGGCCACCATTACGTGCAAGTCATTGGGGGGCGCGGGCACCCGAAGTGGTTCTGCTTACAGCTGCTGGGGTCCTGTTCCTCAGCTCCAGGTGGATCCTCCTCTTCATGTCCATGTTTCCCTCGTCCCCCCTCTTCAAACTTAACTTTCCGCGGCGGGGCGGAGGGGGGAGAGGCGTCCCGGCCTGCGCGGCAAGGGCCGTCGGAGGGGGTCTGCTCGCGGCAGCGGCCAGCAGCGCGGTCCCGTGCGGCGGGCGAGCGGGCGGGCGAGCGGAGCCCCCGGAGCCAAGTTACTCGCGGGAGCGGAGAGAAACCATGGAGGGAAAAGGGGGCTGGAGCGCAGCGTTGGCCTCACTACCGCCGCCCCCGGCCGCGGCCCCGCACTGCGCTTAAACCGGCGACGCGGCGCGGCGGCTGCTCGGCTCCACTCGGCCCCGCGCGGCGCCGCTCGGCTCGGCCGCCGCGGCTGCACCAAGCACTGGCGGGGAGGCGCGCGGCGGGAGGGCGGGGCGGGGCGGAGGCCGAGACTGGCGCAGCCGGGGAGCCGAGCGGCTTCCTCCCTCCTCGCCCTCTCCCTGCGGCCGCACGTGGGCGGGCTGATGTAAGACCTTCCCCGCCCGCGGCAGAGCTGAGACCCCTGGCCCCTTCGCCCCCTAGCCGGAGGACGCCTCGGGCCTGCGCAGGGACGTGTGCGGGAGAGGGCTGAGGAAGATGCTGTGCGGTTTTGGGAGACCGTGAGGAAAAGTCCGTCTGTAGAAGCCCCCGACGCCCGCGGGGCGCGAGCTGGGAAGACAGCCCCGGGCAGGGACTTTGGGGTTCCCCCTGCCTGCGCCGTCTGGGGAGAACTGCCTGAACCCCGCGTCCCCTTGGTGGAGTGGTGTTGGGAGTGCCATCGAGGACCCGCGTCGGAACGCAGTCGCGGCGCGTGGCACCGGGCGGAGTCGGCTTTCGGGGGACCGTGCCAGTCCGCGGGGCCGCTTGCCGGAGCCACGGGATAACCGAGCGTCCCCAAGTTCAGGAGACGCACGCTGCCTCGGTTGTTTTAAATATTTTAATATGAGCTAGTGAAGGAACAGTTAGCATTTCTAATGGGGCCAGTTTTTCCACAGACTTTCATTCCTTAGGGCACCCATAAGGTGCGTGAATTCTTGATGGTCTCGGTTTGGGTGACGCCTGGCGAGCAGCCTGTGACAGGGTCAGAATCAGAGGGTCCCTCGAGTTAGAACACCAGGTCAGGGTGAGAGTTTGCCGATCACTGGGGAATAAGGTTAAGTTCAGCTTAAAATAAGTGAATACAGTGTGTCCAAACAGATACCTTATTTCTAGTGTAGAGGAGAGGCACCAAAGACTAAGAACGAATTTATTGGAGAAAAAGTTAGGAAAGCTTCCTCCTTTCCCATTTTGCCCTAATAGCAATAAACAGCCCAAACTTAGTTTTAAACCAATTATATCAGTTTTTAAAATGCTGAATGAATTTACATTCAAAAGAAAAATTTATGGAAGGATTATGGAAAAAGGCCAATACTTTCCAGTCTTTTGCTTGCTGGCTCCTGTTGCATACTTATGAGAAGGGAACTTGGAGAAGGGTGTGCTCTTTATGGTGTTTCAAGGGGTCTATAACTATAGGTTATGGGAACCACAGGGCTATACAATGAAACTTTTACCAAAAAAAACAAAAAACAAAAAAAACCCACTTGTCCAACTGCTTTTAGGGCCTGGTATATTCTTTTTCATTTAACTCCCAGACAGCTCTGTGAAATAGGTGTTATTTTAATCACTGTACAGATGAATTGAGATTCTGGCAAGTGGGAGTGCCAACAAAAGGTAGAGCTAGGGTTCAGACCCACATGGGTCTGGCTCCAAAGGCTACCACACTACCAGAAGTCCATCTAGATTGGAGTCATAGCATGGGATAGGGGGAATGGTTACAAAGAGCCTTCAATACCAAACTGCATGCAGGTGTCCTCTCACAGGGAAGGGCGAGTTGCTGAAGGAGCCTTGAACTGTGGTAGGTCCTGTGCTACAGAAACCTGGGGGTGGGGAGATGGTATGGGTCTTAGGGAGGATCAGGGCAAATCTTGAGACCATGTCCTCTCTTTTATGACCAACTCTAGGGCATGAAGGACTCTTTCCCCCATGGTACATTGCTCACAGGATAAATGTGTATTTTATGAGATTAAGCTACAAAGTAATTCATAAACATAGCCACAATGTGCAGCAAATAAAAAGAAAGCGAAAGAGCCAAAGGGGAGACTACAGACAGGGCACTGTGCCTTCTCACACAGCCGGTGCTGGCATGCACCTCTGTGAACAAAGAGCATGTGTTCCAGTGACATGCCTCTTTGTCAGGGGCTTCACTGCCAGAGGCATAAATAACACAGGCAGAACAGGGTGTGTCTCACTGCCCTGCCAACATCTATGGGACTGTCAGTCCACAGGCCTGAAGGGGCTGTTATCACAGGGCCCTGGTTTTAAATATTGCTGTACTTAACATCATTCTGTATATGAGAAAGATAAATATATCTATGTATGTGCATATATATATATATATATGCACAATTGTATACATATATGAATACATATACATATATCTGTATATGTATATAGTTGTATCTAATCTTCAATTACTGATCTTGTCCATGGATTTATTTACTTGAACAAGGCCTGGGAGGGAAGAAGGAAAAGTGAAAACAACTTAGTTTGTTAAGGAGACAGAACTTTGGATTTCTTTTTTACTTCCATAGGTGTTAATGATTATCTGATAAGTAATAAAAACATGAAGTAATGCCAAGCTTTAGCACCCCTTTGAATCTTTTTTTTTAACCATTTGAATCTTAAAACTTCCCAATAATCAGAATGTGTATTCCAATAAATTTTAAATGTCTGAGAACATTTTGAGCTGGTTTGTAACTCCTTGGACCTGCTCCCCACCTCAAATAATCAGATGACCAGAGCCTTTCACAAACTTTGTGGCTAAAGATGAGAGGCAACAGCCCCCTCCCCATTCAGGCATTGATTCAGGCATTGGTTTAGCTGGCTTTGAAACCAGATCAACAGTAAGGTTACATTTTCTCTTTAGTAAAGACAACATATGAAACTGAGGTAAGGAAATCATTACTCTTTAAATAGTTAATACCTCCATTCTTCTCCTTCTCTCCTATACAATGTGCATCCATTGGTAAGAATGAATGTCCCCAACTTTCTGGAACACAGTGTGTGTGTCTCTGTTATAGCAGTTGAGCAACAAGTGGTAGTCCTGGAAGATCTAACTTCTCAGCTAGATTGAACTCATACAAATAGTTCTGGGTGATAAGAATAGTGAGGAAGGCCAGCACAGTGGCCTACACCTGTAATCACAGCCATTCAGGAGGCTGAGGCAGGAGGATTACAAGTTTGAGGCCACCCTCAGCAACTTTGAGAGACCATTTCTCAAAATTAAAAAAAAAAAAAAAAGGCAGTAGCTCAGAGGTAGAGCATCCTGAGTTCAGTTGCCAGTACTGGGAGAGTTTGGGTCATCTTTAGAATATAGAAGATGCTTTGCAAATCTGTGTTAGGTTGAAAATAATGTCACATGTATGTTATCATACAGGCAGTTTAGATTGTTGAGAAAGGGATAGGGAGAGGCAAATAGGTGAAAATGAAGTTCTATTAGTCTCCACAAGTGAAAACAAAAGATGGAAGGGTCAGGTATACAGGCAACTCTGTCCATTAAAGGGTCCCTAGCAAGGGAACCAGGTTCCTTGTTGTTCCATGAAACCAGCTATGGTGCCAGGCTTTCCTGGGGCAGCAAGGCAGAGCTATGACTACCAAGAATTAGGTTTAATATTTATTACGAATAGTCCTTGGGTGCCAGGCTTGGTGTCATGCCTATAATCCCAGCAGCTTGGGGGGCTTAGGCAGGAGGATCACGGAGTTCAAAGCCAGCCTCAGCAATTTAGTGAGGCACTTAGCAACTCAGCGAGACCTTGTCTCTAAATAAAATGTAAAAAAAAAAAAAAAAGGGCTGGGGATGTGGCTTGGTGGTTAAGCGTCCCTGGGTTCAATCCTCAGTACTACTACAACTTCAACAACAAAAACACAGTCCTTGAGCCAAGTACTGTGCTTGAAAATTTGGTGTACATTGCCTCTCAATTAATCCTGGAAACAGCTTCCTAGGATAGGACTTTTTTAGTGCTTAGGAAACCAAGAAGATTTTGCTGAAACTCACATAGCTACTAAGGGTTCACTGTAATTTATTCTCATATAACTTTGATCCCCTGCTCCTCACAACTGATTCTGAAAAAAAGTTGTTCTTGTTTTTTCCTACTCTAAGAAGATTTACATGTTCATTATGTGCAAATGATGAGAGGAGCAATAAAAAGCAGACAATAAAATATAAAAATTAAATTTCCACCATTGAGATGTAACCATATTTCTGTGTGTTACCGACCCAGGGACACTTTACCACTGAGCTACATCTCTACCCTTTTGAGACAGGTCTAAGTCATTGAGGCTGGCATTGAACTTGAGATCCTCCTGCCTTCACCTCCTGAGTTGCTGGGATTACAGGAAAAGGCCACTGCACCTGACTATAAACACTGTTGAGGTATAAATATTCTTGTAGCTTTGTACCCCCATACTATGTGAATTTTTTTCATGTTGGGGATCATTGAAGAGATCAAAGTATTTCTGGAAATATTTTTCTGCCTACCATTATGATAAATCTGTATGACTATAACCATAATGGTTTCCTGGTTTTGGAGGACTCCAGTGAGACAAGAATCCCATTCCATTGTGCACATAACTTTTCTGAGTCCTAGGCTGCTCATCTCAGGACTGCCATGAGGTTCAGCCATGATTATGTGGATGAAGCCTCTCCTTGACCCAGTGCCTGGCACTCTCTGTACTCCAGCCACACTCTACAGGCCTGAGTTCCTCTCCTACCCTGAGCAGTCCCAGAGCTCCCTGGGGACTTTGCCCAGTTACCCTGCCCCTTTGGCTGAGGGAAAAAAGGCTCAACTCAAACTAATGAAAGTTATTATTTTTATAAATTAATTTTATTTTATCTTTTACACAAATGGAACACAACTTTTCATTTCTCTGGTTGTACATGGTGAAGAGTCACACCATTCGTGCAATCATACCCATACATAAAGGAAATAATGTCCATTCCACCATCTTCCCCCCCACACACACACACCCTCCTCTCCCCTCCTTCCCCTCCCTCCCCTTTGCTGAATCCAAAATTCCTTCATTCTTCCCTTGTCCCCCTCCACCAACAATGTAAGTTTTTTACTCTCAAAAGGATCAGCCTCGTTTTCGGTTTCACAGAGGCCTTGTGTGCTCTCCCCTGCCCTGCCCCCAGTACTAGGGATTGAACCCAGGACCTTATACACTGAGCTATACCCCTCAGCCCTATTTATTTATTTGTTTATTTGTTTATTTTTTTGGTGCTGGGATTTGAAACCAGGAACCCTTAACCCTGAGTTATATCTGAGAGGTTTTTTTTTTTTTTTCTTTTAAACAGGCTTCTGCTAAGTTGCCCAGGTGAGCCTCCAACTTGTGATCTTCCTGTCTCAGCCATGAGTCATTGGGATTACAGGCTTGTGCAACCCTGCCCAGCTCCTTGGTCTCTTTTGAGGAACTTGGAACATACTCCTGAGTTAGATTGGAAAATAGATGAGTATCCCCTCCTCCATCCTTAGCCAGCATCTCCACCATCTGGACCCTCTCATACCCCACAGGGATTTCCTTGTCCCCTTGGAACTGAGGCTGATCTGAGTCCAGCTTCTGCTGACTAAGGTTGCCATCTGCTCTCCAGCTTGCCTGCCCTACCCAGCCCAGCCAGGAGCCCCTTGGCTGACATGCTCCTCCCTCATTCTGGACCCAGGTGCCACAGAGGTGGTTTACACGGTTCTTAATTTGGTAGTCTCTTGTTTGGTAAAGGTCAAATTCCTGGATACCCTCACATTCTAAACTCTCTGAATATCAGGGCATAGTTCCTAGTTTCTTTTTGTACTTATCTGTGCATGTACTATAGCAAAATTGGAAACTATAGTTAAACAAAAGGAAGAAAATAAAAATTTCTGTCCCAGGCTAAGCACTGCTCACATTTGCATTGTCTTGTTAATAACAGCCTTCAGAAAGGGGGGGACCCACTACAGTAAGTGGTCATATCAGTTATAAGAGACATTCTTGTTTCAGAAGTAATAAGTGAACAAAGGTGACTGTACATAAGAAATGCTGTATATATGACATTTTTTTCATTTATTTATTTATTGGTACCAGGGATTGAACCAGGAGTGCTTAACCACTGAACCACGTCCCCAGCTCTTTTTATTTTTTATTTTTATTTTTGAGACTGGGTCTCACTAAGTTGCTTAGGGACTCCATAAGTTACTGAGGCTGGCTTTGAAATCATGATCCTCCTGCCTCAGTCTCCTGAGTTGCCAGAATTACAGGTGTGTACCACAACACCCAGCTTGAAAAAAAAATTATCAGTTAATTTTCAACAAGGGTATAAAGATAATTTAATATCAGAAAGAACAGTCATTTCAAAAAACAAATGGTGTTGGGACAGTTGAATATTCACATCCAAAAGAATGAAATTGGCTTCTGTATCTCATACCACTTACAAAGTTTACTTGGAAAGCACCCAGTATAGTGGCATATTCCTGCAATCTCAGTGACTCAGGAAGCTGAGGCAGGAGGATCATAAGTTCAAGGCTAGCCTCAGCAATTTAATGAGGCCCTAAGAAATTTAGGGAGACCTTGTCTCAGAATAAAAAGTAAAAAGGGCTGGGAATGTGGCTCAGTGGTAAAGCACCTCTGGGCTCAATCCCTAGTACAAAACAAAACAAAAAAATTTCTTAGAATGGATTATAGAGTAAAAAACAGTAAGACTACGAAGAAAACACAGGAATAAATCTTGTGACCTTGGATTAGGCAAAACCTTCTTAGATAACAAAAGCACCACAAACTAGAGGAAAATACATAAATTAAACTTCATCAAAATTAAACCTTTTGTGTTTCAAATGACAACCTCAAGCCAGGCATGGTGCCAGTAACTCAGAAGGCTGAGGCAGGAGGATCAAGCCTCAGCAATTTAGTGAAGCCCTAGACAACTTAGGGAGACCCTGTCTCAAAATCAAAATAAAAAAATAAAAATGGGCTGGTAGTATTGCTCAGTGGTTAAGTGCTCCCTAGATTCAATCCCTGGTACCAAACCAAAAAAAAAAAAAAAAAGAAAGAAAGAAAGAAAGAAAAGACAACCTCAAGAAAATGAAAAGGAATGCATGGAATGGGGAAATGTATTTACAGCAGGGCATGGTGGCACACACCTGTAGTTCCAGCAATTTGGGAGGCTGAGGCAGGGGGAATCCTGAGTTCAAGTTTAGACTCAGCAACTTAGCAACTCAGTAGACACCATATCTAAATAAAATATGTAAATGCTGGGGATATGATTCACAGGTTAAGTGCCCTTGAGTTCAATCCATGGTACCGGGAAAAAAAAAGTCTTTACAAATCATGTATCTGACAAAGGACTTGTATTCAGAATATATAAAGAACTATTGCAACTCAGCAATAAAGATACTAATAACCAATTTAAAATGGTTAAGATCTTGAGTTCAGGAGTTCAACACTAGCCAGACCAATACAGTGAAACCCTAAGAACCAGAAGGAAGGAAAAAGAAAAGAAAGAGGGAGAGAGGAAATTTGCAAAGGATTTGAATACACATTTCTCCAAAGTAAGATACATGAATAGTTAATACACATGTGAAAGTATGCTCAACATCATGAACCCTTAGGGAAATGCAAATCAAACCCACAAAGAGATACCACCTTGCACCTTTGCACATTGCTCTCGGGAATGTGAAATGGTGTAGTTGCTTTGGAAAAGTTTGGCAGTTCCTCAAAAAGTTAAGCATACAATTACCATATGAGCCAGCAATTTCACTCCTAGAATACATACCCAAGAAAATGAAGCTATGTCTACCCAAAATTTGTACATAAATGCTTATAGCAACATTAATTGTAATGATAATAAAATGAAAACAAACCAAATGCCCATCAACTGATAAGCAAATGTGGTATATCCATACAGTGAAATTTTTGGCCACAAAAATAAATGAAGTATTGACACATGCTACATCCTGGAAGAGCCTTGAAAATATTATGCCAAGTGAAACAAATCCGATACAAAAGGCTACATAGTATGTGATTGCATTTATATGAAATGTTCAAAATAGGCAAATGCATAGAGGTAGTAATAGATTAGTGGTTGCCAGGGGCTAGAGGAATGGGGACTGACTGCTAAGGATTATGGAGTTTTCTTTTCAGGATACTGTAAATGCTCTGGAATTCGGTAGTGGTGATGACTGCCCAGCTCTGCCGATATATTAAAAACACTGAATCTTATACTATAAAAGAATGAATTTATGGCATGTAAATAATATCTCAATGAATCTGTAAAAAAAAAAAAATAAACCTCTACCAGTTAGGTTCTTTTTTCTTTTCTTTCTTTTTTTTTCTGGGAGAGGAGGGGGTACTGAGATTGAACCCAGGGGTGCTTAACCACTAAGTCACATCCCCAGCCCTTTTTAATATTTTATTTAGAGACAGGGTCTTGTGAGTTGCTTAGAGCCTTGCTAAGTTGCTGAGGCTGGCTTTGAACTCGAAATCCTCCTGCCTCAGCCTCCTGAGCTGCTGGGATTCATGCTCTACCATGCTCAGCTCTCATTTCTTTTTATTAATGAATAGTATTTCAGTGCTTGAATAGGCCACAATTTGTTTATTCATTTTATGCACAAGTCTCCCTGCTGACCAGGGTTGTTTCTGAGTTGAAGCAAATTTTGTGTGTGGTCCTTTAAAATGCACTCAGGGAGCTAGCTGTTTTTGAAACATAGTTGAAAATGGAAAGAAATGGCTTTTTGAAGGACTAACATAATTTACACATATGCTATTAATAGAAATTGGATCAAATATATGCTTACTTAGGTTAAAGCTATTTCGGCACCAAGAGGCCAATTAAAAGTCTGTAGCAATAACTCACATGTGAGGTAACTAAAATCTGGGACAAGATTTTTGTAGTAATAAAGGGTGGGACAAATAAGACTTTTTTTTTTTTTTTTTAACAGATGGAATCCAGGGTTTCATGCAGGCTAGGCAGGCACTGTACCATTGAGCCATATCCCCATCCCTAGGTATTTCATGGGAAGACTTGGTCAGGCTTTGTGACAGACTAAATGTATTGGATAGAGATGCAAGATGAATTGAGTTCTACTTCAAGGAAGATACCTGCCTGTTGAGTCCCTCTTCTCTTCATTGCTTGCAGGCTCTGCCTTATTATGGAATCAAGGAAATAGAGTTCAGGGGCTAGAAGGGCTTCCAGTCCCACTTTTACCTTACTGTTTTTTTTTGTTTGTTTGTTTGTTTTGTTTTTTGGGAACTGAACCTAGGAGGCTTAACTACAGAGCCAGATCTTCAGTCCTTTTTAATTATTTAGAGACAGGATTTTGCTAAGTTTCTGAGGCTGGCTTTGAACTCAAGATCCTCCTGTCTCAGCTGCTGGGATTAGAGGCATGCACACAGTGCCTAGCACCTTCATTCTGCTCCTAGTATCTAAGCTCTAACCATACACAGAAGGTCTCTTTAAAGACATGGTGATATTATCAGAAGAATACAGAATTGCAGCCCAGTTATTTTTTTTTTAATTTTTTTTTGTAGTACTAGGGGTTGAGCCCAGGGCTGCTCTACTTACTGAGCGACATTCCCAGACATTTTTTCATTTTTTATTTTGAGACAGGATCTTGCTAAATTGCTGAGGCTGGCCTTGAATTTGTGACCATCCTGCCTCAGTCTCCCAAATTACTGGGATTATAGGCATACGCTACTGCACCTGGCAGACTTGTCAATTTTTCACCTTTACTCTTGGAGCCTAAGTCTCTTTATCCCCACTCTATCAGATTGTTTTGAAAATCAGAAGAATTTATTTCAAATTTCTTGTATTGACACATATAAAACTAATAAAATAAGTCACCTGTGGAAGCGGGTAGAGGAAATGGAGAAGAAATTGCTGAGGCTGGCTTTGAACTTGCAATCCTCCAATCTCAGCCTCCCAAACTACTGGGATTATGGGCGTATGCCACTGCACCCAGCCAGGGCATAACTTTTTATACTTAAAGTTTTGAA
Organism: Urocitellus parryii; assembly: GCF_045843805.1. NCBI lineage: Eukaryota > Metazoa > Chordata > Mammalia > Rodentia > Sciuridae > Urocitellus > Urocitellus parryii. The sequence continues at coordinate 178,216,876 of NC_135534.1, read as the reverse complement.
TTTTTTCTTTCATGTTTTGCAGTTCTGGAAATGGAACCCATAGCTTCGCATATTGTGGGCCAGTGCCCTATCACTGATCTACAGCCCCAGTCCCACTTAAACTCTTTTGAACTATATGAACTTATTACTTTTCAAAAAACTTTTTGGACTAAAATCTGAGCAGAAGCTAGGCCTGATGGTGTGTGCCTGTAATCCTCGCTTGAAACCAAGAGTTTGAGATCAGCCTAAGCAACATCATGAGTTCCCATCTAAAAAATTCCTGAACAGAATAAAATAAAACATGTCTATAAAGGGTTGGGGATAGGCATTCTAGGCTGCCATTAGCCAGGAGGTCTTCTCACTTCAAGATAGCTGAACAGTGGAGGATTATTTCTGCTTAATTAAAAATAAATAAAATAAAAGACCATTTGGGTTACAGCAGGAAAAGATGCACTACAGGATTAAAGAGACTTGAGTCCTGGTCCTGGTGTGGCTGAGTAACTTAGGTGGGTCCCTTCTCCTCTCCGTGTCTTTTGTCAACTGAGGGAACAAGACTGCACGATCTTTGAGACTCTTCCTGCTCTAACTTGCTGGAATATGATGCTAATTTTTAAGTAGCAGAGGTTGCTACAGTGCATTATCTATAAAGGATCTGCTAGTGGCATTTTTATATGTAAGCAAGAGGAAGGCAATGAATAACATGATTATATTTTCACCTGTTGTTTCCTTTGATAAGGAGTGAATACCTGGAGGTGACGAGTCAAGTGAAGGGGTGTGCACTTCAGGAAGCGGAGCTGATATTTCAGTAGCACCATCGGGGCATCTCAGTGATGTTTGCTATTGGTAATTGGGTATCAGGTTAAGAATGCATCATCTATGTTAGAAATATGCAGCACTTTACATGGATATCAATGAATAGGATCTCAAAGATTGCATAATTTCAATTGTCATGAGACTCAAATATGAATTTGGTGCCGAGGAATTTACCTCCTCCCAAGGAGCTTCTTTTTTTGTTTTTGTTATCATTTATCTGTGGTGCTGGGGATTGAACTCAGGGCCTCACATATGCTAGGCAAGTGTTCTATTATTGAGTTACTGCCCTAGCCTAAATCTTTACTTTATCTATCAGTCCTAGCTTTGCTCTCTAAGGCTTCAAACTGCATCTATATTCACTCTGGGCCAAGACTGTAAACTGCTGATCTTCAAGCCACATTTGGACCATATCTTGTTAGCTCCTCAAATTGTTTAAAAATTTCTCAATTTAGTTTCCAACATTAATTTACTATGCATTTTTTTTTTATTTTGGTACTGGGGATCTAACCCAGAGGCACTTTACCACTGATCTACATCTCTAGTCCTTTTTATTTTTTTATTTTGAGATAGAGTTGCATTAAGTTGCTGAGGGTCTTGCTAAGTGGCTGAAGCTGACCTCGAATTGCAATCCTCCTATTGCAGCCTCTCAAAAGTCAGTGAGATTACAGGCATGTACAACTTTTCTTGGCTGAATATATTATTTTTTACATACTCTAAGAGTCTTCTCTTGAAAAATCTAACTGTCTTGTAATTATCTCCTCAATATGATTCTTCCCTTTATAATTAACAATTCAGTTTTGTTCTAATTGTCTTCTCCCAGGTTCAGCCTATGCTTTGGGAGAGAACGAGTCCACCCTGATTCTAGGATGGCCCACACAAATCAATCATTCATACACACAGTTCATCTCTTCTCACATTTGTTGATTCGGAAGTGAGAACTGTCAGCAGCATTGTGTGGTGCTGGGGATCAATCCCAGAACCTTGTGCATGCCAGGCCTGTGCTCTGCCCCTGAGCCACACCCCCTGTGTTTTTGACTGAGTTTCCTGCAAACAGAATTTAAGATGGAGCTGCAGGCAGGAGGTTTACTGAGAAGTGTCCTCAGGGCATATACCTTTGAGGTAGTGAAGAAGACAGTATTAGGCCAGAGTTTAGAAGCTGATCAGAAAAGTAATTGTAGTAGAATTAAATCCAAAGAATTTGGGAGCTGGGATAGTTCCTCAGAGTTTTCCCAGAGTGTAGTGTAGTCCCATATCACCCAGTCACTAGTTTCCATTTGCACCTTGGGAGGGGCTGAAGTAGCTTCCTGAGGCTGAAAGCAGAATATCCCCAGCTGATGACGATGGGTTTGACTGCAGGGAAGAAAGGATCTGGACCAGACTCACAGTATGAACTATAAACCCAATTTAGATTAATAGAGGTTCACAAGGAACTCCTGAAAAAGAAAGCTTCTAGAAGCTCACTTTTGGAAGTTTTGCACAAGGATTCATATAACTCTAGAAATTATTGCCAGCCATCTCAAATCAAAGTCAGCTTTAATGAAATTGGTGATCTATTAGAGCCAAATTTTTATTGATTGATTGGTACTAAGGATTGAACCCAGAGTTGTTCTACCTCCCCAGCCCTTTTTAATTTTATTTTGAGACACTGTCTTCTGAAATTGCCCAGGCTGGCCTTGAACTTGTGATCCTTCTGCCTCAGTCTCCCAAGTAGCTAGGATTAAAGATGTTCATCTCTGCGCCCAGCTACCAGTGAACATATATTTTCACTGATGCAATCTGCCCACATGGAACTACATTCCCTGTGACAATCTAAGCAGCAGCTGCCTCTCTTTCAGATGGTCACTTGTTTTCAAGCTCACTAGTGCCCACCTGACTTTTAAGGGGCAGTAAGAGAGAGCTAAGTCCTAATCCTGTAATAATAGGAAATTGGTATATAATGTCTCTGATGGAAAAAAAACCCACCAAGAAATAGCAACAGAAGCATGTGTTTATAGATATGTAGGTAAACACCAGAAGGAAAAGCTAACGGGGTTCACAGTTGTTGCCTTCTGAGGAGTTCTGTCAGGGTGGGTGGGACAAGGAACTGACTGTGAGTGGTGTTTGTGGTTAAGCCTTATGTGCTCGTGGACTTGGAAACGGGTGCATCCCATGTTGAGAACGTATGCTCTAGGCATCACTCACGGCTCTGTGACTCTTCATCTCCTAGATCTCCTGCTGTCTCTGGGCCTTTTTTCTGGGTAGGAATTTCCAAAGTGGCAGGTGAATGATTTATTTTCTTTCTTTCTTTCTTTCTTTCTTTCTTTCTTTCTTTCTTTCTTTCTTTCTTTCTTTCTTTCTTTCTTTCTTTCTTTCTTTCTCTTTCTTTCTTCCTTCCTTCCTTCCTTCCTTCCTTCCTTCCTTCCTTCCTTCCTTCCTTCCTTCCTTCCTTCCTTTCTTTCGTACTAGAGATTGAACTCAGGGACACTTTACTACTGAGCCACATCCCAACCCTTTTTATTTTTTATTTTGAGACAGGTCCTTACTAAGTTGCTTAGAGCCTCACTAAGTTGCTGAGACTGGTCTTGAACTCATGATCCTTCTGAATGGCTAGGACTACAGGCAAGCGAGGATTATTAGGATTATACCAGGCCAGATGAATGATTTTCTTAAGCTGCTCTTTCTCTCCTAACAAACTCTGGCACTTTCTCCACTTCTGGGAGACTTCTTTCCTTCCTCCTGTTGTCTCCCCTTTGTTACCAGATGTCTATTTCTTCTACAGGATTGTCCTGGGGCTTCCTTGCCCTCTCTAACTTATGCAGGTCATGGCCAAAGTCCCTGGGAGATCTAACACTATAAGAAGTCTCAAAAATATATGGAAATGTCTTCCTACTACCTAACAAGAGGAGGGCTGGATCTCTTTCATTTATTCACTATTATGAACCATTTGTTCCTTTGTCAGAAAAAGGCATTTATTGAGTATCAACCTTGTGCCAAGTTAACACCAAATGCTATCACAGGTCTTGGCTGGGGTTTTGTTGTGTGTGTGTGTGTGTGTGTGTGTGTGAGAGAGAGAGAGAGAGAGAGAGAGAGAGACAGAGAGACAGAGAGAGAGAGACAGAGAGAGAGAGAGAGAGAGAGAGAGAGAAATATGCTGGGCTTTAGGGATAATAAGATAATTCTCCTGTTCTTAAGTCATCTTTTGGGGAGACAGACACATTTATAAAAAGTGATATGTTCTGTGATACTAGGTCTTATGTCAGGGATATGATCTGAGAAAGAAGATGGAAGTACTGTAGGAACTGGAGAGGGGGAAGGGCTCAATTCTTCCTGAGGTGTGCTCAGGGTGGGGGATAGCTCGAGATTTCACAGAAGGGATGTAATTTTAGATGAGCTTTGAAGGACAAGTAGTAACATTCCAGACTAGCAGGAAAAATATCTTAGGTAGAGAGACTAACAAAGGCAGAGTGAAGCAGGGGGTTTTGTTTGTTTTGTTTGTTTGTTTTATTTTTGTGCTGCTGGTGATAGAACCCAGGGTCTTGCGCATAGCAGGCAAGTGCTCTACTACTGAGATTACACCCTCTCCTAGACCAAAGGAAGTAGTTTTAAAGGAAACAAGGAAATATTTCCTCACTTTCAGAAGTGTAGCTATGGAGCCAGGCACAGTGGTGCACGCCCATATCCCAGCAGTTCAGGAGGCTGAGGCAGGAGGATCACCAGTTGAAAGCCAGCCTCAGCAAAAGTGAGGCACTAAGCAACTTAGTGAGACTCTGTCTCTAAATAAATACAAAATAGGGCTGGGGATATGACTCAGTGTTTAAGTGTCCCTGAGTTCAATCCCTACTACCCCCTCCAAAAAAAAAAAAAAAAAAAAAGTGAAGCTATAGGAAGACCTGGCATCCAGGACTTCCAAAATTAGAGAACCTTCAAAAAGCTTCTATTCTAGATGGAAGAATATCCTATGAGAAACAATGTTTTGCTTTTTGCATATATGGTAAAATTCACATAACCATTTCAAAATATACAATTCAGTGGCATTAAGAACCTTCAGGGTGGGGCTGGGGATGTGGCTCAAGCGGTAGCGCGCTCCCCTGGCATGGGTGCGGCCCAGGTTCGATCCTCAGCACCACATACAAACAAAGATGTTGTGTCTGCCGAAAACTAAAATGTAAATAAAATATATATAAAAAAAAAAGAACCTTCAGGGTGTTTTGCGAACATCACTGTTACCTAGTTCCAGAACATTTTTACCATCACAAAAGGAATCCCTGTGTTCATGAAGGAATTACTTCATAGTCTGGCCTCCCCAGCCCCTGTCAAAATCACTAATCTATTTCTGTCGTATGGATTTGCTTATTTTGGACATTTCATAAAAGTGGAATTACACAATGTATAGTCTTTTGACACTGAAAGTTGAATAACATCTTTTATTTTATTTTATTTTATTTTATTTTATTGCTGGGGATGGAACTGTGGGTCTTGTCTATCTCAGGCAAGCACTCTTCCCAGCTCCTTTAATATTATTATGAAAATGCTTTTGAACTTACAGACATGTTGAGAATATCAAGATCCCCAAGAGATACACAGATTTTATTTGAGAACTGCTGGTTTAGGTCATTCAAGGCACATGGCTCCGGTGTCCAACCTGAGTCCTCCTTATCTTAGTCTCTCATCTCTGGTGAAGAGAAAGTCACCCATTTCTACAAACTTGAGATTAATCCTACAATGGGGCCAGAATTATAAATTGTCCAAAGGAATCAAATAACCAAATAGTGACACATTCTTAATAATAAATCTGAATATGTTTTTTTAAAGTTGTAACACAAAATTATTTCCAATGAAATTCTGATCACTATCTGCTGCCATCATTGCATTTTTATAATCACAATAATTCCCTTTTCCCTATGATGAGAGTCATCATGTACTTCTGAATACCAAGCAGCAGCCCATGCCATCAATTGCTAACCCCTTTCTCTTCTAATGATCACAGCTTATTTTATTCTTCAAGTATTCTTCTCTTCTATAATTAGCATGCTTATTATACAGCATATTCAAATGTTAATGTGCACACTGTACTGATGCTACTGTGAGACTCATTTTGCTCAGGAGCTAAAATTATGTTGCCATTCTGCTTGGTGCTAGGGGTTCTGTGCCTGAAACCTGTTTGCCACATGCAAGGAGCCAAGGTTATTTAATTAGGACGCTGAGCTAGAATGAGAAGGGTCTGACATTCACATAGAACCTGTAAACTAAGGGGGTCAGCAAGCATAGGGTCTACACACTTTGAATCAGCTCTCTATCACTGTGCAGGCAAGCCGCATTTCAGCAGGCTGGCTTGGGGGCATGTTTGACATTGGCCCTCCAGGGTCTCTACTAAACTCTGCTTTTACAGATTAGGCCACCAGAAATCAGAGATTCTGATTGTTGGAAATATTTTTCTGGAACTGAGCTGAAATCTGCTCAAGTTTTCACTTGTTTTGTTCTAGCTTCTGGAGCCCTGGGACTGCCAGGGCTCCAGACAAAGGACTGTTTCACCGTCTCTCTGCTCACTTGTTTCAGGTCCTTATATAGTGGATTATCATTCCTTTCACCATGGTGAAGTCCCCTCAGTCAGAGTTTGTCAACGGTCCCACTTATTAAAAAAAAAAAAAAAAGCCCAAAACGAGAATCCGGGTGTGGTCTGCTCCATGTGAAAGTGAGTGGGCCAGCCAGATCCTGGTTGGATGCTGTTCTGTTGGTAATCCAAACACGTAATAACTTGCTATGACCAGCTGAAACCACCATCAAGTGTTTTAAATCATATATCACCACTTGGACCAAAAACCAGATTAGAAATTTGTCATCATATTATTGTGTTAAATCTGTCCCAGTGCTTTGGCCTGTTAAGTTTTTCAATCCCAAATCCACTTTTTCCATCTACAAATGTCATCAATATTGCCATTTTTATATAAATCAAAGTTCAAAACTCATGACAGAAAAGGCTTCAGAAGATGGAACCTTTCTCCTTCTACCAGAAAGCTCAAATCAAATGCTGCTCTAATTGAGACACTGGGTAGTTTCAGGAAATCATCTACACACACACACACACACACACACACCACCCCAATACACACACACCTCTATCTTAACTGTCCTTCCCATCCTTTAACTCAGGTTCTCAGAGAGAAAAAAGAATATTCCAGGTTACTAACTGGCTGGCCACAGGAGCCAGGAAAAGAGCAGGGACATGGAATAAAGCCTCCTGCAGCTAAACATGGCAGCTCAGGAGACGGTGGAGGTACTTTATGGAGGCTACACACCTGCCCATATTGGGAGGTAGTTGGGTTATGGGAAGATAGTCCAGGTTCTGATGTGATTTCAGAGAGGAAATCAATAGCCTGGAAATACAGCCAAAGTTGGAAGGTGGAAGGTAGCCAATTAGTGCGTCAAATTGGAGGGAGGAGGCAGAGAAGGGCAGGGGTAAGGTTCATCAGGAGAACAAAGCCAGAAAAGAGCATGTGAGACAGAAACTGGGATGAGAAGTGGGCTCCAGAGCTGCAGAGTCTAATATGGTAGCCACCAGCTACAGTGACTATTTAAACTTGAGTACGGAGGGTATAGCTCCTTGGCAGAGCGCTTGCCTAGCATGTGCAAGGCCCCAGGTTCCATCTCCAGCACGGCAAGGTAGTAATAAATAATGAGCTTATTTAAAGCAAAATAAGATACGAAGTTCTCAGTCACATTAGCCACCCACTAAATGCCAAGTAGCTATGTGCAACTAGTGTCTACTCTGGATAGTACAGAATATTTCTGTCATTCCATAAAGTTCTGTTGGACAGTATTGCTCTAAATCATTCTAGAAAAAAGGCCAAACTAGGTAGGATATCACTTTAATGTGCTTATTTTTCCTTTTCTTTATTCCAAGAGTGAGCTCAATTCTTCAGGGGACTCTTGCTATAAGAGCAGAACATTCTGAGTTAACACAATTATTAGTGATGATACTTGAACTGAGATAGGACTTCCTGTGGAGATCCTAGCACAACCATTTGTCCATCCTTAATCTTCCTCCATTTGGGTACGGCATCCTCCTCAGCAAAGTAATAAATTTTGGGGTTAAAATTGTAGAGCAGGATGGGGGTGGTGGGGGTGGGGCAGAACTGGCCAAGCCAGATGGATCTGATGCATCCACCTACCTTTCTTAGCTGTAAATGCTTTGTAATAATAGCTTTGACCTACCATCCACAGCCATTATATAGGCTACCTTGGGCAGGCAGTGAAGAAGTTAAATCAAGGTCTGATTTATTTGATACAAGGTATCCTGGCATCATACCTGTGGGCCCTTACTAAATTTCCAGTCTGCCTTCTTTCTCTTTTAATTTCCTGTCTCAGAAGTTCTTAGAATTTCTAATGAGATCTCCCAGTTCAACCTTCTAAATCTCTCTAGAATTTCTCCCTTCCTTCAAGGCCCTCAGTTTATTTCTCATCTTTTTCTTCCCACCCAGCCCCCATACTGCCACCTCAATGCTGTAAGAGCCTTACCTGCCCATGACATTCTTCTCCCTAAACCCTTCAGGGGCTCCTCGTGACATCACAAAGGCCAGGATCCTCGGTCTCCAACTTCCTCTCCTGGTCCAGGTCTTTGCACTCGCTACCTGATATGTAGTAGACACTGGCCTCATTGGCCCTCACTCCAGAACCAAGATGTCCTTCCCTGTCTCTGTGCCTTTGTACAGCTCACTCTGTCTGAAATGCCCCTCCCCCTTTATTCCCTTCTTTCCTTCCTTTCTCGTTTATTTTGAGACAGGGTCTCACTAAATTGCTGAGACTTGCGATCCTCCTGCCTCAGCCTCGCAAGCAGGTAGGATGACAGGTGTGCGCCACTGCGCAGCTCTACAGTGAGTTTCTATGCTCCAATTAAGGTCCAGGTTAAGTTTTGTTCTTCTGAAAAGCCTTCCCTGAGCCCTCAGACAGATTTCAGCAATCTATCTGCTGCCCCCAGAGACTGCAGGCTTTAGTTGTCACGCATCCTGTGTATGACACTCATGGGTCTGTTTCTCCCAGTAAACTGTGAGGTCTCAAGGGCGGGCAGCACGTCTGACTCATCTCTCATTCCCTGCAACTAACACAGGACCTTAAGTCATAATCCACACTTGCTAAATGCCCAGTGGCATGAACAACCATCTGTGCCATTCTGAGCTTGCACTGTGACTGCCCTGGGAGGCTATGAGAATCCTCTGTGTGGCTTGCTGTTGCCGTGCTCCTTGGGGTTCACCCACACCGATGGAGACCCATGGACCAGTGGCCCTGGTGGTTGAGGATGTGGGCAAGAGCAAGAGGCCTGCAGCTGTAACTGCTGAAAGCCTCTCTGTCTGGTAGCTGTCGCTCTGCAGGCGGCACAGCCAGCACAAGCCCATTCCTTGTCCTTCGTGGAACAACACTGGACCCCTTGAAGAAGGGACAACTGTGGGTACCTTTGTAGGGAATTATGGGCAAGGGGGAGAAACCTCTTAGTGGAATAGGGAGGGATAAAACATTGCTCCTCTTACACAGCAAGGGGTGCCCCTGGCTAGGGACTGTGGGAACTCATGGCAACACTTTCTATTTTATTTTTTAATAAAATACTTAAACCAGAAACCTATTCTAGTAAACTGAGTCTGTAGTAGGAGTTCAATCATCTCTTTGGAAATTTGACTAGATGACATTAAAGATTTCTCAAAATCTATGAAATTTGGTATTTACTGTGTCTCAAGTTCATGTAACTCTAGAAATGCTCAGTTTACAAGTAATTTCAAAAAAAAAAAAAAAGAAAGAAAAGAAAAGAAAGAAAGTTATATCCTAGCTGGATGTGGTGGAACACACCTCAGTCCCAGGAACACACCTTAATCCCAGGAACATGCCCTTAATCCCTATTGGGAGGCTGAAGCAGGAGGATCACAAGTTATAGTCTAGCCTGAATTTAACAAGACCTTGTCTAAAAAAAAAAAAAAAAAAAAAAAAAAAAAAAAAAAAAAGGCGCTGGGGATGTAGCTCAGTGATAGAGCTCCCCTGGGTTCAATCCTCAGTACCACAGACTACCACAAGAGCACCCGCAACAAAACAGCGCCCCTGCCCAGCCCCACACATCCACATCTGGCTAGCTTACTGAAGAGTCTCAAGTCTGTTATTTACTTATTCTACTTATTTTATCTAGTTTTCTGACTCCTACTACCCACAGCACGGCCACCCTACCACTTGATCAGTTGTTCCTCTCCTCTATCAATGAAATAAGAATTTACAGCTAGAGGAGTAATTTCTACATCAGATGGAAAGCAGACTGTCACCATGCATTATTGAAATCTTAATTTAGTTTCCATTACATGGGAATTAAACCTACTGGATTAACAGAGGTTCACTCTGCTCATCCCTTCTGAGAGATGGATAAACCCAATAGGGTGTCATATTTAATACTGGATATGAGAAGGGAGTTCTGTTTCCCTCCTTAGTCATGGGGATTGGACCCAGGGGGTAGATCTACCCTGAGCTACATCCCAAACCCTTTAAATTTTTTTTAATTAAAAAAAAAAAAAAACCTTTTTGAGACAGGGTCTTGTTACATTTTTCAGCCCAGCCTCAAAATTGTGATCCTCTTGCCTCAGCCTTCCAAGTAGCTGGGATTACAGGCAAGTGCCACCACGCCCAGCAAGAAGAAAGTTTTGATGGGTAGGTGCATGATTTCCTGGAAGAGACAGTCTGCCTTGGCTCTATGGACCAAGTTATTTAGGATCTGTCTGAAAGGATTCTCCCCAGCTTGTTTTGCATGAGAACAAAGTACTATGCATCCATCTGCACTGGATAAAACCAGAAGTTAGTAGCAGCATGGTGGAAATAGAAACCCTATCTTCTGATTCAAGAGTCCAGTCTCTATCCACTGTACTACATACTCCTGGAGTGATAATTGCTCCTATTAATATTCCCTGAGAAGTGAAATGCAGTCTCCAAGTTGTATATCAATTATGATATACAACGTCTTATTTTTGTTTCATCAAGAAGATAGAAGAATTGTAAATAGTGCTAGGTGTTCCTGGCAGGGTTGAGGATGGCTATTCTGTCTGGGCTTGTTTTAATTTCTCTCTTGATTAAAGAACATCCTGACATTTAAACATAAGAATAAGATGTGCTTCTGGCTGATGGGGGACCCTCATTACAAAGTCTGGGTAGGCCTGCCACCTCCTTCTAGAGCATGAGTCTAGAAGACTTCCACATGGGTGTCGACCGTGGCTGAGCAAGCTGACTTCTTTAGAGTAAGACCAGAATGCTGGACTGGGATGGTGGCTCAGTGGCAGAGTGCTTGCCTCACACGTATGAGGCCCTGGGTTCCATCCTCAGCACCACATAAAAATAAATAAAATAAAGGTATTGTGTCCATTTACAACTAAAAAAAAAGATCAGGGCTGGGGATGTGGCTCAAGCGGTAGCACGCTCACCTGGCATGCGTGCGGCCCGGGTTCAATCCTCAGCACCACATACAAAGATGTTGTGTCCGCCGAAAACTAAAAAATAAATATTAAAAAAAAATTCTCTCTCTCTTAAAAAAAAAGAAAAAGAAGAACCAGTAGTTTCTTAAAAAAAAAGAGTGCTGACAATAAAGGGTGGCAATTGGAACACAGATAAACACAAAGGGATTCTTCATCCTCACATTGAATTTTCCCATGGTATATACTGATAAAACCAGATCAGATCAGATCCTGAACTCCCGGCTGGCAAAGGTACTCCCAGATGCTTAGGAAAATATCAGGCCAGAAAGACCTAGTAATGCATTTCCTGCCTGCTGAAAAGTCATTCCTTTCTCTTCCCTTCCAGGCCTGGCTAAAAATATAATCAAAGTGTCACACACACCACACACAAAAAAATCACAAAATGCAAAACCCTATTAACATTTGTTAAGCAGATTGTGATGGAATATCAATTAGCAAAGTGTTTGGTATGCAAACATCCTCAGGGCTTAACTTACTCACAGGAGGACTTGGGAGGAGGGGGACAGAGAATATCAGACAATCAGGGAGCAAGGCAGGCTGCTTGCAAGGGAAAGTGCTGGAGCCAGAGCTCACCACGCAGTCGACAGGTTAGACTGATGCAATTGCCATTCAGATCCACCTAGTGGCAGCAAGCAGTTCTAGCCACCTGTACCTCAGTTGGTTTAGGCAATGACTGCATACTGAATGTATATCATGTATCATGTTCCAGACCCCGGCAGGCACCGGGAACTGAACCATTCAGAAACTTGCTATTTGCCAGTGGCAGACCCTTTGAAGAAGGCTCTGGGCTAGTTTATTCTGACTCTAAACTCCAAGACCAGGGGACAGAATCTGCTAGAAGGAGGATGCTGAAGTTTCCAGACAAACAAGCCTATACATCATGTTAGGTTCTAAGACATACTATATACAGGGAAGTTAAAATTCCAAGGGATGAAGAAATTAACTAAAATAAGAGAGGCAAGTTTTCAATAAGAGCCCTAGCAGAGAGTAGCTGATATGTATAGGAGGGGGTTGTCGGTAGACCAGGGAGTGAGTTGTCTTTTACTGTGTCCCTTCCAACTATAAACCAGCCTCACAAAGGAAAGTTTGGTTTTAGGATAGATTTGGACTTGAATAGAAATTATTGTGAAAATAAAATAATTCATTGTTACATATGTCTGTGTTTCCCAGAATGTGCAAATGTATACTTTAGATGAAATACATTTTATTTTAACATGTCTTAGAGTAAATATAATTTGTTATACTACAGACCTGTGATTTTCCAGATGATATTACTGGTTGTCTATTTATACTTTGGACATAAAATTTCATTTTAAATGTTCATAGTAAAAATGAGTTTATTTAAAGAAAAATACTAAGTAATGGCAAAAATCACAGAGATGGCATGCTAATAATCAGAAAGTTTGGGAACAGCTTCACTAAGCCAGGGGAGGAGGTGGACTAACTCGCAGACACATGAGTTTGGAATGTCAGACAGGCAAAGAGAAAACAGAACTGTCAGGGGATCTGGGTTCCAGTTCCAACTACCATTAAGCCTATGTGACATTTCTCTCTCTCTCTCTCTCTCTGTCTCTCTCTCTGTCTCTCTCTCTCTCTCTCTCTCTCTCTCTCTCTCTCTCTCTCTCTCTGAGTCTCTATTTCCTTCTCTATAAAAATAGCTCTAATGTTCTGCTTGGTTTTGTGATTAGCTGTTATTAGCACTGAGATTATGAACAACCAGAACATCTTGCACAGTAAGGTACTGTGCTGGATGCTTTCCATAAGTCACTCTATTAATTGGCCTAAGAGTCTTAACAGGTAGGTATTAAAATGCCCATTCAGTTATAAGGCAGTAGAACCAGTGTTTGTTTCCCCTAGCCTTGCTGTGTCCTGGTAGTTAATTCCTATTCACCCCGCAAAACTATGATCAAGATGATCTCCTCCAGGGAGGTTTCTTTGACCCCACCCTGTTTGTCTTGCTTAGATGTCCCTCTCCTCTGTTTTCCCTCAATTTCTTTCTTTTTAAAAATCTTTTACTGGGAATTGAACCCAGGGCTGCTACATCCCCAGTCCTTTTTATTTTTTTATTTTGAGATAGGTTCTTGCTAAATTGCTGAGGCTGGCCTCAAACTTGCAATCCTCCTGCCTCAGCCTCCGGAGTGACTGAGATTACAAGCATGGGCTACCACACCCAGCTGCATTCCCTCAATTTTCTATGTGTGGTTTTTATATTTGTCTTTGGGTTTTCAACCCCCTACATAGTAGGTAGTCAGCAAATGATTGCAGAAAAGAGGAAAGCATGAAGGAGAGAGAGAAAGGAAAGGAGGGAGAGAGGAATGGGAAAGAAAATATGTTGCACCCTTCTGTTTTTTAATACTAAAGGAATGGAAGTATGGGAGCAACTTGGTTGAGCATATGACCTCTCAATCAAAATTGTCCAGCCTTGCCCCTTACTAGGGGTGTGACTTAGGGCACAGGTTTAATTCTTGTACTTTAGTGGCTTCCTCCATAAAATAGAGATCTCCAAATTGCCTGCCTTAAACAATGTACAGGCTGAATGAAATAAATAAAGTGAAAAAAACTATTACAAAGTGAAAGAGATAAGACTCTTATATGCATATAGAACTCCTTCATCTTCTCAATTCTAGTTGTTAACTAATTCAGGGTCATTCCAAGTGGATATGGATAAAGAGAATTATTGTCACAGGATGTGAAATAATAGCCTCATCTTTCCAATTCCATGGCAGCATCAATTCCTCCATCTCCACCTCCAGAACATTTAGAGATATTTATATTAAAATTATCAACGTGTGTTATATTCCAAATCCAAATTTACTTAGCAAAGGGGTTGGCCAAAATAAATGCTCAATAAATGTTTCATGAATGAATATAACATAAAAGATGTGTATCCATGAACAATAAAAATACTGCTGTGTGCAGTGTCTCCGGAGGCTGAGGCAGGAGGATCACAAATTCAAGGTCAGCCTCAGCAACTTAGACCCTGTCTTAAAATTAAAAATAAATAATTAAAAACTATAGCTGGAGTTGTAGCTCAGTGGCAGAGCACTTGCTTAGCCTGTGTGAGGCACTGGGTTTGATCCTTTGCACCACGTATAAATAAATAAATAAAATAAAGGTATGCTGTTCCTCTACAACTACAAAACAACAAAAATAAAAACTAAAGGACTGGGGATGTGGCTCAGTGGTAAAAGAACCTCTGCTTACAATCCCCAGCAACCCCCCTCCAAAATATATATTTTGTGCTATTTGCCATAAAAGAGGCTCAAATAAATATGATCTTAACTCAGAGAGATCGTGTGAGGCAAGAAAAGGCAGTAGAAAATAATGGTTAAATCTATGAACTTGAGAGTGAGACAGTCTTGGTTTTAAACCCTAACTCTGTCACTATGCACTTTTGGGATTGGGGAATGTCACCTAACCTCTTTAAACTGCAGATGCCCTGTCAGTGGAATGAGGACAACACTGGTTGAACAAACTCAGGGAGGCAATGCGTGTAAGTGCTGGGTGCTCACCCCGAGTCTGTGGGGTGGCTGACGTCTCATCATCTCATCATCTCTCCTCCAGCATAATCAAAGGCTTTGTGATGGCAAGGCTTGCTGCCTGGATGGCCAGGTACAGGGAAGGGCACTGAACAACTAGGAGGCATGAAAAAGGTACTGTGGGTGTTTAAAAGATTCAAGGCAAAAAAACGAGAAGGACAAGTGCTGCTCCAGCTGAGACACTGGGTGGTTTCAGGAAAGTAGTGGGAGGTCACATTGGGAGGTTGGGCTTAAATGCCAGACTAAGATGTTTAGTTTAGTTTATTTCTTTTTCCAGTACTGGGGAGTGAACCTAGGGGTGCTCTACCACTGAGAGACATCTCTAGCCTTTTTATTTTTTTATTTTTAATTTTGAGACAGGGCCTCACTAAGTTGTCAGTGGCTGACCTTGAACTTGGGTCCTCAGCCTCCCTGTAGCAGGAATTACAGGCGTGTGCCACCAGGTGTGGTGAGGTCAAATCTTCATTCTGCAGGCAATACTGAGACCATCATGACTAGTTCAGAGCCAGCCAGAAGAGGAATGTTCTGGTTCTTTGTGCAGGGAGGGTGAGGGGAGATGGAAGTAGATAAACCACTAAGGAAACTTTTCTAATACTTCCCATGAGAAGGGAAGGTCACCCTTGGCAGTGGTGGTATGGAAAGGGAAGGAGGGAATGAGCATGTGGGACATTGAGAAAAATAAACTAATAGAAGGAGAGGAGAAACAAAAGGAGAAGCCAGGGTCAAGGACAAGTCTGAAGATGCACAACTGGATGGCCAGGAACATGGTGATACTGTGGTATCAACGCAGAGGAGCCTGGGGTGGGAGTCGAAAATAATGATTAAATCTTTGAAATTTAGGTTGTTGGCTCCAAACCCACCAAAAAATAAAAAGCATAGGAGCTTCAGGGAAGATAAATTTTCTTTAGCTATGCTCAGTTTGAAGTCAGGTAATGGGTGACAACCAGGAGACACTAGAGTTCTCACACAAGTGTTTTATTTAGAAGATACTGCAGAGATGTAATAGTTCAAGATTTATAGTTGGAACAATGAAGGATGAGAGTATAAAGTCAAGGACCAGGCACTCATCCTCCCAATTCTAAGGGGGTGAAAGAGAAGGCTATGAGGAGGAGGAGGGAGAGGTGAAGAACAGACCTGCATAGAAACCAAGAGCTTCAAGGACAAGAAGTGCTCAGATGAACCATGAGCTGCAGAGAAATCAGAAAAAATGAAGTGGGAAGGGACCACTGAGTTTGGTCATTGGGAAATCATTAATGACTTATGAGTGATGACTTATGAAAATAATGTGGACCAAAACTAGATTGATGTAAAAAAAATAAGGTAGTATAGGAAAGGAGGATAATGAGGATATAATTATTAATTCAAGAAGTTTAGGAATGAAAAGACAGAGATGTGGTGGTAGCTCAAGGGGATCAGAATGGTCCTTCCCCATGTAAATGTCCACTCACCAATGATTATTCAGAGAGAGTTATTTGTCTATGCTGCCCTACAAGGCAATAGTGGCTGGAAGAGGCCAGAAGAAGGGCTTTGGGACCAACTAGATGGAAGTGAGGCTCCAGCTGTTCTAAAGTCACAGAGCACATTATCTGTGTGTACAGCAGCATCTATTTTAGCAGACAGAGCTTGTTTATCACACATCAACAGACTGAGAGAGGGAAACAAGAAAATTCTCCTTCCCCACTTAGGAAAACAAGGCTCCATCCATTCTCTTAAAAAAGTATTCAAAACTTTGAAAATAGATTTCAGCAAGGAAGAAATGCTAAGAAAAACAAGTGTACTCACTGGGCATGGTGGGGCATGCCTGTAATCCCAGCAGCTCAAGAGGCTGAGGCAGGAAGATCACAATTTCGAGGCCAGCATCAGCAATTTCATAAGGCTCTAAGCACCTTAGTGTGATCCAGTCACAAAATAAAAAATAAAAAGAGCTGGGGATGTGGCTCAGTGGTAAAGCACTCCTGGATTCAATTCCTGGTACCGAAACAAAACAAAAACCAACCAAACAAACAAAAAACAAGTGTGTGATCTTTCTACTTAAATGCACTATAAGAAAGTGCCCAGGGGTATCATACAACACTCTTAATGATACTATTGATATTGTCTGAGTCTTATGGGACTTAACACCTACACAGTGATTTTCATTTTATTAAAACCTTTCTTGATTTCTTTAATCCTCACAGAATCCCCATCAGGTTTTACTTTCCTCTGTTTTACAAGGGAAGAAACTGAGGATCAAAAAGAATTAAATGATTTCCCCCAAATTCCCCCCAAATCCAGCCAGGAAATGACAGAGCCCTATACCCCTTGCACTTTTCAGTGCACGTTTTCAAACATCATTCACATGGTCTTCACTGGGTGATGCTCTTAGCTGTGGTATGACAAATCAAAAATGTAGCAAGGTTCTCATCATCCTGGTTTGTGGGCTATAAAATACTCTCCGTGTCACTAAAATGACATTAGCTTTGAGCTATCAGTTCATGTTCATGATTTCACTGTCTCTATTCCGCAGCTGAGCTATTTTTCCTGGGCTCCTTTACCATCTCCATCTTAGCAATGTGTTCCTTCGGTCCCCTATCTGCTCAGTTCAATCAGGCCTGTGAAATGCAAGGACAAAGCCTCAATCCATACTCCTGCTCCAGATGGTCAGGAGGCAGGACAGCAATTCTCTCCTCCAATCCCTAGTTTGGTCTGGTAGGAAGACTGCCAGACTTGGAGACTGAAGACCCAACTACCAAGCTAACTCTGTGACCTTCCTTATATCACTCAATACACTAAGTACCCATTTCTTGCTCTAACAAATGAGGATAATAACAGCTACTAAGTTTGCTGCAGGGATCCAGGGGACCACTTGTAAAAGTAGGACTGTGCAGGACTTAATTTTCCATTGCAGCTGTCTTGAAATACTTAATAATTTTAGAAGGAGAAGTCCTACATTTTCATTTTGTACTAGGCCTCAGCAAATTATGTAAGTGGTCTTACCTGTATGCCCTCAGCAAGGCTACCTTTTACCTCTCTGGGTGCCACAGTCTATAATTAATTTAATTGAATTGAAGTGTTATAAAATGCATTTTTAAGGACAATTGCCAATTCTCCTTTACTTTATCCTAGCAAAATTTGACACAGTTGACCAGACCCTCCTCCTTAAAACATTTTTTCCACTTGGCTTCTAGAACATATTTTCTGGTTTTCTTCTGGCCCACTGGATGCTCCTTTGCTGTGTTCTCCCTGATCTGATAGTGCATCCAAGCTACTTGATCTCTACATGATCCTGATCCTCTCCTCCCAGCCTGCCCTTCCCTCTCTGGCATTGGTAACTCCATCCTTTCAGTAGCTCAGACCAAATCCTTACCTTGACACTCTTGTCTCTTAGTCCATATCCAACTTAGAAATCCTTCCAGAACCTCACCACCTCTTCACCACTACCATCGCAGTCCAAGCCAGAGTCCTCTCTTTCTTAGATTGCTGCAATGTACTTCTGATTGTCTCCCTTCCACTTCTTCTGCTGTCCCCCACAGTAACCAGAAAAATCCTTTAAATATGTAAGTCAGATCGCCTCACCCTTGGGTTCAAAACCATCCTGTGATTATCCACATGCTTGGGGCAGAACTTCCTATAATGGACAACAAGCTGCTCTCTGATCCCACTTCCTGGAAAACTGCTTTCCTTAGGTCATTTCTGGTGCCCTCCCCACCTGGATCTCAAAACAGCTGGCCTCTCTCCCCCTTCCTTTCTCTGTCTTATTACAGTCAAGCCTTACCTAACTACACTATTAAAAGTGCAGGGGAGGTACAGTGGTGCACATCTAGAGTCTCAGCTTCTTGGCAGGCTAAGGCAAGAGAATTGCTTGAGCACAGAGTTTTGAGAACAGCCTGGGCAATATAATGAGACCTCATTTTTTTTTAAAAAAAGTATTTATCAACCCTCCTGACATTTCTCATTCTATTATCCCCAGCTCAATTTTCTCCAATGTATTCATCCCCATTTGAAACATTTTATTTGTTTGCTTATTGTTCATCTGTCCCCATTAAAACATAGGCTCCCTGGGAGGACTTTGTCTTTTAACCACTAGATCTCCAGCACATAGGACAGTGCCGGGCATGGAATGAATGACAGTAGAAAGAACTCTGGAAGGATGATGGTTCTGCCATGAGGCAACCCCAGTAGCAGCAGCAGCCCCTTAGAGTACATCAACTACCTTCTCAGCCTGCATGTCCAGGAAGCTGACCTTGTGTCCAGGGAGGGAGGGCATTCATGGGGACAACTGTGAGCCATGCTGCCCACACAATCAAACTGTGAAGATGAGAAAGTGAATCAGCAGCTGTAACTGCCCTCCAGGAGTTTGTGGCCTAAAGGGAGGTTTTAGGTACATATGCACATAACTCTAGAACAAGGTGGCATTTGTTAAAAATATCTGGGTTTTAACGCCCAACATCTCACATTCTGGTAATAACTCTAAGTTTTGAACACAGAGAACTTTACTGTGTGATTCTTTCTGTCCCAAATTCCCGCCCTGGTCTGCTTATCACATCAGAGACACCTTGCCTGACTTCCAATCTAGTTTGCTCCAAAGTATCTCCAGCGGGCCCCCTCCACCCAGTATTGACCTCAATTTGATGTTAACTTGAAACCCCACCCTCTTCTAGTCTTCTATCCTCTGCCTCTAGATGTAGGGAATGTGGAGCAGGGGTGGAATCAACTTACGGAGACTCTGAAAGTCCATACCATAAAGATGTGTGTACTCTCTCTTCGATGAGCCCAGCTTTTTAGTCCAGAAGCCTGGTACAGATGGCATTCAGTCAAGCTTGCTGAATCGTTGAACTGGGTGATAATGACTCTAAGGACAATTCTATTGAAAAAGTCCCTTTGTAGCCTCTTGGGGGTGTTCCAGGGGGCTTCTATGAAGTTATTTTGTGAAACTATCATAATTTAAGAAACAACATAACAATAATTAAAACAGGGGCTGGGTGTGTTTCAGTGGTAGAGCACTTGCCTAGAATGTGCAAGGCCCTGAGTTCGATCCTCAGCACCACATACAATTAATAAATATAATAAAATTATTGTGTCCCTCTACCAAAAAATAAATAAAAAATTAATTAATTTAAACAACCCAAAGGAACCAATGTTTAAACCATTGGCTTAGATTATAAAATACTATTTTATAAGTTTCAAAGTCACTTTGAGTTTTTTAAATCCCATATCTGAGAATACAAACTTTTCAAAATAAATAACACAGAGTGCAGGGACTCACTGAGTTATGTGAATTTTTAGATACAGAGATTTACTTATGAGAAAATTTGGGGAATTGAGAAACAGAGCTCACTCACCATTAGGATCTGGTCATCAAAAACCAAATTAAAGTTTTTTTGGGGGGGGGTGGCTACCAGGAATTGAATTCAGGGGCACTCAACCACTGAGCCACATCCCCAGCCCTATTTTGTATTTTATTTAGAGATAGGGTCTCACTGAGTTGCTTAGTGCCTTGCTGTTGCTGAGGCTGGCTTTGAACTCGCCTTCCTCCTGTCTCAGCCTCCTGAGCTGCTGGAATTATAGGGGTAGGACACCATGAGCCCAGCTCCAAGTTAAATTTTGGTGGCAAGTAATCAGGTGTTAGTTTTTTCATGCTCAGTACTTTTCAGAGTGTTTAAAAACTTGTTTCTCTCTTACCTTCACACCACACACACATTTTCATACCCAGGCAGGATCAAGCATTAAAAAGATGATCCATCTTAGAATCTGTAAGAAGTGCTGCTGGCAATAAGTAAGACAATACTGGGCAGGTAAACCCTTCCCCTCCCAGCTTCTTCTTATGTAAACAAAGGGGAAGAGACAAGATAATTTCCATCTCTTATAATTCGGATGCATTAAGACTGTGGGGGCTGAAGGTGTTGTTTAGTGGGAGAACTCTTGCCTAGCATGCATGAGGCCCTGGGTTCCATCCCCAGCACTGCAAAAAACAAACCAATATATATATATATTTTTTTTTTGTTTGTTTGTTTTTTTTTTTTTTTTTGAGTCAGGGTCTTGCTAAATTGCCTAGGCTCGCCTTGGATTTGTGATCCTCCTGCCTCAGTCTCCCAAGTTGCTGGAATTACAGTACACCACAGCACCTAGTTTTCTGAGTTTTCTTAATACATTCAAGCTTTGACTTGGTTTGCCAAAATCTGGTTACTATATTTTTATTATTAGTAAAAGCAGCTAAGATTTATTAAGCACATTCAATATGCTATGCACCAGTTATTCGTTATGTCAGGCATATAGAAAACGCCTAATATCAATT
Organism: Urocitellus parryii; assembly: GCF_045843805.1. Taxonomy (NCBI): domain Eukaryota; kingdom Metazoa; phylum Chordata; class Mammalia; order Rodentia; family Sciuridae; genus Urocitellus; species Urocitellus parryii. Next base: position 178,195,802 of record NC_135534.1, on the reverse strand, counting down.
ATCTGATTTAATCAACCCAGAAAATCCTTGAAGCAGATATCAATATTGTCCTCATGTCACAGGCAAGTGGACAATATTGTTAGGTGACTCCAAGGCCATCTAACCTGCCTAAGGCTGCTGAATTAGAGAATGGCAATGCTGGGATTCAAGATCTTCATTTCACTGGGCTCTAGAGCACACTTAACTCTTTGTCTCCTGGACTAACTGCCTGCTCCAAGTGGCACTCAGTGACTTTGCTTTGTTAAACCATGGTCCACCTTGCTTGGTTGAACCATGGTCCTCAGGGCCTCCATGCCTTCACAAGCCGGGTGACCAATTGGAGATAGGATGGTTCCTTTGATTTCAACTTAATTTCTGGGATATAACATGGCAATATTTAATTAAGAAATGCCTTTTGACCTTCCCATGCATTAATTACAGTAGATTTCACTTGTTATTTGGAGCCACTTATGGAATTTGATTCTTTATATCTATTATCTAACAATACATAGAGGAAGATTTCTCCTTCCTTCCTTCCTTTCTTTCTCTATAGATTAAGGAGGGAAAACTCCACATCCAGGAAAAAAATTGTAAGATTAATTTTATATATTTAGTACAGTTTATAATTTTCATTTTCCATAATTTTCACTTTTTTGTGTGTATGTGTGTGTGTGTGGCTCTGGGATGGAAGCCAGGGCCTTGCACATGCTAGGCAAGTGCTTAACCATTGAGCTATGCCCCCTGCCCCCATCATTTCATTTTGAAAATAACTGTATAAAATAGGCAAGGCAGGGATTCTTTGCCCATCTCGTAAATAAAGAAGGGAGTCGCAGGAAAGAGAAGTGTTCCGTGCTGGACCAGTGAGCTGGTGGGAACCTAGACCAGCGTTCTGTCTACACTAGGCCACCTCCGTTTGTGAAAAGCAATCTGTCCAGCCACAGCCTGGTGTGACCCAGCCTGCAGCACAGTTGTTTGGTGTCCTAAAAAGGAATTCAGACACTTGCTAGCAGATGGAACCAAATGACTGCTGCCTAGGAGGCTGTACGAGACCTGCCTTTCGGGAGGGGTTCCCTGTACAAATAGCAGGGAACCTATGCTTGAGGACCAGGACCCAGCACCGACAAGGACAAGCTCACACCTGCACAGTGTGATAAAGAAAGCAGAACTTGCCTGACGCTCTGGTCCATCCTGATACAACTTTTAGGCGGGAAGTCAAGTGACAAGTAAATGTGTGTGGTTTCTTTTTTTTTTTTAAGTGTTAGTTGTTTTTGATATTTTTAAAAAGCTTTTAGGTCACTTGTGGAAGTCAGACCAAACACCAGGAACAGACTGCAGCGAGATGGACTCAGGGAAGGAGCAATCTCATTTAAGTCTCCATGGAACACCTAATCTTCATCCAGGTAATGGAAGAGAGCTTTGGAGGTGGTGGCTGTTGGGAAAAAACTGGGGCTATGAGTATTTCCCTCTTCTCTATGGATCTGGCAAAAAAAAAAACAAAAAGGCACAATTGAATACATTTATATAAAATCTTAGGTAGCAAGAACTGGGCTGAATAAATTTTGTAGTGCCTTTTAGCACTAGGATTCTAATAAGCCAGAGAAACACAAAGTAATAAATTATTAATAAGAAATCCACTCTAAGTGAGGGTGAAAATGCTCAATCCTGGATGGTTATGGTGAAATGAGTAGGTCCTTACACTTCCGTGGTAGTGCAAATTTGGTATAATTTTTTGGAAAGAGATCTGACAACAGGTAGCAAGAACTATTATAGTGCTTATTCTTTTGAATCCTAATCTCCGTCTTTGCATCTGTCCTAAAGCAGTGTTTCTCTCAAAATGTTTTGCAGAATCCTAGGCCCTGAGCTATCCTAAGACAATGTCTTAAAAATTTTTTTGTTTGATGGATCTCTTTGGCATTCAAATGAACCTCTAGATCCCTTCTTAGAATAAAAACTTTTAATACAGAGGATTATAAAATAAGCAATCATATTAATCAGTTGTAAAGATTTTAAATTGTGTTTTAGTGATATATGTACTTATTTATAGATGCATTAAATAACAAGGTATATCAATGGGTCTAATAATCATAGTGTCAGATCCAGCAATCATATCCAATGAATGCTATTTTAAAGCATCAGCAACAACTACAATGTGATATGAAAAAAAAATTTTTGTGTGTGTGGTTTCTTTTAGTGACCAAGTCACACACTATTAAAACTACCATGGTGTGTTACCTAACATTCATAATTGAAGGCAGTGTAATTTTAATTAGAGGTTGGAAAAGATAAATGTATAGTGTAATTTTTCCCCAAGAAAAATTCTTGTCCTAAGAACCAAAGGTGCTGTGGTTCAAGGGGCACACTCTTCTACTTGGAGGTCAAGGGCAGATTTACATCCCTGCAAAGGCTCTCAGAAGTTCTACATTAAAGAACCATTAACTTTCCTCAAACTTGGATGGCAAGAGAAATTCTGATTAACACTCTTAATATTCCAAAGATCTTGAAGAAACACCATCCTGAGAGAAAATTAAAAAGCTGTCTGCAATGAATTATATTATGTTATATGTTATAGTTTGATATACAAGACAGAACAAAAACAGAAACAAACAAGCCAAAAAACCTCCCAACAACCTAAATGCTCAAGACAGGCAGGGTAAATGGGTAAACTAGAAAGCATCAGCTAGATTAAGTACCATGTCATCATTAAAATTATAGTTATGGAGGGTATGTCATGGAAAATCTTGTGGTATAATGTTAGGTTAACAAAAAGATAAAATCATGGTATGCAATTATTACAATCTTGTGTCTAGGACCTGGATGGAAATGAGGAGTAAAATGAAAACAAGTTATTATGTTAAAGATGGCAGAACATGGCTGATGTTTTTCCTTTTATTATTGTTCAACATGTAAGATTATTTTGGCTGGGTCTGATGACACATGCCTGTGGTCCCAACTACCTGGGAGGCTGAGTGGGGGAGGCTAGCTTGAGCCCACAAGTTCAAGACCGTCCTGGGCAACATAACAAGACCCCATCTAAAAATAATTTTTTTTTAAGAAACTAATAGGTTGGGAGCACACTTATGTGCAAACACTATTTCTGAATAGATTTTTGATCTTTTAGCTCAAAACTGTTTACTGAATGTCTGCTTCCAGGCTCTCTGTCTGGAGCGACAAGGATAATTAAGAAATGGCCCCTTTCCTCAAAAATCTAGGGAAAAAAAAAAAAACTCAGCCATAGGGATTTTACCACTTTGCAATAGGTTTTTTTTTTTTTTTTTCCCTGAACCCAAGGGCTCTCTACTGAGCCACATTCCCAGCCCTCTTTATTTTCATTTTGAGTCAGGATCTCATTAATTTACTAGGCTGACCTTGAACTTGCTACTTCCTTGCCTTAGTCTCCTAAGTAGCTGGGATTACAGGTGTATGCTCCTCCATGCTGACCAATGCCACGTGTCATCAATCTCTTCAGTAATTTCCATTTTCATCCTACAGATGTCATTGGAACTTGGAGTTTGCGCAACAGAGAACAGCTCAGAAAAAGGAAAGCTGAAGCACAAGAGAAGCAAACTTCACAATGGCTACTTGGGTATGGTATCATGACAAGGGGAAAGGAACTCTTTGTTGAGCATATGTTACACGGGAAGAAGCACGTCATACTCAACCTTCACAACAATCTGTCAATCAAGTGTTCCTATTTTACAAAAATGGGAAACTAGTCTCCACTGGGTTAAATCTTTTGCCTAGAGTCACAACGTAAAGTAGTGGCAATAGAATTTTATTCCTTGTCTCTGCTTTTTATTAAAGCACTGGATGGCCAACCAAATTATACTGTAGAGAAGCCTGTTGTTGGATAGAAACATGGGAGCATCTTGTCATGGGGAGTGGGGACCACGGTAGAGGATATATATCTCTGCTAGTAAAAGGTTTGCGGAGCGAATTTGATGAACTCTCCTCAGAGTAAACCCAAACCTTGTGCATGAGTGACAGAGTTTAGGAGTTCTAAATCTCCCCTCAAAGTGATTCAGGGAGGAAAGAGAGGAACATGATCAATCAGGCAGCATCTAACTGCATCCATTTAGAATAGGATTGTGACCATAGGAGACTTGCTTGAATGCAGAAAGAAAACAGGTGCCCCCAAAGCCCAAAATACAGCACCCATCCAAGCCAGAGGCTCTGGGCTTCAGCTCTATTGATACCACCCATATTGATACCTAGAAGCTTGGTGGCATTTTCTGGTCTGTATATACCAACAGCACCTCCTTCCTCCTACCCCAGTTGTGACGGGCAAAATGTCTCTAGATGTCGTTGTCAAATGCTTCTGGGGCAAGGTGGGGTGGGAAGGAGGCGACAGAAATCACTCTGTTTCTAACCATTGATCTAAGCAAAGCATTCCTTGAGAAAGGGCATTTGTCACTCCCCCCAGAAGAGTGCTGGCTGCTCTGCTGGCACAGATGTTCCTGCAACACCAATTAACTTACGTATGATTGGCAAATAGGAAAATGATGTCAGTACAGTGTGGAAGTTGTGTTGGCTCATTTTTCCTTGTCAGAAGGAGTCAGAACAGTAGGAACAGAACGGAAACCTTCGGCAGGAAGGGAAGACTGTGGCTTGGCTGCTGTGAAAGCAGGAACCTCTTAAGCCCGCGCCTGGGCCTTCCTCCCAGAGAGACACATGCTGGCCTTGCATGTTCTGCTCTCCACCATGTGGCAGCTTGCACTTGTTCCTGTGCCCAGCTTAGTGGCTCAGAGCTCAGGTCTCAGCAACTGTGAGCCTGAAATGACTCTGTTGCCTTTCCACATTCTTACCCGAGGTAGCCTCCAGCCATGCTAAACTGCCTGTCTGGACCAACCAAGGTAGCTCCCTGGTGCCAATTGTTTCTGTTAGTGTTCAAAAGTTGCATAGGTTTTGCAGGGTTTGTCCCAAGTCTCCTCCCCACCCCTCCCCCCATAGTCACTGTTTTTTTGTCTTTGTTGTTGTTGTTGTTATGGGGGATTGAACTCAGGGATCTCAACCACTGAGCCACATCTCCAGCCCAGGCCTCACTGAGTTGCTTAGTTGCTGAGGCTGGCTTTGATCCTCCTGCCTCAGCCTCCCAACACACTGGGGTTACAGGTGTGTGCTACTGAGCCTGGCCACTGTTATTTCTTTGTGCGTGGTTTTGCAGAGAGTAAGGGTTTTCAGGAATGCACACACATGATTTTAAAGCAGAAACTCCATCCCTGGGTCTCATGACAGTGACTCTGTTAAAGATTATTCAATTAGCTCCCCAGCCCTACACCCAGTGATAACCTCCTGATCATTACTTGGTTTCCCAAGGACTTGCCTCCAGAGAAAGAGAGCATCTGTTTACCTTGCACTTGTCCATCAGTCCAAGTATTCTCTGGTGTATCGCTCTGTATTGCTCACTGTTCACTTAAAAATTGGTCTTGAAGTTTATCTTTCAATCTCTCTGAGTCTTGTTGATGAGCTCTGATAAATAGAGATAGTATCACTGTGCTGACAGAATTGGTTTTCTGAGCTTAATGAACTGAGAGGACAAAGTTGAGGACTTCACTGAAGTAGATGGTGCCTTAGTGACCTTGGCACCTGGCTAGACTTGCTCTGATGACCCTCTCCATGCTGTTCCCTTTTCTCACCATAAGGTACAGTGAAATCTTACTGATTTCAGAGAAAGGCAGCAGAGTGTAAAGGTTAAGCGTCTGACTGATGAGCCACAGAACAACTAGACTTGAAGCCTGACTCCCCCACTTCCAAGCTGTTAACCTTGGACAAGTTATTCAACCTCTCTGTGCCTCAGTTTTGTCACCTGCAAAATAGAGATAATAGTATCCACCACCAGGCTAATGTGAAGATTATATGAGATAAGAGAAAAAGTAGATTCCTTACGACAGTGCCAGACACATAGGAAGGTCTATAAGTGTTTCCTGTATTAATATGAGAGTAATAATTTGTACTGTATTTGAATGATGCATTCATGTAAATTATTATAGGTTATTCTTACAACTACCATATTAAGTTCGGGAGACACTATTTACTTCATTTTACCTAAAAGGAAGCTAAGGCATAGAAAGCTTTAGTGTCTTACCCATGACCATGAGAAAGTACAGACTTAAGTTTATTTTACCCATTATTTTATCCAGATCTCCTCATATGGAGATCTATGAACTAAGTTATTTAGTAATTAATAAGTAAGAACAAGTGTTTCCTGAAGAATTCAGATATACCATCATTTTTTTTTAACTTGACAATAACCTTGTAACCTGTCTTGTTACCTTGGTTACTTGGAGTAATAGTTCAAAGCTGTCATAACCATCACTTCAATTTTCCTTTTCTTCTGTATGATTTTAAATATTTACTTTGCACTAAGTACATATACAATTTTTTATCTTGACTTCAAACTGTTTTTGGTGAGGTAATCTTTTAAGAAACTTTTTTATTATAAAGAATTTCAAACACACCCAAATGCAGAACAAGGTATATATCTTTTAAATGTGTGAGGAACTCTGAGCCTATAAAAACACAAGACACACTGGTTTCATTTCCAAAGAATGCCTCGCTTACTGAAAGAAATATGGTCTCTCCAGAAAGAACGAAGTATGGGCAGCCTATGTTCTTTGCCTTAAGCAAGATACAATAAATCCTTCAGGAGAAGGAAGCAAGAAAAGCATTTCAGCCCCGTGTTCTGTTAGAGAAGGCTCCGAGAGCGGGTAGTGTGGAACAGAATTTCAATAGGTTTAGAAAAATGATGAAATGCTTATTTATAGTACCTTCCCCACCCCCCAGCCCATCTGTATTAGCCATCTGTATTTGGTTATATTCGCAGGGCCTAACAATTTGTCATTGGCTTCAATTTCCGCACAAGTCCTTTCATCTTCTAGATCTTTAATGCATTAATTAGGTATAATATGGCCACTAAGGTCTTTCCACCAAGCATTTTAACCTCAAAGAAAAAAATTTTTTTTTTGTTTTTGCAGCTTTGACTCCATTTACAGTAAACCTCATGTGATAGCTACTGTAGCTCCTTAGTTCTTTACAGAAGACTAACAGACAAGCAAGCCAGACACACCATCCGCCTGCAGATGAGGAGTCCTGCCTCAATCGTAGATCTAGAAACTCAATTGTATCTTCACCTAGGAGACAATAGGGCTGCCTCACACAGACAGCCCAAGAGATGAGTGTATAAACCAGAATGCCATGTTCTTTTTTTCCCAATATATTTTTACTTGTAGATGGACATCGTACTTTATTTTATTTACTTATTTATTTTTATAGGGTGCTGAGGATTGAACCCAGTGCTTCATATGTGTTAGGCAAGCGCTCTGCCACTGAGCCACAGCCCCAGTCCCCATGTTCTCAATTTATAGCAGGAATTATGCATTTTCCATGACCAAACTTTAAGAACACACAATCAAACACACACACACACACACACACACACACACACACACACACAGTACACTGGTAAGCAAGTCATCAAAGCCAAAAAGTCCTGAAGGAACATTTCCTAACAATTTAGAACATTCTAGCACTGTTCATTTTACAAACAAGGAGACTGAGACCCAGAAAAATTGAGTGAGTTGTTCAAGGTTGTGCAACAAGGCTGGAAGGGACCTGGGACTGTTATTAGAAGCGTTTGCACTCTGTAGCCCTGTTGCTGACACTAATTCTAATCTTTCTGCAGAGAACAGAAAAAACGCAGGCAGCAGAAAACAGGAAGACAAAGAGGCCAAAAGAGACAACAAAATGCAGAACTGAAGGTGAAGCCTTGGTCACGAAGAGAAAAAAAAACGATGGGGAAAGCACTGGCACCTTCAGAGAAAGAAACTGAGCCGCCTGGGCGGGTGATGGTAGTCTCCCTGCAAAAAATTGTGACCAAGGAACATTCTTCTGAAACACACCAAGAAAACATCATGCCTGAGGAAAACTCTTCTGAGTACCAAGAAACAGTACTACAAAACCATTCTTCTGAAACAGGCCAATCTTTGGCTGCACCTGAAACCCTCTCTCCCCAAATGTGCCAAGAATCAGCTGCACCTCATGACCATTGTCCAGAAGAATGTCAAGACATGGCTGAGCCCCAAGTCCTTACTCCTAATACTTGCCAAGAAATAGCTATAGTTCAAAATCATCCTTTCAAAATGTGGCAAAATAGCACCCAACCCAAAGTTCTCTCTCTTGAAATGTGTCAGGAAACAGCTGGTGCCCAAACTCTTCCTTCTACAACATCTGAATATGTAGCTGATCTGGAAGGTTGCTCTCCTGAAGCATCCCCCAAACCAGATGTGCGGAAAGGGTGCCCTCTTGACACATACCAAAACACAGCTGGATTAGAGGAATTCAATTCCGAACCAGATCAAGGAACAGCTGAGACTAAAAGCTTTTTTCCTGAAACACAAGAAATAGTTGTGCCGAAAGATCTTTCTACAAAAACATGCCAAGAAACAGTTGAACCTGAATATTTCCCTTATGAAACACAAAAAGAAATAACTGCGCATCAAACCTCCTCTCCTGAAACAATCCAAGAAACATCTGCTCTTGAAGAATATTCACCTGACACAAACCAAGAATCACCTGGGCCTGAAGAATATTCACCTGAGACATCTGGGCCTGAAGACCTCTCCATTAAGACATATAAGAATTCAGATTCGCCTAAACAGTGCCTTCCAGAACCAAGTGCAGAAGCAGTTTGGCCCCAAGGCCAGGATCCTAAAGCAGCCCAGGAAGAGGCTAAGGATGGTAACACTTTCCCTCAAGGTAGGGGTCTGTTCATAGGTACATTTCAGCCAGTCTTAATTTACAGGCTTCTCTGATGATAACTACTTATTTTAGTGGCACGATAACTATCATTGGATAATTTCAAGTAAAATACATTTTCATGCAACCAACATTCTGTGTTGGCACATTTCCAAAGGATTAAAAGAAAATAATTGAAATGCAAGCCTGTGCGTAGGTACTTTCGCATACTATCCATTTTGAGAATCTATAGTCAGTGAAATGAATCCCAGTATATAGTATGCATTATGTTCAGAATATTTTAGAAGGACAATTGAGATTAACAAGAAAGCTTAATGAATGAAGTTTTCTGAAAAATGGAATTTTCCTGATAAACTAAAGGCAAGGAAATTCATAATACAAGGTACTAAGGATGCTAGGGAACTCATTCTTGTAAATTGCAATGGGTTTACCAAAAACCCAAATTTGTTCCTGAAAAGCTTTTCCCCAAGGATTGTATTTTGAAAATAATATGACCAACCTTTCTTTAATTTGGTTTGCTTTGGATAAAACTGAGAACACTGATTCTCTTTGTATTTTACTATATAAACAGATAAGAAATGGGCTAAGGGTTGAGAGGTGAGCTCAGTTGTAGAGCACTTGCCTAGCATGCATGATCTCCAGACCACAAAAACAACAACATAAAAATAAATGAAAACTGAAAAGAAAGAAAGAGAAATGGGCAAGTCTATTAGGTCAGAATTACCCTCCAGGAAATCTTTCTCAAAAGAAAGCCCTTTGGTAGCTTATTTGCTCTTTCTGCTAAAGTATGAGTACAACAAAAACATGAAGTTAGTCGGCTTCCAATTAAAGCAGATTTTGAGATACTACTAAAAAGAAATACATTTTAAAAAGAACTCGCATGAAGCTCTACTTGTACTTACGGGAGCAGTTCTTGTTCTACCTGGTTAACCCAGGTAAACCCCCGGGTTTCTAACAGTTGCTTGCCAATATGGGCATGCAATTAATGCTCATTTTATTTTTGGTTTTATCTCACCAAACAAATGGGAATATCTACTTCTTTGCTGATTATTAAAGTAATAAAGATATATTATAATAAATTCAAGCAATTTAAAGTGAATATAGCCCAGGTGTTTCTTGGTATGTATCAGGTGAATATTCTTCAGGAGCAGATGATACCATCCATCTCCAGTCCCCAAGTGTTAAAGTTTATTTTAACAAATGAGCTAGTAGTATAATTCTTTGCTGTAACTTTCATTTATATTATGTATTGTGGCCGTCTTTATGATATCTTATATAACAGCTGCAAAGTATTATGCTCTATGTAGGGACAATAATTTGTCCAATCAATCCCTACAATGATCAACATTCAGATTACTGCCAAGTTTTACTATTACAACAATGTTCATTGAACATCATTGGGAGTCCGATTTACTTATGTAACATGAATTTAGTACTTTCTGTATGCCTTGTATTAAATATTTTACATGAATTAATTTATTCAACTTTTCAAACCATGTTAGTTTAAATAATATTCCCACTTTATATAGGAGGAAACAAGGCACTGGAAACTTATTTGCCTGATTATTTCCTTTGGGTGTGTCCTAGAAGTTGAATTGCTGGGCCCATAGAGTACTCTTCATTTGAATACGTTCAGTAAGTCTAGTCTCCAGAAATGTAGCAGTTCACACACACCAAAATTTATATAAATGTCTTTTCCCTGTATCCTTGTTAGCACTGCATATAACATTTAAAAATTTTTGCCAGGGCTGGAGCATAGCTCAGTGGTAGAGTGCTTGCCTAGGGAAAAAAAAATTCTTTTAATTCTTCTAAATATATATTATAAACATTTTTCCAGTTGTTTGTGATTTAATTTTGCTTATAGTGGGTTTTGCCATATAGAATTTTAATTTTTAGGAATCCAAACTTGTTACTCTTTTCCTTTCTGGTCTGTGTCTTGCTTAAAATCCTAAGATTAGAAAAAAACCTGTTACTTCCATAACATGATATTTTAATATTTCAATGTTTACTTCATCTGAAATTTATTTTTGTAAATGGTATGAGGTAAGGTTGCTTTTTCTCCTTCAATTGTTCCAATACTATTTATTGAACCTCTTTTTGTGTTTCATTTGATTTTTCAGAAGTGAAAGAAAAACCCAAAGTAGAAGAACAAGAAATACCAGCAATTCCACATGATCCTCAAGAAATTCATCCAGAAAATGATGTCTATAGTTATGTTTTGTTTTAACAATGCTCAACCATAAAGTTGTATTCCAATGGAAAGTCCATGTGATTTTCTCAAAATATTATAGAAATCTCTGTAATTTTCATTAATAATTTAACCTAGTTTTTTTTCCATTTGTAGGACATATTTGAGTGTGAGGACTAACATGTTTTAAGGCTTTAACATAGACAATATTCTGCTAAAAGTGTGTGTGTGTGTGTGTGTGTGTGTGTGTGTACGTGTGGGTATGTGTATATATACATATGGGGCAGTTGTGGAAGGAAGAGACAAAAGAAAGGGTGAATAATTGATTTTCCCTCTAAGAACAAACATTTATTTGATTAATTCTTAAGAATTGGTAATTGACTAAAGCTTGACATTTAAAATTTGGGGAGTATATAGTTTTCTTGTATTTTGTGTTCAATTATTGATGTCACAATAACATCCAATTTTTATTTAGTCTTTAGTTGGTTCTTTTAGCTAATTTGAATAATTTTTGTTCTGGGACTTCTTAAAGATATTTTGGAATGATGATGAACATAGTCTACTTTTGTATTTGAGTTTGGATTTTTTATTTTTACTTTTTAAATATTGTATTTGTGAAAAATGTACATTAAAGCATTACTACATGCTTAACTGTGTGGACAGCATCATGGTAGTCCCAGGGGGGCTGGAAGTCCTATATGGCACATAGTCCTTGCTTTTCAGGAGTTTTGATTTAGCCTCATGAGGAATAAACCAGAAAACAAGTTATCCCAGGAGGGCTGAGATGTAGCAGTGATAGACTGCTTGTCTAGCGTGTGTGAAGCCCTGGTTCAAGCTCCAATATTAAAAAAATAAATAAATAAAGGGAAAAAAAATGGAAAGAAAGGAAGAAAATACTAAGTACCAGTGCCATTTGAATAGTAGATACAGTTGAAGGAATGGTCGCCTGTGGGTGGAGTAGAACTTTTTTTTTTTTTTTTTAACATTTACTTTTCGGCGGACACAACATCTTTATTTTATTTTGTGTGGTGCTGAGGATGGAACCCAGCGCCCTGCGCATGCCAGGGGAGCGCGTTACCGCTTGAGCCACACCCCCAGACCCTGGAGTAGAACTTTGAATGAGGGGAAGATTTGCACAAGTGAGAATAGCAGTTTGAGAAGCATGCGTTTAAGACATGTTTGAGGCAGCTGCATACAAACTACAGTTAATGTAAAGCCCACCTGGACGAGTTGGCTTGCATGCTAAATGTCTTTTGTTAGCTAATCTATAGTTGGAGAATAGAGAAATCTGCAAACCTAAGAAGTATATCACTTGATAGGCTACAGGGAGACTGTTGAAAGTGGAGTGGCAGTTTTTGTAATTTAGGAACATTCAACTGGTGATAATGGTCAAGAAGAACTGAAAGTGACCAAAAAAAAAAAAAAAAAAAAATCCAGAGGCAGGAATAGCAGCTCTTCTTGGTAGGAAGATATCTGAAAAGTTTTCCTTCTGCTATTACAGGGAACTAATAGTAAAGGATATTTTTTGCAAATAAAGGTTCATTCTGCAAGAAGACAACTGCACAAACTCTCCATACAGGTCTTGTGCTAGGTACAAGGCTATATTGAAAAATACAGGATCCCAGGCCCTCGGGCATTCATGGTACAGAGCACTGGTTCTTTCAACCCTCACAGCACATGAGAATCACTGCAGAAGACTTTAAAAATACCCATGTCCAGATTCCTCCCCTGTGGATTTTTTTATTATTATTATTATTGGTAGAAGAGATTGAATTCAAGGGCACTGAACCATTGAGCCACATCCTCAGCCCTTTTTGTTATTTTTTAAATTTGGAGACAGGGTCCCACTAAGTTGCTTAGGGCCTCCCTAAATTGCTGAGGCTGACTTTGAACTTGTCATCCTCCTGTCTCCACCTCCCAAACCACCAGGATTGCAGGAGTGTGCCACCATGCCCAGCTACCTCAGGGGATTCTGATTCCCCTATCTTGGATGACATCTGTACATGGTCCATTTATTTTTAAGTTGTGCTTTAAATAATTTTTTAAGAAATAATTTTATAATTACAGAAAAGCTGTAAAGATATTTTAAAAGTTCCTGTATACTTTTCACCAAAGTTTTGCTAATGTTATAGTTTACAGAACCATGGTCCATTTGTCAAAACTAAGAAGTTAAGATAATTACATTACCATTAACTAAACTACAGACATTATTTGGTTTTCACTAATTTTTATACTGATGTCTTTTCTCTACTTCAAGATTCAAGCCAGGATATACAAATGCACTTAGAACATCAGTTTTTTGTTTGTTTGTTTGTTTGTTTTTTGGTACCAGGGATTGAACTCAGGGGCACTCAACCACTGAGCCACATCCCCAGCACTATTTTGTATTTTATTTAGAGACAGGGTCTCACTGAGTTGCTTAGTGCCTCACTAAATTGCTGAGGCTGGCTTTGAATTCACTATCCTCCTGTCTCAGCCTCCTGAGCTGCTGGGATTACAGGCGTGCACCGATGTGCCCAGCTTAGAACATGGTTATTTTAAAAGATCTCTGGATAATTCTAGACTGCAGCTAGGACTGTGAACACTGGTATGGTGGGAAGTTACAATGCTGTTTTCCTCCTATTTGCTATTGTTCTTTATGGGTACATTAATTTTTTTCCCACCAGGATATACTCATTACACAATGATTGCTTGAATCTTTTAATACTCTACACATAACCACAGAATACATAGTTCCTTAACATCTGGATGGCACTTCAGTATTTATATTTTTTATGTACTTACTTAGACACAAAAGTCTATGAAATATGCTAGGAACTAGTACCAGTCCCATTTTACAGACGGGAGAATGAGATCAGATAGGCTGGGTACTCACCCAAAGTCACCTGTGACTTTCTCAGTGCCTTTTCATGATGATGCTCCATCTTCAGAATGCTTCTGTGTCAATTTTACCTCAGAGAGTGGACCAGGTATGGAGACAAAAGACTCAACTGTTGTAAGAGGATGAATCCTAAGGGTTTGCATGTGTACACTGTACAAGAGGCACAAAGGACAAAAAGCGGAGGGAGTCGACAGAAAGATGAGTAGAGTGCATTTACAGAGGCTGAATCCTCTCTTTTTTTTATTGATTAAAAAAAATGACAGCGGAATGCATCACAATTCTTATTACACATATTTACACAATTTTTCATATCTTTGTATGTAAAGTATGTTGACACCCAATTTGTGTCTTCATACATGTACTTTGGATAATGATGTCCATTACATTCCACCATCCTTGCTACTCCTCTCTGCCTCCTGGGGCCTTTCGGGGCCTGCTCCCTTGCACCGCTCCCTATTCACACACAGCACCTCTGCTTTCTCACCATTCTCATTCCAACAGCAGAGTGCACTTTATGTCTTCAAATTTTTCTTCTTAGTTTAGAACCTTGAGGTTACACAACTAAAATTCTGGAAGAATCCATCTGGCACCACACTGTACTTCCCTCTTTGCATGGTAGGTGCAGTAGCTATTCTTAGACATCCATGAATCCTAAGATATTACCACCAAAATAAAGTGTGAGAAAGTGCAATTTCTCATTGGTTCTTTTTATTATTTTTATTATTTTATTATTAGTTGTTCAAAACATTACAAAGCTCTTGACATATCATATTTCATACATTTGATTCAAGTGGATTATGAACTCCCATTTCTCATTGGTTCTTAAAGTGGTTCTTACCCAAATGAGAGGTTAAGAATAACTCTACTGAGAAGTGTTTTTTTTTTAAAGTATTACAAGCTGATGACTGCCTGTATCAAAATTATTTAGGTTTATTAGAATCATTAGGCAGACTCTTAGATCTTACCTCCAGAGACGGAGTGAGGTTATGTGAGTTAGAAATAACCAGGTAAAATTCTAGACAGGGTCCACATATTTATAGTTCCTGTTTTCCCAGGATTTCGATTTTTAAAAGGTAATCCATTTCATTGGTATCTTCAAATCCAATTTGAGTTTCAGTATTTGTCACAGTTAGTAGTTATGTATTTTGTGTGTATATATGATTGTCAAAGTCTATCCTGCCTTCCAAAGGACAAATAACTAATAGGCATATCACAAATGGAGTCTACCACGCTTGGCAACAGTGCCGTCTAGTGGCAAGTGCAGCTATTTCTGCCAGGCTTGACAACGTGTACGTGAAGCCTAATGGTTCCCAAACTTGTTTCTCCAGCTGGACAGAAGCGGTCGTCTTAAAAGCAAAACAAGGGTAATCTTTTCCAAATTTCATGTAGAATCTTACAGAGGACACGATATTCCTATGCTGATTATTTTCTACTAGTGACCTATTGGTCTGTGACAATGAACCGACTTAGAAACAGCTTTTCAAGGTAGTTAAGCTTTTTAATCTGTGGACTAGTATGCTTTTGAATATTTTACATTGCTGATAGTATAGGTAAGGAAACTGGCACAGGACTCACCACTGGAACACACCAGAGCTAAGCAGAAGCAAATTTATTGTCAGACTGTCTCTGCACAGGGAGAGCAACAGCAGATTTCTTCTGAGCCAAACCTTTGTAAGTCAGAATCTAGGTTACACATTGGGGGTGGGTTTAGCCCTTGCTACTACAGTTGGAGAGCAAGCTTCAAAATCTCAAGAACCACAAAGAGGAGGGGGCAGGAGGAGCCAATATACTGCCACCAAGTTCTTGAACTGGCAGCCTCTATACATACTCAGAAAGTCTGTGAGCATTGTGGAGAGGGTGCAGGTGGGTGGGGGTGTTAGCTTCTTTGTGAGTGGGCTCTTGCAGAAGGGGGCGGGGGCAGAGCAAGGGGAGATGTCTGATCAGATTGAGGTCAGCTTGACTTAACTTCTAAATTATTCCATAGTTATGTTAACAGGCTAACATTTCTCCCTTTTTGTTTTGATAAGAGGCTTTGGGTACCTATATCAAAACAAAAAGGGAGAAATTGTAGCTGCTTCCTGCTGAAGATTCACAGGGAGGTCTCTGAGAGTGGGCTTGAGGACATGTCATCTTGGTGCTCAATCAGAAATTCTTTTTTTTTTTTTTTAAAGACAGAGTGAGAGAGGAGAGAGAGAGAATTTTTAATATTTATTTTTTAATTCTCGGCGGACACATCTTTGTTGGTATGTGGTGCTGAGGATCGAACCCGGGCCGCACGCATTCTAGGAGAGCGGGCTACCGCTTGAGCCACATCCCAAGCCCAATCAGAAATTCTTGAAGCAGCCATATATTTCAGCTACTTGAAAAATTTCTGACTAATCATGCCTTAAAGAGCTGAAATATACAACGTACAATTAACGCAAGGAGAAATAGAGCAGCGAGCGGGCCTAGGAGTGGCAGTAACCATTTCTTCAGTGGTGACCCTCAGTGGTGTCAAGTGTGTGTGTGGGGGAGACTGATCTCCTTGCAGGACATCAGCCAGATCCCTGAGTTTATTAAGGTTTTTCCCACCTCTCCTGTCTGGTTACTCTGATGATTGGAGAGTCTCTGGTGAACCCAGGAGTGTATGGTAGCCATGTGCATAGGTAATCAGATTGCCTCAAGTAGGGCTAATATTTTCCTTTTATTTTTATGGACTTTCCTTCCGTAGTTATTGATGCTCGCTCCCCGAAGAAGGCCCTGTGCATATGTTGGGCAGCAAAAGCATACCTGCTGCCTGTGTTAAGTGTTTACTGTCTTACCTCCAGCTCACCTTAAAGCCTGTGTTAGGACAATTAGCTCCGCTCACTGCACTGAGGTTCCCGTCAGGAGTGCTGGAGTCCAGATGATTTCTGTTTTCCTTGTGATTGTGGCTCCATCTGTGACTTGGCTGCTGTCATCCAAGAACAGGACGGCTTCAGCCTCAGTCAAAGGGACATTGGTTAGGCCTTCCTGAGCTCACCTGGTCAAGCATATCCTTGTGGTTGTGGACGGCCTCGTGTGGCTCATCTTCTGGCATCAGCGAGGGGGGGTTAAGGGCCCTTGTGGGGGCAAAGGTGAGTTGAGGGCAGTAAAACGGTAGACTGTGATATTGCACAGCTGTATAGACATCTAGTGCACCCCTTAAGAGGGTCTCTGCAGTGTGGGGTTGCCACTGTGAGGGATCGTCCCAAAGTTAACGTATTAGTCTCTTTGACCTAAGGATAGTGGCTATCATGATCCATAAGCAGCAGTGCTATCCGGACAGACACTGCCCAGTTTAATCTCTTTGGCCTTTTAGGGTTCAAGATCCTGGGTGAGGACCCCTTTGATAATTCCTTGACTTTCTGTAACAGGCAAAAGGGAGGTTAACAAGAGTAACAACATGTTCAGCTTGTGTAATAGCTATGTTGAATGTTGCCTTATACATTATAATCCTGTTTGAGATTATAGTAATTTTTTATAATACACATTGATCTTTTGGACATAACTTTAAATGAGTTGAAGTCTGGCCTTTCTGGGAGCTATTTTAACATGCAGTAAGGTGGGAAGCAGAGCCTTATCTTTGGTAAGGTGGGGTTCTTGATGAATTTTGGGTAGAGTGGTCTCTGTGGTGTGAATGTGATTTTTGCCTCTTTCTTATATATTATTTTATAAAGTTTATATAGTTTCCTGAGTCCATATGAATGTCAGCTAACAATATTTAAAACATGAATTAAAGAAAGACTGAGAGGGCTTTTAACCTTTTTGTGGAAAAGTAGTAAAATGCTTTTGTGTTTTATAACATTAACCTTTGAACAGATTAGGCTCTTACTAACTTAAAAACACATTTGAATTTTATCCCAATGTAAAAAGTACACTATATCTTGTTGATAGCAAGCCCAGTCATAGAACATTAAATTACATAAATAAATCCTCAATAAAATCTGTTATCCTTATAAATGTAAAATTATCAGACAAACTTAGTTTGGATAACACCAGCCTGATAAAATGTTTGGATCAGTTAGATCTTAAAGAAAAATTTAGACTCTGTAAGGGAACATCAGCTTAGTATAATGTTCATTTAAACCTTCTACCTTAAAGATCTGCATGCCTGGAAGATATGAACACATTTGGTATACAAAGAAGAGCAATAGCATTATAATTACATTGATGTTTTTGTATTAATTAAGATTAGTTTTTAAAAAATAATTCAGATTCTGTAACATAGTACAATACTCTAAAATAACAGTTGTTGTTTAACCATGGTTGTATAAACTTTAATTTTTCTAAGATTAGTTGTTTCACAGAATAAAATTTAATAGCCACAATGTTAAAAGTAAAATTAATGTTTCAAGAAATCCTGGTTACTTTATCATTTAGATTAAATTTTGTTTTACATCAGTGTATGAACATTTTGACCTTAGAGAAAAACCTCAAATAGTTTTGAGAGTTCCACATACACATAACCAACTTAGTTACACATCAGCTTGTTGCAATTTTCCCTTTTCTTACATAGTTGTCCTTTTTTAAAAAAAATGTTTTTCTTTGGGTGTAAGTTGACACAATGCCTTTATTTTATTTATTTATTTATATGTGGTGCTGAGGATGGAACCCAGGGCCTCACACATGCTAGGCGAGTGCTCTACCACTGAGCCACAACCCCAGCCCCTACACAGGTGTTCTTTATAACTTACTTAAATTCTCGTTTCACTTTTTTAGAGCTTCATGTTGTTCCACTCACACATGAGATTTTTTAAAATTTTTTTTTGTTGTTGTCAATAGACATTTATTTTATTTATATGCAATGCTGAGATTCGAACCCAGTGCCTCACACATCCTAGGCAAGTGCTCTACCACTGAGCTACAGCCCCAGCCCCATGAGATTTTTTTTATATTTATTTTTTAATTGTAGATGGACACAGTACCTTTGATTTTTTTTTTTTTTAATGTGGTGCTGAGGATCCAACCCAGGGCCTTGGACGTGCTAGGTGAGTGTTCTGCTGAGCCACAACCCCAGCCCAATATGTTTTTTAATCACTTATTTGAATTCTCTTGTTTCACGTATTTTTAAGACTTTCACATTGTTCCTTATAAAGACTTTCTTACCCGGAAACATCTTAGCACCTTTAAGTTTCTCCTTCCCATTTGTTGACCCTTACTTTTGTTCACATTTTGAAACAAAAGATGAGAATTATTCCATTTTAATAAGATGAAAACCTTATATTATTTATAGTGCTCTAATTGAAACACAGGTGAAACTTTTGGGCCTTTGTATACAGAAATCTTCTATAAACCATTTCATATAGAATTACATCTGTTTATCGGTTTATGAAAACATAATGTCTTAAGTATATAGAATTACACCTGTTGGGACTTTAAATTTTTAGTAACCTTGTTTTTAGTGATGACATAGAACATTTTAAAATTCTTTTTAAAAAATTTACCAACCTATGAAAAAACCAATAAAACCAATAATATTTAATTGTGTTACCTTATGGAATTTAAGGAGTTAAGAGTACCTGATGTTATATTTAATAGTTAGCATGTTAATTTTGTAGATTAATCAGATGTTTCTAACAAATATGATTATGAGTAATACCATACATGTTGAAGCTAATATATGTTAAATCTAACTTACTTATTCCACGGCAAAACCAAGACATTGTTTAATATACTTGTCTGATAGTTTGGCCTTTCCAGTGCGACAAGCAAATTAGACTCCTTATGGAATAGTATTTATTATCTTTTCCTTGTTGAAGGGAAGTTCTAGAAACAGTGAATATTAGATATTTTATAGACATTAACTTTGTTAAAGACATCTTTACTTTTATTTGCTCATCAAATTTACTTTGAACCCTTTTAAATTACGTGAATTGAAGGTATTTGGATCCATTGTTGAATTTTAGTTTGAGTGCTCTATGTTGGTTTTGAGACATACACATGTGTAGACAAGACAGTACATAGAACAACAAATAAAGGCCTATGACTTTTAAATTTATTAGATTAAAAGCAAACTTTTGTAAATTGGACTCCATAAAACAGGTCTGATCAGAAGTTATAATTTAGGCGCATAGGATTAAAACTATGAGCTGAAAATATAGGATTTAAAAACAGGAGTCCTAGGAAAAAATGGTGTAGCCATTAATCATTTCAGTTTAATAACATGAGAGAATCTCCCGTTAATCATTTTGGTTTAGCTGTATAAGAGAATGAGAGAGAGATAGTGAGAGGGAGAGAGAGGAGGAAAGAGAGAATTTTGAAGTCATTTTCTGTGTTGCCACTAGGGAAAGATAGGAATTAAATAGTTTTGGGCCTGTTGGATTCTTGTGTCTTTAAGATCTCCTCAGAAGGAGAATATTTGTTTGTTGTTTGGCTATTTATTATTCCTGTAATTTGGGGTTCTTTGGATGTATTCAGGGACCTGGAAAATTGGCTGCTCACATTGGGGACAGTCCACCTTCCAGTGTCCCTGTTGTTAACATTTGGGACAGGCCTCAGGTTAGGGCAGACATATATATTTGATACACCTTTATTTTATTTATTCTATTTGGTGCTGAGAATCGAACCAGTGCCTCACACATACCAGGTAAGTGCGCTACCACTGAGTACCAGCCCCAGCCCCTAGGGCAGACTTTTGCCCAGTGTCCAGTCCATGCACATCGGGTGCGAGAGCAGTCAACAGCCCAATGGTCTGCCTGGTGGCATTTACGACAGGGATGGGTCTGGGGGGGGTTGCCGAGGATTAGGGCAGGATCTGACCCAATGACTCCACTGGCCACAGTTGAAACATGGTACGGGTGGTTCCCTGGGGGGTATTTTGGAGGGTCTAAGGTGAGTGGGAGCATAAGCTATGGTGGCGTTCTCTTGGCCTTGAATTGTGGAGGCCAGGGGCTGGTATATAACCTTAAGATGTTTCTTTCTTTTTTTTGGCTTCCTCCTCCCGGTTGTTAAAAACCTTGAAAACCTTATCTAAGAGTAGCTGCTGAGGAGACTCAGGGCCCTCCTCTAAAAGTCTGATTTTTTTGTGGATGTCAGGTGCAGACCCGCAGATAAAGTTAAAACGAAGGAGCCTGCCTTAGGGGCTGGTGACATCCCAATTTGTGTATTTGGTGATAGCCTCAGTAAGTTGGGCCAAAAATTGGGCGGGATTTTTATTAGGTCTTTGGGTAATTTCCTTTATCTTTTTTCAATCTACCATGATTAGTAATAGTTTTTGGCTGATTAATTTGGCGGTAGCTAAAGGGCAGACTAAGGAGAAATGTAAGATATATTGGAATCAGGGAGGATGGGGGAAACTGTCTTCCTCCAATAGAAAAAAACAGAGGTGGAGCAGTGTGTAGAGGCCCAAATAATGAATGGCTTGCAATAGTTTTGGGGTGATTGTCCAATTTCGAGGGACAGTGATGGCTAGGCAATTGAAATTAAGTCAGATGGGATTTTTGGATTGGGAGCTCCCCATGAGAGTTTAATAGCTGAAGCGGCTAGAGGCAGGTATCCCCAGCTCTAGACCAAACTAGAGGGAGTGGACGCCAGCAAAAGCAGTCTGCCTGTCACTGGATTCACTGGATTCTCTGGCCCCAGACCAAAGCCTTTTCAAGATTGAGAAGGGAGCAGTCACCCACATTCTGAGTCAAGCTAAGAATTAGGAGGCCCATAAAGGCTAACTGCCAGAGTCAGCTTGGGTCTTGGTGTCTGGTACCAGGGCTAGTAGACTTCTGGTATAGTCCTTGAAGGACTATATATAGTCAAGACCCGTTATGGGGAGACTCACCAAGGGGGATCCTCCAAAAGGGAAGGGAAGGGAAGGAATGGTCGAGAGTCTTGGCATTGAACCAAAAACTAAGTTAACTTTTGTCTTCTGAGGGTCCTGGTGCTGAAGGACCCGAGGCTTAAGTTAACTGTCCTCTCTAGAGAGTCCCAGTGTTGAGCCAGGACCTAAGTTTTGTCTCTAGAGGGTCCTGGCACTGACCTGGGACTTCAAGGTGAGAGGAGGGAAAGGTAAGGTCACTTACCAAAATAAGGCCTGTGTGTGGTCATTGGAGAGCTCTCAGTGGATGGAAAGGAGTGTGTGGGAATCGTCCTGGGCCTTGGGTTTGGGAAAGGATCCTGAAGCTGCTCAGATCCCCCGGAGGGGAGAGCAAGGTGGATGGGATTTTCCTAGCCAGCACACCAATGTAAGGAAACTGTTGCAGGCCTGACCACTGGAACACACCAAAGCTAAGCAGGAGCAAATTTATTGTCAGGAATTTGACAGGCTGCCTCTGCGCAGAGAACAGTAGCAGATTTCCTCTGAGCAAAATCTTTCTAAGTCAGAATCTAAGTTATGCATTGGGGTAGCTCTTAGTATTGCAGGTAGAAAGCAAGCTTCAAAACCTCAAGAACCACAAAAGGGAGGGGGCAGGAGGAGCCAACATACTGTCACCAAGTTCTTGAACTGGCAGCCCCTATACATACTCAGAAAGTAAGTTAAAATGTGTGAGCATTGTGGAGAGAGTGCAGGTGGGTGGGGGTGTTATACAGCTTCTTTGTGTATAGGCTCTTGCAAGAAGGGGGTTGGAGGAACAGGGTGAGATGTCCGAGCAGACTGGGGTCAGCTTGACTTAACTTCTAAATTAGCTATAGTTATATTAACAGGCTAACAGTATAAGGGTTTTTGTTTGTTTTGTTTGGTTCTGAATTAACAGAATTACTATACAAACTGGATATAGGCAAGAGAGAGCATTACAAGTAACTGGCTCTCAGTGCAGGGTCTACTGGTCATTGCATGGGATGAAAAAAAATGATTCTTATTGGCCTTTAACTTTTCTGAATTGCTCAGAAACCATGACATAATCCTCCCGACGTGCATATTGATTCATAATTTCATTTTAACTTCAGTACCCATGAGGTTTGAAATAAAAGAAAATCCTATTCATTAACCCCTGGCCCAGTGTGGGGTTCCCTTATAACATCCATCGCATTTGGAATAAGATTTACTTGAGGTTCTTTCCTGACAAATTGTCGCTTTTATTATGGGAAAATTAGAACCTATTGAAGAATATATTCATCTTTGTATTCCCATCATCCATGGAGAATTCTAAACATTTAACATCAGGTCCTTTCCTGTGTGGCAACTGCATATACGCATAATTTTTCTTTAAAACTCGGGGTCATTCGTTGGGCTTGGGTGGCTTATTAACGATGAATCGGGTCCTCTTTGTGTGTAAACTTTCACCCACGGGTACCCACTCTGCTGAGGAGTGGGAACTCGCAACCGCAGGCAACAATGAGAAGGGACGGCCCCAGCGGCTGTGTACCACTCAACCGAAGCTTGGGTCTGGCGAACCGGGAACCCGAGGTCCTCGGCGTAGAGACCGAGATCTCCAGGGCTCCCGCAGCACCGCCAAGCACGCGCGCCCCTAGGGAGCCGCACCGGCTACTGCGCAGGCGCCCAAGCTGGAGGGCGGAAGCGGAAGGCTCGACGCGTAGGTGGGAGCCCGAGTGACCGTAACCATGCGCGGCCTGGAGGAGTCGGGGCCTCGACCCACAGCGACCCCGTGCGGGTGCATAAAGCCAGCCCTGGAGACAGGTAACTTCTAGGAACTGGCGGTGCCGCACTCAGAAGAGGACTCGGCGCAGGCGGCCAATTTCGTGCCTAGAGAGAAATAGGAATGCGAGAGACCGAACTGACGTGCGTCATTGTCCTACTTGTGGCGAAGGCACAGGTCACGTGCTCGGTCGACCACGTGACATAGCGGAGGCGAGCGGGTGACGTCATCGCGCATGTTCCGTTCTTGTTTCAGGGTTTGTACGGTTCCCTGATCTTGGCGCGGTGGCCAGAACTGCCACGTGCAGTGTAAGGGCTTTTCTCTCTGCGGAGGTCTCTGTGCAGTGGGGGAGTTAGGCTGTGTCCAGCTGGTGAGGAGGTAGATGCCTGAAGAGAGAGCTTCCTGTGCTCTAGGAGATAGGGAGGGAGAAGGGAAAGTTTGGGGAGAGGAAGCCTGAAAGATAAGCATAAAGTTATCTTTATTTACCCCTCTTTATGGTGAGTGAAATATTAGTTTTAGAACTAGAGGATGCAAGTGAAAAGAAAGAAAAATAGCCTGCCATGACGCAGAGAAAAACCACTGTTAATACCTGCTGTCTACCTCCTGTAGTTGTTCTCGTTGCACACACGCTGGGGAAATGAGAGGAAATGCAACCAGAGTGTTAATAACTTTGAGAAAAATATGCGGGTCAGGCCTGTATCCCCAGCTACTGAGAAGGCTTAGGTGGGAGAATACCTTGAGCCCAGGAATTGGAGGCCAGTCTTGTAACATTGTAGACCCTGTTTCAAAATATATGTATATATACACACACACAAAATTGTATTGAAATTAAAACAAAATATTTCACATACAAAAATCTTTCCACTGCAATTAATTCACTTTTATTGTTTTAGAGATGTACTGTAACGTTATCAGCTGGTTCTCTATTGTTGGACATTTGAGTTATTGCCAGTTTTTATTGTAATTGAAAGATTCTTGAAAATCTTGAAGTCTATATATGTTCTAACTATTGAACATAAGTAAAATTTCATAGAAGTTGCTGTTACCTGGTCAAAGGTTATGCTGATTTAATTTTTTCTATTTTAACACATTACCAGATTACAAGTCTAACATTTTGGACAGGAACAAGCAAGAACCAAGGCTCAGGGATTCAGAGCTTGGGGTGTGGAAACTGAAAATTTAAAGTGTTAAATGGACCAATGGTGCAGGGAGAGTGGTTTCAGATTGGGGAGAACTTTGAATACCAGGCTAAGAAATATGGAGTTTACCCTGGACTTGATGGTGCATTTCTGTAATTCTAACTACTATGGGGGCTGAGACAGGATGATTGCAAGTGGAGGTCAGCCTTGTCTGTTTCAAAATAAAAAGGTTTGGGGATATAGCTCAGTGGTAAAGTACCTCTGGATTGAATACCTAGCAACACACATATAACATGCATATGCAATATGTATCGTTAGGAGCAAATCTGAGAGGATAACTTCAGTTTGATAAGTTTTAACCAAGTTTTATTTGTGTGTATGTATGTGCATGTGTGTGCATGTGCCAGGGATTGACTCTAGGAACATTTAACCACTGAGCTACATCCCCAGCCCCTTTTTATTTTTAATTTTAAGGCAGGTTTTCACTTACTTGCTTGGGGTTTGAGCTGGCTTTGAACTAGTAATCCTCCTGCCTCAGCCTCCCAGGTCAGTGGGATTACAGGCACCACTGCACATGGCATAAATTATATTTGAATAGGAAGTAGAAGACCAAATTTAGGTTCCTTTTTAATCTTAGGGAAAGGAAAGATATGGCATAGGTTAAAAGCAGTCTAGGGCTGGGGCTGTGGTTGAGTGGTAAAGCGCTTGCCTCGCATGTGTGAGGCACTGGGTTGATCCTTAGCACCAAAATAAATAAAGATACTGTGTGTTCATCTACAACTAAATAAATATTGGAAAAAAAAGGAGTCTAAAAAGATGGAAGTTGTCTGGGTATGGTGGCATATGCCTGTAATTCCAGTGGCTCGGGAGGCTGACGCAGGAGAATTGCAAGTTCAAAGCCAGCCTTGGCAATGGCAAGGTGCTATCAACTCAGTGAGACTCTATCTCTAAATAAAATACAAAATAGGGCTGGGGATGTGGCTCAGTAGTTGAATGCCCCTGAGTTCAGTCCCTAGTACATCCCCCCCACAAAAAAAGATGGAAGTTGTTGGCAGTGCATTAGTTCTTGGGATGGATATAGGTATACAGGATTTCATTATAATATTAGGCTTTTTAATTTACATATATGTTGTATATAATGTTATATGTATAAAATAATATGGTTTTTATAAATGAGAAGTAATAGAAGGTACTGTGAGATATAGTCCTAGATCTGTATGGTTTTACTGCTGATGCCGATAGGATAGATTTCATGGAAACTGGAAATAAAATGGAGGTCTAGATTGTCTTTGTATCATCTCTTCAAGAAACTTAAGACTTTCATGAGATGGGGGTATATATAAATTCAGAATGGACTGAGCATGTGGTATATGCCTATATCCCAGCTACTTGGGGGGCTGAGGCAGGAGGATTGATGGAGCCCAGGAGTTCCAGGCTAGCCTGGGCAACATAGTGAGACAAAAACAAAACAAAACAGAACAAAAACAGAACAAAACCCAGTAAGTTTTAATTTGCATAACACCTGGTGGGGTTTTTAAACTATGAACTAGAGACATTGGAGAAGTCATGTTTTCTTACACCTTTTGACTAATGATTTCTTACCTAATTTTCTTCTGCAGGGAATCTATTAACTGAGCCAATAGGCTACTTGGAGTCCTGTTTCTTGGCCAAGAATGGCACGCCAAGGCAACCATCCATTTGTAGCCATTCTCGGGCCTGTTTAAGGATTAGAAAGAGCATCTTTAATAATCCTGAACATTCCTTGATGGGCCTAGAACAGTTTTCCCATGTTTGGTAAGTTGTTTTATAGTTTATGGTCCTTTGGGCCAGACTTGCCCCTGAGTGAATTACTCCAGTTGAAGGCAAATTTGGAGTCTGACAGCCAGACTACTCTTATTTATTACATGGAGTGTTGATACCACATTTGTCCGTGTAATTGTTTTCATGGTTTGGATACCTTCAGAAAAGCTTGGAATCTACTACGGGGGTTTATTTCATTTGCCCCTGATTCTAATTGTGACGAATCCCTTCTGTTAAGCTGAAACCTTTGACCTTGATTTTGCCCATGGGTCACCTCTAGACCAAGAGTCAGCATACTATAGCCTGTGGACCAAATATTGTCCACTCCTGTTTTCATATGTTAGCTTTGCGAGACCATAGCCTTACTTATCTGTTTATATATTGTCTGTGGCTATTTACTGTAGCATGCCTGTTTGTTTGCATATAGTGTGTAGCTACTGTTATGCAACACTGTTGTAGTGGCAGCGTTGTGTAGCTGCAACAGTGACTGGTTAGCTTCAAAACCTAAAATATTTACTATCTGACATTTTACAGAAAAAAAAAATTACGAATCCTGATGTAGACTCACGAAGTAATTAAGTATACTTTTCTGAAAAGACAAGAAATCTGCTGGGTATGGTGGCGCTACTGTAATTCCGGTGGCTCAGGAGGCCAAGGCAGGAGGATGGCGAGTTCAAAGTCAGCCTCAGCAACTTAGTGAGGCACTAAGCAGCTCAGAGAGACCCTGTCTCTAAATAAAGTATAAAAAAGGGCTGAGGATGTGTCTCAGTGGTTAAATGCCCCTGGGTTCAATCCCCAGTACCAACTAAACAAAAACAAAACAAAACAAAAACACCAAACAAACAAAAACAACAACAACAACAACAAAAACAATAAACAGGAAGCCTTAGAAATCTAGATACTACTTGCTATCATTTGGAATTCTTTCTCTGTCCATTCTTCTTCACCCCAACATCAGCAATCTACATTGGTCTCATTTTACTGGTGGAGATGTGAAGTTTTTTATTCTGAAATAGGTTATTTTTCATATTTATTTGGGGACATGGGTAGATTAGAAAAACGTGGTATCCTGACATAGTTTGTATGATCTTCTAAGTTGAAAACATAGTTGGTATAAAAGATTTGGGAGTATGTAGAGATTTTTATTTACCATTTCTATTTTTCTCCTTTCTTACTCCTATTTCCCAACACTCTTCAGAGGTTATTATCGTTAACAGTTTTATGTAAGTCCTACCAGACCTATTCTTTTTTCCTTTTTTAATATACATAGAAGCATAGATAGTCACAGAGTGGGTGTTTGATTTAAAAAAATGGAATATGTTTTCTTCACTTAATAGTCTATGTCATGGAGAACTTTTATGGCAGTACATGCAGATATACCTTTTCTGCTTTAAAATTGTCTGTTGCAAAATACAGATCTACCATGTTTTGATCATTTGACTGTTATGGTAGTACTGTGACAAACCCCCTTGGACACATTTTCTTGTGTATTTGTGCATTTTTATCAGTAGGATAACAAACGTAGATGTATTGGACCAGAGGGTGTGCATATTTATGATTTTGGAGAGCTACTTTCAACATTGCTCTCTAAAATTAATCTCACACTTACACTTCAACAGTCTATGCAAATGACCTTTTTCTTACACCTTCCCCAGCACAATATGTTATCAGTATTTTATATTTTTGCCTGATAGAGGAGAAACAGTATTTTGTTTTATTTAGTGAGACTCATCATCTTTTCATATGTTTTTTAGCTATTTAGAATTGCCTGTTTTTGTTCTTTGCTAAGTGTCCTCTATTGGTTTGTCTTTTTCTTTTTTGGTGCTGGGGATTGAACTCAGGGAAACTTGGCCACTGAGCCCCATCCCTAGCTCTATTTTGTATTTTTATTCAGATTCAGGGTCTCCCTGAGTTGCTTAGCACCTCGCTTTTGCTGAGGCTGGCTTTGAACTCACAATCCTCTTGCCTCAGTCTCCGGAGCCACACAAGTGTGTGCCACCGTGCCTAGCTATTGGTTCGTCCTTTGCTTTGTGGTTTTTTTATGTAGTAGTAATTTATATCCCACAGATATGAACCTTTTGTATGTAGCTAACATTTTCTGTTAGAATGACATTTTGTAATGAATAAATTTAATGATTTAATGAATTCAAATCTGTTATTGTTTTTATTCATGGCTTCTTGATTTTATGTCTTTTTTAGGAAGATCTGGTTAAGTTATTCAACTTTTCTGAGCTTCAATTTCCTCATCCCTTAAAATGAGGGATAATTTATACGTCTTATGATTGTTAAGATTATCACGTGAAATGGCTATAAAAATGCTGCCTGGCAAATAGCAGGCACTTAGTAATTATTGTTTATTCAGGCATGTGACAAATGTCTGTCATAGACCTACGGTACGCCAGTCATTGTGTGAGGTATAAAGGATCTAGAGACCCATGACTTTATTCCATCAAGGAAGAGAAGTGGTATTATTTTCTCCTGTCTGATTAATTCCATTACAAACATTCTTTTTGTTAATTTGTATGAGGGGGTTACATTCCCCCCCAATCAGTATGCTCATATTTTACTCAGTAGTTTGGTTTATTTTCAATAGGATTTTGTTTGTTTTTCACAAAAATGGTCATTTGAGCTATAAGGCAAAAGTGCAGCCCCCTAGGCTGAATGGTGCAAAGACTGGTGTGTTTTCCACAAGGAGCCCTCATCGTCCCAACGCCATAGGACTGACCCTGGCCAAGCTGGAAAACGTGGAAGGTAACCCATTTCATTTCTACTTTTATCTTCTTATCTCAAAATGTCTTGTAAAGCCTGGTGTGGTGGCTCAGGCCTGCAATCCCAGCTCCCCCCCCCCCCCCACACACACACACACACAGGGCTGGGGGTGCAGTTCAGTGGTTAAAGTACCCTTGGTTTCAATCCTTAGTGAAAGAAAAAAAAAACTTGTAAAGTCACTATAGCATCACTGCTTGCTTCTGTTCACATGAACACTACTGATGTTAAACTCCCGAGAACCCCTAGATATTGAGGAACAAATGATGTTTGAAAGAAAGTTGCTTTAAAACACTAGGAATTAAACTCTTCTGGGAAGCTCAGAATTTGTTTTTAATCACTCATTTATCCAAAAACATTAAATTAGTGGGGCATGATGGTACACATCTTTAATTCCAGCATCTCTAAAGCCTGAGGTGGGAATAAGGCAGGTTTGACACCAGCTCAAAATAAAATGGCTGAATATGTAGCTCTGTGGTCGAGTGCCCCTAGGTTCAATCCTCAGCACTACAGGAAGAAAAACACATTAATTTTTTTAAATATCTTTATTTTTATTTCTTTTCATGTGGTAATGAGGCTTGAATGCAGTGCCTCACATGCTCTACCTCAGCCCCACATTAATTTTTAAAAGAAAAACGTATAGACTTCATAATCATTAAATTATGTAACCAGATTTTCTCAGACTTGGAATGTAGTAAATACAAAATGATTAAAAAGTAATTGAAAAAGCTAATTTTTACTTTAACCAAAATAAAGCAAATATGACTGTTTAAAAAAATTAATTGGAAACTGGTCGTAGTGGCACACACCTACAATCCCAGGATCTTGGGAGGCTGGGGCAGAAGGATTACAATTTTGAGGCCAGCTTCAGCAATTTTGTGAGGACCCTAGCAACTTAGCAAGACGCTGTCTCAAAATACAAAATAAAAATAAAAAAGGACTGGGGATATAGACAGTGGCTAAGCACCCCTGGGTTAAATCCCTAGTACCAATAAAAAATTGGATGCATTCAAATGTAACTCATGGTAACTGGTCATACTTGCAGACCTAGTAGGCACAGAGTAGTGGTTTATCACTTCTTCCTTGAGGCCTTGAGAACAAGGACATCATGGCTGCAGCACAGCCATCAGCTCTGCTGTGTGTCAGGGCCTGGGCTGCATCACACTGAAGTATCAAATATCTGGCGGATTGTGGAAGTGTCTATGATGTAGGCAGAAGATGAAGTGCCTGTGTGCCACCATGACCAGTTTCCAATTAATTTTTTTAAACAGTCATATTTGCTTCCACAGGATTGGTTTTAACTGTGTGTTCCCATTTAACCTCTAACAGTTTTAAAGATCTTCACATTCTTAAATCACTCAGACCTGGTAAATATGAGGTAGGCAGAAGTTGAAACAGCAGATAGACTAGGAGCCAGAAGACCATTCTGGGCTTTGACATTCATAAAATGGGCAAAGGAGAAGAACCTGTCCTCTCTCTGACTCCACAAGATTTTTTTTTTAAACCATCTTTGAGACAAAAGCTACGAGAGTCCTTTTTGGCTATTGATCACTAAATAAATAAATAAGAGTGTTTATTTTGCTCATTTTTTCCTCAGAACTTAGAATTCCTTTGCTGGATTATACTCAACCAGGCAGGTTTTGGGTAGATTTTCAAGGAAATCTGGTAGCTGATCCATCTTGAATTTTATGATGGTTTACCAAAGTGGGTAATAGTGTTGGCGAAAGACCAAACCCAAGACCCTGTGAAGGGTTGTGGCTGACGCTCCCCATAACAGAAGACAGGTTCCTAAGAGAAAGCATGATAAATTTATTAATGTACACAGGGAAAAATCACAGCATGGGAGTCATACACAAAACAAGTCTTCATGAACTCCTACCTATGCCTTTCTTTCTCCTGCAGGCATTGTTAGACATAATTCATCATTTATAATATCCAAAGTCATCTTTTAAAAGTTTCAGGCTTATTCATAGTAAGCATGTTTTAGAAACCAGAGTCCATATATAGTCATTTTTTAAAAATATTTATTTTTTAGATGTAGATGGACACAACACAATGCCTTTATTTTTATGTGGTGCTGAGGATAGAACCCGGGTCTCACCTGTGCTAGGCAAGCGCTCTACCGCTGAGCCACAATCCCAGCCCCTCATGTTTTTCTTAAATGGAGACAGAATCAAAATGATCCCATGCATTTTTTTAAAGTTCTTTTTCAGACAGTTTACCAAGACACTATTAGTAGCAGGAAGTGAACAATAGCTGTCTTAGGACAACAGGAGACCTGTCATTAATTTTGGTAATAGTGGCTTATTTGCATCCTACTTCCTTAAGTCTTGATGAATATATTTCTATTGCTGTGTAACAAATTACCAAAGATGTACCAGTTTAAGTAGCACATATTTATGATGGTAACTGGTCATACTTGAAACATTGCTACCTTTTTGTAGGTCAGGAGGTCACCTTAGCTGGGTCCTCTGTTTTGGATCTCCCAGGAGTACAGTTAAGTTCTTAGCTGGGATAAATTCTTATCTGGAGGCTTGACTGTGGAAGAATCTACTTCTAGACTCATTGAAGTTGTTGGCAAAATTCATTTCCTTGTAATGTATGCCTGAGGTCTTGAGTTTTTTGCAGGAGACAACTCTCATCTCTAAAGGCTGCCCACATTTCTCAGAGGCAGCTTGTAGTTTTTTGCCACATGGACTTTCCCAACGTGCCTGCTTATTTTGTCAAGCTGCAGAGAGTCCTTCAAGTGAGTCCACCAGCAATCAGGAATCTTGTAGGAAAACGGAGATACTGGAGGGTAGTCCAGCTCTTTTGTTACATTCTGTTGGTCAGAATCAAAATACAGTCAAGAGGAGGGTTACACAAGGACTTAAGCACATGGATGTGGGGGTCCTGGGGGCCACTTAAAGTCTGTTTGTCACAATGGAAACCCTCCTTGGACCATCAGTGATATATTGAGGGATGTAATGTGCCTGGAACAGCTGTAAGCACCAATCCTGCAAAGATGGGTCAATGCCAGCCCATGCTCAAGGGGCCTGCTTGCTGTCTAGGGATAGACTCCAAGCAAGTCATTGCCACTCTGTGTAAAAAGGGCTCTAGTAGAGATTCTGCTTATGTCTGGGAGTTCCAAAAAGATTTGCAGACATGTTCTGTGAGAGCCTTGAGGAGCAGGTAAGATTTTGGCAGGTAAAGAAAAAGATGGGTTTTCAGGTAGAAGAGAAGTGTATGTAGATGGAAGGTGTTAAGAACCTGGTGTGGGTGAGCCCAGTGAGGTCTAAGAAGACCACGTGGGAGAGAATTTGGGGCTTAATCATATCCTCCAATTATTTGCATTGTTCTTCCCTGTGAATATATTTTTTAACATTTTTAGTTACAGATGGACACAACACCTTTATTTTATTTATTTCTTTTTATGTGGTGCTGAGGATCAAACTCAGTGCCTCACGCGTGCTAGGTGAGCACTCTACCACTTGAGCCACAACCCTAGCCCTGGCTGTGAATATTTTTTAAGAGTATTTTTTCACCTTATAGGTGGAGCTGTTTACCTGTCTGGAATTGATATGATACATGGCACACCTGTACTGGACATAAAGCCCTACATAGCTGATTATGACTCGCCACAGAATTTGATGGAGCCTTTAGTGGACTTTAATTTACAGAATAACCAACCTAAGCCAAAAACTGTGTTCCAGTGTGAAGGCAAGAATGACAGCTATGACCAGCGACAGCTCTCAGGGTACAGTGACTCTCAGCCCCATTGCAGCACTGAGGAGAAACCTACATGTCCTGAAGACAGAACTTCCAAAGAAAGCTACCCGAGATGTGACAGCACAGGGGAAGGCCAGCAGACTTTGCCTATGCACAGAGAAAGAGCAACAGATTTTGGTTTGGAATCAAGAAATGATCAGAGTCCTAGTGTAGCTGAAGAACAGATTGTCCTGTGTGGCCTGGAAAATAGCTGTCCAGAGGAAGGTACAGATGAGGGGCCAAGGAGTGAGGAAGGAGCAGCGGAAGGAGCAGTGGAAGGAGCAGCAGTTCTGCAAGGGAGCAGTGTTGATACGCAGCCCACATCTCCTCTCTGTGAGGCCAGGAGGGCTGATAGAGCTCCCCACAGTGTGGTTCCTGCCTGGGTGAGAGAGGCCCCTGTGGCCCCTTTACAAGTGCGGTTTACTCCTCATGCTGAGAAGGAGCTGGGGCAGCTCAGTTCAGGAGGTGAACCAGGTACCCTCAGTTTCTTGTTTCTGAATGAGAGATGAGCTTTCATTTACTATCAGACTTAGCCAGGTTTGATATTTTCAGGGCAAGTATATGAAGTATTTGTAGTATGACTGATTTTTTAAGAAACAGGAGTATATATATTTGGGCAACACTAGTGTATAACGACTTTTGTTTGACCCCTGTGTGGTCAGTATAGTTAGGTCCAGATAGGCATTCAGTTCAGTTTCTACAGAGTGGCTGCTGTCCCATGAGGCAGCTGTGATTTACAGCCCTTGTCTTCCTGTTACAGTCATTCTTTGCCTTTGCAAACGTCATTCAGAAGCTGAACTGTATTCATTTCATACTTAGGTACACCAAGTTTCTTCTCTGTTTTATTGCCTGACTAGAGAGATGTTGCATTTTGTTCTATTAACTGTTAGATCAGCCATCAGCACAGAGGACTTCAGGAGCCCACAGTGAGAGGGGAAGAGAATTTGCCCCCACAAAGTCTAGCCCTAGAGGCATGTACTTTTCTGAGGGAACAGGATGTTTTGTTTTGTTTTGTTTTGTTTTTGAAGATAACCTCAACATTTTATTATCTTCATAACAAAACAAACAAAACAATGAAGCTTAGAACTGGATCACTTGGCCCTTTCTCTTCTTATCAGAAATATGGAATGCTTCACACATTTGCTTATCATCCTATTCAGGGGCCATGCTAATCTCTGTATTGTTCCAATTTTAGTATATGTGCTGCCAAAGCAAGCACACAGGGTGCTTTTTTGGAGTCCGTTTGACACATGGTTCTTAACACATGTTATTTGGTTTCACCAGCCCACACAGATCCCAGGTTGCAATCTAGAATGAAGGAAGGGATTATTCAGAAGTAGGAGCAGTGATGCCAGTAAGAAGTAGCCTCTTGTCAGAAGATGTCAGATTCCAAAAAGGTAGAAATCTGTTCGTTGTGTTATATCACAGTAAAGACCCAACATAGTCTTGTAAAGAAGGGAATGCATACATTGATTCTCCAGTCATTCACTGAACTTCTAGGCACGAGGCACTGCCCTTGGTCCTTGGAATAAATCAAATGAACAAAAAAGATTAAGGACTAATTAGAACAAATAAATTAATTAATTAAAAAAAAGATAAAGGCAATCCCTGCCTTCATAGAACTTGAGAAGCAAACTAAAAACATATTGTACAAAACGTAGAAAGATGTTATATAGAAAGGCTGATGCTAGAAGGCTATAATGGTTATAGGAAAATGTAAAAAAGAATAGAGCAGAGTCAGGTTGTGATGATTTTAAATAAGGGGCCAGAGTAGTTGTCGCTGCAAAGGTGCATATGAGCAGAGGCCAAAGAGGTGAAGAAGTAAGCCAGCCTTCCAGGGAGAGGTTGTGCCAGCCCGTGGGACAGCCTGTGGGACAGCCAGTGCACAGCCTTACAGTGGAAGGCGTGTGGCGTGTGTGAGGCCATGTGGCAGAGTGGGCTGTGATGGGCAGAATGGAGAAGCTGAGGTAAGAGAGGCTGCAGGGATGGTCTGCGGGCACATGGGTTCCAGGGAATATTATAAGGACTGAAGTTTTATCTTGGGAGAGGTCAAAGGCAGAGGAACTTGATATCGGTATTCCAGAGAGTAGAGCTTTATTCTTTTTTTTTTTTTTAAAGAGAGAGTGAGAGAGGGGGGGGGGGAGAGAGAGAGAGAGAGAGAGAGAGAGAGAGAGAGAGAGAGAGAGAGA
Source organism: Urocitellus parryii (assembly GCF_045843805.1). Lineage (NCBI taxonomy): Eukaryota > Metazoa > Chordata > Mammalia > Rodentia > Sciuridae > Urocitellus > Urocitellus parryii. The sequence goes on along the minus strand of NC_135534.1, from coordinate 178,160,835 downwards.
GAATTTTTAATATTTATTTTTTAGTTCTTGGCAGACACAACATCTTTGTTGGTATGTGGTGCTGAGGATCGAACCCGGGCCGCACGCATGCCAGACGAGCGCGCTACTGCCTGAGCCACATTCCCAGCCCAGGAGCTTTATTCTTAATCAAAGCTTTTGATTTTAAAATTGATATATTTTTTGAAAGTTTTGCTGGGGTCAGATCACTGCCCAATTGGTAATAAGAGATTTCTGGGATGTCAGTGGCAGGCCGGAGCTCCTGAATCAGGTAATGAAGCCTTTCATTCCATATTCAGAAAATAAAGGCTTAAACAACCACAGAAATTAGTTTCCCCAACTTTACAAAGAGGGAGAGAAGGAAGAGGATAGGAAGGTGTTTGGAACTTAGCCTGAAAGAAGTCCTCTTAATTGGAAAAGTCTCAAAATTGGGGCTGATGAACTGGGGTTGTGGCCCAGTGGTAGAGCTCTTGCCTAGCACGTGTGGGGTATTGGGTCCAATCCTCAGCACCACATAAAAATAAATAAATAAAATAAAGGCATAAAAAACCTTGGGGCTGGTGACAAGTGCCCTAACCAACTCTGGAGATTTCCCTGTTTCTTCCTGCCTGGGCCAGGGCCAGCAACAGGGTAGCAGGTGCCCTCTACCTCTGGAGACAGAGGCCTATGGGTGTGAGCAGTGGGCCTCTTGAGAGCTGTCCTCTCTCCTTTTCCCCTAGAGCTTTATTCTTAACCAAAGCTTTGATTTTAAAATTGATATATGTTTTGAGAGTTTCTTTCATCACTGTATACAGTTGCTGGGGGGAGGAAGGCTGGTTGGAAAAGGATCTTGGGTTGGAGCAGAGGAGTGCTGCCTGGGAGGCACTTTGCTACACTGCCCCTTGTCGAGTGCCACCTACTGTGGAAAGTTCTCTTTTTCAAGTTATCATGCAGTGTATTTAAGGCGTTTCAAATCCACCTTATTGATAAAAAGTGGTTAAAAAGAGAAATTATGCAATAAAACAGAGACTGATAGCAGCAGGGTTCAAGCTGTTAGGAAACAGACATGGCCTGAGGATGTTCAGCACCTGGAGGGTGAGCTGTTGAAAGGGGTGGGGCCTGGTGCTAGCACAGAGGTCTGGGCAGAGCTGGTAGGGCTTAGGGAGGGGGGAGTGTGAATTGGGTTTGAGGGCACAAGATGTGGGAAGACTTCTTGGAGGACGTTGTCCCTGATCTGTTTGGAGGGACGGAAATCACAAGTCAGGAATGGAGGGCAGAGCTCTTGTGCCAGGTTGGCCAGACAAATGCTCCTGCAGCATTGGTGTGGAGGACTGTGATGAAGTCTTTCACAGGTGGCCCGCACAGTTATTTGATGTGCCATGTAGCTGGGAATGCAGCTCTGTAGTAGAGCACTTGCCTAGCATGTGAGGCCCTGGGTTCAGTCCCTAGCACTGCCAGAAAAATAAGTTAATGATTTTCTGAGCCATGCAAGGAATCTTATGACTATAATTGGTCCTTGTTTTTTCATTAAACATGTATTTCATGGACAGGAAGGATGGCAAGTTCGAGGCCAGCCTCAGCAACTTAGTGAGGCCCTTAGCAACTTAGTGAGAATCTGTCTCAAAACAACTTTTAAAAAGGGATGTAGCTCAGTGGTAAAACACCCTGGGTTAATATCCAGTACCAGGAAACAACAAAATTGAATCCACTCTATGAGGGACAAAGATCCACTGCCCTTCCAGGTGCTATTTTGAGGAGGAATGGCCTTCATTTGGATGTTTTCATTTAAGTGTGTAGATATTTTATTAAAAAAAAAAATATATATATATATATATATACACACACACACACACACACACACACACGAAATATTTATTTTTTCAGTTGTAGTTGGACACAGTACCTTTATTTTATTTATTTATTTTATGTGGTGCCAAGGCAAGCACTCTAACATGTGCTAGGCAAGCACTCTAACACTGGGCCACAACCCCAGCCCCAAATTTATATATATTTAAAGATATTAACTAGGGAGGTTTTGCCATTTAGAGGTAAGTATTGGCTTACTTGAAATATGTCCTTGGACAGATTCCTTGAGATGCCTTGAACTATCTCAGTGTATCTATTTCACTTTTGTCCTAGTACTCTCTCCTGTCTCTGTTCCTTCGGGACATGTAACTATGGGGCTATGATCCCCAGCCCTCTCATTTCTGTTGGCTAGTATCAGGGGTATATATGAGTTTAATTCACTCTCTTGTGGCTTTTTGGCTTTTTGAGAATACTGGGACTATTTTTTTTTAAACTATATCTCTGTTTTAAGAGAAAAATTACAAAGATTTAAAATCTACATAGAGTGTAGAAAAAGTGCCATTTTGATTGACACAAAATAAAACTAACGCCTCCTATTTAGAAGTCTAATGAAATATGCCACCATGTTTTTTTTGTTGTTGTTGTTCAGTAAAATAAAAATTGGGGAGCTGGGGATGTGGCTCAAGCATTAGCGCGCTCGCCTGGCATGCGTGCTGCCTGGGTTTGATCCTCAGCACCACATACAAAGATGTTGTGTCCGCCGAGAACTAAAAAATAAATATTAAAAAATTCTCTCTCTCTCTCTTTAAAAAATAAAATAAAAATTGGGGGGTACACAAATTAAATCTAATGACAGTAAGTACTGCTTAAAGGTGAAACTCTGTATGATGGAATAGGTCCAAACCTTGTTCCTTTCAAGAACCCACCACATTCCATATTGAAGCATACTGTCGTGAAATTTGACCTGTGTAATTTTGATCATTAAGTTGTGTCTCCTCATTGCAGGTGTGGATCAGCCGTCTTTTAGGTATTTTCAGTCAGCAGAGGAAGCGAGGCGTGCAATTGAGGCCGTGCTGGCAGCTGATCCTCGGTCCGTGTATCGCCGCAAGCTCTGCCAGGACCGCCTTTTCTACTTCACTGTAGACATAGCACACGTCACTTGCTGGTTTGGAGATGGCTTTGCAGAAGTTCTAAAGATCAAGCCATTTCTTAGCCCCTGCAGCTGACTGCCCTGCAGAGCCCTTGGTGTCCCTGGGATCTTAAGCTTCCATGGTGGTTGAGACAGTCCCATTGACCTCTGCATGTGACTTCTGGGTTTCCTGTTCAAGCTGATGTTGTGTTTTCTTTGCAGAAGGAAGCAACACTTTGTGCTATGTTTGATTGGTAATGTTCAAAATATTTATTTGGAAAAACATTAATACATTTAACTGGGAGATATAAAATATGGAGTAATCACCAGATGCTTTTTGACCTGCTGATATTGAAGAATCCAAAGGTGATACTGTCTCACTGGTTTTTTAAAGAAGCTTGTAGTTCTTTGCATTTGATCAGATGAGGCAGAGATCATTCTAGCGGAGGTTTTCAAGTTAGAATTGATCTGTTGCACAGTTCACATGGGTTTTCCTGTCTGGAAGAACCTGACCTCTCTCTCAAACTGAGTTATAGTGTCTTTTTTTTTTTTTAATTCACCATTTTATTTTAAATTTTTTTAAATTATTGATGAACCTTTATTTTATTCACTTATTTATATGTGATGCTGAGAATTGAACCCAGTGCCTCACTCATGTGAGGCAAGTGCTCTACCACTGAGTCACAACCCCAGCCCAAATTATAGCATTTTAAGAAGCTAACACATAAAAAACAAGTGACTATAGAGAGTTTTAGAGATTAAACCTCTGTGTTTCAGAGACTTTTTGACAGATACACACACATGTATATATTTAATCCTGATTCCAGAATAAAGACTCTGATATTTCTTTGGCTGTTCCTTAATATCAGGAAAGAAAATCACCAGCCAGGCATGGTGGTGCATGCCTGTAATCCCAGAGGCCAGAAGACTGGAGAATAGCAAGTTCAAAGCCAGCCTCAGCAACTTGCAAGGCCCTCAGCAACTTATTGAGACCTTTTCTCAAAAAACAAAAAGGGCTGAGGGTGTGGCTGTGTGGTTAAGCATCCCTGGGTTCAATCCCTGGTACCAAAAAGAGAGAAATCACTACCCAGAGCTCAAGAAAGAAATATTTACTGGTTTATTTCTTTTTTTTTTTTAATATTTTTAAGTTGTTGAACCTTTATTTTATTCATTTACTTATATGTGGTGCTGAGAATTGAACCCAGTGCCTTATACATGCCAGGCAAATGCGCTACCACTGAGCCACAATCTCAGCCCTACTGGTTTATTTCTTACTTATTTTGTGACTACTTGTTGAGAAGCTACCATGGGGTTTTGGTGATAAAATGAGATAGATGAATAAGATGCAGTTATGTTGCAAATCATGGTTTGTGGAGGAAGTAATATATAAGCAAATTATTGTATTAGTTTGTTAAGTACAGTAATTAAGTCTGTACACAGTTCCTGTACCACGTAGGAAGGAGATGTAGGAGTGTATTGTCTATTGGTGATTTAACATGGTGATCCCAGATAACTGAAGATTTACGATCAGTGTAGCCTATTTAGACACCTGTTAACCTGACCGACTTTCTTAATCACAACTGTAAATCTTGAAGCTGATTGGTCATGGTTTTGAAATGAACACTGCTGCCTGTGGATGCTTGTGCAGTCATCTGTGGCTGATGACGCTGCACTCCTGAGCCCACTGACTTGTAGCTGTTGTCTTTGATCTTACTTAGACTGTCTTGAGAAAGTATCTTAAATTTTATTTTTTAAGCTTTGTATTTTAAAATAATTATAGATTCCCAGAAAGTTGCAAAAAAAGTACAGAGGTCCCCTGTGGCTTCCACCTAGCTTCTTCCAGTGGTAGCATCTTACATAACTCTAGTATAGTATTAAAGTTGTCCTATAGTTTTATTTGGATGTCTTTTCTCATAAAAATAATTTTGAAAGATTGACTTGAAGAAAGATGGCTTGAAGCTCAAGGTGTTGATGTTTAATAGGGAATAATAACACTGGGGATGATACCAACCAACCTTCTGTTAAGAGAACTGTTTAATTGTTTGGGGTTTTATTAAATGTTCTGAGGATTTTAGAACTAAAAAGAGTCTTAAGTAGAATCCAGCTCAGTTTTCTGCCTGTTCCTGAGTCTCTTCCCCAGCACTCAGTGTTGACCTTCCAGCCCCTGCGTAAGCACCCTCAGGGAACAGGCCTTTCCCATCCCTGTGCAGCTCATTGTGTTTGGCAGTGCTCATTATTAAAATTTTCTTCAAATCTGCTTTCTGTTAACTCCTTCTAGATAAGGTCACATAGAAGAGGACTGTAGCCCTCCCAGGTTTCCTGTCAGATCATGCCTAAGCTGAGCACCCTCTTTTCTTCTGTTTCTCACATAACATGACCTCAAACCTCTCCCCCTCCCAGTCCTTTTTCACTGTGAGCTTTTGTCCCTGTGGGTGTATACTTCAAGTATTCTTCTGTGAGGAAATGTGGGTCTCTAGTTAGTCAGTTTCCATCTGAGAAAGAGAAATAGGCCAAAGCACAGTCTGAAATGAGCATATTCCTTGGAAACTTTTAAAAGAACAAGAAAGGGAAACACTTTTCTACTAGGCATAAATGACACCCGCCTAATTTTCAGCCTTTGCTCCTTAGAACCTGTAGGGGGAGCCCTTGATAGTGGATTTGTTTCACTAGCTTGATGGTAAGCAGAATTTCAAGGCATTCAGGTAACTTTGGTGTGGCATACTTTTCCAGCTTTCAAGAGCAGTAATATCTGACACATTTCAACATATAGGAAGTGATTGGAAGGGTGAATGGCATTTATTAATTTTTTTCTTAAATTGTAACTCCATTTAAGGGTGGGATGGATCCTTCCAGCAGGTGGAGCTGTGCACAACAAGGCAGACTTACTCACTCATCCAAGCGTATTTGTGTGAGGCCTTCACTAGGCCTGTGTTATTGTGACTTTTTTTTTTTTTTTTTGGAGAGAGGAAAATGAAGTTGAAGACATGAATCAAGCTCTTGTTGGTAGTTTCCTTTTCATGATATGGTACCCAAAAAGGCAGATGTGGACTCAATGAAGTCTGCATCGATTGTTAATCTCTGTCATGTCATTGGCACTGAGCCAGGTGCTTTTTATGCATCGATGGAGGTTAAGTAATGTGCTCAAGGTCACATAGATGGCCATACAGATGGTCATCATGCAGCTAGGATTTCAGCCCTCCTGGTCTGCCCACAGTGCTTCTTTCTCCACTGGGCTCCATCACCTCCCCCAGTACAGGTGCGGATCCTTAGCAAACTCTGCTGGTTTATTTGAGGGTCAGCAGTTCTGTATGCGTAAGCCCAGGACACTTGACTCAGCAGAGTGTTGTTCTTGGAAATCCAACCACTGAAGGAAGAACAGAGACGAAGAAGGGCAGGAAAGCCCATCCTTGCCAAATCTGCGTGGAGTGTCATGGGAAGTTGGAAGAGCACTGCGTTTGGCCTTGAAAACTTCAAGTGCTGTTTTCTGCTCTACCATCTTCCAGTTGCGTGACCCTGAGAAAGTCACTGCATCAGTCTCCAATTCTGGGACCTTATAAGGATAATGCTTAGGAAGGTATCTTCTATTAACTTCAATGGTCTGTAAACTTAGGTAATATTTTTATTGAGCCTACATTGATACCCCCTTTTAAAATAGAACACATTATATTTCTATTTATAATTAAGCCAGATAATTGCATTATCAATGTCCTCTTTAATTTTTTTAGGGTATTTAAAATGACTAAATCATATTAATTATCTTTTTTGGTACTGGGTATTAAACCCAGAACTACATCCCCAGTCCTTTTTATTTTTTGAGACAGGGTCTCACTAAGTAGCTGAGGACCTGACCTGGTTGCTGAGGCTGGCCTCAAACCTTCAATCTTCCTGCCTCAGCCTCCTGAATCACTGGGATTATAGGTCTGTACCACTGTGCATGGCTATTTCTAGCAATTTTTGATTTATGGATCCTTATGCCATGTTAGTTAAAATGTAAAAATTTATGCTTGTTATATCAACTGTGAGACTCATACACATCTTTCTGTGGTAAAGACTGGGATTGGCCTATATTATATCCTTTTTGTACTGCTTTTGTTGGGTTTTGATAACAAGGTTTTGCTGGTCTCATAAAATAAGACAGACATATCTTCATTTTTCTTTTCTCTGGAAGACTATATAACATATAACAAATTTTAAAAAGAGGATTACAGTCAGGCACAGGGATGTGTGCTGTATATCCCATTAGAATTTTAAAGATGCCTTTGGTAGATAGAACTTGCTGCAGAAACCATGTGAACCTGTTGTCTTCTTTATGGAAAGACTTTTATTGCATTCTATAAACAAATTCAATTCAATTTCTAATTATGTTTTCTTGCCAGAAATTTTTTTTTCTTGCTTCAGCTTCTGACCTGTGTTGTTGCCGAGAGTCAGTTGTACTCCTGAGAGTGACACCCTCTCCCAGGCCTCTGCTCTGTCTTGCCTGACTGGATAGCAGACTTTAGGGAATTTAAAGATCTCTAAATACAATGTATGCATGGCTTTTTAAAAAATTTCTTTTACAGAAATATTTTTTAAAAATACTTTTTAACAAGCCATATGATGTTTTGTTAAGGGCAATATCACGGAGTGCTCCCACTTTAAGATTTATTTAACATTATGCCAGATGCCCAAGGTAGCTTCTTTCTTGGGTTTCCTTTCTGAGGTTGTTCAGTCACCAGCTCCATGCCTTTTTCACATGATAATCCTTTTGCTTTCTCTTCCTTTCCTGATTCTAGCGCAGGTATTTTTTTGTAATATTTATTTTTTTTGTAAGTGGACACAATATCTTTATTTTATTTTTATGTGGTACTGAGGATCGAACTCAGTGCCTCACGCATGCTAGGTAAGTGCTCTACCACTGAGCTACAGCCCCAGCCCAATCTAGCCCAGGGATTGGAGGAACTCTTCTGCATTTCTTTTATAACAAAGTTAAATTGCAATCATGATTTGAGATTATTAAAGCAAGCTCGACCTCTGTGACAAGAGAAGAGGTAAGTTGTCAGTTTTAAAGCTCATTTATTTATAATAAAGATCTTTTTAAAAAATATGTGTATATTTTTAGTTGTTGATATACTTTTATTGTATTCGTTTATTTTTATGTGGTGCTGAGGATTGAACCCAGTACCTGCAAGCTGTAGAAAAAGACTTTTCAATGCCCCTGGTACAAAACTCAAGTGACATAAACTCTCTTTTTTGGTGGAGGGAACTGCTTAGTATGTGAATTCACCATGTCAGCCAGTCACAATTGAGTCAGTGTGTTCATGCTGTGCTGCCAAAAAGGCTGGAGTGGAGGAGAAACCTTATCAACCTCTTCTGTCTCCTCAATAACGAGGTTGCAACTTCAGTAGATTCTTTACTATTGTGTGTAATTCTTCCCAACTCCAGATATTTCAAATATTTTTTATTCCACGTTAATTTTTATTTTAAAAATCACACATTAAACACTGAAAATGTGAAATAATTCTTCACAATTAGTCTTTTACAAGGTCATTTAAAACATTATTTTGTTTGGTAGCTCAGTAACATTCTGGATTGTGTTTGGGAGATAAGCTGGGACCTAAACACTTGGAAGAGGGGTCAGCAGACTGCTGTGCCAGCTGTGGCCCAGAGTGTGTTTTGTTGCCTGAGAGTTCACATTGGTCTTTACACTTTTAAAAGATTGTAAGCAGAAGAAAACAAAACCAAAAAGCCCAGAAAGTACAAATGACAAAAAATGGCCTGCAAAGATGGAAATATTTACTGAATGACTCTTCTCAGAAAAATTCTGACCCTTGATTTAGAACATTATTTCTCTGAAATTCCAGAAATTTTATTTGCAAATTATTATTATGTTATCGATATTTTTTATTGGGAATTGAACTCAGAGATGCATTACCCACTGAGTTACATCTCCAGTTCCTTTAATTTTTTTTTTTTTTAATTTTGAGACAGAGTCTTGCTAAGTTGCAGAGCCTGGCCTCAAACTTCCTATCCTCTTGCCTAAGCCTCCGAAGTTGCTGGGATTACAGTTGTGAGTCACCACACCTGACTTTAAAATATTCTTGACTGTTTATCTGAACTTAGTATTTTCTAGAGTATGCAGGTAATAAAAGAGTAACTTTTTGATTAGTTAATTTTAAAAATGTTTTTAGGAAGGGAAAAAGAAAAATGAGGGGGGCAAGCTTCAGATAAATAGACAAATTATCACAGAAAAGGCTAATTATGTTTTCTTCTCTAGGACAGTTTAAAAGTGTAGCTGGGGGCTAGGGGTGGGGCTCGGTGGTAGAGCACTTGCCTAGCACTTGTGAGGCACTGGGCTCGATCCTCAGCACCACATTGTAGCTGTACAAAACCCACTTTGACATATACACAAATTTTAAAAAGAGGATTACAGCCAGGCACAGGGATGTATGCCTGTATATCCCAGCAACTTGGGAGGCTGAGGCAAGAAGATCATAAGTTTGAGTCCAGTCTGGGCAGCTTAACAAGAACCTTTCTAAAAAAATAAAAAGGGCTAGGGAAGTGACTCAGAGGTAAAGTGCCCCTGGGTTCAATCCCTGATATCAAAAAGAAAAAAAGAAAGACACAGATCCTGTGAAGATCCTATGAAGATTCTTAGAGCCAGCACCATTGTGCACACCTATTATCCCAGCAGCTTGGGAGGCTGAGGCAGGAGGATCACAAGTTCAAGGTCAGCCTCAGCAATGGTGACATGCTGAGCAACTCAGTGAGACCCTGTCTCTAAATAAAACACACACACACACACACACACACACACACACACACACACACAAAAGCTTTCTAAGCTACCTCTCAAGTGAATGAACAATCTTGTTTGTATCATAAGTTCCCCAAAGTGAGTGCTACAATTGCAAATTGCCCTGGTTAGAACTGCAACTTGTGCCAGAGATGCATATAAATGAATGTTTCTGTGGGAAACTCTGCCAGAGGTAGTTGAGCCTGGAGGAGATGCAGTTTTGGATTAAAAAGACCCATGAGGATGCCAGTGACTATAAGGTGGTGCTTGTTCAAGCGTTGTCCGGGAATTTGGCCTAAGGTCAGCTGTCATTGACCAGGAGCTAGAAAGACCTCTTGAATTTAGGTAGACAAAAGGAAACCAACTTGTTCCTGAAGACACAAAGATGAGGTTGAGGAAGAAGGTTGACTCAAGGCCAAGTTTACCCAAAGCATGTCATCTGAAGAGATCTTCTGAACTCCTTGACTTCCAGAGCTGACTGGAGGAAGGACTTAGTGGGCCTCTCCCTATCTTCTTCCTATAGTTTTCTCTTAAAGATCAACACTCAAGGGCTGGGGATGTGGCTCAAGCGGTAGCGTGCTCGTTTGGCATGCGTGCGACCCGGGTTCGATCCTCAGCACCACATACCAACAAAAGATGTTGTGTCTGCCCAGAACTAAAAAAAAAAATAAAATATTAAAAAAAATTCTCTCTCTCTCTCTCTCTCCCTTCACTCTCTCTTTAAAAAAAAAAAAAGAAACTAGCCATAAAATTAAAATATAAAGTTAAAAATTAAAAAAAAAAAAAAAGATCAACACTCAAAAGGCACCAAACAAGCAGATGAGGCCAGAAAGCAAGTGCACCCAGAAATAAAAAACTGAGCTGGGCTCAGTGACCCCTGCCTATAATCTCAGCTACTTAGGAGGCTGAGGCAAGAGGATTGCAAATTCAAGGTCAGCCTCAGCAATTTAGCAAAAGCTTAAAAAAAAAAAAGGCTAGGGTTGTAGCTCAGTGATCTCTAAAGCACACTTACAATATGGCCCAAAGAATCAAATAACCATCTACGTTTTCTCAGAAATGTCCAAACTAAAGAGCAACAACAGAACATAAGGACATTACATATAAAAGTCTTGAGAACTCAACAGAAGTGCTGCCAATGTTTATAGCAGCTCAGTTCATGATAGCTAAGCTATGGAACCAGCCTAGGTGCCCTTCAATAGAAGGATGGATAAAGAAGAATGAAATCATGGCATTTGCTGGTAAATAGATGGAACTGGAGACTGTCATGCTAAGTGAAATAAGCCAATCCCCAAAAAGCAAAGGTTGAATGTTCTCTAATATGTGGATGCTAACACACAGTGAGAGGGGGTTGGGAAAGAGAATAGAAGTTCATTGGATTAGTCAAAGGGGAATGAAAGGAAGGGAGGATGGGAATAGGAAAGACAGCAAAATAAATTGGACATAATTTTCCTGTGTTCATATGTGAATACACAACCAGTGAAACTCCACATCATGTACAACTACAAGAATGGGATCCTAATTAGAATAAGTTATACTCCATGTATGTATAATATGTCAAAATACACTCTACTGTCATGTATATCTAAAAAGAGCAAATTTAAAAATCACAAAAAATGTTGAGAAAGCAGATTATGTGATCTATTTAAAATAAGTGGCAGGGGCTGGGGATGTGGCTCAAGCGGTAGCGTGCTCGCCTGGCATGCGTGCGGCCCGGGTTCGATCCTCAGCACCACATACCAACAAAGATGCTGTGTCTGCCAAATACTGAAAAATAAATATTAAAAAATAAATAAATAAATAAAATAAGTGGCAGAGGGCTGAGATTGTGGCTCAACGGTAGAGCGCTCGCCTAGCATGTGTGCGGCCCCGGGTTCGATCCTCAGCACCACATAAAAATAAATAAATAAAATAAAGATATTGTGTTCAACTACAATTAAAAAATAAATATTAAAAATAAAATAAGTGGCAGAGGGGCTGGGGTTGTGGCTCAGTGGTAGAGTGCTTGCCTTGCACACCTGAGCCACTGTGTTTAATCCTCAGCACCATATAAAATAAATAAATTAGTAAAACAAAGGTATTGTGTCCATGTTCAACTAAAAAAAATTTTAAATAAATGGCAGAGACTGAGGCCGGAGGGTTGCAAGTTTGGGGCTAGCCTGGGAAACTTAATGAGACCCTGTTTCAAAATAAAATTTAAAAAGGGCCAGGGATGTAGCTCAGCGGTGGGATGCCCTTGGGTTCAATCTCCTGTTGTTGTTCTACTATGACTACTACTAAACGTGAAATACAGTAAGTAAGCCTGGTGCTGTGGTGCGTGCTTGTAATCCCAGTGGCTCAGCAGGGGAGGATCACACGTTCAAAGCCAGCCTCAGCAAAAGCAAGGCACTAAGTCGAGATCCAGTCTCTAAATAAAATGCAAAATAGGGATGGGAATGTGGCTCAGTGGTTGAGTACCCCTGAGTTCAATCCCCAATACATAAAAGAAAACAAGAAAAAGAAATGAAATACTTAACAGTACTAGAGATTGAACCTAAGGATATTTAACCACTGAGCACACTCCCAGCCCTTTTTAAAAAATATTTTGAGACAGAATCTTGCTAAGTTGTTTAGGGCCTGGCTAAATTGCTGAGACTGGTTTTGAACTCGAAATCATCCTGACTCAGCCTCCTGAGCTGCCAGGATTACAAGCATGCATCACCATGCCCAGCTCTAGTAAGTATTTATTTGGGGGCTGAGGCTTGGGACTGAGCTCAGTGGTGTTATGCTTGCTCAGCATGCATGAGGCCTTGGATTCCATTCCCAGCACCCCCCAAAAATAAAATGTTTGGTATTCCAGTTAAACATCATGGATCCAATATATTTGTATGTCTTCTCCCCCTCTCAATTTTCTTCTAAAAATAATAACAAAACAAGAAAGGCAGAGAGCATAAGGACACAAGGAGATGTCCAAAAACCCTTGGAAGATGGAGGAGAGGCAACTGCCTTTGCAGGGCTCCCAGTGTTAGCAATCTAAGCACGTGCAAAGGGACCATAGGAGGTGAGACAACGAACCCACGGACCCCAGCAGATAGGACCTGGATGTACCAAACTGAAGTGGGAAGAGTTGTGGAAAATGAACTAAACAGATTCCACCCACATCCAGGCACCTTCCTCCTCTGCCTCCTCCCCAGCCCTCTAGGGCTGTCTGGAAAAAGTGAACTCACAAGTGAGTGTTCATGCTCAGAAAAGAAGCGCAGCAGAGTGGAGGGGAAAGCAGGAAAGCACTGAAGATGTGCACGCTGGCAGCGGGGGCCTCCTCTTATACCTGGGAGATAGATCAGCCTGACCCGTGACCCCAGGCAGGAGACTGCAGCACCTGCCCCTGGGAAAACTGGAGCTCCAGATGCTAACTCCTCAAATCTCCCCACAGAGTCTGCTCACCCCGAAGCAAAAAGCTTCCCTCTCACTCCAGAGCTCCCATGGAAGATTGGACTCAAAGATAACCAGAAACCCAAGATCACCAGACATTTAAGAAGTGTTACATGCCGCTCGTGGTGCATGTCTGTAGTCCCAGTAACTTGGGAGGCTGAGGTAGGAGGACTGAAGGTTCCATTCAGCCTCAGCAATTTAGGCCTTAAGCTACTCAGTGAGATCCTGTCTCAAAAAATAAATAAAAAGGGCTGAGGATGTGGCTCAGTGATAAAGTGCTCCTGGGTTCAATTCCTGGCACCTCCCCCCAAATAAAAGAGTGCCACATAGTGCTGTTACCCTAGACATTGAGTATCTTTTCGTTTGCCTCTTAGCCATTTGTTTATCTTCTCTGGAGAAATGCTACTCAGTTCCTTTACTCGTTTCTTTAGGTTGGTTTGTCTTTTTTTGTTATGGTTGTTGTTGAGTTTTAAGAGTTTAGGAACTATGTATTCCCCCCAAAAATAAAATAAAATAAATTAAATTTTTAATTAAAATGCATAATTCAAATACTTTTATTAGATAAATTATTCGGACATTTTCTCTCATTCTGTGGATTGTCTTTTTACTCTCAATAGTGTCCTTTTATAGGTAAAAGTTTTTAGTTTTGAGAAAGCCTAATTTCTCTATTTTTTCTTTTATCACTGTGCTTTTGGTGTTGTAGTTAAAAAAAAAAAAAAAACAACTGTTGAGTAATGAAGTGTCACAGATGTGTACACCTATAGAGATCCAGAGAAGGAGAGTGGTTGTGGAGAGATTTTTTTTATGAAACCAAATAAGAAATGTCGGGCTGGGGCTGGGGCTCAGCGGTAGCACGCTTGCTTAGCACATGCAAGGCCCTGGGTTCGATCCTCAGCACCCACATAAAAATAAATAAAATAAAGGTATTGTGTCCAACTACAATTGAAAAATAAATATTTAAAAAAAACAAAAATGTCCTAGAATTGGAGGCTCTGAGTCTCCAAAACGAAATGTTGTTGTGCAGTGAGATCCATCACTGTGGAAATAGACAAAATTCTAAAACCTTACAGAGAAACACAGGTGGAAGAAAGGATTGGGATCAAAATACCATAGGGTCCAGAAGGCAGAGGAAACAGCCCATCACAATGCAGAGTGAGGATTATTTTCAACCTAGAACTCAATCCCCAGTCAAATCCTGAATGAAGAACGAAGGCAGAAAGAGGCATTTCAGATATGCAAGGTGTATTCCTTAGGATACAGGTTGAACGAAGAGGGATTAACTCTTAAAAAAAGAAAGAAAGAAAAATTATACAAGAAGGGAAATCTACACATATTTACCACTTGGTTGAGCAGAAAGCAACGTTAATGCATCATGTCAGTCAACACAGAATAACTGTGAACTTGGTATGGCTGTACTGGTAGACTGGAGAGAAGAGGGGACAGAAGCACAGTGTTACTTCTCTCTTTTGTACCCATTTGTCCCTCCACTGTGTCTGCCCGAAATGCAGACAGAGGATTGGGAGCTCTGGCAACTATTTGAGTGCCTGGGACAGAGGCAGAGGATGAAAGCTTTGCAAAATCGATAGCTCTATAGAACCTGGTTCTTTGGTGTTATGGAGCCATAGTAGTGACTCTGAATTTGTTTTGCGATATGAGAAAATAACACCCCAATTTGTTCAAGAATTGTCTTCAGGTTTCTACAACTAGTGCATTTTCTATTTGGCAAACAATATGCGAATTACTATGAGAAATGTAAGATGGTTCAAACATGACAGAAGTTTATTTCACCCTTCATAACCACTGAGTGGTCAGACCTCCACCCCCTCAGTCATACATTCTGACTGGCAGGCGCTCCTCCATCCTTAGTAGGTGGCTTCCCCAGCCTCCCTGGATGGGTGTCATCTCCATTCCAGACAGCCAGAGCAGGAAGGTCACGCATATGGATGGTTCTTAGGGGCCAGGCTCAGAAGTGGCAGTTAGCACTTTTGCTCACATTTCACAGAGGTCAATCACCAATTGCAGGGCTGAGGGCCTGGATGGGGGGCAGGGGGACAGAAGACCATGCTGAGGAATGAAGTTTGGATGTGTGCATGGGAAAAAGAGCTGTGCAGTGCCAGTGGTCACTGATTTGGAATGTGGATAGAACCAACCCAAAAGGTAGCTTAGAGGGCTAGAAGCTGCTGCCTCTGGGAATTGGGATGGGAGGGAATGCAGAGTAGGTCAGGGACTGTGGATTTTATTAGAAGCCTTTCAATGCTATTTTATTTATTTTGGTACCAGGGATTGAACCCAGGAGTGCTTAACCACTAAGCCACATCCCCAGTCCTTTTTAATTTTTTTTTTTTTTTTAATTTTGAGACAGCGTCTTTGCTAAGTTGCTGAGGGCCTTCACTAAGTTGCTGAGCCTGGCCTTGAACTTGTGATCCTCCTGCCTCAGCCTTCCAAGTTGCTGGGACTACAGACATGAGCTGCCATGCCTGGATCAATGCTATTTTATTTTTAAAACTATAATGTTACTTTGGAAAAAAAGTTTGAGCCACTTTTCCCTCTTGCATGCCTGTCTCTCAAAGCATCTGTCTCCCCAGGGGCCCACCCTTTTCTTAAAACGAAAAGGGGTTATTCCTTAATCAGATCTGTCCTTCCTGTTCTTCTCAGGAGATGGGCATAAGATTGGCTGGAGGTAGGGAAAAAGGCTGAGTGTCTGGCCAGGTGCATCAATGGGCACCTATAACCCTGTGACTGGGGAGTCTGGGGCAGGAGAATCACAAGTTCAAGGTCAGGCTAGGCAACTTAGCTAGACCCTTAGCAGCTTTGCAAGACCCTGTCTCAAAATTAAAAGGACTTGGAGATGTGGTTCAGTGGTAAAGCAGCCCTGGGCTCTACCCCTGGGAGAAAAAAAAATAAAATAAATCTGAACGGAACAGCATTCCGCCCACTCTGCTTGCAGCCGGCTAGCTCTCATTCTTCCCACGTGTCCAGCCTAGTGGATCTGTGCTGCAGCATGCACGGCTTCAGTCCCGAGAGCCTGGCCAGGTGCCAGGGACCGTGTACTCACCGCTTGAGGAAGCCAGAGGAATGCCTGCAGCGGGTGAGCGCATTCCCATCAAGTGTGCAAACGGTGATGAAATCCCCCAGCTTCCTGTGGGGAGGAAGATGCTGTGACCCCCGGTCCAACAAGAGGGTGCGCGTGGGGGCCACAAATGGAAGCTGCTTTTCCAGAATGCAGTCCTTCTTTGCACTTGACTCTCTCCAGGGTCAGTCCCACCGGAGTCCGGCTTTCTCTTTTCCTTTGACTTTAAACATGGTGACGCTGTGTTTTTGCAAGAAAAGCTTTTCGTAGGTCTTCACTTGCTCGCTGATGGAATGGGCTGTCGTGGGAAATTATGGGTTCCCTGCCTGGGGTGCTGGATAACTAATTGGCAGGGACTCCTACCCCAAGATGCTATGAGTCTTTGGTGCTCATTGTCCCTAGGACGCCGCCGCCAGAGGTACGCAGTCTGATGCGGATTTCACAACGCAGCCTCTGAGGTTAGTGATGCAAGTTCCTTCAGGAGAAAACCCTGGCTGGTGAGCTGGACCCTAGGTTGTTGAGGCTGGAGGCCTGACTCATGCTTCACAGTCCCTGCCAGCATTTCAGAGGGAAGCGGTGTTTTCCTCCCCACTAGCAGTCCTCTGCTCATCCCCTAAAGGCAGGCGCCTGGTCTTCAGCCCTTCTCTGTTTCCTTGCACCCCCCCTCACCTGGGAAATCTCAGCCACACCCCTGGCTTCAGCTCCCACCTCCGTGATAACTCCTAACTCTGTTTTCAGCCTTGACCTCATCCCTGAGCAACATCTTGCTGTCCCGCATTTTAGACAAAACATGTCCAAACTTGGATGTTTCTCCCACCTTCAAATCTAGCATCCCTCCTCCAGCCAGCCACCCCAGCAACCTTCCTCCATCTCCCCCTATGTCCATTCCTACCTCATATGCAAGTTTGCGTATTTCACCCATTTGGTGCTTTCTACCAGATTTTTCCATTCCAGCATTAGTGTCCATTTCCATTGGGCATTAGTGTCTGGCCTGGTACTTGGTCCCTTATGCCCTCACCTCTCTCTTCTCTAACCACCACACTCCGTACTGCTGCCAGAGTGAGTAGACGTCAACCCAGGTGGGACTCCATCTCCACCAGGTAGTCACTCTATGCACTTCTTGTGGGTGTATAGAGGAGTAAAACAACTTTGGAAAACTAGTAGAATCTACTCCAGTAGACATAGACATACCCTATAACCCAGCAACTCCACTTCTAGATGTGCACCCAACAAATACACATCCACACGAACATCAAAAGGCATGTGCAGCAGGCCAGGTGTGGTGGTGGACACCTACAATCCCAGAAACTTGGGAGGCTGAGGTAGGAGGATCACAAGTTGGAAGCCAGCCTCAGCAACTTAGTAAGATCCTGTTTCAAAATAAAAAGTAAAAAGGGCTAGGGATCTAGCCCTCATGGTAGAGCACCCTGGGGTCCAATCTCCAGTGACACATACATACACACACACACACACACATATGCAGGAAGGTTTACAGCCCCAAGCTGGAAACTACACAATGCTCACTAATAATCATGGTGTATCCAGGCCATGGCGTGTTAAATTGCAATGAGGAAAAAAAGACAATATTTATGTGTAGCACCAAGAATAAGTCTCACATACATGTTGAATGAAAGATGTCATGCACAACATGATAAAGAAAATGGATCTATTGTGTTAGTCGGGGTAATCCTTTCTCTTGTGTGTTGGTAGTTCCTGAAAAGGGGCTGCATGGATTTCTGGAGTTTTAGTAATGACTCCTTTGTGTTGTTGTTGTGGTAGTGATTTTTTTTGGGGGGGGGGGCGGGTACCAAGGATTGAACTCAAGGGCACTCAGCCACTGAGCCACATCCCCAGCCCTACTTTGTATTTTATTTAGGGACAGGGTCTCACTGAGTTGCTTAGGGCCTTGTTTTTTGCTGAGGCTGGCTTTGAACTCACGATCCTCCTGTCTCAAGCTCCAGAGCCGCTGGGATTACAGGTGTGCGCCACCTTGCCCCACATCATGACTTGTTTCTTTATCGGGATGCCATTTCCACAGGTGTAATCAGTTTGTGAGCAGTTTTGCACTTTCCTGTATGTATGTTATACTTCCATAAAAATTTTACTAAAATGCAGGCTGGGGATGTGGCTCAAGAGGTAACACGCTCGCCTGGCATGCGCGCGGTGCTGGGTTCGATCCTCTGTACCACATAAAAATAAAATAAAGATGTTGTGTCCACCGAAAACTAAAATAAATAAATACATATTAAAAATTCTCTCTCTTTAAAAAAAAAATTTACTAAAATGCAACTACCCACACATGCACACCCAAACAAAAACCTCTTCCACAGATCCTTGTAGCCAGAGGAGGGGGTCCCACACCAAAGCAGAGTGCTCGGAGCTCTCCATGACGATGGCCCCAGTCTACAAGGCCACCTCCTTCCCACCTGGAGCATGTGTGCTATCAGCTAGGCCCTCTCCTCGCATGTCTCTGTGCCTTGCTTGGGCTGTTCCCTCATCCTGGAATTCCTCTTTCCTACCCAGCTCTGTAGGAAGATGTCACAGCCTCTGTGAGGCCCCTCCTGATTTCTCCAACTTCTGCCAGTGCCGTGTGACCCTGGCATGCTGGTTTCCTGTGTCCCGTGTGTTCTGTGGACTGAAGGTGAACTCAATGGTGCCTCCTTCATCTCCTGGGGCCGGTGCTGGGCTTGGTGCAGTGCTTGTGCTAACGAATGTCTGACAAATGATTGAATGTGCGCTCTGAGTTAAACTGTAGCTTGTACTGCCAGAAAGCAAGACGTCCAGCATGCCTGCACCAAAGCTTTTGCCAGGAGCCAAGGCCCCTTGGAAGTCAACACATCCTGCAGTCCTTTATTGGTTGCTGACAGCCAAGGAGGGGTAAATGTGTTCTGGAGCCCTGTGGGCGTGTCCAATTAGGCTCGGTCAGAGCCAGCAGCTCTGCTAACATGAATAAGCCGTGCAAATATGTGGTTAATGACCATGTCGCTCCGTGTCAATTCTTAATCCCAGATAATTAGCAGATAGATAATTGGTGGAAGAATGGGAGGTGCTGATGGACGTCCCATCACTTGGGTGAAGCTAATGATCCTCTGTGGATTAAGACCCACCCTCCGTAAGTGTTGATGGCTCCTATTCGAAATGCTCCTTTTGAAAGGGCCTTGATCCAAGAAGAGGTGTCAGGAACTCCAGCACGGGGCGTGGACATCGGGACTAATTCCCTGAGCTGCTTCCGTGAAGGTGGGTGGACGGCCCCTCTGCCAGCCTAGTGCAGGCAGCTCCGAGCCCTGCACGCTCCTGACAGGCTGGCTGTTCCCCTGGAGGCCCTTGCTCCTCTCTTGCTGTTGCCAGGTGTGTATGGCAGAGGGTGCGGTGGGCATGCTGCTGTGAGAGCATTTTGCAGACAGGAGTTTCCCTCGCCTGCCCCCCCTCTGTCTACACTGGAAGTGTGTCATTTGCTGCTTTGAAATGATTTGGGCTGGGTGCAGTGGCACATGCCTGTAATCCCAGTGGCTCTGGAGGCTGAGGCAGGAGGACCAAGAGTTTGAAGCCAGCCTCAGCAACTTAGCAAGGCCCTAAGCAACTCAGCGAAACCCCGTCTCTAAATAAAATATAAAAAGGGCTGGGGATGTGGCTCAGTGGGTAAGTGCCTCTGGGTTTAATCCCCACTACAAAAAAATTTAAAAAAAAATAGTTTGGGTGGTTTTACTAGCTTAGATGATTGGGTGCTGTGGAAGGGACACTTTGGGGGTGAAAGCAGACTCCTGAGACATGAGTGGCAGTACCTTTCATGACCCAGTACAGGGTCAACTTGCTGTCCACCAAGATGGTTGCACCTGGATCCACAGTGTTGAGTCACCCTGGGAAGGAGCTGCTCATGGAGACTCCACTTCCCAGGTCCCTTTGCTGGAGCTGGGGCCTTGGGAATGCTTCCTGCCAATTGCAGGTGAGGGCAAGGGATGTGTCATGCCTGGGCCTTGCCCTAAAAAACAGGCCGCCTTCTTCACACTCTTTCCCTTTTGCTGCCTGGATTTAGAGTGAGACAGGAAGGGGGAGCTTGGGAAGCCATGAGATGGCTGCTTAGAGCAGTGACCTTGGGAGCAGGAACTCTCCAGATGGGTGGCCCATGAGCAGGAAGAAAATCCTGTTGGGTCGAAAATGTGAAATTCTGGAGTTTATTTGTTACAGAAGTTAGGGTTTCCGGAATTGACTCAATCTGCAGAAATTAGTTTGTTTCCATGAAACTGATTCTGAGAACTGAAAAGGGAAATTCAGTTACTGTCAACCACCACGTACCAGGCTCCTGCTCGGTATCAGGTAAGGTAGGTGTCATGCTGAGGATGAAAAATTCTAGCTTGGTGGATTCCTCAGATCTAAAGAATACAGAAGTGGATCTGTAAGGGGCTTTGAACTTAGAGGGAAGACAAACACAACAGCAGTGTTATAAGATCCATTTGTATTGTGGGTTCTGCAGAAGCCTTTGGGTGACTGGATGAGCAGGGTACTGGCTGGTCTGCCCCACGGGTCATATGGGGAGGGAGAGGCACCCTGGGAGATCCCAGTGATGGATTCTGTCAGAGCAGGCATTGACTAAGTGGGTGGGTGCTGGGAGAGCGAATGAGAAGATACTTGGTAAAGGATAAAAATTGGGCCCATGACAATAGTTATAAGGAGATGAATTGACATGGGAAAATGATTTGGATTCAGAACTTTCCATCTTTTAAACTTCCCAAATAATGTCTTTGCTTTCTGGCATAAAGCAATATTTTTGTGCTGAACTCACAAAATTGATGGTTTTCAGGTAAACTGGTATCACCAGGTGTGTGACTCCACGGAACACATTCAAGTGCCCCTTCAAGGGTCCCAGTTACCAAGATGGTCATGTGCAGGGTGGCCCTGAAGTCATGCGTCCTGGAAGCCAGGGGTTCAACAAGCCTCACATGTGCTCTTGGAAAAGCCATTCCTGCTCAAGAGGCCGAGCTGAAAGGAAGTGTGGCATGGAAGCAGATTAGAGGGAGGAGGATTGGACTGGGAGGCAGAGACCCAGGGCCACAGGCACTTAGGCCAAACCTCTCTGAGCTTCAGTTCCTAACGGAAGGAACTGATGTGACCTGGAACCCAAGACATCCGATTTCCAAGTCCAGTGCTCTTTAAAAAAAAAAAAAAATGTTTTTGATGAAATACATCATCCATATAAAAGAGGACATAGATAACTGCATTCCTCCTCCTCACCATCTTCGTTTTCATCAAATGAGCATTCTTTTTGGTACTGGGGACCAAACCCAGGGGTGCTTAATCACTGAGCCACACCCCCAGCCTTTTTTATTTTGAGACAGGATCTCGCTAAGTTGCTGAGGCTGTCCTCGAACCTGTGATCCTCCTGTCTCAGCCTCCCCCGTAGCTGGGATTACATGAGTGTACCACCGTGCCCAGCTCAAATGGGGATTTTTGAATCCCCTGCCCCATTTAAGACATCAGACATTACCATAGATCCCTTGGGGTTCTTCTACCCCATTCCCTCCTAATTCTTCCCGGCTTGAGATAAACACCAACCAGAATTTCATGCTGATCATTTCCCTGTGTCTCCTCACGGGTCTACTGTGGTGGTGTAGACCACCACATTCTGCCTCTGCTCAGGTACAGCATTTGCCAGTGTCTGCAGCTGGGGGAATGCCTGGTGTCTGCTCTGGTTGGTTGGTGCTGAACTAAATACCTGATATTTCTAATATCAGTTCTAGAGATGGGAACCCCTGAACAAGACAGGTATCCGCTAGTTTCATCCATTTTGCATTTCTTATGAACAGAACCATAAAGCATGTATTCATCAGTAACTTTTTCTATGCTCAACATTTATTTTCAAGATTCCCATGCATTTATAAGAAATAATAAAAGAGGGCTGGGGTCGTGGCTCAGCATCAGAGTATTTGCCCTGCACATGTGAGGCACTGGGTTCAATCCTCAGCACCACATAGAAATAAATAAACAAAATAAAGATATTGTGTCCATCTATAACTAAAAAAAATTTTTTTAAAGAGGAATAATACAAAGAGATCCTGTGTTTCCTTTACTCAGTTTCCCTTAATAGTAACACCATGTCAAACAATACAATATTACAACTGAGATAGGGACATTTATATAGTCAAGATCGGAATATTTCAACCAGCACCAGGACACCTCAGATTGCCCTTTTAGATTCATACCTATTTCTTTCCCTCCTGTACTCTCTCTTTAACCCTTGTCAATGGCTAAACTATTCTCTGTTTCTATAACTTTTTCATATCAAGAATGTTATATAAATAGAAAATACATCATGTAGCCCATTGGATTGGACTTTTCACTCAGCATAATCCTCTGGAGACTACATATAATTGTGTGACAGTAATTAATTCCTTTTTATTGCTAAGTGGTATTCCATGGCATGGACATACCGTAGTTTAACCTCTCATCTGTCGAAGGACATCCTTTTTTTTGGGGGGGGGGATATTATAAATACAGCTGCTAGCTGGGCATGATAGTACATGCCAGCAATCCCAGCTACTCAAGAAGCTGAGGCATAATGATCACAAGTTTGAGCCCAGCCTGGGCAACCTCAGAGGACCTGTCTCAAAATAGAATACACAAGGGTTGTAACTCAGAGGTAGTGTTCCTGTATTCAATCCCCAGTATCACACACACATAAACAAACACAAATCGGTTGAATACATTCATATATGTTAATTTTGGAATCATTTATTACTTTTTATTGATTTATGTTTCTGTCCATAGCCTTGATTTCTGTTGCTATATAATAAATCTTGATATTGGGTCTTTATTCTTTTTTAAAAATTGCTTTATTTTGGCCCCATTGCACACACATATATAATAATCTTGTCTACGTCAACAAAAGCTCTTACACAGATTTGATAGAAATAGCATTAAGCCTGAATATTAATTTGGGGAGAGCTGGCATCCTTATATTCTTCCTTCCTCCCTTCCTCCCTTTCTTCCCTCCTTTTCTTCAGTACTGAGCATTGAACCCACGGTCACTCTACCACTGCACCACATCCCCAGCCCTGTTAAAATTGTACAGTGAGACAGGGTCTTGCAAAATCCCCGAGGCTGGCCTTGAACTTGTGATCCTCTTGCCTCAGCCTCCTGAGTGACTGGGATCACAGGTATGTGCCACCATGCCTTGTTTGGTATGATATTTTTTATTTTGATGGCCATATATTTATTGTTAGCACTTAGAAATGCAATCGATTTTTGCTTTTTTTTTTTAGAATTTTTTCACAGTACCTTTATTCTATTTACTTATTTTTATGTGATGCCAAGGATTGAACCCAGGGCCTCACACGTGCTGGGCAAGTACTCTACGACTGAGCTACAGCCCCAGCCCAATTTTTGCACTTTTATTTTATATCCTATGACCTTGATGAACTCACTGATAGTTATAGGAAGCTTTGTTGTTGTTGTTGTTTTAATTTCTTCTTTTTCAATCTGTATGCTGTTTATTTCCTTCTCTTCCTATTTGCTCTGGCTAGATGGTCCAGCACCCTGTTGAATAAGAGTGGACAGCCAGGTGCTGTGGCACATGCCTGTAATCCCAGCGGCTCCAGAGGCTGATACAGAGGGATCGTGAGTTCAAGTCAAGCTCAGCAAAGGTGAGGCCCTAAGCAACTCAGAGAGACCTGTCTCTAAATAAAATACCAAATAGGGCTGGGGATGTGGCTCAGTGGTTGAGTGCCCCTGAATTTAATCCCTGTTCAATCCCTTGAGTTCAATTCCCTCCCCGCCAAAAAGAGTGGACATTGTTGCCTTGATCTTGATTTTAGAAGACAACATTAAGTCTTGTACCACTAAGTATAATATTAGCTGTAGGTTTGGGGTGGATTTATTATTATTATTATTATTATTATTATTATTATTATTATTATTTGGTACTGGGGATTGAACTCAGGGGCACTTAACCACTGAGCCACATCCCCAGCCCTATTTTATATTTTATTTAGAGACAGGGTCCTACTGAGATGCTAAGTACCTCACCAATTGCTAAGGATGGCGTTGAACTCAAATGTGCCTGGATAGATATTCTTTTTTGTTTGTTTTGGTCCTTTTTAGTTACACATGACAACAGAGTACATTTTGATGTAATTATACAAGCTTGGAATACATCTTATTCTAATTAGGACCCCAGTCCTGTGGATGTACAGGATGGTGAGATTCACTGTGGTGTATTCTTATATGTAATAGGAAAGTTATGTCAGATTCATTTTACTGTCTGCTATTCCCATCCCTGTCCCTTCTCTTTATTCTCCTTTGTCTAATCCACTGAACTTCTATTCCACCCCCCCACCCTTATTTGGGGTTAGTATCCACATATCAGAGAAAAGATTCAACCTTTGGCTTTTGGGGTTAGCTTATTTCACTCAGCATGATAATCTCCACATCTCTCCATTTACTGGCAAGTGTCATAAAGTCATTCTTATATATGGTTGAGTAATATCCCATTGTGTATATACACCAAAATTTCTCTATCCAGTCCTCTGTTGAAGGGCACCTACGTTGGTGGGGTAAATATTTTTTTATCAAGTTGAGGAAGTTCCTCTCTGTTCCTAATTTTCTGAGAGCATTAAAAAATTTAATCATGAATGGGAATTAATTTTATAAAATGCTTTTTCTGTATTAAGTGATATGACTGTGTGGTTTTCTTCTTCAGCCTGTTACAGGGATAGGCTACATTGATTTTGAATACTGAGTCAGGCTTTTTTAACTATTAGATAAATTCTGATTGGTTATGCTATATAATTCTTTTCATATATTGCTGAATTCTATTTGCAAATGTTTTGTTGAAGACTTTTTCATCTATGAAGCATTCTTGTCTACTTTTCTTTTTTGTACTGTCATTACCTGGCTTATAGGTAATACTAACTTTATAAAATGAAATGGGACATATTTCTTCCCCTTCTCCTCCTCCTCCTCCTCCTCCTCTTCCTCCTCCGTGTCCTCCTTCTTCCTCTTTCTCTTTGTGTAACTGTTAATTCTTAAAATACTTGGTATAGTTCACCAGTAAAGCCATGTAGCCCTGGAAATTTCATTTTGAGCAGTTTTGTTAAAAACTACAAATTCAACTTATTTCACATTTATAGGGCTATTTGAATTACTTATTTCATGTTGGGTGAATTGTGGTAGTTTGTATATGTTGAGAAACTGGTCCATTTTATTTAAATTGTCTAGTTAATGTGTTGAGTTGTATGTAGAATTTTTTAAAAAAATATATTCATTTTTTAGTTGTAGTTGTGCACAAATCTTTATTTCATTTATTTATTTTTATGTGGTGCTGATGATCAAACCAAGGGTCTCACATGTGCTAGGTGAGCACTCTACTGCTGAGCCACAACCCCAGCCCTAGAATTCTTTATTATCCATTTCATGTATGTGGAGTCTGTAGTGATATCTGTTTTATCCCAGATATTGATAATTTATGTCTTGTCTCTATTTTCCTTGGTCAGTTTTGCTATAGGTTTGTCAATTTTATTCATCTTTTCAGAGAACCAACTCTTTGTTTTCTTGATTTTTTTCTATTGTTTCCCTGATTTCTGCTCTTATTATTGTGATTTTCTTTGATTTTATTTTGTTCTTTTTCTACTTTTCTGAATGGAGGTCATGGTAATTGAGATTTTTCTTCTTTTCTAGTGCATATACTTAGTGCTACAAATTTCTCTCCCAACACTGCTTTAGCTGAGTCCCATGATTTTTGATATGATGTGTTTTCATTTTAATTCAATGTTGTGATTTTTTCTTTTTTATTTCCTTGACCCAGGAATTATTATTATTAGTAGTGTGCTATGTAGTTTCCAAAGTTTGGAGATTTTCCTATTATCTTTCTCAGAGAAATTCAAATTTTTGAGAATTCACTCTGCAAAACTTTAGTTGTTTTAGCTTGTTGAGGTTTGTGGGTTTTTTTAAATATTTATTTTTAAGTCGTAGGTGGACATGATATCTTTATTTCATTTTTGTGTGGTGTTGAGGTTTGCTAGCCTCAAGTGTGCTAGGCAAGCATTCTACCACTGAGCCACAACCCCAGCCCCTGTGGTTTGTTTTATGGATCAGAATATGGTCTATTCCAGTTCCATCAATACATATTCCATCAGTACTTGAAAAGTATGTGTTCTGCTATTATTGGGTGGAATGTTCTAGAAATGTTCATTAGTTCCTGTTGTTGATTTTATTGGGTTAGATATTTTTACTAGTTTTCTCTTTTGTAGTATTACTTTTTCTTTCTTTCTTTTTTGGTACCTGGGATTGAACTCAGAGGCACTTGACCCCTGAACCACACACCCAGCCCTACTTTGTATTTTATTTAGAGACAGGGTCTTACTGAGTTGCTTGGCACCTTGCAGTTGCTGAACTGTCTTTGAACTGGTGATCCTCCTGCCTCAGCCTCCTGAGCTGCTGGATTTCAGGTGTGTGCCCCCATGCCGGGCTATTTTTTCATATTTTAATTGGTGCATTACAGTTGTACCTAATCGTGGATTTGTTACATACTTGTACATACATAATATAACAATATAATTTGGCCAATTCTCCTTTCCTTTTCCTCCTATCTCTTCCTGGTCTTTTCCTTCTACTCTACTGATCTTCCTTTGATTTTCTTGAGAGCCCCCCCCACCCCCACCCCCCACCCTCCCCGTCCACCTTTCTTTAACTTTTTCCTTCTCGTTTCCACAGGTGAGAGAAAACATATGACCTTTCACTTTCTGAACTTGGCTTATTTCACTTAACGTAATGTTCTCAAGTTTCATCCGTTTTCCTGAAAATTTCATAATTTCATTCTTATTTATGCTGAACAAAACTCCATGTGTGTATATATATAGCACATTTTTTTTTATCCATTCATCCACTGACAAACATCTAGGCTGGTCCCATTGTGATAGTAAAAGCAAATGTGACTCCATTTTGTTTTATGACTTCATCCTGTGAAACAACCAGGCCAAGTAGAAGGGTCATGACTGGGGCAAGGTGTTCCTTTCCTTTTGCTATAGACACCTTATAGAACACACTTATAGTTCTTAGAACACAGAACTACCTAATGGGGCATTGTTTCTGTAACTAGGGCAACGGGGCTCTGTTTCTGTAACTGGGGTGACTGGGCTAACTGTGATTGGTTAGGCTTCCTGCCACTTGACTGCACTCCGCTTCTGTCACCTGGCTTGCTTGCAATGGCTAGACCCCCGCCCCCAACATCCCTTTTGCGGTTTTCAGGCTTATAAGGAGCACCCTTGCAATTGTTCGGGGCTGATCAGGGGAATAGCTTTATGTTCTGGTCAGCTGCCACCAGTGTGCTTCAATAAAGGCTCCATTCGATTATACGTGAGTGGTCTAGGAGTCAGTTTATGAAACCCAGGACAAAGCTTTAACTATAACACCATAGTTTGCCTATTGTGAATTTTGCTGCTATAAACATATGTATGCATGTATCTCTACTTTAAAGTATCTCTGACTTTAATTTTTTTTTTTTCTTTTGGTATGGGTTTATTGCCTAATTGCTAAAGCTGTTCTCAAACTTGTGATCCTCCTGCCTCAGCCTACTGAGTTTGGGATTACAGGAGTGCACCACCCACCCTGTTTGACTTTAATTCTTTAGGATAAATGCTGAGCACTGGTATTGCTGGGTCATATGACGATTCTATTTCTAGTCTTTTGATCAACCTTTATACTGATTTCCTTAGTGGTTGTACTAATTTAAAATCCCACTAATGATGTAAAAGTGTTCTTTTTTTCTTCACATTCTCTCCAGCATTTATTATTGTTTGTATTCTTAATGACGGTCATTCTAACTAGAGTGAAACTACCTTTTACCTTTTTTTGGTTTGGTGGATTGAACTCAGGGGCACTGAGCCACATCCCCAGCCCTTTGTTGTATTTTATTTAGAGAGAGGGTCTCACTGAGTTGCTTAGGGCCTCACTAATTTGCTGAGGCTGGTTTTGAAATCACTATCCTCCTGCCTCAGCCTCCTGAGCTGCTGGGATTACAGGCGTGTGCCACCATGCCCAGCCCAATTGGAGTGAGATGAAATTGGTACGATATTGAATATTTTCTTCAAATATTTGTTCCCCATTTGTATTTCTTCTTTTTGAGAAGTATCAGTTTTATTCATTTGTTTATTGATTGATTGGTTATGTGTTTTATTGGTGTTGCTCTTTGAGTTGTTTGTATATGCTGGATACTACTCTTCTGTGAGAATAGTAGCTAGCAAAGTTTTTCTCCCATTCTGTAGTTCTCTCTTCACTGTCTTCATTGCTTCCTTTGCTGTGTAGAGCCTTTCTAACCTGATGCCATCCAATTTATTAACTGTTGGCATTATTTCCTGGAGTTTAGAGGTCCTATTGAGAAACTTGTTGCTTGTGCCTATATGTTGTAATGTTGAAATGATGTGTTTCTCTAGAAGTTGCATAGTTTCTGGACTATTTCCTAGGTTTTTGATCCGTTTTGAGTTGACTCTAGTGCAGGGTAAGAGAAAAGGATCTTGTCTCATCCTTCTACCAGCTTTCCCAGGACCATTTTTTAAAAGAGTTCTTTTTTTTTTTTTATTGTGTCTATTTTTTTTTATTGGTTGTTCAAAACATTACAAAGCTCTTGACTCATCATATTTCATACATTAGATTCAAGTGTGTTAAAAGAGTTCTTAACCAATGTATGTTGTTGGCATCTCTGTCAAGGATCCGATGACTGTATCTGTGTGTGTTTGACTCGGTGTCTTCTCTTCTGTGCCTTTGGTCTATGTGTCTGTTTTTATGGCCAGTACCATGCAGTTTTTGTTACTATAGCTCTGTAGTATAATTTGAAGTCAGGCTTTGTGATGCCTCCAGGATTATTTATTTTTGGCTTAGAATTGCTTTGGATATTCTGGTCTTTTATTCTTCCAAAAGAATCTTATGGCTGTTTTTTCTCGTTCTATGAAGAATGTCATTTGTATTTTGAATCTGTACATTGCTTCTGGTAGTATGGCCACTTTAACACTATTAACTCTGCCTGTCCATGAACATGGGAGGTCTTTTCATCTTCTAAGGTGTTCTTTGATTTCTTTTCTTCTGTTTTCTATAGTTTTCATTGTAGAGGTCTCTTCCTCCTTTATTAGATTTATTTATTCTAGTTTTTTTTTTAGGCTATTGGGATTGTTTTCTTGATCTCGTTTTCAGCAGCACATTCATTACTAGTGCTTAGGAAAGCTACAAAATGTTGATTTTTGTAACCTGCTACTTTGTCGAATTTGTTTGTTAGCTCTAGCAGTTTTTTTTTTTTTTTTTTTAATATTTATTTTTTTTTTTAGTTTTCGGTGGACACAACATCTTTGTTGGTATGTGGTGCTGAGGATCGAACCTGGGCCGCACGCATGCCAGGCGAGGGCGCTACCGCTTGAGCCATATCCCCAGCCCCTCTAGCAGTTTTTTGGTAGAACTTTTTGGATCTTCTGATCATACCATCTGCAAACTCCTCGCTACTTTTTAATCTAGTTGTTTTATCCATTGTTGAGAGATGGGTATTGAAGTGTCCAATTATATTTGTGAATTTGTCTCTTTCTCTTTTCAATTCCATCATATTTACTTCATATAATCTGTTGCTCTATTGTTTATTACTATGGGTTTAGAACACAGCACATTTAGGATTGCTATTTGTTCTTTTCTTTCTTTTTATCATTATATAATTTTGCTCTGTTCCTCGTAATGTTCTTCACTCTAAAGTTTACTTTATTTGATGTTAATATAGCTCTTCTATTTTCTTTTTAATAATGTTTGCATCATATATGTATATATGTATATACATATGTGTATATATATATATAATCCTTTTATCTCAACTTGTTTATAGTGTGTCATTTGAAGTTAATTTCTCGTACACAGCTGTATTAGTCACCAATAGCTGCCAAACCAATTACTGCAAACTTGGTAGACTAAGACAACAAACATTTATTCTTTCACAGTTCTGGAAGTCAGAAGTCCAAAATCAGTTTTGCTGAGCTAAAATCAAGGTGTTGGCAAGACGTGTTTCTTCTGCAGGCTCCAGGGAGAATCTATTCCTTGCCTCTTCCAGCTTCCAGGGGCTGCCAGTACTCCTTTGCTTACAGCCACATCTCTTCCATCTCTTGCTTCCATTGTCACATTTCTTTGCATCACATTTTCTTATGATTCCCTCTTATAAAGACATCTGTGATGACATTTAGAGTTAGCGATATAATCCAGAATAATCTGTCTCAGGCTTCTTAATTTAATCCTATCTGCAAAGTTCTTTATGCCATAAGGAATCCCCAAGGATTAGGATCTGGATATCTTTGGGGACCACCAGTCAGACCATCGCAACAACATGGAGTTGGGTGTGGGCTCCACACTTGAATGGAGGTCAGAGTTTTTCTGTGGCATTACCTGGAGTACAGTAGTTAGTGTTTAAAAGTGTTCTTTAAGCCTGCCCTTTCCCCAGTAATTGGGCTAAGAAGAGCAAGCATTTGGAGGTCTTTTGGTCTGTGCACTTTGGCATTTTGCAGCTACCAGTCCCTTCAGCACCAAGTCAGCTATCGGAGGCAAAAAGAAATCACGTCTGTTACTATTCACTCTGACTTCGAGGACATATACCTTTGGTAATCTTAACTTGTGTTGTCTTCTTGCACATCCTCTACCTTGAATAGGCCCTAGAGATTTATTTCTTGACTATTGTATCTCACAAAACCTATGAGATAGCTCCAAACCTCTAGGATTTGGCATGTACCATCATAGCAAGAACTGCCATTAGGGCTGGTCATCTCTGTGAATTCCTGGTTTCATTTTACTTCATTCTGGCCCCCTGTGGATGTTTTAAACTTTTTTGCCCACTCACCAATGCATCTTTTTGCGGGGGGGATACCTGGGATTGAACTCAGGGACACTCAATCACTGAGCCACATCCCCAGCCCCATTTTGTATTTTATTTAGAAACAGGGTCTCACTGAGTTGCTTAGTGCCTTGCTTTTGCTGAGGCTGGCTTTGAATTCGTGATCCTCCTGTCTCCGTCTCCCAAGATCATCAATGCATTTTAAGAGAGATTTTATCCAGATATTTTAATTGTTTCCCTTGAAAAGTTTGGTTAGGGCATATGATCCTCTTTGGTGGTGGTAACAGAAGTCAGGTACTTTTTTTCACCAAGATGTCTGTACCCACATTTTTTTTTAAGTACTGGCTACAACCCAGGAGTACTCTACCATCGAGTATCCTCAGCCTCTTTTAATTTTTATTTTGAGACGTGGTCTTGCTCACCTGGAACTTGCAATCTTCCTATCTCAGCTTCCTGAGTAGCTGGAATTACAGGTGAGCGCCACCACACCCAACTGTACCCACATTTTGAAGTGTTAATGCTGCCTACCCAGGTCCTGGACCAGATACAGTTTGTGTGCCTTTTATAGGTCATAGAATCATCACTGTCACTATAGGGGAAGAGATTGGAGGAACAGTCTCTGGAGTCTTCTTGACAAGTCCCTGATGACTTATCCTGGCAAGAGCAAGGCACAAATTCTCTGTTTTGCCAACACAGCATCTCTTTCTCTGATAGCATCTCCTTGATTTTCTTTGTGCTGAGCTCCATGATTGATATGTCTGCTGGTCAGCATGTCCTGTCCCCTCCTAGCCACAGAAGGTGTGTGATACTGGAGAGAGCAGTCAGACAGGGTCCTTGGATTTTGGATTTTGAGCTCAGTAGCTCAATTATTGAAGACCTGATTCGTGCTGAACAGTGGAACTCAGAAGAGCAAATCTGTTACCTCCTGGTTTTAGCGCCTTTTCAAGACGAGGCTTTTCACTTTCTTTCTCTTTGGGCTGTGAACTATCCAATACCTTCTAACACATTCCTGTTACCCCTTAATTGTTTGAAGTACTATTCTATTACTTGCAACCAAAGACCCTGATTGATTTGTGGTGGGATGGGCTGCATTGCCTTGTCTCCCTTGAGACACCACTTGAAAACCTATTAGAAAATGGGCATGGAGCTGGGTGTGGTAGTGCATGCCTGTAATACCATTGACGCAGGAGGCTGAGGCAGGAGGATTGCAAGTTCAAAGCCAGCCTCAATTTAGCAAGGCCATAAGCAACTTAGAGAGACCCTATCTCAAAATAAAAAATAAAAAAGGCTGGAAGTATGGCTCAGTGGTTAAGTGCCCCTGAGTTCCAATTGCTGGTACCAAAAACAAAAACAAACAAACAAACAAACAAAACAAAAACCAAACAAACCCAAATCATTTGGATTTAACCCCCACCCAAGGAATGGGTTCCCACACCACAACTGCTTTCCTGTGCTGTTTGGACAGCCTTCCAGAGTGGGAGTTTACCACTGCCCGAGGCATCTAGCTTCACCCTTGGCTGCCTCTAATTCTTGGAAACTTCTTTCTTTTATTAGCTGAAATCTGATGCTCCATAGCATTGATCCTACCTCTGTGCACCTCCATCCCCCTTTCTCTGCCCTGGAAGTTACTCAGAGACTTGAAGAAAAGGAAATGTGCCCTGCTGTGACTTTCTTCAGACTCCACAAATTCATTCTCCTGGGACCCAAGTTGCATCCCCTGACCCAAACATTTGTTTCCTCATGATATATTCCAGTTAATCAATGCCCATCAAAAAATGTGAAGCTCTGAGGCAACCCAGATACCCTGAAAAATGCAATCAAGCAGGACCATCACCTCCTCACTCTGGATACCCTACTTCTTTTAATGTAGCCTCAAATAATATTCATTCTGATGGCAGCTTCCTAACACATCTGACTCATAGGGAGCTTAACGTTAGTTCACTGAGCCTTTTTCACACATGCTCCTACCCATCCTGGCTTCCCCTGTTGGCCCATATCCTGTTTTTTTTTTTAACTTATAATCCTACTTAAAATATAGATTCTGCCTAATTTTTCTATGGCACACTCAGAAAGATCTTGTCCACTTATAGATTCCCCTTGTATATTTTTTCTGACTACACAGAAGGGAACGTTAGGAAACATTGCATCTCTCTCCAACCCAGCTTAGCGCAGAAGTTATAGGAATAATTCAGAGAAAACCTCAGCCTGGGATGGGGTTGGCTGAGGCCTTCAAATATAAGCCTGGTGATTAAGGTTGTGATACGTGTTACTCATTTCCTTTTGGGAGCAGCTAATTCTGATCTTAATGTCAGATTTAACAGCCAAAAGAAAGTGGGTTGAATCTGCATTTTTAAAAAGGCTACAAAGTGGATTTAGATATTGTGAAACTTGGATCCTCTCCACAGAAATCATTAAATACTCCCAGTCCTACAGGCTCAGGCTCCTTGGGGGTCAGCTCCCCTGACTCTCCTTCCTTCTGCCATTTTAGCAGGGTCTTGCAGTTTCTTGCTTCGTCTGAGTGTCAGGAGTGCAGAAGGTGGGGACCCCAGGCTTTGGGGTTACCGCAACAAATCTTGGCTAACCTGGAAGAAGATTCCAAATTTTCCATCCCAGGGAGACAAAGACAAAGCTATTCCTGAGTGTGTGTGTGTGTGTGTGTGTGTGTGTGTGTGTGTGTGTGTACGGGGGCACCCTGGTCAGACACTGGTGTGAGTGAGCCCCTGTGTATCAGTTATCTATTGCTGCATAACAAATTACTCCCAAACTCAGTGGATTAAAAGAGCAACATTTATTAATTATCTCAAGTGTCTGTGGCCCGGCTTTCCCAGGTCCTCTGCTGCAGGGTCTCCCACAGGCCCACAGTCATCTCAAGATGCAACTGGAACCCCTCTGCTCCCCAGCTCACTCATGTGATTTTTGTTAGGACTCAGCTCTTAATGGACGGTCCTTGGACTAAGGCCTCAGTTCCTCCCAGGTCCGTGGTCTCTCAGCACGTGGGCTTCTCCAAACATCATCCTACAACACAGCAGCTGCTTCCTGAGAGTAAGCAAGAGAGTGTTCGAGGAGGTAATGGTTCTTTGTAACCTAACCATGGAAGGGACGAGCTGTCATTTTTGCCATGTTCTGTTTATAAGAAGCAAGTCCTGTTAGGTCAGTTTGAGGTGGCTAAGGGAACGAAGTACCAGCCAATATGCACCACCTGTCAATCAGCGGGGTCTCCTGACCAATCCTGGAAGGACACGGATCTCAGCAAGATCCCCAGCCAACCCCAGTAGGACAAGGGATTCTAAAAACCTCCCTTTCTTGTCCCAAGACCTCTCTTCCTGCCCTAAGCCTAATGAAATTCCAATCCAGCTGAGCCTGGGTGCGATTTCCCCAGATCTGCCCTGTTGGACTGGAGGGTCTCGCCCAGAGCGAATCTCAATAAAGCCTTGTTCAGCAGTTTTTAACCTGCCTCCTTTTGGTCACTGGTGCCCAACCTTACAAGTCCGTCTGTCTGACTGTCAATGAAAAAGGTTGATGAAGGGTGTGACCACCAGAGGTGGGTGCCACTGGGAGCCATAGCAAAGCTGTCCCTTGTGTCATGTGACTGTATGGAGCAGGCAGGGAGGGACAACCAGGGTACAATGACCTTGGTCCCAGGGCACGTCAGGTCCAGCTATTGGTGCTCCATCTGGAAGGTGAACATAGTAGGTGGTAAAGGGTCTTAGGGACCCAGGTCATCCCCCCTGAACCTCATGAGAAGAGCATAATGGATATGCAAGTCTCTGTAAGTTCAAGCCTGATAGTTTATTATGATTTTTAAATCCCTTCCATGTCATTATCTCAGGAAATGGTTAAGAAACCTCAAAGTGAGTGAAGTGGGGAAGTTTTACTACACTCATATCGTGGATAACTGAAACTCAAAGAGAGGTCACCCAGAAAGTAGGGTGGAGCCCACACTGGACTCGTGACTTGAGCCTCTGACCCCTATTCTTGCTGCTCTGCTGTGGACTGTTGCAGAAGAACACATGGTGCAGTGGCAAGAAGCGTGAGGGTAGGCCTGAGCTGGTTTACCCAGCCAGGGTGATCTCAGCCCAGGGGTAACAGGGAGCCTGCACAGGAGGAAGGCCCTGGATGTTTCCAGTACAGGTCTAGTGCCTCTCTGAGAACCAGGGAGCCTGATTTACTGCAAAGCCCTGTGGCCAGATGGCCTG
This sequence comes from Urocitellus parryii, assembly GCF_045843805.1. NCBI lineage: Eukaryota > Metazoa > Chordata > Mammalia > Rodentia > Sciuridae > Urocitellus > Urocitellus parryii. The sequence continues at coordinate 178,125,639 of NC_135534.1, read as the reverse complement.
GCTTCAAACCTGCTCTCAGTGTCTCCTCCTTGGTAGTCAGGAATGCGTAAAGACAGGGGCTGCCACACAGCACCTCCCACAGAACTCACTGGGTGACAGTGCCTGTGACTGGTGCCAGTGAGGAAAGGCACGGTTGTGCCCATTTTATGGCTGGGAAAGTTGAGGCTCAGACTTGCCCTGGTATCAGAGCCAGGACCTGAACAGGTGCTTTTTCTCAGGAAGGAAGGAAGGCAACTCCTTGAAAACTGCAAAGTCCAGAGCCAAGGTCAGATTGGATGGCTGTTCCAGGTCCATTTCCTGCCTGTGTGTGGGGTCTGCAGGGGGGAATGGGAGCAGCCCTGGTTTGAGGATGAACTCAGGAAGAAGTCCTCCAAACCAGGCCTGAAGTGTGTGTTAGGGCCGAGCTGGGGCCGGCCAGCCTCGCAGGGCAGGAGGGTTTGGGGAAAGCTGTTTGTACTAACTGTAGTTCAGGGTTTGGGTGGAAAGGCTCTTTTTAGTCCTAGGGTTTTGCTCTCCTCTTGCCCAGCTGCAGGCCTGGACGGGTCCCTGTTGGAAGGAAGTCAGGCCTCCTTCCGCAAGGAGAAAGGGCCCTCCCGTCTGTGGTGGGCGGCATTGTCCTCCCAGATTCCAGGCTGTCAGTCTCCGGCTGAGCTCCCGGGATGCTTAGCCTGCAGATTGTTTTGTTAGGGTTTCTCCTACAATTAATTTGGAAATTACCCAGCTACCTACAGCCTCTCCCAGGTGTTCTGTAAACTAAGGGCCTGCTCCTGCAGCTTTCACCTTGGTGGGACCAAGGAGGGCTGAAGTTGGGAGAGTCCCCGATGGGGTGACAGGAGGCTCCATCCCACAAAGGTAGGGCTTGTTTTTAGCAACCAACAGGCCCCTCAACTTTGGCACTAACCATCCTACTTTGTAAGATCTGGAGCAACCAGATCTACACACTTCAGAGACATTATCTTTAAGCCCCACACGCCCTGTGGAGATAAGTCAAGGGTGTGTGGAGGAGACACCCTACTCAGTCCCAAAGAGGACTCCCTGGGGCTCTAGTCACCACCAACATGCAGCTCTCTGGCTTCTACATCCAGGGAGGAAAGTTACCCAGACTTCTAATTCATCCTGCTGTGGACTTGTTACACCTGGGTCAAAGGTCAGTCCATCCCCCCAAAAGGAAATGCAACCTTAAACTTCTCACCTAATCTCCTTGGACCTTACTTTCCTCCCTGGAAACAAATGCAATTGTAGCTTGCTGCTTTCTAGAGAAGTTGCAAGAATCCCAGAGATATCTTGCAAAAGTGCCCGGTGCACCCTGAACATGTGGCTCTTTGATAATGTGGACTATTATTAGTCAGCCTTGCTCCTGCTAAGCCACCTGCAGCTGGGAAGAGCCCTGGCCTGGGGTCTTCCATGTGAATGTACTGTGTCACCATGGGAAGTTACCTTCCCGGTGTTCTCCTATAAAACAAGGTGTAGGACTAGGCAACCTGTGGGCTACATATTTATTGATAAAAATGGAAAGTCTCAAAATAAAACAAGTATCAGTTTTCCTGTGCCCTGTAAAAGTCACCTTTCGTATCAGCATGCATTTGGCTGCAAATAACATTACGTGCCGAAAGCCAAGTGCCAATGTCTCGGCTTGGCACAGAATCACGAGCCACCACACAGCTTTGTAGGTTCAAACAGCAATTCTTTATTCCCGATCTCACACCAGCCTCCACACACGTTCAGGGGCAATTCCAATCTCTCCGTTCCCAAATCCTACTCCACGAGGCTTTTTTCAAATCCCCTTTGAATCTCAGGAGAACTCAACGGGAACAAGCAGCAGGAACACCCTAATCCCAGCATCAATAATCTTCAACCTCAACTTCCCTAAAACTCCTATTGTCACGCCCTAAACCCAAGGACGGAGATACTTCCTGCAGGAATACACCCTAATCCTGGATCCACCCTGGTGATTGAGCAGGGTCACCTTTCTCAAACACACAAGCAAGGTCGCAGCAAATTTCCAAGGCAAGTCCATTTAACATTGGGTACACTGGCAAGGATTACAATGCGTCATACCTACTTGGTAATGGCCCTCAGCAATTAAGCTCAAGGACAGTCTCTTAAACTTGAAGGACAGTTGTTATTTCTACCTGCAGGTGCCCAGGTAGAAAGAGTGGTTTCTTGGTGGGGTCTCAGTAATGTCCTCAGGCTGCCAGGTCCCTCCCATTTTTCTTCTCTGCCAGCCTCAGCAGGCTGGTGTGTTCTCTTAGGCTGACCCTCTGGGGGTCAACATTCAACACCCAAAGATAGAAAAAAGCTGTTGCTCTTTTCCTTTTTTTTTTTTTTTAAGAACATAGAAATGTTTCCCAGAAGCCTCCAGCAGAATTTCCTGGGTATCTCTTCAGCCTGAAAAAATATCATGTATCTGTTTCTGAATCAATTGCTGACAAGATGTTAGAATCCACCTTAGACAAGTCAATATTTAGCCTACAGGTCCCCTAAGGGGTCAGACTTCCCCCCAGACACAGGACCTACTGAAACCTGAACAAATCTGGGGCCTTGTGAACAAAGAGGAAGGCAGGAAGATATGTCAGAAAGAGACAGATTGTTTTTTCTCTGTCGAGAGTGGCCTACTGTTCCACTGTCCTCCATATGGTCCATCTGGCCACACCCAGCTAGGCCATCCAAAGCCCTGTACAAAATCCCATGAGAGAAAAGGCAGGGAGAATGGGAACAGAACCTACTTTATGTGAGGTCAAATAGTGACACTGAGTTCTGATTGGAAGTTGGGGTAAAAGAAGTGCTATGTGGGAAAGGGGAATTTTGAAAACACTCATTCAGTGAAATTTTCTCAAAACCCTTTGCAGGACTGTTCCCGGACATACCCGTGTTGCCATCGCATTTCCTGGTCCTTAGGTCTGGTAGATAGGGACCAATCACTGAGAGTGGCTGGTCTGGCTGGGGTTGGAGCTGGGTCACATGCTGGCAGCTAAGCTGGGAACAGATGAGGGGAGCAGTGGAGGCAGCAGGGAGCCCTGTTGGGAGATGGGTACTGTGGATCAGCTCTAGGATGGTGGCCTTGGAGGTGGTTCCTGAAGAGTGGGTGGCCAGGGTGAATTATCAGTGAAAGGAACACATGGGAATGTCTGGGAAAGACCAAGTGGGATGCTGGCTGGAGCCTAGGGGTGCAGAGAGGCGGCTAAGGGAGGTGAGGCTGGGAGCGGGTAAGCCTAGGGTTTAGGCAGGGTCTCCAGTGCGGTTCGGAGTTGCTTTCTGCTGCAGACAACAGGAAGCCAACTCACTGGGATGCAGCTTAGCTTCAAGGGAATGAGCATGTAGTATGGGGCAGAATGGAAGCAGGAGGTAAAAGCACCTTGGGATCCCTGGCTGGCTACTGGGGGCTGAGAGCAGAGCCCAGAGTTAAGCTCTAAGAGCCTGTGGTTCTCACACTCCATCTCGTGGTGGCTGAGCACCTCTGTGCATGCAAAACCATAGCTGGGCTCTGCTCTGTGTGAGAAGCTACTCCAGATAGTGCTCTATACCTGGGCTGAAATCCACCCTGATTCTGGCTTCCCAGTCCCTTCCCTACTTTGGGAGGGGCTAACAGCTGATCCCTGGGCCTCTCAGATTGTGGTTTCAGTACCCAATTAACCCTTCTAGGCCGAGCTGGAAATCTGAATCTCAGCACTGACAGGAGGGGCACAGGGAGCTCCACCAGGAACTCTTCTAAGGAAGGCCAAGGAGTGAGGACCACTCCATTGCAAATGCAGGTCACTTTTAGTCTCAGCCAGGGAGGAGGGAACACCAGAGAGAGAGCAGGGTCAGGGGATGCCAGGCAGCCAGCTCATGAAGGGCCTCTCCCCCCACCCCCTACCCCGCCTGTCTACCTGATTTTTAAAATTTTATTCACTGCTCGGGTTGGTTTGAGAAGCACTAGCCTCACTGCTTTTCCTGCCTAGGCAGTTCTGAGCTATTAGCTCAGTTTGCTCACCCATTTGATGGGGTACCTAACAGGGAAGCCCCCAAGCTTCATGCTAACACCTACTGTCACTACCACGACACACAAACGATGACTGCTACTTCCAAAGTGCCTTTCTAAGATGATAATCAAATGTAGTCTCCTCTGGGGGAGGCATAGGTTGTATTCCAGCTTGGACGTTGATAACTCTGTGTTGGGCAAACGAGTCATGTACTCCTTCTTGGGCTCTATAGAACACACATTCATGGCATTTCTGTTTATTCTTATTATTGACAATTCATATGAGCACTGAAATACAAGCCCTGAATCTCCCGAATGTTGCAATGTGGTCCTGGGAATGGTATATCCCCAATCTAATCCTTGCTTTATCTTTCATAAAGCATGCCCCTATCCGCATTGCTTTTTATGAGGGACATTTTCCCGCAGTTCTCTTGTTATGTCAACCCCTACCAAGGAGTCAGCACTTCCCAGGAACTGGATGAGTACCGAAACCTGAGTTCTCTAGAAAGGAGTGTGTGTTTGAGTCAGGGGAGAATTTCTTAGGGCGTCTAGAACTTTGGGCTGTCTATAGAGGATCCCTGGACCCAGACTGACTCAGAGGTGGGGGTCCCTTTCTGCTGGCCATTATGTCCTACAAAGAAAGGTGAAAGAGAGAATATGAATATGAATGAATATGTGTGCCTGTGTGTGTGTGTGTGTGTGTGTGTGTGTGTGTGTCTGTCTGTCTGTCCCAATGTCAAGCTATCCCCAACTTGGGGCTGGACCTGAGTGGTCAGGGTCAAGTTTATTCCACAGTTGAGGAAATGACTGTACAGAGTCCTGAACCCAAGGTTTCCAAAGAGCCTCAGCTGGGAGTCAGGAGTTGCCCTGCCTCTAACTGGCACCCCAGCACCAAGATACTTTGAAATAACTCTCCTTGAATGCCATTATCCCAGTCACCAGTACAGCTGGAAACCTGAGGTGAAATGCATTCAAAGGGCCGGAATTCCAAGACTCAGGGAAAAGTTGACATGCAGCCCTGCCCCCTTGCAACCCAGCCTTCTTTCTGCAGCCAGAGCCACAAGGTAGCGCTGTGATGCTGGTTAGGGTTCCTACCCAGAAACCGAGGCTGCTGGAAGTTATTTTGGGGTCTCTCTGCTCTCAATAACAAAACATTTTTTCATTTTTTTCTGCTTTTTGGCCCAGGGCTTATGTATCACTTGAGGAGATACTGAAAGATAGTTCCTGGTCTAGTAGGTTGAGGATGGGACCTGAGATTCTGCTCTTCTAGTAAGCTCCAAAGGGATGCTCAGTAAGCTGGGCCCCAGTCTCAACAAACAGCAGGGAGGGCTCCCCTCCCAAACTAAACTTCTCCTGGCTCTTGAAGAAGTGCATCCTGAATTAAAATGACCACAGCAAGAGGAGTTAAAGAACAGAGGGTGAAAGGGACTTGTACTTAATTTTGTTTGTGGTGAAACTGCGGCCTACCCAGTCCATCAGGGAACTGCACTCAAAATCTCATGGCAATACAGCAACAAAGTCAAGACTCAGGCTCTGTGTAGGGAAAACAAAAACAAAAACAAAAACAAACAAAAAAAAAACAAGCAAAATTCAGAAAAGATACGGAAGTGTCACCTGTGCTTTCTCTGGACAAACTATGGGTTCCTTTATCCACCCCCCCTTTTATTTTCCTTCTCCGCTGCTCCCTTTCTCTTATTTTATTAAAAAAAAACACAATGAACACACCCTGGTTTATGATAAGAAAAAATAATTTTAATAAAAGAAAATTCTCACGGAGTTCTTAGTAAATGAGATCATGTTTATGAATGGGCTTGGTAAACTGTAACCGCATAAGGCAACTTCATGTCCTCGGTGTGGAGTTCAAGCTCCAGCTGTCCAAAAATTACTTCAAAGAGGTTCTCTTTACTATTCTGGGAACGCGAATCCCCGCCTTGAAGAGGATCACCGCCGCTTCCAACACGATCCACCTGGAGCCGCTTCCTGCTCCCCCCTTCACCTCAGCGGTAGGGACCCTTTCCCCAAAGCGCAGGCCTCGGGGATCTCCCTCCTTAAATCGGGGAAGAAGGCTCCCTAATCCGTTTCGTACTAAACGACCTCGGGCCAAGTCTGCTTTTGTTGCTGGTTTCCTACGCATAATTGCAAAGCAAAGTTAATTTGAAAGAAAAAAAATGTTACAGCTCAGAGGCGAATTCTAACGAGCCTTGGGCAATTAGGGAAGAACGCATCTAATTACCTACAGCCCCCGGGGCGCCTGCACACGGTGCTGGAGTTCAAGGCCCGAGGAGGAGCGAACTGGCTTTCTGAACTCCAAATAGGAAGGAAGTAACGAGAGAAAGAAACGCACCTCCAGTCTCTGAGCTCCCCAGATGAGGGTGTCAGAAGTTCCCTCCTCGGGTTTGGGGATTCCTAGAGTTAGAACGTCCCAAGGTGCTGCTGCTGCGGAGCGATGGTCTCAAGATCCTAGGGTCAGACGGGCTGCAGTCCGGGTGGAGCACAGTCCCTTGCGCGGCGCCCATTCAGGCTCCGTCCGGGTGGCGTGCGAGGTCTGGGTGTCGCCTGTTTCTCTTCGTGCGTCTCCTAGCCCCTTGGCTGCACGCAGTCAGTCCTCTCTCTCCTGGGGCTGATTTTTGCTATTGGCATAATCTCTCATCTGTCGCCCAAACCCACAAGGAGTTGGCGGGAGGGGGGGGCGAAGACATCCAAGCGGTTTCCAGTTCCATCTTTTCCCCGGGCCTTTATCGCGACGCTCCAGGAGTTTTGTGTCGCGGCGACACATAGACATATATATGTGTATATGTATTATATATGTGTATATACATATATATGTATATGTGTATATGTATGTGTGTACACATACATATATACATACACGCCTTTCCGCACGTCTGTGTCCGTTCCTTTGCAAAGCGTTTCTCACCCGCTTGTCTCATTTAACTTCAGGAGGTCCCTCTGAGGTAGCAGACGCAAATTCCCATTTGAGGACGCTAGAGAAGGGACTGGCTTAAGGTTAATGGCATTGTCAAAGCACTGGACTTGGTAATCAAAAAACAAACACAGAAAAAGAGACATTCAATTCCCTGCTAACTAGGTGCAAAAACTGCTCTTTCCAGCTCGGTGTGGAGGCTCTCCCCAGCCAAGGATAGAACTCTAAGTGGAAGACTCTCAATTTCTGCTTCTGCCATCCTGACCTCTATGTCTGGGAGAGCCAGTAGAACTGCACCCATAGAATCCTTGCATCTCATACATGGAAAGGTTCACAAGAAGAGGAGGGAGGCCCCAAACCTGGAGATTCCATGGTCACTGGGCTGGGTGGGTGCTCCAGCTGCCACCTGCCTTCAAGTGGTCATTTACTAAAACCAAAGCCAGGAAGAAACAACACTTAGGCCTGCAAAGACTGTCCACAGCAGTAGCCCTCAGCCACAAGGGGCTAATTCAAAGTTAGACAAGTTGTCAGTGGAAAATATATCCCAATTTTTGAAGACATAGCATGACAAAAGAGTAAAGCATATCAACAACTTTTAAATTGAGTACATGTTGAAATGATATTTTGGGTATATTGGGCTGAATACAATATATTATTAAAATTATTCTCACCTGTTTCTTTTATTAATATGGCTACTAGGAAATTCAAAATTACATCTATGACTAGGATTCTATTTCTATTGGATACCACTGATTTAGACAAATTCCTGTCTAGACTGAACTATATTCTTTGTGAACAGAATCGAATCGTACAGTCCCCCAAATAAAAAGAAATTATTAATAGTGTTCATACAACCTTCTTCACGGCCCCACCCTTTCCTACCAAGTTAACTCTGCAGAAAGAGGCCTAGTTTCTCTTGCCAGAACTAGTGCTCAAAGTTTTGTTTGTTTGTTTCTTTTTTTTTTTAATTAAAAACAGTCCATCTTACCACTTAGTTTTATCTGAAAGCTTTGAGTGGTATCTCTGACATATTTAATGTTGAAAGTCCTCCCCCACAAATAAAAATTTATGGGATAAAAGTGGGAGTGTTGCTAGATTTCCTCTGATTTTGATGAGCCTGTTGCTTACAAACAAAACAAAACAAAAACAAGACATCAAAGTTAAAAATCCAGTTTCTTTCAAAGCTCACTTCGTTGACCATCCAATTTAAATGTTCTTTTTGCTTTCTGCACGGGAAGGCTGCTGAGGCAGAGCAGAGGGTGCCAGGAATGGGAGACCTTACCCCAACTATTGAAAGCATCACCAACCAACTACCTCTTTGAACGTTTTAGCGTACCCATTGGGTCCAGGGCTGCTTTATGGAAAGAAGCCATGGATAATGGGCAAATGTATTTCTACTTGCCTCACTGGAAAATCAGATTTATGGTAGGGCAGTAATAGCTGTGGGATGACCAGCACATCCCGCTCAAAAGATTCAACAATTGTGATATAATTGCTTCTTGGAGCTAGTCCTGGGACTTTAGGTGCTTGCTATGATTTGTATCAATTCCTTGAGTGATGGTTAGACTTTGGATTGCTACTCTGAGGCCCTGGGTGGCCCACCAATGCTGCCAAATATGCAGGGTGGCATCCAAGTTGATGGTGTTCTTAAGTCTAATATGGGGGAGGGGAGTGGACTGGGAGAGCCCTGTTGTGTAACAGGGAGACTAAAGGTTTGAAGGTTTGGAATGGAACTGGGTCTCACTGGAGAGCTAAGTGTGGTCTGAAGTTCTCAGAGGCAGGGAAAACCAGCTGGATCAACCAGAGCAGATTTCTTCTATTTAAAAACAGATCTAAAAACACCCACTTTTTTTTTTTTTCAAACTTGTCCTTACTTTCAGAAGAAAGGCGCTGTCCTGGCCTGTTATTGCAGTAATGTAGTCAAAGGTACAAAAGGCCGAACCAAATGAAAAAGCCTGTTTTGTGCATCACAGGAAAGGGTGAAGCTATATGACTCCCCACGATTCGGATCCTGGTGTAGACACTGCGCTGTCTCCAACTCCATCCTATATTGCCATGGACCCTCCCTGATAGAATGCCAGAAAGGCGTGTTCTTTGGGGCTTCACCCTCTTGAAGATCCCTTGTGCTAATCCAAAAGCTGTGGGCAGCCTCTCCTCAACTCCCATTTACAAAACGAATCAGTGTTTACACGGTGTGCTAGGAGATTGAGCCTCTCCAGCACTCTTGATACCTTCCTCGTGGGTCCCAATTCGGTCCTCTTTCTAGTCCTGTCCTCATGTCACGGGGATATTTATTTTGTGTAGACAGCCAAAGTATCTATTCGTTTTCATTCCTATTTTCGGCTCACATGGCGGACACGAACCGATCTACCCCTCCAGGATAGGCGGTGGCATGGCGGGCATGGTAGGCCCCTCCACTGCTCCCTCCTAGTTGCCCGCCAGGATTGTAGCAAGGCCCTAGCGCTCCGAACTGGCCTGGCGACGTGCGCCCGTAGAAGTCTACAGTGGTCTCGACTCCGCCACTGCTGCCACCAGCCGGGGACGAAGCGGGTCCCGCCAGGCGTCCAGCTGCAGCGAAGAGCGCACTGCTGGCGGCTTGAGGGTATGCGCCGTCGGGACCCGTGTAGGCAGCAGCGTAGGTGGAGGGGTTGGCTGGCCGCGCCCCTGCGCAGCCGGTGGTCTGGTAGCCGGTGGTAGTGGCGGGAGCGCCTGCAGAGGCAAAGGCGCAGGAACCGCCAGGCCCAGACGGCGCGGGACCCAGATCTGGGCTGAGCGGTCGCTCAGGAACCAGGCCGAAGACACGGCAAGGGCTCGGAGATGCGGAGGGGTAGTAGACTGGAGGCGGCGCGGCGAGCGATGGCGGTGCATAGCTCGCATAGACCGCACCCGGGTAGGGCGTGCGTGAGGCGGGCACCGCTCCCGGGAAGATGGCTGCAGCGGCGGCAGCGGCGGCTGCGGCTGCCGCTGCCGCCGCGTCGTGCATGTAGGCCGGGTAAGTGGAGAGGTCCGAGCGCTTGAAGCGCTTTCGGCGGCGCAGGAAGCTCCCGCTCTCAAACATGTCCTCGGCGTTGGGGTCCAGCGCCCAGTAATTGCCCTTTCCCGGGCGGCCGGCCTCACGCGGGATCTTGAGGAAGCAGTCGTTGAGCGTGAGGTTGTGACGGATGCTGTTTTGCCACTTTTTGGGATTGTCACGGTAGAAAGGGAAGCGTTCGGTGATGAATTTATAGATGCCACCCAGAGTGAGGCGGCGCTCGGGCGCGTGCGCGATGGCCATGGCAATGAGCGCGATGTAGCTGTAGGGCGGCTTCCCGCGTTGCAGGGGGCGTTTACGCCGCCGCCCACCCGCGCCGCGACCCACGGCGTCCGCGGGGACCCCCGGCCCAGCCGTGGCGGCCTCGCCGCGCTCCTCTTTCACGGCAGCCAGTGCCTCCGACTGCGACGGTGGCGGCGGCGGCCCGCTCTCGGCGGTCATGGCTCAGCCGTTCCGCACGTCTCCAGGCGATTGCGCCGCGGGTCGCTGTCGAGGGTCCGAGTGGGGACCGGTCCGAGGTGGGAACTCCGGACGTGGGGTCCCTGAAACTGAAGCTACGGCCCGCGGAGGAGAGCTCTGGAAGACCTCGCAGGCTGGCACCGAGAGCACAACTGCCGGGGCTGGGGCGCGCTGGCGGCTGGGTGCCTCGGCTCACAAGGATAGCACAGTACCGACAGAGGCTCGCGGATGCCCTGACCACTTACGACTCAGCTCGTGTTCTGGGGTTCAAGGCCAGGAGGCGGCGCGGGGACCGGAACTGGGCTCAGGTCACCGGCCCGAAGGGTCCTTGGCACGCTGGCGCCAGACCGTGAAGGGGTCCGGAAGTGGTTCTGGGGTTTGGGCCGCTGCAGCTGGTCTGGAACCCCTGCTGGTCCGAAGATAGCCGTCGGGACGTGACCGTAGAGGAGGTTGCAGGTTCGGAGGCCTGAAGCGAGGGCAGTTAATGCCGGCGCGGGGCTTTCTGGCGCGGGCAGCGCATGCCGCGCCCCTACGGCCCAGGTGGCGGGCCGTAGTTACGGCAGAGAGGCGAGTGCAGGCAGTAGGGTCGCGGCACTGGCAAGGGCGGGGGGCGGCCGGCAACAGCTCCCTTTCGAGGTGTTGGAATCCAAACTTCAGGACGGCTGGCGAGGTGCTCCCTTGCTTACACCCCGATCAGCTCCTCCCTCCGCCGGCTTCTCCTTAAAGGCCGCTGCAAGCGTGGGGCGGCGCCGGTTACCTGCCCGCCCCCCGGATTGCCCGCCCCGCGGGCCTCGGGCTCACCTCCTCAGGTAGGCATAGTTGTGGCGGCGCAGCCGGAGCCCCACAAACGTCAGAGCAAGGAAGGCGCTTGGAGATGCCGAGGGCAGGCCCCATCAGAGCACCAACGGGAGACTGAGGTCATGAAAGTCTAGGGATATCTAGGCGTCCGCACTCAGCGCTGTCGGATTCTCCCACCTCCGGGAAGAGCTGGGACTCGCGGGTAAATGGAAGAGCTCGCCTCCCTCTCCTGTCCTGAGAGGGTGAGAACTGACCTGGGGAGGGGGTTGGTTGGTTCTTGTGGGCTGGAGGACAGAACGGGAGAAGTTTCAAGCAACTGCCTCCCAAGGTCTTTCATTGTGATTTCTAAACCCTGAGTGGGCTGTCCTGCCCACTCCGGTCACGTATTTCAGACGGAGATTCCCAGACCCCAAAGGGAAGGTGACTTGCTACCGTCCCACCGCGACTTCACTACTTGCGCCTCTATTAGGACTGCGCTTCCAGCTGCGTGTCAGAGGTAGACCCTTTCCCATTTTTTAGTCCTAGGTTCCTCAACTGTACCCAGGATCTGGATCGCAAGAGTTCGTCTGTTACCGATATTTAGGGGCTTGGGACTTCTCTCTGGGTGATGGAAAGTGGAGGGAGACTAGGCTCCTGCCCTCTCGCGGTAACGGCCTTCTCTAGTCCCCCCGGGGCCAGGGAGGACTCGGGTGCTCTCAAACTAGCAAGCAGCCCCTTCCCGCAGCGGGGTTGAGGGTGCAACTTGCGGGTGCTACTGCGGGTAGGCACGTCGGCCCGGGAAGAGGCGGGCAGAGGGGACCCCTTTGCTCAGCGAATGTCCGATTTCTAATGAAGTTTCTTGTCGTCCCCTGAAGGTAGGATTCCGTGCTAGCCTGGGACTTACCACCGCGCGGCCATGCACCCTGTGGCCATTATTGGGCCGGTCCCTTCCTCCTCGAAGGTCCTCAGGGCAAGTGCGGATCTACAGGACCGCGAAGCCGGCTCCGGAGGCTCTGGCTAGGACGCAGCTTCCCCGTGGGGGCTGTGGGTACGAGGCCGAGCGGAGGAGAGTGCCTCAGGAGCTTCGGAGATCCCAGGTAGAGGTTTCTAGTCTGAAATGGGTGGCAGGCCTTTGGGGTTTTAGTTGAGTTCTTCAGTGAGCGGAGAGCAGGCTCTGCCCCGCCCCCGCCGAGCATTGGGCTGCCGTCTTCGGAGGAAAGAGGCAAAAAGTCCAGATCCTCGCTCCTCTGACCCTAGCTAGTGTGGGAAGTGATCTATACCGTTTTATTTGACTTCCCTAGCACAGGCGCTGGGAAGAACGAAGAGGGGAGCTTTACACTCGCTAAACAAAACATCCACCTTCCTTCTTTCGAAGTAAAAGAATCGAAAAAGCCAGATTTCGTCCTGTTTCATTTTTTTCCAAAAGGGAGAATTCTTGAAAAACCTTTACTTTAACTGGATTGTACCATAGAAATCTTTTAATACTGATTCTTTGATTCTCTGTATTTCCAAGATTCTGAGATTTAGATTTCCAGAATTTAAATTCTGGACTATTATTCCCTCGTGATTCTGTAAAGTTCTTTGACTATGGTTGTATTCTTTTGACTTTAAACTCCTGGTTAAAGTCTAAAAGCCTATTGATTATATATTAAGATACTAGAACTATGACTTTGTGCCTACTGTGAGCTGCCGCTTCTCTAGTTTTAGTTATATTTTTTCAGCTCTAAAGTATATGCTATTTATTTTGAATTCTTGTCTAGGAATTTCTAATCAGAAGTTTTAGGTCCTATAAATCCACAAGTCTTCTTCCTTGATTCCAAAATGTGAGTGCTGGATCCATGGTTTCGTAGCTCAAATAATCTTATTAGAGTAGATTTTCTAATATTCATTTCTGTATACTTTCATGATCAGCCCCATGACTTTATGATTCTCTACTTTTGAGCTCCAGTGATTGGCTGCATGCCTCCATGTCTCAGTATTTTCCAATCTTCAGTGTTTCATTTTTCTAGAATTCTGATTTCTCTCTCTCTCTCTTGAACTTTGTTGCTAACCAGCTACACCTTTGCTCCAGACCAAGACCTAGCCGCCTGAGATGAGAATTCTCCAGATCATGAGTCTATGGTTTTCATGAACAAAGGACCCCTAAGATTCCATCCTATAAATGTTTTAGTCAAATATTACACTTTAAATTTTGTACTTTGAAGATTCTCTGACTCCATGATGTAAAATTGAGAATACATGATTTGATGAGTATAAGGATCTTGAGTTTACCCGTTTGGATCAAAATCATACGTAAAAATTTCCTCTGTGCCAGGGCATTTCCTTCCTTTTCTCTTTACTTTCTTCTTAGTTTCTTGAGTAGGGATGGGGTGGTCATGGCTAAGTCTTCCCCTCTTCATGTTGTGGGGCCACACTATTGAGAAACACTGGACAATGAGGGAGGGTGAATTCCCATCCCCTGGAAATCATTCTCCCAGTCCAACAGAGGTGGGATTTTGTGGCTCTTGGTGGGCCAGACAATTTCCATCTGCTTCCCTCCAGTATTCTGCCCCATGTATTCCTGACACCCCTTGGAGAAACCTGAACCAACGCAGGCCATTTGTGTGTGTGTGTGTGTGTGTGTGTGTGTGTGTGTGTGTGTGTTGAGGGGGTTCTATAGAAGATGCTAGAAGCTCTTCTGTAACAACTACTTTTTTTCTGGTTTAAACTCCCTGAAAGGTTTGTAAATAAAAACGGGGATTCAAAGTGTTGTGGAAAATTCCTCCACCTTCCTTGACCCCAAAGCTCCTTCATAAGGAGGCAGAGGTGACCAAACTGGTCTGCTTGCGGAAATTGTGGAAATTAGAGCTGGAAGGAGACTGGGCCCACCCAAGTTGAGGAAGAGTTACTTAAAGTCATTGGGCAGACAGCAAAACAGGTCTTCTGACGGGCTCTCCTGGCCCCCTGGCATCTCTGTTTTTTGTTTTTTGTTTTTTTTTCCTGGGTTCTCTGAGCCTTGCTGGTGCTTAATTTTTGAACTTGGGCCACTTTCTGATCCAAATACTTTCTGTTGTATATATATATATATATATATATATATATATATATGTATTATCTTCATATGTATACAACAGAAAGTATATGCAGGATACTTGCAAATATGACCCAAGAATCTTCTTACAGAGGCAACACAATGATCTCTATTAGAATTATCTTAGGGCACTCCAGTCAGGGTGACCAGGCTGTATGAGCTCGGCGTTAGCAAAACAAAGTGGCCCATGTCACACTCGACCCAGCAGACCACTGTGGACTTTAGTCCGCAGCACCTCGGAGTTGTGAGGGCTTCAAATCCAGACTCCTGACCCACCCAGAAGTTTGAACCATCTTCAGCGCTTCTTAGGCCTCAGTTTCCCCTTCTGTGAAGTAGGGATCTCTTATCCGTCCCCTCTTTTCACCGAGTCTGAGGAATGAAGGAGGCGGGATGCATAGTGGACCCTCGATCCGTTTTCTTCATGTTTTATATTCGGGTCAAAACAAAGAAGAGAGGCTGCTAGGGAAAAATTCAAGCCTGTCCAAGATGGGCCGAGATGACATGCCCCTCGTTGAATAGGTAGCGGGTTCAGTAAAACATTTTCTGTGGCCTAGCTGGGATTTTGAGCCTCAGAGGCCCCGGGCCAGCGTGGACTCTTTCCGCTCTCGCGGGGACCTCCCGGCGCTTGGTCTGAAAGTAACGTAGCTTGGAGTGCTTTGTCGCCGCTTGTTTACTTAAAACTGCGAGAAGGATTATCTTCAGCCCCAGGACGGACAGTGGAAAAGAGAGAGAGAAAGGAGCCCAGGAAAAAAGGAGCCCCTTGCCTCCCATCTTCAGGTTTGCTTGGACCCGGCGGCCATCAGCCTCCGGGTTAACCCCGTTGAAGCACCTCGACTTTCAACCCCCTCCCAACTTCTGCCCCGAATCCTCGGTTCGCGCTGCCCACGCAGGTCCCAGAGCGCTCCAGTCCCAAAGCGCAAGAGTCGGGCTGGACGCTTGCTTGGTCGGAGAGTTGGGTCGGATGCCGAGAAGCAGAAAAACTGCCCCAGAGCGCACAGACGTGTCAGACCGCGCACCGGGAGTGGTGGCAGGTGCCAGGCGGAGCCCCCGCTGCCCCCAGGTTAGCTCCCCATGCTTTCCCGTGCGTTAGGTGAGCTTTCCGACCACGGAGGAGCACAGGACATCACACGCAT
Source organism: Urocitellus parryii (assembly GCF_045843805.1). Lineage (NCBI taxonomy): Eukaryota > Metazoa > Chordata > Mammalia > Rodentia > Sciuridae > Urocitellus > Urocitellus parryii. Next base: position 178,110,285 of record NC_135534.1, on the reverse strand, counting down.
TGGCTTACTTTGAGGGAGGGAAGAGTCGGATGTGGCCGTGGACCCTGTTGGGACAACCTGGGGCCTGGGGAGGAGGTGGCACCGAGAGAGAGAGGAACTCTACCTTTTCCAGCCTTTGCCAGGTGCACTCGGATTAGATTCTGGAACCCTCGGCGTAGGATCTGTTCTCAGGGAATGTCTGGCCTCCGGGTTTGTAGGGAAGGGCTCTGGGACTCCCGGAAGCCCAAAATGTGTCCGGAAGATTGTAGATGTGCTTTTTGGGAAGCCCGTCGTCTCAGGTTGGCAATACAACATCTAAAGAGCCGATGATTACTCCTCGGCCTTAAAAAGGGAGTTGCTCTAGACTGGATTCTACTTCAACCATCAGACACTAAGGAAGAGGCTCGCTGGGCAGCTTCGTTTCAGGCTTGCCCTAGGAGAAGCCTAAGGATTGAGGCGTTGGTAGGTGTCCTGAGGACCCCAACCCCGCTAGTTGCCTGACTTGGCGCCCACAGTATGAGGCAGGCGTGGCACAGTGAGGCTCCCCTTTGTGCCTAGCTTTTCAGTCCCTCCACCCCACCTGTCTTTGTCTCTGTCGCTCTCCCTGGGAGTGTGTGTCTGTCTCAGATTTACCATTATCAGTTAGCCTTTGTTAGGATTATGCCTACAGGTGTCCTCCCTTTTGGGGTGTCTACCCAGTCACTCCTGAAGGGAGACTGCAGGGGCTGGCCAGTACATTCCAGACAGTTCCCTTTGCCCACATCAGTCTCTTCTCTCCTGGAGGATGGTGCAGAGTGGCAAGGCCAGGAGAGACAGACATCCACCTAGGAGGACTCTGGGTGTGCTGGAAGTCATGATCCTTGTCCTTGCAGCCCAAGTGCTTGTCCCTCACTCTGCTCCTTGAGCTTTGCATAAGCTGCCAGGGAAGGAGAGGGACCAGGGTTATAGGGTACCAGCTTTCTCAATATATCCAAGGTTTCAGACAACTCTCTCAGGGCACTCTAGCATTCTGTCTCTGTGCAAACTCAGGTCACTTGGCTGTCCAGAAGCCCTCTTCATCCCAGTGGCAAGAGCAAGCACACTTTCTGGGACATGGCATTCAGGGCCTTCCCTACACAATTCCATCCCTTTCCACCTCCTCTCCCCCTTGGTCTTCCTTTTTGCCAGTGTTTGAGGACACCACTCTAAAGGAGCTCCCAGAGAACTGCAGACACTCACAATTGAATAATCCCCTAACAGAACATGTGACAAAAGCTAAAATCCAATCAAGCTGGGGCAAGCCCTAAGAGGGAGTGTTTGACCCATTATGGTATCAGGGAGGACTCCCGGTAAGAGGAGATATTTAAGCTGAGGAAGGGAGAGTCTGGGCTTTTGCAGGCTCAGGTTAGGAAATGTGGCTTCATGTCGTTTGCCACCCAGATCATCAGCACAGGGCACAATGCAGCACTCCTGTGACAGCCTGTTACTCAGAGTTACCCGGTTTTGGGTTAGTGTCTGTCTCTGCCTCTTTCTAACTGTGTAACCTTGGGCCAGCCATTGTTCTACTCTGAGCCTTATATTTTCAATCTATAAACTAGGGATGATAGTAATGCCATAAAGGAGTTGTGAAGGCTAATAATATTAACTTGCACACACATAACTCTTGTGTACACTGTTTTAATCACTTTATTTTTTATTTGTTCTAATTAGTTATATATGATAGGAGAATGCAATTCAATTCATTATACACAAATGGAGCACAACTTTTCAATTCTCTGTACACAATTGTTTTAATCACTTTAGACATTAAATACAATAATGTATCAGGCAGATCATTAGCTGGGCACTAGGGATTCATCCAGGAGAACCCACAGAGAACTGGATCTGGAAGCCATGGTGACTGGAAAGATAGGCCATCCAGGCAAAGGAGCAAAAAAGCCCAGAAGCAGAAGTCTCATGGATAATGAAAGGGCATGAGGGAAATTCAGATCAGAATAGCACCTTCTGCCCTAGATTCAGCTGTGAAGTACCCTGGGATGTTCCTGGGGCCTAGAGATAAATAGTTGTCTTGGAAGAACATTTTGGAGAACTTGGCCTTGCTGGGTAGGGGTACAGGGTCTTTTAGGGACAGCTGCTATCCCTGGTATTCTGGAAACTTAGGGACTTGGATCTGTATGCAGCCCTGGCCTCTGCCTGGGCAGATCAGGCCCAACCTTTTGGCAGGAGGGTGGGGAAAGCTTCAGCGCTGGGCTTGATCCCAGCTTTGGTGAGTTCAGACACAGAGTCTTCAGTCCTGAAGCCATGCACATGCTCACTGTGTTTACTGGCCGGTGGGGGAGGACCCCAGGCACTATGGGACTAGTTAGGGAAAGTGGGCTTGGACATGATCCAGCAGTGAAAAAAGGTGAGAAATTGCCCTTGGGTCCCTTTAGGAGGCCTCAACCTGGATGGATATTGTGTGTGGCTCCCTGCATTCCCTGAGCCCTGGCCAGGCCAAACTGTCCCCAGTGGGACACTGAACAGCTGGAACTTGGCTCTGGGTCAGTGGCTTGACATTGTGGGAAAGACCTCAATTTATGCAATGGTTCTGGGGATGGAGAAGAGTGACAGAAGGAGAGGAAAGGTCTCTCTGGAAATGGCCAGGAGGTGGAGTTGACAAAGCTTAGGAGATGCTACCAGTTAGCTACTGTGTAGAGGTCAGTGTCTCAGGCAGCTGAACTGTCCTCTATAAGCCTGTCTTACACAAAGCAGGCGCCTAGTAATTAACTATCTAAGGAGTCACATCATTGCCCTCCAAAAGCGTCAGCAGGCTTCTGTCGCTTCCACGTTTAAAGCTCTCACTGTCACAGACTTCCTACTAGATTCCTATATCTGGTTTGTGGCTGCACTTCACTGCCTGGGCATTTGCTGGCCAGAGACAATTGACATCTGCTTTACCCAGTGAGTAAGCAAGACCCTCCAAGTTCAGGTAAGCAGCTCTACCTCTTTTATCAGATTCACTTTGCCCACCCACCTCCTAGTACTTCTTCCTTGGCACCAGGGTTTCTCAAATTTGTCATTTATGGTATTGAAACAACCTAACAAATGAACAGAAGTGGAAGATTTCTACCAAGAAGAGAAAAGGGAGTGTCCTTCGTACCACACCCTGGACATGCTCAGCATTTTATCAATGACTTAGAAGAAGACTCAGAAGGGAAGCGGATTGGCCTGTGGCTGACCAGGATGAGATGCTGATGCTGTAGCTGTCAGACCCAAGGCTTGCATTAATCTGTGGGCTGGGAGACGGAGCCAAAACCAACAAGAAGACATTTTTAAAAACTGTTATGAAAACATTGTAACTTTACAGGAGACAAACCAAGAAGAAAAAAGTCCCCCCATGCCAATTACCTGTCATTCATCTACTAGGTTTTCTGTTCTGTGTTTTTTCTTTTGTGTTCTTATACATATACAGAATTTGTATGTTTACATAGGTGGAACCATAATGTATGCACAATTCTGTGGTCTTTGTACACAGTGCATTTGCATTATTTTGTAAACAGAGCTACATGTTGCTCCTCACTTTTTTTCCCATCTGTAATTGTGAATGAAATTGTTTAGTGTTGATCTAACCCTTTCATGGTATCTGGGCAATTAGGTAATTTCCAGTATCTTTGATATAGGTGATGCTGCCAGGGATGTGTTTGTATAAAGAACTTTTAATTTCTTTTGAAGTATTCTTAAGACAAATGTCTAAGAGTAAGATTTATGGGACATAAGCATTTTTATACTTCTTAATAGAGTGCTATGAAATTATCTCTAAAAAGAAATTCTCTCTAAGTATTTCTTGCAGCTCACCATAGTCAAGATACTTAACATTATCTGTCATACCTAAAAGTTTCCTTACACCCCTTTGTGATAAAATCATTCCCCTTCATTATCTGTAAGCAATCATTGATCTATTCAATGTCACTGTAGATGACTTTGCATTTAATAAAATTTTATATAGTGAAATAGCAGGTGGCCTTTTTTCTCTTACTACTTTCACTTAGCCTAACTCTTTTGACATTCAGCCATGTTGTGATATCAATATGTTTTCTTTTTTATTGCTAAGTACTATTCCATTCTATGAATATACCACAGTTTATCCTTTAACCTCTTGCTGGATGTTTGGTTTACTTCCCCTTGGAGCTATATAGACAAAGCAGCTATAGATTTTTGTTTATAAGTCTTTGTGCAGACATATGCTTTCATTTCTCTTGGGTAAATATCTAAGACTGGACTGTCTGGGTCACATGGTAGGTGTTTACTTAAATTTTTAAGAATCTGCTGGATTGTCTTCACAAGTTGACTGAATTTCTTTAATTACCACTAGTAATCTGTGAGAGTTCTAGTTGCTCTACCTCTTCACCAACACTCTACACATTCAGTCTTTAATTTTTCCCATTTTAGTATATAGTGGTATCTCATTGTAGCTTTAATTTGCACTTCCCTCATAACAAATAATATGTTATCAATTTGCTGTGTAGCAAAATACCCCAACATCACTGACCTAAAACAACAAACATTTATTATCTCACAGTTTCTGTGGATTAGGAATCTGGGTGTGGCTTAGCTGGGTGGCAAGTTTAGAGACTTTCATAAGGTTGTAGTGAAGTTGGTTGGCTAAGGCTGCGTAATTTCAAGCCTGGTTAGGCGTTACAGAATCCACTTCCAGCTCACTTCTGGTATGGTCATTGGCTGACCTCATTTCTTCATCATGTGGACTTGTCCATAGACTGCCCAGGGATTCTTACAACATGGCGGCTGGTGGCCTGAAAAGGAGAGCCTGAGAGAACCCAAGGTGGAAGCCAGTCTTTCAATAGCTCAGTCTCAGAAATTGCGTTCCCTAACTTTTATTCACATTGTTTTTGTTGGAAACAATCACTAGGTCCAGTCCCTACTGTGGGAGAAGGGATAACAGTATGAATAGCAAGAAAAGGGAATCACTAGGGACCATCTTAGAAGCTGTTTACTATAGTGTTGAGGGTTTTTTTTTTTTTTTTTTTCATGTTTTCCATCTGTTATGCCTTCTTTAGCCAGATGTCTTTGGGAAAATCTGCCAATTTTTTTAATATTTAATTTTCAATTTTTGGTAGACACAACATCTTTATTTTATTTTTTTATGAGGTGCTGAGGATCAAACCCAGTGCCCCGCACATGCCAGGTGAGCATGTTACCACTTGAGCCACATCCCCAGCCCCTCTGCCAAATTTTTGTTTTTAATTGGGTTCTCTTCTTCTTGAGTTGTTAGAATTCTTCAATTCTTGATACCAGTCCTTTGTTAAGTATAAGTTTTGCAAATATTTTCTTCCAGAAAGATGGTGGATTAACTTTTCATTTTTTTTTAAATATCTATTTTTTAGTTCTCGGCGGACACAACATCTTTGTTGGTATGTGGTGCTGAGGATCAAACCCGGGCCGCACGCATGCCAGGCGAGCGCGCTACCGCTTGAGCCACATCTCCAGCCCAACTTTTCATTTTTGTAACAAATGACTTTTGAAGAGCAAATGTAAATTTTGATGAAGTCCAACTTATTGAACTTTATTTTAGAGTTGGTGCCTTTTGTGCCTTATTTGAGAAATATTTCCCTAAATCAAAATCACTAAGGCCATTTTTTTTTTTTGGTAGCAGGTATTGAACCCAGGGGTGCTTAACCACTGAGCCAGATTTACAGTCCTTTATTTATAGAGAGACAGGGTCTCACTGAGTTGCTTAGGGCCTCCCTAAGTTTCTGAGGCTGGCTTTGTACTCATGATCCTCCTGTCTCAGCCTCCCAAGCCACTAGGATTGCAGGTGTGCACCACTGCCCTCAGCTCTCATATGAATTTTAAGATCAGTTTGTCAAGTTCTGTTTTTTTAAAAAAAAAAAAAAAAAAAAAACGAAAGGTTTTTTATATAGTGCTGGATTTGTTGATCAGTTTGGGCAGTATCACTATCTTAGTAACATTAAGTCTTCTGATCTGTAAGTCTGGAATGTCTTTCTGTTACTTAGGTCTTTAATTTATTTCAACTAGGTTTTGGGGTTTTAGTGGCAAGTTCTACAATTCTTTTGTTAATTTATTTCCAAATGTTCTTTTTGGTGTTATTATAAATGGACTTGTTTACTTATTTTTATTTTAATTGTTCATAAAAAATTCATAAAGAATTTTTGTATATTGATCTTGCATCACATAACTTTTTTTGGGGGGTACTGGGAATTGAACACAGGGGCACTCGACCACTGAGCCACATCCCTAGCCCTATTTTGTATTTTATTTAGAGACAGGGTCTCACAGAGTTGCTTAGAGCCTCACTAAATTGCTGAGGCTGGCTTTGAACTCACGATCCTCCTGCCTCAGCCTCCCCAGACACTGGGATTACAGGTATGTGCCACCGTGCCTGGCTGCATCATTTAACTTTAATGAACTCATTTATTGGTTCTAATAGTTCAGTGACATTTTTAGTATTTTTAGTATTTTCTGTATGTAGGATCATCATGTCATCTGCAAATAGAGATAGTTTTTACTTTTTTTTTTTTTCCAGTTTGGTTATCTATTATCTGCATTTCTTTCCTACTTGCTCTGGCTATAACCTCCAATACAATATGGAATGCTAGGGAGAAAGATTGCACATTCTTGTTCTGATCTCAGGTAAACCATTTGGCCTTCACCATTAAGTATGATGTTAGCAGTGAGCGTTTTCCTTACATGTCCTTTTTCCAGTTGAGGAAGTTCCATCCTATTCTTTGTGGAGTGTTTTTATCATGGGATTACATCTTGTCAAATGCTTTCTCTGCTTATATTAAATTGATTATACAGTTTTTGTCTTTTATGAATATGGTGTGTTACATCAATTGATTTTAAAAAAAAAGAGAGATAGGAGGGGTCTCACTATGTTGTCCAGACTGGCCCTGAACTCCTGGACTCAAGTGATCATCCTGCTTCAGCCTTCTGGGTACCTGGGACTGTAGGCATGTGCCCATGCTGGCTTACATTGATTGATTTTCATGTACCACCCTTATTTTCCTGGGATAAATTCCACTTGATCATGGTTTATAATCATTTTATAAGTTGTTAGATTCAGTTTACTAGCATTTTTGTTGAGGATTTTGCATCTATATTTATAAGGGGAATTGGGTTTCCTCGTGATATCTTTGTCTGGTTTGGTATCAGGATAATGCTGGCCTCGGAATAAGTTGTGAAGTGTTCCCTCCCTTTTTATTTTTATTGGAAGGATTTATCAAGTGTTGGTGTTAATTATTCTTTAAATGTTTGGTAGAACTCACCAGTGACTCCATTCTGGGTCTTAGCATTTTTTACGGGAAGTTGTTTGTTAATTTCTTATAATAGGACTATTCAGTTTTTAATTTCTTCTTGAGTCAGTTTTGATACTCTCAGTCTTTCTTGAAATTTGTCCATTTCATCTAGGTATCTGATTTATTGCTACAAGATTTTTTTATAATGTTCTTTTGATTTGTATAAGATTGATTAATGTTTCTCTTTCATTTGTGATTTTAGTCATTGGAATCCTTTTTATTTTTTTCTCTTAGTCTAGCTAAATGTTTATAATTTTTGTTGATCTTTTAAAAGAACCAACATTTGGTTTCATTTATTCCCTTATTTTTATATTCTTTACTTCATTTGTTTCCACTCTAATCTTTATTATTTCCTTCCTTCTACTTGCTTTGAGTTTAGTTTTTCTTTTTTCTGGTTTCTAATCTTTTTCTTTTTCTTTCTTTGTCTTTCTATTCCTTTTTGCTTGCCATGTGTGGGATTAAACCCAAGGCTTCACGCCTGATTGGCAAGTGCTCTACCAGCCCATATTTTATATTTTGTTTTGAGACAGGGTCTGTCTAAGTCCTTAGGACCTGGCTAAATTGTGGAGGTTGATCTCAAACTTGCATTCCTCCTGCCTCAGTCTCCTAGTTGCTGGGATTACAGGCATGTGCCACCATGTGTAGCTCCCATCCCCAGCATTTTAAAATTTTATTTTGCTATAGGTCTCACTAACTTGTCCAGGCTGGCCTTAAACTTGGATTCCTCCTGCCTCAGTCTCCTGATTTTTCTAATTTTTTTAAGTTGGCAATTTGTTATTGATCTAAATGAATGGATGTTTTTCTTTTTCAGTGCTGGGTATCAAACCCAGGGCCTTGTGCATGCTAGGCAAAGACTAGTGCTTTATCACTGAATCACACTCCTTTCCAGGTTATTGGTTTGATATATTATTCTTTTTTAAAAAATTAATATTTTGTTTTTAGAATAGTTTTAGGCTTATAGATAAATTAAAGAGATAAAATAGAGAATTTATATATTCTCCTTTCCCTCCAAACAGTTCATCCTGTTATTAACATATTACACTGGAGTGATACATTTGTTACAATTAACGAACTAATGTTGGCGCATTATTATTAACTGAAACCTATATTTGAGGTTAGGGTTCATTCTGTGTTGTACAGTTCTGTGTTCTCTTGAGGAATGCATAATATCATGAATTTCTTTTTAAACATAGGCATTTACTTTTTCCATATTTTTATTAGTACATTGTAAATATACATACAGTGGAATTCATGGTTACATATTAGCACATACACACAATAGAATAATTTAGTTTGTTCAATATTGTTCCTCAGTATTTCCCTTTTCCCACCTTTTTTCCTTCTTCCTGGTTCCTTTCTTCTACTGGTCTCCCTTCTATTTTTATGAGATCCCCTGTCCTTCAATCTTTCTTTTCATTTTTCCTCTCTAGCTTCCACATGTAATGGAATTTATAGCTATTAATTTCCCTCCCAGCACTGCTTTATCTGCATTACATTGACCTGTGTGTCTGTTAGCACCACGTGGTCTTTAGTACTGTAGCTTTATATTAAGCTTTGAAATTAGGAAATGTAAGTACTTCAGCTTTGTTATTTTTCAGGGTCGTTTTTGGTTCTTGTGGCTCCCTTTCATTTCCATATGAATTGGGGATCCATAAGTTTTGGTATATTGTATTTTCATCTCAAAATATTTTTTCCCATTTCCATTGAGACTTCTTCTTCGATTGCTTTGGAGTATATAATTTAATTTCCATGTATTTGTTTCCTTTCCTAAATATTCTTCTGCTATTGATTTCTAATTCAATTCTGTTGTAGTCAGAGAATATATTTCATATGATTTCAATCCTTTTAAATGTTCCTTGTGCACTTGGGAAGAATATGTATTAGGTTGTTGGTGGATAGAGTGTTCTGGGGATGTGTTAGGTCTAGCTGGTGTGTATTTCTGTCAAGTCTTCTATTTCTTTGTTGACCTTCTGCTTAGTTGTTCTAGTGCAATGGCTCTTTAGTCTTCCTGAACCCACACTTCCCCCACAGTGATTTCTAAAAGTTTAAATTCAAGCGTATCTGTATTGTTTACTGTTCAATCCTCAGGACTTTCCTAGAATCTGACTTGCATAGAATCTGTAGTAGGTACTCAATTACATTTGGTGGCTGAGTCAAAGAATGCAGAAGGGCTATACATGAGAAGTTAAGCCCAGGGAGGAAGAGAGGGATCAGAGAAGAAATAGTGACCACATCTTCTTCTTCCTTTCTCCTCTGGGCTTCTATCAAACACAGCATACCTGAACTGGTCATGAGCAGATGCAAAGAATAGGAATGGGTACACAGGGAAATGGTATTGGTGGGGAATATGGACTCTCTCTCTCTGGTGCCAGCAACCTGGAACCAGGACAGTAAAATCATTTAGGGAATGGAATGGATCCCTCTTAGCTTTGGAGTAGTGCTGCTTTATCAGACAACTGGGGTGAAGAAGAAATGAAGGAGCAAATTGGTGAAAGAATAGAAGAAGAAAAGAATTGAAACTTGAAACAATTATTGTTTAAAACAAGTGAGCGGTTCTTAAAAGAACCATCAGGCTGTAGTTCTTCTGTTAGGTAAAACTTTATTCATGGATGATTCTGGAAAAGTGAACATTTGTTGAACAATATACCTGTATATATATATATATATATTTTTTTTTTTGCACTAGGGATTGAATCCAGGGTGCTTCAACACTGAGATATATCCAAGCCCTTTTTATTTTTTATTTTGAGGCAAGTATTCTGTCTAAATTGCTGAGGCTGGCGTTGAACTTGCAGTCCTTCTGCTTCAGGCTCCTGAGTTGCTGGGACTGCAGGTATGTGCCGCCATGCCTGACGATATCAAGGCTTTGAAAAGGGAGCTCAACATAAGTTAGTTCATTTACTCCATCTTACAGATTTAGAATTGAGAATGGAATAGTTAAGTACTACTTGGCCAGGACCATATACTTGAGATGGCTTTCAATACCCACTCTTTCCCACCAAAACCTCTGTTTTTTTTTTTTTTTTTTAACTTCAGGACCCTAGTGCATTCTTTTATTGCTATTCTTCCAACTCTGCCTCCCAGTGTCCTTTGCCTCCAGGACCCAAAACTTATACTTCAAGTAAGAGTTCTAGTGGACAGTAAGAAGTGCAGGACCTCCGCTCTCTCAGGCTGTAGTTGAGGCAGTCTGGGTTCTCCTTGGAGGCTGAGCTGTGTTGCAAAACCAAACCAAAACAAAACAAAGAAACAAGCCCCCCTTGCCCCTCCCCGCCTAAGTCCAACAGACTCCACCAGGCTGTTTCAGTGAAAGGACAATGGGTCTTGCCTCTGGTTACTTCTATGTGTGATGTATGCCCTATAAGGGGAGAGTCACTTATGGCCTGCCCAAAGTGCCCTCTACCCAGTCAACAACCCTGATATAACAGCTCTAGATAAAAATCAATTTTGGATTTGAAGCTGCCTCAAGTTTTGGCTCCAGGTAGGGAACCGATTTGGGTAGGTCTATTATCTTCTCCAGGCTCAGTTTCTCCAGCGGAGGCAAAAGATCTGGCCAGCTAGATTAGCAGCTTTTACCCAGAGAGATGTAGATAGCAAAGTCTACTCTAGTCTACTTTAGCACCAGGCATTATCTATTGATTAAATCATCCATTTTTTTTGCCTACACATATACATATCCATAAATGTTATATTTTGACAGAAAGATTATTGAGTTTAATAAGAAGCAAAGTATGTAACTCACATGTATATGTGCAATGTTGTGAGGACTGTAGAATTTATAGCCATTAAAAAGGTATCCTAGGGCTGGGGTTTGTGGCTCAGTGGTAGATCACTTTGCCTTGCACATGTGAGGCACTGGGTTCGATCCTCAGCACCACATTAAAAAATAAATAAACAAAATAAAGGTATTGTGTCCATCTACAACTAAAAAAATATATATTTTTAAAAAAGGTATCCTCACCCTTAAAACAATTAGAAAGCACTAAGACATTCCCCAGGGTTTCTTTAAGCCTGAGGGAATAATGTTAAAGTATTCAACAAGCAGAATGTATGTGCTGAAACAGAATGGAAGCTTGTTGGGATAGGAACCCAAGCTGATGCCAGGCTTTAATCTGTTAGTCCCAGGATCTCAAGGGCAGCCTAGGGAATTCCAGAAGAAGGGCTGACTACTAGCACAGTTGGGGGCATGGGCTAGGAGTGTGAATGGGGGGTCTACCAGTGGCTGTTTCTCTGTGGGCATGGCAGTATTTCAGTATCTCAGTGTGCGAAGATCACACATAGGCTATTCTTCCAGCTGCTGCACTGGGATGGCATACATTGCCTGTGGCATGGGCTTGGCCTCTTGCCTCCTGAGCGTCTTAGTCTCTGGCCACAAGCCCACCTGGATCACTGCATGCACCCTTCTTCCTCAAATTTGACTTTAAAATGCTCCACCATGCTGGCAGTTTTCCACCCAGGTGGTAAACTTGTGAACTTCCAAAACTGGGTTTTGGTTAAATGAGTTCATCTGCTCCCTGCCTGTGTACGGGTGAACTGTGGGAAAAAAGGAAGGAAGGCTCAATCTGGGGTCAGGAGCCCAATTTTGCGTTCATGTCATGGCTTTGCTGCTGTTTTCTCATAGGTCTCTGGGAAGTCACTTCATTCCTGTGATCTAGGTTTGTCATCAGTAAAATGGGATGGTGACTTCTGCTTTCTTCACAGGCCATGCTGAGGCTTAAATGAAAGAAAAGGAAGGAAGTGTTTTGCAAACCATAAAGCACTGTGCACACAGGAATGAGTCTCTGTTCCAGACTGAAAGATCTGGCTGCTCAGAACGAATGTCTGCTTCTGGTAAATCAGGGGTTACATATTTGCCATTTATTTAGAATATCCCTGAACTGTCCTCAAATGTGGTCCCAGTATAACTTCAGCTTTTTAATGGGGAGGAGGAAGGCTGAGTTGCAGAAAGTGCAATCTTTCTTTCCCTTTAACTCTACAAAAGCAGAGCTGCAATGGGAAGGAGAGAACCTAATCCACTTCCCTCCATTTATAAATGGGGATACTGAGGTCCTGTGGGGGGTAGTGAGTGCCCCAATGCTACACATAGGAAGTTGGTGGAGCCACAGCCAGATCTTCTGGTTCCAGCTGTTTTCATTCCAACATGGGGTGCATCTTATGGCAAAGCACTCCTTCAAATTCATGCCTTCTTCCCTCCAATGGCATTTATGGAGTGCTGACTTCCATGCTGACCTTTTTTGGGATAGATCATGCAAGCTGAGTGCTCAGGGTCCTCAGGACTCTGGGGGGAGAGAATGTTCTTCTAGAGTCTTGAGAGAGGACCAGGTAAAGTACCATCAATATTGGTTTGGCAACCTCCCTTGTGGTGTGGGAGATTTTTGAGAACAGTGGGGAAAAAAATGTGGTGAAGAAGCTCAGCAGGCCTATTACCAGTGCACAGCAAGCACCCCTTCCTCTTGTTCCATTTTATTTTGCAACCCTCTCAAATGGGGAGTTGAGGTTCAGAGAGGAGAAAGGATCTGGCCAGGGTCACAGAGCTGGGAAGTGCCAGTCACTCTGATGGGAAAAACCGGGTGATTCCAAGGCCTCTTAAGTCAGGTAGAAAGAGCTCCTGGCTCAGGTGCTTGGGAGACCCAGAGCCAAATCTCAGCTGTGCCATTTCCCAACTGTGTGACTTGGGCTGGTTACTCTTGAGGAGAGTAATGTCTTCTCATGTGTAAAATAGAGGTAGCCACATACTTACCTTAGGGCTCCCGTGAAGGAGAATCCTTGGCTGCAGGTAGAACCCCTGCTAGGGCTTGGCCTTAGGGGACACTCCAGAAGTGTTCCTTTGCTGCTCAGAAGAGCGGCTGGGTCAAATGCAGGACTGAGTACTTCTGGCTCCCTGGATGAGTCCCGTGCTTCCAAGAGAGAGGCCTGGACGGTTTTCCTCCATTGAACAATAACAGGAGCAGTGGCAAAGGTGACGTTTGCAAAAGCAGGGACCTGAAAACTCTGCCCCCCCCCCCGCTCTGCACCACCCCCCTCTCTCTAATGGGTGAGACCTCCTCAAAGCTCCCAAAGCCTGGTTTGGTTACCCCAGTCGCCCGCCACGCCTGACTGCACGGGGTGTCAGTTCTGCCCTGTCGCTTGCTGCATTCCGGCTTGGTGTGTCAGCACCTCATGAAAATCTTCCAGGCCCCGGCTTTGAATAGCCCCCGGGCTGCTGGGGACCGGGAGGCGGGCTCTGTTTTGCCTGTCAAATCGTCCGCGTTGTCTAGCCCGGGGCTCCTGGCCGATCGCCGCTGGGCGGTCCCTGTGGCGCGACGCTGCGCGGCTCGGGCTGAACCGACCGGGGTCGGACGCGCGGGAGAGGAGCTACTGCTCCTGGGGAGGTTTGGTGACCGGCTCCGAGGAGGAGCTGGGTTCCCGCCGGCCGCTCCCAGCCAGTGCCAACCCTCGGTGCGGTGCGTAACCGAGCCAAACGCGGAGGACCCCCGCTCCCGCTCCTGCGCTGAGGGGCGTGTGGGACAGGAAGGGGCAAAACCGAGGGGTCGGGGTCCTTGACGCTTCTTCACCTTCACTGCCAGGCGCTGGGAACAGGTTGAGCGCTGGTGTAATAATTCGCCCATCTCGGCTGACCGACAGCAGTCTGCACCCCTTTTAACGGGTTCTCTTAGTTTTAAACCCATCTTTTTTTAGTGTATATATATATTTTTATTGTTGTTAAAAGCACAAACGTAAACTGTAACAGAGGGATATCCGCACATTCCCAGCGCTGTAGAGCCATCACATCTAGTTCTAGAATGTTTTTTATGACTGCAGAGGGGAACCCCTAACCCACTACAGGCTGTCCTCATTAACTTTGACGACATCATAGATAGCTCTGTGAAATGAGTGGAGGGCATGGGTTCCAAAAAATAATCAGCACAAGAATAGACAACTTATATATTTTATGTCATCAGCGGGGCACCTTCTCTTTGTATTACTTTTTCACTTTCCATTCCCTTGTTAGTCCAGTTAGGGACTGAGCTGTTGCTTGGGTCTGGTCTGGCAACGTCATTCCAAATGCCCTTTCTCCTCCTTCTATATCCCCTTCTCCCCTTTCGCTTCCTTTGACTGATCACCTACCTACTCACCTACTCTCTGTTTATTTTTGTATCACCCACCATCTATCAAAACTATCATCTGTCAAAATCTGTCATCTATCAATCGTCTGGCAAAAATCTATCAATCACCTATCTATCTTCCTACTCTCCATCTGTGTTTCTGTAAATACAGATCCTTGGTGCTCAACCCCACATATTAGAATCACCTGGGGAAGTTTTTTTTTTTTTAAATATATTTTTAGCTGTAGATGGACACAATATCTTTATTTTTATGTGGTGCTGAGGGTCGAACCCAGGGCAAGACAAGTACTCTATCAATCACTGAGCTATAGCCCCAGCCTAACCTGGGGAAGTTTTTAACTTGGAAACCTGGGCCCCATCTCAGGACAGTGGAAAAGGAGTCTCCTGGAGTGTGATCTAGGCATCTGCATGTCCTTAAAGTTCTCTGGGGTGATTCTGATGCACAGTGAAAATTAAAAATTCACTTACCTAGATTTGCCTCTCTGAGAGAATGAGAGAGAGAGAGAATTTTTAATATTTATTTTTTTTTAGTTCTCGGGGGACACAACATCTTTGTTTGTATGTGGTGCTGAGGATCCAACCCGGGCCGCATGCATGCCAGAGGAGCGTGCTACCGCCTGAGCCACATTCCCAGCTCCTATGCCTCTCTGATCTTTAACCTTCTGAAAAAGCACCTTATCTCACTTCTGGTTCTCAGTTGGTTTACTTTTTACACAAATGGGAATTTACTACATAAAATGTTTTACAGCCTCTCTCCTAGTGATCTGTATAAAAACTTTCTATATGCTTAGAAAATGCTGCCAAGTGTTTTATTCACATATATGTTACATTTATTTAATCAGTCTGCTATTAGGATTTGGAATAGGATTATGCTGAAACTATAAATGAATTAGGGGAAATTCATGTATATTTGATCTGTGTGTTTTTAACTTTATTAAAAAATTTGACATTTTAAACATACACAAAACAAACAGTATGGTGTATCTCCAGGACCTATTGCCAGCCCCAACAACCATCATTTTTGTCCAGTTCTGTGCCATCTATACTTCCATCTTCCCCTACATTCATATTATTTTTTAAACAAATTCTAGACATGTAAATTCATATGTAAATGTTTCAGCATATATCTCAAAAAGATAACAAAAGCCTCATGCCTTAATATCATTAAGGCCAACTTGATAATTAAAGACAAGCTTCAAATTCCCAATTGTCTCATACATGTATTTGCTTTTACTTTTATATTTGTAGAGAATGGATTTTGTGTGGTCTGAGGTCTCTTTCTCTCACTCTTTTTTAAGTACTGGGCATTGAACTCAGGGTTGCTATGCCACTGAGCTACATCTCCAGTCCTTCTTTAAAATTATTTTAAAAATCAAATCAGGGTCTCACCAAGTTGCTTAGGGTCTGTCTCGCTTCAAACTTGCCATCCTCCTACCTCAGCCACTGGAGTTTCTGGAATTACAAGTGTGCACCATGGCACCTGGCTTTCTTCTTTCTTTAAATAAATAAAACTGTTTCCCCAAGTTTCTCAGTTGCCTTTCCATTTGAAAACCAACTTGGTCCTCTATAAAGTTATTGGTACACAACATTTCTTACTCTCAAAACTCTGATTAGTACCTCTTCCATTGCTTTGTAGAAGAGAATTTTGAAGTTAAATTAAAATTTAGGCAACATTTGCGGGGGTATTTTTTTTTCTTTTTATTACTTATGGTCCTAAATGCTTCCCAGAATATATTTAGTTGGAGGCTTTTTCATTTAGTTTTTCACAGAGAATGATTAAGCCTTTCAATGACCACATAGCTCTGAAAATTTCTATTCTATAGCTTTCATTTCAATCTCTAAGGAGATACCAATTAGTGTATATTTGCTTTATGGTTGGATTTCTGTGTCTATCATTTTGTCTTCTGCCAGATTTAAGTTTCTATAGCATTAATAAGCAGTCTGCAATGGCCTGTAATAATCTTTCCTTCATTATGGTTGGATATCAGTAGTGCCCTCCCTGGATGGTGTCTGCACTTAACCTCTGCATACTGGAGGCTGATTACTATGAACCCATAACTTTCCTGAGGACTTTTTTCACTCTGTGAGAGTAGGGTTAGCCTGAAAGTAGAACAAAATGAAAGTTTCAGAAAGTTAACCCCAGACACCACATATGACAGATGCAAAGTGGGTGGTAAGTATCCCAGCTTCCTGTCCTCTCAGGTGGGATAACTCTGAGGTCTGGCCTACTTTGTCAACCTTAGATCCCCCATGGGACTGAGCTCAGTTGCCTTTGGTGGAGGCCTGCATGATAACTTGCCCTTTACAGATTTTCTTTCTTTCCCCAGCCCAGTTCCTTCCTCCCTTATTGGTGCTTCTTAGGGTCACTTCTGAAATAAACTAACACTCAGAGCCTTGCCTCAGTGTCTGCTTCGGAGAAACTCAACTAAATAAGTATTTATTTCTAATTTTTATTGTAAACAATGTAGTGATGAATATATTTGTACACAAGTCTCTGCAACTTTCGCTATATTTTTTTTTTTTTAGAACAGAGTCCCAGAAATGGAACTGGCAGGTCATAGGGCAGAAATATTTTAAATCTGTAGTAGATTCTGTTAAATTTCAGGTAAGTTTTAGAGAGGAACTGGGTAGCGATCAGTCTATAGCTGATCTCCCTGAGAGATCAGTATTGGAAACTGCTTTGTTTTGCCTGTGTTCTTATAATCTTAAAGGATACAGGCAAGGTGGCCTTCTCTGCTGGTTGTATGTGATTTTGTTAGGTTAGCCCCATGTGGGGAGCAGTGACCTGAATCATGATCTCTGACTGCCTCATGGCTGCATTTTCTCGGGGAACTTCCTGTGCAAAGGTGCAGATGAAGATTGCCCAGTTGCTATGGTGATACCTGGCCCAGGGAGGCTCTGTGCAAAGGCACAGAGTTATCTCAATCTGGCTCTTGAGCTCAGGCATCAACTCCCAGGGATAGGGAATCCTGGGCATAATAAGATAATCACAATGTGTTGCAAGTGACCATGACCTTCAAGGCTGTCTGCTTTGCAGAAACTTTCCCACAAATAACCTTTTGATGGTACAACTTATATAATAATCATGCTGAGCTAGCTTTGGTTCATTGTTCCTCCATCAGAAGACAGTGTCCCACCTGGACCCAACTTTCTCTCTCTCTCTGTGTTTGTCTTTTCTCAATCTTCCATTGCCCCTTGCAGGTTTCTGAATTTATGGCCGTGCAGGTCACGGCAACCTCACATACCAATCATATTCAAATCCATCTATCCTGGTTTTGAATTTATTAACTCTTAGACTCTGTGACATCCTGCTATAGATGCTAACCTTAGCCACAGCCTTACTCATGTTCTTACTATTTATTTACATAATTTACCCAAGGTCCTTTGGGAGAGCCTCCATTTGGTAGGCACTGCCCGCCCCCACCCTGGCCCTGAATAAGATATGAACAGATTCTGTACATTTCTGTATTGGAAAGTGTTTTGAGCCAGGACCCTGGGTTGAGGTTAATAATCTTCCTTTCTGAGCCTCCGAGTAGATGAAGACCATCTTGCCATGATCAAGCAATATTGATCATCTGCAACAAAGTTCAGTGTGATCTTTGGCGATAGGGCTGTGGCCATCCCTTGCCCTTCCCTTGCTTTGCCTTTACCTGGTGCTGCCCTGCTCTCACTCCTCTTCCTATTCTTACCCACGACTCTCCATGAGCCACTTCTTCATGACAGCTGTCTCCCTTTCCTTGCCAATTGGCAATCCATTTGTCTGTTCTCTTGAGTAGACTAGAAGCTGCTTGATGCCAGGGATGATCTTACTGGCCACTGTAGCCCCAGAGCTTGACCCAAAGCAGGTGCCAGGTCAATGTCCACTACAATGGACAATAATTGAATGAAGGAAAAATGAATGGAGGACATTTGGTGATCTCCTTGAATAAGGGTTTGTTTGAAGAGTAGCAGTCAAATGATTTAAAAACCTGTTCCCACAGGGAGTTAGGGAAATGACATAAGAACGGCAGGCAAAATGGCTGCTAAAAATACTGGTGCTTCAGGATCTTATTTTTCACACCTGGCTTGGTCAGTTTTGTTTATTCAGAATTTTCTTAAATCCATGTAAATCATATTCCCTGCTATCAGTCTGGTTTTGACTCTATGTCTTCCTTTCCTTTGGTTTTAAAAAAATACTGTGGTCAGTGAGGTCTTGGCTTTAACTTTCTACTGTTATTAAGAGCAACTGTTGCCGGGTGCAGTGGCACACGCCTATAATCCCAGTGGCTTGGGAAGCTGAGTTAGCAGGCTTGTGAGTTCAAAGCCATCCTCAGCATCTTGGCGAGGCCCTAAGCAACTCAGTGAGGTCCCGTCTCTAATAAAATAAAACAAAAGCTTGGAGATGTGGCTCTGTGGTTAAGCACCCCTGGGCTCAATCCCCGGAACAACAACAAAAAAAAGAGCTACTGTTTGCTAGAGCTACCTGTGTAGAGGAGTACACTGAGATACCCCAAATCTAGTTAAATCCTGGCTAGTGCTAATGCCTCCACTTTGTAGGTGAGAAACAAGCTCAGGGGCGGTAACTTATTCATGGTCACCTAGGAAATGAGCTGTGAAACTGGAGCTTGAACCTAGATGTGTTCTTTTACACTCTTGTCTCTATGGATTTACAAAGTGGGACTGTCATCTCAATAGTTCCTTAAAGCCACTTTGTGAATGAGGAGAGGAGGGGTCCTAATCCCACCTTAGGTGTGGAAGATGAGAGATGGGATGGGCTGAAGGTGTCCCCTGAAGTTCACGTGTTGGGCACTCTACCCCTAACCCAGCCGTGTTGGGAGACAGGACCCAATGGAAGGTGTCTGGAACCCACCAGTGGGTTAATGGCGTTGTTTCAGGAGTGGGTTCTTCATAAAAAGGACACATTCAATCCGCTCTTGCTCTTCTCTGTCATTTGATGCCTTCTGCAGTGTTATGATGCAGCAACAAGGCCCCAATCAGATCCGGTCCTGGGCCTTGGACTTCCCATCTTCTGAACAGTGAGCTGATAAATTTCTGTTCATTAATGCTGGACGCGGTGGCACACACCTGTAATCCCAGAGGCTTGGGAGGCTGAGGCAGGAGGATCGGGAGTTCAAAGCCAGCCTCAGCAAGAGTGAGGCACTAAGCAACTTATTTATTTGTCTCTAAATAAAATACAAAATAGGGCTGGGGATGTGGCTTAGTGGTCGAGTGCCCCTGAGTTCAATCCCTGGTACCTACCCTCCCCGCAAATTCTGTTCAGTATAAATTATCCAGTGTGATGTTGTATAATAGTACAAAGTGGACTAAGATGGGGAGTTAAAAACTTGAACCCCCTTCAGTAGACCTCTTGCTTGATCCTTTCTAAGGATGGGACTGCAGGCAATTTGCTTTTACTTCCCAAATTTCAGGTTCCTCACCTGAAAAATTGGAATCATTGAAGATCCCACCTGCAGGGCTCGGAGGGTGAACTGGGACAAGGTGGGTAGAGCATACAGCAAGATGGGGTTGTCTGCAGGACACTGGAATCTTCTGGGCGAAGGAAGGGAAGAGGGAATCCAGAGGCTAGGGGGGATGGAATGAGCCAGAGCCTCCAGGGCAAGCCAGGAGGTATGGCTGTGCTTGGCAGGTGATCTGGTGAGGGAGCCTTCCTTTCCTTTAGCAAACTCTCAGTGATGCTTTTTCAGCTGCATACTGTCTCCAGATGTTCTCCCACCTTGCTGCACTTAGGAAATTCTATTATGTTTCTTATCCTTAAACACATTTTAAAATTACTCTTCAAATAATGTTGAATAATGTTGTTAATATTGTACCCCCTGCTACCTGTCTCCGTGGATACTACTATGCTAATAAAGTTGACTTTGCTGGAAAGCACTATAACAAAATAGTTAGGAGCTTGGACTTGGCCAGGCATGGTGACACATGCCTGTAATCCCAGCGACTCGGCAGGCTGAGATGGGAGGATCCAGAGTTCAAAGCCAGCCTCAACAACTTAGTGAATCCCTAAGCAACTCAGCAAGACCCTGTCTCTAAATAAAATATAAAAAAGGGCTGGGAATGTGGCTCATTGAACCCACCCCTGGGTTCAATCCCTGGAACAAAAGAAAAAGAGCTTGGACTTTGGAGTCAGCATAGACCATCTGGGTTATAGTCGTGACCATATATTATACCAACTGTGAGACTTTGAGCATGTTGCCTTACTGCTATAAATCTCCATTTATTTTTCTTTTCTTTTTCTTTCTTCTTTTTTTTTTGTACCAGGGATTAAACCCAGGGGTATGTTTTTATTTTTTAATTTTGAGATAGAGTCTTACTAAGTAGCTTAGGGTGTCACTAAGTGTTGGAGGCTGACTTTGAACTTGTAATCCTCCTGCCTCAGTCTCCTGAGCCGCTGGTATTACAGGTGTGTACCACCACACCCAGCCTTCCATTTCTTTTTTTTATCTGTGAGTGAGATGATGATGCCTAATTCAAAGAACTGTAAGAATTACATGGGATAATTTTTATAAAGTGCTTAAGACTTAATACACTTTGATAATTACAGTTGTAATCAGAGTTATATTCATTTCTATGACCCACTTTCTCTGCTTGATCTCATTTCATAAGTTTTCTACCTTGTTACTCATTGTTCATGCTCTTTGTTTTGAGTGACCACAGAATGTTTCACCAAGCTTCATAATAATTAACTTTGTCGTTTTTTTATTGGCAGATATTTAGGCCATTTACAGTTGTCCTCTACTATAAACAATGTTGTGATTGATATTTTGGAATAGAAAGTCTTTTTAAATAGCAAAAAAAAAATTATCCAACATATTGTTTCCTTAATTGTGTGTGAACACTTGGAAAAAAATGACCTGGATATGAAGATGACTCAGACCCTCAGACCTGCAGCCTTCCTTCCAGGAGCACTTGGTCCTGAGTGGAGAGACACCTGGGCCATACATGCCCCTCAGCAGTGCGAGGCACCGAAGGACCTGACATTCATTTTAAAAAGGAACAGCTTGCAAAAAGCTTGCAGTGAAGTGGGTGCAAAGTAAGTGTTTGTGGGTCCAGAGGCTCTGCGTCCACCCAACACACCAAGGACCTCTATGTGAGGGTCATATGCTATTGGGGCCATAAAACAAGGACTTTTATCCTAGGTAGCAGAGCCAAGGGACAGGGACAGCTATTTTCAGAAGCAGGAGACCTTCAGGTTGGAGGTGGAGGAAGGCTTCTCAGGAGTGGGCTTTGCTCTGGACTATGAAGGATAAGGAAAATGGAGTCTGGGAAGAATTTACAGATGGAAGGAGCCTGCGATGGGAGCCCTGTGGGGTGGAGCATGCCAGGAGTGAGAGCAATTTGTTTCCCTGCTGGGCTGCAAATTCAACTTCTGGTAAAGAAGCAGGGAATGAGGACCTTGTGCCTATGGAAGGTGGTGGGGAGATTCTAAATGAACTACCAATGAGGAGCATGTGCTCTATGCCAGCTGGGTCACTGTACCCACCAAACCATGGCAAAGCCATCTAGAAAATTACTGTTACACCCTTAGGTGCTAGGCACACTTAAAAAAATTAATTTTGTTAAAAGAAACCCATGTAACATCAAATTTACCTTCTTAACCTTTTAAACATGTGCAGTCCATTGTGCAACCACCACCACGATTAATATCAGACCATTTCTGTCACGCCACCAAAAGTTATATAGTTATATAGCATTAAGTATATTTGTATGTTCTGTAGTATATCTCCAGAACTTTCTAATCTTGCAAAACTGAAACTCTGTATCCATTAAACTGGAAACTACCACTTTATTTTCTGTTTCTATGAGTTTGACTACTTGAGACCCCACATATAAATGGGACCATGCAATGTTTGTCTTTTTGTGAATGACTTACGTCACCATGCATAAAGTCTTCAAGTCTTGTCCTTGATGTAGTATCTATCAGGATTTCCTTCCCTTTTTCCAGATGTGCTTTGAGGCAACTCATGCACATTACTTCATGCACATCAATCATGCACCTCTCAACAACCCTAAAGTAGGTACTAGTTTCACTTTCCTCACTCATATGAAGATGGGGACATCAAGGTTTAATGAGATTTCATGGCTTTCTCAAGGACTCAGCTGCTGGTGGAGGCAGGATGTAAACCTAGAAGGTCTGGCTCTTCAACACTGCACTAAGTCCTCTCTCACTTCTTGCACTGAGAAGAACGGAGTAATCAGAAATCCACAGAACAAAAAAGATACCTGCATCATCCATGTCTTCTTGGCTAGGAGCAAGAAGCCTGGGGGTTGCCCTTGGATTCTGCCCCTGAATTCTGTGGCCATGAATAGGCCTCTTTCCCACCCCTGCAGGGTCTCAGGCCTCCATCTGTAGAAAGAGGAGGTGGGCAAAATCAACTGGCCAGTGAAGTGTTCTATGGACAGAAAACTTGGGAAATCAATTATGATTCAGTCTGTTTCCCTTCAGTGGTGAGTGAATAAACAAATACTAATAATGCAGTTTTCTTGGAGAAAGTTTTCAGAGTTTGAGGGGAAGGGAAAAGAAGAGAGGGGCTATGTAAGGCAGTCTGGGGGGAGCAGGAAAGCACAGCCCACATTCTTTCCACTGTGCCAGGGGGCACCCTTAGGGTAGGGAACGTGGGCAGTGCATCTCTGCATTATCACAAGACTTTGAGCTTCTTCTGTGGAGTAGGTGCCTAGGAAACACTTGGCTGTACCTGGATGACTGAGCTGGGGTGATCTGGAGACGCCCCCGACTTAGACATCTTCTCCATGCAGGGCTGTCACATTCACAAGCAGGTGGACCTGCTGGGAAAGTAACTCATGTGTATAGAGGATTTGCCATGAGCTAGCTGCAGGGCTACCCAGCTTCATTGAGATGTAATTCACATGCCCTACAATTCATTCACTTAAGGTGTGTGATTCAGTGGTTTTTAGTAGTCACAGAGTTGTGCAACCACCACCACAATTAATATCAGACCATTTTTGTCACGCCACCAAAAGTTATATAGCTATTAGGAGTCTCTCCCCATTTCTTTCTATCCTAGTCCTAGACAACTACCAATCTACTTTATGGCTCTATAGATGGAACTATTCTGGACATTTTATCTAAGTGGAGTTATATCATATGTGGCCCTTTGTGACTGGATCCTTTCACTTACTATAATTTGATGTTTTCAAGATTCATTCATGTTGTAGCATGAATCAACATTTAGTTCCTTTTTATTGCTAAATACTATTTAATTGTGTGGATATGCAACCTATTATTTATCTATTCCTTACTTGGTGGACATCTAGATAGCCTCCACATTTTGACCATTATGAATCAGTTTTGCTCTGTATTATATGAATATTGGTGCACAGGTTTTTGTGTGGTTGTTTCCTTCAATTTTTTTTTTCTGGGCACATGCCCAGGATTGGAGCTGCTGGGTCATATAGTAACTTTATGTTCCTGTTTGAGAAACTGTCAGACTTGTCCAACATAGCTGTACCATTTTACCATCAGCTGTATTTGAAGACTCTGATTTTTCCACATTTTTGCCAACACTTGTTGAGTAAGGTTGAAAGGTGCTCCCCAAAGATATGTCCAGGTCCTAATCTCCAGAATCTGTGAGTGTGACCTTCTTGGAAGAAGAATCTCTGCAGATATGATTAAAGATCTCAAGATAAAATCATCTTGTATTATCCACACAGGCCTTAAATCCAGTGAAATCAATCATAAATTACAAAGAAAAATTACTGAAATTTCTTGCTTTTTACAGTAAAAATAATTTAACTTATGGAAAAAAGTCAATGATGATGATTGATGAAGAAGATGAGGGGTAACGTATATTGAATGTGTACATACACTAGGCACTATTCTAACCATTTCACCCATTGTAGATGAACTCTTCCAGCAATACGCTGAGGTTGTACTATCATTATTACTATTTCACAGGCAAAGAACCTCAGGCTTAGCCTATGAATGTCTTAAAATGGCTCTGCCTGTCCACATCATCCTCTGCATCCTAGGAAGCAAGGACCATGAATGGTTCAATGCTTTGTCCAGCCCAGGGCTTGGTATAGGGTAGATGCTCAGGGGCCATGAAGTCACAGAGCGATTGAATAATTGGGTTGATAGTCCTCCACAGCACCTTGGACACACTCCTACCTTATAATAGAGGTTTTATGTTCTTATTTCTATTACCAGCCTCTGATGAATTCAGTCACTTCAGTGGTGAGAAACAAGTTTAGGTTACTACAGTACTTTGCTAAGGAGTATTGTAAGGTTGCCAGAAAAAGGAAACAGAGCAAAGAATAAACTTGATCATGAAAGTGTAAGACTTGTACACTGCAAACTACCAAATATTGCTGAAAGAAGTTAAAGAAGACCTAAATAATCAGGAAAGCACCCTGAAAGACTAAATATTGATAAGAAAACAAGACCAGCCTAAGTCAACTAGAGATTCAATGCAATCTCCATCAAAACCATAAAGGTTTCTATTGTCAAAGTAGAAAAACTTATCCTAAAATTAATTTCAAGGGACCCAAAGTAGCTGAAGCAATCTTTAAAGAGAAGAACAATAGAAGGATTCGACTTTGCTATTTCAAAATTTGTTCTACAAGGCTACGATAATCCAAACAGGTGCACAGGTTCTAGCAACCAGATTGACAATATAAGCCAATAGATTCAAAGATGAATGGAAGAGAATTGAGAGTCCAGAAATAAACCCTTACATCGTATCTATCATTATCATTTAAAAAAACTTTTTTGTTGTTGTTGTTGTTGTGATCTGAGGATCAAACTGGGGGCCTTGTGAACACTAAGTACAAGCTTGAACATTGAGCTACACCTGTAGAGCTCCATCAATTGCACTGATATTTTTTTTTTTTTTGAGTCAGTGTCTTGCTATGTTTCCTAGGCTGGCCTGAAACTCCTGGGCACAAGTAATCTTCCTGTTTCCACTTCCCTAGTAGGTAGGACCACATGCATGTGCCACCATATCTGACCTCAAATGATTTCTTACAATGTTCCAAGACCATTGCATGGGGAAAGAAGTCTCTTCAACAAATGGTGTTGGGAAAACTGCATATCCACCTACAAAAGAGTGAAATTGGACCTTGACTTTATGTCATATCCAGAAATTAACTCAAAACTGACAAAACACCTAAACTTCAAAGTTTTAAGAAAATATATGGGTGCAGATCTTCATGACTTTGATTTGGCAATGGTTTCTTAAATATGACCCCAAAGCATAGTTTATAACAACCACAAAAATAGATAAATTGGACTTTCTGAAAATTAAAAACTAGGGCATTGAGGAACATTTTCAAGAGAGTGAAAAGATAATTCAAAGAAGAGGAGAAAATGTTTGCAAATCATGTTTGGTAAGGGTTTAACAGCCAGAATATATATATATATATATATATATATATATATATATATATATATATATATATAAAAACTTCTACAACTTAAAAAAAAAAATCCCAACAAGTTAATTGAAAACAGATAAAGGAGTGGCAAAAAAACTGACTAAAACTAACTTCGTACATCAGGCATCTTTATTCCTGAAACTGTACATGTATGTTTTCATACATAATATATAATTTCATATACAATATAGTTTATCCCATATATTTTAATAAAGGTTTATTGTATAAATATTTTCAAATATATAAAGGACTTGAACAGACCTTCCTCCAAAGAAGATATACAAATGGCCAATAAACACATAAAATGCTCAACTTTATCATTAGGGAAATGCAAATCAAAATGTAGCTCAGTGGCGGAGTCCTTGCCTGGTTTCAATCCACAGCTCTGCAAAACAGACAAAAAAACTAAAAACACATGTCTAAGAGATGATGTGGAGAAATTGGAAACCTCATACATTGCTGTGGAATTGTAAAATGTTACAGCTGCTGTCGAAAACATTTTGGCAGTTTCTCAAAAAGCTGAACATTCAGTTACCATAAGACCCAACACTTCTTTTCCTAGGAATGTACCCCCAAAAAGGTGAAAAGAGATATTTAAACAAATACCTGTATGAGAGGGTTCAGGATGACACTATTCAAAAATAGTTGAAAGGGCCTGGTGTGATGGTGTACACTTGTGATCCCAGTGGATCCGGAGGCTATAGCAAGAGGATTGCAAGTTCAAGGCCAGCTCAGCGACTTAGCTAGGTCCTAAGCAAATTAGTGAGACCCTGTCTCAAAAATAAAAAATAGAAGGGGCTGGGGATATAGCTCAACTGGTAGAGTACTTGCCTCGCATACACAAGGCCCTGGGTTCAATCCCCAGCTCCTAAGTAAGTAAATAAATAAATAAAATAGAAAGGGCTGGGGATGTGGCGCAGTGGCTAAGCACCTCTGGGTTCAATTCCTGCTACAGAAAGAAGGAAGGAAGGAAGGAAGGAAGGAAAGAAAGAAAGAAAGAAAGAAAGAAAGAAAGAAAGAAAGAAAGAAAGAAAGAAAGAAAGAAAGAAAGCCCTAAAAAACTAAAAGCTCAGAACAACCTATGCCTGGCAACAGATGAACCAATCAACAAATGTAGTGTACAAATAATGGGATTTTATTTCAGCCAGAAAAAGGAATGTAATTTTGACACATGCTACAATATGAATAAACACATGCTAAGTGAAAGAAGTCAGATACATAGGACAAATATTATGTAATTCCACGTATAAAATATTGGCATAGGTAAATTCATACAGACAGAAAGCAGATTAGAGTTTAACAGGGGCTGGTGACTTGGGGTTGGGGATTGTTTAATAGCTTCAAAGTTTTTGATTAGAGTGACGAAAAATTTTATGTCTCAATAACAATGCTGATTGTACAACATTGTAAATATAATTAATACCACCAAATCGCTCACTTCAACATGGTTAAAATGGCAGATTTTATGTTTTATTTAAAAAAATTTTTTTTGTAGTTGTAGATGGACCTAATGCCTTTATTTTATTTGTTTCTTTTTCTGTGATGCTAAATCAAACCCAGTGCCTCACACATGCGAGGCAAGTGCTCCACCACTGAGCTGCAGCCCCAGCCCTGATTTAATGTTTTTTGTATATATAAAATATCACACACACACACACACACACACACACACACACACACACACACACACACACAATGAAAGAATAAGAACCGAAAGAACATCTCGGCACCTGTCCTCTCATAGCTAGCACAGTGCCTGACACATAAAGGAAACTCAGAAGATGTTTGAGTTGAGTTAGGTCCCAGGCTGAGAGCCCAGGAGCCTGTGCGGGAAATGTTTAAAGCTTCAATTTTTTTTTTTTTTTTTTTAAGAGAGAGTGAGAGAGGAGAGAGAGAATTTTTTTTTTAATATTTATTTTTTAGTTCTCGGCGGACACAACATCTTTGTTGGTATGTGGTGCTGAGGATCGAACCCAGGCCGCACGCATGCCAGGCGAGCGCGCTACCGCTGAGCCACATCTCCAGCCCTAAAGCTTCATTTTCTATAGAGATATTTCCATGCAGCATGGACTGTACAGAAGATGTTCAGCCTTCTGCCACCCTAGAGCTGCCAAGGCCAGGGAGAAAGAGTCAAGTTCTTATCTTTCTGAGATGGAGGTGGCTCTTGGCAGCTTGGGGTGACCATCTCTGTCAACAGCTCTGTTCCTCTCATGGAGCGCCCATTGTGTTTGGATGTCACTCTTCCTGGACTAGTAAAGGCAACTCAGTCCCTAGGGCTGAAGGAGAGTTACACTTGGAGCAAGGAGTCACCGTGGCTGTCAGAGCCAGAATGAGGGGTGTGGGGGGGAGGATAAGGGCAGATGCAAAACAAGTGGATGGGATGCTGCCGCACACCTCCGAGGCTGGGACCCCGACTGTTCAGCTGCTGTAGGGTCTCAGGTTTAAGGACCAGGGTGGCTTTATTCCCACCACTGGCAGCAGGCATGAGAATCAGCGCTTGGTCCATTGCAGCTGGGGAATGATTGGAATTTTTGGGGGGGATCATTGTCCTCCTTTTCAAAGGGCATCTGGTTTCCCAGTGAGATTCTTTGGCCTCTTGCTGAACACCTACTGTGTGCCAGGGATACAAAATGAATGAGGTAAGGGGTGAAGCACTGCACATGCTAAGACCCGGATAAACCTCAAAAAAATTATGCTACATCCAAGAAGCCAGTCACAAAAGACCCCATATTGTTATGGTTCTGTTTATATAAAATATCCAGGAAAAGCACATCTATAGAAACAGAAAGTAGATTAATGTTTGCCTGGTGTCTGGGGCTGAGAATGGGGCTTGACTGAAAATGGGCGGGGGATCTCTATAGGATGTCGGGGAATGTTCTAAAATTGGATGATGGCCTCAGAAGTCTGTAAATTCTCTCTCTCTCTCTCTCTCTCTCACACACACACACACACACACACACACACACACACACAAACACACACACACACACACACACACTCATAGCCATTGTTCAATTAAATGTTATGGTGTGTGAAACTATATGGTATGTTTTACAGCCAGTGAAATTGTTTTAAAAATCACGAGGTTCCTGCTGCTTCTTTGGGAATGTGGACCTTCTTCAGGGAGAGGGACCTGGAGGATGCCCATTTGACCTTGAGGTGGAGCCAGCACATGCCACACAGTGCCAGCACTGGAGGGTGCTGGGGAGAGGCAGAGAGGCCTTTCCACTGTGGGAAGCACATGTGGCCTCCCTGCACGCTCCAGGCCTCCCCCACAAGCCCCCTTCCTTCACTTCTCATTGCCTCGGTCTGTGGAGGAAGGCTTTGCCTCTGGTCAAGAAAGGCACCTGGGTTAAGAAGGTGCATCCCCGGTTCCAGCTTCGGCCTGAGCAATGGACTCACTGTTGTGACTGTGGGTGGCCTGAGCACTCCCAGAACTGATGAAGGGCGATGAAGCTGAAGCTGGGCTACGACTTCTCATGGTTTTCTCCACATGGTTGGGGAGCTGGGGAAGAGTGGCCTGGGGAGACTGACAGGAGGCCTGGTAGTTTATAAGGCACAGCACATCCAGCTCCTAACCGCCCTGTGTGAGCCAGGCTGAGAATTTCAACCTCCTGCTCCCTGAGTGGCCTTCTCTGGTCCAGACTGCACTGGCCCTTCCAGCACCTTGGCCCTATCAAGCAAAGAATTAACCTTAACCTAGCCCAGGAGGGGACAGCTAGGATTCTGCCAGTATCTGCTCCTATGAGTCTGTGCCACCCTGGTGGTGTCTTTTCTTCTCTCTCTCTCCTTCTTTTTTTTTTTTTTTTTTTTTGAGATGGGTTCTTGCTCTGTTGCCCAGTCTGGCGGCTTAAAGTAATCCTCGTGTCTCTGCCTCCTAAGTTCAGGCATGTGCCAACATGCTGGTGGGCTTTTGATGGTCAGCCTATTCCTTCCCAGTCTTAGAATGCTGAGGCCTAGAGGGCATATGGGCTGTGACACTGGTTCACTTGGCTAATGGGTAGCTTTAAACTCTAGTTCCCTGCTTCTTCCTGGTAGGTGGTCTCTTGGGCCCTTTCTGCAGGCTCTTTAGAAAGAGGCTAAGAGGACCTGAGCTGACTCAGAGGTATGGTCTCTGTCTCTTCAGATGGTGGAATCACGCTCCCTCTCTTGAGGACTAAGGTCTGCGTTTGCAAAATGGGGTGTGGGAGGAGGTGAGCTAGCCTGAGCATTGGTCTCTTTTGAATAAAGGTCTTCTCCAAGAACCTGGATGGTTCCAACCTGCCCAGGAGCCTAGGACAACCTAGCCCCTGGGCAGTCCCCTGGAGGTGAGTCACAGGGAAGGAGAAGTCAGTTCCACTATGGAAGGAGGCCACCCACTGGGGTTTCATTATCCAGCACAATGTAAAGTAATTGCCTCCATTTATCCAGAGCCTAATATGCACCTGGCACTGTGGTAGGTGCTTCTTAGGCTTTATCCTGCTTAATCCTCCCAGTAGCATAGCAAAAGGTAGGTGGTATTATTTATATGCTTCCAAAGAGGAAACTGAGGCTAGAATGAGGTAACCTGGTAACATTCCCTGCCCTCTGCTGAAATCTCACCCATGGCTCAAAATCCATCTCGGCTCTCCTGCCTCTTCTCTGGAGCCATCTCCACACTCTGTGACTCTGTATCTTTGGGTCTCGGAGTCTTTGTCAGTTGCTGCACTAGACTGGGAACTCCTGGAGAGCAGGCATCCATCTGGGCTCTGTGGCTGGACTGGCTGTCAATTTCCAGACTGGATCAAGTTCACAGGTAACAATAGCAAGGAAGAATATAAGGTCACAACAGTGAAAGTAAATGGTACCCTCGGGCCCACCCTATAAAGTTGACTTGATGACCCCTTAAAAGTAATGAGGAAACAGTCCCAGGGAGCTTGAGTAATGAGGTCACACTGCTGGCATTTAAACCTGGCTGCTCTTATCCGAAAGCCCACGTTTGTTTCATCGTACTGGAGAAGTTGACATTATTTTAGTCTTTTGATTCCCCCTTTCCAGTTTTCTCCATGTCTGCAAACCACATGTAAAATTAGTATTTTTTTCTTTTAACAATTCTCTTTTCTTTTCTTTGTACTGAGAAGTGAATCCAGTGGTGTTTTACCACTGAGCTACATTCCCAGTTCTTTTTATGTCTTGAGACAGGGTCTTGCTATATAGCTGAGGATCTTGTGCATTGATCCCAGGCTGGTCTAGAACTTGCGATCCTCCTGTCTCAGTCTCCCCAGCTGCTGGATTCTAGGTATATGCCACGGTGCCAGCTAAATCAACCTTCATTTTCTTTTTAAAGTGTATGTTTACTCCTTAAAAGAAACCTTAGCTGGAAGCCCAGTTTCACTTTTCATAATTAATTAAACAAATTCACTAATATAACTACTAAGTTTATCCTGGTGCATCTACTATCACATTTGGTGGTGTGTACACTTGCTCTGGGAATCCACGCCCCACCATCCTGTGCTTCACATGGTTCCCAGGAACCTCTTCAATCTCTTCTCTCCTACTGTCTGTTTACTGTGCATTTTGTCACATGATGCTCAGAGTTCCTGTGGGTGAGTGTTGGAAGGGACACTGAGAGGTGCATCATGTTCCTGAGTGTGACGGTGTTAGCGAAGCATCCACACGTACTCGCAAGTGTGGCCCATGTCCCCTGGAGGCTTTGCACTGGCCAGAACTAGGCATGTGGTGTCACCTTACTGCAAGGGGACAGAAAGCATAGACTCCAAGTGCCCAGAAAGGAAAGAAGAACTGAATGACAATGCACATTTAGAGGATCTTCTACACTTCATTCCTATGGGGGGTGGTAAAGATTATTTCACTTCTATAAATGACAAACGAAAGCTCACAGAGATAAGTTGACCAAAGCCACACCAATGGACAGTGGTGGGGCCAGGATTAGAACCCAGGGAGTCTGGCATAAGAGTTCTTGTAGAAAATTCAATATGAGTGCCTTGCACATAGAAAGAAATCTATCTGTATTAGTTTCCTCTGGCTGCTGAAACAAGTGATTACAGGTAGGACCACTGGGATAATGGGGATGGTCTCCTCATATCCAGATCCTTAGTTAATCACACTGCAAAGGCCCTTTTGAAATATAAAGTAACATTCCTGGGTTCCACATCTTAGGAACAGGCTTCTCAGGCACCATTAGACAGCTAGCCACACTGTCCTTGAGAGCTCTTACTACCTGGATCCCAGTTGTTTTGGGCCTGTCTCTTTCTTGAGGTCCTGATCACATTCTACCTCGCAGGATAGCAATTTTTTTTGGTTTGTTATTTTGATGGAATCCAAGCTCCCTGAGGGCAGAGATTGTGGCTGATTCACCTTCCTCTACAGAACTGGTCACATGAAAACGTAATTGTGAAGGTGACTGAGTTGAGTGAACTAAAATTTCCCCTCAAGGTCATTAGAAACTACAGTGCCTGGCAGGGCAAGAGGCAGTGAAGGGTGGTGCCCCAGTGAACTACATTTTTGAAGATGAAGAACAGGTGACCGTCTGTCCCCGGGGCTCATGTATGACTGCTTTGCCTCACGCCTGTGCACTGAGAAGGTGAGAGCTGAGGGAAAGGTGGATTGCCTCTCATGAATGCCGTGAGTCATTGACTCATTCAGCAAAGGTTTATTGACTATCTCCACATGTTAGTGACATCTTTAGTGGGGCAGCTGGGGCCTTATGAGTCTCTTTTTGGTGGAAGGACTTCTAATCACACGTATATACAGCCCACAGGCAAATTCCCAGTCACTGAAGGAGAATAAAGAGAGAGCCAGGAGAACTGGGCTGAAGTCCTAACTTTGCTGTTCCCTTGGACAAGTCACATCCACTTTCTGGAGGGTCCACATCCATCTCTATTTTTGCATGTACCATACTGTTAAATTGTGATTAGCTTTTTGGTTTCTGCACCTTCTTCCCATAGGATGAGTTCTTATGGAGACGACAGTGTCTGTGCCTCTGTCTTTCCATTCACTATCTTAAGACCAATTGTACCATCAACTTTTTGTAGTAGTGATAACACTATAGAGAAGATGGTGGTGGCGATAAAAGCTCCCCACTTTGGAGAGTTTCTTGATAAAGTTATTTAACTTCCTTGAATCTCAGTTCCTTCATAGGGCAAAAGGACACTAACACTTACATTATAGGGAGACTAAAATAAAATATAAAGAGAATAAGCGGGGCTTTGGTTGTGGCTCAGCAGTAGAGTGATCATCTAGCATGGGCAAGGTGCTGGGTTCGATCCTCAGCACCGCATAAAAATAAATAAATAAAGGTATTGTGTCCAACTACAACTAGGGGAAATTTAAAAAAAAAAGAGAGAGAATAAGCTATGGGAAAGTACTTGGTATAGAGGAAGCTCTCTACAGAAAATAGTAGAATTTAGGATTAATTGCTACAAAGGTGATACTCCTCTTTAGAGTTTGGTGGGGGATTTAAGATGATTGACTTCTATAAGGATCTGCAGGCTGTGTGTGTGTGTGTGTGTGTGTGTGTGTGTGTGTGTACAGAATCTTGGGAAAATTGCTAGAGATGGGTGGGAACATAAATTGGAATGAGAAAGAACCAGGGAATGAGGGAACATGTCCAGATTCCAGCTCTGCCCTCACCTTCCTGTGCGATCTGGAAGTTTTGGCAAGTCACCAATCATCTCTGGGTTTCCAAGATGAGTGGGTGGAATTTGAAGATCTCCAAGGCCTTGATGAGTACTACCATCCTAGAAATTCCCAAGCCAAGTTTTTCAATGAACGAGAATTCCTTCAGGACCCATTTCTACCAAAGAAGCAACTATGTTTTCTTCCCGCTGGCATTGCTGTGTGTCTGAGTTGGGTACAGGTGAGAGGCACCTTTGCCCTGGCATTGAGTTCCCCCTGCCCTCTTCAAGCAGGCAAGGAACTCCAAGAAGCCCAATGTATCCTAGCCAGGTAGCCTTACTCCTGTGGATAAAAATACTCAGTCAACTAATATTTATTATTTTAAAATCACATAATTAGGGAGTAAATGCAGAAGATAACAGATACGCAAAATGAAGAAAATTAAGATCTTTTATAATTCTATCATCCAGAGATGAGCACTATTGAAATCTTGGCAAATATCCTTCCAGATACTTCTTTATATTTGATTTTTTAAAAAAATAGTTATGTTTTAGTTGTAATTGGACACAATACCTTTATTTTATTTATTTATTTTTATGTGTTGCTGAGGATCAAACCCAGGGCCTTGGGCTAGGCGAGTGCTCTAACACTGATCCACAACCGCAGCCCTTTATATTTGAATTTTAATTACAAACTAGATCCATACAGTTGTGTCATGCTCATATTAAAAAATTCACCGTGAGAGCTCACACATTCCTCTTTTTAGAACAAACAGGAAGGGGTGCTTAAGTTAGGAGTTGGGTGGTCAGGGGAAGTTATGCAAAGAAAGTGTCTAGGTGGAGATTAATAAGTAGAATGACTACAAGCAAATCATTGCTCCATACAGAGGGACCAACATGTGAGAAGACCTGGGGGGAATGACAGAACAGAAATAAGTTCCTGAGTGGCTAGTTTGGTCAGATCAATTGGTCAGAGAAGCACGAAACAGATGTGGCCTATTAGTTCATTCAGGTTGCTATAACAACAAGGATTATTTATAAACAAGAAATTTGTTTGGAGGTTGGGAGTCCAAAATCAAGGTGCTGGCAGATTTTGTGTCTGTTAAGGGACTATTTCCAGTTTATAGATGACACCTCCTCCTTATGTTCTCACATGGTGGAAGAAGCTAAGGAGCTCCCTTGGGTCTATTTGATAAGGGCACTAATCAACTCCCAAAGGCCCCACTCCCTAATGTCATTGCTTTCCAGGTGAGGATTTCAATATATAAATTTTGGGGGAATATAAACACGGCACAGTGACAAGATTTGCATTTTGGGAAGAGCACTCTGGCATCAGTGTAAAGAATGGATTGGATGGGGCAAGAAAGAGCAATATGGCAGAGGCCCAGTCTGGGAGAGCAATAGTGGAAAGGAAGAGGCTGAGGGAGGTTAAAGAGGTAGAAAGGACAGGACTCAGGCACTGTTGGGATAGTAGGTGAAGGAAGACAGGAAAACCTTAAGGATGGCTCTCAGATTTCTGAGAATGTAGAACCCAGTGTTGCCCTGTAGTTTGGGGATAGAAAGATGATGTGTTCAACTTGGGACATGCTGAATATGAGGTTCTCACGGGACTCATCAGAGCAGAGATGTCTTGTAAATATTTGAATCATTTGGAGTATGATCTGGGCTCTGCTGGCTGCTGGACCCAGTCTTGGAGAGGATGCAGTCACCAAGTCATCCTTCACTAAATAAATGGATATCAAAGAGAGAGCACCCAAGGTACACCAGCTCTTAAGGGTTATGAGAGGGAGGCATAATCTGCAAACAGATTGTGAAGGAGCGGCCAGGGGCAGGAAGAAAACCAGGGGCCCCCCGCTTTCATAGAAGCTAAAGGAAAGGAATATTCTCCAGGGGGCAGTGGTTGGCAGTCTGATGCAGGTGTATCCTTTACACATTCTTAGGGGTCACCTCATTTAACCCTCCCAACAGGTTAATGAAGTGGGGGCCATCATCCAATTTCAGAAGAGGAAACTGAAGACCACGGAGGGGAGGCAAATTTCCCAGTCATTTGGCAAGTCAGTGGCAGAGGCAACGTGAATCCAGTCTTTGAGTGGCAGTGCGTGGACCACCGGCGAGCGAGGTGCAGAATTTTAGCGTGATCTCCATTCACCTGTAACAAATGTGTGCGTCGCCTGCGTCGTTTTTCACCCTTACAACCAACCACCACGGGAGGCAGTGATTTTACTTCAAGTACAAAGAGGAGACCGGGGCCAGAAGCAAGTGTAGGGGTGGCTCAATGTCACACCTAGCAGGTGGCAGGGCTGGAGTGGGAATTCGCTTCTCCCGCATCCCCAGCGATGGTGGTGCAGCCGCGGGGCGGCTCCCCAGCGGAGGGAGGCGGCGTCACCGGCGGGAACACCGGGGCGCGCTGGGCCCGCCCCCGCCTCGCCCCCGCGCGCATGCCTGGCCGCTGAGGCGTGAGAGCCGCCGCCCCGGGCCCTCCCTCCCGCGCGCCTTGCACAACCGGCCCAGATAAGTGCTGCGTCTCTGGGCAATTATCGCCCTCCCGCCGGCGGCGGGGCTGGCTGGGCAGAAGGCCAAAGGCCGAGGGACTCGCAACCACCCAGGGAGAGCGGTACCGGCCGGCAAAACGGCCACCTGCGCAGCAAACGATTTCACAACGCCGGAACGCGGGGACGGGGGCGGGGCGACGGCGCGGCGTGGTGACGCAACAGGGCAGCCACGCCCCCGAGGAAGGCCCGCCCCTCTTCCTGGGGGAGGAAGCGGTGGCTAGCAGCCTGCCAAATTGCGTTCCTTCCTTCCTTTTCCTCTTCACCTCCCTTTCTTGTCTTTCTTCCCTTCTGATATTTTTTTCTCTTTCTTCCCCCCTCTTACTCCTCTCTCCTACTTCCACCCTCTTGCCTTCTTTGCACCTTTTTTCCTCCTTCCTTTCCTCCCCATCTCCTTCTTTTCCTCCCCATCTCCTTCCTTTCCTCCCCATCTCCTTCCTTTCTCCTCTTTCTTCTCTCTCTCCATTCTTCATGCCCCCCTTTTCATTTCTAATCTTTAAAAAGTAATTATCTTTTTTTCATTTTTAATTGTGGCAAAACAGCATAAAGCTTATCATACTGTTTTAAGGGTGCCGTTGTGTTAAGTACTTCACATTGATGTGCAACAGATCTCTAGAACTTTTTCATCTTGCAAAACAAATTCTATACGATTACCTTACCCCCTGGTTCCCACCATTCTATCTTCTATTTTTTTCAGTTTTCCTTTCCCCCTTTGTGTCTTTCTTTTTCTTTACCCCTCCTTTTTCTTCCCCTCTCTCTTTCTAATCTTTCTTTCGCTGCTAAACAACCCAGTGGCCCCGATGCACCCTTGGCAGCCCTCTGCAGCCCCTGGTGGGCTGGGCCAAGAGGCCTGTCAGCAAGGTTGTTAGAGGGCTGGTGAGTCATCATCCTTCCCGGTGTGTCAGGGCCAGTGGGCGGCCCCTGGAAGCCTCTCCTGGCTTTTCGCTGGTAGGCAAACATGTCCTGCAAGAAATCCTTGCCAGGAGGAGTTAATTAGAGAGGCCCTAATTCTGGTAAAGTCAGAGGGTCGGGCAGGAAGCCCCTCTCTCTTTTGGACCTTCCCCAACCCTGAGGCTCCCCTTCTAGACACTACAAGACAGCCATGCTGCTGTTGATGGTGATGATAACTTGGACTGATACAAAACTTGACAGTTTACAAAGCATTTCCATAGACATGATCTCATTTCTGTTCTCATAACCATCCTGGGAGGTAGGTCTTATTATTCCCATTTCACAGGTGAGGAAACTGAGCTTCAGAAAAGTGCAAGGATTTGCCTGTAGCCACAAAACTGCTAAGCTGCAGAGTTAGCAAGGTGGGGACTCAGATTTCTATCAAAAAAGCAGGGGGAAAAAAAGGCAGCTAGATCCAAGTTTAAAAAATGAAAAACAATTGCTTCCTCTTCTGTGTTCCCATAGCTCCTTTTCTAGACTGGGTACATGGAGGCCCCACCTTGTGGGTTTTGGCATAGGGGAGCCATAGTGAGTAAATGCAAAGGAGCTGCTATCTAGGCAGCAAAGGGACTTTTTAATCCAACGGTGTTGCTACCCAGATGTCTCTGGGTTTTCTGGAGTTTTGGCTCTGCATACAGAGAATGTATAGTGAGAACAGGAGACTTCTAAGTGTGGCAGTATTTCCTCCTTTTCTGGATAGAGCTTCTAGTTAATGGGATAGTCCACATTCTTGGAGGATGTTGTTTCAAACTCTTTACAATATATATTGGTGTGGAAATGATTTTTTAAGATAATGGGTACTTGTAGTAGATTATTCACGTTCACCCATATCCAGCTGCGCTCTGCTTCTCAGTACCTGATGGCACATACTCCTCTGTCCTCTACAAGTGTGGTCATATGACTTTTTGGCTGATAAGTATGATAAGTAGGTCTTCTCCAACTTCATGGACCAAGGAGACCATAGATTCCAGGATGTTCAAATTTTATTGCACCAGGTCTCAGGGAGACCACTGTGAATATAAGGAAGTACATCTTTCTATATTAAGCCACTCTGATTTGGGCTGTTTTTATTGTGGCTTAATCTAGCCTATTTTGACTGATACAGTAATGAACACAACACACTGAATGCTTAGTAAGTTTTTAAATGTAACTTTCACCTTTTTGGAATGAGGTCTATTTTTTTTTTTTTGTAAAGACAAAGAAAAAACCTTATAACTGTACAATCTACTGGAAAATAAAAGTTTAATATACATCATCTTTACATCTCTTATTGTACATACCTTAAAATGTTTTAAGAGCTTCATTGACATACAATAAACTCTACATATTTCAACTACACAATTTGATATGTTAGTATATGTGAAACCATGGCTATGATCATGATTGTGAATCTATACATTACCCACAAAACTTTCCTGTGTCCCTTTGAAATCTCTTGCACCAATCCCTTCCCACACCCCTCATGTAGTCATCAGGCCACCACTGATTTGCTTTAGTCATCATAGCTTAGTTTGCCTTTTGTAAGATTTTATGTAAATGGAACTTTATAGTTTATAACTCTTTTTTTCTGGTTTCCTCTCATTCAGTTTAATTCTTTTAAAGCCATCCAGATTGTTGCATGTAAATGCAACTCATTCTTTTTATATTGCTCAGTAGTATTCCATTGTATGGGTTTACCACAGTTTCTTAATACATTCCTCTGTTGATGGACTTTAGCTATTTCCAGATTTGGCCTATGAGAAGAAAGTTACTGTGAACATTGTGTACCAGACTTTGTAGATGCATTGTCTTCATTTCTTTTTGGATGCCTAGGAAAGGAATGACTGGATTACATGGTAGGTGTATATGTTTCACTTTTAAATAAATTTCCAGACTGTTTTCCAATGTGGTTGTAATATACATTCTCATCAGTGATATATGGTGCAGGGTTCTAGTTTCTCCACATCTTGATTCTTGTCAACACTTGGTGTGGTTAGACTTCCATTTTGTGTTTTGTTTTGTCTTTTGGTGGTACTGAGGATTGAACAAAAAGAAATCGAAACCAATGCAAATTAATGTGATAGATCCTGAGTCCTGACCCTACATGCCATTTGCAGTGTTGCTGTGGGCTGACCCATTAAGGGGCAGCTTCTTCTGATTTCTCATACCTGTGATAGCACATGCATTGATGACTCGGTTCTACCACAACCTTGCTCGGTGTACTGAGAAATCCTGCTTCCTACACCTTCAGTTAATGTGACCATATCATATCTTGAGGTTACATCTCCCTCCCTTTCTCATCATCTGTTATGATTCAAGTACCTGCTGCTCCTCTATAGTTCCATCATAAACCATATGCATGGGATGGTTTATTTGATATGTCAAATTGACTGTGCTAGGGAGTATCCACATAGTCAGATAAATATTATGCTGCATGTTTCTCTAAGGGTGGTTTGGGGTGAGATTAACATTTAAGTCAGTAGTCTGGGTAAAGCACATTTTCTCCCTACTGTGGGTGAGCTTCATCTGGTCAGTTGAAGCAAGAGAATTCTGCCTCACTGCCTTCTAACTGGGATGTTGGATCTTTTTCCTGGGTCTCTAGCCTGTAGGTGTTTGGACTAAAACTACACCACCAGCTCTCTTTCTTCTCAGGCCTTTGGACTTGGACTAGAACTTTCCTAGGTTCCTAGATAGCTGATTCATACTACAGACCTTGGTGCTTGCTGGCCTCAATAATTGTGTGAGCCAATTCCTTATATTAAATATCTTATTTATATAATAAATATACAATAAATGTATACATAAAGAGAAGGACGTAGTGATGTCATGTAGAGATAGTTACGAAGTTAATTTCTTAGTATAAGTATGACCCATGAAATATGCAAGATATACTAAAAATGTATCCACTGTTTATCTAAAATCCAAGTGTACAGGCAGCCCTGTATTTTAACTGGTAACACTACATCTATATCATATAGAATATAATTTTATTATCTGTTCAGATTATTACCAAGATAGAAAAACTAAGATTCTCCCTGGAATTTGAGGATGGGCCTACAGATGGACTCCAAGAGAGAAACTGCCATTGTGTTTACAGGAGCGACTCTTATAGATCCCTTTCTCTAGCTTCATTTATTCCCTGTGATCTTTTCTGGTTCAAGGTTTGAATGTACTCTATGCACAAGTGCTTTCTAAAACTATCTCCAGCTCTGTCTATGTCTTGGGGATTCAGATTCATGTATATCCAACCTCTTCTTTGATATCTCCATTTGGTCGTTGAATGGGTGTCTCAGATTGGCCTTCTTACAACTCTTGCTTTTTATCCAGCAAACCGGTTTCTCCCTCAGTCTTCCCTATGCCAGTAAATAACATTTATTCACACGGAGGATTAGGTCTGAAGTTTTGAACATATCTTGATTTCCTCAGTCCACATATTCAGATTCTGCGGACTATCCCCCAAACTAATCAAGAATCTGAAACTTCTCTTCATTGTCACTATTCCACCTTAGTCCTATTCCACATCAGCTCCCACCTAGATTATGCAGTAGCCTCTTAACTGGTCTTCTGGTCTCTGTCCTCTTCTCCTTTCCATTGTCCACATAGCATCCAGATTGATGACTAGAGAGTATAAATCAGATTGTGCCAATTGTGATGGTTAATTTTATGCATTTGTTGGACTGGGCTAAGGGATGCCCAGATGGCTGGCAAAAATATTAATTCTGGGTGTGTCCAAGAGGGTGTTTTCAGAAGATATTAGCATTCAAATCAGTAGATAGTAAAACACACACACACTCAACAAAATGTGTGGGCATCATCCATCTACTGAGAGACTAAATGAAACAAAAAAGTGGAGGAAAGGTGAATTTGTTTTCATCTGGACCTGGGGCATCCATCTTCTCTGGTCCTTGGACATCAGTATCTTGGTTCGGGGTCTCTGGCCTTGGACTTACAAAATTGGCTCTTCTAATCTCAAGCCCTTGGGGTTGGATTGGAACTCTCCTCTGGTTTTCCTGGGCCTCTAGTTTCTAAACAGCAGATCATAAGAATTCCTCTCATCCAAAGTCACATGAACCAATCCTTCTTAATAAGTACCTTTCTATAGATCTCTATATATCCTATTGGTGCTGTTTCTCTGGAGAACCCTGACTACTACACCAACTCTTCCTTTAAAACTCTTAAATGACTTTTCATGCACTAAGAATAACGTCTAAACTCCTTAACCTGGCTGTTATGGTTTAGATATTTTTCATCCTCCAAAAGCTCATATGTGAGACAATGCAAGAAGATTAAAGGTGAAATGATGGGGTGCCTTAACCTATGTTTAATCCCCTGCTAGGGATTAACTGGATGGTAGCAGTAGG
The DNA here is from genome assembly GCF_045843805.1 of Urocitellus parryii. Taxonomy (NCBI): domain Eukaryota; kingdom Metazoa; phylum Chordata; class Mammalia; order Rodentia; family Sciuridae; genus Urocitellus; species Urocitellus parryii. Next base: position 178,069,085 of record NC_135534.1, on the reverse strand, counting down.
CAGGTTGGGTGTGGCTGGAGCAGGTGGGTCCCTGAGGTCTTTGAGGTATACATTTTGGCCTTGTTGAGCAGAGCTCTCTCTCTACCTCCTAGTGTGATGTCTTGAGCCGCTTCTCTTTGCCACACTCTTCTGCCATGATGTTCAGCCTCACCTTAAGCCCTGAGGAATGGAGTCTGCTGTCTATGGACTGAGACCTTTGAAACCATGAGCCCCCTAATAAACTTTTCCTCCTCTGACTGTGACCAAACTGGCTTTCAAAGTTTTGTTTTTAAATGAGTATTTTTTAGTTGTAGATGGACAGGATAACTTTATTTTGTTTATTTATTTTTATGTGGTGCTGAGGATCAAACCCAGTGCTTCACACATGCTCTACCACTGAGTCCCAGCCCCAGCCCCTGACCTTCAAAGTTTATGTGATCTAGTTTCTGTTTACTTCTCCAACTTGTTTTCAAAACAATCTCTTTCTCATTCACCAAGCCTAGTCCACTGACCTTCTTTCCATCCCTTGAATGCCAGTTTTTTCCTGCCATAAGACTTTTTCACTGATGTTTTTTTCTGCATGGAACTCCCTCCAGACCATCCCACACATAGCCCCTGAAAGTCCTGAATTCTGACCTCAAGGGTAAACTTTGGGAGATGGCATTCTTAGAACCAAGCCAAGAAGCAGATATTGAGAGATGACCTGACAACTTCATGTATACACAGACTGCCTGGGAGACTCCCTTGCTGAGTAGGTTTGTGGGTATAGATGGTAAGTAAGGGTTTGGACTTGGGGATCATCCAGCTAGTAGTGGAAGCTTGAATGGAGGATGAGATCACTAAGGAGATCACTAAGCAGGATGTGGCCATGATGGAGCCATGATCCTGGATGGCAACTTGGAGCTCCGAGCTTCTATGAGACTTCTGCATGATCAAAACTAAATCACTTATTAATGTTCCCGAGGGGAACCCACGATCATTGGTATGACCCCAAATGAGTGAATGAATGAAAGAAGGAGGGAATGAACAAGTTAATACCAGACAGCAACAACTTCAAGGTTGTTAAACTTTAGCCAGGATCCTAGTGTCATTTTTCAATATTTTGACTCATCTGTCCACTCTTTCAACAATGTTCATGCCACAGTTTTAGTTTTCCCCACCCCTCTTTGTGAACTTCCTTCACACCCACTGGTCCTGAGACTAGGGTGGCCAGCTCATCCTGATTTGCCCAGAACTTTCTCATGAAAGTTCCATGTCCTAGGAAAGTCCTCCCTACTGGAAAACCGGATGGTTGGTCACCCTACTTACGACACAGATTGCATCTTCTTTGGAGACATTTGCATGAGGTTGAATGATGAGGTGCATTTGGCAATAGCTTTCTCTATAACAACACCCATGTATCAACTCTTCCTCATTCCTACTTCACTTCCCTTGTCCCTGCTCCTGCTCTCTAATAAAATAGTAGCCCATAGCCCTGCACCTCAGGGTAAGTCAAATCAGTAGCCTGGCTCTGACTCTGAGGATATCCCTAGGTATCATAGCAGTGGGAAGAGACTGGGAATTATTGCAAGGAGGGAGGAGTTTCTCTGAACTTCACATAAGTTTCATGTGAACTTACCCAAGGTCTCATCTTCCAATCAATCATGTGAGCTGGGTCCCTGCTGGCCCTTTCCTTTCATACCCTGCCTGCACTGTATCGCCCATAACACGGTGCCATATGCAGTTCCTCCTACATGTGGCGCTGCTCTGGACCCTGGCCTGTGCTCATTCCTCTTCACCTTCTGTGAGAACTCTTCCTCATCTGCCAAGACTCAGCTTAGGCACCGCCCCCCCCCCCCAAATCCAGTTGCTTCTCCCTGCCAAGGCTGGGGAGAGCTCCCTCCTGTCTCCCTGGTGCTTCTCTCTACCACTTTGCTTCTATATTGTTTTTTTGTTTGTTTGTTTGTTTTTTGGTACTGGGGATTGAACTCAGGGGTACTCGACCACTGAGCCACATCCCAGCCCTATTTTGTACTTTTTATTTAGAGACAGGGTCTCACTGTGTTGCTTAGTGCCTCACTTTTGCTGAAGCTGGCTTTGAACTTGTGATCCTCCTGCCTCAGCCTCCCAAGTGGCTGGGATTCCACATTGTTTTATTGATTATCTTTCTACTCACTAGAAGTTGAACCCTTTGCAGGCAGGAATTTTCTCCTATTCATCTCTATTTCCCAAAGCTCATCACACTTCCTGCTCAATATACATTTGTTGAATAAATGAATTCTCCCAGGAACTCTATGAGGTCAGCTGTGATGACATCATTTCCATTTAAAAGATGGTAAAAATGAGACTTATGGAAGGGCAGAAGTAATGAGGGAAGTCAGAGGCAGAGCCAGGTCAGGGGCTTTTCTATCCTACCAGTTGTTTCCCCAGACAAAATATCCATGGTGTTTCTAAGTACAATGGGAAGGGCAGCCAGCGGGAGCAGTCATGGAGTGAGACTCTCAGAGACCCATCCAGCACTATCCCTTTTAACCTTCCCTCTTGCTTGGAAGGCAAGCTTCCAACTTGGCTGCTACCCTGACGTCTCGTGCTTCAAACTCTGCAAGGGGCTGTAGCCCTCTACCTGCTCCAAGTTTTCAGCTCTCCTTTAGTTTTGACCTTGAAAATGCCCTCACTTTCCTGCAAGCTCAGCTTTACATTTAAAGTAATTACAAAATAAATGTTTATCCAGCAGTTCTGGGGTGTCTGTGGCAGGGAACTCTGGGGTTATTTAGTCTGCTACCTAACTTCTTCCTCGTTTAGGTGTCGTCTCCTCCCCATTTTGGCGTGGTTTCTCCAGAGGTGAAAGGCAAATGTATAGAGAAACCCAAAGGGTGGCCTTTCCTGACCCTGAAGTTACTGCTGAAACCATTATGGAAAGGACTGATATGGGACTTAGAGTTGGGGCTTTCCAATCTAGGAGGGTGCGGTGCAAGATCCCATGAAAAGGTGTGGGGCTACTGAGGGCCCCTTCCGGAGCTCAGCACCAGAAACTCTGCTCTCTCCTCAACCATGACAGTGCTCCTTGGGGGGCCTTTCACCACCAGCCCTGTTGACCTTTCCAGCCTCACCTTCCCCTTCAACAGTCCATATGATCTCCCTGCTATTTCTCAGACGCAGCCTGTCCTTCCTGTCCCCAGGCTGCCTCCAGCTTTTCTCCTCATCCTGTGGTCCCATTCCCCAGAGTTTTGCCCCTAAGGTCTTTCATCTCCCCTAAAGGCCAAGTCCAATATCATCTCCAGGAAGGTGGGGGCTCTCTTCTTAGTCTCCCATAGCCCATCTCTGGCTCTTCCTTGTGGCCCTGAAGACCATGGTTTAGTGTGGCTGGGGTTGTGTCTGTACAAGCCTCAGAGGAGGCCAGCTTAAAATGGCGCCTGCCGGTGCTCAGCACAACACCTTTTCAGTCTTCCTTCTTTCCACTCTCTAATTCCTTCCTTTCTTTTCTACTTTTCTCTCTCTTTTCTTTCTCCCTCCCTTCTCCTCTTTCTTTCTTTCCTTCTTTTTTCCTCTCTCTCTCTCCTCTCTCTCTCTCTCCTCTCTCTCTCTCTCTCTCTCTCTCTCTCTCTCTCTCTACTGGGGATCAAATGGAAGGCCTCATTCATGCTACTGGTCTACCACCGCAGCCCTGTGTTCTTGGCAGGCACTCAACACATTTGTGTGGAATGAGAACAGGTTGCAGGACATGATTGCCACAGGGAGGCTTGAAGAGCCTATCAAAGCAGCATGCTCCTTCCTGGTCACTGAGCGATGACCATCCCATGGCCACCCTGATGGACAGGGACTACTGATGCTGCTCTCCATGTTCTCATCCAGAGCTGGGGATGAAGATTCAGTAGCAATAGAGGAGAGTTAGTTTATAGCATTCATGGTTCAGGTCCTGGGAGCAGACAAAATGCCACATCCTGAAAGATCCCTGGATCACTATCATACATCATGCAGGCTCCCTGCCCCCCAAAGTACCTCTGAATGGGAAAGCAGATGAATGGGTGTCTGCTCATGGGGAGGGGTTTTCAACAGTAATTTTGGTATGATGAGATTTTGGCTAATATGCTGACTTTAGCCCCTAACTCCAATATCAGGTATGTCTCCACCTTTAGTGCCAGCACCTGGTGTAGAGCTTGTTGTATAAATGAATGAATCCGCCACATTAGAATTAGGAGGACCCTTATGGATTATTAGATCCAATGCACATTTTATGGAAAAATAAATCATAAAATAACTAATTATTGGAAGGTAATTCTATGTTAGGTATGTGGTATGCTGAGTGGTTGATGTACATAATGTAGTTTTATCTTTTTACTTGTGAGGTGGAATAAGGAAGGCACAGAGAGGTTATAAAACCTGACCAAGTTTGCACAGCTGGTGAGTTGCAGAACCAGCTGCGTTCAGATCCCTCTGGCTGGCCCTATGTTATACTGCTTCTCATTACATCTGGAGGAAACAGACCCACAGAAAAGCAGTAACTTGTCTGGGACCCCAGCCCCTCAGAGGCAGGATGGCCATTTTGATCCAAAGGTGCCATCATTCCTGGACTTTCTAAGATGCCTGGCCACAAAGACACCCTGAAGAGGAAAAAGAATTTCAAGTGTGTTCTAAGAGCCACATCCATTCTCTTGCTGTGTAGGAGGAAGCCTGCACTTCAAGACCCAGCCAGAAAGAAAGATTTGATCTCCTGGGCAGGATCTGCTTCCCCTGGCGCCGCCAGCTTGAGTTGCGGCTCAGGTATGAAGTAAGACTTGTTTAAGGCAGTTAAGAGCTGCGATCCCTATTGTGTCGAGTGGTGACAGTATAATCCTCCCTAATAATTTTGTTCCCTCTGCAAGCTCCTCTCCATTATGCATCCTTAAACTGTGACTTCAGATGCTTCTAGTCCGATAAGTGCTGGGGGATTTGGTGAGAAGGGGAGAGGGAAAGAGCCGCTTCATCGCACTCAGATCACTCAGAGATGCTTCACTGAAAACAAACCCCCACCCCATCTTTTTTTGGCCAGAGCCTTTTTTTCTTTTTTTTTTTTAAATAGCAATTTAAACTGTATTAAACCTCCTCATCCCCATCACTTCACTTCAATAACATCAGCCTATTGGCCAGTCTTACTTTATTATATCCCATCCACCCATTCTTACCACTGGGTTATTTTATACATCTGGGATGCACATATCTTTTATCTCCAAATAAGTCTTTTATTTTATAAAATGCCCATAATATCCTACCAAACCTAAAAAAAGTAAAATAATTTCTTAATGTCATCAGGTATCTAGACAGAATTCAACTATATGTATTTCAGAATCCAGAGACAGTCTTATACACTGAATTTGGTTGACAGATGTTCTTGCATCCTTTAGTCAATAGGAAACCTTCTTCCTCTAGTTTAAAAATAATTTTATTTTGAAGAAACTTAGTGCTTCCATAGAGTTGTCTCTTTTCTGGATTCTGCTGATTACATTCCCAATGGATCATTTACCATGTTCCTCTGGTCCCTGATAGTGACCTTCTGAAGTGTGGTCAGATTCAAGGGTGCTAAATTTGAAGGTGATGAAGTTGTAGAGATGGTGGTCTCCTTCTTACACATGATGTCTGCTTTTCACTCATCTTGGCTTATTAAGAAGATATCGAATAAGGATAGGGCAGACAGTAAAACGAATAGGACATTATTACTGTATGTGTACAAATGCGACTTAACCTGTGTGATCCTAAAATATGTAAACCAGAAGAATGAGAAGTTATACTCCACTCATGCATGATGTGTCCAAATGCATTTTACTGTCCTGAATAACTAATTAGAATAAATTTTAAAAATTTAAAAAGAAAATCTTGATCATGAGGCTCAGGTGTTCCCAGCCTGGGTCTTCCATTATAATGTTCACCTTTTGCCTAGTGATTGTAGCAGCCATGAATGATCCTTGCCTAACACTGCTATTTCATCAGAGATTTCGGGTAATCTTCCAATTCTGAGATTCCTTCTTGTTTTAATAGCTGTAATGAAGAGATCGATCTCTTCTCTTCTCAGGGTACTCTGAAGTACAGTACCTAAATAAAAGGCAGAATAAAATGCTTGATTCTTTACCTTCATTTACCTGTTTTTCTAAAATAAGTTTTATTCTCAAGCATCTTTCAAAGGGGATATGCTAGTGCATATTAATTACCCCCAAACCTAGTGGCTTAAAACTACAACCATTGTTTATGTCTCACAATTTTGTGGGTCAGGAATTGGGGCCAGGGTTAGCAGGTGATTCTTCTTTCCATGTGGCACCCACTGAAGTGTTTTAGATTTTTTCTTTCCATATTTATTATTGGTGCATTGTAGTTGTACATAATCATTTGTTGTTACCTATTTATACATGCACACAATATAAAAATACCACTGAGATTTTTTGAGATGGATTCAGTTTATGCATGGGCTAGTCTGGAAGAACCAAGACAACTCTGCTTTGATGTACAGTCCCTTGTGGAAATGACCAGAAAGCTGAACTTTTTTGGAACTGCCACTGGGTGCCTGCACGTGGCCACTCTAGCATGGCAGATTTCTTACATGGATGCTCAGGACCCTCAGAGAATGTCCCAAGAGACTCTGGTACAAGCATCCAGTTTTATTCTGAAAGCCTTGGAAGTCACATAGCAGCATCTCTGCCATGTTCTACTGATTATAAGCAAGTCCCAGGACTAGTCCAGCTTCAGGCAGGGGAGGAAGGTAGCACTCAAGCACATGAACACTGGGAGGCAGAGTTCATTGAGACCCTTTTACAGTTACATAGAGCATAGAGTCCAAGCACAGAGTCCTCTTCTCTTAATGCCCTGGCACCTTCTCTGCCCATGGGGTTTGGCTGTCCTGTTAATTTAGGCTGGGAACTGGCTGCAGAAGAGAAAGCCATGCTCTAGGTGTCCACAGTCTTCTTCAAGGCCAGCAGAATGTGGACATCCCCCTTGTGAACAGGGTCAACAGTACATCATTGAGCTTCTGCAATGTTGGCATGCCCATTGCCACCTCCTGCCAACCTGCTGCACTATGGTATCTCACAAGCTCTGGCTTAAGCTGAATGCCTTCATTGGAAACTTCCTGGAAAACTTGGCTTTGACCTGCTTAAATGCTTGCACAGAGATCTGTTCTGAGAGCTTGGCCCTTCCCCAATCCTGAAGAAGCGGCCCAACAGGACTCACAGGGGTTTTGTGAACAAGACTAAGAGTGCCACAGCCATGCACTGGTAATGATTGCTTTGAATGGCTGTAAAATATTCTGTCCAGTGGATGTAACATGCTTTACCAAACTGTTTTCCTGCTACCATGGTTGTTTTAAATTTTATACTTTGTATATTTGTTCACAAGTCCTTTTATTCTGTTGGATTCCTTAAGATTAATCTTCAAGGGAAGAATTGGGATTTTTGATCTTGATGTATACTACCTACTTTCTTCCCCCCAAAAGTGAACAGTTCATATTCCAACAGCACTGCATGATCATAACAGTGTTTCTCAATAGCACTGAGAATTATCATTTTAAGTGTGTTTACTAACTTTTTAGCTATATAAAACTTAAAGTTGCTTAGGATTCTTTTCTTCTCCCTACTCTGTTCAAAGTTGTCAGCTCCTTCCTCTTACACCAGCTCTTACCTTAAAAAAAAAAAAAAGGAACAATAATATCCATCCAATAACCATCCTGTCCTTTCTTTTCTCTCTCTCCTTTCTCACCCCCGTTTTTGCTTAAGCAAGTTAGTTTGAATTGGATTCCTGTCACTTGAAGCCAGAGTCTATCCCAGGGTTTCTCAGTAGCAGCACTATTGACATTTTGGACCCTGCTCTTTGTTGGGTGCTTTGTAGAGTGTCTATCAGCAGCTTTGATCTCTACCCCACTAAATGCCAGTAGTACCTAGCCCAGTCAAGACAAGCAGAAATGTATCTGGACATTGCTAAAGGTCTCCAGGGGCATGGGCAAAATTGCCTCTGGTTGACAACCACTGGTCTAGTCTAACACTCATGGTGACTCTTATTGAATTAAAAAAAAAAAAAAAAAGGACGAGGAAGTTGAAGTCCACTGAGATGGTGGATTTTTTTTTTCAAGATGGCAAAAAGAGATTTAACAAATCAAGCCAAAAAAAAAAAAAAACCCGAAAAGGATCCAGGAAACGATACTCCAAAGAGACGTTGATACTTGCAGACGTTGGCTCTCTTATAGCTGTTGGAACAGTAACAAACTCCACAAAATGATTTGGGATTTTACCTATGACACAGGCGGTAACTCTCTAACTAAGAATTCTCACGCACCTCACGAGGTGGTGAAGCAAAGCTATGCCAATTAGTTTTATTTCTGTTGTTTTAGATCTTTCTGTGAGTGACTTGGAGCCAGTGAACCTTGGGTCTCCCCAGGAGGCTCACAACATGCCCTTCTGAAGTGCTATCCATTCAATAGTTCTTGTAGGCAGGCACTTTGTCTCTATCCCAACTCCCCCACCTGCAACCTAGGACCTGGAGCAGCACCAGACCCCAGATAGGTCCTGAGCAAATCCTGATTAAATGAACTGGTAAATTACTTAGGAGATAAGTGACAATAACATTCCAGCTTCCATAGATGCATAGAATTGAAAGGGATCTTAGGGTTGAAGGGTTGAAGGTCTAACTTCCTACCAAAGATGGAACTTTCTGCTTCTGATGTGTTGTTCCTAGAGTTTAGCTTCTTCTGTTAGATAGTGAGGGAACTCATTCTTCGTAGGACCAGCTCCACTGTTGGATAGATCTGGATATTAGAAAATTCTTCCTTATCTGGTATCTCAATTAGCCTCCTTGTAACTACATCAGCCTCTCGTGTTTTTTTTTAAGTTATTTTCATTTTAATCTAAGAAATACAGGCAGAGTTTGAAAATTCAAACAACATTGAAAAGTTTTATTTATAATAAAAAAGAATTCTCTTCCTCAGTCTTTTTATTCCTCACTTCTGCCCCAGCCCCCGCAATCCTTTTCTTTCTTTTGATACTTGCACCTGTGTTTCTAAAAGATATGCTTATGCTGTTGTTTCTTGATTCACAACTTTAGACTTCATCCCCCAATTTTCTATTTTTATGGAAGAGGGTTTAGCATTCCTAACTACTATTCTTCAACTTCCCCCCTTTATTTTCTTATCCTATTTCCAAGTTTTAGCTTAGTCGGTATTCAGTGTAGACATTAATACGGCTATGAGAATATTATTCAATGATAAGCCAAGGAAATACCATGTCTATCTTTTTTGCACTCTTTCTGGTTTTCTTGAAATTAAAATAATTGTTTTGATGAGTTTTCCATGTACTTATTTCTAATTCTTCTGGAGCATTTAACTAAACTATAAAACACCTACCAACCCATAATTGTAACAAGTTTTCATTTTTGTCAGTTATACATTTATGTGGTTTAAAGGGTCTAATAACTCTATAAGATTTGATCCCCAAAATTAAATAATGGATATTTTGCTTCTCCTTCTCCCATTTCCCTTCCTCCAAAGGCAATTTTTCTCCAACTCCTTGGTCTGACTCTTCTGGTATGTTTCTTTCACATCTATATATGACATTTTTTAAAACAAATTAACTACTACTCATTTTTTTTCAAATTGAAGTATGAGCGACAAAAATTGTATATACTTAAGGTAACAACATGATATTTTGATATATGACTACGATGTGAATGGATTACCATAGTCACACTAACTTGTTCCTCACCTCACAGTTACCTTCTCAGGTATATATGATGAGGACACTTGAGAACTACTGTCTTTGCAAATGTCAAGTCCCCAATACAGTCACCATGCTGTGCATTGGGCCTCCAGAACTTATTCATCTTATATCTTAAAGTTTGTACGGTGATAAATTACCCACCCTCCACCATTAACCACTACTATTCTCTATGAGTTTGGCATTTTTTTCCCCCCAGAGTCGACAAAAAAAAGTGAGATCATGAGTATTTGTCTTTCTGGGTCTGGCTTATTTCACTTAGCATAACATCTTCCAGGCTCATCAGAGTTATTGTAAGCAGCAGAACGTCCTTTTTTAAAAAAGGGTGAATACCATTTGTGTGCACATGTGGGCGTATTACATTGTCCTTATCCATTCACCTGTTGAGGACACTTAGGTTGTTTCCATTTCCTGGTATTGTGAATAATGCTTCAATAAACATGGGAGTGCAGACCTCTCTTTGACACACTGATTTCATTACCATGTGTATTAAGAATTGTTATTGCTATATCATATGGTAGTTCTACTTTTAATTTTTGGAGGGAACCCTATACTGTTTCCCATAATTGCTGGACCAATTTACATTCCCACCAATGGTGTACAAGGTGTGCTTTCCTTTACATCCTCACCAACACTTGTTTTTTTTTTTTTTTTTTCACTTTTTGGTAACAGACATCTCAACAGATGTGAAGTTATAGCTCATTGTGGTTGGGATGTCTATTTCCCTGTTGCTATAGTTTGAACCTGGGATATCCAAATGCCCAGGAGTTAAAGACTTGGTCCTCAGCATGGCATTATTGTGGGGTGGTGGAACATTTACCGGGTGGGGTCCAGTGGAAGGAAGTGAGGTCATAGGGAACATGCTCTGGAAGGGGATATTGGAACCCTGCCCCTTTCTTTCTCTCTCTTTGCTTCCAGGTTCCCTAACTTGGTCAGCTTCCTCTGCTACACCTTCTCACAATGACATACTGCCTAGCCACAGGCCTAATGGCAGTGGGGCAAGTAACCATGGATTGAAGCTTCTGATATCATGAGCCAAAATAAACCTTTCCTCCTTATAAGTTCATTTATCTCAGGTATTTGTTATAGTAGTGGAAAACTGATGAACACGTTGTTGGTTAGTGGTATGAAGATTGGTCATTTGTATGTCTTCTTCAGAAAGATGTTTATTCAGATTCTTCAACCATTTTTTTGTTTGCTTTTGATATTGAACTGTATATTTTGGATATTAATCCCTTTTGGGTTATGGTTTGCAAACCCGTTCCATAGGTTACATTTTCATTTTGTTAATTATTTCCTTTGCTGTGCAGAAATTTTTCAGTTCTACTTTTTTTTTTTTCTCTTGACTGCTTATGATGTCAGCTACTACTTGATTTTTTAGATTTTGGACTTACCATGGTGGAAGAGAAAAATTGTGCTTTCCTTTCCACCCACCTCCAGCATTTGTAGATAGCTTTCCTATTACCCATCCTCCCAATATAGTCCTATCATTATGTTAATTTTTATGTTAATTATATCAATAGTATTTATAGTATTGTGATTTTACAAATGTATAATATTAATTCTTCTCATTTTTGGATTTTGGGGGGAGAGGACCAGAGGTAATAATCATCTGTGTTTTCATTTGCTTAGTCTTTAAAAAAAGATTGCTTATCATCCATTTTTTTTGTTTATTTAAAAAAAATATATATTTTTTTAGTTGTAGTTGGACACAATACATTTATTTTATTTGTTTATTTTTAAGTGGTGCAAGGATCGAGCCCAGGGCCTCACATGTGCTAGGCGAGCATTCTACCACTGAGTCACAACCCCAGCCCTGCTTATCACCCATTTAATTCTAAATATTCTCTGCTCAGTATGAATTCTCCTCTCCTTACATGTGAATTTATTAGTTTGCTCTTCTTGCCTCTGTTTGACTCAGATCTAAGCCTTTTGACCCCTGTGACTTACATGTGACTATCACTCTATCACCCTCCATCAGTGTTTTAGGGATTCCCTGAATCTTTCTCCTGAGTTACATTCCCTACTCTTATAGCTATTCTTTCTGGTTTCTCCTTTTGGGGGGTTGGCACAGACCTCTGTAACTTCCTGAGGAAAGTCACGAGGATTGAGGCTGGGACCAGAGGTAGGCAAGGGAGGCTTTAGATGCAAAACTTAATGAGGCACCTCAGTTGTTAATATAGTATTTTAATATAGTATTTTTCAAAAAATCAGAATTAATGCAAAATATTCATGATGAACAAAATATCGAAATTTTAAAAATATAAACATTATTACTTTTTTTTTTAACCTCAGCCTCCAGCATGGTTCGGTACAGTACTGATGAAAAATAGATATTTTAAAAATTTTCTTGGGGCTGGGGATGTGGCTCAAGTGGTAGCACGCTCGCCTGGCATGCGTGCAGCCCGGGTTCGATCCTCAGTACCACATACAAACGGGGATGTTGTGCCTGCCGATAACTAAAAAATAAATATTAAAAAAATTCTCTCTCTCTCTCTCTCTACCTCTCTTTAAAAAAAAAATTCTTGTATGAAAATGTCTGTATTCTATTTGTACACTTAGGAATTGAATTCTTTTGTTTTTTATATTTGGAAATGTCACTTTTATTTGAACACTTTGGGTAGGTAGAACAACATTTAAACCTTAAAACAAACAAGGCTAATTTTTAAAGTGAAATACAAAATTTGCATGAATTTTAAAGACAAAATGAGCTCAATAAGCTTGGTCATAGAATACTAGGAATTGAATTCTAAGTAAGAAATAATTTTCCTTCAGAAATTAAAAGGCAGCATTCCATTGACTTCTAACTACTTTGGAGAAATCTTCAGTCATCCTAATCATCTGACACTTACTCTCTGGAACCTTACAGAATCTTCTGCTTAGCATCAATATTCTCAAACTTTACAGAAATTGCCTGAGTTGAGTTATTCATTTATTTATTTACCTCTGTCTCAGGAGTTCTTCAGTTGTGGAGAAATCAGTCAATGTTTCTTTTAAAATAAATTTCCATCTTTTGTTTTTTCTTTGTCTGTAATTCCCATCAAATTTTCTGAATCAATCCTCTAATTTTTCTTACATCTTCCCCAGTTTGCATCTCTTTGCTATCTATTCAATTTTCAGAGAAACTGGCTAGTTGATAAGAGGATCAGTGCAGGTTTGCAGATCTACTTCCTTTTGTTGTTTTGAATATCAAAAGCATTTAACCTCACTCAGCCTTTTCTCTCTTCTCCTTTCCTCTGTGGGTTATTCTCAAAGATTACAGGTTCGGCTTCTGAAATTGCACTTATAACTTCCTTTCATGTATTAAGACAGAATTTTTCTAGAGTTGAAGATACATTCATTGTCTCATCAAAACATGAATAATGATAAAAATAATAATAGGAGGAGGAGGAGGAGGAGGAGAACTAAAGTACATTGAATATTTATTATGTGCCGACCCTGCTCAAAGTGCTTCACAAAGCTTAGTATGCTTAATCCTCAAAACAGGTCTATGAGGGAGTGTTATTACTATCCCCAACTTCCACATAAGAAAACTAAAGTCCAGGGAGATAAACAGCTAGCAAATGGTAGAGCCAGAATTTGAATGCAGATGGCAAGACTTCAGAGTCTATGTTTTTAACCATGATATTATTTAGCCTCTTGGAACCTGTGTATCTCTTCAAAATTTTCTTCGAAAAGGCACCAGTTCTGGGACGTTACTGCTTAACCATTACATTGCCAATATAACCAGCTTATTAGGTGTAGTCTTGGTCCTCTAAGACAGTAGTTCTCAGACTTTTGGATTAACCAGTATTTTGAGTAAAAGTAGAAGGGGTAATCTGCATGGAATGTCTAATTATTTAGTTTTCCAAGTCAGGACAAAGAAACTTACAAACCATTACAAATTAAGATCAGTCATCCCTTCATATAAGGACTTTGGAAGCTTAGTGGTAGAGAACTTGCCTATCATGCATGAGGTCCTGTATGATGATGATAATGATAACAACAACTAAACTACATTACACACACGCACACACACACACACAAACACACATGAACAATTTAAACATTAAAAAAATAATTAGGAAAGACATAAATTCAGACTAAGGGATAATTAGTTCTTGTGTTAGTTGGCTTTCTGTCACTGAGAGAAAAATACTTGAGAGAACTTAAAGATTTATTTTGGTTCACAGTTTCGGAGGTTTCAGTCCTTGGTCCTCTTGGCCCCAGTTTTTTGGGGCCTGTGACAAAGTATTCAACACAGTGAAAGTGCATGGCGGGAAAACTGCTTTATTCATAGCTTGAGGAAGCAGACATAAAGAGAGAGAGAGAGAGAGAGAGAGAGAGAGAGAGAGAGAGAGAGAGAGAGAAGGAGAAAGGGGCCAGGGTTCCAGTATTCTCTTCCGGGGTACACCTCAATGACCTCACTTCCTTCCACTATGACTCACCTCTTAATAGTTCTACCACCTTCCAGGAGCCACAGGCTGGTGACCAAGTCTTCAATACATGGCCTTTGGGGAATATTTAAGATCTAAACTAAGCCAATCATGGTGGAACATGCCTATAATTCCAGCTACTTGGGAAACTGAGGCACAAGGATCACAAATTCAAGCCCAGCCTGGGCAATTTAGTGAGGTCCTGTCTCAGACTTAAAAATCTAAAAGGCTGGGGGTGTAACTCAGAAGCAGAACTTCCCTGGGTTCAATTCCCAGTATCCCTTATACACACACACAAAAAGATCCAAACTGTAACTCCCAATAATTATCATCTGACATCTTACACCAGCATCTCTGCTGTGGACCAGTGCTTGGAAGCCATCACTAAGCATTTTGTCTTTCATTTTCTTTTAGAGAAGACAAAGATAAGCCCTTGAATTTGTGCATTTTCGTAACCACATTATGTTTGGAAACATTCCTTGGGTCCACAGAAGAATGTGCTCTAAAGGTGGGTTTTCCTGGAACCTACCTCAACATTATAAAGGCTACATATGAAAAATCCCAAGTCCAACCTCATAGTAAATGGGGAAAAACTAAATGCATTCTCTTTAAAATCTGGGACAAGACAAAGATGTCCACTCACCACTCCTATTAAATATTGTGCTAGAAATTCTAGCCAGAGGGCTGGGGATGTGGCTCAAGTGGTAGCACGCTCGCCTGGCATGCGTGCGGCCCGGGTTCGCTCCTCAACACCACATACCAACAAAGATGTTTTATCCACTGAAAACTAAATATTAAAAAAAAAAACATTAAAAAAAAAGAAATTCTAGCCAGAGCAATTAGGTAAGAGAAGGAAATAAAAGGGATAAAAATAGGAAGGAAAGAATTCAAATTATCACTGTTTGCAGATTATATGATTCTAAACCTTGAAGATCAAAAAAAAAAAATCCACCAAAAGACTGTGAGAGTTAGAAAACAAATTTGGCAAAGTAGCTGGTTACAAAAATCAACAAACAGAAATCAATAGCTTTCCTATATACCAACAATGAATCTGCTGAAAAGGAAATCAGGAACACAACCCATTCACAATAGACTAACAAAACAAAACTAGGAATAAATCTAACCAAGGATGTGAAAGACCTCTGCAATAAAAAGTACAGAACATTGAAGAAATTGAAGATCACAGAAGATGGAAAGTCCTCCCATGTTCATGGATAGGCAGAATTAATATTGTTAAAATGGCCAGACTACCAAAAGCAATATACAGATTCAATACAATCCTCGTCCAAATACTAATTGCATTCTTCACAGAACTAAACAAACAAACAAAAAGCAGCCCTAAAATTCATTTGGAAGAATGAAAGACTCAGAATAGGCAAAACAATTCTAAGTCAAAAAAACAATGCTGGAGGTATCATAATACCTGACTTCAAATTATACTGTAGACCTATAGTAACAAAACTTCATGGTATTGGAATAAAAACAGACACATAGACCAATGGTACAAGACACAGAGACAAACCCACACAGATACAGTCATATGATCCTTGGCGAAGGTGCCAAAAATACACTTTGGAGAAAAGACAGCTTTTTTTTTTTTTTAAACAAATGGCGCTGGGGACAATGGGTTGTCCATATGTAGAGGAATGAACTAGACCCTTATCTCGCTCCTTGCACAAAAATCAACTCAAAATGAACCAAAGACTTTAGAATTAGACCAGAAACTATGCAACTCATAGAAGAAAATGTGGGGTTAACACTCTAGGTTTTAGGCATAGGCAGAGACTTTCTCAATAGGACCCCTAAAGCTCAGGAAATAATGCCAAGTGTTAATAAATGGGACAGCATCAAATTAAAAAGCTTCTGCACAGTAAAAGAAACAATTAGGACTGTGAAGAGAGAACTAGAGAATGAGAGAAAACCTTTCCTAGCTACTCTCTTATAGAGGATTAATATTTAGAATATACAAAGAGCTCAAAAAATTACACCAAAAGAATTAAATAACCCAATTAATAAATGGACAAGTGAGTTAAAGAGGCACTTCTAAAAAGAAGAAATACAAGTGACCAACAAATAGATGAAAAAAATGTTGAACATCATTAGTAGTTAGGGAAATGCAAATCAAAACTATATTGGGGGATTGGGGTTGTGGCTCAGCGGTAGAACGCTTGACTAGCTCTTCAAGCCCGGGTTCGATCCTCAGCACCACATAAAAGTAAATAAATAAAATAAATGTATTGTGTACAAATAAAAAGTAAATATTAAAAGAAAAAAAAATACATTGGGATGCATCTTACACCAGTCAGAATGGCTGTCCCAAGAATACAAATAATAATACATGCTGGAGAGGATGTGGAGAAAAAGGAACACTTTTACACTGTTGGTGGAAAACAACAGTGTACAACTGCTATGGAAATCAGTATGGAGTCTCCTCAAAAGACTAGGCATGGAACCACCACGTGACCCAGCTATACCAGCCCTCGGTGGTATATGCATACCCATGTTTGTAGCAGCACAATTCACAATTGCCAAAATATGGAACCAGCTTAGATGTCCAACAATGGATGAATGGATAAAGAAAATATGGTCTGTATACACAATGGAGTTTTCTTCAGTCATGAAGAAAAATGAAATTATGGTATTTGAAGGTATGTACAACTATGATGTACCAAGTAAAAATGTGAGAAAAAAAATAAAGTAGCTTCTGGTCTTGCAAAAGAAAAAAAAAGATAGGGGCTCCTGGGGTGTTAGTCATTGTAAGTGCACTGCAATAAATCTCTTCTGTGCAAAGAAAGGCTCAGCAGCTGGCAGGACTGAGTGGGTTTGGCAGCCATCTGCAGCCTCAGTGTGAAAGGCAAGGATGTCTCCACACCCTCTAATCCTAGCAATAGGGTCTCTATTTTTTAAGATTCCTAAACAGTGTTGCACATAACCCTCCAGGGGCTTAAACTTAATACACAGACAGGTAAGCAGGAACTGGGAGGTAATCTCTTCACGTGTCCTATTGCGCCTTCCTGGCTGGTAGAGAACAGTCCTACCTTAATCCCCACGAGACAGATCTCTTCTTGCTCCTGTTGGGAACCAGGAGGCAAGAAGTAAGAAATGGCCCCAGGCTTGAAGCCAAATCGTTTTCATTTTTCAGAAATGAGCTCTACAATATAGAAAGGGAACTGCAGGGGGAAAAAAAAAAACCAGAATAATCCCTGCACAATTGGGGCTGGGTGAGGGGACTTTGACACATGACTGAGGAGGTAGATGGAGCCAGATTTCTAAGGCATCTGGAGGTGGGAGGATGCCTTTGTCTCCAGCTTTTTGTACCTGAAACAAGGCGGGGGGATTTGTCTCCCTGCACCCTTAGGTGACACTGCTAGGGAAGATGGGTGTGATGCTCTGACTTGCAGCATCCAAATGTTCCTGACCCTCTTCCTCAGTCCTAGTTCCCAAGTTCTTCCCAGCTCTTCAAGAGCCAAGCTCTCATAATCTGCAGTCGCATGCAAAAGTCTTGAATGGCCCAGGAATAATTCAGCAGCAGATCTGGGAATGGATAGAGTGGCTACTGTGTGGATTCACAGCTCTGAACCCCGGTAGCAGGTTTGTGGAGCTGGGGGTTGGGGGAGGTGGTTAGCAACCTGGTCCAAGAAGGAAATGGGGGAAGTGACAAGGCTCCCACCCTTTCCTGATTCTGGGGTCCAAAGTTTCATTTGGACTGGATCATGGAGCCGGAGTTAGAAGGAATCTTTGTGATCCCATTTGAGAGAAGGCTTAGTAAGGCTGAGGGCCTTGCCCAGGGCCGTCCAGCTGGTCGTGCTAGAGTGACCAATAGCAATAGTAATATTGGGTGCTCTCTCTATGCTAAGCTGGAATGACACAGTTTGTCTATTATCCATTAACTGACTTGATTGTTACCTCAACTCTATGAGAGGAGTACCATTATTTCCCTTGTTTTAGAGATAAGCAAACTGAGGCTCAGATTGGTGAAGTAACTTGACAAAGCCATGGGCTAGAAAAAGGAAAAAGCAGGACTTGAACCCAGCCCTAACTGGGGCCAAAGCCTGGACTCCAGTGAGACACCAAATAGGACGAAACTTTGGATAGAAATAAGAGTATATTTGTCCCCCTTATCCACAGTTTTGCTTTTTACAGTTTCAGTTACTCATGTCAATCATGGTCTGAAAATATTAAATGAATAATTCCTAAGTTTTAAATTGTGTGCTGTCCCGAGTAGAATGACACATTCTCACATTGTCCTGCTCCATCTGGATATGAATTACCCTTTCTTCCAGTGTATCCATGTAGTATATGCTACCCACTTATTGGTCATTTAGTGGGTAGATCAGCTATTGCAGTATTACAGTGTTGGTGCTCAAGTATCATTTGCTTTACTTAACGATGGCCCCAAAGCACAAGAATAGTGATGCTGGCACTTTGGCATACAAAGATAAGCTGTAAAAGGGTTCTTTTAAGTGAAAGTCAAAATTTTCAACTCAATAAGAAAAGAAAAAGATTGTTTACTAAGGTTGCTAAGATAATACAATAAGATATTTTGAGAGGAAAACAACAATTACATATCTGTTATTACAGGATACTGTGAGGAATTTTCTATTTTATTATTGGCTATTGTTGTTAATCTCTTAATGTTCCTAATTTATAAATTAAACTTTAACATAAGTATATATGTATAGGAAAAAAATAGAATATGTAAGATTCAGAACTCTGCAGTTTCAGGCATCCATGGGGGGGAGAGAGAGGAGTGTACCCCATTTCCCTGTTCTGGTGTTCTCCGTGTCATTTGGCACTATTTTGAGGAAGAAGTGGGAGGGTGGGTGGAGTGGAAGTCAGGAGGTCCTGGGTCCCCTCCTGACCTGGGGATCCTTCCTAATTTGCCATATGGCTTAGGACCAGCAGCTTCCCTCTGAGCCTCAGTTCCCTGCTCTTGGGGCCATGCTCATGGAAGTGCGTTCCCTCCCACAAAGCAGAGATGGCCGTGAAGCGAGAACATGTGTTCTGGACATGCCTCCATCCTGTTCTCAGTGGCAAAAGGGAGAAAGGCCACCAGAGGAGATTCCAGGCTGTGGCTCAGAGCCTGGCCTCCCAAGAGCCTGGGTGGCTTCTAGCCCACCAGCTGGGCCAACACAAAACCTGGGCTTTTGTTTGACTTGGCTTCTTGCACCTTGTTTAGTCTGCAGAGCAGGGAGCTTATCCTGCCGCCTTTGTCACAGGCCATTAGGACACACATAATCCCTGGAGGTTTACAGCCGCTGCTTTCTCTAGGAATTCAGGGAGGGCCGCAGAGGAGGTGCAGCCCTTAGGAGTCACCAGGGCAGCCTCAGCTGAGACCCATGGGAGTGTGCCCTCTTTGTGTGCAATTCTGGCTGTGTGAACTTGGGCTAGTCCCTCCTCCTCTCAGGGTCTCGGCTCACCCACCTGTGCACAGGGAAACCTGTCTGAGATGCCCCAGAAGAGGGACTTCAACTCCATGAGGTTCCTCCCCCTCCAGGCCTCCCTTGCCCCTCCCCCAACCCAGGAGCAATTTGTACTGTCTGCTGGGTTTTCACTGATCCCATCCCTGCCCCAGCCTGGGGCCAATCTCTCTCTCAATCCCTCTCTCCTTCAACCTCCTGCTTGTAAATCAGGGCTAATGATACCTGAAAAGTCACCCTGCTGCTATGGGATTAACTAATTAGTGGTTATCAGGAAAAGGAGGACACAGCTCTCGGTTCTCATTTAAGACAATTTCCCTCTGATTTCCTGCGGCTGTCTGTGCAATCTCTAGAGTGTTTCAGAAAACCTTAAGAGCGTTGACTTCTAGCACCCCTATTACACAGATAGAGAAACTGAGGCCAAGGTGGGGGAAGGAGAAACCCAGGACTATGTAGCTGTCTGGCAGAAAGGGGGCCAGATGTCAGGGCTTTGGCCTTGGGTCCAGTCCTCCACTATGCTCTGAGGTTGAGGTCCAGGACTGTGAAGGCTGACCTTGTGCTAGGATGGAAAATATATGGAGTCTCCTTTGCTCAGGGCCTGGCTCACAGGAGATCTACTTCTTGGTTTTCAAGGGAAAATATTTGGCTTTAGCCAGTCCTGGCATCTTGGCTTTCTGGGTGACCTTGGGCATGTCCCCTTTGCTTCCTGCTTACTACATTTGTTTACCTGTAAATTGGGATAATGACCTTCCTCAAAGGTTGCTGTGAAGATTGGTCTAGCCCATTCATTTGGGAAACAGTGGGCATCACATTCCTACTATGTTGGGGTTTGCTCACTTTGTTTTTTGTTAGGGATCAAACCCAGGGCCTCATGCATGATTGGCAAGTGCTCTACCTAAACCACACCCCAGTCCTTACTTGTTACGGAGCTGCCTTGCTGGCTAGAGCTCTCTATGGTTCAGGAGCGCACATCTCCCGAGTGTTTCTGCAGACGACACCCTGGCTTGGAGCTTCTAAGTACTGCACCTCACTTCATTCTCATCCCAGCCAGCAAAGGAAGTGTCATTATCCTGTGTGACAGAGTTGCACACGGAGGCTCAGAGGGACAACTAGCCTGTCAATGCATTGTGTCCTTTAAGAGGGACATGGTCTTTTCTTCCCTTTCCATCCCTCACTTCTCCACCACCATCTTTATTTCTTATCTGCCCTCTCTCTTTTCCGTGGAGGAGTAGGGATGATGCTCAGATCTCCACAGAAGCAGCCTGTGGCCTGCCCCATTAGCTCAACTGGACTCATCTTAGGTTTTGGGAAACTGTTGGGTGTAGGAAAACCATTGGGCCTGACTAGGTTCAGTATGGGAAGGCAAGACTATGAAACACACAGGACTCAGCCCTAGGTATGGTCTCCCCTAAAAATACTGATGATTCTGGCGCAGGCTCCTGTTGTGGATGCCAAGTACCAAGGGCTGTGCACAGTGCTAAGCTCCTTGTCTCTCCTTGTGTTCGGTGGGCCACACAGTCAGCTCAGCTTGACACATGAAGGACTGCAGGTGTGGGAGGCTTAGACCTGTGTTGCCCAAGGTCACAGTTGGTAGATGGCTGCAGTTGGAACCCGAGCCTTTTGTCCTGAAGGCCTGTGCACATAGCCAGATTCTATGCACCCTGGAGCCCTCCTGGGGCCTGGTATTGCTGAGGGATTAGGATTAGGGTTAAATATCATAGCAGCTTCAGTTAGGTCAAATCCTGGACTCCTGTTCCAGTCACCAAGGAACGCCTGCTGAGCCAATGGGGTAGAGACCATGAGGGACTTCCTGGAGAGGGTCCTGTCTGCCCAACCTGCCTGGTGCCACTTAGGACAAGTGAAGGGGTTGGCTTTAAGGCTTCCTCCCCGCACCCCCTACTCAGAGTCTTGTCTGCCTGCCTTGTCCCCACAGATGGACTCTGGATCCTGACGTCCTCCCTTGGCAGAATCCCCAAGAGTTGGTCCTCTGACAGCACAGCTTCTGTCCTTAGCCTTCCCACTGAAGACTTCCTCGTGGCTCATGTCTCCAATGCTGGGCTGGGCTGTCCCCTGGTCTCACAGGTTCCCGGATGACAGCAGCCTGGTTTCCTACCTGGAGTTCCTGCCTCCCGCCCCACCTCACTCCAGTCCAACCCCGACGTTCATCAGGAGGACATTCTTCAGTATGGCAAGACACCCAGAGGCTGGGCAGGGGTGTAGACAGCTTTGCTGATAATCATCCTCTGGAACAGACTTAGAGTAGAAAAGTTCCTGCTGGGAATTTGATGTGGCTCAAGTTTAAGAAACACTCCGGCCAGGGTGAATGCAGTGCTATGCACCTTCTCCGCTGTCTGCCCACTGCCCTTCCTGCTTTTGGTCCCTCCTAACTGAACCCTCATGTGAACAAGGAAGCCCCGTCATACACATGCAGTCCCAGCCTCTGGGGACTCCAACCCAACATTCTGATTGGTCTAAGAAAAATTCCTTTTGACTTCCTATTGTCCCTGTCCCAACTCATTGGTGGAGGAAAAGCAAGAGATCCAGTGAAACACAGGAGACTTGCCTTAGCCCTGAGAAAGAGACCTGGGAAGAGATGGTCCCTCAGTCCCTCAGGTTGGCATCATGGTGATGGTTCCATACAGATGTGCTGTCGGCCATTGCTGTGGCCACCTTGACTCCAGGCAGAGTGGGGAGTGTGGAAGAACCTTGGAGACACCATGAACCCTTCGAATCAACCCACCCTGAGAGCCATCTTACAGGTGGACTGTTTTGTGAGCTGTAACAGGTCCGTTATTTGCTGCTGACAGTTTTTAACCAATATAGGATGGTGAGGTGCACTGGTCAGCACCTTCCCAGTTTTAAGTGATAGCAACTCAATTCCAACTGGCGTGAGCTAGAAAAAGGAGACATATAAGATGGGTTTGCATGTGGGCAGGGAGTCTGTGCAGATTATGTACCTTTAGAAAAATGTTTTTCTTTGAGTAGTCTAGAGGCTGCACTGGCTTTGAACATGATTGTTCAGCTTTGGAAGATTGTGTGTGTGTGTGTGTGTGTGTGTGTGTGTTCCAAACATTATCATATGGAAGCCCATGGGAGGAATGAGTAAACGCCTTTATTTTGTATTGGTGGAGACACATTGAAGAGGATTGTCCTTTGGGTGCCCAAACCCACCCCATAACCATGCTGGGTCCCTGAGGGGTTATTCTGGTTTCACACTTTGGGAAATATGCCCCAGAGGATTGTTGTGTGCTATGCACTGCCTAACTGTAGTGTAGCCCCAGGCCTGTGATCAAGATTGAGGTCTTCCTAATTGGTAGCAAATGGATGAAGGTGTTTCTTTTTTGGAGAAGGAAAAGGAAAATAGTCTTCAAAACAAGAAACATAAACTGGGTGTGGTGGTGCATGCCTGTAATCCCAGTAGCTCAGGAGGCTGAGGCAGGAGGATTGCGAATTCAAAGCCAGACTCAGTAACATAGCTAGGCCCTAGGCAACTTAGCAAGACCCTGTCTTTAAACAAAATATAAAAAAAAGAGCTGGGGATGTGGGCTTAGTGGTTGAGCACCCTGGGTTCAACCCCCACTACCAAAAACAAAACAATAAAACAAAACAAAACATCACCAAAAAAAAAAAAATTATCACAATAAAATCCCCAAGAAACTTAAAATGCCCTCTGTGGAAGACCTATATTTCTTTGCTTAAACCTCTTGGGAGAGTTATATTGGGAATCGAGTCTCAGGGATGAAATTCCCTGTTGTTCTCTCTGAGCTTCAGTAAAGTCTGATGGACCTGTGTAGCCTTGTGGGTGGGTTGTAAGGGGTGTAAGCCATCCATGTGCTGAGATGAAAAGGTGGTCTTCTTAACAGCTCCCATGTGGTGAGGCCCTGCTTTGGTGGCTACAGCAGATAGCTGATGACCAGAGCAAAGCAAATGGCAACTAACATGGGACTGGAGTGGTGGACAAGCGAGGCCCTTGGAGATCCAGTCTTTTACCCCTAATAGGCTTCCAAACATTTCCACTGGGCCCCCATGTCAGGGTTAGGGTGAGACTTGATAGGGGTGGGCCCAGGATCTAAGAAGGTATACTCCTCTCTCAGCAGCCCTCTTCCCCTTGGGGCCTTCTAAAGTCCCCCCCCCCAAGGGATAGGGCACCCCTTCCTCTATGGGGGTCTGAGCTGGGGCCCAAAGTGCCTGCAGACTGAGGTACCTGTCCTACACAGGGAGCAGTGATGCCTATTACCTCCTCCTGTGCGCTGGGAAGCTTAGCGACTTAGTGCAGCTGTTGAGAAATAAAGCTATTTAAGTGGGAAGCATTATATTTTGATCCATAAACCTGTTTCCAAAACTCCCTTGTAGACGTCATCAAGCAAAGCCTGGCAGGTTTTGCACTTTTTTTTTTTTCCTCCCACAGTCTGCTGGAATCACTTGGTTTATATGACGTGAGACGTCCTTGACTTTAGGGTCCTTGGGTTCTGCTCCGCCTTCTTCGCCAGTGCCACGGCCTGGAAGCTTCGTGTGGCGAGAGGAGGGGCTGCTCCTTAACTCCCTGCCAGTGGCTGCACTCCAGCCTCTTTTTAAAGAACTGGCTCTAATTGGCCTTCTCAGACTTAGCTCCAGATACATACTCTATTGTTTCTTTAAAGGCAACTCTGTTTTTTTTAATCTATGGACCCACAATGACCTCCTCCCTTGTCCCCTTGTTATTCTGTTCCCTCAACCTGAAACCCTTCTTGTTCACTCCCCATCCCAACCTCATCTCTACATGTCCAAAGTCTGCCTGGTGTTTAAAGCCAAGGCAAATCTACCTATGCCACCAAGTCTTGCCAGAGTGTGGGTGAAAGTCATCAGAGAGATCATCAGAGCTCAAACTTCAACGCTACTCTTAACAACTCTGTGACTTCAGAGATGCAACTCAATCTCCCTGGACTTCATTTTCTTTGTCCAAAAGGTGGGGTAACAATGCCCACCTTACAGTGTGGCCCAGACACCATGTGGGTGACACGCTTGGCACAGAGTCGTTGCTTATCGACAGAGCCCTTCTCTCTCTCTCCTTTCCTAGGGGAATGGTCTGCACAAGGACCTACTTGGCCAAAATCTATAAGGAGCTCCCTCCACATTCTGCCTCTAAGGATCACCAGTCTGGATCCCCTTCCTCACCTATTCTTTCCATACACTTGTCACCTTTTAATCTAACACAGAATTGGCTAGTTTGTTATGTTTATTTTCTAGAAAGTGACCTCCAGGAGGATGGACTTTTGTCTGCCTAGTTTCCTGAGGTACCCCCCAGTGCCCAGAACAAATATTTGTAGAATGAATACATGAACTCTGGCTGCCTCTGAGTCCCCAGAGCCACTGAGAGCTGTCCCAGGTGCTGCCCTGCCCCTGGCCCTGCCCTGGTCCCTGCTCAGCTCTTACCTGTCCTTTCAACAGCTCTCTGCTGACATCACTTGCCTGGTCACTGTCAGGTCCTGTGCCTACTCACAGTCCTCAGGGCAGAGGAGGGAGCCATGAAGATTGAGGGGTACAAGGACCTGTGAACTCAATCCTGAAGGGCCCTCAGGGTAAGACCAGATTCCTTGACATGTGGCCCAAGACTTCCGCCTCCTTCAGCCAATCCCACTTCCTCGTCCTGCCTGTGCTCCCCTGAATGATGCACTCGAGTCTGTTCTGCCCTGTTCCTTGAGCACGTTGACTCTGGGTTCTAGCCTGTTCCCTTCTCCCTGACTTCTGGTCTGACCAACTCCCAGTCAGCCTTTAATTTTATCTCAGATCCCACTTTCTCTGGAAGGCCTACTTGATTCCTAGACAAGCTTCACACTCCTAAGAGGTGCGGACCACTCCGGCCAGATTTGTTATGCTTGTAATTATTCCTCACGGCTGGTCCTCCCCACTGACTGCGAGTCCATGAGAGAAAGCTCTGGGTCTGTTGTTCTGGCTTTCTGCTGCTCGACAGAGAGAACAGGTTCAATAAGTCATTGCTGAGTGAACGAGGAAAGAGGAAAAAATGAAACCCAGGAGGAAGTCCAGAGAGAACATTGACTCTGAAATCCAAATGACCTGGTTCCAATCCCAGCTCTGACACTGGCAAGCTGTGTAACCATGAGTAAGTCACCTCTCCTTTCTGACTCTCCATCTGTCATCTCTACAATATAGATAATAATATAGCTGGGTCAGGGCTGTTGGAAAGGTTGCAGATAGCACTGATCAGATACATGGTATTTGGAAAGGTGAAAAATGGCACTTGTGTTCATGATGACACAGAACACTAGCAATCATCTCTTCTCATTCAGCCTCTGTCTGCAAAGTACTTCCTAGGCTATTATCTCATGTCATTTTTAGATTTGCTCTTTGAGGAAGGAAGAGTATGGTGGCAACTGAGAATGGAGAGATTAAGCAACTCGAACGAGGTCACCTGTAGCATTGTAGGGCTAAGCAGAGACTAGGCCACACAACCTAACTACAAAGTCCCTGTTAGGACCCTACCATGCTCGGCTTTGTATGTGGACCATTTGCCCCAAATCTTACCAGACTGTAAAGGGCAAACATTGTGCCCAGTTCATTACAGGATCCCCAGACCCCATGCAGAGTCTGACAGAGAGTGGGTACCTGGCAAATGTTTGTTGACTTGAGTAAATAAACACATGTATTAATCCACAACCCTCTGGGCTCACCCGACTCCTTCTGGCTGCTCAATTCAGAGTGAGGCCCTCTGACTACTTCCCACTGGCCCTTTCTGGCAGGGCCAAAAGTAGGCTCCAGAGAGGCAGAGTGCCCCACATGGAAGTAGCCATGGTTGTCACTGAAGTGTGTCCCTGGCTCCACTGAGGGACAAGTCAAGTGTGCCTTGGAGCCCTGGCTCCTCTTAGCAGCCTCAGCCACCTCTCTTTCCCACTTCTGCTTGAGTGTCCACTGACCCAAAACAACTGGGACAGGAGCAGGGCTGGAGAGGGCTGTGTGTGTCCAGGCACCCTGGGATCCCCAAGCGTGGCTCTACCCAGCAGCTCTGGGGCTTGAGTGCCATCTCCAGTCCTCAGATGGGCAGCCAGGTCCAGACTCCAGAGATACAGCCTAGCCTTGGGTCCCATGGGCAGACAGAACACAGGGCCTGGACAATTTTCTCCTAGTCAGTCCGGGGGGGGATTTGATTTACCAGGGGTGGAGGACCTGAGGGATTTCTATGATTTGTTAGCCCCAGGTACTCCCTGCCTCACCTCTACTTCTTTTTGAGTCTAAGACAAATAGAAGAATGAGAAGAGCTCGTGGAAAGAGTTGAAGAACCCCAATTTTTGTCCCAACCTGGTTCCTACTGTGGTTTGGTCCACCAAAGTGCTTCTTTCCTCATTGGGAGAACCCCTTTGGGCTGGAGAGAAACATTACTGAGAAATAAGCTCAAGGGTGCCCCCTTCCTTCTCAATCAAAGATGAAGTCAGTGCATTAAGATGGAATGACCACTGGATTTTCAATCAGGAGACCTCTGTGACCCTTGACAAGTCACCTAACCTCACAGAGACTCGGATTTCCATCTGAATAATGGAGACAGCATATACTTTCCTAACCACCTCCAGGTTGTGGTGTGTGTGTGTGTGTGTGTGTGTGTGTGCGTGCGCGCGCGCACGCGCGCGCATGTCTATAGGGGGAGGGGCGAGGGGGTTGGTTCTTGTGATTTCATAAATAGTCCCTAATAGGAGTGCTTGCTAAAAGTCAGAAAAGGTAATCTTGATCCCAGCCTCAGTCATCTACATTTTAAATCATTAAGTCTAACTAATATTTCTTTCTCTTTATTTTTTATTGGTGCATCATGATTATACATAACTATGGAATTCACTGTGATATACATATATGCACAGAGCGTAATTTGGTCAGTTTCATTCCCCAGTACCCCCTCTTTCCTTCCTTTCCTCCCACCCCTTGATCTCCATCCTCTACTCTACTGATCTGCCTTCTGTTTTCATGAGATCTCTCATTTTTTCTTCCATTTCTTCTTTCTAGCATCCACATAGTGAGAAAACCTATGAACCTTGACTTCCTGAGTCTGGCTTTTTTCACTTGACTTGATGTTCTCTAGTTCCATCCATTTTCCAGCAAATGACATAATATATATATATATATATATATATTATATATATATATATGATATATATATATATATATATATATATATATATATATCATATATATATATATATATATATATATATATATATATATATATATGATATATATATATATATATATCATTGTGTATACATAGGACATTTTATTTTTTTTACGCATTCATCTGTGATAGACACGCAGGGGCCAGGGCTTCAAGGCAGGTTCCATAAGCTGGCTATTGTGAAACGCACTGCCATAAACATAGGAATGCCCATATCACTATAGTATGCTGACTTTAGTTCTTTGGGGTATATACTGAGAAGTAGTATAGCTGGGTCTTGGGGAAGTTCCATTCCTAGTCTTTTGAGGAACCTCCATACTGATTTTCACAGTAGTCTTACAAATTTATAATCCCACTACTGCTGTTTCCTTCCCTCTGCATCCTTGCCAACATTTATTATTATTTGATGATTATTATTATTTGATTATTATTATTATTTGATGATTGCTATTTTAACTAGAGTAAGAAGAAATCTGGGTGTAGTTTTGATTTGCATTTCCCTAATTGCTAAAGATGTTGAACACTTTGTTTTCCATTTATTTATTTGCCGTCTATTTACATTTCTTCTTTTGAAAGATGCCTATTTAGTTCATATACCCAATGATTTATTAGATTATTTGTTTTGTTTTTAGTGTTGAGTTTTTGAGTTCTTTATTCTGGATATTAATCCTCTGTCAGAGGAGTAGCTGACAACGATTTCCTCCTATTCTGGAGGCTCTGTCTCTCTATGTTCTCAGTTGTTCCTTGGTTGTACAGAGCTTTTTAATTTGACACCAGCATATTTATTAATTGTTGATATCATTTCCTGAGATTTAAGAGGGCTACTAGAGGAAATCATAAGTCATCTAATATTTCTTAATTCATAGCCCTTCATTGAATATTGAGATACATGCATTTATGTCCGAGGTGTTAAACGTTAGGTCTCTGGGATTTTTGTTTTCTACAAATCCCAAATATAAAGTTCTTAGATATCATTGCTATCATCACCCAGAAGGCTTCAAGCTGCAGCAAGTTTCCAGAGGGTGGAGAGAAGTCAAAGAACACATTGGGAGAATGTGAAACAAGGCAGAGGGGCCAAGTCTTGTGCATCACGGGGGGTCTACGGTGTCCTGGATGCCATGCACATGAGATCTCCTTCTGTCCCAAGACAATTCCCAAGAGACAGGAAGCTGGAGCCCATTTCTACAGAGATGGAAACTGAGGCTCAGCAAGGGGAGGTAGGGAGTGGGTTCAGACCCTGTCGTACCCCAGCTCTAACACTTTGGTGGTTTCATTGACTCACTTACCCTTCCTGTCCTTCATTCCATGGGTAGTTGTCACACGTCCATCCAAGTGGAGAGACTGGATTTTTTGGGTCTGACCTCATTTTCGGCTTCCTCCTCACTGAGCTCTCAAGCTGATTCGATCTTTTCCCTCTCACCACAGGGGATCAAGCTCTGAGATCAGGCTCTCGGGGCGTGGGCTCTGAGCCACAGGCTGGCATCAGGAAGTGAGGGAGGGGAGACTCTTTGGGGAGCCCAGCAAGGAAAGGGTGGTCAAGGCAGACTTTTTCCCAACCCTCAATAATACCACTCCACACTTCTCAAGTTCCTCGTGAACTTAATTAGGGGATTCATAAGACTGACTGACACTTCTTCTCAGAAGTGGGAAGATTTTGTGGTCAGGAAAATATTGAGTGTTGGTGTGGCAAGGTCCCTGCCAATGAAAGGACAGGGTGGAGAGTGGGAGGGGCACTGGATGTGGGCCAGGAGACCTGTTTAGTCCCGGTCCCTGAACTTGCTCACCATGTGACCTTGAACATGTTACTCGTAGCTAAACCTCATTTGTCTCTCTGTAAAGGCAGAAATGCATAGTGTTCCCTACTTCCATGTATGAAGACTGGATCATTTGGCATAGATAAAGTGCTCCCTAATCATCAGCTGTTATCTAGAAGAGAGCATGAAAGTTCCATGTGGTTGATATCCCACAAGGAAATGTGGACACCAAAGCTCTTCTTAAAGCCCCAGCCCTCTGGCTGATAAATAGTGAGAGATAATTACAATTCACGTTGCCCAAGGCTCAGCTGTACTTTGAGATCAAACTATCAAAATGATCTCTGGAGATTGTTGATTGGCAGCAACTTTTGTGCAGTGAATCATTCATTTACATTCTCTCTGTGCTTTAGGGCCCATAGTGATCATGCAGCTCCAGGGTCATAAATTCTAACAAAGATGATGATGGTAATAATAATATTAATGAATGTTCATTGAGCCCATATACATGTCAGCACTGAGCTAGGCATCATCCCAACATTTTCTCACTTAATTGCCACATTCTCCTTAGGAAGGGAGCATTAATATGATTCTTATTTCCAGATGAGGAAGCTGAGGCATAGTGAAAATAAGCAACTTGCTGTATGAGACTCAACCAGAAACAGCATCCACCCAGATAGCTCAAACAGTGAGACTTTAGTGAAAGGAGTACTCACAGGAGTAATGGGTTGAAAGGAACAAATAGGAGATACTGAGGGGTCAAAGGGAAGATGGAGTTACCAGTGCCCAAAGGGGACTGGGATTATGCTCTGAGATTGGGAGCTATGGTCTTAAAGAACTGTAGCTACTGCCAGAGTAGGTGCCCAAACAGGGAGGGGGTACAGTAACAATATATGCTGGTCTCTCTCCCGTTTCACCTTCTGATCTCTTGCCAATGCATTCTAAGACCAGTCACCTGGAAGCCAGCCCGTGAGGGAATCTTGAAAATGCAATCTGCAGGGTCAGCCTCTCAGGACAAAGGAGAGGACAGACAAGGTCAGAGATGGCACTAGGGGCTAGGAAGGAAGTGGTGCAAGTGGAAACCCATCAGCACGCTCCTTGCAGTCACAGAGGCAAGCCTTGGTCTAAATACTTATCCAACCTGGCAGGGCACCTGAGGAGGACAGTAGGGGACTGGAGTGAACAAGCTTCCACGACTAATCTAAAGAGGGCTATGCTGCTATTCAATTCCCACCACTTGTGGCCATCTGGGAAGACAGATTGGTGTCACCACATCTTCCAGTTTTTCAGGAGAAGCAGCAACCCTGAATTTCAATGTACTGCCTTCCATTCCCAAATGCTACTAATACCCCCAGGTTAAAATCATAATGGTGAAGGGATAAACTGTGGTATAGCCATACAGGGAATATTATTCACCAATAAAAAGAAATAACTATCAAGTCACAAGGAGGTATAAGGGAACCTTAGATGGCATATTGCAAAGTGAAAGAAACCATTCTGAAAAGACAGCATGCTTCCACACACAGGAGATTCTAGAAGAGACCAAACTAGAGATACAGTAAAAAGATCAGTGCTTACCAAAGATTTGGGAGAAAATGGGGAGATTTAATAGAAGAAGCACAAGAGGGTTTTTAGGGCAGCCCAAATATTCTGTATGTTACTGTGATAATGAATGTATGATATTTCCATCTATCACAATCCAAAAATCTCTCCTTTCCTCTCTATTTCCACCTCCTCTTCCTCCTCCTCCTTCTTCTTCCTCCTCCTCCTCCTCCTCCTCCTCCTCCTTCTTCTTCTCTCCTCTTGGTATTGAGAATTGAATCCAGGGTGTCTTTACCACTGAGCCACATCATCACTGATTTATTTTATTTTTTATTTTAAGATGTGGTCTCACTAAGTTGCTGAGGCTGGCCTCAAACTTGTGATCCTCCTGCCTCAGTTTCCTGAGACAGCACACAGATGTCTACAACATATAGAATATATCTTGAGGGGGCAGTCAGAATACAGCCCAATGGTAGAGTACTTGCCTAGCATGCTGGAAGCCCTGGGTTTGATATCTCAGCACTTTAATAATAATAATAATTATTATTATTATTATTATCAATTTCAACTCTAATATAAATAATAATGTATTTAATAATAATATGAACATTGTTTCATCAATTATAAAAACAATACCATACTAATGCAATAATATTAATAACAAAGGAAACTTGGGGTGGGGTGGGAAGGGGTGTATGAGAACTCTATACTTTCTGCTCAGTTTTTCTGTAAAACTAAAACTACTCTAAAGTATAAAACACTTTGATTTTTATAAAACATATCAAAAATGCTCTTTGGGCCAAATGAGTCACATGCCTACTGAATTCAGCTAGCAGTTTGTGACAACTGATCTAATCTAATTCCTTTATTTTACACATAGGGAAACTGAGGTCCAGAAGGGACCAAGTCCTGCCCATCTGGAACAGAGTCAGAGCACAGCTTGCAAACTCAGAGGGAGCTTCCCAAGGAAGGGCAGGGACCCCCTCAGGAAGGCCTGTTGTAAGAGGCAACTGGGGACAAAGGCCAGTGGGTGCCGGCTGGCTGAGCTGAAATGCCCCAGCAGGTAGTGAGATTCTCCAAGAGCCCAGAAACACTTGGGTCTGTTTATTTAGCCAGAGACCAGGCTCCTGCCCAGCCAGCTGGCTCAGACTCACTGCGTTAGAAGCAGAAAGGAGTGGACACTTGTGTCTTTTGTGTGTGTCTTAGAGCAGGACAAGATTCAAGAGGCAGGAGCTGGGAGCTGCAGGGCCCAACTTGAGGCTGGAGACTCTGATGTTATGATAAAACCAGGCGTTGGGGGAGCGCTAAGAGGCCGAGTCTTTATATCTCCTTGGATTCTCCCCCCACCCGCTTCAGGGCTATGAAGCAGGCAGGACAGAGCAGATGGTGTTCACTTTACTGAGAGGAAGCAGAGTTAGGCAGGTGCCTGTGTCAACACAGCTGATGAGTGGCAGTGTGGGGTTTTGATCCAGGCTTTCTTTTCAATATTAGAAATGATGTTTAATAAAAGACAAAAAACAACTGTTTTAAATAGTACCCTAGCCGGCTGCGGTGGTGCACACCTGGAATCCCTCAGGAGGCTGAGGCAGGAGGATTGTGGGTTCAAAGTAAGCCTCAGCCACTCAGCAAGACCTGAAGCAACTCACTGAGACCCTGTCTCTAAATAAAATATAAAAAGGCCTGGGGATGTGGCTCAGTGGTTAAATGCCCCTGGGTTTAACCACTGATACCCAAAACAAACAAATAACAACAACAAAAGCCCAGTACCTTAAATAGTAAATGTGTTTCTCATAGGAGTACAGGTTGGCACTCTGAAACTATTTTGCATGTATATGAAGATTGAATAAGTAAGTAAATTGTGAATAATACAAGCCATGTTTCTCAATATCAGAGGAAAGAAAATATAAAAAATGAGTACAGGGGAAAGAACTCAATGAATCCTGTGTCACTAGGTTAGAGTTGGCAGTAACAGTATGAATTCATGTTTATTTTGGTATATACACAGATAGATACAGAGATAAACATAAGTATGTGTGTTTACAAGAGTTAACATGCACACACATATATACATGTATAAACCCTAAATATAATACATGTGTACATACATAGGTTGAGTATCCCTGTCTAAAATGCTTGGGACTAGAAGTGTTTCAGGTTTTGGAGGGGTTTTTTTTGGTCCCAGATTTTGGAACATTTGCATAGATGTTACCAAATGAGTGTCCCTAACCTAAAAAATCTGTAATCCAAAATACTTTGAAAACTTTTTGGGTATCATGTTGGTGCTCAAGATGTTTTGGAGTTTGGAGCATTTCCGATTTTGGACTTTTGGGTGAGGGATGGAATATGTTTCCTTGTTCTGCTTGCTGAGGGCCTAAAAGCAGTGGCACTCCACAGCCACAAGCATGCTCACTTCTCAGATCATGTTTCCTAAATTTTTCTCCAAGAAAAGGAACCAGAGGTTCTTAGAGTCATGATTGGTTCTACAACTGAAGCAAGGAAAATGATGATTCCCAAAGCGTACAGCAGTGCCAGACAGTGGAGAAGTAGTTAAAAAGAAAAAAGTAAAGATTAGGCAAGTCAAAAAGATGCAAGTGTCAACCTGGAAGAGCTCCGAGGTAGCCCTTTGAGCAGCAAAGTAAATAAATGTAGTATTGAATTATAGCACAAAGAATAAAACGAATACCCATGAGTCCGAACAATGCAGAGAAAAATCTTCCTAAGTATTCTAATTAGTAAATATAGAAAGGAAGAAGGAAATAGAAAATCACCATTAGAACACCACAGAAATAAATGTAAGAGCTGCTAGCTATAATAAAATTGGAAGGTGAAACTTCAGGGAGAAATGGGATATTTGTATAGCTTCCGAGGACCTCCCCGCAAGTGCTGGTTCATCACTTTGGTGGAGTTCACATGCCCACAAACTCCTGATAGTCCTCCCTCCATGTTGCAGAGCCTACTCCCTCGCTCCTTGAACTTGGTGTGCTGTGTAGGTTGAACTCCATGATTCTTTTCTATGGTTAGACAGCCGTTGGTGAAAAACAATACTTTATTATGAAGAAGACTGGCAGACACCAGACTTTTTGGTTAACCCAGTGACCAAATCAAACACCGCCAACAATAATGTTATTTTTTTTTTAAATATTTATTTCTTAGTTCTCGGCGGACACAACATCTTTGTCGGTATGTGGTGCTGAGGATCGAACCCGGGCTGCACGCATGCCAGGCGAGCGCGCTACCGCTTGAGCCACATCCCCAGCCCCAACAATAATGTTATTAATATCACACCTGGGATACAGCATAAGAACGGAACTTCATCTCTGTGATATTCTTCCCCAAAGTCATCAGCTCTGTCATGTCATGAGAACATATCAGATGAGCCTAAGTTAAGGACATTCTGCAATATGCCTGAGCAGTACTGTCCAAAAACATCAAGATCATGAAAAAAAAATGAAAAGATTAAGAAACTATCCCAGATTGTAGAGCCAAGCAAGGTGGCACGACAACTACATGTAACATCACGATCTGTGTTAGATTTTGGAACCAAAAAAAGGAACATTAGTGGGAAAATAGGAGAAATCTGAATAAAATCTGTCGTTTAATTAATAATGTCATCCCATTATTCATTTTTTGGTTTTGATCACTGTAGCACACATATGTGCAATGTTAACATCAGGGGAGACTCAATGAAATATATAAGGAAACTCTGTTCCAACTTTTGAAATTCTTCTGCAGATTAAAAAGTCTTCAAAGCAGAAAGGTAAAAAGAAAAACAAAACCCATAAGTGGTGTATTTGTCACACAAATAAGTTAGTAGTCACCCTCAAGAAAATCCCGAAGCCAGTGAGAATTTGCCCCTGCTTCATAGTTCTAACACACCCACTGTCAAGACCAGGCCTTGGGTTCTCAGCACTAGTTGACTTGATATTACTCCACGTTGGGGACGGTGAAGTCAGATAACACCCACTGCTCAGATAAGGACACTGAGGCCCAGATCTTGTCTCTCCATCTTCTCATTAAACAGACAGGGAGACTGAGTTCTGGAGAAGGGGAAGGGCTTGCCTCTGGTCGTGCAGCAGGTGGAGGGGCCAGCCCAGGACTAGAACTCCTGGGTCTCCATCCTTACAACTACCTTGGCTGCTGTTCCAGGAAAGCTATAGACAAAGCTTAAATTTGGGCTATTTGAGAAGGCAGAGGAGAGTCATTTTCATCTTGCCCCCACCTCCTTCTCACCTTGAGTTAAGCAATAAAGCTGAAAAGATCCTTCAACAAACAAATCCCTCCTCATTCTAGAATCCACAGGCACAGGGCTCTTAGGAAACCCGAAAGGCAAGCTCCTTAGGAAGGAGGGCTGTTGGTACATGCCTGCCAGGTGCCCTCTTCCCTGCTCCTTCTCAGGAAAGCAGAACATCTGCTTCGAGAGCAGCCGTGCAGGGGACATTCAGATTCCCAGAATGCTGTGGTGGGACCAGCTTGGGCTTCAACAGTGGAATTCTGGGAGGGCACCTTGGCTTAGACACAATCCTCACCTCTCTTTTACAAAGGAAAAGAATTATTTTGGATGTTGGAAAGTGCTCTGAAGAGCTCACTGTTGATAGCAAATGGCATTTGTGGGGTTAGGTCTCTGTGGGTGATCACATAAATATTGTCCCCAGGCCGGAGGATGAGTTCAGAAAAGATGAACTCTTTCCTTTTCCAAATAAAAGTGAAACCCTGCTATCCCTTTTAAACTAGAAGCAAACTGGATTAAGAGGAAATGGTTTTGCTCCTGAAAATTGGAACCAGAATCCCTGGGCGAAGTGTGTTGTACCACGAGATGGAATTGCCTTAGAGGAGATGAATATTTTCTTAAGTCTTAGAAAGGCAGAGCAAAGACCTCGCTTGGCCATCTTGTTTGAGGGTTAGAGAAGAGTTTCTCCATTTGCATAAGCAAAATTTTAAAGCTTTTTGTTCAAGAACCCTGTATCTCAGGGGAAAGGAATGCAATCATTCCAGTAATTAACCATTCCCCCAAGAAGTGTGGTTTGCATCATACGTGATCTTCTCATTCGGATCCTCTTGGTTCCCAGAAAATGCAGTGCTTATTCTCCAGGGCCCCATGGAGGGGAGATGGCATTGACAAGAAGATTTTGCATACTTTATGATGTCAGAGTCCAGCATTTCAGCTCTTGGCTGATGAGATGTTAAGATTAGAAACTTCCACGTGGTGCAGGGAAAGATCCTAAGTGTTGCTGTCACGTGGGCCCAGGCTTGGATTCTGGTCCTCTGTGGTAACTCTATGGCTGACCTTTGAAGAGCTGGTGAATCTCTCTGGCCCTTTGATTTCTCTTTTCAAATGGGAATAAAAACTCTCCATGCAGAGTTCCAGTAGATAAGAGGTGCTCGGAAGGTATTCTCATTTAGCATCTCCTGAATATCTGCATTTGCTCCTGAGCAGTTTTGTTTTCCAGGAAGATGTTTTGACCCTCGGATAAACAAGAACTTCTTTCTCTCTGCTCTCTTTTTATAACTGCTATCTGAAGTTGTGGAATTAATGTCAGCTTTCAAAACATCCAGCAGATTAACCAGCACTTTCTACTCAAGCTAATCACAGTGCAGGTCTCTCCCTCTCCCGTGTGGAGTAATTACCACTGTTTTAATTGGCTAATTAATTATGAAATGAATAGCTTAATGAGGATCTGTCTTACCAGACTGTAAGCTTCATGAAGGCAGGGCCAGTGGGGACCGTGTCTGTTAGTTTCCTGCCATGTCTCTTGAACCAGGGGCTGGCTGGGGTGGTGTGGCTGTGTGTGTACACACACTCATGTTGAGCACATTATAAGTGTCATTGTTATTATAAGTGTGGCAAATGTTTCTCCTTTGAGGATGTAGTCATTTCAGGATCAGCCAAAAGTTAATCCCAGCCATGTAAATAATCAAGATGAGAAATCGAATTTTTGGTAAAAAAAAAAAAAAAATAAGTGTTTTATTTGCTCATTCATGTACTCATTTCTTTTAGCCCTTAATGTCAGGATCTGGAAGTCTGGCTTGTGCTGGATGTTTTCCTTGCTTTGGAGGGGCACCTGGCCAGGCTCAGAAAACAGACAACCTATCAGCAACTGCAGGATAGACCAGATGGAGCTTGCAGTGGATAATGGGAGGCCTGGATTCCAGTTTTGAATTGCTCTATGGCTTCACAAATGCTTGCCCTCTCTGGATCTTTTGGTTGAAGTGGTGAGATGTGCCATGATCTGTGGAATCACCTGGCTTCATGGTCCTTGCCCTTTTTTTTTTTTTTTTTTTAATGACAGCAGAATGCATTACAATTCTTATTACGTATATAGAGCACAATTTGGGATAATTAATGATGGTGGAATATGATGATCATTATTCTCCAAAGTATAGGTATGAAGACACGAACTGGTGTGAATATACTATGTGGTCCTTGCCTTTTAATGATTCTTTGCAGTAAGACAGGGCTCCTCCCAACAGGTTCCATCTCCCGAAGCCTGTGCGGCCTCTACAGGAAGGTGTGTGAATTCCACCTACTAGGAAGCTTCCAAATTGCCAGTCCCATCAGGCTACAGGGAGGAAAGGCCTTTCTGACTCTGGGGAGGAGGTCAGACACCTGATTCTCCCCTCCTGGGCTATGCAACTGAGGAGAGCACCTGCCACTCTCAGGGTCTCAGAGCTTCACATGGACATCAAAGAAACTGCACAGAGGGCCCCAGGCTCCCTTCATTTCCCCATCCTGTTGTTAGGTTGTTAGAACAACGGGACCCGATACTTCCCAGTGCAACATCTCACAAACTGTGTTCACAGAAATATCAGATCTGTGAGCTGGAAATAGAATTCAGCATATCAAAGGTACTGATGGGGGGTGGGGGGCTTGCTCCAGTCTCAAATACGTGTGGAAGAGGTTTAGTTAAATTTATGCAAGAATCCTTGGATGTTTAACATGCTAATTGCATCTTGAATTTCCTTGAGAGACAAAGCAGCAAGTAGACTCAGTAAAGTGAAAGTAATATAAAATCAAGTTAGACACAGTAAAGTGGTAAAAAGGACAGACTGGAGTTTGAATCCAGGTTCTACTACTTTCTAGCTGCGCAACTATCGGGAAGTTCACTACCCTCTCTGAGCTTTAGTCTCTCCACTTGTAGTTCAGAGAAAGAAATGAAACCTGTCTTTTGGTGTTATTATGGGAATGAAATACAGCATTGCATATAAGACCTCCTGCACAGTACCTTGGTACATGTCAGTCCCCATCACCATGTTGTGTTATTTTGCAGAGGAGGATCCATAAGCACCTCTCAAGATGGTAGTATTCCAGGAACCCAGCTTGGGAAGCACTGGTCCATCTGCTTATTCTGAGCACTGTGTTGTCTTGTCACCCTGGTGTTGGAAGCCTCCTGTGAACATCTGCCCCACTTTTTCATCCAGTTGCTCTGATCCTAGAGGCCTAGGACATGATGGGGCAGAACTGGGGAAGCTGTATAGGGTTCGGAAAACTCAGGTGAGCCCAGAGAAGGGTGAATAGGCAGGTGTGGCTCACCAGGGTCATCAGAGAAGGGAGTCCCAGGATGAGGCTGGAGCAGTGGGCTTGGGGGAGGTTGGGGGCCAAGATAAGGGATTTGGGGTTCACCTTGGGAAAACCAAGAGTTGTGCCGGGGGAGTTGAGCTAGCTCCAAAGTGCCTGGAGATGCACTGTATCACAGCTCCCTGCCCCGGGGCACCCAGAGCCAGTGCAGAAAGGCCACAGCAGGAGCAGGAGATATGGTGAGAGGGTGGCTCCCCACTCTGCACAGGGGGCCTGGGTGAGTCACTGGCCTCCCTTGTATAAAATGGGAGGGATCATGATAGCTGGACAGCCTGACCCATGGGACTATAGTGAGGGTTCAGGGGGAGAAAAGCATTTCAATCAGCCCATTAAGCTGAGGTCCTACTGTGTGCCAGGCCCATGTACAGGCCTAGGGAAGATTGACATGAATCACAGGTGAGTCACATCCCTGAGGGGCTCACAGTGGACTGGTGATAGTGCATGAGCTAAGGAAGCACTGCAGTGAGACTGAACCCATGGAAGGCCCTTCACCTGCTGCAGGGGCAGAAGCTTAGGTTCAGGGAGGGACCGGGAATTGGGAAAGCTCCCCTGGAGGAGGTGAGGTCTCAGCTGAGTCCCAAGGCACGCCTGGGAGCTAGTGGATCAAGAAGGAATAAATTTCCA
Source organism: Urocitellus parryii (assembly GCF_045843805.1). Lineage (NCBI taxonomy): Eukaryota > Metazoa > Chordata > Mammalia > Rodentia > Sciuridae > Urocitellus > Urocitellus parryii. The sequence goes on along the minus strand of NC_135534.1, from coordinate 178,029,925 downwards.
GGCAGAGGAAACAGCATAAACAAAGTCATAGAGAAGCAAAATTCCATGTTCTATGTGGATAGATGAGGAACAAATGGTATCCTTAGGACATCAGATCAGAGGTATGGAAAGAGACTTAATGGGCGCTGTTGGTGGGAACAAAGCTTGTGTCTAAACAGAGTTCACGGTGTAAAGTTAAGGAAGTGAATCTCTAACTGGAAAATTCCAGGTATTAGTGAGCATAAAATGTTTTTGCCTTTCTTGAAATTGTAGCGTGGTCCCCTTGGTATCTAGGATAGGCTACACTGTGGTGCTGGGCAGACTGCAGGCCCAGAACACCAGGCTGAGAGGTTTGCTCTGTAGCCTGAAGACTAATGGAAGAATTAGCCATAAAAGCCAGGGGATTTAGAATGGAATCCTTGGCATTCCCTGCATGCACAGGGCTGGCTAGGCGAGGAGGTTCCCAGAAGAAAAACAGAGAGACCTTTGCCCTCCTCCTGCACTTAGGTGAAAAGCAGAATTAGAATAGGGCTGATTGAGTGATCCAGCTATTATGTCCATCCTTCACGCTTCAGAATCCAATCTGCCATAGTGCGGAGGGCTTAAGGTATACTGTTCAGAAGGCTGGGTGGTAAACCCAAGCCACTGCCGGGGCTTTGGGGAGCTACTGCATGCAAACAAGCCCATGCCAGGGAATTAATCCTGTTGTTACCAAATGAAAGGAGCTTGGCTGGAGCTCTCGGCTGGGGCTGAACACTGTCTATCCAGCCTGACACCAGAGAAGGAAGAGGCTCTCATCCTGTTCCTCCAGGTCCCTGGAGCCTCTGAATTTGACAGTTGGAGCCTCCCATCGTGTGGCCCCTAGGTGCAGAGAGACAAGACTGGAAGACAGGGAGCCTTAGCCAGCACCAGCTCTGCCCCTAACTTACTGGGTGACTGTGAATGAGTCCATTCACCTCTCCGAGCCTCAGTTTGCCAGAAAATGTTCTGCCCTGAACAGATGAGCATTCACTGAGATGATGATAGGCAGAAGGGATTTGCAGGAAAAGAGCTGTCCTTGTCTTTATTACAAGAAACAGCAGGGAGAGCAAAAGAGCATGATTGGAAATGGGAGCCAAATTACCTCATTACAGGATGATTTTAGGAAGTTATTGTAAAGATTCAAGGCATAGTAATGTTTTGGTTATGTTTTTAAAATTAGCTTTATCTTGTAAAGGGTTATGCTGAAATATTTCTGGACAAAACTCTATGATATCCAAGATAGATTCAAAATAAGGAAAGGGTAAAATGAGCATGGATAGAGATTGACAAATTTGGCCAAGAGTTGATCAAAGAAGCAGGGTGACAGGTGCATGGGGGGTTCATCACACAGTTCTGTCTGCTCTCCCCTATGTTTACATTTTCCCACAGAATACAGTTAAATCCAAGAGCATGGCACAGGTTGGGGCTGGGGCTCTGTGGTAGAATGCTTGCCTCGCATCTGTGAGGCACTGGGTTCCATCCTCAACACCATAGAAAAATAAATAAATGAAATAAAGGTATTGTGTCCAACTACAACTAAAAATCTTCTTTTTTTTTTTTTTTTTTAAAGAGCATGACATTCAGAGCCAGACTGATATGGCTTCACCAATTTGGGTCTGTGTGGCACTTCACCTCTTTTCACATATGTCAAATGGGTGTATTATAATAATATGCCTAGATCACAGGGCCCTTGTGATGGTCAGGTGTAATAACACTCAGTTTACACCTGGCACACGGGAGGCACATGGGAAGCCATGATCCCTGCCCTTCTAGAGATCTTCATTAATTATCATTTGTCACCGCACAATGCTGCTAGACATAGCTAGATATCCCGGGCCAGGGTCTGCCTCCTCAGGTGGGCAGGGAGGCTAATCGTGCCCTTCGGTGTCTCTGGTGGTTGGTGAGCAGTCAGTACAGTGGACTCTGGGGGAGCTATGATTGTGTCCCTGCTTGTCCTCTCTCCCATCTGAGAGAAACGAGATTGAGTGAGCAGAACTTGCAAATGGCTGCACAGCAAAAGAGAAAAACAGAGAGGGTAGTAGGGACAGAGAGAGGCTGGAGGCTAGTGACTCCAGAGGAATGGGGGAGAGGCTAGAATGGGGTGGAGGGGAGGAAAAAGAGGGGTTGGGGGAAAGAGACCCTCAAGGGCACGGCATGGGGAGAAAGCAGAGGCAGAGGCAGCCAGCCCTCCCTTCTTCTCCTCCCAGATTCTCAGGGGACACATTGTCTCAGCCACTGGTCAGGAGATAGGGAGGTGGAATCTGGCTCCCTGCAGTCTGTCTTTTCCCAGCAACCGGAGACCTGTCAGCACCGAGGGGCGGACAGCGCCCTGGCCACGCCCTCGGCCTGCGGGGGCGTTCACCTTTCTCTGGGGATCTTTCTGGGTGGTGCAGAGTCCCCCCCTACCCCCAATTCCTGTCTTTCGGGAGACAGCTCCCAGCTGGCTTGGAACCTGACCTAAAGGAGCAGGTGGAGGTTGGGCCGTGGGATGTGGTCTCTCCTGGTCAAGGCCTGACACATGGCAAGGTATCTGTCACCCATCAGCCTGGGCAGGTAGTTCAGCCTTCCTAAAAAATGTGGGAGAGAACCCTTCCCACAAGCCTCAGTGTGTTTGGAGAGGGAAGACAGGTGTGTATGGAATCCTTGGAGAACGGGCACTTGTATTTAAAATAGAGCCAGCAGGCTGGGGGGACCTGCTCTCCGAGCCTCATGGAACACCAGCCCTGCCACTCATCAGTGTGTGACCTTGGGACAATCTGATCACCTCTGTGACCTTCATCTAGACATATATAAAATATGGATTATCATGTCCATCCTGCCTGGCTTTCCAAAGTTGTTTGAGCATCTGCAGGATGATGGCTGTGAACTCCAGCCCTCTCTGTTCACATGAGGGCTTATTCTGAGGTAGCAGCCGGGATGCTGCAGTGTGTTTTTATGTGAGACTGTAGTTTTTAATCCTGGCATGGCACAAGAGATCATCACCGGAGATCAGCCCTAGATCTCTCCGTCACTCTTGAGCATTTTATCTCCTTCTTTGTGTGTCCATTGTGTGAGGACAAGCTTGCTCAGTTATGCCTGGAACATATATGAGGAAAAGAACAGAATTAGTTCCTTTTTTTAACCAATAAAATGAAAATTATACAGTTCATCTTGAGTCTCTTTTTGCCTCAGCTGTAGGAAGTTTGGAGTAAAACTTAAGTTCGATAATAACAATATAGGTGATCATTACATAAATTTCTTTCTCTGTTTTTTACATGATTTTATTTATTTATTTTTCCTATTTTTTCAGTGTGTTAATGCCAAGCTGATCAAAGAAAGAAACTGAAGCAAGCCATTCTGGCCATCAAGAGTATCACTGATGATCAATGAGGTGAGATATACTTTTCTGTCTATATTAGCTTCCTGTGAATATTGCAAAAAATAAGCACACACTTGACAGCTTAACACTACAAAAATGTATTCTTTCAAATTTCTGGAGGCTAGAAATCCCAAATAGAGACAATGACAGGGCTGCATTTCCTCCAGGCCATTGGGGAGTTGGGGGAGGTGGATCTGGTCCTTGCCTCTTCTAGATTCTGGTTGCTGTCAGCACTCCTTGGCTTGTGGCTGTATCCCTCTGATCCCTGCCTCTGTCTTCACATCACCTTCTATTCTGTTCTTTTTCTGTCTGTGTCAAAACTCCTCCTGGCTGTCTCTTAAAAGGACACATATCATTGCATGTAGGGCCTCCCTGGGCAATATAGGGTAAACATCATCCCCTAAGATCTTTAACTTTATCACATATTTTGACATATTTGACATGTAATATCCACAGTTCTAGGAAATAGAACTTGGACACTTTGAGGGAAAATACCAGTCAGCCTGCCACATCCTCTGAGTCAGTGAGACCAAGATTCTATCTGTCGATCATGATACAGCTGATGTGGCTAGGAGCACAAGTTCTAGAGTCTGACTCCTGGATTCATACCCTCCCTCTGTCATTTGCTCTAGGACCTTGGACAAATGTCTCTGTTTTCCTCTCTGAAAAGTCAAGGATAGTGTCTACTTTGTAGGAGTGTAATAAGGATTCAACAAAATACTCTCCAAGAACACAAAGTGCAGAACCTGGCACATAGTAAGTGCTTAGTAAATGTTAGCTATTGTTGTTGATGGTGGCTTTATGATGTGTCCACAAATTCTTGAGTTTTTGTCTCTTCAAGCTGTGGGGCCTAATTCCCCTTCTCTGATGTTCACTAAACTAATGACTCACTCCTAATAAATAGAATAGAGAATAAACGGCCAGGGATGACTTCAAGATCAGGTCATAAAACCCACTGTGGCCTTTTCTCTCATTGCTTACCATGGGGAGGCCCGCTGTCCAGTTGTAAGGACCATGTGACAAGGCCAACTGAAGTGTCCAGGCAACAGCTAGATGTGAGTGAATTTACAAGATTTCCCAGCCCATCAGGCCTTCAGATGCCTACACCACTGGTCAGTATCTCAGGGACAATCTCATGATATATCCGGAGGCAGACCACTCCTAGATGTCTCTACAGAAACTGTGAAATAACAAGTGTTGCTTTAAGACACTAGGCTTTGGGGTAACTTGTCACACACGACAGATAACTAATATATTAGCTATGTTATTTATCTTTAGACATAAATGATCATTTGTATGGAAAGCAGAAAGAATGTGTGTGTGTGTGTGTGTGTGTGTGTGTGTGTGTTTATAAAAGTGCATTTATTAGATTGGCTCATATGATCAGAGGCTGGAAAGTCCCACAATAGCAAGCTGGAGAGTTACGGAACCAGTAGCTGCTTAGTCCAAGAAGCTAGAAGCTTCAGAACAAGAGGGACCAATAATGCAGCCCTAGTCTGAGGCTGAAGACCTGGAAACTCCCTGGAGAGTCACTGGGTGAGTCCATGTTGAAAAAGTGAAGAATCTCCAGTCTGATGCCCTTGGGTGATGGCGGTAACAAATGCACCTGCTCAGGAAGAATGGGGCCTGCAGAGGCTGGTGGGTTTCCTCCTCCTTCTGCCTTTGTTCCATCTAGGCTCCCAGCCCCTTGGATGGTATTGCCCACATCAGGGCAGGCCTCGCTCTTGCCTGGACACCTGCAGTTTGCTGTTCCACATGCTGATTGTCTCTGGAAACACCCACACAGACTCACCCAGAAGTGTGTTTTGCTAATTTCCTGAGCATCTCTCAATCCAATCAATTTGACATTCAAGATTAGTCCTCATAGGGGGTTGCAGGGGTGATGGAATAATGTCCTCAAGGAGCATTCCTTTAGTGAGGATGAGAGAAGAAATGAAACTTAAAGCAATGTTTCTCACAGAGTGTCAGTGCCAATGCAGGATGTAGCACAAGCCAGATTTAAAAACTTATTTTGTAAGAAAGTTTTCTGTAAAGGGACACCAGAATATAGGTTAAAGTTCAGGGAGTATGCAATTGTTCTGGAGGTCTGCATTGAACAACACCTGGAAGGACTTTATGAAGGAACTAAAACCCCTCATTCTTTAAAAGTATACATTGGAGCTAAATATACACGTATCCTATGATCCAGCAATTCTACTCCTAACTGTATACCAAAGAAAAAGAAGTTCATTGAAAGCCAAATACAAGAATATTCAAAGAGGCATTATTCATTAATCCCCAAACAGTCATCAGCTGATGACTGAGGTGAACCCCAGGTGATGGCACAAAGGAGTATGGCCACTTCTGCCTAGAACCAGGGAAGACAGGAACAAGGTAGACAGGAGTCTTTTGGTTACACAAAAGAAAGAAAGAAAAGAAATTCTAACCAGCGTAAGTAAACAGGGGACAATAGTAGGCTCAAGACAACTGGGGTGAGTCCATGTTGAAAAAGTGAAGAATCTTGAAGTGGACAGGAGATGAAGTGAAAAGGAGATACCTGGGTGTAGGTTTGGAAGCTTCTGGATTGCTGTCAGTTTGGGGCTCATCTTCCCAGGCTTGACATCAGTGATGGGAGGGTTCTTTACTCTCAGCCCTAATGAAAAATTCTAGGGGAGAACTCTGAATGGTCTGTCTTGGTTCTCATGCATGATTTTTGGACCAAACACTATGGCCCAGGAGATGTGATACTATGACCCACCCTACTCATCCCTGTGGCTGGGGGAGGGATTGATTGAAGTGCAGAGAATAGTTCTTCAAAAGAAAGAAGGTTGATATTACCAGAACAAGGAAGAAGTGAGTGTCAGGAAGACAAAGCAAGGGTTTTTCACCACAATAAAATTAAAGGAAGTGTGGTACTTGGCAAAATACCCACAGTGACCCTGCATCCTAACAAGAATTCCTTTAGCAATGTGACTCTGCTTCTCTTCTCTCCTCCCTTGGACCTGGGCTTGGTAATGTGACTTGCTCTTGCCAGTGGACCTTTGCCAATGTGATGTGAGCAGAGGTTTGGGAAGTGCCTGTGCTCTGGGGCTTGCCCTCTCTCTTCCTGCTGGGAACATTAGTTTCCCACCCAGGAAGTTCATGCTAGCTCCCTGGGGGATAAGATCATGCCAAGAGAGCCTCTAGTCATCCCAGCTGTTCTAGATACCTCAATGGAAACCCCATGTGAGTCAGCGAGGCCACCCAGCCCAGAAAACCCCCACAACCAATCCACAGAACTGTGGGGAATGATCAGTGCTTCTCATTCTAAACCACTATGTTTTAGGGTGGTGTGTTATGCATAGTGACATATCTTTCTATGTCACTTGTCACTGAAGATTCCCATGCTGATTATAGGTTATATAGCCTCAATTTTTTTATGACTTGGAAATTATTATTATTATTTTTTGTATTTGGAATTGCTGGCACATACATGACTTCTAGATACTGCTTACCAAAAGACTCCATTGTCTAATTAAAAGGTGAGAGGATATAAAGAAAAACATTACATCAATAGTAGAGCAGACAGTGAAGAAGGTTCATGGCACACTGGTTACCAACTGGTCTGAGTCTCCTGATATGGAGGACCCACATATAAGGTAAATGAAGCAGGTTTCAAACTTGCAGGCAGCAAGGGAATACAGAAGTTCAGGAATCATTTGAAGCAAGTTCTTTAAGGCTTAGGAAAGCTGTTCAGGGTAGATAGAGTCTTGACTATATGTACCATATTTGCAATGCAGCTGAGAAACCCCAGAAAGCCCAAGGCCTGAGTTTTATACCCTGGAACAATGTGACTTTCTGGGATAAAGCACTGAAAGATACCTTGTCTTAGGGACAAACTGGCACAGAATCAGGGCTGTTTGGGCCAGGCCCTCTCTATCTCAAGAGACTGCATTCCCAGCATAGCCTAGTTATTCTTAAGAACTACAAGCCAGAAAGGGGAAGAACATGGTCTATCCAATGCCCTCTGGAGACCAGTCCTACACAGATGTGCACAGACATGGCTGAAGTTAAGAATGAGTGAAGTTCCACACACGCTGCAGGAACCAAAGCACAAACTGGGATGGGATTCCAGGTAGTGAATGTCCCTCCACTTTATGTGACCTGGGTGTGACAGAAGAGTTCCAGGGTCCAGTTAGATCTGGCTCACTGGCTTTTGGGGATCACAAGGACATCATTGTTTAGAGTAGCCTTCAAAGCCAGATGCCACTTGTCTGGTTGACGATTAGATGGTGGGGTGCTAATGAGGCAGAGAAAATGAATGTGTCATTTCCACAGAGGCCTTCAGGAGCCTTGGAGCTCCTGGAGATGAACTTGTCCTCACCCGCCTGCCTGCCTTTTGTGTAGACGTCGCAATGTCAGGGAGACAGATTCCTGTATGCACATGATGGCAAACCTGTCTCCAGAGGCACTGGGAGGTATGGACCTATCCTGCTACTAGGAGCCTGGAACCTCTCACTGTGGGCAGAGGATGGGTGGCACTGGGCACTATGGTCGCTGCCCCATGAGTGCTAGCTTCCGGCTGCCCAGCTCAGTGGCAGAAGATCTGCAGCTCCGCAGGCCACCCCAGCCTGTGGGGCGGATTCGGGGATGCGCCTTTCCCCAAGGGTTGGGCCTCCCTTTGTGCAAGTCCCCAGCACAATGAGCGTAATCCTGCAGACCTGCCCAGCAGAGGCAGGCGGGCAGGAGCGCGCTTGGCTTCCTGTCTTGCTGAATGGCTTGAATGGGTGCTGGGCCTGTTCTTAATCCCCCAGCGGCTGACTGTCCCAGCAGTGTGTGTGTGGGGGGGGGGGGGGCAGAGAGGGAGGGAGGGGAGCATGGCAGCCCTCACGTCGCCTCTGCTGGCAGGAGGCAGGTGGAGCCAGGCCCTCTCAAGTCTGCCTGCTTTTCCAGGACAAGACCAGAGATAAGCAATGGGGCCATTTCCAGGCAGGTGCCCTCTTGGAACCCTCCACACTATTCCCAGGGACTGTCCTTGGCCAGAGCTGGTGGGCCAAGGTTACAAGCAAGGAGTTCATGGTGGAGGAAAACAGCTTCAAGGTTCCAGCATATCAGACTTGGGAGCACCCTTGGGGACTCCATTTCCTCCTCTCATTTTACAAATAGGGAAACTGAGGCTTATATGGCCAGGGACTAGGTAAGGCTAGGCAAGGTGCTCAGTCTCTGCAGATGTCCCCAGCTTCAGCATCCTGTGATCTTACAGCCCTTCTCCTCGGACCAAGTGGTCTGGAGACTGTGTTGCCAGGAGCAGGGTATTCGGGAGTCAGTTCAGGAACTGAGTGACCTAAGGTTGGGCTTATGTGTGGCACGGGGACAGGCCAGCAGCCCCAGAGGGCAAGGCATGTACCAATCCCTGTACCTTATCAGAGCCATGGGAACTGTCACCCAGGGATCAGGGGGGCAGCCAGGCCCTGCATGGGACTGGTTCTTGGCAGCACAGATGTCCACTCCTTAATGGGTGGTGGAGAAACTGGTGAGACCGGTAAGGGTGGGGCCCAGACAGGAGCAGGGGGTGGTGAGATGGCAGCCAGCTTTCTAGACCTGGCAAGGATGAACTTTCTGTAAACTGTATTTGTCAGTATTTAGCCAGCTTTTCCCCACCCTCCCGCCTTTCAAAGAAGGTGGTCATCTTAGTGTGGATTATTCCAGAAGCAGACTCTAATGCAGAAGTTCAAATGAAAGTAGATTTGGGGGAGGGGATCCCAGGAGAGCATGGAAGTAAAGCAGGGATGGGGAGGAAGGATATTCAAGCAAGTAACCCCTGTGGGCAACTGGAGGGGGGCGGGGGGGGGGGACTCAGGAGGGAGCCACGCGGTACAGCCTCAGAGTTATCCCATTTGTGGAGCGAGGTAGCTGGGTGTGTATCCACCAGCTCCTGTCCGTCAGTGGTGGAAGGGATGTTCACTCCCCAGCATGGAACTGACGTGCCTCCCAAGGTCGCCAGGGAGAAGCCTGGGGCAGAGCGGCAGGCGCTGAGTGAGGCACCAGGTGTCTGCCATAGAGACATAGAGAGTCTGGTGCTGGGACCCAGGGAGGCCTCTAAGCCCCTGCACACACTGCCAGTTGAGGAAAACAGCTTCAAGGTTCCAGCATATAGGGTGAGGGTCAGGGTAGGAGGGCTATAGTATGTCGTTTGCCCTCTCTGAACTTCAAAGGAGCCTGAACTCTCCCCCTCCCCATCAGATGGAGGTGACAGCAGCCCTGACCCTCCCACATGGACCAAATCATCAGTTATGAGGAGGGGTCACTAATCTACCCACTCTCTCCACTCCTCCTGGCCCCCTGCTCCAGTACCACAGGCAGTTCCCATTCACTTCAGCCAGGACTGTGGGCACTGGAGTTGCCCGGCACCTTCATACCCCTCCTGTCCATCCTTTAGAATGGGAAAGGACTTTAAATCTAGAAATTACAATTTTTAGGCTTAAGGGAAAATACAGTGATACAGCAGAACTAATACAAGCCTGGGGATCGGAAAACTTGGTTTCAAATCTCAGTTCATTCATTCATCCAGCCACTGTTTATTGAGGCCCTGCCATGTACCAGAGGCTCAGGTGCTTGAGGATGACACAGTCCCCAAGAAGCTCCGTGTCCTTTGGTAGGCAGACACACCCCGCCCAACCCTGTGAATGGGACAGGTGGTTCCTGAGGTCCCTTGGAGCACATGACTTTTTGCTCCAGGCACACACACTTGCATGGCCTTCTTGAGATATGCAGGGGTGGACAGAGGAAAGGAAGGCAGGGGCTTGCTGAGGCTGGGGACTATAGATTGGGAGAGTGAAAGCTCCATTCCTGGTCCTCCCGTGAGACTGCCGCAGCACTAGGCTTGGTGTGCCGTGGGCGTTGTGTAAGCTCTGCAAACAGCAGCTGAGGATGGTGGATTTGGTCAGCATTAAGCTGTATTAAGTCGAGCTGTTTCTACAAAGAGCACATTTTAGGATAAACACGATACCAAAGCCACGCTAAGAGGATGTAGCTCTTGTAGGCCATGGCTTGGTGCCATCTCCAGCACCTAGATACAGATTGTTCTCCTGATCCACTCACATACTGGACTCTGAGGAGGAAATCCCTCAGCAGCCCCTTTCTCTGTTCCTTCCAAGAATACAGGACTCAGGGATAAGCACGTGTCTAAGGTGGGGCCAATCAGAGGCCTCCATCCTCCTGGCTACTATGATTGGCCCAGAGAGGATCATGGGAACAAAGTGAGGTAACTTTGCATCGTTTCTTGACATTTAAATTTTTATTTTATTTTATTTATTTATTATTTTTTTTGCAGTTGTAGATGAACAGCATACCTTTATTTTATTTATTTTTCTGTGGTGTTGAGGATCCAACCCAATGCCTCAAATGTGTTAGGCAAGCCCTCTGCCACTGAGCCACAACCCCAGCCCCGAGATTTTTTAACTGGAGGAAAATCCTTGGAACCCAGAGCTGTTTGGGAGCCTGTGATCACCCACAGGAAACTTCTTGGAAGGACAGATTGAAGCCATCAGAAGAGAAACTAAGAAGAGAGATTCTTGCTGGTGTCTGAGTCCCTGGTCTCAGACTTCTCTGAGGCCAGCTCTGCCACTACTTTTCTTCTAAGAAAAACAAAACAAACAAACAAAAGCCCATTCTTTTTGAACAGTTTTGTATGTGCAGGCATTCACAAATGCTCAATTGAAGCAGGTCCTCCCAATTGTGTAATACGCCTGAGGCAACAACACAACTAGCAAATGGCAGGACTGGGATCTGAGGAAGGCCTTCTATTCCCAGAGCCCATTCTGAGAATGACCTCGCTACACCATCTTCCTTGTGAAAGGTGAATCGGGGTATTTTCTGGCCATGTAATGGTTCCTGATTTGGTTGGGAGAGGGCACTCCAACTTCGAGGTAGAAATCAGCAACTCTATATTGAGGTAGTAGAGTCTTATGTATGTATTAGAGTCTAATATTTATCTAAAGGTGGCCTACACGGCTTATATAATCACATAAAGAAAAGGAAATGAGTTCTGTTCTCTGCCATGAGTATCAGCAGACTTGCTGAGCATTATCTCGGCAGGGTCTTCCTAGTACTTTATGGTTTGCAAAACATACTTCAAAGTCTCTGAACTCTAAGGATCCTCTGTCAAGATAAAGACAGTTGTCTCTCAGTTTATGATAAGGAACCTGAAACCAGAGAATGGAGATGCTGTGCATGCGTGCACACATGGGCGGGTGTGTTTCTGTGTACAAGAAAGGCCGTGAATGCTCCTGGGGGAACAGATCCCAGTTGAGAGCAGAGCTTGTCAGTTCTGATGCTTGGAGGGGAGCGTTCCGGCCCACTGCCTGTGTATGGAGTCACTCAGACTCAGCTAAGTGCACAGCAGCCTGGAGCCCGCCTTTCAGCAGCTGAAATCAGCGAGCAGCACAAAAATGTAGGTGTAGTTCCCTGCCCCCTCCCCCTGGCCCCTCTCCTCCCCTCTCCCACTGGGTGGAACTCCTGGAACAGGCCTGGCCAAGCTAACGAGTCTGCGCTTGCAGCATCCAGAGAACAAGCACAGGGCAGCTCTGGGGCACATGTGGAAACATGTACCTTCATACACACGCTCATATGTGCATGCACATGTCCACACGTGTGACTTTCTGCGGGTATACTTAGGAAAGTTGTGGGGTCTGGGGTTTGGTCTAGTTCAGCCTCTGATGCTAGTGACTTCTGACTCTTGTCTCTTCTGAGCCTTGACTGTCCATCTGCAAAATGGGAGAATGAGATCAATCTCCTATGGCTATTGCAAGTTGGATTTGAGAACTCTGGACCCAAAAGAGCCCCCGGGGAATAATTAATCTGTGCTGTCATTTCGCAGACAGGGATACTAAGGACCAGAGGGGATAGGGAATTACCCAGGCCACAGGGCAAGTCAGGCAGAGACTAACCTGAACACAGGTCTCCTGACTCCCAGGACTCACAACCCAGGCTCACACAGAAAGAGCAAGGAGCTGTCCAAGGCCAGTTCTTTCTCTTAAACCTGATCTGCCATGTGGATGTCATTTTGAGGTCAACATACTTAGTAAACACACTTATTAACACAAATTCACATGGACTCTGCCGTGGGAGATGTTCTTCTTGTGAAATATTAGAGAGGCCTACAAAGGACTTCATGACTATCAGTTTGCTTAACATATTTGATTTGTTTTATGCCTACAAGTTCATACTCAGTTCTTGCATGTCCACTGGTCTCTTTAACTGACACTGTTATGAATCTAACTTTGCCTAAGAGACAAACTCCAAAAGAGAGGGAGAGAAGGAGCACTGAGAAGTCAGGTTTCAGGGACACTAGGAGAGTTTGCTCCAGACCCTGCCCTTCTGATTGCCCATCTGCAAACTGCAGAGCTGACATTCACCTGTGTATTTTCTCTGCCCAGATCTGCTAGCTGAGTCCTCCTCAGTCCCTTGAGCCCACCCCAAACACTACTTCCCCTCTCAGACTCTGCACTGTGGATCACTTGTACCAGTCCAGTTAGGTACCTGACAGGTACTGGAACCCCAAAGCCACTTAGGGGAGGCAGGCCAAGCAGCTGCTTGGAAACGTGTCCAGTGGAATGACTCCTAGGTGAACTTGGAGTAAAGGCACTCAAGTCCCAAAAGAAAGGAAGAACTTGAAGACAGCAGGTACAACATTGGGAAAGTCAACATTCCTTCTTCCTCCACCTCTGCCACCCAGCCTGGGTGATATTCCAGATAATATGATGGGACCTGGCTAACCTAGACTCTTGCAAATCACATCTATCCATTCAGGACAGACCGTGCTCCAGGCACTAATGTTAGTGCTAAACCTAATAGCCCTAACCCCATGCTCAGGATGAGGGACCCAAGGTTCAGAGACTTCCAGTTGTTTGCAGCAAAAGGAGCTAGGATTTGACCTCAGGTCTGATTCCCAAGTGCACACTCGTTCAGTGACAACATGTGGCCTCTTTCAGAACACTGACACTCTCAGGAGATGGGAACTAAGGCATTTCCCTCTGCAGGACTCTCTTAGAGTAGAGGGCAGGACTGAGGAAGGGTTCTCTTCCCTAACCCTGACTACTCATGGTGGCAATGAGGAAAGGGACAAGATGCACCAAATTAGTTGATGTTTCTGATAATCTATCCAGATTTTATTCACTATCACCAGCAAAGGCAAAGAGGGGTGGCAGGGGAGGAACCCAACTTTATCTGCCATCCTTTGAAGGGGACTGGGAATGACTTGAGCTCCCTGGGATGATAATTTGCCTCATTGGTCCACAATCCATGAACCATGGAAAACAGGAAAGTTTCTGCCTTTTGGCTGAAGAGCAGAATCACCTGGGGATACTTGCTAAAATAAAAGTTCTGGGTCCTGCTTCTGGAGAAACCAAGGCCATGAGTTTGGGCCAGGAAGAGGAGGGCCTGTTTGTTTGTTTTGCAGTGCTGGGGATTAAACCCAGGGCACTTGGCATGCTAGGCAAGTGCTCCACCACAGAGCCATGCCCTCAGCCTGGACTGTATGGTTTTAATCCTTTAGATGATTCCAAGGCAGAAGTTTAGGAGAGATCAGGGGTCTAGGATTCTTCTAAGTATAAAGGGCCAGGAGGACTCAACCTTCAGCTATAAGAAGAATAAGTACTGGAATCCTCAAGTGGAACATGGTGACTATAGTTAATAAGTATTATATACTTGAAATTTGTCTCAGTAATCTCACCAGCACCCTAAATAAACAAGCAAACACACAAAAGAACCAACTATGTGAAACAATGGATATATTAATTAGCTTGACTTTGGTATCATTGCACAATGTATGCATAGATCAAAACATCACCTTGGACCCACTGAATATATACAATCATATTAAATGTATACTATTTATATTTACCAATTCTACCTCAATAAAGTTTGGGAAAACATTTTTTGAGTGAATGGATATCAGATTTGTGGGATGTTGCCAAAGCAATACTCAGAGGGAAATTAATAGCTTTAACTCTCCTCAATATTAGAAGTGAGAAAATTTAAAATAGGGAATGAGATCAACTAAATTTTCCATCAAAGAGGATAGAAAGGGGGAAAAGGAGGAAGAAGGAAGAAACTGATGAAGTTAAAAGTAAAAATATCAAAAGAGAAACAACCAAATTAAACCAAAAACCAGCACAGATGATCAACAAAACAAAAAGCCAGTTTTTTTTTTTTAAACTGATTAAACAGACCAGCTTTAGGAATAATCAAGGAAAGAAATATAAGACATAAATGACATCAGGAACAAAACTAAGGGTCTGGATTGAAGAAGAAATCTGACGACAAACACAGAGATTTAAAAAACACGTAAGAAAAGCAAGTAGTGAGGAAACCATAGGAACAGGGAAAGAAGGACAGTCGTGGACTGTGGAGGGCAGAGAGCTTCTCAGAATTTCCTGTCCCAAGATAATCTCAGGATAAGGCAGAATAATCACAGGATCAGGCTGCAGTGTGGGTCCATAAAAGGTAGAAGCACAGGTTCCCAACTGAATGTGCAGGGATCTCTGGAGTCCCTTAGCTTCTGGGACCTCCCACTCCCTGCACCTTCCTGGGCTTTGAGCTTCAGAAGGCTGGCACTGTGTTTAGGGATCTCCCCACCGGCAAACTTGCAAACTCGGCTGTCTCTATCTCAAGGATGCTTTGAAGGCACAATGTCACCTCTCTCCAACAGCCTCAAGGCACTTCCTCCTGGGGTGGTCTGGCTCAACCTAGCTTCCAGCACTCAGTGGGAGGTTGAGGGGACCCCACCCAGGGACTCCTCCTTCCTCCCAATGCTTTTGTGGGCCAGGGACCAGGGCCAGAGGAACCTAGGGCCTTGTGGATGTTGGTCCCAGGAGCCTCTTCTGCTATGCAACCTATTTTTTTTATTTATATATGACAGTGGAATGCATTACAATTTCTATTACACATTTAGAGCACAATTTTTCATATCTCTGGTTGTATACATAGTATATTCACACCAATTTGTGTCCTCATACTGTACTTTGGATAATAATGACCATCATATGCAACCTATTTTATAATCCCTACTGTTCCTTTCTCTACCTACTCCTGTCCTGTCTCTTTCTGCCTGAGATGATCAGTGGTGTCTTGATCAGGGTTTAAAAAATGTTTCTCCCCAAAATGGCATACGTATATCCATTTGTATATGAGTTCATTATAAATTTTCCTGATATGAGGAGTGTGCAGCCTGCAATGTATACATTGAAATTCATTGAAATTTCCACACTTGGACTTCAGTGCTGTCAATTCTTGTAAAATCCACTTTCAGTTTTTGTAATTCTATCACCAATGACAGTGTTATAAGTCAAACTCTGAATAAATGCTTATGAGATCAGCAAAGAAGTCCCTCATGACACGGAGCACAGTTCTTCATGAATATTAATTGATCTTTTCATTTACACTAGCAAGGGAGACAAAAATGAAATATTGAACACACATAATGGAACTTGACTCATTTATCAATGACATGAGTAAGCTTTTGTTGAATCAGAGAGCTGTTTTAAATGCTAGAAGAATTCCTTCATTTTTGTGCTCTTCATAATATGTAAAATCTCTAGACATGACAGACTTTCTTTATCTAAAGGGATAAAATCTCACTCCATTGCCCAAGCTGTCCTCAAACTCCTGGGTTCAAGTAATCCTCAGCCTCCTGAGTAGCTAGGACTACAGGTGTGCACCCCCATGTCCAGCTTGAGACTTTATAATTAAATCTAATTATGAATATTTTCTCCAACAAGTCCATAGTCTAGACTCTAGACAATCCTTGAAACATTGACTCAAGTCCCTTTTTGTGGCCTTTGCCCATTTCTGTGGTGTAAATACTTTCATGATGACCAGTACTGTGGAGGGCAGAGTTCAAGCTCCCAGCATGATATCACTCAATACAGAACTGGGTAGAGATGCATAGTGGAAATGCATCTCTTTATATCATTATAAACATTATTATATAATATTTCCACCATATAAATACAGTAGATGTACACAACCTCAAAAGCACAGATAATAGTAAAATGTAGTAAAATAATTGGGATGTGATGAATTTTGAGTATTACCTTTGTTTCAAATATGACTTATCAAGTTGTAAATTTCACAAATTCATTTTTAATGATACCGACATCTAGGCAATGGTTTTTGAGATTCCTGAAAACTTAGCAGCCAGCTTCCAAAAGCTGGCCCAAACCTGCTCCAGCATGCCACATGTCCTCACCATGCCTCAAGATCCAAATGCCACTTCCCCCTTGACACTTCCTCTGCTCACACAGGCAAAGAAGATCTTTCCCTCTCATGTGCCCGAGAAAGTGAGCACTAGGTCTGATCTGTATCTCCCCCTCAGGGCCTTGTCCTGAGTGGCTTCCACTCTTTGGAAGGCGTGTGCAGAAGGCATCTGTTGATCAGCCATCTCCACTCCAGCCCCAGGTGTCTTCCACGACCCCATGCTTCTGGTGCATGGCCACCAGTTCCTTTCCTCAACCCTCGAAGATACCCTCTTCAGGCCACATAGAAACTGTAGGAATGGATTCTCAACAGAAAGGACAACCATGTGGCCTCGTCTGTAAAGTTTTAAGGAAGGAGGAGATGGGAAGGAGGACAGCACACTGATATTCTTTCTGGTCTCTCTTTCTTAGGTCTATGAATTTAGACATATGAATGTAGGCAGTTGAATTTGGTCTGCACATACAATTTAGTGACTGACTTCTCATAGAACTTATCATAAGCAATTTTCTATGTTCTTGTATAATTTAAAATTTTTTCACTATTAGTAAATGCAGAAGATGTCATATTTTATATAATAAAAATCTACCTTTTATTTTGAGGCTTTTATATAATTTTTGGTTTTCTAGAACCAGTGTTATCTTTTCATCACCAGCATAGTGTTTTCATTTCAGAATATACATGTTGATTTAAACACCATGGACTTTATTGTTGTTGTACGTGATTTTTGTTTTAATTACTAGTGCTACTGACATTCTTCAGTCAATTTTTCTAGTAGCTCTCTGTGCACTCTTAAAAAATAGAGTTCAGATCAGGGAACAACTTGATTCTAGGGTCTTGAGTAATTACCAACACTAGGGGTTTCTAAACTATGTGGATTTTCCACACCAGACTATGATTTTGAGTGATTAGAGCTGCACTTTATACCCTTTGGGGCATTTCTCTGTCAGACTGTTAAGTTCTGCTTTTTGCTGGGGTCAGTGGGCCAACTTCTTGAGTCTTTGTTTGCTTCAGTTCTGAGAAACCAGATACAATAGCTAAGCTTTTTAGAATTGCCTAGAAAATATCACAGTCGCTGGGTGTTGGAGCCTGGTTGCTTCATTGTAAGGAAGGTGCATGGGATCATGTTCTCTTGTACAGCTTCCTGGAGGTCTGACAATTCATATCCTACCTCCTGACGGGGGTTTGGATGTCCTAGTGTGATCTTGAGAAAAAAGGAGCAACTGAATTTAGTTTTATAACAATCAGAAACAAATGTGGATAAGAATACCTTTATGTGCACTGAGCCTGGTGTTTCATGATGTCCTTTAGAGATGTCATTGACCCTCATACTTACATTATGGGGCAGATGAGATTTTTCAGCTTTATGAATGAGGATGCTCAGATCTGAGGAGAGTACACCTCTGACGCAGGACCCCTTCGCTGTGGCAGGCCAACCACTGAGCCGTGGCTCTGGACCACTTCAGCCTTGCGAGATGTGAGGTCTGCGTGACTCGAGCTGCTGTGTGTCTGCTCCTTCACATGTTTGCTCATGTTCAAAATTCAGGATGTGGGGAAACTGCCTTTAAGTCAATAAAGGAGAGACAAGCCGATGAGCTCACAAGGCTTTTTGTTTGGGTTGGTACCTGTTTATCTAACTGACTCTCCCCAAATCACTAATACTGTCTTTGCAGCTAGGAGACGGGCCACCCTGTATCTGAGACATAGACGTCTCTCTCTGGAGTTCATAAGGTCATGATGCAATCCATCTTGGGGCCTTGTGTTGGATGAATTCAAGAGGACAGGGTTACCATGAGGAAGGCGCAGTCAATGCCATCCTGAGGACACCCACAGGGGCTCTGGGGTTTCTGAGGGCAGGTGGAATCCTAAAGCTATAGGTGTTTGTGTTACTGAAGGGTTTCCTATGGGTTGCTTTTCAGAGACAAGGCATTAGCCCCAACATTGAAGAGGGTTCAGGGCTTTGGAGTCAGACAGACCAGGACTGGAATCCTGATTCTGTGTCCTGTCCTTATTCAGCCTCATTGGGCTCAGTCTCCAAGAGTCTAACTGTGGTGCCTGTGAAGGCATGTCCTGTGTGGGACACTGGCTCTTGCTTTTCTTTAGTTTAGAATGCTCAGGCACAGAGGAATCAGTCCCTTCTTGGAGGTAACATTCTCAAAGTTCTACCCATATCCCCTCCAATTCCTTTAGCATTTGGGGGCCTACCTGCAGATGTGTCTGTATGTCTTTTTCAGAGGACAGAGTTCAGGACTGCTGACATACACTGTCCTGCACACAGAAGAACTGGAAGCATTACCTTCCAGTAGGAGATTACCTACCCCACCCCCTTTTCCAGTGATGGATGGGTGCCGGGGCACAGGTACCAACCCAAATATAATCCAGTGACTCCAGGTCCCTTGCCTTTCACCAGGACAACTCTGGGGTTGAACTGCATTATGCTGCTTATATAAGAAGAGATTACTATCCCCTTTTTCAGGTGAGGAAATTAAAGCCCAAACTGAGGAAGTGATTGACCTAAGGTTAGCCAGGAGGTATGTGGCAGGACCAGGTGCCAGAGCTCAAGTTTTTCAGTCTAGGTCAGCAGCAGCCTGTGGCACTGAGCTTCATTTTTGGCCATGTGACTGGGGATGAGGAAGAGGTCTTTAGTACATTGTTATTAGTCTTTGTTAACACATTTATTCATCCATGTAATATTCTCAGAGCTGGCTCCTCCTCCTCCTCCTTCCCCTCCTCCTCCTCCTCCTCTTCCTCCTCCTTCTCCTTCTCCTCCTCCTCCTCCTCCTCTTCTTCTCTCCTTCTCCTTCTCCTTCTCCTTCTCCTTCTCCTTCTTCTTCTTCGACATGATACCTTTCTTTTATTTATTTATTTTTATGTGGTACTGAGGATCATACCCAGTGCCTCACATGTGCTAGAAAAGTGTTCTAGCACTGATCTACAACTCCAGCCCCTCCATTATTTTTACCTTATAAAAATAATACATCCTCATCACATAAAATTTGAGATATACAGTGAGGTGTGGTGGCATATGCCTGTAATCCCAGTGGCTCAGGAAGCTGAGGCAGGATGATCGCAAGTTCAAAGGCAGCCTTAGCAAAGGCAAGGCACCAAGTAACTCAGTGAAACCCCTGTCTCTAAATAAAATACAAAATAGGGCTGGGAATATGGCTCAGTGGTCAAGTGCCCCTGAGTTCAGTTCTTGGTACAATAACAACAACAACAACAATAATAATAATTGGGATATTCAGGAAAAAAGAAATATTTTTATTAATTTTCTTTAAACAGAGATTTTATTTTTTATTTTATTTATTCTAATTTGTTGTATATGACAGCAGAATGCAATTCAATTCATATTACACAAACAGAGCACAATTTTTCATGTTTCTTGTTGTACACAAAGTAGAGTCACACCATTCCTGTCTTCATACATGTACTTAGGGTAATAATGTCCATCTCATTCCACCGTCTTTCCTACTCCAATGCCTCCTCCCTTCCCCTTTGCCCTAAAGTTTGTCTATTCCTCCCACTCTGCTCCCAATTCCCATTATGAATCAGCCTCCTTATATCAGATAAAACATTTGGCATTTGTTTTTTGGGGATTGGCTTACTTCACTTAGCATTATATTCTCCAACTATCCATTTTCCTGCAAATGCAATGATTTTATTCTCTTTTAATGCTGAGTAATATTCCATTGTGTATATATACCACATTTTCTTTATCCATTCATCTACTGAAGGGCATCCAGGTTGGTTCCACAATTTAACTATTGTGAATTGTGCTGCTATAAACATTGATGTGGCTGTGTCCCTGTACTATGCTATTTTTAAATCCCTTGGGTATAAACCGAGGAGGGGGATAGCTGGGTCAAATGGTGGTTCCATTCCCAGTTTTTCAAGGAATCTCCATACTGTTTTCTGTATTGTCTGCACCAATTTGCAGTCTCATAGCAATGTATGACTGTGCCCTTTTCCCCACATCCTCGCCAACTCTAATTGTTGTTTGTGTTCTTAATAGCTGCCATTCTGACTGGAGTGAGATGAAATCTTAGAGTGGTTTTGATTTGCATTTCTCTAATTGCTAGAGATATTGAACATTTTTTTTCTTATATTTGTTGATTGATTGTATATCATCTTCTGAGAAGTGTCTGTTCAGTTCCTTGGCCCATTTATTGATTGGGTTATTTGTGGAGTTGTTTTTTTGTTTGTTTTTTTTTTTTTTGGTATTAAGATTTTTGAGCTCTTTATATACCCTAGAGATTAGTGTTCTATCTGATGTGCATGTGGTAAAAATTTGCTCCCATTCTGTAGGCTCTCTATTCACTTCACTGATTGTGTCTTCTGCTGAGAAGGTTTTTAATTTGAATCATCCCATTTATTGATTCTTGATTTTAATTCTTGAGCTATAGGAGTCTTATTAAGGACGAATCTGACATGACAGAGATTTGGGCCTACTTCTTCTTCTTCTATTAGGTCCAAATTCTTCAGTTTAATCCCTAGGTCTTTGATCAACTTTGAATTGAGTTTGTGCATGGTGAGAGATAGGGGCTTAATTTCATTTTGTTGCATATGGATTTCCAGTTTTCCCAGCACCATTTGTTGAAGAGGCTATCTTTTCTCCAATGTATGTTTTTGGTGCCTTTGTCTAATATAAGATAACTGTAACTATATGAGTTAGTCTCTGTGTCCTCTATTCTTGTATTGTTCTACAAGTCTGTTTTGGTGCCAATACTATGCTGTTTTTGTTACTATTGCTCTGTAGTATAGTTTAAGCTCTGGTATAGTGATGCCACCTGCTTCACTCTTCTTGCTAAGGATTGCTTTAGCTGTTCTGGTCTCTTATTTTTCCAGATGGATTTTATGACTGCTTTTTCTATTTCTATGAGGAATGTCATTGGGATTTTGATTGGAATAGTTGAGTGCCCCTGAGTTTAATCCCTGGTACAAAAGGGGGGGGGGCAGGGGAATACATAAAAAAAGAGAAATATTTTTTAAAATTCTCATAATTCCAACAGAGTACCTTCTAGTCTTCTTGGGTTTTATTCTAGTCTTTTCTTTTTTCTATGAATGGTTATTTCTTTCTAGGTTATATAATTAGAATAATTTACTCTTACACTTACAATTTCCAGTGCATACTCTTCTGTTTTGGTCTAGGAAGGTCCATTTTTTCCCCTCTTTCATGCTTTTCCTTTACAAGATGAGCTTGTGGTGGAGGGAAAGTCAACATTCAAAAAAAAAAAATGATGGGGCTGGGGCTGTAGCTCATTGGTAGAGCACCCGCCTCGCATGTGTGAGGCACTGGGTTCCATCCTCAACACCACATAAAAATAAATAAAGATATTGTGTCCAATTACAACTAAAAAAAAATATTTTAAAAAATAATGGGGAATGTCAAAAGACAAGGGGATCAACTCAAAGACATTCCCCCCCAAGCCAAATTTGGAACAATGTGAGCATCAAAATAATTTAAAAATATATATGAGTAAAATACATTAAAAAATAGGAATTCATGAGTCTATGCTGATAATAAATAAACCAATGATAAACGGATGAATAAATCAGGGAGAGGAGAGGGTCTCGTTTAAAGTAGAATTCTGGTCAGTAAGCTTGAAGAAAGTTTGCTAGAGCTGGAAGCTCATCATTTTGCAATCATCATGGTAAAATTGATTTGAATAAGAATCTTCAAAGGATGCTGCCTCTGAGGGGGAAATTATAAAAAGTCATCTTAGTTTAGAATGATTTTTAATTTATAGAAAAATTACGCAGGTAATGCAGAAATTCCAGATACCCTCTCAAGCCCACTGTCCTCTGATGTTAGCATCATGTATTTCAGGGGTGCTCAACAACAAGAAGAAAGTAACATTGGTACATCAACCGAACTCCGGCTTTGTTTTAGATTTTTGCAGTTTTTGCTCTGTGCTCCTTTTGCTGTTCTGAATCGTATCCAGAAACCACATCACATTTAGCTGTTGTGTTTCCTTAGATTTCTCTGGTCTGTGACAGTTTTTCAGCCTTCCCATGTTTTTCATGATCTTGACAGTGTCTTGGCCAAGGATTTTATCAAATATCTCTCAATTTAGATGTGTCTGATATTTTCCCCATGGCTAGATTGAAATTTTGATGTGGAACGAGATATTTGTATGATCTTAAAGTGTCTGTTGATGGATTATTTACTAGTTGCAAGGGGGAAGAGATAACTATGCACTGGAGAATCCAGACCTCACCTTTAACAAGTAATGAAAGTTAACATCACTAATGGGGGAAGATGGATGTCATGCACCTGCAGACAGACACCAGTGTAGCTGGGGAATGCAAAAACTTGAACCTAACCTGATGATGAAACATCAAACACACCCCAAGTGAAAAACATTCTGTTAAAAAAAGAAGAAAAGAGCCCGTACTGTCCAAAAATGTCAAAGTCAACGAAAGACAAAGAAAGGCTGGGGGAACTTTCTAGATCAAAGGAAACTACAGCTCACAATGATAGAATGGGTGAGTGACCTTACGTCCCCTACGACCATATTTCCCTGTGTAGAAGATGTGGTTAACTGGCTCTTTCAGATTCAGTAGAAACTGGCTGTTTCCATGGCATCCTGGAATCTGGGAGATTGCAACAACCCTCCCAGGAAATGCATGCACAGCTTTGGTCTGAAAGTTTGACATACTTGGGAGTGTGGCCTTGACAAGACCAGAAACCTTACAGATGCTGTTGGAAAATCAGACTCAACGTACATGTTATTCTCCTTTCCAGGGAGAGAAGGGTGATTTTTGAGCGATCAGGAGCTTTACAAAACCTATTTCCATGCCCTCATGATCCCATCAATCAACTGGAAAAAGCAAATATCCCAGGAGGTGGCCAGGTCTGCAGATGGCGGGCAGGGGAGCAATTTCACACAAAAGGAGACCTCATCAGGAGGACCCAGCCTCCCTTCCTGGAGCCAACCAGGGGCAGGTCATTAGGAAGACAGCCCATTCATTCTGGCCCTCTCAGATCACGTCTCAGGTATATTACTATCAGCTAGAGTTTGCTGAGTGCTTTTCCCATGCCAGGCACGTGCTAAGTGCTTTACAGACATTACCTTGTCGTCAACACACCCTTCTTCATTTTGCCTCTTAAAGGCCTTGCATATTATTCCTGTTTACCCACACCTCCCTCCTCATTTTATAGATGAAGAAACAAAGTGTCAGAGAAGTGAAATGCCTTCCCTAAAGACCTGGATATAGTAAGTGATGAACTAAGACCAGAAATAGATGGGATAAACTTGGAAGTTAAGATGCCCTTCCCCCAAGATCGGTGGCCTCAAATCCCAATATCTTCCTGCCAGGTGGGACTCTGCTGTCCTGTGAAGAGCTCTGTGGGAGCCATGGCTGAGGGCTCATTTTGAGAGAAATGAATTCTCTCCTCCTTGCTCCTCCTTCTCACTGCCATTCTCTTGGTCCTACTCTGTCCCCTCTTCCATAGCCACCACCCAGCAGCTCTGGTTTCCCTCCCCTGGCTCTGCCTTGCATACAGCCATCAGAACTATATTCCTAACACTCCTTTCTTAGGATGTCACTCTCCCTTTAAAAGCCTTCAAGGGTCCTCAGCACCTACAGGGTGCTCCTCACCCTGGCATCCCAAACTCCCCAGGAGGGGGATGGATCCAAGGATCTTTTCTCGTCCATTCTTCCACCTGCCCCCCAGTGTGTGATCTTTTTCTGTTTCCTCAAACTGAGTTGGTCCTACGCATTGCATTCCCCCTTCCTCAGGATTCTTCTTGACCCAGCTCCCATCTCCTCCATGAAGCTTCCCCGATTATCCTCCCCCCTCCCGCCCCAGTCAGAGCAATTCTGTCTCCATCTTGTGTTACTCTTGCTACATCACGGGCCCCTGTACCCAGCACTCACCTCGTGGTATCTTGTTTTTGAAGCAAACATTGCCGTATCTTTCTTCCATTCTAACAGGGAGCTTCAGGAGAGAGAGAATGAAATCTAATCCCTCTGCCCTGGCAGAGCGCTCTAGAGAGAGCAGTTTCTCAACAGATGCTGCTGAAAGAACTCCAAGGGAGATGGCAGGAGTTGCCTCATGGACCAAAACTCTTGCCTGGAGACTTCATGATTTCCAGAAACTGCAGCCACTTACATTTATTTAAGCCTCAACTGTTATCAAAAGGTGAAAAGTAGGGCTGGGGATTTAGCTCAGTTGGTAGAGTGCTTGCCTTGCATGCACAAGGCCATGGGTTCAATCCCCAGCACCAGCATCACACACACACACACAAAAGTGAAAAGCAGACAGGACTTCTGCTTCTACCCAATCTGATTGCCTTTGTTCGGAACCATAGAGACTAATTGCTGATTCGGATTGACCAACACTTCAACATGGATTGACCAACGCTTCAACATGTTGTCCTCAGGATTGGGGCACATTGATACCTGGCCCTCCATCTGGAAAGCATTTCTGAGTGCCCAGGGGGTCTCTCTGCAGTGACCATTTCATCCTAGGGCATCTTATTTGCTTTAAGTGAAAACAAGTAGATTCCCTTAAACTCTACTGCATTTCTTGGTGTCTCTGTACAGGAACGGAGAGTGTTGTGTGTCTTTCCCTGTTTTAGGGAAGTTGCCTGGCCTCCTTTCTGCCCATTCCTATTAATTCAAATACTGCTTTTTCTCACATGATGAAAATGGTCTTGTTCATGTAAGAGAATATATTCTGTTGTTTTATTTCTAACGCTAGGAAAAAAAGAAGACATTTTATTTTGACTTGTGGTAAACATTGATTGGAAACCTCCCAAATTGTTTTCTAGTTTCATGCAACTTGGAAAGAATGAAGCACAAGTCAGGGAGACAAATATTTGAGAGTGATGTGTAGGTTTAAAGAATGTTTACCCAATCCAGGTAAGAATCATTTGCTGCTAAAAGGCTTCCCTGGCCTGTCCCCATCACCATGTCACCCTGCAGAAGGTCAAGTGGCCTTATGCAGAAGGCTAATTCCCTGCATTCCTGATTAAAGGGGCCATGGTGGGGGGTAGGGTGAGCAAAGTCACTGCTGGGGAGCCAGGAGAGGATTAGACCCGAGGCCCACAGTTGCAAGGATAACTCAAATATCACAACCCTTCTTTCAAAGGCGAAGAAGAGGAGGCCTGGGCTTCATCCATTGGGACAGGACTTTAGAAAAAGAAGCAGGTAGATTGAAGTCTAGCCACCTTTGAGATGGGTGTCCTCAAATGACATTTACATGGTGTGTTCTGGTTTGGCATGTATGTCTTACCAGCCTGCCTAGGGTGGAAAAATATTTAAAAAAGGATTCTCTCCTGAATCTTGGGCAAGTCACTCACATTTTCTGATCCCGATGTCCTCACTTGTAAAATAAGGGATGGGGTAGGCTATATCTAAGTTGGTTTCTGAGTCTTCCTTTGTAACCCCATGTGATAACTCTGATCTCAGTAGGAAAACAGTAGGATCTCCATTTTATAGAAAAGGAAAACTGAGGCTCACTGAGAAAAATAATCTTGGCCAAAGTTGCAGTGTAAAGAAGTGAGTTTGAGTTTCTACTCCTTTTATTGAAGACACTATTGCACTGTTGCTGCAGGAATTTTTGTACTTGAGACAAAAAATGTTGTGGGTGAGGCAACGGTTTGGGCAAAGACCTGGAGTCCTGCTTTGCTGCCCAGGTAACTCTGCTCCCCCACAAGAGGCCTCATGCACAAGGCTAATTCCCTGCATTCCCAATTCCCTGCATTCCCACAAGGCTCACTAGAGCATCTTTAGTGGTTCACAAAGTTGGCTCATGGATGCTCTGTAACCTTGGTCTCCATCAACACCTAAAGAATATACCACAGGCAGACAATCAGAAATGACCCCGGAATGACAAGAATGCAGCCGTCTCTCTTAGGCCTGTCAGCAAAGCCTATCACTGACTGACTCCAAGTGGACAAAGCCCTGAGTTGAGAAGTGCCCCCAACCAGCCATATGAGTAGCAGTGACATCAGTGCAAAAGATGGGAGGGCCTGGGCCCTGCTCCCTGCTGTGGACATGCTCCTCCCCTGCCCAGAGCCCCTGGCCTCCTGGTCTCTATGTGGTGACATCCCTCTCACCCTTCAAGGCCAAACAAATGCCCCCTCTCCTATAGACTCTCTTCATTTGGACAGACTCTCCCTTCCCTGGTTTCCTTGGCCACCACGCCTCCTGTGCCCTATGCCGGGCACAGCTGCATCTCGCTAGCCTCTCCCTGGCCTCAGCTTTCTCAGTGAACAGCTGGCTCTGTGCAGGCAGGAACTGCATCTTGTGCCTCAGGAGAGCCTGGGGTAAGGTCTGTCATAAGACATGATCGAGGATGTTTCTTAAATTGGATTGATATAACAATATAGTAGACACTATGCTAAAAGGACCCTCAGAGGTTATGTGTTCAGAATCTCCCATCTCAGCTGGGTGCAGTGGTGCACACCTGTAATCCCAGCAGCTTGGGAGGCTGAGGCAGGAGGATCCCAAGTTCAAAGTCAACCTCAGCAATTTAGAGAAGTACTAAGCAACTCAGTGAGACCCTGTCTCTAAATAAAACATAAAAAAGGGCTGGGGATGTCGCTCAGTGGTTAAGTTCAATCCCTGATACCAAAAAAAAAAAAAAAAAAAAATTATTAACCTCTGACTTGGAAACGTATTCATTTGTAATGTTGTCAAATGGCAAAGGGCATGCCTTTCATGAGGAAATTTGTTTGTTTTAAAGAAATAAAAATATAATTTGGTTTCTTTCTTAGTATTCTCTAGCTATTACTAGAAAATTCCTACCATCTCACATGTGGCTTGGTTAGAACATGCTTTTAATTTCATTTCACCCTATTTTTTTTTTTTTAAAAACAACTTTCCTTACCCAGATTTAAGCCTGAATTACCCTGTGGATTCTAAGTTTCTGAGAGTCGTACTTTCCCAGGGGAAGGCAGCAGGAAAATGCAAGTTGCCTCACATAGCAAATCCTTTGAGTCATGTAAAACCCAAGAAAGGCAAAGCAGTCTTCAGTCATCCTGTCATCCCATCTTTGTCGTCTGGCAAAGTGTGAAGAGGGTGAAGCAGAAAAGCAGACCAGAACACCTGTGGCCATTATGAAACCCAAAGCCGCCTCCCAGGCCTGCGTGCTTCTCCCTGTGAATGTGCAGCTCCCATCAACCACAGGTGACAACCCAGCCACGGAGGGCCCAGGACTGCGCTCAGATGCGTTGACTGAGGAATTAGAAGGATTTGGTAATAAGCCCATTCATTCTGTTGGGTTGAAATATCTTCCAATCCACGCAGCCAAAGATAGCTGCGCTTCTGTTTGATATTTTGCATGCATTTTATGCCTCCTGAAAGCAGGGGAGCAGGTCTGCACAGAAAGGCAGAAAGCCTTGGTCTTTGCAAAGACCAAGGCTTAGACTCTGGAGCTGTCACTTGCCGACTGCAAGGGATCTTAGCCAAGGCACTGACGCCCCTGGGTCTCAACTACCTCATCTCCATGAGGTTCTCATCAGGACACATCAGATTCTGTATTTTACCCTGACTTCCAACTCTAAAATAATATGCAATTGCTCATGTTATTACCAACTCAGGAGGAGACGCAAAGCACACAGCTGGTGGTTGAGCCATTAACCTGCATTTTCTCCACTTCACAAACAGCAATCACCCAAGTCACTGAATCCACCAACACCTCTTGGAAAGCACAGTCTCATCTTGTTTTCTTTGTTTACACATGTATCTAAAACAATGCTAGAACATTACGAGACAAAATGTTGAAGTGCGATCTTCATGTAAATACTACATACACATAGAAGAAAAGGATCCGTGAAGATGTTCCTAGTGGTTGTATTTGAGAGAGTAGATAATGAAAATTTTTTTCTACTTTTCTGTATTTTCTGAAAACTTTACAGGGCTCCTCAATTACTCTTATACTGAAAAAAAAATTCTATTCAGAAGGAATTTAATGTCCCAAAGGAAAATTCCATTTGCATATTTTCATGAAAATTCCATATAACAACTTCATAAAAATAGCACTGAAAAGTTTGAAAATAAGATATTTATGAATGCTAATAAAGAAAGCAAATGTGAGTTACCTGAAAAGTGCAATATCATGAAAGTATATTAAAATAAATCTCACAATGAAATATCTACATGATCAAAAAAGCATTTTCTGAAAATAGTACACCCACTGTAAGGAATATTTGATACATTTAAAAGGACAACACAACTGTAAAAGAATTTTGGAAGCTCCTGGAAGGCATTGTGATAGAATTTAACCTGTATCATATTCAGGTTCAAAAACACTATTAACATTGTTCAGTCATAAACTGGAACAGATGGACTAATATATTGTTTTAAAATATTGCAAGTGTTACTAGTAAATGTGTGTAAGAGAAATGTGTGTTCTATAGTGGCATGCCCCCAAATTAAGTTACATGGAACTGTGTGTCATTTGGTAAGAGGTCTTGGATGTTATTTGAGAAAAGCTTCAGTGGTCCAGGGACATTAGATAAACCCTAGGACTAAAGTAGTCAACAGACTCAAATTTGTACAACTTCATGGAGCCTCAAATATACTAATTATCATTGTGAATCTTCAAGAGGGGTATGCAACTTGTAGCCTTTGCCCAAAGCATTTAATGTCCCCCACCATCTTTTATTACCGTAAAGTGATTACATTAATGTATGCAATGTCATAGGCATGCAAAGACTTTTTCTTTTTAGTTTTTATTTTTTAGTTATAGGTGGACACAATGTCTTTATTTTATTTGTATGTAGTGCTGAGGATCGAACCCAGTGCCTCATGCATGCTAAGCGAGCACTCTACATCTGAGCCACAACCCCAGTCCTGATTTTTAGTTTTGAGGTCATGAAGCAGAGAGTTTGTCTATCTCTATTGTAATCAAAGGAGTAATTTATGAATTTAAATCTCATGTACAGATCCCAGTGAACTGCTTCATGAGTCGCATTACATGAACCCAAGCTCAGTTCCCATCCTGGATGTTATGTGGTGCCCTGACCATTCCCTTGCAGTTGTTCAGTTCTGGCGAGACACCAGGAGACCAGGAGGGACTTTGGAGCTTCATCACAGGTTGCAGGCTTTGCCCTCCTCTATAAAATGGCTTAGGAATGACACGCAGCCCTGCTACTCCCCCTGCCCCCCAACACACACATGCACGCCCTTTGCTGGCATGTGAAGCGCGCTTAGAGACGGGAGGAAAAACCCAAACACAAAACCCCACATTCCTTTCAAGGGCTGTCTGTGTACACACCTTGGACCTTTGACTCCCTTTCCTTGGAGAACAGGGGATTTCAAGGCCTCAAGTCAGGAGTCGGGGGCTGTTGAGATGCAGCTCTAACATGTCCTTATCCTGTGAGTTCAGCTTTTGCGCACTTGGGGTTCTGTTTCTTCATCTGCAAAATGGAGCTAATGAGCCCTGGGTCTCGATTAACCTCCCAGGATCACTGCAAGGATAAAACAGTCCCTTCTCCCTGCTTTGCCTTTATTTAATCCAACTAACATCTCACCAAACAGGGCTTTCCTGCATTCCGAAGAGCACAAAATGGCAAAGCTAATGACAAATGAAAAAAGTGATAATATTGCATAGAACCAATATCCGTAAATAATGAGCCATTATA
Organism: Urocitellus parryii; assembly: GCF_045843805.1. Classification (NCBI taxonomy): domain Eukaryota; kingdom Metazoa; phylum Chordata; class Mammalia; order Rodentia; family Sciuridae; genus Urocitellus; species Urocitellus parryii. Next base: position 177,999,757 of record NC_135534.1, on the reverse strand, counting down.
TAAAAATTTTAAAATAAATGGACCATTCAAAAAATTGGCAAAAGTCAAGAACATACATTCATAGGAGAAGCACAGCAAAGGCCAATAAACTATATAATACATAGTGCTTTAGGGATCAAACCAGGGCTTCACACTTGCTAGGCAAGTACTCTACACTGAGCTATAGCAACCCCATATTTTTATACTTATGCTCATTTTGAAATTACTATAATTATTAGAACTTCTACTAGATGATATTATTTAGGTCATAACACCATCTAGTAGTATAAAGTTCATATTTTACTATGTCATATTCTGAAACAGGGTCTTACAAGATGATGCTATTTAGTGAGTTAATAATAAACTCATGCTCTACTGTGTTGTATTCTGAGATGGGGGTCCTCAGGCTTTATCAGAGTGTAAGAAGTTTATGGGCAAAGAACCCTTAACCTACAGGAATCTGGTAAATAATATACAGCATCCTATATAATGAAATTCCATGTAGTTATTAAAATTGATGCTGTGGGTAAGGATGTAGAGCAATTGGAATTCACATACATTACAGGTAAGAGTGTGAATTTGTGCAACCAGTTTGGGAGACAAAGGTAGTTTTTACTAAAGCTGAACATGTGCATATACTCCGACCAAACAATTGTGCTCTTAAGGTAACAGAATGTGTTCACCAAAAGACATCTAAAGAATGATCATAGCAGCTAAAATAGCCTCAAATCTGGAAACAATCCACATGTCCATTGACAATAGAATTGATAAATAATGTGAAATATTTATTTAAAGTAATACTATATATGGCAATGAGTGAATTATTGCCATATGCAACATGAACAAATCTTACTCTTATGTTGTCAAATGCAAGAATATAGGCATAAAAATTTTAAAAAAATGTATAAGTAGACCATATAAATTTCAAACACCATGTGAAACCAACTAGAAACTAGAAGTCAGAATTGTATTACTTTTGAGGGGAGGGGATGCAGTAAGTAGAAGAGGACCCAAAAGATTTGGGGGGGGTTCTGGAAATGTTCTCTTATTTTTATATTGGTACCAGATAGGAGAGTCAATTTGTGAAAGTGCTTTAACTCCACTCTTATGACTTTGTGCATTTCTGTTTCTATGTTCTACTTTAGTCCAAAGTCTGTGTAAAAAATGACAATGTACAAAGATTTTAATAGCATAGAAAGATTCATGTGGTCATATTGTGTTAAAAGTGCAGGTTAGTAGAGATGCAAGCTGTGTGTGTAGAACGCTGTTTTCCACTTGAGGAAAATCATACACATGTATTTTTAGAAAAACATAAAAGTAACTGGTGGTGGTGACTGATCCTGGAGAGTGGGATGGGAAAGACAGATTTTTTTATGTTCTTTTACCTCTCCTGAAGTTTTAACTGCACATCTAATGTAACTGCTCTCCTTTGTGTGTGTGTATGTGTGTAAAAATAAATAACTGGCACTATCATATAAAATTGATAACCATGTTTACCTCTGGGTAATAGAATTATGGATGATTTTTAAATTTTCTTTAAAAATGTATTTTCTCAGTCTTTTAGTGTCAACATGTGTTTCTTTTGAGAATGAGAAAAGGTCTTTTAATTTATTTTGCAATTCAGCTTTGTTAATCAAGGCTATTGTAACACTGTAGTTTTCATACAGCAAGATGCGCTGATTTTAAGCACATAGTTTACTATTTTACAAAAGTATGTCCATTCATGTTTTCGCTCAATCAGGGCATAGAATGTTTCCATGCCCTAGAAAGTTCCTTGGCATCTCTTTATGGTCAACCTTCTGCTCTCCTAAGAAAGCAACCCTTAACCTAATTTCGATCACCATAACTTCTTTTTGCCTGCTCTAGAACTTCATAGAAATGGACATCATACAGCATGCATTCTTTTTTACATCGGACATCTTTGCTTAACATAATGTTTTTGAGATATATTCATGTTTCTGTTACAGTCATTAGTTATAATTTGTTATTATTTTTAAAAAATGAGGAGTAACCTTCTGCTGTTTACTGCTTTCTGTCTGCTGAGTGAGACGCCAGCCACGCAGAAAATAATCCTCTGCAGCCTCCCCGAGCAGGCCTGATGCAGGCGGCAGTGATCTTACAACCTTTGCATCTTGGGAAGAGAGACAACACCCCCATCCCGGCTGCCCCCTCCTCTGGCGGCAGCGCCAGTCTCAGGTGAGAGCCACCCTGCTCGCTGCCATTGTTCTGCGAGTGACAGCCTCCGGGGCAAATGGAAAGCCGTCAACCTGAGGGCTGTCAACTGCAGACAAGAATTCCTTTCTTTGTCAGGCTGGGTGGTCTCCTGGCTTCAGCATGGACCTGCACAAAAGATGATAAGCATCATGTGCTCCGGCAGGAAAACATCAGCACCACCCAACAGCTCCGACTGCACTCGTTTGTAAGGCCAGGATGGGGCTGTATGTGGCTTCCTTGGACTGAATAAATCATCAGCTCGCAGCCTTGGCGAGGGCATCCACAGGTGGTTTAGTCGGAGACCCTACCCCAACCACTATTCCCTGCATGCATTTATTTGTCCCAGACTCTTAGTCAGAGACAGCTGGAAGGTCCCTTAGAGATGGCCCGACCCTCTCAGCTACAAGAGCGGGCCAAACACAAGCTTGTGATTATTCTAGGGTCACACAGCAACAGGAACAGGGCCAGGGTAAGAACCCACTTCCTGTGAGCCTTCTGCTTTGGGGAGGTCTTTCCACTGCCAACTCCAAGTTTATTTTGACAAGTGGCCCCCACCCCCATGTACAATGTAAAGTGTAATTTCTAACTCTCCCATAAAAAAGGAATAGTGTAATGTTTGTAGACCTACGCACTTGACGGATCTCCTGCAGCCTGCGGTATAAAAGGCTTCTGGGTTTGCTCCAGGACACCTGAGGCGGGTTTCATTTACGGAGTAGTTTGCTGCCCTCTACTGGCTGTCTGTAACACCAACAATCACAGCACCTTCCAGGCCACCCACTGGGCAGGACACCGAACATGCTCCATTATTTCTCATTTTGAATAAAAAAAACAGGTCTGTAGATTATTTATTACAATTTTATAGATGAGGAAATTGAGTCTCATAGAGATTGACTGAGTCTGGATTCAAACCTAGCCCTGTGGGACTCCATGTTCTCTCCATCCTTAATATAGATACCACTCACCATAGTCCTCACACTGTGTAGCACTTTCCCCTTAAAAATGTTTTATAAAGCCTCAGAATATGCCACGGAAGGGAGAGAGAAGGGAAATTGCATGGAAATGGAAGGAGACCCTCATTGTTACACAAAATTACATATAAGAGTTTGTGAGGGGAAAAGGGGGAAAAAAACAAGGGAGAGAATTGAATAACAGCAGATGGGGTAGAGAGGGAAGATGGGAGGGGAGGGGAGGGGAGGGGGGATAGTAGAGGATAGGAAAGGTAGCAGAATACAACAGTCACTAATATGGCATTATGTAAAAATGTGGATGTGTAACCGATGTGATTCTGCAACTTGTATTTGGGGTAAAAATGGGAGTTCATAACCCACTTGAATCAAATGTATGAAAGATGATATGTCATGAGCCTTGTAATGTTTTGAACAACCAATAAAAAAAAAGAATATGCCACGGAGTGGGTAAAAACACCCCTATTTAACGCAAAGGGAGACTGAGACTGGGTCATAAGTAACTTTCGGGGGCCACAAGTCCTTTAAAGTTTGTGCTCACTGTTCACTGGGCCAGGTTGCTGCCCAGGAGAGCTGCATGTAAAGATTTTCAACAGATGGTTGAGCAATAAATTTCTAGCGAAAGGATATTCTGCAAATATATCTGGCTGGTGCCCAAGCTGGTTGGGATAGCATTTCATTGTTCAAAGAAAATTGTATCTGTGTTAGTGAACTGTTAGAATTGTCCCTGCTAGTTGCTTGGGTGGAATAATTATTATTGACATTAAAACCCTTACTATAATAAAATTTTACACCTAAAAGGAAAAAACAAAAAGATTTTGAAGGAACTTCTTCCCTGAGGCAGCTTCCATCTAGAAGAGGAGTGGAGACATTGCAGTGTTCCTGCTGGGGAATCTAAGGATCTCTGGGCCTCCTTCTATTCCAGGTCATAGGTGGAAGAAGGCTCTAAGCACCATGAACCACTAGATTCAACAGATGCAGTGCAGCTGAGCCCAGGGATGAGTGAGTGAGTGAGTGAGTGGCCTAGAGACTAGGTGAGGACAAATGGCAGAGGCTGGGACAGGTGTACTGCAGAAGATCAATTTCAATTTTATTGGAAGGGTCTGTTTCTATTAGTCACAGAAGCCCACAGCTGGGGAGGGTTGCTTCCATGGGAGTCAGCTCCACAACCCAAGGAGATGCAAGCAGAATCCAGAAGACCACAGTAGGAATGTTGGGAAGGAATTTCAAGCCTGCATGTTTTTTAATATTGGTGTCAATATTTAGAAATTGGAAGATTTCACATAAGGGGCCCCCTCGTCCATGTACAATGTAAAGTGTAAGGTAAAACCCTAGATTTTAAGCTCCTCTTCAACAAAACAGGCCTCGTTGGGCCTGCTGCAGCATGTCACTTCTGCCCATTCCCCTTCTTATTGTCCCCCCAGCATCTTGGGTGATTGGCAAATGCCATTTCTCCGTGCACATGTACTGTTATTTTTTTTACTGTGAGAACAAAAACATTTTTTCTTATGTGTTTATAAAAAGAGAAGAAATAAAAAATTGAGGGCTGGGGATGTGGCTCAAGCGGTAGCGCGCTCGCCTGGCATGCGTGCGGCCTGGGTTCGGTCCTCAGCACCACATACCAACAAAGATGTTGTGTCTGCCGAGAACTAAAAAATAAATATTAAAAATTATCTCTCTCTCTCTCTCTCTCTTTCTCTCCTCTCTCACTCTCTCTTTAAAAAAAAATTGAACCATGTGTTCTAAGAAAAATAGGGTGTTTCTTTAATAATTTTTTAAAAATGGAAAATAGAACTACCATGTGACCCAGTACTTCCACTGGCTTTATATCCAAGAGACTGGATCGTCAGTGTTCTCACCATTGAAAAATAAGTATGTAAGATAATGCATATGTAAATTAAATTAATTACATTGTGGATTTCACATTCCATAATGTATGTACTTAATAAAACATCACAATGTACACTATAAATATATACAATTAAAATATTTCAAAAAAAATTTAGGGGCTGGGACTGTGGTTCAGTGGTAGAGCACTTGCCTAGCATGTGTGAGGCACTAGGTTCAAGCCTCAGTACCACATAATAAAGGTATTGTCCATCTACAACTAAACAATAAAGATTTTTTTAAAATAAATAAATAAATAATTTAAAGGGAAAACTTAAGGAAGTGAAGACATTTTCTCTACATTTAAAAGGCAAATGTTCAACTCACCTCATATGTTTTCATTACAAGCTTGGGTCCCACAACACCTTGTATTTGCTACCAGAGTATTTTTTTTTCCTTAAATATCATTTTAGTTGTAGGTGGACACAATACCTTTATTTTATTTATTTTTATGTGGTGCTGAGGATTAAACCCAGTGCCTCACACATGCAAGGAAAGTGCTCTACCACTGAGCTACAACCCCAGCCCACTGCCAGAGTCTTAGTGCCTGCTCCCTAAAGTGTGGACTGCAGGGTCATAGGATCACCTGTGGCCACTTCTGTCTTCAACTTTTGAGAGATGGAGGCCACTGGAGCAGGCTGTAAGTGTAGCCCTGGGGCTGATGGCCCTTGAAGGGATAAAATGTCCTGCTCAGTGAGACCATGATGAGTGTCTAGTTGAGTGACAGCATAAAGGTGCTACAGACCATCTGTGCCTTGGAGATGGGGTACCTTGACCATGAACCTGAACTGGCCCTGCCAGCACCTTCTTAGCTGATCAGGCACCTTAGCTCTGTCTTTCCTGTCCTGTCCACTTGGGTGGCCCTCCCTGGGTTGTGTCTGGCTCTGGCACAAGCTCCAGATGTAGTCTTAGCAACCCAAAACAACGGCAAGAATCTCAGCCAGACACTCTACCTTTGTTCTTGTCACCTCCAGTTACACCATCTCTTTTAGTAGTCACCTCACATTATTGGTTCCCACTCAGTTGTAAAACACGAAGACCTTTGGATTGTTATTTCATGAACTTTTCTCACGATCGCCCTGCCTCTCTCTAAACTGAAGATCAGATACTGAAGGCTGAACATGGTCCTGGGGGTCATCGAAGGCCACGTCCCAAACAGGCAGAGAGACTCCTTCAAACACCTCAACAAATGTTTGAGCTGAAATGAGGAAGTTTACACTTATCGCATTTACTTTTGTATCCAATTCCTTACTCTGGTCTTTTAAAAACAGGCTACGTACGATTTTGTCAAAAGAAACATCAATCACCTTTCCAGTTTTATGTCATTCAGAAATTGCTATATTTTCATATGTATTGATATTACATATTGGTTATGCATTCTGCTTACCAAAGTAATTAATAATCATTGAAGAGAATTCATTGTACAAAATTCAGAAGCTATAGAAAGCATAAAGAAGATAATTAAATACCCTGGTTACCTTAAAAGGGCAAAAAACCTAATTCAAAAATAGTCAAAGGACTTGATAGATGTTCCTCCAAAGAAGGTATACCAATAGTCACTATGTACCTGAAAAGATGCCAACAGCATTAATTGTTAGGGAAATGCAAATCAAAACCACAATACCCTAAACCCTCTTTCACATCCACTGGGATGGCTATAACCAAAAAGAAGATAATTAATATGAGCAAAGATGTGGGTAAATTGGAACCCTCAAACACAACTGATGGGAAATAGTGCATCACTTTGGAAGACAGTGTGGCATTTCTTCAGGTTGCCATTTGCCTCAGAAATTCCACTCCTGGAAATAATGACGTATATCCACACAAAAACATGTACGTGGATGTTCATAGCAGCATTATTCGTAAGAGCCCCAAAGTAAAATCATCCCAATGCCTATCAATGGATGAATGGGGAAAAAAAAAGTCACACACACACACAATGGAATATTAACTGTTAAAAACAAATGATTTATTAATAGATACCACAGCACGGATGAGCCTTGTAAACATTACGCTATGTCCAAGATGCCAGAGACAAAAGGCCATGTATTGGATGATTTGATTTATATGAAGTGTCCAGGACAGTCAAATCTATTGAGACAGAAAGCAAATTAGTGGCTGTGCAGAGCTGAGAAGGTTTGAGCGGAAGCAGGGGAGGGACTGCTAATGCATACGAAGTTAGCAGTCACTCCCCCAGAGTGGTGGGCTCCCCAGAGTAAACAGCAGTCACTCTGGTCCCTGGTGCAAAAGGATTCTGCCATAAGAAGACAGATTGTTATCTTGTACCATTGGGGGGGGGAATAAGGGATATGCATAATTATAATGGAAAACGGGGGTGGTTGGAAGATGGGCATGACAGTAAGGGATAGGCCTCAGAGGAAGTAAGAAGTTATTTCCAGCCGAAACATCAGGGGAAGGCTTCCAGGAGCAGGGAATAAGTATCCTTTCAGATAAGACTGGGACAGGAGGTAATGGATATGAGCAGAAGGAGTTCAGGTTAGTCTCTGTTGGCTGATTCGCTGCTGTATTCCTGGTCCTCCCTCAGGACCTGGCTTGGAGACACAGCAAAGCGTGTGTGAAGGCCTGAAGGAAAGAACAGTGGGGAGAGAAGAGTGGGAGTAAGGCACCCAAGTGTGCAGAGGGGTGTGGGGCAGGTCCAGAAAAAGTGATCTCATCCAGTTTGGTAAAAGCATTAAGTTCATGATGAGGCCCTCTGGATGGTAAGCTCCCCAGAGGGCTGCCAGAACTAGATGATAAGGTAGAATCGTCCATAGTTGTGTGTGTGGGGGGGTGTCCGTAAGTGCTGTTTGAGCAGAACAGAGCAGACGCCTGGTCACAGCTGTACTTTAGAAAGGTGGTGCTGCCAGGCCACTTGGAAGCTGGATTTGAGGGCTCAACCTGGAGCTGGGGGACCAGGTTAGAGCCATTCAGGGAAGAGCTGGTGGGGACTCCACTGGGCCAGTACCAGTGGGTTGGAGAAGGAATCAAGACAGAGACCCTCAGCCTCTTCCCAGGCATTATGAAAACTGCAAAAACAAGTGCATCTGGTGGGAAATATTTCACCTACCCAACAGAACTGTAACTAGCAGAGGAAGCACTTGGCAATAAAAGTGGTTTGTGGTTTGAAGTTGCAACCACACGTGTTATAAAGGTAATTGAAAATCCCAATTGGGGGTAATAAGAAACAGGAAGCCACAAGCCTATAACCCCATTATGTGGATTGGAGTTCATCCCACAATAGGTGAACCCTGGACCAGGTTCATCCTCCCTGGGCCCAGCTCAGGACCGGCAATGATCACTCCAGGACCAGGCTTCAGGTAGAGACAGGCCTCTCGGTCTTCTCCTGAGCCACTTGGTTAGCCACGTGCGATATTGGCGAGGCCCTGGTTCTGACCCCTGCTCTGCACCAGCCCAGGCAGGACAAGCCTAGTGGAAGAAGTAGGAGGAAGACTTGTTCTAATTTAGAGACTTGTAATTTAGTGGTTGAGAATATTGATCCTGGAGCTGGGCCACACCTACTCAACCAATTCTGAACTCATTAGCTGTATGAGCTTGAATAGGTTCCTTAACTTCTCTGTGCTTTAGTTGTCTCATCTATAAACTGGGATGAGTGAATACACTTATTGAGTAGTTAGAAGGATCACATTAATTGAGATAAAATGCTTAAAAACCATATTGTATTTAGTAAGCATCCTATAAACTGTTTGCTATTATTATTGTTATTATTACCATAATGGTCAATGGGACAGACAGTTCTAAAGTAGAGTGTTTCCTTTTTGTTGATGTTGTTGTTGTTGTTGTTGCTATTTTTGGTACTAGAGGTTGAACCCAGGGGCACTTAACCACTGAGCTACAACCCAAGTTCTTTTTAGTTTTTACTTTGAGACAGGGTCTCCCTAAATTGCTGAGGGCCTCACTAAGTTGCTGGGGCTGGCTTTGAACTTGTGATTCTCTTGCGTCAGCCTCTTGAGTCGCTGGGATTACAGGTGTACGCCACCATGCCCTGTTTAAAGTGGAGTATTTCCTGTCACTGTAGGGACAAGGTGGTTGCAAGATTCAGCTTTGAACCTTGAGTTTTCAGTGTTAGAGAGACATACAACTAGGCTTATTCAACATTACTCTGTGCATTTATTTAATGCTACAAACATTTACTGAGTAGCTAGTGTGCGCTAGATTCTATGCTAGACCTTGGAGACAGTGGGATGAATCAGGTTGTCCCAGCTTTCAGGACGTGATAATCAAGCAAGGACAGCAGGCAGGATTCACCTCTGGTGAGCTAAGTGCCACAACTTCAGCATATAGGAGGTACAGAGACAGCCAGAGGAGGGACAGGGCAGGCTTCCTGGGAGAGGCAGTGTGAAGTAAGGTCCTTGGGGCCCTATACAGGATAAGGGTGTGCAGAGTGGGGAGGATCTGCCTTGTTGGTCTATGAGTGAGGAAGGATTCTGAGTTCCAGAATGGAGAATCAGTTTTCTTGGCCCTGTCCTTAGTTGGATCATTTGGACCATTCCTGTCCTTACTGTTTTTGAAAAGATGAGCCTTGTCAGTCTTTGAGGTTTCTCCGTCTCTCTGCACATTACGATATTTTTGCCTCAATCCTTTTATTTTTGGGTGTAGGAAGTTGGGAACTAAGTTTGTTGGTTGATCACAGCAAAAAGCAACCACGTTTTGCATTACAAGTTTGATGGCCTAAATCATCAAACTAATATCTGTTGCTGGGTCCTTGAACCAGAAGAACCCCCACAAAACTTGGTGTGTTCCTCCGTAAACATGTTCCTCTATTTCGAATGGATGCCAATGATGTTCAAAGTGACCACATTAAGGAGTAAAGCCCCAGGGAAGTGGGAGGGGGGTGGATAATAATAAAACAGAAAGCCACACACGTACCATTTTCTAGATAATAAAGACAAGCGTGCACACACCCTGTCATCTCAGGCATGAATAGCCTGACATGCACTTAGAAGGCCCTGTCAGGAAACCCTGCCAAGTCTCTCGTTCCCCTTCCTGGATCGCCTTCTCGCCTGCCTGCTCTCTTTTAGGCTTGAGTAAGGGCATTTCCATTCTTCCTGTTCTTTGTTAAGAAACTTCTTTCTGCCAGGAGCCCAGATCTGGGAGACTAAAGAGGCACAGAGCAGGAAGATAGCTGCAGTCACAGGTTTTCCCCCAGACTGTGACTGGGGAGAGGCATGAACATTCACTGTGTTCACATTTTCCTTGTGTGCCCCCACCAAAATGACTCATGCTGCTTTGCTTTGGGCAAGCCTTCCAGCCTCTGTCACCCTGTGAGATGTACAAATCGGGGCACGCACTCTTCCTTTCTTTAAAGAAGGAGTCTCATTTTCGCTTGGTTGTGCTAACAATTTGGATCCAGTTACACGAAACTCTCTAACAAAGGTCCCCAAATCAAAGAAGAGGGAGTTACCAACCAAAGAAGATCAGCAGGTTGCCAAGAATTACAAAATGCCAGGGACTGGGCAGTGTCCGAGTTGTGCTCAGGAGTCCTCCCGTATTCAAGTTGGAAGGCTTTGCTAGGGAGAAAGCTCAGAGGATTGGCTATTCTTAAAAGGTCACCTTAGAGGGAAGCTGTTACCTTGGCCTCCAGAAATATTCCATAGCCTCAGAGACTGAGAGCTGTGTACTGTCTCTACAGGTCACGTCAGGTGCTTGCACTCAAGGTTTGCTGCCCATCAGAATTACCTGGGTTCAGGAGAGTGGGGCTTTACAAAATCCTTCTGCCCAGATCCCCACTCTGACCTGTGACATTAGCACCTCTGGGCATGGGGCCTGAACATCGGTGTTTTTAAAACTCCCCAGGTACTTTCAGTGTTCAGCCAAGTTGGAGAACTTCTGATTTGGACTCTTAGTATTCAAAGTGTCTTCTGTAGAACTTTCTAGAAAGATCCATTCTCAGGTCTCACCATAGACCTACCAAACCAGAATCTATTTTAACAAGATTACCAGGTAACATGTATATGCATTAAACTTTGAGAAGCAGCTTTAAAAAAAAAAACAACTGGCAACAATGGGCCCAGAATCTCTCTCTGCAACTACCAGGTGGAGCTGTATAATAGCAACCTGCTTTGAGAGGGAACTTCACACTCCAGTTTGCCAAAATTTCTGACCTGGCAGGTTCATTAACTTCTGTTATCTACCTTGCTCTATTTAGAATTTGGATTTTTATTATTGTTGTGGTAAAATGTACAGAAAATAAAACTTACTGTTAGTGACATGTAATACATTCATAATTTGTGCAACTGTCACCATGATCTAGTTTTAAAACACGTTCATAATCTCAAAAGGAAACACCATACTTTTTATGCGGTGACTTCCATTTCTCCCTCCCCCAAAGCCCTGGCAATCACTAATCTGCTTTCTGTCATAATGGGTTTGCTTAGTCTGAATGTTTCATATAAATGAAATTATACAATATGTGGCCTTTGGTGAATGGCTTCTTTCACTTAGCATAATGTTTTCAATGGTTCATCATGTTGTAGCACGCATCAGCACTTCATTCCTTTTCATGGCTGAATAATATTCCATTGTATGGATATACTACATTCTGTTTACCCATCCATCAGTTGATGGACATTTTAGGTAGTTTCCACTTCGGGGTTATTGTAAATGGTGCTGTTTCGAACATTTGCATGGAGTTTTGTTTCAACACCTGTTTCTAATTCTTTTGGGTATACACCCAAGAGTGGAATTGCTGACTCAAAAGGTAATCCTAGATTTAAAAATTTTGAGGAACAAAGAGTTTCCCACAATGATTCCATCATTTTACATTCCCACAAACAATGTAGGAAGGTTGTAGTTTCTCTAAATCCTCAACATTTATTATTTTCCATTTTTTCCTTTTTAATTTCTAGTCATACTAAAAGTGGTATCTCCTATGCAATTGATTTGAATTTCCCTAATGGCTAATGATGAATATCTTTTCATGTGCTTCTTGGCCATCTGTATATCCTTTTTGGAAGAATGTCTACTTTTTTGTTTTGAATTAATCGTCTCTGGATACCAGACCCTTATCAGGTATCTAAAAAGTTTTTAATTTTGATGAAGTTCAATTTTTTTCTTTGTTGTTTGTGTTTTTGTTGTCATAGAATTTGAGATTTTTTTTTTTTTAAACCCGGACAAGGTCAGTAGATGGGAATTAAAAGGGATCTGAGGGGAAAGGGAATGAGGATGACTTGAGATTTTTACCTCCAGTTCAATCAGAAGATCTACATATCTACATGATTTTTACAAGGTTCTTCAGCTATATACATATATATCTGTATGTAATAATATACATGGCAGTTGATCACAACAGCTGGACTTCTCAAACTCTAACCCTTGGGTGTCAGTTGAAAAATCTTAGTGTGTCAGATTGGTCTCTCTAAAAACTAGCCTTAAATGATGTATGCAGTGATTAGAACATAATCTTTTCTGGTTTTAACTAAGTTTTATGTCAAAAGAAAAAAGCAAAATTCTTGAAAAAGCATGCTGTGTTTCTTTTGTTCCACTTACCACACTTTGGGAAAGTCAGTGTATTTGGCCCCAGTCCAAACCTACTGTCTATGTGGTCATCCAGCTCATCCATACAGAGGAAAAAAATCAGAAAAGATAGCCTACCTCCTGCATACCAGCCTTGGTACCAGGTACTGCATTTGCTGACGTCACACAACAAGTGAAAACCTGAATCATGTCTTCTCATTTCAGACATAAGGCCATGGGTCCAACATAGAGTTCGATCACTCACCCACCCGTCTCTGGGAGTGGTTCCATTACTATCAACCGCTATCACTGTTTGAAGCTTTCCATGTCCCAGCCATTGTGCTGCCCTCTAATTTTCCCCACGACCTTGGAAATGGTTCCATAATCATTAACCACAGGTTGTGTCAGTGCTGGGACTTAACCTTTTGGGTGTGCGTGCAAAGCCCACATTCTGAATCTCCAGGCGAAACTCCGACTTTGAGGACGCCCACTTCCTGCCTAGCAGGTCCCGGCGGGCAGGTACGTAGTCCCGACTTCCGCGCATGCCCAGACCCCGCCCACTGCCCCGCCCTTGAGCCCCGCCCCCTCAACTGCGCAGGCGCCCTCCTTCCTGCGGCACCCTCAGTCAAGGGACATGGAAGCGGTGCCGGCGTCGCAGCCGACCGTGGGCACTCCTCCTTAAGCAATGCGCAAGCGCGGGGCTGGGCCGCTTTCTTCCGAGCTGGACGGAGATGGCGGCAGCGGAGAGTGTTTCCCCGGAGCTGGCGGCTTCGGAGCAGCCGGGGGAGCTGCCTGCCTCGGTGCGGGCGAGCATCGAGCGGAAGCGGCAGCGGGCGCTGATGCTGCGTCAGGCCCGGCTGGCAGCCCGGCCCTACCCGGCGACGGCGGCTGCGGCCACTGGAGGTTCGGGCCCTGGCGGCGCCTTCCCCTTCCTCCTGCACCTCTCCGCTTACCTTTCTCGGTCTCCCTGGTCCCCAGACGGGCTCGCGCGGCCGAGTCGTGTCCACTCCGCTCACGTCTGCGCGCAGATCCTCCTGCAGTCCCGGCAGGAATCTGCCCTGTGGTTCGTCCTGCCCTTCTACACAGCGATTCCGCGGTCCTGGGCTTTCTCCCTGCGCCTCGGCTGCCCAGCTTCGGTCTTTCCTTCGCTGATGCCACCCCCGCCGGGAGGTGCCATCCAGTACCTGTCTATGCCTCAGTTGTCCTCTGCCTGCTGCGCTTTCACCAGCCACAGGGTGGCCCTTGCATAAAGTTTTTAGAGCTGTAACCCTTTTAAATAATAAGCCTGCACCTGCACCTTGTTCATGCATCCAACCAAAAGCGACTGAGTGACCCTCATTTTCATGGAGTTCCAAGACAGTAAACAGCTGAGCCACTGCCTTCATGGGGCTAACAGAGTAACACCTGCAGTGCTGCACACTTGTCAGATTGCCTAGTTGGAGCCTCACAGCCGTCCTGGAAAAGAAAAATGGCAGGGTTTGGTGTGCGTATTTTACAGAAGCGATGATTGAGATCAGGAAAGGAAAGGGATTCACTCAGATTCAAGTGCACAGGCTTATCAGAGTAGAACTTAGGTCATCTGACACTGAATTCAGGGCTTTTCTTTGCCCACCATTACCTCTACTTTATTAGTCATCTATCTTATCTCTAGGAAGAAAGATTGTTACTTTTGTGGGAGCTAGGTTTCATCTGTCCCTTTTCTTACAGCAGCCCCTGGCTGCCCTTCATGCTTTTTGTCTATCAGTTATATTTCTAGATGCTGATGTTGCTCTTCAAAGTAATTCAAAATCCCTCAATCTTTAACGTCCATGTTCTATATCATGTTTTATTTGATTACTGCAGTAATCTTCTAGTTCCCCCTATCTTTGAATGTCATCTATCTAACCTACAAATCTTTTTTTTTTCATATTTAAAGCCTTGCCGAAGTTTTCTGTTGCCCCACGACAAACCCTAAGTTCTTTATCATCACCTGACTCCTGTATATTTCCCCAGCCTTCTTTTTTTCACCCTGTCAGTAGTGTAGCTCCTTACCTTTCCAGCACACATGTTTTGTCTTCTGTTGCTTTTGCCTGGAACCCTCGGCTCATGTGATTTCTTTTTTTTAAAATATTTTTATTTTTTAGTTTTAGATGGATACAATATCTTCATTTTATTTTTATGTGGTGCTGAGGATCGAACCCAGTGCCTCACACATGCCAGGCAAGCGCACTGCCACTTGAGCCACATCCCAAGCCCTCATATGATTTCTTTATCACTGTAGTTGAAGCCTCTTGGGTCTTGGGTTTGATACTTTCTGTCCCAATCCCCTAACATAAGCATGATACTAATTGAGGCTTAGGTCTTTCTTGACTGGGTGAAATGTGGGAATGCCTTGTGTCTGTTACATTTCCTCCTTCCACAACAAAGTGGTCCTTGCAATGACTCCTATTAAACAATAACCCTTATGTTTTACCGGAGTGTATAATTTAAAAATGTTTTTAGAGTTACTGTTGAATTAGCTTTTGTTACTGACCAGAAACACTCCTCCTTGACTGTGTGCAGGTGGAGAATCTGCTTGTAACTAAAGCAGGATAGAGAAGTTTTCCAAGCCATTTGAAAATCCATATATTTGTGTAACACTTTGTAATGTGTAAAGGGCTTTTCATAATTGCAGACCTTGAGAGTTATGAATACCCACAGTTGTTCTCCCATTTTCCAGATGGGCACATAGACATTGGCAGGTAAGTACCTTGAAAGTATATCCCTTCCAATTCCTGGTAATATCTGAACTTGTACAGGTTCTCTCCAACTTTCAACAGCCTGACAGAGTGTGTAGAGAAAGTAAGGAATTCCAATTCTAAGTAGGTCCAGATCATAAAAGAAACTAGAAAATAATATAAAGGAGGCAAGGTTGGCTATCGCAGTGTTAGGTAGGTCCAAATGGTAAGGCCTTGGCACTCTTGGGAGCAAACGAGTCTGTATATCCTGTTTGAATGCCCCACCCTCATTTTGCTCACCATCCTGAGTTCTAGAAAGGTTTTTGCACTTGAGAGAAATTGTACTTGAGAATTTTAACTCTTCATTATTATGTGTTTTGCAATTTTCCACATCAGTTTGTTTGCTGTTACAGTGAATCACTTCTTTTCAAGTTTCTCCTACCTCTTGAAACCCTAAAGGCGGTTCTTAAATAGACATTTCCCCAATTAGGTTTATCCTGTTTGCTTACTGTTAGTGTTCTGGTTAAAATAATCCTCTTAAAGTCATTTTGACAGTGTTTAGTAAAGTTAGAAGACTTTTAGTAAATATGGTATTATTATTACTATCACTTTTTTTATATGCTGTCAAAGATGCTGTCCGTCTGTCTTCGTGAGTCTCTTGTGCAGAAACAGGTTAACACAGCAGGCCCGAGATATACATCTGTCCTTAGAAAGACCCTGTGAAGGTTAGATTATGGTGTGTTCCCACTGTTCTCTAAATGGTGGCTTAGTGTGACAAATTATTTGCAGAATAATTTTTTTCCCTAAATATCTGCCTAAACCTCTTAAGAGTCTAGGATTTGGGGTACTGGGAGTGCAGCTTCACAAAGAAGGAAGCTCCTGTGCTCACTCAGGACTCTTTACACCTCACCCTTGGCCTAGTGTAACTTTTTATCTGGTTGTTTGTTTGTATTCTTTAAAATATGTTTTGTTATAAAAGGGTAAATCTGAGTGTGGTGGTTCATGCCTATAATCCCAGCTACTTGGAAGGCTGATGCAAGAGGTTCCCAAGCTCAGGGTCGGCTGGGTGACCTAGCCAAATCCTGTCTCTAAATACATACACCCATAGGTAAACAAAAGCAGAGTGATTTTTTTTTTCCTCTGTGAGTTGCTGTAGCAAATTAATTTTAATCCAAGGAAAGGGTTGTAGAAATCCTGATATATAGCCAGTTGGTCAGAAGCACTTGGAGCTTGCATTTGGTATCTGAAGAGAGAAAATCTTGGAGACTGAGCCCTCATCTTGTAGGATTTGACTCTAGATAGATAGTGTCAGAATTGAGTTGAGTTCTAGGATACCCAGTTGGTTTTCAACAGAGAATTGCTGGGTGTGTGTGGAAACCACCCATCTTATATCAGAAATGTTGTGTTGTGGTGTTTATCCCATTTCTAGTAAACCTCAGATGCGCCTGGGAGCTCAGAGAGATCTCTGAGCTCTGGTGGATTTGTTGTAGGCAATGAGTGATCCTGGGCCTTCCTCCTCTAAAAAGCAATTGAGTTATGTTAGATGCTTTCCAAAGTCCCATTTAAGTCTCTAAGAGTCAGTTTTACATCACTGATAAAAGTTTATTTGCACTGATTAATTCATATCCATGATTTCCTAAAGGTTTCTACATGGCTATGAAACCAGGTATAAGTAGAGAGCAAAAACTGATATTAAACTTCTGATCATGGAAAGCAAGGTAGAATGAAATCATACAAAGATTTCTCAGGCGGTTACCCCAGAGATGACTTGTGTTGTAGCAGCGGATGCAACCCATCGTGCCTCCAGAGTATGCAGGTGCTGAGACTTTTATCTTTGCTGTAATTTTATTTCAATGTATAAAACAATTTTTATTTTCTGTGACATGCTCTGAAAAAGATTGAGGAGCGCTTGCTTAGACTGTGGTTGTAAAGTGGTGCTCGGAGTCTTGGGAAGGTGCAAGGGTAGCAGCAGAGACTGGTCTTCATTTTGGGCATGAATTCAGCCTTGTGTAGAATCCTGCTGAAGTCAGGACATCAACTACTCCAACTCCCCTTATTTTTTAATTTTTTTTTTGGTACTGGGGATTGAAGCTGGGGTATTTAACCACTGAGTCACATCCCCAGTCTGCTTTGTCCTTTTTATGTTTTATTTTGAGACAGGGTCTCTGTATGTTGCTTAGGGCCTCACTAAGTTGCTGAGGCTGGCTTTGAACTTGTGATCCTCCTGCCTTAGGCTCCTGAGCTACTGGGATTATAGGCATGTGCCACCATGCTCGGCTCCAGTTTCCTCTCTTGATTCACATTGCCCTTGTGGTCATTCAATTCACTTGCTACAGTATTCATGAAATAAAAATAATACACTTAGGAACATTTATTCCTTGTGTGTTCATCCAGTGGATACTCAGATGTTTACTGTTTGTCAGAATGACAGATATAAAGGCACTCAGTCTAATATATTGTATAGTGAGAATTGCTATTAACAGTAGCAACAGGCTTATTATAATCTAATCTTTTCATTTAATAGAAGGAGAATTTGAGGCCAGACAAGGCAAGTGACTTAAGCATACATGTTAAATTTGACTTTTTTAAAAAATTGAGGTGTAGTTCATTAATATGTAAAATGCTGTCCTCCGAATTTTACCTGGATGTGTGCTCATGAAAACCCCATAATGATAAAGTTCAAGACGCTTCCAGAACCTTAGAAGTTTCCCTGTTGTTCATTCCTAGTCAGTGTCAGACCCCTCCCTCTGAAGTAACTATTGTTTTGTTGATTTGGTTGGCATTTTCTATTTTTGAACTTAATTTAAGTGGAATCATACAGTGGCTTCATTTGCTCAACATAACATCTGAGAGAGTCATTCATTTTGTTGCATTGTTATTAGTTTGTTCATTTATATGTTGTATGACATTCTTTTGTATTATGCCACAGTTTTTCCATTTTTCCTTTTAATGGATTTTTTTCCCCCAGTTTGGGGCTATAAGGAATAAATCCTCTTGAGAACCTTCTTGTATTTGTCTTTTAGTGGACTTATGAACTAATTTCTATTATACATATGCCTAGAGATGGAATTGCTGGGTTAAAGGAAGATATATATTCAGTTTTAGCAGATACTGCCAAATAGTGATTTTTATCAGTTTATAATCTCACCAGCAATGATATGAGTATGACAGTCTAGCACTTCCACATCCTCACTATTTGGTATTGTCAGTCTTCATTTTAGACATTCTGCTGGGTATGTTGGCACACACCTGTAATCCCAGTGGCTTGGGAGACAGTCAGGAGGATTGCAAGTTCAAAGCCAGCCTCAGCAATTTAGTGATGCCTTAAGCAACTTAGAGAGACTCCGTCTCAAAATAAAAAATAACAAGTTCTGGGGATATGGCTCAGTTGTTAAGCACCCCTGGGTTCAATCTCTGGTACCCCCCCCCAAAAAAAAAGAAAGAAAGAAACTGATAATTTTTTACATTCTAGAGATCTAGAGAGAGTGTAGTGATATTTCATTATGTTTTTTTAAAATATTTATTTTTTTAGGTGTAGAAGGACACAACACAATGCCTTTATTTTTATGTGGTGCTGAGGATTGAACCCGGGTCCCGCCCTTGCTAGGCACGTACTCTACTGCTGAGCCACAGTCCCAGCCCCTAATTATGATTTTAATTTACATTTTCCTGGTGGATAATGATGATGAAGACCTTTCCATTAGTGGCCGTTCCTTGTTTGTGATGTGTTTATTTAGGTATTTTGCTTATTTTTTTAAGTTGTGTTATTTGTCTTCTGCTGATTTCTAGGATTTCATTATATATTCTGGATGTGCAGCCTTTGTCAGCTAGACATACTGCATATCATAGTTTTCATTTTGCTTTCTGTCTGTCACTCTCATAATGGTGTCATAATATATGGAAGTTCTTAATTAATTGAGTCCAGTTTAACAGTTTTTCTCTTATGATTAGTCTTTTTGTGTTCTGTTTAAGAAGCTTTTAGCTACCTTGAGTTTATGAAGTTGTTCTTATAGGGGTTTTATTGTTTTACCTTTCATATTTATTACTACAATTAATTTTAAAGTTCTTAAAATGTGTATTGTTTGAAATAGGGTCAAAGGTCATTCTTTGAAAGAGCATCTTTTCGTGACTGCACTGCAGTGGCACTTTTGTCATAAACCCCAGCACCATTTATTGAAAAGAAATGATTTACAGTAGAAGGGGTAGAGAGAGAAAAGGGGAGGGGAGGGGAGGGGAGGGGAGGGGGGATAGTAGAGAATAGGACAGACAGCAGAATACATCAGACACTAGAAAGGCAATTTGTCAATGAATGGAAGGGTAACTGATGTGATTCAGCAATCTGTATACGGGGTATAATTGGGAGTTCATAACCCACTTGAATCAAATTGTGAAATATGATGTATTAAGAACTATGTAATGTTTTGAACGACCAACAATAAAAAAAAAAAAAGATTATCCTCTTCCCACTAAGAACCTTCGTCATAAATTAAATAACCAAGTTTGTATAGGTCTATTTCAGGTCTCTCTCTTCTGTTCCATTGACCTATTTATCTTTGTGGCAATACCTTAGTGTCTTAATTAATGAAGGTGTAAAAATCCTCCAATTTTGTTTCTCAAGGTTCTCTTATCTACTTTAGGTTTTTTCTATTCACATATAACTGTTAGAGTCAGATTATCAGCACCCTTGTACATATCCCACTGATGTACATATCCCACAGTGACCTGAGCACTGTGGCCCTGTAGATTAATGGGAGAATTGACATTTTTACAATATACCACGATCCATATGTGGTCTATTTCTCTATTTATTTAGGTTGTCTTTGATTTCTCTTAGTGTTTTGTAGTTTTCAGTTTAGAGGTTTTATACATTTCTTCTTAGATTATTGTTATTTCTTAATTCTAATTAATATTCTTGTGGATATTTTATATGTATAATCACATCATCTGCAAATAAGTACAGTTGTACTTCATTCTTTTCAACCTTTATGCCTTTTTGGTTTTCTTACCGTAGTACACTAGCTGGGACCTTCAGTACAGATTTGAATAGAAGTGGTGATATGAACATTTATGTATTGTTTGAGTATATTAAATTTAAAGAAAATTTCTGTTTATGTACAAGGAACATATGGTTTACCTAATTCAATTGATAACCACTTTTATTTCCTTTTTTTAGGTGTGGCTAATGTAAAAGCAGCCCCCAAAATAATTGACACAAAAGGAGGCTTTATTTTAGAAGAGGAAGAAGAAGAAGAACATAAAATTGGAAACATTGTTCATCAACCAGGTAAAGTATGAGTTTTGCAGAAAAAAAAAATCTAGATTAGTTATTTTGAGTAACGTGCATAATTCTTTGCATATTGATGTCAAATAACACCACATTTGTTTTGATTAGTGAGCATTTTATAAGAGTGATAATGTTTGGCAGTTTTAAAAATCAAAGAAACACTTATATGTTGAAAATTATTATTTAACTTGTGGTTTGAGTACATAGGGGTTGATATTCTTTATTGTTATATAATAGGCAGCTACAGGCAATATGTTGACAGATAAAATAAATACTCAAAATTATCTTGATAAGCTGGACACAGTGAAGTGCCTGTAGTCCCAGCTACTCAGGAGGCCAAGGCAGAAGGATAACTTGAGCACAAGACCAGTTCAAAAACTGGCCTGGACAATAAATACAGTGAAACCCAGTCTCAATAAAAAGTCTTGATAGGCTGAAATGTGGATCCAGAACACAGAGATAAAATTTAGGATGTTCTTTTATGTATATTTGGAGAGAAAAAACAATTTACAAAGTAGAGGAAGATCTCAGATAGAAAGATATAAATCTACTCCTAAAGTCAGTGCTTTGATATATCAGTTATATATACACATATTCTTAGGGTGAGAAATACTTTCAAACTCTGAAACAGATAAGAAATTTTATTGATCTCAATTTGATAGCTAATAGTGTAATATAGAGGCTTGAGAGAACTAGTCCATCTTCAGCTAAAGCAACAGAAATGTTTATTCACAAAGATAGATGGTAGTAACCCTGTCCTATTCCATGTGTGTCTAAATTGTTATTTTCAGGAGCTGAGGCTTAAAGGGTTAAAATGTTTGTTTATTTTGGGTCTGTTATTTTAAGCAGGATATAGGCAAGTGCATAGTGTCTGAAGTAAGGTGACTGGAATGGAAATCTTGAAATAGACATATGAGGAACACTTGTCAAAACTGGTTAGGTTTAACTTGGAGAATACTTCGTTCTTCTTGCAATACTCTTGGGACACAGAGGTTACACTTACTGTGGGGTTTGTTTTTGGAAGACAGAACTTTAAACAGTGGCTGGACAATTATGGAGAAGGAGACTTCAGTAAATTAAAGGTGCAGCTTAGGTGTAGTTAGCAGTTGGTGCTTACAGAGTGTTGGTATATGTATCGTGTGGGTTTCACAGTGACCTGAAATGGAGAAACATCCTAGCCATGTGGATTGCTGCCTCCTAATAGTGAAGCTTTAGAGGGATTCAGAGATTGAAAAATTTGACCAAGACCACAATATTGTAGAGAAGCAGTCCTGCTTTAGGAGGGAACACATTAAATTCAGGGACTTCATGATTTTGTGGATATGAACTCATTATAACTGTTTTTATAGATTCCTGAGTCCACCATGGGTTATAAAGCCTATGCTTTCATTTAACAGGCTGTGAATATTTACTGAGAACCTACTACAGCGTCTTGTTGCTTGACTAGGATATGCATGTGGCATTAAGCATTGCTGTTATTCATGCACCAATATCATGCTGCTGGCACAAAGGACTCTGGTAGTGAATTAGTGCCAGTTAGAATGGTGTCCCTTTTGAGTGACAAATTAGAAAAAGCTCCCCTTTCCATGGACCACCATAGCCTGGTGCTGGGCTCATGGCTTAACAAGTGGTCATGAGTGGCATTTTGGCCCCATTTGCCCCTGTGGCCAGATGGTCATGCACAGGGACTGACCAACATGGGTAGAGGGAGATGAGCAGTAAATGTTCTACCATTTTTATTGTTGTTAATTTTGAAAGGTAGTCTGTTTCTTTAGCATAGAGAAAAGTCAGCTTATTTTGGTCATGAAGTCTTGCTGTCTATAAAGCAAAGTTTGATACTTTTAGGATCTAGAAGAGTGGATCCTCAGAATCCTCAGAAAGGGTTTGTTAAAATGATTGTTGGACCATCCCTAGAATTTCTTTTGAGTTAGTAGGTCTGAGGTTGGGCCTGAGAATCAGTTTCTATCCAATTCTGAGGAGATGCTGCTGCTGACCCAGGGGCCACAACCTCAGTCTAGAAGATGAAATCCCCGTCGAGGAATGCACCCCACCACTCTGGGGAGAAAAGTGTATAGGTCATTCACTGTTCATGTTATCTTTTTTAAAAAGTATTTATTTTTAAACTTTGTGATAAAATATATATATGTAAGATAAAATTATACCATTTTAACCATTTTAAAAGTCTATACCTTCAGTGGCATTAACTCCATTCATGATGTTGTATGACCATTGTTACCATCCATCTCCAGAATTTTTTTTATCATCCCCAAATGTAATTCTGTACCCATTAAACACTAACTACCTATGCAGTCATTTTGATATATTTTCTTTGAGACTGTTTTTGATATGTGAATGAGAATGTAATATTTTTCTTTTTTGGGGGGGTGCTTGACATTGAACCCAGGTCATCATGCATGCTAGGAAAGTGCTCTACCACTGAGCTGCATCCCCAGTCCAGTATTTGTCTTTTATAAAAATGTTGAGAGTATTTTCTCATTTTAAAATATTTTTAAAGAGCTTGCTTTTCAGTGGCTAAATAATATTCCATTTTATGGCAGTATGATGATTCATTTAAATTCAGCCCATTTTGTTTATTGTTTTCTCTATTCTAATAATTATTGCTATAGTGTATATATTTGAAGGTGAACTTTTGTACAGATCTCTGATTCATAGCAAGAGAATGACTGAAGAAGTTATATTTCTGAAAAGTTTTGACTTTTTTTTTTTTTAAAGTTAAGCTGGGCATCATGGCACATATCTGTAATTCTGGTGACTCAGGAGGCAAAGGCAGGAGGATGACAAGTTTGAGGCTAGCCTTAGCAAGGCCCTAAGCAACTTAGCAAGACCCTGTCTCAAAATAAAAAAATGAAAAAGGCTGGGAATGTGGGTCAGTGGTTAAAAGTTCCCTTAGGTTCAATCCCCTAATACCAATAATAATAATAATAAAGAAGATTAAGCTATTAAGGATAGAAAGAGTCAACAAAATAAAACTAAAAGCAAATAAACAGACCTACTTAACTCTTTTTCCAAATGAATAACATGACCATGCTGCAGGGGAAGAGCAGGCAAAAAGAACGAGTCCAAGTCATTTGTAAACAGTATCTGACTATATGTTCTTAGTTTGTGAGGGTGGAATGGGAGCAGGGGAACCACAGAACTTCTGAGCTCATATTATAGAGTGATATGGGGGAAGTATTTTAAAAGTATGATAGGCTCAAGAAGATAAATAAATGTCTTGATGTTTTGGGAGTCAGAATTTTCACTGTGGAAGAATTATACAAATATAGAATGGGAGATGGGAAGAACAAATCCTATAGGTGGATGAAAACTGTCATAGCAGTGAATATGTCTGTGTGTGCGTCTGTGCATGCATAAGTGTATATGTATGTTTGTGTTTATACATGTGTATATTTTCTAGCTCTGTCCACACAAAGGGCCTTGGACCAAAGAGACCCCAGAATCAGTGAACACACCTGGTGTTCAGATCCTGGACACTAAGAATTAATATCATGGTTTTAAGCACATTATATTTCTTAATTTCCCATTAAAGAGTCAAGCCCTTTCAGAGAAAAAGCTGATTCTGGGCTTGGGCACATGGCTGCAAGATGAGTTTGGACCATTACAAGAATAATGCCAGAAAATATGTTAAGCGTTCAAAAATGATGAAGGTGTGTTACAGGGACACAGGAGGTACTGGCTAATTCTGAGACAGTGTAAACACCAAAGTAAGAAAAAAATTTAGCTTTTCTCTACCTAGAGAAGTTTCTGTGCTGGGTGTTGAGGATGCCTAGTTAAATAGGATCTCTTCCCTCAAGGAGTTTATAATCTAGTAGTTGAGACAGCTAAAGAGGGAGCTGTTTGTTCAGTTGATAGGGGTGAAATGGAGAGAAAAATTTGGAAACGAATTCTGTACTGACAGTCTTCTGCTGTTCCCTTGCTCTTTATTGCTCTAAACCATGTTATATGTGGGTGCCACCCCTGTGTGTACCTTCCTCTCCTTCCTATTTTGGGACTAATCTGCTTTGTACTTTGAACAGTACAGACAGAATAATGGCTCCCGAAGATGTCCGTGCTCCAATTGCCCTGGAGACTGTGAATATGTGACTTCACCAAGCAAAAGGGACTTTACAGAAATGTTTCAAGTTAAAGGCCTTGAGGTTGGGGATTATCCTGGATAGTAGGCAGGCTGTTTGTAATCCCAGGTCTTGCTAAGGGCATGTGGTCACAGAAAGACCAAATGATGCCATGTGAGATCCTCTGTCTTGGTGTGAGGCAGAGGAAGGGGTCTTGAGTCAGGGAATGCAGCTGCCCTCTTAGGAGCTGGGAGTTTCTCCCCTGGAGCCTCCAGAGAGGAGTTCAGCCCTATAGACCGTTGATTTTGGTCCACTGAGCCCTGTCAGAATCCATAAATTACTTTAGTGAAAGTATAGATCTGTAAAATGATAGACTTGTGTTCTTCTAAGCTATTCAATTTGTGATAATTTCTTAGCGCAGCAACCTAACACTAATACAAGTATCGCACATATGGTTGGGATCCAGAAATACTTGCTGAGCTGGGTGCGGTGGCCCACGCTTGTAATCCCAATGGCTCAGGGAGACTGAGGCAGGAGGTCCACGAATTCAAAGCCAACCTCAGCAAAAGTGAGGTGCTAAGCAACTCAGTGAGACTCTGTCTCTAAATAAAATACAAAATAGGCTGGGACTGTAACTCAGTTGTCAAGTGCCCCTGAGTTCAATCCCCAGTACCAAAAAAAAAAACCCAAACTGAAATACTGTTGGATTGATAGACTACCCCACCATATTATTATTATTTTTTTTTTAAAGAGAGAGTGAGAGAGGAGAGAGAGAATTTTTAATATTTATTTTTTAGTTCTCGGCGGACACAACATCTTTGTTGGTATGTGGTGCTGAGGATCGAACCCCGGCCACACGCATGCCAGGCGAGCGCGCTACCGCTTGAGCCACATCCCCAGCCCCACTACCCCACCATATTATTTTGTTTCTTTTTTTTTTAAATAAATATAAGATTATTTAATCAAAGTTTTATTTTGTCTCTTATTTAAAGGTATTTATGTCAGGCATAAAATACATGATAAGCTATTAAAAGAGAGAAAAATTTATTTGTTCAAATTCACAAGAAAGGAAACTTACAGGAATTCATCTTCCTTTCTTTAGGACCTGTTATGGAATTTGATTATGTAATATGTGAAGAATGTGGGAAAGAATTTATGGATTCTTATCTTATGAAACACTTTGATTTGGCAACTTGTGATAACTGCAGGTACTTTTTCATGTTCTTAATTGCTAAGTAATTTCACGTCTATGTATAGGTTTAGGGAAAAATAATGGTTATATGTTTGGATTTGAAATTTTTCTTAGTAATTATGATTTTTATTTTGGGGGCCCTAAAATTTCTAAGGTTTCCATTTTGCCAAAGAAATACAGGAAGTCTGTGTTGATCAAAGCTTATGATGTGAACCTAGTTGTGTCATGGAAATTTCCTTTCTGTTGTCCTGGTCCCTGCTTCCCTATCTCTTACTAGCGGGTTCCTAACCCTTGTCTTCACCCAGCCCCAAGCATCCTTGTTTCTTACTTATTTCTTACTTAGCCCAGTGTGTAGTTACCTTGGTCAGAGGGCTATGAGAGAAGAGTGGCTCAGAAAACCTCTTTTTATTCATCTTTTGCTCCTCTCGTGAAGAGAACAGACAAGGGAGAATCACATTCCTCAATCGTTCTTTTTCTTCTCCTAGCCTCCATCCTCTTTTCTCAGTACCCCATGCTTCTTATGCCACAACCTCTTCCTGTCTTGACTTAGCTGCTCCCATGTTGAAGGCTCTCACACATGGAAAGTCCTGTCGTGGACTCTCTGGCTCTTACCTTTCCCTGATCCAGCTTGGTACCTATAGCCCTAGATCATCTCCCAACTAGAGGACCCGCCCTGGGGGGGTCCCGCTACAGACATTGGAGCCCCCATGGCTGACTTGTTGCTGAGTGGAATCCTCAGTGCATGGAGGGTGGGAGATGATGGCCTTGGTTTGTGGTACATATGTAGCTGGTCATGTTCTGTCTGGCATTCCAGATGGGACCATCAATTATAAACCCATTTCCTGCTGACCCAGTGGTGAAGGTCTAGTATTATCATCACTTTACTTAAAAGCCACTGTAGCTTTGGGGAACTGAAGTACCACATGTAATTTTGTTTCCATGAGAAAACAGAAGCAACTGTTGTATCAATTTAAAGAATTGTGTCTGATATTTGGATGCTAATTCAAAATAAGCAGGGGTAGGGAAGAATAGAAGTACTTTAGATTAGACAAAAGGAAATGAAGAGAAGGGAGGAGGAATGGGAATAGGAAGATAGAATGAATCAGACATGTTCATTTATGAATACTATGTTCATATATGAATACACGACCAATGTAATTCCACAACATGTACAACCAGAAGAATGGGAAGTTGTACTCCATATATGTATGTCAAAATACATTCTACGGTCATATATAACTAAAAAGAATAACAAAAATAATACCTGATTACATTTTAAGTCACAATGTTTTGATATTTTCAATTTGAATAGTTTTCAGTCTTTCTGTGCTTTCTATTCTGTTATTCAATAGAAAATGTAGCTATCTATAGGGAATGATTAACAACATTTATTTTAGAGTTAATATCATGGCTTTATGCACATTATATTTCTTTGAAACTCTCTTTCAATGATTACATTAGTATTGATATATGTAAATCAATAAATTCAGCAATCTTTGTGTATGTATGTATGTATATATAAAGAGAATTATGTAGTAGTCTGGAAAGAATATTCTTTTGTTTAACATAAAGTTCTGTTTCCTTTCAACATCTATAAAGATTATGTTTTGTATGGAGGAATCTATGTATCCTCTCCCTCTGTTTATAAAGTATTTAGATTTCTTAAAGTTATTCCTAATTCTACATTGGTTTTCTGATAGAATCCTTTGCTAGAACCTTAGGTCTCTCTCCTCCCTGACCTCTATCTGCTCTTTTCGGTGAAGGCCAGCTTCATTCGTTGGCATGTCTCTACTGTCCTGTTTAATTCCAAATCCTTTTGGCTGTATCTTTAAACCATATCCTCAATCCATCACTTCTCACCTCTGTCACTGCTGCCTTCGTCTAGGCCATTGTCAGTGCTTGTGTGGACTCTGCAGTGGTCTTTTGACTGGTCTCTTCCCAGCCTCCCAACTTTTGCACCCCTAGAAAATAGCATTGTCTTTGGTACTGCTTGCAAGGCCCCTGTGTGTCTGGCTTTACCTCTTACCACTCCTCACAGTCAATCACTTTCAGCGTGTGGTTACAGGCGCCTGTTCCTGTGAGCTCCTAGTGCATAGTACCCTCCTGCCTGAGACTCTGCTCTCATGCTTCTGTCTGCTAGGAAGGTTTTCTCTGGTTGTTGAATTCATCAGGGCTCTGCTGGTGTCCCATCATCAGTGGCCTCTGATTACCCTCCTACCTGAACATTGCTGTTCCTTCACTGTGATCTGTATTCATACAGCACTTTCACCTGTCATTATATTTGTTGATTGTCTTCTAACTAGAATGGAAGCCTCATTAAAACAAGTCTTTATTTCTCATTAAAACATGGCTGTATTCTTTGAACATGTACCAGGCATGTAGATGTACCAGGCATGTAGATGGAGAACAAATGAATGAGAAGAACTGTGTAATTGCCTCTGTCTCTATTTTTGCCTTGCTTTTGGGAATGCTCAGGGCCAGCTGGAAATTCAGCTATATTGAGGGCAAAGGACCTAGCATTTTATATTTTATTTTTAAATATATATGTATTTTTTAGTTGTAGATGAATACAATACCTTTATTTTATTTATTTATCTTTTTTTTTTAAATTTTAATATTTATTTATTTTTTATTCTTGGCGGACACAACATCTTTGTTGGTATGTGGTGCTGAGGATCGAACCTGAGCCGCTCGCATGCCAGACGAGCGCGCTACCACTTGAGCCACATCCCCAGCCCAATTTATTTATCTTTATGTGGTGCTGAGGATCAAACCCAGGGCCTCCCACATGTTAGACAAGCACTCTACCACTGCGTTACACTCCCAGCCCTATATTTTCTTATTTCTTGCCCATCTTGGCCTTTTTTAGTTTAGATTTTCTTTCTCATTGAGTCTTGTTCTCATTTACATTTTCCCTAACAAGTCATTTCAAGGCCTGTCTGGAATAAGAGGGATTTTAAAGAAATTTTTAAATTGTTAAATTACATGGATCTGCTGCTAATGTAATATCTTAGAACAAGTAATAGATAAGTATTTTTCTGATAGAATTTTTAAGCTGCTAATTTGAACGTGGGGGTTTCAGGCAGGAACAAGTGTTTTATGTCTTTTTTTGGTGTGCATACCCCTTGGTTGCTGGGCTATTTGAAAACTTAATTTATTTAAAATAACTAATTTATATAATAGAGTTTAATCTGTTTTCAGAGATGCTGATGAGAAACACAAGCTTATTACCAAAACAGAAGCAAAACAAGAATACCTCCTGAAGGACTGTGATTTAGAAAAAAGAGAACCAGCTCTTAAATTTATTGTGAAGAAGAATCCTCATCATTCACAATGGGGTGATATGAAACTCTACTTAAAATTACAGGTCTCTAATGAATTATATTTGTGAATTTTCAGTACTGATTTAGGTGAAGTTTTGACAATAAACTAGTTGTAATTAATTCCATTCTTGCTTACAGAGAGTGAAAAGGATTTCTTGTTTTGCACATTGTCATGAACATGTAATAACATGTAATAACAATGTTTTCTTACTTTGGTTTTTGCTGTGGCACTTTGGAACAAATATGTTGTTGGTGGGTGATGTTAGGAGTATGATTCTAAAACTAAAAAAGTTTAAAAGGGGTCACACTTCATTTCCATATCCCCAGAAACACCCTACTGGGCCTAAATTCTAACTTGTTCTTGGGGATACCACCTGGAGTACTGCCAACCTTCCATGTGCCTCCAGTATATCTCAAAGAAAGTCGGCTTGCCTCTTCTGCCACAGGCAGGTTTCAGGCTGATGGAGTTATCTACTTCGTGGCTGAAGCTGCTGGCTCTTAGGCCAGTTACCTAGAGTCACAGCAGCCTCCTGTATCTGCTTCAGAATGCTTGAATAATATTCTCTTTGTACCATTATATGAAAATACTGGGAGACATTGCTTCAGAGCACAATTTGAATTGGAATAAAGTATAAATTCCCCTATCTTTAAATAAAATTTAAAAACCACATTGTGAAACAAAACAGACTGAATTTCATTGTACTTACACAATTAGGAGAGTCACCATGTATTTTTTAAATAATAACATTAAAAATGAAAAAAAAATGTGGGTAATTAAACTGAGTCTGGTATTCTTATCACTTGGTATTTTTAGTTTTTAGTTATTGAAATAGTACCATTAGATTACAGTTTTCTTGTCATATATCATGTTTGTGTATATGTAAAAAGGAAAATATAAGTACAAATGATTTATATAGCCATTCCTAACCGTTGGGCATGAAGGTGTACACCTTCAATCCCAGTCACTCTGAGATAGGAGGATCACAAGTTCAAAGCCAGTCTCAGCAACTTAGTGAGGCCCTAAGCAACTTAGTGAAAACTTGTTTCAAAATAAAAACTAAAAAGGGCTGGGGATGTGGCTCAGTGGTTAAGCACCCCTGGGTTTGATCCCCACCACCACCACCAAAAGAAAGATATTCTTCTTTACATTCAGAGTACAGTTCTTCTGATCCACTTTTTTTTTTTTTTTTTGGTGGGGGATACTGAGGATTGAACTCAGGGCACTCAACCACTGAGCCATATCCCCAGCCCTTTAATGTATTTTATTTAGAGACAGGGTCTCACCAAGTTGCTTAGCTTAGCTAAGTGCCCCGCTTTTGCTGAGGCTGGCCTTGAACTCGTAATCCTCCTGCCTCAGCTTCCCACTGCTGGGATTATAGGCACGTGCCACTGTGCCTGGCTTTATCCACTTTTTATTTTTTAGTTGTCAATGGACCTTTATTTTTATTTATTGATATGCAGTGCTGAGAATAGAACCTAGTGCCTCACACATGCTAGGCAAGTGCTCTGCCACTGAGCCACAACCCCAGCCCCAATCTGATCCACTTTTTGATTCATTGTTATTAAAGACCATTACATACACTGGTGATGTAGCATTTACAGAGATGTTAAAATGTAGAAAATGTGATGTCTTAGCATTTATGAAATGGAAATATATCCCTTCAAGGTTAAGAAATTTTGGATTTGGCTACATTAATTGATATTACCCATAATACATTATGAGAAGTATCCTGAGCATAATTCTTACTATGTGGGACTATTCTTCAAAAAACGTAACAGAATTTGGGTGCAGTGATGCTTGCCTATAATCCCAGCTGTTCGGGAGGCTGAGGCAGGAGGATCACGAGCCAGCCTTAGCAAAAGTGAGGGGCTAAGGAACTCAGTGAGACCCTGTCCCTAAATAAAATACAAAATAGGGTTGAGATGTGGCCCAGTGGTCGAGTGCCCCTGAGTTCAGTCCCTGGTACCAATATATAATCCCGTGTTTTAAAACTAGAATGAAGACTTTTTAGGTCATATAGGTACCAAAATTTTTTTTTTAAATTCATATTCTGCAGATGAGAAGTTAGTCAAGTGGATGGAAACCAGTACTGAGCCAGGAGGAGATGGATAGTAGTAACTGGTGATTTCCTTTGGTTGGATTTTTGGAGATGACCTCAGATTTAGGTCTGAAATGGCTAATGTGTCAACAGACTTCTTTGGTGAGCTTGCTGAGATTCATCAAACCCACTGACCACATGTCCTTCTGAGGACAGCTATTCTCTCTATAATCTAATTCATGATACATCTGTTAAGGGTTTCCAGGGTTAGAGAGATGTGTTATTAGGGTTGTTTCTTATTGGTAATAGTTAAAGTCATTTAAATTTCAAAAAACATTTGTACTTGATTTAGATCATTCTTTGGTATCTATGGATTTGATAATTATAATGCATAATATCCTGCAACTCTCAATCACACATCTAACTTACAGATGACTGTATTATAGATTGTGAAGAGGTCCCTTGAAGTTTGGGGTAGTCAGGAAGCACTAGAAGAAGCAAAGGAAGTGAGACAAGAAAACAGAGAAAAAATGAAACAAAAGAAGTTTGATAAAAAAGTAAAAGGTAAGTAGCTACATTTTATATCATGAAGGATTGTTTTACTACTTTAGCTGGATTCTTTCTTGTTAAAGATATGTCACCAATAGATTGGAAAGTGTTTTTTTAGAGGTTGAAAAAAATGACTTGGAAGTTTGTCCTCAGTACATTGGTGTTTGAGGTTCTCAGTTTAAACCTCAAAGAACTGCATTTCCAAAAAGCATGTAAGCCATCATTTTAAGATGAATCATATTTTATGTAGGAATGGTGTTAGGATTGAGAATGGTACCCTGGTCAAGAATTTGGTGTCAGTTAAATCTTAAATATGATCAACAGTATTAAAAAACAAACGCTCACCAAAAGACCTCTCTGATTGTTTAAAGTGAAAAAATTGTGCCCCAAATCTTAGTCATCGCAGTTAAAAGGAATTTTCGGATGTCAGCTAATCTAACCATTTTTATTTTATATATGACTAAAAGACCCAGAAAGGTGAAATGACTTGTTAAATGAGTCAGGACTGTAACCAGCCTTTCTGTTCTGAAAGTCATCATTTGTACAGTCTTTCCTCATCATGCAGCTGTGTGTTTGTGGCTCTCTATTCAGTTTGTTGGGAGAGAAACTCCAAATTATAATAGAGGGAGCACAGAAAGCTCTTCCTGCTCTAGAACAGGATCTTTAAAAAAGAGAATTTAAGAAATAAACACACACGGCGTGCAGTGGCACATGCCTGTTATCTCAGTGCCTTAGGAGGCTGAGGCTCGAGGATCACAAGTTCAAAGCCAGCCTCAGCAAAAGTGAGGTGCTAAGCAACTCAGTGAGACCCTGTCTCTAAATAAAATACAGAATAGGGCTGGGGATGAGGCTCAGTGGTCAAGTGCCCCTGAGTTCAATCCCTGATACCCATAAATAAACACACACACACAAATGTTCTTCATGCAGGTGTTTAAAGTGTGTCTGGGGCGGGGGCTGTGGCTCAGCGGTAGAGTGCTTGCCTAGCATGTGTGAGGCCGTGGGTTCAATCCTCAGCATCATATACAAATAAATAAATAAAATAAAGGTATTGTGTCCAACTACAACTAAAAAGTAAATATTAAAAAAATAAAATAAAGTGGATGGCACGTATTTGTGTACATTTTGGGTTATACGTATACTAAATTGGTCCATTTAAAATGAATGCGCTAGCCATAATAATTTTGCTTGTTTTTAGAATTTCAAAGATGTTTTAGAGGGTGAGTGGGATAACACAGATGTCTTAAAAACAAACAAAAACCCCAAATTGAATGTAATCCTTATTTCTTCTCATCGTGAGTCTCCCATCCCCACCCCACCATTTTCATTGTAAAATTCAAGAACAATGCAAAAAAGTAGAAAATTACAGAGAACTTCTATCCTATTCTGCTACCCAGAAACAATCATTATTTTCATGTCCATGTAGTTGTTTTCTATGCATAGACCCTTAAAATTTTATTTTTTATAAAAAGTTGTACATTCATGAAGTTTACTAAGACAGATAACCTCATGAAAAACATCTTCATATTCATCTTTATGTAAATTATAGTTACTTATTAATTCCTGAATAGAAGATAAGCACACTTTTATGACTTTGTACTAAGGTTTTCTACAGCAAATTATGCGAGAGAAGAGCATTTAATTGAGGAATCATTCCCATGAGTCACTCAGCACTAAGCATATACACTTAAATATTAGTTTGATATTCAGATAGCAGCAAGGACCAATTGAGAGGACTCAGAGAGACTTTTTGTAATCTTTTATGTGTTCTACTCCAGCCCTCCAGTAAGGGGGGCTGCTGACAAAGTAATGAAAAGGCATATTAAAGGGTATGAAAGAGGAGGACATAGAGGTTAACCATCTAGCTCAGGGTTTCTGTTAATCCAACTCCCTGAAATCACAACTTGTCCCTCGCTGCTGCCTCCTTAAACCACTGTCCAGATGGTATTTGGTGCAGACAGTAGTATACATGGATAAAACTAAGGTATTCATTGGAAAC
The DNA here is from genome assembly GCF_045843805.1 of Urocitellus parryii. Classification (NCBI taxonomy): domain Eukaryota; kingdom Metazoa; phylum Chordata; class Mammalia; order Rodentia; family Sciuridae; genus Urocitellus; species Urocitellus parryii. Next base: position 177,966,087 of record NC_135534.1, on the reverse strand, counting down.
TTCTATCGATAGTGATGTAATATTTAAGTTTTTTGATGGGGGACTGAACTTGGGGACATTCTTCTACTGAGCTACAGCCCCAGCCCTTTCCTAATTTTTGAAACAGGATCTTGCTAAGTTGCCCAGGCTGTCCTCAAACTTGTGATTCTTCTGCTCAAGTGACCCAAGTTGTTAGGATTACAGGCATGTGCCATCATACTGGCTTGATGAAATATTTTTAAAATGAGGGTCATTTGTAATTTTTTTAACATACTAATTCTGTGGTTTGGTCAAAATGTTATCTAATGGAAACTAAATTCCTTTAATTTGACTAAAAAGTTTAAATAAAAAGATAACAAGCATATATACTTAAATACTAGTGTGAACAGAAATTTTGAAAAAGGTTTCCACAATTTTCATTGGTATTTTAAAGAAATGTAAATAGTTGCTGTTAATCATCAGATAAACTACTCTGGGTTTTCCTCATCTTTGAGGAGTTCAAATTTTCCCTTAAGTTTTTCACAGACTTGGACCTCTTGAAATTGGTTTATTTCCATTCATTTCTTGTTTTGAGTAAAACGTGCCTTTTGAGGAAGCTTTTTGAAGTGGTTACATGAGTGGTGTATTTTCCAAGACTCTACAAATAAGATTTTTATTTTTGCACATGAACATGAGTTCTCTCCATGCTGTGGACATTACTCAGTTGTCCTCTGGGTGTCCGTGTGCAGAGGTGAAGCCTTCTTGAATTATGGCTTCTTCTTGTTGCTTCCTTCTAGAGGATGGTGTTTATGTGCCCATCCTCCTGACTAGGCACCACAGAGTCGAAGCAAGGAGCTGACATGCAGTTTGCTTAGAATGGAGAGGAATAAAATCAGGTTAGAAAGGTTCTTTAGTTGAAATCAGAACCTGAGTCCTCTTGGTCTTCTGTTTTGATCAATAAAGCAGCTGGCACAAAGTTTCTTTTTAGGAACATAAGAGATTATATTTATCTGCTTTTAGAGTATGATCTTAGACATTAGCAGTTTGAGAATTCAGCTAGTTATAGAGAAAGATAAGGTTTATTATAGATCTCTTAGATCCAAGAAGGCAGAAGTGGAAATGGTGGCATCATTGTTGCTTAGCTTAACTGGATTTCAAAAAATGTAGTATGTGAGACTAGGGTTGTGGCTCAGTGGTAGAGCACTTGCCTGGCATGTGTGAGACACTGAGTTCAATCCTCAGCACTGCATATAAATAAATATCCATCAACAACTAATAAAATATTTTTAAAAATGCAGTATGCGTTGACCTTCATACTGGATGAAAGTTGGAGTTGGTGTAACGTTTTGTCTGCAGGCCTCTTTTCCGGCAGTAAGGTAGAGGTGAGGCTTTCAAGTTATACTCAGCCTCTTCTTAGTACTGGTAGAGGATACACCACTAAAAGAAAGGAAATGAACTAGTCTTCATTGTTACTATGTATTTCCCCCCAAGAGGTGGGTGAGAAAATTCCATTTTGAGGCCCCTGTTATAGATGTTGTACATGTGGGGCTTATGGTTATATTCATGACTATTGGGGTTTATCTCAGAGGAGCTTGAGGGACACAGTGCCCTATACTCAATGGTTTTAGTTGATGGAGGATAAAATAAGGCCAAAGCTACGTATGTTGTCATCTTGTGATAACTTCCTTCCAGGTAACAAGAGGCACCCTAACTCAGTACTTCCTGCCCTCCATCCACTATTAGAAGTATCTGATGTCTCTCAACTAATTCTTTTCTTAGTTTGCTTCATAAGCAGTATCAGGTTTCTTTGTATACAGATGGCCTCTTTGCAAATTAAGATATCTAAAACTAGAAAGTGTTAGGGGGAAATCTTTGGAGATAATGTAAGCAATCCCTCAGGGTATCATAGCAAGACTGGTTGACTTGGACATTTTTACCCATTTCCAGGAGAGGTAGCAGCTCTCTGTGTTGTGAAGCTCTGGGCCAACAGTACTAGGGGTTGTCATAGCGTCAGCCTGTTTTGTTCTCTGGCTTCACTTTGGCTTTCAGGCTGTGCAGGGTGTCGCTCTGCCTTGGTTCCCAATGCTCCCCCAAGGCTTGTTATTCCCACTTTTCTACCTTCTTCCTAGTCTCAGCTACGGATAGTTTTGTTTTTCTAAGTTGAAGTAATGAAGAAAACTTACAAATCTAAAAAATTTTCATTTACCAAGTGTTGACATTTTGCCGAGTTTACTCTCACATATACTCATTTTGCAGAACAGTTTGTTAATTTCAGACATTGTGATTCTTATAAATCCTTTAGCATGTTTCTCCTAAAAATAATGTTTTTTCTCCGTAACTAAAAATAATCACAAACTCAAGAAATGTAATGCTAATGTGAGGCTGTATCTAGTATATAATACTCATTCAATGATCCTGAGCTGTTTCAAAATGTAACTTTTTGACTGTTGGATCCAGGAGCCATTCAGGGATGATGCCTTCTTTGGATAGGATTGGATTTGAATGGATTCTTTTGATGCAGTCCCTCAGTCTTTTTATCTTTCATACCCGGACACTTGTAAAATGTCAGGCCAGCTCTTGTCCACCACATACCTTCACCTAGATTGCAATTTCCTTGATGTGATTCAGGTGGAGTGGATCTGGCAGGAGCACTCCTGGTCACCCCAGCGTACACATGCTTCCAGTTCTCTTTGAAGGGGTCAGTTTGACAGTTAAGGCTGTCTGCTAGATTCCACTGTCAGGAACCCGTGACCTGTGTCACTGAATATAAGGAATGTGACACTGAATTTCATTCCTGCTTTACTCAATGTTTAGTATACAGGGATGAGTCTTGCCTGAGGCAGCTATTACTGATGTAGATATAATGGCAATTTTGTTTCTTTCATTCCCTCTACAATTATTTGGCCTCTTTTTTGGGAAAAAAAAATCATCTCTCTAAAGTCATTTTATTTTTAAAATTCTTTTTGCAGTATTAGATTGAACCCAGGGGTAGTCTATCACTGAGAGATATCCCCAGCCACTTTGGTTTTTGAGACAAGGTCCCCAGCCACTTTGGTTTTTGAGACAAGGTCTCAACTAAATTTCTGAAGCTGGTCCTGAACTTGCAGTCCTAATGACTCAGCTTCTGGGGTTTCTGGGATTACAGGCCTGTGCCCCACACCAAGCTCCTCAGGCTGTTTTTAAAAAACATTAAAAAAAAAAAAAAAAAGGAGAAAAAAAAAAAGTCATGTTTTTCCTTGGGATACTAGGAAGTATTCTATCACTGAGCTACCTCCCCATCACACTCCTCTCTCCCTTTAAAACATGTTGGAGTGCCTCGTGGGTTCTTATTCTCAAATCAGTGTATTGTACTTAGTCCCATCATTATTCATTTGATACTCAAACTGTCCCAAATTTGGCCAGTTGGAGTCCTCCACAAAGTGGCACCTGTCTTTTTAAACTTTTAATTTTGAAATAATTCCAGACTCGAAGAAAGCTGCTAGGGAAATAGAACAAAAGACCACCCTTACCCAGCTGATCTGTTAATACTCTGTGCCATTCAGTCGTCATTTGCACACCCACTCTATATGCAAACGAATATTTATTCTTCTGAACCATTTAATAAATTATATACATCACCACTCTTGACCCTTAAGTATTTCCTAACATAAGTATTCTCTTAACATCACCATGTAACATCTTTAACTTGAGTAGACTCAGCATTGAGTTAGTATTTATCTAAACTGCCATCTACATTCTAGTCTTTTTCACTGGCTCTACTTTAGAACAGGGTCCATTCTAAGATCCGATACTGGTTTTGGCTACCAAGTCTTTCTAAACCTGTTCTGGATTTTCACAGCCTGTCTTTTATATTATCAACACTTCCTAAGTCACAAGTCTCTTCCCTTCTCCTGCTATGGCTTTTTAGTTTCTCACTTGGGGTTTTGTCATTTCTTGCTGGTTGGACCCAAAATATTAAAACATTTTAGGTGAGTGATAATACGAAAGTGATGTGCCTTTCTCAGGGCCTCATGCCTGGAGACACAATGTGTCTGTCTGGTTAAGAATGTGGACCCCACACTAGGCCATAATTTGCCAGCAACTGGCTGTTTGACCTTGGGCAATTTATAATTTCTCTCTGCCTTGTTTTTTTCATAATTTTGAGGATTAAATGCATTAAAAGTACTTAGAACAGTGCCTGGCATATAGCCCTCATATTAAAGCAGATATTTCAAAGATTCATGTAGTATTTTGGTACTACTTACCACAGATCTATAATGGATTAAAGAAAAGGCGAATAATTGGTGGATATTTTTTATGGCTGAAATTATAAAATACAGCTCCCATACTCTTAGATAGGTAGTACCACCGTCAATGACGTTGATGAGCTCTGGTTGGATCACTGATGAGAACAGAAATGTAAACAAGTATAGCATTGCTTTTTATTCATTATATTAGAAATAGAAGTTACCACTTAAACATTTGAAGTGGAGTACTAAGTGTCTTCTTCAGGTAATCTGCAATGTGAACTTCTAAAAAAGTGATAGCCTTAAGTTGCTTTTCAAAGCATCTCCCCCCACTCATTTGGTAAAATGACTTAAACATAATGTATGATGTGGCACAAATCAGTACTGGAATAAGACAACCTCAGTTCACATATATCTTTGCTCTGTTTTCCCACCTGCAAAATAAAACGAAGTTAAAAAAAAAAAAAGGGAGTTTTTTCCCCTGCTATTTATACTCTGTGATTCTAATTTTTAGGTTGTACTTTGTGGTAGTTATTGGCAACTCTTCCCCCAAAACTAATGCTGCCACTTTGTAAAATAAAGAACTTTTAATAAACGTGATCAATTGCATGACCAGTTTTTCTAAGATCACAACACATGAATTTTACTGGTAGTTCTTGGCTTTCTAGTTTTCTTGCAAAAACTTGCCTTGCCTCTTAGAGGCAGTGTTCCTGACTTGTAAACTTGGATTAAAAGACATTCCCCTTTCCTGCTGTGGCATGGAAAAAGTCAGATGTCAACACTATCTCCTGTCACTTGTTTCTCTTTTGCTATAATTCTAACCACATACCTGTTTCTTTTCTTTTTTGGGGGGATGGTAGGGGGTGTTCCAGGGATTGAACTCAGGGACACTTGACCACTGAGCCAATCTCCAGCCCTATTTTATATTTTATTTAGAAACACACTCTGAGTTGCTTAGTGCCTTGCTTTTGCTGAGGCTGGCTTTGAATTTGAGATCCTCCTGCCTCAGCCTTCCGAGCCACTTGGATTACAGATATGTGCCACTGCACCTAGTCCCACATACCTGTTTCTCAATTTCTCATGTCATACTACTCCAACAACTGACTTCACAAGCCAAGCAGGGAGGTAAGAAAGCTTGCCAAGTTTGTGAAATCAACTTTGATGTGCCATAAATTTAAACTATATGGTTTAAATACTCAGACATGGCTGAAAGTCTGATTGGATTTATTTTTGGGTTCAGCTGACAAACTTTGTAATTTTTTTTTTTTTTTAAAGAATTGCGCCGGGCAGTAAGAAGCAGTGTATGGAAAAGAGAATTGACTGCTCATCAACATGAGTATGGACCAGAAGAAAACTTAGAAGATGACATGTACCGCAAGACTTGTACTGTGTGTGGCCATGAACTGACATATGAAAAAATGTGATTTTTTTTAGTTTCACTTGACATTTTTTAACAGAAATTTATATTTAAATAAAGGAAATTAGATTGGCTTTATTCAGAATTCACCATAATGTAGTCCTCATAAATGACACACTTGCAAAAATGCTTCATTTTAAGAGAAAGTTACAGTCCAGCTGGTCTGGTCCAGGGCAGCATATCAGAGTAGGAGGTGAATGGTAGAATGGGTTTAAAGCGGCAGGTCAGAGCTGCAAATGGGGGAGCAAGAGGATAAAGCAAACCCTCCAATGGTGCAGAAAGAAGAGCTTTCAATAAAGGCCAAAGTTGACTGAACTGGACTCAATCAGGGATGGTGGTATACTGTTGAAAGAGTCTGTCAGGATTTTAAGGACTACTTCTATCTCTAGGATAGTGAGGACAGTGAGGCAGTCCTGAGGAGCCAAAGCTGGAAGAAGTCCTAGCAGCAAGAATAAACAAATTGCAGGATTCTGGTCATGTTTTCACTAAGGGCTTACTACTATAGACCTTCGTATAAGTGTTCAAACAGACAGCTCTTCTCAAATGCTGAATTAAAATGGAAAGCAGCTTCTTTGAAGGTTGAGTAACTGACTGTTGATCAAAGATATTAGTTTACCTAAGTACTGCTGAGTGCCTTATAGGTATTCTTATTTTGATCCTGGGAGGGAAGGCAACTTGTTTCTTATAGCACTTCTTATTTAGCCTCCATGCTTCTAAGGGAGGAGATCACAGCCTAGGACCTCACTTTACCCCAAGCATTTGGATTAAGTTTAGCTAATTGGAATTTCCCTTAACCTTGTTCAAAGATCATCAAGTAGTTTGACTATAGGATCTATGCATAATTATAGACAAAAATTCAAGTTGAGATAAACTGGATATTTTTCAAATTATCTGACATGATTTTTATCCTGTCACTATAAACAGGGCTCATACATTTCTATTTTCTCCTTAGATTTGCCTGGAGAAAGACCAAAGTCAAAACAACTCAAACCCAAGTAATTAGGTGCTTGAGGCTATAATTACTAATTGTTCTCTACGTAATAAAAACAGGAATGTTCAGTGTATTTAAGTATTGGCTTTTCATATGTGCTATACTAAATATTATAGCTCAGTAAAACTAACTCAATGGGCAGCCAGATTTCTGTGATTGGATAAAACCTTCTCCTTTGACAAGAGAGTAACTAGCAGTTCAGGCGGTTGCTAAGAGCATTACTGCATTGTGGGCGATAAAAGCTCTTGGGGCCAGATGAAGCCAAGTACAAATTCCACTTCCTAGCTGTGGACACCTTGGGCAAATTTCTCCATAGGCCTGTTTTTATCTGTGAAGGGAGGTATAATCATCTTTCAGAGCATTCCTGTGAGGATTTAATGTGGTCAATCTAACAACTGGCACATAACTGCCACTAGTTAATAAGCACTAATCTAGGCCAATACACAGATTTGTCTAGCTGAGGTTTGCTTCTATTCATTCTTTCCTTTATCAATTTAAAATAGTCCTGGTATCCAGCTATCTACCCAGGTTGACAAGGCTTCATGTCATCTTTCACTTTCAGGTCTAACTGTATTTTAGGAAAAACAATATATGTCATCAGTATATTGACAAATACATGTTAAATGGCACCAGTACAATTTAACAGAATATTGATTCACTGCAAGATAGGAGGTACAGTGACATGCCATTTTTTTGTCTCTGTAAGCTTCCTTAGTGTGGAAAGCAATTGCTGAATGTTTGCTCTTGCACCTTTATTTCTTCAAAATTCAGTTGCTAGGTTCAGTTTTTCCATATGCATAGCTGTTGGACTAGGTAAAGCAGAGTCCCATCCATGAAGGAACTATTAGAAGCAACCATTATACATGAAAAGAGGATCAAGAGAAAGGAAATGAACATGAACATCTACAAATGTCTCTAGAATGTGGACCAAGTATAGCTAGCTAACCTATGCTAGGCAATGTGGAAGTATTACAGAGCAGTTTAAGATCAAATAAAGTCATCAGAGCCTTAAACGTTATCCACTGGCTTCTTGTGAACAAAAGCCACTTGAAACTACATACTGTGTGCTGTGGTAAAGCAATGGGAAGGAAGAACAGTATACCTAAGATTTCCTTCCTTAAATAGTATGGTATTTAAAATCCTAGGAATTCCCATCTATTAAATGGACTGTTTCATAGCCACCAAAATGTATAGCAAACTAATATGACCATATATCAAAACATGGAAAATGCTCAATGCATCATACACTTAGGATGTAATAAGTTTAAAAAGTTACTATACTTTTTTTTGGTGTGCAGATGCACAAAAATATTACCAGTAACTATAGAATTATTATTGTTTTAGTGAAAAAAAGACTAAAAATCCCACAACTTTGAAATGTCAGAGAATTCCTTATATACAGATACATTATTTTACAAAATGCTCTTAAGTCTCAATACCACATAGGGAAAAAAACCTCAGGAATTAGTTATTTGAATCAAGACACATGGAGACAAAACCCAAGCTGACATCTAATTCTAAATACAGTTTTAGCTAATCTGTGTCCATTTCCACTTAGCATGTGGTTTGCTACATGATCTTGGACAAATCCCTCTCAGAGGCAACAGGCAATGACCTGATGCTCTAAGATCATGGTTCTCCAACTGGAAACAACTGGGGAGCTTTAAGAACTTTAAGATGGTGTCCAGCTTCTACCTCTGGAGATTGTTTAAATTTAAAGTAACTTCAGATTCCTAGGTAAGTTGGTATGGACAAATTTGGGTATCACCACTCAAAATAGTAACACTTTTACATACTAAGTAGTAGTATCTCAAAATACTTAAGAAAAATATTTTGAAGAGAAAATTTCAAACAGTATCAAAGTGTGCCTTCAATAGTAAATCATTAATTTAAAAAGTAAACTAAGATGGTAAATCACGAAATAACCAAGATTAAAAAACATACTTTTAGTTTTATTTCAGCCATGTCAGGTTATCCATGAGCTGTGAAAAGCTATGCTAGCTGGTAATAAACCCATCAGTTCTATTTACTACTTTATAACGCAAGGTTGACCTCTAGTGTTTCACATACCTCAAATCTGTCGTTTTGTGCCGTAAGGAAAAAACATATCAAATGATCACAGGAAAGTTGTATCTGTCACATATAATACATCATGGTCCTTGTCACATTGCTATCATTAAGAAATATTTGCTTTTTAAGGGAAATTAAAGGTACTTCCATATTCCTCATTGTCCTTCTTCCCCTTTGTTTCCTTTAAGAAGTGAAGGCTATTATAAGAAACCAAGCCTTCAAACCACAAAAAATAAGACAAATTATTTTAAGATATTAAAAAACAAAACAAAACAAAACAAAACCTTGACACGAGGGAAAAAAAAAATATGACCCTTAGGCCTGCAGAGCACAGAACTGCTGGAACACAGCCAGGATATGAGGGTCTAATTCAGCAGTGAAGAGAAGGTTCTCCAGGGTCACCATATATTGCTGGATTATCTGATGATGCTGTAGACACAGAAAAGTGGTGTTCAGGTCAGTCATAGCAAGTAAATAATCATGGAGAACATCTACCTCAGCAGCCCACCCATGCTGTGAAATGAGAAGACGAAGTAGGAAAAGGCAAGTAGTCCAGGCTGACGGGAATAACAGACTCTTCAAAAGCCCAGCATTAAGAAAACGTACAAGGAGATGTGAAAAAAGGGGTGTCCAAGAGCTTTTCTAAACAACGCAGTCATTACCAGCCTGTCCAAAGTGTAACTCAAGATGCCACACTGTGGCAGTGGCTCTTGTGTGTGGCTATCACTAGTATAGACTGGTCAGGATATAATATTTTAGGACTTGAGTGTACTTAGGGATTCTTACAGGTTAAAACTTTTTAAATTTGTAGTGAATAAGAAAAAAATCTAGAGGAACTCCTAATGACTTTTGCATTCATGATTTTTCTAGAACAAACAAATGAAGATTAATGTCTGAAGTTACAAAGAATCAGCTCCACATTCTAACTTAAATCTAGCTGAGAGCAGGTGCTAACAGGTTTCTATGTGAAGAGACCTCAGCTTACCTTGCTTCTGTGATCACTGTTTATCATCTGAACATGAGATTTTTAAGTACTTTTATAAAACCAATTACTATTTGCTTAGCTTTTATTTTTTTAATTTATTTTAGATTACATTTGAGATCCTTAGCATAGAAAATTTCAATTGGGAGTCTATGTGATAATAAGCCAATTTAAACCTAAATATTCTGAAGAATAGCAGCAAATGAAATTAACTAAAGGGCCTACAGGTTACTACATAACCTCCTTGAAAATTTGGTGAGGAAACCTTTGTGGCTGAGAATATAGTATTTATCATAAACAATGTTCCTCACAAACCTGCAGGAAGATCTGCTGGAGCCTCTCTATACAGTTCTTGTACCATGGTGTCAATACACTGGTTCCGTCAGTTTCACATCGTACTAAGTGCTCAGTCAAGATCATGATAAAACGCTGGAAAGGAGGAATGAAGATGAAGTATTAGAGGGGTAATTTTATACTTCAGAAACAAATTCATGACAGAGACTTCCAAGTATGGCCTGTTCCACCCAGTCTTTGAGCTGTGTACTCCTAACTCTCATGATTCACTGAATATTGTCAATCTAGAAAAGGAAACCAGTAATAATTTGAATTGGTGCATCCTTTTGGGCAATACATAATGATTCAATGTCTAAATTTTTCTAGTAATATTACTTTTGGGTCTCTATTCTGGGAAAATAATCAGAAACGTTAAGAGGACACTGTGAACAAAAATGGTCATCAGGATGCAAAACAATCATTTAAATCAACAATAGGGAATAATTAAATATGAAACAGACATTTCAATACTAAGTACACAGCACAGAACTAAGAATACATGGTGGCCTCCAAATACTAACATTTTCTTTTGTAAATTTTTGTATTATTAAAACTTTTCTGTAAATAAGCATGCATTCCTTTTATAATTGAAAATAAGTTTTTTTTTTTTTAATGAAAGAGATGTATTGATTCCCTCTACATGTCAATGTGTCAAACCAAGTTACCTGAAATATGACGAGGAAGAGGTTCTTCTGCTCACTCTGAGCAGACTCCACTTTTTCCTGCAACCTTTCTATTTGCTCCTCAAGGGCCCCATCTTTCCTGTCACTGCTTCTGTCATCATCATCACTTCGCTGCAGAAAGCACAGGGACAAAAGGGAATTATTTACAACTCCAGTGTATTAAATCCCATTAAAGAAAGGGAAGGATTTTATTGTGTCAGGTCAAATGCTATTTAAAGACTTGTATTCTGTTGGGCACTCGCCTATAATCCCAGGTACTCTGGAGGTCAAGGCAGGAAAATCACCGAGTTTGAGGTGAGCCTCAGTAAACTTAGAAAAACTCTACCATAAAATTTTAAAAATTAGGGCTGGGGATGTGCTCAAGCGGTAGCGAGCTCGCCTGGCATGCGTGCGCCCCGGGTTCGATCCTCAGCACCATATACAAACAAAGATGTTGTGTCTGCCGAAAACTAAAAAATAAATATCAAAATTCTCTCGTAAAAAAAAAAAACTTAAAAAAATTAGTATATTAGTATACACCTAGTGCTGTACGTTAGTGGTAGAGAACCTAGATTCAATCCCCGAAGAGGGGTATGTGTGTATGTAAGGGGAAACTTATATGTATGGTAAAAGGCCCTTACCACCCCCATCCCAAAAAATCTCCAGGTCCTCTTTTGGTTCAGAAACATGTTTTCACTGAAGTTTTATCCGTACTTGCTAGGCCAGCGAAATTTAGTGACACTTGTCTTGGAACAGCAGTGGGAGTGCTGACTATCAAATAATACTGTCTGACCACCTGTGTGAAGTTAACAACAGGAAGGTACCCTGTTAATCTTTCATCCCTAATGGACCACACGGAAAAGATGGACAGGCCCTCCTGCAGCTCATAGCCCAGGTTGTTCATTCTCATCAGAAATAAAAAATAGCTTAAAGTGACATGTAGTAATTTAAAGCAGACTGTTCAAGACTCTGACGGTAATAATGGGCTCAATCTACCCCTGTACAGCTTTAATTATTTCTTCCAACTTCCTCTGAAGAGTATATAGCATTTAAATCAAAACTAAACTGAGAGTTCATCTCATACTAACAGGAACGGCAGCCATCAAGAATACAAATAATTAATGCTGGCGAGGATGGGGAGGAAAGGGAACACTTTTATACTATTGGTGGGGTTGTAAATTAGTACAACCACAATGGAAATGATTACAGAGGCCCCTCAAAACACTAGGCATGGAACTACCATATGACCCAGCTATACACTCCTAGGTATTTATCCTGAAGAATTAGGGTCACTACACTACAGTGATACACGCATACCCACATTTACAGCAGCGAAATTCACAATAGCCCAAACTATGGAAACAGTATGTGTCCATCAACAGATGAATGGATAAAGAAAATGTGGTATATATTCAAAGTAAGTTTTATTCAGTCATAAACAGAACTAAAGACCATTATATTAAGTGAAATAAGACAAACTCAGAAAGTCAAGGAAGTGTGTTTTCTCTCATATGTGGAAGCTAGAGAGGAAAAAGGAAAACGGAAAAGAAGATCTCATGGAAATCAAAGAAGGTCAGTGGAAGGAATGGATCAAGGTGGGAGACAGGCAAGGTGGGGGAAGTGCCGGGAGTGATCCTGGTCAAATTGTATTGTTAAATATGTAACAGTAAATCCTACCATTATGTAAAACTATAATGTACCAATAAAAATGTTGAGAAAGGGGGAAAAAAAAAGAAAAAGGCCTACTGACAAGTAGCTAAAGCAGCACTCTTGGAGAATATACAGCATTTGCTTATTTGGCTGACAAAATAAGGCAGAATAAAAGGCAAGATTTAATCTTCATATTATTGAAGAAGGGAAAGGGTAAGAGGTTAGATGGCTGAGCTATTCTTGGCTCTCGGTATGTTACATACCAGGTTTCTTTTGGCATGAAGATGGGTGTCACGCGCAGAACCTAGAAAGCCTGGTAATCCTTCTTGATACTACTCTACTGCTAAGGCCCATCTATACTTGCATCTTCCATTCTTCAAGCAAAATCATCAGAACCACTCAATGATTGTACAGAATTCTGCTTTTAACTCTACACACACCTGTAATGGAGGTCTTCCTTAGACTATAAAGCACCTGGGCACAGTTGTTTTCCTAATCCTACAGTAAGATAAGGCTAGAGTACCATTCTTTTTTTTTTTTTTAAGTTTTTTTTTGTTTGTTTTCGGTGGACACAACATCTTTATTTTTTTATGTGGTGCTGAGGATCGAACCCAGTGCCAGGCGAGCGAGCTACCGCTTGAGCCACATCCCTAGCCCTAGAGTACCATTCTTAATGGCTCTTTCTGCCATAAAGGAAATGCTACAAAGATCACACTACTAGTTACAATAGCCACATATGGCTCCTGAACACTTGAACTGTGGCCAGTGCAACAAGGAAACTAAATTTTAGCTTGTATTTAAACATTTTAAATAATTTAAAATTTAAATAGTCACATGTGCTAGCAGCTACATGTAGCACATTTCCAGAGAACAATGTAGCATGTGGGAAATCTCTGGAGTGTGACAGACCTGGGCCAAAACTGGGTCCTGTCATTTACATGCTATGTGACCCTGGAGCATGCTTCCCTCAATTTATACATCTAAAAAATAGGATGACACCATTTATAGCATTTTAGGTTAGTGAATGTATGTTTACATTCCCATGTGTCTGTATGTGTGTCTACTTGGAGACCAGCACTCAAACTTCCTGCACGTTCATATAATATAAGTCACTTAACTTTTCCCCACGTTCTACTTTGGTAAACATGCTTCACACTGGAAAGTACTGTCACGGAGAACACCAGTACTATTATGCAAAATCACAGAATGCAATCAGCTCCCTAATTCTCCTCAAAACACCTAAAATACTAAACTTTTTATTACTATGAGAATTATTTTTGTAAACTACGAGTGTCTGTCACACCCCTCTCCAAAGTACTGAGGAAGTGATAAGCCGTCTACACTCTTCTCCCTTCCCCCATGCATCAGAGAATCAGAAATAATATTGTCCTCTTTCCTTTTAGAAGTGCAAAAGAAGTTGACTCAGGTGATGAACTGGGGAAAAGTAAAGTTCATGGCTTACATCATGCAGTATAACTACTCATAACAGACTACCAGATCCTTTCCCCTCTGCTTCTGGAAACAGCTACAGAACTTGGCCTAGGAAAAAAATGAATTACCACAAAGTAACAGTCTTTGAATATTCTCTCCAGGTGCTGCCAAATCTTCTTTAATCATTTTGAAATTGACACAAGACTTACCCGTTTGTGTTGCCTTGCCAGTTTCTCTTTAGCTTCTTCTAGCTCTTTCTGGATCTTCATGACATGTTTGTTCATCTTACGAATTGTAGAATGCAAGATTTCCCAAACAAACAATCTTAAAGAAATATGCCATTTGGTTATTATATGGTAGGTTATGCTTGCAGACAATAAAACCTATAATCAAATTCTATAATCTATTCCATCCTTAAGGGCTGCTATATTTCTCCATTTGGGCACAATTAGTCATATTTCTCCAGCAAGCATCCATCTCCATTTGTTAAACTCAAGTAGACTCAAGGAAGCTCCCCGAGGGCAATACTACATTCTTGCCATTTTTCTTACTTCTATCTCTTATATGTACTGTACATATTCACTGAAGTGGCAAACTATGAAAACCACTATCATTAGGAGGAGAAATACATTTTCTCTCTTCTCAATGTCAATAGCAAGCACCCTGAACTTAATCTAAGGCTCATTTCACAAACTTTAACCACTCAAGCCAATTCTCTTAGGGAGATTTCAGAAACTTATTAGTTTATAATGACTATCAACTACTAGGCTTTAAGAATAAGATAAATTTACGTCAGCTACCTTTATCATCAAATAGAATAAAAAATGAGGATCATCTTGTAGGTACTTTAAAATAAATGGTTGATTTTTAAAAAAATCCACTTATTTTTATGTCTATGAACTAGGCCTTCTAACCTCAGGATACAGCACAGAATAGTATTTCCTTCTATAAATTTTGGCTTGGATGACAGTTTAAGTGAAAGATAATACAGCAATCTATTCATAAAACTCCAATAAAGAAAATGTTAGTCTAAAATGTTAGCAGATAGGACAAAAGAGCAGAGCACTCTGACTTTGGCAGGGGTCAGTGAAGGCTTTGCAGGTAGAAATATTTGAGCTAAGTGTTGAAGAAAAGATGATGCTCTTGAGCAATGAATTGATTCTAGAAGGCCTGGTTTGAATCGGGGCTCTGCACTTAGTTATGTGACTCTGAGCAAGCTACTGAAGCACTCTGTGACATTTTCCTATTCTGTAAAATGTGGACAATAGGGAACCTCCTTTTTGGTGTGTGAGCATGAAATGAGTTGAAAATGTAAATCATTCAGAATAATGGTTAACACATTCATGGGTGGTCAGTTTTCTGAGTGTTTGGAAATCTGAGAATGCTTTACTATTGGCTTCATTTGTGAATATCAATTTGACTGATCATACATTTGATCACACCTTATAGCCCTAAGGATTCAGTATATTTCATATCAGTGACCTCTGGCAATAAGAGATACAATGAAGTTAAAAGGCTATGATGGATTTTTATGTCTTATGAATTTTTACGAATTATTTCACAAAGTTTGTGTTCTCTAAGAATTGGTATACATGTGGTTTCTTATATACGAGCTTCAAACCTAGTAAAGTCACGAGACAGTTCTGAGGAGAAGATCCAATTTGCTACTGCAGCACAGTCAACAATCTGTGTACGGATCATCTTATCCACGAGGACAGCAATCATCTACAGGGAGAAAAGAATCTCTAGAGTAAATCACCTAATAGTAGCCAAAATAATACTACTGCTACAAAAGTAAAACAGGACTGTATAATTCATTTTTAGTGGCAAGGGAAATGAGCAATCTGTTCACTTTGTCTTAACATTTATCCTGCCCTCTGCTTGGTTCTAGTATTCTAAGATATACTATAATATTAATAAAGATTGAATGGAAAGAAAAACTCTAAATGATGATAAAAAGAATTTAGATGATAAGGCCTGTACAAAAAAAAAATGCATGTAATTTCATTTGAGTCCCCCAAATAAAAACTTTATCATAGAAAAACCTAACTATCTTATAAAATTTGTTCAATTCCCCTTTATAATACACAGTATAAAAACAATTAATATTGAGGCTTGAGAAATATGTGCTTATTTGTAGAAATTGGATAGAACAGACAACTAACCCCTATCAAACGAATACACTGCCAAGCAACAAGCATTCTTACTGAACTTTTAGAACATGTTGAGATATTATAGTCCAAAACCAAATTTTTACACTTTTATATTTTAAGAATGAATTAAACCTCATTCACAGCATCAAAAAAATTCGTAGATTTTAACACAACTCTTGCCTTATCTTTATACCTAATTAGAACCTCAACATGCTTAATTAAATAATTTTTACCTGTGGATGGTTCCTCCAGACCTCAAACATAACTCTTAGCACATGTAACTTCCCTTCATCACTTTCCGCTAGAGTTTTGAAAACTTCATGAAACCTTTTGATAATGGGAGAAAAATATCACACATACTTATTCATTGAGCATTTTGTTTTAAAAGCCTTTCAGATTTAGAATAAAAAATATGTATGCACAAAATAACCAAATATTAACCATTAAGGATGCTAAAATGGTAAGAACAGTAAGTCACAGTTTGTGAGGGAGCTGCCACAAAATCTTAAAGAGAGGAATATCTATGTGCTCCTCCTCCTCTTGGATTCTAAAATTAGAAAAAAATCTGCCTTTATATGCCAACCTTTGGGCAGCTCTCAAAAATGTAGGTAGCTCCCATTTCTGCTTGCTTTCCTTTGGGAAAGCCGGGGATAGGGAATTTAGCGACCACAAACCAAAATTCAATAATAGTATTAAGATCTTCATATTAAAAAAAGTTAAGATAAAAATTACTATACCACTGGTGGTATAGTAAGTACTTACTTTGCAAGAGCACTGAAGGAGTGGCTGAATGATTTGGCTGCCAAATGTAGCAGAGTCTGTACAAAGACCTCTATTTTCAATGGGTTAAAACTAAATCCTTCATCTGAAAAATATTTCAGAGTAATATAAAAAAAAATAGGTACAGCAATTTCTTGTTGCTACACTTGGAATGCTAAACAGATGCCACATTCAAATGCTTAGTCAGAAATTCATGTAACATCTAGTACTACTGATAAAAGATGATCACTGATTTTAAATACTCAAAATATAAAACCAATCTTAATTCTTAGTTTTATGGAACTGTTTCCCTAATACTTCTATATGAGCCATTTCTTTAAACGACAGCACTGATATTTCCTTATTCATACTCGTCCATAAGATGGAAAGATCATGTTAATTAAAAGCAAAATGAGTGAACACTTAAGCCTATGTCCTTAAATACATGACAATGCCTAAATTGAATATTGCCATTTTGATTTATGCTTTCTAAATCCATTCCCCAGCCAATGATTATCCAGTTTTCCCAATAGATTGTCATCCATTCTATTCTCTTGCTTTTTTTTTTTTTTTTGGTGCTAGTACCACATTGATTTAATTACTATAATAACTATACATTTCACAATGTTTTAATATGTGCTATGGTAAATTCTTATCCATTTATTAATCAGGTAAACTTACGTCCATAAAACTGCAATTCTGGTTGGAATTACATGGTACATACTCAGGAAACGTTAAACATTACTATTATAATCGCTTAATTTGGAGAAAACATCCAGCTTTATAACACAACAATTTCTTCTCATTCAGGAATCTCTCTCTGGTGAAAGCAGATGTTTTAAAACATCACTGACTGATCAAAGTACATTTTACCTTGTAAGTGGAATGCAGTTTATATTCTCAATGTAAAATGATTTCACAGGAATTTAAGAGCCTCTTTTTAGATAAGGGAGAAATTCTTGAGTTCTAAGACAACTGATAGGCTGAATAGACCAAATAGATACATTGCTTTATGAGCATCCAGTGGGATTGAGGAACTCCTGTTGCCAGAGTTATTTACATTTTAATTTGACTACATACACAGTTCCACTGAAGAAATATTTAATTCCCTTACCATCATCATCATCCTGATTAGGATTTGGCACATCTTTCAAAATGCTGAAGATTTCATCATTGGTTGCTTTACTTTTAAAGGCAACAGCTAAACAGAGGGCCACAGAATGTCCAGGAAGAGAATCTAAAGACAGAATGGAGGGGAAGATAGATAAAACTGAAAAAACTATTCTAATGAATATCTGAGAAAGAACAAAAACAAAAAACTCTTTCCTTCCAAAGTAACATATTCTATGAAGATCAGTGTTTAAATTGTGTAAGTGAAGGTTTCCTTTAATAAGCCAAAACAAAACAAAAACACCAAACCTAACAACAACAACACCCAACCGGAAAGAAGATTCTCATTTCAGTACTTTCTTAATGATACTTAGCTAATTGAATCTAGAGTGTCAGGGCTACTGAGCTTCCTCAAGATGAACAGTGAGTGGAAAAGTGATATGATTACAACTATCTTTAACAACCCTCAACTTTCTTAAGCCTTTGTAACCTCAAAAACCAAGAATTTAAGTACTTCTCTTTCATTTTTGCCACTATCCCCTTTGTCCCACTTTCTCTAAGACAGCAGAAACTAAGTTTGACCTTGAACAAAGGCTGCATACTTAAGAATGTATTTTGCTGCTTTCTTTTGTTGAGTAGAGACATGCTTGAATCTATATAAGGCAAACACTCTTGTGATATGACTCCTAGGTGTTTACTATTGGTTTACATCTGTTGAATCCTTTTGTATAAAACGTGTGCTTGTATAAAAGGGTCACCAGAGCAACAGATTTAACTTGTTATGTATGGGAGATAAGAGGCAACCAAAAAGGGACTCCTGACATTGGCTCATAGATTATGAGTCATTAAGCACTTGGAATGAATAAAGTCAATTACAACAGGCCACAGGAGGATAGTCATATATGACCTGTATGAGCTTTTCCTTGAAAGTGGGAGAGGAATGTAAGTGAAAAACAAAACAAGAAAACACACATGGTATAAAACCACAATCTTCTGTCACCAAGGAATTTACATTCTAGCTGAGGAACCAAGATGATTACATTTGAGGTAGCCAGAGAGCAAAACAAAACTGGCTTGCTAAAGGTTAAACAAAATACTTATGGGAGTAGAGCTTAGGCTATACTCCAGGAAGAAAAAGAAATTAGAGATAAGAGCAGAGTTCACAGAAACAAAGAACCTTCAGGCAACACAAAATGAAGGCTCCTGGAGGGGCTGTCTGAGCTCAGTGCAACCCCAAAAGGGCAACTTGAAGAATACTATGCCCAAGTCTGCACTAGTGTCACCAATGTACAACACCTTACCTTTATTACACATAGTATGCCAAGTACAAAATAGCACCTAAAACCATAGCCCTTCTGACTTACAGTGCAATCTCAGAGATGATGTGAATGAAAGGTAACAAAATCATACTGATGAATTTACCTCTAGAGGCATATGGCATGTGCGCATATGTTCCCAACACCACACTTTAACTATTATCAGAGATAATCAATTCACATAATCTCCATCATCAAAACAATTACATTTTTAAGTTTAGTACATTCTAACTCTAAATTTACCTTGCTATACTTGACACCATATTTAAAATGATGTCAAAGATACAACACTATAAACAGTATAAATATTAAAAGCCAATGATAAAATCTCAGCAATATCCTCAAAATGATCGCAGAACAAATAAACCATAGTGGCTAGTGAAGGACCACCTTCAAAGAGAGAAAGTATAAACCCCAAGGAAAGAATACAAATTTTCCACCATTAAGTAACTGACTTCACATTATAGTTGCACTGATAAACTCTTTAAAGACAGAGGAATATTTGTCTTATTTTATTACTTACTGCTACTTTCATCTCCGTACTTGTAAATGCAGGTTGGGTTTGCAGGACATAGAGCCGAGAAGGTAGGAGGAACAATATCTAATATACGCTGATGGTAAGACAACCTATGATAAAAATAACAGCCTCAGAAAATGTCTTTCATCATTTTATTCTTTGATAACCCACAATTTACCTGGGTTATCTCTAACATCCTGAGCTCAGCTGACTATCAAGAAGTGAATTGGTGGTGGGGGTGGGGAAGTCCTCTGGGCTGTTGTCTTAGCCAGCACCCTAATACTCAAGCCTAATTCAAAACATACTGGCTTTCACCGATGTGTAGGTTAGGGGGTCCACAAGCCTGGTGGCCAAAGATGTGGGCTGATAGTGGAATAGGGCGGAGGAAATAGTCTGCAGGGCTGAGAGACTGATTATATTGCATCAAATAAATAAATATGGAAGATAACAGGAGCCAAATTTTTTTACCTGAGAAGGTATTTACAAATCATGCCATAGAGGAAAACTAGAAGGAATATGATAGATTGACACTGAAGAGATGGATACACAAACATACACACTGGTGGATATAAAAATATTTATAGATATACACTATGTACATATGTGTATATGTGTTCACCAAGAGGGCGTAGAACCAATGATGCACCAATATATCAAGGGGCATATCAAGGGCCCAGATCTTTGTTCCTAAATACCATACTCTATTCTTAGAAACTTGGGCAATCTGAATCGATGATTCCAGGGGAGGTCAAGAAAACAACATATCGGCTTAGAAAATCTTATACTAGAAAATAAGAAAATGCTCAATGAATGTTGGAGGATGTGATTTAAATAAATAAAAAGAAAAAGGGCTTACACAGACTTCCCATGGGCAAAACAGGGGACAATTCAGGCATCAAAATAAATAATAACAGTCAATGGTTTGTAACACATTGGATGAAATAGAAATTCACTAATCCTGATTATAAATGAAGGACCAGACAAATGGGCAGAAAGGATAGTTCTAACAGAATGCCCACATATATATGTTAAAAAAAAAAAAAAAAGACAAAGAGAATCATCACTTGGCAATCATTGTAGTGGTGGCTGATAAAAGCTGGAAGTATTAGTGGAGAATGGAGGTTTGATGAAGAATAAGATAAGAGGGGCTGGGGTTGTAGTTCAGCGTATGTGTGAGGCACTGGGTTTGATCCTCAGCACCACATAAGAAAAGTAAATAAATAAAACAAAGATATTACATCCATCTACAACTAAAGAAATCTTAAAAAAAAAAAAAAGAATATAACTTAGGGGGCTGGGTTTGCAGCTCAGTGGTAGAGCGCTTGCCTAGAACGTGTGAGGCACTGGGTTCAATCTTCAGCACCATATATAAACAAACAAACAAATAAATAAATGGTATTGTGTCCATCTACAACTAAAAAGATATTTTGAATATTTTCCCAAAATATATTAGTCAATATGTGATTAATGCTAATCAATTACAAAGGGCAAAATCGTGAGTTTAAGGAGGAGAAACCTGGCACATTGACACAACCAGCTGATCAAGATTCCTGTGCCTTCTCAGGTGACAGACTGAAAGCCACAATGTAAGACCTGAGTCAACTGGGGGGGGGGAGGATATCCCAAGGATCCAAGAAAGCAAGGTAGAGACTCTTTAACATGACAAAGACGTGGAAGATAAACAGTAACTGTTCAAGTCTGAAGGACTCTAAAGAGAATGACAACTAATGTTACCCCTGTTTTCTATGCCAGAAAAAGAAAGAAATTGATGGGATTGTTGGTGAAATTGCAATGCTATCTGGGGACTGTATGATAGTTTGTACCAGAGCTGACTTTTCATGTGAAAGGCGGTCTGCTGGCTATGTAGGAGGGGAAATATGTTGTGAAGTGTTGAAAGATGATGGACCTCTTCCTGCTGCTTGTTCTCTAAGGTTTGTAACAGGTATAGAGAGAGGAGGCAAAGGAGTGATCATTAGAGCAAACACCAAAAATGTCAGCAACTTGGGACTCTAGATGAACAGGATACAGAGTTTTTGTTATTTCAGGGGAGCAACTTCTGTATGAGTTTGATATCATCTTATGGAACATTAAAGTAAAACTTACTGGCTTAATTCATATAGGATACAAATGGTAAAGCTGACTAATTTTTTTAAGCCTAAATCCTAATTAAAAAGAGAGACTAAGGGCAAATACTTAGAATTTACAAATTATATTCTGGACACTCATCACACATCAAGTGCAAAGAAGAGAAAAATATCTTCCCAGCAAAATTAGGAGACCTAAATAAAGGAGAAAACATGAAGAACTTACCTCATACATTTTTCCAAAACTTCTCTTACAAACTTAGGTTTGGGACTTTCAAGATCTTGAGTAAGACAATCTGACCTAATGAAGAAATAAAGTTCTTACATATGGTCTGCACTTATACCTAACCTGTACTAACTAAAAATGATTTCTCTTTATTATTCCATTTATAAATAGTAAATTAATATCAAAGAAATAAGATTTCAGACAGTAAAGACTGTCTTTAAATTACATTTTTAAATTTTTTTGACTTCTGGAGAAAGGAAAAGATAAAACATACCACACTTACCAATCTTCCCAGCTCCAACGGAACTGAAAGTTACTTAGATGATGAGAAAACCAATTAATAAACCTACACGGGAGTGGGAAAAACAATGATTGCAATTTAGAACAGAAATTTATGAATCTTTCAAACAGATCAACTTGATTTTATGCTTAATGAAAACTATCCCCCACCCCCACCTGCAGCTGTATCTTTTCTTGTGATTTATTCTTTTTCTTTGCAAATCTTATAATTTTTTTTTTTTGGTAGTTGTGTACTGGCAGCATGGCTTTGTTTATTTTTATGTGGTGCTAAGGATTGAACCCAGTGCTTCACACATGCTAGGCAAGCGCTCTGCCACTGAGCTACAGCCTCAACTCAATTATAACTAATTTTTAATAGTTCTTTAACTCACTTCTTCTAATAGTACTAACATTCATTCTCTTTAGGTAAGAAACATATAATTTGAGCACCTATTTTGTGTGGGCACCTTATATACGTTTATATAACTGTACAGAAATAAGCAATTGTTGTACCTGTCTACACATGTAGTATTCATTGTGTCCAAACGCATGTATAACATTTCAGTTGCCTGTGCAAGCTGAGAATTTGAAGATAAGGAAAATTCTCTAACTTTGAGCATCTTTTCATGTAAATGATCTTTTGGTTTTTGTTTTCTAAAAAGCTATAAAGTATCAATAATGCAGAATAAATCTGACCTTACATGTCCATGAAATCAAGATAACGAATATTTTGCTTCTTTACTATCCATTCATTCCTCTTCTCCTTTCTCCCAAGCTTCCACTGGCCTGCTGTTATTTTGCATTTTTTAGAATTTTAGGTAAATTTACAGTATATAGATTCTTTGATACCTTTCACTTGGCATTATTTTTCTATTTATTCAAGTGTTGTCTGCATTGTGTTGTTATTCCTGTTGTTCTTTATACTGCTGAGTAGTATTCTGGTTCAAAGATATAACAGTTTGTTTCTCCATTCATGAGTTGTTGGATGCTTAGACTATTTCTAGTTTTGTGCTATTACAAATCAAGTGTCTTTGAACATTAATGCCCAGATCTCTTTCTCTGAAAATCCAAATTATTTTTCAGAAAATGAAAACAATAAAAAACTTTACCAAAAAAAATGTTGAGACTACTAGCAGTGAACCTTCTCTAAAGGTTGGATGAAAAATTTAGGATATACAAAGAGAAATGAAGATCCCTGAAAGTGGCAGATATGTACATTCATTTAAATGAACATTATTGTATGCAAGAATTTTTTTTTCCTTTAAGTTCTGTTATAAGAGTAGCATGTAAATCAAGAAGAAAAAAGAAAGTGTTTCCTGATCTTTTTAAAATCTGAGAGAAAGGTTAGAAATTAAGACTAGTAAGCATGCATGACAAAAAGTATACAGGAATACTGTATAAATGTATGCACTTGTAAACTAGTAGAGGAGAAAAAATGAAATAAAATCCCAAATTCCTTATGTAGTACAAAAGACATGACAGCAAAGAAATGACAAACAGAAGCATGACAAACAGAGCCCAGTAAAAAGACAAAAAGACTCTAGCTATATGCTGTGTATAAAACAGAAAAATGTAAGGATGCAGAAAGTTAGAGTAAAAAGACTGAGAAAAAAATTATTTTAACAAAAAGAAAGCTGGTGAAACTTTATTAACATTTAACAAAACAGACTTATTAAGGCAAAAACTAAATATGATAAAAAGAATCATTTCAGAGTGACAAAAAGTTCACTTTGCCAAAGATATAAATCTGAACTTGTACAAACCTAATAATATTAACTCAAAACAGACAAGGCAAACTACGGAAGTAGAGAAATGAGTGAATTCACAGTCATAGTGGGAGAGTAATACCTCCTCTGCAATAGCAGACTAAGAATTTTAAAAAATTTAAAGATACCGATATTGTAATTAAATATTACAATTAATGGATACTAATTAACTTATAGAAAAGCCTTAATTACAGAGTATACATTCTTACTTGTAATAAACTACATTTTAAAAAGCAAGGGAATGATTATCATGTCAGAACAGTGTGGGGATGGAAATAAAGGAGCCCTACTGGGGAGGAGAACAGAGGGAACTTTTAAGGTACAGCAATATATTCTATTTCATAACAAGGGGGAGGTGTTATATGTAAACAAACATTGCAATGTGCGTATCAGTCCGTCTCTCTTATTCAAATGATAGAATCCACTATCATAAAACAAGGCAAATTGGAACCACCCTTCCTAAAACCTAAAGCTTAGTTGGAAAAAAGACAAAATTGAGAAAAATTAGCTCAGATATTTAATAATATTTTAAAGCCAGTCCAGTGAGTATAAATTTAAAAACAGAGCAAAGGATACAACTTGGGGTAGAGAACCAGGTTGAAGTTTGCACAGTTCAATGAGAAGTGTTGTGTACATCACATCAATGTGAGGAGGTGCTGGAAGCTGAAACAGTTCCGCAAAGATCACCTACAAAAGAATCATGAATCAGAACTCAACTCGATTGCTATTGTTGCATTTTAACAATTAGAAAGACCTTAATGTAATAATAAACTCAAACTCAAATCCATGGCACTCATATGGAAAAAAGAATTACTTTTTATAACAAATACCAAAATGAATTTTTTTCCTCTGTATATATAACTCAATCAAATAAGAGCATATAAGATTAATGCTTATTTGATCCATACTCCTCCCTGACAAGTATGCGATAATTCCAACACTGGAAGTATCTAAGTTGATTCAGGGATGTACATACTGAGTTTTATTTCTGTAAGTGACAATAATCCTTAGTACACTCTGAGGACCAGAAAGAGAAGATAGTCAAGTTATTTCAAAAGATGCTAGATGTATTTGGCAGTGAAAGAATTCCTTGTCATGCTTGTTTGGAAACTTCTGCTTTCCTCCCTCCTTATAGAACCATCAACCTAGAATTGTTTCAGCTTACTCTTTATCTCTCTGATGCCAATACTTTACTTTGATAAATTTTTACATATTCTACAGATTTAAAAATGACATATTTTACATTTAAACTGACAAGTCGGAGTCAAGTTCACAGTATATTCTCTCACAAGTTTTATGATAGAATAGACATACTATTTTTTAAAAGTATTTTTTAAAAAGCACAAAAATGCAAGATGAATAAAATGTGACACTTAAATAATACACCACCACTATGCTCTTTTTCATAAAAACTTCAACATAAAGGAGAAGTGCAATAAACAGTATGACTTGTGTCAAGTGGAAACTATCAGGACATGGTCTCTTTTAAGGATCTGGACTATCAGCACCATCCTCTTGTCTGAATTAATGTGGGGTCCAAAGCATTTCTATTCCTCCAAATTCCAAACTTTCTTTTGATTTCTAAGAATAAAGAATAAGGATTCATCCCTAACTGTATTACAGGAAATAATGTACTAGTCAGGTTTATGCTGATTAAGAGGTCAGATAAACACAGTTAAAGATACGCTATCTGCCTAGAGTGATACAGTATTTTAAAGTATGTAAGCCACTTTACATCTATTAAGTGGACAATGTACTGACAGGGCTAGAGGTAACTTACATTATCCATGATAACTATCCATGAATGAAGGCATACTATATAAATAATTTATAGGCAACTCAAAATTCCATTTGGCTACTGGTCTCAACCTCCTCTTTTCTCTTTACTAACTTGGCTAACAGAGCACCAAAACTGACAGCAATTTTCTCGCTCCTCTGTTAATTTTCAGTGCCTGACAAGTAGCAAGAAAAAAAAAATAAGCCAAGAGTATATTATACTTTAAAGTCAACAGAAAGACTAAAATTGAGAAACAAACGCCATGTGGAATGCATACCTCTACTATGTGGTAATTCAAGGGGATCTTGTTCTTCCCTGGATAGCTCACGAGTTGTGCAGCACTATAGAAAGTACAATTTAAGCTTAATAAGTAAACAAAGATAGGTAAGAAATCAAACAAGCCATTTCCAAAGAAGTGTGCTTAGATATGAAGGAAATCTTTTCTGAAATGTTCTGGATTTTGATTACTTAATCATGGCATAAGTTATTTTGTCTACCATAAGAAAAAGGAATCTTAAGTAATAATACTAAGGAAGCATATTCAGGTCTACTAATTTAACAGTTTACTAATTTAATAGATTAGTTCAAGTTCTCCATATTGTATGGCAAATATCCACAATAAAAAACTGGCATCAGGCTGGGGATGTGACTCAAGCAGTAATGCACTTGCCTGGCATTCGCAGGGCGCTGGGTTCGATCCTCAGCACCACATACAAATAAAATAAAGATGTTGTATCCACCAAAAACTAAAAAATAAATATTATAAAAATTCTCTCTTATTTCTCTTTCTCTTAAAAAAAATAAAAAACTGGCACCATGGGCACATTATTATAAAGCACCCAACAAAGTACTATTTCGAAGGCAAAGAGACTTGAGAAAGTCAATCAAGTGTTTGTGGAGACTGATTTCAGCAAGATTCATCAGGAGAATAAATGAACTGATTGTTGTATACTCTTAACATACATTTTGCTCTTACTAAACCATCAAAATTGCTGTCCCCCCTCTGAAAATACCACAAAGAAAATTTTTACCAAGTCTTCCTTTCCTTCCAGTGGGACTTAATGATACAGTGAAGATTCTCTTCTATAACAAATCTCTCCACTGAATGACTTCCTGGCATAACAGGACCCTGCAAAAAAACCCAAATATACACACATACAGACCTAGAAAACAGATTTCTTTCATTTATTCAATAAATATTTGAGGATTTACTATATTCCAGGCACTATGCTATATGGTAGGGATAACAATTAAGAAGTGTCAAAGTTCTGTATTTCAGAAAATTTCATTGTTTTGTTCATATACCTACAATGAAATTAGTGTCAACTGTAGTGTCTTTCTACATCTGATACCATCAGATGCCATCAGTGTCCATTTTACATACCAATTATTTTATAAAATGTAACTTTTACATAATACTAGCCCTGGAAAGTCTGATTTATATTTTAAGCCTTAAAAGAAAATTCCATTCAAACACCAGACATAAAAATGACATATGCATTGAAAGATATCAATATATTGTTTACAACAAGTTTAAAAATACTGCCAAAATGACATTGTTCAACATTTTGGTACGTATATGCACAGCAAACAGGTTCAAAGAGTATACAATAGACTTCTTAATGATGATTTTGGGATTTTGCTTTAATCTCTGTAATGCCTAAAATCTTTTAATAAATACTGTTTAAAGGCCACAACAAAAAAGTAATCCAATCTTCTTTTTAGAGGAACGTGTATTTTGTATATTTATATTCTTCTGGAAGAAAACAGGTAAGCACATTTGCAGAGGCAATACCAATTACATATAACCACCACCGGAGAAACAAATTTTGTGGCTACTTTCTAGTTTCCAGTGCATAAATACCTAATTACAAAGACTTTGGCAGTCTTAAATTAAACTGGACATTCAGTTAGATATACCTAATTAGACCATAATTTAGTTATGACTAAAATGTTTAATTACGTACAGAATATAGCAAAGCCGACAGCAGTTGATAATTTTGTATACGAAATTAATTACTTGCCAACTGGCATCTAGAAGGTAAAGACCAAGGATGCTGCTTAGCATCTTACAATACACAGCACAGCCCCACACAATAAAAAAATTGTCTATCCCAAAGTGTCATCTGTGCTGAGTATCAGAAACTGATCCATGCTTACAGGGATACACTAACAAGAAGTATGGTACTTTAGCCAGACAAGTTTCTCTTCAGAACAAATCCAGTAATCACTGTGCTTGCTTCCTGACTCTAAAATAGCAACATGAGTGCAAAGATACAAAATAATTAAATGCACAGCTAAAAATACACATTTTTAAATCAAATATTAACATCAAAATTATACATTTTCCAAACTCTTACTGTATAATGGTTGCCAACAACTTAACTTCATAATAAAGAATATGGTAAGAATGATGAAGTCAGCTGTCATGGTTTGGATATGAGGTGTCCCCCTAAAGCTCCTATGCTAACACAAGTATGTTCAGAGATGAAGTGATTTGATTTTGAGAGCTGTAACCCCATCAGACAGTTTGAATGGAATGACTAGGTAGTAACTGTAAACAAATTCACAGTGGCTGCAGGAGGTGGGTCACTGAGAGCTTGTCCTGAAGGGTTCTTCTTCCCTGCAGGTCTCTTCCCCTGCACCATGTCCTGAGCAGCTTCCCTCTGTCATGCCCTTCCACCATAATTTTCTGTCTCACCCTGAGCCCAGAGAAACGGAACTGACTGACCATGGACTAAGCCTTTGAAACTGTGAGCCAAAATAAACTTTTCCTCCTCCAAGTTGTTCTTTTTGGGTATTCTGGTCACAGCAACAAAAAAAGATGATTAATATATCAGTTTATACTAATCTTTGGGCTTTCTTTTTTTAGTACTTATTTTTAATAATTACACAATGATTAACTTAAGGCAAGCTGAGATACATATAGATAGGGACAATCTCTAAAAGTAGGTATTTTTCTTGAAGAAACCTTATTAAGAATAATAGCTATAATTATTGAGGTCATCATGTCACATTTTACATGTTAATAACTTAATCCAAACAACGTTAAGAGATAAATACATTTATTATTCCTTTAGAGAAATTGAGGCACAGAGCGACTAAATAATTCAACCAAGATTACAAAATAGTATCTGGATTAAATAGGATTAAAATGCAATCTAATCTGGCCTTCAAACTACCCTCTTAAATTGCACACTATGCTGTCCCTCTAATCTACTTATATATGCTAAATATAATTTCTTATAGAATGAGGTGATTATCATTTATGAAATTAAAATTTACCTGCATTGTCACCAATTCTAATAGATAAAAATTACTGGAAAGGTATCTCAGGCATAAGTAAAACAGGATTAAACTACAAGTAGAATGCAACGCATCCCCTTCACATCCTCCTTTCTAGGATTTTTAACTGGTCACATACCTCAGGATCATCTGTGTAATCAAACATTCTGAAGATGACCCTTGGCATTGGGTACACTGAATCCTCTGTGTGAGGTGGTGGTGTAAAAGGAGGCAGGTTGTGCTGTAGTGCTTCACAGAGGATGCTATCAAAGGCAAGATAAGGTCTTAGGATGTGCCGTTCCTGCCAGCAATCCTTTTTCAATTTCTGAATCTGGGCCCACAGGCAATCTAAATACTAAAGACAGATTAATTTTTAATAATTAATATAAATAACATTTTGACTAGACAAAATAAAAAAATCACCATCCTCTAACATAAAGAACACAAAAGTAAGCTTACTTATAATTATGTATGGTACAAAACAATGGCACAAAGTTTTTGTTTTTACTTGTATAAAATGTTATTATGTCATATATATGTAGATGTATGTATGACTCTGTGATAGCTAGAATCTCACAGAACAAGGGAATGTTTCAAATACATGCTAACATTTATTAAATATCGTTTCTATGGCTAGTGATATGAGGAACTGAATATCTGCCATGGAATGTGGAAAACTAGCTATGGTATACAAATGAAATTATTTTAAGTCCACTATAGAGATGAGAATCTACCAAAGAGCTGTTTGTTATCACTAGAGACTGAAATCAATTTACCTCTTCTTGGGGATGTGGTTTATCAGCAGTCCAAACCTGTAACATGGGTACATGAGTCTTTTGGCGTCTCCTAATGATAAAAATGAAAGTCTATATTTAGGCTTTCAAAATAGGAAAAAACACTCAGTGGTTTTCATGATCAATAAAACACAAATTAAAGCATTTAAATAACATTTTTATCTATCAGATCAGCAAACATACATCAATATTATCTTATAATGTGGCATAATCATCAAGATACCAGATAAATTTACAATCTCAAACATTGGTGGCAGAGAGGTTAATTAGTACATTCTCTTTGGAAGAATATAATCTCTTTGGAAGGCAATTTTACTGAATCAATAAAAATTTAAATTGTTCACAACCTTCAACCCAACATTGCCATTTCTAAGAATTCACATTCCCCATAAATGTACATGTACACAAAGACATATATACAAGAAGATTCAATGACATATTATTTATAATAATGAAAGACTGGAAATAACTTGAATGTCCACCAACAAGGAACTGGTTAAAAGAAATCATGGTACCTTAAAACAGTGGAATAATATACAGCTGTTAAAGAGAATGAGGTAGAGCTATATACTTTTACACAACAAATCCATATTATATTAAGGAAAAAAAGCAAGTGAAGAACACATGTATCTACTGGACTATCTGTATAAAAATGAGGAAAGAGATTTACATATGCATACGTAAGAGATTCTTTTAGACTTCTTTTAACTTTATTTGTAACCAATAAAACAAATATTAACACAGTATCCAAAGAAGTATCTATTAATAGGCAGAAAATCATACAACAAAATTAATTTGTGAACACTTTAAGAGATAACCAATATCATGCTGTTGGTTAATTAAACCAAAGTTTATTAATAAGGCCTATCTATTATTAATATTATAGCTAACAAGATAAACCAAGACATTTATAATGACTTGGGAGGGTTAGGCAGTAGAAAGATGGGACTATTGAAATTAAAATGTCATATTGCTGAAGAAATGTAAGCTGGGTGGAAGATTAGAGAACTGCTGTTTCAAGGACTTGGTTTAGGATTAACTTTTATGAAATAAATATGTGTTAGGGCAGCAGTTTTCTGTTTGCAGAATATATTTGTAATACAGATGCCCAAACCTCTCTCCTAAATAACACAATTCACTAGGTCTGAGAGTTAGGGTCTGAGAATTTTAAGTAACTCTTATGCACACTAACATTTGAGCAACTATTTTACTAGAGTGTTTATACCTTTTACAACCATTTATAAAAGCAGCTTTTTAATAAGCAACTCTTTTGCACTGGTAGAGTATGCAAACTTATTTGCTTATTTTGAGGTCTGAGTTTTACAATAGTAGTGAGATTACCTAGAGAATGCCTTCAGAAACTCGTAGCTTTCTTAAGAGATGAAACTCAATTGGTATTCCTAATATAAAATATCATACATTTATTATATTAGTAAGATATCCTTTATCTAAATAGCAAAGAGTACTATGAGCTATGCCCTTACTTAAGATAGCTTTCAGTGTTGGCAAAGATGCGGTCCATCTCTGCATCTTTCTTTTCGTACAACTCCTTTCCAACCCAGGGCAAAGATGACAGAAATGCATACACATACCAATCCCGTCGCACCTAAAGAATTTTTAGAAAGGTAAGTTTAAATATGTGCTAGTAAATTTTCATTCATATCTTATTTATTTTAAAATGAATTCCTATAGAAGTTATTTAACAGAGTTTAAATAAGACATTTGGCTCAATCAGAGCATTTCCAGATATTCTAATCTTAGTAGACAGAATAATTTGAATTAACATACAAATGTCAAGGGCACCCATCAGTATGTCAGGTGACTTACCTTTTGATTAAGCATTTATAGTGTGATCATCTTCTGTCATTACCTTTTATTTATTGCCAAAGGGTTACAAGTGAAAAAATTCATAACATAGTACTATAGGGACAAGATTCAGCATATGTGTTGTTCTTACCTGAGGTACATCTTCTTCCTGAGTTACACTTACAAAGTTTTCAAACATGGCAACCATTGATGGGGCAGCAATCACATGACAATTCACAAGATCAGACAAAAAACGGACCTGTTGGGGCAAACAATTTCTGCTATTAAATTTCAATGTCCTTCATAATAATTACAAAATAAGCAATCTTGTATAGTCTAAAACCCAGTTTGAAAAACTATACCCCAAGAGCTAAATTTAGCCTACTACCTGTTTTTGCAGAGCCTGGGAACCAAAAAGGCTTTTAGATTTTTAATACTGGGATGTGTGTGTGTGTAGACACAAATTATATGAAATTCAAATTTCATTACCCATAAATGAACTTTTATTGGAACATGGTCAAGTTCATTCAGTTATTTATTGACGGGTTGCTTGTGTGTTAAAATAGCAGAGTTGAAGAGTTGTAACAAAGAGACCATGATGGACAGGAATCTGAATTTATAGGTTTCCATGCTATTACATTAAGAACCCAGACTGTAAAATATTCTAGCTACTTTAACCTACAAAATTTCCTTTTCTGTTTGGCTATGAACAATTTTCATTGAACTATGGAAGTGGAAATTATTAAAAATATTTATTGGGTATCCTTGTGTGCTACTCTTAAATACTATTAAAGATTCTGTTATAAGGGACTCAGTCTACTGATACAAGCACAATCTTAACACAGAGGTGACTCTTAGACTAAAAGGTAAATTTAAAAGTACCTTAGGAACATCAATAAAAGGAGCAGGGAAAGGCACCATAAAGGAGGTAATAGTTGTGCTACATTGTAAAGGATGTACTATTCTAGTGGTATGCAAGGAGGGAATTCCAGGCAGTGAGTTTAAAAACAAGGTGTGCC
Organism: Urocitellus parryii; assembly: GCF_045843805.1. Taxonomy (NCBI): domain Eukaryota; kingdom Metazoa; phylum Chordata; class Mammalia; order Rodentia; family Sciuridae; genus Urocitellus; species Urocitellus parryii. The sequence goes on along the minus strand of NC_135534.1, from coordinate 177,933,476 downwards.
CAGGGATCTGCAAGTAATTTTGATAAATATGGAGAGGATATGGGAGTTAAGGAGAGAGAAACAAACTGAGGCAATCATAAAAGATCAGGTTAAAGAATATGAAGTTTAATCTTTTTTTTTTTTTTTTTTTTTTTAGAGAGAGTGAGAGAGCGGAGAGAGACAGAGAGAGAATTTTTTTAATATTTATTTTTTAGTTCTCGGCGGACACAACATCTTTGTTGGTATGTGGTGCTGAGGATCGAACCCGGGCTGCACGCATGCCAGGCGAGCGCGCTACCGCTTGAGCCACATCCCCAGCCCCTGAAGTTTAATCTTACACTGATGGATGTCTAAGGTTTTGCTTTGGTTTTTGTACTGAAAATTAAACCCAGGGATACTCTACCACTGAGCTATATCCCCAGCCCTTTTTATTTTGAGACAGGGTCTAAGCCATTAAGGGCCTTGCTAAATTGCTGAGGCTGGTCTTGCATTTGTGATCCTCCTGCCTTAGCCTCTTGAATTGCTGAGATTCAAGGAGTGCACCATTGTGCTCAGTCAAGGGTTTTTGATTATGTGCCCAGTACAAGATTTTGATCTCCAACATGCATATTTATTTATGATCATTGACAATCTGTTCTAAGTATTAGGAGGGCTTAATTCCATTCCTATTAAAGATTAACACGAGTTCTAATATTTCCTTCCTTCAACCAATGAATAATTTTGTGCACAGTACCTACTGTAGACCACAGGTAGAAAATGAAGTTTTAGCTAGTGATTAAGATAAGCAAAGCCTAGTTATAGAAAGATGACTTTGGTGCAAGCATAGAAAGTAAACTCAAAGGCAAAAAATTTAGATGCAAAAACTTCAGTTAAGAGGCTATTAAGAGCATGAAGGCATGAAATATGACAGAAGGCCCTAGAGACAAAAAAGGGATGGATTTCAGATCATTTTAGGAGGCAGAATTGGCAGGGCTTAGAAATACTTACTGTAACAAGGCAAGGGAAGAAAAAAATTAATAATTAGTTTTCCAGAAGAGTTTCCCAGCAGACAGTGGCCACTGTGAGTTGGGAGAGGAAAGAAGGAAATGGGGTGTAAACAATACATTAATTTAAGGAATTGCAGGTAAAGTTATCTTAAAGGCTATACAGATAAAATTTGGGACAGAGGTCTGGAATTCAGAAGAAATGGTGAAGTTAAAGATACGGTTCATTTCTGGGGGTACTGTCAAAATTAATTTGGTTTATAAAGCTCTAAGAGTGAATAAGAATGATTCAGGAAACAAAGTTGAAAGGAAAGTGAGGTCAGAATCCTTAGAAACACAAAAAAATTAAGGGACAAAGGAAAATGATCATGCTGCAGGAAGGTCACCATGGAATCAGAGTAAATAAAAATATGCTGCTAGATTGGGTACTGTGTTCTGTAGTACCTTTAATGAGAATGGTTTCAAAAGAGCAGCCAATGGGGTGAATAGGGTCCTGTATCTCAAGAGAAAGGATAAATTGGTTATAGCTCACCCCTTCCTTCCATTCTGACACTAAGTCATAATGTACAAAGTAATAACTTACCAAATATACAGCTTCATTATAATTGTTTGCTTTCAATGATTCTTTAAGTTGACGAATCATGGCTTCTACAAATTCTCCTCCAAAGTTGTAATTCCTGGCATTTAGCAGTCCAACTAATGTTGTATAAATTGTCAGCTTCTCAGGTAACAGACGTGCACTGATTTGAGAACCCGTACAACAAGAAGACCCCAAACAATGGCATTGTTAAGTTGTTGAATTTCATATAAACCTTTTATCATCCCATTAACTTAGGAATGAGATTTTTAACTATGTTTTTAAACCAACTTCAGAACTGTCATACAAGTCATTGAGAAGAGTTGCATATGTGGCCCAACAATTTTTTTTTCTGATTCTAGTTAATCCAAGAATTAAGAAAGTAAAACATGCTGGGACTGTAGCTCAGAGGCAGACAACTGCTAGCATGTGCAAGGGCTTGGGTCCCAACTCCAATAAAAAAACACACAAATACACACACACACACACACACACGGCAGAACAGTTTCACTGTGAAATTATCACCCTGAAATAAAAATACTAGACCAGTTTCTCTTCAAATGTGTTTAGTGGAATCGAATAGCAATTCCACATAAAATGGTTTCCATGGTAAAGTATCATGAAAATGCCGGATGAATCAAGTTTCTTTAATACAGAATCATTAAGGGAACAAAGCATTCTGAGTTTCTAAAGTTAGCTAACCAAATGTCATGGGACTAAAATTCTTCGCTTATTTAAAAAAACAAAAAAATTAAATGAATTTCAACTAAGTTCCTATCAGTTAAACTGTAGAATTCTTAACATGGTAAACTAATATAGTTAAAATTTTGTTACATCTCAGTTACTTACTCCAAGTATGTTGCTTTCATTAAAGTTAATTCGATAAAGTAGCGAAAAGGATCATAATTTTAAAAAAGGATTAAGAAAAGCAAACGCTGCTTCCTAAGTTTGGCAGTCTTTAGAAAATAACTCAAAAGAGAAGCAAGTAAAACTCATGATGGTTCAGCAGAGAAAAGATTCTGATATACTTTTATGTTTTCCTAAGGTACTAGCCAGAATATTAGAGACAATTTAGGTCTTAAGAAAATACTTGTGTTGACAGTAAGCCATGCTCCCCGAAGACCTCTCAAAGCCAAAATTAAAAAATAACACTGCCAAGCAATACCAGCTCAGACTTAAACATGAATTCCAACAGAGTTTAAAAAATAAATGCTATTTGTCTCTGTAAAAGTAATTTCAAAACAGAAGGTTATCTTATGGATAACTGTAGCAAAATGATCTTCTTAATAGTTTTTTAATCTAAGAATATGTCTTCCCAAATATTAAATGGATTCTATTTAAAAAAGTAAAAATCTAACTATACTTTAACTAAGAGGTTTAAATGAAAACCACTGATAGTTTCACTCTATATATAATTTTTAAATTTAAAAAATGAGTTGTTAGCATTTAAGAATATTTTAAAATAACCGAAATAACCTAATTCAGAGAAAGATTATGCTTGTTAATAGCTTCAAAAAAGCATTTTCAGTCTTCCATAAAGGGCTATTACTTGTTCTCAAAATTGTTTGGTACTTCTGATTTTAAAAAAACATAAGCTAAATTCTGTTTTATACACATATACATATGCTTTTAAAAAATAGTCTCTGAATGAGGAAGCATTTACTTTATTAATGGAAGTCAATTAATGATTCTAAAGTTCTAAGTAACAAAGCATAAGGAAAATGCTCAATCTCAGTTCTATTTATCCCTTAAAAAAGAGTTCAAAGGCCCGAGGTAATTTCATTTGTACAAATTTCCCAACAGAAAGCCAATGATATATGGAATATAAACACATCTTTTGAACATTTCCCAAAGCATTTAAGAGTAGATAATACATTATCACCTGGATTCATAAATCTTTTGCATACATACACTGTACAAAGAAGCCTTAAGATCTTGCTCTTGTAGTTAGGAAGATCAGCTTCCAAAACACCAGCCAAGCCTTCTAGGTTGCTCTCCAAAGAGCAGGCACTCTGTAGAGGACATCACATTAAGTATCTATCAACTACTCACCAATGAGTGAATTAAAATAAAAATTTTCTAGATGACTATAAATCAATTCAGGTAGTTATTTGTCTTTAGAAATCCACAAAAAGAATGAATGAAAATTTTAAAATATGCAGTCTAAGGAGAGTAAGTAATAGAAATGGAGAATACCATAAGCTCTATTCCATCTTACTAATTCATTGTGTGACTTTAGGAAATTAGTATCATTAAGGATCCAGGTCTAATTTAGGTCATTTATAAAGTGAGAAAACTACTTGCTAGGTCCCTTCTAAGGACTATCCATGAAAATCACTAATTACCAAAAAATCAAAATAATCTGCATCCCATGAGTTTCAATATGCATTCATTTTGGGATACAGAGGCATGGCAATACAAGACTTGCCTAAAACTTAAGATCTTCCAGTTTTCAGTTGCAGAAATTAATCAAAGCACAACCAGGAACCCAAACCCACTGTAGCCTGTGCCTATCATGGTGCATACCTTTTCTCCTACTTTGCATATTAAAGATTCCAAATGATCTTCAGTTTCATTTGCATCAGAAGTCTTTCTCCTTTTGTGTGGCTGTCCACCTATTTCAGCAACATAAAAATATTTAACATTACATGATGAATCTGCTATCACAAATTTCATTTCATATTTTTAGTCTTTAATCTCTTATACCAGACTCTACTTTTGTTTTGACCTGGAGTTCAAGTTCTTATCTGATCTCCATTTCTAACTATGCCACATTAAGCAAGAGTCCCCATCCCTAGGGCCACCATAAATCATAACTCCAGGAGGCAGTATTTATGCTAAGTTGTATAAAAAGCATCCATGGAACTACACAACGCAGTAGCCATGTCCATTTCTGTGTACGGGCTAGAATGGCATCAACAACATGCTATACTAGTAGTCAGAATGCTCAAGTACTGCTATTTCCATTCTTTCAACTTTAGTTATTTACCTTGTTTACTGATCCTCAGTTGTTTATTCCTAGCACAAGTAGAGTAGTATTGTTAATCTAATAATGTAAATTAATTATTACATAAACTGTAAAGGTGAAAACTAGGATTAATGCTTTGGAAATTTTTGGTTAAAAGAAGAAAGCTGTGGGGGCTGGGGCTGTAGCCCATGGCAGAGCACTTGCCTGGCATGTGTGAGGCACTGAGTTCAATCCTTAGCACCACATAAAAATAAACAAATAAAATAAACAACTACAAAAAATAAAATAAAGAAAACTGTGGTATAAAGTTGGGGAAAGAGAAGATAAAAATTTAAGATTTCTTTAAAACTTTATCATTCAAAGATCTGATATACTAAGGTGAAATCATTACTAACCATCTGTCCTGTTTATTGCTGAAGAATTCTAACCTAATGAAGCTGTGCTACAAATCAACTTCAAGCTCTGAGCAGACTATTGTTCAGATTTACCTTTGTTGCTAGTGATTTCTTACCATTTTCTTTGAAATCAAGAGAGGCATCTGAATCCTTTTGTGAAATACATTAAGACTTAAAAAATTAAAATAATACCATTGTGTATGAAACATAATTTTGTTGCTAAACAACGTTGACTAGTCAATTTTAAATTTAAAGTTAATTTTTAACTTCCAGCAATTTCTTTATTAGGACAGCATAAGGACAAGGAAACAGTCTGTAACTGTGCTGGTAATTTGTCTTAATAATGAACACTTACAGTTGGATACTGGGTTACATAGAAGACTTATATATATGTGTACAAATTTTATATGTATGTAAATGTATATTATGCATATATACATTTACATATATGTATAATTTTGATTTTCTTCATACCTGAACATCTAATAGAATTGAACTATTCTTATAGAGTTTATAATCCTCACTTGCCTCTGGAATATTTGGTTGAAAATATATGGTGCTTCTCATAAAACACAGCCCTTAAATATTCTGTTTGGGATGTTAAAAGTCTCTTCAATGACTGAAATAATCTTCAGATACCATACGAACTTAATTTAAATGAAATCTACTACTGTCCTGATAGCTAGAGGGATGTATTATAAAAGGGTACATACAGTGTTTTGACTTCCTATTTTCTTAATTTCCATTATGATATGGTTTGATTAATCACTGAATATAATTTTCAAGGAATAATGCCACAAAAAATATAACATGGATATAGAGGGATAGCTGAGAGGTATTCCTGGAGATATCTGCCTGTGTAATATTGTTCACTTGTATGGCACAGAGGGATCAGAGACTCTGACTCTTAAGTAAACATTAAAACATCTATTAAAAGCTGACTACCTAAAAAACGAACAGGTCTTTTTTCCCCAAGATTCATTCACTAGGAAAAAAAATTGCCTATTTGACGCAATGTTTGCACAAACTGTCAGTCAGGATGTTAAAACAGCCTCCTTCTGGAGCAGTGCTTCTCAGTTGGGTAGTAATCTCCAGAGAGATTCTTAGTTTTCACAGCTGGTAGAATCCAACTGGTATCCGTGGTTGGAGGCTAGGGATGCTGCTAAACATTCCACACTGCAGAGGACATCGCCAAACAACAAACAATCCCGCCCCAAATGTCAATAGTGCTGATGTTGAAAAACTCTGTTCTAGAAAGCAGAATTTACTAGTAGGATTCTTCAGTGAAGTTGAAGGAATGCAGATGCTGTAAACCAGCTAAATGAGAACAGTTGTTTTTTATTGTTAGTTTTTAAACCTTAACCACACTGTTCCCTTCTTTCTGGCCCATTTAATTTGCAAACATTTTATCCCATCTCCACAGCCTTCCTAACTTAACTATCTGCCTGGCTTGTCCAGTTTGGAGTCATATCTTTCTTTAAACCAAACTTCCCAGGCCCTCTTATATGCTTGACAAGGGGAAAAAAATGCTAAAGGGAGAGAAGGAAAAATTGTGAGGAACAACGAGAAAATGCAGGTGCATAGTAATCTCTCTCAACTACAAATCTTTTCATTTCAGCTAAATAAAGGTTAAGAGTTAACTGGAGAATGGGAGGAGGCAGAAGGTACAGAGGAAAGAGACATCCCACTTTGATCTGATTTTTCAGAGAATATGGTGAAGGAGGGGGGCCTACAAACAATTTGAATTTATAGACCAGATACTGAATTCAGAACAAAACCTGGGTGAGAGCAGAGAAGTACCTTAATTAAAAATACCATTTGGGCAATTAGCTGATTTTTTTTTCATGTACCCTCAAGAAAACATGTCTACGGTAGCTCCAAAGCAAAAAAACAGATTTTATAGTAAAACATCACTACATAAAAACCTTATAATGTATGTTAAAGTTATATACTGCTACTTCACTTGGATGGACTTGGCTAGCATAGAAATGAAAAACTGTTCTTTATTAAAACCCACGAAATAAATTTTGCCCAAATAAACTAGTAGGCAATCCTGTTTTATTTATCACTACTTCTACCTTTGGGGGGTGGGTGTTGAGGGGTGCTGGGGATCAAACCCATACAAGCTTGGCAAGCACTCTATCTATGAGCTATAATCACAGACAGCTTCTCCATCCTAATCTTATATGAATACATTGTACTACTTCCACATTCTTATTAGAATTACATGTGCTACAAAAAATTTTGAACCCACAAAGTGGAAACCTTGTAAAATAAAGTAAATTTTTAAAAATTAGTAAGCAATATATTTTGACCCTGCAGGTTTTGTACAGAGATAACCAGCAATTCTGTAACAAAGTATATTCTTCCTCAGAATAACAACTTCTTCACTCTATTCATTTTTTCTTTCATAATTAAGTAAAAAAAAAAATCAGTAACTGTCTAACTCTAGGTCCAATGGTTTTTTTGGCAAATTTTGAACACTCTAAATCCATTCAAAACAAAACAAAACAAATGCACTTAATACCTATTAAATGCACATTCTACAGTAACTGAAAAGCTTCAGAGACATTTATAAGGAATTTAAGGAATGAGTTAGATTTAGCACTGGACTAATATCTATATGTATTATTTCATTTAGGATATCCCTTTCCTTGTCTATAAATTACTACATGAACTTCATTATTATAGTGGTCTCAACCTGTCTCCATGATAAGCTAGTTTCAACAAAGAAATATTTTACAATTGTCCCATAAGGTCTGAAAGGGTTTTGACGCTCTGCTATTTCTCTGCTCTTATCTCTTGTAAAGTCCACCTCATTCACTCCATTCTAGCAACACTGGCCATTCTGCTATTTGGTGAACATGACAGGAATGTCCTAGACTTAAGGTCTTTGAACTGAAGAGTTCCCTTTGTTTGGACCACTGCTTTTTCCCAGAGCATATGGCTTTCTCCCATATATCCTGCAGGTACTTGATCAGATGCCATCCTCAATAAAGTGACCATATTATAATACATACTTGTTTTTGTCTCTCCATACTAAAAGGGAAGATCCAGCTTTATATTGTCTACCACTGTATTACGAGTAGTTGAGACTTACCTGGCAAGTCCTAAACTGACTGACAATACAGTCCATCCAAGGTGTTCCTGTTCCAGGATATCACTCCCCCTCCCACAGACCAAAATTTGAGGATGCTCAAGTTTCTCATTAAAAAATGGTATGGTATTTGCATATAACCTATACAACATACTTTAAATTATCTCTAGATTAATACTTAATACAATGTAAATGCTATGTAAACAGTTATTATACTGTATTATTTAAGAAACAATGACAAGGAAAAGAGAATACACATTCATTACTAATACAGTTTTTTCCCAAAATATCTCTCAACCATGGCTGATTGAATCCAGATGCAAAACCTGTAGATGCATTGGCTTACTGTACATAGTCAAGTATGTGGAAAGTCAGAGTGGTCAGTGACTGTTAAGAGCTGGTAAGAGTCCAACAATGCTCAGATACATCCATTTAATTCTGATTGAAGTAATTCCTACCCTACTTTTAAAAGCATTCTATAATAGTTAAACTTCCTTCTTATTTAAAAACAAATTAGTAGATGCCAAAGTAAATTTAAGAAAAGCTTCCAATATATTTGATTCAGATCACTGTTAGGGTAAACCATAGTGGATCATTATACAAATTATGGCAATTTACAAAAATCCTAGATTTAGCATATTATTAAGAGGAACTTACTAACTGCCTCTCCACTACTAAACTATTCAACATAATAACCTTTGTTTAAGGAAGGTTATAGACCTCTATAATAATGACCTTCTTTACATGTCTTTGTCTTATTTACTTGGAAGATCCTATATGATCAAAATGAATAATGATTTAGCTTCCAGCTGGAGTAAAAACCCCTGCAAGCCTCCTACTAACCAAAGCAAATTATTTTCCACATATTCACATTCCGATTTCCAGATTACCCTCTGGTGACATCTTCCCTCCCTTTAGGAATGCCCTACAAGTGAGATGGACATAATGGATCGAGAAAAGAAAACATCAAATAAGCAAAGAAAAGGGGGAAGAAAGGGCTAAAATTTCTCTAAAACACAAGAGATTACTTCAAACAGATAAGTTTTTGATTAGGCAAATACATAGCATACACAAACTATATTTTCTGTACCTTGTAAAAGAAGCCTCATCTTAAAATTCAAAGGATCAATTACACTTATACAATGGAGAAAGCCCTGGACTTGCTCTTGCTGCTGTAAGAGCACTGATAATTGGGTGTCTGATAAGAAAGGCTGGGCTAGAATATTCTCTCAAGTCCTGCCCTTGCAGAAATCTGGTGTTTCAGTGCTAAAACTAAATACATGTGATTCTGCCTCTATCCCTAACTGCCTCCACAGTTCAGGAGAGAAAAATGTTAGTGGAGAACACATTCAATTTAAAATTTCAATTCTGTTTTTTTCTCTTACTGTATCTGCTAGAGTTTTTATCACTTCTGAAGCATTAACAGATAATAAATAGCTTGGGTACATGGGTACATGTATTATTTCATTTAACCCTCACAAAATCAGAAGAGATAAATATCATTACTTCTGTATTACAGACTAAAGTTTAAGGAAGTTATACAATCTGGGCAAGATCACAAAGTAGATAAATAGCAGGGTCTGCCTTTGACCTAAATGCTCTGGCTCCCAAATCTTGCTTCAACTATTTTGATACACTCTCTTTAAGGAAAAAACACTAAAAAGAATTACTCTTTACTTTCACTCCTTTGTATATGGCTGTGTGTTCTCCACTGGTTTTAATGCTTTACATAAAGCAAGCATTTTCTCTGTTTAAACTAGCAAAATTATTCTTAATTTTACGATTACAACATCATGACCTTCATAAACACAACCATTCCAAATGGTCCTGAGAACCTCTGGTCTTCTGTTAGTTTTCCTGCACTCTTTCTTACACGGGAAAAACATGCTTAAGACTAATCTAATGTAACTACATGGGTTCGTTTACTAGTGATCTGTTGGGTGTGGAAAACAGACAAAATTTTCTCCCTTAAGTTTAAAAGAGGGCAAATCACATGACTAACAGGTGTGGAGTTGGGACTGCATGCACTTCATCAGATCTCGGTCAAGGTTTTGTTCCTTTTCTTTCGGTGAAGTCTTCGTGAACCTGTTTCACGTGCAGCTTTGAGGGTTTAAAACAAGCACTGGGTCTTTGGGTCCCCGACACTGGCCATAAGAGGCGCGGCAGCCCAGGCACGGGTGCACTTCCTGATCCTCGGCGCACGGCCAGATCCAGGAGTCCTTAGAGACCAAGGATCTGTTCAGGGACTTGCCAGGCCTCCTTTCCCCACGGGGCGGGGAGTTGGCATAGCTGTCCGAGGCCGCCCAGGCTCAGCCGCGCGGTGCACACCCTTCCCTCCAAGGCCCCCGGAATGCGCACAGGGGGACGGGCTTCCAGTCCCTTCCCACAGACCCAAAGACCAATTAAGCCCAACTCAGCTCCACTGGACGAGTCCTCGGCGGCCGGCCGAGGGCACTCACCATCGTTCTCGTCGCTGTGCCGCCGCCGCGACATGCCGCCAGCCCGTGCGCTGCCGAGCCTAGAAGCCGGGCGGGAAGCGCCACAGGAACCGTCGGGCCGCCGGCCGGCGTTGAGGTCAGCAGCGAGGCACGCGGAGAGGACGGCGCGCAGGCGCACTCGCTCCCGAAGGCTCACGGAAAGCCCGAAGGGAGAGGCTGCGGGTGAGCGTAAAGCCGGCGTCTGGAGGCTCACTGGTCTACGGGCGTCCGGTCCGCACGCATCCGCCCCCTCGGGCTTCCTCCGCGGCCGGCGGCTTCCCTCTCCCGCCTTCCGCCTAGTGTCCTTCCGGGCCACGCGGAAGAGGCCGCCGCTCCAGCCAGCCAGAGCGCGCCGGCCGCGAGCCAAGCCTGGGGATTAGTGGTGCAGGGCCCGCTCAGTCCCCACCCGGGCTCCGGGCACGCCCACGGGGCTCCCTTGCCCCGCCCCCCTCGTGTTCCCGGCGGCCCTTGCGCCGGCGCCCCTTGCACCGGCGCCCGCGAGGACTTCCGGAGCGAGGTGACGTCACGAGGCTAGCAAACGCGCGGCGTGGGTGTGGGCTAGAGGGTGGGGAGAGGTAACCATTGCTAAGCAGAGGCAGTTCCTCGAAGAAAAACCTAGGAAAGGCTCTGGACTGGCGGGTACGTGGCCATCTTACTCCCTCCTCCCGGCTTTTGCCGCCTCGGGAAAGCTGGCGAGAGGTTGGGCCAGGTCTGGCGCGTGGGGTGCGGCCTGGCGGGAGGCGGAGCCGCTCCGACAGCCCCCTGGGATGTGGGCAGACCTGCTGCTGTCTTGGCGGCCTTACCTCCCACCTGTCTGAGCTGATTAATAGGGACACGTGATGGTTTCAGTACTTTGTTTCCAGTGGTCCTTGGGTTCCTATTTGCGTGTGCAGTATATGTACATCTTCTGCCCTGACGTCTTTGATGAGCATCACACTTCCTTGTCCATGGTCATCTGAAATTGTACCCTCCTGGCCTAAGCTATTTCTCCCCCCAGTCTTACCTATTTCAGTAAATGGCATCATACTTCAGTTGCTTAACCCAAAAATGTAGGGAGGAATCATTCTTAGGTCTTTCATTTCCTATATAACTCTTATCCATAAACCGTGACAGCTGTACTTTTCAAATCCTCTGTTTACAATTCTCCCGTGAACTTTCTGTTGCAAGCTACAAACCAGGGTCTGTAAGGTTCTGCCCTCATCACTGTGCTCCAACCACTTTTTTGCCTCTTTTAATGAGTCAATCTTGTTCCCATTTTAGCAATTTACAGTCACTATTACCTGAAGTTGTCTTCTAACTCTATATGACTGACTCCTGGTCATAAGGGTTTCAGCTCAACTATCAGGTTCTCAGGCATTTCTCTGTCTATTCAATCACTGTTCTATTTCACTCAATAAGTATTGGATTGTGTTAACATTTATCACCTCCTGTGCTCTAGGCAGTGTTGTAGATGCTGAGAATGCAGAGGCGAACAAAGGAAAACCCATCCTCTCTTGGAGCTAAATGTTGTTCTAAATGACCCATAAAGGAATGGGCACAAATAGTGGGATCTGAGGTCTAATGAGCAAATGGAGAGTAGTGGAAGATGAGATCAGAGAGGTAAGGGGAAGAGATTTTGTGAGGACTTTGAAGAATAAATTGAGAAGCCTTTGGAAGATAACCTGATTAGTTTTTAAGTTACTGTCCTGGTTTCTACAGGAAGAAGACTAGTAGGCTATTGCAGTAATTTAGGCAAGAAATGCTGGGGAACTGAAAGGTGGTAGTGAAGGTGGTACAGAGAAGTCTGCTTTGATTGTATGTCAAAAACAAAGCTGATAGGATTTTCTGAAGGGCTTGATGATCCTTTGAGAAAAATCAGGAGTCAAGAATCATCCCACAGGGGCTGGGGATGTGGCTCAAGCGGTAGCGCGCTCGCCTGGCATGGGTGCGGCCCGGGTTCGATCCTCAGCACCACATACCAACAAAGATGTTGTGTCCGCCGAGAACTAAAAAAAAAAAAAATATTAAAAAAAAAAATTCTCTCTCTCTCTCTCTCCTCTCTCACTCTCTCTAAAAAAAAAAAAAAAAAAAAAAAAGAATCATCCCACAGTTTTTTGACTGAGGAAGAATAGAATTGTCTTTTACCCAGATAAGGAAGGCTGGAGAAGAGCATGTTTCATTTGGAGGAAGTACATTAAGAATTTTGGTTTTGAATAGTTGCCTTTGAAACTGAAGCTAGCTAGTGGTTAGATGAAATTGTGGGGAAAGAGGCCCAGATTGGAGATAACAGATTTGGAGTTGTTTATTATATAGTAATCTAAATACAAATTTTCTCTTAACATTTGTCTTCCCTCTTTTAATGAAAGTTCAAATATCTACCAAAGTAGGGGAAACTGAAGAACTCCCATGTATTCATCACCCAGCTTCAGTAGTTATCAGCTTATAGCCAGTCTGATTTCACCTATTTTACCTCCCTTCCCCACTTATTTTGAAGCAAATATAGTTCTTTTAAGTAATGGGAGTAGATGATATCATCTACAGGGTGAATGTAATAGAGAAATTCAACATTTAGAGGTTAGGATGGTAAAGAGTTCAGCAAAGGGAACTGATACTACCTGGTATTTTCATGTTTTTATTATTTGCTTTTTTGTAGACTCCCCGTACTGGCTCCAAGAGAACAGAAACTTCAGCAGTTTTATTCAGAGTTGCATTCCCAGTACAATTCTATGTGCCAGGCACATAGTAGAGGCTCCATATAGAATAGTTCCAAATATAGATATAAAGTAAGGTAAAATTGGAAGAAGATTCAGAATAAAGGGAGGTAATTTGGGGGTAGTGAAAATGCTGTGTGGAGAGCAAGAGGCAGGACAGTATCCTTTTTTAGTACCCAATCTTAGAAGTTACATAGCATTGCTTCTGCCATACTTTATTTTGGGGAGCAATGATGGGGCTGCCTAGGCTTAAAGAGAAGGAAAATTGACTAGAAATACTGATTGCAATCATTTTTGGAAAAAATGATTGCTGATTTTTAGATAAGTCAATTTAAAGTTAAATTTTAAATGTGGCATTACATTTAATTGAAACATCAACAGTGTTACTATTCATCAAAACCTAGTATGTGTCAGATGTGTCATATATTCTTTTCTAATGCTGTAAAGTAAATATTGTCATCCCCAATTTGCAGATTCAGGGAATTAGAACTCCAAGAAAGTAAATGGTTTGCCTAGGTTCAGATGCTTAAGAGCACAAGCCAAAGTCCATGCTTTTCTCAGTGCTTCATATCGCCTCTTAGCATTTGTAACCTGTAACAGTTGTTTTATAAAAGACTCAGTATGTTGGTTGGTTGGTTGTAGTGTATCCATCTTGACAAGATTTGGCCACAGTAACACCTTTTTTTTTTTTTGATGGTCCTGGGGATTGAACCCAGGGCCTTGTGCATGCGTGTCAAGCACTTTACAACTGAGCTATATCCCAGCCCCCACAGTAACATTTTTGAGGTTTCTTCTGGCTTATTAAAATGGGCTCTGAAATTTGGGACAGCAAGAACAAAGTGTTAATAATGGAAGATACTATCACACAGCTTGGTTGATTTTGGTTGTACCTGGTGCTTTTCTGTATTTACCCTAAATGTGCGCATGGCTTGCTCCCTGGTTGAGGTTTCTGCACAAATGCTACTGTTTCAGAAAAGCTTTTCCTACTAGCTTTGTTTAAAGAGCCCCTCCATCCCTCTGCCTCCTTATCCTGCTTATTTTTCTTCATAACCCTTCCCAACATCTTTCTTTTTTAGTAGTCAGGTTATTCATTTCTTTATCTTTCTCCACTGAAATGTAAACTCTAAGAAAATGGGAAGTCTCGTTTTTCATTCACTGCTATATCCCCAATGTGTAGAACAGTGTGTAGCACTAAATAGTGGTTAAATGATATTATTAATTGAGCAGTCGAATGAACAGATAGCTTGGGCTACTGGGTCTGTGCAGATTTGCATGATTGATTAGCTCATATTTACTTCAGGAAATAAATAGACTTTGACATTGCTTTCTCTTTTGCTTATGTCCTAAGAAATACTAAACTGAAAGGAATCTCTACCCACTGCTACAATCAATCCAGATGCCTTCTTCAACTGCACCAGGCCAAGAAGATGACCAAGAGGCCTGCATTTTAAGATTTTCTGACCTGGATTTAAAAGATAAAAGTCTTATTAATTCCAGCAATACACTCAAAGCAGAGTTAGATGGCAGTACAAAGAAGAAATACTCATTTGCAAAGAAAAAGGTAAAATTGCTATCAATGTTTTCTGATCATGTGTATATAGTAATGCTGGTGCCTCTAAAATAGCTTCTTGAGGTTGCCCTCCAGCACTAGTATGGTCTGGTCAGGGGCCTTAATTAGTGGTGTTAATTCAGCACCAGGCAAAGGAGATCATAGGCATAGGATGGCTCAGGAACAGTCATGGTATAGTATTTGAAGAGAGTATATCCTAGACAGATGGTTGGATTTCTTTCCTCACCAAGGATCATGAGAGGAATCTCAAGCACCCAGGACATGTAGTCTTAAGGAGAACATATAGGTTAGGGCATTTGTCATCTAGTGAGGCTACCATCTCAGGACTGTTTTATTGAACAGATAAAATAGTGAATGGGGTAAGATTTCTGAACTGGTCCAGCTGGCTGGGCTCCCATTGTTTTGGAGAAAAGACAAAGCATCCCAAAATGCTGCACATTTACTGTGTACAGCTGGGACTTGGCTGTAATAAAGGTTGTGCTGATGCTCCTCTTCTGTGCCATTTATCCTTGGTTTTAGAAACCATTCATTGACTGAAACTCCCTCCTCTTAACAGCAGAGAACCTGGGGCTCATGGGAAGGAAAGTGACCTGATTGAGGACATATAATTGAGATTTAGTTTCCGTAGCTTCAGTCTTTTGTCCTGTCTTGGAGAGGCATCTTTTCTGACTCTGTAACAATGAAGAGTAGATATCTCAGCTTGTGCCACCCTCCACACTCATCTCATATAGATTCCCTTGAAAATGAAACTCAAACAGTACAGTAAAATGTTTAAACAACATTATTTTGCAATAATTTCAAACTTGTGGAAAAATTGTAACCCACATATTCCCTGCATCCAGAAGTTCCATTCACATTTCACTAATTGTCCTAAAAACAACCGTAATAGATACACTATAGGGTTCCATAATACCTTTAGTTGTCATGTCTCTTTAGTCTTCTTTAAACTGGACCATTTTCTCAGTTTTTCCCTTAAACCATGACCATAACACTTCTGAAAACTACAAAGGAGTTATTTCTTATAGTGTCTCTTGGTTTGATTTTGACTCATGTTTCCTTGTGTTTAGATTTAGTCTAAACTTTCATTAGCAAGACTATGCTGGAAGAAATGTTGTATTCATCTTGTTGCATTCTTTCAGGTGATTTATTATGTCATTTAATCCTGTTACTAGCAATGTTAACTTTGGTTACTTGATAAGGAAATGTTTGCCAGGTTTTTCCACTATAAAATTACTATTTTTTTCCTTATTAATCAGTATTTTGGAAGGAAGTATACTGACCTTTTCTTTTTGCCTGTCATGAGAGATTAACACAGTTTCATGCTACCCCATCCTACTGTTTCAGTGCTAAACAGTTCAGGTTCAACTTTGCATAGGTTGAGGAAGGTCCAACAGTAATATTCTTCATCTATAATGTTGTCTGCAGAATGCCCTTTATGGATGGATAAGACATGAAATAAAAGGAAATTAGCTTTTTTTTTTTCTTTTTATTTGCACCACCACTAAAAATATTGACAATAAAAAATTAAACAGTAATAAAATTCAGTAAAGCCACTTACATGCTATATTGATTAGAATATGAATGTTGTAATTTTTATGAAACTCACTATCAGAATTTAAAATTTCATGCCTTTTGAGTCCCCTTTTTTTTGTAGATATCTATCATAAGTAGATAGATTATTAAAAATTTGTATAGAAGAATGAATGTATGCATGGAGTGTTCATTTGACATTGTTTATAGTTGGAAATATTGGAAATAATCCAAATATCCTTCAGTTGGTAATTGACTAAGAATTTTTTAAATTTTTTAAATATTTTTACAAAAGCCAAATAATTTTTATTAAAACAACATGGTTAGGGCCCAAGTTGTGGCTCAGTGAGGCACTGGGTTAAATCCCTGGCACCACATTAAAAATAAAAACAAATAAAATAAAGGTATTGTGCCCATATATAACTAAAAAATATATTTTTTAAAATGGTTATTTTCCAAGAAACAAGTCAAAATATTTTGCTACGTTCCTTTTCAGTCTTTTTCAATGTACTTGTAATGTTATTGAGATTACATTATATCAGCAATTTCTGTCCAATTTTTTCACTTAACACTGTGTCATAAGTATATTTTTCATGAAACTTAAAACTGCTTAATATTCCACAGTAAGTGTATTCCATAATTTACTTCAAAAATAACTTCTAGTGATACTTGCAGCATTTTACTTATATTTGCCAAAAATTCTGTTTTTTTCCCCTTAAGAATAGCCCCTAAAAGGGCTTAAAGCATATGAATACTGTTGAAATTCTTGATATTTACTTTTAAATAAGTATCTCAGAAATGGAGTATATCAGTAGTATATTTTATCTATTGGTAGCATACTTTAAAACCCACTTCATTTTACCTGTAACAGAATTAAACATATTTTAGAAAGTCATCTTATAGAAAGATAATAAATAAAACTATGTAATATGTCAGATGATAAGTGTTATGGAGAAAAAAATTAAAGAAGTTTAAGAGGATTTGGTTTGCTCTTTTATGTAGGATGGTCGAGAAAAGGCCTCAATAGTTGGCATTTGAAGAAGAGCAAATGAGCAAGCACTCATATATTTGGAGGGAGAGCATCTCAGGCAAAGGCCATGGCGCAGAAGCCTGCATAATATGTTCAAGCCAAAGCCAGAATGTTAGAACAGTAGGAGATTAGGTGTGAGCTGCATGAGGAGCTGTGGGAGCTGCCACATAAGGAATGCATGCCTGTAATCATGGGAGGCTGAGGCAGGAGGATCACAAATTCAAGATCAATGTGAACAACTTAGTGAGACCCTGTCTCAGAATAAAAAACAAAAAGGACTAGGGATGTAGCTCCATGGTAGAGCACCCCTGGATTCAATCCTCTGTACAGCAAACAAAAAATAATATGGAGCCATGTTTCTAGGGACTGGTAATACATTGTAAGGACTTTGCTAGAGAGTATGAAGACAGCCATTGGAGGTTTTGAGGATAGGAATGACATTATGATTTAAGATTTTTGTTTGTTTTTGTTATCCTTTTCAGTACTAGAGCATTGTATGAGCTAGACAGATTATCTATACTCCTACCCCTTTTTCTAATACTTTGAGATAGGTTCTCACTAAGTTGCCCAGATTGGCCTTGAAGTTTCTAGCCTCCTGAGTAGTATGTTCCACTGCACCCAGACTTGTATAAGTTTTAAGGCAAATTATTTATTTCTGTATTTGCAGTGATGGGAATTTAACCCATTTGCACATGCTAGGAGGCAAAGGCTTTTCCACTGAACTACATCCCCAGCACTCATATAAGTTTTAAAGAGTCATTTTGGCTGAATGGAAAAAGAAATCATGGGAATAAGTATGGAAAGGGGAAGACTAGGAGACTATTGTAATAATCCAGGGAAGATAGGATGATAGAAAAGCTTAAATGAACAGAGTAGTATCCAAGGGAGGTGGGAGAAGTGGTTAGATCCTAGATATTATTTTGGAAGAGTTGATGGGTTGGATGTAGGATGTAGGAGTTGAGGATGTTCCATTAATGTTTTGGGTTTTTAATATATTCATCAGAGTGGGCTGGAACCTCTGTTTGCGTATCATAGATATTTATATCTGGCATGTCAAGTTTTTCCTCACTGCTTTTGTCAAGAATTTCCTCATTTATTAATTATGAAGGCCTAGACTGCAGTAACAAATAGACCCAAATCTGGATAGTGGATTCAACCCATTAGAAGGAGTTTATGCTTGGGGGTGGGAGAATTCTCATTAACACAAGTTTTTGGGGACCCAGGCTGATATTATCTCTGCAGTCCTTAACACATAGTTTCCAGGGATTCCATCCCAGTAAAACAGAAGAGTAAGAGGGAATGGAGGATCACACAAAAGATTTTTTTTGTACACAACACAATGCCTTTGTTTTTATGTGGTGCTGAGGATTGAACCCCGGGTCCGCCGTGCTAGGTGAGCACTCTACTGCTGAGCCACAATTCCAGCCCATCACACACACAAAAGATTTTTGTGGACCTGAATTGTCACATGTCACTTTCATTCACATTCCATTGGAGAAAACTTAGTTATACAGCCAAGCCTGATTGTTTGCCCTATAAGAAAAGAAAATGGATTTTGTTAGGCAGTAAGAGTTCTTTGTTATTTTAGAACTATCTTGTCAAGTTCCTAAAGGACAATTGTTTGACTATAATTGGTTATAAACCTGGTGTGACTATAATTGCATTAAATACATGCTTTTAAGAATTGATATCTTGATCAGGCATGGTGGTGCATAACTGTAATCCCAGCAGTGTGGGTGGCTGAGGCAGGAGATCACAAGTTCAAAGTCAGGCTCAACAACTTAGCAAGGCCCTAAGCAACTTAGCAAGATTCTGTCTCAAAATAAAAAAGGGCTAGGGATGTGGCCCAGTGTTTAAGCACCCCTGGATTCAATCCCTAATACCAAAAAAAAAAAAAAAAAAAAAAGAATTGACATCATTATAATACTTAATCTTTTCATTTACATAAGATTTTAGTGGCTTACAAAGAAGAAAGAGCATCCTAGACACTACAATTAGCAGAAGCAAAGCTATAAAGGCAGGAATATTTTAAGTCATATTAAAGGATTAATAGATAGGTTCAATTGAACTAGGAATATTATAAGAGAAAGATTAGACTAAAAACAGAATGGGGAAAAACATTGCAAAGGAATGCCATTGTCTATCTTCTATACCAGGCTAGGGCATAAATCGAATTACATTGTTTAACATTTGTGTGATTCTTTATGACTTACTTTGTCTAGATGAAAAGTCAGCACCTGAAGGTTGATTATCAAAAGATTTGTATCTATTCTTAAAGATACAGTGAACATTAGAGCCAGTATTTATAAATAATTGGAAAAAAACCAGAAATTTCTATCTTTAGAATATGAAGAAATAGTAGGAAGTAGGAAGATCATAGAGGTGTCCACTAAAGTAGGCTCTGAAATTTATAAAGTAATTCTGGAAAATAGGAGATTAGCATAGCACATTCCACCTACAGGGAATAACATGGGCAAGGACGGGAAAATGAAAACAGCAAGGTGCCCCGATTTGTTCATGTGGCAGATACATGTGGTAGAGGAAGAGCAAAAGAGAGGTTGGGGGAGAGAGCTCAACTGTGGAAGGCCAGGAGGTGATGCCGCGTCTTCCCATTCTGACTTTAGTGTATGGGCTGCTGCATGCAACACAAAGCCAAACTAAAGTATATATTCATTCCAGTGTGACTTAGATTTTGCATCCTGAGAATAAATTTATGGTGCTGGGGACTATTTAAGCTCCATAAAGTAAAGCACCTGGTTTTAATTTCTCTATTAGTCTCTTCTGAAGCTTACTAATAAGAGAATTATTACTGTCTCGGGGAATTTGTCCATAGAATACTGGGACGTAAAACTAGAAACGCCTGTGGATAAACAAAATAAAAGATTTCATTAAAATTGTTATTACCTATAAACTTAAGGTTATTTAATAGTGATATTATTTGAAATGTAATTGCAGGCCTTTGCCCTTTTCGTCAAAACCAAACAAGTTCCTGCACCTTCTTATGAATGTAAAGAAAAATGGTGGAAATGCTGTCAGCAGCTATTTATGAACCAGACCAGTATCCATAGACATGTGGCAACACAACATGCTGATGACATTTATCACCAGACTGCTTTTATTTTAAAGCAACTTGCTGCAACATTGAGTACCTCAAAGAGTGTCACATCTGCAAACAAAAAGAACCCACTAAAAGAGTATCTCACTCATAGCCATGAGGTGTCTGCTTGGCTGCCTGACACAAGCTGCTTTAGCCCTGATGAACTGAAAAGGTAAGATTTTCCATTTGGTATTTTGGTTTTGACTTAAAAATACTCTTCCAGCCACAGTGAGATACTACAACCCTCCCACTTGTGGGAGGTAGTCATGGCATATGACCAGCGTTTTTCCCCTCCTGATAAGTTGAGGCACTGTCAGTAACACCCCCCCCCCCCCATTTAATGATCTGGTTACTCTTAAGTAGCTGGAGACGGTAGCCCCGATCTTGAGGGTAGAAATAATGCAACCAAACGTGTCTTCCTGCAGCTCTATGGGTGGAGCTATGCTCACCTGTTCCTTTGTGATATTACCCTTTGCTCTGTTTGAGATAGAATGTTCCATGGAAACGCCCTTTGTGTGTCCCCTTCTGTTACTCTGCCCTTGGGTATGGCCTTCCTAGATGTCAGTCAACCTGCTGACAGCAGACATCATGAAGCTAGACTCAGCCCTTTGAAACCTGACACCTTGCCTCATTTAAATGGCTTCTCCTCAATAAAAGGGGTCAGCACATGCTGGCTCGCTCTCTCTTTCTGCAGACCCTTAAGGTCAGAGGAGCCGCCATAGCACCCCCAAAGAAAAAGGTATTTCTGTCTCTTGTGTGGTTTTTTCATACAGCCCAGTTCCCCTGGAGTAATCCCTGAGTGTTTTTGTCGTGAGCAACACACCCACTAAACTGGCTAAAATGAGAATGACCAATTTCAGCAAATATGGATGGGAATGTAGAAAAGCTGGAACACCCAGTTGTTGCTGGTGGGAATGTGAAATGAATGATACAACCACTCTGGAAAAATGTTCAGCATATTCTTTTTTTTTTCTCCCGTCTTAACAGTTGACCTTTTTTTTCCCATTTCTTTTAGTACCTTCAGTTTATTTCTTTGTGGTGCTAAGGATCAAACCCAGTGCCTCACACATGGCTAGGCAAGCACTCTACCACTGAGTCACAACCCCAGCCCTCAGTAGATTTTTATTTTTTTTTTAAAGTTAAGCATCTTGCCTATGACTTAGTCCTGAGT
Organism: Urocitellus parryii; assembly: GCF_045843805.1. Taxonomy (NCBI): domain Eukaryota; kingdom Metazoa; phylum Chordata; class Mammalia; order Rodentia; family Sciuridae; genus Urocitellus; species Urocitellus parryii. Next base: position 177,911,912 of record NC_135534.1, on the reverse strand, counting down.
ATATTTCAAACAGAAATAAAAACATGTCCACAAAAAGCCTTGAACAAGAATTTTCATAGTTTTATTCATAACAACAACAAAAACTGGAAATAACTACAACTGTCTATCAGTAGGAGAACAATATAAACTGGTATAATCATAAAAATATTGCACAGGAGCAAGCTGTGGACTGTTGATATGAAGGGCTATGTATGGGTAAACCACAAAATCCTTATGCTGAGAGACCAAAACCAGAGTACTTACTTTCTGGTTTCAGAAACAAATTTATAGAAAAGTTGCCTGTAGTGGAAGATTTGACTTGCAATATATGCAAGAGGGTTTTTTGAGATGTTGAGAATGTTATGTTTTGATAGGGGTGTGGGTTACACAGGTATACCCCTCTGTCAAAATTGATCAGATTGTACACTTACAGACTGTGTATTTTACTTGTAAATTTTGCTTATTTATATCTTTGGGTTTTGTTGTTTTTGTCAGTACTAGGGTTTGAACCCAGGACCTCCCTCCAAGAAAGCACTCATTCCCAGCCCTGTTTTGTTTTGAGACAGTATGTCCTTCAGTTGCCCAAACTGGCCTTGAAATTATGATCCTCCTGCTTTAGCCTCTTGGGTCTTGGAATTGCAGATGTACATCATTATGCCTGGTGATTTAAATTTCTTTAAATAAATCAATGAAATAGGTAAAAACTAACAACAACAAAAGGACTCTCATAAATTAGACCAAATGAGTCCATTTGTACACCCAGGCAAAACAAATCATTTATTGGAATTTATTGGGGAATGTATATCCCACCTAATGAATTTTTTTTTAAGTTGTATGTTTCAAACTGTGTATACTTTTCTCTAGTAGAGTGTGGGAAATGTGGTTGCACTTTTTGAGTGTTTACTGTTGACAGCATGAACTTGCTAAGGTATGAAAGTTTGTCCCATAGGGACAATAACCTCACAGGTAAGAGGATTGAAAAAAATGGAACTGAAACATTTTTATTTGGTGAGAGATTCAAAACAGATACTGCCTTATGTTAGAGGAGAAGCCAGAATGAACTCATATTTCCAACTTTCCTATAGATGGAGTTATTAATACCAGTCTCTCAGATATGACTATAAGGAGAGTTAAGTAAACTAACTTTTTGTAAAGTAGGATATTCAGTGCAGATACTGCCTTCTACAGAGAAAATACCAAAAGAAGTTGCTTTTTATTTCAGGAGAATAATAGTAGAAGCAAATGGCAGACATGAGTTGCTCCATCTTCATCTTCTGCCTGATACACCAGCATCTCAAATGCTCTTTTCCTCTGATTTTCTTTTATAGTGGCCAGGGCAGTGAAGAAGGGGAGGTGCTACTTTATTACTGCTACTGTGACCTAGAGGATCCCCAATGGATCTGTGCCTGGCAGACAGCTCTGTGTCAGCACTTGCACCTCACAGGCAAGGTAACCCCTTCTCCACCTGCCCCCCCTGCATTGGCCTCATCTTGCCTTCCAACTTTGGATTGCAGAGCCTATACTCTGTAAAAAAAAAGTTTGCTCTTGGGTTCTTAGAAGTTAGAGAAATCCTGCTGTGCATTTTAGTAGAGCATTAAACAGCTATTAATCATGGTGTTTTGTAAGAATTAGAGCAGGAATCAGCCAACTTTTCCTAAAGATAGTAAATATTTTAGGCTTTTACAAAAAAAAAAAAGAAAAACTTCTCATTACTGTTGGAGCTTGAAAGCAGCCATAGACAATGCATAAAAAGTAGATCTGGTTGTGTTCTGATAAAACTATATTTAAAAGCAGGGATAATTTGCTGACTTCTGGGATGGGGGAATGTTCATGGTATATGAACTCCCAAACCCTTTTATAGACCATACATACAGGTGTGATTCTAAGCTGCTTCTTAATTTTCCTGGAATATGCCAGGGTCTTTTGCCATCTCAAGGTATTGATGCTTGCTTTTACCTTTCCCTCTAGAATGTCCTAACATCTTCCCCTACATCTCCACATGGTTTGTGCCTCCCTTCAGATCTCTGTTTCAATGTTGTCTTCTCAGAACTGTAATCAGAGGAGTCCTTACCGCACTCCTATCCCTTTTTGCTATTCAAAGAATTTATTATGCCTGAGAGTATATTCTGTCTTCCTTAGAGAATATAACTTCATGAAGTTAGGAATGTTGTCCTAGTCCAATAAAAAAATTGAATGGATGTTCATAACAAAACCATAGTATGTATGTAAAGATGAGAGGTAATATATTTAAAAATACTAATAATGATCATGACTGCATGACAGGACAGATGGTTTTTATTTTTCTGTAATGTTCTCTGTGATTCATAATATGCATATCTCTCTCTCTGTTATATAATATCCAAACTTTAAATCAAAAGAAGTGAACTAGGTTTCCTCTGAGACCCCATCCAGTTATGACACTGTCTAAGCAGCTAATTTTTTCTAAGTTTCTAAGGTAATAAGTTTCCTAAGGTAATAACCAGTTATTGTTATTTTCCACACCCATGTTTTCTAACATGCCGGGATTTCATTCACTTCATTCAGTTCATCACCAAGTCCTATTATTTCTACCTCTGAAATAGCCTTTGACTCCATTCATTTCTCTTTCACTTCCACCACCTTAGACCAAGCCACTAGCCTCTTTTACCTAGTCCTTGCAGTAGCTTCCAAATTAGTCTCAAGTCCTCCATCCTTATCCACCATTTTATCCATTCTCTACACAACAGCTAGAATAGTCTTAGAAGGTAAATAAAATCATATTAGTCCCTCAGTATCTTTCAATTGCTGTCTAGTACAAGTGCAGTAAACCCATGTCCTTCACATGCCCTGGATTCCTGCATGATTGGGCATTTCCTACCATTTTCACTTAACTTTTTTTCATTACTGGTAATTGAATCTATGGGTGCTTTACCAGTTTCACTAAGTTGCTGAGGCTGGCCTTGAACTTGTGATCTTCCTACATCAGCCTCCCAAGTAACTTGAGATTACAGGTGTGCACTACTGCACTCAGCTTCTTTTCCACATATCTGATGCCATTCTTCACTCTTGATACTCCAGCAACACGGTCTGTGAGTTTCTTGGAACATACCAAGTTTTTTCCTATCTTGGGCCTTTTTGCAAAGGAACTCTCCCACACCTACTCTGTTCCTCCGGGCTAATTTTTACTCAAACTTCATGAAATCTCCCCGGAGACCTTTCCTAACTAAATTAATTTTTCCCAGTATACTCTCTTATGCATCTTCTCTCTCTCTCTCTCTCTCTCTCTCTCTCTCTCTCTCTCTCTTACTGGGGATTGAACCCAGGAACACTTAATCACTGAGCCACATCCCCAGCGCCCCCAATTTTTTTTGTTGTTGTTAATATTTTATTTAGAGACTGAGTTGCTTAGGGCCTCACTAAGTTGCTGAGGCTGGCTTTGAACTCGCGATCCTCCTTGTAGCATCTTATTGTTACTTTCTTATCACTTGTCCATTTATAACTCAATATCTTCATATCTATAACCTTCCTTGGTCTGCAAGTTCTAAGAGGGGAAGGATTATTTTTTTTCAACCACTCTGTTCTTTCTTCCTATCACAATTTCTGATGCATAGTAAAAAAATTAGTAGATATTGTGGAATGAACATATACACCATATCTATTCAGAGAACATCTTGAAAGTTGGGTACTCTCACAGAATGTGCAGTATATGAAATCAGTCTCTTCTCTTGGTGTAGAGGCATACTTTTATTCTCTGTCCAACCTAATAGTAATCTAGCAGTGAGGGATCCTCTACACAAGGTGGCACCATCTTCCTGTCTCTCAGGTCCAAATTCTTATGCTTCAAGGATACATGCCCAGTTTAGTGAGAGTTCTGTTTTGGTAGATTTGGCAGAATATTGATTGGAACTTAAGGAAAGAAAACCTGACAATTTTAGGATTGAGGAAAGAAGCTTCTGCCTTTATCGTTGTACATCCCATATGGATTAAGAAATTTGAGGAGGTACATTGGATACTTTGCAAAGGACAAGTTTTAAAGCCAATAAGTTCTGGTTCTGAATCCCAGATCTCCCACCCCCCAGTTCTTCACAAGTTATTTGATTTTTCTGAACCTCTACTTCCTTTTCTGTAAAATGGGGATCATGAAATCTACCTTTCGATATAATGTAAAGCTTCTTCTCATAGTGGGTGCTTAATAACTAACTTCTACTTATGCTACAGGTATAAGGCCTATCTCAACAAGGAATTCCTTTGAAGGTTTTTGTTGAAGAATCCTAGAGATTGAAAGTCTAGCACCTGAGTTTAGAATTGCTCTGCTTTAATTATGTGGGGAGTAGATGTGCTTGCCATTTATTTGGGTTCTGAGATTAAAGTAAAATAGGAAAGAATATGCTAGCCTATTCAAAGACAGCTATATAGAAGTATGTATTTTATCTTTTCTGTCTCAAACTATTCTGGAAATGCATTTCCTGATCTTACATTGGTTCAAATCTATTTTTCTGTGCAGTCCCCTGTAAATTGGTAGTAAATACAGTAACTGTCAGCAGAGATGGCATATGCTTCCTGCTTCACTATTCCATGCTGTGTTAGTCAACTTTTTGTTGCTGTGACAAAATCTGAGAAAAAGAAGGAAAGATTTATTTTGGCTCATAGTTTCAGGTATTTCAGTTCATGATCAGCTGGCTTCTTTGTTTGGGGCCTGAGGGTAGGCCACACATCCTGGCAGAAGGGCACAGTGGAGGAAAATTGCTTACCCTCATGGCAGCCAAGAAGCAGAGAGAGAATGAGAGGAAGAGGCTGGGGACAGATAATAGCCTTCCAGGGCATATCCCCAGTGACCCGCTTCCTCCAACTAGCCCCTTCTCCAGTTCTCAATTGCCGCAGTCTGGCTGGGCACAAAATAATCTAGCCACCATGAGGCACTTGTAGGTTCAAAGAGGAACTCCTTTATTGCCTGAACTCTCTCGCGCACGCCACCCACAGTGGCCCTTCCAGGAACACCACACACCAACTGGAACTCCCTCCACCGGAACCTCACCAACCAACTTGAACTCTCCAGGAATCCCTGGGAGAGCTCAACTGGAACTCAAGGGGAACTCCAGGAGAACTCAACGGGCTCCTGCCTATTGCCGGCCAGCAGGGGTCCATATACAACTGAATAGACAGCCTTTTTCAATCCAGCATCATCAAGTCACAGCAATTATACACAGCTTAACTTAATTATCATCGTCTTAATGGCTCATGCCAGTCACCTCTCAACCACTCCTTATGGTAATATGCCAGGCACCATTCTGACTGGGCTGTGGCTCAACACTCAAATCACCTCCCAATAGTCCATTCAGTTATGAATCCATCAATGAATTAATCCTTTGATGAGATCAGAGCCCCCATGTCCAATCACTTTCCAAAAGCTCCACTTCAGAATATAACTGCACTGCAAACCAGTCCTTCAACACATGAGCCTTTGAGGCACATTCCAGATCCAAACCATAGCACAATCCCAGAATAAGCTGCACTAGACTGCAGACTTTTTAAGAAATCTGGATGTAATCTAGAATTTTAATCATGGGAACTGTGGATAGCCACTACCAGTGCGTTCGTTTGTATGATGAATCCCATTTTGTAGCCATGCCAAGACTTTGTAATACTGAGACAACCAACTCTGCAAGGCCCCCAGAGAATGCTGGTGACCTATCCCTTTATCAATGAAATATTCCAAAGAGAATATAGAGAGCTTCTAAAGACCTGTTGCCTGGTCTTATTGAATCCACCATAAGCAAAATGTTCAGTCGTCCAAGTGGGAGGTTCCTATTTACCCTCATGCTGTACTATAGTGAAAGCCACTTGTGTGTACTTGCTTTCTCATCTACCAAAAATGAGATACCCATTCATTTATTCAGCAGATATATATTGAATGTCCACTGTGTGGCAGGTACTATTCTAGGCTCTGGGGATATATTAGTAAACAAAGGAGACACACACTCGCCTTGGTACTTGGATTCCAATGGGTGGGTTTGCGATGGTGGCTTTCTCCCAACCATCCCCTAGCCATGCAGAGATGATACATGCATTCATTCCCTGCCCTCAGGTATTCTCTGTGCTTTAGGTTTTGGGTAATATCTCCTCAGATTTTTTTGTTTTGATTTATTTTAATCATTTTTGGTGGGTTTTTTTTTTGGGGGGGGTGTACCAGGGATTGAACTCAGGGGCATTCCACCACTGAGCCACATCCCTAGCCCTATTTTGTATTTTATTAGAGATGGGTTCTTACTGAGTTGCTTAGTGCCTGACTAAATTGCTGAGGCTGGCTTTGAACTCATGATCCTCCTGCCTCTGCCTCCCAAGCAGCTAGGATTACAGGCAGGCACCACCATTTTTGGTTTTCTTTTATTCTCTTTTTACCAACATGAAGAATTGAATAATGGAAATGCTTTTTGTATTAATTGTTTTAGTTACATACATGTCAAAACTGCCCAAACTGCATACTTCAAATATAAAAAATAAAAAATATATTGAAGTTTAGAGAAGTCATTTAACTCTTTTAGAGCTACATGGCAAGTAAGTAGCAGAGCTAAATCTTGATCTGTTGACTCTATTATACTTCCTGGGTTTAGGTTAAGCTCATAATTCACTTGTTTGGCCATTGGATGATTGGAGCTCTACTGTAAATGGACTTTCCAGGAGTTTTATTCACATTCTCTTGTTCAGCATACATGATCTAAATACCTTGCCTCTTCTACAGGCTGTGCCATTTTATAGAAACATGGGTACCTTTGTTCAGTAATACTTCAGTGTCCACAGAAGCTCTCTGCGTATCCTGTTAAACTCATTGATATGCAAGATCATTTCATTCTATCCTGGAAGAATAACTAAGAACATGCTCTGATCCCTATTTTTCAATATCTTATTTCTCAGATTCGAATTGCTACTGAAGGAATCAATGGGACAGTTGGAGGAAGCAAGTTGGCCACCAGACTCTATGTGGAAGCCATGCTTTCTTATCCATTATTTAAGGATTATCTTTGTAAGGAAGATTTTAAGGTAAGAAAAATTGAAAATGAAATGGATCTAGAGCTTTCTCCTTCTGTCTCAGTGTAGGTTATTGAAGAGGAGACCAATGTAGAGAAATAAACAGAGCCAGAAAAATTCTCTTTTCCCTTTAAGTTATAACACAGTGTAATAGAAGGAGAATTCCTATCTCCATTCTTTCATTGAGTCACCATGTTACCTTGAACCCTCTTTACATCTCAGTCTCCCATTTTACACAATAAAGGTGTTACTCTTACACAGTTTGACTCTAAAATGTGGATGTGTTCATTCATTTGTGGGACTATCTGTTTGAGCAGATCATTTTGATTTTACTATGTTTTTAGTAAACCTAAAATCAAGATTGACACTTCATACCACATAGAGAAGTGGAGCAGTTTTTGAGTGATTTTTATGCTTCATCACAATAGATAATAAGATGATGGGAAATGCCTTGGGAAGTGTTCATGCTAGTGACAATAGGAAAAGAAGTCATTGCTCCAGACTAGCAGCTGGGGTGTAATCACACATTGGGAATTGCTCAGGGGTTCTTCAGTTTTATAGTTAAATGCCCATACCCATAGAAACATAACATTCCTGCACATGAGAGATATGCAATAACTATTTATTAATATTTTGAATTATGTGAAACATTCTGGGCCCTAACTCTATGCCCATTGTAGTTTCTTAATCTTTGTTTTAATTTGAGGCTTCTTAAGACTTCAACAAACCATAATATTTACATTTAGTACTTAGACCTGGTGATGATATAGGAAGACTATATTCTTTTTTGTTTCCCTTTGTCTAGATCAGCAGAGGAGGAGCTCACTGTTTTCCAGAATTGCGTGTTGGTGTATTTGAAGAAATTGTGCCCATGGGGATCAGCCCCAATAAGATCTCCTACAAGAAGCCTGGTATGCTTATTTTTAAAAGAAGAGTTATGCTTTTTGTCATAGGGGCAAAATTTAATAGGAAAGTTAGACACTGATCAGCAAGAGTCTTGATGAATATTCTCTTTAATAAAAACAGCTCTGAGTTAGCTGACAACCTGGGTCTTCTCTGTGGTGCTATGGAACACACCCCTTAGAATTACTTGTTATTATTTTTAGCCATGAAGTTGTTTTTTATTTTCAAAGACAGCAATTTGTGAAGAGTGTAATTACTTGTAAATAGTTCACCAGCAGAATAGAGCATGCACTTTTTGCCACAGAAACCAAGTGGCTTTCAATACCAAAGCAATCTACAATGCTTTAGAATGTTCCTTTCTCCCTTCCCTTTGTCCTATGGATGGTTGAAAGATACTTATTTTGTGGGATTTTAAAATTTATTTTATTTTACTTGTTATGAAAATTTCTAGACATTGAAGAGTAGAGAAAATAGTATAGCAAACTTCCGTGTGCTATCACACAGCTTTGGCAATTACTAATCCATGGCCAGCTTCTCTCTATACCCCAGCCCCCTCCCATCCTTTTGAAGGATCATTTTGAAGGAAATACCAATGCCATGTCATTTCAATCATAAAAGACAAAGTTTGGAAAAAAATAAAAAGTAATACTATTATGACACCTAAAACATTTTAATGGTAATATCTTAATATTTCAAATACCTAATTAGTTTCCAGTGTGTTGTTATTTGTTACATTTCTGTTAAGATTCAGATGAGACCCATTCATTGTGATTTCATCAGTGTGCCTCTATAAGTGTCTTTAAATCTGTAAATTCACTTCCATCTTTTTTTCCCACCTTACCATTTAGTTTTTGAAGGAACTAAGTCATTTGGCCTATAGAGTTTCTCATCCAGATAATTTTAATTGCATCCCCATGGAATTTTCCTCTGTTTCCAGTATTTCCTACAAATTGGTAATTAGATTTAGAATGGTGCTAATAGAATTATGCAAGCCACACAATATAATTTTTAATTTTATGGTAGCCGCATGTAAAAAGTTGAAATTAATTTAATGTTTTATTGTATTACTGTGCTATATTCAAAACATTGATTTCAACTTCAGTTAGTTTTTTTGTTTGTTTGTTTTAATATTTTTTTTAGTTGTAGGTGGACATACAATATCTTTATTTATTTTTATGTGGTTCTGAGGATCGAACCCAGTGCCTCACAAGCCAGGCAAGCGCTTTACCACTGAGCTACAGTCCCAGCCCCAGTTTTTTGTTTTTAATCCAAGTCCTTGAAGTTCAGTATGTATGTCACACTTATTAGCACATCTCAAACTACATTTCAAGTGCTTGTCAGCTACAGGTACAGTGGCTACCATGTTAAGTCAGGACCAGATACGATCAGATTGAGTTTACGATCAGATTGAGTTTCTTACTTTTTTCCTTTCTTTTCTTTCTCCACCCCACAAGACTACTCCATAGGTAGTATTGCCTTCTTTCATTGGAATTGCAAAGGGCACTTGACTCTAAGGTGTTCATTTTTCAATATGCACATTATTTAAAAGAAGGCTAAGTGTCGAGGCAGAGGGAAATGTGGGAGTAAGATACCAGCATCTTGGAGAAGACAACTCTTTCATGAGAAGATAAGAGCCAAACAGGGTTGTCTACTTGGTGGCCCCATCTTAACAGAAAGCACCGTGCCAACAACAAAAGCTCTTCTTGGTGCTACAGGGCGCTACTCAGGAGCTCAGGGAAGAGTGGGTTACATGCCTTGCCATGCTGCTTTCATTTGAACTAAGTTGTTCAAAGGGACCTTTGAAACATGTCTGTCTAGATCATGATCCAGTCAGGCATTCTCAGGGCCAGTAATGCAACAGCAATAATAGCAGCAAGAACAGCTTAGGTTCCCTGTGACTCCATGTAGGATGAAGTCTTATCCAATTTCTACACTTCTCATCACATATTTTAATATCCTTTTTTACCCCACTCTTTTGGTATCCATGCAGTCATATGACATAGACTTAAATAGCATCTGACCTGGTTACATACTCCCTATAATCCTAGTTTAGACTAGTAGAAACAGGCTCTTTGGCTGTGCTGTGGGGCCTTTAGCCTCTCCAGGGTACAGAGCATTGTCGGGTGCTTATAGGGCAGAGTGAGGCTTCTTTAGTGCTATAAAACTCCATCGTGAATGGTGGTAAGTCACTAGAATCCCTCCATGAGTCATAGTCACCCTACAATGTCAAATTCACCAAAAGTTCCCACCATCTACTCTGATGTCTGGATTCCCCAGGATATGGAATATTTCTATCCTACAGGCAAAGGTTCTTTCCTATAGTCCCCTGGTTTTTAATATTTTTCTCCACTCACCCATCTTCTCACTTTCATATCCATTTCTTTCTTTCCTTTCTTTTCTCATATGTCATTCCTGTATCAACTCCTCCCACCTCTTTCTCCCTTAATCATGTACACAAAGTTAGACACATTCTTCTTACCTATTACCCTTTTGCATTTTTTTTAAAAAAATATTTTTTTAGTTGTAGATGGACACAATACCTTTGTTTTTATTTTTATGTGGTGCTGGGGACCGAACCCAGTGCCTCATGCATGCTAGGCAAGCACTTTACCACTTAGCCACAACCCTGGCCCCTCCCTTTTGCATTTTTAAAAGACATATTCTAACTTTATTTTCAAAACTTCAGTGTTTTCAGTGGACTAAGCCAAGGTTCTTATCCTTGAACTTGGATTCAGTCTTGGTATAAAACTGTTTGTAGCCTACAATCAAGCACATATATTCCAGAGCTCCTTCATGCACAGTGACAATAGAACAGTGGCCATTTCCTGACCCACTCACTAGTGAGCATACAATGAACGAGCAAACCCAAATAGATCCCAGTTATATGGGTTTTATCACTTGATTAGGCCAAGTATGAGCAAATTTCTTCAGCTAATTATTTCTAACCTACCTGCTCTCTGTAGTCCTCTTAGGAGGAGGAAGATGAAGGTCTCACTAAATTATTTTATCATTATTATGATTATCAAATATTATTTGGAGTCTGTCATTATGGGGAAAAGAGGTTTGAGTGGAAAGAAACAAAGCCAACATAAAATTCAGGCTACATAAGTTGTGATTAGGTGTTTCCTTTTGTTGTTGTTGTTTTAACATAATTTTTTGGTTTGGCTTTAGGAATCCATTTATCCCCAGGTGAATTTCATAAAGAAGTAGAAAAATTTTTATCTCAGGCAGATAAAGAACAAAGTGATACTATCCTACTGGACTGCAGGAACTTCTATGAAAGCAAAATAGTAAGTAACAACCAGAATCGAATTTAGTGAATAGTATAGGTAAATCTCCCCCTTCCTGTGGCATGGGATATTTCCCAAGGGGAACCACTGACCACACAGATCACCTTCTATTACTGGCAGCTACAAAGAAAACCCAAGCCTTTCCACTTAGAATCTGGTGAGAATGTCTAAGAAAATATGAATTAAAGACCTCTTGGCAAATAATGTACTTTTTGACTCTCCTGACATGTGTCAATGATCTTATAAAGTTGACTTTGGGTAGCCTCTCCAGTTCCCCTGTGGATTCAGTAGTAAGGTCATCTACAGTCTGCCAGCCTTGTTTCTAGTTCCAAATTTGAGGTTAAAAGGTCAGAGTTTGGGATGAGAAGAGCAACTGGCTAATGCTCTTTGCCAAGGATGGGAATTGTTGATATAGAGAACTTTTGGTGTATTTTTCTGAAAATTTTCCTTCTGCTGTTCTACATTGTAGGGGCGATTCCAGGGCTGCTTAGCCCCAGACATCAGGAAATTCAGTTATTTTCCTAGCTATGTTGACACAAATCTAGAACTTTTCAGAGAGAAAAGGGTGCTGATGTATTGCACTGGGGGCATCCGATGTGAGCGCGGCTCAGCCTACCTGAAGGCCAAGGTGAGCTACCGCCCTGGAGGTGCTGCCAACATGGAGGTGACAGAGTCTCTACCAGCAGCCTGTGTGGTGCTTTCCACCCCTTCCCAGTCCTCTCCCACCCTCCAGCCAGCCAAAGGATTTGTTTTTCCCTTGTATGGTTCCAGCATAGAGTTTCCAAGTGCAAAATCTGAGGTTCTTAAATCTCAAGATGAGAAAAACACTTAACAGTCTTAGAGACTCATCAAGTACAAAAGAGAAAGCTTAGTTCAACATCTCCACTTTCCTAATCCTTTTGCTTGATCCTGAGAAGAGCAAATTCAGTAATATCACATGCCCCAGCAGATGTCTTCCTATATTTAGGGGGTAGCAAAAATAGTTGGGCTTCCCAGGATCTTAGAGGGTGAAGGCGCCGACTGCTGTCATCACCCATCCCCCCATTCCCCCTCCCCCCCAGTAGGCCAGGTCTGGCCAGTTGGTTCCTTTACCCTTTGGTTAGCAATTCCTCTGTCCTGCAGGGGGAGCAAGGAGCCCTGATAGATAGCAGAGGTGGGGAATCCTCCACTTGGGCACTTGGCACTGCTCTGTGGATCTTCCTCTAGGTCTCTGCTTGTTTCTTCAGATTTCCTTTTTTTCTATTCCTAGGGAGTGTGTAAGGAAGTGTTCCAGCTCAAGGGTGGTATCCACAAGTACCTGGAAGAGTTTCCTGATGGTTTTTACAAGGGGAAGTTGTTTGTTTTTGATGAGCGCTATGCCCTGTGCTACAACAGTGATGTGTTATCAGGTAGGTCACCACAAGTGCAGACGCCCATACTGTGTGGCACATTCCCAGTTCATCATTGCTGTAGGAAGGCAGGCCGATACTAATTACCTGAAAAGGCCCAGAAATAAGCAAGGTGAGAGACTTGAGGAAGGTTGGTGTCAGTGGTATCAGGAAGTCAGCAGAGAAAAACAAGCCGAGAAAGAAGATAATGTGCTGTCTAGGAATTAGGTAGTTAGGTGTTCTGGTAGCAGCCAGAGAAACTCTGGCCTGGGGGAGAATGGTGTATACTGCAGAAGTTGAATTTAGATGTAGAGTCATCTGAATATCCCCATTGGAAAAGTGAGTGTTCTAAGAGAAAAGATCATTGAATAAGGGCTGGTTGGCCAACTTTGGGAGTAGCTAATGAAAAAGAGAAACATTGTGGCCTGTTTTTCTGGATGCAATAAAAAAAAATAGATCAGTAAGTGCTAGCATCAGAAAGATAATTCCCAACAACAACCTTTCCTCAAAACTCCTAAGAAAGTAAGGGGGCAGCATTTTCTTTGTTTGAAGATAAGAGATGTACTATTTAGAAGCCTTCCCTGGCTCAACAGGATGTATTAGATATGGGTGAGCTCAGAGTTATATTTAGGAACTGGAGAAGTACATGTCTGTGTGGGTGTGTAATAAGGGCTTTTCTTTCTGAACCTAGAATGTTCATACTGTGGAGCCCAATGGGACCAGTATAAACTCTGCTCCACTCCCCAATGCCGCCAGCTTGTTTTGACCTGTCCTGCCTGTCAAGGACAAGGATTCACAGCCTGTTGTGTCACATGTCAAGACAAAGGGGACAGGCAGGCTTCAGGCCCTACCCAGGACAGTTTTAAAGAGGAATGTGAGTGTACAGCCCGAAGGCCACGCATCCCAAGGGAAGTCTCACAGCATGCGCAACTCTCTGTGAACCCTGCACCAGAGCCCAGTGTTGGTGAGGATGGGCCTTTGCTTGTGTAAGTGGCACTTTTAGAATTCCCCAAGCCTTCTCAAAGTCAGTGGGGTGACTTTGTATAAGAGATTGTCAAGGCTGCAGAAACAGAAATCAGGAACTTCCCTATTGGTCAGTGCCATTGTGGCAGGCTGGTCACCATGTTGACCACCTACACTTCACAGGGGGAGGGGAGAGAGTCAAGTTTTCCTCACTTACTGAAGCATTCTATTTCAGAAGGTGGTAGATGGAAGATGGGTAAGCTGATGGAATCCCAAAGCTTGTGAGGCATAGTCTTGTGCCTGGTGATTGTGTCACTCATGCCCTCTCTGCCATGCAGCAGGCTATTAGTAGTCATTGCCCTTGTCAGCAAACCTGTCCATCCTGGGGCAAAACTGTGAATCTTGGGCCCTCAAAATGGGTTCCTAAACCAGGCCACTTAGGTCATCTGCCATCTTCCCTTCCCCTGCCTCTGTCTCTTCTCTGACTGCCTGAGAAGATCTCAATACTAGCATTTGGCCCACACCTCCTGCTTTTGTAAAATTTATCAGAAAAGACCTACCTACCTGCTTCTTCCTATAGGATCTGGGGCACAACTGAGTAGTTGCAATAGAGACCATGGGCCCACAAAGTCTAAAATATTTATTGCCTGGCCCTTTATAGGAAAGTTTGCCATCCCCTGATCTAGAGCAACAGCTCATCTGATGGAGATGCCCTTAAAGGTGTGGCCCAAGCTTCATATTTTACTTGACTTGGTTTCTGTGAGATTTCTCCTCACAGGCCTGCTTCCTCCAGTACTTAACGCTCTCAGCTTTTAAATGTTATCTCTAAGAGATCCAGAGAGGCTCAATGGCACTGGCATCTTAGGAGCAGTTTCTAGATCAGTACCTGGAACACAGTTCACTTTCTTAATGATTCAGTACTACCACAGTGGCTGTCTAGCCTTCTGGTCAGCATGCCAGGCACATGTCCCTGTCACATGGGTCCCAAGAAACACACAGCCACAAGTTGACCAACAGATTTAATATTATGTTGCAGTTTCCAGTGATGCAGAATGCAGCTGCAGTTGTGTTTCAAGGAGAAGCCGAGTGGGGATGGCCATCCCTGCAGCATGGTGCCGCTCCTGGGCCCATTCGCAGCCGCAGTAGACACTCTTCATAGTGGTGAGGCCCTGGCTCCACCTCTAGTTACCCTGTACTGTCCACGTCGCTACAGTTCAGTGCACAAGATTTTTCCTTCTTCATCAGAAGCCTCCTAGTCTATGTTCATTAGCTCTTTGGCCTTGTCCTTTATCACAAGATTTGCTGAATCCCTAATAAAAATAACTCCCAAAGCAACAAACAAAAATGTAAGTTAACTGGCACTGTGGTATATTAAAAGGCACAAGGGCAATGTGGCTTAACCTTTTTGCCAACTCCCAAAAGATGCCATGTTGTTAAAAAAGAGGGGCAAAGGTCCAGTAGAAATACCAAGATTATGTTTTAAGAATAATCATCTTTTCATAGCTTGGCCAGGATTTCCCAGTTCTTTAATATCTTAAGTTTTCTGCACTGTTGTCCTTCAGAGGCTTCATTTATATGCATGAGATCTTCAATGATTTGTCTAATAAATGATGAGATAGGTAGTTTAAGTCTGTAAGGTTGGCCATGATAATAAGCATCATATCCACAGTGGGCTGGAAATTCACCCCTCTAGTGTTTGGCCTTTCATGAGCCATTTGCCCACTATGCTGTATAGAAAGGTGTTTTCAAGTGTTTAGCCAGAAGTTCTCACATCTGTCATAAGGTTGGCATTCAGTGAGGAAAAACTTCTTTCTGCTCCAGTATTCAATTGTACATACATCTCAAATGTTCATAAGTAACTCAGGAATATGTTTGTTGCCCAGGAGGGTTTTTGAAACTTCAAATTTCACCATTGCTTTTTTTTTTTTTTTTAACTTCATATCCAGCAAAAGGAATTTGGTGTTTTTTGATTCCTGGCAGAGCTCTGTAGCTTTAGTTTGTATTCTTAAGGGGAAAATTGTGGCTCTGATCCAGTAATCAATTTGGCAATTAATAATCTTAAAGTTTTTAAAATTTAAAGGAGGATTAATAAAGAGTGTTTATCTGTTCTTTTTGCTAAATAGCTAAGATGAAATTTGTAATAAAGTATTTAATACTTGCAAACCAGGTAGAAGAGTGCATTTTTAGTTTATGGGTTCCACATTGTAAATGAACCTGAAATACCACACAGCAGGGCCACCAATCTGGGCTCCTTGGGGTTAAGTCACTGCCACTGTCACATCATCTACAGGAAGATCTGCCAATTTGAGGGCTTCGTAGTTTTTAAATAATAACCAGACTGAACTTCTGTGACTAAAGAAAAACTTCACATTAACCACAATTTATAAAATTTTCAACTACAACCACTAGTTCACCTAGACCCTTAGTGCATGAAGAACTGAACCACAAAAAGAGTTTTGTGCCAGCATTTGCCTCCTGGTCTGCACTGCGAGGTGCGGATTGTCAGTAGAACACGTCCAGTTCAGCAGCGCGGTCTTCACCTCCACACCCTAGACACCACTGCGGCACTTGGGAATGATGGGCCCCGTCAAGTCTGCGAGCCTCCTCTTCCTCACTGAAAAGGAATGGAGATAAGACGTAAGCCACTTGTGCCTGTGCACTAGGGACCACCACTGTCACTTCTGAAGCCTCTCGCTTATTTTTTGTTAGCAGGCAGAGTTGTATAGTGGCCTTCCGTGCCCACCTCTTGCCTGTACAAATAAGTTTCCACCCTGAAGATTTCCTGCAGTATCTGTGTCCCTTATGTTTAACAGTGACATTTTTAACATTTCCCAGGAGGAAGGCAATTTTTATTTAACACTGTTTCCATGACATTAAGAGGAAAGCACCACTATCCAGGAGCTTGAAAGCTTAGAGAATGATGGATTAATGTCTAGTGTTGGCAGTTGAAGACCAAGCATTAAACTATCAGCCATCAGAGAAAGAAAGGTCTAGAAAATTGGTAGACTGGTAGGTGGCAGTCAAGGGGCATGCTGATGTGGCAGGAAGCTGTTGCCCAGGGGGAATACGTTTATATACTTAGATGCTTTCCCAATCTTAGATGGTCGATGTGTGTCTAACATAGTGGGGCATACAAACTGCAAAAAGAACCAAATTGGCCTGTGTATGACCCTGAATATATAAAGCAGACCCATAAAAAGGTGTTGTTCAAGACCTGGCTGGGAGCTGAAGGGGAAGTTCTCAGTAATACAGGTGCTCAGTGTGGCGCCTAGAGTTCAGCCTGTGTCTGAGCCCCTACGTACTCCCCTTTATCCCAGGTCAAAAGAATAAGCAATGCAAAATCAGGATGCAAGCAGTATCTCTCTGGGAAAAGACACTGTGTTGAGCCCAATTCCTGAAGGTGATCAGTGTCTTGCTAGCTTAGGAATAGATGTAGGGAAACAAAAGCCAAAACCTAAAAAGAAGAAATTTGTTCGAGCATGGTGGCACATGCCTGCAATCCCAGCAACTTGGGAGACTGAGGCAGGAGGATCATGAGTTCAAAGCAAGCCTCAGCAATGGTGAGGGCACTAAGCAACTGAGTGAAACCCTGTCTCCAGATAAATAGGGCTGGGGATGTGGCTCAGTGGTTGAGTGTCTTGAGTTCAATCCCCAGTCCTAAAAATAAAAAAAGAAATGTGTCCAAAGCGAACAGAGTTTCTATGAACCAGCCATTGAAGCATCACCAAGTTAGCTACCAGCAAACCCAGCAGGGTTGTCCTCTGGCCTCACACTTCACAGCCCACTGAAGCCCCTCCAGCAATCCTGCGATGTTCATGCCATCCCTATTTTACAGATGACGAAAGTATGGCAGAGAGTGCATGGGGCTTGTGACTCATCTTGAATCCATCCAGCACTTCGCTCAGTACAACTTGGCCTTATCAACAAAGAGCTTACATATCCCTGTCTCATCTGATTCTCACAAGGAAGACCAGCTCCCTTCTCCTCGAGAGGAGCCATTGGAGGAGCCTGGACAAAAACAAATCCCTAGCCCATGGCTGTGGGTATAAAAAGGGACCCATATACTTTTTTTTTCTATTTTTTGCCCTCAGTACTGGTCTAGATCCATAGGCACAAACTTGGAGCATTGGAGAAAGGAGGGAGTCCTGTTTATTCAGGTATTATTTTTTCCATTTTAATGATGAGGCCAAGAGGGGAGTAACTTGCCCCAAGTTACAGTGATTAAGTGACAGCTGGGGGTCAAAGCCAAGACTTTGAATATCCTCTAACTCAATCTTAAGGCTTTCTTTAAACTCCTCCTTACCTGTCATCACAGCAGCCAGAGAATCTTTGACTGTCAGATCCAGAAGCAATCTCAAGTTACCAGGAACACCCCCATCCCGCTGCCAAACTCCCACTTTTGGCCAATTGAACTTGCCAATCATTCTTTGATGTCCTTAAGAAGCACTTTCTATTCATTTATGTAATTCAGTGACATTTACTGAGTGCTCCTATGATCATGATACAGTGTAACAGGCCAAAATGTATCAATAGTAACAGAAAAATTACAGTTTCTCCAGCATAGCTCTGTGAGATGTGAAAGGTACTGTAATGGAGTGCTTCAGCCTTCCCAGGATGGGCAGTAACAGGTCAGTTGAATCGTAAAGAATGAAATGGCAGAGGATAGGAAAGGTGCGTGGCATTAGGAGTAATGACCCTTTTAAGCTTATTTCTGGGTCACTTGGGGGCACACAGAATACTTGGAATGGGTGGTATAGCATGGCAAGAGGATGGCTTGAGTCTGGCAGGACCTCATCAGGCAAGGCAAGGCCTCCTGATGGGATGGTCTCCATTGAGTTCCAGAATACAGCTCTGAACACAGACTGCTAGTTCCAATCCCAGATCTGCCCATGAACCATGGGATATACTTTGTACTTCTGCAGACCTGTTTCCTTACTGCAAAAACAGGGATGATAATAGCGTGTGGTAGAGGGGAGGACAACATAGTTTGTAAGATGGGAAGTCTTCAGAACAGTGCCTGACACAGTCATGTCATGTTAGGGCTGTGGGAGCCACTTGAAGGAGTTGAGCCTGGGAACAGTGAGAGCCCAGCAAGGGTTTGAAGCAGGAGAATAGGGTGGCAAGCTTTGGGATGAGTGCTGCCCGCAGGAGCTGGAGACTGAGGAAGTTGCCAGAGCCCAAGCTAATGTGATGGGGCTCCATGAGAGGCCAGTGTTGGGGTCAGTGAGGAGGTGACTGGTTGGCAGTAGTCAGGGCAGAAGAGGTCCAGATTTCTGGCATGGGTGATTGTGGGGAAGGTAGTACTCTTTTCCTGAGATGGTTATGGGGGAATATGAAGAAATTGATTTGGGATTCAGCAATCCCACTTCTGGATATTTACCCAGAAGATTTTTAATCTGTTTGTCAAAAAGTTGTCTTCATGCCCATGTTCCTTGCAGAACTACTCCTAATTGCCAAGTACAGAATCATCTTAAAATTTCATCAAATGATGAAGGGTAAAGCAAATGTGGGATGGACACACACACCCCCACACACAAACACACAAAATATTGTTTGGCCTTTAAAAAGATGAAATTCTGCCATTTGCCATGCATGCATGTATGGAATTTGAACATGTTACACTATGTGAAATAAGCAAGGCACAGAAAGATAAATCCCATATGTTCTCACAAGTGAACTCAAAAGTGGAGAGCAGAATGACAGTTACAAAAGCTGTAGGGTAGTAGGAGAGACAAGGGCTGATGGCTAAGGGGCCTGAAGTCTCAGAAGGAATTGGACTTTTTTGTTTGTTTGAGACCTGTTACACATCTTGGTGAATATACTTTTTGTAATGTATTGTACCTTTCAAAATTGCTAAGATCATAAATTTCAAATGTTATAAAAAAAAATGGTATAACAAGTGATGGGTATGTCAACTAGCTCGATTTCATTATTCTACTTCATATTCCTAAATCATCACACCTCTTTGTACCCCATAATTATATACAATCATATATTGACAATTTATAATCAAACTTTTAAAAACTGGTTTCAGGGTGCTTGTTAGTGCACTGTTTGGGGTGCTTGTTAGGGCTTCCTTAAATCTTTGCCACCTTACCACAGATAGAGCACTAATCTTCAGGATATACAAAGAATTAAAAAAAAACCTAACACCAAAAAAACCAAATAACCCAATCAATAAATGGGCAAAGGAACTAAACAGGCACTTCATAGAAGAAGAAATATGAATGGTCAACAAATACATGAAAAAAAAATGTTCAACATCTCTAGCAATTAGAGAAAGGCAAGTTAAAACTACTCTGAGATTTCATCTTACTCTAGTCACAATGGCAATTATCAAGAACACAAGTAACAGATGTTGTGGATGTGGGGGAAAAGGTAACTCATATGTTGTTGGTGGGACTGCAAATTGGTTCATCCACTCTGGAAAGCAGTATGGAGATTCCTCAGAAAACTTGAAAGGTACCACCATTTGATCCAGTTATCCCACTCCTTGAATATACCCAGAAGACTTAAAATCAGCATACTATAGTGATATAGCCACATCAATGTTCATAGCAGCCCAATTCACAATAGCTAAGCTATGGAACCAACCTAGATGCCCTTCAACAGATGAATGAATACAGAAGACATGGTATATATACACAATGGAATATTACTGAGCCATAAAGAAAAATGAAATTATGGCATTTGTGCATAAGTGAATGCTAAGTGAAATAAGCCAATACCAAAAAACCAAAGGCTGACTGTTCTCTCTGATATGCAAACGCTGACTCACAATAGGTGGGGGTGTCACTGGATTGGACACCCAAGGTGGAGGGGGCTTGGGAATGGGAAAGACAGTAGAATGGGTCGGACATAATTTTCCTGTGTTCATATATGAATACACGACCCGTGTAACTCCACATCATGTACAACTACAGGAATGGGAAGTTGTACTCCATGTATGTATGATGTGTCCAAATACATTCTACTGTCATGAATAACTAAAAAGAGGAAGTTAAAAAATAAAAAGTGGACTGGGGGGGGCTTCCTTCAGAATGCCGCGGATTGCAGCGGATGAACAACTTTCCTGGGAAGGACATTCTCTGCTTTTGAACATGTTATCCCCTTCTCTACCGCTGCCTTAACTTGGAGGCTGCAATTCAGATTTTGTTAAGTGAAAAGAGCTCCAGTGGCAGGTTTAGAGGACCTGGGGTCCACATTGGCCTGGCCTTAGCTATAAATAGAGTGGAGACAGGAGTCATCTGAGGCACTGCTGTGGGAAACACAGGTCTATAGCTCAGCAGCTCCTTGATATCCACTCCACCTCGGTGTCCTCCACCCACACACTGTCTGCTGAGAGATCAGCACACAGTGGGAGAAAGACCAAAAATGCACCTCATGGGTCCCAGGCAGCCCACCTGTCTGCAGTAAGACTGACCTAGGAGCCTTGGAGACCGAATATCCCCCAGGGAGGAGTCCACCTACACTCAGGCAAGCAAAGCCCCAAGGCCCCAAGTTAGACCAAGTGTTAGGGACCCATGAGGGGCCTGTTCCCTTCCTGGCTCTGTTACCTGCTGCAGCTCTGCTGAGCCCCCAGAGCCCTAAGGACAACAGGAGGCTTTCACGGTAAAAGCACCCAATTGAGAACATGGAAACCTGGCTGCAAGATCACAGGTTGAAAGCAAGGAGGAAGACAGTGTTGGGAAGAGAATCGATTCTCTTGTGCGGGCAGGAGCCAAGGCACCATTGAAATCAGAAGTATTTCTCTTACAAAAATTAGAAAATGGGCACAAACTTGCTTTTAAGACTAGAAATTGATATTGCCAGCTAGCACTCCAAATGTGGCCTGTAATCACTGAAATGATGTGGTTCTGATTCTTTCTGTGGGACACCCCAAGGGAGCAGCTGTACACAGTTCCCTGGGATAACCCAGAGGCCCATTTTTATTATCTGACACCCCTGCAAGGAAACTGCCACAGTTCCCACTTCCGCCTGCTTTCATTACCAACAGCCTGAGCTTGAGGGGCCCCAGCCTCCCCAACATGTACCAGCCCTGCTCCTGTGAACACCACCCACTGTTTGCTCATGCTATACCCCGTACTTGAACACTCTTCCCTTCCTTCTCTGTGACTATTTTCCCTTCTAGGCCTAACTCCCTGTAACAGTTCCAACAACCCCTTTAGATCTTCCTGTCTCTGCCACCCCGTAGACTGGCTCCCAGCCTTTCCTAAGTACCCCAGTAGGCAGTCCCAACACTTTCTAGAGCTCTGCAAGGATGCTTCCCGCCCTCCCCCAGCAACCCAGCCCTTCCTTTCAAGGCTGGCTAAAGCCCTACCCCATCAGGATGCTTTGCTTAACTGGCTTCTGGCCTCATAAATCATTTCCTCACTTTGTTTGGACAGAGTTTGGAGACATTCTTGATTTTTAGGCATGGCTTTGAGTCTTTTTTCCCCTAAAAGGTTGTAAAACTTTTTGAATCAGAGAACTGACCTTTCTGTTGCCCCTTATGTCACCTGGCACAGTGCTGGGCACACCAAAGTCTTCAGAAATGCTTGCTGTAACTTAACAATTGGTGTCCTGTCTGAGCCAGGGCCTCCATCCCCCTGACCACTCCAGGCTTCAGTTTCTCCAGAAGATAATTTGGGGACTGAGCCCTACGTCCCTTCAGGTTCCAGCATTCTAGACTCAGAGTGGCTTCTGAGAGACCCTGAGTTTTTACTTTTGGACTTGGGATTGGGAGAGAATTCTTACAGTCCTTTGTCCAGCTTCTAGATGATTCTGCCCCCTGCAGCACCCCTGACCTCTGATCATCAAAAAAGATAAATCTCTAGACCATCACACCATGGAAGACAGAAGCTGAATCAACCCAGAAACAGGCATTAAAGGGCATGGAAGAAGCTTAATCTTTAGTTGGGAGGAGGAAATGTGAGACTGGAGCCTTTTAAAATGCCAAGTCTGCAGCCAGATCATAGTCCTATGGGGCCCTTCAGCTATTCAGTTCAGTCGTCACCTCTGTGATATGATAATCATGATTATGATGCTTGGTTATTTGTGTGTGTTCTAATTTAATTTCAAACAAGGGCACTTTTCTCTTAGGTAAACTGAGACCAGACCTGAGGTTCTTAGAAAAAGTGGCCTCTGGAGGGAGCAATGAATGAACAGCCCCTGAGTGTGATATGCTAAAGAGCAGGAACCAGTGTCTTCAAAACCCAGTTCGTTCTTACAGCACTTGGAGGTGTTCATGGAGATGAGGGACTTGATTGACAGCTGTGCCCAGTGTGAGTTGTGCCTGAGCTCTGTGGTCATCTTCGCACATGGTCTGTGGTGCCCTGGTGTGCCCCCCGCACGCCTACACACTCTCCATTCTCCTGCACACTGATCTTGCCTCATCACCACCAGGAAGCCACATACCTGGGCTGTGACTTGTACCTCAGGTTTCAGCTCTTTGCATTTTACTGAGGACTGGAAACTAGAAAGAACCTGGGCAGAGCAGGTGTGAATTTGATGAAAAATTCACTGAAGACACTGCCCTTTAAAACACTTATTCCCTGGTTTCACCCAGAAAGAAGCTTTTTAAAAACACTCACCCTTCCTTTACTTCTGCTGTAAGATTAATATAACTTGTTGTAAGATTAATGTAAATGTAACTTGGTTTGTCTTTTTCCTGTTGTGGTCTTACGAAATTTGGGGCCACATATGATGATCAGCCCTGTTAACAATGCAGACTCACTGCTGGATTTGTATTTTTCCTCTATTTTCCTGTGGTCTTGTCAGTCAGACTCCCTTTATTATACACCATATTGAGGATTTTTAGCAGCCAGCAGGGACATACATAATAGATAAGTACCCATGGAGCTTGTGAACAATTGGCACCTGGAAGGAAGTGAATGATCCAGATTTTCATTCATTCAACTTGTGTTATCTATTTGTGTCTCTTGATGTTTTTGATGATCATCATCTAGAAAGACTGACATTTTCTTTATTTTTCTCTATGGGAAAAAAAAGCCCTAATTTATGCCTTTAACTGAGATTAGATGAATGTAAGTTGCTTTTACTTTACAACTTTTCCTTCAAAGCAGTGTAAAATCTCCTAGGCTCAGGGTTATGGTAGTCGTGTTGGTTGGAAGCTTTGGAACCTGGGATAAAGCCAGACAGTGTGATCTGGAGAGGACTCCAGGAATTCAGAGAGGAAAAGACCCGTGCTGAGCCTGTGCCCCCCAAACTTCACTGCCTCTGGCCAGCATGCTGATGTATGCTGGGCTCAGCTTGTGCTGAGCTGTGGGGTGGATAGGAGGGACTCAGCCCTGGCTCCAGAAGCCAGAGAACTCAGTCTAGGTGAGGACAGGAGCCACAAACAGAAAAATAGGAAGACATGACCAGCATGAAAAGAGGAGGCGTGCTCCAGAAGACCCTCAGAGGGGGTCAGCAGGATTCTCCCTAACTATTCCACACAGACAGAGGGAAGGACCGGCAGGTGGGCAGGGCAGAAAGCAGATGTCTACTCACCAAGGTCGTTGTTGTTCATCATGGCGTTGGATGCCCGCAGCCGGGGCCCCTGCTGGGTGAAGTGGTATCCGAACTTGAGAAGGGTTGCATTTTTTTCCAACATGCTCACGATCTCCATTTCTACTTTGTTGCCCAGGGGCTGGCTCTTTGATCAAAAAAGAACAATAACCACCATTCATTCCATGTGTAAAGAAACCACCTCGACCTAAGCACCTCTATAGGCAGAAGCCTTGAGTGAGTGGGGATTTTAGTCCTCCCTTCAAAAGCAAGGGAATGGAGTAGAGAGGGGTCAGATGGTGGCCTGGGCAGAAGCACATGGCTGGGATCGAGCCAGGTGTCTGCCAAGTGCCAGGAGCAGCCCTTCCCATGGCCCTACGGCAGCCTTCTCTGAGCAGGCATCCAGGTAACAGCTCCTCCTTGGAGGAATGTTTGCACCTCCAGATCATCTCGTCCCAAACAGATGTTTAGAACCCCCCTGTCCAGTCTATACCCCTGCTAATAAAATCAAGGTCTCTGGAGTGGGACTCTGGTAGCTGTGTTTTTTAAAACTCCCCAGGTGTTTCCAATATGGAAGCCAGTTAATAACCAGGAACTTCTCTTCAACTTATGAGTGAAGAAACATCACACAGTAAGGAAGCTGGGAATGGCAGAGGAGTTGCTTTTAAAAAAAAAAAAAATACATACAAAATTTGTGCTAACAAATGAGTTCAGCAAGATTGCAGGATATAAAAGTGATACACAAAAATGAGTTGTATATCTATACATTAGAAATAAGAGTTATACAAATGATTGATTTCACTTACAATAATTTCAAAAAGAATAAAGTACTTAGGAATAAATTTTAACAAAAGAAGCAAAGACCTGTATACTTTTCAGTGTACAAAACTGCATTGAATTGACATTAAAGAAAACCTCAAAAAATGTGAAAACCTCTCATATTCATGGATCAGAAGATTTCATATCGTTTGAACTGTGGAGTCAGTGCAATCCTTATTAAAATTCCAGCTTCTTTTTTTTTTTGCAAGAATGGAAAAGATGATCCTAAAATTTGCATGAAAATGCACAGGGCCAAGTATAGCTAAAATAATCTTGAATTAAAGGAACAAGGTTGAAGGACCCACACTCCCTGATTTCAAAATCACTACAAAGTGGTCATAACTAAGATACTGTAGTATTGCCATAAGGCAGATATATAGATGAATGGAATAGAGTTGAGAGTCCAGAAATAAATTCATACATTTATGAAGACTGCTTTTTCAAAAAGGGCACCAAGCTAATTCAATGAAAGAAGAGTCTTTGCAAGAAGTACTGTCAAAGATTGTAAAATAATGAACTTAGACCCACACCATACATAAAAAATTAAACATGAATCAAAGACCTAACTATAAAAACTAAAATTATAAAATTCTTAGAAAAAAATATAGGTGTAAATTTTACCCCAAAATAAAAAATTGAGGTAAATTGGACTTTACCAAAATTTAAAACTTGTATTTCAAAAGATACTCTCAATAAAGTGAAAAGGCAACAATGCAGAATGGGAAAAACTTTTCTGTACATCTGTTAGGTATGAGCATCCAGAATATATAAAAGAACTATTAGAACACAATAGTAAAGATGCAAATGACTAAAACTGGGCAAAATATTTAAACAGATATATCCCTAAAGAGGATAAACAATTGGCTAGTAAGTATTTGAAAAGATACTCATCATCATTAATAATTTAGAAAATCATAGCACCTTAAACACATTAAGATGAACTGTAATAGGAAGGAAGACAATAACAAGTGTCAGCAAGGACCTGGAAAAAACGGGACCATGATATACTACTGGTGCCGCTGCTTTGGGAAATAGTTTGGTAGTTCCCCTGAAAAGATAAAAATGGAGTTACTGTATGACCCCAGTAATTACACTCCTAGGTGGAAAAGAAATGTATAAAAACATGCACAAGAATGCTTATAACAGTCTTATTTATAATAGCCCAAAGTGAGACAACCCAAATACCATCAAGTGATGAATAGATAAGCAAAATATGGTAGATTTTACAGTGGAACATTATTCAGCCACCGAAAGGAATGAGGTACTGCTACATGCTACAATGTGAATGAACCTTGGAAACATGGTAAGTGAAAAAAGCTAGACAAAAAGATCACATATTATAGGATTCCATTCATATGAAATGTCCAGATCAGGTAAATCCATAGAAAGAGAAAAGAGGTGAGGGGTTTCCAGGGGCTGGAGGAAGAATGGAATAGAATTGAATAAAAGTTGATGGGTATAGTTTCTGAGTGATAAAAAAGTTTTGGAACTAGCTAATGGTAATAGGTACACAACTTTGTGAATAATCTATAAACCCTGAATTGTACTCTTTAAAAGGATGAGTTGTGTGTATATGAATTATATGTCAATTTTTAAAAACCCAACAGTTAAAAAAATCCAATTAGAAAATGAGGAAAAATATGAAGAAACATTTCACAGAAGAGGACACACATATGGCAAATGATCACATGGCAAGAAGTTTAACATTTAACTATTGTAGAAACACAAATCAAAATCACAGGAATGTGATATGTACTGTAGAAATACAAATCAAAACCACATACCTGCAGGAATTACTGAAATTAAAAAAATAGTGACAGCACCAAGTATAGGCAAGGATGCAGAGAACTTGGTCACTCATATGGTACTGGTGGATATGGGACAATGGCAATCACTTTGGACAAAAGTTGGAAAAAAACTACATAAGCAATTGCCATTATAAGAATTGGACTCCTGGGTATTTATCTCAGTGATACAAAAATGTTTTCATAAAACATGTACACAAATGTTTACAGAAGGTTTATTTGTAAGAGACAAACTTGGAAACAACCCAAACGTCCTTCAATGGGTGAGTGGTCAAACAAATGATATATCTGTACCATGGAATATTACTTAACAGTTAAAAGAAACAACCTGTCAATACATGCATGAATGAATCTCCACAGAATTGTGCCAAATGGGAAAAAGGCCAATCCCAAGTGGTACATAGCCAATCCATATGGTTTCATTTACACAACATTCTTAAAATGACAAAAACATTAAAATGGAAAATAGGTGAGCAGCTGCCTGGGGTTTGGAGGAAGAGGAGGAGACCAGTGCATTTAGCTATCAAAGGGCAACATGAGGGGTCCTGTGGACGATGGAATCGCCCCTGTATCTTGGCTGTATCAGTGTTGCTGGTTGAGACACAAAACCACAATTCCCCCTGAGGCAAGCTTGGTGAATAGCACACGGGTCTCTCTCTCTTATTTCTTTGTGTGTGTGTGTTGTGGGGGGTGCAGGGGATACTGGGAATTGCACTGAGGGGCACTGGACCACTGAGCCACATCCCCAGCCCTATTTTGTATTTTATTTAGAGACAGAGCCTCACTGAGTTGCTTAGCACCTCTCTTTTGCTGAGGCTGGCTTTGAACTTGTGATCCTCCTGCCTCAGCCTCCCGAGCCACTGGGATTACAGGCGTGAGCCACAGCGCCCAGCTCTATTATTTCTTATGACTACATGCTGATCTACAATGATCTCATAATTAAAAAGTGATTTAAAAACCAGGCCGAGAAAGCAAACAGAAACACACAAACCACGTCCAGAGGCTCCCCACTGTCAGTAACTGCTGCTATTTACTGAGAGCTTCTTGTGTTCCAGGCCTGGCCATGTGTCTGACTCACATGACCTGAGAGCATTCCCTCAATAACCCGGTGGAGTAAAGCGCCATTCCTCGGGCCTGCAAAGTTCACTTCCTGCCTCATTCTCTCTCTCCTTCCTTGCTCACCTATTTGCCTCTGGTGGCCTGTCCCGTGGTGCCTGGTGCAGCTGGAGATCTACATCTTAAAGCTCACATGCTCTCCTCCTCCAAAAGAAATGTCCCCACCCTCCTCTCTAGCCCTGTTTGTGAATCCCTAATGCTTAATCCTACTTCAGATTCCCCCTCCCTCTTGAGGCCTTCCTGATCCTGACCCCTAGAAATGATCCCTTTCCATTCCACATGCAAGGGACACATCAGACATCCCTCTTTATGTGTAGCACAGTCCATCCACCTTACTTGGGTCACCTGCCTGCCTATGTGTTCTCCAACCAGAACTGTACTGTCCTATGTGTAGCTACTTGCTACATGTGACTCTTTAGATCTAAATAATTAAAATAGAATTTAAAATCCAGTTCCACTGTGGCACTAGTCACATTGCAAGTGCTCAATGGCTAGAGTCTAGTGGCGACCATATCTGCTCAGCACAGATAGAGAATATTCCCATCATGACAGAGCTGCTCTGGACAGGGGACTTCCAGACAGCGCAGAGTACCTGATGGACTGGAGTGGATGGAGGAACGAGGAACACACTTAGCAACACAGCAGCTCAGCATTTGAACAGACAAGTGTGATCTGCAGCTGAACCCTTGCCAGAGATCTCCCGGGGCCTCTGAATCCACCAGAGCTAGTTTGCATTCAGAGTGGGCCGGGAAAGCTGATCACAGCGGGCGGAGAGATGCTGGTGAAATTCCACCAGTCTGCCTGGCATCACTCCTGAGAATGCTGGGAAGAGCTTGGGACTATCCTTGGAAGACTCAGCACAAGGAGTGGGCCCTGGCTGGTGTGGCCTGGCAGATGGTATAGCGACCATCTAGGTCCTAAGAAGGAACTGGCAGCTCCCTGCCTAGCCCATCTAGCAGTAAGACTGGCAGGTCCTCGAGGTCACTTGCTGGGAAGATGCTACTGGAACTTGGGATGGGCTAGTCTCAGGGACTGCAAAGGCTATCTCTGCGACACTCACTCTTTGTGCGGTTCCATCCAAGCATACATGGTACTCTGACACAAATCACCTCACTCTACCTGCCTGCAGCCTAGAAGGCAACCAAGGCAGGCAGGACCCAGCCTCTCCATCTTAGAGGTGAATAAGCTGAGCCCATGTTGGGATGGAAGCTGGACCGCGCTCCCTCGGTTTATTAAAGCCAAACCCAAGGTTTGACCTTGACTTGGGGGTGGAAAGGCTGCAGAGGATCCTCGAGGCCCCAGATTCTCAAATTATTGTCCAATATTCCTGATCCCAGGGATACTGGACATGCAGACTATTAGTGTCTCAGAAGACACAGAATCCATTAGATAATCATGGTCAATCTTCTTGGAGTGTTAATCATGAACTGACTTAACTTCCTTTCTTTCTTCTTTCCTTCCTTCCTCCCTTTCTTTCTTTCCTTCTTTCCTTTATGTTTTGGAGCTAGAGAATGAACCCAGAACATTGCCCATTCCCCAGATCATCATTTTTGTATTAAGGAATAAAATAGAAAATGTGCATACCTCTTAGAATAAGTGATAAGATTTTAAAGAAGCTTCTTTCTTGCTTCTTTCTCAGACCCCAGGGATTCTGCCACTGGAAGGACTCACTCATGTCACTCAGCTCTCTGGCTTATTTTTCATCATCATTTAGTGATTGCTGTGTGTCAAGCAATGTCATAAGCACTTAGGGGAAAATGAGCTATTTTCTCCTCACTATTGACATATAGATAGATACCTTTTGATTACAATTTTCATTTTACAGAAAAGTGGCATACAGAAATATTAAGCATTTTTTTTTCCTGAAATCACAGAACTGGTCAGCTGCAGAAGAAGGATTTGAATGAGGACAGTTTGCTCAGAGTCTGTGCCAGTGGCCACTTTGGGCCTCAGAAAGCTCAGAAGGCAGAAGTAGGACTGACAGAGAAATCAGTGGCAGATGGAGACTGTCTCTGGTGCAGAACTGCAGTCCAAACATTGCCAGTGTGCATACACCGACAGAGTTGCCTGGTAAGCGAGCAAGCTGCCTGTCCCTGGAGGTGTGTAACTAGAAGGCAGCCACCTCTGTTAAGGGTCTCCCTAAAACTGTCATGAATGGGGAAGACTTAGGTTTCATGACCTTTAAGGTCTCTGGGCCCTGTGTCCTGTGAGTCTATGAATAGCTTGCTTGGATGGCATAAAGAATGACCTTGACAGTGGGTGAAAGGCATTGAGAAGCCCCTGGGGAGAGACCAAGGGCTGGTCCAGCAGATAGGACAGGCCACAGCAGATTCTGGGCAGCAGGGCCAGGGAGAGGGCCTTCAGAGAAGAGCTCTTGCCTCCTTTCAGATTTGCTTGAGAATTAATCACTTGTGAAGAAATGTAATCTCATTAAAAGCTCAAGTGATTCTACAGCAGTTGGAGTAAAATTAGTCCCTGTCACACCGTTCCCTCCCAGCCCCACCCACTTTCTGCTGAAGCACCCTCCATGGCCAGCGGGGTGTGTGTTTCTGTGCCAGGAAACTTACGACACAAATAGGCAGGGGTTGGTATGGTTTCCTTGTACTGGTTCATTTTCTTTAAATGGATTCATAGTTTATTTGTTGTTCTGCAACTTGCCTGTTTCCTTCAATACTTGGTGGAAATCTAGTACGTAGCCACCTGCCTCAGTCCTTTCACTGCCTCCTGGGAAGCCCTCACGGCCACCTAGGTTGCTTTGTGTGTGTTACAAGGTGGCAGTGGACTTTGCAGGGGAGGGGGGGCGTATTCCACAGTCTGGCTGTAAAGATTTGGGATTGCTGGGATGAAAGGTGGGCACGGTTTGAATTAAACTTGTGAGGGCTCTGCCAATAGCCTGGGAAAGGGATTCCCAGCTGCAGGGGCCCCTTCTCTTTGGAGAAGTCTGTTACTGTTGCTTTTGCAATAAAACTGGTGCTTGGTTGCTAAAAACAAAAACCAAAATAAAACTAAACAACCTATAAAAGTTGGCATGCTCTTGGCAGTGTGTGATAGCTCATGTCCTCACACCTTTACCATGGCTGAGGGTCATCATCAGAGGATATGATTAATGCCTCAAATCTTTTGAGCCGTGACCTGGTGCTGGTGGCTCTGAGAGATCCCAACCTGGGGCTGGGGATGTGGCTCAAGCGGTAGCGCGCTCGCCTGGCATGCGTGCGGCCCGGGTTCGATCCCCAGCACCACATACCAACAAAGATGTTGTGTCCGCCAAGAACTAAAAAATAAATATTAAAAATCCTCTCTCTCTCTCTCTCTCTCTCTCCTCTCTCACTCTCTCTTTAAAAAAAAAAAAGAAAAAGAAAAGAGATCCCAACCTGGCCAGAAGCTCACTCTGTGGGCTGGGGTTGTGGCTCAGTGGTAAAGCACTTGCCTTGCACGCATGAGGCCCTGGGTTCAATCCTCAGCACCACACAAAAATAAATAAATAAAAATAAAGATATTGTGTCCGTCTACAATATATGTATATATATCTCACTTTGTACATTTGATTGGCCAAATCCTCACCATTTCTTTATAACTTACAACTGGAAATACCTGAAAATGTAAAGAAAGTAGCTCTGGGAATTATCTTGTCCAACACCAGAGTTCTGAACCCTAGCTGTTATTAAACTTCTCTCCATCTCTGAGCTTCCAAGTTGTTCTGCTCTGCTTACACACTCCCGAGAAGTGGAGCTTATCACCCCTTTGAGACATCCTGCTCTGACCTTGTATAACTCTGCTGGTAAGAAAGGGCTTTCTGGCCAGACTCCTGTAGCACAAAGTAAGAGTGATTTTTACTATGGTGACTTAAAAATATGTCTGCACAATTCTTTGATAAGCTTTCCTTCAAAAGGTGGAGCCTAATTCCCCTGCCCTTGAGCAGGGGTTGTACTTAATGACTTCCTCCTAACAGAAAATGACAGAAGAGACTGTGTGACTTCCAAGGCTGGGTGGTAAAGGCGGTTGAGGCTTTCTTCTTTCTTTGTCTTGGATCACTTGCTCTGGGAGAAGTTAGGTGGCCAAGCTGCCCCTGAATTCCTGGCCCTTAGAAGCTATGACTTAATCCATGTTTCTTGTTTCAAGCCAGGACTTTGAGGCTGTGTCACTAAATTTTGGGATAATTTGTTACACAGCTATAGATAGCTGATACATTTACAAATAATGTTTAGTTAGGAGGAAAAAAAAAGCCAAAACCAAATTATCTGATCTGGAAAAGCAAGAAAACATAACCCATTTCCTTTAGTTTCCCTTCAAAATATTAAGCACAGCCTTCCTTGTCAGATATTGAAAGGAGAAGAGGGAAACCTGGCTAATATCCCCTAAGCCTTACACATTTTCTCATCTGAGAGTCATGCCTTCAGGCTTGGTCTGTTCTGAGGACGTCTTCTGAAGGGCAGCTGGGTTGGGAGTTAGGAGGGTGAATCAGGAAGGACAGAGAAACACCACTTGGTTATGAGTTGGGTGGGGACCCACAGGTACCTGGTCTGTCAAGTCTGATCCCTGGGGGCTGACAGGGTCTCTCTTGTCCATAAATGCAGCCAGGATACCAAAGTTCCAACTCAGCCCTGCTGATAACCTGATCTGTGACTCAGGCAAGTCCCATCCCTTCTCAGGGCCTCAGTTTCCCTACCTGCAGAAGGAGGTGGGCTGGACATTTTCTCAGTGTTCTTTGGCCCTAGCTCAGTCCCTTCCTACCCTCTCCGGGTGTCAGGGCAACATCGCCAGTTGGAGATGCGGTTGAGTCAACAAACAGCCTCAGAATCCAAGTTCCCCATTTCTGTGAGCCAGCCTGCCGGGCTGCATGTCACCCTGGGTGGAACTCCCCAAGTTCCTTTCTTTGGCCGTATAAGGAAAAAGGACACAGTCTCACTGACACAGGTTACAAGCACAAGAATTGAGGCAAAAGCTCTGGCCTCTGAGGACCTCAGTGACTAACCGAGAATGAGGAATAAATCAGAGGCCACTCAACACCTTCTCTTTGTCCTACTTCTTGCTCACCCCAGTCCAGGGCTGAGGCACCTGAGGGGAGCCTGCTTTGCCCAGGCCTGGGAGACATTTTGTGGGAGACTTAGGGTAGAGGGGGCACTGAGGCCTGGGAGACCAGAAGGGGTTATGGCTGCCAAGATGGGGGGCCTGGCTAACACTGGGGCTGCTGGGGGACAAGAGGGAATAGGTGAAAGTGGATCTCAGGAGGGGTTCTGGGGACCCAGGCCCAGGGGAGGGCTGCCTGGCACAGTATCCTCAGCTACCCATTGTGAGCATTAAATGAGATAATGGATACAAAGCGCTCAGTATGGCTCCTAAGAGCTTACGGTGCCTGCTGGGTAAATTAACCCTTAGAATAATGTCTGAACTCCCTAGATCACCTAGAATGATTTTAAAAGCCATCAGAATTCATCTCCTTAGAAGTAGATTCTTATTATTCTCATTTTCCAAGGCGGGAAACTGAGGCTCAGGGAAGCAAATGATCTTGCAATCAGGGTGTTCAGCTGGGGTGAGGGCAATGGTCAGTCAGCACTGGCTCTGTCTTGGGCTCTAGGGGGACAGCAGTGACAGGCAAGATGGGCAGTTCAATGACAGGAGGCCAGTACTCCTGTAGCTGAGGGCTAACTTTCTGCCTGACTCTGGGGAGACCCTGCCTCCTGCCTCCTGCCTGGCCCGGCCTGGAGTCACATGAGCATTCATGCCCAGGGCCTGGTCTGGGGCCTCTGCCAAGCCCGCTGCATGCCTTTGTTCCATCCCTCTGGCCCTCCTGCCTCACAGAGCAGAGTCAGCAGTGATCAGGGGAGGGGGCAGGAAGGGTAGAGAGGGGGAGGGCTGGGACGGTTGACAGAGAGATGCCAGGTGTCCCAAGCAAGGAGTTCATCCTGCAGGGCTGCTGCTGGCCTATGTGGCCTCTTCATATGAATTAGGAAAAAAGAAAAAAAAAGTGCCCTCTCTGGGTAAACAAAGCCCTAGACCGGGGCACCAGCTTGGAGAGTGGATTGTGCACTACGTTCCGCTCTGCCCGCCACCTCATTATGCAGTGAACAATCCACACAGCCACCCAGGGCGACCTTGCTTACCAAGCACCCCCACAGGACCAGGACCTGGGCTGAGCACTGGGATATGGAGATAGCTCAGACATAGCTCAGCTTCTGAGAGGTTACAGGGAAGCTGAGGTGCTAGAGGGACACAGAGGAGGAGCACCAGAGCAGAGGCTCAGAGGAAATATGAAGGCTGAGAGAAGGTGGCAGTGCTCCATTACCCTGCTAGGTGGTGTCCAACATGCC
The DNA here is from genome assembly GCF_045843805.1 of Urocitellus parryii. Classification (NCBI taxonomy): domain Eukaryota; kingdom Metazoa; phylum Chordata; class Mammalia; order Rodentia; family Sciuridae; genus Urocitellus; species Urocitellus parryii. The sequence continues at coordinate 177,877,869 of NC_135534.1, read as the reverse complement.
CTGTGCCATCATGAACTGGAGCTGGGGGGAGACTTGCTTGTTAGTCCTGGCCAGCTGATTCCAGATGCTCTGGAACATCACTTGAGCAAAGGAGAGGTTTTAGCTGAAGCCGAGGAAGATGGGTCAGAGAACATTCCAGGAGGCAGGAACAGAAGTGGGAGCAAGTTGCAAAGAGCTTGGAAAAAAAGGGCTCTGACTGGGAAGAGGTGGACAAAGACTTCTAGAAACTGGCAAGGTTTAGTTCTTGGCCTGGACAGAGTTCACACAGTTGTTAGGATTTGTTAAGCGGTATATTTATGTTTCATGCACTTTCTGTCTGTTTGCAATACTTTATAATAAAAAAGTTTAAAGTACTGATAATCTCCCTAATCTTACTTGGAAATAACAACTGTTAATAATTTTGTGATATTTCCTTCCAATCTTTTTCCTATGAATACAGTTACACAACATCCATTCAAAAGTTTCTTGTAGAAAAGAAAAGCCGGGTGTGGTGGTACATGCCTGTAATCCCAAGGGCTCTGGAGGCTGAGGCAGGAGGATTGCAAGTTTAAAGCCAGCCTCAGCAAAAGCGAGGTGCTAAGCAACTCATTGAGATTCTGTCTCTAAATAAAATACAAAATAGGGCTGAGGACATGGCTCAGTGGTCGAGTGCCCCTAAATTCAATCCCTGGTACCAGAAACAAAACAAAACAAAAACAGAAACAAACAAAGAGAGAGAGAGAGAGAGAGAGAGAGAGAGAGAGAGAGAGAGAAAACAAAAAGAAAAAGTAAAAAACCCTGAGTTCCCTGTTTATAAAAAAAGAAAGCATTTTAATGTTGGAAGCCAGGTGTGGCAGTGAATAAAGTGTGATTCTGGAGTTAGAAAGACCTGGGTTCAAATCCTGACTAAGACCCTGAGGAAGTTGCTTGTCTAACCCTCTCTGAGCAGTTTTCTTCAGACTGGGGTTGGTAATACACACATCCTGCAGGGCTGTGAAGATCATAGACAGTGGATGCTGTCCGCAGCAGACCCTCCACCATGTACAAGCTACTGTTACATTCGGCTTTTGTTATTAACCTCCTCTCAGAAAGTCAGGATGGTAAGAATTGCCAAGAGATAAATGACGGAACCACAGAAATCAGAGAGAAACAGTTACTTTATAAAGCAAACTAGGATCTGCCCAGGGAGTGACTTGAATGGTGAAGACAATCAAAAGCCCCATTGGCAAAGGAACTGAACAGGCACTTCACAGAAGAAGAAATACGATCGGTCAACAAATATATGAAAAAATGTTCAACATCTCTAGCCATTAGAGAAAGGCAAGTTAAAAGCACACTGAGATTCCATCTCACTCCAGTCAGAATGGCAATTATGAACAATATAAGCAACAATAAATGTTGGCAAGGATGTGGGGGAAAGGTACAGTTATACTTTGCTGGTGGGACTGCAAATTGGTGCAAACCTCTGGGAAGCAGTATGAAGATACCTCAGAAAACTTGGAATGATTCCATCAGTTGGCCCAGTTATCCCACTCTTCATCTTATACCCAAAGGACTTAAAATCAGAATACTACAGTGAACCAGCCACATCAATGTTTATAGTAGCTCGATTCACAATAGCTAAGCTATGGAACCAACCTGGGTGCCTTTCAACAGATGAATGGATAAAGAAATGATATATACACACAATGGAGTATTACTCAGCCTTAAAGAAGAATGAAACTATGGCATTTGCAATTGGAGATAGATGCAATTGGAGACTATTATACTAAGTGAAATAAGCCAATCCCCAAAACCAAAGGTCAAATGTTCTCTCATGGGGGCGTGGCCTGATGGGGGGGCGGGGGGGGGAGGCAGGGGGGGAGATTCACTGGATTGGGAGGGGAATGGGGGGAAGGGAGGGGGATGGGAATGGGGAAGACAATAGAATGAATCAGACATAACTTTCCAGTGCTCATATATGAATACACCACCAGTGTAACTCTATATCATGCACAAGAATGGTTACAAGAATGGGAAGTTATATTCCATGTATATATGATATTCAGAATACATTCTACTGTTATGTATATCTGAAAAGAACAAAGAAAAAGAAGAAAAAAAGCCCCACTGGGTGGGAGGGGTGACTCAAGAAAGCAGGGATGTTTAATCTAGTGGTTTATGAGATCTGTGATCAGATGTCCTGGGGGCAGCAGAGAACAGAACTAAATCCAACAAACGGGGCATAGAAAGGGAGCCAGCTGGTCTGAGTCTAAGGAAGGACCTTCTCGAAGCCTAAAAGTGAAGGGTGAGGGTGGTCAGGAATGAGCTCCCCATGGAGAAGAGGTTACGAGGAGAAGCTGGCTGAGCACGTGGTAGGAAATAATGGGCGAGAAGGTTCCCAGGGTGGAGTCCCCACAGCTGGGCCCTGGAGCTTCCAAAATCAATGTCACCTGCTCCACGCAACTGCAGGCTGACTAATGCAGATCGGCGAGGGGCGCTCACTGAAGGGCACGGGGACACCTGCCCGTCTTACCTGGTTATCGATTTTCAGCTCCACCAGAGAAGTGTTGTGTGGAAGGGCTTCCACCAGGCGCAGGATCCCAGCTCCGGAGATGAAGTTGGATTCCACATTCAGCGTCTTCAAGACCTTGTTCACCTTCAGCATCTCAGCAAGGGCCTTGACCACAGGAGGAAAGCAGGGACACCTGTGAATCACCCCAGTAGGCTGGAGCCCCTCGTGGGTGGATCCACAAATTCCACGGGGTGCAGGCCAGATGATCTGTGGAGCTTCCTTCACCTACACGACTCTGAAGGGGTCTCTCCTCCCCTGAAAGCCGCTTCCAAACCTCCCTGTTTTCTTCAGTCGCCCCGCTCACCCAGTGGGGCTTTTTTTCTTTGTTCTTTTCAGATACACATGGCAGTAGAGTGAATCTGACATATCACACGTACGTGGAGTGTAACTTCCCATTCTAGTGGCTCTACATGCTGTGGAGTCACATCTACGCCGTCTCCACAGCCTGCCTCCCCTCCTCTGCCCTCTCCCAGCAGAGCCACCCACAGACCCGCATGCTCAGTGCTTTCCCACTGATTCCCCTCACCTGCCATCGCTGCCTCCAGAATGTTCTTTCTGCTTCACTCGCTCAAACCCTGCCTGTCCTTCAAGGCCATTCTCAACGCCCCTTTCTGTAAGAGCTTTTGCTGGCTCTCAGCGAGCTCGGTGCCCTCTTGATTTACCCACAACTCCCTCATGGAACTTGTGCCCCTAGGCTCACAGTTGTTTCTATCCTGGTGTGTCTCTGCCATCAGACTCTTGGGCTGAAAACGCGCCCCAGTGTCCCATGGTGCCCACAGTGCCCATGAAGAGCCCAGCACATAGTAGGGCTTCAGGCCACATTCGCTGGGTGACCACTGCAGGCTCAGCCTCCCCTGTGTGCTCTCAGCTTCTCCTCTATTGCTCTGTTGAAAAGAGTCACTGTTTTCTCCGAGCACCAGGGAGCAGAAGAGGAAGGCTGGGAAAGCACCCCACGAGGCAGGAGCAGGGCCAGCTGGAGGAGGGCTCAGGTGGCCCTCAGCACGTTTCAGAGAGATCCAGCCAGGGTTGTAGATGGCAATCGGAGCCTCTGAAGGAAATGAGGTAATTAGCAGTTGGTGGAAACGATGTGTCATGGGGGAAAGAAGACACCAACAGCTGAGAGGCCTGGGACACAGTGATCAGTGGGCCCTGAAGGGACACTCAGAGCCAGGAACGCCTGCTGTGTGGCGTTGTCCCTGCAGAGGCTCAGCTCCCAGCACATCTTCCATGATAAAATCATCCCCTTCCTGCCCATGGCACTTCAGTGTGTCCCCAGGATGGGGTGGTGGCTTTCTCTATGACACTTTAGGTGTCCCCAGGATGGGGTGGTGGCTTTCTCTATGACACTTTAGAGTGTCCCCAGGATGGGGTGGTGGCTTTCTCTATGACACTTTAGGTATCCCCAGGATGGGGTGGTGGCTTTCTCTATGACACTTTAGTTGTGTCCCCAGGATGGGGTGGTGGCTTTCTCTATAACACTTTAGAGTGTCCCCTGGATGGGGTGGTGGCTTTCTCTATGACACTTTAGGTGTCCCCAGGATGGGGTGGTGGCTTTCTCTATGACACTTTAGAGTGTCCCCAGGATGGGGTGGTGGCTTTCTCTATGACACTTTAGGTATCCCCAGGATGGGGTGGTGGCTTTCTCTATGACACTTTAGTTGTGTCCCCAGGATGGGGTGGTGGCTTTCTCTATGACACTTTAGAGTGTCCCCTGGATGGGGTGGTGGCTTTCTCTATGACACTTTAGGTGTCCCCAGGATGGGGTGGTGGCTTTCTCTATGACACTTTAGTTCTGTCCCCAGGATGGGGTGGTGGCTTTCTCTATGACACTTTAGTTGTGTCCCCAGGAGGGGTGGTGGCTTTCTCTATGACCATGCCTGTTTTCTGAAGAGGCTAGCTCTTCCAGAGGGGCCCTATCTGTGTCCTTATGGCAGCCCCTGCTCCCCAGAAAGACCTGGCCTGGCCTAATCACCAAAGTAGTTAGCTGCACTAGGCTGGGGGGCCAGACCTTGGGCTGAGTAGGTCTTGGAGGCTGTCATGTCACTTATTAACCCCTTGCATGTTGGATCACAGTGAAGGGCAAGGGGAAGAGCGAGGGCAGGCAGCAGGGCAGTACAGGGCTCTGGATTCCTGGCTTAGCCACTGGCACGGGGCATTTCAGAATTCGACAATGGGTCTGCAGGTACAGACAAGCTGATATCAGCTGTCGGTCTGGCACAAAGTCTGTGCCCAAAAAACACTTGTGGCATTGAGCTGAGTGCCAGCATGGACATGCCTGGTTTCTGATCCATGCCCTAGTAGTGTATGGTGCGTGTGGCTTTGCCAGCTGTGTCACCATAGACAAACTCAGGACCCACTGAACTCAGAGGTCATCAGTCCAGAGGTTCTCCCTGGCAGCCATGGATGCTGTGAGCTCTTTTTATCATTTCAAAAATATTGAAGAAAATTGTCCCTCCTCTTTTTAACAATCAGAAGAGAACTTATTGCAACTAAATGGATTAAGCTGATTCCTGCACTTTTTACCTGCTACTGGTGTTACAGTGGCCAAATGGACCCGTATGTACATGAAATGGGAGCTGAGGGGCTGGAGGGAGAGCTCAGTTGGTAGAGTGCTTGCCTTGCATGCACAAGGCCCTTAATCCCTAGCACCACCAAAAAAAAAAAAAAAAGGAGCTGAGACCGGTCACAGTTGAATTCCCAAAGCCTAATTCTGAGCTAAGTACACCGAGGCTCTCAGGAAATGTGCACCAAATATTTTTTTAAATTAATGGTTATTTTACAATATATATAATTTAATCAGCAATATCTTTCAGGACAAGGGGGAAAATAAATTGGTCATTGGGACCCACTGATGAAGACAATGAGTTTAGGAATGAGAAACAGGCCCAGCGAGGGCAGAGCCTTGCCCCAAATGTGAAGTACTGAGTGGACAGATCTGGCTTTACGGGTCCGTGACTTCATTTGAATCTCATGTCTGCCTCTCGTTCGTTCTGTGACTTGGACAAAGCAAGCTGCTTGCCTCTCTGAACTCTAGTTTTTCAGGTGCGGAGTGGGGAGGCCCACACCTCTGAGAGCAGGGGGGTCGTGAGGATTGGCTGGGGTGATGACAGGTAGTACTGGGCAACGGTGGTCCCACCGTGTCCCCTTCTGGCTCCTAGCGCCATTCTTTCACCTGGATACAGATGGTCCTGAGGCCACAAGCGTAACCCTCATTTCAGACCCCCCCAAATTCAATCAAGCAGAATGAAGAGGTACATACAAAAGCCACAGGGTCATTGCTCCGGGTCCCCACAATGCTGAACTTCTTCACATAGGAGTTTTCTTTCAGGGCTTCTGCATACGCCTTGAGGGTAGGTATAGGGATATTCTGCAGAGAGAAAGGCAGCAGAGGGTGACCCGCAGTCTCCACCTGGGACAGGTGGGTAGGCACCTGGGGCAGTCACCCTCTGACATATGCAGCCTGGATCCTAGTCCCAACACGTCTCTAGCCAGAAGGCTAAATGGATTTTGTCCCAGAAGGCAAAGATTTGGGGAGAAATTTCTGGCACATAAATTGAGAAAATCACCTCTGAATTTTCAGACAGGACCCACAACTCTCCTCTGTGCATGTGAAAGTCAGAGAAGAAGCTAAAATCAAGACACAGAGAGACAGAGCAGCATTGCATTATGCAGTGGGCTCAGGGCTGCGGGGAGGGGCAGGGCTGAGCCTGGTCTATGCCTTAGCCCCTGGCAGTGTGTCTGACTCTCTGTGTGACTTTGGGGAACTTCCTTCCCCTCTCTGGGCCTATTTCTAGAAATCAGAAGTGGGGGCTGCACTAGATGCTCTGTCAGAGACATCTATACAGAAGGTTTAGCTCTGGTGGTACATTGGCGATTTCTAGGGAACATTTATAAATTGCTAATAACAGAGCCTATCCCAAACGAATAAAATCAGAATCTGGGCATTGTTGTGTGTATGTGTGTTTGTGTGTAATACTGGGGGTTTAACCCAGGGGTGCTCTACCACTGTGCCACACCCCCAGCCCTTTTATTTTGAGATAGGCTCTCTGTTAGTTGCTGAGGCTGGCCTTGAACTTGGGATCCTCTTGCCTCAGGCTTGGAAATTTCTAGGATGACAGGCATGCACCACTGCACCCAGCTGGTACATATATTTTTAATGTCCGCAGGTGAAAACCACAGACGAAACTGTGTCATGAGGCAGTTGGACCAGATCAGGGAAACTGAGGCCTGGAGGGAGTCTGAGCCCTTAGCAGAGGCCTCCCAGGGAGCTCTGCCACTCAGCCTCTCTCAAGTGGCATTTGCTGCCAGATTGCATGACTCTGAGTTGTGCCAATGTCCCTTTGGGACACCCGCACACAACTGAGGCAGAGTGCCTGGCTGTATTTTTATTGAGCTCTCATTTCAGAGTGAGTGTCACTTAAGCTCCCAAGGGAGCAGAGTGGGGAGCCAGGTGGAGGAGAACACTGGGGCCCAGGTTTCCAATCTGATTGTGCCGGGGGCTGGCCGACACTGGAAAGTGGAGAAGGAACGAAAGAGGACCCTGGAGCGGGGTCTGGCTTCTTGTCTTACCCCCACCTCCCCAAACTAATCCTGCTGGCCTGGGGCTGAGCAGGTGGGTGGGCAGCTGTGCCCGAATCGGCATTCCTCCTACAGCCTTTTCCAGGGTGGGGCTCCTGGTCCACCTGTCCCTCCTCTGCCCTGATGGCCACCCGGGGAGAGGTCCACAAAGATGAGGGCAAACAGCTCAGCTATTTCCTTGGACACTGGGCCAACAGCTCCCTTCTGTGGCTGTAGAACGAGGCTGGAGGGAGTCTGAACATGATCCAGCAGGAGGTAGGAGTGATGGCTGGGGGCAGGGCCTGCCCAGGGCTTGACAGGCCCATGAACCTTGTGGGCCCTGGACTCTGCCAGCCTCGAGATCATGTGCTAAAGCGTGTGTCTGACTCAATGTTCGTATCTCAGAAAAATCTCTACATTTTGAAAAACATGGCAGGTTTCCAGATGGAAGCTGGGTTGACCCACGGTGAACATCTGGGCCTGATGTGCTCAGAAAGAAACCAGGACCGTGGGATGCACTTGTTTACACTGTTCACTCCCTTCGATGCTCCCATCTGTGACATCTGCCATCTGATTCAGAAACATCCAGAGTCTAAACAGGCCTAGACTGTTGGTATCTAGGTGCCGTGGACAACCCCCACCCCACGCACACACAGGTGAAGTGAAAGAAAGGAACTTTACCCGGATGTTATTGAGGTTGACCTCTTCAAGTTCTGGGTCATTGTTCTTTATCCGCTCCAGTGTTTCCTCCACGTCTGTCGAGTTCGGTTCTTCGTCAGGCACAGGCTTGTACTGTGTAGGTTTAATCACACCTAGAGTGACCAGCGAGAGGGAGGTGGCTCACAGGAAGACAGGGATGACTTTCTTTCAACACAAGAACACCCTGAAAGGGAGCATCAGCAGTTTGGGGGCTTGGAGAGCCTGTAAGTCATGGGTGCCAGAAGGAGCCCAGTGAAGGAGCCAGGAGACTGGGGCTCTGGCTTTGACTTTCTGAAAGAACTGGGTGAACCTCTCAAACTCTGACCCTCCAGCCCTCCTCCGTAAGTAGGGATAGTCCTTCTCACCATGCTCATTATCTCAGTGGACTCTGGTGAGGACACGATGAAGCCTAGGAAGAAAGGAAATGCCTACATCTTCCCAAAGGAAGGGTTCTTGTTTTTCTGGCACCTTTATTTCCCTTTGGGTCCAAATGCCAGCTTGGAACAGTACGATGGAGTAATTAAGACAATGGGATATGGTCCCAGGAAAGGACAAAGGGATCAGTGGAACAGATCCGCTTGGGTATGTGGAGACTGATGATAAAAGCAAGACCTCACACCAGTGGGGAGAGGATAAATGTCACCACTGATGTGATATAATTAGATATTCATTCAAAAGATGAAAGTTTAATCCCATCCCACACACAAAATGTGAACTCCAGGTGGATTAAGAAGTTGAACATAAGAAGTAAATCTCCAAATGTTGAGAAGAAAAATGTAGGAGAATACTTTATGACATTTTCTGTAAACAAAACAGAAAATTCCAGGACATTCAAAGCACAAGATGAACAGTTTTGGCTACACAAGATTTTAGAACTTCTGCAAAGAGTCAGTGCATCAGTGAGCAGAGGAGGCAAGATGCAGGAGGACTCATCTCCCCCAAGGTGCCCTCTGTGAGGGGGTAAGGGGGCCAGGCGAGGGGTGCAGCCACCAGGAGTCAGGGCCATGTACTCACTGTTGAGTCCCTCCTTGTTCACAATGGAGCTGCTGCCCAGGGCTTGGTAGTACTGTTGGTTGCTCATAAGCGTGTGCATGCCCAGGATAGCTGTGGGGACAGAGGAAGTTCTCTGACTCTGTTCCTGCAGACAGAGATACCTCCCTTGAACCCACCTTCCCCACCCCAGGAACTTAGTTCACAGAAATGGCTGGAAACACTTGTGCCAAAAATGTTAAAATGTAATGTTATCTTTACTCTCACCTCCATGTGAGTGACTCTCAGATCACCATCCTTCCCAGACTTCTCTGACCACTGCCCTCAGATTCCCAGGTCCCCCTAAGCTCCTACTGGCATGCCCCACCCAATTTGACCTAATAGAAGGAAACCTTCTCAGCCTCTCCATCTTCCTATGGATCCCTCTCCATCTTGCCATCTGACCTCTCCCTCATGCAACACCTCAGCCACATGGCTCCCCCTCCCCCAAGCCCATTCCACACACACCCCCCCCCCCGGGCTGTCTCACCTCCCAAGCCACCTCCTCTGTCCTGGTTGAGGCCCTGTCTTTCGTGGTTGTACAGATGGTACCCGACTTACAAAGGTTCAATTTATGATTTTTGAATTTACAATGGCATGAAAGAAACATGCATCAAGTAGAAAACAGACTTTGAATTTTGAATTTTTCCCAGGCTAGCCATACTTGGGAGGACACTCTTTCAAGAAGCTGGGCAGTGGCAGTGAGCCCCAGCTCCCACAATCACGAGGGAAAACAACCAAGATTCTCCAGGGTGCTGTGTCGTGATGTCTGGAAGGCCGGTATTAAGTGTGTTTTTGACGTAGGCTGTTTTCAACATACAGTAGGGTTATCAGGATGCCCCCCATCTTTCATTCAGAAACATCTGTATTGTCACAGCCATGGCACAATGGTTGTCCTATCCTTCTGACCCTCTCCCTCCCAACATTCAGCACAGAGCAGCCAGAAAGATCTTTCTGGAAATGCCAGTGGGACCTCATCACTCCCGTGCTCAGCCATTCTTCCACTCAATCACTGTTCAGCATTTATTGAACACCTGCTGAGGGCCCGGCTGGGGAAGAGGGCAGGGAGAACAGCAGGGTCAGGGTCTCTGCTCATGTAGCTGATGGTCAGATGGGGGAAAGGACACCAAGTGAGTGTCCACACCGTTCAAACACATAAGCATGGGGTGTGACAAGTGTTGGAAAGTTCAGCGTGTTTGGGGAGAACATCAAAGGGGGCTTGGGCAGGGAAGGGTGACTGTTTCGGCCAAGTCGAGAGAAGGGAGACAGGGATGGAGGATGGGAAAGGCCGAGGCAGGCCAGTGGGGCTAGAGGGTAAAGGAGGTGAGAGGAGAGGGCCAGAAGTGGGACCTGCGGTGGTCAAAACAAGGGCTGCAACACCACGGGCTCTGAGCCAGGGAAGGTGCCTTTAGATCAGTGATTGTCAAGCTGGTTGCAGGATGCAAGGCTAGGGACTCTTTAGAAAATCCCAAGGCCCAGGCCCACCCTGGACCTGTTAAACTAAACTCTCTGGGGGGATGGGGCCCAGGCATCTGCAACATTTTTAAAGCTTTCCAGAAGGTTCAAGATACAGCAGAGGTTGAGAACAATCGTCTGACACTAATCTGTACAACCACCCTCTAGAGAAGAATTACTTCACAAGGCAAGGTCGCATCTTACAAGGTCTTCTGGGTTGAGATGAGGAGTTTAGATGTCTTTTCCTGGTGTGAACGGGGAGGCCAGTGAAGCCTTGAGCAGGGCATGAGCTGGTCTATGGAGGGAGTGATGGATGTGAGTTCAGTGTGCAGCTGTCCATGGAAGGACCATGGCTTGTGATGGCCAAGTCCAAACACCAGCCCCGCTGGCTGGCTCTGCCTCAACAGCTCGTTGCTTACCCGCTACACTGTTCATCACCTCTCAGTAGCTTCTCCTGCCTTTGCCAACACTGTCCCTTCTGCTGGTGATTCTCCACACCAAGAGAAATTGGAATTTCAGATAGACAATGAATGATCTCTTAGTGTTATAAGTATGTTCCATTCAATATTTGGGATATACTCATATTAAAAAGTTATTTATTGTTTATCTGATATTCAAATTCAATGGACATCTGTATTTTATTCAACCTCTCTATCTCCCCCTCTCCTTTAAGACTTGGGGTAACTTTCCTCTTCCAGGGAGTTTTCTGGGATTCTTCCCTCTCCTTCTGTCATTCTCCCAATGCCTGGTGTCCTTATTATACCACAGATGACCCACTGTGAGAGATATCCAAGTACATTCATGCTCTTCTGCTGGATTGTGGGCTTCCAGAGGTCAGGGAAGAACATTCTTTGTCTCTCTAGCATCCCTCCCAGAAATAGTAGGTATTTGGTAAACATTTGGTGATGGTATTTTTTTTTAAATCCAAAACCCATTTCATTAGATATGGTTTCTAGTTAAAGAGGTAACATGAGAGCCCTTGATGAAGAGCCAGGAGACTCTAGTTCCAGCCCTGATTATGCCCTTGGTGTGACCTTGGGAAAGTCCTCCTCCCTCTGGGCTTCAGTCTCCTCAGCCAAACCAGGGGGTGGTAGAAGACCAGTCCTCCTCAATCATGGCCTCACTTGCAAATCACCTAGCAGGCTTTTAGACAATAGCAATGCCTAGCTTCACCCTGGACAGACAATACAAATCTCTGGAGAGAGATTTTTTTAACCTCTGTGGGTGATTCTGATGCCCCTAGGGAGCCAAGAACCACACACGAAATGATCTGAGAGTCCCTTCTGCTCCTCACATCCTAAAATTATCCTTGCCTGTTCATCACTGAGGAGAACCGATAGGGAGAGAGGCATCTGCAGTTTTTCGAGCTCTCCAGGTTTTAATTTAGGCTGCATCTCCGTGGGCAGCAGGAGCTGAGGCCTGAGTCAGCGGCAGGTGAGTCACATCACCACGAGGCACCCCCTGGAGCTGGCGCTCAGGGCTCCCACACAGCAGCAGCTCATGGTGTTCTGGGCTGCGACTGTTTTCAGGTTGGAAACACAGTTTGCAAAGGTTATGGGGAATCCTGTGAAGGATGCAACCTCACATGGTGCCTGCTCTCACCCTGGACATAGACAGAGGTGGAGAATGGAAAGTGTATGTGGAGCTCGGTTGCCAGCTTCCTGTGATGGTCTAGAGAGGGGTGCAGAGGCAGGGACGTTGCAGGGGACTGAGAGGCCTGGGTTTCAGCCTGGGCCTTGGTCCTAATTTCCTGGGTAACCCTGGACAGGTTGCTTCCCCTTTGGGACTTCAGTTTTCTCATCTGTAAAGTGGAGGTGTGTAAGTGCTAAACACCTACCTTCCCGTGGGCCTCAGTCAACAGCCACACAACACTTCCCCTTGGTTTCTCCTGTTTTGATTGTTCACAATAAACATCCAGGCAGGCCCTGTCAAACCCCCCACCTCCACTTTCCAGGGAGATGGTTTGCCAAGACCTTTTGGCAAGGATTCTCCTGGTTTCTAAGTTAGTATTTCTGCTTATGAGGTCATTAGTAGTCCTGGAGTTCTAGAACATCTCCTCAACCTGGGAATTCTTTTTTTGGGGGGGCGGGGGAGAGGGAGGGGGCGGATACTGGGGATTGAACTCAGGGACACTTAATCACTGAGCCACATCCCCAGCCCTATCTTGTATTTTATTTAAAGACAGGATCTCACTGAGTTGTTTAGTGCTTCAATGTTGCTGAGGCTGGCTTTGAACTCACCATCCTCCTTCCTCAGCCTCACAAGCACCACTGCACCCCGGCTCTACCAGGAAATTCTAAGGACCCATCACATATGTGCTAGGAGGTACTATGTATCAATAGCAGGCCTAAGGAGGAGTAAAACCATTTGGCAGCTCAGAAGAAATTAAGGTGGAAGGAAAGAGGAAAGAGGGAAGGAGGAGAGAGGGAGGGAGGGAGGAAGAGGGGCCCAACGTGGCACCTGGTGGTCCTGAATCCAGTGCTGCCTTAGCTAGCCCTAGGTAGGAGATGGGGACCTTCTCTCTCACTTGGTCCTGGGTGCTCCATGTCACTAGGAGGAAGCAATGGAAGAAAACAGCACTTCCACACAGTCTGCTGCTTTGTTCTTTGTAGATACGGCAAAGCTGAATTTAGCACTGGGGGACTTGATTTCTTTCTTTCTTTCTTTCTTTTTTATTTTTTTTAAAGTCTAGATCTTCCTCAAAACTCAAAAAGAACTATTTTTGAACTCAGAAAAAGAACATTGCGTTCTGCTTCCTCTCTCTGCCTTGGCAGGCCTCACTCGTTTGTGATTCCACTCGGGATGCAGCGTGAGCTCGCATACATGCCCGGCTTCTCCAGCTGCCTATGGCTTCGGCGGACAGCTGCAAAGTGTGCACCTGCATCCTAGGAACAGGTGAGAGAAAGTGGCTCTGGCCCAGGACTTGGGTGCCTAGATAAGCACCACTATGAGAGTCTAGGACAAGGGCCTGAGGGCATGAAAATAGCCAGGGGATGATCTGGCCAGGAGCCACAGAGCTAGGGCTGGCTGACTGTCCTTGGGGGCAGGTGGCCTGAGGGTGGGCCTCATTTGTCATATCACATTTTCCAGGTACTTGTTTAAGTTCGCTCCATGAGGATAGGAAACGGGCTGTTCTCTTAGGATTATTTCACCAGAGCCTAGTTTGAGGCATGGTACATAGTAGGTAGGCAGGCCCTGGGAACATGGTGCTTACTGTGTGCATGAGAGACCAAAGCCTGGGATGATAGAAGGTACCATCCCTATCTGGGAGTGAACTAGAGGTGACCTCTAGACCCTGGGTCCCCTTAGTTTCTTCGTTTGGTGAGTCACCCCACTCATGGCTTCAGCCACACCCTTCTTGAGAATGGAGCCACACCCACACCTCCAGCCACCAAGCCTGGCATCATCTGGGCCCCCCAACTTCCAACCCAGTGCTAGGAGCAACTGGTCTCTGGTATGAAACTGGGACAACGACAGAATTTGCTTCATGGGATTGTTGTGATCACTAGAAGCAACAGGGGGCTGAGAGCGACCCACACAGCACCTGGGACCCAGGTGGTGCTCGGCAAATATCCCTCCCTTCCAATGGCATTTCTACCTTTCAAGAATCTGGGGACATCCAGTTAGTACTGGGCTGAATGCACAGCCTCAGCTCCCTCACAGACATCAGAAGGGCATGGTATCATGGGCAAATAATAAAAACGAGCCCAGCAGCAACAAAAGGAAAGAGAAACAGCTTCAAGAAAGCAACCCAGAAACTTCACCCAGTGCTGTGGATCTGTTTTGGCTCAGGCATGGGCAGGAGCCCTGGTTCTGACAGCGGTCATTTGATAATCCCCTGGAGCTGCCTAATGAGTGGAGTGATGTCATGCAGGGTGATTGCAGGAGAAAGTCCAGGATAAAAACAGCTCCAGGGCGAGTCAGCCTGGGGGTGCAGGACCAGGGCATCAGCACTCCTCTGCATGGGCTCCTTCAAGAGGACCCCGGCTGGGGAGAGGTTGGTTGAACACATGGGCATCACGGGCCATCTGATATGACTTGTGCAGCTTCTGACAAAACAAATCCTCAACTGCCCAGCAAACTAGGTTCCTGAGTTCAGTGTTCCCTTCCCCTCTGGGGAGAGCTCTCCGCCTCCCTGCTCTGCAGTGTGAATGGAAGCCACTCTCCCAGCACATGTCCTTTGGCTGCTGCCCTTGGTCCTTCTGCACACTTCCTATCTCCTCAGGAAAGGGCTGCTTGTACTCAGGGCCACACACCTGCTCTCTCCCTTCACTCCTCAGGCCTCTGAAACCTGGCTTCCCCTGCCACTGCTCAGGGTCACCCTGGCCCGTGTTTGAAGAGTTGAAGTTGCTGCCCTCCTTCCATGGCCCCCCTGCTGCAGATGAGCGCCCTCCCCAGCTCCCTTCCCTGCCCGGAATGCCTTCAGGAGTCACGCACAGGCATCCTGGAGAAGCCAAGAGACCAGTGGACACGACGAGGTGGACAGCTGCTGCCCCACCCAGTCCCTGGCCTGGTACCTCAGAGACTCTCCACTGGCCTGAACCCTCCTTCTGCCTCCTGGCTCTTGGGTCAGGTCTGCCCATCTTGTCTTGGCCTCTGGTTTCCAGCCCATTATGGCTAATGCCACCATGCTAGGTTGGCCCCTAAAGTCTCCTACCCCAGCCTGGCACAAGCCTCCCCAGAGCCCAGGCCCCACCTGCCATTTGCTCTTCCCGGAGTTTGGCAACACTAATCATGCCCAGATCTTTGTCCCAAAGAGGGACTCCTTGCAGAACTCCAGAACTTTGTGCACAACTATCCCCTTTGGGTGGCTCAAGGCACCTGAAATGTCACAGGCCAGAAATCAAACTCAATGTTTCCCTTACTGCTGTTCCTCCTTTATTAAAGTCACCAAAAGCCACTTAGTCTCTGGGGCCAACTCTTCCCTGGACCTCACTGAGTGAGGGTTAGCAGCCCCAGAGTCTTCAGGAAGAAGCCCACCCCTCAGTGGGGACGGAACAGGAACTAGGCAGAAAGGTGAGCAGCAAAGGACTCTGGACATCTGCCACCTTCTGGAGTTTTCCAGGCTGTGTGTGAAGATGATGTGGCAACACACATTGGAGGAATGAGGCACACGTTGGAGGTGTGTCTGAAGTATGAGACACGAGGGGGACACTCTCAGCCCTGCTCAAAACTTAAAACCAGGTGTCTTCACTCTGGTCCTTTTGTGAGTCTCCCAAACCAGTCACGCCAGGCCCCGTTTGTTTCCCTCTATTTTCTTTCTGGGGCTTGTGCAGGATGTGATACAAGTGGCTGGGAAAGGCCCTGTACTGGCCCTCTCTGGGAAACATTCCTGTCTCTCTGGGGGAGGGGGTCTCATGGCAACAAGTGGCTGTGTGATATGACGGGCTCAAATGGTCTTCTCTCTCCCCCTCATCTTGATAATGGATATGCACCCCCTCCCTTCCTGTGCTGGGGATTGAACCCAGGACCTTGCACCGGTCAGAAAGTGCTCCACCCCTGGGCTCCACCCCTACCCTGAGAAAGGAGTTTTATCTTAACACTTTGGTCTCCTTGTAGAAATAGAAGGTGTCCTGTTAAAGTGAACCAAACAAGGGCTCCCTGCAGCTGTGAATAAACCCTCTGGAAGGCACTGGGAGGCTTCTGGAAGGCCCCTCACCTGCAATGTCACAGAGTTCCGCATCCGAGGCGTTGGCCAAGGCCTCCTCCAGCTCGGGCTCTAGCGTCACGCTTTCCAGCACGGGATCCACGGGCTTCTGCTTGGGGACCCAGATCTTTCCTGTGAACACACACGGTGTCTGTCAAGGTGTGTGACCACGATCGGACCGCCTTTGACACTGGCCCTGGTGGACCATGGCAGAGTGCCGTGGAGGGGGCCCTTCAGGCTTCTCCCTCCAGAAAACAGCTTCCCCAGAGACTAGGGATCCCAACATGGCACCCCTCGCTCACACTTGAAAAGAAGGGTTTTGTAACTTGGTCAAACTAAACCACTCTATTCAAAGCATCAGTCATGACTTTAAATCACCTGCAAGCAAGAAAAATACAAGGGAAAATAATAGAATAAAATAGGGATGCCTTAACTAAGGGCTCTCGTGTAAGAGAAAAAGTTGTAAACATTCCTAAATAAAATACACTCAGATGGTGGAAAGACAAAAAGGGGGATGGGGTGCAGCTTATGGGTTAGGGCGCTTGCCCAACATGTGTGAGACCCTGGATTTGGTCCCCAGCAACACACACACACACACATACTCACACAACACAAAAAGGGAGCAAAAATACACACTTGCCTCTTGGGACATTCTGTTTTTAAAGTTGTCAGGCTCGTGACAGAATGAGAGAGTAAAGTGGGAGACGTGCAAATGCCCACTGCTGGTCCACTAGTGAGCACTGTTGGAGAGGTGAGGGTGCCCCACCCCCAAGGGGTGCCAGGGGCTCTTAAAGTGTGCTGAGGGTAGCTGCTTGGGATGAAGAAGGAAAATGCCCAAGACACGTGTGTGAAGAATTAAATTTCACAAACAGCATGTTAAGGTCTTTGTGTCCTCGAGTTCAAGCGTTAGAAACCTCATCCCCAAGTTCCTGTGTTCATGGTATTTGGAGGTCATTAGGAGTGGATGAAATCACAAGGGCGGGGGTGATTTCATGGTGGTATTAGTGACTTCTTTTTTTTTTTGGTACTGTTTGAGCCCAGAGTTGCTCGACCTCTGAGCCACATCCCCAGCCCTTTATATTTTTTATTTAGAGACAGGGTCTCACTGAGTTGCTCAGGGTCTTGCTAAATTGCTGAGGCTGGCTTTGAACTTGTGATCCTCCTGCCTCAGCCTCCTGCACCACTGGGATTACAGGTATGCGCCACTGTGCCTGGGTGTTAGTGACTTCTTAAGAGACCTGAACTAGCACACTCGCTCTCTCTCGTCATGTGATATCCTCCACCAGGTTACACTGCAATCAGGAGGCCCTCACCGGCTCATGGACTTCGAGCCTCTAGAAATAAATTTCTCTTCTTCATAATTATCCATTCAGCCTGTGGTATTCAGTTATAGCACTAGAAGATGGACTGAGACTAAAACTAATCCCATGTGTGCATGTGTGTGTGTGTGTGTGTGTGTATGTGTGCATGTGTTTCATGCAATAATAATAGAATGCTTCTTATGTGCCAGACACCTTTCTAGGGACTGATGAGCAGCAGTGACCAAGACTTTCAATAGCTTACAAGTTATTGAAAGGAGACAGAGAATAAACATGAGAAATCATGTGGCATTAAGCATCATGAACACAGGAAGACAAAGCCAGGAAAGGACTAGGAAAAGCCAAGGTGTAAGGCGGAGGAGGTGGCATCATCATTTTGAAGACTTCACTGAGATGACGGCCTGTGATGTGGGACCTGTCAGAAGTCTTGTGAGAGACAAGATGAAGAGACTCACTTCGACTGCTGCTATTCAACCCTGTCCTGGGAGCTCTAGTCAGAGTAAAGACATGAGAAAAACAGATGGAATTCAAGCTGAGAAGAAAGAAGGAAAATTATTTCTGATTGTATATGACATATTTTTATATGGAGAAAAACCTTGAATTTCCACATACAAAAATCTGTAAAAACTAATAAATTCAGGAATGTTGCATGGTATAAGATCAACGGACAAAAGTAAGTGGTGTTTCTGCACATCAACAACGAACCATCTGAAGAGGAATTCAAGAAAACACTTGCATTTACGATAGGACCCAGAGAATCATGTGCTTATGGATAAACTTACGTTGAAAACTACAAAAATTGCTGAAAGAAATCAAAGAAGATCTAAATAAATGCAAAAATATCTTGAATTAATGGATTAAATATTATTAAGATGGCAGTATGATCCACATGATGTACAGACAGATTCAATGGAATTCTTATCAAAAATCCAAATGACCTTTTTTTGCAGAAAAGAAAAAGCCAATCCTTAAGTGCATATGGAACTGCAGGGGTCCACAAATAGACAAAACAATCTTTAAAAAGAACAAAATTAGAAGACTTATTGATTTCAAAACTTAACTGCAAAGCTAATGTGATACTCGTGTAAGGATAGACACATAGACTATGAAATCAAATTGAAAGTCCAGAAATAAAGTTGAACATCCATAGCAAATTGATTTTCAACAACTGTGCCAAATCCATTCAATGGGAAAGAATCATTTCTGAGTTCTGGCAGAACTGGATATTCACTTGCAAATGAAGAGTTGGACCCCTACCTCACACCATACACAAAATCAAACTCAAAGTGGATTAGTGACCTGAATGTAAGAGCTAAAACTACAACATTCTTAGAAGAAAGCAAAAGCATGACCTTAGGATAGTCTTCATGATCTTAGGATTGGCAATGGAGTCTTAAATACAACAACAAAACTACCAGCAACAAAAGGAAAAAAAGATCAAACTTCATCAAAATTTAAGTTTTACACATTAATGGACACTATCAAGAAAGTACAAAGACAACATACAGAGTGAAATTAAATATTCACAAACTCTATATAAGAGTCTAGTACCCAGAATATAGAAAGAACTTTTACAACCCAACAACGAAAAGACAAACAACCCAATTTAAAAATGAGTGAAGGACTGGAATAGACATTTCTTCAAAGGGGATATACATATGGCCAATGAGCCCAGGAAAAGATGCTTCATTAGGGAGATGCAAATGGAACCACAATGAGAAACCACTTTACACCCATGAGCAGGACTAAAAAAAGCAGGAAATGAGTGTTGGCAAGGATGTAGAAAGTTGGATCCCTTATATATTGCTGGTGGGAGTGAAAAACGGAACAGTTGCTATGGAGAACAAGGTTGGGAGTTCCCAAAATTTAAATATAGAGTTACCATATGATTCGTCAATTCCACTCTTAGGTATATATCCCAAAGGACTGAAAACAGACATTCAAACAAATACTTGTACAGGAATGTTCAATGCAGCCAAAGGGTGAAATCACAATAGCCAAAAGGTGAAAACAACCAAGATGTCTATCAATCAGTGGATGAAATGGATAAACAAATTATGGAATATCATTTAGTCATAAAAAGAAACCAAGTACTGAGACATACTACAATATGCATGAGTTGTAGGATATTATACTAGTTGATAGAAACCAGATACAAAAAGTCATGTACTGTGTGATTTCATTTATAGGAAATATCCAGAATAAATAGTTCATAGAGTAGTACTTGCCAGGGGCTGGGGAGAGGGGATGGAGTAGTGGAGGAAAGGGGATACCTGGTTAGTTCTGGAGAAATGACAGTGTTTTGAGTCTAGATAGGGGTGGTGGTTGTGACACTGTGGGTGTACTAAATGCACTGAATTGTTGCCTTTAAAATGGTTAATTTTATGTCATGTAAATTTTACGTCAATTGAAAAAAAGAAACAACCCTGTTCACTTGGGCTGTTGATGAAGCACAGCTTGAAGAGGAAAGAGACTGGGGGTGGGGAGATGGTCACAGGGCTGGTGTGACAGTCCAGGTGAGAGATCATAGTGACTTGGGCCAAAAGCACAGGGTGGATGTGGGGAGGGAGCAGGAAGTACATAGGGAAATGTCCAGGAAGATCTTCACTAAAACGAGACCAGAACTTATTTTCAATGGCAGAAATTATTTTGACTTGCTTTGTTTTATTTTTTAAATTGTTCACAGTAAATATCAATGGCATCTACAGGCAAAATACACAACGGGGGGCCCTGGAAGGCACACAGGCAGGAGAGCCTCTCTGCTCCCAGGGGACTTCTAGATGCATCCTGGGCTGGAGCATCTGGACAGACAGATGAAGGGAGGGAAGGGCCAGGGCCCTCTCTCTGGTTCCTCAAATGCACAGGGTGGTCCTTGGTTAGGCCTCATGTCCTGAGAATGATTTCCTCTTTCACTCTCAATGGGATCTGGGTTTGGATGAAAAATGGCCAGGACGCTCCAGCCAAAAGGGACCAGGGGAGAAGTGTGGCTGCTCCAGGTGGGGTGTCTTTCCTCTGTTCACCCCCAAACTTAACCAAATACACACCACACATCGGTGCCATAGGAGCTGGGACTTGTCTCCTGGCCAGTCAGGGAGGGGCCTGGCACATAGTGGGCCCTCGGCCACACCTGGGAATGATGTATGCACAAGAATGACATCACTCAGTACCTCGTTTCTCCCCCGTGTAGGGGACCAGGTCTTCTCGATCCTTAAACTCCTTTGCTTGCTTTTCCAAGTGATCCAAGAGCTCCTCTCTTCTAAAGGGGCCCGTGGGCGCCTTGGTGGTCTGATCCTTTTGCCTCAGGCCTGCAGGCAGCAGAGCATTCTAGATGCAGGTTGTGGAGGTAGGAGAGGGAGCAAGAGAGAGAAGGAGAGAGAGAGCAGTCAGCTGCTGAAGACTCGTAAATCTCTAGGAACTCATCCTGGACCAGTGGGGACCCCAGAGCTATAGACTCCATCCAAGTCTCTCTTTCTACATGCAAAGAATCTGAAAGCCCAGGAGCAGCAGGGACTTGTCCAAGGTCAATCCACATCCCAGATGAAGGGCAGACAAAGGCTATCTCTTAATCCTCTGGTTTCCCTGTCTCAAAAGTTTCCAAAGGTGAGGGCTGAGGATTCAGGGTGACTGACATAGGCTGAGCCCAGAGGTTCAGAGTGTCACTAGAGAAGTAAATAGGATTGGGCTGGGGCTGTAGCTCAGTGGCAGAGCACTTGCCTAGCATGTGTGAGGCACTGGGTTTGATCCTCAGCACCACATTAAAAAATAAATAAAGGCATGATGTCCAACTACAACTATTAAAAAAAATTTTAAAAAGAAGTAAATAAGACTAAGTTGTGTTTGGATGTATGAACAATAGCAGTTTGTGTTTCAAGTGTTGGAAAGAGAAGCCAAAGGGGGTTGAGGGAGGACTCAAATGCAGAATCAGGTGGAAAGAGGCAGAATCACCAAATGCAATCCGAAAGCCCAGCAGAGCTGTGAGGAGGACAAGGTGCCTCTGGCTGCAGCGCCTGTGGCCCTCCCATAGGTTACTTCCAGCCTCCAGCAGGTCTGTGCTTGTGACATGCTGGTTGTTAAATATTTTGAACGTTGCCCCTGGAGATGGGTCTCTCAAGAAAGATAGCATCCACCAATTGGGCACTTGCTCTCTTTCAAACATGGGCAGGCTACTAAGCATGGGCTTCCCACGGAAGCAGATTCCCCATTAGGGTAGGTTTCAATCACCCCAATGGGCTTCCCTTTAATTCAACCCCCCAAACCTTTGAGAGGCAAATATGTTAATAACCGTGAGGATGCTCAGAGATCCCCCTCCCTCCAGAACAAGCAAAGATTTGCCCAAGGAATTTCAGGGACAAATCAGAACAAAAGTCGTTCAGATTTGGGGGAGAGGTCATCTGCATTTCTAATTCTTCTGACCCCCTTGCACTCATTCAGAGAGCTAGAGGACACCTGGGGTGCAGGTGTGCAACTTCTTGCTGCACCCACAAATTGACTAAATTGGAGTCATTCCATCTCAAATCTTGGTACCACTTATCTTCCCTCACTCACAAACTCTCCTGAAATCCCCCTCTGACAAGGGCACAAGAGGCATATAAAGATGGCTGCGTGCCTGACACCCAGAGAGATGATGCTGGGAGGAGAGGCCACCTTGAACAGACGTGGAATTTTTGCAATTGTTTTACCACCGTCTACCACCACACCATGTGTAAGCAAAAGTAGAGGCTGCAAGACGGGGTGGGGGAAGAGGGGGGAATCACTGCCTGGGGGGGGGCATAGGTGAGCAGGCGTGCACAGCAGAGGTCAGGTAAGGGCCTCAAGGGGTGCAAACAGATTAAGGCCACAGGTTGGGAGAGTCTAGGAGCTGGAGGATGTAGTGAGAGGGTGACTATAGGTAGAAAATCAAGCCTAAAAGAGCATCAGGAATGTGTGATGCCAACCGCACCCTGAAGCAGCAGTTCTCACACACTGTCTGCCACAACAGAGAGGCTCCCAGCAGAGCCAGGCTTCGCAGACAGGTGCAAGGTTAGAGGGGACTTCCTGAAGCTAGTTCCTTCTGTCCCATGGCAGGGGGCTTACTGTGTGGTTGAGGGCCACTTCACTGCCCTGCAAATGTCTGTATGTGCTTGTCCAAAATGATTCATCCAACCGTTCTGTGACATGCCTGCACTTCACAGTTGACCCCACCTAAGGCTCAAGTGCTGATTCAGAATAACAATGACCCAACTATATGATGGGGCTTGGCCCCTAAGCTCAATGCTGCAGTTTCTATGGCTGCAGAATGTGAATAGTGACTCCCTTGTAGGCGGGTTGAGAAAGTTAAATTAGACAATGCAGGCAGAGTGCTCAGCATGGTGCCTGGTGTAATGAACACCCCCAAAGGGTGACTTAGGGCTGTTGTTATAGCATCAGTTCAAGTACATTTTGACAGGAGTCTGGTTACCCAGATATGTTGCTAAGAGAGAATTAATGATCCAAATACATTTGAAGTTCAAAATATTTGAATATGAGCATGTGAGATTTCATGCAAATATACAACAAATTAAGGATTGAAAGCAGGTGCTTGGGTTTTCTCAAAAAATCTCAAGGGGATGCCCATAGATTGTCATTGCCACGAGGGTAAGATGGTAGTAAGGGGCTGGGACACATTCTGGCTTGCCCAAAGGCTCAGTATTGTGATGGGAGAAATTTACGAAGTTGGAAACTGGTTTGCTAACTTGCACAGCTTTCCAAATCTCTGTGATGGATGCCACAGATCCAGACAGCTAGCTTTCTCAGCCTCAGCACAATCAACATTTTGAGCCAGATGCTTCTTTTGTGTAGGCTGTGCTATACACCTAGACTGCAGCAGCCTCTCTGGTCTCTACCTCAGAGATGCCAGTAGCACCCTCTCCCACCCGTCTGACAACCAAAAATGTCTCCAAATACTGTTAAATGTCCTCCAATGCTGAGAACAACTGCATTGAACTGAAGACATATAATTATAACAAGGGAATAAAAACATTTTAATTGTTTTATTTAAATGTTTATTGAAAGAAGTTGACTTTTAAAAACAAAAATATCAAAATTGAACATAAAACATAAAATTTGAACATATATGCCTCATTAGGAATTGAAGTCTATTTTCTTTCCATTAAATAATATGTATGCTTAAAGAATTATGATTTTCAACTGAAACCATAACAGCTGCATAGTTGTTACATTCCTGATTATCACTTTAGCTTGTTTTCAAAAATAGTATGTGACCTCACACTGTATATAAATATTAACTCAAATTGGATCAAAGACCTAAATGTAAGAGCTGAAACTATTAAACTCCTAGAAGAAAACATATGCATAATTCTTTGTGACTCTGGATTAGGCAATAGTTTCTTAGATATGACACAATACAATAAACAACAAAAGAAAAAAATATATGTCTTGGACTTCAACAAAATTAAAAACACTTGTGCTTCAAAAGACATCAGTGAAATGACAGATTGGGAGAAAATGTTTGTGAATCGTATATCTGATAAGAGCCTAGTGGCCAGGATACATAAATTTCTCTTATGACTCAATGACATAAGGCAAATAAATTAAAAAATAGGCATGGTAGTACACTCTTGTAATCCTAGCAACTTGAAGGGCTGAGGCATGAAGATCCACAAGTTCAAGGCCAGCCTCAGCAACTTAGCAAAATCCTCTCCCAAAATAAAACAAAAAGGGCTGAGGATACAGATCAGTGGTAAAGCATCCCTGGCTTCAATCCTAAGTACTATAAAGGAAACAATAACAACAACAACAAAAAAAAAAAAAAGGAATGAAGTACTACAACATAAAGGAACCTTAAAAACATCATACTAAGTGAAAGAAGCCAGGTACAAAAGGTCCATAATATATGATTCCAGTATATGAAGGGTCCAGAATAGTTGAATGTATAGAGACAGAAAGCAAATTGAGGGTCTCTGGGGCTATGGATGGAACTCTGACCCTACAAAATCCACATGCTGAAGTCTTAACCCCCAATGTGTCGATATTTGGAGATAGGGCCTACATGGAGGTAAGCAAGGATGGATGAGGTCACCGGGATGGAGCCCTGAGCCAATGGGATTAGTGTTCTTGATAGAAGAGAACCTGAAAGTGTGCTGTGGGCCCTCCCAGCCCCCTGCCATGAGAGAACAGAGTGAGAAAGTGGAAAGAGACTCTCTGCCAGAGACCAACCCTGCTGGGCCCTGACTTGAGGCCTCCCAGCTCCTGAGCTGTGAGGAAGTAAGCCCCCACATTCTGCGGTATTTTGCTATGGCAGCCTGAGCTGAGGAAGAGAGCTGGTAGAACTTAGGGGGATGGGGAGCAGCAGCTCATGGGTATGAAGTTTCTTCTGCAGTGATGAAAATGTTCTAAAACTGTGTTGATGATCGTACAACTCTGAGTATACTAAAAAAAACTGAACTGTACATTGCAGATGGAATAATTGTAGGGTGTGTGTTTTAAAATGTCGTATGTTATCTAGGAAAGAATTATCCAAATGGCTAATACAGTCACTAACCTGAATGGTCATGGGATGCTGGGAACAGAAGGCTCTTCCTGTGCCAGGGCCAAGGGTGACGGTGAGTCTGGAGGGCTAGAGCAGCCCCCACTGACCATGGTGCCTGTTCTACAGTGTGACATGCCTGTCTGTAAACTAGCCATGGAGGAGCCATGCATGAGAGAACCCCGAGTGGGGTTTCTCACACTGAGAGACCTACTCCTAACCAGACCCAGGCTCACCAAGAGCTCTCACAGGTATTTTGTCATTGGCTCTGACCAGGAGGGTATTTGATGATCGTGTATATGTAGAAATGTCTCTTTCATTTCTTTATTTCCTATTTGTTCAGCAAACATTCTACTGGTAAGTATTGTGCCCAGACAGTGTGCTAAGAGGTATGGCCATGACCACACCCAAGCTCTCGGATGTGCAGTGGTAGGTCCTGGGGGAGGGAATGGGGGAGGTGAAGTAAACTAGAGCAAAGTCTCAATTACATGCAGTGACTCAAGCCCAAGTGATCTTCCTGTCACCCCACAGGCAGCCTAGTGTGTGTTTTAAGGAGGAGGGATTCCCAGATGCTCACAACTTAGCCTAAAGTTATAGTTGTTATCACTTGGGGGTAGTGGGGACTGCGGTGCAGTAGGGCTTTCATGCCCCACACTAC
This sequence comes from Urocitellus parryii, assembly GCF_045843805.1. Taxonomy (NCBI): domain Eukaryota; kingdom Metazoa; phylum Chordata; class Mammalia; order Rodentia; family Sciuridae; genus Urocitellus; species Urocitellus parryii. Next base: position 177,852,468 of record NC_135534.1, on the reverse strand, counting down.
CCAGCACCAGTGATTGTTGATCTGTAGGAACATGGATGGTGTTATTAGATCTGCTTGTTTTTATGTGAACTCACTTGATTTAAAAGTATTGACATGTGGCCCAAACATTTCCAAAACAATGTTCAGGCCAAATGAAACACTGCAAGCCAGACTCAGCTCATGTGCTGCCATTAGGGTCCTATCAGACTAAGATTCCATGTCGAGGAGGTCAAGATAGTCATTTGCTTGTTCCACAAACATCTATGGGCTGTTCTACCCTCACCAGGCACCGGCTAGAGGAAGAATGACGTGTATACATGATTTATTTTTTATTTATTATTTTTTGTGCTGGGGATTTAACCCAGGGATGCTTAGCCACTGAGCCACATTCCTAGCCCATTTTTTATTCTTTTTATTTTGAGACAGGGTCCTGATAAGCTGCTTAGGGCCTCACTAAGTTGCTGAGGCTGGCTTTGAACTTGCAATCCTCCTGCCTCAGCCTCCTGAGCTGCTGGGATTATAGATGTGCACCACCATGTTTGGTTTATGCATGATCTTTTAACTAAGAAATTTTTAAATTAAAAAAACAAATGAAGAAGCAAAAATTTAAATATGTTCTTGGAAATGATCATGGGGAAAAAAGTTCGGCAACTCTTCCTGTAGTTCCCAACTTCTAGTTTTAAAATGGTGACTTCCTTTTCAATGTTGTAACACATTAAAACTCCAACTATAGTTGGAGAGATTAATCTTAGTCTAACTTTCACACCCATGCTCTGGAGTCCAGTTGAGCAAAGGACAACAGAAACTTTGACACATCCTCAACTGTACTGTCAGGGTCCTGCACACCCTTGCAAACAAGAGCCAGTATGGCTAAAGAAAAAGTCCCTGTACAAATATCACTGCTATAGATAGTGAGGGACGTGTGAAAAGCCATCCTGGCTAGAACAACTGTGGGCCTGTTCAGGTGTTCAAGCACACAAGCACACACTTATGCACACATGCACACACACATGAGCACACATGCACACACACGACTGTGCATGAGCACACAAGCACACACACATGTGCACACACATGCAGTGTTTTAAAAGGATCATAGACTCTTGGTAGCTGGGTGGTACAAAGTCCTAAGAGGTCCTCTAAGCCAAGTTTCTCACTTTTTCACTTGGGGAAACTGAGCTTAAAAAGCTGAAGTACTTGCCCCAAATCACACAGTTTGATAGCCGTAGAGCCAGGAAGCCTGACTTTACAAACAGATGACACTGTGTGCAGTTAGCATGCTCAAGGGTCAATATGGCTATTTTCAGACTGGTGGCTAGTCACACATAAATATCCCTTATAGGGCTGGGGATGTAGCTCAGTGGCAGAGGGCTTGCCCTGCATGTTTGAGGTCCCATGTTTCATTCCCAGAAATGAAAATAATAATAAAAAAATCACTTAGCCCGATTCTTCAAAGTCACAACAACCAGTGATTAGATCACTTTTCCCAAATAAATCAGCCATGTCTAAGAACAAGGAGATGCAAACCGTGCTTCCCTCAACCAGCACCAGACGTGCTGGGTGCTTGTTCTGTGCCTGCACCACACACGGCCCCTTAAAAGAGAAGGAGGGACACAACCTCAGTGTTAGGCACCGGGAGAAGCTAAGAGCCAGGGAGGGCCAGAGCCTTGCCTGAGGTCACATGCTGGACCCTGACCCAGGACTGTAGACTTCATTCCTTGACAGACATTCCATCCCTACTGACTGTTTCCCTTAGCAGAGGATGCTGGAAACCGGGCGTGGCCCTGTGTGAGAGCCAGGTCCCCTCTCCAAGTTAGAAGACAGGGCTCTTCCTCATGGAGCTAATGTCCCTCTACAGGGGGACAAAATGAGGCTCAGAGGCTCAGAGGGAGTTTCTGTTCTCAAAACTCCCACCCACATCTCCCGCTTGTCCTATTTCAAACAATTTGCCCTGTGCTTTTGCCCTCCTCTCTCCCCTCTGCCACATCAGGCCACATCAGGGCAGGCAGGGCTGAGCTTGCTCATGCCCCAGCTGCAGAATCTTGACGTCATAGATAAAGGGGACAAGTAGGACTGAAACCTCTCAGGGTCCCTTTCTCTCCAAACATACTCCCACACCGACACATACATTCTAGACCTAGACCTCTTCCTGTTTTTGCTTTCTTTTTGGAAAGAACTGGGCCTTTGGCTCAGCCACCCTGACCTTACTGAAGGGCTGGTGAAACGCATCTTCCATGATCAACTTCATAAGACATCAGTGCTGGCCTCTGAAGGCCCCCAGGGCCCAAGGCCAGTATTCATAGCAGCACACTTCATCTGTCTCTGGTGCTCATGGCATAGAAAGCTTCTCTGCCCTATTTTCTCCTAATCCTCATGCAAGAGAGAAAAGTTCCCTATTGGGCTGGGCATGGGCCTCCTGAGACAATGGGTGCACAATCCCTGCTCACAGCCAGAGAAGAGGCACCTCACCCAGCGTGGTCACCTTACTCGGCCCTGAGCTTCCTGGAGGAAGTGGTTCCCTGGGCCTTGGCCAGGTGAAGAGAGGGAGTGGGGACCATAGGGAGACAGAAAGTGCAGCATGGGCAGAGGTTGGGCCAATGGCAGGAGCATGGCTTGCACGGGAGCTTGGGTCGGTCCCAGCCTGAGATAGCGAGTGTTCTGAACATCTCCATCTCATGGGCACCACCCTCCTTCAAGCCTTGTGACTCTTGCCGGGACCATCAGACCCACCTCCTGGCTGGTCCTCCAGTCTCAGTTCTCTCCACCTCCACCCCATTCCCCTCCAGCAGCTGGCCACACCTTGGTGACATGTGTGCTGACCCCAAGTGCTCCTGGAGGCTCAGTAGCTTCACTGACCTAGAATCATGACAAAATTCATGAGCCAGGTGCAGAGAGTGCTTCAGGATTTGACCCCGACCTGCTCCTACTCTCCAGCCTCCTGCTCCTCTTCCCTCTGGGAGTGGTCTGGGTTCTGGCCACTTCTGCCCCTCCATGCTCCACAGCTCTGCCCTGTCTCGCACACTGCCATGCCTTGGCTGGGTCTGGTTCTGGGCTGACCCTGCTGCTGCTCTGCATTCCTCTCAAGACTTTTCCCTGGGGCCCCATTGGGTCTTTGCAGTGACCCACTTTGACCTGGTGAGTCTCTTTCCAGACTGCCCTTGGCATCTTGCCAGTTCTTATATACTGCCCACCCTCTGTGGTGCTAGAGTATGTTTAGCCATATCCCTCTCACCAAGGAGAATGGGTGTCCCTCAAGTGCCAGCTGGGACATATCTTGGTCTTTCCTGAATCCCCGTCATCAAGCACTGGGTGCTAGGACAGTGGGGTCGGATCATCCATGTCACTCACACAGCACCAATGCTCCAGTGGTGGAAAGGACAGTATTCTAGGACACCCCATAGGCCTACCCCAACTGCTGCCCCTGAGCAAGTCTGGGGGAGGGGACACATGAAAGCTGTTAGAGTGGGGGCTGTGATGGGACTAGGGTTCTCTGAAGGGGATTTTGGGAAATGCTGAGCTAGAGAGTGAGCTTTTTGTGATGTCTTACTTGGGAAATTTGCTTAAATTTTTGCCAACATCTCTTATTTTACCTCAGGGCTTTTGGCAGAGCAGAATATAAGGCCATCAAGCCGACAAACCCATGGTGATGGACTCTAAATTATCCCTGATGTTCTCTCCCCTTCTTTAGTAACAAACACACCCCAACTCTTAAGCTGAGCCCTTGGCTACTCAGAGTTAAAGACTACATTACCCAGGATCCCTTGCAGCTAAGTCAAGCCATGATCAGTGATATGAGAAAACGGTGGCAATTTCTGGTAATCTTCCTTAAAAGGCACTTGAATTTTGGCTTTTCTCCTTCTCTTCCACCCCTCCCTTTCCTTCCCTGTCCCTCTATTCTGATGCCTGGGCTGTGGCTCCCACTACAGACCATGGGGATGAGGGCTACACCTTGGCCATGGTGGGGGCTGAGCTAGCTGGACACCGGGTCCCTGGAGAGCTTGGGGAGTATGCTCCACACCAGGCCTAGACTGCCTGCCTCTGAACTTGCACTTGAAGGATGAACAAACTACAGCACATGTGATTTTGAGTTTGTTGCTTGAAACCAAGCTGAACCTTGTCTGCCACCCTGGATTCTTATCCCAGGGCCATAAGGTCACAGATAGGGCACTGGTACTCTCTGGTTTTAGAGTTCCCCCTGCAAAATGAGGCTCTAAACCCTTTTATTCTGAAACCTTAGAATAAAGGTTTGAACCCCACATGAAATTAGCTTATTGCCCATCAGAGTGACCACGTAGGGCTTCATTGTTTATTTCCATTCAACCGGACAGAGCCTGCATTTTGGAGGTACTGTCAGGGCAGCTGCATCTCCTCCTCTGAGCACTTTCTGCCTGAGAGGCAAACCCAGTGCAGGAAGGAAGATGAGTCAGGGTCTGCAGTGTAGACAAGGCTGTGCTGGGGTTTGGAGGGGAGTCAGCAAGGATCCCATAGGAGGGGACGGGAGTTGGTCCTGGAGACGCGGGAGATGCCAACCTGGAGTGAAGGGCTTCAGGTCCCAGAGGTCTCTTGGGCCATGGGGGCAGACAGGAGGTGGAGAGAAGTGTGGGTGTGAGTGTCCTGGGGCCACAAGACAAGGGTAGAGTGGGACACGCTGCCTGGCCTGATTCGCCCTTGCCCCACCGGGCCCATCCTGGGCACGCAAGGCCGGCCGGCAGTGTTTCTAAGGATGCGTGCCTATTTTTAGAGAAGAGATTTATTTCTTTCCATTTCAACTGTTTACTTCTGTCCTGAGCTTGCGATTCTGCCGGTTTGTGTTACAAGGAAGAACCACGGCCCCATGGACCAAACTTGGCAGCTCCTAGGATGGCCAAGAGTGTCTTCTGCCTTATAGGATATGCTCTGGGGCACAGGGAGGATGGGTTGTAGGAGTGTGTGAAGCCTGATGAAGAGCCCCACGGTGGGTCAGGAAGCCCCAGGCCCTTGCCCTGGTACTGATGACCTTCTGTGTGACTTTGAACAAGTCCTTTCCCCTCTCTCTATTGTAGGGTCTTATCATTATTCTGATTTTTCACCACTAAACAGGTAATAATAGTACCTATAGGACCAGTATGAGGATTTGGTGAAAGTCACCAAGTACCAAGTGAAGGACAGGAGTCCAGGACAGACTGTCACTCAGGGTCTTTTACCTATGTACTTGATATGTTCATGCAGGGCATGGGTGGGCAGTACAGTTCCAGGATTTAACCTCCACCATTTCTTCCTGCAATTCATGGCTCCTTGTTTTCAGGACTCTTGGCATGAGGGGTAGAAGACCTGGGGAAGCCTGAGTTGAATCTGTCACTTAAGAGCTAGGTGATCCTCTCAGTATTTGTAGCCTCGAGTTTTACTTGCAGAATGGCATTGACCCCAGCCTGTGAAGATGAACCTAGGGTGCTTCTGGAGGTTTCCTGGGACGATGCCCATGAAATGGGAACATCTGACCTGGCATGCAAGAACACCTGGACAGAGAATTGCAGCTCTTGTGATTTCCTGATGTTTCTCATTATTGTTTTTGTAGTTATGTTGTATCACAGATTCCCAACAGCTGATTGCCAAATCAACCCATTGGCCCCAATTCTTTTATGAGGTTGGGATTACTCTACTCTCCTGCAAATCCGTTGATCTTTTTTCTGAGAGAATTTTTTAAATATTCTACTTTTTCTCCAAAGCCTCAATTACAAACAATATTTATAGTTAATTTATTTGTATTAGTGGAGCCTTAATTTCTTTTTTTTTTCGAAAAAAGATTAGTATTTGTGATGAAAATAACATACAGCTTCAAAGGAAATCAAATTGAAAAAAAAAATTGCTGGTAATTCCGAGGTCTGTTCCCCAGGTTCAGGTCCCACAGTGCTCACATGAGTGAGGGTTAGTAGCAGAGGTTTCAGGCCATGGCTACCTAGGTGGAAATCCCAGCAGTACCCAGGTTGCATCCTGAGCAGGTTTACTCCTCTCTGTAAGCCTCAGTTTCCCAACCTTTAAAATGGACAAAACACCAAACCCTCACAGAGGACTAAATGAGATAATCCAACAGGACTCTACCCAGTAAATGTTAAGTATCTACTGATCACATAAGAACTTGTTCCCGGCACAAGTCACTGTGTGAGACTAGTCCCTGAAGCGCTGCTCTGCACACTACCCATTTTCCCCTCTACCCAGGACAAAGGCGATCTGAACGACAGAGTTGGCTCAGCTTCAGAGCAACATCCACTTAACTCCAGAGAGACGCGAAAGGGCAGATCCTCTGGGGAACCAGTCAACAGCGGATACTTTTAGCACATGAAGCATTCCTTTCCCGCGGGAGTCCAAAACAATCTCATGATAAGCTCGAGTTTTTCCAGAGTGAGAGAAAGTTTGGGGAACTTTTTTTTTTTTTTTTTTTTTTAATGTGCTCAAGTTTGGAAACCTCTGCTGCAAACAGAGCTGCTGTCCAACTTCTCGTACTCCACGCTGTCACGTGATGCTGGGGCTTAATTGCATAACACCAAAACGTCACCCTCTGAAGGGCTTGCCGAGTCCAAGCAGGAAGGGACTTGAGGATCGGTCCTTGGGAGAGCTGGAGGGGGGCATCTGAGGTCTTTTATCCAACTATGTCCATCGACAGTCAAGGGAACTGAGACCCAAAGAGGGAAAAGCAAGTGCCTAAGGCCAGAAAAGAGAAAGGACCCAATCGATCCCATGAAGATTCCCATGAAGCCTCAGGCAGCGTGGCTAAGATGTGAACTCCAAGAACCATGTTGTGGCTCTGCCACTGCCAAGTTGTGGGACCTTGGACAGGTTCGCCACCACTCGGTTTCCTCATCTGTATAACGGGGATGAGAAGAGCACCTGCCTCAGAAGATTAGGGTGATGGCTGAGTTACATATTCCAAGTGCTCAGAACAGCCTCTGCACGTCCCAAGTGTGACACAAAAGTCAACACAGGAGGAGTGTGGGGTACAACAGGAGGGCAGCAGCCTGGGCATCAGGGCCCCTGGGTTCTGTTCTGGTTCTGTTTGGACATCTCAGATCTAAGACAGGTTACTCCCCCTGTCTGGGCTCGGCTCCTGCTCTGAGTTGGGGGTTGCATACCCACTGGTGACTGTCCTCTCACGGTCCACATACCTTTGGCCTCTCCCAGGGCTGTGATTTTGGAGCGGGCCAAGGCAGGGGGAAACTAGAGCTGGATTGTTGAGCTCTCAGAAAGAAGCCCCTACCCCAGGCCTTTCAAAACAGGAATACTGTCTTGCAAATCAGGTAACAGAGATGATCCCAAGTGAAGGGGCCATTGTGTGTTGGGGACAAAAAGCCGGTTTGGCCTGTTATCTCCCATCCACTCTGGTTTCTTCCTCCACTGAGGGAGAAAGGGGTGTTTGACAATGTCACTTTAGAAACCCCAGTAATTGAGAATGCCAGGTCTCAGGTGGCCTGTGCCCACTCCCAGACCCACTGGCACAATGGTTCCCCTCCTGCCAGAGCGGACTGTACACACCCTGGAGCCTGCTTGCAATCCGACTCCCAGAGCCCGAGCCCTGAGCCCTGTGGTGTCACTCTAGTGGTGTGAGTATAGGCAAGCTGGTGGCAATCTGAGCCTCCGTGCTCCTCCCTCCATGGGAACCAGCAGAGCCATCCCTGTTAGTCACCTGGACAGCAGAGCTGGCTTCTAAGAGGTTCCAAGGCCCTGAGAATTTACCCCTGAGGCTGGAGAGCCTGATATTTGGCGTGGGGCTCTGTGGGTGATCTTTGCCAGGTTAGTGACATGGTTCCCAGCTGGGGCCTGGGCTTGGTCCTTAGGGCTACACTCAGTTCTGGGATGGCGCCTTCCCCAGTCCCCTCCTCACTCCTGGGGCAAATGCTGTCTCTGATCCTTGTCATCAGATGCCCTATTTGCATTTGCAGTGTCACCTAACATCCACCCAGTGGCTCAGGGAAACTCCAACAGGGCAAAAGGACAGACACAGCAGGCCTGTGGGGCCCTGGGGGTCCTCTGGTTCCTCTCTGGGAATAGCAAGTGTTCTACGGCATTGCAGGAAGGGCTGTGGAGAAGGTCAGGCCCTTCCTTGCCTTCAAGAGCACTTACCACTAACAGGTGGACAGGACCAGGGGCTCAAGCCCAAGTCCCCTCTCCATCCCTTCTGGTACCCCTTAAAGTCCCTCTGTGCTGAGAATCAGCTCCTGAAGTCACCAAAGCACACGGAGTCACTGCTCCTTGAGGGCTCCCCAGGCTACTGAGAGAAGTCCACTCTTGTCTGCCTTGCCACCCTGCCCCATATCCAGCCCCTGACCCCTTTCTAGTCACATTTAACATTCCACAGAAATCACCAAGGCTCCCCTCCCAGTTTCTTCCCACATGGACCGTCCCTCCCGCAGCCCGTGCTAGACGCCTTCACCTGGAGTTCTTCATTTTTAATTACTGACTTTGGAAAATCTAGGGCCCAGTTCCAATATCACCTGCTCTGGAGCCTCCCACCAAGAGGTAATCCTGAGCCCCCTGCCGGCCCCACACAGGACCTGATTATTACACCTGCTTTTACCACCCTAAGTCCTGAAGGGCAGGATCCCTGTTGGTGCCCAACACAGGGCCCTGCGCTGGGCAGGTAACTGAGTCACATTTATCAAATTGACTAGAAGGAGCCATCACATCCCCTTTTGTTCTAACTTTCAAAAGCTGTTTGTTCTTGAAATTCTATGAACAGTAATCTAGGATAGAATTAGAACAGAATAAATTTGCAGCAATGAAGCGGAAGCTGGATTGTTTTGCTGGCCTCTGTTGCTCATTTCTGCAGCGGTGCAGCCTAGCAGGAGGAGACAGGCGGGAAGGCGGAGGAACCTCAGCTCCCTCCACCCACACTGCCTTCTGATCAGCAGAAGCTGCCTCTCCAGGGCATTGTCTCCTCGTGGCTGGGCAGGGGAAAGCTGTGAAAAGCAAGATGAGGACACTTTGCTGGAAGGATCTGTCATCCCATGGGGCATGGGTCCCAGACCCTAGTCAAGGATTCTGGGTTATCTGGAAAGAAGCCACTTCATGGAGTCTGGGGATAAGACCAGGTGATAAGCTTATGGAAGCTTAGTCCTGAAAGGGACCAACCAACTCCAGCCTGTCATGGATGGGACATTGAGGCCTAGGGAAGGACAGGAACTGGCCCCGGGTCATGCTGGGTATCAGAGACAGGAGTGGAAATGGGACCTCTAACCTCCAGTTTTGCATTTCTCCTGCTGTACTGTGCTCCCTAAACATCAGCAGTGAGATTATCTGTGGGCTAGTGAAACGATAGTGAGGTGCTTTTTTTAAAAAAATTGTTTGTTCGGTAGATCACTGTTAGGCCAGAGTTGAACAAAGACTGTTTTTTAAAGGCATGAAACATTCCATTTTTAATTAAAAATACATCAAATAGAAATGCACCAAATTCAGTAGCATTCATTATCTGCCTTCTTTGTGCTAAGCATAGACCTGGGTGCTGGGATATAATTTTAGCATGAAGACCCTGCCCCTTACTTACTCCAGCATGGCTTGCCAAAGAACACACTACTAGGGAGCCTTCTGCTTATCAATACTGGGTATCCTGACGACAGAGGTGAATTCTGAGCATTAAATTAAATTAAAACTTCTTCAATGTGCCAACTATGAAATGCAATGATAAAACATCAAACAAGTGACAGGAATTCTTCTAGTCCTTTATTTCTCAACTAATTCATTCCACAATGCATGTTCCCCTCCATCCAGAAGCACTGCACTTGACAGAAGAGTGGAATGGCCCTTGGAAGACCCGTGACAGCAGCAGCCAGGTAGGTGTCCGTGGCCTGCAGGGCCCTAGTCAAGGTGCTCCAGGAGGCTGCGCATGCTCTGAATCAGGGGGCCAATATATGGCCATAGGCAGGATTCACAGGTTTAGGAGTCAAGATTGGAAATGGGAGTAGCAGTACTCACAGTGTCCCCAGGGACTCCTGGCAACATTTTTGCTTCCTGTTCTCTTGACCTTAGGCTCTGCTTGTCTAAAAGTATCAGGGCAACAAGAGGAATGCTTTCTCTCACTGGAGGCATAAGGATTCCGTTGGACAGGAAGGTAAGGCTCCCCCTGGCCACCTGCGCTCCTTATGCCTGGGAATCAACAGGCTGAGAAGGCAGCCACAGCGCTGGCTGGGGTGGCTGATCCCAGCCACCAAGTGGAAACTGTACCCCCAGACAGTAGAGGGAACAAAGCCTGAGCTTGGAACATGGCAGGTCCTGTGGGCATCTCTCAGTATCGCCATGCCCTGTGATCAAGGTCAATGGAAAAGTCAACCACCCACCCCAGGAGGACTACACATGGCTGAGAGCCTTCAGAATGAAGGTCCTCAATCAGCTGAGGTGCTTGCTAAAAGCAACAGGATGACAGAACGGGTGGTGGAAAGAAGTCATTTTACATACAAGCTGCCTGCATCTGACCAGTTATAGGAATGAGGACAATAATTATCATGAATATTTCCTTTGTTTTATGAATGTGTATATGTAGTGAATATCTTTAGTTTTCCCCTCTCATTTCATTATTATGTAACATAAGCTGTTATTGACTTTACACCATTGTGGAGTTTTGTTCCACCCACCCCCACCCCCACCCCTCCCCACCCCCCGCTGAATACTGGGAAACCAGGGGCATTTACCAGTGAGGTATATTCCCAATCCTTTTATTTTTTATTTCTTGCTAAGTTGCCCAGGCTGGTCTTGAACTTGCAATCCTCCTGCCTCAGAATCCCAAATCACCAGGATTACAGGGTGTGTGCCACCACCCCTGACTATATTTGATAGTATTGAAGTATTGTTCATTTTCCATCATAATGTTTAGGTTACAGAATTTGGAGAAGAGTCAACAGCATTCAAGAACTTTACCACCCCTTCTGGGAAATAGGTTCATTTGTTCCCTGTGGAACACAGATTGGTTGTATCGTGTTAGGCAGAAGTACAACCTGGTACTGCCTTTATTTGAAAATTAGTTATGGTTCAAAGAGATGCCGGGTTGACAAGAAGAGGACTTGTGGCGGTTGGTTTTATGAGTCAACTTGTCGGGCCACAGTTCCCAGACACTTGGTGGAACCTCGTTCTGGTTGTATCTGTGAGAGCGTGTCTGGATGAGATTACAATTTGCATCTGAAGACTGAGGAGAGCAGGCTGCCCCCAGGGGTGGGCCCCATCCAATCTGTCCAAAGCTCAAACAGAACAAAGAAGCCGACCCTCCAGTCAGGGTGCCGTGTTTCCTCCTGCCTGGCCACCTGGAGTTGGGGCACTGATTTCTGCCTCTTCCCGGGCCTTCTCCCACCAGCAGGTAGACCCCAGCTGCACCCCAGCTCTCCTTGTCTCCAGCTTCCTACTGCAGATCTTGAGATCTGTCAATTTCCAAAACCATTTGAGCCAACTGCTCATAGTAACCCTCTGTTTACCTATCTGTATCTACCCCTATCCCATCGGATCGGTTTTCCTGGAGAACTCTAAACAGCACTTTTTAAGAAACCATACAAAGACATCATTATTCAGTGTCACTGCCATTTAAGGACAGGGCAGTGGCAATGAGGAAGACACACCTGCCCACCCAGTGCTGAGGGCGCGGCCCCTGACCTGGGGCAGCGTGTTCCCCTAGTGTCCACTCACATCAGGGTCCAGCTCGTCCAACTCATTTTCCAGCGTCCTGAGCTCTTCCTCTGTGAGGGCTCCAAGGATTTCGTCTTCGTCCAGGTCACGGTATTTTTCTAGCTCTCGTCTGTAGGACATGGCGTGGTGGGATTTACCTTTGTCTTCCGAGTTTCTGTGTGATCTGTGACCTACCGGAAAGAGAGAAATCTTAGAAAGACTCTCCTTAGGTTTGTTCTCAAGTGAAAGGGTGCTTGTCCCTCACAAGGCGGCCTGGGCCTGTTTTACGAATTGCCAGGTTAATTATTATCATGCTGGAAATAGCTCTTTGGGTTGGGGCCTAATTCTCTAAGAAACTGAACAAGGTAGAACCCCTAGGCAGGTGGTTGAATGGGTTCACGTTGGTTGTAAGGGGCACAGCTACTGATGATGAGCAAATGGGTGATTGAAATGGCTTGAAAACAATTTTATTCTTCAAATAGTTCACATTCTTTTCCAGGCAACCCTCCCCCTCTACCCGAGGCCCCAATGGGAATCATGGGGACAGCTCCGCCAGACTGCATTTTAAAGGGAAAATGCAGTGTCCGTGATTCATTGAAGACCTACTGTGGGCAGGCCCTTCACCTACCACAACTCATTCAATCCTGACCAAACAGAGGCTCTATAAGAGCTAACTTTGACTACCAAACGCCAAGCCACATGTTAATCACGTCATGAACATTTTCAAACTTAACCCATGAGGGCTATTTACCATCACTTTCAGAGACGGGGACATTGGACTTAGGTTAAGTGAGTCACCCACATCACATTGTACAAATTATACTTCAGTCTGTTGGCTTTTCAAGCCTGTATTGTCTCAAAGCATTTTTTAAAGAGTCACTTAATGTCCTGGCGGAGGACACTGTCTAGCCTGGGCCCTTCAGTTCACTCTCGAGGGAGTTGGTCCAAAGGGAAGAAGTGATGGGCTCATGGGAACCAGGGAGGCCAGGGCCCACGCCCGTTCTCTCTCATTGGAGAGGGATGCCGTTGGGTTCCTTTTTCACAGATGAAACTCAGCTCCTGTGTGGAGACTCTGTGTCTGCTACTTTCTAGAGCCATGAGATTCCCTTCCCTGTTAACTCTTTCCAGCTTCTCAGCATATCCTGTCAACCAGATTTTTAAATTAAAGCCATTTATCCATGAAGAACTGGAGGGATGGCCTGGGGCCTGACTTGGGACCCCTGATGTCAGCGCATGAGTGCTTCCCACTGTACCACACACAGTCTCTTGCAGTTGGGGGGACAATGGGGCATTGAGTCCTTCTATCCATCAGCATGACAAAAATTGTCCAATGACATGAGAATCCCAGTTCGTACTTCACCTCCCTGAGGAGCCTTGATGACCCCTCACAAACCCAAGTGCATCGTGGCCTGGCACTGGGCCCACACCTCTCCATGCAACTCCTGTGAATGTCCCCCGTGTGGCTTCCCATGGGCAGGATCGGGGTTTACATTGTCCCCTCCCCACAGAGCTCTCCACCCTGGAAGTTTCTCATGGGACTGAACCAATTCCAGTCCCCTACCTGCCTTTGTTGATCAGTCAGCCCCGAGGAGGCTCTGGGCCCGTCTCCTCCTGGGAAAGGTAAACCTGCTGCAGAGCTGCTGTATCTCTGCGTCTGCATCTGTCTCCACCTGTCCTGAGCCCCCAGCCATCTCTCCTGATGGGTAGGTGTGGGATGCAACAGCTTGCAAGTTCCTTAAGTACCGTGGGACAGAAGCAGTGCCATGGGTTGAACTGTGTCCCCTCCAAATTTATATGTTGTAGTTCTAAACCCCAGTACCTCAGTGACTCAGTAACACAAGGAAGGATGGAGCCTTACTTAGAATGTGACCCTTATAGGGTCTTTGCTGATATAATTAATCAAGTTTAGGCAAGGTCATATATGAGTAGGATGAGCCCCTAATCCAATGTGACTGGTGTCCTAATAGAGGAAATTCAGACAGAGGCATACACACAAGAAGGACATTATGTGACGATGCACAGTCAGGAGAATGTTTCTATGAGCTATGGAGAGCCAGAAAACACCAGAAGCTGGGGGAGAAGCCTTGAACTTGTTCTTCTTCACAGCCCTCAGAAGAAACCATTTCTGCCAACACCTAGACCTTGGACTTCTAACCTCCAGAACTTCAAGACAATAAATTCCTATTGTTCCAGACACCCAGCGTGAGGCACTTTGTTCCAGCAGCCCTCGCACACTTACATAATTGCTATCCCCATCTTCACAGCAGCTTTATTCAGACCCCCACGCAAACAAACAAACAAACAAACAAAACCTGTGACTCAGCTGTGAAGTGACTAATGGAATTTTCCACAGGAGAGAAAAATGAAACAAGAAAACAACCACCCTATCTACAACCTAGAATTAGTTGTTAATTGAAAGCAATTAAAAGTAACCTAAAATAAACTAAAAGTAAAGCTGAGTTTTCGTTTAAAGGAGAGAGTACATTTTATTAGTGTGTCTGCACGTGTGTGGGCACATTTGTAGGAGAAATCTGAAGACGTGACAGCCGGCTTGATAAGGAGGACTTGCCTCCCAAATACAGCAACCCCAGCTCCATCCTTTCCTCTAAGAATGGCTCAGCCTGGTCTGACGTCTTCCTTTGACCAGACCCCAAGAATGCAGTGTTCAGACCATAAATGGGCCCCCCCTTGATCCATTTCCATTTTCTTCCAAAGAAAGCCCAGCTGTCTGACAATGCTTTGGTATAGATGAAAAACCTTCCTTGAGGTCCTTGGAAGCAACCTAATTTGGATTTTCCTAAGTGAAGCCAGGAGAGAAGGAGGATCTATGATCTCTATCCTAAGGCCAAGAGGGACCCTACTGAAGGGCTCAGAGGTGTCCAGACCAACTCACAGAGATGTCTGGAGGGGCCTCCAAACTGGTACCCCGTGGACTACAAAACACAGTTTTTTAATAATTTGTCTCTCAGAGGTTCTTGCACTGGAAACTTGGCCCTCAGTGTGGTGGCGTTGAAGTGGTAGAACCTTTAAAAAGTAGGGCAGAGCAGTAGGTCATTGGGTCATGGAAGGTGTTGCCCTTTGGAGGGATTAATGCTGCTTTTATGGAAGGAGTTAGTTATTGCCAGAGGGTGTTGTTATAAAAAAGCAAGACTGGCCCTCCCCACTCTCCAGCTTCCTATCTTGCCATGTGATTTCTTCCTCTCATATACATTCCCAGTGTCGTGTTATATATCATGTTGTGACGTGGGCCAGGGGGGCCCTCACCTGGGATCTTCAGCCTCCAAAATTGAGCTGAATAAACTTCTTCATAAAGTACCCAGTCTCCGGTAGTTTGTTCTAGCAACAGAAAGTAGGCTAACACAGTTCTTGAACAGGTTTTAGGTTGTGTCAGGTTCTCCGAGATCTAGACTTTAGGACTTCTCCGAGTTTTCTTATGCTACTCTGCAATGGATGTCTCCAAGAGGGGTAGGTTGCAAACAGAATTCTCCAATCTTTTTGACGTGTCACCATGTCTCTAAGAAACTGCTCCCCGAATTGGAATCTCATGAAATAAAGTTTGAAAAACAAAACAAAACCCAGTCACCTCTGGTACATACTAGGGAACCTCTTAGAACCACCCAAGAAGGGATGTTACAGGGACAGGACCAGACAGGATATAGCTCCAGGGAAACCAAACAGTTTGAGGACCCCAGGAGCTTCCTGTGCTTGTATATATATCATATATATCTTTGTCAGCTAACTCCTTTTCTAGATGACTGGCAATAAAACCATAGATAAAGAATCATAGATGGGACCCTTGGGAATGAGTGAGCCAAGACAAGGAAAGGGGAGAAAGAATTCCATAGGAAAGCCAGCTGGGGCAGACGGAACTGAAGACTGAGCCAGAGAGCAAAGGAGGTGGTGGATACGGGGTCTGCTAGTGGAGGGATGTGGGCTGGGCAGCAGGCCCCCCCCAGAGATGCCACACCCAGGGGTGCGAACATCAAATTTCCTGAGTTTCCTCTTATGGCACCTAAGAGAGTTAATGATTTGTTTCCCAGAGGTTCTTGTACTGGAAGCTTGGCCCTCAGTGTGGCGTTGAAGTGGTAGAACCATTTATACACCCCAAGGTGTGGCTGAACTCAAAATCCCTATTTCATGGGATTTAAAAAGCCCTTTCTAATGTCAAGTGTCCTGTGAATATTACAGAGCGATGAGGCATTGCACTAAATAATCTGGGAAGAATGGAGGACTCCTAAGGTAAACGATGGCTCATCCACTTGGCTCACAGCAGTGGGTTCTGGAAAGTAGGATTCTCCTGTGGTTGGTGGCCTGGAGAGCTGGAGGCAAGGAGGACATGGAGTGGGGGGAGAAGAAACTAGCACATTACTAGAGCCCACTGCAAGCCCAGGCTTAAAATACAGCGTGTAAGAGATTGCATGTTAGAGCTGTTAATATAAGGCCTCTGTTTCCTAATAAAAGAGGTGTCAGGGATGGAACACGGACTGAAGTTCCCAGGACTTTGGTTGCAGGGCTAGTTGTGATAGTAATTCCCTGAGTGACCCTCACTAAGTTCCTCCCCTCCTCTGGGCCTCCAATTCTAGAATAGATAGAATTGGATGGCATGGGCAGTTTTTAAACGGAGCTCTCAGAAGACCCCTGAGAAAGTGCCTCCAGATCCCTGTAGGGGTTTAAGGTTAAGCGAGGGGGCCCACCTCTAATTTTACCTGATTTTTATTTGGGGTTGTGGTTAAGATTTCTCTTGAACAAAGAATTGTGCAGCTCAAATAAAAAGTTGAAAAGTCACTGGGCTGATTTCTTGTGAGAAGAATAGTGCTCATCCCATAGGATGTGTCAGGGCTAAGTGTCAGTAAGCAAATGAGACGGGGCCTGTGGCTGGTATGCAGTCCACCTGGTCTCAACAAGTGCCAGTCATTACAATGAGGCCTGGCCTTGTGTCTGGCCCAGAGGTACAGGAAATGCAGACACCTGGGTTCTGGTCTGTGGTCCTTGGGACCCTGGAAAACCCCTGGTCTTCTCAGATCCTATTTACCATCTTTAATGTGGACTGTGGACGGACTGGACCAGGCCTGGGGTTGGGGGATGAGAATCCCAGAGCAGAGTGACAAGCAGGAAGGGTATGAATGATGAAGGGGCAGGGACTCTAAGCATGACCCTCCAGAGCCAGAACAGCTCCTCTGTCACCTGCTTTATAAATTGGGTCCTGAGTAAAAGCTCTTGAGAAAAAGAAAAGGGCAGCTAGGTAAATTTAAAAACGCAGTGAAGTGAAACTTAAGTCTTCCAAATCTGTGGACTATTTTATACTTACGGCTCATCCTGCCAACCCTGCATCTCCAAGGCAGAAGCCTTAAGCCTCTGCTAAATATAAAAAATAGAATTTACAAGCTGTGCCAGGAAATAAAACTTGGCAGATTGGACAGTAAAAATTAGTGGGTCAAGGGCTGAGGCCATCCATCAGGGCAGCAGCAGAAGCGAAGGCTCTAAGAAGGGGGTGCTCCCAGTACGCAGTGCTCCTGCATCTCGCAGGAGGTGAGCCCGTTCACTTCTGCCCGCGTTCCTCCAGCACCGTCTGTGAGGGGACGCTTTGGGAGGAGTCACTTAAGAGTCTTGATTTATGGACCGCACTTCCCCAGGCTCAGGAAGAGCAGAGTCACAAGTTCCAGAATATTTTCCAGTTACACTCTCTTCTCATTTCCATTGGGGAACATCTATCTTGAAGATGGGCAAAGCAAGGTTGGGTCCCCACTTGACCCTTCAGAGACATCTCCTGGTACATAGGTGTCTCTTTTGGAAAACACTTTGGTAAAGGGATTTTATGTCACCATCCCTCCTTCCTAAATCCTGCATCTCAGGACTATGCTCTCTGCCCACTGCTCCCGCTTTAGCTTCAGAGACATGAGAGAGCTAGTAATGTCCCCTGCCCCTCCCTAGAGAGCTATCTCCAAAAGAAACATGGCTCAGGCAGCCAGACTTTATATCATGGGACACCCTCTACTCTCAGCTGATTGGACAGAGTGGGTGTCTGGCTGGAGAGCAGCCAAGTGATTGGCTGGTCTATGGCCTATGAGCTGGCCTAAGACAAAGTGGGGGGAAGAAGAAGGAGAATGGGGGGGGGGACTGGGAAGGAAAGAAGGGGAAAGTGGAGAAGGAGGGGAGTTGGCAGTGAGCTTCTTCATTTGATTGTGTATTAGTTTCGCGGCTGCCCTAACAGAGTTCCACAAACTGAGTGGCTTCACTGAAGGCTGGCGGAGGGAACTCAGGAGGTGTGGGCAGGGGGCCCTTCTGAGGGCTCCCAGGGAGAGTCTGCTACAGGCCTCTTTCCTCACTCTGGTAGCCTCAGGCCTGGAGTTGACATTCTCTGCGCCCTGTGTCCTGTTCCCTCTGTAGATGTCAGCATTTCCCCTTTTTATAAAGACGTAAGTCAGACCGCACTAGGGACACCCTAGTAACCTTAATCTTAACTTGATCCTTTGCAAAGACCCTATTTCCGAGTAAAGTCCCATTCACAGGTACATCTTGGTGGGAGTAGAGGGACACAATTTAACCTCTCACAGTCTTGACCTGGGACATAAAGAGAGCATGGGGCTGGAGTGACCGTGTGGACACTGAGGCTGTGTGGGAAGTGATGTGGCAAGGGGGCCAGAGTCCTCATGAGAGGGATAGTTCATGCAACCTGAGAGAAGGCGAATGCTGGGTCTTACAGGTACCAGGCCCCTGTTCCCTCAGGCCTGGAAGGCCATGGCTTAAGTCTGATTTCCACAGACTCCTGTCCTCCCATAATCCTTACAAGGTCACGCTGTCCCCATGCCATCCTTGCTGTACCGAGACACCTTGAAGGAGTCTCTGTTCCTTACAGCTAAACGAGAAGGCAAGCTCAAACCATGGCTTCCCTCTTCCTTCGTGGCCCTGCCTCCTACCTCCTGGACAATGCCCTGCTCCCAGTGTTCAGGTGGTGATGACTTAGGTGGCCGCTCTCCAGCCTTCCTGAGTCACGGCTCCCTGCCAGGCACTTCTTCCTAGAGTCCCCCACTCCCCACGTGGCTAGCCCTGAGCCACTGCCCCCAGATCACCTGTTAGTGTCTACTAGCAGCTGCTCAGTAGCACTGGGGATTTACCTGTTGGGGGAAAGAGTTTTTAATTCATTCCTTTCTTAGTTTTCTCCCTGACTGACATAGTTTGTCTCCACATGCTGTGTCTCAGTGAGTACTTCATATTTGCCATTCTTACTCATGAAGATGTGACTGAGCTACTAACTTTGTAGTCCATCCACGCCAGACACCGATACAGTAAAGGACAGGCTTTACCCTGCAGGTGCCAGCATCTTCATTATCTGTTGTTGTTATCCTTGACATTGTCATCACCAAAGCAATCAGTCTGAGCTCCTTGAGAGCTTCTCTGTGCCCTGTGCTTCATGCAAAATAGGCATTCAAAAAATGCTGGATGAATGCGTTGAGTGAATTCTTTTTGCAGATAGAAAACCAGAGAGATTTGAGACTTTAGAGAAATGTTTGTGGCTCTATTTTTGAGACAGAAACCCAAATGCTAACTAGTTTTGTTTTGTTTTTGCCACATTTAATGAAAAACCAAAGGACGAAAAGTAGGTACCAACACCCCCTTGCAAAAGAAAAAAAAAAAAAAGAATAAAATGTCCTCTCACCTTTCTCTTGGTCTGTGTGCTCTCTCTGGAAGTGTTGGAATCTAAGTGATCTGACCCTGTGAATACGTTTAAAACAGGCATTTTCATGTCTGCAAGAAGATCTTTCTTTGAAGCCCAGAGAATTCCATCTCTGCTGGTTACAAGCCTTGACTGCATTGGGAGTGGAGAGAGGTACCTTTGTGTGTGTGTGTGTGTGTGTGTGTGCGCGCCCGCGTACACAGTTAAGAGGAGGATACACTTATGCCAGTTCTACAGTATTTATTACACCTGGCTTCTGGCACCTCTGTTGTCTTCAGCCACCTAGGCCAAACATCTGCCTCCCGCCTCTGTCCATCCCCATGTCTAACAGTGTCTCTCTCTCTCTCTCTCTCTCTCTCTCTCTCTCTCTCTCTCTCTCTCTCTCTCTGTTTTTAAATTGTGATAATAACACACATGGCGTAGACTTTCTACCTTGTTTGTTTTGGAGCTGGAGCTGGGACCCTGGGCCTTGTGCACACTACGGGAGATCTCCACTTCTGCGCTACCCCCAGCCTTCCCCATTTTCAGCATGTAGTTCTCTAGCATGAAGCGCGTTCCCATCATTGCAACCATCACCACTGGGCATTCTGGAATGCTTTCCTCTATCCCACAGGAAATCCTGTGCCCCTGACACACTCACTGCCCACTCCCTGCTCTGCCCTGCCCCAGCACCCACCGTGTTCCTCCCTGTCTCTGTGAACTTAGGACGACTGCATGGGGCTCACAGGAGTACAATCATAGCCTGGTGTGGCTGGGACCCTGGCCTGTCACTCTGCCTCAGCTCTCCTTCCTTCCTGGCCACATTCACCTTAGCCCCCCGAATAATCTTGGTGAAAGTCACTCCCATGCTGTTCCCAGGGGCAAACTGCCCCTATGGCTCTCCATTAGGGCAGACTGACAGCGTCCTCCCCTCCTAGAGTTTGAGACCCTTGGGACCTGGGGACCTCTGGAGCCTTCCCAGCCCCTAACCCCGCTGCAGGCCTTCCCCTTTGCACTATAAAGACTACCTGTCCCAGAGCATCCCTGGAATTCCAGCCCTAGGTCCTGCTGATGCTGGTCTATAGCCTGGAATGTTCTCTCCCCACCCCTGTGCCTTCAAAGCCTCAGGAAGCCCTCAAAGTGCCTTCCTTCCCCCGACACAGGCTCCCAGCCCTCTCTCCTGGCACAACCTCTGTGGGTGGCCATATGGAAGCAGCACTCCCCTGCCTAGTGCAAGAGACGCTGGCTCCCTCATCTCTCTGTGCCCACAGGTGGGGCCCAGGAGAGGGCCGTGATCACCTGTCCACATCTCAGCCCTGGTCTGCCTCAGAAGAAAGGTGTGATTATTGCAAACTGACCTGAACTGTCAGTCAGGGAACAGAGCGAACAAACAAATCCTACCCCAGGCCAGCGGACCAGCAAGGGAAGAGTCAGCCAGCTCTCAGCTGGCTGTCTAAGGCGTAGACAAGTGAGTAAGGGAAGTTTGGTGTCACTTCCTCAGAGTTCAGAGTTGAGGTCAAGGTCATAAAATATGATTGGATAATTATGCCAATAGCCATCCTTCCCATGTGCAGAGAGCTTTGCAGCTTATAAAAACAACCACTTTTACAGCTGTAGTTCCATGTCCCCCGGTGTGTTGTC
Source organism: Urocitellus parryii (assembly GCF_045843805.1). Lineage (NCBI taxonomy): Eukaryota > Metazoa > Chordata > Mammalia > Rodentia > Sciuridae > Urocitellus > Urocitellus parryii. Next base: position 177,831,578 of record NC_135534.1, on the reverse strand, counting down.
ACCCATGATGGGGTCCAGACAGAGGAGAGGCATGGGGAGCGGAGAAGCAAAGGGAGAGAGCTGGACGAGGGGACTAAGCTCCCTGGACCACCAAGGTCCAAGTTCCATGTCTGCTTGCTTCCCCGAGGAGCTCCTCCCTAAGGTGGCCCAGCTTCTCACCCTGCCTTGCAGAACTCTTCCAGGCAGGGCGGCCCCCAGAATTTGCTGAGTCCAGTGCAAAATGAAAATGTGGGGCCCTTTGTTCAAAAGGGAAGATACTAAACTATGAGGTCGTTCTGTTCATTTTCTCTCTCTCCATCTGTCAAAGTGTTTTTTAGTACTTATTTAACGCTGTGACCCCCCACCCAGGTGTCCACTGGCTGCCAGTTTCCCCCTCCTTCAGATGCAGGATGGACACAGGCTGCCCTGGAGGTGGGGTGTCAATCCAGGTCAGTTCCCTTCCCACTAGTCATTGCCCCAGCATCATCCACCCCTGTCTTGAGTCCCTAGTGTCTTGGACCAAATGCTGCAATATAATGAGTTTTGCAACCTCTGGGCAAGACACCAGGTACCTGGAAGGGGTGCTGAGAGGCTTGCCCTATAGGGTTTCCAGCTGAATGCACATGGTAGGAATGCAGAGGGATCCAGTGGCAGCTGGGCAGGAGTGGGGAGGGCCACAGTGTCCAGTGACAGGGGAGCAGGACTCCATGAACCCATGCCAGGAAGCAGAGAGGCAGCAGGAGGAGGAACCCATGTGAGCTGAGGTTCGAAGCCCTGGTGAATGCTCCATTGTCCACATGGGTTTCCCCTTAAAAATGCAACTTGAGCCAGGTGCAGGGATTATACACCTGTAATCCCAGAGGCTCAGGGTGCTGGAGCAGGAGGATGGCAAGTTCAAAGCCAGCCTCAGCAACTTTGTGAGGCCCTAAGCAACTCAGGGAGAACCTGAATCTAAAGAAAATATTAAAAAAGGCTGGGGATGTGGCTTGGTGGTTAGACACCCCCGGTACAAGAAAAAAAATTCAACTTCAAAGATAAAAAAGTCTTAATAATTTCAAGTTACTGACTGCTGAGCATCCAACCAAGCCTAGGTTCCTCTGAGAGCAGGGTTCTGGGCACCTGCACAGGTGTGCAATCTGTTCCTAGGTCAGACACACACCCTGAAGGTCTCACAGCCAGACTCAGTCTTGTTGCAGCTGTGACCAGTCCTCCCTAGTGACTTTCAACCCATTAAAATGTCCAATCCCTGGGGGCATTAGGAAGCTGTCAATGCACCATGGCAGAGGGAGCACTGGATAGGAGTCGGGGTCCTGCTTACAAATCCTAACTTGGGTTGAAAACTGGCTGTGTGATCTTGAGCCAGTTGCTGTATTTCTCTGGGATGGTGTCCCATGTGCCAATTCTTCATCCACCACCCTGGGAGGAGGAGGGAGCGATGGGCTGAGTCAGGAGCCCCTCTTTACAGACACCTCACCTTGGGTCAGCCTGGTTACAGATGAGCCTGGGCCTGGGGCTCCCTCCGACCTGCAATAGGATCCCTGCCCCGCCTCTCCGACAGCAGCCCCGCCCCTCTGACAGCAGCCCCGCCTCTCCGACAGCAGCCCCGCCTCTCTGACAGCAGCCCCGCCCCTCCAACAGCAGCCCCGCCCCTCCGACTGCAGCCCCGCCTCTCTGACAGCAGCCCCGCCCCTCTGACAGCAGCCCCGCCTCTCTGACAGCAGCCCCGCCCCTCTGACAGCAGCCTTCACTGAGCAGGGCTTGGAGCCTGGACTGCATGCTCTCCTCAGGGGGTGTGAGGTAGTGATAAGGGACCAGGCAGTTCAGATCACTCCTCTCTTCCCCCTCCCCACAGTCCCCGATGTCTCATATCTCGGGCCCAACAAGCCACCTGCAAGCCCAGCATGGGTAGACACGGCTCAGCAGCCACCAGGAAGATGTGGGGTTCTCAGTGACCGTCCATGGCACGCTATTGCCATGTTGGCCCCAGAGCTGGGGGGGATCTCAGCGGTACTGATGAAAGCAGGGTGTCAAACAAGGGCCACGGTCGCTCGCTTTTGTGCAAGAACCCCACCCTGGCCCTTTGCTCTTTTGTTGGGGAGGGAATTTTTTTCTTTTTTCACAAGGCATAGATTATAGACAGTCTAGTACAAGCCTTAAGTGTAAAACTCACCAAATTTTCACCAATATATATACATACACTTATGGAAAAACTCAGGTGAAGATACAGGACATTTCTAAGCCCAGAAGACTTTCTTATACTGCCCTCCCAGTCAACCTCCCTTAGAGGTAACTATGATTTTGGTCTTCAAAATCACAGATTAGCTTTGACTGTGTTGAACATCGTATGTCCTTGGGCTTGGCTTCTTTCACCCAACCCTGTGTTTGTGAGATTCATCTGTGCTATTTCACGTAGCAATGGTTTGTTCTTTTTCATTCCTCTGTAGTATTCCACTATATGTAATGTACCATAATTGATGTATTTGCTCTACTGTTATGGACATTTAGGTTATTTCTAATATTTGGAAACTAGAACTAGTGCTATGAGTCTGTTTTTTAGTAGAAATAACCACTTACTTTTTCTTGATTATGTACCCAGTAATAGGATATGCTGGGTCATAGAGTAGGCATATATTTAGTTTCAGTAGATATTGTCAGTTTTCTAAAGTGATGGTACCATTTTATTTTCCCACCAGCAATGTGTGAGAGTTCTAGTTTCCACGTCCTTGCTAACTCTTAGTATTGTCAGTACTTTTCAGCTTAGCCATTCTGGTGGAAGGTAGGGTGCCTCACTGTTTCCCTGATGACTAAGGATGCTGAGCACATTTCATATGTCCGCTGGCCACATAGGTGACTTCTTCTGTGCATGTGGCCTTCTCTCGGGTCATGCTGACTGATACAGAGAAGGTGAGCAGCTGTCGTGTGTAGAAAGACCATGAGGAACGTGGTCCCTCTCTGTAACCCCTACTGGGCTGACCCAGGGAAAAGGTAACTGAAATGGTCTTGGTTTCCCAGAGGGCAGAAGACATGGATTCACCGAGATCAACAAGACATAGATCAGCCTAAGGAAGTTTCTAACAATAATAATGCCCAGGGATGCACTGGACTGGCTCACGAGGGAGGGAGCCCTGTCACTATGGGCTTGAGGAGGTGACAGAGCACTAGATGAAGTCTTCCAGAGAGGGCAGGTGCCTCGGCTGGTGGTGGCTATAGGGGAGCTGACAAGATGAGACTTACAGCCCTGGAAGGCCTGGTACTGTCATGGAAGACGTAGTGAACAGAGGAGGCTCGGCTCTTGTTAAAAGGCTTCTTTTCTGGCTGGTCCGCCCTTATTTTCTCTGGCTGAGCTCATTCTCTTAGTCATACAGGAAAGCACCTTCCAAAAAAGCAGGGACACTAAACATAGTGTTTGACTCTGTCGATTTTTGCAGCTGCTGTGAGCCCCATCCCAGAGCACCGTGAGCCTTGGAGGTCCATGCGTGAGTTGTCAAATGGTTTAAATTAGAAAGGTAGGTGTGGGTGTGGGTGTGAGTGTGCATATGCGCAAGCAACCCATATCTTTGTTTTGCATCTCTTGGGGCCAAGGCAGTGTCTGAGTCACCACAGGGGTCATTGTAAGCAAGAGTTCCAGGAAAGGATTCTGAAAGCATCTCCCTGTGCCAGCTGCCTGCCCACCTGCCCTGGAAACAGCTGTCGTCCTCTTGGTGGCTCCTCCCCCACCTCTCTGCAGCTTCCCTCATCCAGGCCACCCCTGGCTGCCCCAGGCTCAGCTCCAGCTCTTTCATCTTCCTCCACACCAGTTCCAGGGTTCCAGGGAGCCAACATCATAGCACAAACGGCAGAGGCCGCCAGAGGTCCTTGGGGAGACTGCATTGTCCTGCTGCACCCCATCTCGCCTGAGACTGAAAGCTGCAGGAGGGCAAGCATCTCCGTGTCCCAGGGGCCTGCACGAAGCCCCGAACCTCTCAGGCGATGTTTATTGAATGAATGAATGAATGAATGAATGCACAGCGTTATTACTGGATTTGACAGCCACAATCTAGAAAGCACTGGTAGAATAAACTTGAACTTGTAGAAAAGCTTGTGGGCCTCACTCCTATTCTCATTCTTTGTTTTATAAATGCAAACTTTGTCACCTTAACCCGCAGCAGCTGGTAGCATACATTTTTTTTTTGTATTTTCTGAACAAACAATATGAAAATTAGCGTAAACAATGGCAAAAGGCAAATGGCAAATCGGAAAAAAATATATATTTGCTGTACACAGAACAAAAGGCTAATTTGTTTACTCGACAGAGAGTTCTTACAAGAGCAAACAACAAAAACAGAACTGCCCTGGGGCAATGTGGGAAGAGGAAAGGAATAGGTGATTCACATAAAAAGAAGTCCAAATGGCCAATGGACATGTGAACAGGTAACAAACCTGGCCCAGAATGACAGAAAAGCAAATTCAAAAATGAAGTATCAGCTTCATCTATCAGAATGACAAAGACAGAAGAAAAAACTGGCCAGTGTTCCCAGCCCAGGGGGAGGTCTGTGGTCTCCCGGGGACTGGAGTATATGCTGTTGTAGCCTCTTCACCGCAACAGAAGCCATATCCGCAACAGAAGCCATATCCGTCAAGGTCCTCGCACCCTTGGACTCAGCAATTCCACTTTAGGAATTTAGTCTACTAGTTTGCTCACCGAATTGAACAAAGATAAATGTCCAAATTGGCTGGTACAATCTGTATTGGCAAGAAACCTGGGAACCCCATAGAAGTTCATCAACAGGATTTTGGAGAAATAAATTATAGTACAGAGAAGCAATGGAGTACCACCCACACCCTCCTTCAGGCTGCAATTGACCATTATGTCACTGTACCTTCTATAGCAAGCACTATGCCATAATTCTTGCACACCAGGCACCATGCTTAGCTCTTATGTACATTATTTCATGTAATTTTTGGGGGGTGGTGGGGTGGGGTACTGGGATTGAACACAGGGGTGCTTAACCAGTGAGCCACATCCTCAGTCTTTTTAATTTTTTATTTAGAGACAGGGTCTCCCTAAATTCCTTAGGGCTTTGCTAAGTTTGCTGAGGCTGGCTTTAAACTTTCGATGCTCCTGTCTCAGCCTCCCAAGCCGCTGGGATTACAGGCTTGCGCCACTGTGCCTGGCTATTTAATGCAAGCTTAGTAACTTTTATCATCCCTATTTTACAGATGAAGAAATTTCAGTGTGGAGAAGTGAAGTAACTGGACTCTTGTCAGTATCCTAGGGTTGCCACAACAAATTACCACAAGCGAGACAGCTTAACACAACAGAAATGTATTCTGTCACAGTTCACAAGGCCAGAAATCTAAAATGGAGGTGTCTGGCAAGGCCTGCTCCTTCTGGGAGAATCAGGGAAAGGAGGATCAGTCCTATTCCTCTCCTTGCTTCTGGTGAGCCGGCAAGCCCTGGCTTTCCTGGGATTGCTGCCCCATCACTGGGAGCTCTGATTCCTACCTCCATGGCTTCCTCGGTGTGGGTGTTCACCTTCCTTACAAGGACACCAGTCGACCATCCAGAAAGCTCATCAGCAGCAGAGCCGGTATTCAAATCTAGGCAGGAAATCTGATTGTACCTGTGATCCCTGCTCCCTTCCCAGAATAGCTCACACTTACATAACGCTGACACTGTCCCAAGCGCTGTCCTAAGCATTTTACACGTGACTAATTTAATCCCCACAATCACCCCACTTTGTCGATGGGGAAACCAAAGCACAGCGTGTAGAGTCTGTAACTGAGAGACCTGAGATTTGAAACCATGAGGATGGTCTGCAGAGTCCACATTCTTAACCACTCTGCTAAACTGCCTTCTACCCAGTGCCCTATCCTGATACTATATGGAGAACAGAAACGTTTCTCTCTTCTGAAAGACGGATGTTCCAACTTCTATTGGATATAAAGAGCCCTCCAATCCATTTTGATTCCTTTTTCCCCGTGGCTTCCATGACTCATCTCAGAGCTGATCTGAGTGTCCAAATACAGTGGCTGTCTTCAGCCAGCATGCAGCAGAATTTTCTCTCCTTATTCTCTGTGTTTGGTGTCTTTAACCTGCTTTTGAATGGACTTCAGGGGGATCCTCATGCCCACTGAAATGACAAGGTTACTGTTGTGTGTATGAATGTGTTCACTTTTCCCGGGCAAGAGTTCACAGTGCTAATTAGATCCTTAAAGAGTTTCACGATCCTCATCTTCAAGGTTTCTGCCCTTTTAAATTGACCTGTTCTTACCAGTTACATTGCCTGCATAGGTTTATTTTAAGCCATCTCAGGCCTTTTTAATGGGGTGAGGTGGAACCTGATATAAAATCCATACACAGATGCGTGCAATATCACAATCCAGTCCAAACGTTTAGATCTTCCCGAGTTTGCATGGAGGAAGTCTCTTCCTGTCTCTTCTCCATCACCTTCCCATGTATACACTTCTGAGCGGTTTTGCTGTCTCAGAGTGTCAGCTGTCTTGGGTCCCCATCCCAGTACTGGCCAGACATTCATCCTGTGCTCACAGACACCAAACTTGGAAGCAGTGTCTTGGCCAGGAAGAGCCCTTGATTTTGAGCCAGGGCTTAGATAAATTCATTTGTGGAACTTTATAAAACCCTATCTTAAATGCAACAGGCAGGAGAGAACATCAATGGCCGGCACTCACCTTGATGCTTAACCTGTGGTGGCTTGTGGCTGCAGGATCAGTATCACCTAATTATGACTATTAGAGCTTGTTAGGAGAAATGAGGCTTATTATCTAATAAACATACTAGTGCTTATTAGAAGTAAGGAGTTCATTAGAAATTCAGAATCTCAAGCCTCATCTTATACCTGTTGAACCGGAACTTGCTCTTTTTAAAAAGATCCCAAATAACTAAAGTGGACATTAGAAAGTTAGGAAGTCCTGACACAACATTAGGACTCTCGTCCCTCAAGCTGATGGAACCCCGAAGAGCACTTCAGTTTTCTGGAATTTACTCTCCAGCCAGATGACCTGGAGCAATGCCTGATGGGGTTCACTGTCCAGTTACATAAAGGGGGTGGTTATACCTGCCGTTTCTCCCTGTGAGTTTCAGATGAGATCATGGATTGGTTCACTAGGTATCACTGTGTGGGGGCCCTTAGGGACTGGGGACTTGGCAGGGAGCAGAACGGGTGGCATGTGCCCTCATGGAGCAGGAACAGGAAAACTTGCTGCAAGGGCTGGCTGGTGTTGAGTGACAGTCGCGGAGATCACAGAGCTTGGTTTTGCTTGTTCTTTACTCCTTCATTCATCCAACAGGCAGCCATTAATTCAGCCCTAAAGTGTTTGCACTACGTCAACGGCTGAGCCATGAGGCAGACCCCTGGAGGGCAGAAATAAATGAACCACAAACCCCATGCTCAAGGGGGTTTCAGTCTCCCCACAGATGGACAGGTCAGTGGATGGTGCCAGTCAGAACACACCGTGACTGGAGCCGAGGGCGGTGGGAGCACAGATGTGGCACCGAGGAGCTCTGTTCTGAAGGATGACGGCATTCCAGGCAGAAGGGACAACAGAAGCAGGAAGACACCGTGGGCTGGGGCCATGATCAGAAGGCACACAGATTCGGGGGAGGGTCTACCCCAATCTGTGTGATTTCAAAGAAGTAGCTTGGGACCATGGTAAGGAAACGGGTCTGTAGGAGGAAAGGGGGACTCCTTGAAATAGAAGTGACACGGTGGCCACAGCTCCACTTCACAGAGATCTTCTGACAACTGGAGTGGTGGATAGAACTGACAGGACTGGGTGGCCTTACGTAAGGGTGGGGAAGGAAAGGGAGGCTTCTGGCGTGGTGGCTGGGTGGACGGTGTCCTTGGCAACTAAGCCGGGGACACAGGAAGAGGACGGGGGAAGAGCCTGGGTCTGGCCTGCTGGACTGGAGTGCCTTTGGGACATCCTATTGCTCTTGTCCAACTGGCAGGAGTTACAGATGCCTGCAGCTGAGGACAGAGGTCCAGGCCGACACAGAACTCGGGATCACAGGGTGGTCAGAGTCATGGGAGTGGATGAGACTGTGAGAGGGTGTGGGCTGGGAGGAGAGGAGGGCTATGAGTGGCACCAGCTTTGAAGGGAGAGGCAGAAAGCCAGTCCATGAAGAAGACATATCTGCTCCCACGCTTCCTCTGGGCAAAACATCTGGTGGTCATAACCTACCGCCCACCATAGTCATCTCCAGGACCAGCCTGGGGGCACCATCCTACTGACCCCAGAGTGAGGGGTGGCTGGGGACCCTGGGCAGATAAAATGAGACAGGTACACTGGGGTGGGGTACGTCTCCCTCTCCCTCCTCTTTTCTCCCCAGGCCAGGTAAGGTCCAGCTCTTTCACAAAGCTCGCTTTTGCAAAAAGACATTAGAGAAGGAGAAATGGAAACAATGCTTGAGTTTGTTTATTTTTTCAGATCAGAGAAGGATCTAGCACCTCCTAATACCAAGGAAACTGTCCAGACCTTGTCCTAGGTTGACTCCAGTGAGCTCACTCTTTCATTATCATTACAAGCAAAGAGAATCAAATCATGTCCTACCACGATCAACCAAAAAAGAAAAGGGAGGAAGTGACCCCGGAACTGTGCTATCTCACATTGCTCCATAGTAGAAGGCCCGTGGCTTTAAGCTGATAATGGCTCTTAGCAGCCAAATAATTGATCTATCTGGTGTTCTGGCTTTAAGGGAAAGTGAGCAGGCATCTTTAGAAATGTTGGCAGCCTGGCTGGTCCATTAGTAAGACTGAAAAATCAAAACATTGACTGGAAAAGGCCATTATGACTGGGCTCAGTAGGAGTCATTGATAGATGATGTCATTTCAGAAATAAGCCAGCCAAGGTCAGGAGGCCCCTGGGCAGGTCAAGCCACCCTTCATGGCCCATCACCCAGCTCCTTTGCAGATTCTGAAATCTGCCGGGGGACATAGGGGCCTCCAGCCAGAATCTGCCTTCTTTTACCCTTTTTTGCTCAACCTGGTTCCAGAGGATGAAGGCCACCTGTGGGATCTGTGACATTTAGCAAGTCATTAAGGAAGATCCTCAGTTCTGACCCCTTAGGTTCTTCTATTATTGCCTTTCCCTCTCCTGTGTTCTTCTCCTCCGTCACAGTCTTCCTCCCTCTGTGCTCTGTCCCTGGCTCCTACCACCTTCCCCTTCCTTCTCCCTTCCTTATCTAAGCTTTTTTTTTTTTTTTTTTGGCACTAGAGTGCTTAACCACGGAGCCACATCTCCAGCCTTCCTTATATTTTATTTAGAGACAGGGTCTTGCTGAGTTGCTCAGGGCCACATTAAGTTGCTGAGGCTGGCTTTGAAATAAAGATCCTCCTGTCTCAGCCTCCTGAGCTGCTGAGATTACAGGTATATGCCACCTGTTCCAACATTTAAGCTTTTAAAAAGAGCTGGAAATTATTTCCACTTCAGCTCCCACCTCTGTCCCTCACCAACAATAATAATACCATCACGAGGTGCCCAGCTCTGCACTGAGGGCTTTCCCAGAATCCTCTCAATCCCCACAGCAAACCTGGAGGAAGTGAATGAAGTTCTTATCCCCACTGTTAGGAGCAGGAAACTGAGGCTTGGGCAAGGGTCACTGGTAGATCGTGTTTTTGAATCCTCTGCAATGCCCTGGTGAAATTCACCCATGCCCTCTGTCAAATCCAATATTCCTTCCCTAGCTCTCGCCACCCTCTCTCTCTGAAACAAATGTTATTGCCCACTTCTCTCTTTCTTGAGGTCTTGGGAAGCCACTTTCTCCTGCTCCTTTCCCAACCTCTCCTCACCAGGGAATGCCTCAGATTTCATGCCTGGCACTTTAAGTTCCTCATGCTAGAAAGTCTTCCAAATGAGAGTCTGAGCCCTCTTGATTCCCTCCACTAGAGACCATTTTGGCCACTCCTCATTGCTCAAGGTCACTCTGGGTGGGCAGCAGAGCTGGGGCTGGAGCCAGGGATTCTGACCCCCAGGCCAGACCACCCTTGATACTCACAGCTGCCACTACCTGCTCCCTGTTTTCATATTTTGCTGAGCTGCAGGAAACCACCCCACCCTAGAGTAGCTAGAAGGTGTGAGACCCTGATAAGATGGGGCGGAGGCTATTTTTAGAGGACTCTGGCTTTCCACTTAGGCTGCTAGGAACCCAGGGGCCAATGACTGAGGAAAAGACTAGCTCACCAGAGAGAACACACTAAAGGGATGGTGCTCCTTGTTTTTCATCTCTCTGCTTATTGTGCGGCTTGAATTGATGAGAACCTTGCTATATGGCTCTATTTCTCCTTAATTATTTTACCTCTGAGGCTTTGAGATGGTTATGGAGAAAATGTAATAGAGGCATTAGGAACAAAACTGAGCCTTCTAGGGTGACAGCACCATTGCTCTAGCAAAGGAAAGTCCTGTTCAGTAGCAGATCACAAAAGAGGGGCATAGACTAGGTGCTCAGAGGCTCCCAAGACCTGCTTGCACAGCGGGAAGGGTCAGAAAGAGATGGGGGAAAAACAGGCGGAGTCTGCAGACCTGCTGTTCAGCAGCGTGACCTTCAGCAGGGGGCTCTGAGGCGCTTGGGGACAAGATGGCCGTCACCTGGGGAGAAAGATGGAACCCTCGGGGTGCTCTGAGGTCTTAGCACCTGGGTTCAGGGGCGGGCTGTGTGATGTGGACACCTAATAGCTTAGGCCAAGTGGTTTTCAAGAGTCTGAGCGGGCAAAGATGAGCACTTCAAAGAGGGTCGATAACGGAAGTGGTGGGTGGGCAAGAGGAGGGAGCGGTGCAGCTCAGAGGGCATGTCATAGGTGTTTTACAGACGGGGAAACTGAGGCCAGGGAGCTCTGGACTGGAACCCTTGGCCCTGCCCAGTTCACTGGGTCTAAAGCTGTATGGGTCCCTTGCTGTTTTGCAAGGCGATGGCTACCCAGCGGACAGTAAGCACCCCCGGGGTGCACTTCCCGGGAGTGTATGACACAGGGTATTGGAGGGCTCTAGTGGGTTCCAGAATACACCCGATTCGGGGATCCACCAGTCTCTGAGTTCTGCAACCCCTCCTCATGTGGGCGGCTGTGTCCAGCGTGTCCCAGGCCTGGAGCTGGTGAACAGGTGGTGGGAGCGCAGGCGGTCACGAACCCGCCCCGCCGCTCTCACCGCCCGCGCTCCTAGCTCCATTGCGGGGACCTAACCTCTCTCTGCAAACCCGGAAAGCGAGGTCCAGAGAAGGGTAGGACCCTACCCTGGCCACTCGTAGCGAGGGGGCTCCTGCCTCCAGGCTGATTCCCGCTCCGCCCGGCTGCGTAAAGCGCGTGTGGTGGTGCTTTAAACCTTACCATCTCCCGCAGTTTGGGAAACTTTTCCTGCCACAGGCCGGCTCAGCGCGAACCCGGGATCCGCGTCCCCGGAGCCTCGTGCTCCCACTCCCGCCCCCAGACTCTCCGCGGGTGGAGGAGGCCGCGCCCCGGGGCCCGGCTCGGTGGGCACCTGCACCCAGCAGCGCGCCCCGCGGGCGCTCAGGCCGGCAGCACAGGAGACCAGCGGCGGCGGGGAGTCCGTTCCACCAGGACCCCGGCCCCCGGCGCTGCTCTGCCAGAGCCCCCGGCTCTTTCTGGCGTTTACAGGCGCGGCTCAGAGTGCGGGCGCCCTGGCCGGGGCCATGCGCGCCAGGCGGCTGGGACCGGAGCGCCGGGGGAGCGGAGCGCGGGGCGCCGGACCCCGACACCCGGGCTCCCCAGTCCCGATGGCAATCCGAGGCGGCAGCTATTTATAGAGAGAGCCACGCTCAGTCTCTCTTGGCGGCGGCGGCGACAGCTGAATATTTTGCCCAGATATGGCTGGGGCCCCGGCGCGGGGGCAGGGAGCCCCGCAAGCACGAGAGGGACCCTAGGAGGGTGGGGGGCTTACCGGGACGCGGAGCGGCGAGGACGGCGCGGGCGCGGGCGGCGGCGGGGCGAGCGGAGCGCGGGGCTGGACGAGCTGGGGCGGGCGGGCGCTGAGGGCTCCAGGGGGTGGGAGCCAGGGGCGGGCCCGGCTCCGCGCTGTCACCGCGCCCCGCCCCGCCCGCCGCCCTCCCCACCCCCAACTCGGGGTCGCCCGAGCTCAGCGCAAGGTCCCGGGCGGAGAACGACACCCGCTGGGTGGGAGCTCAGGGCAAAAAAAAAAAAAAAGGCTTGGAAGCCGGCTCCGCAGCCGAGGGAATGTGTTATCTGCCCTTTCCCACTTACCCCAGGAAGTTTAAGCGATGTAGAGTTGTTTGGAAAAAGGTGGGCAGATTTTTAATTCCCTCGGGGTCTAGAATTTTTAAGAGGTCCTCACAGTGGATGGAGCAAGGCCAGCCCATCGGCTGCCGCACCTTCTCCTTGCATTGAAGTAGCGATCTATCCCATCTTAGCAGCCCAGCTAGGTCTGGCAGGAGCCCAGGCTTTAATAACTATCATTTGGTGAACGTGTAATTCCAGCACAGAAACGAATAGCATTCTCTCCACTCTACTGAGAGAATAGAGCGTCCAACGAACGTCTTAAAATAACCACCACAAAAAGTCCCACTTTCTCAAAAGGCTGTGTTTTCCAGAACAAACCACCTAAACCCAAACAGAAATTTTAAGTATTATAATAAACAAAACAAATGGCTCATACAAAGGAATTTGTAGGGATGTGGGGACACATCTCCATTTGGATTATTATGGAAAAGTTTTTGAAGGAGGAAACCCTAATAAAATAAGCTCTTTAATCCTGGTATAAAGATTACTAATGAAACACTTTAAAAAACATTTAAAAATATTTTCACAAAGATGTATTTCTATATTATAAAACTCACAGGTATAAGACTCTTTTCAAGGCGTATGTGCCATATATTTTAAAATAAAGCAGTGATTTAATATTTCAGATTATTTAAACATTTTTGTTGTGGTCTCAAACATATAAGAGCACACAACATAAATGTGCTTCCTGATCTTTCTTTCCTATTCTCTCCTCTTTTTTAATACTGAGCTACATCCTCACACCTTTTGATTTTTCTAGACAGGGTCTCCTAAATTGCTGAGGCTGGCCTTTGAACTTTTGATCTTCCTGCCTCAGCCTCCTGAGTTGCTGGGATTACAGGTGTGCACCATCTGGCCTGGCTATTTCCTGACTTTTAAAGGCATGAACATTTGTGCAAACCAATCCTCAGTCAGGACATGTCAGAAGCCCAGAAACCAGCCTGTTGCTTCTTGGTCTTAGCTTCCTTCCAAAGATGCTCAACTTCTTGACCCTTAGGGTAATCTATCCTGATTTCCTGAGCCTCTACAATTTGTTTCTATTTGCTCAACTCTGTGAGATAAATCCATGATGTTTCACGTACCTGTAATTTGTTCTTATTGCTGTGGAGTTTTCCATCATATGAATATACCATTAGTTGAAAAAAATGTATTTTACTATTAAGGAACATCGAGTCCTGTAACTACTATGAAAAGTGTTACTGTTAACATTTTTTGCCAGTATATTCTGCACCAGCGCACACACTGCTGTTGGAAGTACAGGGTTGCAGAGTATGACCAACCTTAACTTTAGAAGAGAGAAGCCTGAACTCTTCCAAAGTTCTGTTTTACACAGCAGTTTTACATCTTCAATACCACTGAGGAAAATTGAAACAGTCATTCTGGTCCATGAGTAATGGTATCTAGTTGAGGTTCCAGCTTGCCTTCCCCGTGGCCTTTTTATATGGTCAGCTGGATTTCCTCCTTTGTGAGGTATTTGTTCAAATGTATTCTTCTGAATAGTTGTATTGAACATTCAGTATACTTCTCAGGGGGGGATATTCCTCTACTCTGCTTTGCTATCTCACCTTCTTAACAATGTCTTTTCAGGAAAGGTGCTCTTAGTTTTAATACAATGAATCAATCTTTTTTCCTTATTGGTAGTACTTTGTGTGTTCCATTTAAGAATTCTTTCCTAGACCTGAATTTTGAAGGTGTTTTTCTGTCTTAGCTTTCACTGTTTAGGTTTTCAATCCACCTGGAACTGACTTAGGAATATGGTATGAGGGAGAGGCCAAGTAATTTATCAAACTGTCCTAGCACCAGATTAATTTTACACTTACATCAGCAACTAATTGATTTTAAAAATGGAAACATTTTCTAAAGTCAGTGAAGTAGAAACCACTTCTTCCTTACTTGTAGACATTTGAGAATTTTTGCCTTTTTTTGGGGGGGGGTAGGAAAAGAGACCATTATAAAAAAATCCACACTATTTTATTTCACTTAAACATCAGAATTTTAAAATTTCATCATAAATATTTTAATCAATTGGCATAATACTCTTGATTTTGAACCACTTTAATTGTAAATATTAAATGTTTTTTTTAAAGCTACAGATAATTTCTACTGTTATCTTGTCTCTACTTTTCTGTTTTTGTTTTCTCAAGTAAAAACTTTCTCGAGTAAACACCAATGACTTTAAGAGTGGTTATCTCCAGCCTGGTTTTCTCCCCTTAAATTCACCCCATATTTCTAATAGTTTGTATGTATCTTCACACAGAGATCTGTTGGTTTAAATTCAGTCTGTGCAAAACCAAAGTATTAATCTTCCATTCAAACTGGGTAAGGATCATCACCCTAGTCCTTAAGACCTGACTTCACTTTTTCTTATCTTCTTACCTATGCTAACTAAATTAAATTTAAATATTTTTTCCTTCATTCCCATCACATTTTTTTTCTTTTTTCTTCTGGTGCTGGGTATTGGACCCCAGGGCTTCCTGCATGCTAGGCAAGCGCAATAGCACTGAGCTACCTTAGCAGTCTCCATTGCTCCACTCAGTCTGGGGCCTCTCCACTCCATCTTTACATCAGGGTTAAAGCCCCTGTATCTACTCATCAGTTAGCAAGCATATAACAAGTGCCTGCCTAGGGAAGATGCCATTCTGTCCATTGTCAATGACACAGTGTGTGCTGGAGTCCATCATCTAGGGCCATAAGAGCCATATAGGTGCCTCCCTTCCTAACTCCACATCCAGTGATGTCACATTATTAGCCAGAAAACAACAATGGTGGGAGTATAGACAGCAAGCAAACCGTCTGACAATAGAAATCAAGACTCATCTTCTCACCAGCCAGACCAGCTGTCAAACCTATACAGAGAACTGCTGGATAAAGAGATGACTAAGCCTGTCCCTCCCCTCCCTGAGGTGGTGGGTACAGATAACTAGTTGTGTACCGTGAAGTGCACTGAGATATGGGAACCAGGAGAGTATTATGGAGTAGAAAGTGGTACCAGGGAGGGCTTGTGGTCCGCGTGGGGGTCAAGCATGGAAAACAGATGGGGAGAATGAGCTGCAGGTTGTGGGAATAAAAAAACACGGTTTGAGGGTAGCGAGTCTTGCTGTAGAACGTCAGCAGTCCTGGATGAAAATGCGTGAGGTTAGGTTCCAGATAAAGGTTCAATGTGGCTGAAGCAGGATGTGTGGACAAGTCTGGGCAGGGGCTGTGGAAGGCCTGTCCTTGGGTCTGGATTCTGTGGACAATGAGAAGCCACTGAAGCTCTGGAGTCAAGGGTGTGTGCTAGTTTGCCTGGTCTGTGACAGTGCTGATATGCTAATGAGTCAGGACAAATCTTCACATGCTTTGGGATACACCACCATATCAGGGTACGGTCAAGTCATAAAATTCTGTTTAACTGGAGAGGAATTCAGCATTGCAAGAAGACAGGAACAGAAAAGGAAACTTTCACCTTATGATCATAAAGCCTAGAAATTACAAGGTAGTCAGTTTTTATATTGATAAACATTTTTATTCTAATATTATAGTAATAATTCAAGTGCAATTTTCTTTGAAAAGTCAACTCTGTTAAAACAAAACTTGTTAAATATCTTTCATCAAACATAAGCATATTCGTTTCAATCCCCCACAACAGTCAGAGCCATGTAGCAGAAATACGATGTTTTTAAAGCCTACTACATTTTGTTATTGCTAAAAAAATCTGAATTAGTCATCAAGGTCTCAGAAGCAGTGATTAATTAACTCTTGAAAGCTCTACCAGATATTGTGACATAAAATCATGAATCCAGGTATCAGTGTCTGGCAGCGATGTGTCCACTAGATAGACCACGACTTTCCGGTCCCAAGGGTTAGCATGTTCAATGACCGTCTGCACCAGTGCCACCAGAGGTTTCTTCTCCACATGATTTCGAAACACCATTGAAGCCTCCTCAGACCACTGGCTGCACTTCACTCCTAGGGGAAAGACAGGGAGAGCAGGGTAGCAGTGAGGTGTCAACGGCCTTTCTTTGATCCATTATCCTGGAAAAACATTCAGTCAATTCCAGAGTAACTTGAGCATCCCAGATTAGACCTGTCTACGCCAGAAGATGGTTGCAGAACAATCATAAACCCGTCCAGCTTATAGTTCTACTCTAGTGGAGCCACTTCTATAAGCCTTTACCTACAAACACGAGTTTACTTTGAGATGCTACTCAGGAGGCTGAGACAGGAGGATCATAAGTTCAAGGCCTTAGCAACTTAGGGAGGCTCTAAGCAACTAAGTGAAACCCTGTCTCAAAATAAAAAATAAAAAGGGCTGAGAATGTGCTTGGTGGTAAAGCACCTCTGGGTTTAATCCCCAGTACCCTCCCCACAAAGATTACACACATTTCCCATACATAAAGTCTATGTAAATTTAAACTAATAATTGACATATCCAGGGGAAATAAACGTCAATGATATTATTAAAATTTTTTTCTAAGTTTTTTTTCCTGATGGACCAAATATAGTTTAAAATAGAAAAGACTGATATCTAATCTATTTATAGTATAGTTTTTAAAAATTATACCCAGCACCATGGAAAAGACCATGCATTCAAAGTGAGGATATGTGTTACTATTCCCAGCTCTTCCTCTATCAAGTGGTATGACCCTAAACAACTTGGCTCCTCTCTCAGGCCTCAGTTCACCTATCACAAAAGAAACTGGTTTGCCAGATGAATTTTAAACCCTGTGCATCTTTAAATCTCTATGACTTTTGAACTTGAGATCAAGTTAGAGATTTCTATGTAAGATCTGAAAATGAAATTGAGATAAGAAAAAATATTTTTCAAGAAACTATTAATATATATTAAGACCACATATATTAGATTAGACAAACTATGAATTATGTCCCAAGGAATGAAAGTCTGGGGGTTTTAGATATAATTTTAGAAGGCTTGTTATCTACATAGCAAGAGGGCTAAAGACTTGGATTATTAAGAATTTCCCACGAGAAGTTTAGAAGTCTCATCGTCATCTTTAGCAGCTCTGACAATTTTTTAGAAGCATGTTATTTAAGAAGGAAAAAGGTAACCCTTTTAGAGCCTGATCAGTAAGATAAGGAATGACCCGATGGTGCGGCTCCTTTACTTTATGATCCAGAAACTGAATGCACACCCAGGCAGTACTGCTGCAAAGGATGTCATGTTGTCCTTAAAGACAGAGTGAAGCCATGACTCATTGGGAGCCTTGGGAGGTAAGCACCCAGGGACCCCTTTTGTGAGTGGGTAAGGGGTTTGGCCCAAGGACCCTAGAGAACCTTGAAGTACTCTCATTTATACACTCAGGATACCCTATGGATTCCACTTAGGTTCCAGAATTATTTGGTTAGAGGGGTATTCCCAAATTTCATAGGGCTTGGGTGGATGTGAATCAAGTCTACCAAAGTAATGACGTCAATGGCCATGTCCCAACAGGTGACTCCAATGAAACTCCCAGTCTACGTCACTCCTCTCTCTAGCGGGTGCCTGCGTCTGAGTAAGAGACACTCCATCACGTCCACTCTAGCTGTTTTCCTCCCTTCAGATGAGTCATCTGATGCTCAGAGTTAAGAGCAAGTCTGTAGGAAGAAAGGCTTAGCAGAGGTGAGCCTAGAAGAGGAACTGGGCTTGGAGATGGGACCCCAGAGCAGCACCGAGTTTCTGTTAAGTGTAAAAGAAACATGCGTTTGTGCAGTTTTAGTCTACAAGGCTGATTTCATCCGCACTTGCTCATCCGACCCACACATTCAGAGACACAAGGAGGAAGGGGATTGACTGTTATGGGGACAGGCTGAGCAGTTAAGGGACCCAAATCCAGGTCTGCTACACCTTACACTCCGAGGAAGAAGCACACAGTAAAACAAGGCGAGCACAGAGAGGCAGACTGCAGGGTCAAGGCTGTGGGCCCTGGGGTGGTACTTCTCTCAGCTGCTCTTTCCTGATCTGCATTATAGTCACAGTAACAGGATTAAGACTCCTAACAGGGAGAATCCAATGAAGTGGCTAACAGAACTTCTGCATTTTGGCTCGGCGTGCAAGAAATTCAGAAGTTATTGTTTCATCTTAACAATAGGTAAAAATGTTAAAAACACTGAAAAGTGGGGTCACAGAGTAGCCTTCTGCCCCCTAAACTGGAGAGACAGGCAGATGCTGTGAGTCACAACTTGCTGGAGCACAAACCAATGACCAAGAGGCAGAATGATGAACAGCTGGAGGCCTGTAGAAAAGTCTGAGAGTTTTCCCTCCAAGAATATGACCTCCTCTCTCCAGGTTCTCACAGTGAATAGCAGAGAAAAGTCCCCTTGGGCTTCTAGTAGGGGGTGGCTCCTAATAAGCCCTGTTCTCAGGAAAAAATGGTTCTAATAGCACGTGACCTGCTGGGGTTCCACTAGAGCCTAATCCACCTGGAGAAGGGAACTGTCCAACTCCTCTCTCCTCTAGCCACCCTACCCCACCTAAGGGGAAACCCTGAGAAGCTCTGGGCAAGTTCACAGTTGGGGCAGAGGCTCACCAGATTCAGCCCTAGCCACGCATGGGACTGCAACCCCCACACCACCTTGCCATGGCATCACCAAAGGCCTGTTTACCAGAGTTCCTTTCCCCAGGACACTGTGTCCACCTTTCACAAGTCATGCCAAAGGCAAAAAGCGCGGTTTGAAGAGTTTGAACAAGCATTAGAATCAGACTCAGATATGACAGGAATGCTGGAAAGATCAGACCAGGAATTTAAAAGAACTATGATTAATATGCTAAGGGCTTTAATGGATGAAGTGGACAGCGTAAGGACACGTGGCTGGGGCTCCGGGTAGCTCAGTGGTTGCTTAATGTGTGTGAGGCCCTGGGTTCCAGCTCCAGCACTCACACCCAAAAAACCTATGCCTCACCCGATGGATGACAGAAAGATGTAAATTTTAAGAAAAAACAAAGAAGAAAAATTAGAGATCAAAAACACTTGGAATGTCCCTGTCCCAACAGGCGACTCCCATGAAACTCCCAGTCTACGTCACTCCTCTCTCTAGTAGGTGCCTGTGTAGACTGGACAAGGCTGAGAAAAAAAATCTTTGTTCTTGAGGATGTGACAATAGAAACTTCCCAAACTTAAAGGCAAAGAGAAAAAGGATGAAATAACCCACAACAGAATATCCAAGAACCAGGGGACAACTACACACGGTGCCACAATGTGTATGACGGGGAACTGAAGGAGAAGAAAGAGAAAGGAATGCAACTATCTGAATAAATGACTGAAAATTTCCTCAAATTAGTGTCACACACCAGACCATAGGTCCAGGAAACTCAGAACACCGAGGAGGCTCAATGTCCTCCCCAAAACATCAAGGCATATCATGTTGAAATTTTAGGAAATCAAAGAGAAAGAGAAATCTCAAAAGAAGGCAGAGGGGAAAACCACCTCACCTACAGAGGAACAAAGAAAAGAATGACATCTACCTTCTCAGAAACCATGCAAGCAAGGAGAGTGAAGTGCTGAGAGAAAGAAACCCACAACCAGAATTCTGTATCCTGTGAGAGTACCCTTCAAGAGTGAAGGAGAGAGGCTGGGTGGAGCTCAGCGGCTGTGCTCGCCTAGCAGGTGAGAGGGCCCAGGTGCAGACTCTGGGACCACCTAAAAAATAAAACCAAGCCAAACCCTAGAAACTGGAGGAGTCTGGTACCAGTAGGCACCTTGGAAGAGATGTTAAAAGAAGCTCTGCAAAGGAAAGGAAAAGTAAACTTGGATCTACATAAAGAAAGGAAAAGCATTAGAGAATGAATAAGTGAAGGTAAGATTTTATTTTTCTTATTCTCCACTGATCTAACAGATAACTGTTTGTTCAAGATAAAAACAACAGCAGCATATTTGGTTATATATGCCTGTACAAATAAGTGAAATGAGTAGCTGCAATAAGGCAAGGACAGGAAGAAGGAACTGTTTGGTTATAAGGTTGTTATTACAAGGTATCTGTACTACCTTTGAGTAGGATAACAATTAAAAGTAGATTTTGGGGGCTGGGGTTGTGGCTCAGCAGTAAAGTGCTCGCCTCACACGTGCGAGACCCCAAGTTCGATCCTCAGCACCACATAAAAATAAATAAGTGAAATAAAGGTATTGTGTCCAACTACACCTAAAAAATAAATATATATAAAAAAGTAGACTTTGGAGTTGGGGATATGGTTCAGTGATAGAGTGTCTGCTTAGCATATGTGAAGCCCTGGGTTCAATTTCCAGCACCAGAGAAAAAAGAAAACAATAGTCCAGTTGGATTACTTGTAAATGTGTACGTCAAACTCTATGGCAACCACTGAAAAAAGTAAAGTAGAGTAAAAGAAATAGGATTGATATATTAAGAAAGGAGAAAAATAGGACCATTTAAAATGCTCAATTAAAATCAAGAAAAGCAGAAAGTGTGGAAGACAAAAATAAGACCAATTATGCCTAACAAGCATGAGGCCCTGGATTCAATCTCTGGTACTATAAACAAACAAACTCAGAACATAGACTACAAATGAAAAAAGTAATAAATATGGTAGGTATCACTCAAACTATATTGATAATCACTTTAAATGTTACTAGTCTAAATACACAAATTAAAAGAGATTATCAGAGTGGATCAAGACACAGACTCACTTATATGTTATCAAAAATAAATCCATTTTAAAGACAATATAAAGAAAAGTAAAGGGCTGGAGAATGATATACTATGCTGATATTAATCGAAAGAAAGCAGAAATAGGTGTAGTGATTTCAGACAGACTGGACTTCAGTGCAAGACAAAGAGAAGCATTACATAATGGTCAAGGGGTCAGTTCTTCAAGAAGACATAACAATCCCTAATGGGCATAAAGCTAACATAAGAATGTCAACACATGAGGCAAAAAAGGACAGGACTGCAAGGAGACACAGATGAATCCAATGTCACAGTCAGACACTGTAACGGCCACCTATCAGAAATGGACAGATCAGCAGGCAGAAAGTCAGTAAGGACACACTGAACTCAACAGCACTATAAATCCACTGACATCTCTAGACTACTTCCTTCTGACTACTAAAAGTGACATCTATTGGCTACTTCTTCCAACAGCAGCAGACTACAATTCTTTCCAAGCACATAGAACATTTACCAAGAAAGACCACATTCTGGGACAGAAAAAACACCTTAACACATTTAAAAGAACAGAAATCACACAATGTCTGCTCTCAGACCACAACAGAGTTAAATTAGACATCAACACAAGAAGACAGCTGGAAAATGCTCAAACACTTGGAGAATGAATAACACATGAGTCAAAAAAATATCAAGAGAAATTTAAAAATATTTTGAGTTAAATGAAAATGAAAATACAGCATATCAGAATTTGTGGGATGCAGCACAAGCAGTGCTTAGAGGGAACTTTATAACATGGGATGCACATACTAGACAAGGAGACAGATCTAAGTGGCTTGCAGAGTCCCTAGCAAGGAGTAAGCACAGGGACCATTAGCAGCCATGCCAGCGATGGGGATGATGGTTTCAAGCACTCATTCCTCACAGGGACTCTGGGCAGCTGGATGATCATGTTTGACAGAATGTGTAATTAGCAAAACTTAAGCATTAAATGTGAAAATGAAACAAGTAACCATTAAATCTGAAAAAGCTACTTAAGAGATTTGAGTCCAAAGCTGACTAACTGGCACCAAGTCATGTGCAAAGCATCATTTTTGCTTTATTTCTCATTATCACAAGAATGTCCTTTGAATTCTAGTAGAGAGAGACAGACAAAATGTCAAATGTTTCAAAATAAGGCAATAAGTAGCTTTCTAACAAATAAGAATCTAAGATATAATTTCTTTCTGAGATCAAATCACTCTGTCCCCGTGATACATATTGGGCTAAGTGGGGCTGAGGACTACAGGCAGTAGCAAAGGGATCAATCAGGATGGCACTGTGTCATGGTCACAATGCCCCCTATCCCAGTGCAGCAGGACATAGAGAGCCAGCTGACTCCCGGTGTCTGCCCTCCTCAGGCCTCCTGGCTTCAAAGTCCTCTGCTGATGCTGACAGGCCTTCGGGTTGAGCTCCGTCCAACAGCTCATGCTCTCTAATGGTGGGAGCTCACTGGGAGCCACCCACATCTCCACTGCTCTCACAAAAGATCAAAGGAGAACCTCATTAGATGGGACTGCGAAGGGGCATCACTGAACAGTTATTAAATCTAGTACACAAATTTGAAGCCAGCCTTGATTTAATTTTTTTTCCAGTGCTGGGGAAGGAGCTCATGCATGCTAGGCAAGTGCTCTGCTACCAAGCCACACCCCCAGCCCTAGCACCTCACATTTTAATGTCAAGAGGCAGGTGTGAATGTGGCAAAATTTCATACTATTGCATGCTGATAGTTGTGATGCAAATTGGAAACTCACTTGGCCATGAAAATGACCCACCAGTGTCTTATGATTATGTAATACTCCACTGGGTAAAGTATAATTTATGCAACAAATAAACTTGTGCAATAATAATAATAATGAAATTGTCTCCATTTGGTTATTAGATTGCTTCAATTGTGTTTTTGTTTTTGCTAGTATATATATCTGCAAAGTTTTTCTTAATATTACAGTAAAAACTGTAAATGACCTAATTATTCAACAATAGGGAAATGTCAGTTCAGTGGAATATTTTACACCTTAAAAATTAATAGCAGGGCCTAGACTCAGCTGGTACATGCATCCCAGCAATGTGGGAGGATCACAAATTTGAGGCCAGCCTTAGCAGGTTAGTGAGATCCTGTCTCAAAATGAAAAAATAATTTAAAAATAAGGGCTAGGGATATAGCTCAGTGGTAAGTGCCCCTGGGTTCACTCCCTAGTGCCAAAAATAAATAAACAAGGACTGTGGTTAAGTGGTAGAATGTGTGCATAGCACACATGAGGCCCCTGGGTTCAATCTCCAGTACTGGGGGGAAAATAATAATGAGCAAAACCATGAAATAACCACCCCCCCAAACTATTAGGGAACAAAATGCTAAAATGAAGAGCAGATTGCAATAATGCACCTGTACTAGGATTGCAGCTTTAAAAATATACTCATGCACGAAACCAGAAACAGAGACTAGGAACGGTAGATATAATGGAAGAACTTGACTAAAAGGTTCATTAAAATTATTTCCACTATGGTCAGGATGTTGTTAGTGTTTAAAAAAAAAATACAGGAAAAAAGCACCAAAAACTCAATGGGCCAATGACTCTGCACTTAACTAAGTACCCAGGACAAAAGGGACAATGTAAGCTACGTTGCAGCAGGAGTTCAGCTTCTCCAGAAATTACCTGCAAGTTGAGCGGTGACTGCCTGGAATGGCAGCTTTCGGAACATGTCCACCAGGGGCTGTACTTTCCTCACGTTGACTAACTCATGCTTGCCGTAGTCCAGCTCGTACACGGAGACCAGTCCATTGGCCAGGATCCCTTTTAAAAGCACCCTGTGCCACCTAGTTGCACATTGAATTAAAAAGAAAACACACACAAAGTCAACAGTGGCTTTAGGGGTAAGTAAACATTTTGTGAGAAAAAGAATAATTAGGGCTGGGTTGTGGCTCAGTGGTAGAGCGCTTGCCTAACATGTGTGAGGCCCTGGGTTCAATCCTCAGCACCACATGAAAATAAAAAAAATAAAGGTATTGTATCCATCTACAACTAAAAATATTAAAAAAGAATAATTAATGTAAGTAATGGTTATCAAAATAGAAGCTATATAATTGTAGAAGTTTTTAAGGCCATTGCTGCTTCTTTTCCCAAAGGTTGGGATTCTTGGCTTTGCCACTGGCTCATCTGATGAAATCTGCTCATTCAGGAGACTCTGCTGGGCCTCACAGAGCTAAGGAGGGACACTGATATATAAACCACCAACCATCCTTAAGCACAATGAAACATGCCATGGAGGACCGTCAGGACAAGACCAGCGATCCCTTCACCCTGGGGAGACAGAGAACAGCCACACATTTGGTATGTAGCCCATGGTCTAGGAGGTGAAAAGAGAGATGCGTGCAGGACCAGATGCAGGTGGAAAATGCTTGAGATGAAAGCACAGATGGCTAGGGAGGGCACGGTGGAAGGGGGTGCGTGTGGGAATGGAGGAGAAAGCCTGAGACCAGAGGCTGGGGAGAGATCAAAAAAGCTTTGAACAAAAACTTGACAATTTTATGCCAGGGGAGGAAACTGAAAACCAAAACCAAGCACAAAACCCAACTCATCCCTAAAATAAAGAACCTGGATGTGGCAAGAGGTTGGGAAACAATAGGAGCCTGGTTTCAGATCTGGAATTCAAGGAACCAAAAAGAAATTCACATGAAAATACTTTTCCCTCCTGGGCATATTGATAAAATGTGAAAAACCTAGACTTGGAGGTTAAAATATGAAGTGCCATTTTGAAGTCCTATACGCTCAATTATATGATTAAGAAGGATTATTTTAAGGAAAGGAACACTCCTTGCTACAGCTGAGATGAAAGTGTCTGTGAAGGTGGTCTCAGTACCTGAATGGTCAGAGAGGGACTCCACCTCAGGTGGAAGGCCCAGTCATTCTCTGGAATGTGTTTGCCAACCCCAAGCCCAGGGAATGGCAGACTTGTTACTGTGACATACTGCTAGGCAGGGGCTGGCCAGCAAACACTTCGAGAAGGGTCTACAAACCACTCAGCTGCCCTCGTAGACAGCAAGAACCTACCAACTTTAAAGCACTCTCTGTGACTGGTGGCCACTGGAGGAGCTCCAAGGAACCTCCAGACAGGTTCAGAGTGTGACAGGCAGTAATGCATGAGTCTCAGTCCCTAGGGCATTACTTGGCATTATAATAACCATCATTTGGAAGATAAGCTCTATTAATAAAAATTTCTGATCAAATTGAAGAGGACATAGTATGTAGAAATGCCAGTTTGGTAAAAGTTGCTAAGTTGTGTGAGTGCAAAAAGAGACAAAAACATTTGATTTTTACCAACAGCATTGTCTTTAAATTGCACAGGGCAATAAGATGGTGGTCTGTATTTTCAGTCCATAAATAAAGAGGTACAGAGCAGTGGGGAGAAAGCCTCAGAAAACAGATGTGATGTATTTCTATTCAGCTTTTGATTCTCAAAACTAGAAGCTTCATAAAGGCTTCTGTTTTGACTAGATCACCAACTTCAGTGCAAGGCATCCCCTAGAGTTTGTTAAAAACACAGATCTGGGGTGATGAAGGAGATCTGTATTTTAAATAGGGCTTCCAGGTGCTTCTTATTGGAATCAATTTGGAAACCACTCTAATAAAAAAAAAATATCTGAAATTCCTAAGTCTTAGCCTATTATAGTTGGGGAAAAGGTATAGAGGTAAATAGTCTTGAGTCTTAAGCAAGATAAACACTCTAACATTTGATACTGTCAGTTCACAAAGCTTTAAAAAAATCTGGATAATCTGTTCTTATTTATAAAACAACACTTGAAACTGGGCACAGTGGCACATGCCTGTAATCCCAGCAGCTCAGGAGGCTGAGACAGGAGAATCACCAGTTCAAAGCCAGCCTCAGCAATGGCAAGGAGCTAAACAACTCAGTGAGACCGTCTCTAAATAAATAAAATACAAAATAGGATGGAGATGTGGCTCAGTGATTGAGTGCCCGAATTGAATCCCTGGTACCGGTACTAAAAACAAAGAGAAAAACAATCCTTGATTATCTGGGAATAACTTAACTAGTTAAAGTCCAAGAGTTCTTGGGCAGAACTGTTCAAACACATAGAGGGTGGGTGGGGAGGCAGAGGGCCCACACTACAGGCCTCCAGTTTATCAGTTCTCCTTCCCTGGTAACCCCTTTCCTCCAAGTAGAACCTCCCTGCCATCATTAATCTGCTCCTCATGATAGTCAACAATGGTTTGTTTTTAAATGTAACTAAATTACTGCAAAGAATTCTGATTAAAGCAAACTTACACAAACTGAATTAAACCCATTTATGCTTATGGTTTGTAAATAACATGACATATGACATAGTAAAAATAATTTTTTGAAGATGAAAACCTTGTGACAAGTAGAGTTGTATGCTTTTCAAAATGATAATTATACTTTTCACTTTTGAGAGTTACAAATTAGGTTTTCTCTCCCATGAAAATGACATTTATACATGACTATGTTTGCTATCTTAAGGAATAAAAGTATTTTATTAATTCTTAAAATTAATACTTAAAAATTTAATTAATATTTTAAAATGCTTAAAAAATAAGCAGTATGACTTTTTAACCTGAGCATGGGGTCCCTCTGTGTGTGTGTGTGTGTGTGTGTGTGTGTGTGTGTGTGCGTGCGCTGAGGAGGGGAGACAACTCTTCTTGTTCAGCATCAACGTTAAGCTTGTATGTTCCCCTAAGCGGGATAGCAGGAAGAAAAGATGGGCTGAGGTGCCATTTCCCAGGGCTTCATGGCATGCACGGACAGAAGAGTGGAGAATGGAGAGCTTGGGCCCCACTGGGATGGAACCAGCACATCCCACGGGACTCAGGGAGGAGAGTGTGGATCCAGGCGTGACAGTATAGGAAAACAGACTTGAGTGTTAAACGTGTAAGAAGTATGGTTCTCACAGTTCCAAGGCCAAAGAACAGTGATGTAATGCACTGTTCTTCCTTATAAAGGGTGGCGCACTGCTAGGAAGAAATGTATAATGTATATTGATCTAGACATATTGAGATTCAACAAGTAATTTCAACAGGTTAATTTCTCTTCCAGGAACCTATCCATAAACATCAGAGATGCAAAGCTTTATTGTTTATAATAATAATCTATTATTACTTATAATAGTGAAAAATCTGAGAGAAAAATCCTACATAACAAAAGAGAAAAATTATGATTTCTCCATGTGACATATTATCATTTGGCCTTGAAAAATATTTCTAAAGAAATTCTACCACATGGAAAAATGTTCATAGCATAATGTTGGAGGAAAAGCAGATACAGATTTCTATATAATAATATATACCAATATATAAATATGCTTATAAAACTAGAAGAAATACATAAATAATTTAGCAACTATTATGTTTAGGTAGCTAATTTTAGTTTCTTATACTTTTTTATATTTTGTAAATTTTGTATAACAACATTTTACTTTTAAAATAAAAAAGTCAATGAGAAAAATCATTTTCTGGATAAAAGTATTGTGGGAAAACATTTAAACCTTCATTTTCGGTATATAATTAGGCTTTAACAGGAGTATAGTTTTTAGATAAATGACATTTTAAATATTAGAAAAACTGCACAATTCACTGATTTTAATTCACATTCCAAATACATTTGTGTGGTTCAAAATACCCCTGTTGAGATTAAGAATCCCTGGTATTATGCTACACATTTTTCTTAGGAGCAGAATAAAAAGCTTTGTTCTAGGACCTACTTATTTTCCACTTTTGCAGCATACACTTGGTCTTTCTCCACCACTATGTGGCGCTCCTCAGACACACTGTAATACAGAATCATCTCTTCCATCAGCACTTCCAGCTTATGTATCTCCTGCCAAGGCTGGATGACAAAGTAGCCTGGGTGACAGGCCACCGGCACATATACATCCATGTGCTCCCCTGGCTTCGACAAGTGGACAGGAGGTGGCAGTTCTTCCATAGAGAAAGAGCTGGTATGGTCCACCATGGGCTTTTTGATGACTTCTGGGAAGCTCTTTCTGAAATTCTCTCCAGTGTGGCCTGACAAGGGTGTGTTACCATTTTTGCTGCTGGGAGAGCTGACTGTATTGGATATGGCACTCAAGAACACATCCTTCTGATGCTTCCACAGGTCTGCGTTTGTAATCTGCCGATTAATACTTCGATGAGGATCAGGGAAGTTCTTGGGAGTAAATAAATACACATATGTGATCCCCCTGTTTTCATCCACTTTTGTAACCTTTGGAAAATACAAAGATCAATAAGAAATCCAAATTCACATTGAATTTTGAGAGGCACTTATAATATTAATCTTAAATATGAAAGCACAGCATTTTGCAAAACATACTGGCTAAAATTCATTTTATTTAAGGTAAGATGAACTGTCTGTCACAGCCTAGCAATAAAAAGAATCAAGTCAAAATAATCTATAAAGCAGCAGCAATCTTATGGAAATGAAAAGCTTTGGGGAAACCTTACCACTTGCTAGACAGAGGTCATTATCACTGAGAAGAGTGGTTCCATACGTCATGATGAGAGCTTTTAAATTAATGACATTCCAAAAAAATAGAATAGCATGGTGAGTTCCCATCACCCAGTTTCAACAATTATATAATCATGAGGATGGCAAAAGCCCTGGTCACCATTCCAGGCTGGTATACCCTTGCTGGAATGGAAAAGAAAAAGCTCGGACATCCCCACACCCGTGAGTCCAATTCCTTGTTTGGCCTACTGTACGTCCTCACCCCTCACCCTTGCTACATGGAGAAGAGACCTGGGGAGAGAAGAAAAGAAAGCCCCACCACAGTTTTGCATCTTCTCCCAGAAGACGTTCTGACTCCCCAGCCACCTCTGCTCTTTCTGCTAAGGGGTGTCTGTGCAGGAATACCATGTACTGATAACTGGGACAACACTGCCATGTGTCCCAAAGGCTAGATGACTGTAAATGACTTTCATTATCTTTCATTATCTGGTTTATCGTAGTGAGACACTTCTAGTTGCATCTAATTATCAGACAGGGCTAGAAATGAAAAGGCAGGAACACAGGCATCGAGAGCAGGAAACATCAGTAAGGCAATCCATCCACAGTATTTTACTTAAAAAAATGTTTTTTTCCCAGTGAGATGATTCCATTTAAAATCATCCTTTGAGGTACTAAAGAGATACTGACTATCAGTTTGTTTTGAGGTACTAATGAGATACTGACTATCAGTTTGTTTGGATGTTTATGATACACTAAAAATTTTTATCAAATACCAGAGCTTCAGGAGTTTAACAAGTGGCTTAGAAAAAAATGAGTAGCTGAGAAAACAATATTGTCACATGACAACTGAAGAATATACAACAGTGTGGAACTAAGTATGCAGCCACATGGAATGCAACCCTAGGGGAACAGAAAGACAGGGGAATGGTGTTAGCTAGAGTGAATCTGAGATTTCACGCAGACATTTTTTGAGGGCATTGTGTGTTTATATGTTTATATAAAACAATATCTGCATCAGTTAATAACAGAAAACATCATCTTACATTTATTTCTGCTCTTAGAAATAGGAACAAGGTTTTTCTTTTCTTTTTTGTGGTACTGGGATTGAACCCAGGGGTGCTTTACCACTGAACTATACACCCAGTCCTTTTTTGTTTTTGAGACAGGATCTTGCTAAATTATTGAGGCTGACTTCCAACTTGTGATCCTCCTGCCTCAGCCTCCAAGTTAAGTTGCTGGGATTACAGGCATGTGTCGTCATGCCCAGCATGATTTTTCATTTTAAGATGCAAAAGTGCAGAAAATGAAACAAGAGCTAGTGAAATAAGAAATTTAAATAACCAAAGTTATAAACAAAAGATGTTTATAACCTATTCTAATTTTTAAAAAAGGATGTTTTCAATTATAAGAAACATTTATCAAGTGATATGTCCTTTTGTTGATGACTTAATTCCTTATCACAATACAAAAGTGTAAATAGAGAACCATCTCTGCTATCTTATTAATAATGGGAAAAATTAAATAAATGGTTTAAAAGTAATATCAGGCATACAGGATAACTTCTTAAAAAGAAACAATTAATCCATGAGATATTTTACGGGCTACACATGTAACCAATATTTTGAACGTAAAGATGTGTCCAATTGTGAAAGCACCAGTCTACAGTAACAAAATTCTTCTACACAAACCACTAGTGGCTCTCTGATCAATGGCTCTAGATCCCTTTCTAGAAGTACCAGGACCAATAAAATAACTAACCTTAATGCTACAGTCGGAGCAATTCAAAACAGAATCTCTTAACCAGAGCACAGCATCTGGTGTCCACATGCCAATAGATTGCGGAAGATCAGCTAAGCAGCACTTTATAGCCTGTGGGGGAAAAAACACAATGGAAAAGTTAACTTGTACCCAAGAGTAATGTCAGCATTACTTTCCTACAAAAAGATGCTGTCCAGATAGAGGGCATCAACAGCAACTGCAGGTAGTGACCGCCATAGCTCTTGGTTTGAGTGTCGGTCCCTATGTTCCTGGCTCTATTTATGTCACTACTACTACTACCTTTATTTCTTTTATGAGCCAGGGCCTGCTTATACCAGGCACTTCCCGTCCCACAACTCCGCTGCATGGCAGGCACTGGGACACTATTTTATAGACAGTGAGAACTCAGAGAAACTAGCTTGTGGAAGACCACAGAACTGAGCAGACAGGGTTGGGACACACATCCAGACCTTCCCTCTAAGCTTGACTTAAAAATGAAGTATCTTTTGAAAAAAAATACAACTTTTGCAAGGATCTTTCAAGAGGCTTCAGCGCTCTATAGTATCTCCTGGGTAACTCGTTGGACCACGTACTTGAGCTCACTTTTTAAAGGATGCCTTGATAAGAACTAGGTGGGACAGGGAAACCTAAAATCCACAGCCATCTCATTTACTCCAAAACTACTGCCTTTCCCCACTTCCCAAGCTTCTGTAGAATGACTGCAGCAGGTAGCAAAAGGTGACCCTGGGGATCCCATCAGCCTCAGGTGAGCCTTTTTATACCTCTCAGGTTCCTCCTTTCCTCTCTAACCCCTTCTTCTCTTGTCCTTTCCCCTCCCTCCAGACCAAGCACTCATAGTGCCAGTTGCATGCGGTGGGGAGGGGTCACTCAGAGCGGAGGGAGAAGGCACTATAATATTTGCAGGGGCTGGCAAGTAATGGGGGGAGTATGGGGGGGTCCAATGGGCCAGCAAGTTGGCTAACATGGCACTGCCCATAGGGCAGAGGGCTCAATATTGTGTATTACCAAAAGAAAAGACAGAAGTAGGCTTTTGTGTGGAAAAAAAAAATCTTAATTTTAAATCCTGGGAACTAACCTACATGTTTAAATTATGGTAAGAGCCAAGAGCCAAAACACAACATTTTGAATTAATTTTGGCTGACAGACCATTAGTTTGCTACTGTGACTTAAACCTCTTGGGGAGATGCTGTTAGCCAGAGGCTTGGGTTAGCTAGCCTTTAAGGACCGCCCCCACCTCTATCAGTAATCTTAAAGATGTTAACTAGTAAATCCAGATAAGATTAACAGAAAAAACATTCAGTACCTGTTGGTGCTACAGCATAACAAAAACTACTGTGTGCCTTTCCGACTGGCAGCAGTGGGCCACAGCCCTCCCTCCCAGGCAGGGAACCCCTGGAGGTAAGGCTAGCCCTGGATGAATGCTTCACCAAGGAGATAAAGAGGCCAGAACTGTTGGAAAGTACAGCAGCACTTAAGGTCTGTCTGCCTCCAATATTATAACTGAGCAAAAGGACTCAGAAAAAGGATTCTGAAAACAGGCTTGAATAAAAGTTAAACATCTGTGTAATAGCTGTTGCTAGAAAAGGCAACGGAGGCCGGAGTGAGAGAAACGCTAAAAGCCATGTGAGGTTTGCACAGCTACTGTTTTATCCACTGAATACTGAGAGCAGGAGGTGTCTTCTAGAAAACACTGTCAAGGTATTTTGCAATTACGGAATACCAAATAGTTCTATTTAAAAAAATACTAATTTTAGGGCTGGGGATGTGGTTCAAGCGGTAACATGGTTGCCTGGCATGCGCAGGGCGCTGGGTTCGATCCTCAACATCTTTATTTTTTTAATTTTTATGTGGTGCTATGTCCACCGAAAACTGAAAAATATTTTAAAAATTCTCTCTCCTCTCTCTCTTTAAAAAAATACTAATTTTAATACAAAATACACCACTTCTCCAAAAAGTAAAAAGTCCTGAACAATTTTTCAAGATAATTAAAAATCCTTATCACTTAAAAGTCCAATAAGAGAGGAAAAAAGGGCTGACATTAATCTTTTTACTAAAATGTATGGAGGAAAAGTCATAGAAAATGATTAAGCATGAACATCCTGAAACTATAGGAATTGGTATTGGCATCTAATAATTAAAATGGAACCTCCACCTGGACAACACAGCCTAATGCCTCAGTGGACCTAAATGGAAACATTTATCAAACAATACTGTATAAGTATGACTGGGCTTTCAGTCTAAGTCAGCCAAGTTTTACTTCAGAAATGGTAAACAACCACATTTGGATAAATTTCAATTTTCTTACAAATGAGGATTTTGATCATTGGCAAGATCAAAACTCAGAAAGCATCTCATAAACTGATCACAAACACATCCAAACCTCTTCCAGCAAATCTCCAGGCTTAAGGCATATTGTACCTGGGGTGGTATTGCAATCATTTCATGGAGAAATCTAGGTGGAATTTCTCTGAGCTCTGACACTTTTACAGACGTTGCATTGCCAGAGTCCAGGAACTGAACATCAAGAGCCCGGCTGCTGTGCACATTCGTGATCTGAAATGAGAAAGGTACTAGCTGATTTATTATACTCCAAAGACCAACATTTCCATGCAATTACATTTTATATAATTCAAAACTGCATATTAAAAACAACAAAAACTATGTTATTAATATTTCCTCTTAATTTAAAATGCATTTATTTATCAAGTATTCTTTGAAAGCAAAATTGATTTCAACATCTAGTTTTTAATTCACCTAATCAGTAATAATCAATAAACTAATCATCAGTAAAATTCATAAGGACAGTGGTGTTTACTATTTTCTAATTCCAAGATGTGATTTATTGTAAAATGACTTTATACATTACTAAATATTGCTGATTAGAAGAAGTAATCTGTTCTCTAAGATATTAAAATGTGAGGGAATTTACTACTATATTTTAGCAATAGGAAAACAAAGAATGGAGGAAATTCAGAAACAAAATTGTACTCGCATTGGATAAGTACTGTATTTTATTTGTTTATTTTTATGTGGTGCTGAGGATTGAACCCAGTGCCTCACATGTGCTAGGCAGGCACTCTACTACTGAGCTACCACCCTAGCCTAATACTGTATATTTTTAAAGACACTTTTTATAGCTTTGTCAGAAAAACCTAGTAATTTTTATCATTTTGCTAATTGAAAACCTTTGAAACTCAGAAAGTTTTGGAGAGATAAAACAAATTCCAAATAATTTTAAAAAAATGGAGAAATGACAGAGTCAATTACTTCTACAGTAATTACTTTGTAATTATTTGTGTAACTGTCAAAAATAAAAACATCATTTAACACAGGATCTGCTTCTCATAATTTCTTCCTCCCTAACTTTCTACACATTGCTAAGAGAATACTCAAACCTTCTGCCTACCTCAAAGGTAGGCAATACATAATTTGATAACAATACACATAACACCAGACAGTCATACACTAAGAAAGTGTTTTTGTCTAACATGGACAATCCGAATTTAAACAAAGACACTCCAATTGAGAGAGAGTTTACAAAATGATGCTATGTTTAGTAAAGCCATGAATGACAAAGACTGAGCAACTGCAGGTGGGAGTTGACATAACCACCACGTAGTGTGAATGTTGACTTGAATCCTGGACCAGAAAAACACCTTTAGTAAGACAACGTGGGAAATGTCAAAAAGTTCTGCAGGTTAGTTAAGAACACTGTACTAACACTGTTAACTTCCTGGTTTTAAAATGATATGATGATCATGTGAGATGTCAGTTGAAGAGTACAAGGTAAATGGGGCCTTTTTGTACTATTTTTGCAATTCTTCAGAAAGTCTGAAATTATTTTTTTAAAATTTATAAAGAATTTATATATTTACATATTGTACACAGAGCTTTAAGATATGTACAATGCCACATTCTTTCTAGTGAGTCATGCTTTTGAAGTTTATGGCTAAGCATATAGCACACAAGCCCTGGTCACATAACTTCAGAGCTTGGCCTCCTGACACATTTACATTAATGACAGTAATTACTCCAAAACTGCTTTAATTAATGTAGACAGGCCTGAGTTTTCTTAAAAGGTAAAATCAATTAATTTATTAAAATGTTTCTGTGCAGCATTTAAAAAAAAGGAATAGAGCAATGGTTCTTATCTTTTTTGGGTTGGTTTGAGAATTTTATAAAATTACGCATACTTCCCTTTGCAAATATATAATACGAGTGCACACATATGAACTTTGGATATAATTACAGAAGGGTTCAGGAATCCCACCCCCACACTGAAAGTAGAGGTCCTTGCATCTAGGTTAAGAACCTCTGTACTCAAGGAAAAAAAAACAGAAAAATAACATAAAGCTGAGATTTTCGATTTTAGTAATTGGGCAAAATAGATATGGAAGGGAGGAAAAAGGGCAAGAAGAAAGGAAGATTCAAGAAAAAAAATCAGCAACTACAAAAATCTAAGACACACCTTTTAAAAATATAAAAATGATAAAATGTAACTTCCTTTCAAATTCGTAACTAAGCTTAAAATTGCCAGGGACTGGAAATAGATGAATATGTGAATACAGGGCCTCAGACCTGGGCAGGGGGAAAGAAGGGTCTGAGACTCCCCCAACAAGCCAGATCTCTCAAGGGCTACACCATCAATGGACAGAGAATTTGGAGAACAACTAGGCATTATCTAGTAAAAGCTGAAGCTATGCATTTCCTGTACCCAGAGACTACTTCTAGGTAGATACTCTGCAAGATAAGCGTAGGAAGATTCAGAGCAGTGCTTTTTACAACAAAAAAATGACAAGTAATCTAGATGTTCATCATCAGTAGAAGAAAATAATAATACTGGCATATTCATTTTATTATATCATACGGTGTGAATGTAGATGGACCGGGGTGCATGCATCAACAGGGGTGAATAACTCACAAACACTGGAAGTGAAAAACATGTTTTAGAAAAATCAACACTTTTTGCTATTTACAGAAAAATTTAAAAATTTATTCATTTGGCCATGTTCATCTTTTACTACATATTCTAAAGACATATTCATTATATAGTTCTTGTATCTAGAACCACAGAATTATATAGTTTATACTAGTTAACAAACTACTAAACATACATAGTAAAGTATACATGTACAGAAACAAATATATTAAAAGTGTAAAGGAGGGCTGGGGATGTGGCTCAAGCGGTAGCGCGCTCGCCTGGCATGCGTGCGGCCCGGGTTCGATCCTCAGCACCACATACCAACAAAGATGTTGTGTCCGCCGAAAACTGAAAAAATAAAAATTCTCTCTCTCTCTCTCTCTCAAAAAAAAAAAAAATGTGTAAAGGAATGAATAGGAATGAGAAACACCAAATTCAGCTGGTATCTCTCTTGGGCAGGAAAAAAGGGAATGCAAATAGGGAGATGAACCATTCCGGTTGTCTTTTCTTTCATAAACTGGTGATGAATGTGGCTTATTCCTTTTATTTTAAAACCATGTTTGTATATATGTGAAATGTTTCATAATAAGTTTTTAAAAAGTGATGATTTTACCTCAACTCGTAACCACTTTCCTTTGCAATGGAAGAGGCAGATTTTCCCACAGAAGGGTAATGAGACGAAGCACTCAGACGTCATGTGCTACAAAACAGAAACATGAGATACTTTCATTACTCTTGGCAAAGAGCACATTGCTACACCATTAGAAGAAACACACTGCCAAGGGGTAGGGAGCTGTTTCACCCACATGTAACCCAGACTTCCTGTGAGACCTTTCCTTCCAAGGAGTAAGCCTTGTGGATACAGAAAACATACAAGGGGTACAAGAACTTCTGTCTTGTCATTTGCATGTTTGTTGATGGCAGTGGTTTACTCTCCCTGAGTGTACAAGGCTCACAAATCAGCCCTGTTAACATGTTAGCAGAGAGGTCAGCATGATTCATTTAGGCTCCATCTCCATCACTTACACATTAAGATGGGTGCTGAATCTCACAAGGAGTAGGACAGCAGATGGATGAAAAGTGAGGAGGCTGGGCCAGCTGTCCATAAGGCCTCCTCTTTCCATCTTTTAACATTAAGACTCAACGAATTTAATTCCAAAACAAAAGAAATGTTATCAACACAAATATGTATTACCCATGCCAATGAAATGCCAACAAATTAGGCGGGTAGGTCTTCATCTGCCTCTTCTGCCTGAATGTCTCCTTCTATTCAGGTGAGTGCCTCTATTCTCTCCAAAGAAAATGCCTTCAGTGGCTCACCAGAGCCCGGAAAATGTCAAGAGTGCTTTTTACCACCACAGGTTATAGGACATTATGCAAATGAGTCAACAGGAACAGCCTCTCTGGTGGTCTCAGATTTCTCCAAGACACATTAGCCAATTAAACTTAAGTAATGACCTTGAAATAGCTTTACTTACACACACACACACACACACACACACACCACACGAATGATATCTGTAACACTGAAGGAGGGGATAGTGATCTGAATACAGATTTAACATGATTTATCAAGTATTTTGGAAATATTTATTTTATGTATACATTACTAAATTAGGTACTGTAGGGGATGTAGAAAACTGGCAAGGCACAGTCTCTTCCCCTCAAGAAGCACAGCTAAAATACAAAGCTGAATAGAGTGCTCTAAGTTGCCCAATGCACCTTATAGGTTAGAAGGTAAGGGCTCACTTCCAAGGCAAGGGGGACAGGGCTAAAGTGGCCACAGGGTTTAGTTACTTAGGAATCTCAGCATATTCTAACTATAGTGTTCTAATGGATATGCGGAAACAACTTTTGGAACTTAAAACCTCTACTGATCTTGATTCATAAACACACACACACACACACACACACACACACACACACACGAATAAAAGGGTAAGGAACTTATTAGTAAAATTTAAATTGTAAAACTGCTTTTACCATAGAGAGCCTAGTTAGTGGTGCCTGGGAAGGAATATAAAACTCTCCCCTGAGGGCAGAGTTTTATGGTCCTAAATCCCAAGGTTTCTCCTTTGCTCTAACAGAGTCGCGGGCAGCTGCACTGATAGGTCATCAACTACATGTTATAAATAACGAAGTCTTACTATATGACAGGCACTGTACTAACCAGTAAAGCAGCTATCCACAGGACAATCCCATAGGAACACACTGTCATTATCTCCATTTTAAAATGCAGAATATGGTGGGGTTTTTCTCTTAAAGCTCTGAAGTCTGGGGCTCCTACTTATCTTTCTAGAAATTCTACCTCAAACTATTAAAATTATTCCCATTTCTGCAGTTTAGTGAACTACTTACATGTGTGATTTTAGGACTAATAGTATGTGTGTATGTGTGTGTGTGTGGGGGGGATATTATACATTACCTTGCAGTGGAAGTAGTCCTCTATCTTATGCAGGAGGTCATTGAGTTTGTTCAGACCCTTACAAGGCACCTGGCAGTACAGTGTTCCATCAGAGCAAATGTTAGTCACTTTGACATTTGTGTACATGGCATCAACCTGGAACAGATAGAGGCACACCAAGAATGCTTCAGAACAGAATGTTCTTTTCTCCATAAGGGATATTTACCTAAATATCCCATTTAAAAGTTTGTATTTTAAAATCATCTAACTTAGATGACAGTATCAAATAAAATTATTAAATGTAAAAAACTACAGTTAATTACACTGGATCCTTTTCTTTCCAAAAGGAATACCTAATATACTTGTATCAGGCACAAACAAGACATTTTGCATAGATTACCACATTCCATTGTCTGAAAGGCTAAAAAGGTAGTTAATTTTGGTTTATTTTTCCCCACTTATTTAGAATAAGAATTATCCCATAAACCATGTTTTTGCAACATTCACAGAAATGAAAATAAAAAAACTCTCATAAAACCAATCCCATGACCAGCCTGCTCTCTAACCAGTGATCACAGGTCATGTGAATTTGAACAATTTGAAAAACTATAATTGAGGTAAAGATTTAATTTTAGCCGTTTGTCATCAAATTGTAATAAGAAGACAATTCTCAGTTCTACTTATTCAAACCATTCCCCCAGTGTTTTTATGATGTCTTTACAATGATTATTTTAAAGACCTTTTACTTTTCTTCAGGGTAAATGTTTTGTGATTTATTTAAAAGTTTCTTTCTTTTGGGGCACTGATGTTCTATGCATTTAAAAATGTTAAAGCAAATAATAATAAATATCTTCATGGATTGAATTTTTCCTTTTTGTATTACTTCCCTTCATTATTTGTGCAGAGTAATTTCACACAAAATTAATATATACTCACTGTAGAAACTGGAAAATAAAAAATCACATTCCTAAGAAATAATTACTATTGACAGTTTTCTCTTCCAGTCCCCCCTTCTTTTTTCTCAATATTTATGTTATGTCTGTATTAATCATTAGCCTAAAATCTGTAACTTTGTTTCTGATGATTTTCTCTCTGGTGCATGTGTTTCAGAGGATAAGGGTGGTTAGGGTAGTACCTGCAGGTGAACCTCTAGGGACTTGTCACATATGGCCTTCAGGCAGGTGGCATTGATGTTGATATCATCTTCTCCTGAGGTATCATACAGAACAACCAGGGGAATATCTGACTTGTCAAGTATCTCCACTGCGAAGATCTTCCCACAGGTTAAAGATTCAACCACCTTCACTAGATCAGAATCGTCGTTTAGAACCTCCAGTCCTGAAAAATAGCAAATACTGTAACAGGATCATCTAAGATGGAGAAGCTGATTGTGCCTGCTTGGATCACCTACTGGAATTATGAATCCACCACATAACTGTTAAATTTTATATGGATTCTTTGTTTCACAATCTTATTTTTTAAAAAAAAATTTTTAATTGTAAATGGACATAATACCTTTATTAATTTATTTCTATGTGGTGCTGAGGATGGAACCCAGTGCCTCACACATGCCAGGCAAGTGCTCTACCACTGAGCCACAACCCCAGCCCTCACAATCTTATTTACCTTACTCATCTATAGGTTTTTAAAAGTACAACGTGAATACCCTTTGATACTCTAAGGCTGACAATCTTAAAACAAGATGAAAAACTGATGACCAATCAGAATTTCTCCTTTAGGAGAAACAGCCTTCACTTTATATACAAACACACATTTAGAGACGTAGCCAGGTGTGGTGGTGCACGCTTATAATCCCAGCAGCTGAGGAGGCTGAGTTCAAAGCCAGCCTCAGCAAAAATGAGGCACTAAGCAACTCAGTGAGACCCCATCTCTAAATAAAATACAAAATAGGGCTGGGGATGTGGCTCAGTGGTCGAGTGCCCCTGAGTTAAATCCCCGGTGGCCCTCTCGCCAAAACAAAACAAAAAACAGATACTAGAGCACATTGGAAGCTATCGATGTATCTCCATGTACTTGTATAATGTCCTTCCTAAAAGTCTACCCTTGATTTCTTCCATTTTTCTAGTTAAATAAATACAATTGCTTTTTTCTTATAAAATGAAGACATATTTATTGGAAATTGATTCAATAATTCTTCTCTCTCGTCATTCCTTCTTTCATTCCTGTACACTATTATAACCCTGAGGATAGAGTCCCTTCGGATTTATCAAAGAACAATTAAGTGTTTTACATAACTTAGGTATTAGGTGAATTTTGTTGTAGTCCAATTGCTCTTCCAGTTCTCTGAAAACTGCAATTCAATATAGTATACATATGACAACTTAAGTTCATCTATTAAACTAACCAGCTCATCACTTCCCTAATTATAATATAATATCTATTTCTGTATTTTCCCCTTTAAATCCATTAGCTAAAATTCACAGGCTCCTCCTGTACTTCACTCTCCTATTCTCTAGACACACTGTAGCTTTATTCAAACCTTTCACTTCAGCATCCTACATCTTGTCCTACACTCTTAATATGGTTTCCAACAGGTCCTGAAGATACTGTGGTTGGTCTCACAGAGTCAGACCTGGCTCCTGTGATATAAGGACCCACCCTTGCAGGGAGGGGCACTTCTTTAGAGAATTATGATCACTTTTCCAATGGAGTGCAAGCCTTCCTGGCACAATATATATTTCCATTAACCTTACCAATGTGCTCTCCAGACCTTAAGTGTTCCCTACTCTGTCACTCACACATATACATCTATGCTTCCGTAAGGAGGAAAGAAAAGAACAGTGATTTATTGACTATGCAAGAACCTGCAAAAGAGCTGCAGCCAAACTCAGCCTGGGCTTGGGGGGCACATACTTTCGGTCTCATCTCCACAGTCCATCTCCCTGGGAAAGGGGCTGAGGGTCACCTCAAGACACATGGTGCAATGGGATTGAAAGTGATCAAACCCCACGGTATAGGGCCTCTCCTCGTTATTACTAAGGTGATTAGGACAAAAAACCCCTTTCAGATGGCCAGCAAATATTCTAATAATAAACATAGTATAATACGTTATATAATAAAAAATACAATGCAGTGGATTTTATATGTATCATAAAATAAAAATATTATAATATTTTCATAATGATTACATCTTAAACACATAACACATTAACATGAGTGCATTTAAACCTTTCAAGAAATAACACTTTATAACACTTTGAGATACAGAGGTGATTTCAGCATTTAACAACAACAACAAAAAGTAGTGGTGATAAGCTACCAAAATGGAAAGCACCTTACCTGCCAGTTTACACTTTGTAGCTTGGAATGCGAGTGAACAGAACTTTGGGTTCAATTTGTATGCTTTGCTCTTTTCAACATTTTCACTAAAGCCATAGTCGACGTAGCAGACCTAATGATAAACAGCAACCACCATGACGTTTAGGTTCTAAGTTCTTTATCCTCACTTAAAAACAAAAACAAAACTTTGATACATTTAACTGGCTCCATTTTATGCCACAATCAGCAGGAAGTGGTTTGCAGACAGCTGCTCCCTGAAAAGAAGCCTCGTAATCTTGAATGGCACCCACCTCCCACCAAGCACATGTGTTGATGGCTTGGTCTCCACCACAGCAGTATTTAGAGGCAGGGCCTTTGGGAGATGACTGGATCATGAGGACTATGACCTGATAAATGGATTAATCCACTTATGGATTCAAAGCTTAATGGGCTATTGGGGGTGGTGAAAACTTCAGGAGTTGGAGCCTACTTGGAGGAATGAGGTCATTGCGGGAACCCTTGAAGGGTATTTTGTCCCTGGCACCTTCTCTTTTTCTCTCTACTTCCCTGCTGCCATAAGTTGAACAGCTTTGCCCACCCACATCCTGCAATGATCTATGCCTTACCACAGAACAACAGT
Source organism: Urocitellus parryii (assembly GCF_045843805.1). Lineage (NCBI taxonomy): Eukaryota > Metazoa > Chordata > Mammalia > Rodentia > Sciuridae > Urocitellus > Urocitellus parryii. The sequence continues at coordinate 177,790,215 of NC_135534.1, read as the reverse complement.
TAGGGCCAAGTGACTATGGACTGAAACTTTTGGAGCCACGAGCCAAATAGATCCTTCCTCTAAGTTGATTATCTCAGGTATTTTGCCATAGCAACAGAAAGCTAACTAACATACAGGGCTCTTGGTTCCAGCCCCAGTCTGTTACTTAGCACCTTCCTCAATGGGAAGAACATGGACAACTCCAGGCCTTGCTGACACTGGTATCTCGGCAGCACACTTATCTGGTTCTGCCAACTCTACTGCCCTCCCTTCCCCCACCTTCGTTCTTGTTCCAATGCTAGCTTAATCTTAGTCTTCCTCCTGTTCCTTGGGGAGCAGCAGTTGTTCCCAGAGAGGGTAGCACATCAGAGTCTAGATCCCCAAAGCAGTATTTTTGACAGCTTTGCTCTCATTATTTACCAATGTGCTCTCCAGACCTTAAGTGTTCCCTACTCTGTCACTCACACATACACCTTTATGCTTCCATAAGGAGGAAAGAACAGAACAGTGATTTATTGACTATGCAAGAACCTGCAAAAGAGCTGCAGCCAAACTTAGCCTGGGCTTGGGGGGGGGATTTTATGTAAATGGACATAATACCTTTATTAATTTATTTCTATGTGGTGCTGAGGATGGAACCCAGTGCCTCAGCCACTGTGCTTCCAGGGCCTGAGATGTTTCTGACAGTGACAGCAATGATATCATGACCAGACAACATGAAATTCTACACTGGAAAAATATATATTCTTGTTTGGTTCAGGGATGTGAAGCTGGGTTCAACCTTCATCCAGCTCAGCAAGGCTTGTTGTACATATTTGCCACAGTTCTGTGTTTTCAGGACTCCTCCTCACAATAAGCATAGATCAGTAAAAGCCTAAATGCTATTTTTAGTGTATATATAGAACTTTCTGTTGACAAGGACCACATAAACACAAAGTCTTTAAAAAATCTAGATATATTAAATTGCGGTTTAGAATGATAATTAAGAATCTGAAAGTGTTGAAAACCTAGCAAGCTTCTCCAATTAAAGTAGATGCGTAGATGCTTTTTTTTTTTTTTTTTTTTTTTTTTAAGTAAAACAAAAGAACAAAAACTGGGACAGAGGCTTGGCAGGAAAACAAAGTGAACAGGCTAGCTTCTTGGCACCTAGATCATGGCACAAATCAAAACTTCTCTCCAGCAGTGAGTCTAAGGAAAAAGAGAGGAGGCGGAGAAACTGCTAACTCTTTCCTGGACCATGTGGTAAGTGGGGCTGTGGCTGGTCTGTCCCCTGTGGCAATGCTTCTTAGAGTCCACACTTGATTCAAGGCTGCCGGGGGCCCAGAGTGCTGGCGGCCCAAATTGCTGGCAGGGTCGCCATAGCAGGTGGCTAGCCATTTAAGTGTACAAGTTCATCTCTCCCCTTCTAAATTAGCACCTGTTCTCGCTTCTCATAGACCTCAGGAGCCAGGCAGCTTTCACTTCCTTTAATAGCTATAGCCACACACAACTTGGATTCTGTTCTTCCCAGACCTGAAATGGAGATAGTGTGGTCTGACTATAGGACTTTTGAGAGCATGACTCCTGGGAAATTCAGGATGTATTCTCAGCCCAGCAAAAGATTTCTCCAAACTCTTCAGAGTGTTTCTGTAATGTCTGTGGCTTGCTTCTTTTTTTCATTCTTATATTAAAAAAAATTGTAGTGCCATGTCTTTATTTATTTTTATGTGGTCCTAAGGATTCACACATGCTAGGCAAGTGCTCTGCCACTGAGCTACAGCTCCATCCCTCTTTCTTGTATTTGAATCATGATAACATGTATTTGTATGGCAGCCACAGTTTATAAAGCACTTGTCCCTGGATGGCCCTGCGTGACTGTCACCACACTCTGCCCTATATCCTGTGCTCTGCAGTTTCTAATGCCCTGGGAAGAACACCAGCAAGTTCACAAAGTTCAGGTATCTGGCTCTGTTTGTGGTTCTCTGGCACCATCAAGTGGCCACAGGTCTTAAAGCCCCACTTGAGAGTCCTGTTCCGCCTATCCGCCAAGGACCTTGCAGTCAGACAGCAAGCCAAGAGCTGCCAAGCCAAGTGCAGCTCCAGAGAAACAAAGTTCATGTAAAATAGTTAGGGCTTCTCCAGATAATGGGAGAAATCAGTCAGCGCCACCAGGATGTAGAGAATGAGATGAGTCAGGTTTGCTACAACCATCGCTGACTTAGAGCATGCTACTGTCAAATACAGAGTTACTTTTTCCTGTTTCTAACAATTCGCTCTCAGTAGATTGTAGAGTGGGCATGTCCTAGTGGAATATCTGCATTATTTATTGTAAATACTGTTGTACTGTTAATGTGACACCAGGACTTATGCAAATTCTTCTCGTCATAAGAAATCCCTATCCCTTAACATGGACTAGCTTCCACTGAACTCCCTAAGGACAGGAGGAGAGAAATGGCCAGAGGTATAAGCTTATCTAGCAAAGTTTGGGGATGGTTACCCCTTATCAACTAGAGACCCAGAGGAATAGAGGGACCCAGACATGGGCACACAAATACAGGCAGGCAAGAGAGCCCATACTACAAACATAAACTCTTTGCTTTCTCTAGTCCAGTGACCAACTTGGTCCTTAGCTTTTTCCAGATTTTTCTTTTAAAACTTATCCAAGTATAATTTACACTGAATAAAAGATATTGGAAGTATGTAGTCTAATTTGACCACTGAACAGTCCATAGAATCACTACCATAATCAAGATACTTCTTCTCACTGCCCCCACAGGGCTCCCTCTTCCCCTTGGCAACCAGTTCCTTTCCATTTCGGTCCCAAGCAACCACTGTTCAGATTTTATCACTGCAGATGAAGCCGACCTGTTCTTAGATGTCACTTACATGGACTTATGCGAGATTTATCCATGTCATTATAAATAATTAATATTATAATATTAATGCTTCATTCCTTTGATTGTTTTTTTTAAATTTTTTTTTAATATTTGTTTGCATGTGGTGCTGAGGATCGAACCCGGACCGAATGCATGCCAGGCGAGCGCGCTACCACTTGAGCCACATCCCCAGCCCATCATTCCTTTGATTGTTAAATAGTATTCCATTGTATAAATTAACTATAACTTTATAACTTGTTTATGTATTCACCTGTTGGTGTTGTTCCAGATTATTAATAATAAAGCTGTGGCAAACATGTATAACAAGCCTTTTTGTGGATCCATGTTTTCATCTCTCTTCTATCAAATGCTCAGAGGTCATACGATAAGTCTTCAATTGCCAATCAGTGTTATAGTTTCAGATTTTTAAAGTCAGTCAAATTTCTTAAAAAGTTGTGTCTCTAAAGATTCAATTAAGGAATTTTCTAAATTTCTCTATGAATGGGAATGTGGCTATTGGCTGGGTGACCTTACTTCTGGACAGGGCCAGGGCCTCTCTTACTTATGGAACAAACTGGGTATGAAGCACCAAGCTTCCCTCCCTGCCCTCCTGCTGTGTGTGGGCAGGAGTTGCAGCAGGGAGTAATTGGTGGACCAGAGCCTGGTTCTGGGGTGGGCTGTTTGCACTCAATGGTACACATGGATTATGGCCAGAGGGTGAAATGGCAAATGGAATTTGGTTTTAAACTGTGGAATAGGGGTTGCTGAAACAGAAGCGGGCTTTCCTGTTTGCAAATCCAGAGAGAACCCTAAGATCTCTAGACACATTCCCCTGACAGCCTGAGAGTCTTCCACTCAAGCAGAAGGAACTGTGAGACTGGGAGGCGAGGGGCACCTGCTCTCAGGCAGCACGGCGACACACAGAAGTCTTGAAGTGCATTTTCGCTTAACGAAAAGGAGACATCTTAACAATCAAGAAAGAAAAGGTCCTCTTCTCCTCCTCCAGATTCTCCAGAACTTAGAGGCCTCTCTGCCTGATAGATCCAGGAGGCAGCCCTATTCAAAGGATAATTTCCAAATAAAGTTTTTACCAAGAAAGGAAGACATGACACAGTAAAAACGGCAGACAGTGATCACGATACAGCAGAGATCCCACGTAGTTCCTCTGCACACTGTATGGGGAGCTGTGAGGCCGAGGCACCACAGCCCTCAGGGAAACTGGGACTGTGGGCGAGAGAGTCCTGTTTCTCTGACCCTACACTGAGAGTGAGAAGAGGCAAGGGGCAGAGGTGACCCGAGATGTGGCCAGGCTGGAAGTCAAGGAGCCTGCTGATGGTGGAGGGCACTGAAGGAGCCCTCTGACCTTTCCAAGAGGACTGAGAGGGTGACCCTAGGAGCAGCTCCTGAGAATTGCAAGAGTTCTCGCTAAGAGGGAGAGGAAGAGTGGCGGCTCTCTGATCATTCCTTGAAGAGCTGCCCAGAGGGGGTCAGTATGGGGAGAGAGCATACACACCTTTTCCTGATGAGACGGTGGGTTCTGTGTATCCTTTTCATGTGCTTTATTTATTTGTTTTGTTAGCAAACTCCTGAGACATAACATGCCTACCACTGACTTAAAAGCTGACAGGGATAATCTTTTACTGACATTACTTTTTCAACTTCCAGTGAAAACTATGTAGGATTAGATTGGAAAGGACATAAAAATGAGAAGCAACATTTATATCTGAAACAGAATAAGGTGTGTGTCCCTGTGATGCCATGACACAGCAGACGGTGCTTGCCTTTAGCTTGCTCTCCTCTACTGAGATGATCTGTGCACGTAACCAAGCATCTTCCTCAGCATTGACTGCCAGCAGCTGCCCAACGTGCACGGCCTGGACTGGTGTGACATTAGGGTTCTTACTGTAATACTCCTTCATCTCATCTTCCATTAACTCCTGAGCAGCAGAGTAGTCTTTGCCCACATACCTGTATTAGTAAAAGGAAGAGAACATGAATGAAGCAACTCAGTGGGAGGAAAACTACAGGAATTCATTTAGTGTCACTCTGCTTCTTCTACTGCCATCATTGGTTCCAGTCTCAGACTTGTTTATACCAATGGTGGAGGCAAGGCAGGAAACATTTATCCCCTGGTAAAGCAAGTTTAGAGTATTATGGGGATCACACAAAACAAGACTGAGGTCCAACCCACCATGCGATGGGGCAGATGTTCCACAACCATTCAGAGAATCAGAGGATATAACAGCCCAGAAGAGGCCCCAGGGAGGACAAGGCTGAGGAAAGACCTGAGGGAGGAAGAGAGGAAGAGATGTGGAAAACAGACACTAAGGGAAGCCAAGGAAGTGGGGATCACCCTCAGAGCTCCACTAAGAGTACTGGGGATCTGTGTCCAATATTGAGAAGAGAATCTACCAGAAAGTTCTGCCCCCTCTAAGGCTGGCTCTGAACCTCACGCTCTGCAAAGCAATGAAACTTTACTAAGAAAAAAAAGCCCAGGGTAGGAACTAGCACATGCTAGTCCCTGGGCTCCAACACACAGCCTTGAACATACTGAACACAACAATATGACACACTGCCCCCAACTTAGTGAACAAATCACAACAAAATATTGAGTTTTGACACTCTCAAAAGAGGTGAGTGTATACTCTAAAAGGTCTACTTTCTGAGAATTATTTCTAGTATTATTTTCATTCATGCTCTAGCCCTTTCTACAGCTTTCCAGCATTGACAACTTCAGTCACCTTGTCCCAGTTTATGTCTCAAAACATACTAGCTTCTTTTCTGCCACAAGCAGGCTATTGTTTCTTGCCTTCATTAAAGGCCTCGTTCCAAGATATAAAACCTAGAAAATCAATGTGGATAATGAAACAGGAGCTATCTCAGACAGGAGATGGAGCCTTTTAACCACAAAAGGAGGCTGGGGCACACCACATCATAGTTCTTTGTACCGTTCCCAGTTTTTATTTATTGAGCTTTGCAGATGTTAAGGTGCTGCCTGGAATGCAGCTACACCCTGAGCTCTGGGAGGTCTGCAGTTCTGCCTAAGTACCCATTTCCTGGAGTCTCAAGGGCCTTGGTAGCACTGCTCCAGCCCTGGGAGCTCAAATGGCAGAGCCTGGGCTGCAGCCCTGAGGTGGCAGTCTGCCTGGTACAGGCTCCTGTAGAGAAGAGGGAGGCAGGGAGAAATGCAGGTGCTCTGCTCTCTGTGGCAGCGAGGAGAGTAGAATAGCTACATGGCTGGGGTGAGGATAGAGAATGAGAGTGAACAATGACAAGATTACCTGAGCAAGGAGGCACATAGACAAATTTTACAAATTCTTTACAAGTTTTACAAAGTTAATTTCTGAGACTGGAGACAAAGATTCCCATATTTGACCTCGGGATTCTGCTAAAGCACCCCTTGAGGACCTTTATGAGCCAGAAGCCCAACTTTCAGGGCCTACTTACTGACTGCCTAGGTGAAGAAAATGGGGTACAACAGGGTACAGTCTGGTCAGGGTCTGCCAACTCTTAAGGAGGGGGACCAATGACCTAGGGTCAACCTAACAGTAAATATGACCTATCATGCTTGCTGATTGCCAGCTGTCCTGCTGAACACAGACTCCAGGATTTGAATTTACATTGGACAAAGAAGTTTAAGTAATCTGAAGACCCTGGAACTAATAATCCTGGAATAGTTTGGAACCCTCAATTAATGTCTTAGAACTGATCCAGATTCCTGCCAACCTTTCCTTAGTAATGTCAGAAATCACAATTGACCAGCCCAGCACTGGATGATCTCTGACAATGGCACCCATGATTACTGGTAATAGATATCAAAGAACCCTGTTGTAAGTAGGTTTAAGTTTTCTTTACAACATCAAATAGTAAACATTAGCAATTTGCCCCTTGACATCTTTACCTCAATCTATTAGTGGACCATAATGGCACTCCCTAGCCTTCCCTGAGCTATGTTTATCATTAGGCCATACCACTCCCAGAATAAACACTCTATATGGTCACTACCCCTGTATATAAAACAAGCCCTCTCTAAAGTTGCTTCTAGCTTGAGCATCCCAAGAAACTGGGTCAAACCATTATCGACTCAAGACTCAGATTATTCATAGAAAGCAAGAGTTTTTATAATTTTTAGCTCTTCTTTTATTGAAGGAGTTTGGTTTTGGTGGTCTTTCTTTGGGCTTTTCCCGCTTGGCCCCGAGTATCTGACAGCTCAAACCACAGGGCCATTTGGGCTGAAGGAACCTGGATTCTGTTCTCCTTCAGCCTTTTCCTCACCTGCCAGCCACAGCTATACCCTGGGCTGGTGCTCCGGAGCTTCACCACAGAGGCTCCCATTCTTTTTCCTGAGCAGGAAACTGAAAATTGTAATCGCTCTAGACTTTCCATGTATTGCACAGTTTCTCCAAATCCAAGGCGAGTGCCTGGAGCTGAGCTGTTTTTTGTCATTCCAGTTATCATCAGCCACTTGGGGACTGACTCCTCCTCCCTGGCAATGATACTGAAAGGCTCATGTTGCCAGAGCACCTCTGGGTCCAAGGGCTAATGGTGCTGCTTAGCTATTCTGACTTTTAGGAAATGCTACATACCATAGACCCTGATGAAATGATACTACCCAGTCGGGGGTGGGGGTTGCTTTTCCTATGGACTAGAATGCTTTTGACATTGAATTTTTTTCAAGCTCATTTTTATCATCCTGATTTTTTAAACAGTTGGTCATCATTTCTCATAAGAATAGTTGTATGTTTTGAAATTTAACAAATATGTTATTATACTTCACTATAACTCTAGAAAACTAAGAATGTGTTATCTTTCCTCTGATCCCCGGCATCCACAAGCACAGTCAACAGTACACAAGCATCCTAAAGAATCAGAAAATGCAACTTGCCTGATGACCACTTCATTTGTGTTGCTCAGTTCAACCACCAACACAGACGGGGATGCCTCGGTCGGAATCACCAAAGGAGGGACCGTTATGTCCTCCATGAAGGTTTCGGAACTTTCAGCAATGTTTTTTTCTAACTGCAAATATTCTTGTTCAATCATAGTCTTGATATCATAATCGCCTTGTGCTTGCCCTTCATCCTTTAGGATCTGGTCAGTGGGTGATGGAAGTTTAGCATAGAGAATGGCCTTCTGGGGATTTCCAGAAATGTAGTCTATGGTACACACATCAGAAAGCAAGGCAAGATTTTTTAAGGCATCCTCAGGGAATTTTACTTTGTACACGTCCTCAAATGCTTTGGGGAGTGCACTAGCCCAAAGGCCACTGGTGTACTTCACCAGCAACTCTGCCACTTTCTCTTTGATGTCCATTGGCATGACTGCTCCACTTCCTTTCAATGGTGGTGTGTGTTTGGGAGCAGGTAGTGGGGATGGAAGCACTTTTTCAGTGTCCTGTTCACTTCTCAAAAGCTGCTTTCTCTTAGCTGGATAAAGAAGTGAATCTTGACCACCACTGCAAGGTTTTTCCACCTGAAAATTTTAAAGAAAGTAAAGGACTGACATTTCAATGACTATAACTATTTGAAAACACATTAGTGCATTTTATATTTGTTTGCAATGTTGTTTTCAATCGGATCACACATAAAAGCATGCATTTTATTCTTCTCAGTTACTATGATTTTAATGCATTGCCTTCTCCTGAAAATAACATGAGCCCTGTTCCGTAAATAACAATGAAAATAAAACAGTATTAATTTCCCTTATGAGGCATCCAGTCTTCAATTGCCTAGGAAACCATGAGTGCTTCTGCCCTGTTTTAAGTGTTCTGCTCATTTGGCTTTTCTGCCAAATTCAAAGCAACAGCTTACAAAATGGACTGAATCCAAGGTGAAACGAAGCTATGAACAGGTATCATCACTGTCCAGATTAAACCACTGGGAAGAACATCAGGAAATATTAAGACAAAATAGGAATGCTCTCTGTCTTCTTTCTATAATATCCCAAGACAACCCTCAACTTTTCATTATTTAGAAAAAGATGCCCCAAAGACAAGGTACAATTTTTTACAATCACCGTAGCGTAACACAAAGTTAGCTGAAAGTGCTGTCACTACAATGAACAAGTGATTTGTATGCCATCCAATTTCTAATTTTATGTGCATACCATGTGTGAGGGCAGAGCTTGATACATTTTTTTAATGTAAGAAAGATAAGGAAACTGATGTATGACTTCATTGTTTTAGTTCTAGACCTTTCTACTGCTAGTCCAGGGGCTGGCAAACTACAAACTACAGCTTTGCTAGCAATGATTTTTGTATTTTTAAAAGGCTGAAAAAAATCAAAAGAAGAATTATTTCATGATGTGAAAATGATAGGAATTTCAGTGTACATGAAATCTTGCTGAAGCACTCTCATGCCCATCGGTCTATTACCTGTATTTTGCACTACAGCTGCACAACAGTTGTGACAGCCTGTATGATGTATGACAGCTGCACAGCTCTAAGACATTCTAGAGCCTGAAAAACCCAAGACAGTTACTATCTGGCCCTCTATAAAAACAGTTTCTTAAACCCTGTATGAGGGAGGCCATTAGACTGAAGTTAATATTCATTGCCTTCTGAAATATTCATATTTTATCAGGTCCTATTCAGCTATTCCTTAGCTGCAGTTTAAGCCCTGAGGAAGATCCACCAGGGTAATAACACAAACCTAGGGGCAATCCCACCCTCCCAAAAAAGAGTATTTAAGGATGCTGAGTGGGCAACTTTTAGTAAACTTTTAGTAAATGCTGACACCATTCACTTCTCCTTACAGCTTACAAAGAACACAGATGTGCCTGTGCAAAGAAAGATACCACCTTGTCACCAGAAAAGTGCTTTAATAGGTCAAAAGGCACAACTTGATATTAAAAGATTCCCTTTATTCAGTCTGACTATACATTCTAGATGATACATAAGCAAATTATATTAATACAAGTGTAAAACATTAGGTTTCCCCTCCTCATTCTTCTGCCAATGTGTTTCTTAAGTTTTGAGGAATGAGTAAAAAAGTTCTTGCATGAAAAACATAAAGCAAAAATGACAGCAGAGGGCTCTATGCCCCCTCTACCTGCTGCAAGAACTTCCTGCCACCATTTGTGGACTCCTGCTGGCACAAGCTCTGCATGGTATGTCAGTTAACTGTCACTAATTTATGTCCTTAAAGTTTAGCCACAGGAGCACAGATATTTGGTGAGTGCTCATCCTTCTTTCCATGGTTAGTCCATTTCTTGAAAGATAGAGTCTAAAAATGCCAATAGGCCCTATGCTTTAAGACGCTTGATAAGGTACAAAAATTTAGATTGGGTAGCCAAAGGAGGTTTGAAAAACAAACTTCTGCCACATGATAAAGAAAACCGAATCCTGCGTGAGTGATTTACTTGCAGAGAATCCCAAGGAGTGTAGTCTGAGATCCAGACATGGCAGCACTCTGTATCCAAAGCCCCAGATGAGTCTGCAGGGCCCATCTTAAAACTCTTACTTCAGTTCTCATCTCCCAACCTCCTCTCAGGGTTTTCTCTGGAGTGGATAGTGGAGGCTAATTCTAATTTGGGGGACAGACCATCTTATTCATCTTAAATGACTTTCATAAGCCTCATCCCCCAACTGTCCATATGGCTTCTTCTAACCCATAAGAGGATAAAAAGATTCTTCTGCTTAATGATTCTTTTTCTTTCCAAGGAGTCAACTAAGAATATGGGATGCCTCAGTGTTTATTCAGTCTGCCCCCTTCCAGTCTCAAAGCCTCAATTCCCATCTGTGCCTCAGACGTCATCAGGACCAATGACTTAACAAAATGCCTAACTTTAGCAAACCTCTCAATATGATCTCTGAATATAACCAGTACAACAAGATCTTCCAAATAGGATGATTATTATTATTATTGTTATTATTATTTAGTGCCACTGGGGATTAAACCCAAGGCTGCGCTACCCCTCAGCTACATCCCCAGCCCTTTTTATTTTTGAGAGAGAGTCTCACTAAGTTGCCCAGGCTGGCCTCAAATTTGATCTTCCTGTCTTTCAGCCACCAGAGTGGCAGGGATTACAAGGTGTGTGCCACTGTGCCCAGCTTGAAGTCATTGTCTTCAACAGAACACTATGATCACTTAATATGTGTTGGTGCAGGGTAGGAGCAGAATTCTGTTTATTCTGGCCTTTATTCCAGGATAAAGTCCACTGGAAGTGCTGATAAGCTTCCAGGTATGTCTGCAGCACTTAAGTCAAACTTTACCAATCAGCCTACAAAGCAAATTTTTGACCAGTAATCCCAAATTCATCCAAAGCCAAAATAATAGCCAAATAATCATCTAAACTAGAAGGTAGATTTTTTTTCTTCAGAAGTTTTTTTTAAGATAGATAATAATTCCCACCAATGACTAGCTCCTTGAATTGTAGGCACTTTCCAATTTTTAATGGCTTCTTTATCTGGAAAGGGGTTGGTTATGTGCATAAATTCCACTTATTCTCCAGTGCTTTAGCCTCTTTAAACTCAGACAATTTTTACTAAAATGAGCAGTAAATACATATTTGACATTAGGAATGAAACCTGATACTAAATTGATTCTGATATCCTTCAACACTTTAGACAAATATTCATGGATGGGTTTAGTGTTATGGAAAATAAGCCTGGTCCACACACTTGGTTAACCAATCTTTGGAGAATGACTTAAGGGTTTCTCAATTCAAAGGGAAAAAAACTAATGAAACATTATTTAGAGTTAAAAATATATAGATTTATATAATCTAATACACATATTATATATAAAAATATAACCTAAAACAAATGTGAATTTTTCCAGCTTAAACTCTTTTTAAAAATATTTTTAATTATAGGTGGACACATATTTGTATGTGGTGCTGGGGATCAAACCCAGTGCCTCATGGATGGTAGGTGAGCACTCTACCTCTGAACCATAGTCCCAACCTTAAACTCTTTTGTTTAAAAGTTTTCATACAAATGGAAACTTGCTTTCCCAGGCACCCTATTGTGACTGCCATCTCTCCCACTTAGAATGTGTCATCTCTTTTTAATTGTTTAGTAATGGGCTTAGGAAAGAGACCCTACTGCTCTCGACTCCAAGAGTCTTTGAACAGAGGAGCTGTTCTATGTATGGCAAAGTGATGTTGCTGAGCTCTGAAGCATCTGACAAGTGTCACGTGTTCATCTCCTGTCTCCCCTAGACAGAAAGGCTGCCTCCTGGTTTTCACAAATGGTCACATAAGTTAACATGGCTTTTAGTATTTCCTTGGTATGATAATCAGCTCCTAACCATTTTAGATGGGTCTCTGACGAGGAGGGGCTTTTTTTCTTTTTTTGGTACTTGGGATCTAACCCAGGGCACTCTACATCCTCAGCCTTTTTTTATTTTTTTATTTTAAGAAAAGGTCTCACTAAGTTGTTGAAGGTCTTGCTAAGTGGCTGAGGATGGCCTCGAACTTGCAATCCTCCTATCTCAGCCTACCAAGTTGCTGGGATTACAGGAGTGTGCCACAGGTCCCAGCCCTGAAAAGGAGGCTTTCACAGCTTCTAGTTCCTCAAGTCCCCTTGATTTCCTCCTTCACTGACTCAGGTGAGACTGAGGATCATAATCACGCCCTTCTCCTTCATGTTTTACTCTGTTTTGTAGCTCTACATCTTTTCTCTGGCTTTGGATTCACCCAAACAATCATGACCTGTAATTCCACATCCAATGCATATACTACGTATGGATTCCCATGCCCACCTTCCAGCAGAAGAGAGAGGTAACATAAAAGATGAACTGCATATGCCATGGAAACAAGCCACCTCCTATGGTAATCATCAGAAGGTTCAATATCAAATATGCCTTAAGCTTGCGGTCCCCACAAATACATTATATTCAGCTTAATCTCTGCCGCCTCAGGAATCTCATACCTGTCTGGACTTCTGTTAAGTTTCAAGAAGCTGCTTTAGATTTCATAGATGTGAGGCCTAAGGACTTAAAACATTAATTTCTTCAGGAATCTATTTGTTCAAACAAACAAAAGTCTTCATCCTACATGCCTAGAAACTTTCTTCTCCTTAACTCTAAAAGGTCTTCGCTTCTCTCTTTATAGTTTACTGTGCTGCAAACTTGAAGCTCTTGAAGCCAAACTCCTTTGAGTCTCGGAAGGCTCACCTGCTAATTCTGCAGCATGGGCTTCCAAGGTGAGCTTACCGTCTCCATGGAATTAGAATTTTCTTTGGGATTCTATAACAGAATTTTTATCAACCAACTAAATCAAGAAGCACAGTTTGGTTTCCACGGAGTAGACATTTTTTGTTGAAGCTTTAAACTATATTCGAAATTTAATTTATATGGTCACCACTCAGAAAACTGAGTGCAATAAAATCACATTTACCTGAAGACCTGCTTTTCAGCACTCTAGGTACTGGCAATGGTTACGAATTCAAAAATCAAATAACACAAACAACCCCCTCAAAATCAAGCCAATTTGATGTCAGTAATGAATAAAAGACCCCCTGGTACCAGCAATAAAGAAAACCTGGAAGAATCATCGACCAGAGCCTTGTACCTTATGATTAGCCAATTTACAGAAAGGGTGATTGTTTGATGGACTCCTTAACAGGTAGCTTTTGTGCTCAATCTGAGAAGTACTGGGAAAGTTGAGGATTAAGAAAGAGATGAGGTCTCCAATGGCATCACTGGGTCACAAGGAAGGCAAACTGATAAGTACATATTCAAAGCATGTAAAGACAGTGGCGGGGGATGGTAATCCTGTGTCATAGGAAAATAGCAGCTACATCATTCAACTTGATGTTTCATGCCACCTACATTCACATCCACCTCTGCAGCACTGAGGCTGGAGTTGATAAACCCAAGATAGCCTTGGCTTAATTTTTCAGTTAATTCTGTTTAAGACTGCGTAAGAGATTGTGACACGTTCCACAGATTTAATCAAGGGTGAATGTAAAAAGTTCCTGTTGTAACCCTGATTGTTTACAAACCATCTACCCAGGGAAACTTTCACCACCATCTTGAATGAGTAATTTTAGAGACTCTATATATTTTGAGGACAATGCTCTCTCATTCCCATGCCTTCACCTAAGAAAGAATTTTCACTGATGCACTCCTCTTCAGACACACAGTGTGACCATTTATATTAGAATGAACTTCAAACCATTTTCCTTCACATGGCCCAAGGTAAGGCCACTTGCTTGCATGTTCCTTCAGGAAGATGATGGAATCCTCTGATTAAGCAAGTACAGAGCTTTCTGGGCTGATCCGTGCTGGTACCTGATCCCTGCTGGTTCACTGTGCACTGGAGGCCTACCCTGGTCTTGTTACCTCTGGTGAGGGTGGGGACAGGAGAGGAATCTGTTCCCTACAATGACAGAAACACTTGTCTTGAACTATCAGTTCCTCGAGTTCATTTCATCCACTCCTCCGTATTTATTTTCAATTTAAACTTAATCTTTTTTCTTTAGCTTCTGTTTTCACTGAGATGATATCCTCTGTAAGACTTGCTGGGCACGTCTCTATTCATTTTGGTTTTGGTCTGCTGTAAGCTAGGCTGCCTCTCAAAAGCAGCTACCTTTATTAAATACCTTCTGTTTATGATGCTGCTTTCTATATTTTATCTTTTTAATTCTCACAACCACCCTATGACATGGGTAGAACTACTCACACTTTAGAGTAGACTGGGGCTGTGAGAAGATGGTTGGTATGCTGAAAGTGGTACAGCTAAAAAATGGTAAGGGGCAAATCTAAAGGCCCACATTCTTTGTACTCAATGCCTTATGGGTAGTTTCTGCTTCGAATTCTAGAGTAACAACACCAACTTCTCTGATTTTGTCACAGTGCTATTTCACCTTTCTCCTATTCAGATGTTCACTGAAACACAATTTAAACATCAACCCAATAACACGTTCATTAACTATTTCTTTTTATTGGTAAAAATTTGGAAAAGAAATCAGATTGCATCTTAAAAATATGTGGCTATACTTCCAAGTCCTCAGTTTATCTTCCACCACTGCTTCTGCTGGCACTGTTGGGGACTGTGAGGAGACCACCACTGCTTGACTTATGTTTCACTTTCTTAGGAATCTGAGTTGTTTCCTATCAATCTAGAAAGATTCAGTTTTTTGTTTTTTTTTTTTTAAAGGCAATTCATTCTGCATGGGCTGAAAGGTGCTTTATTATCTTATACAAATGATTATCACAGTTAAACTTTAGACAGATTCCTAAATATACAAAATATAAAAATATCCCTATGTGAGTGACAGACCTGCTGTTGTTTCCTTTGATGTTTAATACGTTGCTATACGGATGGAATTGGAATTTTTAAGAATCTGAGGAGTACTAAACATCTTATAACTAGTGACATCAAATGGATAAAAAATGATACATAACAAAAGTAAATAGTAAAATCATATTAAAACCTCTTCATAGTAGCTACTAATAATTAATTAGGCATCTTCCCCCTTCATAACATTTTGTGTTCTATAATTTTATGCTGCTATTCACAAAATATCATGTTGTATGATTAAGGCCTGGTGTGCCATGGGCCCAACCTAGAACCCTCCTGGGGCAGTCTGGCAGCTGCCTCTCAGCAGGTCTTAGAGCTACGGCAGGAGCTCTTCTTAGCTGGGCCCCTCAGCTCTCCATAAGACAGGTGGCTATAGGAAAGGAGAAATTTCTCTCTCCACCCAGGTTTCAGAGAATTTTGACCAAATCTCTAGTAGTCAACAGTCATAGTTTCTTTAAGAATTTTATTAGAAACCAAAGTCAGTCAGAGGCCAGGATCCTGGGTGACTTCAGGGCAGGAATTGCTCATTTCTACCAAATGATGACTCTAACGAAACAAGTTGGCCTCTGCCTGCTTGTCAGTTTTTTTTTGGGGGGGGGGGGGTACTGGGGATTTAACCCAGGGGGGCTTAACTCCTGAGCCATACCCCCAGCATTTTTTATATTTTATTTAGAGACAGGATCTTACTGAATTGCTTAGGGCCTCGCTAAGTTGCTGATGCTGGCTTTGAACTTGCGATCCTCCTGCCTCAGCTTCCCGAGCAGCTGGGACACTCTCTTCTTGAACTTCCTTCAGCTTGTTGAAAACTCCAGGGCTCTGGCACAAGCTATTTCTTTTGTCTGGGATCTTCTTCCCTAGTTTACTCCAATTGTCAGGCTTTAGTTTACCAGGCCCGCCCACTCCCAGCAGACTAAGTAAGTCCTGTTTACACATTCCCTCCACACTCTCCTCTTCTCCCTAACAACAACTATATGCTTATCATTATTTGCTTAGTGCTTCTGTTCCCCACCAGACAGAAAGTTTCCTAAGGGCAAGGACCATGTCTGTCTTGTTTTCTGTTTTCTCCCTAGCATTCAGGTCAGTGGTGGCATTTATAAACACCAGCCTAACACAACAGTTAAGAACCTAATTAACAAGACCACAGCTCTGAAACAGCCAGGAGGTGTGGCTGTCCTTCCCCCAGGATCCAATGGGAACACTTGGATTTCAGTTTTCTTGGTCTGTAGCCTTATGGCCTTGGGAGCTCTGTGCTTCCAAGACAGCTTTTACACAATGCCCTCTTCCCTCCCAAGTTGCCTAGGACACCATAAAACTGGTTCAACGTCGTTAATGACTCTATATTCTCTTTAGCTTTAAAAATGCTCAGTACATATTTTTCTGAGAGATCCAAAAGGTTAAGAACAACAGATTAAAAGCATATTTCTGCCTGCAGCAAATGTCATCCAGTATCCTTAGAATGCTGCTTATGCATGAAAGAAAAAATTCAGAGCTGCTATCTGGCCCCTAAAGTGATGCTGCCCACTCTGACATTCAAAGGGAAATACCTGCATGTGGTCATTTTTGGGTGGTTAAACTATGGGAGATTTTAAAATTTCTTTATAATTTTAATTTTCAATCTTCTTTTCTTTTTACAAAGAATGTTTTATATGATTGAAAGCAATACTTTTCTTTCTTTTTTTTTTTTTAAAGAAATACACTGTAATTGGGTTTCTTCTTCAGTTTATGACAAGCCACACAGACAGTCACCCATTACCAAGTTTCTTCTTATCCTGTTTTCTGCACTGCCTTTGAGACTGTCTGGCTTTGCTTACAGAATAACATTGGCCCTAGCCATGCTCTCAATGTTTCTGCTTTTCAGAAAGGAGAAAGCAAGTTAGGAGAAGGGGTAAATAACCATGATGCAACTGTTTAAAGCTCTTTCAAAAGAACCATGGTAAAACCGCTCAAAACTACTTAACAGTAGGCTGCCAAAAAATATTCATTAAAAAAAAAACAGTTCTGAAAAATCTCAGTAGACATCACTGTGACTGGCAGTTTGGAGTATCCTAGACACAGTGCTCACAAAAAAAAAAAAAAAAAAAATCACTGTCACCTCACAACTACTAGTGGTTCCATATAAAACCTACCAAAGTTTAGCTAGACATAGCATATAGAGAGGAAAGGTATACTGTACTTCTGTTTCATGGTTCACCCTGACTTGGTAGAAAATAATCATGCAAGAAAGATTAATTCAAGTGATGAAAGAAGCAAAAATTTGTTGTTTTAGATTGAAATGCAGGAGGAAACTGTACATTTTAGGTCTCACCCTTGAGGTAGGTACTCCCCTCAACTCCAGTGCCAGTCAGAGATGTTCTGGGACTCTGTGGGCAGGCGGAGTAGCAAGGATGAAAATATCCCCCAGAAGTCACAAATTAAGCTACACAAATACTAGTAATTGTTATGGAGAATAAAATAACTAGAAACACCAAGAAGTGGGCGTGGGGGTGCACATACATGTCTAAAAGTTAAATACTTGTATTTAAGAAACGTGTTGTCTCTATCTCTTGTTGAACTTTCTAATAAACTATTCTGATCCATTATCTTATCATAAACTCCCAAGTATGAATAGGTATGGAAACTCATAAGTCATTTTCCATTTAAAATTTTTACTCTGAATTTGTAAAAATTTGTAAAAAATTTAAATATTATATAATTTCCAAATAAAAAATAAGGTATTATATACATAATTAACCAAAATAACCAAAATTTGTTCAGCTTAAAGTCTTTAAAAATGCTCAAAAACAAGAACATAAAAGTTGAGGTTAATAAAAATTATTACCAATAAGTTATTAAATTGGCAAAGTTTTTGGTGTTCAATGGTAGCATTTCAATAATACAAAATGGTATATGGTACATATTATCAAACATTAAATGGACTTTGAAAATAACTTAAAACCAAATATGTAACAGCAGCAAATATAACACACAGTGACCTCAACCTTGACACACTTCTCACATAAATAAGAATGGACGTCTGCTAATCTTGGAGATCAAGATTAACAAGGTAACATATGTGCAGCGCATCATGCTCCTTGGATACAAGGTGGGATGACCAGAATTCATGTTGGAAAGCTGGGAGGGAGGACATCAGAAGGGAGGAATAAGGAAAAACGTACCGTGCAAATATGAGGCCAGTGTTCAAACAGTTGTAAAATTCCTTGATTAAGGTCTTCTTTATATAACTCTTTGTAAAAATGTGGAAGCTTAGATATCCAAATGCCATTGTTATGCTTGTTTAGTATTTCCTTTATGCGGTTTTGAACCTCATCCATTTTATAAGTGTAAGAGGCAGGAGGCGTGACATTTGGTTTTTCAACAGTCTGATTAAAATTATCTTTAAATTAAAAAAATGATAGAATTAACCAAAATGCTTAACAGTTTAGATTATCCCCATTACCTAGCATTTATGCCTCCAGGCTTTGCTTTCCAGTGGGCTTGTGGGGGTCAAGAATCTTAGATGGGGTAAGGATTAAGCACAGTAGCACCATGACAACCTCATTCTACCATCCCTGAAATAACAGGTGGGGTCAAGAGATACCCAATGGGGGATGTTAGACCCTCCGTTTTGCAAGGATGCTTTATAGTTCACTTTAAACATAAGGACAAACTTGGAAGGTAAATAATAATACAATTTATTATTTAACCAACTGTCTTCCTTCCTGCAACTATGTAAGATAAAATTTTAGAACATAGGTATATACGCGATGCTGAATTTAAAACTATATTTCACAAAGCCTAAGAATTATGCCTTAATAGTAAGCTCAAAGAAGGATTTACAGAAGATAAAAAGTTGCCCTGATTTTAAGATTATAATCTTCTCCTTTACCAATGAAAACAACTGCACAAAACACCAAGGTTCAAAAACAGATCCAGCTACAACAATCAAACTAGCTGCAATTTATAAAAATGAATACAGATTTGAACTCATAGATAAGAAATATCCGAATTGTTTTTATTTCCTTAGTATTCATCTTTCATAAGTTTGTATTTATAAAGTTGTGGCTAGCTTTCTTACTCACGTTTATTTAAATCTCAGAATGCCTGACTTGACATCTTAAGGCAAAGAAATCTGAGAGTTCACTATAGTTGACAGCTCTGATATTTTAAGAACTATAAAATTTGTTCTAAACCTCTTCAAAATTCTACTGGGACACTGATTATTAAAAATTACCATCTATGTGCAAAATAGATTCATATTTTAATCAAACAGTATTTCCGCTAGGATCCAGTAATTTTTATTTTGTTTTAAATTGGCTAATAGATACACAAAGACCAGTATTGGGACACTAGCCTCTGAAGATGCCAGGAAGCCAAAGCGGGAGCTGATCCTTGAAGATGCTTAGAAATGGACTCTGCTCTTCCCATCAGAGGCCATTAAGACCCAGACTGAAATGGCATGGAAAACAAAGTTTCAGGATGTCCTTATATATTTCTTATTAGCAATGTAGCTAATTAATTAGGTTCTTTTCAAACAATAAAGGACTGGGAAGAAGAAAACAACCAGCTTCTAATAAACTGGCCAGACTCTCCTTAATAACAGCTGACCCTGAAAATACACCTGCTCTGTGGGGCTACTGGAATCACCTGTACCTGTTGGTAAACAAATGAAGAAGTAACCCTAGGCTGCCGGTGGGTAGGAGAGGAGGTTGTATTTACTTGTATCCATTTCAATCTGATGGGTGACCTGCAATCCTCCTGAAACAAGTCCTCTTATTTCCACAGAATAAGCTTATACTAATTTAAGACTCTAAAAGAGACTATGACTTTACTGAGTGGCCATGGTTTAGAAAAATACATTTGTAAAAATAATCCAAATAAACAAAAATCAAATTGTTCAATTTCCATAAAACACTGGAGATGTGTTCTTGGGAAGAAAAAGAATTTCAACTCAGTACCAATCAGACTGAAAGCAGAAAATCATGTAAAAATCACATTGATGCTTCTTACAATATATAAGCACAGATTCCAAAAATACTATAATCCTTATTGTTGAAGAAGACAAGAAGACAAATGGATGAATTTGTGACTTGGATGATTTTATTATGTGTCCTATTGTTTTCTTAACAGCACTTCTGGATTTTATATGCTAAAGAATTAATTATACTCACATTTAGATGCTTAGTGGTCATTACACACAGTTTACAGTGCCAACTTTTAAGCAGCAGAAAAACCTGAAATTCTTTTATGAGTTTAAATCCCACATTTGTGTACTTTAAATCTGGATCAGGGGATTTCCTGTGAGGTCTCAGACAGCAAAGTCTTGGGGCCTGACCCCTAATGAGGGAGAGGGTGAGGAGGGGCACAAGTGCCTCTGGAGACGACACATGGACAAGGTCTGGTATGAGGAAGGCCTGAAGTCAAGTGTTAACATCCTTGGAAGTATTATTTTATCTTAAGATCACCTGAATTCATGATTTAAAAGATTCAGAAAAAAGGGGAAGAGGCATATTCCAAGTAGGGGAAGGTGAGAACAAGTGTTAAAAGCCACCATCAGATACTCTTCTTGGGGCCCAGAGGCTCCAGAAGCCAATATATACTGCAAAGATGTTTGGAAAACATACCACTCACTTCCTTAGTACAGGTTCTTGAGGGATGCATCTGAAAAGGTGGTGGAAAGGATGCCTTTGGGCTAAACCTAAGGTGTGAAAGAATACCAAGTTTTAAACACTTAAAATCTCCACAAATAGCAAAACAAGTCATTAACACACTCCAAAATGGGGAAAAAATGAAAAGTGGAATCTAGCTTCATCTTTCATATTTTACATTTAACTCAAGAAAACCAAGTTAAAAGCTAAATTTAAACTAGGCCTTTGACAACCTCTTTTGAGAACATGGTAGTTAAGAGTTCCAGATTATCAACTTTAAAGGACTGGTAAAACAGAATAAAACTATACAAATAATATTCTAGAATATGACCAGAAAATGAAGGACTTCTACTTCAAAATACATTATAAAGTTAAAACATTTAAAATAACTGGACAGATAAATAAGACAATAGAATACTACAAACATTGAATTTATATTTTCTCTTAGCACATGATAAAAGTGGAATTTCAAAGTAGACAATGGAAGGATTGTTCAAATAACTATTTGAAAAAAAAAAGAAACAGATCCCTACTTGATACACTTTACCAAAATAATTTTATATGAATTGAATATACATTTTCCAAATATGAGGACAAAGAAATCCCCACACAAATTCCATTTTTGTTCATGTCTCCTTCCCCCACTAGACACTAAGAATTTAAATTATTTATGGTACATACAAAACACACTGGACATTGGAAGAATGATTGAATGACTCAATCAATGAGTGCATTTTGCTCAGCAATACCCATATTTCCCAATTTTGAACAGTATGGAGGACTCTAAAAATTCAGTTCTTTGGAGAACATATTTGGGTATTAATACATGTAAGTAAATAATAGAAGATTCCAAAAATATATAGTACTCTTTACAACAACTTTTTTAAAAAAAATTAATTCTTCTTAAACATTCTAACATCTAGGGGGAAGGTTCCTGGGAAATTATCTTTTACCTGAGATGGGAATTCTCCAACACTGATTTAAAGGGATAGAATACAATATATTTATTGTGAAAAGGCAAAAATTTTCAAACTAAAAGGATGGAAGGATGGGATGTTGATTCATCTATATCAGGGGCAGAATCTTTTTCTGTGAAGGATACTACAGTAGCTATTTTAGGCTTTACAGACTATCCAGGCTCTGCACAACCACTGGACCATGCCCCTGTGCTGCACAAGCAGCCACATGCCATATGTAAAGAAGACATGGGCACGCTTCTATAAAACTGCATGTACAAACACAGGCAGATGTCCTGAACTGTGCACTGCAGTTTGCTGACCTCTGAGCTGCCTCAAACCACAAAATTTAGAGCCATAAAGAAACTTTGAGATCATCTAATTTCACGTTTTCATTGGACAAATGAGAAACCACAAATCCAAAAGATGAAATAATTTATTTTATCAGGCTAGCGAGTGACAAAACCCAAACTAAGGCTTCTAGGTTATCTTGTTAATGTCCTGCATGGACACCTGGGGAAACTGCTTAATAATGGGGATGATTATTGGAGCAAAGTGGAGCATGTAAAGTTGTTCAGAATTACTTAAAACCTACAAAATTATTTATAATGAAAGGTTTTCAGAAAAAGGTAAGTTATACTGAAACAGCATTTTAGAACAATTTGTGAGAGCTTTTAAAATGAATTT
Source organism: Urocitellus parryii (assembly GCF_045843805.1). Classification (NCBI taxonomy): domain Eukaryota; kingdom Metazoa; phylum Chordata; class Mammalia; order Rodentia; family Sciuridae; genus Urocitellus; species Urocitellus parryii. The sequence continues at coordinate 177,767,865 of NC_135534.1, read as the reverse complement.
TACAAGGAGATTACCCCCAGTGCATAGAAAACACAGAACACAGATACATTCAAAGAACGGCAGGCAGCCAGGAAAAGTGGATTCATTTCTCTACATGTGAATTTATATTATATAAGACAGAAAGTCTTTCTTAATCTGAGCATATTTTTAACACTTTTTGATCCTAGGTTCATCAAACTTCTCCTTTCAGTCAGATAAAGTTCAAATACCTGCTGTTGGACATGGTCACATGCCTCTGCACTGGAATGTCTTTGAATACTTCATTTCCAAGAGTCGTGTGCATCTGATAAGGTGGCATTTCAACATCAGATTTAACTCCAAGGGCATTTCCTTTGTCTCTTAACAGTGTTGGATTAGGTTTTTTGCTGATACAAAAATCCGAAGCAAATCCTGGTTGTCTGAGGGTTGCTTTTGGTTTTCCTGTGAAGTTAGTTATACATAATGGAATCCATCAGTTTTTCAAACCCTACTTTCATCATGCCATTCCACTGGCCAGAGGTTTTCTGTGGATCCCTATTCTCAGAACAGTCTGTAAGAACATGAGGAGGGGCCCCTGGAGGGTTATGGAGTAGAAATAGAGGATTAGAAGTACTCAGGTCAGCCTCTTCATTCACCCTCGAGCCACCACGTTGGCACTTCTGTGGCAGCCGCCTCACATTCTCGTAACTACAGCATGGTCCTTCCATCTCTTCTCCACCAATCCAAACTCTACCCACTGCTTGAGTCTGGGCTCTTCTCCCCTTCGCCACAAAGTCCTGCACTGCCATTCTTACTCACAGTGAAGGCTGCCTGGTCCAAAATGCTCATTCTGGCATTTAGTCATCTATTCTTTCATATTATTGTTCAACTATTTATTGAGAACTTAGTTTTAGAACTGAATGTGGTAAACACAGGCTGCACTATCTAGGACAGTTTTTCATAGTATATAATTCATGTTTTTCTGAAAATAGAGGTCTTGTACCAAAGACATAATTTGCTAAATAAGACATTAAATCATAGGTTCTTGGTTTATCCACATTCTGAATGAGGCTTTCCCTCAAATAACCCAAAGGAATAAAACTACACCTTGCCAATACAGTTAGTAATTGATTGACTTCCTAAGTCATGCTCATCCTGTTCACTTAATCATTTCAAATGGAAATCCCAGCTCCTGACGTACAGATGTTAACAAGTACAGGTGGTTATCAAGAATATAAGCAATATTTCCAAAATTCTTTTTGACAAAATATTCATAGAAAGGCTTAAATGTTTTTAACCATAAAAAAGTCCTACCTTCTAGAAAAAATGGCAGGGCTTTCTTCACTCTCATCTGACAGTTAACTTGCCTCCCAGTTTTCCTTTTAGAACTTCTCTGACGAGCCACAAGCTGAGCAATCCTTGCAGTTTCTGTGCAGGCCACGGCATAGCAGGTAATCTATTCAACAGGGGCAGAGTGAAAAGAAACAGTTCTTAGGAGTGAGTGCTGCCTTGGGGCTAATTTGTAAAAGTGGGTCTCACTGAGTCTACCAGTCCCAATTCAACTTCATGCAAAAACTCATCTCTCTCTCCTTGATAATAACAGCACAAAATATATTTTCTACAAAAAGATTCAAGCCTAGACTAGTACAATGAATATTCTTTCTTCAAATTCAAACAAGTATTTATTAGACATCTACAATATAGTAGGTACTATGGGATTAATAACTGAACTAAAAGAAACCTACGATCTACATTTATTATCTCATACAATCCATGAGGATATGCTCTGTCCCCATTTTACAAGCAGAAGTTCAGGAAAGTTAAACCACCTTCCAAGTTATATAGAAGGCATAATTTTTGATTCCAAAGTGTGTTCTTGTAACTAGTATATGGCATCACTTCTCTCAAGACCATTAAATCCTAGCCTTGCCCCTGCAACAAAGTAGCTGGGTGATTTTGAATAAATTTCAGCATTCTCATCTGTAAACAAGGATAGTATAAACCAGGGTTCTCAAACTGTATTCAATGGAGCCACAGAATTCCAAGGTTTCAGGGGCTGCCACTGTGAGTGCAAAACGGGACAAATACAGTCCCTGGACTCTCCACAACTGCTTAAAATATAGAGGCTCAGCTTCTGATCTTTTGTTTAAAAAACTGAGAGCCAACTGTTATGGTGCACGCTTGTAATCCCAGAGACTTGGGAGGCTAAGGCAGGAGAATCACGAGTTCAAAGTCAGCCTCAGCAAAAAGAGAGGTGCTAAACAACTCAGTGAGACCCTCTATCTAAATTTAAAATAGAGGACACAGAGCTCAATCCACAAAATTACAACTACCTTATATTAGACAAAGGTGCTAAAAGCATGCAATGGAGAAAGGATAGCATCTTCAACAAATGGTGCTGGGAGAACTGGAAATCCATATGCAACAAAATGAAACTGAATCCCTTTCTCTCACCATGCACAAAAGTTAACTCAAAATGGATCAAGGAGCTAGGAATCAAACCAGAGACTCTGCGTCTAATAGAAGAAAAAGTTGGCCCTAATCTCCATCTTGTGGGGTGGGGCTCCAAATTCCTTAATAGGAATTTGCACAAGAGTTAAAATCAAGAATCAACAAATGGGATGGATTCAAACTAAAAAGTTTTTTCTCAGCAAGAGAAATAATAAGTGAGGTAAATAGGGAGCCTACATCCTGGGAACAAATTTTTACCCCTCACACTTCAGATAGAGCTCTAATCTCCAGAGTATACAAAGAACTCAAAAAATTAAACAAGAAAACAAATAACTCAATCAACAAGTGGGCCAAGGATCTGAACAGACACTTCTCAAGAGGAGGATATACAATCAATCAACAAATACACAAAAAAAATGCTCACCATCTCTAGCAATCAGAGAAATACAAATTAAGGCCACTCTAAGATACCATCTCACTCCAGTAAGAATAGCAGCCATTATGAAGACAAACAACAACAAGTGCTGGCGAGGATGTGGGGAAAAAGGTACACTTGTACATTGCTGGTGGGACTGCAAAGTGGTACAGCCAATTTGGAAAGCAGTATGGAGATTCCTTAGAAAGCTGGGTATGGAACCACCATTTGACCCAGCTATTCCCCTTCTCAGACTATACCCAAAAGACCTAAAAAGAGCATACTACAAGGACACAGCTACATCAATGTTCATAGCAGCACAATTCACAATAGCTAGACTGTGGAACCAACCTAGATGCCCTTCAAAGATGAATGGATTAAAAAGGTGGCATTTATACACAATGGAATATTACTCAGCACTAAAAAATAACAAAATCATAGCATTTGCAGGGAAATGGATGGCATTAAAGCAGATTATGCTAAGTGAAGTTAGCCAATCCCTAAAAAACAAATGCCAAATGTCTTCTTTGATATAAGGGGGGTGAATCAAAACAGAGTAGGGAGGAAGAGCATGAGAAGAAGATTACCACTAAACAGGGACAAGAGGTGGGAGGGAATGGGAGGGAGAAGGGGAATTGCACGGAAGATGGAAGGAGAGCCTCATTGTTATACAAAATTACATATAAGATGGTGTGAGGGGGAAGGAAAAAAAAAGAGAAATGTGTCACAGTAGATTGGGCAGAGAGAGGTGATGGGAGGGGAGGGGAGGGGGGATAGGAATGGCAGCAGAATACAACAGAAACTAGTATGGCTGTATGTATAAATGTGGCTGTATAACCAATGTGATCCTGCAATCTGTACACATGGAAAGATAAGAATTCATACCCCATTTGAATCAAATATATGATATGTCAAGATCAAAAAAAAAAGTGATCCATGTGCACAGAACACCCTCATTTAATGTAATCACTGTTCTCTCCATCATGTGAGGATGGAATTATTTTCTCTATTTGTTTTCAAAAACTTAGTTGTTTAGGGCTACTTGGTATCTCCCAATGTCACATTGTTAGATTGCCTCATGTCAAATATTCAACAAACTTATAACACAAATGTCACTTCTAATTTGGTTACAATATGTAAAATTTTATACCCACATTAAAAAATGTAAAAATGCCAAAAAAAGAAAAAATGGAAAAAAAGGAATTGTAAAATAGAAAACTTTATATATATAATAACAGCAATAATCCGTACCTATAAAAAAATCACTTTAAATATAAATGGATTAATGTAAATGTATTCAATTATCTGACCAAAGGAAAAAAATACAAAATAGGGCTAGGGATGTGGCTCAGTGGTTGAGTGACCCTGGGTTCAATGCTCAGCACCAAAACAACAGCAATAATAATAAAAAAATTTGGTACGATATATAGGATATCAGAGAAAATATTTGAAGCATGGAGACTTTAGATGATCTCTAAAGACCCATTTAGTTTATAAGGCTTGGACTCTTGAGTTGAAATCAACAACAGGAAAATAAATGAAACTTTATACCACAGCCAAAACATGTTCTTACTCTTTAGTCTAATATTTTTATTCCTGAGACTATATTACAAGAACATAATTCAAAAGAAAAAATTCTATCTACTCCAATATGTGCAATGAGAGATATTTTAATAGTCAAGTACTAGAAACATTTGAAATGTCTAAAACGGGGTTCCAAAGAGTTAAGTAAATTATAGTACAGTAACTATATGAAGCATGATGAATTTATTAATTAATCCTGACACATGATCATTCATTCATGTATTCAACACATATTACATATCAACTATGAGAAGCAAAAAAATCCAGTCCTTCATTATCAAGGACATAGGAAGGAAAAAGAGAAAGGCAAAGAATATAAATAGAAAACATTGTGTCACGTGTTGTAATGATATAAGGTGTAAGTCTACAGAAAGGACTTAAAGAAGCCAAAGTACATTTTATTATTAATATATAACCAAGTTATATTTTCTCTTATAAAAGTTACTATAGATAAACTTCCCCTCTGAAGGCTCTCCTAATCCTGGTTCCCTCTTCCTCCACACTCTGCCTCTCACCCACCCCCCAAAAGAAGTACCAATGTGTAAGTTTGTGTGAGAACCATACTAGCCTTGTTCTGTATATTTATGTATGTAGAAATGTACCCAGCAAATGACAAGAGATAAAGGTGTTTTTATTTGTCTTTTGGGTGGTGTCTGTCCACATCTATCATACTGTACAAAGGGCAAGAAGTGACATTATTACGCTGGGGATGAGTATTTGTCTTTTGGGTGGTGTCTGTCCACATCTATCATACTGTACAAAGGGCAAGAAGTGACATTATTGGGCTAGGAATGAGGCCCAAGCTGTAACGTGCTCGCCTGGCAAGTGCGGGGCGCTGGGTTCGAACCTCAGTACCACATAAAAATAAAATAAAAAGATATTGTGTCCGCCAAAAACTGAAAAATAAATGTTAAAAAGTTCTCTCTCTCTCTCTCTCTCTCTCTCTCTCCTCTCTCTTTTAAAAAAAAGTGACATTATTGAGACAGAGTGAAAATGCAGACTTATCTGCTGTTGCCACATAGTCCATACTACACATAATTTTCTTCTGGAAAAGTGGAAGGATTTAAAGTGGGAAAATAAAATGATTGTAATAAAGTAAAGGAAAGAATGAGCTGGACAGGGAAGGGACAGTCAGGGAGAATGGCGGGGAGGCCCCTGTAATATAAAGTGATGAGTGATCAACTAGGTCCAGATAGCAGGTATCACTGTGAGGCCAAAGGATGAGAACTTACAACTATCAACTGCCTATTAATGTTGAAAGACGGGGAAAAACCCTGCCTATGAGATGTGGCAAAGGTCATCAGTGACCTTGACAAAAACAGCTGCAACAGGTTTGTAATGGGCAGATGTTATGTTTAGGTAGTTAAAGGCCCCAGCACAGCTATTTATTTAAATGTTGAAACTGGGTAAACTTTTTTTTTTTTGGTGTTGTTAAAATTCCATTTCTACAATGAAAGGAGGTGTTAAACAATACACAGAACCCATGCTGCATCTGGACACTGATCTCTTCATCATTACTGCCCTTAGCCAGTACTTTTCATTTTGACTTCTGTTAGGAATGGGATTGGAAGTGCTGGGAAGGTCATTCATTACAAATTGGTTGGATTCTTCTAACATGCACAATTGCTTTCTTACCTCTCCAGATCTACTGGTCTCTATCCTGACAACTGCTGGCACACTTCTCAGATAGGCTTCCAGAGTAGGGTAACCTAGCTGTTTGAAGGGGATCCAGTCTCCAGTCAAGGAGCGGTACTCTCCTTGGAGTCGGGGTAATGCGATCCCGTTCTTATGAGACTGCAAAACAGCTCGTAGCATCTTTGAAACCAGATCTGCCTCCAGCATCTTCACCTACAAAGAACACAATAGCAGGTTACTGTATTAGGCTTCTTAGTCTGTGAATTCAAATAGATTTCAGAGCTCAACCTTGTTAGAGTATACCATAAATCAGTAATGAGTACTTTTTGTATGATTATGATGGAAAGCTCGGCCCACCTGAGAACACAGGGCAGGCAGAAAGAACAAAGGATCCTGGGAGCATATACTGCAGGGAACATTCCCAGAAGGAAGGAGGCCCAAATGGAGTCCTGACAGGTAGGAAGGAATCAGCCAGGCCAGAAGGAAAAGGCTGGGCTGTGAAGAACAACATACAAAAGACCAAGAAAAAGGGACCAGAGAGAAAAAAGTAAAAGAGGAAGTCATGTAGATAAAAGGAGGAATCCCGTAGATACAGGGGGAAATAAGTTAAGAAGAATGGCATGCTCAAAAGTGTCATGAACAGGGCTGGGGTTGTGGTTCAGTGGTGGAGCGCTTGCCTAGCATGCGTGAGGCCCTGGGTTTGATCCTCAGGACCACATAAAGATAAATAAACAAAGGTACTGTGTCCATCTACAAGTAAAAAATATATTTTTAAAATGTGTCATGAACAGAATAGGAGTTGAGCAAAAAATAAATAAATAAAATAAAAAGTGAATTTGGATACCTAGGAAATAAAGTGTGGATCTTGGCAAGGAATTTTATTTGACAGTAGCAGACATTTTTTAAGGTTTACCACTTATGTTTTCTTTGCAAGATTACATCTTGCAGAGAAAAATAGAATGAAGATATATTCAGAGAATAAAGTACAAGTAGCCAGGAAAAATGGCTCAGCAGCTTACCCTCTTACTAAGGAAAAGAGGAAGGCAAGCCTTGTTAATTTTCCTTCTACAGTGGGTACAACAGAACTTTCTGTGATGAGGAAACACCTTGCATCTGTGCTGTATAAGGTAGCCCTAGGCATGTGGTTCTCAGCACCTCAATTAGATGACTAAGGAGGTAAAATTTTCATTTAATTTAAATGTGGCTAGTGGCTACTGTATTGAATAGCATAGAATTCCAGGCCAGCAGATTTTTTTCTCTTTCTCTGGCTTAGAAAACAAAGGAAGAACAGCATATAATTCTATGGATTTCCTCATTTGTCCATTTAAAAAAGGAAACAAAATATCAGCTCATTTTGGAGGGGGGTTCTCAATTAGAAATATGATATTTAAATGATAGCAAGGCTTATAGAGCAAATGGAAATCCAAGCATTCATTATGTATGGAAGTAAAAACTCTTTTTAAATTGTCACCAACAGCAGTCTAGGAAAGTCCTATACTAGGTTTATATTCATATTCTTTCCATAGAGAAATAGATGCACAGATTTTACATATATTTGAAATCACATATATACATACAAATCTTTAGGCTAATTTATTAAAGTAAATTTTTTATGTGTTTGAATGTTGAAAATGATATATATATATCCATGTAATTATCACCACAATCAAAGTTATTTCCATCACCAAAAATGTTCCCTCATGTGGGGTACATAATATATATGAGCAAAATGTACAACAATGGTAAAACAAAACAGGAGAGAGGGGAATAGGAATAATGCCCTTGGAAGGTTCTTAAACTACCCATGAAGAAGTATATTATTTGAATAAAGACTGTGGCAAGGATATATGCATTATAAATCCTATGGCAACCACTAAACAAAAATTTTAAAAGAGGTACAACTAATAAGCCAGTAGGGAAGAGAAAATAGAAATTAAACAATACTCATTCCCATCTACTCAGGAGGCTGAGGCAAGAGGATCACAAATTTGAGGTCAAACTGAGCATCTCAGTAAGAACCTGCCTCAAAATAAAAACGGCTGGGGATGTAAATTGGTAGTAGGCAATTCCCTAGCATGCATAAGGGTCTAGGTTTGATTCCAAATACTGAAAAACAAAAACAAAACAAAAAGGGTAAGAAAACCCCCATAAAACTCATAAATAAAAATAAAACAATACTCAAAAGCAGGCAGAAGTTTTAAAAAATAGATATATGTAAGGAAAAGCAACAACAAAAGACGGGGAAAATAGGAAACATCTAGAAAAGTGGTACATTCAACACTATCCATACCAATATTTACATTAAATGTAAATGACTGAAATAGCCCAATAAAAAGGCAGAGACTGGCAGACTGGACATAAAAGTAAGACATACCTATATACCTTCAAAAAACCTATTTAAAAAATAAGTATATAGGTTAAAAGTAAACATGGAGAAAAAGATGTTCCAGGCAAATGTTGACTATATTAATAGCAGAATAAAGAGCATTACCAGTGATTAAAAAAGGCACATTACACAACAACAACTAAGAATCCTAAGCGCAGCTGCACCATACAACAGAGCTTCAAAACACACAAACATGAAAGATTAAATAATAAGTTCACAACCATGGTAGGTCACTTCAAAAGCCTTCCTTAGTGATTCAGTGATTCAGCAGACAAGTCAGTAAGGATGCAGGAGAGCTGAACAACACTTTCAACTCAACTGACCTAACTGATATCAATAGAACACCCTCCTCCAACAATAGGAGATTATATATGCATTTCAAGAGCATCAAAATGGAATGGAATAGCCACCAAAACAGAATATATTTTGGCACTTAAAACAATATTTATTTGATTTAAAATAATTAAAATTATACAAAGAATATTTTGTGACCCAAACAAAATTAAATTAGTTATCAGTAATAGATAAATGGACAAATCTCATGTATTTGCAAATCTAACAACATGTAGTTCTAATAACCAATGGTCAAAGAGGAAGGCTCCTCACTTATCTGAAAAAGACAGTTTTAAACAAATGAAAACATTATATATAACAACATTATATATATATAGTTTATATATATATAAACTAGATACAATTAAATTATTATTTAAAGGGAGATTTATAGCATTACACATTTTGTTATAAGAAGAAGAAAGGTGCCAGATCAATAGCCAAATATACTTTGAGGGGAAAAAAAGAACAAATTATATCAAAAACATGCATAAGAGATGAAAACAGAAATCAATACTGAAATGATAAAATAGATCAGAAGTGAAATTTTAAAATAGGAAAAAAATAATAAAACCAAAACTAATTCTTTGAAAGCATTAATAAAACTGATGAACTCCTAGGAAGATGAATTAAGGGGAAAAGAAGAGAGGGCATCAATTACTACTAGTGGGACTGAAAGGGGGGTCATTAAAACAGATCCTACAGATATTAAAAAGGGAATATTATGACAAGTTATGCCAATAAATTTGGTAACAAGTGAAATGGATAAATTCACTGAAAAACACAACTTTCAAAGAACACTGAAGAAGAAATAGATAATATGAGTATCCCATATCCACTAGACAAATTGAATTTATATTCAAAAAGATCTTCACACAAGGAAAACTTAAATCCCGGATGGATATGCTGGCAAATCACCATTTATGAAGAATCAATACCACTCTTAAACACACTCTTCCAGAAATGAGAGTGAGGGGAACATTTCTGAACTTACTCTATGAGGTTAGCATTATGCTTATACTAAAACCAAAGACACTACAAGAAAAGCAGAGACCAATATTCCTCATGAATATGAATACAAAAATTCCTAACAAAACATTAGCAAATCAAATCTAAAAATAAGTAAAAGGGTTAACAGTTACGATTTATTCTATAATGAAAAGTTGGCTCAATATTCATGAGTCAATCAATGTAATTTACTACATCCACAGACTAAAGGAGATTAAAGCATATGAAGTATATTATTTCAATAAAGACTGTGACAAGGATATATGCATTATAAATCCTATGGCAACCACTAAATAAAAATTTTAAAAGAGGTATTTCAGTATTGGGGATCAAACCTAGACCCCAATATCATATTAATTGGTGAAAAAATATATTTCACAAAATTAAAAATTGATTTACAATGAGAAATTCACAGAAAATAAGAATAAAAGGAAACACTCTTAACCTGATAATTATAATTTGTGGAAAATTCCACAACTAATATAATATGTAACAATGAAATAGTCAAGCTTTCTTTGAGAATAGGGCAAGAAATGTCCATGGTCACCTATCTTAGACAATGCCTTAAAGCTGATTTTAAAACTTACTATAAATTTATATTAATCAAAATAGTGTGATATTGTCAAAAGGACAATCACAGATCAATAGAACAGAATACATAATCCAGGAATAGATTATTATTTAGAATACATATAACCCATATATGTCAACTGATTTTTAGCAAAGGTGCTAAGGAAATTCAATGGAGAAAACTCAATGAATAGTGCTAGTATAATTAGTCATCCATATGCAAAAAATGAACCTCATAACATGCATAAAAATTGACTTAAAAATAATTTAGCCAAGCATAGTGGCGCATGCCTGTAATCCTAGTGACTCTGGAGCCTGAGGCAAAAGTACTACAAGTTCAAGGCCAGCATCAGCAACTTAGGGAGACACTATCTCAGAAAAAAAGAAAAAGATTTGGGGATGGGGCTTAGTGGTGAAGTGCCTCAAAGTACAATTCCCAGTACCAAAATATAATAAAATCACTTAGACCAGAAATGAAAAGTCTAATACTGTAAAACTTCTAGGGAAAAAAAAGAACACAAGAATCAATTTTGTGACCCTGGGTCAGACAAAGATTTTTTCAGAACTGCGGAAGAAAAGAACTGACAAAATGAAGCTCAACAAAATTTCAAATTTCTGCTGTTAAGAAAATGAAGACAAGCCACAGACTGAGAGAAAATATTTTCATAACACATCTGGCAAAGGGCTAGAAACCAGCACATATAAACAACCCTCAAAACTCGACAATAAAACAAAAAGCCCAATTAAAAATGTGAAAGATCTGAATACATAACTTACTAAAGTACAGAGGCAGATGTCAAAACAACAAAAACAAAAACATGAAAAGATGCCCAGCAGCATTAACCATTAGGGTAATACAAATTAAATCCACGATGAAGTAATAGAAGTATCATTTACAAGTAAGTCACTTTATATAGTTACACATATATTAGAATAGTTTAGTAAACAACTGAAAATATAAAGTGCTGATGACAGTGCAGAATAACTGGAATTTGGATACATTTCTGGTGAATGTGTAAAATAGTACATTGAAAAATAGTTTGGCAGTTTGATCTAGCAATCCTACTCCTAGGTAACTGCCTAAGAGAAAGGATTATTCGTGTCCCCCAAAACCTATGCATGGCCTGGGATTGTGGCTCAGTGGTAGAACATTTGCCTAGCATGTGCAGGGGCCCTGGGTTCGATTCTCAGCACCACATAAAAACAAATGAATGGAATAAAGGTACTGTGTCCAAATACAACTAAAAAATAAATATTAAGAAAAAAACATGTGCATGAATGTTTGTAACAACTTTATTTATGGGGGGAAAAATCTCTGCCAAATGCATCTCATTGATCAATGGAAATCCCATTATTAAAACATAATAGAACCCCCAATATGAGGAAGATTTGGAAAGAGAGGCCTCACACCTCACTTCATCTTAAGAGCTAATCAGAGGCTTGTCTTACAGGTGGCTCTGTAAGAAAGTCTACTCCTTTCACCTTCAGAACAGTTTTTCATCGCTGTTCCTGAAATGCCCTCTCTAGCTTTCTTATTTCTGCTCTGAACCAGGGGCCGGCAAGAATTTTTCCCAGAGTATTAATTTGGGAGTTAGTGAAGGCCACATATCCACACTTGTGACCAGTCTGACTGTCACAAAGCACAGTCAAAGCTGGGAAACTGTGTCCAATGCTTCATTAATCTTTTCCTTTCTGAATATATTTCCTTTTTTTTAGGCCACAGACTCAAGACACAGTGAATATCCTATGGCCCCCAGCTAATTGTCCTATCTTTTTGCCTCAAGGTTCTTGGGATAAGTTTCATGGAGACATAAGGAATACACTTACAAGTGAGTATCTAAGAAATTAAATAACATGCTAATCTGCGCGGTACAATTATTTTTCCCTTCCCACCCTATCCAACCTCATGTTGGCCTATCTTGGCTTCTGGGGAATTTTTTAAAAATTAGATTCCCTGACTTAACACTGGAAAGGCTTATGCCACACGCATTCTTCCCATTCTCACACTCCCTTTAAGGCACTTATTATCAGAGTTCAAGTCCATATTTTAATACTTCTTTTAATAGTTAAGTTGCTGACAAATAGGTAATATATTTTGATTTGGTTTTGAGGTAGAAACAGGGGACTGCAGAGGTTTGTGCCTGTGCCTCCTTTTGCTTCTGTGCCCCAAGTTTAACACTACTGTGAAACAAGCTCCTTCATCCAAGCCTCAGTTTCCTTATCTATAAGATGGGGGGCAATCAGTATTAGTGGTTCTCACACCTCTTCTCTCATTACTAAATGACACAATGAAGATGAACAGGCTAATATCCATACTCACCATCTCCATGGTCTTGGTCCTCACCAACATCTCTTGCCTGGCTTAGGGAATCTGCCTCCTAGCTAGCCTCTGCTTCCACTTTGCCTCCTAGAATCTATTCTCCACACCACACTCAACAGCCAGAGTCATGTTCTCATATTATAGATCCTATCACATCACTGTTCTGCTCAAAACCCTTTTGTGCTTCCTGTCTCAGACAAGAAGCCTTTAAAGTGGCCAAAGTCTTTATAGCGGCCTAAGGGCTTCACAATCTGTGCCTGCCCATCAATCTGTGCCTGACCTCAATTCTTCCTTCCTTTTCCTTCCACTCAATCTATTCCATCCTCTCTGGGCTCCTTGCTTCCCCCACAATACGCCTGGGATGGCCTCACCTCAGGGCCTGTGCACTTCCATTACCTCTACTAGGAAGTCTGTCCCCACAGGTCCACATGGCTCACCATCTCACCTCCTTCAGGTATTTGCTGAGATGTCACTTTCTCAATAAGGCTTTCCCTCTCCGACCTATTAAAAAATCCTAACTGCTATGCCAGCTGCCCAGAACTCTTGATTCCACTACCCTACCTTACTGTTCTCCTTAGTGTTCATCATCACCATTCAACACTCCTCTTTATTTAATTTTACTGTTTGAGTCCTCCACAAAAGCAGGGATTCGTATCTGTGTTGTTTGCTGTGGAACCCCCAGGCCCAGCCTGTAACAAGAGCTCAATAAGTATACATTAAATACATAAGAAATTCTCCATTTACCTAACACTACTTATTTTCTCCCCTACTCAGCTGGATATAGCATAATGTATGTAAACTACTGAAAGATAACTTTCAATTATGTTTTTTAAAATTTTAATGATGGCTATAAATTCCATGACATAGCTCCTCTCACCAAACTATGGTGGAGAACCATCTATTTCTAAGCCTTTCCATTCAAGAGCCAGAGTTCACAATGAGGAGCCCCTACCAGGCCCAGAGCATCACTACAAGGAGTCCAGAAATCCTTTTGAGCAGTAAGCACTGCTTAAATGCTGCTAAGTATATCACACTTACAGGGATTTCTCTTTCAGTGTGCAGATACTTTGTTAAATCCATACATACTGTTATTAAATACATACTGTTACTAAATCCACAAAGCTTTTGTTACATATTTCATCAACCAATGAATACTAGAAGTACAAATACTAGCATATGAAGTTTCACAAAGGCTTTTAAAAAGTGACAAAAGAATCCTATTCTTGAGAAGAGTGGGAAGTAATGCCTGGCTGCAATCTGTAAATTAAATTCCTTCACCCTTTTTCTAAAGTATATGATCATTCATGGGCTACTATAACTCTGTATTTAGAAACAACTTTTTGGAGGGACCTACAGACCATTAGTCTGAGGACCTTCAAGCTGGTGAAAAGCAGTTAAGTGCAGCAAGACCTAGCAGGGTAAGTAGGACTCTCAGATGGAGGCCTTGTTCTCATGCATGTCAATCTCTTCCAGTCTGGTTTACAATTCTTACATTAGTATATAACTTTAGGCACTGAATAAAAAGAAAGTTAAGCTTAAAAATATTATTTTTTAAATGCTCTTGAGTTTTGTTAAATCCTTGGTCGTCATGGCATTTTTTGAGATTTGCTGAAGACAACAATTATACTCTTGAGGTATAAAGAAATACCACCCCCTAGTTATAAAAATCAAGTGTATTATCTTGGACATCATCCATTAAAAGCACAAAAGGAAGCTTGCCATGGGAATTTCAATTATTAGTGTTCCAAAAACAAACTTGGGCATCCCTCTCTCCCAAAAAAATGTTCAAAAAGTTTGCTTAAAGTGGCTCCTCAAGTTTTTAAAGTTTTCATTTTAATACTTCAATTCCATTTCCTATTATTTCTATCATCTAAAAATGTTGTGATAAATATAATTTGGGATGTAAGAGAATTCAAATTATTTTCACTTTTTACTGAGCGTGTCATGTAAGCCCTGGTAACCATGTTTGGCTAGGTTGGGAGAACTGAGGTTGGCCATCTCTATTTTAGACCAGAGTCTCAGGCTGAAATTTCTAAGGATTTTCCTAGACAACACAGGGGCTACTTGATCTATTCAGCATCGTGAACTGGAAGTAGGTCTGGGGAATTATTAAATCATATCACTTTTGATTTCAACTGACTAAAGTCAGCAAGCAAAGACCTTAAAGAACTGGCCACAGCAGATTGCACTTGTCCTTCACTTTATTCCCTCTCACTTTTTCCTCCTCCTTTGTCTTTCTTTCTGAATAAAAGCATCAGGAGTGGTATATGTATTTTATGCACAGTGTAGTTACCTAATAAAATGATTTCCTAGAAGAACTGTGTGGATGGGGAATGATCTGTAAATATATGCAATAAATAGCTGAGAGTGCAATGACAGAAGCACTAGTATACTAAAGAAGTTTTTAGTTCACCATTAAATTTGAAATATCATATTTTTCCCAGATTTTCTTATTTTTCCCCATAAACACACTTATGAACTGCCAAGTTTGTTAGAAAGCCAGTGGATCTCTAAGATTTCTCACCTAACAAGCAAAAAGTTCCTTACTGCTTTGGCACAGAGTCTTGGCATAGAGTTCCCTGCTAGACCACAATTCTATGCCTGACAAAGGAAGGTTGAGAACCCAATCTCAAAAATGGGGAGCTCAGGGTTGGGATTGTGGTTAAGTGGTAGAGCGCTCGCCTAGCAAGTGCGAGGCCCTGGGTTCGATCCTCAGCACCACATAAAAATAAATAAATAAAAATGAAAGTGTCCAACTACAATCAAAAAATAAATATTTTTTTAAAATGGGGAGCTGGGGGAAGCATGAAACACTAGTTGGTACTTTTAACACTGTCTTCTCCAAACTCTGCAGCTTACAAGTGAGGAAACTGAATCACAAGAACCCCTAACTTCTGTTTCCCAAACTAGGACTTCTTTTCAGACAATTGCTCCTAATGTACAAAGCTGACAGAGAACACTAATAGCAACCTGGAGGGATGTTTAGTGTTTAGCCCTAAAAACATGAAAAAGGGACCTGCCATATTTTAATTGAAGGATGTGTCATCCAAATTCAAAAGAATTGTCAATCATCACAAAGATTCAATTATGACACCCGACAATTCCTTTTATTCTTTACCCTTTCTCTTTACTTTTCATTGTGACTGCCCCAAGATGCTTTTAATGTACAGGAAGTAGGGCAGGGAGTAGAAGCAAGTAACAACCTTTAGGGAAACAAGATTTAAATGGCCTACCATAATTCTTAATACATCTGAAAACTGTATTTTGTAAACTCAGTTTTTCTCTTTAACACACCTGAAAATGGTTAAGAAAATCTCATTTTAAAGGATCTGGTTTTGATGTATCCTAGATAAATGCCTGCTACTGAGCCTTCCTGGGCAGTCCTAGAACTATGGTGCCCAAAGGCCTTTACTGGAGCTAGTAATTTCTACACTTTTTCTTCTCAACTTTTTCCAACTGTACTATTTGGCTCAACTTCCTCAGGCTAACACTAAATCCCAGAATACATCTTAAGAATTATTAGGGTAAAGTGAAATCACACATAATTTCTCTTACCTTCTTTAGTTGCTCTCTTACCTTCAGCTGCTCAACTTTGAAGTATCTGAATATCTCTTTAGGGAATATACTTCTGGTGCTGGCTGCTTTTTTCCTTGAAGATATTATTTTAGCAACTAGCTGGGACCTTAAAGTCCCAGAACATCTGTGCTAAAAGATTCAAACATCATCTAGGCCAACTCAAACCCTTCATCTTATAGAGAACGAAGGGTTTTATCTAAGTTCCTTACCCAATGATTATTCATCTTGCAACAGTTAAACATGCTATCTTCTTTTTTCAATTACAGTCTACTTACTACCACCTTTTAAAGGAAAGATAGTAATTAACATCCACCAGGAGTGGTATGCTTTCTTAAGGAACTGTTTTCCTTTTTATTCTTGTGACTTCAAGTTCCAAATTATTTGTA
Source organism: Urocitellus parryii (assembly GCF_045843805.1). Lineage (NCBI taxonomy): Eukaryota > Metazoa > Chordata > Mammalia > Rodentia > Sciuridae > Urocitellus > Urocitellus parryii. Next base: position 177,751,243 of record NC_135534.1, on the reverse strand, counting down.
CATTTTTTCAGTGCATAGCATGAATGTATAAGTAAGGGATTTCTATAAATCTACATACTGGAGGAAAAACAGCTGATAATAGAATGACTTAGAGTTTGCATCTTAACTTTAGTTTTGCTACTAATTATCTGTTACCCTTTAATCAAGTTACCTCAGGTCTCTTTTCACATGAAAGATAAAGAGGGTGAGTAACAGGTGAAATTCTCAATTTCTTTGGATTTCCTTCAAGACTGAGATGGGTCCAAAGAGCTAATGGAAACCAAGGGTTTGCTTACTCAGGACAAAAGCCTGTTTTTTAGCACAAGCCAAAAATACCAAAATTGCTTTGAAGTCACGCCAGGTATGGTGGGTTGATCAGAAGCTCTAACTGGCATTTGTACATGCCTTCAACTAAAAATTGTAAAGTTAATTATTTTTAGTTTATTTGAAAGGTAAACTTTTAAAAATATTTGGCTTATGGGGAAATAATGAAAAGAATGAAGCTTTAAAAAGCAGAGAGGTGGTAGTGGAAGAGAAAGTAGGTTTGGCACAAACAAAAACAATTAACATAAATATGAAATTAAATATCACTCCAAACACCAAGAAACTTTCTATCCCATGACAGGGTCCAGATCCAATGCACTTTTCCATATCAAATGTCAATTCTTGGAAATAGCCCTGGATCAAATATAAAGAGTTGGATTCTAAGTATATTTTCTTTACACTCAATATTAAGTATCCAAATAGGTTACATTGCCCAGTGAATTTAAAGGAGAAGTACTTCAAGGAATTTAAATCTCTTGATGCAAAATACAATAGTGCATTCAGCCATGTTCAACCAATGCACTTAAAAGGGCATTAGCAGGGATTACTTTTCACTTCCAGCCTACAGGGACTGAAATCCAAAGGTACTGCCAACTGCTGCCTCACTGTTTTTAAGTAGCAAAAAAGAGGCTGTGGGCCACCAAAGAATCCTGAATAAAGGCATAGACGATGTGAGTTCTAACCCATCTGGCCCTGGGAGAATTCCCTACAACCAGCATAAGTACACTGCATGTAACTGATGCTCAATGAATGTCAGTTGAGTGGAATTGCAAATCTCTCCACCATGTGTCAATTTATATAATACAGAAAACTTAAAAGATCTTGTGTCCCTACACTTAAAAACTGAAATCCAATTATGTAAAATATGAACAATTAGTGCAAAAAACAACGTTAACACTGCTTGACTATTAATATGAGCTAAAGGATGTATAGTGGTTATTTAGAAATCTTCCACAGTAAGTAAAATATTTCCCCTTGATACATAGTAAACCAGAGAAAGTATGTAATTTATTCATTGTCACATTACTAGTAGGCAGAGAAACTAGATTCCAATCCAGGTCTGCAAAGTACACACAATTTTATAAAATGCAACATATTTGTAGTATGCAACATAGTCATGCCTATAAAGCAAGGTAGCCCAGAATTTAGGTCTTAGTATCACTTCTGCAACTAAGTTGGTGCAGATCTCTAGGCGCAACACTTTTCTGCAGTATTTCCATCTGCACAACCGGGATAGTGTTGGTGGCCGGTAAATTTACTACTAGATCAGTGGGGTTTTGATTTCATTTTATTGGACGGTTATCAGAATCCTTTCGGAACGGGGCTTTTGCTAACAGTTATATACCTTCCCTGCTCTTTGAAATTATTTGGGAGTGTAACTTTTAATTAATGGAAATATATTGTAGCCCATAAATGGTTGGGAGCAAGAAAAGATGTGCCTGCTCCAAGTTTCCACCCAGCAAGTTGTGGGGGAATGTTGATGAGAGTTAAGAGACAATTTATTCGCGGATCCATGCTTTCCTCCGGGGGCTTGGTGCTTTGTATCTACCCGTTGCTCACGGTTGAGAGGAACGGCTAGTGTGCGTCCTGCATTTCTTGAGCGGCCCGCACGGGCTCGTCTCGTCAGTTATAGAGATGCTTGAGGATGTCGGCAACTTTAAGAAACTTAAGAGCCGCGGTGTAAAATTCATGGGTTCAAAGAACCAGCAGCTCCGGGATCAGAGGTTAGGAGCGAGCAGCTGCGGCCCATCGCACCAGTACTGGAAGCACTTCCTGGTCAGCATCTCCCTCCCTCGTCCACGCCCCCAGTGCCGCATTTTCCCTCTGCACCGAGCTCCCGAGCCGGCAGGAGGGTCGTCCGGCTCCCGGGTGAGCGCCCGGCCAGCCCCGAGCGGCCGGGGTAAAGGGTCCCATCCGAGATTTGAAACACAACGCTCTGGAACTCCAACTCCCCCAGCGCGCAGCCCGCTGCCCGGGCGTCTGACCCGGGCACCCCTGCGGCTGCAGGGAAGAGGTCCCGGGCCTGCGGGAGCCCCGCCCGGCCTCAGTCCCGCTGATGACCCAGGTGCGCCGCGCCCACCCGAAACCTCTACCGCCGGCGCTCGGCACCTGTCGCGCCCAGCGCGGGCAGGACCTACGCTCACCTCGTCCCGGGGGCCCAGGGCCCGTCTCCGCGTTTCTGGGCTCGGCTCCTGCCGCCGTCTCCGCCGGGGCCCAGCCGCGGCCGCCGCCCACTTTCGGTTTCCCGCACGGCCGGAGCCGCCGCTGCGGCTCGGGAATCACCTCAAGCCCCCGCCCCACCCTGTTCGGCCCCGCCCCGCGCCGCGCCGCCCCGCCCCCAGGGCAGCCCGGCTCGGCTCTGCGCACGCGCGGGCGCCCCGGTCGCGTCGGCCCACGCCGGCGTCCGCGCGTGGGAAGGGAAACCGACACCGCCTAGCGGTTTCTGCGCGTGCCCACGCATGGTCCGGCGGCGGAAGACGGCTGCGGGGCGGACGCAGGCGCGCCTCCTCGGGGACAGCGCAGGTACTCGCGGCCGGCAGGGCCCGGGATCCCGCTGGGAGGCGTGGCGGCTGTGCCCCAGCTCTTGGCTCTTCTGCTACCAGCTTCTCCTACCTTGAAGTTACTCTGCTCTCGCCCATCCTTTTCGTCAACACTTGGAACAGTTACTTTTTATTTCTCTAGACAGACACCCACCTGTCCGCTCAGATGCCAGCTTTTCCCTCAGGCATCACTTTTCAAGGAGGTTGGCCACTCTTTAAAATGTCAACCTCCTTCCCTGACCTCCCCATCCTACTTCTCAGCCTTTGTTACCTCTCCTTCCCACCTGTCTAGCACACTGTATGTGTTTTATTTATGTTTTAATTTTCTACTATCCTAAAATTAAAGCTCATTTGATTAGGGGGAGTTTTGCTTGGTTTCCTAATCCATCCCTGAGCCTGGCACATAATAAACATTAAGTAAATATTCATCAGATTTGTTCATTCATTCTGAAATTATTGAACATTTGATATTTGTTCATGTCGCTTTTGTATATTAATCATAGTAACTTATCAAGCACCTGCTTTGCATTCCTTCAACCAACGTTAAAAACTTTTTCTGCATCGCTCTATGTACATTTTATGGACAGCCTGCTGCCTATCAACCCATATTTTCTTTTACATCTTGAGGTATAACTGGCATATAGTAAGCTGAACATGTTTAAAATGTAGTTTGATAAATTTGACATGTATAAAGCTGTGAAACCATCATCAAAATAATGAACATATCCATCTCTCCCAAGTTTCTTCCTGTCCCTTGTAATCCTTACCTCCTGTCCCTCCCTGTCCCCTGCTCCCTAATTGTTCATCTGCTTTTGGGTGCTATAGATTGGTTTGCTTTTTTATATACAAATATAATCATACAGTATTACTGTTTTTTGTTGGCTGCTAGTGGAGGATCTGGCTTCTTTCATTCAGCAGAAATACCTTTGAGATTGGTCCACATTGTTGCATGTACCAATAGTTTGTCTTTATTGCTTAGTAGTGTTCCATTGTATCAATGTAGCAAATCTACCACAGGACCTAGCAGTTCTACTCCTAGTATTTACCCAAGAAATATGAAAGCAAATTTGGAAACAACATAAATATCCTTCAGCAGGTGAATGGATACTTAACCACTATATATTGATCACTTGCTGTTAACAAAACTTAATGCGATGCTCACAAGCATGTGCTTAAGGAGCTTTTGATTCAATGAAAAGATTCAGTAGGCAGTGAATAGATTGGAAGTCAATCATAAAAACTCTGATATCCCATGCTTAGTAGTTTTGGGGCTTTTCCCCAAAGGCCACAGGAGAACTGTTCTAAGGCTTTGAACAGGGGTCTTCTTTGAATACTGTTCTCTTTCATACTGTAACATGTGGTTCCAGACGAAGCCTAAATGTCTCTGAAACATCTCTGCATCCCCTCTGTTCTATTTCAGTCCATTTCAAATCTCTTTCTCCTTTTTCTCCTCTCTGATCTACTTCAAACTTTGCAGTGGATTTAATAGCCCTAAAATACAACCAGCTCCCAATTTAGACTCTGCAGTACTCATTACATACCCTGGCTCCACATTAAGATAGGAAAGATATAAATAGCCACTGAGAATTGAAAGAGTGCCAATGGGAATAGGAAATTAGAAAACTCCAGCATTCAATATACAAAATTAATCAGATGCCAAATCTGAGATCCTTTATCCTTCCTTGCAAGGTGTTCCATGTTTAGACTGTCCTTTATATGAAAAAAAATGATGATTTGCAGCTATTTATTGGTAAATAGCTTCCATAAGGCAAATATTTTAAGTGCATAGTTTGTCAAGTTTTAACAAATGTATTTAATAGCATATCCACCACCACAATCAAGATATAGGACTAGTTTATCATTCCAAAAAGTTCCCCTACGCCCTCAACAGTTAATTCTCTCCCCTTATCTCTAGCCCCTGGAAGCCACTGATCTGATTTCTACTACCATATCTCTGCTTTTTCTAGAATAATATCATATAAATGGAATCATATAGTAGGTAGTCTTTCATATCTGGCTTCTTTCACATAGCATAATGCTTTTATGAATCATCCCTCTTGTTTTACCTATAAGCAGTCAGTTCCTTTTTATTGCTGTGTGGTATTTATGGATATGTCACTGCTTATCCATTCACACTTGATGTGTATTTGTATTATTTGTAGTTCGGGGCTATTGTGAATAAAGCTTTATAAAAACCACACCCAGGTCTTCGTGTGGTCAGATGGTTTTCCTGCATACACACTTAGGAGTAGAATTTCAGGTTGTAGGATAAGTGTATGCTTTATAAGAAACAAACTTTTAAAGGGGTGGCGCTATTTTGGACTCCTCCTTCTGTCTGCCCCCACCTTCAGCAAGACAGAAGAGTTGCAGTTACTACAAATCCTCTCCAATATTTAGCATTGTCAGTCTTTTTGATTTTAGCCAATGTAACTCTATATATTAGAGTGCATAGGGAAATAACAGTGAAGCTTTAATTTGCATTTCTCTATGACTAGTGATATTGACTATCTTGTGTGTATTGGCCCTTCATATATGTTCTTGGGTTAAGTATTCATTGTACAGGTAGATTTTTAGCCCAGGATATATCAGAAGATTCTTTAAAGTCCCTGGGAGGCTGACCTTTAGTAAGGGCAGGTTAAAAAGTTGTGTTTACTTATTTTTTTTGGCCAAATGGTCCAAGACCCAGAGAGTTCAAGAATTCACTCCCATTCCTTGTATATAATTGGATTTCAGGAGAATTAAAGGATATTAGAGATGACACAGATTGATTACTCTTTAGACACAATGTTTTTTACCCATGTGTGGGAAAGAAAGAATACATGAAAGCAACATATAGATGCAAAATTTGGCACATGATTTCACAGAGGGTCGAGTCCTTAAGGGCCCACTGTGAATACTGCCTCAGAGGAAAGTATATATCTGGGGACAAGAAGCAGAGTTTTCAAAATTGACAGAACTCATGTTGAAGTCATTACTCTTCAGCAAAGGCCAAGCTCATCTTCAAACAATAGGTGCAAATGCTGGGAGCACATGGGTCTGTCTTTCAGGAAAGGCGGGCATGGATTTCCCTTCCCCAATGCCGTAGAGGGTCCTCAGTGCTCTTTGCTCAGGTGGCTTTGGGTCGTGCCAGTAGGCAACATCCTGAAAAATCATCGGTGCCTTTCCAGAAACTTCACAAATGGAGGTTATGATGGAAAGAGGGTGCAAAATAAGGCCCAGATGTGGGGAAGGAAGATGGCCCTGTTGCCAGCCTAACTGGGATGAGAAAATGGAACTATTTCCAGTGTGAAAATCTCATATGAAGCCCTTCTCTCATTTTATCCACACCCTGAGCCCCTGCTCATATGGAGAGAGCCACATGGATGCAAGACACCAGTCCAAGGCAGACAGGTCCAATGCTTATGGTTGAGTTGACACTCTGTCCTCCTTTTCCTTCTCCTAGTTCAGTGAGCAAAATGAGGAGGATACAGCAGCCACAATAATATACTCCCATCTTTACTCTTCAGAGTCTCAGACTTCACAACTGAGACTGCAATCGTTTCTTCCAAAATTTAAAGCCGCAACAGACCTCTAGGTGCTGTCATCTTACTTCCCATCCAAATTAATCTATTTCTTCTCTATATTGTCTTCAAATAGAAAACGAACCAAAAGTAAAGCTTCCGAGCCACCAAAGAACTGCAGGGACTGGTTGTGGCATTACTCTGTGCCACAGGTAGTTACTCTCCCAGGAAACCTTCCTTGAAGCCCCACCTCAAAATGATGCTCCTTCAGCTGAGCTTCTAGAGAACTTTGTTCCTCAGATATGTTTTAGTGGAAACAGCAAGTGATTCTGCATCTCATCTCTCTGGTTATCAGTTTGAAAAGAGTTCAAATTTTATTATTTTTATTCTCCGAGACACTTAATTGCAAATGAACTTTAGCAATATTCCTTCTGAAGATTGACAGCATACTCAAAGTTGTGTATCAGATGAAACTCAGCATTGGGTATTTTTTTGCTTACATAAGAAAAAATACCTGAAAAAAATAGATCCATGACAAAAAAAATCTTTGGACAGATCTAATTTTGGTTAATCAGTAATGTCCTAGTCCATCCCTCTCCCATCAGCTGTTGCCTCACGAACAAACAGAGATGTTTCTAGACAACTGCATTTGTTTTAACTGAGTAAGGAAAAAATGGAAAAACAGAACAAAACATGAAACAAAAGGGAGAGATTGCGGAGCCCTGTTGAAGTCCAGGCCCTGGTAAAGCTACAGGCGTGCTGATCAAGCAAAACCCCCTAATCTGCCCACAAAGGCCTCTAAGGTGAGTCAGCTGAAAGGGACTAATCCCCTGAAGGGACTGATCACAGAAGCTTTAGAGGCCACACAGCCACCAAACAGTGGAAAACAGGACAGTGAAAGCTTAAAGCGATTTTGTATAGAGAAAGGGCAGAGAACAATGGGGTAGACTCTTGGCCATCTCAGAGATCCTCTTTGCCCTTTTGCAGGCTGTGAGTTAGTCATAGAGCTCGGCCTTAGACAGGGTCCCCAAATGAGGATGATTCCAAGGTTGTCAGGTGACTTACAGGCCGGCTGTGGGTGGGGTAGGGAGGTAGAATAACTAGTACTTTATGCAAGGCAATCAATCAACCAAAATATTACTGATTCTAAAACAGTAGATAAAAACACTGCTACAAAAATCATACTGCACGAGATGCTAGGGGTAAGGATGGGGAAGCAGTGAGAAGAAGCCACACAGATACATAGCAGGGGCTCAGCATAGTTTTGCCAACTCTAAATGGAAGAGGCAGATAGTATTCAAGGAGCGAGGGTTCAGATCAGAAGTCTACTCTACAGGCTGGATGGTCACTCCTTGGCCATCTGATCTTTAGTAAGTTACTTGGGCCTTGATCTTTTGTTAAATTCAGAGGTTGCACTGACTCCAGAGTGCTTGGCTCTAGCTCTAGCCTCAGATTCCCTTTTCAATGTAAATTAATCCAATAAGCAACAAAAGAGCCTTCTCATGGGGCTGTTTGATCCATGCCTGTTTATCAGTGGTGCTCTAGGGAAGCAATATCTACCCCACGGGACACTTTGGACATACATGAGGTTATTTTTGGGTTGTCATAAAGATCAGAGCCAATCTTTTTTAAAATAAGTAAACACGAATAATAACTTTTCCCCCATAAATTTTCAATGAATTTTCTAGGTATGTTTTTTTTCTCTCTCTCTGAATTTTATTCCAGGAGAGTAAATGAAAGGGGTTACAAAATATTTACCATAAAAGGTCAGGGATGCCAGGTCATTTAGGTTTGAATGTTACTGCTAGAAAGCCCCCAACAGCCAACTCCACCCAGAGAGAAGCTGAACAAGACATTCTAGTTTTCCCCAACAGACACAAGGATACATGTATTTATCTTTGTTAGAATTCTGCATCACTGTATTACAAAATTGCCTTACGTGCCCTAGCATTCACACCAGCGAGGTGGTTAAAACCCCAAGCACCATCACACTGGGGGTTAGGACACAGTTCATAACAATGTACAATTGTTCAGACAGAGCCTTTGTCAACTTTAGGTCTGTCATTCTTTTGGGGAGCATTCCTGGAGTTTGTGCAACCCCAAACTGTATCTCTCCAACAATAAGGACAGGAGATAGTCAGCCTCATCTTCTTCCCAATTCTCTCATCATCTCTTCACAGTTAGTCTTTAAAAAAAAAAAAAACATAAAATGGGGGTCCTTGCTTTCAGCAGCAACTTCCTCAAAACAGGATGTCTTATGTTGGCACTTAGAACATTCTAACACTTGAGGTGAGTTCCTCCTGGAAAGTGGTTCTTAATCTGACAGCTAAATAGTACTTCAGAACTAGCATGATTTTCCCCTCCTTTTGTACAGAGCATGTTCCTGAACATGTATTTGAAGGCTGAACTATAACATGGCTTGTAAATATCACTGCAATTATGGAGCCCTATTTACAAGGCAGTATATGTATTTGCAACATCTCCCTGTCGTGGTGACCATGGTGCTCCAGTACTTGACACACAAAGGCTTACAAGAAATGTTTGCATGGAATGAAAAAATGAGTGAAAGGCTCAAGTCCATCCCCTTTCTACTCTGCCATGCTTGTCTCTTTTTATATCTGATGAATGTAATAAAAGACTTAAAAAAAATAAACACAGGAAAATGTATAAAAAGCATAAGGGCAGTATATTTTTTTTCCACTACAAAAAATTGTGCAGAGTCATATTCTATAATATAGGTTAGCAAATATTTTGTACCAAATCTGAGTAACAATTGCAGGCTAATGTCATTGTCATTTTGGGCTGCTATAACAAAGCACCACAGACTGGGTCTCTTATAAATAACCGGAATTTATTTCTCACAGTTCTGGAGGCTGGAAGTCCAAGGTCAGGTTGCCAGCATGGTCGGGTTCTGGTGAGGGCCCTCTTCTGGTTTGCAGACTGCTGACTTCTCATTGTATCCTCAACATGGCCTCCTTGTATTCTCACATAGTGACAAGAGTGCTAGAGGGCTCTCTGAGGTCTCTTTTATAAAAGCACTAATCGAATTCATGAGGGTGGAGCCTAAGTTGTCTCCCAAAGGCCCCACCCCCTAACACCACCACACTCGGGGGTAGGATTTCAACATGTACATCTGAGGGGAGGGACACCAACACGCAGACCATAACAACTCACAATTGTTCAGACAGAGCCTTGACCTTTACTTTGTCATTCTAGATCCATAGAGTTTCTCTTTTTAGGTAGATCTCCAAAAGTTTCCAATCAGTTCTTCCTGTTTTCTCTCTTCATGCTTTCCCTCTGGAGAAGCTGAACAGGCACTCTATTCACATCCAAGTTCAGCAGAATAGGCTGCAGGAGTGTGAATGATACCATCCAGATGCCTTTGCCATCGGCAGGCAAATAACCAGGCAGAAAGCGTTTCTGAACTGTTTCCAATACGTGGATCCTGTGCACAGACAAACTATATCTCAGTGGTGCAGTTGCCCTTTGTGTGTGAACCCTTTGCTGATTGGGCAGGCCGCTCTGAATGTCAAATGCTGTAAAAATTCCCTCTGGAGTGTTTCCCCTGGAGCCATTGTTCTTACTCCTGGGCTGAAGAGGAATAGACTCCTCCCTATGGAGGGGCTCCCTTGGGATTTGGAGAAAATGTCACTGCCTTCCTAATATTTTCTTTTGGCTAAGAGTTGTGCTTTCATCCTTTGAGCAAGCTTTAGTTAGTCTTTCCTGAAAGTGGAACCCAGAACAAACTTCTAAATTCTAGATGGTAGTTTTGGTCATTTCCTTGCACATAAATAAGACCCACCTGGAAGGTATTTGTAACTCAGACAATGGCTGAATGTTCTGAATAGCAGAATTGGTAACTATTGGTAAGATCTTTCCTTGGGGTTGAGAAAAGCATGGGTCTGAATGATTCCTAGTCATTGTTCCCTTTCAAACTTGACCCAGTATGTCTGAGAAGGCCAAAAGGTATTCATTTAAAACTCTGATCTTGTGGACAGGGACTTTGGCCAAGTTGCAAAAGCTCTGTTACTACAAAGCTGATTTTATAATTTTGTGCAACGTTCACTAGCAAGCTGTTTTGGACTGTGGTCCTGACTTGATAGAAGTAAGCTAGGGTTGGGCAAACTGGTGTCCTGGGATTTATTTAAGAGGCTGAGAGTTCTCAACAAGAATGTAAATTATTTGCATTTTCATTTAGATGATTTTTCTGAATAAGTATAACCATGTTTTCTATTTTATTGATGACTACTTAATAATGAAGTGTTGCCATGTTAGTTCAGTGCTGGAATTTGCTTTTATTTTTATGAGGTCAAAACTACAAATAGTTACCTAAGATGATAGCACTTAAATACTAAAAGGCTGGTAAGTATGTCTGGATGTCCTTGGTTTGGTCTATCCTAATGTCAAAATCAAAATGTGTGTGTGTGTGTGTGTGTGTGTGTGTGTGTGTGTGTGTGTGTGTGTGTGGTATTGGGGGTAGAACCCAAGGCCTTATACATGCCATGTAAGCCCTTTGCCACGGAACTACAGCCTAGCCCTCAGCAATTGTATTTTTGCTTATTATGAAATATTTTATCAGTGCGAAAGGGAAAATTTCCACTTCCCCTTTCTGATAATTTATAGTTGAAGGCAGATTCATGGAAAATTCTATACTTTCTAAGTTATTTAATCTATTAAATATTGTAGATAAATCATAAATGATAATTCACAAGGGAGAAGCATTCTAATTTGTCAAGAGCTAATGACAGAGGCAGAATTAACATGTTTTTATAAAGAATCAATATATTAATGATGCATTTACATCAGAGAAGCCCAAATAATAACCCAGTATTTAGGATAAATGAAAGTTTTATAGTAGCTGAATACCGAAAAATGATGAGAAAGCTAAGCAACTACATGGTCCTATGATAACATGAGCACAACCAGCCCAAGTGGATACTATCAGCAGTAGTAGATCTGGGCTCATTTTTTATTGTGGCCCTGGTACCAATTCGGTCCTCCATGTGTCACTATAAATAATTTATAGTAAGTGGGTAGTAAGTAGAGGAGAATTTTTAGTGGTATTTTTCAGTGATTTTTTTTGGAATATGTTATGGAGTTGGTTAGTCCATCACAATAGTAGATCAGTTGTGAAAAGGATTTTTTGTTCAAAAAGAAAAATAATTTAAGTAATGGTGGTTCACAGATATCAAGATCAAGTCAGACCAACAAAGAATGAAAATGCATACAATTTTGCTTGTTTTATAATTCTGTACAGATTTTTCTAACTAAACCATTACCCTGTTGTTCAATATTCTCAGCCCTGTGAGGTAAGGATATGTATGTGTACATATCCAGCCCATATAATTTCCACTGGTATCCTCTGGTTAGCTTATTACCATCCAAAGCTACCTGTTTGCTTACTTGTTTATTGCCTGTCTCAACACTTAGCGGCCAATGTAAGCCAGGAGAAGCCAAACACCTAATCTATTTCTTGCATAAAGATGACTCTTCAGGACACAGAACACAGAATAAATAATAAGTTCTTGTTGAATGGAATCATACATTTAATTTTTAAACTTATTTTTTAGGATCATATAAGAACTATTAACATGAAAACTTTTAAAAACATATTTATTTTTTAGTTTTAGGTGGATACAGTACCTTTATTTTATTTTTATGTGGTGCTGAGGATTGAACCCAGGACTCATGCATGCTAGGCAAGCACTCTACCACTGAGCCACAACCCCAGCCCCTAACATAAGAACTTTTTAGGTACATATTTGAGTAATTTTCTGATTAAAACAAATTAAAACTTTCACACCAAAACTTATTGTGAATGCTTATGATAGCATGATGTATAACTCAAGTCAAATGTCCATCAACTACTGAATAGATAAACAAAATATGGGTTATCAATATAATAAACTATTGCCAATATAAAAAGTAACAAGAATTACATCATGGAATATGGTGGAGTATGAATCTCCAAGAGTAGATCACTACACCTGAATGACTATAACAAGTTGAAATAACTATTAAGTACATAAAATGTCTGAAATAACAATTTTGGAACTCTGGAATCTAGTCCAACAAAATTTGCAGTATTTATGGGAGGGCTTGATGAAGAGGCTGGTAAAATTTGGTGAATCTCAGCTTTTTGTATAGTTGGGCTACAGTCTACCTCCGTCCCAGTGGAAGGCAATCTTAGGGTGACAGCTTACACTCCTAGTATGATTTGCTAGGGGCAGGATAAGCAATAAGGATCTCATCCTCTAAATATTGAGTTGTGTGGTCTGAGTACTGATTTCTGCTTTTTGTTTCTGAGGGGCCAACACAGGGGCTGACAGCATTTATTTCAGTCCCCAAGAACTGAAGCAGCTTTCAGGGGACTTCAAAAAACAGTAAATGTCCTCCCACCTTGGGGAGACAGGCATTTAAGAAAATTTTTCTCAGGTCACTGAATGACTGCAAAGAAAATGTAACTTCAGTGACCACACAGAATTGACAATACACATGTTGAAAAAAACAGTTTGGAAAAGTCATAAAGGGATGACTTCTGCCCTCAAAATATAAAAATCATAAATCTGTGAGGTGTGAGGGAATTGTATTTCCAGTTGCAACAACATAGTAGTTAAAAATCTCTAATTCTAAACAAAGAATGAAAAAACACAAAAAACAAAACAGAAAATCCTTATCCACTCATACAAAAAAAAAAAAAGAATTGGACAGAAATCATCTCTGAGAAAATCCAGATATTGGAATTATTAGGCCAAGACATTAAATCAACCCTAAAACATGTAAATAAAAAAGAAAAACCTGGAGAAAAAGCCAAAGGAAATCATTAAAATGATATATAAATAAACAAAGAATATAAATATACCAAAAAATTATAAAAAGGAACCAAATTAAAATTCCAAAACTGAATACTAACTGAAATAAAAATTTCACTGGAGGCATTTGGCAGTAGGTTTGAGCAAGTGAAAAGAAAAGGATCTGTGAACTTGAAAATATGATCTGTGAACTTGAAAATTATCCAGTCTAAGGAGCAGAAAGAAGAATAAATAAAAGTAAGCAGAGGTTAAGGGGCCTGTGGGATACCATCTATATGATACAAATATTTAACCCCCCCAAAGAGCTTTTCTCTCTCTATAGCATCTAGACTGAACTATCAAGAAGCAGGTTTTATATTACTATTGAAGCTAAATTGGTGTCAAGCTGGAATATTATAAATTTAGGATGCTGCAATGGATTGAACAATTGTGCCCCCTCAAAATTCATGTGCTAAAATCCTAACCTCGGTGGTGATAGTATTAGAAGGTAGGTCCTTTGGGAGGTGATTAGATCATAAACTCAGCAACCCCAACAACTCTCTCTCCCCTCCACCATGCTGCCCAAGTATAAACCAAGAAATTAGCTCTCACCAGACACTGAATATGTTGGTGCCTTAGCTTGTGGGCATTCCTATCTCCAGAATGGAGATAAATAAATTTCTATTGTTTATAAGCTATCCAGTCTATGTTATTTCATTATAGCAGCCTGAATGGACTTAGACAGGTGCCCAGCTTTGGTTGCAGATGACAGGCAACACCAGACTGTACATGATGGCCATGCCACAGAGGTTCTGCATCATGTGGACAAAAAGGTAGTCTTCAGGAGAAGGGAGATGGTGGTCACTCAAGAACCTTCATGATCCATCCTGGGTTACCTGTTCTTGCAGTCTACCTTATACTCTCCTCCCTACCCAAAGATCCTTAAGTTTCTTGCCTTGGCACATTTGCATGACTTCCCCTGTCTTTCTGTTAACTTCTCACTTGCCCTGTCTGGTCCAATTCAAATGTCAATGTGTGTTAAATTGAATGAATCAAGTAGTGGCATTAACCCCAATGAATATAGGTCATTAGTCATCCACAGAACCATGTCATGGTCTTTAAAAGAAAAAAGAGATATTTTCAAGATCTCTGGGAGGAAAACTACAGCTCTTATGAAAGAAAACACACACAAAAAAACTCTTATCGCTCAATAATAGAAACAATTCAATTTGAAAACAAGCAAAAGATATAGACAGATGCCTCAGCAAAGAAGGCAAATCAACATCTCCATTAACACATAAAGTTCTAAGGGAAGGAAGAAGATGAAACAGGCTTGGGTAGAGAACCTTGGCATTCTGCAGCTTTGGAGACCCTCACTTTCTATCAAAGGAAATGACACTATGCAACTATATCTCAACAGTGTTCCACTAACGAAACAGACCTTTGCAAGCTCAACAAGAATTCAAAGACACAATTGAAAAGTGGCCATCAGACCTGGATAGAGGCTTCATGGAGGAAGATACATGGATGGTGAATAAGCATTCAGAAAGACGTTCAACATCATGTCACTAGGGAATCGCAAATTAAAACAATGAGATTCCACTTGCCAGTGGGGATGCAAGATGATGCAGTCACTCTGGAAGAAGTGACGTATAAAGCCAAACATAGTCTTAAGATGTGATACAGCCATTGTCCTACTAGGTTTTTACCCAACCAGTTTGAAAACTTATATCTGCACAAAAACCTACACACAAATATTTACCACTGTCTTCACAGTTGCCCCCAAACCAGAGGCAACCAAGATGTCTTTCAGTAAGTGAATGGATACATGAGATGTGGTACATCTGCTGTAGTTTGAATCTTCATGTATCTCCCAAAGGTCCATGTAGTAAAGTCTTGGCACCCTTGGGAGGTGGTGGAACCTCTAAGAGGAGGGACCTAGAGGGAAGTCTTCAGGTAGCTTGGAGTGTGCTCTTAAAGGTGACCCAAACCCTTTCTCCTCTTCTCTGTTACCTTCCAGCCATGAGGGGAGTGGTTTTTCTCCACTGTGCACTCCTGCCTTGATGTGCACCCTCAGTAAAGGTTTAAAAGCAGGGTCCAAAAATACAGCACCCCTTTATGTTCAAAACATTAGAAAAACTAGGGATAACAGGAACTTACCTCAACATTGTAAAAGCTATCTATGCTAAGCCTCAGGCCAACATCATTCTAAATGGAGAAAAACTGAAGGCATTTCCTCTAAAATCTAGAACAAGACAGGGATGCCCTCTCTCACCACTTCTATTCAACATAGTTCTTGAAACACTGGACAGAGCAATTAGACAGATGAAAGAAATTAAAGGAATAACTATAGGAAAAGAAGAACTTAAACTAGCACTATTTGGTGATGATATGATTCTATACCTAGAAGACCCAAAAAACTCTACCAAGAAACTTCTAGAACTAGTAAATGAATTCAGCAAAGTTGCAGTATGTAAAATCAACCCATAAATCAAAAGAATTTCTGTATATCAGTAACAAATCCTCTGAAAAGGAAATGAGAAAAACTACCCCATTCACAATATCCTCAAAAAAAAAAAAAAAATACTCGGGAATCAACCTAACAAAAGAGGTAGAAGATCTTTACAATGAAAACTATAGAACCCTAAAATAGAAGACCTTAGAAGATGGAAAGATCTACCTTGCTCATGGATAGGTAGAATTAATATTATTAAAATGATCATACTACCAAAAGCACTATACAGGTTCAATGCAATTCCAATCAAAATCCCAATGGCATTCCTCATAGAAATAGAAAAAGCAATCATGAAATTCATCTGGAAAAATAAGAGACCTGAAATAGCTAAAGCAATTCTAGGCAGGAAGAGTGAATCAGGCGGTATAGCGATACCAGACCTTAAACTATACTACAGAGGAATAGTAACAAAAACAGCATGGTACTGGCACCAAAACAGGCAGGTATACCAATGGTACAGAATAGAGGACACACAGAGACTAACCCACAAAATCACAACTACCTTATATTAGACAAGGGTCCAAAAACATGCACTGGAGGAAGGATAGCATCTTCAACAAATGGTACTGGGAAAACTGGAAATTCATATGCAACAAAATGAAATTGAATCCCTCTCACCATGCACAAAAGTTAACTCAAAATGGATCAAGGATCTAGGAATTAAACCAGAGACTCTGCATCTAATAGAAGAAAAAGTAGGCCCTAATCTCCATCAAGTGGGGCTAGGCTGCAACTTCCTTAATAAGACACCTATAGCACAAGAATTAAAAACAAGAACAACAAATGGGATGGATTCAAACTAAAAAGTTTTTTCTCAGCAAAAGAAATAATATGTGAGGTGAATAGGGAGCCTACATCCTGGGAACAAATGTTTATCCTTCACACAATCAGATAGAACTCTAATCTCTAGGGTATATAAAGAGCTGAACAAGATAAAAACAAATAATCAAATCAATAAATGGGCCAAGGACCTGAACAGACACTTCTCAGAGGAGGACATACAATCAATCAACAAATATACAAAAAAATGCTCATCATCTTTAGCAATCAGAGAAATGCAAATTAAAACTACTCTAAGATATCCTCTCACTCCAGTAAGAGTGGCAGCCATTATGAAGACAAACAACAACAAGTGCTGGTGAGGATGTGGGGAAAAAGGTGCACTTGTACATTGCTGGTGGGACTGCAAATTGGTACAGCCAATTTGGAAAGCAGGCTGGAGATTCCTTGGAAATCTGGGAATGGAACCACCATTTGACCCAGCTATTCCTCTTCTCAGACTATACCTAAAGGACCCAAAAACAGCATATTACAGGGACACAGCCACATCAATGTTTATAGCAGCACAATTCACAATAGCTAAACTGTGGAGCCAATCTAGATGTCCTTCAGTGGATGAATGGATTAAAAATGTGGCATTTATACACAATGGAATATTACTCAGCAATAAAAAAGAATAAGATCATGCATTTGCAGGGAAATGGATGGCATTAGAGAAGATTATGCTAAGTGAAGTTAGCCAATCCCCCAAAAACAAATGCTGAATGTCTTCTCTGATATAAGGGGGGTGACTTAAAATGGGGTTGTGAGGGAGAGCAAGGGAGGAAGATTACCTCTAGATATGGATTAGGGGTGGGAGGGAAAGGGAGGGAGAAGGGGAATAATATGGATGATGAAAGGAGACCCTCATCATTATACAAAATACATGTATGAAGATGTGAATTTGGTGTCAACATACCTTATATATAATCAGAGGTATGATAAATTATTGTATGATGGTGTATTAAGAATTGTAATGCAAAAAATATTAATTAAATAAATAAATAATAAAAGTAAATAAAAGCAGGGTCCAGCTGATGATGAACTAGAACCTCTGAAACCATTAGCCAAAATAAACCTTTTCTTCTAATAAGTTGATTATCTCAGGTATTTAAGATAATAATGGAAAGCTAACCATTAATATAATAAAATATGATTTCAGAAATAAAAAGAAGTGAGATATCCATCCATAAAAGACATGGAGGAACTTTAAATACATATTTCTGAGCAAAAGAAGTCAGCTTGAAAAGTTGCATACTATAGGAATGCAGCTATATTACTTTGCATAAAAGGTGAAACTATAAAGAATGTGAAAAGATCAATGGCTGTCAGGAACTTGTGGGGAAGAGTAGGTGGAACATGAGATTTTTAAGGCAGTGAAACTTTTCTATGAGATACTGTAATGTTAGATTCATTGACATTGTGCATTTGTCAAAACTCATAGAACTATATATTACGAAGACCAAGCCCCAAATAAATTACAGACTTAAGTTGTTAATAACATACCAATATTAAAGCCATCAACTTTAATGTACACACCACACTAATGAAAGATGTTCACAATAGAGTAAACTCTGTGTGGGAGTAAGGAGTTGTATGGAAGTTCTGTACTATCTGTTCAGTTTTTCTACAAACCTAAAACTGCTCCAAAAATTAAGTATATCTAGTATTTTTTAATATTTATTTTTTTAGTTGGACACAGTATCTTTATTTTGTTTATTTATTTTTATGTGGTGCTGAGGATCCAACCCAGGGCCTCGCACATGCTACGCGAGCACTCTACCACTGAGCCACAACCCCATATTTCTCAAAATATTTTTTTTAAAAATATTTTTTAAAAAGTAAATGAGATTGGGGGGCTGGGGATGTGGCTCAAGCGGTAGCGCGCTCGCCTGGCATGCGTGTGGCCTGGGTTCGATCCTCAGCACCACATACCAACAAAGATGTTGTGTCTGCCGAGAACTAAAAAATAAATATTAAAAAAAAATTCTCTCTCTCTCTCCTCTCTCTCTCCTCTCTCACTCTCTCTTTAAAAAAAAAAAAAAAGTAAATGAGATTGGAAGAAAAACAAAGTGCAGTGTCTTACTCCATTTTCCATTACTATAATAAAATACCTGAGGCTGGATAACTTATTAAAAAAGGGTTTTCTTAGCTCACAGTTTTGGAGGCTTAAGTTCAAACAGTGTGATGCTGGTCCTGATGATGACCTTCCTGGTTGTGTCACTTCATGGCAGATGGCATCATGGCAGGAGCTCATATGAGGAGGAAGGACCCCTTGGCAAGATAGAAAGCTAGAGAGAGGAACTGAGTACTAACAGGAGTTCTATAAAAGCTACATTAATCCTTTCTGAGGGCACACCCTCAATGACCTATGGACCTTCCACTAGGCCCTACCTCTTAAAGGTCCTACCATTTCTTAATATTGCCACCCCAAGCATCGAGCTGCCAACACATGAACCCTTGAGGGCCACACACAGCCATAGCACAGGGTGAGCCTATTCTAGTTTACTCATTTTGTTTTTGATTCACTGAAATCATTTTTATCAGTATCAATTTTTTATATTAATTATTTGAATTTTTGTCTACATTATAATCCACCGACCACAATTCTGCTAGGGATCATTTTATCTACCAAGTCAGTTTTCCTGGGTCCACTTATGCATGTCAAATGTCAAATACATTTCTTCCTCAATGTCAGCCAGCGATAATTTTTGCACTGCTACTTTTAGTCATTATCAGTTGTTGCTGTGGATTGGATGTTTGTGTTTCTCCCAAATTCATGTGCTGAAACCTAGTGATGGTAATTGGAGGTGGGGCCTTTGGAAGGCCATCAGGTTGTGAGGGTGGAAGCTTGATGAGTGGGATTCATGCCCTTATAAAAAAGGCCTCAGTAGGCTCCCTCTGGGCCCTCTGTCATGTGAAGTCAGCTGTGAGAGCTGTCCTTGAACTAGGAGGTGAACCCTCAGGGAATTTGTTGGTGCTTCATCTAGGACTTTCCAGCTTCCAGAACTGTGAAAACTATGTTTCAATTGTTTATAAGCAACCCAATTTATGCTACCTTGTTACAGCAGCCTGTAGAAAATAAGACAGGTTTATTTGGGGTAGACTAATTTTACTATTTTGCTATGAAGGACAAAGAGTCCTTGGAGTCAAAACGGTGGGGGTCAATGCATTGACCTCCTTTGATTTACAGAGATTCAATTTTGAACCAGCTTTTAAAAATATATATATGACAGCAGAATGCATTACAATTCTTATTACACATATAGAGCAGTTTTTCATATCTCTTATACATAGTATATTCACACCAATTTGTGTCTTCCTACGTGTACTTTGGATAATGATGATCATCACATTCCACCACCATTAATTACCCCATGCCCCCTCCTTTCCCCTCCAATCCCTCTGCCCTATCTAGAGTTCGTCTATTCCTCCTATGCTTCCACTCCCTATCCTACTATGAATCAGCCTCCTTATATCAAAGAAAACATTCGGCATTTGGTTTTTTGAGATTGGCTAACTTCACTTAGCATTATCTTCTCTAACTCCATCCATTTACCTGCAGATGCCATAATTTTATTCTCTTTTATTGCTGAGTAATATTCCATTGTGTATATATGCCACATTTTTTAATCCATTCATCTATTGAATGGCATCTAGGTTGGCTCCACAGTTTAGCTATTGTGAATTGTGCTGCTATAAACATTGATGTGGCTGTGTCCCTGTAGTATGCTGTTTTTAAGTCCTTTGGATATAGACCGAGGAGAGGGATAGCTGGGTCAAATGGTGGTTCCACTCCCAGTTTTCCAAGAAATCTCCATACTGCTTTCCATATTGGCTGCACCAATTTGCAGTCCCACCAGCAGTGTATGAGTGTACCTTTTTCCCCACATCCTCGCCAACACTTAGTGTTGTTTGTGTTTATAATAGTTGCCATTCTGACTGGAGTGAGAGGGAATCTTAGAGTGGTGTTGATTTGTATTTCTCTAATTGCTAGTGATGATGAACATTTTTCTGTGTATTTGTTGATTGATTGTACATCATCTTCTGAGAAGTGTCTCTTCAGGTTGAACCAGCTTTTTAAGAATATGCTGCTTGTCTGAAAGCTTCATTGCTTCCAGACCCTGTCCCCTTCATGAACTAGGAAGGGATTTCTCAGTTCTACTCACAAGGTGTGAGCAGAGGAAGGACACTGTGGTTCCATGAGTTCTGCCTGGGAATTGGCTGCAGGAATCCCATTTATGTATTTGGAACCAGGTTGGTTGATGGGTTTCCATCTCTCTACAAATGAACAAAAACTAAGAAAAAAGAGGCTGTTGTTAGGTAACAAATGCCCAATTCTTCTGAAAATATCTCCATCTCCTCTTCATCTTGGAGTTTACTGTAGGGAGAGATGATTTCTACAGTTTTCTTTGTCCCCTTATTCATAAATACAGAGACACAGTTTTATTCAGGGCAGCAATTCACCAAAATAAAGTTTAAAATTTCTAACTCTTCTCACAGCTAAGAGGAATCAGATTGGATTCTGGCTACTGCCTGTGTCCAGAAGAAGTATGCTGGGGGCCTTAGGAGGATGCTGTGCAGAGGGAACTGGAGTCTTTGAGAGGTCTGCCTTTGCCCCACCTCCATTTCCCCTGCCCGTACTCTGAAATGCAGATGTGGTGGCTGGTTCCAGTGACTGGTCCAAGCAACTTTTGATGGAACCAGGAACCAGCTCCATCAACCATGTTGTTGATGGAAACCACACACTGAGATGCTAGAACAGAAGGATGATCTGTGAACTTTCATAGTGGTCAGTCAAGGTCAGTTTGGTCTGCCTCTCACGAGTTCTTTTATATGAAAAAGAAAGAAATACCTTTTTTTTGTCTCACATTCACTTTGGGGGTTCTCAGACAGTTATGCATTGCATAACAATGTTTTGGTCAACAATGTACCAATATATGACAGTGGTTCCATAAGATTACATAATGGAGCTGAAAAATTCCTATCATGGGCTGGGGATGTGGCTCAAGTGTTGTGCGCTCGCCTGGCATGCACGGGTGCTGGGTTCGATCTTCAGCACCACATAAAAATAAAATAAAAATGTTGTGTCCACTGAAAACTAAAAAATAAATACTTAAAAAAATTCTCTCTCTCTCTCTCTCTCTCAAAAAAAAATTCCTATCATCTAGTGATGTCGTAGGCATTGTAATGTCCTAGTGCAACAGAGATTACCCCCATGTTTGTGGTGATTGTAGCATAAACAAACCTACATTGCCCGTCCTACAAAAAGTATAGCAATATAATCATGTACGGTACCTCATCCTTGATGTTGATAATCAGTGGCGGTTACTAATTTATATATTTACTGTCCCACCTTTGTATCATTATTTTAGGCTGTACTCCTTCAACTCATGAAAAAAAGCTTACCGTAAAACCGTGTGCAGTGCTACAGACAGCAGCTCATTCATCCTGTGTTTACTTCATCTCTTGGTTGCATCAAGAAGCCACGTCAAAGAGTCTTATTGAGAAGTTGGTTCCTAAGCCAACATGATGGAGATTTGGGCCTTTTTTTTTTCTAGTAAGCACAGGGTATCTGGTCTAATGCTTAGGTCCTTGATCCGCTTTGATTTTTTTGTAGGGTGAGAGATAAGGGTTCAGTTTCATCCTCTTATATATGGATTTCCAGTCTTCCCAGTACCATTTGTTGAAGAAGCTACCTTTTTTCCAATGTGTGTTTTATGGCACCTTTGTCTAGTATGAAATAACTGTGTTTATGTGGGTGTCTCTGTCTTCTATTCTGTTCCATTGGTCTTCATGTCTGTTTTAGTGCCAATGCCATGTTTTTGTTACTATACTCTGGCGTATGATTTAAGGTCTAGCATTGGGATGCTTCCTGCATCACTTTTCTCATTGAAGATTGCTTTGGCTATTCTGGGCCTCTTATTTTTTTCCAAATGAATTTCATGTTTGCTTTTTTTCTATTTCTATGAAGAATGTCATTGGAATTTTAATGTGAATTTCATCAATTCTGTATAGTGCTTTTGGTAGTATTTTGATAATATTAATTCTGCCTATCCAAGAACATGGGAGATCTTACCATTTTCTGAGGCCTTATTCAATTTCTTTCTTTAGTATTCTGTAGTTTTCATTGTAGAGGTCTTTGTCAGATTGATTCCCAAGTATTTTTTTTTGAGGCTATTGTAAAGGGGATAGTTTTCCTGATTTCTCTTTCAGCTGATATATCATCGATGTATAGAAAATGCAATTGATTAATTTGTGTTAATTTTATATCCTGCTACTTTGCTGAATTCATTTATAAGTTCTAGAAGTTTTCTAGTAGAGTTTTTGGGTCTTCTAAATATAAAATCATATCATTGGCAAATAGGGGTAATTTGAACTCAACTCTTCAGTAAATGGGAATGGTATTAAACTGAAAAGCTTCTTCATAGCAAAGGAAACAACAAGAATGTGAACAGTGATCCTACAGAATGGGAGAAAAAATTTTACCACCTGTACCTCAAATAGGGCATTAATCTCCAGGTTATACAAAAACTCAAAAACTTTATATCAGAAAAACAAACAACTCAATCAATAAAAGGGTAAAGGAACTGAACAGACACTTCACAGAGGAAGAAATACAAATGGTCAAAAAATATATGAAAAAATGTTCCACATCTCTAGCCATTAGAAAAATGCAAATTAAAACTATACTGAGATTACATCTCACTCTAGTCAGAATGGCAATTATAAAGAATACAAGTCACAATAAATGTTGGTTAAGATGTGGCAAGAAAGGTACTCTCATACATTGTTGGTGGGGCTGCAAATTAGTGCAAACGCTCTGAAAAACAGTATGGAGCTATGGAACCAAACTATGTGCCCTTCAACAGATGAATGGATAAAGAAAATGTGGTTGTATATATACACAACATAATATTACTCAGCCTTAAAGAAGAATGAAATAATGGCCTTTACCAATAAATGGATGGAGCTGAAGAATATCATGCTATGTGAAATAAGCCAGTCCCAAAAAACCAAAGGCTGAATGTTCTCTCAGATATGCGGATGCTAACCCAAAACAAGGGAGGGTGAGGAGAGGAAGAATAGAAATCCATTGCATTAGACAAAGGGGAATGAAGGGGAGGGAAAGGGTCGGGAATAGGAAGGATAGTAGAATTAATTGAACATAACTTTCCTGGCCTTGTCTTTGAATACATGACCAGGGTAATTTCATGTATAACCATAAGAAAAAGATCCACAATAGAATAAGTTATAATCTATGTATATATATAATTTGCCAAAATACATTCTATTGTCATGTATAACTACAAGCAAAGAAGAAGGAGAAGGAGAAGGAGAAGGAGAAGGAGAAGGAGAAGGAGAAGGAGGAGGAGGAGGAGGAGGAGGAGGAGGAGGAGGAGAAGAAGAAGAAGAAGAAGAGGAGGAGGAGAAGGAGGAGGAGGAGGAGGAGGAGGAGGAGGAGGAGGAGGAATCCGCCACATCAAGCAATTAACCTATACCATCTAGGTTTGTCTAAGTGTACTCTATGATAGTCACACATGATGGAATCACCTAACACATTCCTTAGAACAGTCCCCATTGTCATGTGACACATGACTGATGGGTAACCATATCTAGTACTAACCTAAGCCTAAGTTGGCCACTAGGGAATCCTGGGTAAGACTGGTCCTTTCTCTGGGATACAGTGGCAGAGGCAGATGTGGAGATGATTCTGAGATTGGTGCTGGTGCCTGGCCAACATCAAGCCCTCTTCTATTGGGAAAAGCTCCTCAGATTTTTGCCGGGGAACTACTACTCCCTCACCCTCTGTCCTAGGGCTTAAGTGAGACCTACATCACTTCCTGGCTCCAGGGGTGAACTTGTGACCCAGGATCCAGCAGGTGTGGAGTGTGGAGCCGGCTACATGAGATCAACCTTGTCTGTGGATCTTTTCGGTATTGAGCTTCTTGGTGTGGTGAGACAGGAACTCACTTCTCTTCTTGGTGCAGAAACAAAGCCCCTTGTGTGTGGCTGGCCATGGACTCTAGGCCTGGATGTTACTAGTGGTGACCCCCAGCACCTGCCTGAGTTAGAGAGACTTCTGCACCCAGATGCACCTGGGGCATCTCACCCAATACCGCATCCTTGTTGATGGAGCACAACACCAATCCTCACCAAGCACACGCTCATGCGGTTTCACATCCAGCCCTTCACTATACATTTGGAAAACCGAATTCCAGAAAGAGCCAGGGACTTTCCTCCACCACTGGAGATGCGCAGAGTCCAGGCAATAAGAGAAGGCTCTGCTTCATAGGCCAGTGCTCGACCCTCTCCCATGAGGAAAGAGGGAGGTTGGAAGCAACTCTGCTAATAGGGCTGTGGCATCCAGTCTCCTAGCAACATTCCTGGGGGCCCAGAGCATGGGAAAGAGGGAACCTAAGGTCCTTTAAGGTCCCCAGACACTCTGAGAAGATAACACTGGGGTCCTGCAGTGTATTGCTCTGGACTGCTGTAAGTAGGATGAGTCCACCTCAACAACGTGGATGGGGCTGCAGGAGAGAGAGCCCGTTTCCTCCTGTTAAGTTGGTGGGAGTGGGCAAGGCCAAGTGTTTCATATGCCCAGAGAGTGTCTGTTCACCCCGTTCTCCATCATTGGCCAACCGTGTTCTCAGATCCTGGGAAAATGCTTTTCCCTCCTTGGAGGTCCTTCAGAGAAGAGGCCTGGGAGTTTGGATGGATGAGATTTGCTACAGGGCAGAAGATGCCAGAGCATTGGATCTTGAGTCTTGGGTTCAGGGATAAAAGCTGTCCATTTTGGATCCTTGAGGTATCCCACTTAGAAGTAGGGGTATCATTGTTCTAGTGGAGGTATGGATGCCTCATGAGTGAATGGGACACATCAGGGGGGTAGGCAAAGAGGGGACAAGGGAGGCTTCTAAGGCCCCTCACACTGCCCTGGGAGTCTTCAGACAGCTCCTTTGTCCCTGAAGCTGAAGGAGCACTGTCTCCCAGTGTTCCTGCCTGGGACTGCAGTGCTCATGCTAGCCACCAGAGGGCATGAAGCATCCTGTGTTATTGGTGCCCCCTGGGTTTTTACTGGAGGTACTGGAGCCAGAGAAAGAAGAATCATTGAGATCATTCTGGATGTCCTCCTGCCTCAGATCCAACCCCCACCTCCTATTATTAAGTATCATCTCCAGAGTCTAAGCTGGTCAAAAACAAAGCACAAGGGTGGAGTCTTTCTTTTTATTAATTCAGTAGAACAAATGCCAAAGCAAAAACAAGGGGGGAGGGAGGGGATTAGGGGGAGTAGGTGAAGGTGAGAGGGGGAGAGGCAGAAAGGAACATAGGGCATTGCAAGTACAAGGGAACAGCAGGTGTAGCTCTGTGTGTGTGTGTGTGTGTGTGTGTGTGTGTGTGTAATTAAATCTTGGAAGTTGCAGTAGACTGTTTATGTCACCCCCAAGGGTCATACATTGAAATCCTAACCCCCAAGGCGCTGGATTAAGAGCTGGGTGGGGCCTGTAGGAGGTAATTAAGTTATGATATAGAGCCCTCATGAATCACAACCTTTTTAAAGGGACTCCAGAGAGCTCTGTTCTCTTTCTGCTACCTGAAGACTCAGGGAGAAGTTGGCAGTCTGCAACCCAGAAGAGGGACCTGACCAGAACCAGTCCATGTCGGCACCTTGACCTAGCAGCCCAAGCTCACCAAGACAGGAGTGGGATCCCATCACTTTTGCCATGTTGTATCTGTCAGAAGTGAGCCATAAACATCTCAGTGGTTACACATGGAGGTACACCAGGAGGCGGGAGCATTATAAGCTGTTGTGGAAGTTGCCCGCCATGCAGGCTGGGATGACCCATATGGTCTGATTGGACAGTATATGAATTTTCTTTCCTTTCTATCCCCTCATGTCACAGAATGGAAAGTGATGCCCAGAGGGGAAGTAGCCTCAAGTATTACACTGGCAGAACCCAGGCGGGTTTTGAGTTGGATTGCTCGCTGTGCACCACCCATTCTTATAATTTTTCCATTTGTAAGTTTGCACATTTGGTTTTATAAGTATTACACATACCTGATGATGTCCCTAGGCAGCAGATGCTCCTATGATCCCCATTGTGCAGGTTAGGAAACTGGGGAGTCTCTGAGAGGCAATGAACCCATAAGAAAAAAGAGGTTCTAAATCCAATTCTGTCTGCTCAGCCCTGGGGCCTCGGGTGCATGCAGATCCTCCCAGTGGTGGTGAAATGGATCCATTAAGGAGATGACACAGGGGAGGAGGGTAAGCAGTCAAAATGTATATACTCCAGAAACTGTGACCCAGGAGTCTGTCACCTTAAAGTCAGATAAGCCTTTGAGTAGGTCATATTGAAGGAAGGGGCCCACATAATGGAACCTTGAAGTCACCTCACTTCCTTGGTGATAGACTCCAACAGAACTTAGAACTCTGGTAACCAGAAACACACAGTCTCGAGACAGATCTCTATGCAGCTGACTCAGGCAGAGACCCGTAAGAGAGAGAGAGATTTTCCTGTTATATTCCATTTTCCAAGACTCTGGCCCCAGGAAAGTCCAGATTGAGAGTCTTTTCCACTGCTGCAGAACATTGGCTCAGGGTTCACTCCTTTGGCAAGAGGTTCCTCAAGGCCACATAGGGCAGCCCAGGACAGGCCCATCCAGGCCACAACTATGATTTCGCCTGGGCACCCCCACACCCTTCCCTCTTACTGCGCTTGGTGGGTTGCAAGGGGCAAGTTGGTTGGTAGGCAGGGGGAGGCAGGGGATGAGGACTGGGCCCTTCCTGTGCAGAAGGAGGTTGTCAGGCCTGGGAGGCCTGTCACGCACAATGGCCCAAGACCTCAGCTGGCAGGATGAGAAAGTGAGTGCTGGGTGGAGCACATCTCTCCGGATGTTTATCCTGAGCTCTGAATTCTCATTTCATTTTTTTTCTCTGGCTGTAGGCCCATGCAGGTGCCCCTCAAGGCCTGACCTGGGGGGCAGAATTTGGTGTTCTCCAGCAATCCTGGCCGGGCAGGCCCCTGATACCTTATGCCCTGACTGCTGGGCCCTGTCTTTGCAGAGCTCCTTTCAGGAGAAATGAAAAGAAGTGCCAGGCATGCTTTTGGATGTCATTTCCTTCACAGTCTTAGTGTCTATTTTAAGTGACTGACTCCTGTAGCCACCGCCCAGCACAGAATAAAGCTTTATTTGGGGTGGGGGAGGGTGTCAGGTGTAGAGGCTGTGGAGGGTTTGCAGGGAGCACTTCCAGCTCTCCTTCCAGCGCTGGGCCTCCTCCACCTGGACATTGTGGTCATTCTGGATCCTTTTCAGCTCCGCCTCAAACAATGCTAAATATTTCTGGGGAAAAAGCAGCAGGAATGGCCACATGAGAGAGGATTCTGCACTCCCAGCCCTGGGACAACACTGTCACCTGTGACAAGCAGCTCCTAAAGAGCTCTCATCAGATACGTCCAATTGTCTTCCTGGTTTTACAGATGAGAAGACTGAGGCTGGACTTGGCTGGTGTCACTCAGCTAGGAAGGGGCGGAACATGGACTAGGACACCTGTCTTTCTGGCTCTGGGCCCTGCACCCTACTAAACTCTGACCTGCAAGGGAGCCTCCCTGGAGCACAGGGGTCCCGGCTTCCTCAGGAGGCTGAGCCCTCTGGGTCTCCAGCCCTCGCTGAACTCAGCAGGCACAGCCATTGCTCTGTCCGGGGCTTGCATGGCAGCCGGGCTCTGGGAGCAGCTTCTCATCAGGCCAGCTCCACAGGGGTCTAACAGGCACTGGGTTAAAATCCTGACTCTGCCACTCGGTGGCACAGAAGGGCAAGTGCTTTTAGGCGTCAATGTCCTTGTTAGTGAGATGGGGACACTAACCCTCATGGGTTCCCAGGAGGATTCAGTGAGATGCCTCATGCCAAGAACAGAAGGTAGCCGCCGTGGCTGTGAGTGCTGCTGCTACCATGCCCCACTTCAGTCCCACGGTCTCATCACCTCTGTGCCTGTCTGCCATGTTCCCTAGCTGATTCTACTGTCCCTCTGCAGTCTTTCTCACACCCAGTGTGGGTGACATGTCCTGTGGTGGGGTCCCACAGCACCATGGCTTACACCTCAGACCACTGCTAGGACTGAGACTGGATATGACCCTCATGTCATGTGCCAAAGGATATTGATGGGTGTTGGGATCTGTGGCTCTGGCCTCGCTGATATGTGTTGTTGACTCCACAGACCAAATGTTGGGGTGTCCTGAGGGTGGGAAGTTCCCTCCTTTCCAAGGCAGCCAAACTAAGCTGCCTCATGCTCCCTGGGACACAGCTACCCCATCCCATCTCACCAGGTACACAGCATCTCGGGCTTCCACGGCTGCCAGATGGCCCAGGGTGGTCTTAGAGGTGGTTATGGAGGATGTTTTCCGATCAAGAATCTTGGTTTGGATGGTGACTTCGGTGGGTTTGATTCCTGGCCACTTCCTACAAACAAAAGTACTTGGCTTCACCATTCCCAGCCTAGCCACCACCCCTGTTGCAAGAGTTCAACAACTGTCATGGTTTTAAATATCTGAATTAAAAGAAAAAGAAAAGTCTGACTGAGGATTTCACATTGTGCTTCTTTAAGTTCTCTGTTTCAATTCTGTGTGGTCTTGGGTCCTGTGTGGGGAAGGAACGCTACATCTCCAGTGACTCCCCTTTCCTGGGCCTCAGATTCCTCCTCAGTATGCCAGCCAGGTGGCCATCTGCGGTTCCTGGCCCACTTATTATGCTGTAAAGGCCACTGCTGAGACATGTTCTCGGGGCAAAGGGGACGGGCACTTTAACAGCTCATGTCACACACAACAGTCAGCTGGAGTGGTT
This sequence comes from Urocitellus parryii, assembly GCF_045843805.1. NCBI lineage: Eukaryota > Metazoa > Chordata > Mammalia > Rodentia > Sciuridae > Urocitellus > Urocitellus parryii. The sequence continues at coordinate 177,721,935 of NC_135534.1, read as the reverse complement.
CATGGTGCCAGCAGCAACCTGGGAATGTCCCTGCCCCTGGGGCAGGCCTCCCTCTGTGGGATACTTTAGTGGCTGTTGAACTCTCAGTATGTGTCATGGGCACTCATGGACAACCTCATCATATTATCGTTGGGGTGTCCAACTGGGGCCCAGGTCCGTAAGGTAGACTGGAGTGGGCTGAGAGAGAGAGAGAGGGGGGGGGGGGCAGACTCAAGGCCCCATGTCTGGAAACATGTGTCTTATATGCTGAGCTGTGAGGCAGTCTCTTCCCTATATGAACCTGATTGAAGACCTCACCCCCTTTGCTCCCATTGGTTATTTTAGAATACCAAGCCTGTGGTGGGAGTCATCATGGTAATGGGACACTCTAAACAGGGACATGATGACTCATCTCCCTGTCTTGTCCTCCAGGAGTATTTTTCTTGTACCCTGCCTCCGCCATTTTGGTGTCTTTGAACTCCTACCAAACAGTCTAATTTTCTCTTCATGAAGCCACGTGAGGTATACTGCCATGCTCATTTCACAGAGGAATGAGGTTCAGAACACAATGCCTTTCCAAGGTTAGCAGGTCTCTCCAAGTTCCCAGCTGGTGCCCCTAATCACTCCGCTGCCCAGCTCCCAGCAGATTCAGCCATTTATGGTGCCACCTGCTGTCCTGGGCTCTCACCTGCTCCCTCGTTCAATCAGGGGCTTCTCACTCTCTTCCTCCAAGGACATCCTGGCCAGTTTCCTCCGGATGAGGATTGATGTTTTCTGCTTGCAGGGCTCGGTCCCTGGCAGGAAAGAGATGGGTTACTAACCATTGGCTCTCCAACAGCATGAGACCAAGGGGTCTCCTCCCTCGATATTTAGAGATAGGAGGGCTCACTCTCTACTTCCCCACCTGGAGTGACAGGCAGAGCTGCCTAAACAGAGAAACTAAGTCCACCAGATATGCAGCTGAGTAGAGTGGCAGTGGCAGCGGTCATTGCAAGAGGAGTCTGGGGAGCTGTTTGGACAGTTTCAGCTCCAAATCCCTAAGTTGGATGCTCTGACTATCCTGCAGCTTCCAAGAGTTCCAAAATATGCTTTGCAATGCCTTCTTTGACTTATGCTAGCTCATAAGAGCTGTGAACTAAGCACTTACCCCCAGAAAGAACACATTCAAGGTTGTCCATTAAATGTTTGGCTCACTTTGGATGTGCATTCTTTTTTTTTTTTTTGGTGGTGCTGGGGATTGAACCCAGGGCCTCATACATGCAAGGCAAGCATTTTACCACTGAGCTAAATCTCCAGCCCCTGGATGTGCATTCTTGACAGGGAGAGAAGGCTGTGTGTGTGGAGGGGGTGGGAACCTGGGCGGTGGGGAGAGAGAGAGTGCTGGCAGGTGGGCACCTCTTTAACCTGCACCTTCATCTGCCATGGTAACAGGTCTATGCCTGGCCACCCAAGTCAAAATGCTTAGATAAGAGCAGGCAAGCGCCTCCTGGGGGCCTGGTGCAGGGTTTTTGTCCAGCTCTGTGGTACTGTGCAAGGTGCCACTAGGGGGTCTGCTGCCAGCTCATCTGCCTGTTCTCCATGGGGCTTCAACCTCAGTGTCTCTGTGGGTCCTTGCCTTCCCCAGTGAGGCTCACCCTTGATATTGAAAAGTGGCCTGCACCTCAAAAATGCTGTATATGTTTTGACCCAGAAAATGTAACCCAAGAGTCTGTCACTCCATCAGAGTCCTGCCACTGTACAGGGGTTTTCTTTAGAACAATTACAGCAATGAAAAATTGTATGTTCCACAGCAGCAGATGAATTAGTCCACGATGATGCTTAGTAAATCACAGTGCGCAGTAACCCAACATGCTGAAGCAGAAGAGCAGGGATTGCCTGGCCAAGGTCCACCTGAAGGGACTCAGTCAGGACATCTCATAGGCCTTCTACCCGTCCCCACCCCCATGGAGGAGGGGCCTGGAAGGGTGGACAGCAAGGGCAAAGGGCCCTGATTTCTTCACTTGCTTCTTAATTTTTATGGAATTTCTAACTTTACTGTAGAGAACACTTATTGTCTCTGTAATAATTTTTAAAAATAGAAAGTTGGGTGAGGTGGTGCAAAGCCTATAATCCCAGTGGCTTTCAAGGCTGAGGCAAGAGGATTGCAAGTTCAAAGCCAGCCCCAGCAACTTAGTGAGGCCCTGAGCAACTCAGTGAGACCCTGTCTCTAAGTAAAATTCAGAATAGGGCTGGGGATGGGGCTCAGTGGTCGAGGGCCCCTGGTACCAAAACAAACAAACAAACAAATAAATAAAAAGAAAAAGAATGGATTTAAAGTACAGACTATCAATAAATGGATAACATTTGAGTACATGATTGTAATCTTATCATTATAAAAGTAATATGTACATTACAAAAAGTTTAAACATCGTCACCTAGCATGGGGACTAAAAGAGACGTTAGGAGCCCCCCACTGCCCCACCCTGCAGAGCCTCAGCAGCAGTTCTGTGCCCAGCTCCCAGGCTCTGTCTCTCTCACTCTCTGTGTCTCTCTTACACAGATTTATTTAAACACCTGAGAGTATGCATGTTGATATCATGTATGTTTTTCAAACATGGACTCATACGCATATCCTGGTCCCTCATTTTCTCCCAGAAAGGTCCTCCTGTGGGCCCTGTGGCATTAGCACGTGCAGACCTACTACCCCACCGTCACAGCCTCACAGAGAGCCACCCACCTCCAATCCCCTATGTATGGACACTAGTGCTGTTTCCAATTGTTTTGCCGTCTGAAGAGCGCTGTGATGAATGTTCTTGAATGTGTGTCTTAGGACAAGGGTGAAATATTTTTGTCAGGAAAATTCCTAGAATTGGAACGCTAGGTCAAAGGCATGCACATGCAAGATTTGGCAGGAAGTGACAAGAGTTCTTTAAGAGATCAGTTATCAACGAATGCTCCTACTAAGGGCCCTGTGGTGCCTCTGCTTCTGACCACCCTCCCTGGGCTGGCTAAGCCTCTGGCAGCCTGTTGGTAAGAAACCTATCTCAGTAATGTCCATGTTTGCATTCTTCATCATCAGCGAGGTGGCACGCCTTTTACTGTCACTTGTCATAGGAAATGCGTGTGTTTGTTTCTTGGCTTCTCTAAAAAATGTGACCTGTGAGAGTTCTTTGTACCATGTGGGTAGTTACCCATTCCCTGACTCATGGGTTGTGAGGACTAGTTTTCCAGTTTGAGGTTATCTTTCCCTATTTGACACTTTTCTGTTTTTTGTTTTGGCATGAGAGAAGGGCCAGCTGCTTTCTTCATGGCTTCTGGTTCTCATACTGTGCTTAGAAAAGGTGTCCCTAACCCCCAAAGTATGAAAATACTCCCTGTTAGGGTTTCATTTTTAACATATATTCTTTGATCCATCTGGCATTTGGCCTTTTTAGTCAAAAGTTTATTTTTAATGAAGACAAATGAACACACAAAATCAAACCATTCCCTTGATGGAGAAAATTTTCACCTTGGTGGAGCTGGGAAGGCAGCTTTCCCAGTGCCCATCAGCCTAGCCCTCCCCCTCCCCAGTGCTGGAGATGCAAGGTTGGTGCCCCTTACTTGCAACCTGGATGTCATCGATGGTGATCAGTTCGTCCAGCTGAAGCAGGAACTTCTCGGTGAAGGAGGCCAAGCTCATTATGAAAAAGTGGCCACAACTCCTGGTGACTTCCTGGAGGAAACATGGTGAGTGCAGAGCTGCAGGGAGAAGAACTTCCCTCCCAGGCAGCTGAGGAAGGGCTGGCTGGCTCGGCAGGAGGACCTAGGGAGCCTTGGGGATCCTGCTGCTGAGCCAAGCCTAAAGCCACTGTGCCCACTGTGTCTGAGTTAACTGGTGTCTGAGCAAGAAGGCTTCCCTCAAGAGGTGCTTGGGCTTGAGGATAAGAAATGATTCAGAAATGACTGAGACACATATAGACAATTCACTGAAGAAGAAATAAAACTAGACATGGATCGTGAATCATGAAAAAAAAATACTGTTACTAATTTTATAAATAATTAATTCAGAAACCAAAGAAAGGCAAAGTGAAACACCCAGGAATGACATTTCACCTACAAAACCCACCCACTTTCATGCCTGCTCTGGCCCACATGCCAACCAAGGGCCATGCTCCGCACCGGCTGTTGCTGACCATTAGCACCATCTTCCTGGAGGTTGGTGTGGCCCTCAGCACCTGGACTGGAGAGTCAAGGGCACCACTGACCTCAAGATTATCCTTGTGCTTCTTGATTACATGGTCCAGCTCTTCCTGTCTTTTTTCTTCTAGTATGTGTAGAGACTCCATTATTTGGTAATGTGCAGGGTGTCCAATATTTGGATTGAGCTTCTGGGCATTCCTATCCTTTGATCAAACAATTCAGAATTCATCAGGGCTTTTGACCCAGACTTGAAGTCAGGACCAAGAAGTCACTGGCCTATGTCTTCTGTCAATTAAGGCCATGGGAAGACAAATGTGTACTACAATCTGGGTGTATGAGGGGCCATGGGTGGGCAGAGGAGCCAGTGTCAGAGAGGTCAAGATGGGAGCATGAATGAAGCCATGAAGAGAGGGTGAGTTGAGCATCCCCCAGCAGAGTCAAGGCTTGAGTCCAATACAGTCAGCACCAATCCTGTCCCATGGCTCCAAGGACAGTGTGGAGAGCCATTGTTGATCTTAAAGACCATGGTTCCACCAAGCCCAGCAGACCCCGCCCCCCGACCTTTACTCCAACACAGAATTTACTGAACACCTTCCATGAAGAAGTTGTTGACTCAATTCTTATTTTTTTCAATGCCTTCTGCCCCTCGGCCCCCATCCAATAATCCCAAACCTAGCTCACCTCCTTTCCTTGGGCTTGACCCTGCCTGTGACTTGCCTCCATTTTGAACTCCCAGCATTCCTGATTCTGGAACAGGACTGGTTGGTCCTAGGATCCTTACCTTCCTTTTGTCTAACTGCTCTTTCTGCTCCTCAAATTGTTTCTGGATCTTTTCCACAGAGGTGCAAAACTTTTTCCAGTGCTGCTCCTTGAAGTCCTCTGTCACCAGCCAACACACATGGGGCAGCAGCTCCTCAAATCTCCTCATCTGGACTCGTAATTCTGCAGGAATTGGGAATAGAGGGTCAGGGGAGGGGACACCATAGAACCAAGTGGCTGAGGTGATCTTTTTCTACAAAGGCCCAAAGCAGCTTCCCAAAGGGAAAACCTTGGTCTCCAATGTGGTCGTGCAGTCAAGGTAATACAGAAAATACTAGTAAGACAAGTTCAAAGGACTCTCCTCTATATTCCTTGGACTTCTCAACCCATTTAAAATGCATTGTCTTTCATCCATCTGGCAAGTTCTCATCCATCATGTCTTCAAATGTCTCCTTGACCCCGGGCTCCTCCCTCTCTTTCTGTACCTCAAAACAGCCCATGTCACACCTCCTCTGTCATTCACATCTCTTCACCTCTTCCCCTTTCCTCATCTCTTTGTCTTTCTGTGTAGCATTCTGGGTATTTTCTTTGGTTCTACCTTCCAGTCACCAATTTTACTTTCAGCTCTATGTAACCTGGCGGCAAAATCATTTACAAGTATAAAATTTCAACTTGAAATTTTTCCTTTTTAAAAGTTCTATTTGATTCACTTTTATATTTACTCAGTTAATAGTCTCTTGCTCTTTGCTCGTTTGCAATTCCCTCTTTTACTTAACTCTAATAATTGCATTATTTTATATCCTGTGTTTGATATGTACAATAACTTAAGTTTCTGCTGGCCTCCTGTGTTTCCTGCTCAAGGACCCTGTGTTTGTGTGGGTTTTGTTATTTTTGTTTGTTCATCATGGTGAGCTCTTATTCTGGGAATTTTAGTTGTGGGAATCCTGAGGCCTGAGTTGAAGGTAGATTTTCTAGAGAGGATTTGAGGAGTCTCAACCAAGCAAATTCTAGATATATCAACTCAAACTCAATTTGATTCTAAGATAAAGTTAAGATCCTTTGGATGATCCGCAAAGACAACATTGAATTCATGTTTAAATAAGCATGAATACAGGTTTAGAAGCCATATAAGGACTGGCACAGTTCTGGATTTCCACAGGTGGTTTTTTGGTTTTGGTTTTCCTTTTTCTTCACCAGTACCAAGGATTTTTAAAAAAATTTCTTTGTAGTTGTAGATGGACAGAATGCCTTTATTTTATTTGTTTATTATTATGTGGTGCTGAGGATCAAACCCACTGCCTCACACATGCTAGGCAAGCCTCTGCTGCTGAGCTATAGACCCAATCCCAGTACCAAGGATTTTGATAATGCAATCTCTTTCTAGTTGCTAGAAGAAGGGATTGGTTTGTCTCATTCACTGTATTCTGCAGGTGGAGCCCTGTGCAGTTCCAGTTTTACATGGTACTTTCCTCCTTGGGTAGTCTGTGGATTTGTCTCCTGTTCCTAATGCCCTAGAGGTCATGAAAATGCTCAAGTTTTCCTGGGAGTCATCAAATGCTTTAAGGCAGTGAACAGAATTACTGCTCAATTATCAAGCAGAGTTCTTATTTCCATTCATTTTTTGGCTTTTGTGTTTCTTACTTTACAACTAGCTCATTTGTGTGTGTCTTACTTTACATTTGTGCATTTGTCCCCCAAATATTTTATCTAGCATTTGACACATTTTCAGTGAGAGAACGTGGTGTAGGATGGGATCTTGAAGAATTCACTTGGGGAAAGTCTGAGTGGAGAAACAAAATACTGTCTGTAGTTTTCAATTCCAGTGATTCTACAAGCACAGTGATGAGGGCTCCCATAGATCACTCCCTATACATGGTAAATCCATGCAAGGGATTAATCCTCAAAAAGTTCTTTCACAGTGGGTGCTGTTACTATCTCCAGCTTTCAGATAAGGGAACTGAAGCTAAGAGAAGTGAGATCACTTGGCCAAAGTAGCACAGCTAGGAGATGGCAGTGCTGGGTCTCAGTTATCCTGTCTTCCTACCCACACTGCCTCTGGAATGACACAGCAAAGCAAAACAAATGAGGTAGATCTGTACAGTGAAATATCATTAAAAGTGACAAAGGGAAGTATTGATACAATTTACAACATGTGTGAACCTTGGAAATACCACAAAAACTGAAAGAAGCCAGTCACAAAGAAGCTCATTTGGGCCCATTTACATGAAAGTACAGGAAGAGGAACTCCACAGAGACAGAAAATGAACCAGGCGTGGGAGCACATACCTGTAATCCCAGTGATTTAGGAGATTGAGGGTGGAGGATTGCAAGTTCAAGGCCAGCCTCAGCAATTTAATGAAGCCCTAAACAACTTAGTAAGACCCTATCTCCAAATTAAAAAAAATGGCTGGGGATATAGCTCAGTGGTAAAGCACCTCTGGGTTCAATACCCAGCACACCAAATAGGTAAATAAAGAAAGCAAAGGGAAAAAAAGAAAGTGAATTGTTGATGGCTTAGGGACTCAAGAGGGGATGGGCTGATGAGGGTTCTGAGATAGTGGTGGTGACAATTGCCAACTCTGTAAGTAAACCAAACACCATTGAATCATACACTTCATGGAAAAATTGTACTGGTAAGGAAATATACCCTAAAGCTGTCAAAAATGAGGGCAGAAGGGAGGAGGAGAATCAAGATGGCGGATTAGAGGAAGGCTGAATTCCTAGTTGTTTCATGGCTTAGGATTCAAGCAGCAGGAGTCCTCCTTCTCAGCAAGGTGGGTAAAAAAGGGATTTCTCTAAAATTCAATATTGGACAGTCAGGATATCTTAGAGACTCAGATATTTGTGTATTAAACAAAGAAGAAAGGCAACATTGGAGCCCCACTGGTTGAGACAGGCAGCAGTAGCAGCACTGGTTCACTGTGAGAAATAGAAAGTCTGGAGGTCCATTTTAAAAATATGGCATTTAGCTTTAAATGTAAAATTAGGATGTAAGAAAAGCAGCAGTAGAGGAGAACAGAATGGAAAGTTACAAGCAGTTAATGCCAGAGTGTGAAGAATTCACAGTCCCTTGACAAACAGGAAGTGAGAGGGAAGGGGCCAGCCTGTTCAACAGAGATAAACTGCAGCATGGGCCAGGATGCACTCACTCCCCCAAAGGGCCCTCCCTTCACAGGAGAACAAAGGGAGACGGGGACAACTAAAGGTATGTTTCTTTAAATAACCCAATAAGAGACGATATGACCTAGGTGACTATATAGGAGACAACAAAACCTAGGAAAGACTCCCTTAGTACTCAGCCAATGAGGGATGAGGGACAGGCGGAGGAAGGGACACTGTGTACTAGGGTATAAAATGTGATTGTAACTGCTCTGAGTGTGCCTACTCACCCAGACAGTCATCTTGCAAGATTGTCAGTAAAAACCCTCACTACTGCAATATCTCATGTCTCTTCGTCCATTCTTTGGGTTTGGTCAGGTGAACTTATTTCTTACATTCACCATAGAGGGAGGAAAACATGGAGAGAAATACAACAGAAATATTTTGGTATGGAAAAACTTGAGACCAAAAAGCAACCTGAACTTAGCTGATCCAGAAGTTGCACTGTGAACTGGTATTTCAAAAGTGCCCTGTGTTTCTCAACTGGCCATGGAGAGCTGAGGAGGAGCCATCTTGAGGTGGCCATACTGCAGGTCATAGCAAATACTGCTACACTGTCCCAGCAAGTGCCTACCATGTGGCAAGTACCTACCATGTACCTAGCAGAACATGAGGAAAACAGGCACAAAGAAGACTGTACCCAGGAGGATTCAAGATGGAAAAACAAATGAGAGCCCAAACATCAGTGAAACTAATTACGTAAAAAGAGAAACTACTCAAATTGAAGCCTCAGATGGACCCCAGTATAATAATACTGGGTAATTTCAACATACCTATCTCACCATTAGATATATCATCCAGACATAAACTCAGTAAGACTCTTTGGACCTGAAAAATATTATAAATTACGTGAGTTTAACAGATATCTATAGAATATTTCATCCAACAACAGCTGAATACACTTTCTTATAGCTCATGGAAACTTCTCCAAAATAAGCCATATTTTAGGCTACAAAACAACTCTTAACAAATACAAAAATTTGACATAATTCCTTGCATCTTATCAAATTGCAATGGAATAAAATTAGAAATCAACAAAATCCTATAGAAACTTTATAAATACATGGGAATTGAACAGTATACATTTGACTAAAGAATGTTCAGTAGAAAAAAACCAAGGGAGAAACTAAAAATTCTTATATTCAAATGAAAATATATGATATGATACAACATACCAGAACTTCTGGGACACTATGAAAGCAGTTCTAAGAGGAAAGTTTATAGCTATTAGTGCCCACATGAGAAAATCAGAAAGATCCCAAATAAACAACCCAATGATGCATCTTGAGACCCTTGAAAAAGAAGAAACCAATTCCAAAATCAGCATAAGGAAGAAAATAATTAAAATCAGAGCCAAATTCAATGAAATGGAGAATTAAAAAATATAAAGGATCAATGAAGAGTTGGTTCTTTGAAAACGTAAACAAGATTGATAAGTTCTTAGCCAAACCAACTAAAAGAAAGAGAGAAGATCCAAATTAATAAAATTACAAATGAAAAAGGCGAAGTCACAATAGACATCACAGAAATCCAGCAGATCATGACTATTTTGAAAACTTATACTCCAAAAAATTGTATGCCTTCCAACAAAGAAAAGCCCAGGACCAGATGAATTCTCAGGTCAATTCTACCAGCCCTTTAAAGAACTAATGTGAATGCTCCTCAAATTATCCATGAAATAGAAAGGAATGGAACACTACCAAATTTATTCTATGGTGTCAATATTACACTCATATCAAAACCAGACAAGGATACATCAGGGAAAGAAAACTATAGACCAATATCCCTAATGAGTTTACATACAAAAATATTTAATAAAATATCAGCAAATTGTGTTCAACAACATATTACGAAGATTGTATATCAAGACCAAATTGGCTTTATTCCAGAGATGCAAGGATGGTTTAACATACACAGATCAATAAATGTAATTCATCACATAAATAGAATTAAGGGCAAAAATCACTTAGTCATATTAGCTGTCAAATCAGCAAAACTAGTTAACCATTGTATCAATAGATGTAGAGAAGGCATTTGACAAAATTAAACACCCATTCATGATAAAAACACTGAAGAAACTAGGGATAAAAGAAGCCTACCTCAACATCATAAAGGCTATATATAAAAAACCCAAAGCCAAGCTCATAGTAAATGGGGAAAATCTGAAAGCATTTCCTGTAAAATCTAGAACAAGACAAGGATATTTATTCTCACCACTCCTACTTAATATAATGCTAGAAATTTTAGCTAGAGAAATTACGCAAGGAAAGGAAATAAAAATGATAAAATCAGGAAAGGAAGAAGTCAAGATACCACTGTTTGCAGATGATATGATCCTTAACTTAGAAGATCAAAAAAAATTCCACCAAAAAATTGCTAGAACTAATAAACAAATTTGGCAGAGTAGCAGGCTACAAAATCAACATAAAAAAATCAATAGCTTTCCTACCAACAAAAAAAATCTGCTGAGGAAGAAATGAGGAAAACAGTTTCATTCACAATAATCTAAAAAAACCAACCAAACAACTACAAAAAAATAAAAAACTAGAAATAAATCTAGCCAAGGAGATAAAAGATCTCTGCAATGAAAACTATAGAATATTGAAAAAAGAAATTGAAGAAGACTTCAGAATATGGAAAGACTTCCCATGTTCATGGATAGGCAGAATTAACATTGTTAAAATGATCATGCTACCAAAGCAATATATAGATTCTATGTAATCACCATCAAAATACCAATGACATTCTTCACAGAACTAGAAAAAACAATTCTAAAATTCATTTGGAAGAATAAAACACCTAAAATAGTCGAAGCAATTCTAAGCCAAAAATGCAATGCTGGGGGCATCACAATCCCTGACTTCAAATTATACTACAGTGCTATAGCACAAAAACTGCATGGTACTGGCATAAAATTGGACACGAAGACCAATGATAGAATAGAAGACACAGAGACAAACTTATACACTAACAGTCATGTGATCCTTGACAAAGGTGTCCCAACTACACTTTGGAGAAAAAACAACCTTTTAAACAAATGATGCTGGGAAAACTAGTTAACCATATGAAGAGAATGAAATTAGACCCTTATCTCTCACCCTGCATGAAAATCAATTCAAAACGGACCAAAGACCTAGGAATTAGGCCAAAAACTATGCAATTCCTAGAAGAAAACATAGGGTCAACATTCCAGCATATAGACACAGGCAAGGACTTCCTCAGTAGGGGAAGTAGCTTCCCTAAAGCTTAGGAAATAATTCCAAGAGCTAGTAAATGGGATGGCATCTAATTAAAAAGTTTCTGCACAGCAAAGGAAACAAAAAAATAAAGAGAGAAATTACAGAATGGGAGAAAATCTTTGCTAACTACAATCTTCTGATATTTATAACTAGAATTTGTAAAAAAAACTCATAAAAACTTAACATCCAAACCCAAACAACTAATTAATAAATGGGCAAATAAATCAGACACTTCTCAAAAACAACAACAACAACAACAACAACATACAAATGGCCAATACACACGTGAAAAAATGTTCAACATCATTAACAATTAGAGAAATGCAAATTGAAACTACACTGAGAGTTCATCTCATGCCACTCAGAATGACAGTCATAAAGAATACAAATAATAATAATACATCTTAGACAGAATATGGAGAAAAAAGAACACTTTTACACTGTTGATGGAATTGTAAATTAGTACAACCACTATGGAAATCAGTATGAAGGTGCCTCAAAAGACTAGGCATGAAACCACCCTATGACCTGCTACACCATTCCTTGATATTTATCCTAAAGAATCAAAGTCATCTTACTACAGTGATACACGCATACCCATGTTTATAGCAGCACATCTCAAAATAGCCAAACTAGGGAACCAGTATAGGTGTCTTTCAGCAGACGAATGAATAAAGAAAATGTGGTATAGATACATATGAAATTTTACTCAGACCTAAAGAAAAAGGAAATTATGTCATTTGCAAGAAAATGAATGGAACTAAAGACCTTATGTTAAGCAAAATGATCCAAACTTGAAAGGTCAGGGTTGTATGTTTTCTCTCATGTGTGAAAGCTAGAGAGGAAAAAAGGGGAAGAAAGGTGGGGAGTGGTGCAGGGATCTTATAGAAATCAAAGGGAAATCAGTACAGGAAAGGTACCCTGGGGTGGGAGAAGGGAGGGAGGGAGGAAATGTTGGGGGGCCATATTGGTCAAATTATATTGTCAATTGTAACAACAAATCACATCAATATGTACAACTATAATGTACCAATAAAAATGTAGAAACAGAAAAAAAAATAAAATGTGGAAGGAACAAAGTATTTTTTAGTGGTTAAAAAAAATTACCATCCTTCTATAGAAAAACGATTCTTTTTTTTTTTTTTTTTTTTTTTTTTAGCGTTGTTTTACTCCAGTTAAATCTGATCATTGTTTCCACCTAATTCTAAGAGGCTGGCTTCCACAGGAGGCTCCTCTTCTGCCTGGTGACCTCCAAGTGAGAGGGGCCAGGGCCAAGGACCAGCCCCCAACCCCAGTATGTGGGTGTCATACCCAGGTCCAGCCTGCCCACCCTTCGCCCACACGCACCCATGAGGCAGGAGTTGTGGTACTCATTCGTCTGGCTCTGGTACTCCAGGATCTTCCTGCCAATGCTGTCGGCACACTGGTCGAAGGTTTCATACATGCAGTCAGGCCTGGTGACTGGGTGCCTCTCTTTGCGGTAATATTCCTGCCAGAGAAAGGTGACCATGCGTGGGCGAGGACCCTCCCTGTGGGACTCTGGTCCTGGCTCTTCCATCAGTCAGCCCACCCTCATCTCCACATCTCCTAGTTGTGCTTTCCCTCTGCCCCCTTCACTTCCTCTGTATCCCAAAGTGTGACTCGAGGCCATAACTGTACCTTATTACTTCCTGAGTAAATGGCAAGATCCTGTTTGTCATTCAAGACCCAAATCAATGGAGTCTCAGGTTGTGACTGAGTTGGGAACTTACTAGAAGCACCCAGCTGGGTCCTGACTGTGGGCCACAGAGAGGGATGAGCCAGAGGCCCTGCCCTTCACCACTCCCTGCCCCATGGGGGACAGCCAAGATAAAACACAGGCACACTGTGTGGGTTTATGGGAGCAGGGGCCAGCTCCTAGTGCTTCCCTGGCTCCCTGAGCCCAGCCATGTCCACTGGACTCCTGCTAGGTGGTAGGCACCTAAGGGACAGAGGCGGGGCATGTTTCTCTTGGCATACCCAGTGCCTGACATGCAGGTGGTGTCTAAGAAATGTTTGGTGACTAATTAAGTAAATAAATGCCAAATAAAGGAAATTTGTCTTCCAGAAAATGGGCCTGGGTGGGGGTCGGACACAGGAGGTTACAGAAGCTGGGGAGGTCAAGAGGAGGGTGAAATCCTCTCAGCATTTTCCCCTGAGTTCCTGTGATCAGCAGACTGCAAAAGGCAAAGGCAGCTGGGGACACGCTTCCTGGATGGGCACCAGCTAGTGAGCAGTGGCCCTCACCTCCACAACGGTCAGCAGATAGTGGTTGCTCTCCCAGAGAAGGGTCAGGATGATCCCTTTAAAATGCCTGCAACACATAGAGGCAGACCCCTGAGGTTCCTTGTCTAAAGATACCAACATGGATGAACCAAATCAGCATAGCATTTGGAGTGCTCTGTTTGGGCCCTGGGCCTCCTTGCAATTAATTCATCACTACTGCCCTGGGAACTTCTCCTCCTGATTCCTCTCCAAGAGCACCTGCATGTTTCTTCTTGGTCATATTTGTTCCTGTTCTTTCTCAGATCCCAGGTCAGTGCCAGTTCCTAACCCGAGTGCTAATACTTTGAGAGTGTGCTTCAGTTCTGTAGGTGGATTCAGGATTGATTTGTTTGTCTGGCTGATTGAATTCCATCTCTCCCAGCAGACTGGGAATTCTACTAGGCATTTAAAATACGAATTGAGAGGTTATTAGGCAGAAAAAGCTCAGTATCTGAGGTTCCTACATTAGCAAGCCACAACCCAACTCAGTAAGAATAGTCATACATAGTCTAGAAAAATAAAATCTAAGTTTAATCAGTCAGAAATAGCCAACTCATTTCTGGTGGGGGAATGATCAAGTTTAGCTAATCAAATATTTTCTTTGCCTTGCCTCCTGTAAAAGCTTTCCCCTGCCACCCACCTTGGTGGAGCCCTGAACCACTTGGCAGTCTGATGCTGCCCGATTTGTGCATCGCTGTCTGTTCAAATAAACCTGTTAATATTTTAATGAGTCTGAGTTTATCTTTTGATAGAGAACATGGACTGTGGTTTTCTGTCTCTGTTGACCATGGAATCCCAGTGCAAGGGCAGTGCCTGCACCTGTCAGGGCCTCAGTATTGCTTGAAAGAAGAAAGAATGATGACTTACAGATAATAATCAAATGACCAGGACTTCCTGTAGGACCAAACGTTGACCTGCTCTCTCTAGTCACTAGGCCCACGTGTGTACACCAGGGCTTTATAAGCAAATTTTCACAGACCCAATGGATGTTAAGTGAGATAAAGGATGGATGCACTAGAATTACACGTAACTGCAGGTCACTAATGTTTCTCATCTGTATAAAGTGTCATAGTGACACGTATGAATATATCACTGCCAATTTCTACAATATAAGTATATAGGTAATTTGATCTTTCATTTTAAAATCCACTCATGATACTTAAGAAAATTAGAAATATATCGAAAAACAAGGGGAAAATCCATCCCAACATTTTAGTGAATTTCCTTCAGCTGATTTCATTTAAAATCAGTCCTAATTGGGTTTATGAGTGTTTCAAATTCTGTTCTGTTCACTTATTGAACAGTAAGTGTCCCCATTCTGTGAAATCATCTTAAGAGGCTGTGGAACACCACCAAGTATATATGCATCACAGTTTGCAATCCTCTAATTTTGACATTTTAGGTCTCCCCCCTTTTTCAATTGGCATAAAAAAATGCTGCATGGGGGCTGGGTTGTGGCTCAGTGGTAGAGTAGTTGCCTAGTATGTGCAAGGCACTGGGTTCGATTCTCAGCACCACAAATAAATAAACAGAATCAAGTCCATTGACAAACTAAAAAAAATACTGCATGAGATATCTTCAGGCAAGAAGTTTCTCCTCATGGTGGAATGATGTCCTTGGGAGAAAGGCCTGAAGATTTGTATAAAGGCAAGACTTAATGGCTTCCGTTAGACTTTGCCAAATTGATTTCTAGAAAGATACTGTGCCGTTGACTCCCTACCCTCAGTGCAAGGGAAGAACCACTCTACCCCCTGGCAGCTTCCACAAAAATCCATTTGTGTACTGGCAACTCTAGGTGATGTGCGGGGATGTGTGAGGACTTGCTTCCCTTTCATTGCTTAGCATCCCAGTGAGGCTGTATTGCTTCACGTTTGTTCCTAGTTGTTTCTTCTTTTGGGCCAGGTCTCTTCAAATCTACCCTCATCCCTACTGAATTCTCCCTCTCTTTCTTTGGTACTTAAAATTGAATCCTGGGGTGCTCTACATTCCCAGCGCTTTTTACTTTTTTTTTTTTTTTTTTTTTTTTTTGAGATAGGGTCTCACTAAGATGCTGAGGCTGGCCTAGAACTTGTAATCCTCTTGCCTCAGCCTCCTGAGTCACTGGGATTACAGGCATGTGCCAATATGCCTGGCTCATACTGAGTTCCGGAGGTTTCCTTAGCAATTACTTGGGGGTAGGGGAAGAGGGTGATGTATTTATTTGTTTTTCTTTTTCCTTTGGCAAATTTCCCATATTTTGAGATTTTTATTAGTGCTTCTCAGGGTGCCAATCCTGTGTTTCTAAAGGGAGCCCTGCCTGGGACCCATGGGAACTCACTAGCTCTTATCCACAGCTCTAAGAGGAGGGTTCTCTTCTCCCTACTCTGCGGATGGAAAGACTGAAGCTTGTGGAGAAATCACTTAACCAGGGTCCTAATGTGGGGATACAAACAGGATTAGTCTGATTCTATTTTATGAACAACTGACTATTGTACTAGGACAGGGAAATCTCTCCTTTTTTAGAGACTTAATGAATACTCATTTTTTTCTATTTGACCTATGATTTTTTTTAAATCTTCAGTGTATTTATATTATGGAATGCTATTGGGTCATACATGTACTATGTATGGTACATGTGTCAACTTGGCAGGGTCTTGATGAGGACTGAATGTATTTCCCAAAGTTCATATGCTAGAAACCTAATCCTCAGTGCAATGGTACTGAGAAGTGGGACCATCAAGAGATAGTAGGTCATAAGAGCTCTGCCCTCTGGAATAGATTAATGGTGGCATTGTGGGAGTGGGCTACTTATCATAGGAATGGGTTCCTGAGAAAAGAATTATTTCAGTCCCCTTCCTCTCCTCTCTCACTCCTGCTCCCTATACTCTCTTGCCCTTCCACCTCCTGCCATGGAATGATGCAGTGAGAAGGCCCTCACCAGATCAGGCTCAACCTTGAACTTCCCAACCTCCAGAACTGTAAGAAACAAACCTCTGTTCTTGATAAATTATCCAGTCTCAGGCATTCGGTTAGAGCAAATCAAATGGACCAAGACATATCTCAAGGGCATTATGCTGAGGCCAAAAAGCCATTCTGAAAAGGTCGAATGCTGCATAAATTTACTTATATGATATCCTGTAAAGTGACAAAATTATAGGGATAGAGAACAGATTCCTGGTTCTTGGGGTTGGGACGGTGAGGGGAAGTGGGTCAGGGGTGGTACATGAAGAGAAGCAAGAAAGAGATCTTTGTGCAGATGAAATAATTCTGTGTCTTGATTGTGGTGGTGGGTGCAGGAATCTATACATGTGATCAAATGACAGAGACCTATAAAAGATAGAGAGTCAAGGTTGTAATGGTACAGAAATGTC
Organism: Urocitellus parryii; assembly: GCF_045843805.1. Classification (NCBI taxonomy): domain Eukaryota; kingdom Metazoa; phylum Chordata; class Mammalia; order Rodentia; family Sciuridae; genus Urocitellus; species Urocitellus parryii. The sequence goes on along the minus strand of NC_135534.1, from coordinate 177,705,008 downwards.
CTTGGTGTATATGGGCACAGGGCAGCTCTAGCAGCTGACTTGCAGGCAGTTCCTGGGTCACTTGGTGTAGCAGCATCCTTCTTTGCATGATTTGCCAGCTTCAATCCCCTGGGCGAAAGAGCTGACACAGGTGGGCCATGCCATACAGATCATGGGGGATAGAGGCTCCAGTGTGGAGCTTGAATTTCTCTAAGGACTTTTAACTTTCCAAACTTAATAATATGCTGGTTTTTGTTTGAAATGAAGCCGTTGTTTTAATCAATGACAGTAAAGGAAAGGAGAAGAGGTGGGTAGCATTGAAAAAATTGCTAAAAAATACACCGAACCTGAAAGGTGTCTGCTGCCTGGCCACCATAAAATGCTGAGCTGGAAAATGTAAAATTTTGGTGAAATGTCTCTCAGTAAACTTCAGGGAATGGGTTGAGACAAACTGACCTTGACCTTCAACTGGCCCCTCCCCTTCCTCTTCCTTTTTATCGGCCTCCCCCTTCTCTTTCTTATTTTTCTTTTCCTCTGACAAATTAAATGGAATTAAAGGGGACTGTGTCATTACTTACTTGGTTGATGGAGGAGACCTGTCCCCCAGCACCAGGTACTTTCTGTCATTTCTGTTGGGCTTGGAATGCCGGCTGAGGCTGTAGGACAAAGGTGCATGAGTTGTCTGCAGTCTGGGGACAGACAAAAGGCAGGTCTGTGCCTCCGGAGCCCTTCCTGGGGTGCTGGAAGTGCTGGACCAGCCTGTGGGGCAGCCTGGCTCATTTCTGGGGCTGAGCCTTTCAAGGTGATTCTCTACTTTTCAATTGCTCTGAACACAACCTGATTTGGGGGCAAGGCCTTTACCAATAAGGCCTAGGCAAGACCACTAAGAGAGGCAAGGGGCAAAGGGTCGTGGGCCCAGAAATTTGCATCCTCCCTTCCCTGAGGTGAGAACCCAAAGAAAAACAGGTTGAGCCTCACAGTGAGACCTTCAGGTTAGCACATAAATATACGGTATGGCTAGTTACACTTGAGTTTCATATAAGCAACGAGTAATTTTTAGTATATGTAAGGTCCCATGCAATATTTGTGACATACTCATACTGAAAATTAAGTATTATTGATCCGAAATTTAAATTAAGCTCTGCACCCATATGGGCTTTATTTTAAAACCTTTCAGAGACTGAATATACAAATAGATGATGGCTGGATCATATATATATATATATAAAAGGATCTGTCACCCACCCATAGCTGCAGCAACCTGCCCAGGAAATCAGCCCTTTGCCTACAATAAACAGCCCGAAGGTGGTCAGCTGCAAGTCAGAATTGCAGCAAGTCAGGGTGCTATCTCCAGTGACAGCCCAGGAAGCTAAACGATACCTGCTATAACAATAGGCCGCAAGTGGCCAGGACCAAATCTGTACCCAACCAACCACCCAGGACGTCCTGCTTTCTGCTGACAGCTTCTGACTTCTCTATGCCAACAGCCCCCCGCCAGGCACATCCGCAGCCTTCCCTGTTTTACACTGTAAGGCTTCCGGCTCCCCTGGCTGCCCTTGAGTCTGCCATGTTGCACTTGCCGGTGGCCAGTTCCTGCTGTCGCCAGCTCCTCATCAGTAGCCTCTGCTGTGCTCACTTGTTTGGTCTCTGTCCACACATTGCAGACAACATGCAAGTTTATAAAGACTCAGAAATTTGGGTTTGAGGTCAAGGTAAAACTCTCACTTTCTCAAAGCCAAGGATTAGTCAGGGCTTAAAAAAGATCCAAAAATTTGGCTGAGTCACTTGGCTTCTGTTATCCACCTTTCAAAAGTCTGTGTGTGGGAGCTGGTGGTCAGAGACTCAGTCTAATGACCACTACAGGGTCTCATTGACAGGGCACATGACCAAGGTACCAAGGCCTAGCATTCCTGCACCTTTGTAGGAAAACTATGTAGCCATGGCTCTGACTTTCCCTCTTGTTAACTATGACCCTGCATGATGGCAGGGCCAGAATCTGCCCCTGTCCCTTGGACACCTACCACCCAACTCCACACATTTCTCTAGGTTTGAGGTGTGTGGGAGCCATGTCTCCCTCCACAGGGCGAACTCAAGTCTGACCAAAGGCAGTGTCAGGACAGTTTCTGTCCATGCCGGGACACATGGTGTCCCAGAGCATGAGTTCCAGTGGAAGTTCTAAGAGTCTGGGACAATGACAGGGTGGGCTCTGGCCTTTATCTGGGGGCTCAGATGAGGGCCTGAGAAGGGAAGATTCCGGGCAGCTGTGTCCCTACCTTGCGGCTGAGGTGGCACTGGCACTGTGCAAGGACTTCTTTATAAAGTTTTCCTGTCTGCCTTTACCTGTCTGTGACCCTTCTTTCTCACACTGGTGAACTGACTTTATGTCAGGAACTCTGAAACCAAAGGAAATGACATGAGCTTTTCCAAGTGACAAGAGGACAGCTCTGGCAACACCCCAGTCAATCCTCAATAGGTTCCATCATGAGCTCAGGAGTTCAGATGAGGAAATGAGGCTCCCAGGAGAAGCTCCTTATCTGAGGTCTTAGGCTCCCAGGGGTGAGCTCCCATGGGAACCCCCGACTTCAGTAGCCCAAGACAACCCCTGAGGGCTCAGAGCCAGAGGCTGTGGCATAGGCACTCACTGCAGGATCTTCTTGATCACCATCACAGCGGGGTCTTCAATCATGGCCTTCCCTAAGCGGCTTGGCTGTGCAAAGGATTCAGGGGTGACCGGGCCCAACTTGGCCTCCTCCTCTGGGATCTCTGAAATCTGGAAGTCACTCTCCTCCTCTGCGTCGGTCGTGACACTGTCCTGTGGGCCAGTAAAATGGCTGAGTTTGTGGAGACCAGTCCGGGTGCCATGGCGGTAGCAGGCTGATTCACACTGTTGCCACCTTGTCCAAGAGGTGGCTGGAGGCAACTTGGCGGCCCCTGGAGCCTGTTTTCACATCTATCAAATGGTGGCGGTCCCTCCCCTAGAAGGCGCTCATTCATTCACTCGCTCACTCGCTCACTCATGCCTTTAGAAATGCTTTCTGAATGCCTGCTCTCCACAAGGCTCTGCCAGTATCCTGGGGACACAGAAGTGCAAAAGCCACCAAGGCCTTTATGGAGCTTACAGTTTAGGCACACTTAAGACAAATAAATGCTTAGTCAAAATTGGGACCAGTGCTCTGCAGGAAAAGCTCTAGCATCTTCTGTGAGATGGAGTGCGACCTGCATGGCTGCGGCAGAGGTGCCCAGGCGATGTTTTGGAACAAATGGGCGAGGAAGTGAAAGAAGGCAAGGCTGATCCAGGGGCCAGTTCAGAACAAGGGTGGAACCAGTACCCCCAGCGAGCACTCAGTTCTTTTTTTTTTTTAATACCATAAATTTTATTTATTTATTTTTATGTGGTGCTGAGGCTTGAACCCAGGGCCTCACATGTGCTAGGCAAGTGCTCTACCTCTGAGCCCCAGCCCCAGGCCTGCGAGCACTCAGTTCTTCTGTTCTCCATTTTACTCCAAGTCTCCTCTCCCACCAGCCCCCTGAAGGAAGGACCCAGGCTGGACCTTGGAGCCTCTGTCGTGCCAGACACAGTAACAGAGCAAATGGATGGTTAGCACAGTCTGCAGGGTACGTAAAGCTTCCCACAGATGGAAGGGTGGCAGAGCTGGGCAGCGTGAGACCCTGAGGCACTCTGCTCTTGCAGCATTCAGCTCTGTGACCTCCCCTGGCTGATGGCTGGGTGCTCCTTGGGTCAAATCCTCATGGGAGGTGAGCGAAGGCTCGGCCCTCACAGAGCTTCCCGTCTCAGGCAGAGAGCCCCTGTCCTGGAGACCTTGCCACATGCTCTGTGGGCTCATGGGGAAGTGGAAGGTGTTACAGAGCAGGAGACCCCCCCACCCAGATCAGAGGGTGAGAAGATTTTATGGAAAGTGATATCTAGGCGGGGGGAGAGGGTTGGAGGGGACACGGAGGCTGTTCTGTGTATCCTGTTAAAGGGTATGGACTTGACTCTGAGAGCAGGGGAGTGACACAGCAGACCAGCTCTTCTGATGTTTGGTCTGGTTGCAGGTCAGGAAATGGATGATATGGGGATATGAGAGACATATCTAGCCAGATGGGCAAAAGACAGGGGTTTGGATGAGATGGTGGGGTGAGACTGGAGAAGCTGGTAGCTGCTCATGGTGTGGGTTGAAAGGAAGTGGCTGAGGCTGGCATGGGACTGGCCTATGCACAGGCTAACTTGAGGGGCCTGATCGAGACAGGTGGTGATGCCAGGAGGTGAGGGGTCTCCTAAGACACCAGTGCAAGGAAGTGACCTATTTGGTACTGGAACTCTTATCAGACTTCACGGCATGTCACCTTTCCACACCATCCTATAAATCCAGGGGAGGTCTGGGAGGTGTCATTAAGGCCTGTGGGGCTCCTGGGAACCTGGACGACAGCTCACCACCCTACCACCCCATGCCACACCTACCACATAGATGTCCTGAGACATTGACACCATGGCCAGGCTGCAGTTGAGGTACTTAATCCTCTGGCTCAGTTGTTCTTTCCAAGTTCTGACAAAACCCAGGAGGTCTTCGGCGGTTACTGTCTAGAGGGAACACGGGAGACGGCTCTAAGGAGGCAGCCTGCGGAGGGCAGGCGGGTTCCACTGGCACCGCAGGGACAGGGCTGGGCTGGGCTCTCGGGTGGCTGCACTGGGTAGCAAATCCTTTACTGATGGGACCTGGAGAGCTCTGTCCCTGCCATAGGTTCAACTCTGGGCAAGGGATTTAAACTTGCTTGACTCAGTCTCCACCTAAGATAGGGACATCATGGAATGTTCTCTGGGGTGTCCCTTAGCTCTATAGTTCTATGTTTAGAAGGAAACATTTAGTCCAGTTGTAGAAGTGGGCAGGAGGGCAGACTGGCCATCTCCATGGCAACATCTAACAGGCATCCCCCTTGAAGCAGCACCCTGCAGGTGCACAGGGGTGCGCCCTCAGCCATCTTCACCTCACGACATACCCCAGGCCTCCTAGTTACTCCTAATTACTGCTACATAGACGATACTTCTCCATCAACACAGAAACACCTGCACACCCAAGCTCGTTCTTTCCACCTGGCCAGGAAGCTGGATAAACCCCCTTGACACCCTGGTAGGAGAGGAAATGTGAGAGACTAAACCATTTTCTGCAGAGAGGCAGCGCTTGCCCTAAAGAACCCGTGGAAAGGTCGTGGCAGGTTAACCCGTTCTCCCCAGTGGGTGGGCTTATAAGGGAGCCCAGGCAAGCCCTGGGCAAACTACAGGAAGCACTTTGCTCACTTTACTCATCGTGTGGGTTGTGCAGTGCAAGTTAGCTCAGCAGATGTGCAGAAACACGCGTGATTGTTCATAATAGGGTTGAGGTCTTGATAGAAAATAGAGGAACATTTATCCTGCACACTATGCTTGGTGCATCTTTGAACGTTTCTTAAGGCTCATGCATGACTGTGCAAGAATAAGCAGTACAGAGAGAAAAATCAATGTTCTTTCAGTATGAACAACAACAGAACCACAACTCCCAGTCACTGAGATAGAGGAAAAGTGGCAGGAAAGGGTGAGGAGGAAGTCTCCCACTCAGGATCCTGGCATGGGGGCCTCTGGTTCTGGTGGCATCTGGGGGAACTGCCAAGATGAGGTTCCTTGCATGACCAGGGCACATGTGCAATGGGGCACGTGTGGAAGGAGGACAAACGTGGAGGTGTCCAAAGACCTGACCTGCTGATTAGGGACGGAGGGAACCTCAGAACCACACTGGGGCCAAACTTGGCTTCTTTTCAGACTTTTCGTGGCTTAAATAAAGAGAATCAGCTGTGACCAAAAGAAAAATCGAAAGCTCAAATGAAAAGTATTGATGGGAGGGCAGAGTCCTGCTTCTGTCATTCACTTGGGGCGAGGCTGAGTCTTCAGTCTAAAGATGGATGCTTGGTGGCATCCACAGGGGGAGCAGGGCCCACAGAGCCAGACACAGGCTCCCACTGGACTCTGTGCATGTGCCTGGCTGGTCATGGGTGGGGATACCAGCTGAATTCTCTTCTTCTCCTGCCTTGGTTCCATCACAGGGTTGATAGAAAGACTCAGCACACCACACCCCTGCTTGTAATAGAGAAATCCTGTGCCCAGATTTAAGCTTATTTTTTTTTTTTAAATTTATGACTCCACCATAACACCTCGAATATTCCCAAGTAGAATCTCGCGAGCACTCACTGCCTTATCTCCCTTTGGGTCTCGACAAATTTCTATTTGTTGTTGAAGCTGTTTCAGAGAAGAATTTAATCCATCTGCTTGCAAATTGGACTTTGCCACCTAGAAGAACAGAGGTTCCAAGATTTTGTCTCTAGAATACATATTGTGATTGGAAAAAAATGTTCAGCAAAGTATATCTGAGAAATTGATTAAGCAAAGCACCAAAAATATGAAATATAAAAATATGAAACCATGGACAGTTATACCAGAAACCAGATCAAGACAAATTTTTTATTTAAAAAAAATTTAAAGAGTTTAACCTTTATTTTATTTATTTGTTTTTATGAAGTGCTGAGAATCAAACCCACACTAAGCAAGCACTTTACCACCGAGCTACAGCCCCAGCCCTGTTAAAAAAATTTTTTCTAACAAAAAGATAAGGCTTAAATGAAACTGGAACCCCAGAGTGCGGCACCAGTCTGCACAAGCCAGCAGAAGGCATAAAGAGCGTTGGGATGTCCAGGCTCTGACCCCAGGCTCCAACTTGCAGGAGGCACTCAAGGGCACAGGCTGAGTGTCCTGGGCGAGTGCCTCTCTCTCAGTCCTGACAAAAAGGGAACACCGTGCAAGTCCCCAAAGAAATACACAAGGGAAAGTGGCGGCACAGCCACAAGAGGGAAACCCTTCAAAAGGTGTTTATGAGGGACCTTTAAAGGGTACAAAGCTTATGAAGTTGTATAATAGCCAACTTGGATACACCCCTACCTTATCACATAGGAAAGAGTCTTAACAATAAATCAAATCTTAAACAGGAGTTGTGACTCTGTGGTAGACTTATGGATTATCATCTCCTGGGTGTATTTATTTGTTCTATATTTCTAATATTGTGCATGGTAGAAATGCATGTTACTTATGATACTTGTTACTAAAAACATAAGCCCCACAGACGGTGAAACAGCCTATTACCAGCTCAGAAAAGGAATCTGTGCCAACACCAGCAGGAAGTCCATTAGGAATGTGTCCCTTAAACAGGGCAGGGGTGCCCTGGCCCTTGGTCCTGTTCTCTAAAGCTGCACCCTCTCCACCACTTCTGGCAGGGGGACCTCCACCAAGGCCTGACTTCACTGAAGACTCACTCTGCACCAGGGAACATGAGCTTTGCAGACGTTAGCTCATTTACTGGGGCCACAATCTTACCAGTTACTTGTATGATTCCCACTTCTGGGGTGACAGGGACAGGAGGCTGGACTGCTTCACAGCCTGAGACCTCAGCCATTGCTTCTTTTACTGGAATGCACCTGTCATTCCCAGAAGATAGGCCTGTTCTTCTCAGCTCTGCTGGTACTAGCCAGTGAGTCCTCAAACACTGTTCCCTGAATGGTGTGCTGACCAAGGTGGCTGGTCCAGGCCCCTCATGTCCAGTTTACCCATATCCCACCTTTTCCACAGCCTCTCAATTCTGGAATTGAGCATGTTCCTGCTGATACCTCATACAGCCAAGAATAGTGATATTCTCAGTCTCAGCCTCATACCCCTGCCTCACTCCTGCTCACTGCCAACTTTGGGAAGCTAGCAGGCAGGTGACCTTCCTCAAATGTGTTCCTGAGCACCCGGACCCATCTAACCCTCCTTGGCCCTTTGCCTGACCAGGACTCTGCTGACCTGCTGATCTTTCCAGCCTCAGCTCTCTATTCCCTTTCAATTCCATTTTTTTTTTTTTTTTTTTTTTTTTGGTACTGGGAATTGAACTCAGGGGCACTTAACCCCTAAGCTACATTCCCAGCCTTTTTTTCATATTTTATTTAGAGACAGGGTCTCACTGGGTTGCTTAGGACCTCGCTAAGTTGCTGAGGCTGACTTTCAACTTGCAATCCTCCTACCTCAGCCTCCGGAGCTGCTGGGATTACAGGCATGTGCCACTGCACCTAGTTTAATCTCACTGTGGTTGCACTTGACACCAGCATCCCAGGGACTTTTCCATCATGTCTCCAGTACATTCTGTTCTCCACTCTCCTGTCTGGCTTCCTCAAGTCTCAGGAAGCCCTGCTTTCCCAGATTAGGTTCAATCCTCCCCTCTAAGTTCCCACACCCCTCTTTCCCCTTTAGAGCACAGATGGCCTGTCTGTGGTTAAGTCTACAATCTCTGGTGCCAGTCAGACCTGAGTTCACATCTTGGCTCCACCATTAAGAGCTCCATCTTCCTGCCTAAGATGGAATTGCTCTATGCCTCAGCTGCTTTATCTCTAAAATGGGGATTAAAAACAGCACTTGCCTCCTAAGAGTTTTTGTGAAGACTATCACTGCTAATTAAAATAAGCCGATTAGCACAATGCATGGTGCACAATGACTCAGTGAACGGTAGGGGCTAAGATTTCACTTCTGCCTTCTCAGCCGAAACGCAAGTCCATAGGACTGACACCACGTGGCCTCCCCGCACCTGGGCAGCGCTCAGCATGCAGGTGTGTGCGACGGATACCCACTGCATGGAGAATGCATCTGTCCTACCTGGCACTTGATGTTCACTTGCAGATTTGTCATCAATCGCTGGATTTTCTCTATGAAAATAAGGTCCACAGACAGGTTATGGAATTTACTCTCAAATCTGTTGATGATATCATTGGCCTACCAAGAAAGCAGGGACTTGGTTAATCTGGAACTTTGAACTCTGGAAGAGGAGGGGACAGGCTAAATTATTGCTTAGGCAGAAACATAGCCCTTCCTTCACAGGTGACACCTGTGATGGGCTGTCCTGGAAGCCCATCTGGAGGGTAGGCAGGGCTCCCCCACCTGGTCCAGGTACTCGTTCTCCATCTTCTCCATGTTGACCATGATTAAACTTTCAACATATTCTATCCGGGTAGCTTCCTTCTCCAGACGGTTGCACAGTGAGTTCATTTCCTCAGGGGAAAAGTTGCCTCCCTCCGAAAACAATCTGAAAATAATTGGAGAGAAATAAAAGCCAACAATCAGACCTGAAAGTTCTACCCCATCCCAAATACTGGGGTAGATACACACTTTTTTTTAATATTTATTTTTTAGTTGTAGGTGGACACACAGTATCTTTATTTCATTTTTTTTTAATGTGGTGCTGAGGATAGAACCCAGTGCCTCACGTGTGCTAGGTGAGCATTCTATCACTGAGCCATGACCCCAGCCCAATACACACTTTTAATCTAGGTTTCAGATCAAAGGTGCAAGATCATGAAAAAATAAATGCAGGTGGCACAAGCACAGGAGGACACACCTGTGACCGGGGCAGGCTTGCCACTTTTCTTGGTTGGTCAGATTGAGTACTCTTATAAGGAAACAAGATGCCATAAATGAGAACCAGAAAGACATCAGAGAACAGAAAACACTCCCCACAAAGACCTCAGATATTAGAATTTATCCTACAAAATTATAAATAATTAAGTGCAAGATTTTAAAGAAATTAAAAGAGAAACTTGAAAATATGAGCAGAGAGCTGCCAGTTTTGAAAAAAGACTCAAATAAAACTCGAAGTAGAAATTATACTAATTAAAATTAAAAACTCAGTGAAAACATTTATCAGGAGATTGAACACAGTTATAGAGGGCATCAGTGAATAGGAAGGACACTAGAAAGAAATAAGCAAGAATGAAGCTTTATAAAAGCTTTATAAAAGCTACTCAAGATAGAGATGCATAACATGTCAAATGATAATTCTAGTTTTTGCAACTTTCCAAATTCTCTTTAAAAGCTCTATATTTATATTCATAAAAATGTTAATAATATTTAAATAAATGCAATCTTGCAAATGCCAACATGGAAGACGCCTACCATGATTTGTTTGTAATGGAAGGGAACCACAAGTCAGCATGTGTACCAGGATTCTGATTCCATTTCTGTACAAAACTAGCAACCATTGCTTATGTATAGCACATAGAAATTTTATTTTTGGAGGGCTTCCATTTTTCACTTCTGTGTTTGATTATATTATAATGGGTAAAAAATGTTTAATTTCATAATAATAATAGGATTTTTTATAAAAAGAATATAACCAAGCTACAAATGTCAAAGACTAAATCCAGGATTATTTTCATGTTGGAGCAAATTAAGATCATGGGGTAAAATATGGGGAAAGAATAATAATTAGGAAAATACAATCAAAACCACAATGTGATATTACCTTATATCCATTAAAATATCTATTATAAAAAAATACCCATAAGTGTTAGTGAGGATGTAGAGAAATTGGAGCCTTTGTATATTACTAGTGGGAATATAAAATGGGACAGCTGCTGTGGAAAATAGTATGATGATTCCTTTAAAAATCGTGAAATTAAAAAAAATTAAGGAATTACCATCTGATCCAGTAGTTCCACTTCTGGCAATATAAAAGATGGAAAGCAGAACTTCAAATAGATTGTACACCAATGTTCCTCAAATTCTTAATTCACAAGAGCCAAGAGGTAGAAACAACTCAAATTCCAACTGATAAACAACTGGATAAACAATATGTGGCATAAATACATAATGGAATGTTATTCAACCTTGAAAAGAAAATTTTGATATGTGATACAACACGGGCAAAACTTGAAGGTGCTATGTGTGCTAGTGAGATATACCGGACTCGAAAGGACACATACTGCATGATTCCCCTTTACATGAGGTACCTGGAGTAGTCAAATCAACAGAAATGGAAGGTCAAATGCAGGTGGCCCAATGTTCAGGGAAGGGAATGAGGAGTTCATGTTTAAACTGTGACTAACAGAGTTTCAGTCTTGTGAAGGTAAAAAGTTCTAGAGGTGGCTGGTGGTGACAGTTGCACAACAATGCATTTAATGCCAATGAAGGTTCATTTAAAAATGGTCAACATGGCAAACTTTAAGTTACACATATTTTGGCACGATAAAAAGTTAAGGGAGTCACAAGATCACCTCCCCACAGGGCAGCTCTGATGGCCAGCAGGGGCCCTGATGCTGGCGCCCACCTGCAGTGCTTGATGTAGTCAATGTTGGTGAAACGGAGTTTGCCCAGACTCTCCTCCAAGTACTGCCGGAAGCTGCGCAGGGACACCTGGATGACATCCACATAGCTAAGCAGCTCCTGGTGCAGTGTGCTGTTGAGAATGGCCAGCCTGCGGGGACAGAGAAGGGGCAGGTGGAGACGGTGACCAGCCTGGGAGACGTGGTGATGTCCTGGGCGTGGGTGGGCACCCTGGGATGCTGCTCGAGCTCCACCCAGCGCCCAGCTGTGGAGCCACCAAACCATGCCCAGCTTCTCTGATTCACAAAAGGGCGCTAGGAAGGATTCCCAAATGCCCCATGTATGCAGAACACAGCGTGTCACTCTGGGGAGCACAGGGCTTTCCCTTCTTCCCTCTGACTTCTGTCAGCAAACCAGTCAAAGAATCCCAGCCCTTCCAGTCCAGCGACTCTCTGACCTGCTCCATCACGGCTCCCTTACGGCTCCCCTACTCCACGCTCTCTCAAAAGACCAACCCGCCGGTGTCCTCTTTATAAAAACCACCAGAACTCACTGCCCTTTGACAGCTTAGACACCTGCCAAGGTCCTTCCTGTGATCTGACTGAGGCCACCATCTCACATCCCGAGTGGCCTTCCTGGAGCCCCTTGCTCTGCCCTGACCATAGCCCTACTTCTGGCCAGTGCTGCCTTTCTGGAGAACTCAGCCCTTCCCCCCTTTTTCCATCCTAAGCCAGGGTGCCTCCTGCAGGGATTCCTTCCTGACTCTCTCACAGGGTCATGGTCTTTCCCACCATTGACATTTCAGGGCATATGTCGGCACCTGGCTTGCTACTGTGTGCATGAGCCTCTCCTGTCCCTGGCTGCTCACTGCCCCCACCACCCGATGTTGCCCAGGGTTCAACTCTGAATCTTAGGAGGAGATCAGCTCAGAAGCAGGACCCTGAGTGCCTCCTGTCCCCTTTCAAGCAGCAGCCTGGCTGGGCTTCTAGAGCCAGGCAGCTGGGAGGGAGAATCACAGCTCCTTACTTTTGGCTTTTGGTGGCATTCAAAAAGAGGTACTCCATGTCGTAGATCTTGCGGCGGAAGTTTTTGCTCCGCGTGTTTAGCTCTTCTTGGAACTGGCAGAACATCAGCCTCTCCTTCTTGAGCGTCTCTGTCACTCCAGCGCAGTGTCTGTCCAACCGCTCCTGGTGAAGCAAGAGCTCAGCTGCAAGAGGATGAGGAGATGAGGATGAGGATGGGGTCCTCTGGGACCTGAGCCACCTCTGCGCTTTCCTTTCGTGGAGCCGTGTCCACAGGCTGCCTCTCCCAGGGCAATCTAGGTCCCTTGCCCTGCCACAGTTGCCCTCACCAGGGTTCAGGCTGGAAATGGGCACTGATCTCAGAGAGGTCACTGGAGATCTCACTGGAGAGGAGGCTCTGCTGGGCCAGGAAGCGGGAGCTCCCGGCTGCATGGGGAACAAGGCTGGGAGATGGAGGATCCCGAGGAGCATCCTGGTAACAGGGGGATGGAGGGCTGTTCTAGGTGAGTGAGTCTGCAGGGAATACAATACAAAACCAGGCAGTCTGGGTTTGTTCCTTGACACCAGTGGATACTCAAGTCCAGTGAGTCCAAATTCAAACTGGCCTCCAAGGTGGAGTAGGAAGAACTTGGACTAGACTTTCACTCCTCTGGGCAGCAGGGTTTGGAAGGTATTGGGTCAGGGATCTCTGCTAGCTCTGAAGGGCTTATAGTGAACCTTGGAATATGATTCAAGTGAAAAACCATCAGGATTCACTGAAGGATCCTACTAGAATTGTGTTTCCCCATTAAAAAAGTCCACCACATAAGAAAGAACTGGCATTTCTTTTTAAGTATGTTAAATGATAAGGGGGAAAGAAGGGCCACCACATTTTGGAGTCTGTAACTTGCACTAAGTGCTTACAACTCCTCACTATACCATTTTAGGAGGCTTAATTACCACCTCCAACACTCTTTTCTGCAGATGAGGGAGAAGACAGACAGGTCAAGTAACCTGGCTAGAGTCACACAGCCAAAGGAAATTGACCTTAAGAATTCTAATTCCTAGCTATGGACTTGTCTCTAGAACATTCACCATGCAGGTGTGTAACTGATCTGAAATCCAAGAGCTATAACAGAACAACACTCTTCATTTTAGCCTCTGATACCCTTTGGAAGGAAGGAAGGAGGAAGGAAGGAAGGAAGGAAGGAAGGAAGGGGGAAAGAAATACATGATAAAAAAATCTTGAGGGGCTGGGGGAGCAGCTGGGTGGTAGAATGCTTGCCCAGGGCACATAGGCCCTGGGTGCTGTCCCCCAAATGAGAAAAAATCAACTTGAATGGGGGATTCTGAGCATCCCCTTTCTTTTCAAGCCTGGGAGGTCCACGGCCCCATGCATGTCTTCCCTGATGTGAGGAAACATCCTAAGTGTTATATGGGGCAAAGTGGGACAGTTCACAAACCCGGGGCCACAGGAGAGCAGACACTCTAGAGGGGTCTGGGGACAGTTCACACCTGCCCTGACATTGTGGATGTCCTTCTCAATGTGCTGGAGTCTTGGCTGGTGCAGGTGCAGTTGCAGCTCCAGCTCCGAATCCAACTCATCAATCTTGGAGGCCACGATGACCCGGGCATTGAGGGCACATTGGTCAAACCACTTCTCTAGGTGCTCAAAGAAGCCAGTTCGAAGTCTGAGGGTGCAAACAGCAAGGTCAGCCCTCCCAGAAATCATGACCAGTAAGAGACCTTTCCATTTGGAGACCCCAATGCTGCCCTCATTTTATTTCCCAATTATCTCCTATCTCAGTGTGTGGAGGGACCATCATTTACTCAGTTGCTGGAGGACTTCAGATGGTTTCAAACCTTTCGTTCTTATCAGAACACTGTGATGAATAACCTTGTACATATGTCAAGTGAAGAGGCTACTCTATGGGATAAATTCCCTGAACTAGAATTGCTGGATCAGAGATTAAAATACATTTGTGGTTCTGGTAGCTATGGCTGAACTGTATTTCCACCAGCAAGAAATAATAGTTCCTGTTTCTCCACAGCCTCAGTGTGTATTGTCAAAATTCTGAATTTGACAATTTTGTCATAGTTTGATTGAGACTGAGCACATGTCCATGCGGTTTGACGGCATCATTTCTTTTTCTGTATGATATCCTTTCATATCTTTTGCTCATTTCTCTATTATGTAGCTGTTCTTTATTTAAAAAAATAATAATTTCTAGGTGAGGCCAGTTCACTGTGATGTGGATTACAAATATTGTTTCTCAGTTTATCATTTTTTCTTTAAAAAATGTACTGCGTTTTTTCGAACACATACCGTTAAGATACCAGTTCTCCCAAAATTTATCTGCTGATTCAATGCAATAGCAAGAAAAAAAATCTCAGCAGGTATCTTCTTATGGAAACAGATGAGCTGATTCTAAAATTTATATAAAAATAGACCAAGAATTGTGAAGACAACCTTGGAGCAGAACGAAGTTGGAGGACTTAAGCTACCAGATATTAAGACCTCGTATAAAGCTATAGTAATCAGGCAGTTTGGGAGTCATTGTGGAAAGACAGACACAGAGAAATAGAGAAGAGGCATGGTGGACAGTAGGGGAGAGCACAGTCTCTCTGCGAAGGACCCGGGTCAACTGGTTCTCCATAGGGGAAAGAAAAGAATTTCCACTCCTGCACCATAAAAAGATCAGTTCCCAGAGACTTTAGATCTAAATATGGAAGTTTAAAATAATAACATCTCTAGTTTATAACATTGGAGAATCTTTTCATGACCTTGGGGCAAGCAAAGATCTCACATAGAGGACCAAGGTAAACTAATAAAAAAATGAATAAATTGGATTTTATTTAAGATAAGAATTTCTGTTCACCAAAAGATGCCTTTAGGGGCTACAGTTGTGTCTTAGAGGTAGAGTGTTCACCTAGCATGTGCGAGGTCCTGAGTTCGATCCTCAGCACCACATAAAAATAAAATAAAGGTACTGTGTCCAACTACAACTAAAACGAATTTTTTTTTAAAAAAATACATCTTTAAAAACAGTAAGAAATTATATAAAAGGCAAATACAGAGATATCTAACAAACTCCCATAAATTAATAAGAAAAAGGATAGACAACCCATCACAAAGTATATAAACAAAAGATTTCATTAGGCATTTCATAAAAAAAATAATCAGATGGCCAACAAGTGTACAAAAAGGTGCATAACATCATGACTCACCAGGAAAATGCAAACTGAACCAACAATGAGATAACACTACAATTATGCCAGAAGGAATAAAATAAAAACCACTGGCAATATCAACTGTTGTTGAGGGTATGCAGCAAGTGGAACTCTCACATGTTGTTTGTTTAAAGTTGTAAAACCGTTAGGACCACTTTCAAAAGCTCTTGATGGCAACCTTTGGGCCATGTCTCCTAAAGATGGACCTACACATACCCCATGACTCAGGACTTTTCTCTATGAGTTATATATGGAAATGTAGACACATGGTCACCAAAAAGACTTGAATGAGAATGTTCAGAGCAGCATTATTGGTATATCCTCAAATTGGAAAAGACCCAAATGTGCATCTGTAGACTGGATAAATAAAATGGATTAAAATGAATTGCATTTATAATGGGATACCACACAGAGATACAAAGTGGATTCTAGCCACATTCAAAGATATTATATGACTTTTATAAACATAATGAAAGAAGCCTGGCATTTTAAAAAATGAGTTCTGAATGATTTCACCTACATAAAATTCCAAAGCAAGTAAAATGACCTCGGAAGTTAAAATATTTATCCTTGGGAAAGACAGGGCAGGACTGGAAATGGGCCCATTTGATGGCGTCCTAGTGGGATGGTAACAGTTCTGCTTCTGTGGGCTCTGGGTGCCACGTGTGCTCTCATTGGACAATTCATTAAGTGCTACACTTATGACTGCCACAGTTTCAGATTGATTATTCTTCAATATGCAGATTCCATCAGTTGGACACAGAACTTTTTCCTAGTTAGTTACAAGGTCAAATGGCACAGTGGTTGGTGTCAGACTCTGGAATTAATAGGGTATAGATTCGTGTCTTGGATCTGACTGGTTCCTATCATGGAGATCGTGACGAAATGACTAACTTTTATCTGTAAAACGGAGTTCATTACGGTCCCTCTCTCACAGTTGTTGAGGGAATTAAATATGCTCAGTAAATAATAGTTGTCAAGTGATCCCTGTTGATCTTTGTCGTATGGGCTCTGGAGAGGCAAGGCGAAGACCCGTGGTGGGCAGGATAACACTGGAGTCGAGACATTTTAGATATGAGGTGACCCTGAAGTACAGGAGAAAGAGCCTTAGGCCTGACTTTCCTCCTCCTGCTCCCAATCTCCAGCCTCTTGCCACCTGTGAATATGGGAGGTGGGCCAGGCGGGGGATCGTGAGCTCATTAGTCCCACCTGTGACGTGGTAGAGGCACGAGGGCAATGGAAGTACCATTCAAAAGCCAAAGGCAAATTTCCACTTTTGATTCATTCAGTGATACACCTACGATTGCCATACTTTCAGATTTGTTGTTCTTTAGTACAAAGGCCCAGAAACTTGGGACTTAGAAGAGGTCACTCCTCAGTGGAGGGATTAGGGATCATTTCCTTATTCTTCATTGTTCTGCTTTCTGCCATGAGTTTGTCAAAGAATCAGCATAAAATACCATACATGATCTATTCATACCTATGGTTTATATCTATAGAATTAAAACAAAAGAAGATGTACCAGGAACCCAGCAGCATCTTTCAGGGAAAACTGTTTCTGCGTATGAGGCCCAGGCCCACAGAGCAGCCTGGGAGGGGTTGGGGACCACGCTCACCTAGGAGGTCTGTGCCTGCAAATAATTTCCTCGACTTTCATCATGTTTTATTGTGTTTTCCTCAGTTAACTACATTTAATTTTTTTTCAGCTAAAGGTAATCTATTTTTTTTATATTAACCTGTGAATGAATCTCCGAGCAAGAGAATGAGAATCAAAGAGTTTTGTACTCACTGTTTCTTAATTTCTAAAATTAGTGTGGACGGAACTATCATTCTTTCTGTGAACTCAGTGCGGAAAGTGTTGTCAAAGCGTGGGGTTGAGAAGGTGGAATGGGGCCTCCTATAACCCTCCTCTTCTTCTTCTTCCAGGGATACGAAGACAAAATAACTGTTCCCACTGGAGGTTGTGAAGGACTCCATGTCCTCGGAGGAGAACTCCTCCAGATAGTCTTCCTTGGCATCACCCTAAAGAGGCAAGGAGACTTCAGAATCCACATCATCCGAGGGACTAAAGGGTGCCAATCACCTGACGTGCAAGACTGTACACCTTTGGGCCAAATATGTCTATAATTGCCTACCCTCCCGCCGCCCCCAATGTACACAGAGTGCTTTTAAAAATGAGAAGTTCCACATAAAAATCTGGGTTCCTGATTTCTCTTCAAATATCAGGAAATAGGTCAGCTCTGAGCCCAAGCCCACCCAGCATCCCCGGCGGGTGGAGCTATGACTGCTCTGTCTCCGCCAGGCTGCTCTGGTTGTGCACACCGCCGGGGTGAGCAGGAGGGGCTGAGTTCACCTGTACAGCTCAGAAGGGCAGAGAAAGACAGAAGCAAGGGAGGGAAGAAGAAAGCCAAGTTGAAGGGTGACTTCAGAGTGGGCTGCAGGGATGTAGGAGAGGAAGGTGCATTTTAAAAAATCATTGCTGTGATTGAAGAATTGAATTCCTGTTGACAACAATTAAAAGGAAAAAATACATATGTAGGGTTTTGTTTGGTTTTGTTTTAGTACTGGGAATTGAATCCAGTGGCGTTTTACCAACTGAACCACATCCCCAGTCCCTTTTATTTTGTATTTTGAGACAGAGTCTTGCTAAATTGCTGAGGCTGGCCTCAAACGTGCAGTCAGCCTCAGACCTGTCTCAGCCTCCCAATTCGCTGGGATTATAAGTGTGCAACCCTGGGCCCAGCACTTTATGTTTTTTGAAGGATTTATGTTTTTTGGGGATTGAACTCTGGGGCACTCGACCACTGAGCCACATTCCCAGCCCTATTTTGTATTTTATTTAGAGACAGGGTCTCACTGAGATGCCTAGCACCTTGCTTTTGCTAAAGCTGGCTTTGAACTTGAAATCCTCCTTCTTCAGCCTCTAGAGCTGCTGGGATTACAGGCTTGCACCACTGTGCCTGGCCCAGCACATATTTTTGTTTAGTTCTGTTTTAGTTTTATATATTCTCCCCACCTATTATTATTATTATTATTATTATTATTATTGTTGCATTATAGTGGTACAGCCCAGAACTTTTCTAGTTATTTACATGCACCTCTATGGAGACCAGGTCAGGCGGACCCCCGTCTATATGAGAGGTTCACACAGAGTGAACTCAGCACAGTTTCTCCTTCCCAAGAAAGAACCAGCTGCTGGCCTACCTCACACACAGACAATCTCTCTTGGTCTTCCTTTGCCACCTCCTCCGCTTTGTTCTCCTCCTCCTCTTTGTTCTCTTCCTCCTCCTCTTTTCCCTTTGCCTCCTCTTCCGCGATCTCCCCTGCTTCCTCTTCCTCCTCTTCCTCCTCTTCCTCCTCCTCCTCTTCTTGGGCCCCCACACTTTCCTGGTTCAGGGAAGGTTTTGAGGAGTTCTCCCTGTCGACCTTCATTTCTTCTAACCCTGGCGGAGAGTCCTCTCTGGACTCGTACATCTGGTCACCCGATGCAGATCTGTCCTGCTGGCTCAGCCCGCTCTCCTCTGTGGAGGACTCCCGGTCCTGACCTCTTTCTTCTTCCATCTCCTCTGCAGGCCCCATAGAAATTGGCCCTCTGCTTAGGCTCTCCTCACTTCTGTACATTTCCACTTGGGCCCTGTGTCTTTTCTTCAGTTTCTTCATTTTCTTCAGGAAGTACAGTTCGTGTTTTTCTGTTGATGTCCCACACCAAAGCACAAGGAGAGACGAGTCACCCGGTGTCGCTGGACTGGGCTTCCCAGCCCACAGGAGCACAGGGAGAACTGGACTCAAAATGTCAAAGTGTTACCTGGTTTCCTGAACTTGAAGATGACTTCCCCAGCCAAGTTCTACAAGGAAAAGACATGAGTCACTGAAGGAACAGCACTGCCTTTCTTCAGAGTGCCACTTCTAAGGGTGTCTCTGTTCTTTCAAGTAAAAGCGATTCTTCTTTCCCCCTCCCCATCAAGGTGTGATGCAGGCCTTGACCAGCTTCATTCACTGGGGTAATGAGGGCGTTTCCAACCCAGGGAACAAGATTTCCCCTGATTTCATGCAGGCTAACAACCCTTTACAGCGTACATTGGGAAGTAATGAAATAAAAGCTCATCCTGACATATTTTGGTAGTGATCTAGAGAAAAGGGAAGAAAAATGTAAGTCAAAGGGTGCAAACAAGGGAGAAAGAATCTGCTCTGGGAGCTGAATGGAGACGGACAGAATAAGCCTGGTCTCTGTGGTCTGGGGGTCTCATTGTTAACCTACCATTTCCTGTTTCACAAACTCTGGGTGAAGCTGTGGACATGCTGTTTTATGGAGGATGGTGTGAGCTGTGGAGCTTGCAGGTCTGGATTAGAATCCCAGCTCCTTACAAACAGAGAGGCCTTGGTCAAGTGCCTTAAACCCTGTGGGCTCTGTGTCCTCTCCAGTGAAATGCGGATCATAATGGTGTCCACACCTTTACTCAGGCAACAGAACCGTCTCAAAGGGCAGACAATGAACTTGCCCTCCTACAGGCTGAGCCTCCGCCTCAACCCAGGTGATGTGGGGAATATTTGTTAGCAATCTGAACAGGGATCCATCCCTTCTGCAGAAGAACCGGGTACCCCATACCTGTGGGAAACATTCAGCCAAGTTTAGCTTCACTCTGACCAGGAAGGACTCTGGCTGGGGATGTGGGGGGGGAAAGCCACTCTGGAGTATTCAAAAGAACCCCTCCCAGGGTTGTATGAGCTTATCCGCAGCATTTACTGTGCCTAAATTATGTGCAAGACCCAGGGATAAGGGGAAATCAGAGTTGAATAAAACACACCCTTCAGGAAATACATTCTGATTGGGTGTTCTGCACTCTTGGATCCAATAGTAACTAAGAATAAACGAATTCGGAGAAGTGGCAGTGCAGGAGCAAGGAGAGACAGGGTTCGGTTGAGAGCAGGTAGGATCCTTGCCCTGGTAGTGGACTGGGAGTATGGGATGGGTTTGGGACCCAAGAGACAGAAAATCCCAGCACAGGGAGCAGGAAGAGAGAGGGCTGTGAGCAGGGAGCTTAAGCAGGAGGGGGATGAGTTTGCTGAGCCAGTAGGATTCAGGGCGGAAGGTGGAGAGGGTGTCCCTGGTCACCTAGGAAGAGTAAGCTGGGTCTGCAGAGTTGGTGAGGTCAGTGTGAGTAGGTTGGGACTGCCATATAAATTAGCCTTTTCTTTGTAAGTCCATGCAACCCAGGAGCCTGTCAACCTCTTTTAAACTCAGAAAGAGATGGTCCCTGTAGAGACGCCTTCCGCCTCTCTCTCTCTCTTTGCCGTCCAGACATGGATTTGCACTCTGCAGTGTTAGGCATGACTTCCAAAGATTGGGCAGTCCAGGCTGAGAGGCTTCCTCTCCCCTTGCTTCTTCATGAGCGGCCAGGGGTATAGTTTCCCTCTCCATACCTGCTCAAAGATTTCACG
This sequence comes from Urocitellus parryii, assembly GCF_045843805.1. Classification (NCBI taxonomy): domain Eukaryota; kingdom Metazoa; phylum Chordata; class Mammalia; order Rodentia; family Sciuridae; genus Urocitellus; species Urocitellus parryii. The sequence continues at coordinate 177,684,212 of NC_135534.1, read as the reverse complement.
AACAAAGAAATGTTGGCTGAGGGTGGAGCTGTAGGAGTTGAGTTCTTTCAGTACGACCACTGGGTACTCCATCACTTCCTTGGTCAGGATGCCATGAAAACACTCATACCTGGGACGGGGGGAGGGAGGGAGGGAGGTGAGACCACGGTCTAAAGGGAGCTCGGCTGATCCCAGCCAGGAGCCATGCCCTTGACCCTAACAAGGTGGGCCGTGATCTGGCAATTAGCTCCGCACAGAGCTGTTATATGTGTGGGGATCCCTTTTACAGAAACAGTCCTTGATTTGTTTTACTATATTTCTGATCATAAAGGGAAGGAATACATGCTCTTGGTAGAAAAATATAGAAGATAAATGAGTTTTCTGCTTGTCAAATGGATCCCCTTTGCTTGTCCACTGTCTTCTCTCTGGCCTCAGACTTGACCTACATTATCCCACCAAGTCCTCAAACATTCCAAGGCCCAGCATTTTATGTTTCTCAGGTAAGGAGACCAAAGCTCAGCAGGCACTGACTTGCCCAAAGTTATACTTCTGGATCTAAGTACCGAAATCAAAGGGAGTGCAATTTCATTTATGTGAATAGTCCTTACACAGAATTAGTTGTACAAAAGCACAAAGATATAAGGAAGTTCACAAAAACTGTTGGTAATACTGAACTGACAAACCAGAACCAACTGAAAAGAGCTAATCAGTTGTGAGATGGTTAAATCATTACAAAGTACCAGTAGTGATAAGTTCCTTGTGGTCATTTAAAAATTGAAATTTATCTGCAACTATACAACAATTTGCATAATATAATCCATTCTTTATTTTTAAAATATGTCTATATCCACATATATATCCACATATAAAGGAAAAGTGGGCGGGAATGAGGGAGAAATCTATGTTTGTAGTCGTTGACTTCTTTTCCCTTTCACAAAGAGCATGTTTAAGTTTTTAAAAAGGGGGCCCAAGGTCTTGACCTTTAAACTGCATTGCCTTGAAACTTCTCTCCACAAACTTTCCAAGACCCTCCCTGGAAGCTTCTGTATTGGCTTCAAGCAGAGCTACAAAGGACTATGATGATCTCCAATGCTGGAGTCACAGGATTGAACCCAGGGGCGCTTAATCACTGAGCCACATCCCCAGCCCTTTTATTACTTTGTATTTTGAGACAGGGTCTCACCAAGTTGCTTAGGGCCTGGCTAAGTTGCTGAGGCTGGCTTTGAACTTGCCATCCTCCTGCCTCAGCCTCCTGAGCTGCTAGGACGATAGGCATGCATCACCACATCTGGCATACGACTATAATTTTTATCTTAAACTTGCTGGGCACACCCAGCCTCCTGTTCAGGCTGCCTGTGACCTGAATGTGAATCCAAGCCATCCCCACCTGTCTTCTGGATTCTGGTCAACCTACCTCGATTTCATGTTCTTCAGAAAAGTTTTGGCCTTTTCCAGGTATAACTTCAAGGCTTCTTCATGGTTTTGCTGTCTCAGTTGGTCCAAGAGCTTATCAAGGTTGGCCTCCTGGGCCTGGAAGCCTCCCCCAAAACAAGAGGAAGCAAATATGAGTTCCCAGAGCGTAAGTGACATCCAGAACCCCTGCCCCTGGAACTGAGGTCTAGGCAGCTGGGGGAAGGCCTGGACTTCTTGTCCACAAAAGGGGAACCAGATCTATTACTGCTCTGGCTTTCTGCTACAGACTCTGGCCTCCACTCTGTGCCTGAAATGTTCTTGCCCATTTTATTTCCCCTAAGACCCAGCTCAGGTGGGACTCTTCAGGAATATCTCCCTTACCCCCACCCAGTGTGGTCAGGTCTGGGCGACACATTCCCAAGTGCCATCTTCTCCCTCTTTTTGTCATCATGCATATTCAAGATCACTTGCTGATTCTGTCCCCCAGCCCCTGCACTCCACTACCTCCTAGACTGTGAGGGCAGTGGGGTAGGGACCAACTGATCTGTGGGGGTCAGAGAGACTGTCACACATACTTCATTTCCATGTAATAGAGCCTGGAAATGATACCTAACATGTACAAAATTTGCTATGTGAATTGTGGGAGGCCGTCGCACTATGTGACCAGCATTTTCCTTCCCTGATCGGTTGAGACTCTGTCTCTTCCCATGATCTGGCCACATCAAAGTGGCCCTAGATGGCAGCCCCGATCTTGGAAGTCACAAAATGTGTCTTCATGCGTAGGCGTGCCTTCCTGCAGCCCCATGGGTTGAGCTATGCTCACCTGTTCCTGTGTGATATTACCCCTTGCCCTGTTTGGGATAGAATGTTCCATGGAAATGCCCTTTGTGTGTCCCCTTCTCTTGCTCTGCCCTTGGGTGTGGCCTTCCTAGATGTCAGTCAAACTGCTGACAGCAGACATCATGAAGCTAGACTCAGCCCTTTGAAACCTGACACCTTGCCTCATTTAAATGGCTTCTCCTCAATAAAAGGGGTCAGCACAACACGGGCTCTCTCTCTTTCTGAGGACCCTTAAGGTCAGAGAAGCCATCACAGGACTCCCAAAGGAAAAGGTATCTCTGTCTCTTGTGTGGCTGTTTTGCATGACCCAGTTCCCCTGGAGTGACCCTGAGTGTTTCTGTCGCCGGGAATGCGACAGTGAATGATATATATTTTGCTGTACTTTGCCCCAGTGAGAGGATGTGAGGTCTTATCAGACACCATGTATGAGAATTGGAGCCCTCCCCACCCCTCAGGAAAGTTAACATCACACCTTATCAGACCGTGCATGTAAGTTGCTGACCTCAACTATTGGACTTCAAAATGCACATAACCCAAGAGCTGGGCTGCATTGTGAGCACTCAGGCTGCACAGGCCTTGAAGCTTTGAAACCACCATCTCGGCTGTATTGGTGTCAAGCAAGTTTCTCTCAAGAAACCCCTTGGAGAACCTTCAACTAGACTTTACTTCCCTCAGAGGCCTGCTTCCACTGACTTGGGCAACTAGATGTTAATAATTTTGGAACTCACAGAGTAGTGAATGAACCTGGTCTATTGTGTGTATTCACACACTGGTTCCTCCACATTATTCTCCTCCTCTTCAAACACTGTGAGCAGACAAAAATATCTTTGTATGACAGCAAACTGTGATCTATGAAATCATATTTTAATCATTGCCTTATTTTAGTCATCCAGAGAGTATTCCTGATTCTATCTGTCTGTCTCTCCCTTGCACACTCTCTTACAGACAGGCTTGGTTCTGAAGACCCATCACACAGCTGCACCCTTGTTCCTCCCATCTAGTCCTAGGATCCAAGTAAGCCTCCATTTCCCCATCCACAACCATTTTATAACTTAAGGGTTTGCATTTGGGTCTAGGATCTGTTTTGAGTTCATTTTTGTTTGTGGTGAGTTTTTTTGTTTTCTTTTTTTGCATCTTAATGCTGACTGAGTTTACTGGCCTGGCCTGGAGCAGTGTGGCCCATTCCTCATTCCCATTGGAGGTTACCCGGGCTTGGGAGCACCTGGTTTTCCAGGCTGTGCTTCTCCCGATACTGCTCCATATTCTTCTCAAGTTCCAGCTCCCGCTCTGACAGCATATTCTGGTGCATCTCCCATAGCTGCACAGCCTCGTGGAAATACCTGAAGAGGTCTGAGCTCTGCCACTCGGTCTGCTTGGCCAGGGCCTCGAAGGATTTCTGCAGGGAAAGAACCCAGAAAAGGTGCCTTACGGGTTGACTAGCCCAGGACCAGAAAGAGGCCTGTCCATGAAGCTCCATGTCTCCTAGGACTGGATATCACTGTCTGGGTACCATCCTTCAAGTTTGACATCTGGGTCACATCTGAGTTCTGGTACCTCCCTCCTGCCATACCCATCTGGGCCTGGGCACCTCTGTTCTCATCTGCACTGAACACTATATCTGCTGCTCAACCCCCATGCACCACCACCACCAACCCCACTTTAAAAATAATATTCATGTCTTATGTACCCATCCAGGTTACAGATTGGCAAATTATTTTCTGCATGCTGAGTGTGACCCTCCATCTATTTTGTTTGGACCTGTGAACTAAGCACAGATTTTCCAGCTTTAAATAGTTGAAAAAGTTCAAAATAAATGAAAACAAAAGAAAAAATGATGTGAGAATTTTAAGAAATTCAAATCCCAGTGTCCATCAATAAAGTTTTTAGAATACAGCCATGCTCATTTGTGTCTGTATTGTCATGTCTGTAGTGTACCTCTTGGGGCTATGGAGCTACATACTGTGACACAGACCCCATGGCCTGCAAAGCCTAAGACAGGCACTATCTGGTTCTTCACACACACACAAAAAATGTGCTGACCTCGGCTCAAGACTGTCAGTGTCTTGGGGCTGGGAATGTCTTACTCCTCCACAGTCCCCACCACCCAGGGTCAGCAAGGGCTCAGGTGCACTCATGGCCTGAGATCATCTCCTGGAGTCTATGCAGCACCCATGTCAGGGGCAGCTGCGAGGGGCCAGGGGATACTTCTGGAGTGGCCAGTGGAGGAGATCTGCTATGAGAAAGACTGAGGAGGGCAAGGGAGTGGACATGTATAGGGACGAAAGAGAGGCTGTCTTTGCTAAAAGCAGTGACACTTAGGCCCACAGACGTTCAATGGGTAACTAAAAGCAGGATAAAGCTTGGCATCTCTGTCTTCATTTTGCATCTCTGTCCTATATTAACTTCAACTTTGTGACCTGCTCAGCTCTGCATGCAGGCGTATTAGTCATAAGGAATATTCATCTAACAACTGGTAATACAAGTTTATTAGCCCTAAACTTACCTAACCTATTTTGTCCAATTCAAGATTTGCAGGGACATTTACAGCATCCTGATCCAGACCCCTGGAGTGGTGCCTAGAATCCTTCCGTCACTGCCCTACACCTTCCAGGGCCACTGGAGCCTTGCAGACACATCCCCCTGCCCTGAGACTGCCCCCCTTGGCAGGAGCACCCATCCCATGGGAACCGAATTGTCCTTTCTAGGATCACTGGTCTGATCAATAAACATCTTGAGCAGCAAATGGAGACTGTCCCCTCAAGTGATAAGGACCTCTCCAGAGCCACCTTACAGAACCAGAACTGGGATAATGATCAATCAGACCATAGTCTGACCTGACTGTTTAATTATGCATTACCTCTCATCCCCCCACAATTCTTTCTCTGTTTAAACCTGAAGCTCGTGTCAGCACCCAGAAGACAAAACCGAGACACTTGATCTCACTTTGTCTTTCCAATGGGGCCATATTGATTAAAACTCCTTTCCTGCTTTTCACTGTTACCATTTTGCTTGTTTTAGGGGGCAAGTGGCAGGACCTGGATGATTGGAACCCCTGAGTCTGGCCTCTGGCCTATGACTTCTGTAACAGACATAGCAGGGACACACAGTTGGAAGTCCCCAGATTTCTACTCTCCTTACAGCCTGGTGCCCCAGGGCGACACTCCCCACCTCCCGGTCCCTGTGGGGCACGCACATCCAGGAGCTCCAGCTTCCTCTCCACCTTGCTCTGGAGCTCTCCCACCATCTGGAAGAAGGTCGGGTTCACCAGGCTCTCCGCCTCTTCCTCGGTGAAGGACTTGCAGTCCAGCAGCTGCTTCTGGAGTGAGGGAGATCAAGGTGACCTGGCTTAGGGCGGCAGACCTCCCGCACCCCCCCCCCCCCCCGCAAGGCAGAACTGCATCCTACAGGGGCCCCATGGGCTGCAAATCAGACGTGGGCTCCCTCTGTTGGGTGACAGAGAAAAACTGTCAGGGGTGCAAAGGGGGCAGCAGGTGGGGTCCTCAGGGCTTGGGTGCTCTTCAAAATAACTAAGCTTTTCTTTCACCTAAACTTACCAAGGAGGGAAGATGGGGATTTTTGTTATTGTTGTTGTTGTTTCTTATCCATTGATTACTATTTAGATTATTTAAAGCATTTAAACATGGAAATTCCAAGGAGAAATGATCAAGAACAGTTCCTCTCACAATAGAACGTATGTTTTCAGATTCTTTAGGTATTGGCTCCCTGGAGTTGGTGGCATCGAAATGCAAACTTCAATGACCATTGTTCTTTTTTATTATCTGATTCTAGTTTAAACTTCTTTCTTTCTCCTCTGCCTGGAATAAATTCTGTTGCATAAAAGGATACTCAAAAAGGGGATATTTTTGCGAAATATTTCCCCTACCTCAGAAAACCAGTCACTGGCCTGAAGAGATTGGGGAGTGAACTCACTGTCTCACCTTGTCTTGAAATATGCGTGGCCTGGGAAAAAGACGGGGCAGCACTCTCTTATGAAAGGGACATTGCAATAACCCCCAAGGTGCAACCTCCAATAATGAACAGATCTTGTGCTACTAGGGACGCGGTCAAGGGTAAAGCAGGAGGTGGCCTGAAAGCTCACAACTCCAGCTCACATGGGCTTCCTGGAGAAGATGGCGCCAAGCTAAGCCCTAAGGGATGGCAGGGACAGCTGGGGAGTTCAGGCAGAGGGAACGGCATCAGAATGCTCAGAGGTGAGTGGGTACCTGGGACTGGGAGGAAGGAACAAGAGCCTAGATCAAGGCTGAAGGTGTGGGGGAGGGGTGAGAAGGCTAAGGAGGGACACATCAGGCCCCAGCATCAGCACACGTAGTTCCTCTTCCCAGGGCTGCAGAAAGAGGTGCCCACCTTGCATTTCTGCACACAGGCCAGGCACTCCTGCCAGCTCTTCTCGTACAGCAAGCGGATCCGCATCATGCGGTCCATGTGGTAGTTGTCTCCACGTGCAGAAAACAAAATAGGTCAGTCATTCTTCCAGGAGGAAGAGGGAAATGAAGAGAGTCCCCTCTGCACACAGGGAGGCAGCTCTCTGCAGCTGTAAAGCTGATTTAGGTGCAGATTGGCAGGTGGTCCCAATTCAGATCAGGGGCTGGTATCTCTGTCTTCAAGAGTTCCTAGGACCTCACATGAGGAGCTCATGTCTATGTGTTCTGAATGCATGTGACAGAGAGTCCTTCTCTATCACTGGAGGACAATGACACCACTGACCTCACTGGGCTGCTGTGAGCCTCAAAGGAAATGGTCAAATTATTATAGATCATCTACAGTGAGGCTTGACAAACTTTTTCCACAAACGACTAGAGAGTAAATAGTTTTATTGCTGCCATTCTGAGGTTTCTGCTGTCACAGCACAAAAGCAGTCAGACACAGCAAGCTGACAAAAGAGCATGACTGTGTCCCAATGAAACTTATTAAGAAACAGGCAGCCCGCCCTTGGGCTGTAGTGTGGTGACCCTTGTTCTAGAGCATTTTAGAACATTCCCATTTATGGCTGAGTACCTCTGGGTCTGCCAGGAACCCAATCTCGACTGGATGTCAGTCCCAGGAGGGAGGGGCCATTATTATTCCTCTTAAAATTCCCATTTTACAGAGGAGGACCGTGAGGACACAGGAGGCCTGGACTTCCTGAACACAGTTGGGATGGAGCAGTGCTGGCCGTTAGCCTCACTTTCTAACACTCCCAGGAGCTGCTGTCAGAGGTGATCATGGGAGCTATCTCTATTCTCCATGTTTGGATCAGGGGCCAGGGGTCAGAGTATGGTGCATGGAGGCTGTGGGAGGGGCAGTGAGTCCAGAAGGTCCTGGGAAGGGTGGAGGGGGCTTTCAGGTCATCAGAGTACACTATTCCCTTCCCTCCTTCCCAGGATGGAGGTGCCACCCACTTCCTCTCAGATTAATGACCGAGTGGTAGAGCTACGACAAAGCCACTAGTTGAAGAGAGTTCCAGAGAGACCTGAGAGATTCCCACAAACTTCACTCACCGAGTTCCTGGTTCAGGGCGTTGAGAGAAGAATGCCACTCAGTCAGCTGAGCCATGTTGTAATTGGGGGGCAGGAGGTCACTGGCGAGGGAAGTAGGACAAGTCAGCTTTGCACACTAAAAGGCCTTCTGCAACAATGGGTAGTGTCTTTGAAAGATGTATTATCAACTGAATACTGAAGGGACAAAGGACCTGCTGGGGACTTCCTGGTACCCAAAACCTAACTTACACAAAGGTCTTTTAATGTTAATATGAGTTTCTTTCTTAGAAAATGAAGTTGAATTTTCCCAGTGAGGGAAAAAAAAAAAACCAACTAAAACTGTTCACATGACTTGACCAAGGAAGCCTGCCTCTAGGAACCTAATGTGGGTTAACAATATAAAAACCTACAAAGTTTATGCATTAAGATTAAGCCTTAAGTTTTGCATCAATTAAACAGTAGTACTTATAAAAACCTATAATAATGATTTTTCTAAAAAAATCTTCATACTCAACAGTGGGAAACCATCTAAAAAAACCTGTGAATCCTCCTGTAAAGTCTAAAGCTAGTGTGGCAGATTGAACCACCCCCCCCCAGCATGTTGTTTGCTCCTCCCCTTGGGAGGTAGAGCCTCCTTCTGCAGCCCCAAAATCTGGGCCTGTCTGGATTGGCTTTGGCCAATGGGATGATCAGCAAACAGAACAGGAAGAGGTTGAGGAAGGGCTGTACCCATGTTTGCCCTCTGTTGCTGTGGTGACAACTTTAGGGGAAACTTGGTGAGTAAGGATTAGAAATCCTGTGCACTGTCATTGAAACTTTTCTGTTAAGCTAACATGACTCCAAAATACAAATTTTATTTTTTTGAATGATTATTTCTAAATAATGTGCACATGTATTTTATTGGGGCCAAGAAAATCCATGGGGCTCCCCCCAGGCCTTTGGATAACTCCTTCTGGAGACCCTGGAGAATCTCAGCTAGATGTCCTCCCTCTGTCATCAGGGCCACATGCCTCCCCCAGGGCTGTGTGTGCAGCGGTGAGGACCCCCCCCACCCCAGGCTTTGGGGGGCTCTGGAGGAAGGGCCTGCAGCTATGGGTTGGGATGGGGTTTGGGACTCTCCATGCTGCCTACAAGGCAGTTCCTTGGGACAGCTTCTGTAGGGGGCACAGGGGTCATCTACAGTTTACTTTCAAGTCCCCCTTGCACAGATGGACCACAAACCAAGCCTTCCCTGCTGATGTTCACTGAGATTCTGTGACAAAGACTTTGCCACTTTCCTTAGACTTGTGTGCTCAAGCCTGGCATTTGCTGTCACACTTCTGGACACTTGAATCATGTCCTGACCTCACTTGTCTATGTACCCTCTCTGTGAAGGACCCACTTGGTCCTGCCACCACCCACACTGCATCTGATTTATAGAGTTGCCCCCACTCCTTGCAGGCGAGGTCAAGCGGCCCAGTTCCACCTGCAGACATGGCCATTACACAGTGCCCCTGAGCTGCAGCCAGGAGTGTCCATGGATACTTCTTCCCCCATGTGTTGGGTCCCATCTCTGCCCTCCAGACAGGTAGCCAGACAGCCCCACAACTGCAGCCTGTGGGAGAGGTTTGGCAGGGCTGAGGGGGAAGCAGCCTGGAAATCTCCCTGGATTTTGTTTTCGAATGCCTAAGTTCTTAGGAGAGCCCACACATGGGACAAGTGTTTGAGGGGTGTGAGCCTGGGGGTCAAGGTTGTGCTGGGAACCAGCTGTCTTCTCCACTCAACAGAAAAGGGCGGGGGCAAGTGCAGGCACAGCAGGGCTGAAGGGTGCCTGGCAATGGCAACCTGGTGGCAATGTGGGGACAGCCTCAAGACCCAAGGCCCTGGAGAGAAAAGCTGCCCGAGCATGAGGGCTCAGGAGACAGCAAAATCCAACTGTCTGGAGGCAGGAGAGGCCCAGCAGCATCTGGGGGGACCTGGACCGAGGACCATTCACCCCAACACTAGCCCTGGAACTGCACGAGATTCTAGAATTCAAGGGATGGGACCCCAAACCAAGTTTTCCCTAACTTAAAGAACCAGGGCTCAGAATCAGAACTAAGTTAAATTATAGAAAACAACACAATCACTTTTGCTGGCTCTGGGATTTGTATCCACCTTATCGACTTTACACCTGGATCAAAATGTAGCTGCACGTGGGGCAGGAGCCATCTTCCTGGAGGAAATCCTCTGGCTCAAGCCCAGTGCGGTCCTAAAGTCATTTACGTCCTAGGAAACTTAGGAGCTAGGGAGAGGAGACTAGAAGAACTTGTGTCCCATGACTACCAGGGCAGGAGGGGTGACTGAAGAGCCCAGGAAGTGGGGGAACCTTTTCCCCACATCAAAGTCTCCACTCTGCAGGACCCTGCAAGTTCCATCTTGCTTCTGATGGCAGAGGCCACAGACTCCCTGGAGAGTGGGCTTCTAGGATCTAGGACATTCAGTGGGCTGAACAGCTTTATTATTGGATCAGAGTTGGTGGATCCACATCTGGAGGGAGTGTCCACAGCCTCTAATGGGTCCCTATCTGATGGCTGTAGTCTCCTCACTGACTTCCAGGGCCTCCAGTGTAAGACTCTTCTGACCCAGGATTCCATACTGCCTCAGGTCAAGGTCCAACCAGTTACCCTGGCTCCCCAGGCCTTCATGCCCTGCTCCTCCCTCACTCCTGGACACTGCCTCCTGTCAAGCTCTTTGGCATGGCCACCCAGAGCTGCTTTCTGCAGCAAATGGGCTGTGTTCACTCTTGCCATGAGGCTGGGCTCCCCCGGTACATGTATCCAGCTGGCCAGTACCAAAGAACCAGGAAATGGCCTGTTCTGGAGGACCTGCTAAGGACAGGCTAAGGACCATACTATCTCCCCACCGGACACCCAAAGGTGCCATTCCAAGTGACCCCTCCCTCCAGGCTCTACCAGATGGTGCAGAGGTGTTTCAGCCGCTTTTGCTGCAGGACCTCCTGGGTGGTCAGCATTTCCTCCAGCTCCTTCTTCACCACCGGAGGAGACTGGATATCCTCACTGGCCATGAACTCTCTGGGCAGCCAGACAGGTTGGCACCATGGAGAAGAGGAGAGAGAGGAGGGGAGGCCGGGGCGAGAAGGGAAGAGACTCATGGCAAGAACACGCAGAGCCCAGCACCCTGCCCTTCCCTGCCCACCTCAGCCTCCCCTCTGGGACACTGAGGAGTGGAGGAAGTCAGCGGGAGGAGAAAGGCGGGCAGGGATGCCACTGAAGTTCTGCCACCAACAGCATAGGATCAGCAAGTTTGTCTGTTGGGAATCCTGCTCTGTGACCTCGGGCAAGTCCCTGCCCATCTCTGTCCCAAGCCCAGTATCCCAAGTTATGAATAATAAGGAAAATTGGGAAGTGTACAGAAATCGGGCGAATGTTTTCCAACAATTCGTGCTGAGCTCAGAAAATGCTCACAAAATAATGTTCACGAGAAAGTAAGCTCTAAAGCTGCGTATGCTACACGGGTCTAAAAATGCTGGGAGAAACTGTGCCCAGGTATGAGCTGTGCTCCTCACTGTGGGGCGGGATTAGTGGGGGAGGGGGGCTTAAATTTCTTCTTAATATCTTTACTCTTAACTTTTTGAGAAGCACTTCTAAACAATGACGAAATGGGCGGGAGCTGCCGCCAGCCTGTGGGCCCCTGTGAGCTGGGGAAGAGCAGCTTCGCCAACCTGAAGCTCTCCATCAGGGTCTCCTTCTTGAGAGCCTTCCAGGTGTCCACCAGGCACTGCCAGCGGTAGCGGCTGTCAAGCTCCTTCTGCAGGGTGGCCTCCATCAGGTTCAGGGACAGTTGGGCGATGGCCCTCTGGTTGCCCAGCAGGGCATAGTTCATGACCTGTGGTCACAGGCAGGCAAGGCACGGGTAGGATGGAACACTCTCAGGTCAGAGCAAGTCTCAGTTAAAGGGACAGGGAGAGGTGAGAGGGGACCGGGGAGGTGCAGGCCAGGCCTGAGTGGGGCAGGGCGGGTCTGAGTACCACCAAGGTGTCAGCAGGCAAGGAAGCAGCCACAGACAGTGACAGGGATCTTCCTTGAAGCCTTAACCATGAACTTCAACCCAGCTTTCAGAACACATTGGATTGTTTGTTAAAGAAGGTGGAAGGAGTGGGTGCTCTAGTGGGCTGTAAGTGGTCACTGCTTTTCACAAATTTATTCCAAAAGCAGAGTGCTCTTGCCATCAGGAACAAGCCACGTGTGGCTGCTTTGAGAACAGGGACCCACGAAGCAGGAGTCAGAACGTTCTTTGGTGATTCTCCAAGTGATTCTCACTTGGGTGCCTTGGCACGGGAGTAGGGACAAGCCTTCACTATGTGGCACTCTTCAGCCCTTTGGCAGCCCTATCCCTCAAATGAGAGTAGCTTCCCCCATTCCTCCCAGGCACAAGTAGAGTCCCAGATGCCGCCACACATTTCCCAAAGCCTTCTAGGGAGGTGAGGCTCTACCAGGCTCAATGGGCAAAAGCCATCGCTGCTTTTTGGTGGAGCTCATCCCCAGGCCTGCAGTTACGCTGTGGGGATAGAGCTATTTACAGCACGGGGATTTTGTGAAATTAGATGAAATAAATGCATACAGAGCAAGCAGCGGACACTGGCTGTTACAGTGAGAAGAACAAGCACAGGAACTCATGCATGATCTGGACACGGAAGACTCCAACTCTCCTGACGCACATCGTATCTAAAATTTAGGAGCTGCTCACTTATCAAAGAAAGCTACCACCACTGAACTCTCCTGCAGCATCCCAAGTAATTATCCCCAAAGTCCTGGCATTAAGTAATGTTATGCCCATTTTATGGATGAGGATCTTTTGGGCACAGGGCCTGAGCCATTTCAGGAGCTTCCATAACGGGCAGTGGAGAGGGAAGTCTGTGTCCCTTCTTCTTGTGCTTTGTCCAGGGCACTAGAGATAGGAGCCAGGCTGGACCCATCTGTGATTCTGAACAGGGGCTCTCTTCAGGATGCTGTGCTGCCTGGAGACTGTTATCTGGCAAGCCCAGGAAACCCACAGTAGCAAAATGTACCTCTGGGCAGCCAGAAGAAGAGACCTTGGGCTTTTCTCTGACTTTGGAGACACCATGAACAACCCTGAATTGCTTATTTCCCACCACCAAGGGCAGCAGCTGAGGCCTCCGGGGGTGAGGGGCCAGAGTTAAGAGGTAAGCATGGTTGAGCAACAGACACTGCTGCTGGCGAGGAAGAGGACAGGCGACCGCTGGAAAAACCAAACAGCAGGTTGGGGTTGCTCCTGAGGGTGGAGATGGCTCTGGGACCACGACATCCCAAGATGATGACTCTATAGTGTGGCCCCCATGCCACTGCACACTGTGGCTCAAACTCGGCCCAGAAAGTGCCAGCTAGAATCTTCAGAGCTCAAAATCATGGCCCAAGTGAGGCGTGCCTGCTTTAAGATGGTAGGGAAACAGAAAATGTACTTCACAAAGGTTTCCATGAAAGTGCTTACAATCACAGAGCCTCAATTCCCATCGCAAGCAGCCCACCTGCATGACTTGGAAATGTCACAGACGAGAGCCCCACCACTCCTGAGGCACAAAGCTTGGGGAGCTGGGGTCCTGATCCTTCTCCCATGGGCTGGTTTCCACCTGGGAAACCCACTCACCGTGGCCTCCTTATCTATGAGCCTGTACACGTCGGGCTGCATGAGGTAGGACGTTCTCTCTATGATTTCCACATATTTCTTCAACACACTCTTCAGCTGGAGAGGACAAGGTGCCAGTTAGTGACTCCCACTTCCCTGAGCACTAACAGAAAAGGGAAGGACGGCCCTTAAACCCTGCAAGTGAGCGTCACCAAGGAGCCTATTTGCTGCCAACTTACCTTATCGCCTCTGGAGACTTCGAGGGACAGCAGCACTTCGTCCAGTGCCTTAATCTCCTGTTTCTGGAGCACGAACACATGGGCCACCTCATCCCACAGTTCCAACAGGGTCTGCACAAGGAGCTGGAGTCAGGCTGGGGGCTGCAGAGTGGGGCAGGGGGAGACCCAGCTACAAAGGGACCCCTACTTGCATGGTGTAGTCCTCAAGGCTGTTGTCATTCTCTATCTTTTTGAAGAGATGGTTGATGTTTTTGTCAAACTCGGACAGCTTGTTCAAAAACAGTTTCCCTGTCTCTAAGATCGGCGGTTCCATTTCCTGCAACAGGCCAGGAGGGTGACAGCATCAACATCCCCCAGGGATGAAAGGACAGTTCTTGTAATGAGGGGTGCCAAGCACAGTCCCATCTCACAAATGATCATGACTGCCTGGTCCTGAGGGGTTGGGGGTTATAATTAACTCATGCACACAGGACTATGGCACCACGCGGTTCATCAGGCGCTCTGCCAGTGCTCAGGCCACCTTCTCATCACGGCTGGTGAGGTGGGTGCTGACATCAGGCCTGGCCCAAGGCTGGCACTCACCAAACGTGAACTGAGGAAGGACCAAATGAAAGAATGCCAAATTTACTTCAAGCAGGGAAACCAAGGCTCATGGAGCACGTGGTGAAAGCAGCACTGGCATCGAGGTGGGTTGTTCTGAGAACATGGCTGGTGGAGTGTCATGGTTGAGGTGTGCTGTTCCTCAAAAGCTCACGTGTGAGATAACGCAAGAAGGTTTGAAAGAGAAATTGGTTATAGCCTTAACCTAATCAGTGAATCGATTCCTGATGGGATTAACTGAGTGGTGACCGGAGGCAGGTGGGGGGTGGCTGGAGGAGGTAGTTCATTGAGGACGTGGCTGTGGGGTATATGTATATTTTGTATCTGGAGAGTGGAGTCTCTCTGCTTCTGAGCATCCTGTGAGCTGCTTTCCTCTGTCCCACTCTTCCACCATGATATCCTGCCTCACCTTGAGCCAGCAAGGAAAGGAGCTGCCCTTTTATGGACTAAGACCTCTGAAACTATGAACTCTTAAATAAACTTTCCCTCCCCTAAAATTGTGGGTCTTTTAGTCACAGCAGCGAAAAAGATGACTGAAAGAGGGAGCCTGTTTTTTGTGTTTTGGGGACAGTCAGTATTCAGAATTCAGGATAGGGTAACATGAATCAGAGAAGACTCAGGGAGATGGGAGTGAGTGGAAACCCGGGGCTGAGAGAGGAATCAGAAGAGCAAAAGTGTCATGCATGGTGGCACAGGCCTGTAATCCCAGCAGCTAGGGAGGCTGAGGCAGGAGGATCGTGAGTTCAAAGCCAGCCTCAGCAAAAGTGAGGTGCTAAGCAACTCAGTGAGACCTTGTCTTTAAATAAAATGCAAAATAGGGCTGGGGTTGTGGCTCAGTGGTCAAGTGCTCTTGAGTTCAATCCCTGATACTACCCAAAAAGGGGTGGGGGCAAAGGCTGGGATCATTTCAGGAACATTCCAGGCACCAGTGTGGTCTGGAGAGGAACAGGAGCCCAGAGTGGAAGTGTATCGGGGCGAGCAGCGGTGGGCTGTCAGTGAGGGCACACCAATCGGGTCTCTCATCAACAGGTCTAAGTGAACACAGACCTGGAGAGCAGTTCCAATTTGGTCCCTTATGTGCTATGTAATGCAAGCTCTCTTTTACTTTAAAATGCAGTAGTGGGGATTTTCCAAGAGTTGAGAGCTCACAACAGGCACTCCTACCAAGTCACTCACCCATGGCCACTATGAGTCCATCTACTTCTGTGTCTTGCTGAGCCACTGAAGACCTCCCAGCTGGGGAGGGGGAGGGAGGTCAAATCTGCCTAGGAAGTGCCACTGGAACAGAAGAGGAGAGGGGGTGCCGGGTCTCACCCTGGTGATTTCTGCAATCTCCTCCTGAAAGTTGGCCAGAGCCTTCTCATAGTTCCTCTTTTTCTGTGCCTGTCGCCTTTGAAGGGTGATGGTGCTGGTCTCCTTGGAAACTGTGGAGCCACAACAGAGGTGAGGAGACTGCCGCAGAGCTCCAGGGAGAGCGAAGCGCTCCTAGGCAGACTGAGCACCTGCACTGCCAGGCTTGGGTTCAGAAAGTGGACCCCAAAGCCAGCCCAGCAGTACGGCTGAGGCTTAAGCAAGAAGAAACATGAAGGGGATCCATGAATGCTTCAGGGAACAAGGTCTCAGGCTTCCTGGGGGCGGGGGTGTGGCTCAGTGGCGGAGTGCCTGCCTAGCATGCACGAGGCCCTGGGTTTGATCTCTGCACCATTAAATAGATAGATAAATGAATGAATGAATAAATAAATAATCTGGCAAAGTTCCCAAATGATAAGGTACCTTTTTTTTTAAGTTTTAAAGGCACAAATACATATAAGATGTTTTTTTAAATTTCAATGGGGTTATATCCTGAGAAACCTACATATGTTGAAAACATTCCAGGTCAATGATGCATTTAAAGCATACTGAACATCATGACTTAACCTGGCCTACCTTAAATGTGCTCAGAACATTTTATCTTAGCCTTGGGTGAAATCATCTAATACAAAGCCTTTTTTATGAGAAAGTGTTGAATATCTCAGTTAATCTATTGAAATCTGTACTGAAAGTGAAAAGCAGAATGGTTGTATGGGTGTGCTTTTGAACTACTAGAAATTGAAACATTGAAAGTAAACCACAGTAAATCAGGGATTGTCTGTACAGATAATAATACCAAACATGCAAAGAGCACCATCCGCACAGCAGGCATAGATCTAACTCGATTACTATTCGGGGTGAAGCCAGGAGGTAAGTCCTATTACTAGGCTCCATTTGCAAGTCAGGAGACTCAGGCATGGGGGGTAAAGGGCTGAGCAGGGATCTGAACCTTCTGAACTCCTACCCCATGCTCCACTCTGCCCTGTATCTACCTGGGAATGGGCTAACAGGACAGAGAGCTGTCCTGGGTAGAGAAGGGGTGCTATTGTGGAAGGGCAGTTTTACTTTTTGCTTTATCTCCCTCCTTTTTTTTTTTTTTTTTTTGTTACAGTGAGCATCTGTTACTTTTTTAATCACAAAGACAAAGGGCTTCTATATTGAAATAGAGTCAAATTAAAACAATGTTGTAGGGAGGAAGAAAATGCGGCTTGGGACATGCTACCATGAAATCACAGCAAGCAAGGTGCCTCCTTTAGCCCAGATTTTCCTCAGCAAGTGCGCACCAGAGCCAGGGAGAACTCTTGGGGAAGATGCTCAGGGAATACCCTCTGGGTGACAGAGCAGAGGACCACAGTGCCATCACCAGGGGCTTCCAGAGAGGGGCTCCCAGGAGCCGCCCCCTGCCCAGGGACTCTGTCTTGCCCTCCAGGTGAACAGGGACTCACCGATGGTGTCCATGAGGCCCTGCACCTCTTGGGCAGCCATGGCTCCCTCGTTCTCTTGCACTTTTTCCTTCCTGGCTATTTCCTTTTCCCTGAGAGACAAGCAGAGGGGAGGAGTAGGCGCTGCCAGATCCCACCCAGGACAACTCTGGCACATGGGGGACTCCCCAGGGGGAGCCCAGGCAGCAACAATGGCCCGCGCCCACCCTGATTCCAGAGTTCCTTGAGAAGTGCCAAGTACCTTTGGCCAGCAGACGTTGTCGGACTCGACATGGGAACCTGGGTCCCACCCAGAGCCTACTTCAGCTCTGGTGGTACAAGGGTGGGTGCTGGACCTGAGCCATTTTCCACATAGGAAACTGGGGTCAGCAGGGGTGTGAGTGGCCCAAGAAACCTCCCGGCATGCATCATTTTCTCCTTGAGCAGCCCATTCTTTGGGCCAGCTGGAGTAATCCTTATCCTGTATTCTAGAACTGACCCCCATGACCCCACGGCCCCCGGGCTTGGGCCTGAGGAGAGAGCTGGACAGCTTGCTCAGCTGGAGAATATGATTGGCCCTGGTGGCAGGACAGGCCTGAGAGCCCTGACTCATAGGAAGAGTGGGAGCAACCAGGGAGGGTCGCCCAGAGACCAGGGGTTTCTGAGGAGAGAGTGGCTGCCAAAGGATCACCCAGAAGAGTTGACAGAAATACCCAGGTGACCTCTGCAAGAGTGGCTAGAGGAAGACCAGAGTGGGACTGCCGTAGGCTGAGGATATCTGGGCAGGCAGAGGCTCTTCCCAGACACTTGGCCTCCAGGGAAGGGTGGGGGAGGCAGGGACATGTGAGGACAGGAGGGAAGCAGTGGCTGAGACAGGCTTCCCTTCTAGGAAAGGGGACACTGTGTGCCAGGGTCAGTGAGAGACTGTGGGGTTGATGGTGTGGGGGAGGGAGAAAGCTGGAGAGGATGATGGCAGGAAGCCAGGCTCCCCTATCTGTTCTCCAGCTCCTGGGAGGTAGCCGGGGCAGCCCAGGAGACCAGGAAAGACGGGCCTGTGGCCTCTCTCCTCTGGTAGAAGGAGAACAGTGGGAGGGTGTGGCAGGGAAGAGGACCTGAGGGAGTGTGGCAGGTCAGGAGAGCTGCTGTGAGTCTCTGGGCTGCCCAGAGGGTCCAGGTGAGCTGGTTGCTGTATCTGGGAGCCTTCCCAACAGACGGGTGATTTTTTTTCCCTGCTGCTCTGGCTCAGGAAGAAAGGGGGGAGCTTTGCTGGGTGGGAAGAAGGATGAGGCTCGGGAAGCTGAGCTAGTGAGCTGGCCACTAGGCCAAGCTGGTTGCAGAGAAAGTGAAGGCAGAAGATATGGACAGAGGAGGGAGGGAGGGAAACATTTCTCAGAGGCAGGGAACAAGTGACCCCTGGGAGACTCTGGAATGTGGACTTCGTGGCCCTAGTCCTTTTGACAAGTTATAAACCCATCCTCTATTCCTGCCCAAGCTAAAGGGATCTGTGCTGTGGTCCTGTGTGTGCAGGACAGAGCTGGGCTTATCTGGCTGTCCCAGGAAGCCAGCACAGCACAATGCCAGCACCCCCATGAGAAGTGCCTTTCTGAAACCACCCTGCAGGTGCCAAGAGCTCCTGACTGATGTTGTATCTGGGACAACAGGTGACCCTAGGCTGAACCCTGGGAAGAAAGAACCCTGAGGAAAAAGAGGCAGGTATCAGGAGACACCTGGTTCTAGATGAGGTCAGCTGAGACTCCTGTGGGAGCTGGAGTCACAGTGAGGATGCCACATGGCCCTGGAGCAGAGGTGGAGCTTGGACAGGTCCCAGCTGCCTATGCCTCTGGATCTTTGCCAAGGCATCCGGCAGGGGATGTGGCTGCAAGAGGCTGGCCTCTTGTGTTGGCCTGAGTGGCCAGTAGAGCACCCATTGTAGGTAGTTAGGTGGCTGAGGCTCAGGTCAGGACAGAGAACTTGCCCTACAGGGAGTGAAAGAGACAAAGGCAGGTAGAGGAGACCAGACTGTCCAGCCTGAGTTCCAGGCCAGGGAAGGTGTTTATGACTGATGCCAAGCCTGAGGAGGCTCCTGCTGCATTCTCCCAAGAAGCCAGGAGAAAGATGGAGTCTTCCTTTCCTCTTTTCCCTAGTGGAGAAGTCCGAGCTTAGCTAACAGAAATGACATGTTTAGGAATCTCAAGTTTAACTTCCGAACTTGGCATTGCACAAGGAATGTGAGATGCCCCTGCCTCACATACTGCCCTCATCTCAGGTTACAGTGCCTCTCTGCACCTCCCTGCACACCCAGCACTCAGGCCAGAGACCTATCATCAGGCCCCCTGGGGTTCTGCCTCCAAAGACACCTGAAGTCCACCCCTATTCTCCCTCTCCCAACCACCACCAAAGTTACAAGGACAACTATGGGCCTTCCTCTCTGGCCTCCCTGCCTCTTTCCTGTAATTTCTCCCAACATGCTGCCCAAGGGACCTTGGACACACAAAATCAGCTACTCATTGCAATAAAATCCAACACCTGGACCATGGCCTGCTAGGCCTCTCTCAGCCCCACCTCTGCCCTCTCTCCAGGTCCACTCATCTTTTGCTTTCTAGAATGGGTCGAGACCATCCATTTCAGTGTCTTGCCCCCATCCTTCCCCTTCCTCACCCTCTGGTCTCAACTGAGGCTCCTCCTCAGAGAGCTTTCCTGAACCTGTCCCGAGGGAAGGCTTTCCCACCTTACTTATTTGTTTCTGTAGTGGCCTCCCGTTCCATGAAGGTGGGATCCTCCTCCCCAGCACCTGGCCTTAGGCACTCAACCATTACTGGGGAAGAGAGAAAGAAGCAATCCTTCCAAATAGGTGTTAATGCCTCCCTGATTCAGACAGGCACTGGAGACTTCCTTCCTCCCTCGCACTCATTTTGCGTGAGCTCTTCCTGAGTCTTTGAAGATGGGGTGCCCCAGTGTGTGTGTGTGTGTGTGTGTGTGTGTGTGTGTGTGGCCTGAGAGGCAGGACTTACTTGTAGAGAACGGGGTTTTCTGTAACCCCGTCGTTGGGAAGGCTGTGCACCCACTTCCGCTGCCGAGAAGACATCATCTCCCCTTCAGGAATCTCCACCTTTTTCATCATGGGTATCAAGCCACTCTTTGGGGTCGCAGAACGTTCCACAGACCGCTTTCTGGAGGCTGCCAGGGACTGGACCAGCTGCACCTGAATCCATGGAAGCCCACAGATGAGGGAAGTAGTCAGAGCTGCAGACCCCTCAGCACCATCAGGGTGACCGTGCCTACCTTAGAAGGACCCCTGGGAACTGCCACAAGGAAGGCCTGGAGGCTCCAGACCCCTGCAAACCCTGTACAGGAGGGCTCTCCTCCTCCTCAATAGCCACCCAGCCACTTCAGGGAAGGCTCGCTTTAAGGAATTAAAATAAGGCACAAGATGCACATCTCAGCCTTTTTAAAATCATCACCATAAATTAGAAAAACAAAACTCTCCAATAGGAGGAGACTGGTTAAGTAAATATGGTACGTCCCTTTGATGGACTGTTAGGTGTTTATTAAAGATAAGACTTAGAAAGGATTTTTTTGGTCACACGAGGAAATGCTTATGATTATAGTTAAACATATTAATTAAGAGCATAAATTTAAAATTATAACCAAATTACATGATTTCAAGTTTTAAAGTGAATAGCATTTAAAATGAATAGGGGTTGTGGCTCAGTGGTAGAGCGCTTGCCTCACACATGTGAGGCACTGGGTTTGATTCTCAGCTCTGCATATAAATAAATAAAATAAAGGCCCATTGACATCTAAAAAATATTTTTAAAAAAATGAATGGTAAGATGGGAGGGAGGATGTCACATGTTAAGAATGGCATATTGCTTACAGGGAGCAGTGGTTTTTTTGTTTTGTTTTGTTTTGTTTTTTTGTATACCTGTAACTTACAAAGGTTCTACAGAGAGCATCATTTAGGGCTCAAATTAGGAATGAAAATCCCATTTAAATAATTTTGAAGGAAGGGTTGGAAGTCTGTGGGCTTCTCCTCAGGTCTTGTTTGGTCTGTGCATTGCATTGGAGAGGACACACAATTTGGTCAGCTGGTGCCATCATCCAGAGGCCTTGACTTTGTCACTATATGAGAGGTTTCTGAGTAGTGAGGCAACTTCTAGGAACCACTGAGGTTCAGGAATGACTTGGATTTGGGAACTGGTCTGTGAGATACTGTTGCAGAGAAAGCAGGTGTCAAAACACTCACACAGAATGAAACCCAGTCTCTAAATAAAATTCTTTTATGCATGAGAAAAGGTTCCAGAGTACTGAACAGTTAATTCAGACTATTTCTGCGTCATTTAAATTTACATTTTTATTATTTTTATCTTTCCCAATTTTCAAGAATAGATATCCCATGCATACATGCATACGATAAGAATTTTTAAAAAAATCTGTTTCAAAGCCCTAATTCATTAGACTCCCAAGCAGGAAAGCCCTTAAAGGAAGAGAAATTTGGAGGGGAGCAGAGGGAAGTTTGGAGGAACAGAGAGAAGAGGGCTGTGAAAAGAGGAAGGGCAGGTCCTACCTCGGCCTGGAAGATCTGATGGTAGACTTTGCCGCTCTGAACCTGGGTCACCTTCCCCACTGACGACATGGTGGCTGCTGGCGGGACGCCCCTGCCGGGAAGCCGTCGTCCTGGAAACGTGCGCTTGGTGTCAACTCCCACGCCCGCCCCAAGTGCACGTCGTGATTGCACCTCGAGGGTCGAGGGCAGCTCGGGGGTTTAAATATTAAACAAAACAGAGAGGGGACGGGGCAAGGAGCGGCAATGAGGGGCCCAGACGCTCCCGGTAGCGCAAGGGGCCAATCCCACAGGGCCTTGGGGACAAGAAAAGTTCGGGGTTACAGCTTGCGCTTCACCCTGTGGAGATTTTCCGGGAAAAGTCAACGCGCCAAGGTGTCTGCTGGGGCTGGGACCCCAAAGCCAGGGTTCCTTAGGTCCAGGACCCTACCCTAGCCTCCAGGAGCCGCGGTGACCACGACCTAAAGGCCTGATTCTGGCCACACTAATTAAGTGCCTACTCTGTGCCCAGAAGACCCAGCCGGGTCCTCCCGCTCCCCTTCAGAGACCCCCAAGCGGCCCGGGCAGCCCCTGAACGTCTCCCTGAGCCCAGATTGCAAAGAGGCCCTGTCCCGGGGCTGGCCGCGTCCGCACCTGCTGAAAGCACCTGTGAGGTCCGCCTGGGCGAGTCCCGCCGCAACTTCAGCGGGACACCCATGGTCTCCAAGGCAACGCGGAGGGCGGGCTCTGCTCGCTGCCTTCCGCGGGGAAAGGGGTTGCCCTTAGCAACCGGAGAGCCCGAAGTGGAGTCGTGAAACTTCACCAATTGCTTCTTTGAACTCCAGTCTCTCTTCTGTACAAGAGAATACCCCAGAGCTGTCCTGAGCAGTACACCAAACGTCCTGAAAACTATCTGAGAGGTGGCATTGAGCCATCATGGTCAAGAAAATCCATCGTTTCTTCCTTGCTTTGGTTGAAAATCAATCTTTGCAGGGAAGAAATCTGAAAGATTCTGAAAGATCAATCTGTCTCCTTCTAAAAACAAAACCAAATTAAAACCAAAAACCAGGGCTCAGAGAATTCAAGGCTCAAACTTGCCTGGCCAGAACTGAAAATATTAGTGGTTGGGACCGAAGGGTGGTCAAAGTTTCCCCTGGGCTGTGAATGGGATACCCAGCTTCTTCTTAGAGAAGCCCTCCCTTGGCAGAGATCCCTCACAGATTGCTAATAGATATTCCCTATGCCAACTTCCCAGGGCAAGCGATTGTTCTGTCCAGTCCAGCACCAGGAATCAAGAAACAGTGAGTAGAAAACCCTTTTGTTCTCATTCTTTGATCTGGGATTTTAGCAAGGTGATATTATAATAAAAATTGAATTCATTTGAGCTGAAAAAAAAAAGAAAAAAATGTCAGTGATTGAGGGAAGGGGTGGAAAACACAATATAAAATAGAAAGCGTCCAGGAATCATTTGCAGTCTCTCTTCTCCTTCCCATCCAAGGAGGCACTGCTGGCTTGAGCCTTATACACCAGAAACACACTGTCTTCCCTGCCCAGACACATTCTAGATTCTGGTTCCTGGCACATTTGCAATTTTGGATTTTCTTTATTCCTTTTTATACAGAATGTCATGGGTTTAAATATATAGGCATGGATATATGATGTGTGGTGTTTTGCTCTGATTAAACAATATACTTATTGCAAAAAATGGAAAACAATTCAATGGGGGAAAATCCAAACAAACAAAAGTAATCCATAATCTAACTGCTAAGAATGTAGCACACTTTATTCCCAAATTTCTGGGCCTTTGGTTTTGTGTTTGAATCAAATGTACAAATATGTGTGTGGCTGTTGTTTGTTTCTTTTTGCAGATCTGGGGATTGAAAGGGTGCTACACCACTGAGCTACATCTCTAGCCATCTTATTTTTTATTTTGAGACAGTCTTGCTAAGTTGCCAGGGTTGGCCTTGAACTTGTGATGCTCCCACCTCAGACTCCTGAGTCACTAGGATTACAGGCGTGCACCACCACTTCCGGCTTGTGCTTGGCTTTTGGATAGCATGTCTGTTTCCTTCCAACTCCACAATGTTCTAGCCAGAAAGACTAACCAGTTACATATCACCTTTTTAGTCTCCTCCCATGATGAGGGATGGGCCAGGGAAAGGTAGGGAATGAAAAATTGGTCCGAGGCTCTGGACTCTCTTGCACCTCCACTCCATGTCTCTGATTTTTTCCCTTCTCAATCTTCATTTTACAAAAGTCTTTTGAGGTTGGTCGGGGTACAAAATTATAGTTAGAGAGGAAAAATACATTCTAGTGTTCTATGTAGTACAGTAGGGCGATTATAGTGAAACAGTATTGGATATTTCAAAATAGCTAGGAGAGAATGTTCCCAATATAAAGTAATAAAAAATGCTTGAGGTGATAGATATGCTAATCACCCTAATTTGATCACTACATATTGTATATACATATCAAAATATCACACTGTGTGGGGCTGGGGATATGGCTCAAGCAGTAGCACGCTCGCCTGGCATGCGTGTGGGCCGGGTTCGATCCTCAGCACCACATACAAACAAAGATGTTGCGTCCGCCGAAAACTAAAAAATAAATATTAAAAAAAATTTTCTCTCTCTCTCTCTCTTTAAAAAAAATCACACTGTGCCCCATAAATTGTATAATTAACAATATAATTGTATAATTAACAATTAAATTGTATCAATTAACAATTAAATAAAATAACAAAATTATTCTTTAAAATGTCTCTGGAGTTGAAGCCCATCCTTCTCTTTCCTCTACCCTTGTCCATCTTTTCCGTAGTGCATAGAAGAAACCTAACAACAGGGACTCCAAGAGCTAATACTTATTGAGAAGATTCAATTTCCCCAAATAACTGAGAGAGTACCACCATTAACCCATCTTACAGATGAAGAAACAGATGCTCAGATTAGCAAGTTGGCTCAGATCTCCGAGCCACCAAAAAGTTGGATTCAAGATATGAATCTAGACCCTGCAACTCAAAAATCTTGAACTAACCACCATGCCATGTGGATTTGAGACTAATCAGAAAAAAAAGGGTTTTGTCCAACTGGTGGAACCTGCACTTATCAAACATAACATACATACCTAAAAGTATGGGACTCATGTGTATTCTCCAGTGAATTATCTAAAAAGAACCAGTAGCCTCAGAAACAGAACATTACCAACCCTCCAGCAGCCACCCTTAAGTACCCTCTTAGGTCATTTCCCTGTCTTCCCCAATGCCATCAAATAGTTTATCTTAAGTTGGTTTATCTTTTTAAAAATGTTTATTTAAATGAGATCACACACATTAGATCTTTTATGTTGGACTTCTTTCATTATGTTTGTGAATTCCATACATTTTTTGGGGGGGTAGGGGAGCCACATCCATGAGAATTGCCATTTATTCCCAAAGTTCCCCAAATCATCACCAAGAGTTCACCACGGGGTGCAAAGGGGGAACGAGGAGGCTCAAACACTGATGAGGGTCAGGAATTTGGAGGGAGGGGGAATGGTGGGGGGAACCTTCTTCTAATGCCACAGAAAGGGGTCCTCCTCTGGCTGGCTCCCCGTCCCATCCCCCATGCCAGTTTCTCTGGGGAAAATGGGTTGGAGATGTGAGAAGAGGGCATAGTGTGAGTAGACCCCACAACGGGGAAGGGCGCTGGGGTAGGAGTGCCCCCATTTCACAGCACTCACAACACTGTCTCCCAGGGAACAGGAGTTGGGGGAAGTCGGCCAGGCCAGGTCGGCCTCCTGCCCTGGATTATAGGAGGAAGAGGTTAGTGTTGGGTGCTGGGGGACCGGGGGACATCATTGGGGGCAGACCAGGGCCCCCACCAAGGGGAGAGATGTAGGTGGGTGATGCTCCAGGGGCTGGGGGCACAGGGCTGAGAGGTTCCACTTTTCGAGAAGGGACTGGAAGCCTTGGCTCTTGGAGGAGTGGGGCTGGGTGGGCTCACCAAAGAGTCCAGATCAACGAGGGCTGCATTGGGGCCCAGGAAGGATTCTGGCGTCTTCCGTGTGGGGGTGTGGGGGTTGGGGCAGTGGCAGGTGGGGCACTTCCCACAGCCTCAGCCAGAGACCCACCAACCCCACTCATGTCATACGCCCAGGGCTGCTGGCGGGCACCTCTCCTGCAAGCAGCTCCAGCTCCTCTGTGCTACTCCCAGAGGCTGGCAGGGCTGTGGGAGTCAGTCCAAGTCTAAGAATTCATCAGGCTCTGGGTCAAAGCCTCCAGCTGCTGCGGTGCCATTGGTGCTGGGTTTTGCAAGTGACTCCCCCTCCTCCCAGGGGTCAGAGAATGCAGGTGCAGGAGCCCAGGGATCAGAAGCTGGTGATCCACCATCAGAGCTTCCCCATGGGTCAGGCATGGGGCCCTCTCCAGCTGCAGGGCTGGGGTCCCACCCCAAGGGTCAACAGAGGGTCCCACAGGGGCAGCAGGCCTCCAGGGATCCCCAGAGGCTGGTGTGGGGGCTGGACCACCCCAAGGATCAGCAGCTGGAGGGACAACAGGTCCCCCCAGGGGTCTGAGGCAGGGGGCAGTGGGGATGGGGGCAGCCATGGGTGCTGGGCGCCCCCATGGGTCTGAAGCCGGTGGAGGGGCCGGGCCCTGAAGACATCAGCAAGATCCATGAGAGATGACTCCTCCTTGCCTCCAGTCTCCCTCTTGCTCTCCTCCATTGCCATCTGCAGCCTTAGGTCGTTCCCCACGACGGATTCTCTCTTCCTTATCGTGCTCCCGGCTCAAACTAAGGGCCAGCTGGAGCTGGACGTCATCCTCGGGGCGCAGGACGGGGGCTGGTCAGCCTCCTCCTTGCTCATGGCCAGGGCCAGCTGCAGCTGCAGCTCTTCCTCCCCTCTGCTCTGCGGCCAGGCCTGCTCGGCTTCAGGCGGGGGCCCGGAGCCCACTGCTGCTGAGGAGGCCACGGCAGTCTGTGCAAGCTTCTCCTTGGTCTCGAGTGGGTGGGCTCCTCCTCAAAGCAGCAGGGCCACCAGCTAGCTGCTTGGCCTTCTCACTCACATTCACGCGCTGGTCCTTGCCATCACGGTCCACGTGCTGGAGTCCTTCAGCGTTCGCACAGCACACATGTTCTCCTGGCACTGCTGGGACACACCTCTGAGCCGGTCTTGGTGAGGTACTCCATAAGGGTCATGGCCTTGTAAACGTGCCGCCAGTTCTTGCCCTGGTCATTGAGCCGCTTCCAGATCATGCTCATCATCTCCGAGAAGGCCACAGCATTATAGGGGAGGTCGGGGATCTCAGACTTGAGAGAGCTGGATGGGCCCCAGGGATCATTGCTTGTGGCCTCATGGACCTTGATCTCCACCTCCGAGTAGTTGTGGACAATGTTCTTCATCTGGCGCCCTAGGGACGAGGTCCACTTGGTGCCCAGCGGTGGTGTCAGGGGCGTCAAGGGGCGTGGAGAGATGGGGCAACTCACAGATGGAGGCTGCAGCAGATACTGGCAGACTGCTGCATCTTGGCCCCTCACGCGGGGCTCCGGGGGGTCATGGCGGTCAGCCCCCTGCCCCCGCTCGGTGTCACGGGGCGCGCGCCGGCTGCAGGTGGCGGAGGGTCGCAGGTGGCGGAGGGTCGCAGCTGCGCACACGCGCACGCACCGAGAGCCCCAAACCCAAGGCCCCGCGCCCTGGCGCCTGTGGAGCAGACAGGAAGCAACCTGAATTCCATACATTTTTAAATATGAGTATATTTTATTTCTGTGTAGTTTTCCATTATTTGAAAACATAATCCATTTTGTTTATCCTTTTTAGTATTGAACCACATTGTTGGGTTTTTTTTTTTTTCCAATTTGGGACTATATCTATAATGTTTTTGACCATTCTTTTGCATGGTGAACATATGTAGGTATTTCTCTTGGGCATATACTTAAGATTGGAATTGTTGGGTCATAGAGTCTGTACCTGTATATCTTTAGAAGAAACCATTAAAGAATTTCTTAAAGTGGTTATAACAGTTTTCACAACCACAGTGCACAAAAGTGCTAGTGGCTCTGAATCCTCCTCAACACTTGATAGTGTCACCAGTTTTCATGGTAGCCATTATGTGGTGGTATAACAGCACGGTTTTAATTTGTGTCTTCTGATGTGTTATAACGTGAAGCACCTTTTCTTGTACTTGTTAGCCACTTGGATATCTTTCTGTGAAAATGACATCTGTTTAAGTCATCTTCCTGTCACTGTAACAAAATATCTAAAATAATTAACTTATAAAGAACAGAGGTTTCTTTTGGCTCATGTTTTTGGAGGTTCTAGTCCACAGTCAAGTGGCCCATTGCCTTGGGCCTCCAAGAAAGCAGCACAAATGGTGGGAGCAAATGGTGACACCCACTCCATCTGGTAAGAAACAGAGAGAAGAGACCCAGGTCCCACAGTCCCCTTGAAGGCACACCCCAGATGACCTAAGGATCTCCCACTAGGCCTCACCAAAGGTGACACCCTGGAGAACAAGGCTTTAATACATGAACCTTTAGGAGACACAACCCATATTCAAGTCACAGCAACCTACAAAGTCAAGTCTTTTGCTTTTAAGAGTTTAGGATAAGATAGAGACTAGCTTCAGAGTGTTCATATTTATTAACTCACTTTATCCTTAAAATAATTTTGGCCGCTAGGAGTATTATCTTACGGGGTTTCTTTTTATAGATAAGAAAAGTGAATGAAGAAGGGCAAATAATTTGGCCAATGTCAAACAGCTTCAAAGTGTGGTATGGGAGTCCTTGTTTTTTTGTTGCTAAATGCAGAATGGCAAAGCTTGGTTGTGGAGATCAAGCTAAAAGAGAGAACTCTGGCAAA
The DNA here is from genome assembly GCF_045843805.1 of Urocitellus parryii. Classification (NCBI taxonomy): domain Eukaryota; kingdom Metazoa; phylum Chordata; class Mammalia; order Rodentia; family Sciuridae; genus Urocitellus; species Urocitellus parryii. The sequence continues at coordinate 177,655,891 of NC_135534.1, read as the reverse complement.
TAGACCTAGCCACAGGACGGAGTTTACACCACGTACTTAATACTGGTAACCAAATTACAGTTGCTCTGGGACTCATGTGGTGGATGGGGATTTTCCTCTACAATGTTGGTGGGGTCCTCAGGGCACTTTCCCAGGCTCATGAGGGACTTTGAATGGTTGATCAAACTTTACACAGATCTTGGGTCATCAGATACTTTATGCTTGAGCATTAAAAATTTGGGCAAGTTCTGGACTCTGCACAAAAACAAATGTCCAAGCCTACTGACCCAGCATCTGTGGGTGGTTGGAGTGGTCCTAACCAACCCATGGCACCCTGCACCCCCATATGCGTCAAAGTTCACCCTCATCACACATGCTGGGACATGTCTGCTTACACCACTTTGGTCTTAGTGTCCCCTGCCCGAAATGCCTGCCTACCCCGTCTCTGCTTCCTCAGACAGGTGGTTTACCCAGGTGATCCACCCTGGTCAGAGAGAGTCTGAGCATCTTCTCTGCAAGCAAGGCCCAGGTCAGCTCTGATCCACTCCTCACCCCAGCTGCCATGGGACAGAGTGCTCTGTGCCTGCTCATCTTCCCAGGTGTTCGGTTTCCTTCTCTCCCACCACCCTAAAGACTGGAAAGAAGAAAGCAATGAGGACCCCACGGAATTGAGGACCACGCTCTGTTCTAGGAAATCAAAGTTTTATGATGTAAACATTTTACCACCTTCTTCAGTGACAAAGTTCTGCCTCGGAGTCAAGCTTTGGGCTCCTTAACAGGTAACTTCCCAAGGTCGCCTACCAATGGTGGATAGTAGAAGTATCCGTGGATAAAGTTTGCTCAACAAACTTCTCTTTAGTTTTTTATCTTTTTTTTTTTTTCATAAAAGAGCGAAATAGTCCTGAAACTTCGACCCTCAGTCCAGGTGGCCATGCCACAATGCTGTCTGCCATGTGCGTGGACAGTGCCTGTGCCGCCCCCTCCCATCACAGGGAACAGCTGCTGGTTAGCCTGAGCCTTCTCTCAGGAGCAGACGACCTGACCTGGCCTCGGAGCAGATGTGGGTAGCCAGTGTTAGCTCTCTGAGCACGTCAACAGAATCTGGGTAAACTCCTGGGAACCATGTCCTGATTTTGATTTTCTGAGCATGATGAGTCTGGGGTTGTTGATCAGGGTCTGCAGCAGGCGCCACCTCGTCCTGGACCTAGCTGAGATGCGGGGACCTAGGATAGAATCAGAGCAGATGGACCACAGCATGGGAGGCGGGGTGGTTGGTTGGAAGTTTGCCTCTGCCGTTCTCAAAGGGTTTTGGAAGAGCTGCCTTCAGTGTGAGAGATATGGTAAAGGAGCTGGTTTGGGACTTGTGTGGACATGAGGGAGATGAGTCATCCCATGGTCCTGGATCCCCACAGTGTTTGGAATAGCAATGAACATACAGGGGCGGCCCAGAGCACTCGTGAGAAACCACAGAGCAGAATAACCCAGACTGAAGCCCACCTTGGCAGGCGTCTGGCATGCAGCCTGGAATATGAGTTGGAATCTCAAATGGGATCTGGAAGACTCCACTAGCAGAACTAGAGCTCATTTCCAGGAACAACGGTGGAGGCCAGTCAGCAGGACAAGGACATAAAGCTTGAGTGGGTCCCATAGTTGGCTAAGCCTCCCAAGCTCCCTGGATGAAGGACACCCAGGACACAGAGTGCAGAGAAAAAGGGACAGGAAAGAGAAAACCTGGAGCATCTCAGGGACCTCCGGGAGCCTCAGGGGGTTCATTTCCTGCTCCTTGAACCCAGTGAGGTTTAAGCAGGAGACATTACCTGCTGATTGGTCCAGGCACCAGTATTTGATGGCCTTCTGCAGCTTCCTCTCCCTGTGGCCTGTGATCAGGATGTGGCAAAAGCTGACGAGCACGGGGTTGGTGTGATAATGGTCCACATAGAGCATGCCGATCCACGCGCTGAACCCTGAAACCCAGCCGCAGATCAGGCCACACCTCCTAGCATGGCCCAGTTGGTGCTTTTAATGATAAGCTCCAGGGGTGCCTGAGTCTTTGCTGAGAATTTAGAAAATGAGGTATAACGATCTGAAAGGAGGCTTTAAGATCATATCCTAATCTGTTTCACCTTATGGAGAACTTGAAGCTCCAGGAGGCCAGCAGCAGCCTAGCAACAACCAAGAAAGCCTTGGTTACAGGCCCCGAAGGGCAGAGAGACTGAGTGATCGTGGCCTAAAAGCAGAACAAAAACTTTGCTTCTTCAGGAACGGCTTTGATTTGGGAGTGTCCGACTGAACAGAATATTTTCTTCATCAAATAAGTTCCGATGAACAACAATAATGATTCTGAGATGTGGTCTTTCTCAAAATCTTCAGGACTGTATATTTATAAATTAACTTCTCACTTTCAGAAAGAATTTTGCTTACCTCTGACTATTGCCTTTTCTTTATATCGGAAATGTCTGCTAAAGAGGCAGGATTGAATAGCCCTGAACTCCCTGTGACCATGGGGCAGCATGTATTTCTATTGCTCAGCTTTACGGTCTCCACTGAGGATAAACTCTGAGCATAAGTGAAGGTACACTCCAGGCTTCTCATACCTGTCTTGTCTTTCCAGACAGCCATCAAGAAATTGCAAGTCCAGCCCTCCCCAGAGGAGGTAGCCAGCAGGGGCTGGTCACTCACCCATGTCTGCTCCCTCATAGCCACTCTGCATGATGGTCCTGTCGATGCGCGCAATCAGCCATGTGCCCAGGATGCAACTGATGAGCAACCTGGAGAGGCAGGCGCCCAGGCCCAGCAGCACGTTGTAGAAGAACAGGAAATAGTTGAAGTTGTGGAAGGCTTTCCTACACACAGAAACAAGATGGTTAGGCAGGCGGGCTCTGGAGTCCTCCATAGCCAGCATCAAACCCTGAGGGCTGGGGGCATAGCTTAGGGGTAGAGCGCTTGCCTCGCATGCATGAAGCCCTGGGTTCAATCTCCAGCACTTCAAAACCCTATGACTCTGCCTCCTAGCCTTGTGCTCTCATGCTGTGCTGTAGGGGAAGCTGAGTCCCCATTTCCCAGCCCTGGACAGTGCAGAGGGCACAGGGCAGAACCTAAGACAAATGTTGGGGGGACTGTATTTGATTTATGTGATCCTTAGGGTGTGAGGAAATCTCATGGTGCTACAGCTGGTGCAAGGGCTGTCCCAGCTGGTGGGGCTTCCCCCCATCTGTTGCAACTAGGACCTGCCCCAGCTAGAGCTGTTTCCAGTCCCCCAGAGGAAATTTCCAGAGGGTCACTGGATCTCATGGTTCCTGTTGTCTCTGAGATAAAACCCAAACTTTGCATTCTGAGTGTCAGGTCCCCCTCAGAGAGGACATCTCTTGGTCTTGTCATTTTGTGTCTCCTTCCTGTTGTACAGCATCTAAGACCCCTGTATGGTGACAGTTTTAGATCTTCAGTTTCCTAACACACCCTGCTTTTGGGGTCTCCCTGCCTACAGTCATGCTGTGATAGCTGCTGGCCATGCCCTCTACTATAAGTGCAGAAATTCTACCATCCTACTCAAACTTCCCATCTGCAGTGCAATTACCACCCTCTCCCCACCCTTCCACCCCAGCTCCTCCTCCTCCATCTCTGCCTCTTCTCCTCCATTGACCATGTTTCTCTGGAGATCATTTTGCACCCTCTGGGGTCTGCTGCCCTTGTTGCCTGTGTGCCTGTCTGTTCTGATGGGCTGTGAGCTTCTAGGCAGGTGGTGTCAGGATTCTCTCTTCTCCTTCAGTGCCCAGGTTTCCCCAATAAATGTATGAATCAGCAAGGGTCACCAGGAGCTGGGCACTGTTGTTCCAGGTCCATTTTAACCTTATAACACGTTGTTAAGATACTCAAAATGATTTATAAGGGGGAAACTGAGGTTCATAGATGTTTAGTAAGCTCACACAAGGTCACAGGGCTCCTAAGGGGTGAGCCGGGATTGGGGGCCAAGCATTCTGACTCCAGAGCTCAGCCCTGCCCACTATATCACCTCTCAGAGTATAGAGAGGCCCTGGAACCTGCCAAGGGTGAAGGGGAAGGACTGGGAGACAGCCCAAGCCCAGCCATGTCCCCATTCCTCTTCATCTCACCTGTTATTGAGAGCCAAGGGCTTCTGCTTGTCCCCTGGGCCCAGCTTGGGCTGCAGGAAGAAGCTGGCGGCAATCCACATCTGCAGGATCATGAGGCCCAAGATGATGGAGATGGTGAGGCTGAAACACAGGGCAAGCAGCCTGAGGTGGCCTTCCCTGCTCTTTTAGGCCCATCTCAGATGTCCAGAGATAGGAGGAGAGAGAGGCTGGCCACCCAGAGTGTGAGCTCCATGCTTCATGCTCGGGAGCCATCCTATGCCCACCGCGCAGGTGAGGAACAGAGGCTCAAACGTGGGAGGTGGCTTTACCAAGGCCCCACGGCCAGAGCTTCTGGCTCCAGATCATAACCCATGGCTCTCAACGATGTCCCTTCTTACCAGGAGTGGCAGCCGGCGAGTGGCTTGACAGTTTGAGAATGAGAGAAAGAAAAGGTGCTTGGGAAGAGCCTGAGAAGCCGTGGGAAAGTGCACAAGGTGGGCTCCAACCCAGACTCTCATGGGGCTCTGGTAGGGAGGTCCCCAGAGTGTCACGTGCTATGTTGACACTCCTGAGTGACAGTGTGAGGTCATGGTAAGAAGCCTTTGGTTTCAGATTGCCTGGCCCCCGATGCTGTATCCTCCCTCTCTTTGGATAGAGCACTTGGTTGCTCTGTGACTGTTTTCTGGACTGTGCATAAGCACCAAACTCACAGAGCTGACATGAGGAAAGACACATAGTAAATGCTCAAGGATACCAGCATTCACCGTTTTCCAGATGGGTAAACTGAGGCTCAGAGAAGGGGAGGCATTTGCCCCAAGTCACACAGCACATCTAAAAATTTAGCCAGAATTATTCCCTGCCTCCTTCCATCATGCTGTCCTGTCTCTCCCTCACCTCCTGAGTACCCAGTTTTCCCAGATGGAAAATGCACATCATCTCTCTCTCTCTCTCTCTCTCTCTCTGTCTCTCTCTCTCTCTCTCACACACACACACACACACACACACACACACTTATAAAGGCTCATTGTAACGGTGAGAGAGAAAGCTTTTTTCAAACTGGAAGTTTCCCTTCCTGGTCAGTTGAGGTGAGGGCCCAAGATCAGGGGCCCAGGGATTGGCTCTCAGGACTCAGGGAGGACAGGCCACCCACCCAGCACTTACATCCCAAGTCCCAGCCTTCGGAGCATCTCCAGGCCCCTGTGGTGGGTGACAGGCAGCACCAGGCCATACATGATCATCAGGCCACACAGGCTCTGCATCACATGGATGATGAGGTAGCCTGGGGACAGGGGAGTAAGGCTCACTTGGGGGTCACCATGATCTGCCCCCGTGTCTTCCCGGCAGTCCACCCGGGGCCCTGGCATGGTTGCTGATGCTATTCCTGCTGCCTGGCATGGCCTCCCCTGTCTTCCCACTCTTTTCTTCCCACCTGCAGACTCCCCTAGAGAGCCTCGGAGCCCTGTCCTGGCTGGGGTCAGTCACTTCCTCCTCTGGTGATCTCGGACCTTAACATTCATGGCCTGTGAGTTCAGGACAGGCGGGGAGGGTGACAGGATGATGGACCTGTGTGTCTCTCCCCCATCCTGGAGGTCCCTTGAGGGCAGAAGCAGGGCTGCGTCCCACTCCCCTCTCCTCCCTCCCAGGAAACATGTGTTGGGTTGGACAGGCCCAGGTGGCACTTACCCCACAGGATGTAAGCTATCTGCCAGCCGGAGTACCTTGCAATGGCCACCTGAGATTCAGAAGGAAACAGTGACCTTGGAGCAGGAGAGAACCTTCGTGCCCTCTGACCCCCTTACCAGTCTCAGAGGTCCCCACAACCCAAAGAGGCAGGTTTGGGCTCAAGGCTCAGTCTCAGACTTACCACACTCTCGGACGGAGAAGGATTGTGGAACCGCAAAGGGAGAAAGTGTTTATCTCCTGCCCACAGCCTCTTCATGTGTTTTCTGGAGAAAAAGTGTGAAATAATTAAGTGATGCCCATAACCATGGCTCCTTTTGCATGACAGAGCTCCGTGGATAGAAACAGAAAGGCCCAAGGACGTGGGGAACAAGAGGCCTGGACTCTGCTCCGTTCAGTACCAGCTCACAGCACCACCTGATCTGCCTTCCAAACCTACAAGTTTAATGTATTTTGTAAAAATGATTTTTATAATGACTGAGTCCTAATGGCAACTGAATCTGATCAACGCGTTGTGGGTGGCTTTTATTTTCCTTTTATTTTCTACGCTGTCATAGTTTGCAACGAGGAATATCTATTGCTTAGGTGATAAGATTCAAAGAACAGGTGAAAACAGAGACTGGTGGTGGGGCTGCTGCCCTTGTAACAATGCGGAGGGGAACAAGAGCCCGGTGGCCAGCGCCACCCACCCGCACAGACTGCTTCCTTTCCCTCGTCCTTCTCTAGGCCTTGGCCCTGGACATAGAGATCAGGCTGACATCGTCACAGTCCCAGAGCACATTTGCGTTTGTGCTGCTTTTTATTTTAACTTAACATTTTACCTCCAGCATTTTTCCAGGACTTTTTTTTTTTTTTCACTTTTCATGATCACTAAGTTTGAAATTCTTAGAATAAAAAAAAGAATAGAAGAATCTCGTCAATAATTCTCATACTTATTACATTTTTAAATGAGAATATTTAGGCTATATTGAGATAAATAAACTGTATTATTAAATATGTGATGTAACTAGTCTCTTTTTACTTTTTTAATAGTGATACCAGAAATTTCAAATTTGCATGTATGACTTTCTTTTTCTTTTCTTTTCTTTCTTTCTTTTTTTTTTTTTTTTTTGGTAGCACTGGAGTTGTACACTACCACCAACACACACACACACACACACACACACACACACACACACAGCATATATTTGCACTGTGCATAAGAAATTTCTGGAAAGATACACAGAAAACAGTTAACAGTAGATATCTGGTGGTAAGACCTTAGGAACCCAAGTGTGAGGAAGACTTACTTTTACACTAAATGTTCTTCATAGTACTTTTGTTTTAAGTGTCTACATGTAGCTTAGGATAATGCCAAGAGCAATTAAAATGCTGGCACAGTGCTAGTGCCCTGAAGGATGTAGGGGGGTTTCTCACCCATAATTTCCTCTGCCCCACTGTCCTGATAAGAAGGCAAGGTCGTCCCTCCTGGAGGACTGGTGGAAGGCAAGGAGCCGCCTGAACTCCTCTCTCCAGATACCCTCTCCTCCCTCCTCTTGAGCCACCCTCCTCCAAATCCATCAGCCCCTCTGCAGTGTGGTTGCCCTTGGTTACACTCAGAGGTCTCACAGAATATCTCCAGCCACAGGTAGACCACCCACCAGGTCCACAGAGAAGAAAGCAGAGAGAGGGAGCAAGGCAGGGCTGGGTGAAGAGCTGGGTCCCTTCAGGCCAGGAGAATATTCTTGTGGGCTCCATCTGCAAGAGACCTGCCCTTTGGGTCTCTATGGTCTGTCAAATGGGGAGAATCTTAAGATATGATGCTTCAGAGATGCTCTCTATGGGCCTGTGGGGTTTGTGGGGAGAAAGATAGCAGCATATACCAAAACTGACGCCTGTAAGTAAATGCTTATGCATATTTAAGGCCATCCTCTCCTCCTGCTCTGTGCCCTGCTGTCCCTGCACTGTCATTCTTGAGACTGATGCTCCTGGTCCGCGTGACCCAAGTTCCACTGATGTCCCTTGATCTAGATTCACCTGTTGGGAGCCCACGGTTATCAACCTCAAATAGCCCAATAGGTCTGATGCTCAATGGAAATGCCAGATAACATCTTGTGGCCAGAAAGACTGAACCATCTGCTAATTGCTTGGGCATATTATTTAATTGCTGAGTCTCAGTTTTCTCAAAGCGTAAAAATGGAGACATTCAATGAGGATTTTAGCTTAATGCCTGTTCATCAGAGAAGTTCAAATCCATAGTTGAATTTTTTCTTCCTTCCTATCAAAAGATGTGGCTACCCTGGACATTGTATTCAATTCCTAGACACAGATTGGTATTGCAGGTACCGCTCCGGAGTTCTGAGAAGTCGGTGATAACATTCTGGCTAAAGTCACACAAATGACTCCCAGAGTCCTCTTACCTGTAACAGGCCAAAATATGGAACAGATAGCTCACACTCGTGAGAGATGCAGGCAAAATGGTAGCCACCCAGACTCCTGGAATATGAAAAGGGAGATGAGAGGCCTTGAAAAATAATCTTGGAATGAATCTAACTTGCTTTCAGAGAGATTCTATGCGTTAATGAGGGAGGGATGTAGGAATCAAGAGAGGAAGGTGACTTGTTGGTTTAAAAGGTTCTGAAGAAGCTAATCCTCAATAGGTGCAGGAAAAAATAGCATTTGACAAATCCAAATCTCTTTATGATTAAAAGCACTCAATGACCTAGTAATAGCAGGGAACTTCCTCAGCCTGATAAAGGGCATTTCCTGAAAACCCACAATAAGTATCAGACTTTATGGTGAAAGACTGAAAGTTTCCCTCAACATCAGGCACAAGATAAGCAATGTCAGCTCTTGTCAATTGTAGTCAGCATTGTACTGGAGGTTGTAGCCAGTGCAATTAGTCAAGAAAAAGAAAATAAAATGCAGGCTGGGGATGTGGCTCAAGCGGTAGCGCGCTCGCCTGGCATGCATACGGCCCGGGTTCGAACCTCAGCACCACATACAAACAAAGATGTTGTGTCTGCCGAGAACTGAAAAATAAATATTAAAAATTTCAAAAAAAAAAAAAAAAGAAAAAAAGAAAAGAAAATGCATCCTGGTTGGAAAGGAAGAAGTAAAACTATCTCTATGCACAAATGACATGATCTTATATACAGGAAATCCTAGGGGATACACACAAAAAATTAGTAGAACTAATAAGTGAGTTCTGCAAAATTTTCAGGTTATAAGAATAATACATTAAGTATTATTACAATAATACATTAAGTAATAATATAATGAACAATCTGAAAATGAAGAAAACTATTGCATTTATAATAGTATCAAAAAGCATAACATACTTAAGAACAAACATAATGAAAGAATATACAACTTGTATACTGCAAACTACAAAAGATTTTGAAAGAAATTAAAGAAGATCTAAATTAATGAAAGGACATTTCTTGTTCACATATAGGATATTAGTTGTTATAGCAATATTCTCCAAATTGATCTACATACTCAAACTAATCTGTATGAAAATCCATATGCCATTTTGCATTAACAAAGCTAATCCTAAAAATCACTTACAATTAAGAGACCCAGAATAGTCAATATAATCTTGAGGAAGAATAAAATTACAGGACTCACTGTTCCTAATTTCAAACTTAGTACAAAACTACAGTAATAAAGTTAGTATAGAACTGGCAGAAAGATAAGCAAATGGATCAATGGAATAGAATTGAGTATCAAAAATAAACCATTATAGTTTATAGGTCAATCTATTATCAACACAATGGGGAGTTTCACCAATAAGACTTAGAATGGGTATTCCTGAATTAAAGGATAGCATATGCTCTCTGTGTTATGCCCAGGATCTCACCATGCTGATCATAAATCTGCACTGAAGATGAATGAAATGTTCAAGGGCAACAGTAAACTATGGGACTATGGAAGGAGCAGTACCTGCCTCAGCATCACCTGGAAGGTAACGTCCATGACATACCTGGGTGTAAAAGAGTAATTCATATCAAGGCCCTCCTCCCCCAAGTTTTATATTCTCCCAGCTCATGCGTCTTAAGTGGGGCGGGGAGTCACTTGCCACATCTGTTTCATGAGTTAGGGAACATTAGCCATTAAATATCAGAGTCCTAAAAGTTTTTGCAAACCATTTAGCAAGTCACTACAAGCCCCACTCTGCAGATGAGGAAATCGAGGCCAAGAGAAGGGTTCCAACTTGTTCTGCAGCAAGGACAAGTTTATCCTGACGCCTTGTCCAGGTGCTTTCTCATTTGGGAATAGAAGACAATTCTCCTTCCTCCACAGACAATGAACACGTCACTAGGATCTATCATTTTCCAAGAAAGCTTTCTTTATAAGAGGACGTGGCTTCTCTGTCGCCCACAATAAAGGGGCAAAGGACTTTCAAAAGGAGACATAAATGGTCAATAGTCATAGTAAAAACTACTCATCACTAGTTATCAGGGAATGTAAATTAAAACCACAGTGAGATATCATCTCATACCTGTTAGAATGAATATTATCAAAAAGATAACTTAAGTGCTGGGAAGGATGTGGAGACATAGGAAATTCTGCATACTATCCATTGGTCCATAAATTAGAACGACTATTATGGGAAACAGTATGGAAGCCGTTTCAAAAAAATTTCCAAAAAATTGAAAATACAACTACTTTATGATCTAGCAATGCCACTACTATGTATATATTCAAAGGAAATAAAATCAGTATGTCAAAGAGATATCTTCACTCCCATGTTCATGGCAGTATTATTTATAATAATAAATAATATAATATAATAGCCAAGATATGGACTCAATCTAAGTGTCCATCAGCTAATGAATGGATTTTTTAAAAAGTTGTGTACACAATGGAACACTATTCAGCCATAAAAAAAAGAAAATCCTGTCATTTGAGACAACATGGATGAACCTGGAGGACATTAAGGCAAATACCATATAGTGTCACATACATGTGGAATCTTAAAAAGTTGAATTCATAGAAGCAGGAAGTAGAGAATGGAGGTTATCAGAGGTGTACAGTGGCAGAGGGAAGGTCTCAGGGAGCTGTTAATCTAAGGATACAAAATTCAGTGGGACAAAAGAAATAAATTCAAAAGTCTGTTTGTGTGCGTGTGTACATGTGTGGTACTGTGGATTGAATCCAGGGCCTTTTTAAATTTTATCTTGAGACAGGGTCTCACCAAGTTGCCTACACTGGCCTCCAACTTATAACAAGAGATCTATTTTAAAAAGTGACCTTCGGGCAAATTTTGAAAAATGTTAATGAACTTTTCATGTTATCTTAAAGAAAAGTGAAGACTCAGTGTTTTATTTTACTTTCCAAGTGGAAAATAAAGGAACATTTTAATTCTTTCCACTGGAATTGAAAAAATAGACTATTTAAGATAAGAAAATTCTCAGGGCACATTCAGTTCAGCCCCAAACAGATCCTGACAAAATGTTCTGTGTCCCGACCCCTGTGTCTTTCTGTTGACCCAGGGAGGCACAAATAAACTCTAGCACATTTTGCTCCAAGGCCACACATCTCCGCCAGGTGATCTCGACACTAACAGCAATATTACTACAAATGTGCACTGCCACACTTAAAATTCCCTTGGTTTCCCATGCTGGTGGCGGGAATGTTGGTAGCAGACGGTCTTACCTTTGGAGACGCTGATCAGCTCCTTCACCTGCAAGATGACTGGGGTCAGGGTCCCCGTCTCATTCATTAAGGCCACATAACTCTCCAGCTTGCCTTCAAACACATCCAGCTTGTCTCTCACGAACACGAACATGCAGAACTCAATGATGATGAACTGCGGACACAGAGCAAAGGTTTCAAGGTCTCACCTGAGTTTGGATCAGCAGGGGAATAGCATATGGACTCCCTTTGGTTTTGAAATCAGCCTCTTACAGGCATTTCAGCTTCCAAAAGTGACCCTGGCTGCTTTAAAATGAATGAAACAGGAGCTGATAGAAAACTTTCCACTCTGTTCTCACCTTATAGCACACAAGACTGGGCCCCAAGGAACTCTTCAAACATTAATGGGATCAGCGTGAAGTGAATGGCTAACTTTGAGTGAGGGTGTAGGGCAAGCCCAGATGGCTACAGTTAAGCTCCCTCGCTGAGACTTCCAGCCAGCTATGTTTTAGCGTGTAGTCAAGGTCATAAACACCCCAATTCAGCACTTTTGTTCAGATCAAAAACATCTTCTTGTGGGCACGCACTTATGTAACCTGCTGGCAATGTGCCTTCTTTGTTTGGTCTGCATATAAAAATGCATATGGAAGGACTGGTGGCTAGAGGCTCCTACTGTCTCTAAGTAGAGCATGCCTACTATCCCAACTGCACCTTGCATCTTCTTTTACCTGCATGGATGCCAAATCTGTTTCCCAGGGTCTGAGCCCCTGCAGGACAAAGGGCTGGCCTTAGGGACCGGTACAACCACCAGTCCCATTGCTCTAGCCTTCATTGATCCTGACAGGAGCCAAATAGGAGAAGGTGTTTCCATACAAATGTGCTTACCCACCAGTCTACCTTCCTATCATCGCACATTGTTTCTATGGCTCCTGCTGCAGTTTTTCTCTGCCAACCAAATCATGTTTGTCTCTGAAAGTGGAGCTCAAATGCTATCACATACAAGCAGTATCTCAATTTAAAAGAATTCACTGAACTTCCAGAGCACATTCACCTTATCCACTTTTTTATCCTAGACTAGAAGATGTCTTATATATCCATACCATGTCTTATATCCATCACTCAGAACATGAGATTCTTGGCACAGTGCTGAACATACAATAGATGCTCAATGAACACTTAAGAAATGCCATAACTCCTAGGGAGTTGTTCAATATTGAAGAGAACTCTAGGTGTCCCTGAAAATCCATTCTCCCTTCTTTGGGTACAAAGCTAGACCACATCTCCTAGCTTCTTATATTAGGTGTGGCTACATGGCCAATTTTAGCCAATGGAAGAGGACTAGAAGGGACGTGTGATACTTGCCACCCAGTCCATGAAAATTTCCTATAAGCTGAACATAGTGGCACCCACCTGTAATCCCAGCAAATCAGGAGCCCGAGGCAGGACGATTACAAGTTAGAGGCCAGCCTCAGAAACTTAACAAAACCCTGTCTCAAAATTAAAGGACAGAAAAGTTCTGGGGAATGTGGCCTGGTGGTTAAGCAGCCTGGGTTCCATTTCTGCTATCAAAAGAAAAAAAAAATAGAGAAAACTCCCATAGGCATTTCTCCATGCTCCTTCCTTTCTGTTGACAGCATGCAGATGTAATGGGGTCCTCAGGAAGCAGGGACACAGGATGGAAGATTACTGGGTTCCTCAATGACCGCATGGTGGATAATTACCTCTGAATACCCCCTCAGCACTGCTGTGTGGGCAAATAACGTAGAGTGTTGATCCACTGAGATTTAGGGGATTCCTGGACTTCTGCATAACCTAACATTCACTTGAAAACTTAATCACAGGATTAATTTAAATAAGGATCATCCCTATACGTAGAGACGAGCAAAAGATGATTGGCCTTTACCATTTTTATTCTATTTGACACTCTCTTGACTGTCATTTTACTTCAGATACTTTTGACCACACCAGTTTTGATTCTATAGTTAATAAACACCGAAATCAGAATCATGTCAACATTTAAAAATTTGGGGTGAGGGGCTGGGCTGTGGCTCAGTGGTAGAGCACTTGCCTCGCATGTGTGAGGCTCTTATTTCAATCCTTGGCACTACATAAAAATAAATAATGAAATAAAGGTGTTGTGTCCATCTCCAACTAAACAAGTATTTGGGGGCAAGAAAGCAAATTAAAATAAGACTTTTAAATTTCGTTCCATTTAAAATATATAGTACCATAAACCAATTCTAGTTTATCCACTTTTATATATTTATTTATTTATTGGTACCAGGGATTGAACTCAGGGGCACTCGGCCACTGAGTCACATCCCCAGCCCTATTTTGTATTTTACTTAGACACAGGGTCTCACTGAGTTGCTTCATGCCTTGCAGTTGCTGAAGCTGGCTTTGAACTCACGATCCTCTTGCCTCAGCCTCCCAAGCTGCTGGGATTACAGGCATGTGCCACCGCACCCAGCTATCCACTTTTATTTTTAATTCACTAATAATTTGGCAGGATCAATTATTTGCTATTTAACTGATATGAATTTTGTTAACAGCACAGTTTACTAACTAGATTATATGTTTTCTTTTATTTTCATTTTTGTGGTGCAGGGGATTGAACCCAGGACCCTGGGCATCCCAGGCAAGCACTCTGACACCGACCTACAACCTGAGCCCTAATTATAAGTTTTCTTTAGGGATCATTAATTCTACCAACTTTCCTGGGTCAAATTGTATATGAAATTATCTCAAATGTATTTTTTTCTTCCATTAATTCTTAGTTAATGATAAATTTCACCACGTGGAGTTGTAACCATATCAGTTTTATTTTGTGTGGATTCATTTTCTTAGTGATATTCACCCTGTGGGTAAACATGTCCTTTGGGAGCAAAATAGTAGCACTGAAGCCCTGTACTTCCTTGACTTACCAAGATTTGATTTTGACCCAGCTTTTCAGGAACCTACTCAACAGATTCCATGTCTCAAAGACCCCATAACCCCAGCCCCTGCCCTGCTCCATTTATAAAATATAAAAGGATTTTCACAGAGCTACTTACAAGGTACAGGCAGATGAAAGCCAAGACGATAGTTCCAACCATTCTGCTTGGGAAGTGAAAACAGGGGTCCCAATCATATACCCTGGTTTGGAACCAAGACTTTTTCCTCTCTCTGTGAATGAATAAACACCAAGAAAAGAGATGTAGGTAAAGAAATACCTGATTCTTCCAACAGTACCATCTTCTCTTTGTCTTGGAATTTAGGGTACAGAAAGAGCATTAGTAGTTTTTACTGTTTTCATAATCCCTTATCTTTTTTTAAGTTTTTTTAGATGTTGGTGGACCTTTATTTTATTCATTTATTTATATGTGGTGCCGAAAATTGAACCCAAGGCCTCACACATGCTAGACAAGTGCTCTACCACTGAGCCACAACTCCAGCCCCCATAATCCCTTATCTTTACAAAAACTGTAGGGGTTTTCTGGGTGGGGGGCAGTAATTTATTAAGCTAAATGACCAAATTCCTAGCTTCTTAGCAGTGAAGAGTGATCAGACTAAATTCAGGCCAATGCAATTTGAAAAGTGGCGGGAATGGGGGAGGGGGGCTTTGGAGAGGCTACCAGGGGTAGTTTACCACTGAACAACATTTTTAACTCTTTTTATTTTTTATTTTAAGACAGGATTTTGCTAAATTGCTCAAAGTCTCACTAAGTTGCTGAGGCTGGTCTCCAACTTGTGATCCTCCTGCCTCAGCCCAGTCGCTGGGATTACAGGTGTGTGCCACTATCCCCAGCTAGTTTGAGACTTTTATCTGCATAACTGGAAAGGAAAATTTTTCTTTCTTCTGAGCTCAAGTCAGGAAGATATAAACTGAAAAGTCTGGGAGCACCACATAGAGGAAGCCCACCTACCTGTGAAGCCCAAACAGTGACAGCCTAGCTGGGAGAGGAGTGAGGGAAAGAGACCTAGTTCTGATGATATCAATAAGCCCCTGGAGGGCCGCACACAGCAGTGCACACCTGTGATCCCCAGTGGAAGGCTGAGGCAGGAGGATCACAAGTTCAAAGCCAGCCTCAGCAAAAGTGAGGCACTCAGCAATTCAGTGAGACCCTGTCTCTAAATAAAATACAGAACAGGGCTGGGGATGTGGCTCAGTGGTCGAGTGCCCCTGAGTTCAATCCCTGGTACCAACAAAACAAAACAATATGCCCCTAGATTTGAGTCCCTCCCGATTTCTTAGCAGTATGAACCCACTCATTTCCTTTCTTACAGATAGTTCACTTGAGGTTGTTTTCTGTAATTAGCCAACAAGAGCCCTGGCTCCTATAGCGCCATCCCACCGGTCCCAGGGCCTGTCCCCAGGGATCTCCTCAGTGAGCCTGGGGGTGAAGGGCAGAAGCCGGCTTACCGTGGGCAGGCCTTCCTCAGGAGCTGTTTGACATGCTCGGCCTGGTGAGCTTCCAGCAGGGGCTTTTCCTCCTGTGGGAAAGGACACAGGAAGGCGCCTGTCTGGTTCGGGTTTAGGACTCTGAGGGGTTATCGCTTTTGAGGGCAGGACTCTGGGAATGCAATTTAGCCATCATTTCTGTTGATCAGGCTCTCGCTGCAGTCCTCGGCCCTCCTGTCCCCTGACTGCCAGCCACTGGGTCACTGTGTCACAGCACTGACTTCCCGAGACACTGGCGATTTCCCATCATAGTTCAAGTCCTGAATTAAGAAAGATGCACCCCAAATCCTAACACTCATTGTTGATGAAGAGGAGATTCTTTGGCTCATTGCTTACCTTTTCAGCATTTAAATAAAAGAAATTTTAGTGGTCTGGTTTGAAATGTTTTCTCCAAGGGCAGTGAGCTTCCCACAGTAGTGTGTACGTTTTCTGTACTTTGAGGGGAGATGTTCTATATCCAGGATTTGGGGTAGAGTCCAAAAGATCTGGTTAGGATCCCACTGGAGATCGGGATTTGTGTGCCTCAGACAAGCTTCGTCTCTGCTCTTGGCCCCTCCCTAGCAAATGGAGAAAATAATATCTTCCAGAAGGTCATGGTGGGGACTCAGGAAACACTCTCTATAAAGCACTTGCACAATGCCTGTCCAGGAAAAGCCCCCAACTAGTAACAGCTATTTTCTCAGGATAAAAAAAAAATTTCCTTTTTTCCCCCCAATTTTAAGCAAAAGCATCCAAATTGGCCTTTTTTCTCTACATTAAAAAAAGTATATATTTAGATAAAATTTATATTTTAGAAAAAAAACACTCTACCGGCAACTGTATTTGAGGGGAATCCAGGAAGACCTAACTTCCATATTCAAATATGAAACATTCTGAAGCTCTTTGTCATAGCCAGGGCACCTTAATGTCATTTTCTTTCTTGTGCTACTTTTAGGCAGATGCAAGTCTCTATGCGCGAGTCTTGTGGCCATCCACCAACACCCTGGTTCTACATCCTTCAAGATACAATACATAATGTTGTGTCTTCTCACCTACTTGAAGGTGTGCACGACCAAAGGGTGGCTTTGTCCAAAAATGTCTGAATGGCAAGTGACATCATGGTGGAGACTTGAAAAGCTAGTGCATTCTTCACTATGTTTTCTTTCCCTGCTCTGTGCCAATCAGTAGCGTTCTCAGTAATGGCTCTTCCATCATCCTGGGTCACAGAGCGAAGAGAACTTGGGAGAAAGCCCCCAGCACACCTTTGATGGCCATGCAGCAATAGTGAGACATGAGTTTTAAGCTACTGAGATCTGCAGGCTTGTTCGTTACTACAGCATAACCTAGCTTGTCCTGACTGCCATGTATTCCTTTTGAAAAGATAACCAAATGACAAGAAATTTTCAAGTTAAATAAAACAAACTAGTCACAACTCCTTCAAACTCAGGAGATGCAAAAGGTCAAAGCTGCAGCAAATAAGTCCCAGGTGTCACTAGAAACCCCAAGTTCTGATTCAACAGGAAGGTGTGGGGAGAGAAGAGGACCTATCTAACCCCAGCATGACCCCAGGCTACAGACATTTACCCCAAGCCAGAGAGGCTGTGTATGACAGGGGCTAAGAGACTGGGTTCCAATTCTGGCTCTGCCATATATTGGCTGGGTTACCTTAGGCAACTCAACTCACCTCTCTGGGTCCAAGTTTTTGAATCCAGGAAGTGAGAAGTTATAAGGGTACCCACCTCCCAGGGCTGCTGTGAGGATTAAACCTGTGGTGCACACAACCAGTACACTCACCGCGTGGGGCTCCCAGCCCAGGTGGGCCTTCAGAGCCTTGACGAACATGTGCAGGAAGCGGCCCAGCAAGAAAGCCAGGCACAGCAGGGAGGGCCAGTAGAAGAGCAGGGTCTCGTACCTCCCCACAAACTGCAAGGGAAGCAGAGCACAGGGCGCGGGCTGCAGCGGGCCAGGGCCTGGCCACCAGGGGGCGCTGTGGCCAGGGCTCGGCCGGCCCAGCAGCTCCCACCAAGGCCCGCCCGCCCCGCGCTCCGAAGTCCGCGTCTAGTCCGGGTCCCGCCCGCCCGAGATGCTCCGGGAAGCCCTGGACTTGGAGTCCCGCAGCCCGGGTTGCGGGTCTTTCCACCCCCGTTTTCTTTTATGAAAACAGTGTCCGTGGCTTTTTTATTTTTCCTGATTAGGAAATTAGATGTTCTTTTTGAAAAATATGAGAGATTGAGAGGCAGCTAGCCAGGTGGACGGCGGAGGTGGGAAGGAAGAGAGGGAGAGGGAGAAGTAGCCCCGGGGCGGGGAAGGAGGGAGGGAGGCCTAGCAGCCCTCTTGCATCTTTCTCCATTTCTGGGCCCCAGGGCTAAAGACATGAACCAGCTGCCACCAACTCTGAGAAGGACAACTCATGGCCAAGCTGGAAGAATGCCCTAGTGGAATCCACCCATTTTATAGACAGAAACTGAGGCTGCACGGAATGGAAAGAAATGGGGTTTGGAGTCAGCCAGGCCTGACCTCAATTCCCAACTCTAGGCTTCCTATGAGTTACTTAATATGCTGGGTCAGTTTCCTCACCTGTAAAATAGGTGTGATGAACTTCCCCACCAGGTGGGGCTGCTGTGAGACCCCTACCTGCCTGTGAACAGGCACCCTGATGACCCCTTGATGAATGAACACAAGGTGCTGCACAAATGGAAGCATCACCAGTGGTTCCAACTCCCCTTTTTTGCACATGAGGAAGTTGAGGCCCAGACAGTGACAGAGGCTTGTCCAAGGTCACACAGCAGGTAGGCCATGATGATGTGACAGTTTAAGGTCAGCAGACACTTACCTGCCCATTGGGACACTCTGAGATTTGAAGAACAGTGACAACAAACCTGTAGGAACAGAAACAGGATTTAGGGCACTGGGTTCCCTCCGAGCCCAGCCCCACCAGTAGCTTCTGTGAAAACAGCCCAGATCCCACCAGCCCAGACTTGCCTCCCACTCCTTGCCCCCAGGGAGGGCTGGTGCCTGGATCCCGTGCATGTCCCTCCCCACTCAGGCACCCAGTTTGGAAGATGTGGGGAGCTCATCCTCCCGTCCCCCATCGTTCAGGTGGGACGTGGACGTCCAGAGTTGGCAAGGTCTATCCAGGGCACAGGGATGCGGGGGCAAGCCAGGACTCGGACCCAGATCTCCTGACTGGGCAGCTGAGGCTCTTCTGCCTCTCTGTGGCCTTGTCTGTAAACCCCCTCTGAAGCTGTGAGCCTGGCTCAACACACTCCCCTGGTCACGTTCAAGGTCGGGGGCCCCAGCCCCATGGCAGCCAAGCTGCTGAGTGATTCCCATGCTCCTGTTTCCTTGTCCAGGGTTTGTCACCAGCTAATGGAGGATAGCGCTCCACATTGAACCCTGGAAGCCCTCAATTTAAATGTCTAAGAAGCATGTCACTGACAAACTTGGGATTGTGGCCGCAGGTGTCAGCTGCTGTGAGGCCCTGCCGGCCACCCTGGCGGATGGACCTGAGGACCTGCCCCCTGGAAAACACTAGCAGGTTCTGGAGGGATTTGGAAGCAAGAAAATGAGCCTCCCCCTGGGAGCTGGAGAATCGTTCTTGGTGTTACTCAGTCAACAGTGTTCCCTGTTGCCAGCTCTGTGCCAGTCTGGTGCCCCATGCTGAGGGCACGGAGCCCAACAGGCAGGTGAGACAGCTGGGTGTCTGGCGGGAGCCACTGTGCATGGACAGGAGTTCATATCTACCCCTGAGCCCGGTGGAGGGCAGATGACCCACACCAGGAACAGAGACACACGGACCAAGGGCCAGAACACGGGCCCGCGGCTCTGTCTTGCTTCCCCTGGCTCAGAGTGGGCATGTAAGAGTGGTTGCTGGGTGAGCCGGTGCAGGAGTGCAGGAGTGTGGTCTCGTGGGGTGGAGGTGTGTGCTAGACACTGCTGGGGACTGCAGAGGGAGGAAGAGGCCAGCTTCAGTGCCCCTGAATGCCAAGCAAGGGCACATGCGCTTTCTCTGAGGATCCTGAGACAAGCCATGATAGTGTTAAAGAGAAGCATCAAATGGGGTTCTCCTCTCCCCCAGGGGGACCCTTGGCAGCTTAAGTCCCCGACTTCTAGGGATATCCTAATTATGAGCAGCCTTAGGTGGGGCAGACAGAATGCTGCTCTAACCTTTGGAAGTTTCAAGTGCATCTCAAGAAGGGGGTCTCATGGGACCCTGGACAGGTCACCCCTGCCCACTCTGGATCCCAGTTCTGGGCAAAGGTGTCCTTCAAGGGTTGCACTCAGATCACCTCCAGCCTAAGGAGTCAGGGGGTGCAGGGGAGCAGCAGAGTCCATCTTACCAGAGCAGGGAGTAGCAGAAGCCCAGGATGGAGCTGGTCAGCCGGAACTCGGACGAGAGGCAGGCGAAGAAGGGGAAGAAGGACAGGCCGACCTCGAAGCCTCCGATCAGAAGCACAAAGGCTGGCAGAGAAAAGGCCAGAGATGGTGAGCTCCCCTCCTCACCCTGGGAAGCTGCAGTGCTTGTACAGACCTCAAGTTGGGGTAAGTGGAGAAGCTCCAGGCTACACCCAAGGAGGAGCAGAGCCTGTCATTCCTGCAACAGGCCCTTCCTGGTCCTGCTCTGGGCAGGCAGGGGGCTTTCTAAAAAGATGGAGAAGATTCGATCCCTGCAGGTGATTAGCTCACAGTATGACAGGTGGAGACAGACCACAGAAAGACACTCACAAAAACTACGAGAATACAGTACCACAAGTGCTCAGTAGCAACACAGAGGGACATGTGTGTACACTACAGCACACCCTCTATATACAGGGCCTGCCACTCCCCAGCTCTGAGATGTTCTAACAGGATCTAGGAGAATCCATTCATGTAGGAGGACCTGTACTAAATGTCTACTCTGAGCTGGGTCCTGGGAGAGGCTCCGAGGACCTAAGAAGAAAAGGTATCAAAGCTCCAAATGTGAAAAAAAAAAAAAAACTAGGAGAAATCTATATGACCTTAGTTTAGGCAAGAATTTCCTAAATGACACCATAAGTATGATCCATAAAAGAAAAACAGAGTCGATTAGATTTCATCAAAATTAAAGGGGTCAGCCTTTCAAAAGTCTGTTAGGAGGATGAGAGTACAAGCCACAGATGGGAGAAAACATTTTCAATTCATGTATCGGATAATAGACTTATACCTGGAATATATGAAGAACTCCCTGAATTCAATAAGAAAACAGAAATCCCAATTTTCAAAACTAGGTAAGTGACTTGGACAGAATCATTGTTATTAAACCTTTATCAACGAGGATATAAGAACAGCAAATAAGCACATGAAAATACTCTCAGCACCATTACTATGAAAATGCAAAGGAGTACCACCATGAGGTGCCATTACATACCACGCAGAATGGCTAAAAATAAAGATTGGCCATACCAAGAGCTGATGTAGGAATTCTACAATTAATATACCATGGTGGCCATCTAAAAATGGTTACAATGACTTTGAAAAACAGTTACATATTTTCTTAAAAAGCATGATCTACTGTATGATCTATAAGACCCAGCCCTTCCATTCATAGATATTTACCTGAGGAAAATGGAAACATGGACAGATTCCAAGACTTGTACACAAACGTTTTGTTAGCAGCTTTATTTGCAATAGCCAATAAGTGGAAATAAATCAGATGTTCATCAACAGGTCAGTGGATCGACTGTGATAGGTAGTGAAATATGCTCAGCAATAAAAAAAAAGATGAACTATTGATGAACGCTAAACATGTGTGAATTGCAAAATAATTATGCTAGGTGAAGGAAGCCAGGTCAAAAAAAGAAAAGAAAGGGCATTCCAGATGATTCCATTTATACAAAATCCTGGGAAACTCAAACTAAGCAGGTAGGTGGCTTCTTGGAGATGGAGCAGTGACAGGAGGCCACAGGGAATCAGAGGTCACAAAGGGGAATAAGGAAACTTCTGGGATCCCTTATCTTGATTTTGGCATTGGATTCATGGGTATAAATAAATATTGGTCAAAACTTCTCAAATTGGGTACACTGACAGGTGTCCAGTGAGATGCCGTTTGAGTTCTGAAGATGGACGAGAGCCTGGTAGGCATTTGATCTTTTAAGTTAGAGCCCCCGAGAGGGAAATGGGCTGGGCAGAGAATTCGGGAACTGTCTAGGAAATCCCTGAACCTGTAAATTAGACCCGCTCCTTCAGATGGAGCAGGAGGCGGGAGGTAGGGGTGGATGGGGAGCTGAGCCAGTGGCCCAAGGAGCAAACGTTATGCTTTGAGGAGGAATCCCAGGCCTGTTGATAACCAGAGGCAGCGAGGCTGGGACTCAGGAGAGCAGCCGGGTGTAGGGGGGGACGATCCCTCTTCCTGCTCCCTTGTTACTTCACGTCTAAAGGGTCTCTGAACCTCGCAGGGGAAAGCCCCACAAACCAGGTTTAAGGCTTTGTGGGTTAGGTCTTGACCCTGGGCGAGTCACAGGCCGGGAAGAACATGGCAGTTCACAATGTTAACCCCCTGTCCCCAGAGAACCCCTGGGGCCCCCGATAGCAAGAATGTCCATGGTGAAGTCCCAGCAGGAGTGAGGCGGCCTGTACCTTGGGCCCACTGCGGGACCTGCAGGGGCTGGTAGCCTTCTGAGAACAAGAACATGATCTTATTGGCTGTGGCCCCAAAGGCGATTCCATAGGACCACCGGTTACTGAAAGTCCCCACGAAGTCCAGAGGCCTGCAGACAACAGAAGCAGCTCATGAGGACAGAAGATGACTCTGAGACACTCCCACAGATCGTTTCCAAAGTAGCCATCTCATCTGGAAGAGGGATGATTGGAGAGTAAATTCTTCATTATAACCGAAACACAACCCTCAGAGCTAGTCCCCCACCCTGCAGCTAGACACAGACTCCAGAGACTGAAGTGAGGAAGACAAAATTCTTTCCCTAGAGGAGCTCCAAGTTCAGTAGGGGACACAGCAAGGACACTAGTAGCCACAACATAAGGCAAAACGAGACACGTGTGGTCTAGGAGACACAGACTGTATGACTTACATGGTAGAACAATAAACGTGTCTTATACAGGTTTTGGGGAACCTTCCCTGGACCCAAATATGTCCTATGAGAATTCTCTCTTCAGTGTATCTGATGGGGTCTGGGTATCTCTGGCCACCTTGGTGCCAGGTGATTGAAGGAACTAAGCCTGTACCACTCTAGCCCATTAATTATTTTGAGTTAAATACACTTTTAAACCTGAAGGTACAAGAATATTAACTCTGACCTTCATGTTGCTACTTCAACACAGGAGGTGAAATTCCCACATGAAATTTCCCTCTCTATAGGAGGAAAATAGCATTCTTATCATAAAGATGAGAATTTGAGATTGGAGAATTCTGTACGGAACTAATTAACATAACTCTAATCTTCACATCATTTAGTTACTTTTCCACAATGTGTTACTTTGGATCCAATTCAATATATCCATGTTCCACTTTAGCTGTCTCTGTGGACTTTCATTTACTTAGGAGGGCTCCTGTGTCACGTAAAATTTATGTTGAATAAATGTGCATGCTTTTGTCCTGTGGATCTCTTTTATGTCAACTTAATTCTGGGACCCAGCTGAATCACCTTAAGAGGGTAAAGAGAAAAATTTGCCTTCCCTATACGACCATACCTTCCTGGCCACAGTGGACAGGGTCACCGCCTGACTTTGGGTGAGCCGGGTGGATGCCTGTTCTTGTATTTGGATTTGTGGCCCTTGGGCTATGAGCAAATAGGTTGTTAAAGTCCTAGTTTGGAAAGTCACATCAAGTTGGGATCAGAGTCAATGCCACACAGAGATCCTAAGTCAGAGATCCTAGCTACCAGAGAGGAACACAGCAAAATAATGCTGAGGGGCCCTGTGACACAGGGCAGAAAGACAAAGAGTCAATCTCCTATAGGTTCCCAGCTCTAGAGACCAGTTCTCATTAGGCCACTCTGGTTTCTGTGAATTTTTTTATTTTCAAATTTTTTATTTTCTTTTCCTGAAACTAAGCTTGAATGCATGTCTGTCTCTTCCAGCCAGGAGAGTTTGGTCTAGACCAGAGAAAACAACTCCAGCTATAAACTATCAACTCCTCTGGGGCGGGACCTAGCCCAGGACCTTGGAGAAGGGTCCATACCCAGTGCAGGTTTTCAGATGTGCATGTTGTTGAACTGAATTGCATTCCAATCAAGATGCCACTGACAGTACTTATAAGCAATGTGAGAATCAGTTTCCCCATCTTTAAAACAGGGATGGACACCCCATTCTGCTCACTAGAGTGCCACTGTGGAGAGCAAATGGTAATCTGTGGAGGGCCAACTGCACATGGAGTTACTGTTCAGTAAAGATGGAGGCAAACATCATGAAAAAAAGTAGGATGGGAAAGCGGCCAGGAGCAAGTCAAATGTGCCCTGGTCAATTTAATTCAGAGAAGTTTAATACAATTACTGTGGGATTCCTATTTCTTACCAAGTCCTGCACCAGCCCTTTCATGTCAAATGCCAGGGGTGGGGTCAGCTTTGCCTCCACCAGTGTGGCTTACACCTGGCGCTGTGGGAGGGGTCAAATGTCCCAGGGAGTGTCCACAACTCCTCTAGCTGCTGCTCAGAGCTGGTGTGCAGTGCCCTTGGACTTGGTGTTGGATTTTCCCTCTCTGCATCTCAGGTCAACCTCAGCCTCAGTCCTGAAATTCTGACTTTCTCTTCCTTCTCCAGAGCCCAGCGATGAGATCTTGGGATGTCTCTAGCTTGAACCTGCTCACCTTGACACTGGGAGAAAGGAAAAAATACCAAACCAGTCTGGGTTAAAGCTCCTGTCACTTGTATCTCTGTGGCCTTGGGCAAGTCATTTAATCTGAGTCTGAGTTTTCTTATCCATGGTATGAGGACAACAGCCTCCATGACACTATATTGGCAAAAGAGGGTTTAGGAAACTAATGCAAGGCAAGTGGCTTAGGGCCCGGGTCACAAACAGGGTGCCATGAATGTTAACTGCATGACAGTGATGATGATGGTGATGGTGATGGTGATGGTGATGGTGATGATGATGATGATGGTGGAGGTGATGATGGTAATGGTGATGATGGTAGTGACGATGATGATGATGATGGTGATGGTGATGATGACAATGGTGATGGTGATGTTGGTAATGGTGATGATGATGATGGTGATGGTGTTAGTGATTATAATGGTGATGGTGAATATGATGGTGGTGGTGATGATGATGATGTGATGGTGATGGCAATGGTAATAACTGAGGATAATGGGGCAAATAGAACTCAAGAAAAAATATGATCAGGAACACAGCAACTCAGAATGGCAGAACTAGAAAGGACCTGAAAGCTCCCCTGGTGTGTGGAAGGTAGAGAGGAAACAGGAAAACAAAGGTGGGCATCACATGGAAACCAAAGGGGGATCAGTGGAGTAGCGGAAAGGGGCTATTTACTGAAATATAACCCTTCCTGTGCCTGCAACACTTCACAGCTTATAAAGCAATTCTTCATTTGCTCTCTATATTGACACTGTGATGAGCAGAATAGGGGTGTCCATCTGAGTTAAAGATGGGGAAACTGAGTCTCACGTGGGTTGTACGTACTGCCAGTGGCGTCTTGATTAGGATGCAATTCAATTCAACAACTTGCACATCTGAAAACCTGCACTGGGCGTGGACTCTTTCCAACACTGGGGAATGATATTGGCCAAGTCATGTTGTTATATTTTGTGCATGTAACAAATACGTAACAATGAACCCCGCCATTATGGACAGTCACCATGCACCAATAAAAAAAATACAGAGGGGGAAAATTAAAGGAAGCTCCCCGGTGCAGCAAGATCTGGCACACAACTCATGGCACCATCCGCCAGGAAGACTCCCTCCCAGTCACAGGGAATGCTCTTCCTCCTGTTCCCCAAGGTGGCCACACCTTCCACGTGGGAAGGCCTTTTCCACAGGGGTCCGAGTCCTCTTAGTCTCCTCCCTGCAGATCTCAGCACCCAGGGCTTCGATGGCTTAGAAGTGGATTCTCATCTCTCAGGGTGTTGTTTGGATTGGGGAAGGAACACACAGTACGGTGCATGGATCCTAGGAGCTACCTGGCCTCAAGTTGATGTTGGTCCCAACTAGAGAGTACCCCCAGCTGTAGGGGCTGACTCTGACTCAACTCACACGATGATTCCAAAGTGGTTCCCCAGGAGATAGGAGGTGTCGTCTGTCTGTCTACAGTGCTCTCGTCTTTGTAGGAGGGACAAGACCAAAATGATGAAAAGCTGTAGAAGAGAAGATGGAGAGTCAGTGGGACCTGTTCATCTTCAGCTGGCCCTCAGTGTTCCCACTGAAAGAGGGTGTGTGGCTGAGCCCAGCATGCAGAGTGTCCCTGTCACCTCACACTGCAGAGTCAAGGGTCTGACTTTGTGGCCCTGAGCTACCAGATGTTTTGCACTGAGCTTTCTTTTGTGTTGCCCTGAGCAGATGTGGGTTCCAACCTGGTTTCTCCCACACACTGGCTTGAAGGGAGACTTGACTTCCCTGAACCTCAGTCTCTTCATCTGTGAAAAGGCAGTGGTGACTGTCAGGGATTTGCTCTGAGGATTTGGTCATGTCCTCATACATGGAACATGTTCTCATGTTCCAAAGCTCATAACTATACAACAATCACACATTCGGTATTTCTTTGTAAGAATCATCTCAAATTCAGTGGGTCTTAAATGGAACTCATGATATTCTTCTCCCTGCCTTGTGGTTTCATCCGCCCCAAACCTGGATCTCTTCTAATTTTCCATAACTAGTGAATGGCAGCTGCCACCACCCTTCCAGTGTGCAAGTAAAACCCAGGAGTCATCCTCAACCTCTGCTCACTCTAACCTCCCTCCCCCACCCATGAGCAGGTCCTCTTACTCCCAACATCTCAAGTTGTCCACCCTCATCTAGGAGGACCTAAGCTGCCCTCCCTGAGCCCCACAACAGAGCCCAGCCTCCTCTCCACACTGCAACCAGAGTGAGCTTTAAAAACACAGATCTGACCATGCCACCCTCATGCTGAAAACCCCTCACTTATTTCCCTTGTCCTCTGATTGACGACAGAACTCAACAGAGAGCCCCACAGAGCCGTGCCTGGCTGGGCCCTGCCCTGCTCCCCAGACTCCTCCACTGGGCTCCCCACTCTTGGCCTTCTCAGCTCCTCACGCTCTCCATCTCCTCTCTCCTCCACAGGGCCTTTGCACGGGCTCCCTCGTCTGTCCGGAATATTAGTTACTGCATCTTCCAACAGACCTCGGCTCGGGCACTACTTCCTTAGAAAAGCCCCTCACTCTTTTTTAATCCCCTAAAAGCTGGTATCACTAACGGTTGAATTCTTAACATGTTTCTTCTATGAGATTGGTGCATAACATAAGAAACTGAATGAAGGCTTTAGAAGAAACTCTGCTGATGTCCCTCCCCTGAGCTGTCAGCCCTCTGAGGGCCTGTGTCACACAGCCACCCAACTCCTCTCCCCTCTTCGTCCCTCCCCGGGCTTTACTTACTGATGGGATGAGGGAGTAATGGAGAAAGAGCTCCATGTCCACTGAGCTTGTGCAGGTGCCATTTAGCTGCCTGGTCCTGAAAAGGGCCAAAAACCACATCGTCAATCACTGCTACAGACTCCTCAGCCTTGAACGTCCCCAACAGGAGTTTGGCTTGTTGCCCACGAAGACCACCTGATCTTTTAAAATTTTGCTTTCTCTGAGTCAGGGATGCCCCTTTGTGGTGTGTCTTCCCTAAATGGATTAATTTTCTTTCATATTTCTTTCTCCAGCTTGATGATTTATCCAATTTCCCTGGTAACCGAAATGAATTCCTTCTTTTATTGATGACACAAACAGGGACAGATTCAGGTTATGTGAGCCCCAAAATATGTAATCTGGGTGTTCTTTTAAAATATAACTACAAAAAGATCTTACATTTTCACATATGACCACGTAGAAACTTAACTAGGGTCCCTCCACCTTCCCAGAGCCTTGGAAGTGTACAAACAAGGAGACCTGAGACTGAATCATCACTAGCTTCCCAGAAAATCTGTTTGTGGACATGGTTTTCCATGGTCAAGGTCAAGAAGCACAAGCTGGGCTGTTGGGGCAGGAGAGAGGCTATTGGACTGCACCACAGACTGGCCTCTCTGGTTCTCAGTGTCAGCAGGTTGGGTGGTGGGGCTCCTGTCTGAGATACACGGACACAGTGGCATGACTTTTTCTTTTTTGGTACTGGAGACTGAACCCAGAGGTGCTTTACCACTAAGTTACTTCCCCAGCCCTTTTAATGTTTTATTTTGAGAAAGGATCTCCCTAACTTGCCCAGGCTGACCTTGAACTTGAGATCTTCCCACCTCAGCCTCCTGAGCAGATGGGATTACAGGCATGCACCTAAACACTCAATTTCATGGCTTCTTTGTGAGAGAGATTCCCTCCTTCCTGGGGTTCCCACTGTACTCTGTTCTGCTGCTCTGACTTCACAACACCCCCAAAGCCCACTCTATTGCATCTTTACTCCTGCCATCCCTGATCCCTGCGGCATCCACCCAGCCATCTCCTGGGCTTCCTTCCCAGGCAGTGACTACTGTCCCCTCCAAAGCCTCAGGGAAGAGCACTCCTCCAGGATCCCATGAGGTGACAGAGTCCCCATAATTCTAAAACATCCAGTAAATGGTGGGGTGGAGGTGGGTGAGACTCAAGCTGTCGGAAATGTAATGGAACTGTCATGGGACTTCTGCTCTTAGGAAGGTGAGCTGAGCCCATGCCCCAGTCTCCCCACTCCATGTGAACCCTCAAAGCGGAAGGCAGGCAGGCAGGCAGGCAGTTAGGTTTCCAAGCAAGAGAGAGATCTACCAGGGACACAGAAAGTGCTAGAAAACAGTGGGGAGCAATTAGGACTCTAGCAGAGAGAAAAGGCGCCACCCAACATGACCACAGACCGTGGGCCACGCAGGAAGGCTCCATGCCCACAGCAATGAGGGGGAGCAGAACTGGGTGGCAGCAGAGCACAGTGATGGATGGGGTCTTCTGAAGACAGCAGTAGTCAGGATTCCCAGGTAACAAGGCAAAATGGATCTGTGCCGAAGGAGAAGGATTTAAAAGCAACCGTCATCAAAGAAGTTAGTAAAACACTGTTAAAGATCTAAATAAGTAATTATCAGCAGGGCATCATGGCACACACCTGTAATCCCAGCTGCTAGAAGGCTGATGCAGGAGGATCTTAGCGAGGCCTTAAGCAAATTATAGAATAATTTGTCTCTAAATAAAATATTTTTTAAAAGGCCTGGGGATGTGGCTCAGTGGTTAAGCACCCCTGAGTTCAATACCCAGCACATATATAGAGAATGTGAACCATTATATTAAAAAGTATGTATGAGAGAAAAATTCAATCTCCCCAACAAATGACCAAGAAGAGGAGAAAATGAAGATAAAAAGAGACCCACCATGAGGACATAGAGATCCAAAGACTAGTAAGCCACCAACAGAGGAAAAACCACAAATAGTTTTAAATACTTAAAATTTAAAATGGGCAAATGATCTGAATTGTCATTTCTCCAAAGAAGACATATAAATGGCTACCAGCTACATGAAAGTGCTAAACATCACTAATTGCCAGGGAAACACAAATCCAAACCACAGTGAGGTGTTAGCCCCCCTCATTAGATTGGCTATGATCAAAAAGACAACAAATGACAAATGCTGGCGAGGATGAGGAGGAAAGAGAAGGCTTTACGGTGTTGGTGGAAATGCACATTTGTACAGCTGAGAGAGGAAAACAGTAGTAGGTTCCTCCAAACAGTAATACAGAACTCTCATGGGACCCAGCAACCCCACTGCTGGTGACACATCGAAAGGAAAGGAATTTAGGGCTGGGGATATAGCTCCGTGGTGGAGCACTTGCCCAGCACACACAAGGCCCTGGGTCCCAACCACAGCACCAAAATATAAAGAAAGAAATTCAGAGTGTATGGCAGAGACATCTGCAATCCATGATCATTGCACTGCTGTTCAAAATGGGCCAGATATGGAAGCAGCCCAGGTGTCCACTGGCAGATGAATGGGTAAAGAAAATAGGGTGCATATACACAATGGAGTACCATCCAGCCACAGAAAAGACTGAAATCCTGCCATCTGCAGCAACATGGATGAGCCTGGGGAACGTTAGAAGTCAGGCACAGACGGAGCAATGCCGCATGATCCCATTCGTATGTGAAAGCTAAAGCAGCTAAACTTACAGAAGTTCAGGTCTAAGGAGCAGAGTTGGATAGAGAGACATAGGTTAACGGCTGCAAAAGTGCAGTAGGATAGGAGGAATCCGTTCTAGTATTATATAGCACAGAAGGGTGACTATAGCTAAAATAACTTGTTGAATATTTCAGAATTGCCAGAAGAGAAGATTTTGAATGTTCCTAACATTCAGGATAAATGTTTCATAGACAGTGGATAAATGTTTGAGGGGACTGATTTATCTGTCCTGATTTATCACTACACATTGTACATGCATGGAAATATTCCACTGTGTACCACAAATGCTTACAATTATTATATGTCAATTAAATAGTAAAAAATGAAAAATAAATAAATATCTAGAATTCAACTAGTCATGAAATAAAAAGTTAAGATGAAATGCCACCTGATCTATGAAATTGGGAACTATCGTAAATAGTTACCCAGCAATATTGAAAGTTAAGACAATTAGTATTTATTTACTGGGGGTCAGAGTGTACATTGGTCTAGCCATTCTGAGGATTTGTTTTGCAATATGTACCAAGAATCTTTAAGAAACAACAATTCCATTTCCAGAAATTCTACTTTTAAGAAACATCAGCTAAGGACATAATCTGAGAAAGTGTTTGAAGGTGTGAACTGGAAGACTAAGGGCTCTCTCTTCCTCCCTCTCTCATATGTGTGCATAAAATGTTAAATGTAACATAGGCTCATTGCAAAACCTTCAATATATCTGCAAGTATATAAAGTAGTAAATGAAAATCTTTTCTCCTTCCAAAATTATGTTTCTAACCTACTTTGTTTTTTAAGCAAAAAACCAGAATCAGACTAAACTTGATTTTTCATTTAATAAATAAAGGAAATCATTCATGCCACTATGTAGAGACTCATCTAATTTTTTTTTTTTGATGGGTGACCTTGCCTGGACAGATTTACGGCTGGGCCTGTCTCCTGCGTAGAGGGGCTAAGTCAGGAGTTAGACTTGTGGAGTCTTAGCGCCTGGTTTGTTCAGAAGAGGTCTACAAGTAGCTCTCCAGGAGTCCAGAGCTGCAGAATCTGATCCCCTGACTCACCTCGCAGCCCAGCAGCCACTGTGGTGCACAGAATCCACACGTGCTGGAGTCAACACAAGGGAGAAGGCCCCTGAGTCCATTTCTCATATGCTTCCTGGTGAGCCCAGGGTTGCCCCAGTGGGCTTATTGAAGTTACTGGGCAGTGGCCAAATGCCACTCTACAAGATCTGCCTAACACTGAGAGTGGCTTGAAAAAGTGCTTATGAAAAAATGTAAAGATTATAAAATAATACATTCCCGGGTTGAGAGTGGTCATCTCTGGTGGTGGGATTGGAGGCCGTTCTGCTTTCTTTTTCTTAATGCTTTTCTGAATTTCCCCCTAAAATACAACAGAGATGTTTGGCTCGACGGCTGCGTATCTATCCGAGGGCATAAAGCAGCGGCTAGCACAGAGTAGGTAGCAAAGAACACGCGTGGAATTTGCAAGTGGGAAGGACTGAATGCTGCCCAAAGAATGGAAGGCCATTCTGATGGGAAACTGTCCGTGAAATCAGTGGTAAGTGATGTGACATGGGCAAGGTTTGCCCTAGGACACAGCAAAATGTACAAATCTTTCATCAAAGTTAAAGAAATGGGGGTCAGGCTGCGAATTGACATGTATCTTCGTACATCCAGAACATAGTCACCTGTACTCCCATCTCCTCTCTCCAACACCCCAGCGTGGATTGTCTCCTGGGGGTGGAGGGTCCTCCACAATCCTGCTTCCGTCGGTGCTAACATGTAGTAATATGATAAACCCATGATAGATAGCCTCCATTGACTAACGTCACTCTATTGTGTGTCCCTCTGTCCTAGGCACTCCACTCTGTATTAACTAATTTAATCTTTATAAGAATCTTGCAGGGCAGGCTGTATTAGCCCCTTTTTAAAATGAGGAACTGAAAACCAGGAGGAGGCGAGGTTAGAGCCAGTGTCCCTGCAGTCACCCACCTCCCTGCCCCAGTTCCCAGAGTTCCCTGGCCGTCGTCCAGGCAGCTGTTGACCCATCAGTGACCCTGAGTCTAGTCCGGAGCCCATTAAGCAGAGTCTGAGAAGATGTTTAGTAATGTTTATTATGTTTCTGTGGAAACCTCCCTCAGGAAGCTGAGGCCAGAAAGAGGCAGTGACCAGGGAATGTCACATAGCCCAGGACCAGTTCAGGCTCCCGTCAGCAGGCTCAGTGGGCAGGGTGCTGACCACCTCATGGGTAGCAGAAAGGATGTTTGGTACAGAGGAGGGACAGGGGAGGAGGAAGAGGTGGGTACAGTGTGTCTGCATGTGTATGTGCATCCACGTGTGTGTGTCTGTGTGTCCGTGTGGGCATGTATCTATGTGTGTGTGCCTGTATGTCTGTGTACGAGGCATCCGTGGGATGCCTGGTAACCCACCCCCTGTGTTGGGGGTTCCTCGTCTTTGTGAATCCCAGGAGCCTGCAGAATCCCACCTCAGAGCTGGGAAGTGGTGCTGAGGCTGCCTGGAGCCAGACTGGAAGAACCAACTGTCACCCGATCAGGAACTCCGCAAGGGGGTTAAACACCACAACTGCCCCAAATTAAATTACATAATTAAGTCCATTATATTAAACACAAAAGTACTAAAGACTCCAGATTCATCCGTTCCTAATTACTTTCTACCTTTTCCTGTCACCTGTGCACTGGAGGCTCTTTACCAACATGTGTGGAGCGGAGAGCAGCACAGCGTCAGGGGAGGTGACTGCCTGTGTCCTCTCTCCCACACTCAGGGGCATCATGCAGCCTGCCATGAGACACGTGGGAGGACTTACACCGTGAGAACTGGCAGTCACTACCACCAGGGGTTGGACTGTTGTTTTGTAGATTGTCTATAGGGTAATGGAGACACATTAATAATGCAGATTTTAAAATATGTTTGTGGCCTTTACACTGTGAGTAGCAAAAAGCATCTATTTTTTTTTTTTAATATTCCTCAGGACTCAAAAACTTTTATCCCATTCATCAAAGGAGCAGCTCCTGTCAACTACAAGCGAAATTCCGACTGACGTCTTCCTTGTTTCACACTTGTCTTACTCATTAATGTAAATAATAGTGTCAACCAACGATCATGTCAAAACTACCCTCATCTATCAGTGGTCACAAAGGCTGGCTGGCCACAGGCACGAGAGGACAGCAAAAATCAATGGAAAGCATTCTGGGCAAATGAATCAGCGGGATGGAATATGTAATAAAGAGCATGGCATATTTTATTATAATTTGTGAATTGTGTGACATATCTGCTGTATAAATATGACTTACAATCAACTTATATGTAAGGATGCCACCTTCCTTTCAGGGAGTCCGATATGACACATTTCCCAGCACGCTGCTGGCAGATGTGATCCTGGCCTTGGGCATGGCCTAGGAGAACGAGATTTCCAAAACTGGAGGATGGGGTCAATATTAACGAATGTATGAGGAGAAAGCCAAGTTTAGGGTGCGGAGGACAGAGGAAGCCACGGCGCCAGCCCTCCCTCTTGGGCCACTCCTCCTTATTGTACAAGTCCGCACTCTGTGAAATGAACAGATTGGGCTAGGTCAGGCTTTCGAAATTTTTTGACTACAAGTCACATTTGTATGTGTGACACACAACGCACAATTACAGCGATGACCCGGTTCAGGTATGTGTGTGTGTATAATAAACTTTCACGAAACAATGTCCTTCCTATGCTTGGTGCTCTCTGATATTTTTAATTTGAGTCAAATCATTTCTGGTCTGACCATTTCATTTTGCAAAATGCTACACCACTGAATTCACCCGACAGCCCACTTTTGGTTGCAGCCAGCTGTTTGAAAAAAAAAAAAAAAAGAAAGAAAGAAAGAAACTGGTCAGATGACTGCTAGGGGCCCATCATCCCCAAGGGCCTCTGACTCCATGACACATTCAGCAAGCGCGTGTCTTTGCACTGCAGGTCCCCAAACCCCAGGACTTGCTCAGATGTGTAAATAGTAAGTGAGGTCACTTGGAAAGTTCAGCTCGGCCTTATCTTTTCTCTCTGGAACTGGAGCCAAGGCCTCCTGGCTCATCTCCCTCAACCAGAGACACTCCGCCTCCTTCCCTGGTGGTGGTGGTGGTAGTGGGGGTTTGGAGGGTCACCCCCCTCCGCAGCCCCTCTCCAGCATTAGCACTTCTGCCTCAAGTGACGTGAGGGGTTTTCATGTCTCATCTCTGATCTTTAGGGCATGGGATTTTTCAAAAACTAGAAGCATGTTAATTCAAAATTGGACTTGAATCACCCCCCACCCACCCCTACCCCTGGCTTCTGACTTGAGTCAAAGTACATTACAAATCCAGGCAGGTGCTTGCAGAAGGAGGGAAGGGGGGGAGGGAAGGAGGAAGGAGAAGGTGGAGGGCGAGGGAGAGGCACATGGCACGCCTGTGGCTGAGCTGCCCCCACGCCACCCCCGTCCACCATGATGTAAAACACCCCCATCCGCTCCTGCTCACAGGATCAGAATCCAGGGCTCTGGAATCCAACCCCATGTGGAGTTTGACTGCCTCTGAGCACCCCGTATCCCCCATGGGACAGCCAGGAAGCCCCATTTGACCTCCCAAGGCCAACTTCCTCTTACTGGGTCCTTGGGGCTCAGTGGGGAAAGGGCTGGCTTTGGACCTAGGCCGACCTGAGGCAAGTCCCACCACACAGCAGCTGTGTGGCCCCAGGAGAGCCCTCTCTAGGCCTTGCTCTTCTCTTCCTGGAAAGGGGTCCACTGCCACCCTTCAAGGTGCCAGGAGGATCGGATACAAGGAGAGTCGCATGTCCCTTTGTGACCTTGACAGGATCTGCAATCCTTCTCTCCCCACCGTCCTTCCCTGCTTGTGGGCAGTTCTCACCAAAAAAAAAAAAGTGTTTCTCCCTTTGCAAAGCTGAAAGCAGACACCACTAGTTATGCTTCTGCCTCTGCAGACCTGGCTGCGCCTGTGTCCCCTGAGAGCCTGCGGGCCCTTCTCCAGGCTGAGCAACCTCTCCCTTCCTCGGTCTTCCTTCCTGTCCTCCCCAGCCTCCCCCAGTGTGTGTCATGACCAGCAGGGCTGGGAGTGCCAGGGGCTCCCTGCTCTTGGCCCCTGACCATGCAGTGGATTGCAGTCTCCCACCTGGTTAACCAGTAGCCAAAGGCACGACCCACGCCTGGCCCCATGACCAATCTCGCACTTCCCATACCTTTGCCCAGAATGGCCCGATCCCTGCCCCCATCCACTGGCCTCCTCTGATCCTCTGACAAAGAGGCCAGGCCAGGAAAACTGCCTTGAATGGGTCCTAACTCTGTTATTCAATGCAGTGCCTCCTTAGGCTCAGGAAACCCTGGGTTTGCTTGGTCACTGGTGAATTGAGAGGGACAGGCTGTCACAGCAATCAGTCCACTGTGTGAGGGTCTGTGTCTCACATTGGATGAGGAGCTCCTTGAAGGCTGGGACACTTCTCCTCATCTCCAGGTGCCCAACCCCTGGGCACAGAAGAGGGCTCACTGCTATTTCTTAAACAGATAGATGGCGTGCTGACACCCCTTGAGATTCCAGCTATGGTTTAAGGGTTGTTTATTAACTAATTTCACCCCCTCAACAGCTCTGTGAGAAAGGTACTATTCACCTCCTCACTTCACAGATGAGGAAACTGAGGCACCCAAAGAAAAGAGCCCTGTCCAAGTTAGCAAGGGAGGGAGCCAGGCTTTGAGCTCCGACAACCTGCACATTCCCTCGGCTTCCAGCCATCGGATTCCATGACTCGTCAGTTTCTAGCTCCTGTAGACAGGGTGGTCTGAGCTCTCTCAGGACAAAGATGAGACAACAGCAGAAGGGGTAACAGAGTGACTCGTGCACCCTGTCACCTGGACACAGCTGCGAGAATCCACGGGAGAAAGCAGACCTTCTTTCAAAAATGAATTCCCTGGGCTGGGGCTGGGGCTCAGCGCTAGAGTGCTCGCCTAGCAAGGCCCTGGGTTCAATCCTCAGCACCACGTGAAATAATAAATAAAATAAAGGTATTGTGACCAACTACAACTAAAAGAAATATTTAAAAAATAAGGAAGCCCCTGATGCCAAGACAGTGGGGTGGGAAAGGAGTAGGACGTCACCAAACAGGCCAGGTGTAACTGGGTAACCAAGCACACCATCCTCTCTTCTGTTAAATGCGTGTGTGATTTTCCCTAATGAAAAGTTTAAGTTTTTAAAATGCAACGAAGTGGAGCCCAGAAATACCATAAAATGCAGACTGTCTTCTCTGTTTTCTTTCCAGTTCCTTCCTCCCCCTCAGGTCTGTCTCTTGGTCTCCCAGGTTGTTGTGTGACTCTCAGTCTGTCGCTCTGTTTCTTGGTTTGTCCCTGTGGGTGTCATTTGCTGTGACTCTGGGAATCAGGGAGAAAATGGTAGTGTCCCCCACACCCCCTGTCTTTATCCCATCTCCTCTCAGGGCCCCTCCTTTTCCCCTCCCTGTGTCCAGATCTCTGTTCTCTTCTCCTTGCTTTGACCTTGTCACCCATGTTAACTGCACATTGAGGCACGTTTGGCTCTGGGTTGGTGCCCCTCCTCTGGACTACACGCATGGGGTATTTTCATTCGGTGTCTAAAAAGCTCAGATAGCTGGACACAGTGGCGCATGCCTGTGATCCCAGCAGCTTGGGAGGCCGAGGCAGGAGGATCATGAGTTCAAAGTCAGCCTCAGCAAAAGTGAGGCACTAAGCAAATCAGTGAGACCCTGTCTCTAAATAAAATACAAAATAGGGCTGGGGCTCAGTGGTCAAGTGCCCCTGAGTTCAATCCCTGCTCCCAAAAAAGGTTCAGATAACGCTGCCATGAAAGAAAATATTGGTGCTTGAAAAAGGCAAAAATCCATTTTTCACCTACCATTCCCCTCCTCCTCCTCCTCCTCCTCCTCCTCCTCCTCCTCCTCCTCCTCCTCCTCTTCTTTTTATATAATGGAACCTGGGTATAACTTCACAGCTATACCCCAGCCCTTTTTATTTTATTTTGAGACAGGGTCTTGCCAAGTTGCCCAGGCTGTCCTTGAACTTGAGATCTTCCTGCCTCAGCCTCCCGATTACTGAGATTACAGGTGAGCACCATCATACTCCCTACCATCCTTAACTGTAAAATAGAGTGTCGCTTATTTTCATTTCTTTTCCCCGACTAAACATAACGCTTGCCATGTGCCGCATATTAGGCTCAGGTTCTTCCAGCTATTATCCCTCGGAGCCCTCTCACAACCTGTGCAGCACGTACCCCCACTGCACAGATGAGGAAACTGAGGCTTTGGGCAGATTGAGGAAAACCCAAAGTCACTCAGCTACTGACTGACAGAGCTGGAATCGGAACCCTTCTTCTAGTTTCGAAATAGGAAACCTGTTCAGCACTAAAAGTACATGAAGGTACTGATAATTCCTCAGTGCCTGGGATCCTCAGGGGTCCCCTACTCTTAACTGGTAGACCCATCTGAATAACACGCTCAGGCCTGAGGCTGCCCCATGAGAAGGACCTCGACCAGCTGGACCATGTCCAGAGAAATGACCATGATGGTGAGGAGGTCCTGGGAGGGACGAAGGGAGGCTCTTGGGGACCTGCTCTGTGTTCTCAGGCCTGCCGAGGGCCCAGAGGGCACAACTGGAAAGGTCTCTGGGCTCAGATCACAGGGTCAACTGCCTGCCTCCTGGGTATCTCTTGGGGTGTCCCATAGGTACCCCTGCCCAACCTGTCCCAACTAAATACTCCACCAGCCTGCTCCTCCTCTGGAGTCCCCGCCTCATGAGGGCCACACTACACACCCATCCGTCCAAAAAGAGGCCCAGAGTCACCTCCCCTCCTTCCCTGCCAAATCCAGTCCCATCTGTCCTCACTCACAGCTTCCGCCTTAGTCCAGGCCACCTTCCTCTTCACTGAGACTACCGCCGGGGCCTTCTGCCCCTCCTGCTACCTCCCACCTGGGCTCCACCTGGCTCGGAGGGACCTTTCTAAACACCCACAGCTCCTCCTTCTCTCCCAGCCGCAGAGCACCACTGGAGTGAGAGGAGAAAGGGACAGGTCCCCTCAGACTCTCTGCTCCGCATCCCCCACCCCCCTCCAGCTGACACTTAGTGCTCTCTGTCCACCTGTCCTTCAAGCATCACCCCCTTGCTATTCTCCCCCCACTCCTCTCGGGCTCTCTCCCTCCTGTATTGTGTCTGGATGGAAGGTGTCTCTTTTTTAAATGTCAGCGGACTGAAGGGGTCTCCTTTTTTAAGCCTGGCTGGGTGTCCATGGCTCCTTCTTTCTCTTTTGTCCTCTACAAGGCAAAATGTCCCCAATGTTCTAAGCAGATTCCATGACACCAGTGGTGGTCCTTTTTTGTTGTTGTTGTTATATCTTCTTAGATCTAAAACATTTCCCTGTTAGAGTAAGAATTCTTGATTCCCACCATCTGGGCAGGACTTCGAAGATGTCCAATCTTTCCCATTTGGTGTTCATAAGCCAGGGGCTAACCTCGATCCTGTTAGAACAGTTAGTAACAAAAAGACAACGGAGCCGGGCACGGTGGCGCACACCTGTAATCCCAGTGACTCAGGAGGCTGAGGCAGGAGGATTGCTAGTTCAAAGCCAGCCTCAGCAACAGGGAGGCCCTAAGCAACACAGTGAGACCCTGTCTTTAAATAAACTACAAAATAGAGCTGGGGATGTGGCTCAGTGATTGAGTGTCTCTGAGTTCAATCCCTGGTACCAAAAACAACAACAATAACAACAAAGGACAACAGAAATCGAATACTGGCAAGGATAAAGAGAAAAAGGAACTCACACACCAGTAAATCAGCACAGCCACTATGGAAACAATAGGAAGGTTCCTCAAAAAATTAAAAATAGAACAACCACAGGATTCAGCAATCCCACTACTTACTGGGTATATATTCGAAAGAAATGAAATTGCTATGTC
This sequence comes from Urocitellus parryii, assembly GCF_045843805.1. NCBI lineage: Eukaryota > Metazoa > Chordata > Mammalia > Rodentia > Sciuridae > Urocitellus > Urocitellus parryii. Next base: position 177,616,901 of record NC_135534.1, on the reverse strand, counting down.
AAAAAGATACAGCAAGCCAATGCCGATGGCAACACTATTCACAAGAGCCAAGATAGGGAATCAACCTAAATGTCCAACAGCAAAGAACAGGTAGAGAAATGTGGTTCCTCAACACAGTCGGGACAGAGAGAGAGGGCAGTCCTGTCATATGAGGCCACATAGAAGACGGGGGAGGATACCATGTTAAGCAAAAGGAACCAGACACTTAAAGGCAAACGCTCATTATCATTCATATGAACAGTCCAAAAAGGCTGATCTCATACACAGCAAAGGGTAGGAAGTGTGTGCCAGAGCCTGGGGAGAGGAGCCCAGGGATGGAGAGAGTGGTCACGGGCACCAGTTACGGGGGCTATTCCACCTGATTAATAGATGAACAAACTGGGGTCAGAAGCTGCAGAGTTGGGATTTGAACCCAGAACCCTCTAATTCCACGTCTGGGCTCTGTTCACCCACTCCATGGCTCTGAACCAAAGATGAAAGGAATTGACCCAGGAACCGACCCCTGCTTCTTTCCTCCACGCCAGCCGGCCTGCACATTACCTAACCCCTGCCTTCTCCATCAATCAACCTAGAAGACAGGTGCCTGGGACACGCAGTTGTCCCGCCTCATTACCCGGCACTCACCTTGCGTTTGCAGTGAACATCTGGCTGGTAACGGGCCACCTGAAGCCCGGGTGGGCGATGCACTAGCGGACGAAGTGTCTCTGGATTGTTCTTGGGGCTCCTGGTTATGACTGCTTCCTCTGGGCTGGTGTCCTCGCCAAGTCTCTTCCCCGCACCCAACAGGCAAATACCCAGTCAAATATTTACCTGAGAAAGGAAAGCAGGTGAGCAGCCCTCTTCCTGGTTTCACAACACCCTGGCTCCCCTTCTGCTCTTCCTCTCCTTCTCATGTTGCAAAAGAGGGAGCTGCTGTCCTGCAGCCTCTCCTCCCCTCGCTGCTGACCCTTACGGAACCCCCCTCGCCTGGCCCTTCGGTTGTCAGAGCTTCGTCCTGCAGCTGTGGCCCCTTAGACTAGCTTTGAAAATTATTATAGGCAATAAATTAGGAATCTGCCTCACAGCAGGGCAGCTCGTCCCCCTGACTTGCTGGTTCCCCTTGGAAACAAGGCAGCCCGTTTGCTGGGAAAAGAAGCTGGAGATAGTTCAAAACTGAACCTCACCTGCATGCAGACCAGCTGCCTGACTGCCAGCCTTCCTGCTCCCTGTGCAGAAAATAAGGCTGCTGCTGGGTGGGACCTTCCCAGGCTGGACCCTACTCAGGAGCTAACACAGGACGAGGTTTCACCCATGGGCTGGGAGGGGAAGTGCTCGACGTGGTCAAGAAGCAAGGCTCTCTGTTTCCTCCTCCTTCCCCATCTGCTGGTTGGACTCCAGGGCTGTACAGGAAGTGAAATCATAAGATTGAAGGAGCCTGGATCCTTGACTTACCATGTAGAGGAAATGGCCTTCTAGGGACCATCCTCCTACAGACTAGCCCATGAGCAAGAAATAAAGTCTTCTTGTCATACTCCAGCGACGTGGGGGCTTATTTGTTGCAATAGCTCATGGGGCTGTTTAATGTGGCACAGAGTATGGGGGACTTGTGAGCATCATGTGGTCCAGGTCCTGTATGTTAAGAATAAGACCTTGTGGTAACTGAGATAACTCTTTAATGATCCTATGTCCAAATATGGTCATGTTCTAGAGTAATGGGAGTTAAAACTCCAGCAAGTGAGTTTGGAGCAGACACAATTCAGACCATAACACCCCAGATCTAATCAGCTACAAGGAGCAGGAGAGGACCTCGGAGGCAATGAACAGACACCCTAACTGACAAAGCCTGGCCATCTGTGGCACCCACCTGCTTCCTTTACCCCTGCCTAGACACCTCCACCCACCCTAATCATCAGCACCAATTTTGTTCATTGAGTCCTCTCTTGACATAGTAACTGCCTGGAAGTGTCTTCTGATCGATAACAGTGTGATCTGGGCTCAGTCTACACACCTCTTGTGTCATGGATATAGGGCTTCCGTGTCTTTTCACTTAGACACATTTATGGAGATCACTATGGTGCAGTGGTTCAGAGTGTGGACTTGGGGAAAGACTCCACAATTTCTTAATTGTGCAACTCTATGCAAGCTACATCATGACCCTGTTTTAACTGGGATGACTTACACCTACTTCATGTGACCAAAATACCTGACATAAACAACTTAAAGGAAGAAAAGCTCATTTTGGTTCAGGGTTCCAAAGATTTCAGTGCAACTGGCTGACTCCATTGCTCTGGGCCTGACGGGATGCAGAAGGGCGTGGTGACCCTCCGAAGTCAAGACCTCAGGGATCTACTCCCTCCCCTTGCTTCCACCTTCTAGTAGTTTATCCAGCTGTTAATGGATTAATCCACCAAATTATGAGGTCAGAGCCCTCAATATCCAATCATTGCCTAAGAGCCCCACCTCTGAACCTTGCTGTTTTGGGGACCACACTTTCAACATATGAGCTTTGGGGGGATGTTCCAAATCCAAACCCTAACAACATGCAACGTTGAAATAAGCTAAGACACAAAATGCTCAGCCGTGTGACTGACACCAAGGTAAGCACTCCAGGAACATTAGCTATTCTTGGGGACCTACTGTGTGCCAGGAACAGCTTGGGATGCTAAGTGTTTAGTCATATCACAGCTGATAGTGTCCAAGTCCCAGCTCCCCTGACAGATCCTAGTGACTTGGAAGCCACAACCAGATGTGAGTCGGCACACCTGGGACACAGGAGAGGCTCTGTAAATGCTTCTTCTTGAAGTGAAACGAGGCAAGAAAGGTGAAAAGGAGGCATGAAGACTGAGTGCAGCAGAACTCCTTCCTCTAGCCCAGGCCCTCGGCTTCACCCGGAGAGTCCATTGATGGTGCATTTCTGCTGCGTCGCTCAGAAGAAAAAATCTGAAGCTCTTCTCCTCCTAGGCACAGGGAGATGCTCTCTCTTCCCGGAGCACCCTTCTGCCAATGCTTCCTGGCTCCGCCGCCCAAAATGTTTTCAAGTCTTGGGTGATCACAGTGGTCTTCCTCAGCACCCTGCAATTCCTCTCTTTCCACCATTAACAAAGAGTCATGATTGATTGTCACAAACTCCCCGGGGAGGTTGGGAAGGCAGCCACTTTAAAATGGAGAAGAGCTAAGACATTTACTCTCAGATGCTGACATTCAAGGAAATATCGTCGGTGGTAATAAGGACCCAGCGCTGAGGGGCTGTCGCACTCCACACATGAGACCTGGCACAACTCCAGACGGGATGAATTTCCCTCCTTCTCCCAGGCTTTTGCATTTCAGTGTTGAATTCAAACAGAATCTGATCTGTTATCTCCAGAACATTTCAACATCTCATTTATCTCCCCCATGAAAACCCATGCAAGCCTTTTGAACCCTGCTTGTTCTAGCCAATGTTTACTGATTCTATTTTTTGACCGAGGCATTTGAAGACTCTGACTTCACCTGGCTTGGTGATAAAGGACACTGAGCAAAACAGAGCCTTCCAGCCCTCCACTAGAGACCTCTTCCTAGGAGCTAGGGAAGAGTGCCACCCGCTGGCAGAGATGTCAAACTACACCGGTTTAGGAAGTTAGTATATTTGACCCCTGTATTTAGCAGGGCTCAGAGTGTGGGCAGTGCCACAGAAGGAAAGTCAACAGCCCCTCATGAAGGCCTTGCTTGTCTCCCGAATGTTGGGTGTTTATCTCAGGATGGCCTCTATTTATCCTATAGAGAGAGGGCTCAATTACTAAATTCAGAAACAACAGGGCCCAGATGCCTGGAGGACCCGGTGCAGTTTCTTCACTAATATCTGTGGTTGTCAGGGGTGGGACTGTCTGAGTGACTGTTCTAGAATCCACAGGTGATGTGTGGCAGAGATGGGGCTCAAAACATGCTCACCTAATCCATTGTTCTTCCTGTATAAGTTTTACAACCAGAAAAATAAATGTCAGGAACAACCATCAAAAAGAATCAAATTAATTTATATTCCCATCCCATCTCTTCTCTGTTCACAGGCAGGCTCAGCTCCTCCCTCTTGGAAGAATAAAGCCAAGCTCCTTAGCTGGGCATTCAGTGTCTTTGTGATCTGGCCCCAGGTTGTCTTTCCAGATGATTCTAGAGAATACTCAGCTCTGGAAAAGTCTACAAAGACACTGGGACTCAGGGCCCATCCATCTCCCCTCTCCTCCTTCATTGCTCTGTAGGAAGCACCTATGCACCAAGAACCAGGCCAGCTCCTAAGGTTAGAGGCTCTGGGGTCACGCCTGCCCCTTCTTCCCAGGTAGGCCAATGGCCTGGCGTGTGCAGTGTCCTCCCTGGGGAGAGTCCTAGTGGCTTGCAGGGAACAGGGAAGAGATAACTGTATTGGAATGCAGGTAGTGACGAATCACTGTGATGGGGCCACATGGGGACAGACAGGGGCAGAAGATCAGATCCTGCAAAGGCCACTTCTAGCACACCAGGAACAGGAAGGCCAACCATGTGAGGAAGAAAAGCTCTGGACAGGGACTCCCAGAAACCTAGGTCCTCGTCCCCACTCTGCTAAGGGCTATGTGGTGTTAAGGTTTACATATAAAATGTCCCCTCCAATATACGTGTGGTACTCAGCTTTTGTGGTGGTGTTGGGAAGTGGGGTCTTTAAGAGACAATTAGACCATTAAGTGGGGTTCGTACGTTTGAGTTTTCACTCTCTTGGGACTGGATTTCTTACTGTCAGAGCTGCTGGTTATAAAGCAAGTGCCTCTCATGATTTGCCTTTCTCACACACACTCACTCACACTTTCACTTCCTGCCATACATGAAGCAGCACAAGGTCCTCAGCAGAAGCTAAGAAGATGCTGGCACTGTGCTTTTGGACTTCCCGGACCCAGAGCCATGAACCAAAATAAACTTTCATTTCTCTATAAATTACCCAGCCTCAGGTATTCTGTTATAGCTACAGAAAACTAAGAGAGCAAACTTGAGCAACTCCATTCCTACTCCATGATTCAGTTACCCCCTTGGTCTAGTGAGGATGTCAGCAGGTGACCTTGAAGATCCTTCTGCCTACTGAGCCAGCTCAGTTGTCATCTCTGAAACCTCAGACATCCCCCCTCCCCTGCCAACTCCACTGCTGCATAAAGACTCATACCTCTGAGAATTCTGTGATTTCTCTATGTGTTTCTGTTCTTTCTTCTTGACCAAGAGCTGTTTATCCCAATACTCTGACTGTTAATAATTAGGAAATATGCCCAGATTGATGTTTGAGGAACACCCATTCCCATATCTGTAATTCTGACATTGGCCACAAGGTGGCGCTTTGCCACAGACGACTGACACTGCTCTTTGGTTGACGTTCTAGGAAGATGCTGAAAGCAGCAGCAGGAAAACCTTTTTGCAAAGGCCTATCCTCTCTGGCCCCTTTCCCCTCCTGTAAAATGGCAGTCTATCAAACAGCAATACAGACCTGATGCACTGTGGCCAAATTGGGGTTGCACCATTTCCAAGTTTCCCAGCAGGTGGGGCCAGGCTAGGGACCTGTCTTCACTGACCCTTCCAGCCTGGCCCCCACTCCTCCCCACTCCCTGGGCCACTGCAGCTGTGTGCCTTTCTCCTCCTTCCCGACTTCACTGTGCTCTCTCTGAACTGCATGGCTTCCCGCACACGGCTCTCCACCAGGTTCCCTCTCTCCACTCTCTTTCCAAGCCAACACCTTTTAGCTCTTTGAGATTCCGTTTAGAAATCTCCTTCTGCAGACCTTCTTTGACAACCCCACCCCCATACTTTTTTTTGGTACCAGGGATTGAACCTAGGGGTGCTGCACCACTGAGCCACGTCCTCAGCCCATTTTTATATTTTATTTAGAGACAGGGTCTCACTAAGTTGCTGAGGGCCTCACTAAGTTGCTGAGAGGCTGGCTTTGAACTTCTAATCCTCCTGCTTCAGGCTCCCAAGCTGCTAGGATCACAGGCGTGCACCACCACATCCCCCGCCTCCATATTTTTCTATGGCAACATTGACTGCACTGAAATTGCTTCCTCATGCCACCAGCTTGAGCATAGAGCTGGAGTGTTTCTCTTCTTTCTTCTTGACCAAGAGCTGTTTATCCCTGTGCTACATCCCCGGGGCCTAACACACACCTTGCACACAGGGCTGGGCCTCAAAAAGTTTGAGGAATGAAGAACGAATGTGTTCATGAATCAGTGAGTCTATAAACTAAGAGGTGTGCTGCAGCAATATGAACGGAGTCCTGCTCTCCTCCCCAAAAGGGGAGATGTGTGGAGAATAAGAAAAACAAAACCAAAAACCTCTAATGTTTTCCCTGACTGGGGAGAGCACTCGATGCTCCTTAGCACAACAAGGGCACATTATTACCTTCCTGTACAACACACCAAGAGGCAGGTCTCTCTAAAGAAGGCTCTCCTCTAAGAAAATGGATCCCCCTGCTGGCAAGATGACATCTCATTCAATTATTTGTGGGGGAAAAAAACAAAAACAGTCGAAGCTATTTTACTGTCTGTAGAAAGAGAAATTTCCAGGGGCTTCCACAAGGCCCTGCCTCTCAAAATGGCCCTTACGTTGTGTGTCAAAGTCACATTGAGACTTTGCTGGTTGCCAGGTATGTTTGTATATTCAGGAGCTGGGGAAGTAACTACAGGGTGGGTCACTGGGATTTGAACTCAGTCCCTGGGTACCATCAGCCCCAACTTGGACCAAGGCTCACTGTAGTAGATGTCAGTGGTCCCCTTGGAAAGAGCTTACAGGATGATTGACAGAATACATTTATACAGAGTCTGTCTTTAAGGGGATCTGGATTCCCTTTCATGCAAGGGGGCTAGTTTAGATCTGAAAAACAGAAGAGAGGCCTCCACTGTCCTCTGTAGTGATTCCAGTTGACTTGTGGACACCGAGTTGCAGTTTTTCCTGCTATGTGGAGCATGGGACACGTCAGTAGGATGCTCATCTATGTCATTCTTAAGGATATGGTGACGACTAGTCAATGCCAAAGGTCCCTGTGGGTCGAAACACTGGGACACCCACCTGATCCTGCTGCCTATTATGGGATACATGCCCCACTGTCCTTGGCACCTTTTGCTACCACTCGGCCCCTGCTATTCTGGGAGCCCATCATCTGTAGTGGAGTCAGAGAGCCCATCCCAGCGGTGGAAGTCTTATCTCATGGGGCCACCAGGAGCTTTTCAGGGATATTAGTGCTCCTCTCACTTGTGGATTTCCCAGTATCACAGTGAAGGGAACATCCTCTGTGGCCCCTTGGGGAACATAGTGGGTGGGTGGCTGTGCAGATTGTCCACAGTAAGTCAATCCTAACTTCTACTTAAGCCCTACTATTCCTTCCTGTACAACACACCAAGAAAGCTCTAGCATCTCAATATCACTACATGGAGGTCATCACTGAGTCCTAGTTTTATTCCAGGAGTTAAATAAATTATAGAGCTCCCATGTTGAATTTCTGGAAGGGACACTTGTATTCGTAAACCTGATGTAATACAGAGTTGCATTCCCTCCTCCTCCCTCTAAGGCCGTTGGAATCCATTCATGCACCTGTTCCTTGGGCTTCTACAGTAGCCACACTTTCTGGCATAGAAGCTCTATCTTCTCAGGTCAGGCTACTCGAGCATATCTGATGCCCTTTGAGAAGCTAGTGGCCACAAGACGTAGGTGTTGAGGAGAAAGGGTACTCCTTGCAAGGCAACTGCTTGGGTGACCTTATTACAGGATCCTTAGGCAAAGGAAAGTGAATCTTCTCAGATATGATGCCCAAGCTGCTTCCAAGGCAAGGGATGCTCAGAATGAATCAAGGATTCAAGGTCCTCAGCTTCATCCACCCAGATATCCCCATTCCAAGTCTCAGGCTCCCACTCCTTCCTAAAGACAGGCAGCAGACAGATGCGACAGGTAGCAACAAGAGGTTAAGGGGACAACTCTATAGACTGGGCCTACTGTGCTGACCCTCACATGCTTTCTTTTCAATATCAGTTTACCTGAGACCACTCTGGCCCTGACCTGGCCTTAAGTCATTAGGAGATGTTACATTCCTCAGCAAACAACATGTTCTCTGTAGGAGAAATGTGGATTCAAAGAATTCTCTGTACCAATAAGAAGAATATAAGTTACTCTGGGGGGGCGAGAGGGGGGGGGACTTTTGTGACCTTGACATAGACCAGATCCAAGACTCAAGGAGACCAGATAACTAGAAGCAAAGTCCCCCAACCACAAAATCTGTAAGAATAAGTCCCAATTAGAACTGGTCAGCATGGGACAAAGTAACCCAGAGAGGCCTTGGATCTTTAGCATGTCATTAAAATGGTAAAAATCTCCCTGCCACCATGCACACTGAGGACTCGAAAGTCTGATGCAATCCTGCTGTTAGTCAAAAGTGGAGAGGTGGACCTGAGTGGGACCTGGGACCTCCGATGAAACAGGAGGGCAGGAGGGGCACACTGTCCCTCTCTCCTCTGAGAGGATGCACTCTCTTTCTGCCTTGAGAGGATCCCTTTTCCTTTCTCTTCTAATGAACTCCTGCTGTTACTACGGTGTGACTCACTTTCATGAATTCTTCATGGAAGATTGCAAGAACCAGTGGTTGCAGACCCCCATGGTCACTGAGGTGGATCTCACTCTGTAACATTAATCAGTGTCCCAACAGATTGGCAAGGCTGTAAATTCAACTTATGCTAGAATCATGCAGCCCACATACTTAAATTGTATTTGTCATTTTCAGGAATACTGACCTGCAGCACAAGAAACATAATTCTTATATTTTTTAAATAAATGACTTAACACTACCATGGGAGCTTATTTCTAGGTGAGCTCTGCAGTTATTTGACGGTGACTCCTGTTTGAGGGTTCTTTCCCGGGACCACTTCTGGTAGGCATAGAGATGTCACTCAGGGCCTAGTTAGGTAACACGCAGAGCTTCTTATAAAGAAGTATCAACTTAGTAAGCAACTGTAGAGACAGTCACCACCACTAAGATTAGAACAAAGGGAAGGTTGAAATTTTTAAAACTTGGAAGCCCATAGGAGGGGTCCTTGGGGCTGAAACACACCTTTGCAGGAGTCTGCTACTTGGCCTATGGGAGTGTTTTTGAACTTGGAGTAGGGACCCTGTGGGGCTGGGGCAGCCCATTTGGAGCGGACCTGACTGTCAGCATCCCCTCAGCAGTCTGTGAGCCCCAGAATCTCTCAGACCCTGCAGCCACTCCACACCAGGTCACCCAGTACTTGTGCGATACAGAGATGGCGAAGGTCTAAGCTTCTGGTGCCGCCTCTCCGTGGCTCCTCCCTCTTTTGTGTCTTACACCCCCCAAATCTCAGTTCCCCTGTAAAGCCAGACCCTGAGGACCACTTGCCCACCTCCCTGCACTGTGGCCTAGAAGGCATCCCCAGGGGTGACCCCAAGGAAATGTGGCCCCATCCTCCCTCTCAGGGACCACTGCCCTGTGTCAGAACCCTGTCCAGTGCCTGCCCATGTAGATTTATTCATTTTATCCAATTTCACAGTTGTTAATGGCAGGGGGGAAAGTCCCCTGTCATTCTTTTTTGGCTGCTCAGCAGCTGAATTCCTGTCTTCCCCATCTGCATTTTGCCATGTCCCTCGTACACTGCATGGAAGCAAAATCTGTCCCTTGACAATCCCTGCCCATCACTCAGGGGCCTTTCCGCTGGAAACACACCTCTCCCCCTGCTCTGGAGTGGCCCATGGGAGGCCTGAAGACGTGGATTTTTATGGCCTCTCAGCCTGGAGCAGGGCCTTCTATGAGTGGCCTGTCTGTTCAGCTTAAGATTCAAATGCATGGCCTGTTCATGGAGAGGCTGCTCACTTGAACTCCTGTCTTCTTTCTCTTGGAAGCTCCCCAAGGACAGGGATAAAAGGCTCCCGCCATTTCTCTCCATGCAAAACTGGAGAAATGAATGGAGACATTCACTTTTGCTTCAGAAGCTACAGGGTGTGCACGCATCTAAGTGGGGCTCTAACTAGTTTTCCCTGGGTCCTTTGTGTCCAGACCCTAAGCAGAGGAGGTGGAAGTCACACCCTCCATGCAGAGTAGCCTCCACCCCCCACCCCTGCCCCGCCCCCATGCCTGGGATCTTACCACCTGCCAGACAATAGGGCACCTCAACCCACTTCCCTGCTGGGAGAATTGTCCCTTCTGTTTCCCATCATCCTGCAGGGCACTGCAGGTGTGGCCCACAGTGTTAATAGGTACCTTGGGATTCAGGGAGGGAAAGAACTATCTGATGGCAGTAGGTTTGTGGGTGATTTAAAAAAGAAACCAGACACTGCAGATCTTCCTTCAAAGCTTTGGAATGTTTTCTCCACCCAGATACTCAGACTTTGATGCCCCAGGCTTAGTGTTGGAAAATGAGTCTTGCTTTAATTCTCAGCGCCATTATGCAAACATAATGTTCTCCCTACCATTTAAAAGGAATGTAGATGGTATGTAAATGTACCGCTGTGGGATTGTATATTCCAACTCGCATTAAGCATACATTAATTTCTTAATAATAACATCATTCAGTTACTGCTCCCTCAATATTTGCATAAAAAGGGAGCCAATCATTGCTCTATGCATTTGCCACGTTCTGTCTGGTCTATTTCTCAGGTCGGGCTTTGTACTATGGGAATGGTGGTTTAGTTTGAGGAGACTAAAAATCATCTCGCTCAGCTCCTAAAGGTTTGACCCCCTTTCCATGCTTCTAGCCAAGACATCCTTGAACTTTTCCATTGACAGGGAGCTCACTACCTATGGAGCCACCTATTTTCTCTTTGGACAATCATGAATCATTTTCAAGTTTGAACATACCAGGTAGGATGTCCCTGAAATACAGCGTAGGATTTATCTTTTTGTTTCCCAGTCCTGCTCTGTTCCACTAACATTATAAGTGTTTCCTTTACATCATTAAACCATCTTAAAATTCTTTGCATACAAACACATTCACATATGTAAAAATATGCTACCACACTAGATGTACACTTTACAATTGCCATTTCACTAAACGATATACTATAAACATCTTTTTATTCCAACTAACCTACCTCTCCTTCCTCTCCTTCCTTAATGCCTGCATAATCCATAGTTTATTTAATTATTGCCTGCCAGTGGGCGGGTAGGTTGTTTCAACTTTTTTTTTGGGGGGGGGGGTACCAGGGATTGAACTCAGGGGCACTTGATCACTGAGCCACATCCCCAACCCTATTTTGTATTTTTTTTAGAGACAGGGTCTCACTGAGTTGCTTAGCGCCTCACTGTTGCTGGGGCTGGCTTTGAACTCGTCATCCTCCTGCCTCAGTCTCCCAAACTCCTGGGATTACAGGCATGCATCACCACACCTGGCTCCAGTTTTTGCTGTAGTGACCAACTCCAGGAGGAAATCTTCACCCAGAATGAATATCTCCCAAGGAGAGACTCACAGACGGGCACAGAAAGTCAAGGGATGTGAACCGGTTAAAAGGCCATTCCAGATAAAGACAGTGACGGAAAGTAACCACTAGTAAGTACTGAGAGCTGAGCCGGGCACTTTACCAACATGGTCACCTTTATTCCTCATCACTGCTTCCTCCCACCCCTGTGGCCCCTGACCATCTCTACTCTAGGTGGCTGATTATGAGGTAAGAACTAGAGTCGACTGGCCAGGTGGCTCTGCTCTGCCTAACACAAAAAGTGTCCTCCAAAGGAGCTCCTTTCTGAGAATATGAACACTCCCTGGAAAACTGCAAACCCGGAAAGAACTGGGCTTGGGGAGCAAACTGGACACCACCCAACAGTGTTATAGCTGGTCTTCCCAGGCACCAGAGGCTTTCTCCACTCTAGGAGCTCAGCAAAGGAAAGAAAGGAAAAGACAAACAAAAAGACAGCCCAGGGCAAATATGAGGTAGCAAGACATCCTTGAACTTTTCCATTGACAGGGAGCTCACTACCTATGGAGCCACCTATTTTCTAGTTTCCCAGAAAGCCTGGCCAGCAAGTTCCTCTCTCCGTTCAGCATCTTAACTTGGCTGCTCCTCAAATTCCAGCAGCCAAGACTTCCTTAAGGCCAGAGGGGGTGCACAGAGCCCAGATCAGAGTAGGTTTATGGGCAGCATCTCTCCAACATGCTTTCCCCAGGGGACCTCAGGCACCCTGACACTTGTGCACCAGGACTTCATTGGAACATTGTTTGCAGTAACAAAAGAACAGAAAACAACCAGTTTCAATAACTCCGATTGTGTGCAACCAAACACTGCAAAACTTAACTGCCTTTCACTTGAACTCCAAAATATATCACTGGAGCTCATCTAAATGAAGTCACCCATGACCATAAGCTATGTCATGAATTTATGTAGCATTAAGAAACACACACCACCAATTAAACCATGCCATCAATTGTACAAGAGGCTGGATTTCAGAGATGATACACGGTGGGGAAGCTGTGAAATATTTTAAAGGAGAGAGCTTATAAATCATAAATGTTTTAATAGACACAAAACATTATATATCTAAGAACCTGATAGCAAGACTGGCCTTTATAAACCAGAATAGGGGGTGGGATTCAGGATAAGAGAGAAACCCTGTTTTCATCATTCGTCTTCTTGTAAAATCTGAAAAATTCAACCACATATTCCCTATTAAAAATAAAATTCTGAAAATATACTGAATGTAAAATAAAAGAGCGCGTCCTCCTGTAATGTAATATTTGGAGCCAGCTGAAGCCGGGGCATCCAATGCCGATTCCACCCCAGCAGCCTCAGGAAAGTTCCCGCTCCGACTGGGTCTTGGTTTCCCTGAGAGTCTAATCGGATGTCGGAAAGCTGGTCTTGCAATATGCCTTTGGCTCCGAGACCCGGGCAGCCGGCGAGGCCACAGCGCTGCTGGGGTCCGGGGTCCGGGCTGCAGCCGGCTGACACCCCGCGGTGCAGACCCGGCCAATCAGCGGCCGCGGGGCGGGCGGGGTGGCTGCGCCGCACGCACGAAGCCGAGCGCGAAGCAGAGGCGCCACTGCCGTCTCGGAGCAGGCCATGCTGCGCTTGTCGCCGCTACTCCCGCTGCTGCTTATGCTGCCGCCGCTGGTCCCCAGCCTCGGGCTCCGGGACGCGGGCGGTCGGCACCCGGAGTGCGGTCCGTGCCGCTCAGAGAACTGCCCCGCGCCCGCGCGCTGCCCCGAGCCTGGGATCGTTGCGCGCGACGAGTGCGGTTGCTGCGTGCGCTGCCTGGGCGCGGAGGGCGCCAGCTGCGGGGGGCGGGCAGGCGCGCGCTGCGGCCCCGGCCTGGTGTGCGCCAGCCGGGCCGCAGGGGCGGCGCCCGAGGGCACCGGGCTCTGCGTGTGTGCTCAGCGCGGTCCTGTCTGTGGCTCCGACGGCCGCTCCTACCCCAGTGTATGCGCGCTTCGTCTGCGCGCCAGGCACGCGCTCCGCGCGCACTCCAGCCACCTTCATAAGGCACGCGACGGCCCCTGCGAGTTTGGTGAGTCTTCTAGAGCCCCAGGGCCCTGGCGGGTAGAGAAAGTGGGACCCCAATTCTCAAGGATGGGGGGCAAAGGATCCTTCTGCACAACCGTGGATCTGGCTGCCTGGGGCCTCAGTTTCCTCTTGGGGAACAGTATTTCGCATTTTGCTGGTGTTCAGGGAGACCAGGGTGGAAATTCACATCCTGCGCTCGCTTATCAAGTGCTTGGAGACACCAACCCTGGAGAGAGAGGAAGTTTTGATAAGCCTGCTGCCCTCTTTGGTACTTAGGTGCCTGCTCATACAGTGATTTGCAGGCTGGCCTCTTTGTCCCAGGGAAACTGGGAACTGAGGAGAGGGTTTCTCATTGGGTCTTCCCAGGTGTCCTGTGCCAGGTGGATTGTTTGAAAGGAGAGGAAGAAGAGGTGAGGCTGCTGGACAAGCAGGAGCTCCTAGGAGGAACTCGGGAGTAGTCAGGACAGAACACCAGGGATCCTGGTTTTGTGGGAGGCCCAGTCTAGGATCCTAAGGGAGCTGCCACCCAGAACAGCTGAGCCCTTTGGAGACCTAAGCTCTGAAAAGATTATTGCACAATCAGAGGCAGACCCAGGTTTTGTGGGTCTAACACACATACAACTGGAAAAGTCCTGCTTTAAGGAAAGGAATAGAAAATTATGAATTGCCAGGGACTTAGAAACTTAAACTTCATTAACATTGCCATACAACCATATCTGGGTGCCATAATTGCCTGTGTAATTCTCTGTGTAATTTTTAAAAATCAAATAGAAATAAACCAAAACATTAGTATACAGGAATGTCCAGCAAAGCACCCTGCTCTGCTAGCCCACTTTGCCTTAGTGCGGACATGACCCACCCATGAGGTTTTGGAGAACGGCTCATGTTTACTCTGCCTGGAGAGGGCAGTGGAGAGTTCAGGGTGAGTAAGTCTGTGGCTGGTGAGTCCACAGGAACGTGGCTTACCCTGAGCTTCAATTCTGGGGAGGAATTCTGGCCTGGACCTGGAGACCAAGTACAGGCTAAATGCCTAAGTCAGTGTAATGACTTAGGCTTCAAGATGGAAGCCTCAGGGTTGGGTGAAGCTTTTTCCAGGCCTTAAGAAGCATCTAATATTGTGATATTCCCTACCTCTCCAACGTATTCCAGGTGGATGTACTCAAGTCCAGGAGATTCAAGGGCTTGTTGGAAATGGGGCAGGATGTCTCCTGGCTGCGAAACAAAGACCATGTGCCGCTCTGTGCAGTCCCAGTTGACAGGAAGTGGCCATGGCTATTCCTCCTTGGGCTCCTGGTGCAAGACAGAGCTGGGGGGCTTTCTGAGTGGCCTTCTTTCTCCTCTCTGGCCAGGTCAGCCCCCAGGGAGCTATTGTTTAGGTCCCTTTTCCCTCAAACTCTTGTTTCTGTCCTGCGGCACTAAAATGGTCCTGTCCTTGCCTAACACTTGGTTTTTTTTTTTTTTTTTTTTTTTTTTAAATAATCTGCTTTCCTCAGCATTAAATTCACAGACAGTTCTCTTTGTCTGCAGACAGGTAACAGTCCACATTCAGGAGATGTAAGAAATGCTGACCTGGTTCCCCCAGAATCCACCCAGTGCTGATGGTCTCAAATCATTTCTCCCTAGAGTGGTATTCAGTTCTTAAGTGAAAGACACTTTAAAAGACATGTAGAATGAATTTTCTATTATGCAGAGGAGACTGAGGCCCAACAAGGGCAGGGGACTTGTCCAGGATGTCCAGTGAAGGCTGACTAGCTCCCAGGGACACCCTATCCAGTGCTCTTTCAGGACAGGACTTGATAGTCAGGCAGATGGTGGTTGTCATGGTTACCAGAGTAAGGACAGATGGCAGATGGAAACCCCAGACCCCTAATTCATTGAAAATTACCAAATGACAAGTAAATGTGACAGCCTCTCAATTCTGATCTATGGGCTCTGAGGCCCTCCCCAGGCTCAGTCCCCAGGAATAAAGATGTACTTGGGGCCAAACGGGAGCAATTCCGAAGCTGCTTTTCATGACCTCATCAGCGACAGGCGTCCTGGCCCCCCAGCTCAGCTGTCCTTCCCACCAGCATTTGTGTCATACACCGTCAGACCTGACACCGACACCCGTGCCCTGTCACCTTCTGTGCTGACTTGCTTGTGGGACACCCCCACCCCCACCCCGCCTGTGTCTTGGTAAGGCCTGAAGGTGTAGACAGGGAGATGTTTCCTTTTCCTAGCCACGGTGACACCTCATTCTGTGCTGCCCTAAAGCCATCTTTAATTCAGAAGACACAGCAGGAGCACTTTTTAACAATGCCCCTGGGGACCCTGGTTGAAGGAAAACAGGAGTCTGAGCTGAGCTGTTCTGCTTTAATATTGGTGAGACAATCACCCTTAACTGGACCAGAGCGAGGCGTTATTAAGTATTAATTAGGCTCCTCCCAGTGTAGAGAAGTGTCTGACACGTGCCCCCGAGAGCCAGTGGGAAACAGTTTGGGGACTTAAATGCTGCTCTTTCCTTCTGTGCTCTGAAATGCCCCAAACTGCCTAAAAATGACCGTGATCCTTTGATCCACACAATGGTTAAAGGCTCGGGTATAAATAATTCTTTCCTGTTGGACATTGTTTTTTGCACCCATCTTCTTACTGGGTCTTTGCAAATAATTTTGTTTTCATCCGAGAAGTCTCACTCCCATTTAATAGAAGGGAAAACTGAGGCACGCAGAAGGGAATTCCCTGGAGCCACCTGGCTACTCCAGCTGAAGGCAGCCCAGGTTTGCCTGGCTCCTTGTGGCTCCCTGCCATCCATCTCTTGCCTGCAGTGTATGAAGCCCCTGCGGCGGCAGTGAGCTCTTGAGATCCTGAATCTCAGAAAATTCACCTTGGTTGAAATTCCAGCTCCACTTAGAAACCCAAGGCGCCGCAGTGTTACCAGGTAACCAGAAGAGGCAGCGAATGCCACTTTGTGAGAGGGACAAAGAAAGGGGCCTCATGTTCAAAAGCCTTTCATTGCCAAGGGAGGGGATTTGAGGCACGGGCTGCAGGGAGCGGGATTAAGCTGTTCCACGTCATATAGTGACTATTAGCATAAATTACCGGGGCTGCTCAGTGCGTTGATTATTAAACTCTTTGGTTGTGCACTTCTTAATACAAGCAGATGAGGCCTGGGGGATGACTTTGGATATTCTTTCTTTCCCTAGCACCATTAACTTTAAAGAAATCTCAGAGGCATTTGAGAAGATCTTTTATTCCAGCCATCGAGGACCCATTTAATTGACGGGCTAGGGAGACCAATCACCTCACACGATAATAATAATATTGATCCCTTTCATCTCTGCAGATCCCCACGGTCACATCCATTATCTGCCTGCCCCCCAGAGGGTGGGGCAGCGGACACTCTCTTCATTTGCACACAGGGAGGAAATGGTTAGCAACTTGCCCAGTCCCAACTTGCCCAGTCCTGAATGCTCGGTACCTGGACCCCAGGTGTTTGAGTCTCCCTCCGCTTCTGTTTGCCCACACTATGGTATTGCCTCCTGTGACCATGCGCACCTGGTGGCTAGCCATGTGACCTGCTGGTTAGCCTTCGGGGTGGGTGGATTTGTGCCCTCTCTATTTCTAGGGCCATTGTTAGCACGAGCAGAAGGACAGAAGCATTGAGCAAGGAGGAGCTAGAGAGATGAAGCTGGCACAGAGGCTGGGCTGATCAGGTGCCGTCTCCCTCCTAAGAGCCACGTTATTCTTATCAAAAGCAGGTGGGAAGGAAAGACCTGGTTCTTCAGGGATTATGGAGGCTTTGGCAATGGTAAGGTGAGAAGATGTGTGGGTGCCAGGGTGAAGGCTGTGGGTCATGGCCTCTGGTGCCTCCAGGAAGAACCCTGATGGGCCCCGTCACCAGAAGTGAGCAGAAGGTTGCAGTCAGGCCAGGCACCATGGAAGAGTCTAACCCTGAGATAAGACAGCCGGCCACAACTTTGGATCCCTCTGTAAACGTGTGGGGGTCTTGGAACTCTTCCTTCTCACAGCAGCCCACGAGGAATGGGCAAGGGGATAAAGGGGCTCCTGTGCCCTTTTTAAAGAAAGCTGTAATCCCAGTGGCTCTGGAAGCGGAGGCAGGAGAATCCCAAGTTGGAGGCCAGCCTCAGCAACTTTTAGCAAGGCCCTGTCTCAAAATGAAAAATTCAAGGGCTGGGCGTGTGGCTCTGTAGTTAAACACCCCTGGGTTCAATTCCTGGTACTTACTAAATAAATAAACAAATAAATAAATAAATAAATAAATAAATAAAAAGGGGAAGGGCCAAATCATGACACTGGGAATGGTACAGATAGAATTCAAAGCAGAGTTCCTCTGTCCCAGCTAGCACACTGTCCCTCCTGCCTCTGGCAGCATCCCCGTGTCATATATTTAGGGTAATAATGGGGACTGGGCTGTCCAAGCAAGGGCACAGTCCCTTGTGCGCTTCCAGGCACACAGTGCATCACACGCATTTTCTCTGTCCATGGCTGTGTCCAGTGCAACCCCAAGGAATGAGCTCTTAGGAGCATAGGTCCCCCACGTCGTAACATTGCCCTTTGGTGATCTGCTTTTTATGCTTTGCTGAAATCAATCAGAGCCATCCGTAGGATCATATGCTGAGTCCTAGGAATCCTCCTAGTAAAACTTTGGACCTGAGGATTTTTTTTGGGAACCCCCAGCACAACCCCTAAATAACTAATCTCTCATTGTAGAATGGAGTCCATACAGATAACAAATGTTTCACTTTAAAAGATAGCATGGGACAAGCCTGTTATCCCAGCAGCTCGGGAAGCTGAGGCAGGAGGATCTCAGATTTAAAGCCAGCCTCGATAGCTTAAAAAGGCACTAAGCAACTTAGTGAGACCCTATCTCAAAGTAAATGGGGATATGGCTCAGTGGTTAAGTGCCCTGGGTTCAATCCCCAGTACCCACCCCCCCCAAAAAAAAAAAAGGAAAGAAATACATATATGGGCAGCTTGAGCAGTGCCCCCATCTGGCAACCGAGAAGATTCCTGGAAAGATGAACAGCTCAGTGCTCGGTTATAAAAGAAGAACCCTCAGCACACAGCAAGTGCCATGTTAAGCCGGTAGTCATTACCATTGTTACTGAGAATATTATTGACTATGAAGAGCTGCTACAGATGAAAATGTCTTCAGTTTTAAAACCAACCATGTTACAATTAAAAGCAGATGATTATGGCAAAGCACGGCATGAGGGCGCTTTTTGAGCTAATGGAACGGTTGCGGATCCTGGGAGTTACCTGACTGCCTGCCTTTGTCAAAACTGTGAACCACGCACCAAGAAGAGTGCCTTGTCCGTACATGCAAATTCACAAATGAATGATTGTTCAATGTTCCTTTGAGCGGGGTCTCTTTTGTAAAAAGAAATGGCGTTTCCTGCCATGAAATCCAGGCAGACCCAGGATTGCCAAGGCAGTCGTCCTTAATTGTCGTTGTTGGAGAGAGGAAGAGGAAATGGCATTTGCTGGTTTATTCATTTAGGCCTGAAAGGGAGTGATGAAATCTCATTTAAAATTTATGACTTTACATGAATGGAAGTGAAACGCGGTGATCCAGCGTCCCCTTGGAATCTACCGGGGGCTCTGGAATAAGAGGCGGTTCTGATTGTTCCCGCAGTGAGACATTTGGGGACGGGTTTGGGCTCCGGTGAAGGTGGCATCCCAGCGCCTGTGTGGCTGAGGAGGCGCTGGCAGGAGGATGTGAATAAATTAGCCTCTTTGTCATCGCAGATGGGGTCCCTGCCAGCGAGCCTGGGTGTGGGGCTCTGGGTGGCTGCGGGCAGGTTAGAAGTCCATGGCTCCTGGGTAAGCGTGGGCTGGGGGGGTCCTTCACAGGGCAGGCAGATGGGCCTGGCAGAGGAGTCGGGGGAGCCTCCTGGGTGGGGAGGGAAGTCCCTGCATGCAACTCCCTGGAGAGCTGTGGGGCACCCAGCGGGCTGTGGGCTCCGGAGGGCAGTCCTGGGGTCAGCAGGTGGCCATTACAGAGACGCAGGTTTAGCTCCAGGTAAGGCTGAGCTTTTTTTACCAGGAGAGCCTCCGAGGAGGGCAGGTGGTCTCCGGTGATCTCTGCACCAGCCCAGCCTCCTGCCTGCTTCCCCCTCCCCCCCCCACTTCTCCTTTTTTACTGCACAAGGACCTTCCCCTCTTAGGGCAGCCTGTGGAAAGCAGGATTGTCTCAGAGTCACCAAGCCTCTGTAGTTCGATGGCCCTGGAGTGAACGAATTTGTTCTTTTCTTTGCCAGGGATTTCTTCATCTAGTCTCCTCAGTTGGCCAGACCTGAGCCCCGTCCCCTGTGTCTCGCTCTGTCACTCATTCCATGGGTAGACCCACTCAGCAGCCTGGGAGCAGGGTTGTTATCCCCGTTTTACAGAGGAGGAGGCCTGAGCCAAGAGCATGTCACTGGCCAGGCCTCCACCTTGCTCCTTGCCCAGGACACCTGGGCTGGATGCCAGGGTGCTGAGCTGGCCGTCAGCACAGGTGAGACTGCATAGATACACCTGGACTCCCAGGCCAGCTGGACTCAGCAGAGCCAAGAGGTGCAGCCCCCTGATCCTGGGTAAAGTTCCCAGCCAGGCCCTGTGAGCTGGGGGAGATGCCCACCTGGGGAGCTGTGGGAGTGGGTGTATCCCATCGGAGGGAAGCAGGGCACTGGGGGGAGGCTGGATGGGGGTCTGAAGGCCGAGGAGGCTGGACTGGGTATTATACAGCCCAGTGGGGGCAGAAGCCAGGGGCAGGAGGAAGCAGGGCGTGGAGCATGAACTAACAGTTTTTAATTTGATGCCAGTGTGCTCCCAGGTCCCCTCCAGAGAGCCCACCCTCCCCCTCCCCCCTGTAATATTCCGGCAACCTAGAATGGCATTTGCCCCATTTTCTGAGTAGCCCTGGCTCTGCTCCCTTGGCCTCTGGGTTTCCAGGTCTGCACTTGGGGCTGGGGAGTCCATGGTGTCTATGTGGTGCCCATGTAGACGGTGGCATCTGGAGTGGACGGCAGGGCTCAGCTCCAGGGTGTGGCAGCCATGGGGCATGGCATTCTCCTTTGGAACACCCCGCACATGGAAACAGAAACGCCCATCTGCTTGAAGTCTCTGCCGTTGGTGATGTGACATTGGTGCTCTTGGAGTCTGCCACCCCCATCCTGTAGCTGAATAAGCAGATGGCAGCCAGGGAGGGGCCGGGGAGGGGGTATGCTGAGACCCAGGCTCTGCCACTGAGCTTGGGAACTTGCCAGTTTCCTGGTGGTGAAACAATGGGAGCAGGTCACAAGAGCAGCAGAACCTTCCAGGTCTGAAGAGAGCACCCATCTATGAGGCCCCGCCAGGCCCTCAGCAGGCAAGGTGGTGGTGGAGGTGGGGTGCTTGGGGCCAGTCAGGGTAAAGGGTGTGTTCCCTTGTCTTCTTCTCCCAGCTCCTGCAGTCATCCTGCCACCCCGGAGTGTTCACAATGTCACCGGGGCGCAGGCATACCTGTCCTGTGAGGTGAGGGCCGTGCCCACCCCAGCCATCACATGGAGGAAGGTATTTGTCTCCAAGACTTGTGCGTCATTGTGTGTGTGTGTGTGTGTGTGTGTGTGTGTGTGTGTGTATGTGTTGGTGTCTGTGCGAGAGAGACAGAGACAGAAACTGCCAGGCAGGTGTGGGTGGGAAGTATTTTTTCTTTAAGTGGTTTGTGTGCGTATCTTTGTGTGGGGGCCAGAGGATTAGGAAAAGGTACCTGGTATATCACTTTCTGCCTCAGAAACTTAAACCACAGCACTCTCCCCGGAGAAGGGAGTGGGATTGCAATCCTTCCTGTGCCATTTGGTCCCTCAGTTGCCCAGAAAGTTCTGCTGTCACCTATCCTACATGAGCTGCTAGGACCCAAGAGACTGCTTCACTGTGGAGCTAAGTGGTTGGCAGGCTTGGCTGATGGCAGAAGCCCCAATCCCCTTCCAAACCCAAATCTTCCTGAAGACCAGTCGACTTTGTCTTCTGTCCCCTTGTCTCGGCAGCCCTCTTAGTAATAAGACCAGCAGAATTCCTTCTGCCACTGCGGCCGCCTTAGTGGTGATGTGAGGTGATGTCCAGCAGGGGGTGCTGTCTCTACGCACATTTAGGAATGAGCTGTGTTAGGGTTTCAGCCTTTTAGACAGTGAGAGCGTGCGGGTGGTGAGGATGTCTGCGAGGTGTCCTGATCCAGAAGTCCTCTCTCTAAACTGCTCACGGTTTCTCCGTGCTCTATAGGTCACACACTCCCCTGACGGTACTGAGGTGCTGGAGGAGTTACCTGGGGATCACGCCAATATAGCTGTCCAGGTGCGAGCTTCCAACCACGAGGCCACAGCCTGGATTTTGGTGAGTGTTTAGGATTATTGGGTGCTACTGACTCACCCTATGGAGCACCCTTGATCCTTGGGTAACACATTACCCTTTTCAAAGCTGTTTCTATCCATTGCTCACAAGACCATCTAGTGGCCCTGAGGTGGGTGGGGCAGGTTGTGTACCTCCTGAGAGCACAAGAGGTCTGCTGCTGTGGCCCTCAAAAGATGTCTTTGTCCTAAAGTGCAGAACCTGTGGAGGGGGAGGGGTTGCTGAATGGCCAACTTTAAGATGGGGTGAGGAGCCAGGGGCAGTGGGCATGCCCATCATCCCAGCAATGCAAGAGGCTAAAGGCAGGAGAACTGCAAGTTCAAGGCCAGTCTGGGCAATTTAGTGAGACCCTATCTCAAAATAAAAAATAAAAAGCTAGGGGGTGGGTATAACTCAGTGGTGCAGCACCTGCCTAGCATGCAGGAGGCTCTGGGTTTAATCTCCAAAACCCCCAAAAAAGGGGAGGGGAGTAGACTTTAAATGAGGACGAAGGAGGCTGTGTCAGGGTGGTGTGATGTGCAGGACTGTACCCACCAGTGCTGGCCCTGCAGAAGGAGGATGGGCCCCAAACCAAGGTGCACTGTTGTCCTCTAGAAGCTATATAAAGCAAAGAAGCAGATTGTCCCCTAGGGCCTTAGGAATTCTGCTGACACCTTGATTTTAGCTCACTGAGACTCTTTTGGCCTGCTGACTTCCAGAACTATAGATGATGGATTTGCGGAGCTATAAACCATCGAGCCTAGGACGGTTTGTTACAGCAGCCCTGAGAAGCGAATACACCCATGTGACTGATAGAGGGAAGAGGCACATTCAAGTCCTCCTGCAGGGCTCTATTATGTCACTTGCAGCATTTTTGCCAAAATAAGGGAATGTCATATGTGTCAAAGGCTCATGGAGCAAGGAGCTAGGGGTCCATGTTGAGCAGTCACAATTATCCTCTCTAAGCCTCAGTTTCTTGTGACCTTAGCAGGCCTGAAAATGATACTAGTTTTATTTAGAGACAGTGTCTCACTGAGTTGCTTGGTGCCTTGCCTTTGCTGAGGCTGGCTTTGAACTTGCAATCCTCCTGCCTTAGCCTCCTGAGCACCTGGGATTGCAGGCATGCGCCAACATGACCAGCTCTTATTTAATTCTTAATGGTATGGCCGAACACTTGCTGAAAATGTTCAACTGGTGTGTTCAGAGGGGGATGGCGTGCGTAGCCTGGTTTGCGAGTGATAGAAGCGAGAGAGAGCACAAGAGAAGAGAGCCGGTTATAGATCTGGTGGTGAGCACTTAGGGATACTCCATAAGGAAGTCTTATCCTCCCTAGCCCTGGGAGGTTTGGTGATGCTTCACCTAGCTGAGGGACTCAGAATGCAGTGCACATTCCCTCATTTTCTTACAAGGAAAGATGGGGAAAGGTTATATCTGGTGGTGTTTTGTAAAGGTCACCCACATAAGGAACATGCTATGGGGTCCTTCTTTGGACAGTAGATTGTTGTTCTTTTTGTTTGCAGTATATTCCTCATAATCTGTATCTGTCAACTTCAATAAAAGGGCCAAGTAGCTTATACACATAAAGGCAGGAATGCAAAGGAATCATTAAAATGAGAGTCACAATAGGGAGCATGCTCCTCAAGAGGGTTCCTAAGAAGGAATTTCACTGTGTGCTCTTCAGCAGCCAAAGCAAAAGAGAAATAGCTTGGTCTTATTCTAAAGAGGAGCAAGTGTTCGGCCATACCATTAAGAACTAAATAAGGGCTGGTTGCATTGGCGCATGCCTGCAATCCCAGGTGCTCAGGAGGCTGAGGCAGAAGGATTGCAAGTTCAAAGCCAGCCTCAGCAAAAGCAAGGCACTAAGCAACTCAGTGAGTCATTGTCTCTAAATAAAACATAAAATAGGGCTGGGGATGTGGCTCAGTGGCTGAGTGTCATTCCTGGTACCAAAAAGAAAAAAAAAAAAAAAAAAGAACTAAATAAGGGAAGCCATGTGCAATAGCACATGCCTATAATCCCTGCACCTTGGGAGGTTGAGGCAGGAGGATTGCAATTTCGAGGCCAGCCTCAGCAACTTAGTGAGATCCTGTCTCAAAACAAAATAATAAAAAGGTCTGGAGATGTGGCTTAGTGTTAAAGCACCCCTGAGTTCAATCCCCTGTACCTGCCTCCCCCCCAAAAAAAAAACTAAAAAAGGAAGTCACTTTTGTCTACCACATACAACTATCTAAACATGTCTGTTGTATTTCTAGATCAACCCTCTGAAAAAGGAAGACGAAGGAGTGTACCAGTGTCATGCGACCAACATGGTCGGGGAGGCCAGGTCCCACGGCACAGTGACCGTCCTGGATCTGAATAGATACAGAAGCTCCCTCTCCCCGGCTCCAGCAGGCCTCCTGTGATGGGGTAATGTATACATTCCAGTCATTGAAATGTCCCTACGCCCACGTCTAAGGGATCGGAGGCAGTCATTAGATGTGTAATGGAAAGAGAACAGTACATAAGTGGGGAGAGCAGAGGAAAGCAGGGCCGTGTGAAGATGAGCAGGCGGACCCTCTGTTAGGTACCACACATGTTTCTCTCTGAGTTTCCCAGCGTGCAATGCCCAGAGCCATGAACACGATGGGTGTCCATGAGATGGAAAAGCCATGGTGGTTTCAGTTTCTGAGGCTGGAGGGAATACTTCCACTGAGCCCTGAGAGAGGGCAGACAGTGTCATTGTGACGGCATCCAGGTGGAAACATTCCTGCAGAGAAGGCTGCTAGGCTTCATTTGTCTCCTCCCAGGACACTTTGTGGGACAGCCCTCCAGCTCCAGGCTTGTCTTGCTGGCCCCACTACTTACTGTACGCTGCTTAGCAACGGCTCTCAGGGGGAAGGGGAAGGGAGGCAGGATCGCTGCATCTCTTTTTGGCCAGGTGGCTTAGTCTTCCTAGTCACACAGGTGACAGCTGGGGTCACATCTGTCCCCTGCCTACAGACAACTGTGAACTTGGGAAATGAATCACTTTAATTAGCCCACTTTTGCTATATAACAACTCCCAAACCTGGCTGGTTCACAGCCACAAACATTTAGCTCTTGCTCACGTTCCATGCCACTGATCCGGGTTTGCTGTGACTCCACCCCATGTCTCCTTGCCCAGGACCCAGCTGGAGGAGCAGCCCCAACATGTAATATGTCCACTCTGCAGCAGAAGGAACGAGCAAGAAGCTGGGCCAAGCACACAGTCTCGTTTGAAGTTTCTGCTCAGATGTGATACACATCCTGCCTCCTTTCAATCCATGGGCAGGGATGCACGGTCCCTTCCCAGGGATGGAAGAAGAGCCATGAACAGCTTCTGTCACTAAGACAGACCAACAGGGTCTGGATAGAACAGGAAAAATTAGAAACAAGTATGTAGAGTTTCTTAAAAGCAGAAGGATTTTGCCGGGTGCAGTAGTGTTCGCCTATAGTCCCAGCGCCTTGGGACGCTGAGGCAGGAGGATCACAAGTTCAAAGCTGGCTGGGGAAACTTAGCAAAACCCCATCTCAAAATAAAAAGCAAAAAGGGCTGAGGATGAGCTCAGTAGTCAAGCACCCCAAGTTGAATACCCAGTACCAACAAAACCCAAACGGACAAGAGCAGAAGGATTTGGCTGTGGCCTCAGCCACACGATGCCTTTGGCCTCTGCTGTTGCACCCACTCTGTGTGCAAGGCCTTACATCAGGTCTGTAGGGGATGCAAGAAAAATGGAAAGTAAACATTATTATGGTATCAGGGAGAGTGCTAAGGGAACAGGAGAGCTGTGCGGGCTTGAGGCAGGAGAAACATCCAGAACAAGGGAAAACAAGGAAGGAAGTGCTTTAGGGTTCAAGGGCAGGTGTCTGTGGGCAGTTAGAGGTCCCAGACATGGCTAAGAAGATGTGCAAGTGTAACCATGAAGTAAGAATTCAGCAAAGAGTTAGGCCTTCCTGATACTTGACTTTTTATTTTATCCATCTATATAAAATAGGTTATTCTATACATTGTAATAACATATGCCATATAGATAATACACACATTGTTTCATTTTGAGGTTTTGTGTTTCCTTGACACCATGCTGTATGGAGCAGCTCTTGCTCACAGGCCTCCAGGAGCACAGAGCTCACTCTCACCAGACAAACACCTGGCATTTTCCATTGGCTGAAAAGTCTCCTCTCATATCCGGCTGAAGTCACCTCCCTGGGAAATCCACCCATTGGTCTAAGATGCCCCGCAGAGCCAGGTGCAGTGGCACACGCCCATAATCTCAGCAACTCAGGAGGCTAAGGCAGGAGGATCACGAGTTTGAGGTCAACCTCAGCAACTTAGTGAGGCCCTGAGCAACGGAGCGAGACCCTTGTCTCAAAATAAAAAATGAAAAGGGCTGGGATGTGGCTCAGAGGTTAAGTGTCCTGGGGTTCAATTCATGGTGGATACACAGATAATAGATAGTTAATAGATAGGTAGGCAGCCCCACGAAGCCCTTCTCAGGCTCCCAGTCCCTCCATCTGCACCTTTTGTACTGAGGATACTGAATTTAAAGATAATTTCCCTCCACTTCCCAATAAACACAGGGTTGGTCGTAACAGAACAGTCTTCTTTTCTCTAATCCCCACTCCCCTTTTCTTCCCAGGGTCTCCAAGACATTGATCACGGGATGATGGAGAAGTCGAGTCACGGATCTTGTTGTTTGGGAAGACTAAGGAAAAAACTGTGTCTGTAGATAACCCCTTTTGTATGTTTTTTAAAATTGGATGCAAACTAGATTCATATGCAGATGTAGTTTTTAGCAGGGCAGACAGTGGGGAAACAGAGGTGCATGTAGCTTTTTTTACACTTTGGGAATGAATCCTTTTGTAACTGTTCCCTCCCAGGGAAAAGCACGTAGTATTTGTCATTCTAAAGGGCTCACAACAAGGCAGGTGCGCACTGTGACTCTTTACCTCATGAGTCTGTGACTAGTAAGTGGGCACTCTGTGACTTAGTGTGTGATACAGAAGGAGAGAAGAGGGCCTTGGCTCTCCTTGGCCTGCTGCATGACCTGGACAGGTCCTTTCCCCTCTCTGGACCTTGGTCTCTCCACCTGTGCTTGTGACATTTGGACTAGATACTACTCACCAGGGCCCCTTCTAGCCCTTCCATCTTAGAGCAAGATGGTCCCAGGCAAAAAAAAAAAAAAAAAAAAAAATATATATATATATATATATATATATAGAAGTATAGTCTTCGCATGTTTTTTATGATAATGTTCCTTCAAAAACAAATCATGGCCTCATAACAGAGTGTGCTCTTACAGATGCATGACGTACAGCTGTCACGGCTCTCCTCCTCCTGCCTTTTTCCAATTCTAAGTAGACTTAGTCCTAGATGGACAGTCTTCTGGACTCAGAAGCCCCTTGGCTGGTGTTTGGGGACCAAGCCATCCACTTGTTAGCCCATCCCTCCCTAAGCAGGTGGCAGTGCAGGCCTGGCTTCTAACCTCACCTTGTTGAAAGGGGGCCGGGTCATCTCTGGCCTGTGGGGTCACGGTGAAGTACGACACATTTTACTTACAGACGTGTTGACCTCCCTCGAGGATAAAGCTTTTTTTTTTCCTGATGAAAAAAGGGGAATATTTACTGTCTGGTCCAAAACAGTATGTTTCTAGGTGATTACAATTTCTGAACGTGAGAATTTAGATCTCCCACTGTGGACAGCCCTTCAAGTCCATGAAACACCTTCCCACCCATGATCCTGACCCTAGGAGGGCAAGCAGGGCAGAAATGAAAGGTCCCTCCCCATTACAGACAAAGACACACCGGGTCCTAGGAGGGAAGCTCCTGGCCTGGGGTCTGGAAACCAGATGAGTGATTTTCAAACTTTGAAACTTCGGGACCCCTTCTTTGAATGAAATCAGATTTGAAGTTGATTGAATTGGCTGCTATTGGCTATGGGGTGTTGGAGCTGCCAAGGGACCTGCTCACATTCCCTCCCCACTGGGCACCTCCTGCCCGTCTCACCTCCTTGCACTGTGACTAGGGTCTGCCACTGATTCCCTATGAACTGTGGGGCTGAGAGATGACTCAGCCAGACACTTAGTGAAATTATGTCAGAAGAAATAGGGACAACAGTGGCTCCGGAGAGGTAGCCCAACCATATCATGCACCGAACGACACGCGCATTCTGCAAAATCAGATGAATCACCTCAAATTTGCCTTGTCAAAATTAGACAGCAGGATGTAGACCCAGAAAATCGGGCGGCTGGAACCCCATGGTGGAAGTGCCGAGTATCCTGACCGCATGGGGCTGGGTTTAACAGTATATCTACGTGCAAACATAAATAAAATAAGAAATGCTGCATTGTCTGAAATTTTCACCAAGACCCAAAAAAAGCAGATTAATATGATTATCCAGCTTAATGGCTTGTCACCTGGGAGAGCCCCAGACCTCTTCTCAGACCTAGAACATGAAGCATGATCCCCTCCCCCAGCCCTCCTGTCAAGCCTGTTTTCTACCCATATTTTCATAGATGCCATGATGTCCCAATTCCTGCACCCTGAAAATAAATGTTTTCAAGGATGGTCTTTGCGGTTTCTGTCCTAGGATGTGGCTGTAGATTTACTCCAGGTCCCACTGACACTTCTCTGCCATCTCTCCTGCATCTTGTCCTATTTTTCCCTGCTTACATCAGCTACTTCAGTCCAACCCTCCTTACCCTTCATACCTGCCCCCCTTACTTGCAATTTTTCACCAGCCCTAAACCCCTGACACTATGGATTCTTCTAAGGCCCCCTGAATTTGCATGTCCAGCTATACAAGCATTCTAATATTCCATTCACTCACTGAAGTTAATTTTATTATGATGGTTTTGTATCAGGGATTGAACCCAGGGGCACTTGCCACTGAGCCACATCCCCAGCCCTTTTTATTTTCTGATTTAGAGACGGGGTCTCACTAAATTTCTTAGAGCCTCACTCAATTGCTGAGGCTGGCTTTGAACTTGCGATCCTCCTGCCTCAGCCTCCCGAGCCGCTGGGATCACAGGCGTGCACCACCGCGCCCAGCTCATTCACTGATCTGAACTCTGTCAACTCCCAGGCACACACTGAGCAGCATTCTCCAGGAGCCTGGAGGCTGTGGGATGCCAGGCAGGGAGGGCACATGCCCAAGTGCCAGTGGGCCACGACATACCAAGAGCCTTTTTGAAGCTGGCTGCCCGGCTGCCCAGTAAGATGTTTTGAGAGAAAACAAACATTCATGTAACATTTATTACAGCACATCACTATTGTTCTATTTTATTATGTCATTGTTTTAATCCTTACTATGCCTAATTTATATTCAACATTGTAGGCATATATTGTACATACAGGGAACCCACATATATGGAGGCTTTGGGACACTCCATAGTTTTGGGTGTCCACTCTCGTAAGGATAGGAGGGTCTACAATAATTCTTAAGTGAGTGTTTGATCCCAAATGTACCCACTTTTTACCTTAAACCAAAAAACGGCTGGGTGTTTTAGTCAAGGTGGATTTTTCCTTCAGGTTTCAGGGTGAAATTAATTCCTATGTCTTTAAAAACCATTGCTCTCCCCTCTCCCCCAGGGATGGGTGATACAGGGACAATGAATAAGAAGGAGCAAATCAGTCGGCAGCAGAGTCTCCTCTAATGAATTTCCTCATTCCCAGCCTTTGCCTGGGCCTCTTGAACATTAAATCAGAGAATGGTTATTATGTGATATTTTAATTAATTAAGGGAAATCACAGTACTCTGGTGTCTGCAGTTTAATGAATTCAGGATGTGGAGCCCATCACCCAGGGCAGGACTGGATGGCTGGCTTGCCCACGCTGGCCGGCTCAGTGGGGCCAGCTTCTCTTTCCTTTATGGTCAGGGCTGCCTTGGAGTCAGTTGACTGCTTCCAGGGCTGAGAAGTGCCTGGTACCAGGAGACAGAGACACCTGTCTTGTCGGCCACTAGTCTTCCTGTGCCTAAATCTCCCCCCACCCATGATATTAAAGAGAGGTTGACTGTTGAGCAGAGTGAAAATTGGAGGGGACAGAAGCCTCTTTTCCCCTGAATGAACTGACCCTTCGAACTCATTTGCAGAGCACCCGCTGTGCCCCAGGCACTGCATGCTCCAGAGTCTCAGCCCAGGCACAGAAAGCTGCCTGTGGTACCAAGCATGGAGCCAGCTCTGTACTGTGGAAGGTGTGGGCAGGGTGGCTTGGGAAGAATGGGCATTCGTTGGAGGACCTGGAGCCAAGGTGGAGCACAGTCATGACCTATGGGTCTGGGTCACTTCCCTCAACTCTCTGAGCTTCTGTTTCCCCATCAGCCCATGGAGATCAGCAGCACTACACTGGCCTGCTGCTTTGAGGACTCCTGACATTCTGCAGGAGATGGCAGAGGGCAGGGAGAGAAACTAGACGTGCTTGGAGTCTGTGAGAGACAGTCTAGGGGGACTGGGCCAAACCAAAATAATAATAATAATAATAATAATAATATAAAAATAATAATAGATCCATTTTATGGCATGCTAACCAGCAAGAGCTGCCTAAGGTCAAGACCAAGTGACAGGTGACCAGTGACCACTGTGAGTCCAAAAGGCCTGAGGTAGCTTCATTGAGAAGATCAGACACAGGGCCTGGAGGAGGCGAAAACAGACTGATTTTGGAGATGAAAAAAGGAGGAAAAAGGAGCATGATGGGGTAAGGCTGGGTGTCAAATGGCTCACGGGACTGACTGTGAATGCGTCCTGAGAGAATCCCTTCACCGTCCCACACACCTGCCTAGAGTGGCCACAGGCAGCAGAGCCGTCAGTGCGCTGTCCCCCAGAACCTGAACCCCTACACAGCGTCGAGCTGTCAGGTGCCAAGGACATTGGGTCACGTCATTTTTGCCACTGAAATGCCAGTTAAGGTTTGGAGTTCAGAGGTCAGGCCTTCCAAGAAGTCATGGTGCTTTCCTCCCCATCTCCCAGCTGACATGGGTCTCTGTGGCCCTGAGGAGAAGTTCTTAACCTCTTAACCCCAGAGGTTGCTTGGGATGCTAGACGTGAATTCACACGTTCTGTGAAATCCTTGAAAGTGTACAAAATTGGGGGTGCATGTGCACGTGTGCATTTTCGTCTGGTGAAGAAGTTATCATTTTTATTAGCTTCTCCTAGGATCATGCCACATACTGATGGTTAAGACCCAGTGTAGAGGGCGCAGCCCACAAGATGGAAGTTCAGCTGTGTCCCTAATCCTGGAAGAAAACTGCAGTGTGAACAGATTCCTGCATTAGAGTATCAACAAAGAGCCATGGACGTGTTGAAACCCTCAAAGGGGCGGGGGTTCATTTGTTATGGCACCTATTACACATG
Source organism: Urocitellus parryii (assembly GCF_045843805.1). NCBI lineage: Eukaryota > Metazoa > Chordata > Mammalia > Rodentia > Sciuridae > Urocitellus > Urocitellus parryii. The sequence continues at coordinate 177,585,768 of NC_135534.1, read as the reverse complement.
GGGAGAATTGTTGGTTAGGAGCCAAGAGGCCTGTGACTCATGCCATGTTCTGGTCCTATCTGGACTTGTAGGACACTTGGACACTTACTCTGTCCACCTCTCTGGTTAGGCAAGGTGAGGACATGCTAGAGGCCTTCAAAGGGGCTTATCACATGACTCCGTCTCCTTTGAAGGTCTTCCTCACTCATGGACAGATCCCTGTGGCTTGGGACTCTCAACTATGTCAATGTGGCTCTGTTCCCAGCCCCTGCACATAGACTGCTTCTACCCAGGTCTGTGGGGACAATCTGTGGCTGCAACAGAGAGGAGCAAAGGACCCGGGATGGAGTCCTGGTCCAATTATCAGCTAAGTATCTCCAGGGCTTGATGTTCTCCAAGTGTAGAGTGTTAGTCCTGTGTGTCTTGAGAGTAGTGGGGCATTAAACGGGGTAGCCTAATAAGTAGGTGCTTAATGAATAGTATTTTTTTTCTCATGACCTCCTGGCCCCTGTACTTCTACTTGGCTTTACACTTTTCACCCTGTTCTGGAACCGTCTCCCCTGCTGGACTGTGAGCTCCCTCAGGGCAGAGATTTTCTTATTCAATTCTCTTTCCCCCAACAATTGACCTAGAGCCAGGACTTTTCATTTATTTATTTACTTTTCTTCCCTTAAATAATAAATGATCTTAGCAAATCAATTAACAGAGTGACCACCAGAGGTCAGCCTCATGCCCAGAATTGAGCCCACCCAAATTAATTGCATGGTAATGGAGGGAGACCCTCGTTGTTATATAAAATCACACGTAAGAGGTTGCGAGGGGAACGGGTAAATAAATAAGGAGAGAAATGAAATACAGTAGATGGGGTAGAGAGAGAAGATGGGAGGGGAGGGGAGGGAGGATAGTAGAGGATAGGAAAGATAGCAGAATACAACAGTTACTAATAGGGCATTATGTAAAAATGTGGTTGTGTAACAGATGAGATTCTGCAATCTGTATTTGGGGTAAAAATGGGAGTTCATAACCAACTTGAATCTAATGTATGAAACATATGTCAAGAGCTTTGTAATGTTTTGAACAACCAATAAAAAAAAAAAAATAAAGTTCCTAAGTGGCCTCAGATCTGATAAGGTATCGGACTGAGCAGCAGTCCTCAGGGATCCAGCAAGAAACCAGGTGATTTGGGCTTGTTCAGTGTCTTTGGGATTTTTGGGGGCTTAGCCATTTGGTTCAATGGGCTCCTCAGCATGCCCCGCTTCTGGATCCCAGGGCAAGCTCATGGGAGATTGGCCCCAACCAAGCTGTTTACTAAACCTCTCGGCTTCCATTTCCTCATCTGGGGACAGCAGGGGAGGTGACCCAGGATTTTGCAGGACAGCTCTAAGATCCCAATGGTGTATAAAAGTGAATTGCCTAGCACAGTGCTGGACCGAGTGAGAGCTTGGGGAAAGTGTGTCAAAGGATGGATGGCCCAGAGCTGAACCATGTCCTGCTGAATGATGATGCCCAGTTAAACCCCCCAGTTCAGTTCACAAGTCTGCATTCAGAGCAGTGGTAAAATGAGTAAAGAGGGGATCTATGTGAATCCACAGAATAAGAATTTCAGGGCTTGACAATCATGAAACTCATTTAGAAAAACAAGAAGCCCAGAATAGCGAAAGCAATCCGAACTGAGAAAAGAGAAACAGGAGGCATCACACTACCAGACCTTAAACCATACTATAAAGCTACAGTAACAAAAATGGCATGGTATTGACCCAAAAACAGATATGAAGACCAATAGTACAGAATAGAAGATACAGAGACCAACCCACATAAATACAGTTATCTCATATTAGACAAAGGCACCATAAACATACATTGGAGAAAAAGATAGCCTCTTCAACAAATGGCGCTGGGTAAACTGGAAATCCATATATAACAAAATGAAATTAGACCTCTATGCTTCACCCTGCCCAAAACTCAACTCAAAGTGGATCAAGGATCTAGGCATTAGACCACAGACCCTGAACCTGCTAGAAGAAGACGTAGGCCCACTTCTCCATCATGTCAGCTTCCAAACTGAATTCCTCAACAAGGCTCCTAAAGCAGAAGAAGTAAAATCAAGAATCAATAAATGGGATGGTATCAAACTAAAAAGTTTCTTCACAGCAAAGGAAACAAGAACATGAAGAGAGAGCCTACAGAATGGGACAAAATCTATGCCACCTGCACCTCCGAACACTAATCTCTAGGATATATAAAGAACTCAAAGACTTTAGCACCAAAAAAACAAATAACCTAATCAATAAATGGGCTAAGAAACTAAACAGACATTTCACAGGAAAAAAAGTACAATTGGTCAATAAATAATATGAAAAAATGTTCAACATCTCTAGCAATTAGAGAAATGCAAATTAAATCTACACTGAGATTTTATCTCATTCTAGTCAGAATAAATAAATAAAGCCCCCCAGAGGCTAGGATGTTAAAAGCCAGGGCTAGGGGTCAGCTCACAGAATGAGTGGACTTCAACACAGGGCGATCTCCGAGCAACGTGGTCCAGGAAGACGGAAGGGGACTCAGGCTCAGCAATCTGTGAATGGCAATCATCAAGCACATAAGTAACAATAAATGTTGGCAAGGATGTGGGGGAAAAGGGTACACTCCTACATGGCTAGTGGGACTGAAATTTGTGCCACCACTCTGGAAAGGTGGATGAAGTTTCCTCAGAAAACTTGGAAGGGAACCACCAGTTAACCAAGGTATCCTACTCTTAGAGATATACCCAAAGGACTTAAAATCAGCATACTACAGTGACGCAGCCACATCGATGTTTATGGCAACTCAATTCATAATAGCTAACCTATGGAACCACCTACATGCCCTTCAACAGATAAATGGATTAATAAAATGTGGTACATATACACAATGGAAATATTACTCAGCCTCAAACTCAGCCATAAAGAAGAATGAATTATGGCATTTGCCAGTACATGGATGGAACTGGACACTATCATGCTAAGCAAAATAAGCCAATCCTCAAAAACCAAAGGGTGGATGTTCTGATATGTGGATGCAAACTCATAATAGATGGGGGAAGGGGGGATGTTTTACCAGATTAAAAGCGGGGGGGGAGGTTTGATGGGGGAAAGGGAGGGAGATGGGAATGGAAAAGACAGTAGAATGAATCAGACATAACATTCCTATGTTCATATATGAATACACGACCAGTGTAACTCCACATCATGTACAACCACAAAAATGGGAAATTATACTCCATGTATGTATAATACGTCCAAATACATTCTACAGTCATGTATAATTAAAAAGAATAAAAAGACTTTAAAAAGAAAGAAAAAAAGTAAAAAGAATTTCAGGGCTTGAAATTAGGGATCTTAAAGATTGTCTTTTCCTAATCCCACCCTCTCATGGGACACCCTCTACAAAGTTCCTCCCTGGTCTAGAAGTAATAAATAAGGGAAGCATTTGTTAAACAGTGTAATCTTTGGTGTTAGCCATTAGAGATGCCCACCCACCTCCCTCAGCCACATCCCCATACTGTACTGCAGAGGTGCCTCCAGGAGAAACAAATGGAAGGTGCACTTCCAAGAGTCAGAGTCACCTCACCCTAAAGTGACATAGGAAGAGGTCCTAGGAAGGGAGATGAGAGAATCCAACAGACCTTAAGCCCTCAAGAAGCCATTTCAGGCCAAACCCACATGAAGATACTAAAATAAAGGCCCCCCAGAGGCTAGGATGCTAAAGCCAGGGCCAGGGTGTCAGCTCACAGAATGACTGGACTTCAACACGGGGTGATCTCCGAGCAATGTGGTCCAGGAAGACGGAAAGGGACACAGGCTCAGCCTTCTGCTTCTGACTTTGGCCTGGCTGGCTGGGTCCACCTTGACTCCTCACTTTGGGAAGAAAAGCAGCAAGACTGGCAATCCTCACAGTGAACTCTGAGGCTCGGAGCTCTGGAACCCCCCCCCCCCAGCATGTTGGAACAGGCCTGGTGCTGCACTTGGGTTGAGGTGGGTGGGGCTTCAGAGGGTTTGGGGGAGAATGTCAGTGAAGCCTCAAAATGAGATAGGCTTGCTCGGGGCAGGAACCAGAAATTTCTTTATAGGTCTCAAATTTACATTTGTCATCAGCCAAGAGAAAATGAAAACGAGAACAGAAACACTGTGGAATGGATTTTGGCACCTGACACGGTGTAGACAAAAAAACTACCTGGATCCCTTCTGGCTCCAGGACTCTAAAATATTCAACAGCTATCTGTCTATCCATCCATCCATCCATCCATCCATCCACATACATACACACACACACACACACACGAATACACACAAGATTTGCAAAGAGAATGTAATTTATTTTAATTTTTAAATGGAATTAAAAAGTGTACAATTGTTTCTAGTTCATGTTCAAAGTTAGGCAATTATTACCACTTTCCAATTCCAGAACATTTTCAAATCCTCCCAAAAAGAGATTCCCATATCCACAAGCAATTAGTCCCCAACCCTCCTCCCGCAACCTCATCCAACCACTAATCTGCTTTCTATCTCTAGGGATTTGCCTGGTCTGGACACTTCATATAAATGGAATCATACCACGTTATCTTGCATGTCTGGCTTCTTTTACTCAGCATGATGTTTTCAAGGCTCACTTATATTGTAGCATGTATCAGAAATTCATTTGGGGTGGGGGGCAGTACTAGGGATGAACCCAGGGCCTTGCATGTGCGAGGCAAGTGCTCTACTGCTGAGCTACATCCCACAACCTGCTTATTTTTTACTTTGAAGCAGGGTCTCACTGAGTTGCTCAGGCTGACCTTGCACTTGCAATCCTCCTGCCTCAGCCTCCAGAGTAGCTGGGATTACAGGAGTGTACCACCGTGCCTGGCACTCATTCCTTTGTTTGGAGAATAGTTAAAGGAATGGAAACCTTTTGTTTATCCACTCATCAGTTAATGGGCATTAGGGGTGTTCAAGTTTAGTTTAAAGGTGTGATTCTATATAAATGCATTCCTCACCTACGCTTTTCCCTCACACGAAGGAAAATCAGTAATAAAATGAAGAGCAAGCAAAGCAGCCAGGGATTGGATCTTAGAAAAGAAAAAGCCCTCATTTTGAGATTAAGTCAATGAAAAACAGGGCCAAGACTTGTTGTCCACCTAGGTCAAAACTCTTATTGTCTTCAAATCCTCTGAGATGAGACCATTTTCAAATCCACCGATTCATCTACTGGAATCAGCAGGAATGACCAAAAGTGACTATCCACCCAATGAGTGGTTTTAATGTCTTCCAGAGGCTCCTACGGATTCACAGAAGTAACGCAAGGGCCACCAAGAGTGCAGGGGCTGAGGAGCAAGGGCAAAGGACATGGAACCCAGCCTCCAGCCTGCTTTAAAAGGAACAGCTCTGATTTAGTTGTTTTATTTGTTGGAGTCCCTTCTAAGAGTTCATTTGGAACAAATAAAAAAAAAAAACCCAGGGCCAAAAAAAAAAAAAAATTGGCAAGCAAGCGCCCAGTCTAGACAGCTGTGGCATGGCTGGGCTGGGCTGGGTCTGGGTGGTGACCATTCTCATGAGTTTTTCTGAGGAACCTTGATGGTGACAGTCTTCACCTCCGTGTAGGCTCTAAGCCCATCCTCCCCCAGCTCCCTCCCATTGCCAGATTCCTTAAAGCCTCCGAAGGGTGTGTGGCAGGTGACGATGTTGTAGGTGTTCACCCACACCGTCCCGGCCTGCAGGGCCTGGGTGAAGTACATGGCCTTGTCCAGGTCCCTGGTGAACACGGCAGCAGCCAGGCCATACCTGGTGTTGTTGGCCCTCTCAATCACCTCTTCGATCTTCTTGAACTTGAACAGGGGCTGCACGGGCCCAAAGATCTCCTCCTTGGCAATCGTCATGTCATCCTGCACCCCACCGAAGACCGTAGGCTTGATGAAGAAACCACGTTCCCCAAAACGCTCCCCACCGCAAAGAAGTTTTGCCCCCTCCTTCTGGCCCAGCCGGATGTAGCCCAGGATTGGTTCAAACTGCTCCTTGTCCACCTGGGGCCCCTGCTGGGTGTCCAGCTCAAAGGGGTTCCCCACCTTCCTCTGCTTGGCCTTCTCCACGGTTCTCTCGAGAAACTCATCGTAGATGGATTCTTCCACAAAGGTCCGGGACCCCGCGCAGCAGCACTGGCCCATGTTGAAGAAGAGGGCTTCGTGACACTGGTCCACGGCGTGATCCATGTCCGCATCGGCCAACACGATGCTGGGGCTCTTCCCACCCAGCTCCAGGGTGACTCTCTTGAGGTTGGAATCGCCGGCAGCCTTCTGGATCAGGTGCTCCACCTCCGTGGAGCCGGTGAAGGCAACTTTGTCAACATCCATGTGCTGGGCGATGGCGGCTCCTGCTGTTGGGCCGTAGCCCGTGATGATGTTCACCACCCCAGGGGGAAAGCCCGCCTCCTTGATGAGGGAGGCCAGGTACAGGGCAGAAAGGGGGGTCTGCTCTGCAACCTTCATGACCACGGTGTTGCCCGTGGCCAGGGCCGGGGCCAGCTTCCAGCCTTGCATGACCAAGGGGAAATTCCATGGTATTATCTGGCCACAGACGCCCACCGGCTCGTGCCGGGTGAAGCAGAAGTGCTCGCCATCCATGGGGATGGTCTTGCCATGCCACTTGTCGGCCCAGCCGGCAAAGTAGCGGTACACCTTGATGACCTCATCCAGGTCCAAGGCGTAAGACTCCTGGAAAGGCTTCCCGTTGTCCAAGGTCTCCAGGGAGGCCAAGTAGACGCGATCCCGCTCCACTAGGTCTGCCAGGCGGTTCAACAGCCGGCCCCGCTCAGACGCATCCATGCGGCGCCACGGGGACCCCAGGCGGAAGGCCTCACGGGCTGCTTTCACTGCCCTGTCCACATCGGCCCTGTCCCCTTCAGCCACGTGCCCGATGACCTCACCGGTGGTGGGGTTGACCGTGGGGAAGGTCTTCTTGCTGACTGCGTCTTGCCACTCGTTGTTGATGAACAGCTGGTTGTAGCGGATGTCTGGGTTGGAGATTGGGCTTGGGAGGGCTGCTGCTGAGGAGTACCGGGCAGTCCTGCCCTAGAGGCAAAGCAGCCGGGGAACCAGGAAGCGCAGCATGCTGACCACTCTGCAGAGGGACAGATGGAACCGGGGTAAGCAGGTGGGAGGGGGCAAAGGGGACACCCCAAAGGTCCACCAATTCACATATTCTGATATTCTGATTATAACATAAAGGGGTACTGCCTCTGAAAACATGGGTTGCTAAGGGGGACGAGGGCCTGGAGAACTGTGGTCCAGGTCCATCATGTCCCACCTCTCTTCTGACTCACACCCTCACCTCTTCTGCTCAAATACCATCATCTGCTTAGCAAGGCCTTCCCTGATCAGCCTTTACAAAACCGAGACTCTTCCCAGCCCACACTATACCTGCATCCTGCTTAGCATTTCTCCATCTCACATGCCAAACACTATATTTATATATGTAATGTTATTATTATTATTTTTTTGTCTCCCTTGCACCATGAGGCAGGGCTTTGGGCTTGTCATTGTTCCATTCATGGCTGGGTCCCTGATCTCTAGAATTATGCTTGCTACAGAACAGCTCAGCTGCTCAACAGATGGTCACTGAGTGATATACTCAGGACACAGGGGAATTCCCACAAAAGCCATTGAAGAATTGACCTCAGACTTTAGTAGAAACTAAAGGAACTTGGAGACAGTTGCCTTCTGGGAGTGACTTGCTGCATGTCACCTCATATGTGAAATGCCCCATGAGGTTATATGGAATGGGGTCTTGCATATAAAACAGTCAACACACTCCACCCAGGACATCAGAGCTGTCAGTGCCTCCAAAACCAACCTAGCCCAGCCCCCAAGCACAGGTCTCAGTCGGGAGCCTCAGTTTGCCCAAGGGTGCTGCCAGTTAAGCAGCAGCTGGGAGGAAGAATCTGGGTATTTTGGGCTATGACTCTTAAAACAAGGGAGACTTTATTAAAACAACTACTTCAATAAAAGTTAAGTAGCATATAAGAGTCACTAAATAAACATTAAACAGTGTCTAAAGTTCCTAGGTTAGTTGAAGCAATTGAGCAATCCCCTGACCCCCACCCCACTCCATCTCCACCACTGGCAGCTGCAAGGAACAAAGTACTCATTTAGGAAAGCAAGGCTCCAGCCAGGTCTCCAAACCCATAAAAAACAATGCTGACCCGTGCAAGCCCTCCCTGGTGGGGTGGGAAGGGGGCCAGCTGAGCCAGCACACTTATCAGGGGTGCACCTAAGTTCCTGGGCCCTGAGCTCTGCCACAGACTGAGACAGAAGCAAACTTGCAACGGTGGGAGGGGAGAATCCCAGGGGGAGGGGGAGGAAAGGGGGATCATCCTAGGGGGTCTTGGAGATACTAAGCAGGCTGGCAAACTACTTCTTGTCCACACCAAGGCTATTCCCACACCGGGGTCCTAGATGGAGTCTATGCCAGTTAACTCCAGATCCAAATAGGAAGCTCACTATTCACAGGTGTAGCTCATTTTACAGTCTCCAGCCCATCTTCTCATTGTAAATTCATCAAGCCTTCCTATATACCTCCTGGGAGATCCGGGCAGATGTTGATCCCCATACTGGAAGAAGGCTGGGGATCAGAGAGGTTCAGGGACTCACTGAGGACACAGAGCAGGACTAGCTTTGCATTTCCTCGAGTACAGGCAGGGGTTTTCTTATAGATCACCCTATTTAAGCGCCCACGGAGCTAAGGGCCAGACTTCCTGGGATATAGGCAGCACTTAACTCAGCCCTTCTAGAGGAAGGGGGTCGGGCGCGTCCCAGTTTCTGGGCTATGGCCAGAGGACCTGTGCTGGAGTAAGCCTGGTGGGCGGGAGTGTTGGGGTCGTAGTAACAGGGAAGGTTTGGAAGGTCTGTGTCCTCCGGTTCAGCTCCAACCAGAGAACAGGGAGAGGGAGAGAGGGCGGGAAGAGGGTCCTGCAGTGAGCGCCAAGCAGGAAGGCCGGGTCGAAGATGGGAAGCCCCGGTGCAGGGAGCTGCGGTTTGCCCCGGGGCGCTAAGGGAGGAAGGGCTTTACTACCTGCAACAGGCTCGGGATCGGGTTCAGGACCAATTCCGGGTTCAGATGAGACCTCTCTCCAAAGTCCGGTACCTCGCCCCTCGGGGACGCGCTGCAGACCCCGCCTCCGCGCCCCAGCTCGGCGGCCAATGACGCTCCGCCGCAAACAGGCTCCTCCTGCGCCCCAGGCGCTTGCCTTGGCCAAGGGCCGCTCCGCCCTGGAGCGGAGCTGCTCGGTTTGCTGCTCGCCTGCGCCCCGCCTTTCCCAGCTTCCCTTCCCCGAGAAGCCCGCACAACTCCAGCGCTCCCTAGCTCCTTCTCCGGGGGGTTGGCGGCCACGTTGTCACGTCTCAGTTCCCAAAGTGCTCATCTGGTAGGGAAGATAGAGCTTGGAGAGAGAGGGGCGTCCCCAGGTCACCCAGCACTGTGCACTTGGCTAGATGGCGACCCCGAGCCTCTCCTTACACTCCTCTGCCTCCCCTCTCCCCTGTTTCCCCCGTCCCCCTGGGTTCACCGATTTCTGACTGCGACTGCGACTTCCATTTTCTTTACCCTTTCCCCGGTTCCTTTAAGATTTTATATTTGCGCATTTTTTAAACGTCGATTTTCTTTGTCCCAAGACCACACACACACACACACACACACACACACACACACACACACACGTTTTTGTAGAAAACTTGGGAAACACAGAAAAGGATGAAAGAAGAAAGAAATCCAATCACCTGTCATCCTCTCACCCAAAGGTGGCCATTCTTGAGGTTGGGTGGGTTCATCTTGCCAGTCTTTCTCCCTCTGCATCTTTAAAAGCAATTATTTTAATAAAAATCAGATCATATAGTGAATTCTAATGCTTAAAACAATCTTAGCACTATATCACGAACTTTTGTCCTATCACTTGTTTCGGATGACACCACCCTCTGCTAGGTGGCATATAGTTCTGCTGGAGGGGTGAAGTTTCTGAAGCCTGCTGCTCTCCATCTTAGTGTTGTAAAGGATGCTAAGGTGGGCAACCTGAGCGCCTCTCACTCCACAGCCACACACCCACCTTCTGGGTGGAGAGATCAGAAAGCTAACAGCTGTGTTTCTCAGCCACCTCCTCCGAGTTCTGGATGTGGACCAGGGGCTGCCAATCAGTACTGCCGGATAGGGAGCAGGCAGGGTATTGTCCTGCCCCTTCAGGTCATCACTCACAGAATGTTAGAAAGGTAAGGATTTTCTGCAGGAGAATTCCTGTCTTTTCCTTGGGTTTCTGGAGTGGCAGCTGTGGCTTCAGCTCTTTGACCCCTGGGTTGAATCAGGAGTGTATCTTGCTCAAATAACCCCAGGGAGCCTCAGATAGTAATGAGGTTAGCAGGTCTCCTCCAAGGTGTTCTGGAAATCAGTCCTGGTCTTCCTCTGGCCCTTCCACCAATTCCCTGTTTTAAATCCCCATGACTCCACATACTGTGCTCAGGACATTTACCCGCTGAACCTAACTCCCACAGTTCTTTCATTAAGCTACTTCACTATGGAATCCTTATTTCCATATCCTCCTCAGGACATTCACAGCGCTTGCTGCAGAACTGAGCCCTTCATTAAGGCCCTATGTTTTGTATCTTGTCACCTTGATATCCATGCCTTTGTGGGAAGGGTCCCCAGCAATCATGTCACCCTCTTGCAAAGCCCTTTCTCTCTTCCCCATAGCACATGGACAGTCAACACCCCTCGGGCACTTGGCACGAGGCACTCCGGGGTGAACTGACTTAATGATTAGTTGGACAATCATTGACAGGCTTTATTGATGGAGGGTGGTGAGTTCATGACAAGTCAAGCATCAATCCTGGTGTGGTCAGACTGCATTGGAAAGCAGCAGGCCTGAGAGGCCAGTGGCAGACAGGAAGTGGCCCCCACCGTGGAAGGCTGGGGGCTGTGTCTGTGAGGAACAGCAGAAGAACCTGGGGTGTTGGCCCTTTACAACTCCAATATCCATTACAGAGGTTCAGACAAGGTGTACCCTCTCTGAAGGACAAAACCAGACAGGATTTGTGGGATCCTAGAAGGCAAAACCAGATCAGTGAGGGGGAGTTACAGTGAAGCAGAGAGAAAACTTCCTGGCAGAGCAGAGCTGGCTAAGGACAGGAGGGCTGCCTTGGAAGGAAAGGAGCCCTTCATCGCTGGAGGACGACAAAGAGGGGTAGGAAACCATTTGGCAGAAGACTGTGGAGGGGAGTATCACATAAGGACTGGACTATATCGGTGGCTCTCAAATTTAGCTGTGCATCCGAATAGCCCTACCCTCAGCCATTATTAGGTATGGGTTAGAGCCTGGGGATTAAAAAAAAATTCCCTATGTGCATCTGATGTGCAACCATATTTGGGAAGCGCTGGCCTAAGTGGTCTTTGGGGATTTTAGGACTCCATCGTGATGCAAAGTGTTGACTATTTTTCAGGACTGTGTTGGATTCAGCTTTTTAATTAGGGAGAAAAAAAAATCAGAACCTCTGTCATGGATATTGGGGCTGGAGCCACTGTGGGTGTTTAAATAGAAAGCTTGAAGGGAAAAGAGTGAGATAACCCGTCAGTGTAGCAGGGGTGTGTTTACACTAGGCTGGTGGGGGAAGGGAAACTACTTCTCTTCCTCAGCATTTTAGAACCTTATATGTCTAGGAAATTGCTGAAGAAAATTCCAGCTCTGAGAATAATGAACAGATCAGCCAGATTAAAAAAAAAAAATGTGAACTGTCCTATTTATTGTACACTGAGTATAATCATTCTCTCTATTTGAACTGAAGATGGAAGAAGGTCACACAGCACTATGCACTTGGCTAGATTTGCAGGGAATTGGGCATCAAAAAGTAAAGATGAATTTAAAACCAAACCTAAATGTATGTTTGTTTCCTCAGCTCCTGAGGAAAGCCGACACCATCTAAAAATGACCCAAGTCTGAATGTTGTCCACAAAACCAGCCCTGCGTGTTGGCTACAAACTCTGTTCCCTTTCTACCTGTCTTCCTCTTTTCTCCTTCTGTACCCCATTTTATAGCTGACAAGACTATGACCCAGAAAGGGAAAGGGATTCACACTGGATATTAGAATCCAGTTCAGATTAGGAGCCAGCTTCTTGCACAAGCACACAAAGCAGGGATGCAGGGCCCATGGCAGGTGTGTGGGCCTCTGTACAACTGGGTTTCTACAGATAAGAAGCATCCAGTTCCGGGCTATAGGCAGAACAGAACACTGGTGGAGGCTCCCCCATAAATCCCAGCATTTCTAGATTTCCTGAAAATGGCTTCCTGCCCTTGACTCCCCAGCCTTCCAGCCCTCTGGAAGTCTAATTCCCTGTATTAAATCTCTTCCTGCTCAGAACACCTACAGCAGCTTCGGTTTTCCTGATCACACAACCATTGAGACTGTGAAGACCCAGCTGACATAATGGGGTGGTGGGGGGCAGCAGGGGCTTGAGTGTTTGCATACTACGCAGCATCCATCCCTACGGCACAGCTGGAGATTGGCCTAGCAGAGCTGATGTCCCAGCCATGACAGGTCTGCCCTGATGGTGACTCCCCTCTTCCCATGAGGGTCAAGGACAAAAGCTACACACACATGAACTGAGTCCTAGAGGGAGAGTGTGCCACGTGTGGCCTGGGACATTCCATCCTGGAGGAAGGACAGGGTGGAGTTTGAGGGGACTTGGGTAGAGGTCAGAGGGAGAAATTATAAAGGGAAGACCATGGGCAGTAAACAGAAGGGGAAATGCCAACCCTGCCCTGGGGGCCTAGGAGGCCTGGGCTTCCCGTAGGCCAGTCATTTCTCCAGGATAGGTCAGTGATGCCTCTACTGTCCCCATGAGGAAACTCCAGATCAGAGGCTGCAGCTGCCTCCCGAGCATCTGGCCAGCTCACAGGCTCTGTTTGTCCCTGCAGAGTTGTGGGGGTTTTGTCGTTACTGTTTTCCCTTCTATGCTTTCTAAGGCTAAACATCGAGATATTTACATTAAAATTTTATATTCCTAATTTTCCATGAAAATTTGGAAGACCTGGCCTACTAGGTCTACACTCCCATATGAACTGGTCAGTTAGGGATGTGGGTAACAGCTGCCCCGTTTAGATAAGGCCTTCACTCTCCAGTTCCCCACGGGCCTCTCCCTTTGGCTTCACATCACGTTCAAGATTGGTGTAGACAGAATAATGGCCTCCTCAAGATACCAAAGCCCTGATACCTGGTTTCACGATACCTATCAATATGTTACTTTATGTGGCAAAAGGGACCTTGCAACTACTGATTTTGAAGTGGGGGTTATTCTGGAGTATATGGGTGGCCCAATATAGTCCCAAGGGGACTGATCAAAGGGAATCGGGAATCGGGAGATGTGGCGATAGAAGATGAGGTTGCAGTGATGCAGCCACAAGCCAAAGAATGTGAACATCTGGAAAAGGCTAGGGGACCTATTCTCCCCCGTCTACAGGAGGAGCATAGCTCGGCCAACCCCCAGATTTCAGCCAAGTGAGACCTATTTCAAACTTCCGAACTCCAGAACTGTAAAATAATTAATTCATATTGTTTTAAGTCAGAATTTGTGAACATCTGTCCCACTAAGTAATAGGAAACTAAAACACTAATTCACTCACTCATAGCCCTTGCAAACATTTGAGTTTGCAGCTCCTGGTCTACACAGGCAGGACGGGTGGCCAGCAGCATTCTGTTGTGTAGACACACCATAATTAGAGTGGACAGCTTCTGTTTTGTTTGCCCAACATCACACTTTTCTTTTCCCCTGCAAATAGTACTTCACTGCTCCTACCTCCACCCCAGTCATACTTTTGAGGGAGAACTTCCCATCGTGATATTCTGCATATTCTGGGGAACTTGTTAAAGCTTGCTATGTGTCTTATGTTCTGCTTTTTTCTTTTTCATTTCTTTCTTTCTTTCTTTCTTTCTTTCTTTCTTTCTTTCTTTCTTTCTTTTTTTTTTTTTTGGTATCAGGGATTAACCACGAGCCACATCCCCAGCCCTTTTTTAAAAATTTTTTAATTTTGAGACAGGGTCTCACTAGGATGCTTAAAGCCTCACTAAGTTGCTGAGGCTGACCTCGAAACTGTGATCCTCCTACCTCAGCCTCCAGAGTTGCTGGGATTACAGGTATGCCCCACGGCAACTGGCTATGTTCTGCATTTCCAGTCCATTCCCCAGTGAAGCTAATGCTACTGGTGTCCAGATCATGCTTTGAGAAATGAGTAGAGGGCGAGATCTAAAGGAAAAGTAGGGGTCAAAAAGGCAGGTAGAAGGATAAGCACATGCACAGGCCATGAGGCAGGAGGGGCGAGGTACAGGCAAGGAACTGAAAGAAGACAAGGTGGCAGGAGCCAGAAGAATGAGGGGGCCAGGGATGATGGAAGAGGCAGGGCCACACCATGCAGAGGCCAGATAAGAGCTCTGACTCGTGGGTCAGGCACCCTGCATAAATCTCACCCTGCATAAATCCTCCACCCTGGAGGAGCTCAGAGGACAGTGGGGAAGCTGACCCAAACCAAAAGAATGCAATAAACTGCCAGACTCCTTCTAATGATAGAGGTTAGCAAGCGCCAAGCTGTGGAAGCAGAGGAGGAAGTGCTGAGTTCCTCCCTGAATCCTTTGGGAGAGGATGACCTTCAGCTGAGCCATGTATCCATCAGAATCAATTCAGACATTATGCAATCGAGCAGTGGTTCTCAGCTGCACTGCACGTTAGTATCTCCTGGAGAAGCTTTTAGAAACACAGGGAGCCAGGTGTGGTGGTGCACCCTGAAATCCAGCAACTCAGGCGGCTGAGACAGGAGGATCACAAGTTTGAGGCCAGCAACTTAGTGAGACCCTGACTCATGTTTAAAAACAACTTTAAAGAAGGGATGGGGATGTAACTTAATGATAGAGTGACCCCTGAGTTCAGTCCCAGTATCAAAAAAAAAAAAAAAAAAAAAGGTAACTCAGGTGCCTGAGCTCTAGGCATTAGTCAGCTTTGCCCTTCGGTGACAAATAAACCTGACGAGAACAACTTAGAGGAGGCAGAGTTTCTTTTGGCTCATGGTTTCAGAGGTTCAGTCCATGGTAGCCAATTCTGTAGCTCTAGCCCAGGAGGTGAGGCAGGGCATCATGGCAGAAGGAGATGGTGGAGGAAAGCTGCTGACTTCATTGACAGCCAGGAGGCAGAGCAAGAGACAGCTCCACCCCAAGGGCAGGCACACACCCAGTGACCTACTTCCTTCAGCCTTCTGCACCTGTCTACAGTTACCGTCCAGTACCTTTTGAGTTATTGATCTATAAAATGGATTAATCTAATTAATCTAATCAGTGATTAGATTACAGCCCTCATAATCTAGTCATTTCAACTCTGAACATTCCTGATGGAAGCAAGCAGGAATGAGATTGGGGTGACACCTCATATCGAAACCTTAACTAATCTTGCTCCAGGTCAACAGGGATCCCAGTGTGGAACCTGGTTTTATGATTTGGTTGTTTTGTTTGAAGCTCCTCCTTGGATTTCAATGTGTAGCCAGGTTTGAGAATTATCAATGCAAGAGAAAATTCCAAATATTATGGACTTAAATCAGAGAAAAAAATATTTTTATCTCACTTAGAAGTTCAGAGGTAAGTTGTCCAGGTGGCAAGCAGGAGGGGGCGTGCTCTGCTCTATCTTTATGCCAAGAGCAGAGCATCCTACTAAAGAGCTTTGGGAAAGGAGGGGAGGGTGACATACCCACTTTGCGATTTGAAGAGGTCACTTGGTTGCAGTGTATGTCTCTTCTAGCTCCTAAGAGGCAATAAGAATCCAAGTTATGGCACCAAGAGCAGCAGGTATTGTTAATTACTGAAGCTGGCAGCTGATGGGCACAATGGGATTCATTATACCCTCTCCCCATTTGTGTGTATATTTTAACTTGTTCATAATAAGAAGCTTAAGAAAAGATGATGTTTCCAAATGAGTAGAATGCATCCTCCTGGTTCAGAGGCTCTGTATGGATCTCCTCCGCTTTGTAACCATCATGATTGGGCTCAAGGGGTCCTTGTCATTATGTAAATCCAAAGTTAATTATTGAACAGCAATGACCCAATGGACAGGTGCAGTACAAAGGGCAGGAAGCTATATGTCAGAGCATCTGGATCCTAGTCCCCACTCCAGCCCCTCTGTGTGACCTTGGGCAACCTCCTCCCTCTAAGCTGGGTCTTTGCATTGTAAGAAGAGGGGAATATGAAAAGGACCAAAGAGCTACAGGAGGACCAGACCCGAGAAAGTTGTAGTCCAGCTGTTAAATAATGTTCTTTGTTAGCAGAGACCTTGAGCTACACACTTTGGACCCTGAATGCACGTTGTTTGTGAAACTCAGTTAACTGACTTTCCCAGCCTGTTATCACGGCTGGTTAGGAGCCATTAGGAAGCGCTGGTTGAAGTACAAAGTGTTGGCAGGGACCCAGTGTATCTTCACACATTTGCTGATTGAGCCAGCTTGAAATGCTGCCCACCGCTAATGACGCGCAGTGCAGATTTGCCAAGGAACACACAGGGCCTCTGGGATCCAGCAGGGATGATGTCAAGGTGACCAGAGGGGGAAAATGTAGTTAGTAGCCTCTGAGGACACCCTTGCCTTCCACTCTGTCTTTAGCCAGATCCGTCAGGTTCAAAGACAGTTTCCTCATCGCGCAGTCCCTCACCAGGCAGCAGTTTCCACATTAGCAAGCGTCTGCCATCCACAGTGCCTGCCTCCACTCAGCTCCTGTGACTGACAACCCGCCTAGGCCAGGCCCTGCGCCAGGCCCGAGATGAGGCAGACACGGGCCTCAGGAGGCTCACAGACTGGGGAGGCAGACAGACAGACGTGGAACCTGGCAAGTTTCTCTCCAACAGTTTGAGAAAGCCCAGCGGTGCCAAGAGAGCAGGGGAACAGGAAGTGGGACCAAAGAGCAAAATGAACCCAAAAACTCAGTCCGCGAAGGTCCCTGGAGGAGGTGAGGCTGGAACTGAATTCATTCCGAAATCTGAAAGAGGGAGAGAGAAATGGTATTTCTAGAAGACAGAGCTGCAGGTGCAGATGGCAGGAGTGAGAGGAAGCTTGGTGCCTTGGAAATCGGGGAGCAGCTTTTCCAGGCGGGGCCTGGGGCATGACTAACATGAGGGCCTGGACTGGAGTAGTACATGATGGGCAGACCACAAAGGCCTGGTATGTCACGCTAACAAGTTTGTTTGTTTCCCTGAGGAGACCCAGAGGGATATTAAGGCAGGAGGGTGGCTTAGTTAGGTGAGAACCATTTGGTTTCACTGAAATCTCGTGGCTGAGAGTGAGGATTAGGTTCATATCCTAAGACCCCAATAGCAATAGCTTACTGCAAAAGGTAGTTGATTTCTCTAAATAAGTACAAGAAACCCAGAGTTTAGCAGTCGAGGGAGCTAGCTCCATGATTCTCAAGGATATGCACACTTTCCAGTTTCTCCTTTTCATCCCTAGCAGTGGGATGCTTCAAAATGACAGCTACCACATCCACCTTCTAGGCAGCAGGATGCAGCGAGGGGTGGAGAAAAGAGCCAAGTGGGATTGTTCACTGCTTCAAAGGAAGAGCCCCCAAACTCACTTTTATCCCATTGGCCAGAGTTCAGTCACATGGTACAAATTGCTACAGGGAAGTCTGGGAAATGTAGTCCTTATTTTGGCTGGCCAAAATACTGGGGCTTCTATTTCTGTGACTCAGTAGAAAAACACACTGGGAATAACTAGGAGGCTCTGCCACTGACCTGTTGGACTCTGCTGTGAGAACAAGGGTTATCAGCTTTAATCAACAGATAAGGACACTGTGATTGGCTCATCTGTAGTGCTTCTGGGGTTACAAAACTTGGCATCAATGCCAGGCTCTCAGGTACTAGGCAAGCTAGTGGAGAAAACTGAGGTGGTGTCATGTCTCTTCCCCAAATCAGGTTCCCAAGATCCCTGCTGGGTCATCCAAGGTGAGCAGCCCGTCTATAGAGGATTCCCCTGAGGTAGGATTGAAGGGATAAAAATTGGTAGAAAGGAGACGTAAAGGAAGGACAAGGAAAGAGCTTTTAATTCAGAAGTGCTGCATACTTTTGCAGGCCTGTCATTCCCTAACCAGTCTCTCTAGGCCTCCCCAGTTCCTGGGAAATCTGTATATAACTGTGAATCAACCCTGCAATAAATTGATTAAGCAAGAAGAGGTATGATATTTTAAGGATCCTATAATTTAGGGGACTTTTCAGTGCTATTTATGAATTAAATAATGACAGCCACATCAGTCTGAGGACCCAGAGACTGACCAGACCACCAGCAGTCACCTTGAAATCACCAGACTGATGTCGTTCCTACATACCTTCCCACTCCCACCCCTTAACATGCTACCTTTACAAGAAGACCTCAGGCTGGGCTCAGTGGCTCATGCCTATTCAAGGATATGAAAAATAACATCCCCCAAGAAAAGGGGAATGACAGCCCCCAGGGAGGAGGGAGGACGGTGTGCTCCAGGAGGGGACCCACGGGGAAAGCCCACTTTCGCTGCTGTCTTATTTATTATTCTCCTGGTGTTGGGTGTGGCAGTGACTCGGGTTCTGCTGGTACAGGGCAGAAGAGGCTCCTGGGAAGGCAGAGGGACCCAGAGGGCAGGGTTCAGTGGAAGCTGTGGTATCTGCAGTCTGGGAGGTGCAGTTCCTGCCTGCGGGACAGATCAACGCCTTTAAGAGAGGTGTTTATTGAACAGCCTTCCGGAATCTCAACACCCAGAGAAAAAGAAAAGATCATTCAATCTTGTTTTCCAGTAAAAGGGAAAGGAAAGAAGAGGGGTGATAGGATGCAGGCAGTCCTGCGCCTGTGGAGGCTGGTGTCTCAGATCCTGTGCATCAAAACGATCGCAGATGACTGGCGGGAGACTAAGGAGCCAGTGGTCTGTATTAGGCTGTTCCTTCACCGGTGTGTGCAAACCTGCGTAATGATTACCTTCTTACAATTATTATTACCATCCTCTACTTCATAAGCATGGGGTGCAGAAGAAAGTGCCTCACCCACAATCGTACTGGCTTCAGTCCCCTAAAAACATGGGTCTGGCCCTGTCTACTCCCCTGATTCCTGCTCTCTGGGCTCAAAGCCCCCTGGGTTCCCTTCCCAAAGCTCTCTGAAGCAAGGCAGCTCCCTCTCTCTAGCAAAGGAGCAGAGATACCCCTGAGCATAGAAGAGGAAAGCAATTATTTAAAATAACTCAAGGGCACCCCTTCAGGAAACTGTGGAGTTTATAGTAAACTCAGTTCCTGCTCTTAGCTGTGAGAACCCCAAGGGAGGATTTTTAAGAGGCTGGTTTGCCTGTCATTGCAGAATACACTTGGGGCATTTCTTGCCACCTTAAGGTGACTTAAGAGCAAGATACCTGCCAAGGTGACATTGGCTCATGGCCTGCACTGTGCTTCGAGTCTGGCTCTGGAACCACAATGTCAATTGTGGGGGATACAGACTCTTGACTAGACCCTGCCTTGTGTTCCCCTGGGGTTTGAAATGCTTGATTTCAGTGTGCCTGAAAATGTCACCATGTCAATGACCTACTGAACCATCTGACTCATTCTGAGAAACTTAAGAAAACATACAGCAGAGGTTGCTGAAAAGATGATCCATTTGTCCAGATTAAAATGTAACGGTAATGCATGTTTATTGAGGGTTTACTGTGGGTTAAGGGCTTGTACAGATCACCTCTTTTAAGGCTTATTGCACCCATGGGTAGTGGACCTCCCAAGCAGTTCAGCTTAGAGGAGGAAACAGATTCAGACAGGTGCAGATGATGCTCTCCCAGCTGCACTTTAGAATCACCTGAGGGAAGTGATCCCCAAGTCCCATCCAGATGTGGTGAATGCAATGTCTGGGACCTGGCTGTGGGTATGATGTAAAGTGCCCCAGTGATTCTGATGTATGCCAGAGTTAAGATGGGGTTGCATAATTTGCTCCACTTCAGACCACAAATAAGTGGTGGGTTCTGCCCCAGGAGGTCTAACTCCACTGGATCTCACTTGAACATACTGGAAACAGTGTAATTCATCATGCTCCCAAGAGAACCGGAGCTCTGCTGTTACGTACTTTCTCCCTTAATAACATGGGCTCTGTTGGATATGATGGTACATGCCTGTAATCCCAGCATCTCAGGAGGCTGAGACAGGAGGATCCAAGTTCAAGGCCAGCCTCAGCAACTTGGCCAGATCCTGTCTCAAAATAAAAAATAAAATAAAAAGAATTGGGAAGTAGCTTACTGTTTTAATCCTCAGTACCAAAACAAACTTACGAAGCCCCAAATCTCTAGCAGGTCCAACTCTGGAACCAGAGATATTTATTTCCTGCTTTAAATTTTGCTGATGGTACCAAGTAGATGCAACAATGTATTCATTTGCAATCCTGTTGCAATCGCCAGTGTAGCAAATCACCACAGATTGTGGTTTAAAACAACACACATCTATTACCTTATAGTCTGCAAGTCAGAAGCCTCAAATAGTTTCCATTGGGCCAAAATCACGGTGTGGGCAGGACCTTGCCCCTTCCCAGGGCTTGGGGGAGGATCTGTTTCCTTGCCTTTTTCAGTGTCTAGAGCTGCTTTTCTTGCATCCCTTTGCTTTTGGCTCCCTCCTCCATCTTCAAAGCCAGCAGCCCAGGGTCTTGCTGGATTTTAGCATTGCTTTCTTTACCTGCATCAACTCCTCCTCTGCATCTTTTTATAAGGACACTTGTGTCATGTCCATAGCCCAGTTGTGCCAGAGCAGTGGAGTAGGTTGCAGATAAGCCAAAGAAAGTGCCTGAAGACAGTACCAGAGAGAGATGATTTATTGGGAAAAGCTTACAAGAGATCAGAGACTGCTCTGAGAAGAGTTCAGTTGCAATAGACTAACAGCACCTCTGTCCCTCATGGTGTTGGGGCATGTCCTATCTGAGATTACATGAGGGATACCATGTGAACTTTGGAGGGGCACATGGCAAGAAGCTGAAACCTCCTTCCAGGCTGCTGACATTCCCGTGAACTCAGAAGTGCATCCTCCAGCCCAGGTGAGACTTCAGGTGGCTACAGTATTGACCAACAGCTTGCTCACAACCCCAGGGGGCAGCCAGCTCTGCCCAGACAAACCACTCCTAGATTCCTGACCTCAGAGACTGCTACTTAAAGGGGCTAAGTTGGAATCATTTGTTATGCAGCAACAGATGATTAAATATAATTAATATTCTCAGCCTGATTTTTTCTAGTATTTGTAATTTTTAGTTCTTTCAATGAGGTATTCTGCATACTTTAATTATAGAAGTAATTCATGCTTGTTGTAGAAAAATTAGATTACACTGAAAAAAAATTACAGTGAAGAGGAAAATAAAAATTATGCAACGGTAACCACGGTTTCCTATTTGGGTGCATTTTCCCTACAGCTATGCTTTCCTTGCAAATATACGAGGTCCTCTGGTTGGGAATATTTTTTTTTTTTTTCAAAAGAAAAGCAGGATCTTGAAGTGTATTTGAAAGAACCTTGAACTTAAAGCCTGATGACTTGGGGTCTGAGGCTCATTTCTTCACCGTATTTTGTGATCTTAAAAAATTGAAATCTATTAAAACTTTTTCTGAGCCTTCATTTCCTTGTCTGCAAATCATGGATAAAAAGAGTCAATTTGGGAGATATGATAAGTACGAAAAGGTCCCGGCTTTAAAAAGTGACCAGCACGTTACAGGTTACAGACCCCCTTAGAATGTGTTCCCTGATGATACATGGGAGGAGTAGCAGAAGAATTGGGGCAGTGGGGGGTGGGGCAGACAGAACAGCAGCCTGAGGAACAGTGGAGAAAAGACCTGGAGGTGAGAAGGGGATGGCGGGAAGAGGGGTTTAGGCAGAGAAGAGTGATTAGCTACTTTAGGTGACATGAGAACAACCTGAGACAAACGAGGAGGGGAATTGTCAGATGTGCCAGTCAGAGGGCTCATACCTGCTAAGGTTTTGTCACTGTGAGGATCTAACTTGACATGACTGAAGCCATCTTGGTCATAGCAGTCATGGTGCCCACCGGGTGGCCTTGACGCACCTACCAAGCCCTGTGGGACAAAATCATTAAGACAGTCAGCTGAGTGGGTTGTACTGAACACTGTACTAAACATTTCTTAACTGACATGGATTATTAACAGTTTTTAGAAAGGCTAGGTATATTCTGATTGGCTGCAGCCCACCTTTGTCTAACGTAGCACACAAACCCCTGCCTTGGAGTGCTACCATCTAAGACTTGTTCTCTCTTTAAGTCCCCAAGAAATTGTGCTTTGTGCAATCCTGGGTCTGTCAGCCTCCTTCTTGAGTCTCCTGCCACCTTTGACCTTCAGCTGCAGGTTCTCATACAGCCTAGACCTGCTTTTCCCCAAACAATTGCTATATGACCTTGGACGTGTAGCTTCTCCTCCCTAGATGTCAGCTAAAGCCAGGGGACTAGACTAGACCAATGGTTCTCCGTTGAGACATTTTGGAAGATCCGGTCACTTCGAAATATGTCCTCTCAGGTGAGAAGGAAATAAATGTAACCTAAGAGTCAAAATCAATTCCAGAAAGGAGCTCCAGGAATGGGTAATGACAGGCGCCTCTGGGGATAAACAGGGTGAGACTTCTGGGCTTGGAAGTCTCTCAGGCCCCGTCCGTCTTTGACCATCTAGGAATCCCTCAGTTTCAAATCTGCTTGAGAAAGTAATTTGTAACCAGCAGAATTATCCTGGAGGGAAGACACTGCCTTGGGAGGGAATGAGCTCCCAGGCTTCGGAGCATGCAAATAAAGCTGGACAAACCATCTGCAGGGATACTGTAGAACAGAGGTTGCAAACCAAAGTGTGTTCAGAGGCTGGCTGGTGAGCTGGTCGTGACACGGGCTTGTGTATCAGGGGGCTGTTCTTGACATCTGCAAATAAGGATCTTCTCTCCAGCTTAATTCACTTGGCATAATGTCCTCCTGGTTCATCCCTGTTGTCCCAAATGCCAGAATTCCCTGAAAACTAAATAATATTTCAGTGTTTATATATACCCACAATTTTTATTCATCCACTATCACACAGAAAGAAAAATGCTGCGTTATTTCCCTTCTATGTGGAAAAAGTTGAACTCACAGAAACAGAGTAGAAGGGTGGTTAGCAGGGGATGGGGTGGGAGAAGTGGGGAGATACTGGTCAAAGGGTCCAAACTTGAAGTTACAAAATGAATAAATTCTGGCCAGGCTTAGTGGTGCATGCCCATAATCCCAGTGGCTCAGGAGGCTGAGGCAGGAGGATCATGAGTTCAAAGCCAGCCTCAGCAAAAGCAAGGCGCTAAGCAACTCAGTGAGACCCTGTCTCTAAATAAAATACAAAATAGGGGTAGGGATGTGGCATAGTGGTCAAGTGTCCCTGAGTTCAAACTCCCCCCCACACACACACACACACAAAAAAGATAAGTAGGTTCTGGAGACCTGATGCACAGCAAGCTGACTGCAGTTAACAATAATGTATTATATATTTGAAACTACAGCCAGGTGCCGTGGCACAGACCTGTAATCGTAGCAGCTCTGGAAGCTGAGGTAGGAAGATCTCAAGGTCAAGTCCAGCCTGGACAACTTAGCAAAATTAAAAAGAACAGGTCTGGGAGGTAGATCAGTGGTAGAGTGTTATATGGCAAGCACAAGGCCCTGGGTTTAATCCTTAACACTGCAAAAAGCAAAGGAAGGGAGAAAGGAAGGGAGGGAGGGAGGGAAAAAAAAAACAAAGGGAGGGATTTGCTAAGAGGGGAGATCTTAAGTGTTTTTTGGGGGGGAGGGGCAACAATGTGAGGAAGGGAAGTGAGATGATCATTCCACAACACATACATATATCAAAACATCACATGTTGGATCCAATACCTGGATATATACAACTTCTATTTGTTGATGATACCTAGTCCAGCTGGTAAAAAAGAGAATCATCTTTCTCGTTGTTTCTTGGGGAATGTGGCCCTCTTGGCCTATTTTTCCTTCATGCTGAGGATGGAAACCAGGGCCTCACATGTGCAAGGCAAGGGTTCTACCACTAAGTACACCCCAGCCCTTCCTCCTGTTTTTGAGAGATGTGATGGTGCAGAGATATACGTCTCTGAGAAAAACAGTGCTACAGGGAGGATCAACAGCACCAGCCCCAGCCTAGTGACAGGAGGGGAGGAGGGGCAAGGACGGTGCTGGCAGACAGCTCACAGACCTCTCAGAGGGAAGAATGCTTCCTGCAGACAGCCAGGCCAGTGTGGGCAGCACTCCCTACTCTCCAGAGACGCAGGACATCTGGGTTGTTAGAAATCAGGGCTATTTATTTATTTATTTATTTTGCAGTAGAAGGCACTTGACACATTGTACACAAATGGAGCATAACCTCTCATTCCTCTGGCTGAACATGGATCAGAGTCACTCCACTAGTGTAATCATACATGTATATAGGGTAATAATGTCTGTCTCTTTCTACCCTCCTTCCCATCCCAAAACCCTACCCCTCCTCTGACTCCCCTCGAACCAAATTTCATTCATTCTTCCCTGTCCCCCTGCCCCATTATGGATCAGCATCCACTTATCAGAGAAAACATTTCGCTTTTGGGTTTTGGGGATTGGCTTATTTCACTTAGCATGATATTCTCTAGTTCCCTCCATTTACCTGCAAATCTAATCATTTCATTCTTCTTTAAGGCTGAGAAATACTCCATTGTGTACATTTATCACATTTCTGTTATCCATTCCTCTGTGAAGGGCATCTAGGTTGGTTTAATAGTTTAGGTATTGTGAATTGAGCTGCTATAAACATTGATGTGGTTGCATCACTGTAGTATGCTGATTTCTTTTAAGTCCTTTGGGTATAAACCAAGGAGTGGGATAGCTGGGTCAAATGGTGGTTCCATTCCAAGTTTTCTGAGGTATCTCCATAAGCACTCATGCTGTTTAAAAATTTCTCATTGAAGTGAAATGAACATAGAGAAAAGTGCATCATAAGCTGTAGCTCAAGGATTTTTCTGCGATGAACACGCTAGTGAGACCAGCATCCAGGTCCAGAGACAGAATGGAGAAGCCAGAAGCCCCTGTTTGTCCCAAGGGCCCTTCCGGTCACCCTCTCCCCCACTCACACACACCTAGGGCAACCATTGCTGCCGTTTTAACTTTATTTTATGTATTTTATTTTTAGACAGAGTCTCACTAAGTCACTTAGGGCCTCACTAAATTTCTGAGTCTGGCTTTGAACTCACGATCCTCCTGCCTCAGCCTCCCAAGTGCTGGGATTACAGGCATGCGCAGCAAGCGCCCAGCTCTATGACTGCCTTTGAACTAGATAAGCCTAGTTTTGCACTTTGCATAAATGGGAGTCTACAACCAGGAGTCACAGGGCATTGTTTCTTGAATCTTTTACTCGGCATCATGGGGGATTCTTTCATGGGTGGCTGATGTGCCCAGTGCTGGACAGCATTCCTTCGCCTTTTTCTACCCCTTTCAGGGGTGGGTGTATCCATTACACCCCCAAAGCTGTGTGCGAGTTCACTGTTCCCAATTGTTCCATGTTTAAATATTAACTACAAAATTTTAAACATCTTTTGCAGGCCTTAGTGTTTCTCTGTGGCCATCCATTTCCAGTCTCTCTAGTGGACAGAGTTCAGATGACCCAGCAGCCCATGAGCCCAGAGCACTCTCGACATCTCTCTGGCTGGAGAGCACAGGATTGGCTCAGGCGGACGACTGCAGTCTGTGGGTTTCCACTCCCACCACATACCCACCCCCAAAGCTTGTAAAACAGGCCTCACCCTCCTTATTTACCTCCCTAGAACACCAGGAGGATTGACTCATAAATGTCTGCAAATTGCTAGTGAAGAGAAACAGGGCTGTAAATACACGATAATCAGGAGCCTAATCAGCATTAGATCCCAGGGCGTGACTCCATTAAGCCGACCCCCTGCCTGGCCCTAATCCCCACCCTCCAGCTGTGGCTTCACTCTTTTTCTGTAAGCACTTCACAGGCTCCTGCTGTGGGATGGGCCACCTCTGGAGGCTGCAGGCCCAGGGAAGAGCCTGGAGGAGTTCCGAGATCTGCTCTCAGTCTACAAAGAGGAAACGGAGACCCAAAGACAGAAAGGAATCTGCCCTGGTCACCGTGCCCGCCAGACAGAGCTAGGGATCCAAACCAGGCCTTCCAACTTCAGCCCAAGGCTCACTTCTGTGCCCACAGAACCTGCAGTCTCACAAAGGGACCCCTCTGTCATTGCTTCAGCAGCCTTCCTTGGGCCTTCCAACCCCCTAGTCCACTCCTGGCAGGGACCTAGGTCAGGAGGCATGCCCCCCACCCCACCGCCTTGGTTTCCCAGTCCTGTGCCTTCCCAAATCTGTCACAGACTGGCAAGCCTCCCCGGGGCTCACCGTGCCCACCATGAGCCTCCTCCCTTCTGCCCCGAGGTCCTCCAGGAGAGACTCTTTGGAGGGCCCCATGTCAGACAGACCTGGAATTGACCCAGGTTTCCTGGGTTCTAGATCTGGGTTTTAGAACCACCTGGGGGGTGTTCTGCTGTGCAGACCAATCAGAGGCAAGTTCAGCCAGCCCTGGGAGGTGGCTGGAGTGAGCACCAAGAAGCCCATTTCCAGTCCTGATCAAAGGCTCTTCTTTCATGAGCACGAGCTGTGTCTAGGTGTACTGCAGGCATTATAGTCATGAACTCTACAAAGAAACCACCATTTTTCAAAAGAGGACTCACAAGTCCACAAGCTCAGTGGCAGAGCAAGGGTTGGAACCAGGGAGAGCACATGAACTATCGAAGGCACAAGGCTGCCACCTGCTGTAGGGTCAGATTGCCCACACTCCTTACAGCAGGGTCTCCAGATAGTGGGTGGGTGCTGGGGACGTAAGGGCGTGTGGGGCCTCCTTTATGAGGACAGTCAGTTGTATCCAGGGTGGCCCATGGCGCCTTTTAGCAAGATCCGCTCCTTCTAAAACCTGCCTCTCTCACCCCCACGGCCTTCCCCTTTGCCCTAACCTTCACTTCACAGGGGACCTTGGTGAGACGTGCTCGAAGTGGTGCTGGGAACCACATTTGTTCCTAAAGCCGGATGTTACTCTGGCTACGTTCCTAACTGGCTCCTGGACATTCCCCTTCTGGCTCTTGAACTCAGTTTCCCCATCCGCACAAGCAAAGCTGAGCAGTAAGGACTCTGTATTTAACAGAGCTGGGGAGGCTGAGGCAGGACCACAAGTTCAAAGCCAGCCTCAGCTTCAAAGCAAGGTGCTAAGCAATTTAGGGAGATCCTGTCTCTAAATTAATTCAAAAAAAGAGCTAAGGATATGGCTCAGTAACACAGTGACTCAGGGAAGCCTCTGAAGTGACCCTGAATCCCACATGACCACTCTCCCCACCTGCTGTAGGCAGGCCAGCCCAACTGCAGAGGGGGAGCCCACTGCCTGGAGCAGTTCACACCAGGAGCAGACAGCTAGTAACTCATCACTGCTCCCTGGATACTGATGCTACCCTTACAGATACAAGTAAACAAAAAATGGGTGAATTGTCCTGGTGGCATCCTCTGGGCACCGAAGAAGAAGAGAGAACTTTTCTCATATGTGAGGGAGATGAGTTGGGACCGAAAGACTCTTTTCCACAGCTTGAGGTAAGGCTTCTGCTCTGAAATCAGACAGGGCTAGGTTCAAATCAGCTCTGCCACAGGCCACATTTGTGACAAGTTAATAACCTCTCTGAGCCTCACTTTCCATACCTATAGAAAGGAATAGTGACCCTTACCCTCTCTCTCTGTCTCTCTCTCTCTCTGTACTGGGATTGAGCTCAGGGGCACTTAACCACTGAGCCACATCCCCAGCCCCTTTTTCTATTTTATTTAGAGACAGGGGTCTTACTGAGTTGCTTAGAGCCTTGCTAAGATGTTGAGGCTGGCTTTGAACTCACGATCCTCCTGCCTCAGCCTCCTGAGACACTAGGATTATAGGCATGAGCCACAGTGCCTGGCTCCTCTGAGATTTCTAGTAAATTGTAAGGAAGATGACACATGTAAGGTGCTGTGGCACTAAGCCATGCTCCTGGACTCCTGATGGATGCCCCTAGGGCAGGGTCTCCTTTCCTCCCTCCTCTCACTCCACTGCTGAATGCAGACCTCTCTCCACCTCCACTCTCAGGACCAGGATCAAGTGTGTTAGTGGAGTGGTCTGCCCTAGCCATGTGGGTCAGGGGGATGGTGAGTGTCCAGAAGCCCCTGGCTGGGTGTGAGTTCTGGAAGCTGAAGGCTGGCTGTGGGACAGACCTGGCTGCAGGTTCTGAGGGACCAGGCTGATGGCAGGGCAGAGCAGCTTGCCTCCAGACAGGTTTGGCTCAGACTGCTGCTTTGTTTAGTTTCAACATTCAACTTCCTGCTCTTATTTCAAAACTGGAGTCTGTTTTGATGGCCTGACAGCTGCTGGGAAATGTGGGAAGCTGCATCTGGGTGAGGAGAGGCTCAGAGGCTGCCTGGAGGTGTGACAGCCCAGCCTTCTCTCTGCCTGGAGTGCATTGGTTCATTTGACTCATTCATTCATTTACGAATTCCTCTACCCATATCTGCTATGGGCTACTGTCCCCCATGCTCTGTGCCAAATGCTGGGATCTGGTTAGTGAGCAAGACGGATAGGGTTGGTCCCTGTTCTCCCAGTTGTCAGAGAGCACACACACTGGTATAAAGGTGGTAAGCATTCTAAAGGACATCCTCAAGGTGACCAATGGACATTAACAAGTTAGAAGGGGGCAGTGGAGCAGTGTTGCATGCCAATCATCCCAGGGACTTGGGAAACTGAGGCAAGAGGATCACAAGTTTGTGGCCAAACTCAGCAACTTAGTGCGAGGCCCTGTCTCAAAATAAAAAGTAAAAAGGGTTGGGGATGAAATTCAGTGGGTAGAGTGCCCCTGGGTTCAATCCCTGGTACCACTGACAAAAAAATAAACCGACTTTCTACCAATCCACCCATCCAACAATTATTCACACCTGCTCTCTCTATGGAGATTGTAAATTAAATATTACACATAACTATGATATGCAAAATAAATTACATCTTTAATTTAAATACTTATATTCACTCTACATATAGGTTGCATTTAAAGATCACATTAAAAATATTTTTAAAATTTTTTAGTTGTTTTTGGACCTTTATTCATTTATTTATATGCAGTGCTGAGAATTGAACCCAGTGCCTCACACAAGTGCTAGGCAAGTGCTCTGCCACTGAGTCACAACCCCAGCCCAGCAAAATAAAATATTTTAAAAGGAAAACTTTATACTTTAGTACTTTTTCAATAGTGCTTTTCCACTCTTTTTAAAGTGCTTTTAATGCTTCTTTAACTATTTTTTTTCCTACTTTTTCCATGAGGGATGCCACATTTTCATTTTGCACAGGACGCTGCAAATTATATAACCAACTCTCCTGGGGCCCTGGAGCAGGAGAGCGTGGAGCAGGGAATGCAGAGTTGGGGTCTCCCTGCCCAGGCCAGGGGATTAGGAGACACCCCGTGAGCAAGACCCTCTGGTTTCCACACTACGGGGAACAGCCTCTAGCAAAAATAGCCCAGGTAAAAGGACAAGGAGCCTTTTTCAGTGACTCTGTCCCGGGATGAAAGGTGAGGCAGCAAGGTCATGGTAAAGCCCAGTCCGTGTCCACTGCTGTGCAGGGCCAGGCTCAGCTGGAGACAGCACTGTCTTTATGGCACTGAGAACACTTGAGCTCAGGAGCATGTAACTGTCCTGGGCCTGATTCTGGAGACACAGCCATCACACTTGGAGGAAGGATAATCCTAGGAGGAAGTCCAGGCCCTGACATCTCCTGTGGATGGGCCTCCTGCAGCCCCAGGGAAAGGACAGGAGCCCCGTCACCTAACTCTCTAGGGACCATTCCTGTCCCTTACCTCCTTTCTCCCGCCTCCCTCTTCCTCTTCCCACTAGTCTCTTTCTCTCCTCTGTCCGCCTCCCTTTCTTCCTCATCTCCCCTTCCTCTTCCCCTCCTTCTCTTCCTCTCCTTCCTCTCCCATCCCTTCTCCTCTTCCTCTCCTTCCTCTTCCCTTCCCCTCCCTCTATCCCCTCCCCCACACCCCTCCTCCCTCTTGATTCACACTGATCAGTCAGGGCCTGGCCAAGGTTCCAGCTCCAGGGGTCTAATCTAGTGACCCAGAGAGGCCCTGAGTCCTAGAGGTGGCACCGGTGAGGACGATGCAGTGTCACAGAGCCTTCCTTCCAGGGGTTGACATCCATAGGAGGGGGATGCCCATGGGGGGTGTCTCCAAGAAGAAGGGAGCTGTGGGTGGTAGTGCTCATGGTGGCCTGTGGGGAGGGGTGTTGGAGCCCCAGAAAAGACCAAAGGTGCAGAGTGTCAATGGCCAGAGGTGATACTGAGTCCCGAGTCACTGGGATTCCAGTCGTGTGCCACCGTGCCTGGCCATTGCTTCTTTTTTAGAGGGACTCTAATGTGTCCCATTAGAGGTGGAAGAAATTGCTGTTTTTTCCTAATAGATTTTCCCCATTGAAAATATTACACAGGAGGGGCTGGGATTGCGGCTCAGTGGTGGAGCGAGACCCTAGCATGGGTGGGACCCAGGTTCAATCCTCAGCACCACATAAAAAAAATAAAGGCATTGGGTTGTGTCCATCTACACCTAAATAAATAAATATTTTAAAAAATATTATACAGGAAAGCTAAAGGATTGTGAAAAGAAAAGGACTCCATATGATAGACTCAAGCCTCAAAAAATAACTATTATACTATTGTTGTATTTCTTCCTAGATTTTGCTATGCGTATTTTTATACTGTTTAAATAATAGGTATCCTATCAAGTGAATATACCGCATTTACTTGATCATTTGTGTGATTTCCAATATTTTATATTAAGAATTTGCCTTACATCTTCATGCATAATTGTACTTTTCAATTATGGTCTATCTTTTGGTCTACCTTTTCAAAAAAACGTAAGGTTTTGCATGACATTTTGACCATTTCTAACCCAGGATTTCTGTTCTTTGTTCTCTGTGATCTCCTTAGGTGAGCTGTTCACTCATGTGTTTGGTTAATCCAGCCCTGATTTCTCCTCAATGTTAGCATGAATTTAATAGCTTAGATGAAACAGAAAAATTCTTTGGAAGACACAAACTACCAAAGCTTCACTCAAGAAGTCAATAACAAGAATCGCCCTATACATGTTAAATAAATTGAATTCCAAACCGAAAACCCTCCAACAAAGGAAACCCCAGACTTTGACGGCTGCATTGTGAATTCAAATACCAAGTTATTTAAGGAAGAAATAATACCAATTCCACACAAACTTTTACAGAAAATAGAAGAGGCGGAAACAATTCTCAATCATTTTCGAAGCCCAATACTTCCTTGATATCAAAAGAGGAAAAAAAAGGGGGAAACTACTAAAATTCCTCATGAATATAGATGCAAAAAAAAAAAATCCTTAGCAAAATATTATCAAAGCACTGCATACAGCAGATAGCTCATAATTGCCACATTGGGAAGTAGTCAGTCTTTCAAGCAGACACACAAACTGCAGGGCTTTCAAGTGATGGGACACTGTTCTGGGAGAGAAAGGAATGACCCATAGAGAGGCAAAGACATGGAGAAGTCTCAGATACATTATGGAGAGTGAGAGAAGGCAGACTCAAAAAGGGACTGACTGTGTGATCTTATCTAGGTGGCCTCCTGGGAAGATGCAATTATAGGAACAGAAAACAGATCATTTGCTTGCCAGGATGAGAAGGGTGCCCAGAGCAACACTGTAAGAGAGAATTTCTTGTGGCGATAGAATAGTCCCGGGTCTTATGTCCGTGTACAAACACGGCACAATGTATCCCACTTTTGTGTGTAATTATTATGGACCAATAAAAAAATTCAAAAAATCCAGGTGCATCTCTGTAATTCCAGTGACTCAGGAAGCAGGAGGGTCACAAGTTCAAGCCCAGCCTGGGCACCTTAGCAAGACCCTGAGATACTTAGTGAGACCCTGTCTCAAAAAATAAAACCAAAAAAAGGGTTGAAGATGTAGGTCAGTGGTAAAGCTCTCCTGGGTTCAATCCCCAGTACCCACACTCACCCCCCAAAAACGAGGATCGTTCTGTGTCTTGATTTTGGTGAGGTTACATGATCGTGTGTGAAGACTCTCAGAACTCTACCCTCCCAAAGCATGTATTTATCACACACGTATTATATGTGAATATTATATGTAAATGATGGCTGTTTTATTTTATGTAAATCATGTCTCCATTAAAAAAGAACTAAAAGGCCATCTAGGCTTCCATTTTTGACATTCTAGGAAAAGCAAAACTAAAAAGAATAAAATGTGCCTAGATTGCAGAGGTGGGAGGTGGAGGAAGGAGTTTGAAGAGTCTGGAGGTAGCATTGGAGCTGATGGAAACATGCCGTTTCCTAACTGTAGCGGCAGCCACAGAACTGGGCACCCATTTTATGGTGTGGAAAACCTCAACACACCTGACTTTTAAAACCTTTTTATAACCTGGATCACCCATGACTACTTGGTTCTTCCTAAGTCCACATTTTTCCCAAGACATTGATGGATGTATATCAAATTATCATCAAGTGTTCTGCCTCTAGGTTTCAGTTTTCCCATTTGTAAAGTGGGGATTTGGTCCTTGTAAAAATATCCTCTAGGGGAGAAGAATATGTTTTCAAAGTTTGTAAATTCTGAGTTAAAAGTCTGTCTTTTCCACTTCCCAGCTGCGTGATTTGGGCACATGATTTAACCTTACTGGCTGGGCTAGCTTTCTGTCACTGTGACAGAATATCTGAGATAATCAACTTAAAAGGAGGAAAAGTTGACTGTTGCTTTGGGTCTGTGGCAGCATCCTACATCAGGGTGGGAGCACATGGCAGAGGAGGCCTGTTTGCCAACTGAGATGCAAAACAGAGTGAAAGGAAGGGACCAGGGTCCCAATGTTCCTCTTAAGGGCACACTCTCAATGACCTAACTTCCTTCCACCAGGCCCCACCACCTCCCAAAGTGCCAGGGGCTGGGAACCACACCTTTAACACATGGGCCTTTGGAGACACTCGAGATCCAAACTCTAGCACTGGTCTCACTTATTATATAGTCATAGTAACCAGCCCCGTGCAGGTTACCCTCCAAGGCAAGAGAGGCTGCAGATGGAGCAAAGGAAGGATTTTGAGATGGGGACATCATCCTGGATGGTCCAGGTGAGCCGGATATAATTCTGAGGGTTCTTATAAGAGAACGGGGGAATCAGGAGGGTCGGAGGAGGTGTGAGGGGACAGCAGAGGTTGGAATGATGAGGGAAACAGGAAACAGCCTCCGGAGGCACCAGCCCTGCAGACCTACTTGAGATGTCAGACTTCCACTAAGGTCAGGGCAGTCTGTGCTACAAGAGGAACAGGAGACCAACACCACTTCTCAGGTGAAGGGGCCCTGGTTCTCAGACCAGGGGATCTTGGTGTGGTACAAGGGCATGGGACAGAACAGAGGCAATAGAGAAATTAGGGGCCCAGAAACGCGGCGCTGAGTGGGGTGGCTCCTGTCTGTAGTCTGATTGTGTGCAGCTCCCCTTCCTGGCTGTGTGGAAACCCAGGGATTCTGTCTCCAAACCAGAGGAGGCAACTGCTTGCCGCTGGAGCTCTCTGTGAGCGTGGGCCTGACTGCAGAAGCGAGGCCCTTCCCTGCTTGCTCCACCTGAGAATTTCACCCCCATGCCACGTAGAGCCCCGCTGCTTTTGTTTGGTTTTGTTTGCCCCAGTCTTTCCACCAATGTCCACTGGAGGGTGCTGTGTACATGTTTATGAAGGAGGCTTTGCCTGCTGACACCTGAGCATCTTCAGAGCCAGCAAACAAGCAGAGAAACAGGGACAAAGACACAGCCACACTCGGTGCTGACATCCAGACACAGGGGCAAGCACAAACTCACAAATCACCCACATAGCATGTACACCCACATACATCTGTGTATCTGTGTATACACACACTAGCATGTGGGCAAACATACTCATGAACACAGTCACATGGCCATATGCAGTAGATTCCTTCAGAGGCACACACAGATCCACACAGATTCACACACACACACACACACACACACACACACACACACTCAGACCATTCGCTCAGACATGCATATGGCCAGTTACACGTTGGCAGACGATCACAGCCACGTGTACAGTGTCATAAATACCCATTCAGACACAGAGACCTAAGCGTGAAAAGATAGACAGACACATCATAACAACTGACACACGTGCACGTACATGTTGTCCTAGCCTGGGCCTTTGTTGTCTCACTTTTTGTGGGAAAGGCAGTCCCTGAAGGGATGATTAACATTGTGTTGTTTTCTAAGAAAAACAATGGAAATGTCAACTTCTTAATCTCCACGGAACTGTTTTATTCGGTTAAATGTTAATGAACGGCATTTCAGATAATACACGGGGTCTCTTAAGAGAAAAACAGTAGCCCTGCACCGACAAAGCAGAAAACCTAAGCTACAGTTTTGCAAACACCTCATTAACATATGGAAGGCTCCCAGCCACTCTAAAAGAGATCTGTTAAAAAAAAAAAAATCTGATGCAATTTCAATAGAAAAATCAAGATAAGCCAAAAAAAAATCATGTAAAGTTGAAGAATAATAAATCCAAACAAGTCCTTGCTTCTCAGAGGGAGATAAAGCAAGACGGAGCCTTTGCAAATGACTATCAGATGGCCAGCCCTGGAAATTTGCCTTTGATAAGACAAAAGCATTAAAATAAAGGAAAACATTAAAAAATGGGGCGAGAGAGAGAGAGAGAGAGAGAGAGAGAGAGAGAGAGAGAAAAGGGCCTATGAAAAGAGCTGATTTGATAGCAGCACGGCATCGCTGGGAAAAGTCAGATGTCAGAAATGCAGCCTGGTCTGCCAGCCAAGCCCTGCCAGGAAGCAGAGGAGAGGGCGCGGGAGGATCCTGTGAGCGTGGGTGGCTTTGTGTGGACTACACTGTCCTCTCTCTCTCTCTCTTCACAATCCTCAGGAGGCGGGGGACAGGAATGGAGCCCACTCAGGACATGCAGGTCCAAGTCCCGCCTCTGTCACCTCCATGTTCAGCGACACTGGGCAGGTTCCCGCTCCTCCTTGGACCTGGGTCTCCCCAGGTGGACAATGAGGAACTTGCCTTTGCTGACCTCCCAGGTTCCTTCCTTCCCTGACACTTCATCATCACCACCCCTCCGCTGCACCTCCGAGACCCCACTGTCTCCTGTGACCGGAATCATTGCAAGTGACTCTATTTGTGCATTTAACAAAGTGCCCGTTCCAGCCCATCAGCTCGATCCCAGGGAACAATAGCTCAGGAATAGATAAAAGGCATTCATCAGGCAGCCAGGCCCAATTATCATGTCACACTGAATGAATGTATTTTAAAATCTTTTTTGACAAGAAAATGTTCCAAGTAGGTACCTTCAAATTAGCTGGAAAATCCAGAAAATTTGCTATTAGGCCCTCTTTGAAGAACCTTTATTCCCCCCCACTGTTCCAGCGGAATTCCTTGGATATTATTAATTCCTTCTAAGAGTCTGCCCTGGTGCCTCCTGCTGGGACTGAAACACTGCCTGTCTGCCCAACTCCCCAAGAGCCACCGCTGAGATGATACACACCAGGGCCCAAATGGGGATCACCTGTCCATCAACTTCAAGAGTCGTGTGGGCTCTGGTGGAAATGCAGTTAATTCCATCCCACCACCATTTCCTGAGCTTCTGCCCTGTGCCTGAGCTCGGCCACAGAGCCGAGTCCTCCTAGCTCTTGCCCTGAAAGGGGGACTCCACTACAGGGGACATGCTTACAAGCAGACCAGTGCCAGCCGGAGATTGAATAGCACAGTGATCAGCCAGATGGACTTAATTTAAATCCCAATTCAGCCACTGGCTGTGTGACCTTGGGCAGGTGACTTCAACTCTCTGAGCCTTGCTTTCCTGATCCTCTAAATGGGGAGATGGCACCTGAGTCCTGAGACTGGACAGTTTCACAGGGCACAGAGCATCCTTCTTTCCGGCCCATATTATGGTGGAGGATGCATCCAGGGATAAGGGTTAGATTCCAAATTCATCTCCCCTCTATTTTCAGCTTCCTGTTGCAGGTGGTTCAGTTTGGCTTTGGTCTGGATTTGTGTCTCCTCAGGAGACAGTCGGACGAAGAGAATGGCATCGTCAGAGACAGACTTCTTGGGTTCTTCAGTTTTCTCATGAAATCTTCATCATCTCTGAAAGGAAAAGCTCTGTGGAAGTGCCCGGTCGTCCCTCAGGGTCTGTATCAATCTTAATTAAATCTGAGCCCACTCCTTCCCTGAAACTCTGGGCTTTGTCTTATAAAGTGCTGTCCCCCATGTCCTCTCCTGCCCCTCTGCATGGCTGCACAGCAGGTGGTGTGGGTGGACAGCCTTTCCTACCTCCAGAAGAAGCAGCCCAAGCAGGGCTGGAGGAAGGTGGTGGAAGGGGTGGGATCAGCATGTCGGGCTGAGTTGGGTCCCTGCTGCCCAAAGACCTGGGGACGGGGCTGGACCAGCCATCCCAGAGCCCAACTGTAAACCACAGACAGATCCAGACTAAGAAATCCCTCGTGAGCCCTTCCGTGTTTTTCCACTTCCATAAAAACCCAGGGCCTTGGGGATTCCTGCTGGTATTCTTCCTTCCTTCCCATCTTCTTATCCACACAGGGCCCTGGAACAAGCCATCTGGGGACCAAGCCCCGGACCTTTGCTGATGACACTGTGGGAACAGGGCCTCCAAACCCACCCTGACAGCTGCGTGCCAGAGCCTCTCCACACGGCTCATGGCTGGTGTCACCCGAGAGCATGGGAGGTGGTGTGGAAAAGGGACACGCTCAGGAGAATGACAGCTTTGTCTTCTCCCTCTGTACCGTCGGCAAGCGAGAATCAAGTCTCCCCCCTGCCGGACTTGGAGATCTACCCAGCATTCCCTGACCATCCCTCCCAAAGGGCACCAGGCTGAGCCCCTGCCCCATCTCAGGGCCCTTAGAGCCCGAGAGGGCAAACCAATGTACAAAGACGTTGGCATCAAGTGCTGGCCTCAAAGGCTGCTCAGAGAGGAGGTGCCAGTTCTGTCTGCCTAGAGAGGGAAGAGGCAGGATCTTACAGGACAAGCAGGGAGGTCAGGGAGGGACGTTCTGCCAAAGGAACATTCTAGGGAAAGGCTCAGAGCAAAGAAGCCTGTTGTTTGGGAACAACAGGAACTTTGATCTGGGATCTGCATGGAATGCAGGAGGGTGGGAACAGGACACATGAAACTAGCAAGTTGGGCCTAGGGAAAGGTCTCAAAGAAGAGGAGGAGGAGGAGGAGGAGGAGGAGGAGGAGGGGGA
This sequence comes from Urocitellus parryii, assembly GCF_045843805.1. Classification (NCBI taxonomy): domain Eukaryota; kingdom Metazoa; phylum Chordata; class Mammalia; order Rodentia; family Sciuridae; genus Urocitellus; species Urocitellus parryii. The sequence continues at coordinate 177,548,391 of NC_135534.1, read as the reverse complement.
GGAAGAGGAGGAGGAGGAGGAGGAGGGCCACATGGTCATTCAGGACATGGAAACAGCAAGTCCATGTTAAACGTCCTGTCTCTGTGACAGCTGAGCGTCATAGAAAGGCCCAGAGGAAATGAGATTCATCCATGAAGCAACCATTCAACAGGCCAGGCCTCCTTCCAGAGTCTGTGACACACGCCAAGGTCGGGGCCCAAGAGATGGAATCCTGAAGAGCCCAGCACCCGGGGCCGTGGCCAGGTGCAGGCTGCTGGCCTCTGAGACTCCACCTCTGACCATCTTTGGAGGTGACACCTTTGAGAGGCAGCCACAGAGGCCCAGAGCTGCCAGATCCCCCTTATCTCTCTTGTAAACACAGATGTATTACTACCTTGTCAGAGGCCGGCTCTTTCAACTGGCCTTGGGGAAAACAGACATTTCCACCCCTTCAGCCTCCTGAAAACATGCCATGGAGAGGTGTCTGGCTTGAAAGCAAACTCACTGCAAATCTCTTCCGTGAGAGCAGAGGAGGGCCACGTGGGCCTCCGCTCTTTCACCAGACCAGGACTGAATATTAGAAAGAATATTCTGTAATCCCAGCGGCTCGGGAGGCTGAGGCAGGAGGATCACGAGTTCAAAGCCAGCCTCAGCAACAGCAAGGCTCGAAGCAGGGTCTCATAGACCCTGTCTCTAAATAAAACACAAAATAGGGCTGGGGATGTGGATCAGTGGTCCAGTGCCCTGCGTTCAATCCCAGGTACACCCCTCAACAAAAACAAAGAAAGAAAAAAAGAAAAGAGAAGGAATATCTGGAAGCCCACGAGGAGGCACCGTGATACTGGGGGCAGAGAAACTGAGGCACCAGGTGAGGTCTCCAGGTGAGTGACGACAGTAAGGCCCCAACAAGGTCTGTGTGACTCTGGGGCCTCCGTGGCTTGTGTGACCAGGGACTTTCTGTCAAGAGCAAGGCTGAGGATGAGAGGCTCTCCCTTTGGTAGGAGGGGTTACGAGTCACAAGCAGGAGACAAGAATTGGTTGGGCATCGCCTGGCACCTGGCCCCTGTCCCCGCAAAAGGCCCAGCTTGGGTTTGGTCGTGATTTCCTCAAAGTGATCAAACAGGCAAAAGGAACATGCGTGACTCGATCTCAGCCACACTTGCTTTGGTCCTGGCCTTGGGAGTGACAGAGGGTGCACTGTCCCCCATGAAACTCCTGCAGACCCCGCTGAGTGGCTGGGACTGGGACGGAAGGGTTTGAGCCCATGAGCAGCCAGATGCCAGCCACGGGCCAGGATCGACCCCAGCCGCACTCCCGTCAATACCTCCCCCTGGTGTCCCCAGCCCTGGCGCAGGGACGACTTGAGTCGATACCTGCTTTAATGTGTTTTGGTCTCATTAACATGGACTGGATTAATCAGCCCACATGGGCTTTTCAATTAGGAAGAGAAGTTCCTGCCAGTGTTGACGGAGGGATTAGGTCCCTGCTCAGCAGTGACAGGCCCTGCTGCCCCTCTCCCTCTCCAGCCACTCTCTTCCTCCTCCCTCCTCCTCCTTCCATCCTCTACTTCCTGACCTCCCCTTCCTTCTTTCTCTTCTGCCTCCTTCTTTCTTTCTCTGAATTTCATGAATAAATAGACTTGCCTTGTTTCTCTTTGGGGGATGTTTGCCTAGAGGGGCTGATGTGAGTAGGCCTGCGACCAGGGTCACCTTGCCATCTTAGGTGACATCTATTCCCACTGCCCAGCCACGTTCCACTCCAGCCTGTGCTTGCCTACCCCCAGACCCTGGGAGCTCACTACCTCACCAGCCAGCCCTGCCACGGCCTGAAGGCTCTGAGCACAAGAAGAAGCTTCTCTGAGATGAGTTTCCCCCACACCCTAGGCCCACATTTCAGGGTCCTTCGAAGGCCGTGGGCTTCTGCTCTGTGATGACCTTTTGGGACCAAGAGGCAGAAATCTCATGCTCCAGGGAGCCTCCCTCTGTGCAGAGCACTCTGCTGCTCCCCGTGTCTCCTCTTTGCATGGACGCCCTCCTTGTCTCACACAAGGCACACGGGCAGGCAGCCTCCACCATGTTATAAATAGCCTTTGTTCTCTCTTTTTAAATAAAAAAAACAAAAAATTCCATAAGTCTGATTCCATGTGGTGTGCCCCTCCAAGTGGTTCAGGAGTATTTCAGGTAGAAGCCCCATGACCACTTTACCACCCACCACTAATGGATGGTACATGCTTTTTATTTTAATTTTATTTAATTTTATTTATTTATTGGTATCAGGGACTGAACCCAGACCACTTAACCACTGGGCACATCCCCAGCCCATTTTACTTTTTATTTTGAGACAGGGTCTCACTAAATTGCCTAGGGCCTCACTAAGTTGCTGAGTCTGCCCTTGACCTTGACCTTGCAATCCTCCTGCCTCAGCCTCCCAAGCTGCGGGGGTGACAGGCCTGCACCATCACACTTGGCTTACCCTGTTTTTCAAATGTCTTCACGGCATCTTTGTTCATTTGCCTTTTCCTTGGGAGAAATTCACAATAGTGAGCTGCCTGGCCCACTTACCTTGATTCGAGTCTTGGTACAAGCTGTTAGCTAGCCTTAGAAAATGTCCATGCCAGGCAGCTGCCTCCCCACTACCAGGGTATTTTGCTTCCATTAGAAACATGTCCTGCACCAGGTATTCTCTTTGTAATATTTTTTCCTGTTTTGTGGGAATAAAAGACATCTTCAGGTTGTTTTAATGTGATGTCTTTCACGATTGATTTAAAAAGAAAAACACATCTTTCCTTGTGGGCACTATTTGTCTTACCCTGGAATGAATTGTCTGTACCTTTTCCTCATTTGCATATTGAGGTATTGATGTTTTTGTTACAAACTCCAATGAGCTCTCAGCCTCGAAGGACATTAAACCTTAGTCTGTCCGTCAGATGTTCCCTCCCAGCCATTCACTTTTATTATTTATTGTAATCATCTTATTCTTTCTGCTTTGTGCCCATCATTGAGGACCACAGCACGATGCTGGTCACTGACAACGGTCCCCATAACTGGTGCTATTGAGGTCCCCCAAGAATAATATTGATGAAAGCACCGTCCTGGCTGCTCTGGGCATATTTTCTCCACTTCCTCAAAGAAAGTAGGGAGGACATGATGCCTATTTTACAGCTGTGGCTCCCAGAGGCTCCCAGAGGCCAGTGCTCTGCGCAGGTGGACCATGGGCGTGCAGGGCAGAGGAGGGGAAGTGGCTGTCTCTGGGTCCGCTGCCCTCTTCCCACCACGCCAGCAGTCAGCAGAGCAGTAAGAAAACATCTGCTGCCAACCTCTCCAGGTCTGTGACTTCAAACTCCCCTGGCAGAGGAGGGAATTACCATATTTGGGGGCAATTTACATCAAATTACCATGCACCAGCCAACAGCTGCCGCCCGGAGCGGGAGGCGGGCTGCGCGGAGACGATCACATTTGTACACATGATAATGAAAACCCGCGGACGGGCCTCCACAGTCTCCCATAAATATGGTCATTATGATCTTGTTGGCATTGCTTGTTGAATTCCATCTTGCAAATTGTTTCCTGGTTGCCTGGGGGAGCTGACGTGGGCTCTTCTCACTCTCCTTTTCTCTAAGATGTGACAGGTTTTGGGGCTCACCCAATTTTCTCAGACTGTCCTTGGCCAGACTAAGGATGCTCAGGACAGCTTCCTCCCGGTCCCACCAACAGGTGTCAAGCACCTACTGTGTGCCTGGCGTGGGGGATGCTAGTTAAAAGGGGAAAAGCTTAGAGCCTTTGGGACAGCTGACAGGCCCCTCTTGGTATAGACTACACTGACAAGTGCTGCCAGACAGGCTCGGGGCTGGAGTGAGGTTTAAAGTCTAAGATTTTAAAAGAACTTTTCCATCCTCTGGGCTGAGCCCTGAAGGGATGGCACAGGGACCTGGAGTTTGGGACAATGCTTTGTGGCTCAGAGTCCTGGTTGTAAATCACAGAAATCTGGTTGAATTGTTGGAGGCTAGGGGACAGGAGACAGGATCTGGTACCAAGATGCAAACAATCTGATGAAATCCAAGGCTGGATCATTTCATACCCCCGGAGAGGACTGAAGCAGGCTGTGGACAGCTGACAGGAAGCTGGACATTTGCTGAGTCCAGCCCTCGCATCTGCTTCTATCTGCACAGGGGCTGTGACCACCTGTCTGTGACTGCGTGTCCTCCACTCTTCCCTCTGCAGGTAGGAACATGGACCCCCAAAGTGTCATGTTTATGTGTGACACAACCATAGCCATCGACAGGGTATCCCAATTCTGAAATGAGCTCTAATGGGCCCAAGGGGTGCCAAATACCTGCTCCCAGCTCAGCCTCTTGCAGCCGAGAGAGTAAGCTCACCTCCTAACACCTGGCCGCTGAGAGCCCGCCCTCCCAGCGTGTTCAGGACAGGAGACTCCAAGGAAGGTGCATTGAGAGAGAACCACATGGTGTCTACCATAGCCTTGCTTAAGCACTTTCTTAATAATAGAAATGTTTATTGAGATAGCTGCAAATTACATCCAGTTGCATGAAATAATGCACAGAGAGCGCTTGGCCCTGTTTCCCCCACCCCCGCCCCCCACCCCCGGCCCATAATGATGTTTTGCGAAACCAGAGCACAATATCACAACCAGGATAACCGATATTGATATAACCACTAACTCTTACTCAAATTTCACCAGTTTCATGTGTTCTCAAGTGTGTATATTAAGTTCTGTACAGGTTTACCCCCGTGAAGGTCTGTGTATCTCACACCACAGCCAAAGACACCAAATGGTTCCAACACCACAATGGTCCCTGTGTTGTCCTTATGGTGGGCTAAATAACACAGCCACCACCATCCCACTAGTGAGCCATGTCCGAGCGGCTGGAATGCATGAGTGACTGTATATGGCAATAGGGACTTTGCAGTTTGAGTAAATTAAGGATTCTTGAGATGGAGAGATTATCCTGGGTTATGGAAGTGAGTCCTGAATGTGATCACGAGGGCTCTTTTTTTTTGTGGGGGGAGGGTTAACCAGGAATTGAACTTGGCCACTGAGCCACATCCCCAGCCCTATTTTATATTTTTTGTAGGGTTAGGGTCTTGCTGAGTTGCTGAGGCTAGCTTTGAACTCGTGATCCTCCTGTCTCAGCCTCCTGAGCCGCTGGGATTACAGGCGTGTGCCACCACACCTGGCTCATGAGAGCTCATGTAAGAGGTAGGTAAGAAGGTGATGAGAGCTACGAGAGCCTAAGTGTCGTGGGAAGGGCCACCAGGATGCAGGCAGCCTCCAGAAGCTGGAAGAGGCGCTGAAGGGGGGTCTCCCTGGAGTTTCCAGAAGGAACCAGCCCTGCCAACACCTTGCCCTTAGCCCAGTGAAACCGATTTTGATCTTCTGATCTCCAGAACTGTGAGAGAATAAATTTGTGTTGTCTTAAGCCACTACAGTGTGTGTTGATTCACTAAAGAAGCAATAGGAAACGAATATACCCTTTTACAATGATCCCTACCTCCGGCCCAGCTCTCTTCCCAGCAACCACTAATGTCTTTCCCATCCCTAAAACATCATCATCCTTTCCAAGATGCTACATAAATGGAATCATGCAGGTGGTGACCTTTGGGAATTTGCCACCTCTGGCCTCTGGGCGGTTGGAGAGGGTGGGGTGGAGGTGTGTGAGAGGACCAAGAAGGGCCCGTGGAGCCCAGCAGAGAGATGCACTGGGATGAAGCTATAGAAGCTGACCTGTGGCGGAGATGCCTAAGCAAGAGGAGGGGTTTGAGGGGTCTGTGGCATGTAGGGGATGGTATTTAGGAGGCTCCTGGCAAGGAGACCCAGAAGGACTGCCTTGGGAAGGTGAGTCCTCACAAGGAAGGGTCTGTGGGGCAGAAGCCACTGTGGCTGTGACACTTACTCAGATGCCGGGGTAGCCCTCTTGTACAAGCCACATTCTGCGGATCTGTCCCATTTCTGGTCCTGCTGTGAGCGCTTAGGTTCATCAGTCCCCTACCTGCTGGGAGATAGATACCACTGCATTCATTTCAGGTGGATTAGGGGTAAAGGTCACGCCCAAAGTCACTCAGAGGTGGTAATGAAACCTGGACTGTCCCTTGGAGCTGGATAAGTGAGAGATTGGAATGGTTGGCAGGGACGACAGGGACTGGGTGCCCAGGAGGAGGGCTGTGGGCTTTGAATTCCACCCTGGGGATGTCCTTGGTGGGGACAGCACTAGGGATGGGAGGGAGGGGGAGGAGGACTTCAGGGGACTGTTTGAAGAGAAGGAGCAGTCCAGAGGGCGAGAGAGGCTGGGGACGCAGGACCAGGGACAGGGAAAATCTGACCAGCAGGCGCCAGAGTCCAAGGAGCCTCGGTTTCCACTCCTATAAAGAGTTATAATAACACAGATGGAGAGGCCTTAGAGGTCTTAGAGTGGACAGGTCCAGGGGACATGGCCAGCGGTGCCCTTAGTGGAGGACACACTATCACAAAAGGGCCCTTTCCTTTGCCCAGGTTTCCCTGTAAAGGAGGGAGTGGGTCTCCTGGGGCCCCTTTGCCCAGTCTCTGAGCTGCCCCACCCTCCCGGTCTCCTGGTGAGCAGTGGCCCAGGGATTCCAAACAAAGACATCAGGGAACCTGAACTAGAGCTATCAGAAGCCACACAGGCGGCTGCCAAGTCCCCGCCCCCCAACATACACACGCGCCCCTGGGCCTGCAAACACCCCCTGGCTCAGGCCCAGCAGGGGCCTTCTGGTGAGAACCTCCCTGGAGCGCAGCCTGCTGGGACAGAGCTGTCAGGCACCTCCCCTCCCCCAGGGACGCCTTTGTCTTTGTCTTCTCTGCAAAGCGGCAGCAGGAGGTGGGCTTGGAAGAGGGAACGAGGCTGTCCCTGCACCCAGGAAGCAGCCTCGAGAGGGAGGGGTGGCCGAGAGAGAGGGGTGGCTGGACAGAGACGTCTTTCCTCAGCAGCCTCTGGAAGCTGAGTCAGCCCTGGCCCAGGAAAGGGGCAGCTCGCAGGACGGAGTTCATGGCCTTCCGGAAGGTGGTCAGAAAGGGCTTCGTGGAGGAGGTGGCCTTCGAGCTGTCCTGCAGGACAGTGGTCTAGGCAGGCAGAGATGAGGGAGAAAATCGTCCCCCGTGGAAAACCGCATGACCAACAGGAAAGGACTGGAACAACTCTGGGTCTGGGGACCCTGTGGGAGTGGCCCTCAGAGTGTCGGTGGACAGCTGGGGAAATGGGGCCCGCAGGATGGTAGACTCAGGGCTGAGGAGCGAGACCTTGGTCTCTTACCCAATGGGGAGCCGGGACATATTTTGGAACAGGGGAGTGACTTTAATAAGGATGATGCCACTGATCACTGGAGCAGAGAATAGGATCAGCAGGTGACGTGAAGGCAGGGACACCAGCAGGAGATATCTGGTGGCCAGACTGGGCAGTGGCTGTTAGGGGGACACGTGTGCGCGTGTGAAAACTGCTTTCAACAGATGGAAGAACTCATCGCTCGTGGCACTGATGGCAAAAGGCTGAAGGAGAAGCCATCAGAGATGACCCCAGGGCCACCCACGCTGGGTCAGATAGACAGCGGGAGAGTGTGAGGAGGCCTTTACTGTGGTCCCGGGTGTGTCGGGGACGATGGCTTCGCTCTGGGCAAGCCTCTGTTGCCTTCTGTGTCCTTCCTGGTCTCCCAAGCACATGTGGGGCTTAGAGCAGGTGCCTGGAGCATGCTGCACGTGGCAGGGCTGGGTGCTGACCCAGCAGACCCAGGCTGACCTGGGAGGGACTTCCAGGAAGAGAGAAGGAGGCAGTGGTGGGTGGGAGCCAAGATGTGGAGCTGAGGAGCTTCACAAGGTGGGTGAAGGGGAGCACCGTCCTTTCCCCTGAAGGGCCATTCCCCCAGGGCTCTCTCCACCCCTCATTCCATCACCAGTGAGCACTGGCCCCGTGCCAAGGGGGTGGCAGAAGCATGGCAGCTTCCAGAAGCAGCCCTGTCCTTCAGAGGTCTCCAGTTAATGGGGGAGAATGGCGTGCCTGGGGTAGATGCCATTAAGACCCACAATGCTCAGTGCCATGAGACAGGGACAGGGTGACAGGATCAGGGAACCCACCCTCAGGGAACTGAAGACAATGAAACAGGCTGGACCGAGGCGTAGGAGTTTACCCATGCAGCCCCGAGCCCAGGAGGACCTGGGGAGGGAGAAGGAGGACCGAGGAAGCCGCTCTGGGAAGGCGGGTTTGGGAGATGCGGTGACCAGGGCTCTGGCTGCAGGTGGGTGCTGCCCTGGAGGCAGCAAGAAAGGAGGGTGGGGAGGCAGAGGACGGCAAAGGGAAGCGGGGACGGCGGGGGAGGCACTGGAAGATGATGGAAGGTTTTCATAACGACGAGCTGTGATGGCTGCCGGGCCTGAGAGGTCAAAGGGTCCTGGCCACCCGCCTGCCAGGACCTCCCCATTTACATTATGTCTGGTCCTGATCCTTTCTATTACATTTCCGGATCACCCACTCATAAATCCTCCTCCTGCCTGGGGCCGGGAGCCCTCGAACAGAGAGCAGCTCTGATTTACAGACAGGACTGGCAGGAAAGGGGGAGCAAGACTACCCGGAGAAGAGCACGGGCTTCCCTGGGGGCAGCACTGTAATTAAAACACAGCCATTGCCCTTCCTGAGAGCCTTCCTGGAGCACGCTGGGAGGACAAGATTGCTGACCGCCACCTGGGCCTTGGTGCCTGGGCCACACATTACCCAGAACCAGGAGGAAGGGTCCCAACTCAGATGCACACCCATGGCTCCAGCCAGCTGTCCACAGAGGTCCCCAGCAATCCCCACCTGCTAGGAGCATGCACTGTGTGACTCCTTCCCTTGGGCTGGAATGCTGAGGTGTCCAGGATGTGACCTACTGACTTGTTTTCACCCAGGGGAGCTTAACCACCAAGCCACATCCCCAGCCCTTTTTTATGTTTTAATTAGAGACAGGGTCTCACTGAGTTGCTTAGGGCCTCATTAAATTGCTGAGGCTGACTTTGAACTTGCTATTCTCCTGCCTCAGCCTCCCGAGCTGCTGCGATGACAGGCATGCACCACCGTGCCCAGCCCAGCAACACACCAACACTTGCGTCTTAGCAATAATCATGGGAATGAGATGCGCAGCAGATTCCCAGTCCAGCTATCACATGAACCCTGACTCAACTGACCTTTATTACAATCTCAGAGAGGCCACGAAGCAGAAGATACAGCTAAGTCCTGCCAGATCCCTGAGCTACAGAAACCGGAACATAATAAACGTGTGTGTTTGAAGCCACCGAGTCTTTGGGTGATTGGGTACACAGCAACGGAAGACTCACACACCTGTGATGTGAGCTGGTCCACTCCTTGCTCGACTCTCCATGTTCCCATCTGTATAAATGGGACAATAACACTCAGCCAAGGGATTGAGTGACGGTCAGACACAATAGCAGAGGGCAAGAGCTCTGTAAACTGCTGTGTCCATGAGAAGCATTTTTGTCACGATGACTACCTCCGTGAAGGGCTTGGGGAACACAGTTCTCATCTGACTTCTCAGTGGATAGGCCAGGTGGCCTGGGATAAGCCAAGTAAACCAGCCTGCACTGGGTTTTCTCATCTGTAAAATGGGGCTATTGGGAGAACTAGAGGAAAATTCGAATTGCCCAGCATGTGCCTGGCACATAGTAGACTACTTAAAACCGAAACAAAACCTCCCCCCAAAATGGCCCTCCGGATTCATACTCTTCTTATCACAGTTCTGACTCAGCTGGAGGGCCGGGCACCGTGAATGCTGGCTCTGCCCACTTCACAAGGGCCAGGACACAGCAGAAAGAACCCAGACCTGGAGGCTGGAAACCTGGATTTAGTCTCTGCTGCTGTGACAGCCAGATGTGTGATATTGGGCAGGCCCCTTCCTTCTCTGGGCTGGTCTGGCATGGAGCTAGTCTCCACCCCATGACGCCTGGCCACGGGAAGCACTCTCCAGCTGGTACCCACGTCATGTGTGAGGATATTCTTTACAGAGCAGGGGAGGGCCAGGAGGAGGAAGAGCATGACCTTGAGGACCAGATCGTTAAACAGGGAGAGAAGACACAGGTAGGAGAAAAGACCACACAGCAGAACCACAGGGTGGCATGGCTGGAGGGCATCCATGCCGGCGCCCAAGGCCAGGCAGCACTGAGATGCTCGGGGACAGTGACTTTCCTGTTTTGGGCCCCCGGGAGAGGGGTGCACAAGAGGGTGGAAGGGGGGATGGAGCCTCGCTCCCAGGACCTGGAACATCAGGTAGAGCCGCTCAGACTTCATCATGAAGCAGGAGCATCCTGGGGAGCACTTGCGGGGTCCCAGTAACCTACTAAAAGGCCATGCCAAGGTGCTAGGGCAGAAGGACCACCCAGGGGACTGAGCCAAGGATCTCAGCTCTCGGCACAGGGTATGAGTCACGTCCCACTCACCAGGCAGGAGCCTTGAGCAAGTCCTCACCTCTGTCATCTCAGTCCTGCCTCCTGGACATGGGAGTGGCTGGTGACACTGACTCCATTCTAGGGCTGTGAGGACCCCCCAAGAAGCATACGTTACGCCCTTGATGCCACGTCTCTTCCATGCTACCCAACCACAGCACCCCCCTCAGCTTCCGGGACTTTCACCCCACTCAAGTTCCCCTCTGTCCCACCTTCTTCTTTCCTGTTGTCTGTCTGTCTTTCTGATCCCAGCAGGGGTTTCTGATACATGCACAGAGCATCCCTGCATTCTTCAAAAGACGTGTTTGGAAACAAGAAATTGCTAGAGAGATGATTCAGGCCTTGGCCTCAGCTTGCGTCTGGACGTAAGCAGGCCCATCTGTGGGGGATGCACTGCCAAATTCTGTCACTCTTGCTCCATATGGTCCGTGCTCCCCCTTCCCTCCCAGATCCCGCAGTCTGTGCCCGTCTCTCACTCCTCCTCGGCAGCTACACGGAGAATGGAGTGAGGGGCGTCTTTGCTCTGAGGAAGCGGGACTCTCTGTTCCCCTCCTTCCTTGCCTGGGACAAGTATGGGGGCCAAAGCTGGCGGTGGTGGGGGCTGTGCATAGGCTCTCCTGGACCCTCTCCCTTCTTGTCCCCATGGAGCCGCAGTGTGGAGTCCCAGAGCTGAGAGGGACAAGAGAAGAGCTTCTCTCTTCTCTCTGCAGACAGTAGCACCCTGAGACGCTAGCTCTGTGGGTCACCTGTCCAATTCCTGTGTCCCAAGTCGATGTTGGATCTCTTTCAGCGGCATCCTCACCTGCAGAAAGTTTGAAGACCTCTTCTGTTCATGTCAAGCTGTGTGCCCTTGAGTTATCAATTAACCTCTCTGAGTTGTCACCTGAGAGCCATCATTCCTGCCCTGTTCACTTCCTAGGTTGGTTGCTGAGGTCTAATATAATGATGATGCTGAAGGAGCTTTGTAAATGTAAAGCAGCATGTCTCCAAGTGTGGTCCCTGAGCCATCAGCCAGGGACTCATTCAGGAAAGTAACTTCTGGGGCCCTTGGCAGACCTGCCCACCCAGAGCCCCTGGAGGTGGAGAATGACCTTGTGCAAACATGGTTTTGCTCAAGCTCCTGGTGTCTCTGATTCCCACCAACATTTAGAAGCTCTGGGAAGATGAACTCAAGGTCAAGACCAGCTTCCCTGCTTTCCGTATTGGCTCAGGGGTGGCCTCAAATGTACCAGGACCTGGGCCGCACATGGTCGCATAGACATTTCATGGCAAATGGGTGTCAAGTGTCAAGTGGTCTGCAAGATTTCTCACCTGAGAAAATCCACTTCTAAATAAACTTGAGAGATGTTCATGATCGCATTGAAAAAGCAGCTTCCCAAGAAGATTTAAACCTGGGATGGCAAACTCAAAGCCTTCAGGAGCTTAGCAGGTGACGGGAATGTGGAGGGAAGCTGGGGCAGGTGAGGGAGAGGCCGAGTCTGGCTGCAGCAGAGCCCAGGCCCCAGCAGCAGGCATGAGAAACAATGAGCCCTGTGCCGGCCAAGCCAAACACATATGTTAGACAGATCTGGTTCAAGGCCTGCCAGGTTATAACTGGTATAAATGCTGCGGGGAGGAGCTTGGTCTTAACAAGGCTGTGCCTTGGCCACAGACTTCATTGCTCTGGAAAAGAGTGGCATGCAGTTAATATTGCCAGGTTCAGCCTGGGCAAAAAAAAAAAAAAAAAAAAAAAAAAAGGAGATTTCATTAATTCATTGATTTATTCATTGATTTGTTCATTTATTAGTCCACATGAATCTTGTCCAGGTCCAGGGTAAGTTCTGTGGACCCAAAGCTGAATCAGACACTCCCTTGATCCTCTGGGAATCCTGTTGGGTCTGGGCATGGCAGGGGATGCTTCCAGCACACCCTTTCCCTGTGAACACCACTCAGGGATAATGGGAAAGTGGCCCAGAGTCAGTTAAGCATAAAAATCACTCAGTTAAACCATGTGAAGTGTGCGGTTCCCTGCAGGACTCCTCAGAGCCTTTACTATGGTAACATGCATCGAACATTAAGTGACCTCAAAGTGTCCGGGCCTGTCTGGGTTTCCTGATGGGCCTGGATGTTCCAGCTTAGATGGGGGGCTGATGAATAAGCACCCGTGGGACCCCTGAAGTTGTGTCTCAGTCAGGGATTTGGCTGCGTTCAAGTTTCGGGGCCTTCTTCCCAGGAGGCCTCCTGATGGGGACTGGGCCAAAGAGATGGCCACTCTCTTCTGGGTCTGCTGAGAAGCACAGAGGGAACCTTACTCAAGGGTGGGATTCACTTTCTGTGGCAGTCAGAGGGACAAGGCTTTGATCCCCAGGCCTCTGGTCACATTTGCATTTGAGGAATTAGGCTGTGCTGTGCTGGGGAGGAGGGATCCCCAGAGGCTGAGAGCAGTCGGCATCCTGGGCAACAGGAATATCGAAACCCACTCCAAGTCCGTTTCTGGATTTTATTACCAAGAAAGGAGAAAGCGAGTCCTTGTATGCAAACAGGGTTTGATCTCCCTACAGCCTGTGAGCCCTGCTCGGCCTAAGAGCTCAGAAAAAGCCAGCCGGTGGTTTTATGACCTGCTGCGTTCACAGCCCAGACTGGCTCTGATTTCTATGAATAAAATTTAGAGGTTCAGGACAGATCTGAAAGCCAATCACTCTGTCTTCCCCATCCTCCCCGCTCACTGTTGGTTCAGTCTCGCCGGCTGGCTCCCACTCTCCCTCGCCCCCTCTCTCCTCCCTCCCTTGCTCTCTCTAGGCTCTTCCACTCTCTCTCTGCAGCATATGAAGTCAGTCCAGTTTGGGAATCGGCTTCTCTTTGTTCTGGTAATCCCCATAGCGAAAGGCAGTGGATTTTGTCCCTGGTCCAGGATAATCTTTCACAGAACTATGATAGGAACAGGTTCCTGGAGAAACAAAATACAAAACAAAACCCACTCCCTAGTCCTCCTGCAAAGCACAAATCACAGAGCTCGCCTCCAAGGATGGACTTCTTGCACTCAGGAAAATGGATTCCAGAACTGCCTACGTCAGGATTCTGTCCTGCTTACGTGAAGCTCCATTTTAGATGTGTCCCCACGGTGTCCCCAAAGAACAGGAAAGTCCCGCTGGCTCGATGCATCAAGTTATATTTAAGAAAAACCTGGGGGTAGGAAAGTTGCTTTGGGAGAATTTTAAAAAGCTGGAAGTGAGGGAGGGGGAGACCTTTAAAACTGCCTGTAAGCCCCGCCCCACCCCCAGCCATGTGTCCCCCTGGCGCTCACCCATTTCCCCCTAAGAACTCACACCCCCATGGTCCAGGAGGGGAAGGGGCTTCCCTGCAACCACCCCACAATCCAGGGCCCTCCTCGGCAGGCCTTCTGGTTTTAAGGCCAGTCCATGGTACCATGAGACAGATTCCAAGGATCTGGATATCTGGGAGCAGCAGGAGGAGAAGTTTGATTGGGAGGAAGAGCAGAAGGCGCCTGCTGCCGCCTGTCTCCGTGACAGAAGGGAAGGGGGCTCTCCCCGCAGACGGGCCTCGGGGATTTCTCTCCCTCACTTGGTCCTCAGTCCCTCTCCTTGGCAGCCCTCGGTCTGTCAGTTTGTGGGGGAGGCTCCAGCCAGAGTTGTGCTCCCAGACAGGGAAAAGCAGAGCTGGAAATCTCCTCCCAGCAGCTGGCAGGGCGAGGACCCAGGACCCCCAGCCCGGCAGGCCCAGGGCATCTGCTGGTGCCCATCTGTAACGCACAGCCATGGCCTGCGGGCCACTCCACCCCGCAGCAGGGCTGGCGTTTCTGTGGTGGTTGGAGATGATGATCCAGGGGGCTCTGGCTTCAGTCTGGCCAAGACCCCAGAGAGCATGATGCGCAGGTCTTAGGTGGCCGTCTGCCTCCCTCATCCCCACCCTGGGCCGGGTCTGCAGGAGCAACCAGCGGGAGGCCTTTCTCTTGGTTGAGGTTAAATGGTTGCTCATCCTATGAACAATAAGCTCAGCTCGGCCCCCAGTTTTCCCATAGATGAAAAGACAAAGCAAGTGGACTGTCTTTGTGAACACTGGAACACAGGGTCCAGGACAAAAGAGGTCACCGTCCCACCGTGGCCACAGCTAGGACTTCACGTTCCAGGTAGAACCGGCACCAAGGCACTAAGCGGGTCCTCAGGGCTGGAGGGTGGAGTGACGTCACCTGCTCCCACCCATCATCCGCCGTCACGGCTCCTGCTTTCACATGGCTGACCTAATCCAGCATTTCCCAAAACATCTTTCCCTGTGGGATAGTGTTATGGGAAGAGGAAGGTGTTTTCTATAGCAAAATGATATGGGAAAAGTTGTGTGAAAGAATCAGGTTTCTTTAATGGAAAGACTTCTCAGAGCCTTTAATGTGCTCCTGTGAGTCTCGAAGAACGGAGGAGGCAGCGTCTCCCAGGCTCAGGGCCACAGGTCCAGGTTCCCACCAGAGTCCCTCAGGGAGCCGGGCTTCCTGAGCACATGGTTGAAAAGGTGGATTCTGTTTTACACCCTGCCTACTTCTGTAAGGACTGGCATTAACCAAAGAACTGAAAAAGAGGAAATCTCAGAACCAGGCTGCAGGGAGCCTGGTCAGCAAACTCCCACAGCTATGGAGCGATCCCTCAGTCACCGCAGAAAGGGAGGCACTGGGCTACTCTGACAGCTATTATTTTGTGTTCCATGGGACGTTTTCTCCCCCGGCCTCTTCTATCTAAGTTACTCTCCCTCTAACCTGACTTGTTTATCACTTAAGATTAGATTTGGCGGCAAATAAAGACTCCACAATAAACTCGATAAAAGTATTTTTTTTCTCTCACATAAAGCTGTATAGAGGAGGCAGTTCAAGGTTGGTAAGGAACAGACATGGCATCAGGGACCCAGGCTTGTTTGGTCTTGTTCTTCCTCTGTATGTAGCCTCTATCATCAAAGCCACTTCATGGTACAGGATAGCTGCTGGAGCTCTAGCCATCATATCCACATGCCAAGTAATAACAACGTAAGAGAGAAAAGAGCAGTCTTTCCCTTTTAAGAGTTTCCAGGATAATTTTACTTACATCTCATTGATCAGAACTTGGACACGAGTTGGCCACACCTCATTGCAAGAGAGCCCAGGGAATGTGTTAACTAGATGACACTGTGCTCATCTCAGAAACAGAGGATCCAGCATGAAGGGGAGAATGGATATCAGGAGACTATTTTCACTCGGTCACACATCAAATCTAGACTGACAAATCTGAGTTTTTGGTTTTCAGCTGGCTGGATGGGAAGATTCCTTTTCTTCTACAGCTACTGAGCTGAAGAGTCTGGAGAGTTGGAAACGCTGACCCGCTCCTCCCCCAGCATTCAGAGAAACCCTCTGCAGATGGAGAGAACGAAACCAATATGCAGAGAGACACAGGGCGAGAGCTGGAGGACCGAGTGACAGAGGTGTCGATGGGTGGATTGATCCCTGGCTCCCGTCACTGCTGAGCCCAGCCTGGCCCCTGCCCTCTCCCGGATGCATGAGCCAATAAATCCCCCTGCTGACTTGCACCACTTCAACTTGGGTTTCCATCACTGCCTATAAAGGAGCTCTGGCTACTAGAGCTATCGTCTTTCATTTCTGAGAGCGGGGACCACATGGATCACTGTTTTTGCAACGATAGTTCCCCTCACCCCGAACTAAGTCACAGAAGGAAAATTTGTTATTTGGTTTCCTATTGCAGAACATTGAATGGCTTACTTTTACTTTCAAGTGCCTGTATTAGCTCTTTACTCTTTTCAAAAATTCTTTTTAAAAAATAAAAATCCATTTGTCTCTGGATGATTGTCTCTGGATGATGAGAAACTCAGAAGTCAATCTGTATCCTCAGCTGGTGCCCATGTCCTTCACTAGAGAATCTGGGTCCTTTAGGAGTTGGGGAGGACTCTTTAGTTTGGCTCAGGCTTATCGCAAGAGTCACCGACTCCATCTGAGTTCCCCCATTGCAAGCAAAATAAACTAGGCTTTAGCAAAAATCTATTTTAAAGAATCTATTGGAAGGATAATTGGGTTTACAGAATTAATGGGAAGCTAGAGGAACGTGTTTGGAAAACGAGCAGGCATGGAGCAGCTGCAGAAGGTCATGAAGCAGGGTAGAGGACTCAGTCTCAGTCTGGCCAGGGATGACTGTCCATGGATGGATCCCTGCCAATGACCTTCATCATTATATGGTCCAGTCCTGGAAGGCAGACTTCTAGGTTCTTTTATTTATTTATTTTTTCATTTTTTTTATTTGTAGATGGACACAACACCTTTATTTTGTTTATTTACTTTTATGTGATGCTAAGGATGGAACCCAATGTGTCACACATGGTGGAGGGAAGTGCTCTATCACTGAGCCACAGCCCAGCCCCAGACTCCCAGGTTCTTTCAATATTTATTTATTTATTTATATTTTTGCTGGATAAAGCTTTATTTTTATTAGGTCCAAGGCTTGGGAGCTGCTTAGGGGTTAGAGGGAGAGGCTCAGGCCAAAGTCCTGATGCCTGTAGATGCAAAGGAGCCCCATCAGAGGCCACTATGCCCCAGGCCTCTAGTCACACTTGCGGATGAGTCCTTCAAAGAGACACTCGCCCAGGCCAGCCTGGGGGCCCGGCAGAGACTAGGAGGTTAGTCGAGTGGTCCCCCATCTTCTTGATGAGCTTCACCTCCTCTTCAAGGAAGTGGTTCTCCAGAAAGTCATGGAGATGTGGGTCTGTGTGGGTAGGATCCAAGGCACAAAGATCCCAAATGGCTTGATCTAGGTTCTTCTCCAGAGCCAAGGCCACTTCCCCAGCCTCCAAGGTGTTGCCCCCCTCGTCTTGAGAAGGTTTCTAAACATTCTGGAACAGGACGCGGCAGCCTAGCTGGTTTTTTCCCATGGGACCTCCAGGCTCGTTGGTTCTTAGTTTTTATTTTTTTAGTGGATGCAATACCTTTATTTTACTTTTATGTGGTGCTGAGGATTGAACCCAGTGCCTCAGGCATGCTAGGCAAGCGCGATGCCTCTGAGCCACATCCCCAGCCCCTTGCTTTCGGGTTCTCAATGGCCAAGTGCCATGGCTGCCAGGGGTCTGCTCCCTTCCCCTCTGTGGTGGAGGGGCAAACTGAGACTCCTCCTACTACAGTGGTCTACTCTGTTTTCCAACCACTGCTTCCCTCAACATGCAGCCCAGGGGGCTCTTGCAGAATGTTGGCTTTAGAGACCTGAAGAGAGAAAACATAAGGACAGAAGCTGGCATGTGCCCACTTTTGCCCTAGCCCCCAGCTCTCACAGCCCAATTTAGAGGGTTGACCGGTGTCACGAGGCACCACGGGCATCCCCCCCTCCCTGCCGCCATGCTTACTTTTCAGGATTGTGCGCATCCCACCTGCAGCCTGCTCAGAGCCTGTGCCTAGAGAGAGAATGCCCGCACCTGGTGTTAAGGCCCCCCTAAGATGCCTATAGACCATCTTTGCCCTCATCTCAACCCGCCCCCTTGTTCACTCACCACCGAACTGCTTGCATTCTCCAAATGCACTCGGGCAGCATCTGGCTCTGGGCTTTCCTCTCCCTTTCCTTCTGGGGAACACCTGGACCTTCTCCCCTGAGCGCTCCCGTGCACTTTTTCTGGACTCATTTGAGTGGCTAGAATACTTACTGAGCTGGGCGGGAGCATGGCCCCTGGCAGGGGTCCACACTCTGATCCCTAGAGCCTGGGAACTTGTTACCTTATGTGACAAAAGGGACTTTGCAGATGTGGTTAGGGTTAAGGACTTTAAAGAGGGAAGATTTTCTGAGATTGTCCAGGTGGGTTCAGTGCAGTCCCAGGGTCCCAGGGTTCCCTTTCCTCCACATCCTCACTAACACCTGTCATCTTCGTTTTTTGGATAACAGCCATTCTAACAGGTGTGAGGTGACACCTCATTGTACTCTTAATTTGCATTTCCCTGATGGTTAGTGATGCTGAGCATTTTTTCATGTGCCTGTTGGTCTTTGTATGGCTTCTTTAGAGCCACTCTTTGTCTTTTGATTTAAGTCCTTTGTCCACTTATTCTATTTTGTTTTTTCAGTTGTAGGTGGACACAATACCTTTAATTTATTTACTTTTATGTGGTGCTGAGGATCAAACCACAGAGCCACAACCCCAGCCCTTTGCCCACTTTTAAAAAATGTTTTTGGCACCGGGGATTGAACTCAGGGGCACTTGACCAGTGAGCCACATCCCCAGCCCTATTTTGTATTTAATTTAGAGACAAGGTCTCACTGAGTTGCTTAGTGCCTTGCCATTTCTGAGGCTGGCTTTGAACTTGCGATCCTCCTATCTCAGCCTCCTGAGTTGCTGGGATTGCAGGCTTGTTCCACCATGCCTGGCCCTTGCCCACTCTTTAATGGTGTTATTTGTTTCCTTGCTATTCAGTTGTCTGGGTTTCTTATATATATTTGGATGTTAACTCCTTAATGATGTATAATTTGCAAATATTTTTTCCCATCCAGTGGGTTGTCTCCTCTCTCTGTTAATAGTTTCCTTTGCTGTATAAAAGGTTTTTTTTTTAGTTTGATTTAGTCCCATTTGCCCATTTTTATTTTTATTACCTGGGCTTTGGGGCTCCCATTCAAAAAATAATTTCCCAGACAATGTTAAGAGTCTTTTTCTGTCTGGGTGTGGTGGTGCACACCTGTAAACCCAGTCACTCTGGAGGCTGAGGCAGGAGCATCACAAGGCCAGCCCCAGCAACTTAGCAAGACCCTGTCTCAAAATGAAAAATAAAAAGGGCTGAGGATGCGGCTCAGTGGTAAAGCACTCCTGAGTTCAATCTCCTGTACCCGCCCCCAACCCACGGAAAAAAAAAGAAGTTTTCTTTGGGTAGTTTTATAGTTTCAGGCCTTACATTTAGGTTTCTAATCCATTTTGAATCTATTTTTTAACATGATGTGAGCTAAGGGTTCAATTTCACTCTTCTGCATTTGGGCATCCAGTTTTTCCAACACCATTTGTTGAAGAGACTGCCCTTTCCCCATTGTGTGCTCTTGACACCTTTGTCAAAAATGAATTGACCAGAAATGTGTAGATTTATTTCTGGACTCTCTATTCTGTACCCTTGGTCTATGTTTGTCAGGGCCACAGTCATGCTGTTTTGATAACTGTAGCTTTGTAGTTGGTAGTGGGATGCCTCCAGCTCCCTTCTTTTATCCCTAAAAACTTCACTCTTTAAATTGTTTTTGCTGCATCCTATAAACTTTGGTGTCTGAAGTTACCTTTTTATTTTCCTTTTGATTTTTTTTCTTTGACCCATTGGGTTGTTCAGAGGTATGTGGCTTAATTCCTACACACTTGGGAATTTTCCACTTTTTCCCTATTGTTCCTCGTTTTATATCATTGTGATCAAAAAAGATACTGGATGTGATTTCATTTTTCTTAATTTTGCTAAGACTTGTTTTGTGGCCTAACATATGATCTATCCTGGAGCATGTTTTGTGTGTGCAAGAGAGAAAACGGATCTTCTGTTGTCGCTGGATGGAGAGTTCCGTGTGTGTCTGCCAGGGTGGTGTGTTGTTCAAGTCTGTCTGGAGGATGTGTCCATTCTTGAAAGTGAGATGTTAACGTTCCCTACAACTAATGCAGTATTGTCTATTTCTCCCTTCAGTTCTGCTAATATTTGCTCTGATATTTGGGTACATATTTATTTATATTGCCATATCCTTTAGATAATCATTTCCTTTATCATCATATAATAACCTTCTTTGTCTCTTGTGACAGTTTTTTACTTAAGTCTATTTTGTCTAATATAAGTATAGCCATCTTAGGCCGGGGCTATGGCTCAGTGGCAGAGCACTTGCCTAGCATGCATGAGACACTTGGCTGGATCCCCAGCACCACATAAAAATGAACAAATAAAATAAAGATATAAAAAGATGTATAGCCATCTCTTCTCTTTGATGATTACTGTTTGCATGTAGTAATTTTTTTTATACCTTCACTTTCAGCCTATGATCATCCTTAAATCTAAAGTCAATCTCTCAGCTGTGGATGTAGCTCAGTGGTTGAGTGCTTGTGCAGCCTGTGTGATGCCCTGGGTCCAATCATAGGATTGGGGGGGGGGGTAAGTAAATCCCTTGAGGCAGCATGAAGTTGTATCTTGATCTTTGCTTTTTTTTTTTTAACCAGTCAGTCAGTCACTTTTTCTTTTGATTTGAGAATTTAACCCATTTATGTTTAAAATAATTGTTGAGAGGTAAGAATTTATTACTGACATCTGTTAGTTGCTTTCTGACTGTGGTAGTTCTCTGCTCCTTCTTCTTCTCCTGCTGTCCTCCTTCATGATTTGATGATTTTTCTTTGTAGAAGTATGTTTTGGTTCTTTTTCCTTTGCATATCTACTACAGGTTTTTTTTTTCTTGTGAGTGTCACAAGACTTACATAAATATATTATAATTTTGACAGTTTAAGCTATCAACCACTTTTAATTTTGACCAAAATCTCTGTTTTTACTTCCTCTCCCCCGTTATGTTTTATTTTTGATATTACAATTTATACTTTTTGTACGTCACATATCCATTAACAAATCATTATAGCTATAATTATTTTTAATCCTTTGTCTTTTAGCATTTATACTGTTTAAAGGATTTTTTTAATGTGTGCAACACCCCTGCAGTATTATTCTGAGTTTGACTACATTCTTACCTTTGCAGTGAGTTTTATATTTTCCTCTGTCTTCATGTCGTCAATCAGCCTCCTTTATTTTTACTTGAAGAATTCTGTTGCATTTCTTGTAAGGCAGATCTAGTGGTAATGAACTCCCACAACTCCTGTTTGTCTGGGATCATTCTACAATTCTGTAACTCACCCATCCACTAAAAACAAACAAAGAAAAAAAATCTCCCCCAAACCTAAAACTAATTAGACTTCAAAAGAGGTTGGAATAAAAGCATTTTCAGAGAAACACTAAGAGTTGCTTCCAATAAACCCTTTCTGCAAGAATTATGCTAGAATATATTTCAAGAAAAAGAAATTCAAACCCAGAAAAGAGAAGTAGAATGTAAGAAGCTGCGTCAGAAACAAAAGAGTAAATGTGCAGTTAAATCTAACCCTGCACTGAATGGATGCGATGCTAATTATAATCTGGAGCACCTTATAAGGTACCTCTTATAAGGTGCCTAAGATACCAGACAGCTATAAAATGGGAGGGGCAGGGTAGAACCAAGTTCTGAAAAGAAGATACAGTGATTAATTTCATCCAATATGCATATTAAAAAAATCAAGGAGCCAGGCGCAGCAGCTTGGGAGGCTGAGACAGGAGAATTGTGAGTTCAGAGCCAGCATCAGCAACTTAGTAAGGCCCTAAGCAACTCAGTGAGACCCTGTCTCTAATAAATTACAAAATAGGACTGGGAATGTGGCTCAGTGGTTAAATGCCCCTGGGTTCAATTCCTGGTAAAAAAAAAAAAAAAATTCAAGGTTTACCAATACAAACAGTATGTGTTATCTCCGAATGAGCGACAGGCAAACATGTAATAAAAGAAAACTCAATCCCATGGATAGAAGGAAAAATAATTCATGGAAAAGGCTTTAAGGAAAAGCCTTAAATAAGATAATATAAATTCACATATTTGGATATATAGAAACAATATATATAAATAGTCTGAACTATCTGATGAGACAACAGAGATTCTTAGATTGAAATTCTTGTAGGCCCTATGCTATTGATTCTAGGCAAATATTGACCAAAAGAAAGGCAGCATAGATATTTAGACAAAATTAGTGCCAAAAGCACTCCTAGGGTTAACCGTGGTCATTACCCAGTGATAAAAGAAAAATGGATGTGAAAAACATAAAGTCTCAAATTATATAAATGCCTAAGTTGGATGAATTGGAGGCACAGAAAGATGGCCAGTGTGGCTCTAAAGTACCCATGAAGAGGCATCCTCTCTTCTTGCTGTATACCTCTCTGTCCTCCATCCTTAGTGGTCACCTACAAGCTGAGGACTCCCAAGAGCTTTAAGCATGACAATCACCTGTCTGCCGACCATTTCCATCAGTGTCTCTGGGCACCTCCCCGGACAGGTCCACAACCACACTCCTCCTCCCAGCTCCCTCCCCACAATTCCACCTGTATTCCCCATCTTCATAATCAGCTCATCACATGAACTAGACAACTAGGAGTCTTCCAGTGGACCGTGGGGCAGCATCCACCAGTCTTTGCCCAGCAAATCAACCTGGTGAGCCAAATGGTGCTGGGAAGAGGCTTAGGAGACAGGAATCAGCAAAGCAAGTTAGAGCACATTCTTTAAAATTTTTGTAATTCCTCTCATTATAAATAATTCAAACAAAAAAGAGATGCACATAGTAAATCTTGAGAGCCATTCAAGATTGTAGCTCCTCAAAAACAACCACTGTCATAGTGTCTGTCCTTCCAGACCTTCTAAATGCACATGCCTCCGTAGGCATGTGTATACCTATGTCTCAGCTTTTTGCATAATTGTGAGTATGTTATACATACTATCTCGTTTCTTGCTTTTTCACTTAATATACTTTGTTATCTTTCCATATCAACCCTTCTTAACATAGACATGTTACCTTTTATGACTGTATTTTAATTCATCCAGCACATCTTTTAATGGACATATGTTTCAAATTTCCCACTTGCAGAAACAGCTGCAGCGAACAACCTTGAACGTGTGTATCTTTGTGCAGTTTAATGAGAAAGTCTGCAGAATAAATTTCTAGAAATGGAATGTCTGGGTCAATGGAGATTCACATTTTAGTCTTTGATAAGAGTCTGCCAAATTGCCTTTAAAACCGGGTCCCAATTTACCCTCTTCCCAAGTGAATATATATTTCCCTTAAAACATTAAGTTTTATTAATCTTTAGCAGTATCTTGCTAATCTGATAAATGAAAATATATTCTTGTTGTCTTACTCTGTGTTTCTTTGTTAATTTCAGCATGGTGTCTTTTAAGGGAATTTCTAGTTCAAGTCTTCACATTTACCACGAGGTTGTTTTTTTTTTCCTTTTTAATTGAGTTGTAGAAAGTTCTTTATACACTAACACGATTAACCTTTAATACGTAGTAAATGTGGAAAATGCTCTTCTCGAATTTGTCATTTGCACTTTAGTTTTATTGATGATATCTTTTGCCTCCCTGACATTTCAGATATTTATGTAGTTAAACCTTTTCTTTCCTTCTTCCTTTCCTTATTTTCCTTTTACAACCTTGTTTTTAATGATCTGTTAATGATTTCACTCTTTAGTTAATCATGAGTTACTGGAGGCTACCTTTTCTTCCTAACACAACTCTTTCTCCAGGAATCACTCACCCTAGAGCCCTGGCTACCATAAGTACTCAATAAACAAACGCGTCTTTCCATTTCATCGAATTGACGGGAGTACGTTGTGCTGTCAAATAAGCAAGCACAGAAAATGTGATTCCCAGGCCGAGGTAGAGAGAAAAGCTCCAAAGTGCTTCGGCCTATAAACCAAATCGCATGGTGAATTAGAAAGTGTAATTTTAATCGATAAATGAAATGAGGTCAGAGCGAAACTCGGCTGCTAATAGAAAATTATTAAAAAGATCACACACACAAAAAAAGTGTTCCCTATTTGTTTCGCTTTAAAAGTTGTTTTTGTCACTGAACTATCTGCTGGCGGAATCAGAGTTTAATATGGAGGAGTCATAGTTTAATCTAAAAATAGTCACGGTTTAATATGAAAAAGTCAGAATTTAATATAGAAATGACAAAGTGGGGACGGTATCTAGAGCTGGGGGGGGATCCCTTGGCTGCCCGTCTCCCCTCAGCTGTGGCTTTGCACCCCGAGGAGTGGGAGAGGGCAGAGGGCGCCCTCAAGCCCCGAATGCAGCAGTCACTTGTGTCCCTAACGTCCTGAAGGCTGCTCATCAAAGCTGGGGAAGGCCTGTGCCTTTGGGGGAATCCCCGGGCTCCACAGGGGCTCCCTGGGTGACCACAGCCACCTTCCCAAGCTGGGAGCTGTTGCCTGGAATGGTTTCCAGGGCCCTGCCTCTGCGGTTCCCCCTGGGACTCGGGAGGTGTGAATCAGACCCTTCACAGCAGTTCCCAGCTGTCCCCGGGCTGCTCTGGGAGCCCCGGAGCATGTCAACGCCACTGTCTGTAGCAGTTAAATTAAATTCCAGGGTCTGGCGTGAAGCTGGGCAGCCTTGATGTTTTCATCTGCCTGTTGCTGGATTCCTATGGGGCCTGTAGCTTGGGCTGAGATACAGCCATGATAGGAGGGGAGAGAGGAGTGGAAGGGGCAGTCCTGACTCTCTTTTTCATGTGTGACTCCGAGTCATTTCATTATATAAATCATACTCTGATCACTTACTAAAAAAAAAAAAAAAAAAAAAAAAAAAAAAACCACCTCAAGATGACTCATTAATCCATTTGCACAACAGGTGCTCTAAGCTAGCTCTGGGTCAGATTCCATGCTGGGGGCTGGAGGAGACAGAAACATATGGAAAGAACTGACACTGTGTCTTTCGTGGTCATACAGTGGCACTGGATATACAGAGGCTATGGGGACACAGAGAAGGGGTGTGGAATTGTGATACTCCAGAGGTGGGCATGGTGGGGAAGACAATTGCTTGTGTGCCTTCTGAAAACCAATATGGCATCATGGTTAAGAGCACAGGCTTTGGGACAGATAAGACTGGGTTCAGCCTCTTAAATCTCAGCTTCTTTGTTTTTAAATTATTTTTTTTTATTTATATATGACAGAAGAATGCATTACAATTCTTATTACACATAAAATGATGGTGGAATGTGATGATTACACATGTAGAGCACAATTTTTCATGTGTCTGCTTGTAGCATAGTATATTCACTCCAATTCGTGTCTTCATACATGTACTTTGAATAATAATAATCATCACATTCCACCATCATTTTTAACCCCATGCCCCCTCCCTCCCCTTCCCACTCCTCTGCCCTATCTAGAGTTCATCTATTCCTCCCATGCTCCCCCTCCCTACCCCACTATGAATCAGCCTCCTTATATCAGAGAAAATCTTCAGCATTTGTTTTTTTGGGATTGGCTAACTTCACTTAGCATTATTTTCTCTAACTCCATCCATTTACCTGCAAATGCCATGATTTTATTCTCTCTTTTTTTTAAAGAGAGAGTAACAGAGAGAGAGAGAGAGTGAGAGAGAGAGAGAGAGAGAGAGAGAGAGAATTTTTTAATATTTATTTTTTAGTTATCTGTGGACACAACATCTTTGTTTGTATATGGTGCTGAGGATTGAACCCAGGCCACACGCATGCCAGGTGAGCGAGCTACCTCTTGAGCCACATCCCCAGCCCCATATTCTCTTTTATTGTTAAGAAATATTCCACTGTGTATAAATGCCACATTTTTAAATCCATTCATCTATTGAAGGGCATCTAGGTTGGTTCCACAGTTTAATTATTGTGAACTATGCTGCTATAAACATTGATGTTGTTTATGTGGCTGTGTCCCTGTAGTGTGCTGTTTTTAAGTCCTTTGGGTATAGACCAAGGAGAGGGATAGCTGAGTCAAATGGTGGTTCCATTCCCACTTTTCCAAGGAATCTCCATACTGCTTTCCATATTGGCTGCACCAATTTGCTGTCCCACCCACCAGCAGTGTTTGAGTGTACCATTTTCCCCACATCCTTGCCAACACTTATTGTTGTTTGTCTTCATAATAGCTGCAAATCTCAGCTTCTTAGTCTGAAGAATGGGATAATAATTTATTGGGTCATTGGGCAAACTGAATGAAAAAGTGCATATAAAGCATTTAGCAGTGCCCAGCACGTCGAAAGCAAACAATACATGGTCTCTGAGCATATAATTATTCTGTGTGTCAGTCACTGAGAAGGGCTCTACCATCAAGGATTGCATTGCACTCATTTCACAGATGAGGAAACAAAGACTCAGAGCATGTTTATAATTTGTCTGGGGCTGCACAGCTTGGAAAGAGCAGAAGCAAAATTCCAACAGCCATTCAAAGCCCATTTCCATTGCTATGCTGTGATGCCTCTGAAGGAAATTTTCTCAGAAGACATGACATTTGAGCTGGTTGTTAAAGAATGAATAGAAGTCTCTTTGTGGAGGTTAAAGAGAAGGAAATGCCAAGCAAAAGGAACAGCATATGCTAAAGCTCAGAGGCAAAGATGGAATGGGGGAGGGGTTCCAGAGTTTCCTCCAACAGAGAGTCTGAGGCAGAGGCCACAAAGTAAATCAGATAGAAAATTCAGTGGCTCTCTCATGTTCTCTGCTCACCCTGAAGTCATAGCAAACAGGAATCAGAATCACTCTGTCCCATTTCTGGGAATGTGGTCTAATGACCAGTACTATGATTTGACCGATACTGTGATCATTGTTGGAAACTCTTTGGATACCTTTCTCCAAAATACTCAAGAATTCTCTTCTGTTAGTTTCATTTTTATATTAACTAGAGGGGGAAGCAAGATAAAGAGGCAAATCTCTCACACCCTGCTATGGCTTGGATATGGGTAAAGTTTGCGCCCCCCCAGGGTTCAGTGCTAGAAGCTTGGCTCCCCGTGGGGTGATTGAGAGGTGATGGAAACTGTAAGAAGCGGTGCCTAGTGGAAGGTGAATAGGTCACATGGAGTACAGCTCACAGAAGGGACTATGCTGGTCTCCTGGAGTGAGTGAGTTCTCCTGAGAGTGGGTTGTTACAAAGTCTTTGTAACTTTGGGTGCTGGACTTCTTCTACACATGGTCAGTTTCCTCTTTGCTTCTCCACCATGTTGTGACCCTTCCAATAAGGCCTTCATCAGGGGCTGAACAGGTGGGGGGCCACTCAATCTAGAAATTTTAGCCTCTAAAACTATAGCTAAAACTTTTTACTTTATATAATACTCAGCTTCGGGTATTTTTGTCACACCAACAGAAAACAGCCTGATATCTACCCTGACCACAAACCACTCACTAGAGCTTGCTTTTAGGGCTACAGAATAGGTAATGCCGCAGTCTGGCTGGGCACAATTCAGGAGCCACTTGTCAAAAGAAACTAACTTTATTTTTAGAACTACAAACGCCAAGCAAAACAGCTCCTCAGGAAAAAAAGCCCTCAGAGCCCAACTGCCACCACCGGCTTCCCACAAGCCTCTCACCCACACAAACCTCACCACCTCCCACAATCCTCCTGCTCTTGAGGCCGATTGGCTGGGTCGTGTGGGCGGAGCCAAAGAAGTCCCCCAATGAGTAGCTCCGTGGTCTGAAAGGGCAGGGAAACAGCCCAATGAACATCACAGCAGAGGAGCCAATCAGCTAGATGTTGCTGGGGCCGCTGTGAGCCAATCATCAGCTGGCAGTCTGAAGGGCAGGGAAACAGCCCAATGAACATGACCGCAGAGGAGCCAATCAGCTAGATGTTGCTGGGGCCACTGTGAGCCAATCGTCAGCCGGCAGCTGGAAGTTTGCTGGCAGCTGGAAGTTTGCTGGGGCCCCTTTGGCTGTGGCTCTCAACAGGTAAGACATGAGTAAGACTAGGGACTGTTTCTCCAAATCTGGTTGGAGAGACAGCCAAACTCAACACAGTCAAAAATTGACTATAGTCAAGCTGATCTTTAAAATAAGTAAAGACTTGAGTCAATGGCAGCACCAAGAGCTGACCTATAGCAGAGGGCTTTACCCCTTTCGTAGTCTCCACCAGCCTGTTCTCGTTCTTAAAGATCTTTCAGGTTTAGTGTAAATTGTCTTAAAGGATTTTATTAAAGGTAAAGTCATGACTGTGGTAGCCAGACTTGTAAGGTAACCCTCGGTAACCTCACCCTTACATAACGTCCTCCTGAGGAGTGTGGTGGAGTCTATGAATATGGTATATCACTCCTGTAACTGTGCTATGTTATATGGCAAAAAGAGAGATGATTCTGGGTGGCCCTGACTTTATCAGCTAATCCCTCAAAATCAGAGCATTTTCTTAGGGTGGCCGGCCACAGAGGAAGAAGCCACTGAGACACAGTCCGTCTGGCCAGGAAGAAAGCAAAGTGCTGCTATGAACGGCTGCTGGACAGGGGTGGCCTCTAGTTGCTAAGTGTGGCCACAGCTGTCAGCTAGAGAGAAAACAAGGATCTTGGCCCCACAGCCTCCTCTGAGAGTTGAACTTGGCCAACAACCTGAATGAGCTCAGAAGTCAATCTTTTTCCTCAAAGACTCCAGACGGCAGTGCAGCCTGGTGGACATCTTCATTTCAGCAGACCAGAGTGGATGATCCAGTCATGTCCTGCTTCGACTTCTGCCCTACAGAGCTATGAACTGAAAAACGAGTGTTGTTTTAAGCTGATAAACTTGTTGTGATTTGTTTTGCAGCATTAGAAAACGGAGAGGACGATTCTCATACAAATATAACATGAATGAGGGTCAAATACTTTATTAACTCACTTAATGAATGAGTAAACCCATCATCTGTTATGATCAGTTCAAACAGAACTGCACACAAAGGCAGTCAAGGATCTCCAAATAGGTATGAAAGTAGTCAATATCTACGCAGCAATAATCAATCAATGGACAAAATTCATTTGCATTTCTATGGACAGGAATCATTTGCATTGTTATTGGTTCTCTATGATTTATGAAGTTGTGAGTTAGCTCAGAAACAACGAGGGGAGCAGATAACTCCAAAGGTGTTCTACAAGTACGTCCAGCCGTCTTTTTTTTTTTCTCCCATTTTAAAGTCTTTCATAATTTTTTTCCAGGTGAGTGGGATGGAAGTACAGCCACCACTTCCCAACTTATTGCCTCTACTAAATTCTGTCACAAAGATGTTAGGGAGTGATCACAGGCTGGCATCCAGGGAGGCCAAGGGCCAGAGAGTCTCACCCCAGCCCTGGCCATTCACAAGCCCTTGGGCATCCATTATCTGGCCTATTCTTTTGCCTTCTCACAGGATTCCTGTGGATAGGACAGAATGGGGTAGGGACAGTCATCCCCTTCACATTGCCGGGGAAAACAAGGCCCAGAGAGGGATGGGAACATGGGCAGGGTCACTGGGTCGGGCCTTGATACAACCCTGAGTCCTTCCCTTTCCACTCAGGGCTTGTCTCCCCCGCTTGCCTCCTTGTCCTCGGGCAGGTGACCTCCTATCATTCATCCCCCCCTGCCTGGCAGGCCAGCCCCCCTCTGCACACAGAGCTTGGCCCTTGACTTTGACATTGGCTATTTAACTGCATTGCCTACTGTCCAGGGCACGGGCAGCAATCCCAGGGCCCCCCAGAGCCTGCCTGACATGCACCCCTCCACCGTGGTCCCCATCATGGCTGAGCACATCATGCCTGCATTCCCTGCTCATTCTCCAACAGCCTGACAGTCCCCAGAACAACACCCAGACGCCACTCGCCCAGACCTGCTGTGCCAAGGCCACCTGCTCCGCCTCCCGAGCTGCCCACCCTGGCCACCCGCCTCTGCTGGCTTCCCATTGGCACGGCAGTGGGGAATTCATCTGTGAGGCCAGTCTGCTGGAGCTGCTTCCCAAGCCATCCTCCGACCGTCGCCAACCAAGCGAGAGTGCAGGAGGAGCCACCGAGGCCCGGCTAGCGGGCCACCTGCTCGGCTGACGGCTGACGGAGCGGAAAGCACTGGTCTTGCTTTGCCTTTTGAGTCTGGCAGCTGAGAGTGTCAGGGCTGAGAGCTTCCATAAAGAGCTTGGCTCATCCCTACTCTATTCCGATGTTGTCACTGAAGGCCAGAGACCACCAGCTCTGAGCTCATTGGTTGGGAAGCTGGGGGCGGGCATTGGGTCCACCAGGTCAGGCAGGACGGTACTGAACCACCCTGTGTCTGGCTCCTTGGACGCTCCCACGGGTTCAGACCACAGCGCGCGGGTGCAGGGTGATTAGAACTTTCTAATTTGCTAAAGAAATAGAATGGCTGGGAGTGTAAGTCTTGGAATCGGGGGGCCTCTGAGTTGTACGACATGGTGTCTTGGCTTCCTCACTCCGTGTCCTCTTCCCTGAATGTGTATTTGCTCAATGCATCCTGAATACGGGCTACCCTGAGCTCACAGAAAGGGATGAATATTTTCGGTGATATTTATGAGACTTCAGAAAGCATCAAATGAATGTAATTATGGAGAACCATATGGAAATGATATAACTAAACTCAGAAATTTACCTTGGTTTTAAAAAAAATGTCATAATATAGAAATGATCTTAAAGGCTCTTTAATGAGTGACTGATCTTAACAAAATGGAATCTCAGTTTTACATATTTTAAAATACGTCTTATTTATTGAAATTGTAATAACTTTTAAAGAGGTCCAGATGTCTCGGGCAATTCTTGAGTTTGGATATTTTTGAAATGATTTGGATTTTTTTTTAAGATAGGAAGAAAGAAAAAGAGAGAGAAGTTTGGGAGGGAGGGAAAGAGGAGAAGGAAAGGACGGAGGGAGGGACGAAGGAAGGACAGAGGGAGGGAGGGGTTGCGGATTTCCTTCTGGGGTTTGTCATATTCAAGATGCCATCAGGAGAAGTGACACCTCCTCTGGGCCTTCACGCTGTCACCAGACGCTGGAGCTGGGTGCTGTCGTGAGAGAAGCTGGGCTGGGCAGATGGTCCTTGCGTTATTTATCTTCCAGTCTCCCAGGCTCAGCCTTTGGACACTGACATTTGAAGTCAAGTGTCTTCCTCGCTGAGTCTCAGTGTCTGAAGCCAAGGAGTCGGAGCAGATGAGTCCCTCTCACTCCCCGCCCCCAGGATCTGTGATCAGCCCCTGGCTGCTGACTGTGAACCAGCAAAAGATCATATCAAGGCCCGGAAAGTTCCAGTGCCCAGGCTGGGAGGCGACAGCCCCCTCTGTCTCCCCATGTGCCCACAGCTGAACAGGCAGGTCATTCAGTCAGCTGCTGGGGAGCTGGGCTCACCCCCCTTCACATGTTGGAATCTTTTGTCCTTTGCGCCTGGAAATCCTTCAGCTCATCTTTGACCTCCTGCCAGTCGGCATGTTCCTGCTATGCCAGAGCAGCTGTTGGAAAGTGAAGCAGTTGGAGCCAGGCATCCAGGAGAGAGATGTCTGCTCCAACGCTGGGGACCCAAGACATGCTCCTGGCTCTTTTTGTGGGTTTTATTAAATGCATTATTCCTAACTATGACACAACCCCACAGTGCCTCTGAAGCAATGTGGGTGTGGGGGTGGCCAGAAGTCCCAAGCTCATGTCGTAGCAAGCTGGAAAAAGGATGTTTCTGCATGGATGTGTGGCTGCTCACCTGGTGGCTTAAGGAGCCAGGAATCAGACACAGGTCGGGAGAAGAGCTGTGGATGGTGTCCATGTTCACTGCATCCACGATCAAGCCACATCCTTGGGCTTTTTGCATAGATTTCTGCTCAACCTGGGAATTAGGTTTCTGAAAGGTAATTTAGACAGAACATGCTCAGTCAAGGCCCTGCTAAGGCCAAGTACCAGGGGGCTAGCATGCATAAAGGTCAGCAGGACTCTGAGGCCATGGGTGAGTTTCCTCGCGATTTATGCCCAGGAGACCAGGACACTAGATACCTGAGAGGCTGACATTTGAGAGTCATAAGCTGTGGGTGGCCGAAGGGAGACAGAGGCCTGAGCTATGACTTGCCTGAGGTCCCAAGGCTGGGTAGAGGAAAAAGTGAGGGTGGCATGCCAGAGACTTCCATAGTGCTAATATTGGCAAGGTAGCCGGGGGCCAGCAGAGGAACAAGCCCACCCTGAGAGGCAGGGAGCCTGGCTGCCTGGTGTGGTTCTCTCTGCTGCATATCCTCTGCCCATTCAGTGCCAAGTACCTACTGCATGCCAAGTGCCACACAGTGACTTCCACATGCTTTGTCTGATGCAGTCCCAGTGTTGGGTGCCTCGTGGTCCACCCCAGTGCTCCTGTGGGTCCAGGCTATGGGTGTGGATAGCAGAGTCCTCCTTGAAGACCTTCTCACTTTATCCGCAAAATGGTCTTGGCAGGTGGGCATTGGCTAGCCGCTGTCAATCCAAGCAGCTGAGGCCCAGAGAGAACCACACACATTCTGGGCATCCCAGGATTCAAACCCAGGTCTGGCTCCAAACCTGTGCCCTTCAACCCAGTACCCTGGTTCTCAAAGAAGGTACCAGGAGGCCAGACCTCTGCTCACTCTCCATTTTCTCCTTGAGGCTCTCAACAATTCTTGTGAGTTTGATGGCCAGAGGAGCAACAGGGTCAGAAACTGGTCTAAGGGAGAGGAGCTTCTCTGAAGATGACAAGCCTGCTGGGGTGCAGGTGGTGGGTAAGGGACACCCTTCTTACTCTCAATGGTGCCAAGCCAATGGCAGTGGGGTAGGGTGAGGGCAGCCCCTCCCCCCTCACATACCCACCGACATATGCACCAGCCAGGCAGCACAAGCTGAGGTCACCAGCAGCCACCAGCACCGTGAAGGCTGCACTGTCCTGACTGGGCGGAACAGCAGGTGGGGGGCAGGGAGTCTCCAGGAGAAGTGGACAGAACGGCCCTCTGCTCGGCCCACCCCAGGGACAGCCCTTTGATGGTGACTCTGGCCCTCTCTGGAGCCATGTCCCATAGACAACCAGTCCCTTGATCTAACCCAGGGTGGTGATAGCTCAGGGTTCTGCATAGCAGACGCTTCAGTCCACCAGAGCTAGAGGGAGCTGCTGGGGACAGTCTTACAGCGGGGCTGAGCAGTCTCTGTGGGGCCCAGCCAGGAAAGGGCAGAGGAGGGGACACAACCAACGCTAGCCAAGTCCTTAAAATCTCTCCCTTTCTTTACACATGCATTTCATCCCCCCCCCATCTTTCTCCAACTTACAATAGGGTTACAATGCAGTAAATCCACCATGGGTTGAAAATATGGTGAATTTGGAAATGTATTGGAGACCTTGATGGATCAATCTTCATGGCTCAGGAACACAGTACACAGAACACAGTACGGAGAGTCTTGGTTATTTCCCCCTGTGATTGTTGGCTGGGAGTGGAGGTTGCACTGCCCTGACTGGGTGGCGCAGCAGGTGGGGGGCACTGCCCAGCATCAAGAAAGAACATCGTACTGCATATGGCTATCCCAGGAAAAAAAAATTCAAAATTGAAAGTATGACTTCTACCGAATGCTAACCACATCCACGCTATTGTCAAACTGACAACCATAGGTCAAACCACCCTGTGTTGGGGACCACCTGTGTGCTACTTGTGTGTGCGCGTGCACGGGCACGTCCTATTGGTTCTATTTCCCAAAAGAACTCTGTCTAATTCCCATGGTGAAGGGGTAACCAGAGGTGGCTGAGTGGATGCTATTATGGAACTTTGAAACAGAGACAAAGATTCAGGACAGGCAAATTCTCTGCCCCAAACATCTTAAGACAAAAAAAAAAAAAAAAAAAAAAAAAAATCTTGACAAGTGTCTAGGAGAGAACCAAATTTCCGTCAAAGCCAAGAGACGTAGGTCCAGAGGTTCAGCCAGGGAGCCAAGCTGCCGGGGCACTGGGCAGGAAGGGCATTACCAGGATGTTGGGTGCTGCCCAGTCTGTGGGAGGGTTGGATTGGGCTGCCAGCTCACCAGGAGCTCCCAGGACAACATGGATCACCCACTCAGGACACCAGGACGCCCACAGGTTGCTATCGCCTCTGAGAGCACCATGAGGGTGCTGCCTATACCAAAGCAGGACACCTACTGTGGCTGCCGCTGCTGCCGAAGGCTCTGGAGAGCGGGGAGCTAGAGATCGCACGGGGAACACAACTGCAGGAAACCTCATGGTTCTGTGATCTAGCTCCCAGGAAAAGCCATCTTCATCACTGTCGACTTCTAACTCCTTCAATCTACCCAATGCATGGCACCTACCCCACACCCACGACTCAGCCACCCAGGAGTCTGGAAATGGGATCTTGAGCTGTCCGGCCTCTCCATTAGGAGCAGGGTGGAGTGGGCTGAGCTGCTCTGCAGGATTCTCCAGAGACCTGTGCTCTGGAGACCTGTGAGTATGCACAAAGGACAAGGATCCTAGCGAAGAGTGCACAGCCTTCCAAGGAGGGTGAGCAGGCTATGCCTAACCTCTCCTGCCTTCCTAGGTGCAGAGGTGAAGGGGCACAGCTGGCAGCAAGAGAATGTTCCCTGCTCTCTGGGTGGATAGTGGAGAGTGTTAGCAGGAGGTGGGAAATTTCAATCCAAATGCAGTTGAGATCATATCTTGGCTTTGTTCCCCACAAACGCATGGTTATTTGTATTTCAGCATAAAATCCTAACTCCTAGGACCTGATTAACAAAGGCAGCCCACAACTTTGCATTCCCCCAGAGGCCAGCCAGATGGAAAGCCCAACGGAATTTCACTTTGAAGTGCTCTGTGTTATCTGGCTCATTTGCAAAAGAAATGAGCTTTATGGGATGTTCAAATGTTTCCAGACATAACCAGTTGCCCCCAAGCGAGAATGAAGTTATAATCTCCCCTTCACCTTGTGCACAGGCAGGCTGGCACGGATGTACACAGCGCTGTTAGAATCAAAACACGCTCTTCTCCAGGCTCTCCCAGGGGGCCGCGGGAGGGGGATCAAAATAAAAACACCTCGGATCAAACAGTGATGGATTGGTTTTTCCCTCACTTTGACTGTGGAATCAGAATGACAGTGTGGCTGGGCTAATGAATTACATACTCATTTGTCATTAGGATAATGCAAAATCGGTGACCGGATGTGCTCAGTTATGCAGCCTCCAAGGCTCCGTGGTATGGGGAAGTGCTCAGCCGTAGAGCAAGCATTTGCTGGTGTAAAAGAGGCCCCGGGTTCTATTCTCACCACTGCAAAACCCCCCACAAATATCAGCCCTGTTGAATTCCGGCAGTGTGGCCCTTAGAGCCTCAGTTTCCTTTTCTGTAAAATAAACGTACAAATATTGCTTGTATGATATGGTTATGTGGAGGGTGTGAAAGGGTTTCAGAAACCACAAAGGGCTGCACCATGTTAAAATCCCTCCTTCTACAGACTACTGATCCTACCACCCAGAGCCCCCTCTCTTCCTTGAAGACAAACGGCAAGTGCCACCACAGTGCCTTTGCACGTGTTCCTTCTCCTGACTAGTTCCCCACATCCTTGCCCGAAGGATGGTGGAGGATGGAGTGGACACAGCCCATCATTAATCTGGAAGATGGAAAATGCATCTTTCTGTTCTCTTCTCAGCAGCCCAGCATCTGAGGGCACCTGGAATATTCAAATTGAAGGGCCTCGGGGATCATCCAGTCCAACTCTCATTGATGAGATAGAAAACCAGAAGCTGAGAGGCCAAGGGGTATGGCCACCTGGGACAGTGAACCAAGGAGCCCTGTGGTACCCAGGCCATGTGGCAGTGCCCCACTGACAGAGTCCCTGGGTCTTTTATTTTTGCTCATGGTACTAGTCAGGATTCTCCAGAGAAACAGAACCAATAGGAGATGTTTGTCTGTCTTTCCGTCTGTCTATGTATGTACCTGCCTGCCTATCATCTGTCTAAGAGATTTACCTTAAGGAATTGGCCCATGGGATTATAGAGGCCGGCAGGTCTGAAATCGGCAGAGCCCATGTCTCAGACACAAAGGAATTTGAAGAGAGGTGATTTGGCCTTTCTGAAAAAAAGCCTAAGATTTCTAAGTGAGATTTCCAGTTTAAAATGTCACCTGGTTAGAACTCCCCTTCACACTCCCACCCAACCCATATGGTCACTAACACAATGATGAAGACACAGCATCCCTCCCAAGAGCACAGCAGACCCAGGTGGGCAGGAGACTGACTTCCGGGATTTGAGAGGATGTCCACACCCCTGAGACAGGGGAAGCAGAGGGAGGAAACTCCTCCTGCAGTTCATCTCCTGGAACAAACGGGAAGCCTTCACGCCAGCCCTGCACAAACCCAGAGTCACACAACACTAACAAGGGCTGCTTTGGGGAGCAGCCCCACCTTCAGTCCCTCAAGCCCCAACATCTTTGTACTTAATGCATGCCCGAACCTAAGCTATGGAAATTCCAGGGTTGGGATTAAAGCAACAATGACCTATCAACACCCCACAAGACTGGGGGGAAAGACCTCATACTATGAAGTAACTGGCGAGATATGACCTTGCCAATAACCTTCATGCTTTGAAGGGTCATGGTAACTTCTTCATCCTCTTCCACCACTTTGCCACAGTGTTTGACACAACTGAGCATCTGCCTTCACTTGGTCCCCAGGAATCACCCTTGCCCTTTCCCCTTTGCTGGAAGCTATTTCTATCTTCTTTTCTGCCTCCTCTTCTTCCTTCAACTTGGTAGAGCTGCTGTGCCCCAGGGCTCGGTCTTTGGATGCTTCTTCTCCACCATCCCTGTTCACACCCTCTCAGCATCACGGCTTTAATACTGTCTAGTTGTTGGCAATTCCCAAATTTACATCCACACCCCAAGTTGCCCCTGAGACCCACCCTTGGAATTTGAACTGTCAACTCAGCATCTCCACCTGGATATCAAAGTGTGTGTATCATCTCAGGCTCCCATAACTACAGAGAGTGTGGCTCACCCCATAGAAATGTATTTCTCAAAGTTCTGGGGACTGGAAGTTGAGATGGAGGTGCCTGCATGGCCAGGTGTTGGTGAGGGCCCTGCTGTGTCCTCACATGTTGGGGGAGAGAGAGAGAAAACGAATGAGCCCTGTGGTACCTCTTCTTATAAGGACATCAAAGCCATCACGGGGGCTGCACCCTCATGACCTCACCTAAACCTCACTCCTAAAAGCCCTGCTTCCCAATACAATCCTATTGGGAGTGAGGGCTTCAACATGTGAATTTTTGCAGTAGTGGAGTAGAGAGACCAATTCAGTCCAGCACAGAGAGCTGTTTACAACTTCTGACGTCCATCACCTCCCCCAAGCCACCTGCACACCATGCTTCCTCTCTATGAAGCACAGCTCCATCTGCCAGTGGTTTGGGCCAGAACTTGGGACTCGATTTGGACTCCTTGCAGCAAATCCTATTGACCCTACCACCTGAGTCTCAGCTGCCTCCTTCTCTTGCTTGGTCAGTGCCTATGACCTAGTCTTCTTACACCTACCGTAATCTTTCTGTACCCAGTTACTCATGGATGCCCAGAGTGACCCTCTTAAAACATAAGGCAGAGTACAGCAGGGTTTTGCTCAAAACCCTTGTGATTCAGCAAGAATCAAGGTCTCTATAATTACCCCTAGGATCCCCTGTGCCTGACTCCCTGTGACATCCCTGATCTTATCTTCTATGCACACTCACCACTCTAACCACAGGTGTCTCCTTTGGGTTTT
Organism: Urocitellus parryii; assembly: GCF_045843805.1. Classification (NCBI taxonomy): domain Eukaryota; kingdom Metazoa; phylum Chordata; class Mammalia; order Rodentia; family Sciuridae; genus Urocitellus; species Urocitellus parryii. Next base: position 177,510,757 of record NC_135534.1, on the reverse strand, counting down.
GGTCCTCCAGGCCTTCCTGTCTCGGGGCCTTTGTTCCTGTGGACCTCTGGAGAGCCACAGGCCCACTCTCTACCTCCTCTGAGTTTGTTCAATGTCACTTCTCGGTGAGGCCCGGACCACCCTGCTTCAGTTCCCTGGAATTTCCTATTTTTCATGCTCGATCTTCTTTTTTTCTTTATAGGATTTCTTAACTTTCAAGTGTACTGTGTCATTTATTTGTCATGTTTATTGTCTGTCTTCCTCCACTGATGTTGTCAGGAAGAATTTCAATAAGGATTGGAAAGCAGGCACTGAAAAGGGGGACCAGGCAGCCACCAGGACTTCAGTCACCTGAGCCAGCCTGGGAGGACCCACCCCGCGGCCACCACTGGTGTGCCTGGATGTGGCACCTACGAAGTGGTCACCAGGTTTCTGCCACTGTCACGGCTTCTGTTTTCCCAGAAACTCAGTGTTGGCCAGTGCATGGCCAGGAGAGGATTTTTAAAAGCTTCTGCATCTTCATATCAATGACCCTGCTCAAGGCAGCTGCATGGGCTTGGCTGGTCAGAGGCCCTGGCAGCAGGGCAGGTTGGGAAGGATGCTCTCCTGCACCTCCGTGCAGTGACCTACAGGGACCCTTCTGTACTTTAAATCATCTCTAGGTTACTTCTAAAACCTAATACCATGTCAATGCTATGTAAATAGCAGTTGTGCTGTATTGTTCAGGGAATAATAACCAGATTTCAAAAGTCTGTATATGTTCAGTACAGAGGTTTTCTTTTTTTTAATCCATAGCTGATTGAATCTGCAGATGCAGAGCTCATGAAAATAAAGGACTGACTGTGTTGGGTTCGCTTAATGCCAAACACAGAAAGGGGGTCCGGGTACTGGATAGCTAAGAAAGGATAAATCTCTATTATAAGGGTTGATAAGTTAGGCCATGACAAAATTTTTTTAAATTCTCAAAAGTAGTGATGGGACAGTATATCTTCTCATCATAGTGTCACAAACCATAGCTGGCTCATTGAACAGACCACATTCAACAGGATACAAGTAGAAAATAAGTGCATTCTTTCTCCCCACTGTCGTTTTGAATTAGTTCCTATAAAGAATGAGTTGTTCATTTAATTTTTTTTACTAAGGTTTCAAGATGTATCCAAGGGTTCTCCAAACCTTGGATGAAATCTTAGGTGCATCCCATAATTTTTCCAGTTATCCTTGGATAATAGAAAAACCAGCCATCATTTTTCACTGTGGGTTAAAGAAAAATGAAGCAAAACCTACAGAGCTGGGTGTGGTAGCACCTGCCTGTAATTCCAGCTGCTCAGGAGGCTGAGGCAGAGGGTTTGCAAGTTTCAGGCCAGCCTAGACCAGTCTCAAAATAAAATAAAATGCATCCCCAGGGGGCTCTGGGGATGTAGATCAGTGATAGAGCCCCAGGTCATGGTCAGGAGAGGATTTTTCAAGGCTTCTACATTTTCATATCAATGGCCCTGATCCAGGCAGCTTCATGGACTTGGCTGGTCAGAGGCCCTGGCAGCAGGGAGGGTTGGAAAGAAAGCTCCTGTGCCCCTCCACGCAGTGACCTACATAGTCACTAGCAAGCATGAGACCCTGAATTCAATCCTTAGCACCACAAAAGAGAAGAAAATATTCAGATCTCCTACACATCCCTAATTTATAATAGTCCATATCAATGAGCAAAAGTCCTCTTTTTTTTTGGGGGGGGGGACCAGGGATTGAACTCAGGGACACTTACCACTGAGCTACATCCCCAGCCCTATTTTGTATTTTATTTAGAGACAGGGTCTCACTGAGTTGCTTAGCACCTCACTAAGTTGCTGAGGCTGGCTCTGAACTCATGATCCTCCTGCCACTGGGATTACAGGCCACATTACTTTTGCCTCTGCACCCAGCTGCAAAAGTCCTCTTAAAGACAAGAAAGAGCAGGTGATGAGGAGAAACATAATTTCATTTTAGAGGACCATAAAGAATATTTTAAAAATCAGCTTCATTGAGGAATAATTTGCATTAAAAAAATTTAGCAATTCTCTTTGTATAAGAGAGTGAGTTGTTCATTGAAATTTTTTACTAAGGTAATTGTAGATTTGCATGTGGTTGGAAGAAACATTACAGAAAGGTCCCAGGTACCCTTTACCCAGTCTCCCCTAATGCTGACTTGTTTTAACACTGTAATATGAAGTCACAGCTGGGATACATGGACAGTGAGCACATCCTCCTCTCGCACCCAATGCCCCCGGCTGTACTGTGTTTATCCACGTGTGTGCGTTTAGTTCCGTGCCATGTTATCTCATGCGTAGGTTGGTGCATCCATCACCACAGTTGGGATCCTGATGAGTTTTGCCATTTTCAAGTCTTCATGTTGCCCTTTTATAACCTCACCCCTATCTCCCCAACATAATGAGCTTCAACAAAAGTATTTGGTATTGTAATCATCTCCACAATTATGATAAAAGTATAACTCCTAAAAGTTTCCTTATGCCCTTTACAACTACCCACGCTCCACCCTAGGCAACCACTGTTGAGAGCCACAGCCAAAGGGGCCCCAGCAAACTTCCAGCTGCCAGCAAACTTCCAGCTGCCGGCTGATGATTGGCTCACAGCGGCCCCAGCAACATCTAGCTGATTGGCTCCTCTGCGGTGATGTTCATTGGGCTGTTTCCCTGCCCTTTCAGACCACGGAGCTGCTCATTGGGGGACTTCTTTGGCTCCGCCCACGCAACCCAGCCAATCGGCCTCAAGAGCAGGAGGATTGTGGGAGGTGGAGAGGCTGGTGTTGGGGTGAGAGGCTTGTGGGAAGCCGGTGGTGACAGTTGGGCTCTGAGGGTTTTTCCTGAGGAGCTGTTTTGTTTGGCGTGTGTAGTTCTAAAAATAAAGTTAGTTTCTTTTGAATTGTGCCCAGCCAGACTTCAGCAACCACTAATCTGCTTTCTATTACTATAGATTCATCTTTTCTAGCATTTCTTAATGGTAATGAGCACAGTGTTTTCGAGATTTATCCATGTTGTTTCAAGTGTCAAGACTGAGCAAATACATATAAATATATCACATTGGGTCCCTTCTGGTCTTATATTTTAAAAACCTCTGTTTCTTTTTATCAGGGTCACATTTCCCTCTGAACCTGTGGAACCCAGGGATCATGATGGCAGTCTGAATGTTCTCGTCGGCTAATTCTGTCCCCTCGGTCATTTCTCGGTTTAATTTTATTAATTAGTTTTGCATGTGGTCATAGCCTGTACTTCCCTACTTCTCTGCCTGTGTGGTAACTTCTTTCTCGAAGGTTACACAGTGTACATTTCACATTGTTGATGGCTGGATTTTATTTCATTCCTTTTATGCAGCTGAAGTTTGTTCTGGAGCACAAACCAGTTGGGCCCTTTCGAGGCACCCAGAGCAGCCTTTAGATGAATCCGATCTCACTAGTGAGAATTTCACTTCTCAGAATCCTGGTGGGCATCCGGTGTGTGAGGAGGCCTTTCTACCTTGGTTCAGGGGAACGGGAACAGTTCCCAGCCCTGGGTGAGCTCAGGAGCTATTCTGGTGGATCTCTGGCTGAGCATGGACATCTTTGCTCAGGACTTAAAAGTCTAATAGAAAAGGCAGAAATCATAAAGGAAAAGACTGATGGATTAGACGGCATGAAAAATTAAGCCCTTTCTCTTTGCATTCTTCTTAGATTCACTTCAATTCGGCTCACTTCTAATTGATTTGAGGCCAGTTGGGAGAGGGAAAATACCCACCGGCCCTGGGGAGGCCCAAGGCTGGGGTCTGGAGCCAGCTCTTCCTCTCATTGTGAGGCCAAAGGGAAATTGGTCTGCGCTCCCCTCTTCTTATCTGGAAAACAAGGAGGCTGGGTGAGGAGCTCCCAGAGGCCCTTCTGTCCTAACGCCCTTCCTCCCGGCCAAGCACTCCCAGTCTCTCCAGCTGCCCACCAGAGCAGGCTTCTTATGCCTATTTCCCTTTTTAAATATAATTTAGTTTTTATTTGATTTATGGACTCTGTCCCAGTCGCTGAACTTCATTCGGCTTGGATGGCTTATTGATTTTCAATAATGGCGGAGCCGAAGAATAAAGAGATGACAGCAGCACTTGACTGCAGAGCCAGGGCCAGCCAAAGGAGGCACGCATTAATCACCTCCAAGGTGGCCGCTCAGGCTGTCTGTCCCTGGCTGGGCAGTGGCCCAGGACGTCCAGCAAGCCACCCGGCGATGGTCTGCCCTCACAAGAGCTCTCCAGACTGCCCCGCCTGGGCTCTAATCCCAGCATCACCCGAGACAAGTCACTAGCCCATCCGCCCTCCTCTCCTCTACAGAGAAGGAGCTGTGAGAGTCTGGGAGGCCAGCTAGAGGGAGGCCGCACCTCTAGATGGACAAGGAGGAGAAATGTTCTTGTATAAAGGGGGCAATGCTAAACAAATGGATTAAAAGATCAACTGGTGGTAAGAGAAGGGGATGCGGAGGTGTTGGCTGTGTCTGTTTTCAGGGTGGCTTCAGCCACTGAAACAACAAGCCTGGTCTAGGCCTCCCTGAAGAATTGCACTTCTTTGACCCCTGGGCCTTTGCATATGCCATTCCTCAGATGATGCCCCAACTCTAGCTTTCCTGGCCAACCCCTGCTTCTCCTCCAGGCCTCAGCTTAATTGTGGCCTCTTCTGGGAAGCTTTTCCTCATTCTCCCCCTCCCCCACCTTTTGAACCCATGTTCTCACAGCTCACTGTGACAACAGTGACAGTGGTCTAGTTTCTTCACTGTTCAACTATTTGTTGAGGGCTGGGGATATAGCTCAGTTGGTAGAGTGCTTGCCTTGCATGCACAAGGCCCTGGGTTCAATCCCCATCACCACACACACACACACACAAAAAAATATTTGTTGAATGAATAGAAGATGATTAAAAAGAATGATATTCAAAATAACTCAGTGATTCAAAGAATATTTATTGAGCATCAATTACTCACTACTGTGAGTAGGTGCTGAAGTTCATTAACTTTTTTTTTTGCAGGGAGGGGGTTACCAGGATTTAACTCGCAGACACTTGACCACTGAGCTACATCCCCAGTCCTTTTTTATATTTTATTTAGAGACAGGGTCACACTGATTTGCTTAGCGCCTAATTTGCTTAGACTGGCTTTGAACTCTCGATCCTCCTGCCTCAGCCTCCTGAGCTGCTGGGATTACAGGCTTGTGCCACCATGCCCGGCTTCATGAACTCCTTTTTTAACCCCCTCGACAATTCCTTAAGTGCTTATGTAATAAAACACTCAGAGAAGTGAGGTGACCAGCCCAAGGTCAGACAGCCAGGATCCGGTCCATCCTAATAGGAAGCTGAGTCTCCTGATTCCTAAACCCAGTTTTGCCTTTTCTTCAGTAGGGGAGTGTGACTGATCCCTTCTCTCCCCAAGACTCCACAATTTTCTGCGCTGTATGATAAAAGGGTTGAGCCAGATCAGCAGTTCCTAACCTTTGAGAATTAATGAAAGGTATGAACCGTAAATAACCCCAGGGAAATCACGTATGCACAGAAAAATTTACACACATGTTCACGGGTTCATGGCCCTGTAAAAACCTAGCCACAGCCCTCAGGCTAGGAGGCCCAGAGCTCACCCCTGGTGGAGGACTTGCTGGCCCTCTCAGTCCCTGGATGGTTTATGATTCACCCACTGACATTGGTTTTTATGAAGTGACAAAATTCTTCCACTCATTTTTCAAAGTCTCAGCCTCACCTCGTCTCCTCAGCCCAGCGGGCAGCAGTTTGCTCCCTGCCGGGAGACCCCATTAACCCCCAAGCCCCGGGGCCCTGCCAGACTGTGGCTGTCACACTGAGTCCTGGTCCTGATTTATTCTCCATGGCGTCTCTCTGGATGAGAAGTTGTGCATAACAGCGGGACTCAGCCTAGATAGAAGAAGTGGCCAGGTTCAATCCTCAACAAATAAAACTACCCCCGTTCAGTAATTCCCATGGTTCATGAAAAATGTGATTTCCTCGCCGCAGCAAATATGGAAGTCGGGAGATGTAAAGATGCTCCCGTTGGTCTGTGGAAGGAACCATAACAATATAAATCAGTGAGCTGGAGAATCCTCTCTATTCATTATTGGGCAGTCTGGAGCTAAGGTGTGTGCTTGTTAAATCCCATGATCAGCCCCCCTTCCCCCTCCAGGAGGGCTGCTGAAATCTCTCAGGAACATTGCAGCAAAAAACAACTTTTAGTTCCTAGAGATCATACCAATTCTCCAGAATTTGGGGTCTTCAATCCCAGGCTGAGAATTTCACCCTATTCTCGGGGGAATCCAGGGCCGATCCCTTGCCAAGCTGCCTGTGAGGCTGACCCACTAGAGTCTCCCATTAGGAAGATCATTCTGCTGTGGGCAGGGATTCACCAGGACAGCCCAGAGGGGCGGGGCTGAAGGTTGGGAGTCGGGGAAGCATGAAGCAGCTAGGGGAGAGGTCGAGGGTAAGGTCTAGGGAGAGGTCTCCTCTGGTTCCGTACTGTTTCCACCACGAGGATAGCAACATGCCTGCTCAAACTCTATGCAGACAGGAGACTCACCCACCCAGCAGGTGATGGACCAGGAAGCTGATGGGTGGAACTTCTTGGAGCATTCTAGAAGAGGTTCCTACACCACCAGGGCTTTTTCTGCACTTCTCCATGTCCTCTTTCTTCCTGTTTGGAAGGCAGATGGGAGGGCCAGCACTATTCTTCATGCAACCATAAGGGGAAAGCCAAGGGGACCACAGACACTTAGCTCCGACATGCTTGAGCTTCGTCAATGCCAGACACTGCCTGCTTCTTGATTGACCATGTGAGAAAAATCTCTGCAGGAGGTTAAGTGTAAAAGTTATGTAGGAAGGTGGACAAATAAGTCCAGAGTTCTAGAGAGTATCTGTACATATGTGGGGTAATAGAGGATGTGGGGGGTGAGCGAGATGACTCAGGAAGTGGACAGATAGAGAAGATTGGGAGATATAGACTGATATTATAGATAGATGATGGATAAATTTCGGATGGATGAATGGATGGATGGGTGGATGGATGGACAGACCAAAAAGATGGCCCTAAGTACATCAACCTTTGAGAGACAGGCCTTCAGGGAGGGAGCAGACAGAGAAGGAAGGGACACCTGGAGAGTGTGGGGTCCCAGGAGCCAAGGGACAGCAGGCACTCAGGAAGCAGTGAGTGGTCAGCAGTTCACATGACAGAGAGGGTCCATGGCATCACTAAGAAAGGAACGTGGCAGTGACCTTGAAGTGGGCTGCACGGACAGCACTGATTGTTCCATCTTGAAATGTCAGGGCGGGTCAGTTCAGGTCCCTTCTGTGGCCCACCAGGCCCTCCCTGTGGGCACCGCCCAGGCTGGTAATTCCCAGAACCCACAGAGACACCAAGAGAGAAGGGAGGTGCCTGGCCAGGAGATATTTGGGACATGATTCCTACATTCATGCTTCTCCCTCCTGCCAGCCCATGCCCAGGAGTGTCTGTTGGCCTTGAGTCTTCCTTGCTCAGAGAGAGAGTGACCGGGTGTTCAACACCAAGCCTTCCCTGGGTTCTGCGGGGCCTCGACAAATCAAAGGCAGAGCAGAGCTGGAGCTCAGGCCTTCTGATTCCAACTCCTCCGGGCCTGAGAACCTGAGCGTGGAACATTTCCTAGGTCTGGCTTTTAACAAATGCATTGGAGGTTGGCCTGCTGCCGACTTTTTGCTGGCTCAGGGAGGGGAACCAGGATATTTTTTTGCAAATTGGGTACTCCATCATGTAGAAAAACAGATCTTTTCGGGAGGTAAAACATCTGGAATTACATAGCATGAAAAGAGACTAAGAGGCCAGGTTACATGCTCAGCACACGGCTCTCTGGGTTTTAATGATGCTCAAAGATTTGAAATGTTCAGCAAATCTGTTTGTTGCTGCTCCGACTTTTTCGTGTCTCCCTGGGGAGAGGCTGCTTGTGTTTTTCTGTCTTGTTTAACCCACTAGGATTTCTGGAGATGGATGAATCTTCTAGAGCCTGAACCCCCCAGGAAGGCTCCAGTTCTCACTGAAACCAAGTCATAAAACTATACTTCTAAAACTAGAGATTGCCTGGCAAGGACGAGGGTCTTGGCCTACTCAACCCTGGCACCAAGGCAGCCCTTTTCCTGATACCAGGCCTGTTGTTCTCTGGAAAGAAGAGCCCAGGTTGCAGAGTACTTAGGAGCTTCTGCTCAAAGGCATGACTGCGGTCAGGAAGAGCTGGGAGGAGAGCGGCAGGGAGCCCTGCCAGACTCTGGAAGCCAGGGCAGGCTCTGGCCAGGGCTGGTACATTGGTCCTGGAATCAGGAAACCGAGGCTTCAGTTCTTTTGCCAACCACAGTCTGGCTGCCTCTAGCAAGTCTCTGCCCCTCTCTGGGCATCAGTTTTTCCATCTATAAAATAGGGGTAGTAAATTCCAAAGCCTCAGCTCCTTCCAGAGTTGCTGGGTGGTCACTGAGTTGAAAGCTGTAGGGGCCTAAGGCATGGGACCACGTTGAAGAACTCAAGCCTCCAATGACATCAGGACAGCCTGAGTGCTCTGTGGGCAGCTGGCGGGGGGTGGGGGAGCCTCCTGCAGAAGCACATTTCCCTCTGGACAGGACCCTTCCTACTGCGCCCACGGAAGCAAATGCTGGCAGGATTGGGATGGGTCTCTCCTTGTGTCTGAAGCTCAGCCGGGAACCAGTGCTTCCCTTTTCTAATCACCAAAGGGTTGAGCCCCAGAAGCCCAAGGGTAGAAGAGAGACAGCTGCAGTAGATAGCCTGGGTTTGATGGGATTAGATGCACCAAAATGAGAAGAGATTTATTGGCAGGCTTTCGTCCAGCCTTGGCTTTGTCTTCACTTGGTCAAGTAGTCTTGAGATTTCTGTGTGCGGGGCGACAAACCAGACTCATATGTTTAGGAAACATTTTGCTTCTTGGGAACTTCTGTGTCTTCTTTGTGAGTTGGTGCCCACATGTGCACATGTGAGCGTCCCCATGTGGGTGCATGAGCATTACACAACTATGAATAGTTACATGGTGTATGTACACCTCATTTGTGGGCATGTTGTACACACATACACATTTGAGTGTATATCCACATACGTGTTTATGTGTGCCTATGTGTCACATATGTATGATGGGTGTGCACATATCGATGTGCACGTGTGTGTATAGACTCACCCTTGCTCACAAGGAGGGATCCTTGCTTGGCAGCACCCAGGCCAGAGGGTGATTTAACCAGCCTGGGTCTCCCTGTCCAACATGCTGAGCTATGGAAATGGCAAAGCCATCCCAAACCTGAAAGACAGATGAGTTCATTTTCAGGCTTTGCTGTGAATCGGTGGTTCTTGGAATGGCTAATGGCTCTGAGAGGCAGCATTTGCATCTCGTCGAGTCAGAGCAGCTGTGGGATTAGTGGCTGAGGGGTGATTTAGGATAGCTATTTGGGAATATCTACCATTTTCCAATAATGCTTGAGAAATTGCCTCTCCTGAGAAGAGAAATTTCAAGTGGGCCTGAAAGGGTGATGGGGGAGGGTGGGGGGAATGCTGATTCCTCCCCCCCAGGGAGGGAGGGAGGTGGGGGTGTGTGTGTGCAGCGGCAGCAGCAGCAGCCACAGGCATTGGAGAAACCCGAGGCTCCCCTCCGAGCTCCTCCAAGCAGCTCCTCCGTCACTGAGCTACCCCCACCTACACTGGGCCCTGGACACTGCTCATCTCCCTGCACGTTCCCCGGGTCGCCCCCCAACATCTATCTGATGAAATTAGTATTTGAAATACAATAAAGTGATTAGTTCACTTGACTGTGACAAACATATTTAATCTTGGCCGATCGATACTGTCAGAAAACCAGCGCCATTAGTTAAATTATCCTTTGGTCAGAAAAGCAAACAGCCTAATTGAAGAAGGCAAACTCACTCCCAAGACTTCCATTTCAGCCCGGGCACTTCCTCCCCTGTCGTTTGGAACTTAGCCATAACCTGCTTTCCATTCTGCTGTCACCCTCTGTACCCTCCTTGGGCCTCGGTTTCCCCATCTGTCAATATCGTGCAGAGATTTAGAGGAGATCCTGGAGCTCAAGCCACTCCAATCAGCAGGACTTGCCAGATGACTAGGCACAAGTCACCTAGCTTCTCTGTGCCTCAGTTTCTTTTCCTGTGAAATGGAGCTGTTGATGGTAGTGTCTGGGCCCTTGGGAAAGGCAGATGGAGGAGGCCTGGCCTGAGTTCTCATCTTGGCCCTCAGTGCCCAGTCTGACCACCTGGGCCTCTTCCTCTCAGGCTCAGTCTCCCCAGGTGCAGGTGAGGAGGTGAGATGCAGTGACTGTAAAGGCTCTGGCAGCCCGAATGTTCCACAGTCCTCTGAATCTACCGTCCTTGCTGACACGCATGGGAATTCCTGCACGTGAGTTGGGGTAGGAAAACCAAGGGAACTCAATGACCCCTGGGAAGTTGTCTTTGAAGCCACATAACTGAAGTTTTGGGACGTGGCAAGACAAGAGGGTAGCATCAGTGACACAGGGAACCTCACTTTCTGGCTGTGAAATTAAATCAATCCCATTTCTGTTCAGCCCATGGCACATGCAGGGCCCAATGTGCTGGTGCCCGAAGAAGTGTCTCCCACCCTCCTTTATTCAGTTACTCATTCACTCAGCATTCTCTATGCTCAGCTCTAGGGCTGTCCTTGTCCTGAGAGTAGAGACACAGGAATGGGCCAGTCCCAACTTGCATTCTGGGAACCCACAGACTCATGAACAACCAGCTCCACTGTGAGGCTGTATGCCTGTCCTGTGGTTGCTTGGAGGAATCGTCACACTCCTCACGACTTAAAACAATAAAAATATATTGTCTTACAGTTCTGCAGATCACAAGTCCAATATGGGCTTCACTGGGCTTCAAGCAAGGTGTGAACAGGATGGATGGTGGCCCTTTCTGAAAATGTAGGGGAAATTTATTTACTTGTCCCTCCAGTTTCTAGAGGCCACCAGAATTCCTTAGCTTGAGGCCTCACATCGCTTCCCTCTGCTTCCGTGATCACATCTCCCCACCTCCCCCATTCTCTCACTATAAGGACCCTTGTGAGTTAGTGGACCCACCAAGAGAATCCAGAATGAGCTCCCCCTCACAATATCCTTAACTTAATCACCTTTGCGAAATCTGTTTTCTCGTGTGCAATGATTTAGATGAGGTCTGTCCCCCAAGGATAGTGTGCTGGAAATTGGTCCTCAATGTGGCCATGTTAAGAGTCAGTGGGAGCTTTACGGGGTGGGCCCAGTGGGTCATTTGGGGCACCACCAGTGGAGGAGAGGGAGGGAGTTCTCTCGGGACCCTGGTTAGTTCCACAGTGGGGCTTGTTATAAAAGAACAAGACCAGCAGAGACAGTGGCACACACCTGTAATCCCAGGTACTCAGGAGGCTGAGGCAGGAGGGTCACAAGTTCAAGACCAGCCTGAGCAACTTCACAAAATCCTCAACAACATAGGGACATCTTATCTCAAAATAAAAAATATATATATATATAAAGAGCTAGGGATGTAGCTCAGTGAGAAAGTGTCCCTGGGGTCCCTCCATTTAAACAAAGAACAAGACAGCTCCTCCCTGGTCTCTCTCTGGTGGTTTAACTCACTGTGTGATCTGTCCCTTCTGCCGATGTCATGCCATTCCCCAGGAGGTACTCACCAGAGCCAACCTGATGCAGTGCCATGCCCTGAGCTTCCAAAACTGTGATATAAATTTTTCTCTTTATGTATTATCCAGCCTCGGGTACTTTGTGATAGCAACAGAAAACAGAGATTATGGAAGGTTACATTTGTAGGCTTCAGGGATTGAGACATCTTGTGTGGGAGGGTGGAATTATTCTACCTATCACAAATATAACAGTCTCAAAACTGGAATAAAATGACTAAGGAGAGACTTTCCCTGGGAATATTTGAAGGAGTCACCAAAAGCAGTGCTTGAAATATGAGCTGTCTTTGCCCTTCTGGAGAAGGCAGAAGAATATTCCAAGCCATCAGAAAAATAGGAGCAAAGGCCCGGAGATGCCAGGTGATAGAGTAAATTTTGAGAGCACGGTGGCTGGACGTAAGCACTGAGACAGGAGATAGGCAGAGGCCAGGACACAGCTTGTACACTATGCTTGGGGTCAGGGAGGCCCAGAGGAATTTAAACAAGGCAGCACTCAGACCAGACTTGAATTTCATGAACCTTATTCTGACTCCAAGGTAGGAAATTGATAGAAGTGAGCAAATTAAGGTCAGGGATACCTGCAAGAAGGTTGCTGCAGAGGTCCCGATGAGATGAAGATACCTGAACTGAGTATTGTTGGTGACAGGATGAATGGGGGCAGAGGTGAGGTACCTGACTGGTGTGGGTATGGAGGAAAGAAGAAGGCAGGGACGACACCCAGGCTGTGGCCGGGGTGATGCATGGAGAGCAGAGCCAAGCCCTTAACTAAGAGAGGACCCCTGTCCCTATGTCCATTCTTTGGAATGGCCGCCGTCTCCAGGTGCTGGCCCCTGTGTGTGTGTGCTCCTGTTCATGTGTCCCACTACAGTCACAACTCATGTGACCCCTGAAGAACAGAGTGCCAGGGCTCTGTGCCCTGTCTGCTGACACAGCCTGGACCCCAGAGGCATTGGCACGCCCTGCAGATTGAGGCCCCCTGCGTCCTCTGGGGGGTGCGCCACTCATGTTCTCCGGGACGGATTGTTGTTGAGAAAAATCCACTTGTTCCCAATACTCCGAGGGTCAGGCTGATAAAACGTGGCCCTGGAGGTAGTTCCATGAATGGGACGTGCTGGGTGTCCAGTGTTATGTGAAGAGAGCATTCCCCGGTGCAGACCCTGCCTGAGGGGACCCTGGTGGTGAGGGGCCTCAGCCCTGACCCTGGCTCCAGTGCCCAGGTGGCAGGATTTGCCAGCACTCCCTGGGAAAGGACTGCAGGAGTCACCTGGGCTAGATCCCGCCCTTTAATCAGCTCCTTTCAATAGAAACTGAATCCCAGGGTGGTCAAGCCCCAAGCTTTGGGATCCCCCGGCTACAGCTTCTGTGTCCCAGATCTATCAGTTCTCGCAGCTGCCATCAACCAAGCCCTCTCCGCAGCATCAAGGGACAGCACTGTGCCTTTGCTTGCCCTTTGCCTTTGTCATTCGGGTTTCCTTCTGAACAAACAGGGACATTGAGGTGGGGGGGGGGATGAAGAGCAATTAACACCTTTCCAGTCCCCAGGTGCTGGCCCTGCCCCCTGCCAATTACCACATGGGGACCCACCTGCTCTTGAAAGGGCTGACCAATTATCAGGAATAAGTGTGAAAGCAAGTCTGCTGCCTGGAGCCTCATTACCTGCCTCTCCATCAGCCTAGGGCTGGGGGTGCAGAGTGGGGGTGTCTGCTCCCTCTAGTCGGGGAGGATGGAGGAAAGAAGAGGGGTTTTCTGAGAGCATCTCTTTGGGGAGCAAGGAGCCACGCCCAGCATCATCTGTAATGAGGCCGCGGCTGGAGGGGTTTTTGAAAATATAGGTATGTTTCTGGAAAATAATGTGTTTAGAAATTTGGCTTCTAAATGCATCTTTCCTCTCAGTTCCAAGAAAGAACCTGGCCTCGGCTCTCTCTTGACAGCAGGTCCTTGCCACAAACTTGAGCTGTTTGAAGAGTTTGAGCAAGGGAAGAGGGGAGACGGGCCTGGCCCAGGAGGGAAGATGTCCCCCACCTGGAGCAGCTCCCCCCGCGCCAGGCAGTGCCAAGGACAGCACCACAGATGGCCGACCACATGCAGGCCAGGGGGACAGCCATGACTAATAGCCCATCTCCCCTTCCCCCCTCCTGTGGGCCTGAGGGGCGTGAGGTATGCCCCCCTCTCCACGGTGCCCATCTCCGTACCCCACCGTCCCATCAGGGAGGCAGGAGGGGTGGGGACAGTGAGTCTGGTTTAGAGAAAACCAAGCCTTGCACATTCCAACTTTTGGAAGAAGGTGTCGGCTGTGAGGAGTGGCACAGGACAGGCCACCCAGGACTGGCTCGGTGACTGGTTGCCTATGGGAAAATGACGGGAACAAAATTCACTGAATGCTGATGGTACTTTTACCTGGAGGAGTTATGGGTGATTTCTACCCTGTTCTTTTTATACTAGATACATGATATATTTTCTCTAATAAGAAGTTTTATTTTAGTAATAAGAAAAGTGAGGAGAATTGATGTACATCCGCCACCTTCAGGGGCCACTCATTACCTGCAGGCTAAGCTTGGAAGTCCTTGGAGGAGCTTTCAAGTTTGAATCCATCCTTCCTTTGTGCCGTCATGCCCTCCCCATGCCCTGCCTTCTCTTCCCTTCCCTGGTCATTCATCCTTCAGGACACAACTCTGAAATGCCTTCCCCTCAGAGCCATCTCCTGTTGGTTCACTTCTATGGTGGCCCTTCATACCCTGTGTTTCAATACCTGTGTCCCCGTGGGTCTCCTAGCCAGTCTGAGTGCACCACAGGGCAGGAGCAAGCTTGACTCATGTCACTCTGGTTTGGACCTGGGTACACAGCCGGTGCTCATTAGTTGTTGGCTGAACAAATTGTGGAGGATATTGCTTCTTCATTCCTTGAGGTGAGCAAGGGGAACATTGCCTCCCCAAACATCTGCAGATGGTAAGATTTGAGTGGGAGCAAGAGAGACCAGCTCATTTCTGGGGTTTTTGTCATGCCTGATCATCGGCTATGCTGATGGGCAGTTGATGTGGGGGCCCCTGAGGCAGGCAGTGATGGTCTTCAAGCAGATTGTCATGCTCCTCAGACGTGGCTGCTCTTGCCCACCAACTCTTTAGCAGGCAGCAGAGTTCCAAGGTGCTCAGCTTACATCCTTGGCTTTGCCTTCTCTCTGAATCTTTCTACACCTAGGAATCCTGGAGGTATATGTGTCTAAGGAGGGTGGGCCTGGGCATAAGCAGGGCCCCAAAAGCAAGCCACACAGAGTTCTAGAAATAACCAGAAATGCAAGGAGACTGTGTTAGTCAGCTTTCCTTTACTATAACAAATACCTGAGATAATCAAGTTATAAAAAGAAAAGGTTTATTTTCACTCACAGTTTTGGAGGTTAGCCCTGTCACTCTGGGGCCTGGGATGAGGTTGCACATCATGTCGGGTAGTATGTGATGGTACAAAGCTGCACACCTCATGACTCAGCCAACAACAACAACAAAAGACCAGAGTCCCACAATCTCCTTTGAGGCAATACCTCCAAGGACCAAAAACCTCCCATGAAGACCCACTTCTTAATGTTTCTACAGCCTCCCAATAGCACCAGGCTTTGATACATGGACTTGCGGGACAGTCCAGACCCAAATTATAGTGCCTTCCCACCCAGAAAACACCTCTTCCTCCTAGTTGCCACTCCTTCTAGATCTCTTCTGGACATGGCCTTATTAGAAAATGGTTCTCCATAGATTTCTCATGTCTCTACATGCCATGGGCAGAGGTACCAGCAGCTTTCAGGCCAGACTCTCTTTGCATGGGTGTTTATAGACTGAACATCCTTGGAAGAGAGAGATCCTTTCTCACTCCAGAGGAGAGGGCAGATTCGTTTGCTATCCTCTATCATAAAGATAATGTCTCACCTCTGGGGCAGAGATAGTTTGCTTATAGGCCACTGTCAAAGAATTGGGTTATCTACACTTGGGGTTTCTCAGTTTTGACACATATTCACCTGGGCCACCCTGCATCATCCATGTGGATCTTGACGGCAAGGGGAACTGTCCAAGTATGAAGCTCGTGCTATTTGCTCAACCTGAGTAATAAAGTCTCTTTGTCTCTGACCCAGGAGTCTCATGTCTTCTGCCAGCATTCGTAAAACCATGGCAGGACAGCTTGTTAGCTTGCAAGCAAAATAAAATCTCCCACTTTTTGTGGCTCTTGGTGGTACTAAATTCAAAGGCGAGATTGAATTTTATAAAATCAGATTTCAGTTGGCTTGAAAATTTTTAGACCAAGAATGGGCTTGGAATTCATCAGACAGTCACTGGGCACTAACCTTCTGCATACCCCATCTCACTGAATCCACCTCATAGCCATGCAAATTATGTGGGGTGAGCCACATTTTATCAAGGAGGAAACTGGAGCTCAGTTGGATGAGGAGGTTCACCCAAGATAGATGGAATTAAGCTTAAGCTATTATTATTATTATTATTATTTTGGCAAGGGAGGTGAATCAGGGATTGAACTCAGGGGCACGCGACTGATGAGCCACATCCCCAGCCCTATTTTTAAGTTTTATTTTATTTAGAGATAGGGTCTCACTGAGTTGCTTAGCACCTTGCTTTTGCTGAGCCTGGCTTTAAACTTGCAATCCTCCTGTCTCAGCCTCCCAAGGCACTGGGATTATAAGTGTGTGCCCAGCACCTGGCAGAAGTCTAAGCTATTCTCACTTAGCCTTGGTGTGTCCCTCTTGGGTAGTACAGAGGCTCAAAGCCCCAATGGGACCCCATTCTGTGACAGGGATCCAGGAAACAATTGGTGTTTCTATGTCAATCTGTTACCGAGGTCCACATTAGTAGAGCAAGTTTCACCCCAGATCCTGGGGTCTCCAGGGTGCAATTGGAGGGTTCACACCCAGGGAAGGGTTCTGCTGGCCTCTCCTTGTGGAATCAATTCAGAGAAAGTGAGGGGAGGGGAGATCTCAATCCCCACAAATACGGGGGCTGGGAATGCACATGTCCTCCTGAAAGGGTCAGATGCCATGACAGAATCAACAACAAATAAGAAAGACCAGCCGGGCTCCGTGGCACACACCTGTCATCCCAGCAGCTTGGGAGGCTGCGGCAGGGATTGTGGGTTCAAAGCCAGCCTCAGCAACAGCAAGGCACTGAGCAACTCAGTGAGACTCTGTCTCTAAATAAAGTACAAAACAGGGCTGGGGATGTGGCTCAGTGGTTGAGTGCCCCTGAGTTCAATCCCCAGTACTCATTCCCCACAAAAAAAAAAGAATGGAAGGCCTAGTATATGTCAGACACTGTTCTAGACCCTAGGCAAAGAACAGTGAAAGGGACAGATAATTTTATAACTTAGTAAGATCTGGTGATGAGTGTTAACAGCAGTAACAAATCAAACAGAATTAACAACAGAAACTAAACAGGGTTGGGGAACAGAGAATGAAGGGGGCCTGGGGGGGGGGAGAGAAGAGGTCTGAGCTGACATCTGATGGGATGAGGAAGTAAGCCAGATTGCACATGTGGGGGAAGCACATTCCAGAGGGAAGAGCAAGTGCAAGGGCCCTGAGGCAGATGTGCAAGCATGTCCAAGGAACACTGAAATAACTGGCTGTTAGAGGAGTGACCCAGGTGAGCCTAGGAGGAGGGGAAGATGGTCTGGGGAAGAAAGGGGAAGGTCCCTTCCAGTGAGGCCAGACACATCAGTGCTCATACCCTAAGGCCTGTCACTTTTCATCTATTGAGCTTGAATGTCCTCACCGTCCCCAGTGGGATCCTGCCTCTAAAGCATGGCGCCCTGTGCTGGGTGGTGGCCCCTGTGATGGTGAGGTATTTATCACTGTCTGATCTCAGTGCCTTCTCCTCACTTCCCTCCCTTTCCTGCACCTCTGGAACCAGATGCTATCGCTGCAGCCACTTTGGGGGCTGGGGACTGGGGCACCAGCGGGGTGGCAGGTTGAGCCTTTCCCAGTAATTACCGCTCCCAGGAAGCCCTCTTGGCTCAACTCCACACTCAGCGTGGCGAGGACGACAGCCACTTGTCAGAAGCCTCCCAGAGAGACCACCTGGAAATGAGAGCAGCCCCGACTGGGAGCCGTGCTGAAGGGGGGAGGGCCGCGCAGCCCCTTTGTCATTAGGCAGCCAGAGCTGGAGGGATTGCTCCGGTTTAAATTAAGGATTTAATGAGATGAGGCCAAATTAGATGCAATTAAAAAGACACTTTAGAGCTGGCAGACGACCAAGAGAGGCAGTAATGACTTTTCTAGAAGGGAATCCCACAGGCTGGGGGCTGGGGGGGTGTGCGGTTTGGTTTTTCTACTCCTGGAAACATTTGTGGGTGGGGGATGGGAAGACAAAATAAAATCAATTATTGACGATTTTGGTGCTCATCAGGGGCTAAATGGTCCCCAGACGTCACCCAGGCTTATAGTTTCCAAAGTGGGCTATTTGGAGCTCCCGGGCACCCAAAGAACTTTAGTATCTTCACTAAGCATCGCCTGAATATGTTTTTTTCTAAATTATTTTAAATCTTGGAATAAAAATGCTCCCAAAGTTTAGTCCCTGGGGCCCACCCACGTGTATCCCCCTGCTGCTCTCCTGCTGTGACTCTCTGTGGGCTTGGGGGTCGGGCCTCCTGGTTCACTTGCCCCACTGAGCATGTGAGCCCCATCCCAGGGGACTTGCACACCACGCTCAAGTAAATGTCCCGTACAGCAAGAGGCTGGCTCTCCCCTCCACAAGCAAGGCTGGTGATCAGAGGACAAGAGTCAAAACACCCTAAGACTGACACCATCCCATCTGAAAAACCCTTCCATGCTCTGTTTAAGTGTGGGTCCCTGTTGTCTGACTTTTGTTGACTCAGATGGGCTCAGTTTGGCAACAGCAGGACACCCCGTGACCCTGCTTACAGCATTAGACAACGTGGTTAGTGTAAAGTTGAATCCTGAACCTTGGGCTTAACACGCAAACAAAATTAATTGGACTGTTCAGAAGTTTGAGTGAAGAGCTGTCAGACAAGGGCACCGAGCCATGAGATGCTCTTAAATGACAATCTTGAGCACCCTTCAGGCGGATTTGAAAAGTATTTTTCAAATAAGTGAATATTTAAGTTCAGAAACCTACTCATCATCTTCCTCCAGATTTAATACTCGCAGTTTAAGGAATGAAAGCAGGACTTAGGTATTATTGATAATTCAACCCTGAAACAAAACGATTGCCTATTATTCCTCTCAAAATTCCTGGATGAGTCTAATTGAAGAATATTTTGAGGCTGTAAGGTAAAGCACTTTGAAAATGTGTTACCATTTGCGGCTAATTTTCAGGGTGTAGCAGGATTTTAACCACACAGTGAAACCAAATCCAAATACAGAAATGAATTGGATATTGATGCTGAGACTGGATTGCAACTATTATTTATAATGTCCCATTTCCAGTTATTTGGGTTATTGAAATAGCCTCATTATTCTCATTGGTTGACTTCATGGTAAGTAGTGCTTATGAATTGAATGGAAACATTAATGTATAATAATGTCATTCTTGTCAGTTTTATGTAATGGATTTCCTCCTACAAATGTGTTTGAATATTTACTGATGGAACTGTTGGAAACCACTGGGCTAAACATGGAACCATCCGGAAACAGACCTAGGAGAGGGACGGGGGCTTGTTCAGGGCCACAGAGTAAGTGGGCGGTAGGGCTGGACTTAGAGACAGGATCTTCTAACTTTCAGGCCAGTGCTAGAGATGCCAAGTGGCCTTTGGGACAACGCCTCCTGCCTCTGCCTGCTGCAGCCCTCTGTGTCCCAGGACACCTGAAGCTCCTCCTCCCGCTCCCAGGGGTCCCCTCTCAATGCAGGGCTAAACTGTGACCAGGTTCCCTCCTTCAAAATCCTGCAGCAGATCAGGACGATGTCTGGACCCTCTTTCCAAAGACATCACCGCAGGGAGGAGCCTGGTGGCCCACGGAGAAGGGATGTCTGAGCCAGCGTAGCTGCAGTCCCCAGCCCCAATTCCAGCACAGCAGTGCTGATCTGCTCTGACACCACGTGGGGACCTCTGGGTGCAAAGCCCACCTTCCCCTCTTACCAAATATCGAACCTGTGTGAATGCAGGGGTGCTGTGCTGTATCCATGGAAGGTACAGAGAAGGGAGTCAGGGCTGTGAACCACTATTACCTGTTTTATCATAAGGGGTTGTTTTTTTTTTAAAGGATTTAGCTGTTCAGGAAAATAGGACCCCCCCAAAAAAAAACTGGCTTAGAAGATAAATATAAAACATTCTGCCCTGGCATTGGAGACCTTTTCTCTGTGCCTGTCTTCAGCCTCTTTATGTGCCGCCCCCCCATGCCAGCCGTGGTCTTCTCTGCCTGCAAAGTGCACCCGGCCCACACAGGCCACCAAGCTGGGCCTCAAGCTGCTGCTCCACCTGAAGACTCCCACCCACCCTCCAGGCCTGCCTCTTACACCCCCTCTTCCCAGAAGCTGCCCCTGATGCTCCAGAGTGGCAACTCCAGAAAGTTCTAAGGGCAGCAGAGCATTTAGAAGGCAAGGAGCAAGGTTCCAGGAGACTCATCTAGAAGCTGTGATTGCACAACTTGTTCACTATTTTCATTCAGGCCATGGTTTTGTGTGTGTGTGTGTGTGTGTGTGTGTGTGTGTGTGTGTATGTGTGTCTGTGGGGGGGGGCAGTGGCCCCCCAGAACTAATGGGAATCATAGGGAATCCAGCAGCTCCCAGCCACAGTTGGCGGAGCCCTGCTGCTTCCATGTTCTCTCTGCACCTGGCTTGTCCCTGGCTGTGGCAGAGCTGGTGCGTGCACCCTCCACCCCGGCCCCCCCCTCCCCACCCCCCCCTCCCCCGTGCTCCTGGCTGTTTCTTACCTGCCCCCTGCTCCCAGCTAGAGACCTTACTGGCTTCTCAACCTCATCAGAGCAGTCACCACACCCAGAATGTCCCACCCAGCTCATTGCACAGGTGCAAAAACTGAGGTCAATAAAGGTTAAGGACTTGACCTCAGTCCCATAGGAGCCTGGAATCCTCCCGCCTGGAGCCAGGGGGAGGGTAGGACACAGGACCAGCTGTCAACAGCAGACCAAAAAAAAAATCAAGCCGTAGATAGCAAAATAAAACAAACTCCAGAATCTATTAAACTAATCAATAACACCTGATTGCCTGCTACAACCTTCAAATATCCAAGCCTGGAGCCAGCAGACAATTGCCATTCAGGGCACAGACTCATCCACACATCACCCATGCAGAGAGCTCAAGAACACCCAGACTGCCGGCTTGGACCTCTGCCTCCCAGTTTCTGACCCAGCTGGGCTGGGGAGGGACCAGAGAATATGTATTTCCCCCACCCCTTACTAGGGTCTGAACCCAGAGCCTTGGGCACACCGGCAGACACTCTTCCCCTGAGTTACATCCTCAGCCCTGAGGATTTGTATTTCCAACAAGTCCCCAGGTGCTGCTGAACGACCAGGAAAGGGGATTGTAAGCTCAGAGCCACGGAGCTAACGTTTGATCTTTATGCTAAAGACCATGGGATGGCCCAGGGGACTGCCACAATGGGATTCGGGGTTTCATCTGGAAATCAAAAACGTGATGGTCCCCAAGCTTCACATCCTATCACGATGGTCCCCAGCCATTGGTGAGGCCAGCCTTCCTTTACCCCAGCTCCAGCCCCCACGGGGCTGTGCTGGAATGGACCAGTGAACAGCTGTCTTCTCTTTGGATTAGGAGTCCCTCCCGGGAGGGGACACTGCCTTGCTCATTTTGGCATCCCCCGGGCCTGGCACAGGGCCTGAGACCAGGACTCATGGGAATTTTGTTGACTGAAACTGGAGGTCAGTGAGGCTGGCAGAGGATAAGACATATGCCCAAGGTCAGCAATGGAGCCAGGGACAGCATACTTGTCACCTCCCCTGCGTCCAGACTCCAGGTGCCCTCAGGTGTGGCCTGTTCTCCATTATTCCCTCCCTCAGTGCTCTGAGGAGTTTCCCACCCAAGCCTTCTGTTTTCCCCTTTTCTCAGTTAGCAAGGCCGAAATCCTCTCTGAACGGCACCCGCCCCCTTTCCCAGCCCGCCTTGCAGCCCCTCCACCCAGGAACACAGCCAGACTTTCCCTCCCTGGGCTCTGGAGGTGCTCATCCTTCCTCTGGGTACCTTCCCTCCACCATTCAGACCAAGCACCATTGCCTTCCCCTTTACAGCCCAGATCCAGTGCCATCCCCCAGTGCCTCCCTCCTCTGGGCACCTTCAGTCCTCAGCTCCTCAAGATGTGCTGTGTCTGGGTCTTTCTCCCCCGAGCTCTGAGGACAGGTCAGGGCCAGTTCTGTTCTGACCTATCCGCTGCCGCAGGGCTCCAGTGCAGCCCAGCTGGGTGAATGTTGTTCCTCTAGGTCCTCATGTCAATCGTCAGCTAAGAGGGTCCCAAAGGGGTTCCCCTCCAGCTCCCAACCCTGTCCTTTACAATTTACCAACAGGCTCTAAAAGCAGACTTGCCCCCACAGTGACCCCACACCACAGAAGAGTCTAGGGACAGTGCAGGTACGGGGGCAGGGTCTTCCTGGTGGAGAACAGACCAGATAGGGCCAGGGGACACGGCTCAGCCTTGGCAGAGGGGGCTCCAGGCCATTGTCCCTGCCAACCACTTCATTAAAGTTTCTAAAAACTCGCACACACACACACTCTCACACACACACACACACACAGAAACACTCTCACACACATGCACTCACACACACACACACACACACACACACACACACACACACTACTTAAACTAGATATTAAGGTTATCTATTACTGCAAAAAAACCACCCCAAAATATAATCACATTAAAAATAACACCTTATTGTTTATGATTCTGTGGGTTGGTGAATTCCAGCTGGGGGATTCTTCCACCCGTGCCATCGGCTGGACTAATGGCCAGGTTGGACTGAGACTTCCTCCACGGTGCAGGGTCCTCCCTCACCTCCCCACATGGTTAGCTGTAGGGTTGTCTCGGAGCAATTAGACTTTTACATGGTCATTAGATTCCTAAGAAGAAAGGGTTGGAAGCTTCTAGTCCTCTTACTGTATGGGTGTGGAAGACTCAAAATATCCCTTCTGCCACAATCAGTTGGTCAGAGCAAATCACAGGGCCCAGTCCTGATTCAAGGGAAAGAGAAACAGACTCTGCCTGGTGGAGGGTGGCACAGCACACACTCCGAGAAGGGGCCTGGAGGCAGCCACCTCTGGACACTGAAGGACTTCCTTCAGCTTCAGCAGTCCCAGGAGTATGTCTGGTACAGAGAGTTTTGGAAACTTCAGAACTATGTCACCCCACAGAGCTGGTGGTCCGCACCAGGAGCGGCCTGGAAGGCCAGCCACAATAGCACCAGTACCAAGTGAAAGGGCCCTAGCCTGAGGAACAGAAAGTCCGGTTCCTTCCACAGCCTTGCCCCTCACTTGATGTGAAAAACTGGGCAAGACCCTGTTCGGCCACCAGAGTTCTATCTGCCTCAGCCATGGGCCCTCTGTCCATAACTCTCCGTCAGGACTGAGGTCTTTTGCCCTTTGCATGGCCCAGGCTCCTCAAGAAGGACAAGGTTGGGCTGAGTTGTGGCTCAGGGGTAGAGTGCTCACCTGGCACATGAGAGGCACAGGGTTCGATCCTCAGCATTGCACAAATAAATAAATTAAATTAAGGTATTGTGTTCATCTACAACTAAAAAAGAAATATTTAAAAAAAATTAAAGAAAGACAATGACTTTTCTTCTCTGTTTCAACAACAACAATCCCTCATTCATGAATTTATAACCAGAACACTGGTATGGTTGAAGTTGCTCAATTCCAAATTGTTTTAAAAAGGA
The DNA here is from genome assembly GCF_045843805.1 of Urocitellus parryii. Taxonomy (NCBI): domain Eukaryota; kingdom Metazoa; phylum Chordata; class Mammalia; order Rodentia; family Sciuridae; genus Urocitellus; species Urocitellus parryii. The sequence goes on along the minus strand of NC_135534.1, from coordinate 177,487,237 downwards.
GACACTCCTGGGGTTGTGGCTCAGTGGTAGAGTGCTTGTATAGCACATGGGAGGCCCTGGGTTCGACCCTCAGCATTACATAAAAATAAATAAAATAAAAGCATTAACAAGTACAACTAAAATATTTTTTTTTAAAAAGGAGACTCTACAATTTACAGCCAAAGTGTGAAACAGATCACAGGAACTGAATGCCAGAAAAGTGCCCCCAAATTGTTCTTAGTTTACACCCCTATTTTACAGATTAGTGCACTGAGGCCACCTGCGGGGGAGAGAGGCACAGGGACCTAGGGATTTGATCCAGCCATGCCCCCTCTCTCTGCGGTCAGCCTGACAGTCTTCCCCAACAACCCCACTTGCTAGGTTCAGGACGGGCCCAAAGGTCCCTGGATGCTTAGAAATCCCAACCTCTGGGAGACCACTGTGCCCAGAGCCGCCTTCTTCAGGCTTCCAGCCGCAGGGACAGACCCAGGGAGAAACTTGGGAAGAAGAGAGCCTCAGGGCGTGGGGCTGCCTGTTAACTCTCAGGGCCTATTCCTGCCTACGGGGACACTGGGAAGGCAGGAGAGGACCCCCTCTCAGATGCCAACCCTCTCCAGGCTCAGACTGATCCTCATTAAGTAGCCGCTGTGATCATGGCCCCCTGAGTCAGGATGTTTGCAGTAGACCTGGCGGTAGACCTGAGTAGGAAGGGTCTCTGGTTAAGTGCTAGGGGTTGGGTATGGGTTGAGTGTTTCCCAAGAGTTCACGACTGCCTTGGGGCTGGGAGTGCGGCTCAGTGGTGTGGTGAAGCCCTTGTTTAGCATGCTTGAGGTCCTGGGTTCCATCTCCAGCACCACAACAAAAGAGGGGGTAGAGTCTCACCTGGTAGTTGGGTAATCGGGAGTGCAGCTCTTGGGAGAGATGACAGCAGTTCTCATGGGACCTGGGTTGTTCTCACCAGTGACTTGGTATTAAAAAGCAAGCTCTGTGGCTTCCTGTTTCCCCACACAATCTCTCCTTCTCAAATGTCCTCCCACCATGATTCCACCCATCATGAGGACCTACCAGGCATCAAACAAAAGGAGCTACTTAATATTGGACTCCATCTCTAGAACTGTGAGCAAAATAAACTTTTTTTAAAAAACACCATACCCAGTCTCAGGTATTTTTGGTACAGCAAGGGAAAATTGACTAATACACCAAATGTATTCTATATTCTCCAGCTTCCTTGCCTGGCAGTTCCCTCTGCTAGGAATGCCACTGAGCCCTCTGTCTGCCCATTTATCATTCATCTTCCCAGGTCTAGCCCATATGCATCCTCCTCCAGGAAGCTCTCCCCAACTCCCTTCTCCCCATCTGGGCAGAAACCTCTTCCTATATAAGCCCCAAGCTCCTTTTCCTTTACTTCCCAAGGCTCAGAACACATTCTGCTTCAGTTATACGACCGGACAGCTGGGAGGGGCTGCTCAGCAGTGGGACAGTCCCTGACCTGGGAGTCTATGAAACCTGGATTCTAGCTCAGGCTCAATCTTGGTCTCAGCCTCCCCATGAGGCCTTGGGCAAGTGCCCTTTCTACTCAGGACCTCAGTTTCTCCATCTGCAGGAGGAGGATCTGGGCTTCATCTCTAGAGTCCTTCCGGCAGCTCCATTGATTACCTATAATCATTAAGTTCCTAACCTGGTCAGGCCCTGTCCCAGGAGCTCCTAGTAGGATAGGATTTGTATGCACACAATTATCAAGAACATGCTCCCAGTGAGGGGAGTGGAGGCGAGGGTGGAAAGGGAGAAAGGGAGAAAACTAGACAAGGGATTCCCACAGAGGGTACCTTTGGCCTGATCCCTCAAGGGCTCTGCAGTTAAGTCTTACACTGTCCTATGCCAAGACCAGGGAGCGGAATCCCACACTCCTGTGATTGCCAGTTGTTAGCTGAGGAAAAGGCACTTCAGCCTGTCTGCACTTAGGGGAAATGACTTTCCATTAGCCTGGGGAGGATCGCCAGAGGAGAGCACAGGAAGTGCATGCACACAGCACCAGGGAGGAGCCACAGACCCTGCCAAGGGGATGTCCCTGTAGTGTCCACCTTTGAGACTAGTACTGTTGCTGCTGACAGAGGAGAAGTGTGTATGTGAACAGGTGAACGAGGTCTCACATATGACCTTGGGTAATTCATTGTCTTCACTTTTTCGGAGATCACCTGCAGAACGGGGCTGTCAATGAGGATTTGAAGCATGCTTGGCAGGGAGGGGGCTGCGCTTGGATCAGCAAGCCTGGTCTGTCTCCCTCCCCCAGGCCGGGCTGCTACCCCCAGCAGACCACTCAGGCAACCATGAACACTTCAGGACCCACAGGGCACTGGAGCCCCACAGTCTAATCACAGGCCCAGGGTATCAAAATGGGCTGGTTTCCCCAGGGACACAGGCTTGTTTTTATAATTCTGATAGCTTCCTTTTGTCCTATATCTCTGATAGAGCAGGGACATTAATCAAGTCATCTCCTATGCAAATCTACACCCCACCTTTGTTTCTCAGGGCTTAGGAGGTGGCAGTGGGGGAGGACAGGGCTGTCTGTAGGTGACAAAATGGACAATCTGTGAAGATTCTGTCTTCCCACCTGGTTCAGGAGCACAACCCAAATCCTGTGGATATTCCGTGGACTACCAAGGCTGAAGGAAGCACCCTTGTTTCCAAAAAGGGGTATCCAAACTGTGTTCCTCCAGGCCCTCTTGTGCAAGAAGTTCCCATCAAAGTCACCCAGAGAGTTGGGCAAGCAACTCAGGCCCCACTTTCCAATACCTAGATGTCCCCACAAAAGGTCACTTGAAAAGACATCTGTAACTGGAGGCGTCCCAGGTGCAGTGAAGCCCCTCCTCTTAGGCTGCAGAGCCTGGGAGGGGACTGAGGGAGCAGGGAGCAGGGAGGGTCAGCAAGCTGACCAGGGCCTGGCTGGACCACAGCTCCAGGTTCCTGCCTTCACTACCTGGCCTTCACCCCCACCCCTTCATCCCAACCTGATACCCAATCAGATATTCAGAGCATGAGCACGAGAGGGACCAGGAGGTTACTCCGTGCGGGTCTCCCCCTTCCACCAGCTGCCTGACGCTCTCGCGGCATCACTGACCCATCCAGCCTGGGCTTGCACCCCATGACAGCAAGCTCACTCTCTGTTGTAGAAGTCCCTTTCATGTTTGTATAAATCCATTACAACAATCTTCCTTCTGCTGGTACCAGAACAGCCTACTGCTCAATGTCCTTGTTCTGCCTTTGGGACCAGCTGGTGCAGCTGTTCCCCTCACAGAACAGAAACAACAATGGCAACCATAAGAGCATGTCACTCTCAGAAATTCATCTTCTAGCCCTTTAACTGCTATCTCACCTTCATACAGTATTTCCATTTTCATCTGACTCTTTTTTTGTGTGTGGGGGGTGGGTACCAGGGATTGAACTCAGGGGCACTCGACCACTGAGCCACATCCCCAGCCTTCTTTTGTATTTTATGTAGAGACAGGGTCTCACTGAGTTGATTAGTGCCTGGCTTTTTGCAAAGGCTGGCTTTGAACTCACGATCCTACTGTCTCAGCCTCCCAAGCTGCTGGGATTACAGGCGTGCTTCACGATGTGCCTGGATTCACCTGACTCTTGTTCAATAGAAGAACACTGTTCAATATGCCCAGTCAGGACTGGTATTTCCAGGATCAGTATTTTACCAGATTTGTCAAAATGCCTGAGCACGGCTTGAGCCTCAAACTTCCCTTAGAAGACCACTTGGGTCCTGGGCCTGCGTGGCTGTGGGAACCTCATTCTCTCATCCAGAGGACGTCCCCAGGACTTCACTCAAGGGCCCATCCAACCTGCAAGCTGCCTGATTGGGATGACATTGAAACATGGGTCTGACTCCCAGGGCTGTGATAGTTAAATCACCTGCATCCCACCTGGGCTGCCGGGAAGGTGACTGCACCCCCTCTGAGTGCCCAGGACTCTACTCCCTGTGGCTGTTCCCCACCCTCAGTCTGGCCGCCTCCGGTCATGTGGGTCCTCATGGTTACATTCCACATGGAGAGCTGTGCTCTGATGTCTGACCTTCAGCTATGGGGCAGTGCTGGCTGCGCACTCCTAATGTCAGCTGAGTCGTTTTTTCATCTAGTTGGTGAATAAATTAATTACATGACCAGCCAGAGTGAGCAGCCACAGTCTTCAAGTCACCAGCCGTAGCTGCCTCCTGCTTTGAGCCTCTTTAGAGAAATGCTGCGAGGGAGAGGGGGAAGGCGGGGTTGGGACTTGGGCTGAGCTGGTTGGGTTCTGCTCGTTGACAATGAGGGATTGAATCTGGGCATCCTAAGGAGGTCTTTTCCCAATGTCCTTCTTCACAGCCTCGTGGATGAGTGAGCTGGATAAAGGACAAAGACACAGAGTTGCAAAACTGATGTCCAAGGGTTGTATCTGTCCCCTGGATGTGCCTTTATTAAGTATACTATTATATAGGAATGTATTTTTATTTTGAATGTGTTTATATAGGAAATGCATATTCCAGTTTGGCCCAGTCCACCCCATATCTTATTGCCCTGTACCTGGCCCCTTTTGGTCATTTATGTTACTTGCATCTTTAATGGTAACACTAATTTTTTTTTTTTAACTAAAAACATTAAGTTGACAAATGTCTACCCACTATGGCCCATACATCCAACCCACTGCCCATTTTTGTATGGCCTAAGAATAGTTTTTATATTTTTTAATGGTTAGGATAAAAGTTAAAAGAGGAGTATTTGTAACATGTGAAGATGCCCCAGCTCACTGTCTGCAGCCACCTTCCTGCTGTATCAGCAAAGCCGAGTTGTTCCACAGAGACCATGTGTAAATCGGCACAGATCCTCGGAGGAGGAGTGGGGGTCACACAGTACACACACTGACAGTGGTGTTTTGGGGTCCCTCTTTCTAGGGACTTGTCCCCTCCTTGGGGGATGGGTTCTAAAAATTAAAATTGGTTCTATAAACTGGGGCGTCCATCCTCCAGCTCTGGGTCCTACACACGCAAGTTTTCTTCTGATTGTAGATGTGAGCAGCACCCTTGTTGGTTCCCTCTCTGTTCTGCCCCTGGGGATGCTTGTCTTCATCTGCTCTGGCTGTGCTATTTTTTTGGGATTCAGCATGTCCATATGATAAAGGCACAGTCCCCATCTCAGTGCTGTGGGAGGTGGTGGGATCTTACATGAGTCCTAGTGGGAGTCTTCCAGACATTGGGAGTACCCTCGAAGGGGATCGTGAGACCCTCACCTCTTCCTGTTTTTTTCAGAAGTGACAGCTATAGGGTGAGGGGTTTTTATCACCTTAGAATCCTGCCATGATGTGCTGCTTCACCACAGGCCCCAAAAGAAAGGGGCCAGTGAATCAGGGACTGAAACCTCCAAGACTATGAGTTCAAGTAGACCTTTTCTCTTTATAAGTTGATGATCTCAGATATTTGTTCTAGTCACAGAAAGCTTACTAACACAGGCTGCTGTGACAAACATTATAATGTGTGACGATGGGGCTTTAAGGACAGACATTTATCTCTCATAGTTCCAGAGGCTGGGAAGTCCAAGATCAAGGTGCTAACAGATGACATTCCTGGAGAGGGTCCTCTTCCTGGCTTGCAGGTGGTTGTCTTCTCGTTTTTGTCTCCACTCAGCAGAGAGAGAGGGCTGTGGTCTCTTCTTCTTCTTACAAGGTGACTCATCCCATCAGGGGCTCCACCTTCATGACCTCATCTAAACCTGGTCGCCTTCCAAAGGCCCTGCCATCATCAGAACCAGGGCTTAGGTTTTCCACACAAGAAGGAGGGAGAGACACACACATTCAGGCCATGACAGACCTCAGGCTCTCTTAACACCACTGCAACTTCCTGTGGGTCAGCCTCACTCTGCGGCTGCTCTCACCTGGCTGGTTGGTCGCTCTTCCCCTCATGAGTGACACCACCCACCATTACTTCCAAGCCCATGCACCCTGTGACTGTCTACAGACCCAGCCCTGGGACCACCTCTCCCACTGTCACCTGCTGCACATTTAGGGATGGAGGTGCCTGATGGCCAGAGCAAACTTGGTGGCTTGGTGAATGTCCCTTGGAATGTAGACCTCTCATGGATCTTCAGACCTCAGAGAAGAAATCCTTTCCAATATACCTGAACCTCCTCATCCCTCCTTCTACAGGCATCCCTGTATTGCTCATCCTCATGTTGGTGTTAGGCTTCTTCCAAGTGGTGGGTTTGCCACGGACCCTGGAGTTCCTGTCAGGGTGTTAAAGCTCAGTGTCCTGGAAAAGTGCCCCATGATAAGCAATCTCTTATTCAGTCTCCTGTGCCACCCTCACAATTCAATCCCAGGGCTGCTCCCCACCTTCCTGTGGCCCATGCTACGGACACACCGCTGTGAGGTCTGATCTCTTTCCTCCCATTTCAGACTCAGTATGTCCCAAACTAGGTTCTGCTGGGCTTCAAGCCTGATACCACCCCAAAAGATGATGGCAATGTTCCCTCTCTATCCTTCAAATGCATGTGTGCTGTCCTCCAGAGGGACATTTTCCCAGGTCACCATTTATGAAACTGACTACAGTTGAGCTACCACCTCGTCCAGAAGCCATCCGCGCTCCGCATTCTCCTTGGGATGGGTGAGCCAGCCTGGGAGGGAGGCGGATCCCAAGCCCTGCCCTCCTTCTGCCGGTTTCCTCCTATTCTGCCTTTGCTAGGTCAAGTCCTGCAAAGCAGCAGGCACCAAAATAGGGTTGGACATGCAAGAGATTGATTAGGACACATCTGTGAGGGACAAGGGTGCAGGCTACTGAGGGAGAGCCTGCAGACACTGATACAGGGCTCACACCTGTGGAAGGAGAGAGGGAAGGACAGGTTGCCAGGAAGGAAGAGTAGCGGATCCAAAGCAGTCTGAGAGGGGCTTGGCCAGAACCCTGGGGAGTTCCCTTTCCAAGCAAAAATGCCTATTAGAAGAATTCCATGACGGGCAGCATTCCCATGGTGCACCTCTTTGGCTGGGAGCAGCCTAGGGAAACTTGGCCTCCGTGTGAATGGAACCAACTGCCAAGTCCACTTGCTCCGGCCACGAGCTCTCTTAAAGAACCCTCCCCAATATGTCCACTGCTTGTCCCAACTTTCAACACAATGTCATTAAAATCAGTTTAGTTTACTAACCATCAAGCAGGCAACAGCACAGAGTCAGAGAGAATCCAAACAGGCATTTTTTAATTTTGGTTACAAGTGGTATCCCTGACAGAAAGGAAAAATTGGAAAAGAAGAGAGAATTTCCAGTAAATCTTGAACAAAGAAAGGGATTAGCTGGATAAAAGTAGATGCAACATGGTTGCAGGGATGGGGGTAGGGTTTGCGAATGCAAATTAGATGCATAATTTAGGTGATGGTATAACTTGAATCTAAGGGGCCTGGATTAGGAGTCCAGTTGTATTTGAACAGTATGGATTTGGAATCCGTGAAATGTCATATCAGAAAGTGCACAAGAGCCAGGCTCAGTGGCGCCTGCCTGTAATCCCAGTGACTTGGGAGGCTGAGGCAGGAGGATCATGAGTTCAAAGCCAGCCACAGCAAAAGCAAGGCACTAAGCAACTCAGTGAGACCCTGTCTCTAAATAAAATACAAAATAGGACTTAGTGGTCCGATGCCCCTGAGTTCAATCCCTGGTAATCAGCGCCCCCAGAAAAAAGTACATGAGAATAATCACCCAGGATGATCATAGTTTAAGTGACTAGGGCCAGCCCCAGCCTCTGGACAATGACAGCCACAGCCCTGTGAGATGGTCCCCAAACCACAGCCATGTGTGATTGACCCAGAACTTCAGCTCACTGGAAATAAAAAGGTGTTGCTGGTGTGGAAACCTCAGTTCTCTTGAGATAAGAAAGCAATTCCCTCAGTAAAAAGGGGTCTTTAAAATCCCTGGAAGGTATAAATTAAACACAGAAATAATGAAGTCAATTAAACCTATCATATTAATGCATTTGTATTACATTTAGGAATGATCTGCACATATTAGGCGTGTGCAGGGCTTGTAATATGCAAGAGAATTTGACATATCTTAGATTACATTGTAAATGTGTAACTGGGTAATTGATTTTAGACTTGTGGTTTTAAATTAAAAGTTGTAAGAGAATTTGATTAGTTGTATAAACAGTATTGGAATGTTTATGAGAACCTGAGATTCACCGTATTTATGATTTTGATTTATTAAATTTACAAGAGTAATTTAAGTGCTTGGAAAGGTTTTTGCTTGTTAGGTCAGGCACGCAAAGTGCTTTAAAGGAAAACAGGATGCATCACATTTATAAATGCACTCCAAATCACTTAGAGGAATTTAATAAAATGAGTTGTAATGAGACTGTTTAAAGGAATTTGGATTTACAATTAGGATATTAAATTTTGAAATTATGCTTAAGGGCTTAAGGGGGAAAAAATAGGGTTTTTAGTTCAGTACTTTTTTCTACATCAAAAAAAAAAAAAAATCTCCCCTTTCAGTCATGGAGAACTCCCTCTGACATTCATTATATCTAAAAATGCATCATCATGGCTGCCCACCCCAAAGGCTGGATCTTTAATGGTGAACAGGGACCACATGCATGCCTTTCCACTCTAAAGAGCTCCCTGCTCCTGACACTCCCTTTCTATCCTCAGGCTCTGTCCTCCAGCTTCCATGTGCCCCTCCAGCTAGCCTCAGCCTTCATCAGGTTCCTGTCTGCCATGTAGGATTCTGGTCTTTCCTCTCTTGCCGCAGTCTGGCTGGGCACAATTCAGGAGCCACTTGTCAAAAGAAACTAACTTTATTTTTAGAACTACAAATGCCAAGCAAAACAGCTCCTCAGGAAAAAACCCTCAGAGCCCAACTGCCACCACGGGCTTCCCACAAGCCTCTCACCCCCACACCAGCCTCTCCCCCTCCCACAATCCTCCTGCTCTTGAGGCCGATTGGCTGGGTTGCATGGGCGGAGCCAAAGAAGTCCCCCAATGAGCAGCTCCGTGGTCTGAAAGGCAGGGAAACAGCCCAATAAGCATCACCGCAGAGGAGCCAATCAGCTAGATGTTGCTGGGGCCGCTGTGAGCCAATCATCAGCTGGCAGCTGGAAGTTTGCTGGGGCCCCTTTGGCTGTGGCTCTCAACACTCTCTTCTCTCTTTCCTTCTATTGGGAGAATTGCAGACACTGCTGAATGAAGAATGGAACGCAGCCTCCCTGGCTCTGGCTGGCTGTGTGCCTTTGCTGGCCCCTGGCAGCCCCAGAAGTCTGTGGCTGGTCCTTTCAGTTGGGAGTTGCAGTTCCTTGTCTAAAGGGACACCAGGAGTTATCACCAGGAGCCCAGCCTGCTCTCAATATGTGTGGTCATTGACTGATCAGGACATGCCATGTTAGGAGAGGTGCCGCCTCCTCTCTCTGCCACACACTTCTCTGCTGAGCCTCTGAGTTAGGCTTGGAGGCCCTTATGACATTGAGGGTGAGGGTGGCCACTTTCTCTAGGCCTTCTACCCTGGCTGACCACTTTCCTTCAAAGATCTCATGACCCTGACTTAATGTCGTCTCGGCCATTTCAGTCTCTCCCAAGAGCAATCACTGGAGACCAAGGAAGCAAGGAAAGACTTTACCTTTCCTGTCACAAGCATGGGGTCAGAGCCCAGTTTCAACTCCACCACGGACTTCCTGTGTGAGCCCGAACAAATCATCTCCTTCTCTGGGCCTGGTGTTCCCTGGCTCCTTATGAAACAATGGAGGCCCTTACCATCAGCAAAGTCGAGTCCAGGTCTTTGACTGAGGAAAAACACTCTTACAGGTGCACAAAAAGACACAAATGAGGATTGTAGCCTTGCTAGCAACAGCGAATAATGTCAACCTAAATGTCAATCAATAGAAGAATCCTTGAATAAATCAGGATACACACATAGACTAGTCAGTTAGGGTCCAACTAAGAAATGCAGTGAGCACCAGTTATTTTCCCCACAACATTCTGTTACACAAATTTTTGAACATACACGAAAGTGGAAAAAGTTGTAAACACCCACATACCTACTAAAATTAACGTTCAGCCCTTATTTTCTTTATCATCTATCTATCCATCTATCCATCTGTCTATTCATCTTATTTTTTAGATGCATTTCCAAATAAGGTACATATGCTTCACCCAGCAACACTTCAACATGTATATCATTAACTAGAGTTCCATATGTGTTTACAGTTTTCTTAAGGTAAATTTTTGTATAATCAAATGCACAAATCTTACATCTACTATTTTTAAGAGTTTTGCCAAATTCATACACCTATGTAATACAAATCCCCTGTGAAGATATAAACATGACTTTCACTCCCAAATGTTTCCTCTTGTTCTTCCCCATTCAGTCCCCACCGTCTCTATCTCCACCTGTAAACACTGTCCTGATTTTTTCCCTTAGTTTAATCTGTTCTAGACCATCCTCTGAATTGAGTCCTATTATGTGAGGCATCCCCAGTCCACCCATTGTTTTTAAGATTGTTGTTCATCAGTATTTTCACCTTCTCTTCAGTGAGCAGTGTTGCATTGTGTGGGTGGAACACGGTCTGCCCTTCTCCTATGGGTGGATACCTGGGAGGTCTCTGGTTCTCCTTATTATGAATAAAACCACTATGTATTTTATCTCAAACAATTGTTTTTGCGGTCTGGTGTTTTCATTTGTCTTGGGTCAATCCCTCAGACTGGGTTTGCTGGTTCACAGTTAATGCTTAGATTTGTAAGAAGGTTCCAGAACTGCTCACCTCCCAGTCCTCCCATCCATTGCCCCAATGCAGATGCCAGCCGTTGGTGCACCCCCTCCCTTCGAAGTGAATTTTTCTGGGACCCTCCTCCCCTGTTCGCTGTTGTCATTGGGCATTGCTCTGGGACACTGGGTAGGCTTCAGTGACTGTAACACTCACAGGAAAGGCCGGTGTCTCCACCTCCTTCGTCCTTGGAGTTTCATGGAGATGTTCCTATTTCTCACCCTCAAACAGCTCTCACACCCACTGATGGAATAAAAACTGGGCAATGACATTGGCCTCTAGGCTGATTTCAAGCCCTGAGTGAGTTCAAATATTCCATAAACAGGTCTGGCCACCTATGGCCCCCAGCCTGAGCTCTTCTGTGAGCCAGTTCAAGTGGCCTGGGCAGGGACTCTAAGGCAGTGGGCAACAACTAGATTTCTTATGCACAAATCTGGTGGTGGTCCCAGACTATAGGGCCAGGGCCAATTGCTTGCATCCAGGCTTAAGCACCTCCCATCTTCCCATGATGTGTACTGAGGGGGGACCATCTGCAGGTCCACAACAGGGCCTGAGTGGGGACACTGCTTACTATATAGTCCTGGTAAGGCTCAGCCTGCACACAACCATATTACGTCATAAAGACTAAGACACTGAACATAGATGCCTGGTTTCCAGTCCTGACTGGGTCCTTCTCCCTGTGTTTCTTATTTCTCCTATTATAAGAAATTTAAAATATATAGTAAAATAGAGAGAGGACCCAGGCACAGTGGCACATGCCTCAAATCCCAGAAACTTGGGAGGCTGAAGCAGGAGGATCACAAGTTTGAGGCCAACCCCAGCACTTGGCAAGACTCTGTCTTAAGATTAAAAATCCAAAGGACTGGGGATGTAGTTCAGAGGCTGAGCACCCCTGGGTTCAATCCCTATCACCAGAGAGAGAGAGAGAGAGAGAGAGAGAGAGAGAGAGAGAGAGAGAGAAGCCACTGCTAACTCTGGCTGCCTCTGTTGAGAGCTCCTTCTCTCCTTAGACACTCTGAGCTTTATAACGTGGAGCAAGATACTTCCCTCAGAGCGTCAGGTTCCTGACTGCAATAGCTAAGGTGGCAATGTTGTTGCAGCTGACCTATGACCTCGGTCAAGCCAGGTGAGGCAAGGTAAATGGAAGTCTCTCCCACCATCCAGCATGGCCCCTCCCTTTTATATTTATGTCCACCATCACCTCCACCACCCACCTAATCCTCAGCTCAGGCTTAGAAGGAGAATGATTGACCTCCTTTACAGAGGAGGACACTGAGGCTTAAAACAGGGAACTGACCTGTCATCCAAGGAGGGAGCCAGGTCACGGACTCCATACGGGTCCTGGGGATTAGCATATTCACTCGTGGTGAACTCCCAGCTGTCAGAGGGAGGCAGATGGAGCCAGGTGGAAAAAGCCAGTCAGGAGCTATTTTCTGGATGGATTCCATGCCTGGCTCTGTGCCTACCTGTGCAGGTGACCTCGCCTCTGTGTTCTTCAGTTTCTTCCATTGTAAAATCAGTATTCTGAGAGTACGCTTATTGTTAATAAGGATAGCATTAGTACTATTGCAATGATGGTGGAAATTAAGTGAGCAAATAGGGGTGGAAGAGTTGGAATGGCCCAGCAGAGTAGGCACAATGGTTCCAACGTATCCACCCAAATCCGTGTGTTGGAAACTTAATTCCCCATGCAACAGTGTTGGGAGATGGGTCCTGATGGGAGGTGTCTAGGTCACGAGAGCTCCACCCTCATGAATGGATTAATGCCACTATAACAAGAGCTGACAGGAGTGGGTTTTCTCTATCCTGCTCCACTCAATAATGCAGTATTCAAGGTACCATCTTGGAAGCAGAGAGACTAAGCCCTAGTCCCCAGCACCTTGGTCTTGGACTCCTCAACTGTCAGAAATACAAGAAATAAATTTCTCTTCTTAATAAAGTACCCAATCCCAGGTATTTTTTTAATAGCAGCAAGGATGGATTAAGACAGTTCCATGAGCATTTGCTATTATTTAGGCCTCCTCTTAGTCTAGGGGGCAAGACCTATGCCTGGTTCCAATCTCTACCGCCCCCCACACCGAGCACCTGCAAAGCCACGCACAGCTGCAAGGTGCTTGGGGTTCCGTTACTGAATGAGAGAAAGCATCAGGGCGTTTGGGCCATGGGAAGCCTTGCCCCTGTGGATATAGGCCTGGAGGAAAGGTGAGTGTGGCTGGTCTGGGGATGCGTGCCTAGAGCTACCCCTGCCTCCAACCACAGAAGTGTGCACTCCCTAAGCCCCTTCCCAGCTTCCCTGACCCTCGCAGGGTGAGCCCCAGCCAGCACCCGGGGAGCCCATTGCATTTGGAGCTCACAGGTTCTCTCTGGCTGTGGCTGTGGCTGCAGAACCCCCCTTCTCATTTAGGTTTCATTTCTGAAAGCAGACCTTCTCAGCCAGTCACTCTTCAGCTAATGATGTCCGCGGAGACAGAGGCGGCTGCTCTGCGCAGCCTGGCCCAGGAGTTGCCGGGAAGAGCAGTTTGCCTGGGGCTTTTCGGGCTGGAACAGAGCAAGGATGGTGAGCACATCCCTAGGGGGCAGGAGGCCTGAGAGCTGGGGTAGAAGGAGCCTTTGCATACATCTTCCACAGTCACCTCCTCCTTCTTGGGGGACAGGCCCAGGGGCCTGGTCACCAGGAGTCAGAGAAGCACCAAGCCTGAAATCCAGTCCCAGACCACCGACCACATTTCTCAGGACAGTGGGTCCCAGACTTGAGCGGGAATCAGAATCACCTGGAAGGCTTGTCGGATCACTGATGAATGGTGTGTAGGCCAGGTGGTGGCTCAAGGTAACACCGGCTGCTGACAGACACAGGGAGCCCCAGGGGCAGAGCCAGGATGGGGTGATGATACAAGACAGGTGCTAGGGCACAGCCACAGTTAGTGAGGCTCAGCATTCTTAAAGGAAACTTCCTCTTGGTTTGAAGAATGACTTTTAAAAGCCTAGGCCACTAGGATAAAGGATAGGGTATAGTGGGGAGGAAAGGGAGAAAGGGAGAGAGCAAAACAGATGGCAGGCACAGGTGCCCAAGGTGACATGTAGGCTCCACGCTGATCGCTATGCCCCCTGGACCAGCACACCAGCATGATCTGTGGAGCTGTATGCATTTGGTGCATCCCAGTGTCCATGGAAGGGTAACTTTGCCTGACAACAATCACTTTAATATTGCAAATAGCTAGTAGAAAGCTTTTTAATGATTCCAACACAAAGAAATGAATGTTGATGTGGTGGGTAGGCCAGTGATCCCAATCTGATCACTAAACATTGTATATATGCACTGAGTAGGTCACACCATACCCCACCCATTTTGATGTGTCCATCAAAACTTTCTTAAAATACCAGTGTCCAGGTCACACCTGAAATCTGCCTGTTCACAAGATCCCCAAATGATGCAGGCACAAAACACTGGGTCACCTGGAGAGTATTTAAATACTCTGGGTCCTGGTCCAGAGATGCTGGCAGAAGTGCCCTGGGGTTGGCATGGGTCTGAGAAGGTTCGGGTGCAGGGGAATGCCACTGCCTCAGGCGATTCTCACAAGCTGCACATTCAGAACATTTTTGGCACACACTTCTCCAGAGGTCTCCAGAATCAGGCCTGGAGGAAATGTGACACTAGTGGACCTCACGTGGGATTTGAGTACCGGAAGCATGAGCTTTCATCCTGACTCGGCTTACTCTGTGTGGCTGTGGATAGATTGTTTTCTTTCAATTTCCCCAATGGTAAAATGGGAATATGAACAACCTCTCTAGACCAAAAGACTAATTGTGATTAATTATTAGAATTCAAAGGGGTCTTGGTTAAGATTAAGGTCATAGGTCCTCAATTTTATCCTTGAGAAATCTTAATGCTTTTCTGGGTCTCAATTTCCCCATTTGTAAATTGAAAGCTTGAACCACTAAGAGTCCACTATAGTTTGAATGTGTCCCCCAAAATCACAAGTTGGAAACTTCATCCCCAAAGCAAGCATACTGGGAGGCAGGTCCTGAAGAGAAGTGATGAGGCCAGGCACAGAGAATGGATTCATGCCCTTATTGCAGAAGTCAGTTCCTTATAAAATTGGGCCCTTCCTTATTCTCGCCCCCCCCCCTTGCCTTTCTGCCTTCTGCCATGAGATTTGGGAGCAAGAAAGCCCTTGCCAGATGCAGCCTCTCCATCTTGGACTTCCCAGCTTTAGAATTGTGAGCCACTAATTTCCTTCATTATAAACTACCCAATCCATGGTATTCTGGTACAGTAGCAGCATGAAATAGACTAAGATAGGACCTTTCTCCTGTTCAGCATGCACGCTTCTGCCTTTGTTCCATCAGGCAGCAGGACCTGCCCTGCCTTTCTCTATCTGGAGCTTCCTGCCTCTCCATGCAAACATGGCGCCAGCGTCCCTTCCTCCCAGGATCCCTCCTCCCTGCCTTTTCCTTCCCTACCCACTTCAACTCCAGTTTTCGGCTCAGAGTTTATGTCCTCCTAGAAGACTTCCCGGACTACCCCCTCTCAAGCCCAGGTTAGGGGTTCCCTGAACTTCCCATCCCCTCCAGTCCTTTGTGTTGACAATCACCAGACAGCACTAGCCCTGGAGGCACCTCCATGTCTACCTGGTATCCAGTAGGTGTCCACTATGTGTGTGCCTGAAAGGTGAATGAATGACACTGGGAGTCTGCAAAAATCAAGACTTCAGAACTCATTCTTGCTCCAAACTTGTGGCCTTTACCTTCTCAATTCAACTGCATGCGTAGAGGCTAATTGAAGCATGAGGGAGGGAGACCTCATTAATTTAGGTTTCTTCCCTCCTGACATGAACTTCAATTATCTCACTGCGGGAGGAACAGAGTTTTCGGGATGGCGAAAGAGAAGTGATTTGCAGGCCTGAGCGGATCTCGACCACAGCCTCCGCGGGGGAAGGGCTTTCCCAGCTGCCCTCTCCTCCCTGGAAAGTTATGGGGCAGGAAGGACACCCATCGCCCCACTGTTTTGTTCACTGAGGTATCTTCAGCATGTGGTAGGAGTTTGACAAATATTTGTCCAATCAAGGAATCTCTTACAAACAGAGAAAGGAAAGGGAGGCTATCTATGGGTGGGGCTGGATGTCTCCATCAAGCTCACAAAGCTGGAGCTTCAGAACTGAGGGTCCTGACATCCTGTGCAAAGCCCCTTTCCACTGCCCTGAGCATCGGTATCTAAAGGGTGCAGAATTTATTTCCATGCCCCCTCTACTAACACCTACCATCTTTTCAAGGACCGGGGTGATGGTGCCCATATCAGTGCCCCGCTCAGGTCCTGAGCGCACATTTTCCCACTGCCCAGCATCTTCTCTACCCCTGAGGGGTCAATATGCAAGTAGGATTGAGTGTGTCCAGTGACACAGCTCCCTGCCTCCTACCCCTGGGCAGATTCCTAACTATAAGCACAAAGCAAAGGGCCCCCCCAGCCCCAGCCCCATTTAGCCCTCAGCTTAGCATCTGGGACACACTTAGGGCTCAACGAGTACAGCAAAGAGAGGCCAACCAGACACTTCACACTTGCTTCTAAGTCAGGCAGGGACATATGGTAGCTGCCACATGGCAATAGCTGGGGGCAGCTCGGTCAGGGTGAGCACCAGCCCCTCCCTTATCCCATAGCAACAAATGACAGGGAAGTCACAAGAGCTGCCCGGAGAAGTCAATGACCAGCTCCCAATCCCATTTCCTACATTCTTTTAACACTTGCTGTTAACAAGGACAGCCAATGACCTATAAATAGAAAAGGACTTGGATTTCCGTTTTAGCTCCACCACTAACCTGCCATGTAACCTTGGGAACATTCAGGAATAGGAATGAGCAGTAGCAGTAACGGCCATTCATTGAGTACTTGATAATTTCTCAAGCACTTTCATATACATCACTTCCATCCCTTTAAAGCAGCTGTTCCTGAATGTTCTGAGTGGTGTGAGTTGATGTGCCCAGGGCTACTTGGTCAGCTAAGGGTGAAGCTAAGACAAAGCACAAGGGGGCAGCCAGCGATGGCCCTGTGGGGGTGGTGGGTGAGGCCTCACAAAGGAGGTAGCAGATCACCTGCCCTGGAATGAGGAGCAGGGCTTAGTAAGAAAGAGAGAGGGTGGAAGAGGCAGAGACATGTCACTGTCAAGTGCTCATAGTGTGCATAGGGAACAGAAAATTCCCCTGTATCCAAAGATACAGCAGAAGAGGGGGCTATAGGAGTCAACTCAAAGGAGGAAGGGCCGTGGCCTGCTGACTGGAGGTTCAAGATCTTCCCATGTGTGCCTGGGAAACTCTAAAAGACTTAACATGGTCACTAGCTCACACTCACTCTAAACAATTAATCTTAAAATAATTTTAAATTATTTATATTGATAGCATTTATTATCTATTTTTTTTAAAGTTTATTTTGGCTCCCAGTTTAGGAGATTCTAATCTGTGATTGATTAGCCCCCTTGCTTCAGGGCCTGTGGTGAGACAGCAGATCATGGCAGATTGAGGTTGGCAGAGCCACGCTGCCCGTCTCATGGCCTCAAAGCATGACCTCATGCTATATATGCCCCTTATAAAAATGCAGAGAAGCAAGGGCAAGGAATAAATATCTTCTTTAATCACATTGTCCAGAGACAAGCAATATTTTCTATGAATATATACATTTTCCTACAGTGGCATCCTACAGCTATTGTTCCTTCTTTGTGAGTTCTTTCTCATTGTTTCATGAACCTTTTCCATGTGATCAGATAGTCTTCAACTGTGACTCTGTGTTTTGGAGGAAACATGGACTTGTCCTCTCCACGTAACGCACGTCCCCAAATGCATGCCAGGCCTGTTCACCAGGTGGAAAGGCAGACCCAGAGCTGCTAGTACTTTGGATTTTTCCAGAGAGCCAGGAATTCCTTTCTCATTGAAATGTTCTCATTTTTAAAGGTTGGCAATTAACTCAATATAGTAAAAATAAAAACAAAAGTACCCCGAGGACAAATAAACTCTCTAGAATCTCTGCCTGTTTGGAGGAGCTGACAAAGGTCAGGTTCAAGGGTATCTAGGGTTTATAGTCAGACACAGCTCTTGCTTCTAACCTCACCTCCTATGACTTGCCTTCTTCTTTGGACAAAACCCTCTCTCCAGTTCTCACTGCTATACCTTTGTGCATGCTACTTTCACACAAGTAAGTGTGAAGTGCCTGCCCCACCCCTGCCACCCGCACTGTCTGGACCCCATGCAGACCTTGCAGGACTTTCTGATGACTGCTCCTTGGACATCTGCCATTTCTCTCTCTGTTCCTGGCTCTCTGCAGCCCCATGTCCAGTTCCCTGCTGGAGATTCATCTCTGTGTCCCCTACCCAGGGCCCCCATGGAGTCAACCCAGAGTGGCTGCTCAAGCATTGCTGGCAAGGGTGACAGTGAATTCTTCCCTCCTTTGAGCAGAAGGATAGATAATTACAGGCTGGCTCCAGCAATCTGCTCTGCATTCACCCCTCAGGGTGTGTGAATTGCTGTGAAATTCTTATTGAGGGGAAAGCAGAAAGTGACTCTAAACGGGAGATTTAAAGGAAGGAGGAGCAAAGAAAGAAATGCTTTTGTAAAGCTCGGGAGTCCCTGTGATGACCTTCAGCCATGGAAAAAGGGATAGAGCCAGCAGGCAGACCTAGGGCCCAGCCCTGGGGGCAGGCGCCATCCCCTCTCTGGACAGTAAGGGGCAAAACCAGAGCAGCTCATAGGGCCTCACTTTCTAAAATAGTAAGATTCTGCACAGCAGTCATGGGTTTATGGTGTCCCTGGTTAGCCCAACCCAGGGCCTGCAGGGGCTGACTTCCCTGTCTCCCTTTCTCTCTCATAAGGCCTCCAGCAGGGAGAGGGCTAAGCCAGGAACTCCTGCCCAGAGCCTGCTGGCTAAGTAGTCACCGCTAACCCTGGAGGTGATGGCACGCTCAAGTCCTGCAGGCTCCCACGTGCTTCCAGGCTGGTGAAGTGCCCACTGATGGGCAGACCTCAAGACCAGCCCAATGCCTGGAACAGTGTTTTAGTAAGCATTCTCACTGCTGTGAACAAAAGACCTGGCAAGAACAATTTTAGTCGAGGAAAAGTATATTTGAGGGCTCATGATTTCAGAGGTCTCAGTCCACAGATGGTTGACTCCATACCTCAGGGCCTGAGGTGAGGCTGGATATCATGGCAGAAGACTGTGCTGGAGAAAAGCAGCTCAGGACTTGGCATCAGGAAGGAGGGAGGAGAGAGAGAGAGAGAGAGAGAGAGAGAGAGAGAGAGAGAGAGAGAGAGAGAGAGAGACTCTTTACCACAAACAAAATATAAATCCAAAAGGCATGCCCCAAATAACCTACCCCCTCCAGCCATATACACACACACTGTCTGCCTACAGTTACCATCCAGTCAATCCCTATCAGAGGATAGTGCACTGATTAGGTCAAGGGTCTCATAACCCAGTCATTTCAAATATAAAGTTTCTTGCATTGTCTCATGCATGAGCTTTTGGGAGACACCTAGTATCTAAACCATAGCAGGCAGCAAGAAGCGGGCTGAGTTGGTGGGTATTTGTGGAGCCTTCGACAGGCCATTAAAACTCCCTGAGCCTCAGTTTCTCCAGTAGTGAGATGTGAACAATAAATCCAATGCTACTAGGTGGTTGAGATTCTAACATTAAAATAATCTTTAACTAATAAGTGTTAGGTCTCTTTGCCTCATGAACCTCAATTTAACAGGAATGATCAGCCTTTGGATGTGGCCTCAGGCTGGTCTGCAGACACAGCATAGTTTTATCTTCCCTAGAAAGACCCCTGCCCCACCTTGATATAGACTTCAGGAAAATTCTCCCAGCAGGACAAGTGGGCCTAGGGTAGTGGTGACTGTAGAAGGAAGCATTGAAGGCAACAGGGAGAACTGGGATCAGGGGACTGGGGACCTGAATCCCCACACTGGAGAGTGTGTCCTTCATCCCTTTCTTCTAATGTCTGCTCTATTCACAAACTTGCTCACAATCTTCCCCCAGGGTTAGCTTAGAAATTAAAGATAAGCTCTCAATCCCATACCCAACATATGATCAAGATGTCCAGTGACCATTATGAGCACAAAATATAATTGACAAGGGCTTAACATCCACATAGTGAAGATTTTTATTGGCTGAAAATTGACCAGAGCACCAAGTTTTCTTGACACTACGTTGATTTTCTCAGTATGGTCCAGCAAATTTGGACTTGGTGGAAATGGCAGGCATAAAAGAAAAGCCATAATGGCGGACACGATCAGGAGTCAGTTAACAAAACAAGACAAAACCGATGGAGAAACCAAGTCTTCATGGTGAAACAACAGCCTTGGTAGAAATAACTTCAATAAGATTAAAATGGGAAAACCTGAGGAGAGAAACTAAACCAAAGAGAGAAGTGACCAAAGGAGTCAATTAACTTTAGGGTGTTTGCCTTGAAAAATAATTTACCCTTAAAAATTAATCAGCATTGATATGAATCTTATTAAAATATTGATAGCAGCAGAGTCAAATTTCCAGGCCTGGGGTGCAGTGAGGGACCGCGGCTGAGCGGGCTCCATCTACCTGTCTGCCACCTCTGCTGACCCCCGGGTACACCCTCAGTTGCCTGGGATGCGCTGCCCGGCTCCTGATTGATAACCATCGCTATCTTGCTGGTGGTTTTTGTACTTTCAAAGGAGTTAAGTTTTTACACTAATCGCTACCTCCTAAATCAATTAATGAGACTTAAAAGGTCATTTATCATTAGAAATTGCAACTGGAATCACCAAACCACTACATTGGCCCGAAGATGCTAAGGAATTGCATCCTACATTGATAATTGTACCCTGGCTTTAATGAGATTCTTATTAACATATACATTATTAATTAGACCATTAATGCAGATGTCATTCTGAGTCACACCAGGATTCCCGATGGCTCACGCGGTTATTAAACCTCGCTAATTTGCACAATGAATTAATACTATATTAAAAGTTCTCTCCACTGTGTATACTAAATTAAATGCTTACTTTCGACACCTCACCCACCACATCCACTCCTACTTGATGAGGAGAAGATGAAGAGGGAGGAATTTCCATTCTAGGACCTGAGAGCTTCCTGCCTTGCCAATAACTTTGGTGCCTGTGAATAGACAAGGAAGGAAAAGCTGAGGGAGAGGGAGGAGAGGAAGCCCCCCACTCGCACCCCTAATGCCTCAGCAGCGGCCTACTGTTCTTTAATTAGCAAGATTTCCTAATGTGCCTCCAATAGCATGTTTTAAGTTGGTGCTTATGACAAAGTATCATTTATTCATGGTAATTTAGGAAACACACATGAGCAAAAAGGAGAAGATTTTCATTACCCATTCTCTCAGCTTTCAGTAATTACCTCTCTGAACAGTATCCTGTGGTATTTTGGTTCATTTTTTCTAAACTTAAATAGGTGTGCTTTTACACAAATGGAATGATACCCTTCGTATTGTTTTATAACCTGCCTTTGTGATTTAATATTTCGTGAACACTTTCCCCAGATCACTAAGTGCTCCTCTAGAGCATGGCTAATTGTTCCATTGTACCCATGCGCTTACCTGACTCTTTTCACTGGCTCTGGGGTGGTCAGTTTTACCTGTGCCCTTATCTGGGCTACGGTCCTTACCCCAACCCCACTCACTATTCACTCAGACACTAGTCCTGTCACCTAATCATGACATTGCCATGAGGTTAGTTTGTAGATGTGATTCAAGTCCATAATCAGTTGACTTCAAGTAAGGGAGAGTATCCTACACGTCCTGGGTGGGCCTGATTCAACCCGTTGAAAGGCCTAAGAGCAGAGCTATGGCTTCCCTAGAGAAGAGACTCCACCTGTGGACAGTCTGCCCCTTCAGATGACCTGCCCTACAGATTTCACTCATGCTTAACTAGACCCCGTAATTATATAAGTCAATCCTTTGCAAAACAATAAATTAATCTCTTTGTCTCTACATAGATACATCCATCCATCCATACATACATTCATCCTTGATATCTGAAGGGGGTTGGTGCCAGGACCCCCAAAGGATGTCAACATTGAGGGTGCTCAAGTTGCTTATATTAAATGGCATATTTGCATATAACCTGCAGGCATCCTTTGTACTTTAAATAATATCTATACTCCTTACAATACCTAACAATGTAAACATCATGTAAATAGTTGTTATACTCTATTGTTTAGGGAATAATGACAAGAAAAAAAACAATTGCAATTTTTTCTGAATATTATTTTATCCATAGTAGGTTGAATTCATAGAGGCAGACCTGTAGGTACAGAGGCCACAGATTCAGAAGACCACCTTATATATATAATATACACGTGTGTGTGTGTGTGTGTGTGTGTGTGTATGCATATATTTCCTGGGTTCACTTCTCTGGTTGAGCTCCGATGCACAGGATTTTATTATATAGCCACACCATAAATCATGTAGCCACTCCCACAGTAGTGGACAAGGCACTGGACTGCTTTGCTCTCAAGTCAGCACCGTTGCTCCTGTTTCAGGCTGGAACGACACCTCCCATCATACTGTTTCCTGTATGGCTTCAGGATGGAGATGCCAATGAGAGGACTTGATACCAAATTTGGAAGAAGCAAAAGGGGAGCCATTGCTATTGGAAAGGTGTGGCAGTCAGATCCCATGCCTGTGTGACCAGACCTGTCAGCTGTGACAGACAGACATGGAGGTTTTACAGCCTCCCCTGAGCCCCTCTCCACAGACCCATGCTGGTGACCAGAGGCATGCAGTTGCTCAGACTTCCCCAAGCTCCTATTTCCACCTGCTCTACCTGTCCATGTGCTTCTGGCAGCAGGGATTTGGGACAGCTTCTTGGACCCTTCACTTTCCCTTCTAGAACTTGCTGTCACAGCTACTCCCAGATTTACCCTAACTCTCATTTTAAACCTGTACACCTGTGATACTCACAATGGCTCTGTTTTCTTGCTAGAAACCCCTAGTGGTTCAGGGAAACAGATCCTAAGAACAGGAATGTGCAATTCTTATACCAATGTTAGAATAAAGGGGATATTATTGACACTGGGGTCAGGTCTTGGTAGTCCACAACACAAAGTGACCAAAGGTTTGCTTAGATGATTACCTACAATCATCTGAAGGTGGATACCTGTGGAAAGAAATTCAGGTGACCCACTGACTCCTGCAGTAGAACTTGATAGTTGAAACAGAGTCTAAGGATCATGAGGTGAGTCAGCTGCTTCCAACTGCACTGACAATTGTAAAGAAGGAACTGAGCATTTTGGGCTTTCAGAGCCCAACTCAAGAACCAGCTAGGAAAAGAGAAGGTTTTGGTGACTGTCCAAAAATAATAATCCTTGGGTTCAAGGTCACTAAATTTACCCATCTGACATCATTCCCCATCACTCTCAAACAGTAGACCTGATGATAGAACAGTGGGATGACCCTTCCTTCGAAGGCTCATTGGTGGCACCAGCTGGGTAACAAGACTCTACAGAGCTCAGGTAACATCCTACAGAATGGGTTTTGCACTCTACTCAGTAGCCAATGTATGGTACTCTTTCTCCTCCACAGCCCGGACTCATGGGTCTGAGAACCCATGGGAGGAAATAGAGGTGGCTCACATTGCTATGACCCTTAAGGATGCACAAACTTTTTTGTTTCTAACCTTGTGACTTTGGGTCTCTGGTGTAAAAGTCTTGATTCCTAAGGGAAGACTACTTCCAGCAATGAATGCAACAGTAGGTCCTTTGAACTGGAAGCTGAGAGACCACCTGTCCACTTTGGGTTCTTCTGCCATTGGACCAAGAGACAAAGAAGAAAGTTACTATACTCACGGAAGTGATTAATCGTAATCACCAAGGGAAATTAAGTTGCTTCTACACCCTGGAGGTAACCAGGAGTCTTTCTGAAACCCAGATTTTTTTTCAGGATATGTCTTAGTATTTCCATGTCCTGTAGTGAAAGTTCATGGAAAACAATGCATAGGCCAGGTGTGGTGGTGCACGCCTGTGATCCCACAATCCCAACTACTTGGGAGTCTGAGGCAGGAGGATTAAAAGTTTGAGGCCACCCTCAGCAACTTAGCAAAGGCTAAGTAACTTAGAAAGACCCTGCCAAAAAAAAAAGACTGAGGATGTATCTCAGTGGTAAAACACCCCTGGGTTCAATCCCCTGTGCAAAACCAATGCATAGCCTAGTGATATAGACTCTTCAGGAATACAGACTGGAGTTATCCCATCAGATGAGGAAACCTAAGGAGCCAAGGTGCTTGTTGAGGGAAAAAAGATGAAGGGCGGTTGGAGTATGGACAGAAACTGTAATGCTCTGAAAACAAAGCACACAGGGTCCCTGCTTAGAGGAGTCAGTCCCCTTATTTTTGTAAGACCTCTAAAACAGAAAGTACTCTGAGGTGAAGCTTTACAAATATTCCAACTGCAAAGTTAGGTAGGCCATCGTTGACTCACCTGCCGAGTGGAGCAGCACTCATCTTTACCCTGCCGAGGTCCAAGCAGTCCACACGGCATCTTCATGCAAATTAGAATAAGACCCCCCCTCCCATGAAAAGTTGTTAATGCATATATTACTTAGTTCTTAAGAATACATCGTTATAAGCAAGTCATTTGGTATAGAATCAAATAAAATTTTAGACCACAAAAGAACAGGTGAAATTCATGGAGCTTTACACTGAAGATTTGTGTGCCATGTGAATTGGTATGTACATCAAACCCAAATAAAGTGTTTTAAATCAAATACATTTTTTTAAATTTTATTCATAATAATTAGACTATAGCTAGCTGTTTTAAAATACCTAAATGTGTTGTATGGGACACCTTTTGCACCCCACCTCACATCCTCTGGGCCACCTTTTAGTCTAGCTATTCTGGAGTCCACCAATAGGCGATGTAACCTGGGAGAAACTTACCCAGCTGCTCTCGCCCTGCCCCACAGCTCCTGTTTTCTGCTCTGAGGATTTTTTGCTGTGGGCATATAAGACATCCCAACGAATGTGCAGACTTGGATTTTATTGGTTGACTGATTTCTTTGAGAAAGAGTCTTGCTAAGTTGCAGAGGCTGGCCTTGAACTTGTGATCCTCCCACCTCAGCATCCCAAATAGCTGGTATTACAGGTATGTGCCACCAAAGAACAAGAGAGTTAAGCCCTCACAGGTCAACACACTTTGACCAGTGGGTGATGAACACCAGTAGAGGAATCCTCCCTGCTTCTGCCCTGTGGGCAGACAATTCCAGAGGGTCCCAGGCAGGTGGAGCCCAGGCACCTACAGGGTAGCCGGTTGCATAACTTGGATTTGACATTCTTCTTTCTTCACTCTTTCTAGTTCTTTGGGGCCAGTTTCCTAAAATAACTCATCTACTCACAAACCTCTGTTTTTTAGAGAAACCAAGGCTAAGGCATGCACTTCCCTACACAAAGACAAATCATAATCATTTTGAGGCTCACTTGGTCCCACATCTGTTTTCTCTAGAAATGATCACTAGTTTTGACAGATTACAAATCTTAAGTAATTTTAAACACATCTTATTCTCAAAAAAACTACATTTTCCACTAGTAAACAATATTGGCCAAGTAAAATATATTTAGAATGCTACAGAAGTATTCAAGAATGTGTCCGGGAAACTACCGCTTAAGAGTATTGCTAAACGTTGGCAGTAGAGTTTAGAAAACAGTTTAAGGTTTGAGTTCCTCACCGATCGATGTCCCATCAATACCATAACAGTCAATTTCAATTGCAAATTCTCACAGTTACAATAGTTCAAGTTCATCATAATTTCTTCAAATTATATATGTCCTTTAGAAGGATAAAAGATAGTGGTCTTTCTCAGCATTATAAACCTTTCCTCTGAAAATAATATTATTATAGTCATCTCTAAAAGAAATGGATCTTGAAATTTTATATGGATTATAATTGTGCTGATCACAGAACTCAGAGCCAAAACAAACCTTCTGCCTTTTTATTTTATTTATTTTTCGTTTATTTACTTGTGATACTGGGGACTGAACCCACTGGTGCTATATTCCTAGCCATTTTAATTTTTATTTTGAGACAGGATCTTGCTAAGTTGCTCAGGCTGAT
The DNA here is from genome assembly GCF_045843805.1 of Urocitellus parryii. Classification (NCBI taxonomy): domain Eukaryota; kingdom Metazoa; phylum Chordata; class Mammalia; order Rodentia; family Sciuridae; genus Urocitellus; species Urocitellus parryii. The sequence continues at coordinate 177,461,408 of NC_135534.1, read as the reverse complement.
CTCAAACTTGGGATCCTCCTGCCTCAGTTTCCCAAGCTGCTGGGATCACAGGTGTGCACTACAGCACGTGCCTTTTTCTTTCTCCCCCCCCACCCCATATTCTCTTCTGTAGAGAAGTTGGCCTTTGTGATCTTCAGTTTGTTTAGCATCAAGAACATATTTTTCTTAAGTGTCATCATTTAATTTTTCTCCAACTTTTTAATTTCTTTCATGCTCGGGGCATTTTGTATGTTGATTTTGGATCCTGCATCTTTTCACTTACAGTATCAATTTTACATAAAACACTTCAGGTCAGAACTCAGAAAATTAATTTAAACATGGATATTTTTGAGAGTATGTCTGGGATCCTAGATTCCACAATCAATGTTTTCATAAATTAGGTCTCTCAATTGTAAAATGTATTCCTCCTTCCAAAGCAGAAACGGGACTCTACAAATCAACCCCATTAGAACAAGACAGTATTTCTATCTGCCAGAAGATTGTCATCCATTTAGAAATCACCCATCTTTAGAGTAACTTAAAATTTGTAATTAAATATTTTCTAATTTTCAAAACAATGAAGTTCTTTGCAAAGCAAACAGTGCCCTGAGACCCGACATGCAATACCACCTGAACAGCTCCACGTGGGACTCCCGTGGACAATGTGTCCTCTTAGCAGCTCAGGCCTCCATCCACCCTGTCTTTCCAACCCTTCAGGTTGGATGCCCTCTGCTCCAGCTAAATAACTGCTCTGACACAGGCCTTTCCTTGTGCTGTGCCCTCTGCAATGAATGCCATCCCGCTGCCCCTACCTGGCCAGTGAGGAGCTCCCTCTCCCAAACCCCAGGACACTGTTTGCAAGGCGTTTGGCCCTGTCCTCCTGACCAGACGGAACTCTCTAGAACAGGGAATCAATCTACTCCACCTCAGCTTCCTGGGAGTTGAGCCCAGCTGACAACAGGAGGACAGGATGGCCTGAAGAATGACTAGGGTCCAGGAGCCTCTGGAGATCAGGGGATTCCCCAGTGATGTTGCTGGCTGCTGTTGGCGTGAAGATGGGGCTGATTCTCGGAGACTCTTCATGGGCAGAGGCAGGTCCCTGCCCTGAGGAGCTGGGAAGCAGGGAATTTACAAAGAATAAACTTCTTTGTTTTTTGTTTTTTGATACTCGGGATTGAAGCCAAAGGTGCTATGTCCCTAATCTTTTTATTTTTTAGTTTGAGACAGAATCTTGCTAACTTGCTGAGGCTGGCCTCAAACTTGCAATCCTCCTGCCTCAGTCTCTTGAGTTGCTGGGATTACAGGCGTGCAGCACCGTGCCTGGGTAAAAATGAACTTTTTTAAACTTCTCTCCATCTGGGCTCTTTTGTAGACACGGAGACCCTCACTAACTGCCTCAGCAATTAACCTTTCTTGAGCATCTTCAAGTCCTTGACCTTGAGATAGACCAGATATAGACGGTACCCCACGTAACTCACAAGCTGGTGAGGAAAACACAAGTGGATCTGTGAGACAGTGCAAGGTGTTTGTGTTAAGTACTTTGCTAGAAGATTATGAAAGTGTACTAGTCTGGGCCCTTCAGAGAAATAGAGAGTCATGCATAAGAGATTTACTTATGAAGAATTCGCTCAGACAGATACAGAAGCTCAAAAATCCCAGTCAGCACCTGGAGACCCAGGAGAGCTGATATCACAGTCCCAATCCAAGCTCAAAGGCCTGAGAACCAGGAGAGCCAATGGAATAGTTCCATTCTGAGTCTGAAGGCAAGACAAGACTGACAGCCCAATTCAAAAACAGTCAGGTAAAGAGAAAGAATTCTTCCTGATGCAAGTGTTTTGTTCTAGTCAGGCCTTCAACAGATTGGGTGAGATCCACTCACACTGGGGAGAGAAATCTGCTCCACTCAGTCTACTGATTCAAATGTTCATCTCATCCAGAAACACCTCCCAGACACACTCAGAATGAGTGTGATGAGGGCTGGGGATATAGCTCAGTTGGTAGAGTGCTTGCTTCTCACATGCAAAAGGGCCTGGGTTCAATCCCAGCAACACACACACACACACACACACACACACAAGAAATAATGATGAACCAAATAACATACTCCGAGGCCCAAATCGACATACAGTTTGCATCCCAGTGGGCTGGAAGGATGCAGATGTCAATCAGGCAACACCAGCAGGAAGCCAGCTAGAGGCCAGGGTGAAGGCCCAGCAAGTGTTTCTCAGAGGAGAAAGTCCAGGGATGGAATTCCAGAAACAGGACATAGCACATGGAGACTGAGAGTCTGGTCTGTCAGGAACTACAGGGGACCTGCTGTGAAAAAAGCATTCAGACATGAGTGGGGTGTAAGACCCTAGAGATGGGTAACTGCCAAATCATGATTCCTAAGAATCTGCACATTATCCTGAAAACAGCGGAGACTTTGTGTATGGGGTGGGGAGCGGGTATTGGGGACTGAAACCAGGGGTGCTTGACCACTGAGCCACATCCCAGCCCTTTTTTGTATTTTATTTAAAGACAGTGTCTTGCTGAGTTGTTTAGGGCCTCATTAAGTTGCTGAGGCTCGCTGTGAACTCGAAATCCTCCTGCCTCAGCCTCCCAAGCTGCTGCATAACAGGTGTGCGCCACCGTTCCCAGCTAGCAGAGACTTTTTGATGGGCTATAAGCAGCAGACCTGGCCAGACTGGAGTTTTAGGGAGGTCATCCTAGCATGATCTCCATTCCCTGGAGGCTGAGCTAAGCAACAGGACCCCAAGGGTTCATAAAAGGTAACAAAAGAGCTTTTGGGTCACCCAGAGGCCTTGTTAGGGAAGAGTTTCTGATTTGGAACATTAGGAATGGACTCAAACTCTCCATTTCAACAAATTCCCAGGAGATGCAGACATTGCTGGTTCATGGCCCACACCTTGAGGAGCAAGAGAATGAAATTCTTTGCTGGCCCAGTTACTGAGGGCTGAGGATTTATAGATTCCCCACCCTGCCCCGTATTCCCAGATTTTCACTTGCATGGAATTGAATCCACTTTCCCTGGGCCCTGCCTGTCCCATCTCTCCCCTGTGCACACAAAGGAACCAGGGGAGCCTACATCCTTCAGTGGAAACAGGGGGTCACTGGTAGATGGACAGTGGGTCATAAGGCCATGTGTCTCCCGATGTACAGATAGATGGTCCCTGGTCCTAAGATAAGTATTCATCACAGGAAATATCCAGCCCCTGCACAAAGATGAACCACCATGTACCCAGAGTGGAAGGACAGGATGGAAACAGGACCCAATTCTGGGAAGACCCCGTGAAAGATCTGGCATCAACCTGGAGGAAAACAGGTTCAAAGAGACTTGGTGAACTCTAAGCCTCAGAAGGGCTGTCACAGGACAAAAGGAACAAACATGACCTGTGGCACCCAGGGACTAAGCTAATGGGGTGGAACCACAGCAAGTGATAATCATGTCATTATGAAAGACAGATCCCTGCTGTCTGAGCGGCCTACATAAGGGATGAGCTACCTTGGATGGTGATGAGCAACCTGTCACAAGAGATGTACAAGACTAGTTTAAATAGCAGGTAGGTGGCTGGGGTGACCTGTGAGTCCTGAGATTCTCTGATCCATTCATGCATTTCAGGAGACCATAATCACTGCACTGAACCTGGAAATTCTGCAGCCCTATTGACTCCTAAGCAGACCCAGTTGTTAATCCTCTGTACAAATAACCAACTGTCTATCATATTTTCACATTGTTTATCATCTCCTACAACTTTTTCCTAACTAAACCAACTCCCCTCCTTGGACTGGGAGTCAGAGATCATGGCCTTGGCTTCTGTCACCATTTTGCTCTGTGGCCTGGGGAATGTTTTCTTCCCTCTCTGGATTTCAGTCTTGGCTTTAAACACCACACCCTGACTGACCCATTGCCAAACATGACAAGTGGAAGTCCTTGCCAAATGAGGACCGTCTTAAAGTTTGCTGATGATTTTCAGGGCCTAAAACATAGTAAGTAGGTGCTCAATGAATATTTGATGAATTTGACTTGGTTTCAGCACAGTGACTGGCACTATTGAATTGAATTGAATTGAATTGAATTGAATTGAATTGAATTGAATTGATAAATGTTTATGGCACCAAGCAGCAGAATGTTTGTGTTGGATAAAATTTATAAACCATTCAGTCCTAGCCTCCCTCCACTGACCCTTCCTTCCCTATCCTACCTTCATCTTCTACTGAAGGACAGAGAAATAGACAAGAATGATTCTCCTCATAGAAAACACTGTCTCTGAATCATCTCACCCAGGCTTTACAAGTTCTGTTTTTCAACCAGAACTGTCCCCTCAGCTCCAGGCCTATTTGACCTCTGACCACCAATCTCCCTGTGATTGTCCTGCATGTACCACAAAATCAACATGCCCTACTTCCCCCCTGCCAATCTGCCCCTCCACTGAGTCCCCCATCAGTGACTGGCGTCACCACCCCTCCCACTCCTTAATCAGGAATCCTGGGGTCATCCCGGACTTTCTTGACTTCTTAAAAACCTACGCTGACTCTTGAGAGCAGAGTGTAATGAATGATTCCCGAGTTTATTATTTCTACATCAGTATTAAACTCAATTTTGCAAGCTTAGAATAATAATTTGAAAAAGATGCAGTGTAGAATTGATCTGAAAGTGCACCTTTCAGCAAAGCACGCAAATATTTGCTGAAATGGCCAGATTATAAATTCTGCACTCATCACAGTTTTTTTTTCCCCCCAGAAGTTTCGGCCCCTTCCATCAGGTAGACCTCGCCAGCAGCAGACCTGGCCCACCCTCTCTTGCCTAGGAGGGGGAGAATGTACCGGAAGGGCTGCTGTGGGGGCCGGGGAGGATGAAGTGGACTGAGTGTCTGTGTATGGGGTCACTCACTGTCCTGAGTTGGACTCAGCTTCCTGGGGCTGCTGAGCAGTAGATGAGAACCTGGATGGACATTTTTAGCAGGTTTTCCAAGCCATCCTGAAGCAACTGGCTTGCTGGCACCATTTTGAACATCACCTGATTAGACCATCCCAAGGGGTCCTCCAAGGAGGACCCCATGAAGTTGTGACGGTCACTAGTCACCCCCTCTTATCCGATGCTCAGAATGGGAATTGACTCTTAAGTGTGACTGGAACCAAAGCAAATCACAATTATGAGATGTCACAACACAGCCTCCTGGGGGCTGCAGGGGACGTCATGCTCAGAACCACTGAAGGAATGGACCAGCAGGACGGCTATCCAGGATGGAAGTTCATAATGGGCACTAAAATAATCCTGGAAATGTAATAAAATGTAGTTCCAGAACATTCATCCATAGACACAGACATGGCTGGAAAGAATTCTCAGATGCCCTGCCAATCTGGTCAGAAGATACTGGACTGTTTTCCAAGTGGGAGCTCCTGCTAGTGAGCAGCAGAAACCGACTCTTATTGCTGACAAGCAGAAATGGAGCCCCGTGAAAGCACCAGGAGGACCCCACCGAACAGCTACGACACATGCAGAGCCAGGATTATAAGATGACCAGAGGCCAGCGGCCAGGACCACGGCCAAAAGCTGTCATAGAACAGAAGATCACGGACCCCAAATTGTACTAGCTGCAGCTAACACTGGGCACTGGAGGATACCACCTGTCCCACTACTGCCACTGCCATGGGAGGAAGGAGCCTCTGCTGCTCAGGAGCTGGTGGTCTGCGTGCCTGTGGCCAAGCTGCAAAGGGGGCTGGGAAAATAAGGGTCCAGCTTCTTCTGAATCTGTGATGAGAGTCAGGCCCTCTGTGAACACAGGCACAGGCAGGGTGTTCAGGTGCCAGGGTGCCTCCCAAGGGGCAAATGTGTACCCTAGCGAGACCCCCTGGCCTGCCGAGCTCTGGTCTACAGGATGACATAATCAACCTGGGGCCAGACGTTAAATATCTCAGGGCAGCAGAATGAGGACTGTGTTGCTATCCTTCCTCTTTCATTTTTGAAGCTGAGTAAAACTATTCCTCTGCCTAGAGGGGCACCTCCACATCTCACTCAGAGGTTGGTCATTCCCTGACCCACTGGGTCAGACCAGGGAGGAGTGACTTAGACCCTGATGTCCAGGGAGAGTCTGAGCTGACCCAGAAACAGTAGTCACGGAAGCCTCTCTACAGTGCAGTAGCATGACTTGGGGTAGAGTGGCCTGAGTTCCGGACCCTGGCAGTTGTGTGGTCTGTAAGATTAGGAACACTCTGAAGTTGAGAATATAATGATGAAGACTTTTATTTGTGCTACCTACTAGCCCTCCCAATGTGGGACCTTCGGAACTAGAAATGACACAGCTGACACAGCCCTCCTCCCTCACCTCCCTGGGTTTTCTTTGCTTCCTCCCCACCCGCTTCAATACTGTGGGTTGAACCCAGGGTCTCACATAGGTTGCGCAAGCATTTCCACCACTGAGCTCTATTCCAGCCCTTTTTATTGCTTTATTTTAATACAGGGTCTCGCTAAGTTGCCCAGGCTGGTCTTCAACTTTCGCTCCTCCTGCCTCAGCTTCCCAAGCAGCTGGGATTACAGGCATGCGCCACGGCACCCAGTTCCTTGTTGATTTTCACTTGCCCCTGGCCAAACATTTTGTAGAAAAAAATGACTAAGGTCAGGAGAAGCTTAGAAAGGGCTAAACCCAGTGATTTCGAGGTTTAGATGGCAGCAGGCTGTAACCCTTTTCCAAGATGTGGGGCCAACCAGCTTGGATTCAAAGGGGTCTGCATCCGTCTGCTTTTGCGGATGTCCCTAACATGTCAGTGACTCACCTGGAGCATTTCTTTCTGGCTCACATCCATATCTGCTACAGGTCAGCTTGGGGGCTGTCTACTCCAGCTTCATTGAAACACCCCAATTAGATAAGAGCCCCCATTTTGGTCCCTGGGTAGCAGGGAACGGACTATGTGACAGCTCTCAACACGACTGTTCAAAACTGGCTCCTTCACTTTTCCTTGTGTTTCACTGGCCGAAGCGAGTCACATGACCAAGTTTGATGTCAGTGGAGTGGGGGATTATAACAATCATTAAAATCCTCTCACAAGGGCAGGAAATAGCACCATCCACCATAGAACAGGCACGGGAAGCCACCACAGAGGCCCCTTCTGGATCTCCCGTTCCTCTGACACCATTGTCTTCAGGTTTGACCCCTAACTGTCCCTAACCATCTCCTTTGCACTGTCCCTAGGATTTGGCCCCACAGTCCCCAGTCCCATTTTTGAGATGCAGAGACTGAGGCCCACAGAGGAGACTCAGGTCATCAAACTCCTCCCCCCACAATGCCCTTCCCTGGACAAGTGGCTCTGTGAGGACCGTGCCCTCTTCTTGTCTCCCCTGAATCCCTCAGAAATACCTGCTCCCTGTGGAGCCCTTGCTGAACACCAGCTATTAATCTGTGTGCTTCTCATGTGAGACTCCCAACCACCCTCATCAGTGACATGGCTCAAGCCCATTTCACAGAGGAGGAAATGGAGGCTGACAGGTGATCCACTTCCTCAGGATCACAGCAGTGAAAGGTTGCCCAACTCTGAAACGGATGCTCCACCACGACCCTCATCCTGGTTCAAATCCCTTCCTCCCCGAGCCCCTGCCACATCCATGGTCACCCACATACCATCCGTGGTGGGGACGTCACGGCCACAGGACTGTGTCCCTGCCCACCAGCTCTAACTCATCTGGGATTCAGGCTCATGAAGTCAGCCCTTCAGCCCCCATTGCCAGCCACAGAGATGAGGATAAATGCGGCTGTCAGTGGCTTCCTGCCTCTTTGTTTTTTAATTTACTTAGAGTTGAGCAGCAGAGATGGCAGGAGAGGAAGCAGATGGCTCAGTGTGACAGATGGGATCCCATCCAGTGACACGGGACAAGGTGAGGAGAAAACGTGATCAAGAGAAAGCACAGGCTCCGTGTGACAGTGCGCAGCATGAGCTCCTGGGCCAGGACCTCCTGTTCTGTCAGCTCCCAGCCTCCAGGACTCTAGGGGCTGGGCCCCACACCTTCCCCTACCAGTGGTGGCGCTAGAGAGCAACTACAAGCCGCCAATCACAAGGCCTGGTCTAGAACTCCAGACCATCTTTGGAAAGGGCAGCTCCCAGTCCCCCTCTGCCAACCTGAAGAAGGAGCAGAGGGAGGGAGGAAGCCAGGAGCAGAGTCTTACTTCCTAGTGCTCTCCCCTGAGCATGCCCTGGAAAGAAACAGTACCGTTGACAGTCACTGCTGCGTTCAAAGCAGAGAGGAGCCAGGAGACGAAAGATCCATTTATTCTCTAAGGTGGCCTGAATCCTGAATTAGGGAGCAGAGACTGGACCAGGATTCAGAACCCAGCAGAATAATGAGAATTTGAAGTTCCCCAGGGCGTCCAGGACAGCAGGTGAGGAAAGGAAAAGAAATGGGGATTGGAAGCCTGGAGGCTGCCCTGCAAGCTTTACTGTATTTGGGGAAGTCTGTTTATGTGGAAAAATATGGAAGAGAGGTGCATTTTCTATCTTATTAACAGTGTAGGAAAGAAACAACCCCCCGACCCCCATGAGATGAAAAGGTGGCCCAGGAATGCAACTAACTCAGAGCCAAAGGCGACCGTGGGAGAAGTCCTCTGCTAATACACAGAAATCTTGGAGCACCAGGTTTTTTCTCAGAATGGAAATAGGGTTTGAGTCAGTCTTATCATTAAAGGCTGGAGGACAATATCATTATGAAAGCCATTTGGTAGGAAACAGAAAGATGGAGGAGAGGCGTCTGGCTTCTCCGGGAGCAGCCTACTTCAAGCGGGGGAGGGGAAGGAGAAGGAAGAGGAGCAGGTGCAGGACCAGCCCAGGGTCCAGCCCTTCCTGTCCACCACAGGTACCATCTTTGCTGTAGCCTTGGAGCTAGGAGACGCCTAATGCTCCTATGTTATGGATAAGGAAAGAAACAGAGATGAAGTGGCTTTTCCCAGGTAACCCACAGTGGAAGAGGAGGATCCAGAATTCAACCTCAGTTCTACCCAACCCTAAAAGCCAGCTGTTCCTTCTCCCATGAAACCAGGTTCCACGTGGACAGGCTGAGCTGAAAGGTGGGGTGAGGTCTTTGTCCTCCCTGACTGGTTTTCCTTACCTGCCCCAGGTGAGCTACATGCCACTCTTGCCTTTCCTAGAGACCCCAGGACTGAGCTCCTGGAGATGAAACAGGCACTGCACTCCTGAACCAGCAGCTGAGCCTTCTGACACCAGGCCCTAGCGGTGGGGGTGTGGCAAGGTTCCTGATGTGCCCAGGGCCCTTGTTACAGAGCAGATAGGAAGAGGGCTGTCCTACCAGCAGAGATGAGGGACCAACAGGTGGGCAGGGACCCTCTCAAACCCTGTGGGTTCCTGGAGCAATGAGGTCTTCTGTATCTACTTGTTAAAGTTTCTAAAGCCAGACTTGGAATCAGACCAGGGGAGTCCAGAGATGAACAAGGCGGGAACCCTGATCTCCAGGAGACAGGAACTACAATGAACTCCACTGGAAGAGACTTCAAGGAAGGACCCCTTCCGGAGTGAAGCAGGATGCTGTGGCACCAGATGTTAGCAACAGAGGGAGTCATTGCCACCCCCAGGCCTGAAGGGGCCAAGGGAAGAAATGCCAGAGACATAGTATCAAAGCCAAGGGAACAGGAAGAAACACCCCGACTTCTCCCTCCTGTGCCCCCTGATCTCCTGTGCTGCTTCCCACGGGCTGAACCTAACCTGATGTCCAATCAGTAAATGCCGCGAGCCATCCATGGGCTGTGTGTGTGGACATTTTCGACATCGCAGCCTAGCAAATCGGAACATCTGGTGTCTGGGAACCTCCAGTGGACATTTCCTCTGTGTGAGACTGCCCAGAGACATTGTGAAGTCCTATTCCGCTCCGCCATGTCCCATACAGCACCTGAGCTGGCTGTGACCTGCCAAGATGCCAATCAACCTGCTGCCTGAAAGACATCGGAAGCAAGACTCCACCCTTGAAACCTTATCCCTGCCTTTGATGTACTCCCTTAAATAAACCACTGGAGCCATCTTCTTTGTCTCGCTCCAGCTCTTGGCTGGACTGTATCTATCAAAGGCTCCATTTTTGAAAATATATTTCTGACTCTTCGTCTTTGGTTCTTCACTAATTATTCTAGACTTTAATTTCTTGGGTGTCTTACACCCTCCTCAGCAGGAAGAAGAACCCCCCAACGAGACCCTGGTCATCACCCCATAAGAAAAAGGCCCAGATGGCACTGTCCACACAGGTCAGCCCCTGAGGCTCAGAGCAGGGCAGACAGCCCTGTATGGGATGACAAATGGAGAAGAGGCAGCCAATCCTGCACCGTGACCATCAGACTCTTCCAGCACACCCCTCCTGATTAGGGCTTGATACATCCACTGTTAGTCCCAGGGAATAGGTTGGAAATAAGAACCCTATAGTTAGGGACAGGTGGACCTTCTTCACTGCTTTCATGAAGTCACTGCTCTCCACGTTGACCTTGAACCTGTCAGCCCCACTTGTCTCAGACCACAATGGGAAGATGGTGGTGCCGACTGGGCTTGACATCCATCTCACCCCTCCAGCGTGAGCAAGGTCCATGAAGTGTTGGGGGTCGCAGGGGTAATACCAAAGAGTCTGCCCTGACGCTAAGCCCTCCCTCCCAGACAGGGACATGCAGCGTTCCTTACGGACTCAGAATACTCAGAATACACAGTTAACGTAAAGAGCTGCTGTCATGGATTTTTTTACTGTACAATGAAAATCACACAAGACTCCAATTAGACACAGATCTTCTCCCTTCCCACTGAGCTTTTCTCCTCTCCCTTTAGTCCTACCCGGATCTGGGTCTAGCCACCAGAATTCAAAATCATTCTCAGAGACAGAAACTAATTTGAAACCTCAAAGCCACTGGAAGAGGCACAGATGGTCTGCGAAGCAATGCTCACAGTGACGTTGACAGAGGGGGTTGGGTGTGAAGGAGAGGCCTGACTGTCACCCTGCAGGAGACAATGCAACAGAGATTTGTTGGACTTCAATAGATTAGCAAAACCACATAGTTAACATCAGCCAGAGCTTGTCTTGTCCTCAGCCCGGGCAAACCCAGCAAATCATGGCAGTCTGGATATCTCTGATTTGCGTGCCCTCGTCTCCTGGTCAATAATGTACAACTTACTTGCTCTCTGCCAAATCTCGGAAATTCTTCTCATCTTTCAAGTCCTCTCTCAAGAGGCATCTTCATCCATTCATTCACTTATCCCACTGATATTTTTGAAACCTGCTTTCTGCCAAGGCACTTGAGCTACTGCAGTAGCCAAGACAGACTTAACCCCAGCCTTCAGAATCTTTCTCACAGTCTCTTCCATCTCTGACCCCTCCCTGAGCACCCATCTCCAATGACCCCATCCCACTTGACCTTCAATGACCGTCACATCAGTCTGTGTCTAATCCTCCCCACCAGAAAACAGTTCCTGAAAGACAAGCTGTGCCTTTCTCCAAATGGACCAACGCGGCGCCAAATACACATTAGAGCAGAATCCAGCAACGATCTTTCAAATAGATGAGGCCGATCCATCGCTTAACCTCAGCCTCTTCTTCTGTATAATGGGAAACATTATCTCTGGGTTTTCTAAGTTGAATTTTTTTTTAAGTTGATGGATGTGAAAGCACTTTACAAATTACAAAGCTCTAAGCCCTCAGAAGCCTTTATTCACCATGACTGCAAAGGCAGTTAACCAAAGAGAGACTCTCGGTCCAGCTCTCCAGATAACGGGTTGCAGAGTGAATCTCAGCAGAACCTGGGAGACAAAAGCTGGTTGCTGAAGAACCCCATGCCCCACCCTTCATCCCGAATCCCCCCCCCATCCCTTCCTGCAGCTAAAAGGCGGGTCAATTACCATTGGCTCATTTGCAATCATTACAGTTGTTGTCTCCAGTTTTTCTGCTGATTGCTAGGATTAAGAAGCCCCTAATCAGTGAAAGGGGCGCAGGGTCTCAATAGCTTTTGTCTGCAACCCCATCCAGTCCCCACCCCTTGCCTGGAAGCTGGGGGAAGAAGTGTCAGGAACCGGGTGCAGGTGCCTTCTGCTCTCACTATCCAGCAGCTTTATGGAAACTCCCAGGTTTTCCTGGGCCGACCTGAGATGGAGGGGCTGGGAAGGTAATCCCATTTCAGGAAGGGACCCCTGGACATTTTCATTAGGTTGATGCACACTGTCCATATTTCATCCTCACCCATTCTCACTCTTTTGACACGAAAACAGACAGGTGGGGCCCTTTTGATTTCGGCTGCCTGGTTTCTTCCCCAGGGAAGCTGCTTCCTCTGGCTTGCATGATAATTGAATTTCACGGATGGAATCTTCCACATACTTCTCAATTAGGGATGTGTACAGGCAGCGAGATTTTTTTTCAGGTGTTGATCTATGATTGTCACTCTCTTTTTACCTTTAAATTAATCTCCTTAATTTCTGCCAGCTCTAAATCCGGCTTTGCTAAATAGCATTATTCCGACTTAAATGGTCTAATCTGTTTGTCGTAAACTGGGTACAGCTGAAAATCGTGTATGCGGGAGACTTCCTCATTAATCACAGCTGACAAGAAGTCAGAAATCAAGAAGCAAAATTGTCTCCGAAGGCAAAGAGGGGAAAGAGAAGGGAAAGTAGGTACCTAGGTGTGATGGCCAAAGTAGGAGGGCAAGCGGAGGGGGCGGCAATCCCGTCATCTCTGGCCCTGTGGCCCCGGAGTCCCTGCCCTCTTACGTTTCTACCTCTCTTTAAAATAAATGAATTAATTAATTAAGTCAGGCACAGGAATGCACATCTGTAATCCCAACAGCTCAGGAGGCTGAGGCAGGAAGATTCCAAGTTCAAAGCCAGCCTCAGCAATTCAGTGAGGCACTAAGCAATATAGCAGACCCTGTCTCAAAATAAAACAAAAAGGGCTGGCAATGTGACTCAGTGGTTAAGTGCCCCTGGGTTCATTTCCTGGTGCATATAGAAAGTTACAGAGTTGTTATTAATTTTTTTTTTTTTTGGTACTGGGGATTGAACCCAGAGATGCTTAACCACCGTGTCCCCAGGCCTTTTTATAATTTATTTTGAGACAGAGTCTTACTAAATTACTTAGGGCCTCACTGAATTGCTGATCCTGGCTTTCAAATCACTATTATCCTGCCTCTGACTTCAACTTCCGAGTAGCTGGGATTACAGGCCTGGGCCACCATGCCCAGTTACTGTTTTTGACTCTGAAGAATAGTAACAGAAGCCAGGCCTGGTAGTAAATCCCTGTAATCTCAGCTATCAGGAGTCTGGGACAGGAGGATTGCAAGCCGGAGGCCAACCTCAGCAACTTAGTCAGACTCAAACCTTAAAAAGGAATAAAATTTTAAAAGGCCTGAGGGTGTGGCTAAGTAGTAGAGGAGTTCTGGGTTCAATCCCAAATACCAGATAAATAAAACAAAAACAAACACTAAGAGAACCCACAGTCTCATTCACTTCTTCTCTACATTTCCCAAAGTGAGGGAGGCAAGATGATCTAGGTGGGAAAGGACCACAGAATTTAATAACACAGCAACTCAGTGTCCCTTTCAAGTCCCACCCTTCTAAGCAGCTCAAGGAGAGGAGCTGAGCTGAGCTCGGTACCAACATATCATCTCCCAGGGTAAGGGGGGGGGGGGAGCAGCGCGCGCGCGCGCGCGCGCGCGCGCGCACACACACACACACACACACACACACACACGCAGCCCAGGGTCAGGCAGCAGACCAATTCAGAATCCAGTTCCAACTTGGTGATGTGTGATTTCTCTGTTTGTCCATTTAAGATGAACACCGTGTATTAAGGAGCTGATTTTAAAGACTATTGAGTAATGTGGCTTTGGAAAAAAATGATTTTTGCATTTTCTAGGAAAACGTCTCTTCCGTGCAGGCACCAGGGAGACTGGTGGGCAGCAGGCTGGGTCCTTCACCTCCCTCCCAGCCAGCCCCTCCAGTTCCTACGCGCCCAGCCACCTTTCATCCCTGCACCTTCCCCAGCCTCGACCTTGGCGCTGATCTTGAGGCCGTCCCTCAGCCCACTCACATCCAGTGTCTTCGTCACTGCGCTCAGTAGTTTTTAGCCATCGTGATTTGCTTGGCCTGAGCCATTCCTAGATTTTCAGACTTCCATTGTGGAAAGAGGACAGTCCCAGGTGAAGAGAGACAAGTTGGTGATCCTACTAGTGCGCGTGCCCACGCCTGAAGTCCCTCTATGCTCCAGCTTCAGCACCCTCCGCCCAGCCGCGGCTGCCACAAGTGAAACCCCACCCCACCCCACCATCTCCTCTTCCCAGGTGCCTTCCAGACTCCGGTCAGCCTAGCAGTGCCTCCCCTGCTCCCCTCAAGCTCTCTCCACTCCGCCTGAGCCCCCTCTGCACCCCTCCCTCCGGGGAGGGTTTGCTCCCTGCAGAACCTACCACCTGACCCTCTCTGATTGCATTCCCTTCCTCCTAATCTGTGTCTCCAGCACCTGGGATAGGGTCTGACACCTACCTCCTAGGATCGCACAATCCTGCCCTCAGGGAAGTCACAGTCTAGGAGAAGTGATCAGACAGTGGCCACTAGTGTGTTGGCTGCTATGTGGGAATCTGCTCAGAGAGCTCTGGGGACGTAAGATGAATTGCATTTCCAAGGGGAACCCCACCTGATCATGATCTTTTAATCTCCTGTTGATTCAATCTGCATTCGGAAAATTGATGATAGAGTTGTTGGACTTTTATCAACACCTTAAAACTTCTGGGAGAAATTTGTGTTGAACTGGTACTCTGTTTTTCTGAAATTCTTTGTATAGTTTATCAGTTTCTTTTATTAATACAATTTTTTAAAAATTTATTAATTTTATTAATCCAGTTTCTTTTATTAATAAGGGTTATTTGGCTTAACTATTTCTCCTTGAGTACATTTTGGTTATTTGTGTCCTTCAGGGAATATATTCAGTTTATCTAAGTTGTTGATTTTATTGCTAGAAAGCTCATGATATTCTTGTATTAACCTTCTGTTAACTGGAGAATCTGCAGTGACGTCACCTCTTATTCCTGATACTAGAAATTCACATTTTCTCTCTTTTTCCCTGCTCAGTCTTAGAAGAGATTTATCATTCTTCTGATCTTATCAAAGAACCAGGTTTTGGTTTTATTTTTCTACATTCCATTTTTTGGATTTTCACTTTGCTCTTTATTTCCTTTCTTCAACTTATTTGGGTTCCATTTGCTTTCTCTTTTCTAGTTTCTGGGTGAGAGTTGAAGCCATTGATTGAGACCTTTTGTTTTTTCTAATACAGTTATTTTGTACCATGCGTTTCCCCAAAAGCACTGCCTTAGTGACATCCCCAAAAGATCTGGACTTCTTATTTTCATTTTCTTCTCTTCAAAATGTATTCTAACCTCATTTTTCGTTTTGCAGATTACTTAGTAGTGTGTTACTTAGTTTTCAAACATATAAGGATTTTAGAGATTTTTGCTGTTGTTGATTATAACTTGATTCCATTGCAATTTGAGAAGATACTTTGTATGAATTGAATGAATTTAAATGTATGGTGACTTGTTTTATGGCCCAGAACATGGTCCATTTTGATAGATATGCCTGTGCACTTGAAGAGAATGTGTATTTTAGTTGGGTAGAGTATTCTAAAAACTGTCAATTGAGGGACTGGGGTTGTGGCTTAGTGGTAGAGCACTTGCCTAGCACATGCGAGGCCTTGGGTTTGATCCTCAGCACCACATTAAAAATAAATAGATAAATAAAATAAAGGTATTGTGTCCATCTACAACTAAAAGAAATATTTTTTTAAAAAAACGCCACTTGAGTCAAGTTGTCGGACAGTGTCATTCGGGTCTTCTGTGTTCTCACTGATATTTTCTTCTCATTCTATCAGTTTTTGAGAGAGAGATGTTGAAACCCTTAAAACAGTTATGGAGTTTTCTATTTCTCATTTTGATGGAGTCAGTTTTTTGCTTCATGTATTTTCAAGAAAGCTTGATTATTAAGTACATAAATATCTTGATTAATTGGCCCCTTTTATCACAAGAAGTAACCTTTATCTCTGAAAATATTCTTTGCTTCTGAATATGCTTTATTTAGTTTATATTTAATTTGGTAAATTTATTATTTATTTATCTATTTATTTACTTATTGCAGTACTGGGGATTGAACCCAGGGTGCCCTACCACTGAGCCATCTCCCCAGCCCTTTTGAAAAAAAAAAAATTTTTTTTTTTTTTTGAGACAGGGTCTTCCTAAGTGACTATAGCCTTGCTAAGATGTTGAGGCTGGCCTCGAGCTTGTGAACCTTCTGCTTTCAACCTCCCAAGTCGCTTAGATTATAGATGGGCACCACTGTATCTGGCTACTTTACTAATTTTAATATACCCACCTCCTGCTCTGCTTCTTCTTCTCCTTCTTTTTCTTCCTCCTCTTCTTTCTCCCCTCCTTCTCTTTATTCTTATTCTCCTTCTCTAGTTTTGAGACAGGATCTCACTAAGTTGCCCAAGCTGACCTTGAACTTGCCATCCTCCTGCCTCAGTCTCCTGAGTAGCTGGAATTCCAGACTGCACCTTGCCGCTTATGCCCAGCTTACTCCATTTTTCTTTTGACTAGGAATTAGCATAAAGTATTTACACCCCCCCCATCCATTCACTTTTACTCTATTTGTGTCTTTATATTTACTATAAAGTGCATTTCTTTTTCAGCATTGCTGAAAAAACTTTGATGTTTGCTTTTTTATGCAATCTGGCATTCTGCCTTTTAATAGGAGCATTTAGATTTTACATTTAATGTGCTTGTTGATATGGTGAGATTTAAATTTATCATCTAGCTATTTGTTTCCCTTTTCTCTACCTGCCTTCCTCTGATTAACTAAATGTTTTCTGATTCCATTTATCACCTTGTTGATTTATAAGCTATAATTCTTTGTTTTATTGTTTTAGTAGATGCTTTGGGTTTTAGTAGTTGCTTTGGGGTTTATAGAATACATCTTTAATTGATCACAGTCTACTATATATATATATATATATATATATATATATATATATATTCCTTCATCTCTTTATGTATAGGATAAGAACCTTACAATGGTGTATTTCCTCACTCCTAATATTTGTGCAATTGTTGCACTTTTACACGTGTTTACATCCATATCATGCTGTAATTATTTTATATTAACAGTAAGTTATCTTTAAGAGAATTTTAAGTAACTTGAAAAAAATCTTGTATATTTACCATGCAGTTATTATTCTAGTACTTCATTGCTTCCTGTGGATTCATAATATCTGATATTTTTATTCTGTCTGATTTCTTTAGCACTTCTTTTAGTGTGTGTTAATTTTGAATTCCCTCAGTTTTCATATGTCTGAAAGTCCTTATTTTATCCTCGGTTTTTTTTTTTTGTTTGTTTTTGTTTTTTTTTTTTTTTGGTACTAGAGATTGAACCCAGGTCCCAGGCATACTAGGCAAGTGCTCTGCCAGTGAGTTACATCCCCAGTCCTTGTTTTTGAATGATATTTTTGATTGCGATGACATTCAACATTTGACAGGCTTTTTTATCTTTAAGTGCATCAAAGATTTTGCTCCACTATCTCCTCACTTGCACTATTTCTGATGAGAAATCTGCTGCCATCTCATCTCTGTTCCTTTGGCAAAATGTCTTTTCTCTTGCTGCTTTTTAAGTTTTTCTTTACTGTTGAGCAATTAGATTGCAATATGTCTTGATATCATCTTCTTTATATTTCTTATTCTTGGGGTTCATTGAGGTTTTTGTTGTTGTTTCTTTTAGGGGGGGAACATTGGGGATTGAACCCAGGGGTGTCTACTACTGAGCTACATCCCCAGTCCTTTATATTTTTTATCTTGAGACAGAATCTCACTAAGTTTCTCATGTTGACCTTGAACTTGTGATCCTCCCACCTCAGCCTCCTGAGTTGCTGGGATTACAGTTATGTGTCACCATGCCCAGCAAACTTCTTAACTCTGTTGATTTATATTCATGATTAAGAGTAGCTGAGAAAATATCCTCTAAGATATTGTCTTTTAAAATTTACTGACACTTATTTATAGCCCAGCTGATAGTCTATTCCAGTGACCATTCATGGGCACTTGAGCAAAATAAATGTTCTACAGTCATTGGTGTCAAAGTACTTGATTTTGTTGTTCAGAATTGTTCAGATCTTTAATATTCTTACTATTCTTGTTCTAGTAATTACTAACAGTGTAAAAATTATGTTTTTCCCACTTAGTTTTGTCAGTTCTTGCTTCATGTATTTTGAAGTTCTCTTATTGCACACATTTGCTTTGATCATTGTTCTGTCCTCCTGATGAATTAGGCCCACTTTCCATTATGAAGTGTGCTTCTGTATCTCTGATAAACCTCTTGTCTTGGAGTCTGTGTTATCTGATGTTCGTATAACCACTCTAGCTCTCATGGTTAGTGCTTTTGCATAATACATCTCTATCCTTTTCTTCCAACCTATCTGCATCTTTGTATTTAAAGTATGTCTTACAGACAATGGGTAGGTAATTAGCTCTTGTTCTTTTTCTTTTTTCTTTTTTTTTTTTGGTACCAGAGATTAAACCCAGGGGTGCTTAACCACTGAGCAATATCCCCAGAACTTTTTATTTTTTATTTAGAGCCAGGGTCTTGCTAAGTTGCTCAGGGCCTTGCTAAGTTGCTGGGTCTTGCTAAGTCTTGCTAAGTTGCTGAGGCTGGATTTGAACTCTTGATCCTCCTGCCTCAGCGTCCAGAGCCATAGTTCTTGTTCTTTTAACCAATCTAAGAATTTCTGTCCTTTTATTGAAAGGGTTAGAGTTCATTTACATTTAATATTACTTTTTTATGATCCCCTTTAGGGCAGCCATTTTTTAATTTACTTTCTATTTGTCCTACCTGATTTCTTTTTCTCTGTTCCTCTTTTTGTCTTCTTTGGGGTTATTTTATTAGGATTCCATTTTAATTACTTTTTCCCCTGTTTTTAACATTTTATTATGAAAAGTTTCAAACGTACCCCCCCAAAAAAATTGGGAAAAGTTTTCTAGTTAATATAATAACCACTCTAACATTTTCTAGACCTACAGAAAAGGCCTCAATGTACCCCCTTCCTTATTGGGTGCCTTATCTGTTGATTGAAGCAGGGTAGAGGCAAAAACATTTAAAGCATTACTGCATTCATAGAAATGTAATTCCCAGAACCTGAGAAGTCAGAGTCCCACCTTTACACAGTAATCAGACCTTCACTGTCAGAGTAGAACAATCTGGACTGTGTCCAAAAGGGGTATCCAGGATAAGGCAGTAACTGGATGCTGTTTCCCTAAGAGGAAGGAACTGGCTAGGCTGGACCCAGAGGCTGGACACAGAGGCCAGAGGAGGTTAGGAAGAAGCATTTACAAGCCCAGCCTTTCAGCCTCAGGACCAGCTGTCTGTGGGAGAGTTCAAAAGCCAGGGCTAAATGGAAGCTCCAGGGAAATAAATGTAGTTTCAATCATGGGAAAAACTAACAGGGAAAAGTGCACAACACCAAGGAGACTTCCTCTGGAGGCAGTGACCTCCCCATCACAGGAAGTATGCAAGCATTCACTCATTCAACAAGTATTTATTGAGCTTTTAAGGACTAGATACTGCAGGTAGAGTGAACAAAACAAACAGGGGTTCTTACCCTCCCGGGGGAAGTAAATATTAAATAATCCCATAAATAAATAACTACCCGTGGTGATTCATGCAGGAGATTTGCTCTGGCAGGAATTGGAGAAGAAGAATAAATGACTTCTAACTCTGGGACTAAACAGCATAGAATCACAGGAAACTAATGTGATGACTTCTTTTACTACAGTATTATCATTACTATTTGTTCTATTATTCGTTCACTTTCACATTTTCTGGGCACCCACCTAGAGGACAGAGATGCAGAAGATGGGACACTGTCCTCCCAGTGAAGGGACATTCAGTTAGCTGTCAGCCATCCTCTGCGAAGGATGGGAAGTGAGTGTAATTAGAAACCCGGAGCCCAGGGAGCGTGGCCTGCCTAGGAAGCAGGAGGGGAAGTCCTCTGGTGTCGGCTCCCCTCACACTCCCCTTCAGATCTGCAGGGAACTTGACAAGTGCACTGCTGCCGTCCCCTCCCCTCTCCAGCCCCCTTCCCACCTCCTGGTCCCACCCCTTTCCCTCTCGGGTGGTAGTTTAGCTCAGCTGGGTCTCTTAGCCAATTAACACTCTTTGCATCTGAAAAGCTCAAATCAGCTCCTCAGAGGTGTGAGAGATCAGAGTAATTAAGGTCTCTTTCTAATGCAAATCCAAACCAGAAATGTAATGTTTTTCTCCTTGGGAAATTTGGGCCCCGAGTTTGACAGGGGTTGGGGGAAATTCAGCACTGGGAAAGGCAGTGAGAGGTTTGAGAACAAGCATTGGACACTCTCCAGAAATATATGATTCTATTAAGTCGAATGGAAGTGTTGTTCTTTAAAGGAAATTCCATGATAGTCTTTAAAGGTAAATCAAACTCCAAATCTCCGCTAGTTTCTGATGTCTTCACCATAAAATCCAAAGATCCGTCCACGGTCTCAAAGCCCAAAACAATCTGATCCCTTCTCCCCCCACCCCCAACCTCATCTCAGTCCCTTTATGAAGTGCTTGTCACACTTTGTAATTATTTTATTTACAGGCTGGCCTCCCCACATCATTAAGTAAATACATCTCGTTGCTGTTCACCCTAGAGCACAATATATAAAGTTGTCCAAGTGAAAAACAGCTCCGCTGCAAATCAGCGCATGCAATTTGGAAAGTGCCTTAGAGCCATTCCTGATAGGGCTCATATTCAAAACCAACCTTGTTTTTCCTTAAACACCAACTTTCCCTCCTCTACCCTACAGGTCTCAAGGCTGGTGACCTAGGAGGCAGCGGTCACAGACCTCTTGCTATATCCAGGTTCAGGCCTTCTGCAGAATGACTAACGACTCCACTCATCCACCTCGTCAGTTCTTTTCATATTTGGCCAACTTCTTAAGTTAAACACTCTGAAATATTCCCTCCCCATGCCACAAAAATCCCTCTGGCCATGGGAACAAATGGGCAGAAGCAACATTTTATTTAACAAGGTTGTTGGTCTCCCCTTTTCCTGCCATCACTGTTGGAATGCATGCTTTGAGAAAGTCGGGACCCTATCTGAGCAGTGCCTGGCACTTGATGGATGTTCCAGAAATGGAAATGTTTTGATTAAATGCACTTTCTGAAACTACCTGTGTATAAGCGTGCTAAGGGCTATGGGTACAAGGGGGTACAGACCCAGGCTCAGCCTTTGAGACCCTCTGAATCAAGGACTCATTTGTTGTCTAAGCACTGGAGTTTCCCTGACAGTGGGGAGTCTGACTAAAAATTTAACTAAGCAAATTCCATCATATGGATTTAGAGGAAAGGAAGCAAAATGACCATCTTCCTATGATGAGTGATGCTAGTTGGATAGATGACACCCCAAAATGGACACCAAGTGGGAGATATAAATCGGGATGACACCAGACAGAGGGAAAAGGCAGTGCAGACACAATGGCAAGAAGCCACATGCTAGGACAGGATGCACTGAAAGAAGAAAGTGACAGTGGGAGGAACGGCCACCGCTTTTTGAGCTCTAATTATGTGCTGGGTGAGCACTGTGTTAAGTGCTTTGTTTACATTGCTAAAGTTAGTCCTCATAACAACCTGCATATAGAAATACTCTTATTATCACGACAGTGAATGAGAGCCGGGTTGCAGAGAACCTGCAGCACCATTTTAAAGAGACTTTACCTTCCCCGTGGGCTGCTGGGGTGGGAGTATATTATGGTTTGGACAGGAGGTGTTCCCGAAGATCCTGGGTGCATGCAGGAATGTTTGGAGCTGAAGTGACTGGATTGTGAGAGCTGTCACCTGACCAGTCTGTTCTAGTTGGAATGAAGATGGCAGTAACCATAGACAGGAGGGGCAGAGCTGGCGAAGGCAGGTCACTGGAAGGGTGCATCCTCCCTGCAGTCATTTTTCTTCTCTCTCCCTCCCTCCCTCCCTCTCTCTCTCTCTCTCTCTCTCTCTCTCTCTCTCTCTCTCTCTCTCTCCACCTCCCTCCCTTCCATTCACCATGAAGTGCGCAGTACTACTTTGCTATGCCCTCTGCCATGATGTTCTCCCTCACCTTAGGCCCAAAGCAATGGACTCAAGTCAACCATGAACCAAACCTCTCTGAGCTAAAATAACTTTTTTTTTTCCTTTAAGTTATTCTTATCAGGTATTTTGGTCACAGTAATGAGAAGCTGATAAGACAGTGTGGCAAGAGGTATTTAAATGAAGTTGGACGTAGTCAGAATTGGGTCCTAGACTTGGGGTACAGAAGGGAATCTTTACAAAGACCTCCCTTCTGCTGCCCCAGAATTTGAACTTACCCTCAAATACATAAAACCTGGTGTCTTTGCAGGAGGTTTGGGTGTGGGTGGCCCAGCCAGGTCTGGTGACCAGGGACGACCCTGAGAAGCTGACAAGCCAGCAGATGGTACGGAGATGGATTCCAGATTGAGCTGGTAATCCCCTCACTGTGTAGAGGAGATGGAGGCTCCAGGATGAGAAGGGACCCATCCAGGGTCAGGGAGTAAGTGTGGCAGCAGCAAATGGAAGCATTGGAGAGTTCCAGTAGCAAGCTTTCTCTCTGTTTTCTGCCAATTCAACGTGATCTCAAATGACTCTGAGGTTGGAGATTCCCCTCCTCCTCCTCCCCCTCCTCCTCTTCCTCCTCCTCTCCCACCCAGCCCAGCAGGTCCTTGGTGAGCAGACAGTGAATACTGAAATCTAGAAAGGTAATTTTATGGGTCTCACAAAGGGCCACAGGGCAGAGACAGAAAGACAGCAACCACTTCTCTGGAAGATGCTATTTGTCTTAATGATCATGGTCTCTATGCTCTTCGAAGGGAAATAAAAACAAGAACTGTTTCTCAGCTCCCCAAGCCCTTTCCCTCCTCATTTGAACCACAAGGCAGCCCTGAAAAGCAGGCATCAAGTGCTTGTCCTCCCAAGTCACAGAAGAGGAACCTGCAAAGTCCTTCTGGAGTCCCCTCTTTCCCTGGCCAGGGAGGGGGCCTGGCCACAACATCAGACTGCCTCCTGAGCTTTTCCTCACTCAGCCGCCAACCTACAGAGGGGACACGGGTCCTACCTTTGTAAGCACCCAGGCCAACAAAGTGCCCCAGGACTTTTTACAATGTTCAGATATTTTCACGACCTTCTCTTAATAAAATCCTTTGAAAGTGAACTCGAACCAATGCCAAAGGAGGCCTTCCCCATCCAGATGCCCACTCTGGGAGAATCACGAAGAATTGAAGGCATTTTAGTATTCAACGGCAGTGTCACAGAAGAGATGCCTCCCAAGAAGGGTCTGAGGAATTCCTGGAGAGAAGAAGGGGGACCTCGACTCAGGAGGAGTGAGATCTCAAGAGAGAGACGTGTCTTGGGGGTTCCCAGCTCTTCCTTAATGAAAACTTGGTGAGGGGTGGGTGTAGGGAGGCATGCAGGAATGACATCAGTCTGGTGACCTCGACACCGGCGCTGGTGGCCCTGTCAATCTCTGGATCCAGAGATAGTGCTGGAAAGTCCCCTAAACTGTGGGTTCCTCAATATATCGTATCTTTTCTTGCTTAATTGATTTATTGGGGGTTTGATTAATAGTACACAGGTAGATATTACAGATTTCCTAGGAGTTTGGGAGTAACAAGCCTGGAAGGGAGATAGGCTTAGGGAGTGACAGGTCTGGAAAAGTGTTGGAACTTGTGAGTTAGAATCCTATTTTCTTATCCTTTCTTTGTGTCTCCTTTCTACCCATTTTTTTTTTTTTTACTTCTGCCTCAGTGTAATGCCCCTGTGTCATGGTGCTGTGGTTTGGATAAGTGTCCCCCAAAGGTCCATCTGCTAAAAGCTTGGTCCCCAGGAGGGTGCTACTGGGAGGTGGTGGAACCTTTAGGAAGCAGGGCATTATGGGAAGTCTAGGTCATCCGGGTCATGCCCCTGAAGGGCTGCCCTGTTGGTCTGTCCTCTCTCCTTTTTTGCTTCCTGGCTCATAATGTGAGAGGTTTGCTGTGCCATGTTCTCCTACCATGATGTGTCACCCTTGCCAGAGGCCTAAAACAGGAGCTGCCCACTCTAGAACCTCTAGAACAATGAGCCAAAATAAACCTTTTCTTTTTATAAGGTGATTGTCTCCTGTATTTTGTTATAGTGAGGGAAAACTAGCTAATAAGATGGGAAATTTTAAATCATTGTTCGTGAAGAATTTTAGCAACATGGGATAAAATACTATTAAGAAGTAAAGCTTCATGCACAACTATGTATACATGCCTAGAAACAGCATGGAAGGAAAATGGCTAATTGTTAGTGTGGTTCTTCTGGTTGTGGGATAGTGAATCTGTGTATCTTCTCTTTTCTGAATCTTCAGAAATTTATTCTTCTGGCAACTATTTATGGCAGGCAGAATCTTCCCAACCTTGGGAATCCCTTGGTAAACTGTTAAACCCATTCTCTGTCCTTTCGATCCTATGGTCTGAGATGTGTGTGTGTGTGTGTGTGTGTGTGTGTGTGTGTGTGTGCTGAAGGGGTGGGGGGGGGTGATAGACAGTAACTAGACAATCACAGGTCCATGGCCTAAAAGCCTGCAGTAGCTAATATGGAGAGGCATTAGGGTTTCATCGCGGGAAAGCAGAAATGCATGTTGGTTTTATAATTGAGGAAAGTCACCATTTAAAAGACCTAATCCACCATGATGCAGATGTCTAAATAGTTTTAAAGAGCTCCCTAGCCACAGAGGCAGCTGGTGAGGGAGAGGCCTCTTGCAGAGAGAGACCCCAGCAAGCCCTTCCCTTCGCTGTGCAGTGGGGACTGAGAATGGACAGCTTAGCATCTCTGCTTCCATGTTCCAATAACATTGGTGCAAGTATTGCTCCAGGGAGTTTCTTTCAGCCAGAAAGCAGAGGGATTTGCCTCCCAGTGGGGGCCAAGATGCACACAGCAGTATTAGGGCCATTTCCTACCACCCAAGGTTTCCCTTGGCTGCTGGTCACCCCTGCCCACCCCAATGCCTGTGTCTCTCAGGAGGCGGGCAGCCAATGAAAAGATGGTTTGGAGGAGGAAGCTACAGCAGCTGCAGGGCTCTGAGGGTCCAGGCCACCCTCACCCTGCCCAACCATCAGAGCAGCTAGCCATTCAGGATGGTCTGGCTTTGTGATGGGACATCGCCCTGCATCTCTTCCTGATGGGTGAGCTTTCAGAAAGATAGTACTTTTCCTATATCTGTGTGTCCACATCCTGCCATTTAGTCAAGGTCCAACTGGGAGGCTCCCTGTTCCAGACCCTCAGCTTAGAGGGATCCTAACAGCTCATTTAGTCATCAAGCATTAATGGAGACAGGCTCTGCTCTAAGCACTAAGAAGTTATGGCATTAAAACGGTCCTTGGCCTCGAGTGGCAAATATGGATAAGAACAAACTAAAAAGAACTCATATCATGATACAAGGTCATATGTGATAGTAATAGATTCATATGATGAGCCCGACACATCACAGAATGGGAAGTGGTTTTCCCAGGTGGGAGAGGACAGCACAGTGAGACTTCCTGGGAGGAGCGGGTGCCTGACCAGGGTTCCACAGATGAACAGGTTTCCAGACAGAAAAGAAGAGAATAGTATTCCAGGTGCCATCAGGTGCTTAGGCGGGAAATGTGTGCAGCTGAGATGCATTTGAAAAACTGTTAGTTATTCAGGGTCCTTGCTAAAATGTAAAGGGAAAAGGGAGCCGTGGAGGTGACAGGACAGGAGAAGTAGCAGGGATCAGCTGCTGGATGCCTTTGCCTGGACCAGCAGTGGAGCTTAAGTGGAATGCCAAACAAGCTCCTGCTAGGTGGTGAGCCACCCCAAATCTCAGTGACTTCAAATAGCCATTGACACTTATGGCTGCACACAGCATATCTGGGCTGGGATTGGCGGCTTGGGCTGGACTTTGCTGAGGTGGTTTGCTTTTCTCTCCTCCTCAGGTGACTGCCAGGCAACCTGGACATGGTTTCCCATAGCAATGACAGAGGCACACAGATACAAAAGGGAACATGCAGGGTGCCTGGAGGCCTGGGCTCAACATCACTGCCACCTTGTTCTCTTGGTCAAGAGAAGTCACGTGGCCTAGTTCAGATTCAAGGAGAGGGAAACTCACAAGGGCACTTGCAAAGCCAGGTGACAAAGAGAATGGTGAGTCAGGTCCCTACTGCGTTCTAGTAGGAGAAACGTGATCAGAGTGGTTAGTTCACCTGCAGAAGGCAGATTAGAAGGGACAAGACCATTTCAGAAATCCAAGCAGGAGCTGAAGAGACGCCCAGAACCTTACACACCACGCTTCTTTCCTAGTGCACGTACAGGGTTCAGCCAGAGCAGCCAAAGGCAGGGCTTATCTTTAGCCTTTAGTTCGATTCCAAGAGCTCAGGCTGAGCACATCAGAGCTTGCAGGGGTGAATAAGGAGCTTTGAAATAAGCAGATAAAGGCTAATATTCAATAAACTAGTGAACAAGAGTTTTCTTTAACTCCTTGCAAAAAGACATCTCTGAGACAAAAAGCAGACCCGGGCAGCAATATTGGATAAGCCCCACTGATCACCAGAAAATCTAACGTAGGTAATTGACTATTGGCAAATGCAACAGAACCAAATAAAGCAAGTAATTAACAATTATTGTGTTTGCAGGTAACGGAACTCAAAATCCAGGCTGCCTCGGCATTTTGTCCCAGGCATCGATAAGAACAAAGTGTTTGTTAGTGGGTGAGCAACCCAGGTGTGAAATTCATTGTATTAGACTAGATCTAAGAATAGGCTTGAAGCGGGGAGTGAAGAAGAGAATCTCTCTCCGGTTCCTCACTGGACACTCAGAGGTAGATTCGAGTGTGTTTGCAAAGAATGGATTGCTGCAGTTTGGTTGCAGACCATGACCATGGTTGTTCCCTTCCCGTATGTGTCTGTAGCGCTACCCACCAAGATGGAGTCCACCCACTCCACCCCACGAGTCTGCGACTGGCTTTGGCTAGTGACACTGTGCTATTTCCAAACTAGAGCCTCAAGAGGACTTATACGCTGCCACTTGCTTTCTGGGGACCCTGGTCTCCACATGTGAATACGCCCACTCATGCTGCCCAGAAGGTGAGATTGAATGAGTCAGCCCAGTTGTGACAGCCCAAGCCCTGGACATGTGAGACAGCTCAGCCAAGATCAGCAAAGTCGCCCTGCAGGCTACCCACAGCGAGCCACAGAAGGCAAGAAGAACCCCAGCTGACCCAGAGCACCTGCCAGAGGAGCCCATTCCAAATAGCCAACCCACAGAATCTCCAAGTAAATAATGGCATTTATTTTACGACTGGATCAAAACATAAAAACACTGGAATTTGGATAAAATAATAATTACAGTTACTAATTCCTGGGCGCCTACTGTATAGCAGGAACTTCAATGTATCTGAAATGTTGCAAGATCCTTAGCCTTTATCTTTGAAACCCTACAAGGTAGAGTTATTCTCACCATTTTGCAGAAGAGTAGATGGAGAAACTGAGGCCGGGGACCCAGCTTAAGCAACCCAAGGTCACACAGCTATTGTATAAAATTTCACACAAACATACTCTTTGAGGGGGAGGCAGTTCTCAGAAGCTGAGAGAAGCCTGGGCCACTTCCAATTTTTGAGGTGCTTTGAATACTAATAAATGAAGCTATGAAGAAACAATTACCAAAATTGTAATATATTTTAAGCCTTTACATTGATCAAATTATCACTTTTAATACCAATAAAAAAGAGAATGTGATATAATTGCTAACAAAAAATAATTCTCACATTTATTTCTGAAGTATATTATTACTTTTATTACTAAGCCATACCACATATAGTATACTTTTAAGTATACTATATGTGGTAATATGGTATGGCTTAGTAATAAAAGGATGCCAGAGTTACTTTGGTGAACTTTGATCCAGTCAGTGCATCTCTGAATTGCAGTGTTTAACCTCGCTTCGAGGTAGTACCAAAATATCCAATATGAGGCCTTTCAGGAGGACAGGACCAGCTGCAGGGCCTCTTGGCCACCCCTGCCCCTAGCTCACTCCCACAAGAGACATGTGGATGGGCTGGGTGCAGTGGCACACGCCAGTAATCCCAGCGTCTCAGGAAGCTGAGGCAGGAGGATCACAAGTTCAAAGCAACTTAGCGAGGCACTTAGCAACTCAGTGAGACCCTGTCTCTAAATAAAATACAGGAAAGGGCTGGGGGTGTGACTCAGTGGTTAAGTGCCCCTGAGTTCAATCCTTGGTACAAAAGAGAGAGAGAGAGAGAGAGAGAGAGAGAGAGAGAGAGAGAGAGAGAGATAGAGAGAGAGAGAGAGATCCATGTGACCAAGGGCTCTATCCTCTACCCTCAAGTGGCTGTGCTGAGAGGAGATCTCTGGAGATGGTTGTTATAGAAACTAAATTTCCTGCTTTCAGCAGAGACCCAGCTAGCTTTGTTTTCAAAATGACAAAATGACCACGTTCTGTGTCCAGGCTCACCCAGAGCCAAGCAAGGCAGGGATTTACCAAGGAGCCAGCCAGCACTGCAGTGCTGAGAAGGAGCCGGGGGCGCAGGTCTCTGTGTGGTCCAGAGGGTTGGGAAGGCATCGTCACTTAGCGGCTGTTCTGGAAGCATGCACTGGAGTCTGCTGGGTGGAAAAGCCCAGAGCAGGTGCCGGGAACAGTACTGGCAAAGTCGTGGGGTTAAGAAAGCATGTGTTCCAAGTAGAAATGGCACAAAGGCCAGTGTAACTAGGGCCACAGGGGAAGGAGGGAGATTGGGGGAAATAGTAAAGGGTGCTTCACCCAGGAAGGCCTCATCAGGTCTCTATCTCTTGGGGAGTGTAGCCTTTTGCTGCCAAAGAGGAGTCTCAGCCCTGAAGCACAGCTTTGTGCCCAGAATAATCCCCTGCTCCTTGCAGTGGCTTGTCCACTGTCCTCATTTCAAACGACTGCAACAGCCCCGCGTCTGCCCATGCGCTCTGCAAACAGCTGCAGGCCAGCGCTCCTTGGAATCTACAGCCTCCGTTTCTCCATCAATCTGTATTATCCTAGACCAACCTGGACACCTTGCTGCTCCTTGAAAGCCCTGAGGTTCTGCGTACAGAACAAGGTACTTCGAACAGAAAATGTAATGATGTTGTGAAGAAACCAAGTCGGTGCTTCCTCGACATTTTACAGGCTCCGGAGGAAAGAAGAGCCAAGGCTCAAGACAGAAATGGCTGAGGTGACCTGGAACCATCAAGTGTGGGCACCTAGAGCCATCGGGGCTCTCTGAGATCACCTCATCCAGGGACAATGAGTATGGAGCCCATGTGCCCCTCGTCTCCTTCCCACTGGTGCCCAGGGCAGACATTGCTAATCTATACCCACACTCTTCAGCCAGCTGTGCCAATCAGTCAGAGCCAGCCTGTGAGAGAAGGCCAGTTGGTCATTCCTGAAGGTTTCCATGCTCCCATTTCACAGAGGAAAAAGTGGAGGCACAGGGAAAGGGGGCTGGCCCCAGCAGGGCTTCCTCCTAGACCATGCAGCCTCCTCCTCATCCCCACCTGATTTGTAGAAGACCAATGCTTTTATGCCTCAGCTATAATCAGGGAACGACTCTCACATGTGGGATGGAGTTTTATAAGCAACATCCTTTTTTTTTCTCATTCCCTGTTCGGATTGTTATTTGACTGTGCTCTTAAAAGTATGTTTTTTATTATCATAGTAAAAGAATACAAAAATGGTTAGTAAATTGTGCCCGCCTACTTAATAAAACCCTGAGGAATTCAGACATTCACTTGTGAGCAGGCAGGGTGCTGGGCATTGAGTTGAGGAGGACACATGGCTGTCCCAGGGACCCAGGGAGGGGTAACATGACCATATCTGACATTCTGCTTAGCTGGGGGAGGTGAGAGCTGCTCCCACAAGTGGGCTCAGTTCAACTCCCCCTTCCCAGGCCTGGAAGCCACCAGGAGCCCCCATACATGCCACCCTTCCCCTGTCCTCTGCACAATCCTCTCTAGAGCCCTTGGCTGGCCCCCACACACACACTTCCAGTAATGGGGACATCGCCACCTCTCCAGGCTGCTAACTACATCTTTAACTGGTTCTGCCTGCTGCAGATTCCTCCTTTTGTTGAAAGGAAATGTGTCTCCCATGACTTCCACCCAGTGGTCCTGTCTTTGTCCTCTGGGGAACTATCTTTCAGGAGACCTAGGGGAGAAGGTTGCTGGGCAGGGGTGCCCAGCGAAAGGAAGACAAAGAAAAGGAAGGAGGGAAGGCACTAAAACCGTGCTTATCTATTTATAGTGTAGAAGAGAACATTTCAGATCCTGCTCATAATTCTTACTTGTGTTAGCAGAACATCTTCCTGCCCATTCTGCACCGGTATATGCCGAGATCCTTGTAAATCCCAGCTCCTTCAGAGGGCCCCAGATGCATTTTCTAAGGGATCTGGTGCAAGAGAGCTGGTTGCTATGGTAACCATTGGATGTAAATTTCCCAGAACCCCCAACTAAACTATTAATCAGAAAGATGAGGAAAGGGCCAGGGCAGTAAATAAATCAGGTAAGAAACTCGTTCCTACCAGGAAGGACAGGGAATAGCCACCCCACCCCCTCACCCCCACCCACTACGCACTCACCCTCCCTTTGATGTTTCCGTGTGGAAGGAGGGGGCAGCTGGAGCCCGAGGAGAGCGATGCTCCTTTTTGACTGCTTTGTTCCTCATCCTTGTGGAGTCGGAGTGGTTGGGAAGTAGAAGTTGCATCTGGCAATCTTATCACCTGAGGGGTTGAGGAGGCCTCCTGTTAGTAGGAACATCAAAGGTAAAAAAATATGGGAGTCTGAAAAGAAAGCTATTGTGGCCAGCTCGAAAGAAGGGTTCTACCAAAGCATGGTGATAAGAGCAGGATTCCTTCAGCCTTGATGGATAATAGAAGGGTTAGACTGACAGGGGCTACATTTTCCCACCTTTGCTGGTTGGTTTGTGTGGTTTTGTTCCAAGGACTTCATCTCCCTGGCTGGCTTTGAGGTTTATACTAAATGAGAAGGGGTGTGGAAAAGCTGGCCAGACCTCCTCCAAGTGAACTGGACCCACCAGGAACCCGGCAGGTCCCCCCTGCAGCTAGTGGGAGGAGGTAGCTCACCCTAATCACAGGAAACACGGCCGGGAGGAAGCACTCCTTGGCACGCAGAGCACCAGGGGTGTGTGCGGGAACTCCTGGACTCCACCGCACCAGTGTCCCTGCTGACCAAGCCCTGGTGGCAGGAGTCTCCTGGCTTAGGCTGGTGGAACTAAGGTAAGAGATGTGGGGGGAGAAGCTCTCTGAGATTCTGGATTCCCAACAGATCTCCATGGAATCTGGGGCAAAGGCCTTCCCACCTGGGGGCCTCAGTTTCTCAAACTGCACAGGGAAGAGCATGGGCCAACTTGGTCAAAGTCACCATGAAATTAGGAGTGATGGGCAAAGTCTAATATGGCACCCTCTACCCCAATATCTCTCTCTCTCTCTCTCTCTCTCTCTCTCTCTCTCTCTCTCTCTAATATTTTTTAGTTGTCAATGGACCTTTATTTTATTTATTTACATGTGGTGCTGAGAATTGAACCCAGAGCCCCACACCTGCTAGGCAAGCGCTCCACCACTGAGCCACAACCCCTGCCCTTCCCCCAATCTCTTGATTCCCCTTCCAGGGAAAAAAAGGAAACCTAATTAAGAATGAGCAAAAGGAGTGGGGGCAAGGGAGCGGGAATCTCATGTAAAAGCAATCCTGGGAGGACTTACCAAAGAATGGAGAGGGTTGCCTCAAAGACTCCAATGGAGGGGCAACCCTGACATCCCTCTGATGTTCTCTGGCTCTGAGATTTGTTTCTTAAGTGAGAAAAGAAGGAAGAGGTGATGAGAGGATGGAAGGGAGTATCTCCACCCTGGATGCAGGAGGTAGGAGCAGGGAGATTGAATTAAAGATACACAGAGAAAAGAGAACAACACCCACTCCCCTCCCCCACCATACACAGAGGCTGCACATAGGCAAATCCTCAGGAAAAGCCACTTTGCTGCCCTTTGTTAGGTCAGAGAACTTTTCAGCTCATCAGTGGGAGGGCCCCTTGGAGGGCCCCAGAGAGGAGGGAGGTCCCCATAGTGAGCAGATGGGAAATGCAGCACTGGTACCCACCAAGCTCTCCTGCCCCTAGACCTAAGCAGCTTCCAGTGCCCTGCAGCCAAATCCCTTACCCTGCCTTCCTTGCACCTTTCCTGATTCATGCACACTTTGCAGTGAAAACGGTGGAGAGAGATCCTGCAGGGATTGGTAATTTCTCACCATGGGTGGCACTGAGGCTTCCCTGTTCCCTGGAGGAGGGAAATGAAGAGTTGATTAAGTACTCGAAACATCCCTGCCTGTGGATCATTTAATAAGCGCCTCGTCCATCTCTCAGGCATTAGAACAGACATTTGGTTCGCTAATCCAATTTGGCAAGCCTCTCCCAGGCCGCCATAGCTAACTGCTGGGCGCCATTTTGTTTGATGTGTGAGCAATCAATGCAGGCTCCCTGCACTTGCTCTCACTGCTGCTTGATTAATTACTAAAGAGACTGCTCCCTTACACTAATGTTCTATCATCGACAGAGCAACCCCCCATGGTCCAAGAAGCTTTGAAGACCTGGTGATGACCCAGTCATTCCCCTGATGCTCTCAGCATCCTTCCTGGATCTGAATAAATCTGCAAAAGCAGGTGTGGGTTGTACAATCTTGGCTCCCTGAACTGTGATCTGTGATATGCTGTCTACTCAGCAGGAGGATGTCTATAAGGAGGTGCACAAGAGGACATTTCAGCATCTTGCATAAAAACCAACAATCATGACATTGTCATTTTGCTTTGTGAGATCCTTTTGTTGAGTACAGAATTATTACTCCATCTATCTATCTACTCTAAATCTATCTAGCTTTCTTTTTTTCTTTTGGGTGGGATTGAACCCAGGGGTGCTCTACCACTGATTTATACCCTCATCCCTTTTATTTTATTTTGAGACAGAGTCTCATTAAGTTGCCCAAGCTGGCCTCAATTTGTGATCTTCCATCTTCAGCCTCCTGAGTAGCTGGGATCACGGCTACATACTACCGTGCCTGGCTTGTGTATCTGTTTCTTTCAGCCAATAGGAGCTCTGAGTTACTGGGGCTCTTCTTTGCCTTGGCCACCATGAACTCAAATCTAAATGCAGGTCCGTGGTCTCAGATGCAAAAGTTTCCCTGCAGACTCAGTGTAGTATTTTACTTCCTTTTTAATAAATGTTGCTGTTATTATTGTTGCTGTACGAAGAATAGAACCCAGAGTCTTGCCTATGCTAGGCAAGCACTCTACCACCAAGCTACTCCTCAGTCCTTAAATAAATATCTTAAATGATTATATCATATGTGTTCCTTAAAAAAACAACAACAATTTATCACTTTTCCTTGCAAGCATTCCTTAAGATGTTGGAAGACTCCTTTCCTTCTTGTAGGGAATACTCCTGGGAAAGGGAAATGGAGAGACTTTAATAGTAACATTCTTTACAAGGCACAACCAGGATTTTCCATGGGATTCAGGAAACACTGCTCTTGCTGCACATGGTCTGGATGGCCCTCTCTCCTTGGCCCATGGTGATTGGGCTGCAGTGACTCTTAACCTAAGGTGGTGTAATCAAAATGAGCATTAGACCTTCAGCTGGGCGTTCTGGAAAAAGAATGCAAAATGATGTGGGTTCAGGGGCTGCTAGAAGCCATCTAGTGACCAAAAGAGAAATGAGAATGAGTCAACCTTGAGGAGGAGCAACTGAGAGACAGACAGGAGTACTTCTGACAACATTATCTGAATAGGTGTATCCAGCTGCTTCTGAAGCTAAATCTGCCCCTGGACTGTGCAGGGACATGAGCCAACACAATGGCTTTAGGTCAGGTTTCCAGTGACTTACAGCTGAAAGAGCCCTGACAGATTCCAGGAGTCGGGAAGCAAGTCCTCTGAACTGTGCCTCCAGTCATTGTCTCCCGATCCCCCTCTCTAGGAGATCACAGGTGCCCCTGTGACCAGACTAGCATCCTCCTTGGGGGGAAGCAAAGACAATTGTGGTGGCACTAGGGGCCTGTTATGAATTGGATCTGGAATTTCCCCCCAAAGCAGCTCGTGTGTTGAAGGCTTGGTCCCCCGTGCAGCCATGTTTAGAGAGGCTTTTAGGAAATGATGGGATCAGAAGCCCTCCAACCTCTTCAGTGGATCCATCCATTTGATGACTTAATCACCTGAATGGACTCTTGGGAGGTGATGGATATTGTAGGACGAGGGACCTAGCTGGAGGAATTAGGTCACAGGGGCAGGCCCTGGAAGGTTATTTGGTGATTCCCTTCTTCCCCACCCCTTCTTTTCCCCTGCCCTTCCTGGCTGTCATGAGCAGAGCAGGTTTCCTTCATCATGCTCTTCTGCCATGATGTTCTGCCTCACCTCAGGGTAGAGAAATGAAGCTGGCTGATCATGGACTAAAATCTCTGAAACCCTGAGCCAAAATAAACCTTTTCTCCTTTAGGTTATTATGGTCAGGTGTTTGGGTCACAGTGAAGAAAAGCTGACTAACACAGAATATTGGTACTGAAAAGTGAGGTCATTGCTTTGACTACACCGAATGGTAGTTTGGAAAATTTGGGAGAGGCCGGCTGGAGAAGCTTCGGAATGCTGTCAGCAGAGCTTAGTGGACTGTTCTGGCAGGATCTTGGAAGGCCAGAATGCTGATAGGATTGTGCTTATGAGGTTCCAGATGGGAACGAGGACTCGTAGAGGAACTAGAGTGGAGGCCACATGTGTTACATTCTGCCAAAGAACTTGTATATATTTGGTCCAGATCCTCAGACTTTGTGTGAGACTGAATTTAAAGGTGATGAATTAATTAATCAGAGGAAATTTCAAAGCAGTACAGCATTTTTTGCAGAGACAGGGGTACTGCTGGCTGCTTTTAGCCAGGTTTTCAGTGATCATCATGAGCAAATGCCAGAACAGGAAAAATTGAAAAACGTGGCAGTTTGGCCAGAAAAGTGCTTGTACAATTGGGGCAAAGGAAGATGTCCTTGCTGAAGAGATTGGTGTTATTAAAGAGCAAACAAGCACTTTGCACAGAGACAATAGGGAAGATGCCTTGCAGGCATCTCAAGAATTGGCCAGACTGCAGCCAAATTGGAAAGCAGTATGGAGATTCCTTGGAAAGCTGGGAATGGAACCACCATTTGACCCAGCTATTCCCCTTCTCGGGCTATACCCAAAAGACCTAAAAAGAGCATACTAAAGGGATACAGCCACATCAATGTTTATAGTAGCCCAATTCACAATAGCTAGACTGTGGAACCAACCTAGATGCCCTTCAATAGATGAATGGATTAAAAAAATGTAGCATTTATACACAATGGAATATTACTAGGCACTAAAAAATAACAAGATCATGGCATCTGCAGGGAAATGGATGGCATTAGAGCAGATTATGCTAAGTGAAGTTAGCCAATCCCTAAAAAACAAATGCCGAATGTCTTCTCTGATATAAGGGGGGTGACTCAAAATGGGATAGGGAGGAAGAGCATGAGAAGAAGATTACCACTAAATAGGGAAGAGAGGTGGGAGGGAAAAAGAGGGAGAAGGGGAGTTGCACGGAAGATGGAAGGAGACCCTCATCGTTATACAGAATACATATATGATGTTGTGAGGAGAAAAAGAAAAAAAAGTGTGTAACATTTGATTGGGTAGAGAAAAGTGATGGGAGGGGAGGGGAGGAGTAGGGGGGATGGGAAGGGCAGCAAAATAAAATAGACATTATTATTGCTGTATGTATATAGGTGACTGTATAACCAATGTGATTCTACAACCTGTACAATCAGAAAAATGAGAAATTATACCCCATTTGATTCAAATGTATGAAATATCAAGTTCATTGTACTGTCATGTGTAACTAATAAAAATAAATAAATTAATAATAAATTTAAAAAAAAAGAATTGGCCAGACCCCACCCGTAACAGGCTCAGGGGTGTAAGAGTGAAAACTTGTTTGAAAGACTTTGTTTTAAGAAGAGAGTACTAGGGCACCCTGCTTGCACAGAGCTGCCAAAGAAGTTGCTTCCCCAGGATCCATTTCACTGTGCTGCCCCACCCAGGCATTCAGAGACTGGTGCAGCCGTAATCCAAGGAGACTCAGCTTCTACTCAGGCAGACAATAGACCTTGACATGGTCCATGTGGTGCTGGGTTTGCAGGAAAGAAGGTCGCTGGGGTCACAGGGTCATGGAGATTTCCACGGAGATCTCAAAGGAAGGCCTGGGAGGCCGGGCAGTTTGTGCCAGGGTCAGAGTCCTTGCAGGCAGATCCTGAGAGGTCAGTGTGTGAAACTGCCAGAGTGAAGCCAAAGCTACAGGGGAGACCCTGGGATTAAGAGATGCAGTAATGTGGAATGTCTGTTAAGCAAAGCTGCAGGCAGGAAGCAGGGCTAGCCCAAGAGAGGCCGTGTGGGCTGCAACTGGCAAGGCCGTGGGGGTGGGGGGCTGTTGCAGTGTGGGTCCATATCCCACCACTCTGTGACCAGATGCTGGACATAGAGCTGTATCACTCAAGGTTTGCCCTGCTGAGTTCTGTCTTGGTCCCATCCCTTCTTTCTTTGCTCCTGTTCCTCCCTTTTGGAATGGGAATGTTTACTATGTGCCATTATATATTGGATATATGTAACTTGCTTTTTGATTCTTCCAGAGGCTCCCAGCTAAGAGTTTGCCTTGAGCCTCAGAGATGACTTTGGACTTGGACTTTGGAACAATGCTGGAGCTGTTAAGAACATGGGGGCTCTTGGAGATGGACTAAAATTTGCATTGTGAGATGAGAATGAGCTTGCGGGGGCAGGGTTGAAATGTTATGATCTGCATGTGGGATGCGCTCCCCCACAGCAAAAATTCATGTATTGAAGGCTTGGTCTCCAGTGCAAGCAATGTTGGAGGTGGGGCCTAGCTAGAGAAAGTAGATCACTAGGCGGAGCACCTTTGGGGACTCTATCTTCCTTCTCCCTCTTCCTCCTCCTCCTGCTCTCTCTCCTCTCCTCTCCTCTCCTCTCCTCTCCTCTCCTCTCCTCTCCTCTCCTCTCCTCTCCTCTCCTCTCCTCTCCTCTCCTCACTAAGGCAATGGTCTTAGTGCAAATCCTGGGAGCAGTCTTGCTCCCTTTGGGCAGGAAGCCGCAGGGTGGAGAGCACAGGAGCAGGGGCCAGAAAGGGTGTGGGTGCTGGCTGACTCCTCAGCGCTGTGGGAGGGCCAAGCTGTCCCTCTGGAGCAGAGCTCCTCACACCTTTGTGTGCAAATGCATCAGGTTCTCTAAATGCCTAATAAGTTGTCAGGCTCCCAGCTGCTGCACAGCCACGGAGCACAGCAGGAGCAGCGAGGAGCTAGACCACGAAGCTGCAGCCCAGGGCAGACGGAGTTCTGTGAGCCGTGTGGAGCCTCCTCTGAGACTTGATGGGTAAGACACATTGGAGCTATGGCTCTCCAGAATGAGGTGGAGGACAGTATGTTCTCGGTAAGGGCTGCTGAGTCTCAAGTTATTCTGTGCTTTGCTTCATGACTCCTCAGCCATGGGTTCTACCAGCAGCCCAAAGAGGCAGTGACATGGCAGGTCAGTAGATTCAGACTTCCTGCCTCCAAGTTCAGGCCCTTTGGCTACCTGGTCTGTGAGCACCCATAGACACCCTCCCCCCGCAGAAGGAATAGAACAATTTCCTGGGTCTATATTAACTCTGACACT
Organism: Urocitellus parryii; assembly: GCF_045843805.1. NCBI lineage: Eukaryota > Metazoa > Chordata > Mammalia > Rodentia > Sciuridae > Urocitellus > Urocitellus parryii. The sequence continues at coordinate 177,423,615 of NC_135534.1, read as the reverse complement.
GTAACAAACCTTACCATCAAAAGCTGGGTATAGTGGTGCTCACCTATAATCCCAGTGATGAGGGAGGCTGAGGCGGGAGGATTACAAGTTGAGGCCAGCCTGGGCAACTTGGAGAGATCTTGTCTCAAAATCAAAATAAAAAAGACTGGGGTGTATTCAATGGCAGAGCACCCCTGGGTTTAATCCCTAGTGCTAGACACATTTAAAAAAGAAGGAGGAGGAGAGGAGGAGGAGGAGGAGGAGGAAGACTTTCAGGTGGTGTCAGAGATGGAAAGTTGCTGAGCTCTCCCAGGGGCTGTCCCTTCCCTTATCCCTTCCCTAGGATCCAATTTTACATCCTAGCAAATTACTCAACTTGCTTCTCACCTTAGCCACTGCGGACACAGTTGGGCTTCCTTCCAGCTCTTCTGGTCCCTGGAGAGCAGATCTGGCAGCGGACTGAGAAGCCAGGAGAGGTGGGAAGGCAGAGATTCCTTCTGCCTTTGTCATTCAGGGTTCTTAATAAACCAAGACACTTTTAATTATTTTTTTTTCCTTCATCTTGGAGTCACTGAGCCTCACTGTGCTCTAGCACAATTCTCCTGGGTTCAATCCTCAGCACCACATAAAAATAAATAAATAAAATAAAGGTATTGTGTCCAACTAAAAAATATATTTTTAAAAAAGACGGGGAAACCCTCTCTGAAGCCCAGAGAGGGTGATAACTGGCCTCAAGTCCTACAACAAATTAGTATGAGGCACAGCCAGGCCACACATCTCCTTGTGGCAGTCCAGTCCTCGGCCCTGCCCCACAGTGTCTCATTGTTTACCCACCCCTCGCCCCACCTTGGCTGCAACGAATTACCCCAGGGACTTGAAACACCACAAATTCCATGTCTTACAGTTCTGGAGTCAGAAGTCCAAAATGGGTCTCAGGGGCTAAACCCAAGGTGTCGGCAGAGCTGGCTCCTTGACTGAGAATCGAAGGGAGAAGCTGTGCATTTTCTAGCTTCCCCCGGCTGCCCACATTCCTTGGCTTGTGGCCCCTTCCATTGGCAAAGCCAGCTGTGGCCAGGCACGTCTACCTCACATCTCATCAGTCTGACACTCCTCTTTTACTTTTAAGGATATAAAGACCCTGGGACTCCATGGGGGCCACCCAGATAACCCAGGATGATCTCTCCATCCCAAGGTCAGCTGCTTGGCAACCTTATTACCTTTGCACCCTGGATGCTCCTTTGCCATGTGATGCTCGACCAGGGGTTCTGAAGATTAGCATGTGGGGAGCCATTAGTCTGCCTATGGTGATCTTCAACATGTGGGAACTTGGAGAATTTGGGGGAAACCAAGGCTTCACTTCCAGAAAAATATACACACCCAGTTTTGGCATGTGACCTCTGGAGATTCATCGCACACAGACCCAAACCCCAGTTATAAACTTTTGGGCTAAATAATGTGGGCCCCCACCCTTTATGACATTTGACGTAGGTGTATTAGTTGTGTGCACTCACATGCGTGTACTTGTGTAGGCAAAAGCACACGTGTGTACACAGCCAGCCTAATAGTCATTACCCCTCTCCCTGATGTTCCAGAAGTTGACAATGTTCCCAGGCTCCATTATAGCAGCCAGAGGAGACAGTCATGGCCATGAGATGTACGAAGAGGTTACTTAAGGAGGATGTCCTAGAAAGCCCTTTTAGACTTTAGACTCTGTTATGAGATGCTGATTGGGCTGCCTCAAATCTCTCTCTCTCTCTTACACACACACACACAAATATTTCATAACAAACACAGAGAAGTTCTCCGTTATTTGGGATCAGGTCCTAGACACAGACTCAGTGCAAGCCCACACCCTAAAACATCTCTAACACCATTCAGGCCCCAGGGAAACACACCTCCACGTCTCTCGCCCTGTGTCCTTGAAACACACTGAGCATTTCTGCACCTGAGGACACTAAAGAAGGATGTTGCTCAGAGAACAGAAAGGATTAAAATGGCAGAAAGCTTACAGATGGCAGAAGGGCTTAGGTAATGGAAAAACACAGGGCGCCTTGCTCATTCCTTGCCGGCAGATAGGAACGGAATATTCTTACCCAACAAAGTGGTGTTTCCCAGTAGAGCCAAACATCAACCTTCTTGCTTCTCTCTTTTTTTTTAAAGATATATATATATATATATATATATATATATATATATATATATATATAGAGAGAGAGAGAGAGAGAGAGAGAGAGAGAGAGAATTTTTAATATTTTTCTTTTTTTAGTTCTCGGTGGACACAACATCTTTGTTGGTATGTGGTGCTGAGGATCGAACCCGGGCCGCACGCATGCCAGGCGAGCGCGCTACTGCTTGAGCCACATCCCCAGCCCCAACCTTCTTGCTTCTCTTCAAGTCCAATTCACAGTTCTGAGGTCCTCACTTATAACAGGGTGTTCACAGCCACTGTACGTGGCAGCTGCAGAACATGCTGCTATATTCGACAATTCCTATTACTCTCAAATTGGTACCCGTGTAGGCCTAGGCAGAATGCACACGAAGCGTGATGTGAAGTCCTTTATCTTGGCAACTACGTGGATTTTGAATGGTAGAATGCCAAGTTTTAATTTCATAGAAATGTTTAGTAAGATTGATTTAACGAAATTTTTAGAAAATCTAGCTTTTTAAACTTTTTTTTGTTCTTTTTAGATATACATTAGAGTAGAATATATTTTGACATATGCATACATACACGGAGTACAACTTCCCAGTCTTGTGGTTGTGCATGGTGGAGTTACACTGGTCGTGTATTCATATATGAACATAGGAAAGTAAAGTCTAGTTCATTCTACTGTCTTCCCATTGCCCCTCCCTTACCTCATTCCCCTTTGTCTAATCCAATGAACTTCAATTCTTCCCTCTCTACAAATTATTGTGTGTTGGCATGTGCATATCAGAGAGAACATTCAGTCTTTGGTTTGGGGGGAATTGGCTTATTTCACTTAGCTTGATAGCTTCCAGTTCCATCAATTTACTGACAAATGTCTTAATTTCATTTTCTTTATAGTTGAGTAATATTCCATTGTGTATATGTACCACATTTTCTTTATCCCTTCATCTGTTGAAGGGCACCTAGGTTGGTTCCATAGCTTAGCTATTATGAATTGAGCTGCTGTAAACATTGATGTGGCTGGGTCACTACAGTATGTTGACTTTAAGTCCTTTAGGTATAAACTTAAGAGTAGGATAGCTGGGTCAAATGTGGTTCCATTACAAGTTTTCTGAGGACTCTCCTTACTGCTTTCCAGAATGGTTGCACCAATTTGCAGTCCCACCAACAATGTATGAATGTACCTTTTTCCCCACATCCTCACCAATATTTATTGTTACTTGTATTCTTGATAATTACCATTCTGACTGGAGTGAGGTGGAATCTCAGTATAGTTTTAATTTGCATTTCTCTAATTGTTATAGATGTTGAACATTTTTTCAAATATTTATTTTTTAGTTGTAGATGGACACAATGCCTTTATTTTATTTTTATATGGTGCTAAGGATCAAACCCAGTGCCTCAAGCATGCTAGGCAAGCACTCTACCTCTGAGCCACAACCCCAGCCCCTCATATATTTTTGACCATTCTTATTTCTTCTTCTGTGAAGTGTCTGTTCAGTTCCTTTACCAATTTGTTGATTGGTTACTATTATTATTTGGTGTTAAAAAGTTTTCTTTTAGTTGTTTTACTTCTTTATATATCCTGGAGATTAATGCTCTATCTGAGGTGCTGGTGGCAAAGATTTCCTCCCATTCTACAGGCTCTCTCTTCACGTTCTTAATTGTTCCCTTGCTGTGAAGAAGTATTCTTGATTTTACTTCTTGCACTTTAGGAGTTTTGTTGAAGAGTTTTGTTCCTAAGCTGACATGATGGAGAGTTGGGTCTACATAAAATCTTGCTTTTTAAAGCTAATGTTGATATGCATAAATTATAACTTGTATTTTATTTTTTAATTTGCTAAATAATTATGGTGATTTTAGAACAAAAAGAAATTTCTCTACCACTCTTTCCAAAACACTGTGTGTGAAAACTTATTTTAATTATTTGATTTCTGTGTTCATGTTAGCTCATACTTCTTGATGAAAATATATTCAAATTTTGTATACTTTGACTATGATTATGTCTTGTTTTTTAATCTTTTAGGTCAGGAAATTGCCAACTTTTTCTTAAAGAGCCAGAGGTAATTACTTTCTGGCTCCGCAGTCTCTGTCACAGCTATTCGAGTCTGTCACTGTAATGTGGAAACAGACATGGATTTGTAAACAATGGGCATCTCTCTGTGTTTCAATAAAACTTTATTTACAACAGGACTGCAGGCCATGGTTTGCCCATCCTGCTGTACAGCATCACTGTCAACAGAATATAAATTTGCAAAAATCTTGATAATGACATCATAATTGAATTTCACTGAGATGATAAAAAGAAAAATAAATTGTCTGGAATAAATATATAATGACCTATGAATTATGTACATGGGGAGTTTATTATTCACCCAGACTCGGCAAGCTCATCAACGGAAGACCCAGATGTATTCAGTCATCATTACATTCCATTGTCTTTGGTACTTTGACGATTCTTAGTCCTATAAAAATTATAGCTTGACATGTTTTTGCCTTTGTAATTTTGAGGGCATGTTTGACAAGGCAGGAAGATGAACATATGTTATTTAATGGTCTGTTGGCTTGAATTATAACTTTTAAATATACAAACATACACAGTAGCTGGGCTTCCTTTTTTACTCTTATCCTGGGCCTGGCCAATGTCAGGAGTAACCTGAGCACTTTATTTTATTTTATTTTTTTAAGTTTTTTCCCCAGTCTTTTTTTCTTAATATTCATTGTTTAGTTATAGGTGGACACAACATCTTTATTTTATTTTTTATTTATTTTTTTTTAAAGAGAGAGTGAGAGAGGAGAGAGAGAGAGAGAGAGAGAGAGAGAGAGAATTTTTAATATTTTTCTTTTTTTAGTTCTCGGTGGACACAACATCTTTGTTGGTTTGTGGTGCTGAGGATCGAACCCGGGCCGCACGCATGCCAGGCGAGCGCGCTACCACTAAGCCACAACCCCAGCCCTGACCTGAGCACTTTAGTAAGAGACTGACTTTTCCTTTCACCTCTTGACTTTCCTGTTTCCTCCATCCTCCTTCCTGGAACATGGACATGACAGCCGGAATTTGGCACCATCTTGTGAACATGAGGGAGAGGCCAAATGAATGGCAGAAACAGGACTAACTACCTTGAACTCCCAAACCCAATTCAGAAATCACCCACCACACACCTTCACCATGTGAGGAAAGTGAGTCACTATTTGGTTAATTCACTGTTATTTAGGTTTTCTGTGACAAGCAGCTGAACACAAATTCCTAAAAATAAGTTCCAATGGAGGAGGGGGTGCAACTCTAACTCTATGGCTTTTCTGATACATTATCTAATCACACTCATACATTTATCTATTTATATATTCATTCATTCATCCAACGAATATCCACAAGCACTCATTCTAGGCCAGAGCCCACCAGAATGCTGGGCCTACCATGAGAAGTGGAGAGAAACATGGGATGGGTTTGTCGTAAGATGCTTGCAGCCTCAAGCATGAAGTCAGCATGGACACAAGAGCAGACCTTTGCTGTACCTGCCGTCTGGGCCAAGGTATAGGTCTAGACATGTCATCAGCAATCCAGACTAACAGTGACTAAATTAAAAAAAAAAAAAAAAAAAAAAAAAAAAAAGAGCTAATTTCTCTCCTGTGTGAAGTCTGGGCTGAGATGAGTAACTCCAGGGACATGTGGGATACATAGTCTTTCCTCCCAGCAGCCCTGGGAAGGAAAATACTGAGGCTTCAACTGCAAAGGAAGAGAGAAGAATGCACCACCTCTCCCCTCCCGACCACCAAAAAAAGGAGACTCTGGACAGCCTCAGCAAGACACTGGTACTCACACCCACCACCCCCACCCCCGGCCCCACTTCACTACTATTTAACTGCCTTTGGAGATTTTGTGGAAGTTTTATTTATCTCCGTTTATTACAAACATATGCACACACCCAAGAATAATAACAATCATTTTTGTGACTTTAGCAGATTTGCTCACTTGGGATGAGGATGAGAATATCAAACTTCACTGGGACTCGGAGGTGCACTCACCAGCTCCCTATCTTGGGGCAGCATATTGGCTCCCAAGTCAGGATTCCAATCTGTGGGCTTCAGGGACTTCAGGAAGAGCTGAAAGTTTGTGCATGTCACACCCCTGGATGCCACAAATCCTTTGAGCCTGATGATAGGCAACCAAGAGAAGCAGTCTATTTTGATGTGGTTATTTTCATTCAAAGGACACGTTAATGCAACCCATGCATCCTTTTGAGCTGGATCAAAGTGCAAAGAAGGCTGGGGATGTAGCTCAGTGGTAGAATCATTGCCTAGTATGCACAAGGTTGTGGGTTTGATCCCAGCACAGGAAAAAAAAAAAGAATGTATAGACTATCTTCTGTGCAAGGCACCTTTCATCCTGTCCTGCTTCTTAGCCTCCACCCACCCTTGCCCTACTCCTTCCTCATTATTGTCATTCAACCGCAAAATTTATGGCCATAGCAAATTGCCCATAATAAATGGGCCCTAGTAAAATATCTGTAAATCCACCGTCCTCCTCCCGAGGGAGATTTAATAAAAATGAACTCGGATAAAAACAATCATTAAGAATTGAAACAAAGATTGATAGACGGTGTCTAATTTATAATTAATACATGAGAAAATGATGGTCTCTTTCTCTAGGGTATTTGAAAATATTTTACTCTCATAATGTTTGACCAGTGTTGAAATTGTCCCCCCGCCATGCTCATATTTTAATCATGCCCGGGGTTCTCTTTTCTTTGTACACAGATCATATTCCAGGTTTCTTTGGGCTTGGTCCCTGCACTGGCGCGTTTCCAAATGGCTTTGACTGGGTTGACAATCTTCGTCATTACCCTTCATTTTCCTTTCAGTAGCTGACCTAGTATGGGTAGAAATAATGAGCTTTGGTGGGGTTTATTTTTGACAACTCTGGTGGCTTTAAATAAGTTTCTTTGACCCAATTTTAAAATGGCTGCAGATTTTAAGGTGTATTATCTACTAAAGCATAAATGGAACCGCTGGATCGTTAGTGGCCACAAACAGAATCATTTAAGCTGCCAGGGGAAAATTCAAGCCACTCTGGTTGGTGCTTTTAACTCTTCCTTGGCTACTGACTTTCAGCATCTTTGTTGTTATTGCTTCACTAAGTGGAAAAACAAACTAGACCAAACAGGTGGCATCTAATGTCCTGCTCCAAATACTTCATCGTAGATGACTCAGTCCCTTCATCCATAAAAAGAAACAATAATGGTCCCTTAGGACTATTAGGGTTAAACCTGAGGGTTTAAGGATCCAATTAAGGACCAGGCACAGTGGCACACTCCTGGAATCTCAACAGCTTGGGAGGCTGAGGGCAAAAGGATCGCAAGTTCAAGACCAGCCTCTTGAAGCCTAAGCAACTTAGCGAGATCCTGTCTCTAAATTAAAAAAAAAAAAAGAAAAAAGAAATTTAAATAAAAAGGATCCAACTAAGACATGTAAGCACAACCTATCTTATTCATCTTACTATTTTATTTGGAATTTCTACCTCTGTGTTCTTAGATGTAGAACCAGTTTATTGAACTGAATTTAGCAGGGCATAAATATAAAATGTTTTAACTTTCTTGTTCAATCCTTTCCCTTCAAAGACATTCTCTTAAATCTCTGGAGAATTCTTGCTCCATAATGATATCCAAATAAATCTCATGGCTTTCTGGTCACTTTCAGTTATTCTGAACTCCAGGCCAATCTATTACCTGTTTAAAACTTATGACTGGGCTGGGGATGCGGCTCAAACGGTAACGCGCTCGCCTGGCATGCGCAGGGCTCTGGGTTTGATCCTCAGCACCACCTAAAATAAAATAAAGATGTTGTGTCCGCCGAAAACTAAAAAATAAATATTAAAAAAATTCTCTCTCTCTCTCTCCTCTCTCTCTCTTTAAACTTTAGTGACAGCATCGGCAGCACTGTGTCCAAGACCAAGCATGGCAAGAACATTTCCTTCCCCGAAACTGCCAAGAAGAGTTTGGAACGAGGAGAGCTTGAGAAAGGTGCATCTGTCGTTGTCTGTGCATTCTGTCCCTGGCCAGCAGGAGTCACAGTGGCTGACAGACACCCAGAAAGAGCAGCTGTCCTCTGGAAAGGACCCAAGGCTGGCGGCTGTGGACAGAAGCCTGTTGGTCACACACAGAGATGATGTGCACCAGACTGGCAAGGAGTTCAGGGGAGAAGTTGGCCGCTGGCCCATGAAACCTAAGGAGGAAGTGGACAAACCACCCGTAATGAACCAGGCTGCTGCTGGGTACAGAGCAGCTTCACCAGGTGCCTGGACTTGGGGGATCTCTGGAGATTCTCCCCACTGCACAGAGCACTTGCCCAGCTCACCAGCCTCAAAGAAGTGTGGAAGGAATGGACTCCAGATACATGCCACACCATGGATCATTCTCAAAACATGAGGCAAGGAGAGGAAGGCGAGCTCAAAGACCACACCTATGTGATTCCACTCACAGGAAGTCCAGATGGGGGAGCTCCATCGCAGCAGGAGGCAGATTCGTGGTTGCTTAGGGACGGAAGGTGGAAGCGTGGAAGGTAGAGGGTAGTAGCTAAAAAGTACTTTTAGAGGAATGAGGAAAATGTTCTAAAATTGACTATGGCAATGATTGCACATATCTGAACTTACTAAAAAACCACTGAATTGTACCTCCTTTTAAATGAGTGAATTGTATGGTATATGAAGTACATCTCAATAAAGAGAGCCAGGTGCCCGTGGCCCATGCCTGGAATTCCAGGGATTCCGAAGCAGAGACAGGAGGATTGCAAGGTCAAGGCCAGCCTCAGCATCTTAGCAAGGCCCTAAGCAACTTAGTGAGACCCAATCTCAAAATAAAAGAGAAAAAGGGCTGAGGATGTAGCTCTGAGGTAAACACTCTTGGATTCAATCCCCAGTATCAAAAAATGAAAAAGAGAAAGAGAGATGCAGAGACTCTACCAACCAATTGCAGCATGAGCCAGAAAGGCAAAGTACTGAGCACAGTAGGCCCCGGATGCTGCAGCTCTGGAGAAGCAAGACATCTGAATTCCCAAGACCATCTGATTCATCATGCAGCAGGCGAGCTGAGAAGGCTCCCACTGACGGGAGGTGAGGCAGAAGCCCAGGAGTCCTCAGAGTGAGGGAAGGGGCTGATGAAAGCTGGGATCCTCAGGCCCGAGGGCGTCCCCGACCCAGGTCACAAGACTCCTGTCCTTGCTTTCTCTGCTCTGGGAAAAACTTATTTTATTCTGGTCTGAGGACAAAGAAGAGAGACAGGGAAGGACTGTTTCTATGAAAATAAAAAGCCTGCAGGTGACTCCTTGCAAGTAGCACAGGGGGCTTTTCTTAGGAAAGAACTCTTTGAAGTGCTGCCTTCCTCTGGATTTCTCAGGTTCCCAGCGTCTGCCCAGCTCTGGCTGCTCCTGCAGCCCCTGGACCACAGCAGCTGCCCTGAGCTGAGAGTGAGCATCAGAGACGGCAGAGCTGGGGTTTTTCTCTTCTGTGCCGCTGTTTGGGATGGGACCTTGCTGAGTGACATGAGCTCCCTAGTCAACCTTATCCTGGCCCGGCTCCCCCACTCTCCATGAGCCAAGGTCTGAGTAAGGTCATGGCTGGAGTGGAGGGGAAGCAAGTCAGAGGGTGGTGTTTCCAACATCAGAGGGCCCAGGAGGGTTCAGTCTTCCCTTTGGTAGAAACCTAGAGGTCCCTGCCACTAGGAAACATTCTCTGAGACCCCTCGCTGGGACAGGGAGGAGAGAACCCTCTCCTTAGTCTTGGTTTGGGATTCTGTCTAGTGCTTTCTCTCTCCCCATCCTCTGCCCAGGAACAGGGGGTGGTGGGAATGAAGAGGAGAAGAGGATCCTATTCAACCAGGTCTTAATAAATTCAAAAGGGTGGTTTAGGTCCCTAATTCTTTTTGGCTTTTTTACAAGATGGCTGTGATGGTTCATTTTATGTGTCAACCTGGCTAGACTACCGTGTCCAGATATTTGGCCAAACATGATTCTGGATGTTTCTGTGAAGATACCTTTTAGATGAGATTAACATTTAAGCCTGTGGACTTTGAGTAAAGCAGATTATCCTCCATAAGGTGGGTGAGCCTCATCAAACCAGTTGAAGGATTGAACAGATTAAAGACTGATCTCCCCCAAGCAAAAGTGATCTTTTCTTTTTTTTTTTTTTTTTTTTTTTTGCTGGGTGGGGGAGAGATGGGACAAGTACTAGGGATTGCATCCAGGGCCTTGCATATGCTAGATAAGCACTTTACCACTGAGCTACATCCCAAGCCCTTTTTTTATTTTATTTTAAGACACAGTTTGTCGAAATTGCTTGAACTTGTGATCCCCCTGCCTCAGTCTCCCAAGTGGCTGAGATTATAGGCAAGCATCTCTATACCCAGTTGAGTGAGAGGGAATTCTGCCAGCTGACTGCTGATGGATTTGAACTGTAACTCTTTCCTGGGTCTCCACCTTCCCACCAACCCTGCAGATTTTGGATTTACCAAACCTTTACAATGCTATCCTTCAATTCTTAAAATAAATACCTCTACATCTACATATCTGTTGGTTTCTGTTTCTCTGGAGAACCCTGACTAATCCAGTGGCTTTCTTTAGATGTGCCATGGGTCCCAATTACTCATTCTGAGGCAATTGGAAAAGTCCCACTCAATTCCCGTCACCAGTGAAAAAGGATTAGAGTTTTCTGGGATTTCATTCTCCTGTTTCGGTATGAAGTTATGCTACTTGCAAAAAAAAAAAAAAATACACTTGAAATCATGTCATACTTTTCCTAGAAAGTTATCTCTTTCCCAAAGATTTAAAATAATCCATCTGTAAAACCCATTTCCTTTCCTGAATGCAATCTTTAATAACTTTCTCTGTTTCTTCAGATCTATTATGCTTTGCGTACATTTTGCCAATTTATATTTTTCTTATTCATTTTAACCGTTTTCCCCATTTGCATGCATTCTCTTCTCATTAAAAAAAAGGTATGTGTCTTTTATGCACATTTCTCCTTTCTTATTCCCTATGTTGAATATTTGATTTCTCTCCCTTAAACGTGACAGGGCTCTTCCTCTTCCTTTCTGTTCCTCTAAAAGCCGTTAGCTGTGGCCAAGCAAGGTCTGTCTGCTGAATTGGAGGAGGGTCTTGGGAACCCAGAGTTGGGTGTTGGAGCCCAGGTGGAACCCAAAGAGCCTCCAGACATGGGTTCTGCCAGACCTGGGGCACAGAGCCTGAGTGGTGGTGAGGGGGCATGCATGCAGATGGAGCCCTGCATCCAGTGTGGGGCCTCAGAAACGTCCAGCAGGAAATGCCCAGTGTGGGGGTACCAGAATGAAGCTGGATGAGGAAGGTAGCCATGAGGGACAGATAGCCTGGTGTGAAAGGGAAGGCATCTCTGCATGGGGAAGAAGGTACAATTGGAGATTGGCTACTAAAGAGACTGATTCAATAAATATTGAAAAGATAATGGGAACCATATTTTTCATTTTCAGGGAAAGGAAGTTAGAAAAAAAGAAAATAAAACTAGAATGAATCCAAGGGTATTGGTTCTATTAAAGCTATTGTTATGAATTTGTTGATTTTAAAACATGGATTTAAATACAGAAATAGAGATGCAAATGTGTGTATGTTAGGAGATACAGATCTATTAGGGGAGGCATGTGCACGTTCATATCCACTGAAAGGGCCTAGGAGTAGTGATAGCCCAGTAGTAAGGGGCACACCTAGTGTCCAGACCTTGGCTTGCAGGGAGCTGGGGCTGGGAATTCAATCCCGGGGCACCCTACAACTGAGCCACATCCCAGCCCTTTCGTTTTTTTTATTTTGAGACAGGGTCTCACTAAGTTGTCCAGGTTAGACCTGATCCTCTTGCCTCATCCTCCCAACTAGCTAAGATCACAGGCTTATGCTACCCACCACACCAGAACTTGGCTTCTAAATTCCACTCTCCCCTGAAAGGAGCAAGAGGTCCGTGAAGAATGGTTGGCTCCAGGGCTTAGAAAGGGAAACTACAAAATAATCCTAGAATACATCATCTTACTGGGAAGCAAGGAAGCACTGAAAGAATGACAGGCATGTGTTAAAAGGAATCAGCACGACAGGTCGACCAAACACCAAATCCGAGACCATTGGGGCACCAGAAGAAGTAGTGACAGTAACAAGCCATTACTTACTGAATAAAAAAGGAAACAAGAGTCTATTCGATATAAATCAATAAAAGAATACAATGAACGTTGAATGACTGAAATGAACAGAGTGCCCTCCCTTAAAACACTTGCTAGTTACAAAAAGGAAACGAATAAAACTATGATGGGGAAGCTTGGCAAGCCCCCCCCCCCACTGAGAGACCAACAGGAACATCACAAATAATGGGACAAACCAGCCACCTGCCAGATCGCAATGACAAGGCCTCGCCTGAGTCTAATTGTGAGGAAGCATCAGTCATGCTCAAGTGAAAGAATATTCTGCAGAACGACTGGCCAGTAATTTCCAAAATATCAAGGTCATGAACGTCGACCAAAGACTAAGGAAGTGCTCTGAAATGTGGGAGACACAGGAGTTAAGAAACTCATCCCTAAAGGCAAAGTGGCACTTGGAACTGATTCATTTTGTCATAAAGGACATTACTGGGACATTTGGTGAAATATGAATAGGCTCTGAGAACTAGATGCTAATAATGGAATGATAAATTTTTTTTTTTGATACCAGAGATTGAACCCAGCCTTTTTATTTCTTCTTATGAAACAGGGTCTTGCTAAGTTGCTTAGGGCCTCACAAAGTTGCTGAGACTGACTTTGAACTTGTGATTCTCCTGCCCCGGCCTCCTGGGTCGCTGGGATTCCAGGTGTGTATCACCATGCCTGACAAGAATATTCTCTAACCCACAATTTTTTTTCTAAATATCAGTCAAAAGTAAATCAGTATTTCCTGAGTCCTCTTTCCCTCTTTCTGGGAATATTTTTAACTTTTCAAACTTTATACCATGGTCACAATTCCTTAGAATATTCTCCGTGTAACAGGCACGCAGCGTAGTAGTTTCTTCAACTTTGCATATTTGAGGGTATATTTCTTGAGACTTCAAGCCCTATACATACCCTGGTTGCACATATTATTGAGTCACAGTCTTTTTTTTTTTTTTTTTTTGCATTCTTCTAAAAACTAAGGACATTCTTCATCAGAAATGAGTTTGACAGAAGTCTGAAGTCTATCTGGCTTATCTTCCTTTGTCCGCATCTTGGCCCATTTTGTGCTGCTGTAACAGAATACCTACCTGAGACTGGTCCTTTATAAAGAACAGGAATTTGGGTTGGGGATGTGGCTCAAACGGTAGTGCGATGGCCTGGCATGCATGCAGCCCGGGTTCGATCCTCAGCACCACATACAAACAAAGATGTTGTGCCCGCCGAAAACTAAAAAATAAATATTAAAATTCTCTCTCTCTCTACCTCTCTCTACCTCTCTCTCTCTCTCTGTTAAAAAAAAAAAAAAAAAAAAAAGAACAGGAATTTGATTCTTACAATCTAGAGGCTGAGAAACCCAAGGTCAAGGGGCATGCACTGGGCAAGGGCCGTTTTGCTACGTCATTTCACAATGGGAAGTGGAAGGACAAGAAATATATATTTTTGCAGGAGAGAGAGAGAGAGGAGAGGAGAGAGAGAGAGAGAGAGAGAGAGAGAGAGAGAGAGAGAGAGAGAGAATCTCTGCCTCCAGCCCTTCTGTGACATTCATTCATCTGTGGATGAGGACCTAGGGCTCAAGGCTTTATCACCTCCCTAAGATCCCACCACCCACACAAATGGGGGATCAAGTTTCCAACACATGCTTTGTGGGGAGGTGGGGTACACTTTGAAAGAAAAACAGTAGTTTTTTTTTTTATTCTGCATGTATACCTGTGGGATTTTTAAATTTTTCTGATTCTTCCAACATTTTTGTCAGATGTCTAGGTCTGGGTAAGATTTTCGCCTGGTACATATCGATCCTTCCAGCTGCACATGCAGGATTTTTGTGATCTTCTCTTATCTATTGGATGATTGCTTCTCCCTGGAACACGGAGCATCTGCTGGGTGCTTCTTTGTTCGCTGGTCTCCGTTATCTATAAACCTTCCTCCTGCCTTTTTAATTTCTTTATCTTTTCCTCTGCATTTTTGATGAGATTTCTCAACCTTGACCTCTCTACAGCACTGGTTTAATATTTTTCAGCACCAACTCTGTCCTTTAATCTTACCCAGGGATTAATGGTGGGTTTTAATTCTGTGATTACATTTTTAGCTTCTCTTACACTGTCTCCTTTTCTCATCAATCGCCTTTTTATTTCATCTTTTTGTTTCATTTATTTATTTTTTTAAAATCTCAGTCTCTGACTTCCTAGAGAGCACCTGTCCTCCTCTCCTCATGGCTTTTGGCCTTAATTTTACCGCGTCTTCTGACCTAGGGAACAGGAAGTGAGTACTTTTCCTATGGATCCCAGGTGGATGTGAAAACCCAAACTAAAGAGGAGGGTTTGGTACCCAAGTTCTAGTACAAGGGATGCAGACCAGGGAAATCCCAGGACTTGATCCTGTGACACAGACTCCTTGGGGGGCTTCAGGCCACCCTCGAGGGACCCAAGCATACAGCTGGGCCTGCAAGTCTGAGGATGCCCCCAGAGAGACTGCCAAAGTGCCAACCCTGTGCTCTCTCCCTTCCCTTGAAGCTGGAGAAGGCAGACTTTCCAGAGCCCCAGAGGCTTCTTTTAGTGAATAAGCCCCAGGGCTTAACCCAGCCAAGCTAGGCCCCTCCGGGGAACTCAGCCTTCTCAGCAGCTTCAAACTACAGCTGAGGCCTCCTTAGGTTCCCTCCTCAGCCTGGGAACAAAGACATCTGAGCAGATCCACAGCATCATGCTAATTGGCAGACTGCTCAGGCTCCGGTGCCTGGAGGGGGTCACCAGCCTGTTGGGCACTGACAGGAGAAGAGGAAAAGTGAACACCTAAGTCACAGCACCCGGTTCCATATTTTAAATATATTCAAATATGTCCCCCGAAGGAGTTTGCTGGCCCTCGGGGGGTACAGGAAGTTCTGCATTGAAACAACTTCTCCTAATTGCTGAACCAGACACCCAAATAGAATCCTGGGCTTGAGACTCCCGTATGGAAATTGGCTCATTCTAGTGATGAGGTCATCTGAGACTCCAGTCTACACCAGGGTCTCCCAAACTGGCTCTATCAAAAGCACTGTTTGCATAAAATGTTAATAGGTGTTTCTGAAAATTGGGTTCCAGTTAAAATAAGTTTGACATATGCATAGTAAACAGTAGGGCAGGCTTCTTTCCTTCAGGACTTCTTGGCATCTTGCATACTAATTGCCTATTATTCAGCCAATCATTCTGCATACACTCAGTATCTACACTGCGTCAAGCATAGTGGAAAAGGAGAGATTTCCACACAGTTCACATCTGCAAGATGCTCACAGCCGGCATACCTGAGTACTCTGCAGCTGCAATGTCTCTGGAAACTAGTTAGGCACACAGACTCTCCAGCCTACCTCCAGCCTGTGACTCAGAATCTGCACTTACACATCCCCCAGGTAATTGCACCTACATTCACATATCAGCAGCTCTGTAGTATGGCATTTCTAGGGGAGAAGAATGGCTGCCTGGGAAGCCAGGACCTTTTGCTGTGGGGCCCCAATAAAACCCTGGACTTCAGCATGGGCATAACAAAACTCTATCCATGAGGACGAAAGAGAATGTGTCAAGGTTTATTGAGACACGGTTCAACTCTGAGGAAAAGAAAACTCCCAAGTAATGATGTCTTAAAGAAGATAAAAGTTTATCCTTCTCTTAATTTCAAGAAGCCCAGAGTAGAAAGTACTGGGCTGGCATGGCACACCACAGATCCATGTTCTTTCACATCTTCATTTTTTTTAATACCTTTATTTATTTATTTATTTGGTGCAGAGGATGGAACCCAGCACCTTGCACATGCTAGGCAAGTGCTCTACCGCTGAGCCACAACCCCAGCCCCATCACATCTTCTTACTCTACTATGCAAGGCTTTGATTCCTAAGGTCAACTCATGGTCCAAGATGGCTGCTGGACCTCTAGCCAGTACAGCTGCATTCCAGCAAGCAGGAAATGAGAAGGAAAGGCATCTCTTCCTACTTTTAGAGCTAAGGATTATGTAATCTCTTGATGTCCCACTTGCTGGATTTTTTTTTTTTAAAGAGAGAGTGAGAGAGGAGAGAGAGAGAGAGAAAATTTTTAATATTTATTTTTTAGTTCTCGGTGGACACAACATCTTTGTTGGTATGTGGTGCTGAGAATCGAACCCGGGCCGCACGCATGCCAGGCGAGCGTGCTACCGCTTGAGCCACATCCCCAGCCCCCACTTGCTGGATTTAACCAGATGACCACACTTAGCTGCAAGGCAGACTAGGAAATGTCCTCTTTCTTGCAGGTGGTCATGTGCTTAAAAGTCAGAGGTCAGCCCCTGTAAGCCACAGCACCTCTCAGGATTGTGCACTGGGGGCCCTGTGATGTATTACACTGGACAAGGAATCCTGTTTTGCCACAGATGCATGAACAAGAGACCCAGAGATGAAGCGCTTCTTTCAAGGGCTGCATGGGTGCAGACCGCAGTAGGGAGGCCAGAGCAGAAAGACACAGAGACTGAGCACACGTGGGACACTCTCGTGGAACACTCTCGTGGAACAACCTGGAGAGATGTTCAGAAGTGGCTGACGACCCAGCAGAGTTTAAGTGATTATTGTTAAGCTAACCTCCTTTGTCCCCAAGTGAGTGAGGACCAGGGAATCCAGTCTACACCCATTGCCAGCTTCAGACACAGTGGGACAGTTGGGCCTGATTCTCCCACTCCACTTCTTCCGGGAATTGGGATGAACACGTATCTTCCCACTCAATGGTTCTAGACCATTCCTGAGTTTCCAAATAATGATAATACCCTTACATTCATGGAGAGAATTTTTTTAATTTAAAGTTGTGATTTATACTTTTTTTTCTTAAAAACGCTAGTGCTTGCAACTGCTTGTCTACTTATGAGTAGAAATCTTTTTAAAATAATAAGTGAACAAGTGACAAATGGCTAAATGAATATTAATGGGAAACAATAAAATTGCAAGTTCAACAACTTTCCCATGAGCAACGTGGTGGTTATTACATTTTGTGTACACAGAAGAGAGCCACATTTCCTACGGGTAACACTGTTTCTGGCTCTCATTTGCACAATGGACTTAATGCACTGAGATTATTGGTGAGTGACAAAAGGTCCAATGATGTGTGGACACTCGGTCCCTAAAAGGAGCTAAAGTCTCTTGGAATCTCTGGAGGAGAGACCCAGACAAGAGTGTTTTAAAATCTCCCCCAGTGATTCTCATGGCAGCCCAGTTTGAGAGCCAATGATTTGGAGCAAGGGTTGGTAAACTTTTTTATTTTTGGTGGGGGGAACTGATTCCAGGGATTGAACTCAAGGCACTCTACCACTGAGCCACACCCCCAGCCCTGTTTTGCATTTTATTTAGAGACAGGGTCTCACTGAGTTGCTTAGCACCTTGCTTTTGCTGAGACTGGCTTTGAACTCTCAATCCTCCTGCCTCAGCCTCCCAAGCCGCTGGGATTACCGTGCCCGGCTGGTTGGCAAACTTTTTCTGTAAAGGGCTGGTACGCATGTGCATGTGGTCTCTGAACCACTCAACTCTGCCGCTGGCTGACAAAGGCAGTCTCAGACAATATATAAGCCCACAGGCATGGCTGTGTTACATCAGGCCGACCACCTAGGGTTCAACCCATGCACACTGCAACCAGCCCCTATGCTTGGCCTCATTCTCTGCTGTCACCATTTTTAAATTCCTACAGTCACATCATTTAACAGTGGGGCAACATTCTGAGAAAATGCATTGTTAGGTGACTTCACTGTTGTGCAAATATCCGAGGGTACTTATACAAACTGAGATGGCTACCCTGTCCCTAGTCTTATGGGACCAGCATCATATATGCAGTATGTAGTTGACCGAGACATTATTATGTGGCTCATGACTGTGATTTTCTTTTTTCTAGCCCCTGAGCTGGCAGAAGCCTCTAGAGACAGAGGAAGCAGCTTCCAGGTCCTGTCTGTTACTAAGTGTGTATTGGTCAGGAGAATTATCTTAGAAGAGAGGGAGCAATTATATTTAGTATTTACTGTGCCCCCACATGATTCAGTTGAATAAGAATGTCACCTGGGGCTGGGGATGTGGCTCAAGCGGTAGCGCGCTTGCCTGGCATGCGTTTGGCCCGGGTTCGATCCTCAGCACCACATACCAACAAAGATGTTGTGTCCACCGAAAACTAAAAAAAATAAATATTAAAAAATTCTCACTCTCTCTTTAAAAAAAAAAAAGAATGTCACCTTTGCTGTAAAAATCAATTATGATAAAAGAAATGCTTCTACAGGCAACACAATTTTTAGACTCAACCTTCATAAGCCTCAAATGATAATGCTGCTACTCCCCCTTCTCCAACACCCAACCTCAACTCAACAGGACGGCAGGGGACAAAGAAGTCATGTTCTGTAAGGGACAGGAACTAGCCTGTGGGAAAGGGCCATTTTCTCTAGGAATAGACCACCCCCTAAATTTCTGGGGTCACATCTGCCTAGGTCCAAACTTGTTAGGAGCAGAAAACTGACCCCAGGGACTATTCCAAGGGCCAAGCAAAGTTCCAACCACCTGGTTTAGCACAGCTACCAGCAAGAGGACCTGACACATTGCTCCAGTCCTCTAAGATTCAGTTTCCCCTGCTGGTCAGGATGGATGTTCTATGGCTCCAGAGTCTCATCTAGGATTGGCAAATCACAACCCACAAACTAAATGGGGGCCTCAGGTATTTTTCAAGGGGCCCACTAGCTAAGAATAGTTTTTACATTTTGAAAAGTTTGATTAAAAACTTAAAAAAGAAAATAAAAAAAATTTCAAGGAAGGCTATGTGACAGAGACTCTATGTGGTTTGTAGGACCTCAGATGCTTACTATTTAGTACTTTAAAGAAAAGATTTACCAATTCCTGCTCCAGCTATGGTCCAGGAATGGTCCTGGACACCATTTCCCAATCTAACGTTGATCTGTGCCTCTGTCCATTAGAGTTCATAGAACTCTCTGGAACTGTTTGGGACAAGCAGATTTATTGTCCTCCATTGTCCTCCATTGCTCCAGGAAGGTGGGTCCCCAACACCCTTCTCTACCCTGACACCTAATAGACCTTCAGTTAGACCTTCAGTTGGGTGCAGAATGAATGACTGAATGGAGGTCTATGCTCCCTGAACCCTCACAGCCTGTACAGAACAGTCGCTTCCACGTGGTGGAGACTGTAACTCATGTCAAGTTTACCTAATGAACCATCACTGAGTACCCTACGCTACGAAGCTCCACACTAGGCAGGTGTCCGGGCCCAGCTGGGCCCACCAGGAGCTCACTGTCCAATAAAAAAACTCAGATCCAGACACAAATAATTGTATTACAAGGCAGGCCCGTGATTCATGCCCCAAAAGAGAATAGAGGAAGTAGAAGGCACACACAGAAGGAAGGGACGATGAAATCTGGATGGAGGGAGCAATGCGCTAGATAAATGAGCAAAGCCAGGAAAAAAACAATTCACAGAAGGGAATATAGTATAATAAACTAAATATATGGGAATGTCTTCCGCCTTACTAGTAGCCAGAAAAATGCTAATAAAAATTATGAGATATCTTTTTATGATTATTAAAATAGTAAAAAAAATCTATTTCAAGTCATAAAGCCCAGCAGTCTCTGTGGTACTCTGAAACAGCTCTATTTTTTCACAGCTGTTGATGGAGGAAAAAGTTGAGTAACTCTTAGAAATCAGTTTGGCAATAGTATCAAACATCATAAAAATATACAAAGGTCACAACCCAGTCAAACCACTTCTAAGAACGGGCCCAAAGAAAACAATTTTAAAATAAGGAAAAAGGCTGATGTGTTAACCCATGGGGTGACTCTGGAGGCAGTTATTTGGAAGTGATATAAACTCTGAATGGATCCTTTTCTGCCTGAGCTACCTTGTATTTAAAGATCACTCTCATGAGCACAATCCAATCCTGACTCTTTGCTCCACAACAGGAACCTGCTTCTGAGAAAGAGCGACCAGCCTTTCTTGCCACATGTAAAGCTTGGGCCTGGCCATTGGGCGTGTTCTGGCCCGTGAACAGGGAGAGCAGAGGAAGCCAGTCTGCTGATGGACAGAGGAAAGAACGGAGCCGACACAAAGCACAAGAGATACCTCACGGCATCTAGAGCCTTGTTCCAGGGTCCCCAGGACCCAATCACCTGCAATCCACATCCTCTGCACAAAATTGCTTTTTTTTCTGTCCCCCATATAAGTTGAGTTTCTGTAACTTAAAACAATCACTGGGCTGGAGCTATATAGCTCAGTGGTCAAGCACTTGCCTAACACATGTGAGGCATGGGGTTTGATCCTCAGCACCACATAAAATAAATTTTAAAAAGTATTATGTCCATCTACAACTTAAAATATGTTTTTTTTTAATTACTAATGCAGACAGTCCTTGCCTTTACAATGGTGCAAAAGTAACAGACATTCAATAGAAATCATACTTCACATTTTGGATATTGATCTTTTCCCTGGGCTAGCAACACTCGGTATGATACTCTTTCAAGATGCTGAGCTGTGAAAGCAGCCCACAGCCCTCACTCAGCCACGTGATCACAAGTGGAACCAAGTAATACGCTACAGTGTCCTGTGCTGCTAAGCTAGGGTATCCAGAGGTTGGGTGAATTCAATGCATGTGTTTATCCAAACATAACACCATTGTAAACCAAGGAACATCTGCACACAACCATTACTAAGAACGTGTCATGGAACTGGTCATAGCCATTAAAAATAACAATGTTCTTAAGCAAAGGGAGAGAAAATCTAATAAGGGTCAAAAATTCAAATACAACATTACATTTGTGCTACATAAATCAAAATATGTACATAGAAAAATCAGAAAGGAATACATTAAAATGATAAGAAGTGGTGCAGGGTGGAGGTGGGTATGATTATTTTCTCTCATCCCATATTGTTGTGTTGCTTTTTGGAATCTTAAAAAAATAGTAATTCTGAATGAGGAGATGAGTCATAGACCAAAAGAACTGTGCAAACTAAGTGAAAGTACTTTCTACCCAGAGAGAGGGCGGATAAGGAGCCAGGGAGTCAAGAGTAGGGTATTTTTATTTCCTCCAGTTAGAGACATCAGAGAAGCCTTTACCAAGGAAACAGC
This sequence comes from Urocitellus parryii, assembly GCF_045843805.1. Classification (NCBI taxonomy): domain Eukaryota; kingdom Metazoa; phylum Chordata; class Mammalia; order Rodentia; family Sciuridae; genus Urocitellus; species Urocitellus parryii. The sequence continues at coordinate 177,402,214 of NC_135534.1, read as the reverse complement.
ATTTGAATGGGGCTTTCAGCAACAGGAAGGGTTTGAACAGGGAGCAAAGTGTGGCAGTGACAGGGGCATTGGGAGGGAGGCGAAAGGATTAATGGTCATGGAAGGGCATTGCTTTTGTGGAAAGAAGAGATGTTCCCTGTGGCAAGAGCAGAAAGTACAAATGGAAATCAGCAGGCAATCAGGCTTCGTTGCAGAGGTGTTAAACTGGCGACCTTCAGTCTACATTGGCCCACAGTGGTTTTTTCATTCAGCAGCACGTGATCACATATTTCCAAGGCCTCTCATCTGCAGTCCTCTCCCTGTATGTATGCTCTGGGATGCCAGGGCGGGACCCTGTTATATTCGGCTTGGTAGGTGGACTCTTTTAGGCTCTGCCAATAGGGGGCGATAGAGGTTCCCCTGGAGCAGTAAGGACCTCCACAGCAGGTGGGAGCTTTTACTGATGTGGATTTTTCCATAACCACACATCATGTGATATAGCATTTCCATTCCTAGCTATCCCTAGCAATTCCATTCCATTTGAGAAATTCCTCTGTGCACTGGGAGACATCACCAAGAGTGTGTTCATAACAGCATTACTCATGATAACATAATATTGGAAGCAAACTAAATGCCCAAGAACAAGATAATATATAATATGTGGTGTTTCTCACAAGTAAATATTATGCAGCAGGGAAGAGAAATGAACTGAATTGCAGGCATCAACATGCGTGAATTTGGGAGATAACATTGAGAGTAAAAAGCAATTAACAGAAGACAATTTATAGTATGATAGTACTTTTATGAAGTTCAAATGCAAATATAAGAAAATAATACATGGCTTTGGAATATGTATAGCTATTCTTAAATTATTACAATATAGCAAGGAATGATGAACACAAAAATCTGGGTTGTGCTCACCTTGGAGGGGAGCAAGGGGATAGAACAGGGAAGAGGACCCAGATATATGCAAGAGTGCCAGGAAAGTTCTAGTTCCAAAGGTGGGTGGTGGTCTCATAGGTGTTAATTTTACCACCAAACTTTATAGTGAATATATATTACAAATATCTTTCTGCAGTTATAAATATACATACATAATATTCGATAATAAACTTCTTTCAGAATGCTTAGTCATGAAACAGCTTATAATTAGGACTTGGCATTCTCCAAAGGTTCCTGAGGGCTCTGCCCCCAAACACATCAGTGGCTGAGAGCTGGGAGAAGGCAAAAGGTTTGAGTTGGGCCGAGGCCCATGCTAGGTCCAGGTGCTATGGTTTGAATCTGGTTTAAATGTGTCTCCCAAGGCTTCATGTGGAAATGTAACCTCCCTTGTGAGGTGTGAAGAGGGTAGAAATGTAATTCGACTATAGTGATGGGAGGTAGGAAATGACTAGGATCAGATAAGTCACTGAGGGGGAGCCCCCCAGTGATGGAATCCTGGTGGCTTTTTAAGAAGAGGGAGAAAGAAGCATGTTCCCTGTCCTTCCATGCTGTCCCCAGTACCACCTTGGGACTCTGCCAGCAAGAAGAGCTACCTGATACAGCCCCTCAGCCTAGGACCTCCAGAACCATGAACCAAAATAAGCCTTTTTTTTTTCTTTATAACTCATCCAGCCATGGTATTGTATTACTGGCAATAAAACATAAACTTGCACACCAGGCCTCCCACCTATGTGCTGATCCCTGTGCGTGCCATTCCTAAGAGGGGCCAGGAGAGTCTTGTCCTGCCATTCTGGACCAATTTCCAGTCTCACTTCTAATTTACTGAGTGACTTTGGAAATGCCCCCAGCCTCTCTTTCACCATTTGTGCAATGGAAGAGCCAGGGGACAGGTGGTCAGGGAAGTTGATCACTCTGAGCCTTCTGAGAGTTGTTAAGTGGCCTGGGCACCTTGATGGACAGCTTAGTGGTCCTGCCAGGGCCAGCTGGGGACTTGAGACAAAGCACTTAACTTCTCTCTGCTGTTTCCTCGTCTGTTAAACGGGGCTGGAACTAGTACCTGCCTCACAGGGTTACTGTGCAGATCAAACAAAATAATAAAAAAGAGTGTGAAGTACACAGCACAGAATCCGGAAAAAAAAGAAGCCCCCATTAGACAGCCGCTGTCATGAGGGAGACAGAGCAGTGAGAGTGGCCATGCCCAGGCGTGAAGCCTAGGCATTCTGAATTCTCAGGCTCCTCCCACCTGGCCTGAAGGGGACAATGGTTTGTGTCTAAGAAGAAAGAGGAAATGACTAAATAGGTACACTGAGGCCAGATTATGAAAGGCCTTAAATGACAAGCGAAAGACTTTGCCCCTTACTCTGTGGATTCTGGAATGCCTTAGAAGTTTTGTAGTAGGAAAATGGTTGGAACCGATATTTATATTTCTATTCATTCCTCAGCTGTGTAGAGAGAGGATGAAAGACAACAGAACTGTGTGCCAGGACCCAGCGAGAAGCTGCAGAGATAATTCAGGAAAGAGCTGAGGACAAAGTGGAGTCTGACCGGTCAGTCAAGGACATCACAGAGACCATTAAGTCCTGGCAGAAGAGGGGCTTCCGTAAGAAGGATGGAGAGGAGGGCAGATAGTTTTCAAAAAGACAATCTCAGTTCCTTCTTGTTTGGATGAAATCTACCATAAGAAAAGGAAGGGAGAAAAAACGGCAAGGAAGGCATGATCCTGCTTCCCTGGAGAGAGAGAAAGGTGGAGGGTGGATTTGGTACTAGGGACACTCTACCCCTGAGCTACATGTTCAGCCTTTTTTATTTTATTTTTTTTCCTTTTTTCTTTATTTTTGAGTCAGGGTCTCACTAAGTTGCTCAGGCTGGACTCTAACTTGCCATCCTCCTACCTCAGTCTCCAAAGTCGCTGGGATTATAGGCGAGTACCACCACTCCTGACTGGATATATTTTAAAATGGCAAAAGCCAACCAAATTATTCATTTAAAAAATTTTTTCTTCTGAATTCTAAAATCAGCACAACTCTGGCTGGTACAGTGGTGGATATAAGCTAGCTCACACGCTTGCTTGGTGTTTTAATCAGCTTTTTTTCTTGCTGTGACTAAAGGATCTGACCAGAACAATTAGAGGAGGAAGACTTTATTTGAGGGCTCATGGTTTTAGAGGTCTTAATCCATAGAAGGCCGGCTCCATTCCTCAGGCCTCGAGGTGAGGCTGTACGTCATGGAGGGAGAAGGTGGCAGAGACAAGCAGCTCACATCACAGTGATCAGGAAGCAGAGAAATTGCACTGGGCAGGTACAAATACATATCCAAAGCCACGCTCCAGTTTCCACCCCCTCCAGCCACATCCTACTCTCCAGTTACCCTCAGTGAATCCCTATCTGCCACAGTCTGGCTGGGCACCCACTCGCACCTTCCAGGAACACCACACACCAACGGGACCTATCAGAGGATTAAATCACTGATTAAGACTCTTACAACCCACTCATTTCTCCTCAGAACCTTCTTGCACTGTCTCACACGTGAGTTTTGGGGGGATACCCTCACATCCAATCCATAACACTTGGGGTCATATTTTGCAAAGCACCTGGCTACCTTTCATGCTGGGTGTTGTGTGATCAGTGCAAGTGGCAGATGTGAGACTTTCCCAAGGAGGTGGCCTGGTAAAGAGAAAATGTGTTAGGCTGGAAGGGAGGAGCTCCTGAGCTCAGTCCTGGCTTTGTCCCCAGCCACATGTCTACTGGTCCCTTGATCTTAGACTTCCTAACCCTAGAACCGTGAGCAATAAATGTCTGATGTTTCTAAGTCACCTCATTTTTATTATAGCAGCCCAAACAAACTGTGACATACACTGTCCACTAGGGTCCTGAGGAACCTGTCAGACTCTCCTAGGACACACAGAGTGCTTTGAGGATGAGGACTGAGCCTGCTTGATCTCTGTCCCCCCATAGCAAGCCTGTCACTGGTCAGCTAGGCTCTTGGTGATCATTACTAAGGTGTAGTCTGATGTAGCTTTAAGTGGGGGTGGGCGGGTGCAGGGAAGCACTTCCTCTGCCACTCAGTGGGGCACTGACTCTGTGCCAGGCCCTGCACTGGGCACTGTGGACACAGAGAGGAATCTGGGCCCCTGAGCCCAGCCTGCCGAGCAGACAGATCCAAAGCTGATAACACCAGCCCTGTCTACAAATGTCCAGCATCACCCAGACAAACCCGGCTTTATGCTGGGGAATATTTATGAGATCATAAGCAAAACTGCCTGTGTCCCTGATAGCCTGTGAACACCTCCAGGAATTGACGCCCACTGTCCCTGGGGGACGGCAGGCAGATGGCCACATGGGCCCGCCAGCCCCCACCCAAAAGGCTCTTCATTCCCTTAGTCAGACACAGACTGAGCGGTGCTGGCCCGGCCCTGGAAGGCACAGAGGAGATACAGCAGACACGGTTCCTGCCCTCAGGGATTTCACAGGCTGATGGGCAGCAAGCCCCAGTCACAGCAACTGCCCCACAAGCACACAGGACTTTGAGCCGCAGGCAAATGCCCTCCAGGTGCCAAGAGAAGGGAGATGGATGCACAGATTACAGCTTCCAAACAGGCAGGTGTGGAAACTGATGGCCAAGGTGGGGAGGGGGTTGGGACAGTCATTGGTCATTGGTGGCAGAACCAGGACAGTCCTCCCTCTCTCTTTACCCCCACCTCTTGGTTTGGATGGTAGAAATTCTAGAGACTTCATATGCACCTGCTCTTCCTAGAATCTGCTGAGATTTGGATGACAACGGACTAAAGACTGGGCGCCCCCACTCCCTGGGTGTGCAGGCACAGCAGTCACAGTCCTGGTGCAGCCATGGCTGTCACACCCAGCTCAGCCCAGGGCCTGCCAGTTCCAGATGGACACACCTGGCCTGGGTCCCTCCCAGCCGTGCTCCAGCTGGTCCGCCTCCTCCATGAAGCAAGCGTTGCCCCAAACCAAGCCTCCTTTGTGGTGCAGAGGGATGCCGTGATGTGTCACTAGAGGGGTGGGCACCTGGGAGGGTACACACCAAAGACAGAAGAGTCCTATGCATCCCATGCCTGGTGGGAATCTCGAGTCTTGATAGCATGTGGAGGCTTGAGGTGGGGCACACAGATGCAGGGAGCTGGCCAGCTCCAGAGGATGCAATCTCAGACGAGGACTGTCACCTTGGGACAAGTGCTTAGCATCCCTGATCCCCAGTCTCTTCCTCTGTTAAACAGGGCTGTTTTGCAAGAACTGAGTGAGATAACACAGGGTAGCCTCTGAGCACAGTGGCCAGTGTATACCAAGAACTCAGTGGACACAACTGCTGGCCATAGAATAAACAGTGGTGCCCGATCTCAGCATCACTGGAGTGGACAGAGGCCATGGGTCTCAGGCGAGGCCTTCAGGGCCTTGGGTCCCCGAAAAGCTATATCAAGGCTCAGGAGCCTCTAAGAGAGTGGACTCAGGCAGGGCCACCTGTAGAACAGGGGGAACCTGGGGTAATTCAACAAACACAGGAACCATCCTGTCAAAAACACACATGGTGAATGGGCAGGTGCACACCCATGATCCCAGCTACTCAGGAGGTTGAGGCAGGAGGACCCTGAGCTCAAGATCATCCTGGACAGCATAGTGAGACCCTGTCTCGAAAGAAAAAAAAAAGTATGATATGAAATGAATTTATAAATAAAAACAAAAACAAAATAGATGCTTGATGGTGTCAATCATCGTGTGCTAAGTCAGCACACTAAACACCCCCACCAGGCCTAAGGGACCTGGGCTATGGAAGTGCTGAATGTCTTGGCTCATACTCTGTCCCTAGCATCTAGCCTAGAACCAGCCATGTAGTAGACCTTCGCTCGCGTTTATAGGACGAAAGGACGATCGGCAGGGCTCTGACCCTGGTCAAAGGAGATCCTCTCACTTGTTTTACCTGATGAACTTCTATGTAGATTTTTCTTTTAATGAAGAAGGCTTTCAAAAAATGACATTGGAATCCAATGCTCTGGTTCATACACCATTTTTATAGACGGGGAAACTGAGGCACAGAAAGAAAAGGAATCTGCTCAAGGCACAGAGCTGGGTAGTTCCCACAAACCCAGGCTTTCTCCTCTGCCCTCTTAGCTCAGCCTCCAGGAGCTGAGGCTACAGGGCCAAGAGCTGGGTGAGGCTGGCCTGGGCACCTGGTGCCAGGCAGTGGGGAGGGTAGCAGTCCTCTGCCCCCTTCCACTGCCAGGAAGAGAGCACAAGTGCAGGCAGAGGTGGGAGCCAAGATTTATGCACCAGAATGTTTACTGTCATGTTATTTATAATATTGAAAAATTGGAAATGACCTAGAAACAGGTTAATAAATTATGCCAACAACCTTTCAGTGAAATATAAAGCAGCTACCTAAATTCATCTCTTTGGAGACTGTTAAATGGAAAGGTAGAATCAAGGGAAAATGCAAGCCTCTAAATAAGGCTGACATCAACTTTAAAATATATATATATATATATATATATATATATATATATATATATAGTAAAAAAAGTGAATATTTATTTCTGAAGAGGTTGGAGGAGTGATTAAGGGGGGTGCATTTTCTTGTTATTCTACATATTTGCTTTCTCTTGACTTTTTTACAATATACATGTATTAGCTTTAGAATCAAAGAGGAAAACCAAAATGGAATCCTGACCAGGGTGGGTAGGTCCCTCTGAGAGGCCAGCCTCACTTTTCCCCCGGTTCAGCGAGGCCCTTTGCCTCTCAGCTTAAAGATACCCAGATGTCACTTTTAATCCATTTCACAGGTCAGTTGCCACATATTAATAGATTCCCTCTTAATTGCTGTACCAACCATTAAAGATTCTGAAAGTGTCATCATACACATTTTGCATCTAGGAAAGTAATTTAAATGTTCAACCTTTGAAGCCCCCAAAGACACTGTTTGCATCTTTCACGCCCTGTACATCACCCTGTACATTCTAGGAAGGACGCGTGCCAGCTCTTCTTTCTGCAGAGACTTTAAGGATCCCTTTTATTCTTCCCATCGTATTAATACAGTGCCAATGGTCCCTGTACACTGCGTGTCTACGAACAAGTTACTTGCCCTCTCTGAGCTTCAATGTCCCCCCTTCTGAAAGGGTCCTTACAGGTTGTGATTCCTAGCATCTCTCGGTTCCTTTATGGTAGCCAGTCTTTCAGTCTGTTTTCTGTTACTAATAAAACAACACTGCTCTTGTTATAAAGGAAAGAGGTTTATTTTGGTCTGATCTAAGATTGAGAAACCATGTCTGGGGATGGACTTTTTCCTGTCGGAGTCCCCAGGTGGCCCAGGGCATCACATGGCATGAGACAGGGAGCACACAAGAGACCTAGCCAGAAGGATTTTTATAGCAGACCTACTCTCAAGATAACCCACTACCCCCATTAATCCATTAATCCACTAATCACAGGAATGGGAGAATCCATGCATGAGGGCAGAGTGCTAATCACCTCTTAAAGGTCCCACCCCTTAATATCTCATAATGGGGATGATATTTCGACATGGGGAGTTTCAGAAGGTACAAACCATATTGCAACCACAGCATGAGCTGACAGTTTCAAGATGGATAGTCTTTGGCCTCTGGACCCCTAGGCTGGGCCCTTACGTGGTACCCCTCAAAGGCTGGGTAGGTTGATTTCTGCAGCCAGACTTCAGAGTGTTTTAGAGAAGCAGCAGAATCCTTCAGGGATGGTGCTAAGATAGATTTGGCATCCTAAACGGGCAAATCATTCTGATCTAAATCTTTATGGGCTCCCAGTGCCTCATTAAATGTCCAAGCCCCGGAGGCTCTGAATCACAGTTCCTCTCCCCTCTCAGCCCTTCAGGACGAGTTCTGATTACACCATAAATTACGTGGTGTCGGAGGGTATCTGCAGGCCTTTCATCTTGCAATCCAGCCGCCCACGTTTTTATGGGATGTGGATCCCACTCCCTTCCATCCCCATGGTTACCAGGGAGGGCCCCGCAGAATGTCCTCCTGGAAGCCCCAGCTCAATCTGGCCCGACGTTCCTCCCTCCTGGGAATGCACAAAATTCTCCCGAATGGAGAAGCCTTAGCTCTCAGCTCTCCTACCCAAATGAAACCCGGGCGGCCTCCGATCCTGCTACCTCTGTGAAACGGAGCAAACCAACTTCCAAAAGACGCTCTCCCTCCTCTCAGGAGCTCAGAGGGCTTTGGTCAGGGGCCAGAGCCACTATTAAGACCCCGGTCTCAGGGTCAGACCCCAAGCAGTAACCGTGGTGACCAGTCATCCAGGCAGAAGGAACAGCGGGAACCACAGGAACCCAAGGTAAGAACCAAGATGGAGAACTTCAGCTCACACCCTGCCTCAAAGGCTGTCTCTCAGCCCCACGGTGCCCAAAATACCTCCTCCTCACTGCTCTGGCCATCTTGGGCCATTGCATGTTATCTGGGTTTGGGGTCCCCTAGAAGTTGACCATAAGAATTTGGGTATAAGTATTTATGCAGGAGCTGAGCCCAGGAAATGCCTCATGAGGAGGGGGCTGTGAGGCAGGGCAGGGAAATGCTGTCATTTGGACCTTAATGTCCCCCAGAGGTCCACAGTTAAAGGCTTGGTCCCCGGGGAGACACAAGAGATGGTGGAAACCTGCAGAGGTGGGGCCTGCTGGGAGGTCTTAGGGTTGGGGACAGTGAGACCCAGGCCCATCCTCCTCCTCTTCTTCTTTGCTTCCTGGCCATGGGCTGAGGGCTTGGCTGCCCCACGTGCCTCTGCCATGCTGTGCTGCCCGGCCGACCAATCACAGACTGGAACCTCCAAAACTGTGAGCCAGAACAAACATTTTCTCTTTTTAAGTTGGTGTTCTCAGGTAACTGGGGTAGTGACAGAAAGCTGACTAGCTCAGGAAGGCAGCCAATAAGGGTGTGATGCCAACTTCCACTCCCTGGGGAACTCCAGCAGCTGATATCTCCAAGTTCTCTATCCCCAACCTTTCAGGAGCAAGGATCTGGGTACCTGCACGCCAACCTCGATCAGCCATCCTTTGGAACTGCTGGGATGACACTTCTAATTGCCTGACACCTGTGACCTGCCAATAGGCTCCGGCAGGCAGGAGCTGCCTGGAGATCGGGGTACACCACAGTGGCCAGGGTGAAGGATCGCCCACGTGGATGACTGGCGGGCAGCCCTCCTCCTCTGGGGAGCTGTTCTGGCTGCCACATCCTCTGAAGAGTTAGACCAACTTTATCTTCTTTGGTGACATCATCTCCTTGCAAATAGGCAGGAAATTTGGGGGCCCCGGGACCCTGCACAGAGACGTGAGTTGCCCATGCACCCGGTGGTTACAGATAAGGCTCACCTGATGAAGTCGCTGGTTCTGATGGTGTTTTCTGCACCCCATGTCCCTCCACTCCCAATGCTCAGGTGATGCATTTGTTCCCCAGGGAGGATTCGGATAACCCTGAGGTACATGCTCTATGCAAGTCCCCAGAATTCCCCAGTGAGAAGAAATGCCAGTCACCCACATCGGGCACTGGCTGGATCACCTCTGCTTTCTTAACTTCTTTCCCCCACTCCCTTTCCCACTCTCCTACCTGTTTTCTGACATCACCTTCCAACAAAGCCCCTCAAACCTTGGCCTCAGGTCCTCCTGGGAGGAGCCCAATCCCAACGGTAGGCAAGGAGCAGAAATAATCAGGGAGGTAATGTGGGGACACGTTCTGGAGAAGTCTAGATAGCAAGAATGAACAGTGTAAAAATGTCAGTTCTTCCCAAATTAAATCCTCTCTTGATTCCAATCAAAATCACAGCAGCACAGCATTCAGAACTTCATTTTTAAAAAGCAATTTTAAGTTAGTATATTAGTTTCCTATGGCTACTCTAACGTATTTCAACACACCCAGGGGCTTCAAACAACACAGATTTGTTCTCCTACAGAAATGGAGGGTCAGAAATCTGAGATGAGTCTTAAGGAGCTAAGATCTAGGGGTTGGCAGGGCTGGTTCCTTCCGGAGGCTCCAGGGAGAATCTGTTCCTGCCTCTTGGGGCTTCTAGAGGCTGCCTGTATTCCTTGGCTGGTAGCCACCTGACCCCAACCTTGACATCCTCATCTCTCCCTGCTACTCCTGGCCTCCTGTCTCCCGCTCATTGAGGACCTTATTATTTTATCAGGCCCACCCCGATAACCCAGGATACTGTTCCCATCTCACGATCCTTAAATTAGTGAAGTCCCTTTTGTCATGCAAGGTAGCTAGCTTATTCATAGGTTCCAAGGACTAGGATGTGGACATCTTTGAAGGGTCCTTATTCAGTCTACTAGGGTTAGATTAGACAACTAAGTGGGCTGGGATAACTAGGAGCTTTTTGAAAATGTAGAGAGTAATAAAGGTAGGCATGCCAACTTGATAAACTCTAAACAACCATAACAATGGCACAGAAATCGATCCAATTATATGTAAAAGTTGGTTTCAGATAAATATAGATGGAGGGGGGAGCTGGGGTTGTGGCTCAGTGGTAGAGCACTGGCCTAGCACGTGTGAGGTGTGCTGGGTTCGATCCTCAGCACCACATAAAAGTAAATAAATAAAATAAAGGTATTGTGTCCAAATACAACTAAAAAAAAAAAAAGAAAGATAAATATAGATCAAGTAAGTGACGAAAGGAGAAAGTGACTAGTCAAGATACAGTTAGTTCAGTTGTCTGATTACATCGGGACAGATAGTTTTATAACAATTGAAAACAAAATATAGGCCAGGCTCAGTAGCACACACCTGTAGTTCCAGCAACCTGGGAGGCTGAGGCAGAAGAATTGCAAGTTTAAGGCCAACCTCAGCAACTTAGCAAGGCCCTAAGCAAGACTCTGTTTCAAAATAAAAAATAAAAAGGCTGAGGATGTGTCTCAGTGGTTAAGTGCCCCTGGGTTCAATCCCTGGTACTAAAAATATATCTATATAGTTAAAGAGTATAATATTTAAGAGTTTAACCAATAGAATGTTAAAAGGCAATGTACGTAAAAATATTTACCAAATATTAAATTGGGTAACAATAATACCAAATTTTGGTATTAAGAAGTATTTCTTAGCATAAAAGTGATAAAATTCATAACAAAAGCTTAATGAGTTTGACTACATAAAATTTATGCCTTACCATTAAATACACCATAATATGAACAACTCATAAGCACAAGAAAACAGCGTTCAATGTCCTGAGTCTTCAGAGAAATGAGAATTATCATTGCAGTGACATGCCACGACAGCCCACGAGAGTGACTAAAATTTAAAAACACACAGCACCATGTGTTGGCAAGCTACGGAGAAACTGGGCCCTTGCACACTGCTGGTGGGAGTTTTGTAAAATGGCATATTGTGTACTTTTTGGAAAACAGAATGGCAATTTCTAAAAACGTTAAACATACACTTGCCATCTAATCTAGCCATTCCATTCTTAGGTATTTATCCAAGAAAAATAAAGACATATGTCCACAAAAAGTTTTGTACCAGAGCATTATTCATGAGACCTAAGTCCTAGAAATACCCCAAATGTCAACAAACAAAAGAATGAATAAGCAGTGTTATGCTTTTATGTTCATATAGTGGAATATTACTAAGCAAGAAAAAGGAAGAGTGTATCAACAGTAAGGTCAAGGTTAAATCCCAAACACATTTGTTAAGGGAGAGAAGCCACACACAGAAAAGCCCAAGCTTTACAATTGACATGAAATACTAAAACAGGAAAGACTGATCTACAGGGATAGGAATCAAGGTAATGGTTGCTTCTGGTAGAGCAGGGAAGGATGAGGATTGACTGGGGGGTGGGCAGGGAACTTTCTAGAATAATAGAAATATTATATATATTGGGATAGAAATGTGGTTACAGGATTACACGTGTTTGTCAAAAGTCATCAAACTTACACTTAACCTGTATGCATTTCAATTATAAATTGAAAAATTAAACAAAATCAAAGGTAAATATCAAATGATAAGTCCTTTGTGGAAAAAAAAAAAGTCTGACAAAGACTGATAACTTTAATCTATGAAGATTATTTGGAAATCAATAGAAACATTTACATCCAAAAGAAAAAAAATGTGAATATGAACAGTCAATTCCCCAGAAAAAAAGTGAATACATGCACACATCCACACGCACCACAGGTCTCAAGAGTCAGGTAAAATGGTCTGGTTGTGTACCAGGCAGTTACGCATTCCTGCAAGTGTAGACACGTACCCACATAGGGAATGTCGATTCTCCCTATATGTAAACGTTACTAGCAAAAGAAGTACAAATCAAAACAGCAGTATATCTAGATGTCAAATTAGTTACTAGAAATGGCTAAATAAATCTAGATGTCAAATTAATTAACAGAGATCGATTAACCATAATGAAACTAAACGGCTGTCTGGCTAAAGAAGAGGATGGTGCTCAATAATTGCTAGACAAAGTCCTCCCTCTTCCTAGCCTCTTTTCTGCCCTGCAGGACTGGCCTCAGGAGAAGGCCTCCCCTAGTGGGGATCCTGTGCCAGAGGCTGCACTGGTTGCCAGGGTTTCCGGCTGAAGCTGGGAGATGGAGAACCCGGAGCCCAGGAATTTCCACCTCCTTCCTACACTCTGTGGACTAGAGTCCTCTTCATTCGGTTCTCCCATCTTTTCACTCCACATTGCCCAAGTCTAATCACACCCTCCCCCCCCCTTCTTATGTAAGTGGTTAACTTTGATAGCGTTGTATCCGTCAATAATCTCCCAGAAGGTCACAGGGCCTGAAGAGATAGAAGCTTCCCAGATAAGACAATATCTTATTTCCTTTGTATAAGGACGAGCTATCAATCAAATGAGCAGGGAAAATGTGAAAAAACAGTTGTTAAGCAAATATATACTAGAACATTCAACCTCGATGGTAATAAAAGAAATACAAATGAAACAAAGACTTTATTTATTTTTAGCAAAAAGCACTTTTTTATTACTAATGCTGATAAGAGTATAATAAAACCGGGGACACTGTATAGTGTACTGTCCCTTGAGAAAGCAATTTGACAATATGTATGGAGGTCATATTCGGGCTCACACCATTGACCGAGCAATTCATCTTCTGGAATGGTACATTCAAGAAGAAAGTCAAAAAGGAGAAGAGAAAGAAAACTCATGTATAAAAAGATATTCACGGTTGCTCAGAAGCCATGTAAATAACTAACAAGTAAATTAAGGCACAAGCATACAATGAAATATTCTGTAGGCATTAAGAATATCTTGCCAGGGGTGGTGGTGCACATCTGCAATCCCAGCAACTCAGGAGGCTGAGGCAGGAGGATTGCAAATTTGAAGCCAGCCTTGGTAACTTAGCAAGACCCTGTCTCAAAATAAGAAATAAAAAGAGCTGGGAATGTAGCTCAGTAGTAGAGTGCAGCTGGCTTCAATCCCTAGTAGCACAAAATAAAACTTTCAAAAAAAGTATAACTCAATAGAAATAGAAAAAGAGTCATTGAAAAAAAAATGAGCAGCCACCCTCAGGATTAAATACATGCAATTAAACTAGAAGGCTGTACCATTTTCCACCCTTTGTATGGACTAAGATCAAAACTTTTTTAAATGTCCTGTTGGTAAAATGGGCATGCCTATTGACTGCTCGTGGAATTGTAAATATTGTGGCTTGCTGAGCAGGTATATCCAAGCGTATATTTTTTTAAAAGCCAGTAATATGACAAACAGCTGTATATTTCCTACCCAAGTTCTACAATCATTATCATTTTTGTGACTTCTTTGAATAATTTAGCATTATCCATCAAACTTTTAAATAGAGTTGCTCCTTGACTAACGATGAACATTAATGTCTCAATAAATCCATTGTAAATTGAAAATAGAAAAAAAAATTTAAAAATGCACCTAGGGCTGGGGATATAGCTCAGTTGGTAGAGTGCTTGCCTCACATGCACAAGGCCCCAGGTTCAATCCCCAGCACCACACACACACACACACACACACACACACACACACACACTGCACCTAATACTCCTCACCTTCTGAACACCATAGCAGAATAACACCGTACACTGAGGTGTATCAGTCATTTTGCTTCCTGATCTGTGGCTGATCAGAAGCTGCAGCTCCAGACCTCTGCCTAACATCTCAAATACAGTACCATTGTCACTAGCCCAGGAAGAGATCAAAATTCAAATTCCAGGGTATGGTTTTTACTGAGTGGGTATCACTTTCATACCATGGTAATGTGGAAAAATCATTAAGTGAAATCATCGTCGCTTGGGGACCATCTATATATACTCTTTAACGCCAATAATTCCATTCCTAAGAATTTAATGTACAAAAATAATTCCATCTGTGCACAAAAAATGAATGTATTAAAAGATATATTGAGTATTTTTTTTTTTTTTTTAGGTGCTGAGGATAAACCCAGGTCCTTGTGCATGCGAGGCAAGCCCTCTATCATTGAACTACATCCTCGGTCCTGAAATGTCATTTTTAATGGCATTAGATTGGAAGCAGCACAAAGTCCACATGGTAAAGACTTGGTGCAACAAACTCTGGTCCGTCCCCACAAGAGCACACCACCCTGTTCTTGAAAGGGAATGAGCTATCTCTATATATGCTAATAAGGAAGTAGCTCCAAGATACAGCACCGAGTGAAGAAGAAAGGTGCTGAACAGTATGCACAGTAGAATCCCACTTGTCTATTTTAAAATACATGCACATACACACTTGTCTATGCATTAAAAATTTTTGGAAGAATTCCCAAGAAAACGATCAAAAGCAGTTACCTCTAGGAAGACAGGCTAGGAGAAGACGGAGAAGACTTTCAATTTTCATTTTTTTAAAAATTCCTTTCAGAGTTGTTCGCATTTTGTTTTATCGAACGCAGGTGCCACCTGAGTGACTTACAACCTAATTTTAAAAGGTAAATATGAATGCCACATTGCAAAGGGGAAAAGCACATGACATGAAGTGACCAAAACAATTACAGGAGATGGACCCTGTGCTCTGCCTGTCAGGTAGCTGTGCATGGCAGGATCTTTGGAAGCTAAAGGTAATCCTATCCCTGCTGTCCTTGAGTCTGGCCCTGCCCGTCTCTTTTTGGTGCTGAGGATCAAACCCAGGTTTCCCTCCAGCATTAGCACACGTTAACACAGGCATCTCCCCCACTGAGACAAAAATGGAGCTTCAACAAAATCTCCAGCCCTGACACTCTCCCATATCTTTCATAGCCCCATCCGAGCGGCTTCCATTCCACTCTCCCCTGGCTTTTCCTGAGCTTGCTAAAGACTTAATTGCTAAGCTAAGCCTCGGACACTTTCCTATGACCATACCCCTGGAGCTCTCTGCAGTGCGTCACATCTTCATTTCCTCCTTGTATGTTTCTTCCTGGAGCCTGGATGACCTGGACCCTCCCTGACTCTCTGAGCTCCTGGAACACTCTGCCTAGTCTTCCACCTGTGCCCTCACCCTGAACCTGGGCAGGATGAGCCTCAGTCCTCTCCCTTCAACTCTCTGTACTCTTCCCTAGGCGACCCCATCCACTCCTCTAGCTGCAGATTCACACTTGGCAATGAAGACAACCTTGACCCAGAGCAAGCCAGGCTGTTTCCTGACCCAGTGTGCATTCCCAGGATGACACTCCCTTCCTCTCTGGGCCATTGGTCTTGTCCCCTTTCCCACGGCCACAGTGGAACTACCAATCACAATGGCTGCCCTTCCCAGGCCTCAGGACTGGATTTCTTCTATCCATACCCAAATCCAAGGCCAATCAGAATTGTCCCAGGACTTTGCTGCTGAAAGAGAGGCAGAATAGCCTCTATCCACTGGACACACTAACCCTGTCTGGTGGAGAGAGCCTATATGCAGAATGAAGTCAGAGACCAACAGAACTGAGATGTGGACAGACAGACCATGTGGCATCACTGAGCATCACGGGAACCTCTACGTCCAGTGTGAAGTCTGGACCCACCTACCCCTGGGCTTTTCACTCACAAGTCCATAAATTGCCTTTTTGCTGAGCACTGTCTAATACACTCCCAAACCTCTATCTGAAGCTTCGAGTTCATAGACACAACAGTCTGCCAGGTATCTCCACTGGCAAGCCACCATGAGCCTCGGCCTCCACCTGTCCTGAAACCCTGTGTCACCCCCTCCCCCAGCTGACCCACTCTTCCATCTGGGTCTTTTCTCAGCCTCCCCAGGGGCTAGATACACAAGCCGACATGGAGCCAAAAGGAAGCTTGAAATAATATCTTTCTCTACCCCGTTTGAGATTTTTTCCAATATAATTTTTAAAAAAACATCAAATATTTAGTTGTTCAAGCCCCAGGAAACTAGGCTGAAATGGCATCTCTAGAAAGATTGAAGATCAGCTAACAGGGGCTGCGTTGGTGCCTCAAGCAACTACTTTCCAAAAGCTTAGACTTCCTCCCACCTCCCCAGCCCAGGAGTCATTGCTCCTAAGTCCACACTGACTTGATTTCACTTTACCTGCAGAACCCGTGCAGCTAATGACAGTCCCCATACTGCCACAAGAAGCAACTTGTCAGTCACCACACACTGTCAATGCCATCACTCCACTCCTCAAGAACTTTCTCTGGCTCCCTATCACTAAAAGCTTCCAGCCACCCTGGACCATCTGCCATTTCCTGGACAGACCACGAATATTCCAGTCCCTGGGATTTCACTCACTCTCTTCCCTAGTTCTATTTCCGCCTCGCGTCTGCTCCTGCCCTCCAAGGAGTACATCAAACTCCGCTCTAACCACGCAGTCTTGGCATGCCTTCATTCCCAAGTAGGAATAAACACCTTCCTCTGATCCTAAAACCCTTGTCTGCACCTCTGCTGCCCCCCAAGAACGTATCGCCCTTGGTTTGCTCCATGTGGGGATCACACGGCTCATTGCCCCCTCGAGGCTGATGAGTTTACCCAAGACTCTCCTCGAAGGGCCCTTCTCACCCAAGGCCTGTCATGGTGACGGGGCTGCCTCTTCCCACTTTTGCCTCTCCTCTTCCTGTGCAGGAATACATGGGCTCTGCTCTGTCTCCATCCCAAGACCAGATGCAAGAAGGACCCCTGACATCTTCCTGATGCCACTGGATACTGTCCCTTGAATGCCCAGGTGCCTTTGACAGCTTGAACCAATTCAGCTCAGCCAGAAAGGAGCAGGGGCTGCTTTACCCAGGAAAAGCAAGCAAGGGTCCTCCTCCGGGGGCACCAGCAACCAAGCCCATGTCACAGGACTGGTGTCGCCTTCAGCCGCTGACCTGAGGGCTCTTCCCTGGGATCTTGACAGCAGGTTTGCACGAGGACATCCCACACAGAAGGCTTCCAAGGCCGCCTCCTCAGAAACACTTCGGAGCTGGGAGAAGACACAGAGGAACAGCCTGCGAAGAGGAGAAAAATCAAGAGAGCCAGGTGACAAGGAGCCAGGGACAGTATTTCGAGAAAGAGGGGGCAGCCTGCCGGGCTGGAGGCGGAGCCAGAAGGTAGGGCTCCCCAGCCTAGAAGAAGGTGCGATGTAGCTGGTGGGATGTGCAGGGCCTGGTTATGTCCTGAGCCACTGGAATCCCTCAGACCTGCTTATAGAATCAGCAGGAGGAAAGCTCTTTTGCTATAGTTTGGACCTGGAATGTTCCCAAAGCCCGGAGTCCTCAGCTTGGTGCCAGTGAGAAGTGGTAGAACCTTTAAGAAGTGGGCCTGGTGAGAGGTCTCACGTCACTGGGGGCTTGCCCTTGGGGGACAGGGGGACCCTGGCCCCTTTCTGTCTCTATCTTTTGTGCCTGGCCTTGAGGTAAGCAGCTTCTCGATCTGCCGAATGCTCCCAACATGATGTGCTGCCTCGTCACTGGCCCAAAGCCATGGAGACAACCAACCATGGCCCGAAAGCTCCAAAACTATGAGCCAACAAAACCCTTTCCTCTTTCCTAGTTGACCATCCCAGGCATTTATCACAGTGACAAACAGCGGACTCACACACGCCTTGACAAAGGCTCATTCAAAGATCCCCAACTCAGGCCTTTGCTCAGGTGTGGCCTTCTGCTATCTAAAGCCATTTCCTTTCACCTGCAAAGTCCTCTCCACCTTGACCCCCTGCAGCTTGAGACACCCTCCACCCCCACCTCTCAGAGCTGCCTTCTGGGCGTGCCCAGGTGGGAGAACTGTCCCATCCTCTGAGCAAAAGGCTCTGACTCTGGAAGAGAGGGGTTTCCTTTGGCTGTATGTCCCAGCAGGCCTGTGTGTCCACCCATCAGCTCTTGAGGCTGTGAGAGCAAGATGAGAGAAGGGGAGCAAGAGGGGAGGCCATGCCTGCAGACCTACAGCAGGCCGCGTCCAGCTGGGGTGCTCCACGACAGAGGCTCTGGAAGCCCCGAGGCTCTGAGGATAAAGTCAAGGCTGCCATCAGAGGTGAGATGATGCTTTTCTTTTAAAACATGTATGCAGAAAACCTTACACCCATTAAGGTGCCTACTAAACAGAGCATCTGGAAGAACTGGAACCTGGGCACACTGTTGATGAGACTTTAAAATGACATGGTTGCTGCAGGAAACAATATGGTAGTTCTTCAAAAAAAAATTAAATATAGTAGCAATTCTACTTTAGGGGACACCCAAAAGAAACAAAACCAAGGTCCCAAAGAGATACCTTTACACCCAGGGTCATAGCAGTACTGTTCACAATAGCTAGAAACAACTCAAATGCCCATTGAGGAATGAAAGGATGAGCAGAATGTGGGACACATGTAAATGTCACATGCTACAACATGGATGCACCTTGGGGATGTTCTGCTAAATGAAATAAGCCAGTCACAAAATAGTAAGTACTAAGATGGACATGGAGTTCCATGCCTGCAATCCTGGCACTTTGAGAAATTGAGGTAGGAGATTACAAGTTCATGGCCAGCCTCAGCAACTTAGCAAGACCCTGTCTCCAAATAAAATAAAAAGGGGTGGGGATGTGGCTCCGGGGTAGAGCACCCTGGGTTCAACCTTCAGTACCAAAAAAAGAAAATACTATGTGATTCTACTTAAATTTAAGTATATACAGCAGTCAAATTCATACAGACAGAAAGAAGAATCGTAGTTGCCAGGGCAGGGAGGGGAAATGAGGAGTTAGCGTTCAAGGGGAACAGAGCTCTCTCTATGCCAGACATAGCACTCGGCTCTGTAGGACAGAATTGGACAAATCTGACAATGTCACATCCCTGTCTTCTGTAGCCCCTTTTGACTCCAGATCCCATCAGATGCTCCGGAGCCTTATTCAAGAGCCCCATCACCCTTGAGTGATCTGCTCTGTCTCCTTATTCAAGAGCCCCATCACCCTTGCACATTGGCTTTGTCTCCCCAACTCTAAAGCCACTCTCACCCCAGAGCATCCTGACTGTCTCCCTTCTGGGCCCAAAGAGCTTCCTGCCTTCTGCTTTGCTCCTCACCCTGAGTCCCAGGCCGCTCACAGCTCAGCCCCCACAGGGGCATGGTTTGGAGGAGACACCAACAAGCATCTATCCATCTACTAGAGCGGGCTCCTGGAGAGAGGCGCCCTGACACTGCTTCCTGTTCTTCTAGGGGTTTTCCCAGATGGACCCAGTGAAAATGGAGCCACCTTGGGGCAAAGCTCTGAGCTATGGGACACTGGAGAGTGGTCAGCCCCGTGTCCCCAAGGTGGGAGAAGGTGAGAGAACAAGGCTAAGGCACACGGCTACAAAGGTGGAAGAAAGGAGGCACCACTTGTCTGCTTTCATCAATAGGAACATGATTCCTTGACATGAGAAAGGTCTTCTCTTGATTTAGGGCACAGGAAGTCCAGTGTCTTCCCAAGACCTCCCCTGTCCCTTGGCCTAGGCTTCTTTGAGCTGTGTTTCTGGGAAAAAAAAAAAAAAAAACTGAAAACCTCTTGGGCTGGGGATGTGGCTCAAGCGCTCCCCTGGCATGCGTGCGGCCCGGGTTCGATCCTCAGCGCCACATACCAACAAAGATGTTGTGTCCGCCAAGAACTAAAAAATAAGTATTAAAAAATTCTCTCTCTCTCTCTCTCTCCCCCTATCTCGCTCTCTCTTTAAAAAACAAACAAACAACAACAAAAAAAAAAACCTCTTGACCACACATGCCTGAGTGAACGAGTGCCTTCTGAGTTTCGCCTTTGCTATAGGAATCCCAAAGTCAAGCCTGGAAGACTCCCTGTAGAAGGAGGCCCCAAATAAACCCTCCCCTCTACTGGGGCAACACGAGGCCCCACCCATTACCTCTGGGCCTTTGCCTGGCTCTCATCTCAAGTCCTTTTCTCCCTCTTCTAGAGAGCTCCCTAAAATCCCAAAGGACCTATCCTGAACAGGCTGTCTAGTTCCAAGATCATAAGCCCAGTGAGTTTCCTCCCCAGAGGAGCGTCTCGCTCTAAACTATGTGCTTCCCACACAGACAGCAGGACCAGCAAAGAGGGGTGGCTGGCCTGGAGGAGGGGGATGGGCTCCGCTCTGGGCTTGGATGATGGGTGGATCAGGAGAGGGTTTCTTTAATGTGACACACAGGACAAACCAAGAGTGCTTCAGAGTCGATTGTAGATCCCATCAGGTGCTGCTTTCCAGCCCCCTCATCCCTAAGGAGCTGAGACAAGATGTGACAGATAAGATAACCACCCTGGAAACCCTCTGGCTGGCCGGGAGCCTTGAGGGTCCAGTCTAGCTCTGCCCCAACCCGCCTGGTGGCCAAGTGCAGCACTTTCCCCTCTCTGGGCGGTGGCTTCTCCAGCTGTAAAATGAGGATTGCACAGTTTTCCAGGCCCTCCCAACCCTGAGTTGGAGGATGCCCCTGGTGGATGGAAAGGGAGAAGAGCAGAGAACACTCAGGGGTGGGGGGAGAGAATTCAGCCTGCGCCTCAGAGAAGTACAGACAAATGGCAATCGGGGGGCCCTCTCCAGCCCCAGGCACAGGAAGACCCATGTTGGGTAACTGCTCAAGCCCCTCACTCCAGTGGGGTGATACGGGGGCCATGGAAGGCCAATGCAATGGTGGGAGTCAGGAGACCTTGGTTCAGGGTCTAGCCCTGTCACTGTCCACTCTGCCCTTGGACAATCCCCTCCTCTCTCCAGGCCCAGGGTTACCTCTGCACAAGGCACTGGGGACCCTTCATCTCTGACATCCTGCCTTCAGGGAGCCAGTACAGTAGGGGAGCTACAGTTTTATGGCCTGCCATGCCTGGGGCACTTGATGGCCAACTTGGGAAGGAGAAAAACTTTCAAATGACAATCCCCAGCCATCCTTGGCCGCCAAGGAGCCACTTCCCAAATGTCAACCTTCAGGGGACAGGCCACACTTTATGTGGCCCAGAAATGCAGAGTGAAAAGAGCTTGTGCCCCCCGCCTTGTCCCTTGGAAGGCCTGGCCCAGCACAGAAGTCACGTGCTGTGATTGTAAGAGTCAGCTTGCTGTCTCAGGCCAGGCCAAGGAGAGAGGGACAGATGGGACACGGCAGGGGACATGGAAAGGGGAGTCTGTCTCGTGGCTCCTCTGCACTCAGTGAGTCTGGGCCTCCTGGTGGATCCTGGTAAATTCTCTGAGCAGACGTTAAACATGGGCCCCATTCTCTAAGGACAGGGAAAAGTGGTTGGTGGGTGGCCTCAGCTGTACCTTCTCTCTGCATGATACACAAGGAGTGGGCCCCACCCCCTAGACTATTCCTCCTAAGGCCAGGGCCCTGTCCTGGGGACTTGCCATGTCAAACCATGAAATCGTAGGAGTGCAGGCTACTGCAGTTGGCCCAACCTATCTAAGTGGTTGACTGCAGTCCATTTGTCCTTAACCCCCAGGGCCAGAGGTCTGAGGGTCTCCCTGGCAGTTTGAGGATCCCCAAGCAGTAGCCCCCTTCTCTGGGAGTCCCCTCTGTCTGCCCTGTCTGCACCTACTTCAGTCCTCCTCACCCCCAGCTGTTTGTCACCACCCCCAGGCCTCCTCACCTTCCCCTGCCCCAAGGAACCTCATTTCCCAGAGGACCATTAACTGCAGCCAGGGCAACAGAGAAGGACTGTGGATAACAGCAGGAAGTACTTTGCAGAATAAGAAAACCACTTGAAACTAAAGAAGGTCACGGTGCTTCTGAAGCTCTTCAGCCAAAGTTACCACAGGGAGTCTCCGGCTGCCTTGGTTTCTGATAAGACTCCAGCCAGTTCATGTTTACTTATTCATTCAACAATTATTGATCGTGCACCTGCTGTGGGACCCTTCTAAGTGCCCAACAGAGTGCCAAACACAAAGCCATCACAAGGCCTGCTTTCTACTACGGACAAAAGACAATAAACAGACATAGAAGGTGATGTCGAAGTTAAGAAAAATTATTTAAAATGTGAAAATAAAGCCTTTTTAGCTACAGCATCGCCTAACAGGGTGCCTGTTTGTCATCTGACCTAGAGCTGAGGTGTCAAATACGGTCGACACTAACCATATTGGCCATCTGAATTTAATTTATTAACTTACTCATTAAATGAATTAAGATATTTAGTATAATAAACCATGTATTTACATATACCATAATTTATGTGTATATAATATTAAATTATTTCTGTTGCATATCATATTATATAAATAATATGTTAACTTAAATGACTAAAAATTAAATATGCGTTCTTTCATCACATCAACCACATGTCAAGATCGGAACTGCTATTCAGAGTCAAGGCCACTATACAGGAAGTTGAAGACACAGCCGTTTTCTGCTGTGGGGAAGCCTTCTGGTCTGTGCTTCTACAGGAGAGGAACTTTGTTGACTTACTATTTAGTATTGATTAGGGCTCAGACTCTAAGAAGTGAACTGTTAACTTAAAGAAGATTGATAGGGCACAAGTGATTTTTGTCCTGCAGAGATGCAAACGATTTCTGTCTGGGAGAAAAGATAACCCCAAAGGTTGCGTTTTTATAGTCCTGTAGGACATTAACCAATTTAGTGCGCAAGTTGGCATCTCATGCAGCCCTCTTTCCCCATTGATCACCACCTCTGCTTCTCTCACCCGCTTTGAACCGGCTCTGTCATCTTGCAGATCCTTCCACTAATGAGTTGGATAAATCACCGATTCAGCCCACCAGATCTTGTATAAGGGTCATGTTTCTGACTCTCTGGAAATTATACTTTGACATCAGATAATGATCAGTGCTATGAAGAAAATTTAAGCAAAGTGAGGAGACAAAGCTAGGCAGTCCAGGAAGGCCTTTCTGTAGAGGTGACCTTTGAGCAAGGACGGCAGGAAGTGAAGGAGCTGGTGGTCTGAATATCTGTGGGGTGCATATTCCCGCAGGGAACAGGCAGGTACAAAGCCAGGTGTGATGACTCATTTTGCTTGGTGTCAGCAGAGCCAGGAGCCCAAGTGAGCAGAGCACCGTGGCCCTGGTGGGTGATGAATGGAAGGAGCAGGAGACAGATTGCAAAGAGCCTCATAGTCCAAAGTAAGGACCCTGCATTGCATTTTGCAGGTGCATGAAGATGCTAAGATGGGACTGCAACTACTCCCTCTCCAGGGGAGAGTTGGAATGCATCCTTAGTGATCAGCCCTGCTGATAGTCTCACCAGCAGTGGAATGCACCCTTCACAACATGCTAAACCTGAGGCTGCATTTCAAAGGGATGTGTGTGAAGTCCCCAGGCATGGCAGTGACCTCCCCTGCCTACTATCTGCTCTCCCACCATCCTATCCAGAGCTGCCTCCAACCCCTGCCTCACTTCAAGTTTCTCAAAGCTACTTTAAACAAAGATGCCGTCTGCTATGAAGCCTTCTGCAGAGTGTCTTCAGAAAAGTTCCAAAGCAGCCAACTTTCAAATAAGCATTTCTTCTTATTCCAGATAGAAACAGACATGGTAGCAGGACTGGGCTTCAGAGAACTGGTGGGTTGCCAGTGTGAGTGTGAGGAAGGGGGCTGATTAGGAGGCGAAGACAGGAGGGGGTTGAGAGATGGTGGAAATGGAAAGGTGCTAACAGGGCCTTGAAGTTTCCAGTAGGTAGAAGAGCAGGGTCAGAGGGAAGCTGTGACCAGGCAGTGAGCCATGGCAGCTAAGTTCCAGGGACGAGAGAGTATTTATGGCCTACTTGTCTCCTGCCAGGTGCTATCCTGAGATCTTCATAAATGTTATGCCTTCTGGTGCTCCCAACACCCCTTCCAAGCAAGTGCTGTTATTCTATCCAACTTACACATGAGGAAACTGCAGCACAGAGAGTGCTCATGATTTGCCCAAGGTCACGGCTGATCATAGGTAGCTGAACTAGTATTTGGCATAGGCACAATTGTGTGTTGCTTGGCTCTATCCGATTATCAGGTTTTGTACATATAAACCAACATGGCTATTAACTTAATGGAGATTCTTTTCTTTTTATGGCTACTTGTCCTTCCCAGTCCAGGTAGAAATCCCTAAGCCCCCAATAACAATAACCAGACCACCACCAATATCCACATCAGCACTACCACAGTTACTCCCATCACTAAAAATACCACAATCGCCACTACACATCAAAACCACCCAACAAAACAAACACACCTACCAACACACCACCCATCACCACCCAACACCCAAGCCCACCACCTCCTCATACGTCAGCATCATCACTTCACAAGAACAAAATGCTCCCTACCACCACCAACAACACCTATCTACCTGCCACTACCATCTCCACCACCTACCACTCACCTCCACCCCCACCATCACCACTATTAAACGTGGCACCGTGAATGGTTGGTGGGTCACAAAAGTAAATAAATAAGAATATGAGGCCAGAGCAATTAGACAGACGAAAGAAATTAAAGGCATAAAAATAGGAAAAGAAGAACTTAAATTACCACTGTTTGCAGATGATATGATTCTATACCTAGCAGACCCAAAAGGGTCTACAAAGAAGCTATTAGAGCTAATAAATGAATTCAGCAAAGTGGCAGGATATAAGATCAACACGCATAAATCAAAGGCATTCCTGTATATCAGCGACAAACCCTCTGAAATGGAAATGAGGACAACTACTCCATTCACAATATCCCCCCAAAAAATAAAATACTTGGGAATCAACCTAACAAAAGAGGTGAAAGATTTATACAATGAAAATTACAGAACCCTAAAGAAAGATATAGAAGAAGACCTTAGAAGATGGAAAAATATACCCTGCTCATGGATAGGCAGAACTAACATCATCAAAATGGCGATATTACCAAAAGTTCTCTATAAGTTCAATGCAATGCCAATCAAAATCCCAACAGCATTTCTTGTAGAAATAGATAAGAGAATCATGAAATTCATATGGAATAATAAAAGACCCAGAATAGCAAAAACAATGCTAAGCAGGAAGTGTGAATCAGGCGGTATAGCGATACCAGACTTCAAACTATACTACAGAGCAATAGTAACAAAAACAGCATGGTACTGGTACCAAAACAGGCTGGTGGACCAATGGTACAGAATAGAGGACACAGTAACCAATCCACAAAACTACAACTATCTTATTTTTGATAAAGGGGCTAAAAGCATGCAATGGAGGAAGGATAGCATCTTCAACAAATGGTGCTGGGAAAACTGGAAATCCATTTGCATCAAAATGAATCTGAATCCCTATCTCTCGACATTACACAAAAGTTAACTCAAAATGGATCAAGGAGGGCTGGGGATGTGGCTCAAGCGGTAGCGCGCTCGCCTGGCATGCGTGCGGCCCGGGTTCGATCCTCAGCACCACATACCAACAAAGATGTTGTGTCCGCCGAGAACTAAAAAATAAATATTAAAAATTCTCTCTCTCTCTCTCTCCTCTCTCACTCTCTCTTTAAAAAAAATGGATCAAGGAGCTTGATATTAAAGCAGAGACACGGCATCTGATAGAAGAAAAAGTTGGTTATGATCTACATACTGTGGGATCGGGCTCCAAATTCCTCAATAGGACACCCATAGCGCAAGAGTTAACAACTAGAATCAACAAATGGGACTTACTCAAACTAAAAAGTTTTTTCTCAGCAAAAGAAACAATAAGAGAGATAAACAGGGAGCCTACATCCTGGGAACAAATCTTTACTCCACACACTTCAGATAGAGCCCTAATAACCAGAATATACAAAGAACTCAAAAAATTAGACAATAAGATAACAAATAACCCAATCAATAAATGGGCCAAGGACCTGAACAGACACTTCTCAGAGGAGGACATACAATCAATCAATAAGTACATGAAAAAATGCTCACCATCGCTAGCAGTCAGAGAAATGCAAATCAAAACTACCCTAAGATACCATCTCACTCCAGTAAGACTGGCAGCCATTAGGAAGTCAAACAACAGTAAGTGCTGGAGAGGATGCGGGGAAAAGGGCACTCTTGTTCATTGCTGGTGGGGCTGCAAATTGGTGCAGCCAATTTGGAAAGCAGTATGGAGATTTCTTGGAAAGCTGGGAATGGAACCACCATTTGACCCAGCTATTCCCCTTCTAGGTCTATTCCCAAAAGACCTAAAAAGAGCATGCTACAGGGACACTGCTACATTGATGTTCATAGCAGCACAATTCACGATAGCAAGATTGTGGAATCAGCCTAGATGCCCTTCAATAGATGAATGGATTAAAAAAATGTGGCATTTATACACAATGGAGTATTACTCTGCATTAAAAAATGACAAAATCATAGAATTTGGAGGGAAATGGATGGCATTAGAGCAGATTATGCTAAGTGAAGCTAGTCAATCTTTAAAAAACAAATACCAAATGACTCCTTTGATATAAGGGGAGTAAACAAGGACAGGGTAGGGACGAAGAGCTTGAGAAGAAGATTTACATTAAACAGGGATGAGAGGTGGGAGGGAAAGGGAGTGAGAAGGGAAATCGCATGGAAATGGAAGGCGATCCTCAGGGTTATACAAAAATGACATATAAGAGGAAAGGAGGGGTAAGACAAGATAATACAAATGGAAGAAATGATTTACAGTAGAGGGGGTAGAGATAGAAAAGGGGAGGGGAGGGGAGGGGAGGGGAGGGGGGATAGTAGAGAATAGGACAGACAGCAGAATACATCAGACACGAGAAAGGCAATATGTCAATCAATGGAAGGGTAACTGATGTGATACTGCAATCTGTATACGGGGTAAAATTGGGAGTTCATAACCCACTTGAATCAAACGGTGAAATATGATGTATTAAGAACTATGTAATATTTTGAACGACCAACAATAAAAAAAAAAGAACTTATAGAGTGAAATTGTATTGAGTGATCTGAGTGAATACAGCATTGACTAGGGAAAAAAAAAAAAAAGAATATGAATGATCAAGTGAAGAAATGATGAAAACTACAGCCACGGATCAGCTCCACTGCTTGATATTCATATGTAATTTAGATCAGTCTGTGTGTCTGAGCTTCACCTTCTTAATATCCCTTCCTTCTCCCTAATTCAATCCCTCTGTTGCCCTTCTCAGCCACTGTCCCGTACCCCCCAAAGCCAGCCATGAAACAGCTTCCTGTAACATAGTGTCCAGATTGCTGGCAAGACTTTGAGACAGAGGAGCTAGAAAATGAAGGGGAAGTGAGCAGCCAGCCACCTCTGTGTCAGCTTGGGGCTGTGGGGTGGGGCTGTCCAAACAGCTCTCAGTAGGCACCTCGTTTAAAGTAGGGGGAGAGAAGGGAGGAAAGGCACCAACCTAGTTCAAATTCTGAGGATGTTTCTGAGGCCTTGACTGTTCCCACGGCCTAAGTAACCTCTGTCTTGTCCTCCCAATGTCCCCCCGCCCCTGGCCTTTAGCATGCACCTCTCACTCTGGGAGCCAGCAGATCCAAATTCCACTTCCTAGCTCCTGCTCTGGTAATGACTTTCCATGCCTCTGTCCCCCCATCTGTGGGAGACAAGATGATCTCATACCCACTCCAGCTCCGATGTCCATGCCTTAGCATTACACCCGGGAGATGTCTTTCCTGGAGGAATTCATAGGTGGAGTTAGTCTCCTCAGATGGACAAGCCCTCTCTGTTAACATCCCTGATGGCAGATGTGAGCCCACAGCAGTGGTTGGAAGTGAGCCTTCCAAGAAGGAATGGAACTCTTTCTCTTTTGGCCCAACAGGCTCAGGCAGTCAGAAATTTAAAGCTAGAAGGACCTTAGGGGTCACTTGGTCCAAGATCTGGAGTGAAACTTTCCCAAGACTGCCAGCCAAGTGATGCCAGACCTCAGGCCAGGGCCAGGGCTCCTGATGTCTCTGCATTCCTGAGCTCTTTTTGCCCACCCAGCAAACCCGATCGAGCAACACTTTCTCAAAGTCTCATCTCATCCTCAGGTAGCTGCTGTAGCCCATGCATGGCCTGGAAAACTGAAGGCCCACCCCCCAACAAAAGCCTTTTGACCAAGGCCCTGAGGCCATGACATTCTGTGGGTCTCAGAGACCCATAGGGGCTACAGCTGTACTCACCTTGGAAACATTTCCCAGGGGTCTTCAGAGGCAAGAGCAGGAAGCCAGAGAAGGTTCTGTTACTGTAGCTTATTTCATCTGCGCTTCCTCCCTCTCACACTGTCTCTTTCTGATTCTCTCTTTTTTTCTTTCTTTTTTTGGTCTGATTATTTTTCTTGTCTCTCCCTCTGCTCTTTGTTCCTATTTCATCCTCTGTCTCCATCTTCCTTCATATTTCTCTCTCTCTTTCTCTCCCCCACCCTATCAGTGATTTTTCTCTTGGAATTTCAAAGACAGATGTCTGTTTCAAGGTCTTATTGATCCAACTCTAAGAAAATTCCTGTTCATGAAATGAAACATCTAGAAATCATATCAATCCTTAGGAAACCCCACAGCCTGGTGGAGATGGGAGTGCCAGGCCTGGGAGGGAGATCCCTGAGCTTCTTAGCCCTGCCCTGACTTGCCGGGTGATCTTGGCAGCTTCCTTGAACTTCAACTCCTGCACCTATAGAATGAGAACATCAGGACACATAGATCTCACACACTAGCTCCAGCTCTTCGGATAGGAAGGATCCAGAGGCCCATATTCCCCAACCTGACCCTGGGAACCCTATCAGTGGGAACCCTATCATCAGCCACCTGCTTTTGTGGGCTCTCTGGGGATTTCACCCAAGTGCACTGTGCCAACAGATGTCTCTGCTGCGTGATTAGGATCTTGCACTAATCCTTGCTTCTTCCTGCTCCTTTGTTAAAATTCAGGTGAACATGCATTGGGTTTGGCAGCAGAGGAGCCAAGCCATCCTCCAGGAAGATCTATCCATGGTGGGTAAGTTGGAAGGGGCCTTTCAAGTTGCCCAGCTGGAGAGGGAGACAAAAGCCATAAACCCAAAGAAAAGCCATTCCCTTCATCAACACGTGTTTGCCGAATGGCATCGAGGTGCTGAGCACCCACCAAGTCAGACACTGTCTCTGCCTTTTAATAATAGGAAGAACAGGCTTGAGCCTTCCCTGCTGGATGGCGCACATCCTTTGTGGTTGCAGAAGAAACAGTGCTTTTCTTTGAACAAGATCAAGGAAGGCTCCCAAGAAAGCACCATTGATCCACGGCCTGGCGGGGGGAGTCGAATCTCACTGGACAGAAGTGAAGGAGAAACAGGTGAACGCTGGAGAGCCCTTGAGGCTTTTTCGGCTGTGGAGAGGCAGGCTTGGAGCTGGACTTTAGAGAGATCCCACTAGTTATCCGTGTCGAGGCTGGGATGGGCGAAGACTCTGCAGAGACCAAGAGCACACTCAGGTAGGAGCCAGGCCAACATTGAGAAGGGACATCCGAGCACACACCCAAGGCTTTAGAATAAGGGAAACGGCACAGTGCAGTGAGTCAGAGACAGAAAATGAGGTCTGAGGACTTGGCAGAGGAGAAACTTTGCCTCAGAAGACAAGTCTGTTGAGATAGGGAGAGAGAAAAGAAAGAAAACCATCTCAGAATTCCCACGAGTGAGCCTTGTATCAGAAAGGGAGTGTGTCACATCACCATAACCCTAACCCAACTTGGGTAACTCGACTCAGAATCCAACAAAGACAGAGCTAGGACAGGGTCCGGGAGGGTGATTGGGAAAGGGACATTTTGAAGGAAAAGTTAGTAGGACCAGGTGAATGACACCCCACAATGAAAGAAAGCAAGAATCTGGGCATGAAAAGCTCTGGTATTGTTGGGCTCACATGGCATGTTGCCATCATCCTGAGCAAGGCCTGGTGGGAGGTGGCACCAGAGTGAGGACATTGGAGGGCTCAAGGTAGCAGAGTGAAAAAATCTGGTCTGGAATGAAATTGTGAGCGTGGTTTGGAAAGGTTGGGTTTGAAGCCAGGCCAACCCCACCATGGCTGGTCCTTTGGAGTACTTACTTGTTCATGGGCACAGGGTGTCTCATTGAAGCTTCACAAACATGCCTTAGGATGTCACCTATCATTATCCTTATCGGATAGAGGAGTGACCTGAGGATCCAGAGCTATAAATAAAATCTTCTAAGTTTCCCAGCTTGTAAATGTCCAGGACTACTTAACTCCAAAACCTACTCTTGTTATGACTGTGCTCCATCACAAAGGAGCCAAAGAGAGGAGAGAATCAGAGGATTAACAAGTTGACACTTGCAAGTAGAGAGGAGAGAGAGAAAAGTGGAAGGATGGCAAACTCAGTAAGACCACGAGCCCAGGAAGGAGTCAGAGAGGAGCAGAGAGATGGAGGGGAACCAAGAGACTCCATCCCTGAAGCCAAAGCTGGAGAAAGTTTCAAGCCAAGGTCAAGGTGAATCTTGGAGTGGTTTAGCACCTTGCATGGTGAAGACATGCCAATCACAGTAAATGCAGAAGAAACTTGGGTAATAAGAAATCCCAGCATTTGCAGGAACCCGGGAAACCTAAAGAACAGGGGTGAGCTCTGTTTGCAGCAGAGTTGGGACTATCAAATCTATGAGGCCATACCAGGAAATGTGCCTTGAGGGGCTGGGGATGTGGCTCAGGCGGTAGCGCGCTCGCCTGGCATGCATGAGGCCCGGGTTCGATCCTCAGCACCACATACCAACAGAGATGTTGTGTCCGCCAAGAACTAAAAATAAATAAATATTTTAAAAAAAATGTGCCTTGACACAAAATTTTTATAAAAAGGTAAATTGGACTTCATCAAAATTAAAAGTGTCTGTGCTTCAAAGAACACTAACAAGAAAGTAAGAAAGTAAGTCTAGCCAGGGAACTTATATGTCTAGTGTTCAAAATATTTAAGGAACTTTTAAAACTCAGCAATAAGAAGAAATATATCCCAATTAAAAAGTGGACCAAGGATTTGGGGGAGAAAAAGACATTCTTCCAAAGAAGATATGTAAATTGCCAATAAGCCCATGAAAAGTTACCCAACATTATTAGTCATTAGGAAAATGCAAATCAAAAACCACAATGAGATCTTACCTCATACCCACTAGATGACTAGAATCAGAAAGAAAGACAATAGCGAGCGTAGTCGAGGGTTTAGAGAAGGCAGAACTCTTAGACCTTGCTGATGGGAATATAAGATGGTGCAGTCACTTTGGAAAATAGTTTGGCAGTTTCCCCCAAAAGCTAGATATAGAGTCACCAAATAATCCAGATATTTCACTCATAGGTGCATACCCAAGAAAGGTGAAAACACATGCTCTGATGAAAACTTCACACTAATGTTCCTAGCAGCATTGTTCACGACAGTCAACCAACAGGAACAATCTGAACGTCAGCCTGTGACCCACTGGCTCAGGAGGCTGAGGCAGGAGGATCACATGCTTGAGGACTTGTCTCAAAATTAAAAAGAACTGGGGATGTGACTCAGTGGTAAAGTGGCCCTGGGATTGAACCCTAAAAAAAGAGGAAAGAAAGAAAGAAAAGAAAAGAAGGAAGAAAGGAGAAGGGAAGAAAGGGAGAAAGAAAAAAAAATCCAAATGTCCATCAACTGACTAGTGGATAAAGAAAATGTGGTATGCATACAATGCAATCCCATTCATTCATAAAAAGGAATAAAGTACTGACATAGGCTCCAATGTGGATGGACCTTGGAAACATTAAACTGAATGAAAGATGCCGGTCACTAAAGACACTATATTACACAATTCCGTTTACATGAAATGCCCCCAAATAAGCAAATCCACAGAGATTAGTGTTTATCAGGGGCCAGGGAGGAGGGAATCAGGAGTGACTTTTTGAAGGTTATGGGGTTTCACTCTGGGGTGACAGACATGTTCTGGAATTATATTGTGATGATAGTTGCAAAACTTTGTGAGTATACTAAAAAAACACTGAACCGTACACTTTAAAATTAAATTTTATCATATGTCAATTATATCTCAATAAAATCAGATAGAACATTCTGAAGCAAATATTCAATGGTAGTTGAATTCTTCAGAGAACATCAGAGGACACTTTCAGATTACCTTAAAAAAAAAAAACAGATTTTATTCAACTGTTACATTCTTTGAACTTATTTCTCTGCAGGTTTATGTTGCATTTTTTACTACCTTCTTGTAAAGTTATATATTAATCATAGCTAGATTTATAGAGAAATGTCTGGAAGGTTGTTATCTGAAATGTTAACAGTAGCTGCCTCTGGGAGATGGTATCTTGAGTGATTTTAAATTTATTCTATATGCTTTTATGTATCACATTTTTCCATATGCATATTTATCAACCTCATAAGCAGCAAAATCTACAAAGCTCTTTTTGTTTAGGCAAAAAAAATAATAATTGGATATGTTGCTAGATAATTTTAAAAATTCTTTCTACTTACACAAAAACCAATGTTATTGCACTAGTTGCTCCCAAGGGGGAAAAACGGTACAATTAGCCAAGTGATCACAATCCAATTACTCTCCCAACATGGCACAAGTGCCCGGATGCGCCTTGCTCATGAAGGAGAAGGACATTGAAGCCACGGGTCCTGTGCTCCAGGTCTTTTGATGTAATAAAGGATCCCAGATGTGTAAATAAATAACTGAAAGCAAGGCAGGACATGAAAGTCTAGCTCAGAGGCACCTGTAAGTCCCTGAAGAAGCTGTGACTCCCTCAGAGGGATTCACAAAAACAGCAGCACTTGAGAGCTTGGCCCTGAGAGTGAATCCCACTGCAGATTTTGTTCTGCGGAAGGCAGGAGGGAAGGCCACCAGCCAAGGCGATAGGTGGAGCTTTTCTAAGCTGGGCCTTCCTGAGCCGATGGACTGGGGGGGAGCAGTCCTGCCAGTGGGTGTGGCTGCCACTCACCTGCTGGGCCCCTCTGTCCCTCATCACCCCTGCCCTCCTGCTCCCCACCCGAGGCTCAGCTGTCAGGTTGACTCAAAGGCCTCTGTCTGGTCGTTGGCAGCACACTGAGTCTGTCCCTATTATCACACTCATTGTAACACTCTGGTTTGAATATTTGTTTCCTCCACCAGATTGTGAGCTCACTTGAAGGAAGGCTGGGAGCTGGGCACTCAGGAAGTGCTTAACTGAAAGGAACAGGCACTGGCTCAGAGATGCTCCGAGTAGGGTTTGGGAGCCTTGTCTTTCTGGCGCTCACCCCTTCCCTGCACTCCTGACCTCAGATTTGGGCCAGCTGCTGGGTGGGTTAATTAGGGCTCCCCACCCCCCAGATGCATAAGGACAATCAACATGGCACCCCCAGAGCAGCTGCGGGGAAGCACACTTTTCCCCAGGAGGAGCAAAGCCAACAGGAGCTGTAAGAAAGAAATCTATCCACAGGAGAGAAGGGAGCCATCAGCAAGACAGGCAGAAATGGGGTCATGACAGATGCTGATGGGTTTTGAGACCCTCATTCCAGTCCCTGAGATCCCCAGGGATGGCCAGTTCAATTTTGCATCCTATGCAGAGAACCTTTCTGTTAAAAACCTTTGTGAGCATAAGCTAACCGAAGCTCAGGTTTCCATTATTGATAACAAGAATATCCCTGTC
The DNA here is from genome assembly GCF_045843805.1 of Urocitellus parryii. Lineage (NCBI taxonomy): Eukaryota > Metazoa > Chordata > Mammalia > Rodentia > Sciuridae > Urocitellus > Urocitellus parryii. Next base: position 177,368,503 of record NC_135534.1, on the reverse strand, counting down.
CAGTGCTGGGGTCTTCAGTAAGATAGAGGGCTGGAAAGATCCGCTGAGGCCAGATTAAGGAGGATTCTAAATGCCATGACACTAGGGGCTTAGACTTATAAGGTAGGTGCAGGAATGAGTAGGCAGAGCCTTGGGAGCCAACAACGGCTTCATGGAAGTTCTGAATTAGAGGTGAGACTAGAGGACAGTCGGGAATGCAAAATAAAACCACCCCATCTATCACAGAGGTCAAGGAGAAAGAAGATTGAATAACACCCTGATTTTGTTATGTAGGAAAGAGCAGCGAGACTTGTGATGAATGGAGAAGTAAAGGAGAAAGGTGGTCATGTCGAATAAATAGGCATTTTGGAAACACCACAAACGGCTCTGTGTGCAAACATTAGTCACTGATACAAATGGGATCTCAGGGGTTTTATAAACAAGCAAGCCGTTGCCAGCACTCACATCTGGCAGATGACGCATCCATCATGTGTAAATACTTCGTGGAGCATCGATTACCCTGATCAATTTTAGGCATCTATCATTTTCCAGGCTTGCAATCCAATATAGGGAAATTACAAAGAAATAGGATGTTTGGATCATTCTATGTCCATGGCTCATAGGAAAACAGTGAATAAATCCATGGTAGATTTCAAGGCATAAAGAAAAATAATTGCTATTTTGTTTTTCCTTCGAATTGTTTCTTTATTGAGATCAAGAAACCATCCTTTTCAAGATTCACTATGAAAGCCATCCTCATCTTGGGAGGGAGAGGGTCAATAATGACAAAGGAGAAACACAGACAGGAATGCTTAGAAGTGGGAGCTGCAGAAGGTCAAGGAGGGGGACACCTGCTTAAAAGGAAGTGAGGCTGGGAAGGCGGTCAAGGGTTGAGGTTTTCTCTTTTAGGCAAAGGGGAGTCCTAGGAGGTTTTGTAAGCAGGAAATGAAATGCTAGAATGGCGGAGAAGGCGGTAAAGTCCCAGCATGGTGAAATTTAGCAGAAGTAGTGGCTGAGGACTTGCATTGACACAAGAAAGACAGACTAAGAAACTGGAGATTCCTGAGTCCTAAGTGGAGGCCACTACGACTCTTAGCACATTCTATACTCCATCTCATTTAGTCCCTCAAAACATCCTGGCAGAGTAGCTATGAAACATCCCAAATTTACAAATGACACAAACAGGCTCAGAAAGGTTAAGTTGCTTGCCTGAGGTCACCCGGGTCTTTCTGAATACAAAAGCCGGTGTCCTTTCCAATGGGAGACACCACCTACTGGTGTACATTTATTTTCCCCCTTTCAACTTCATCTGGTAGGAGCTGAGGCTTAGAGATTTTAAAATTCACCAACACTCCCCCAGCTGGTGAGGGCCCCGGTGGAGATGTGAGCCAGGGGCCTAAATGGTCTCCTTCCAGCTCGCCTCCCTAGCCAGAGGGTTCTGGTAAAGAAGCCTTTCTTCCAGAGATTGCATTGCTCCCCTCATAGTTATTGTCAAACCAGAGAGTCCTGTTGGGTGTGTTTTCAAAAGACCTCTAGGAAGGGCCTGGGGGAACCTGTGATGTGGTCATAGGCTTCTCAGAGCCCAGAAAAAAAACTCTTCCTGTCACTCAGGGAGAGCCTCAGCACCTTTAAACCTAATTCTTCTGAAGTTTCCTGTAACCCCGGGTCTCTCTGGAGCAGCCCTAGGCTGTCACAGTAATTTCCAAAGCCACTGCCGTGAAGGCTCCCAAATCCTTGGTTCATGCTCAGACATATAAATTGCATTAGCAGAGAGGAGAACTATGCTCTGAGAAGACACGGAGCTCAAGTGCACGTACATGAGCACACTCGGGGCCTGGCCCCTCTCCAGGCCTCTTCAGGCTGGGATGAAAGGAGCCCATTTCCCCTCTACGAGAGTGTCCTGGGTGTGGGGGAGATGGATCTCCTGCACTAGCAGGTGCACGCACGCGCACTCACATCATTGTCACTGGAATTAATAGGTTCACTCAAGAGGCTGGGCCCAGAGAGTCTGCCAGAGTGTGCGGAGTCCTGCAGACACAACCCAGAGACTCCTGATTGTATTCCCCGCCTTTGATGCTTCCAAATAGTAGTTTATTCCAACAAATAACATAATTGTCAATACCTCCATGCTTATTTTGAGCCCCTGATCTTTTGGGTCCTGGGCTAGGTTCGGAAAACCCCGACACGAATTGGAAACAGCCTCTGATCCTGAGGCCTCAGTCTAGAGGGGAAAGCAGACCATGAGCAAGGTCAAGGAGTGAAGGGTTTGGGGCAGATAGAACTGTATTCTGATCTCTGTCCCACTTCTGTGTGACCTTGGGCAAGTTATTTGAGTAAATGAGTTTCTGTTTCTTCTATCCGGCAGGTTGATGTATGGAAGGAGGGAGAGGGAGAGAGGGAAAGAGAGACAGAACGCAGCATAAAGAAGAAATGAGGGCTTCCAGAAAATGGAGTATATGATTGATGGAAATCTATCCTAAATGGATAGATTTTGACATTAAAAAAATAAAAGGCAGGAAAAGCTATTGCTACAGGCTTCAGGAAGGGCTGGGGTGGGATAAATAGGTAGAGCACAGAGTATTTTTTAAGGCAAAGAAAATATTCTGTCTGATATAGTAATAATGAATACTTGTCACTATACATTTGTCAAAACCCACAGAATGTATAACACCAAGAGTGAACCCTAATGTAGACTATGAACTTAGTAACAATGTACCGATATTGGTTCAATGTAACAAATGTAGCACACTAGACACAAGATGTAAGTAACAGGGGAAACAGGAGATTCCTGAGTCCTAAGTGGAGGTATATGTGACAACTCTCTATTTCCAATCAAATTTTCTTTTCTTTCCTTCCTTCTTTTTTGTCTTTTTTTCTTGCAGTACTGGGGATTCAACCCAGGAGCACTCTACCTCTGAGCTATATCCCCAGCCCTTTTTATTTCAAAACAGGGTCTCCCTAAGTTGCTGAGTCTGGCCTCAAACTTGCAATCCTCCTACCTCAGCCTCAGTTACTGGGATTACAGGCATGCACTATCACACCCAGATCCAATCAAATTTTCTATAAAACTAAAACTCCTCTTAAAAAAAAAAAAAGTCAGCAAGGAAAACAGAAGAACATTAGCCAGACAGAGGAGTGTGAACAAAGGCAGAGCAGTAGTTCCAAGAATCTGAAGCCTCAAGACCCTGGGACAATGGTGAGCCCAGAGGGGTGTCTATTCTCTATTCTGAGACTATGGGGAGATGTCAAATATTTCAACAAGTTGCTAACATGATCTGTCAGTCTGCAGTTTGAGTGCCACTAGACAGACCTGGAGATATAACAGGAGCCAGGACAAGAAACAAAGATCTGAGCTAATGCAGCAGGAAAGGGCTAGAAAAACAGGGCTGGATGCCAGAGAGATCCTGATGTTGCCTTGGACAGGACCTGGTGAGTGAGCGAGTGATTGATTGATGGCTATGGGTGGGAGAAGGAGAGGAGAGGCATCTGGGAGAATACTGAGGCTTCTGGCTTCCCAGCGAGGTGGGTGGCAGCTCCATTCTTTCAGAGATCTGGAATGAAGGAGGGGCAGGTCTGAAGACAGGATGACCTGGCCAGCTGCAACACGTTTTTGAGAGAATAACATTGCGGATGTTTTGCAAAACACTTTCGGGAATTCTCTTTACCTGGCCCTTTAGGACTGGGGGGATCACTGCCTACAGAGGAGGGCCCAAGCTTGCAAGTTTGGATGCTCTCAGCCTGTTAGGAGGTTTTTCCAAAGCTGAGCTGAGGACTACCTCCCCTTAACTTCCCCCATCGGACTGGGGGCAACTCGTGGCCGCAGAAGCACGCTGCACATGATACATTATAAAGCTATGTGGGTCAAGGCCTGGAAAAGGTACCACTGCCAGGCAGGGCTTCAAGCCAGCCTCCTCCCACCAGCTGAGAGCTGAAATAACTCACTGTCTTCCCCTATTGCAGCATCTTGCTCCATAGAGACCTCGAATTTCTCCAGGAAACACCGATTTCTCTGCTTCCAACCTTGAAGCCTTAGCCAGAGGCTGACAAGCTGGCCCCTTATTTCAGTCAACACTTGGCCTTTTAGAAATGATAAATTTAAATATATATATATATATATATATATATATATATATATATATATATATATATATAGAGAGAGAGAGAGAGAGAGAGAGAGACGGGTGGTATCACTGACCACAGAAATGATCTAGAAGAAAAAACTCAGGATTACTTCCCCTGAACATTCAATTTATTTTGATCCATCAAATGCTAACATAGGGCTTGAAATGTAATGATACAAAGTGACTCCAGGAAAATGTCAGAGGAAGGACCTCTGAAAATACCTGCTCCAAGGAAAATACCACCCCAAATTATCAGAATCAACTTTTTCAGAGCCCTGAAAATTAACGGAAGACTTATCCATCATCTGGGGAGCATGTATTCAAGAAAAAAAGATGTCCATCCAAAGGCATGAACATGAAAGTTCATAGCAGTACTGTTCATAATAGCCCCAAAGTGGGAATTCAAATGTACATCAACCGATGAAAGGATAAATAAAATGTGATAAATTCATACCCAGGAATATATTTGAGCCATAAGAAGGAATGGAGGGGGCTGGGGTTGTAGCTCAGTGGTAGAGCACTTGTCTTGCGTGGGTGAGGCACTGGGTTTGATCCTTAGCACCACGTTAATTAATTAATTGATTAAAAATTATTGTGTCCATCTACAAACAAAAATATTTTTTTTTAAAAGAAGAGAATGGGGTAGTGATACATGCTATAAGGTAGATGAACCTTACAAACATCTTGCTGGGTGAAAGAAGCCAGACACAAACAACCTCATGTTGTGTAGATTCAGTTTATATGGAATGTCCAAAATAGGCACATCTGGGGTTGGGGATGTGGCTCAAGCGGTAGCGCGCTCGCCTGGCATGCGTGCGGCCCGGGTTCGATCCTCAGCATCACATACCAACAAAGATGTTGTGTCCGCCGAGAACTAAAAAATAAATACAAAATAGGCACATCTGTAGGGAAGAAAATGAATTGATGGTCACCGAGGGCTGGCAGGGGCCAGAAGTGGAGGGACAGTAATGGAGAGTAAGGAAAATGGGTGTGGAGTTTCTTTTGGGGTGCTGAAATATCTGGACCTATATAATAGTGATAGCTGTACTTGGTGAATCTAATTAAAATGAATTCTACGCTTTGAAAGGTTTTTTTGTTTGGTTGGGTTTTGTTTTTGCAGAGTTGGGGAGCTGAGGTCCTCCCAGGTGCTATGCAAGTGCTCTAGCACTGAGCTACACCTCCAACCCAAATGGGTGACTTTTTTTTTTTTTTGATTGTTGTTTTTTCAGTCCTGGGAACTAAACCCAGGACCTTGTGCATCCTAGGCAAGCGCTCTACCACTGAGCTAGGTCTCCAACCAAAAGGGTAAGTTTTTATGGTATATCCATTGTATCTCAATATTCTTTTTCAGTGTGTGGGATTGAACCCAGGGCTTCATGCATGCCAGGCAAGGTGCTGTGCTACTGTGCCACAACCCCAGCCCCCCAGACTTCAATTTTTAATAACACCCAGTAAACTAAAAATACAAACAAAACAAAGACCCAAAAAGCAGCAATAGCATAAATAAATAGATAGATAGATAGATAGACCACATATGCCCTTCCTGCTTGAAACTCTTTACCAATCCCAACTTGCTCATAAAACAAGTAAGACCCCTCACAGCCTGGTTCCTGCTATGCTCTTCCCCTCCACCTATGTCTGGCTCCCTGTTTTGCACTGAAGCCAACTGGCCTCAGTTCTGTCCTGATATTTTTTCCCTCTTCCTGAGAAGCCCTGCCCTCCACAGCTGGCTCATTCTCAGACATCAGGTCTCTGCTCACAGCCCTCCCCAACTCCAAGGGACCCTCCCCAAGCACTCTAGCCAATATGCGTCCTCAGCCCCTTTGCCTGCTCAGCCTGTCCACCTCCACCACAGCCCTTCAGAACCACTGCTCATTCCTTCCTGCTTCCCTGTTTGTTATCCTTCTCTCTAGCCTAGAAGATAAACTCCATGAGGACAGGGACTTTGCCTATCTTTTATACACACACACACACACACACACACACACACACACTGGGGAAATGAACCCAGGAGCATTTAACCACTGAGCCATATCTCCAGCCATTTTTATATTGTATGTAGAGACAGGGTCTCACTAAGTTACTTAGCATCTCACTAAGTTGCTGAGGCTGGCTTTGAACTTGCCATCCACCTGCCTTAGCCTCCCATGCCACTGGGATTACAGGCATGCGTCCCCACGTCCAGCTCCACACACGCTTTGAATAGTGAATAAATTCCATGTCATTTGAAATACAATATTTCCTAGTATTTTCTCCCATACTTCATATCTTTCCAAGGGAGATATTCACGTAATTGGCCCTCTGCTTTAGAACTTTTGATTGACATGAAAGATGTCTGATGATCTCTTTCTCTCTATGTATCATCAAGGGTTGGGTAGCATACTTGTCTGACAGTGGGACATTCCAATTTCCTCCCAGAATGTTCAGGCCAAGAAGGAACAGCTGCTGTCCTGTTGGCCACATTAGTAGCTTGAAAGGCACAAGGGAATACTGCCCAACAGGGCCCTCACCCTTCTAAAAATGACTTGTCTCCCCTTTGTGTTGACACAGATAGAGATGGGCTGGCCTGGTATATCTGCTGAGGGTGTGCCTATCCTGCGAGGCACAAGTCCCACTTGGCTTTGCAAGCTTCAGTGTGGGACCTGAGCCTCTTGCAAGGGCACCTGTTGGGAGCTGGACAGAGGATCCTTCTGAATATACTCTATTTTTTTTCTTAGCTAGTATGGATTCTTTCCTCAGTCCAGATGTCCACACATATTCTCAGGCAGATGCTTCCATTACTCAGGAATGTAGATCATATCCACTAAGATTATTTTTTTTTCACAAATACCAAAAATGCGTCCTTCTATACACATTCTTATGCACACATTTTCGCATTCTTATCTGTTTTCTCAGACACATCACCCACAGCTCCCAGCACCCTATTGTACTGGGGATTGAACTTAGGATGCTTTACCATTGAGCTACATTCCTAGGCTTGGGAGGCTGAGGCAGGAAGATTGCAAGTTCATAGCCAGCCTCAGCAATTTAGCAAGGCCTTAAGCAACTTATTAAGACCCTGTCTCAAAATTAAAAATAAAATGGTCTGGGGATGTGGCTCAGTGGTTAAGCTCCCCGGGGTTCAATTCCTGGAACCAAAACAAAACAAAAAAAATGTTGAACCAATGTATGCTCTTTCCAGTAGTATATCAAGTCCTGCCTTTGTAGGCATCTCCCAAGGATTTGTTATTCCCAAATCCCACCTCATCACCAAGTTTCCAGTGACTTGTGGTTGCCTTTGTGGGATTCCCATAAACGCTCTAGACCCTTCCACAGAGCTGCCTCAGAAGGAGCCGTGCCAGCCATGGGAGGATGCCAGCTCATCCATCCTCTCTGTACTTCCCCATCACCCCTGCACCCACTTCTGCTGGGTAAAGTCAGACTCATTCTTAAAATTAAAAAGGCATACTTAAGCAACAAGAGGGCATTGTCCTCCATCAAAACGATGAAGAGTTGAAAGAAAAGAAAATAGCATTGGCGAGGGTGCAGTGAGATGGAAGAATTGCCCGCCAGGCTGGGGTGGCTCAGTGGTAGAGCACTTGCCTAGCATTGGTGAGGATCTGGGCTCAATCCCCAACACCACATTAAAAACAAACAAACAAAAAAACCAACCACTTCCATATTGGTGGTTGTAATGAGATATCCAATGTCATAGAAATGTTCACACCCATGATCCAGCCAATGTCACTCCTCAGGATCTGCCCTGAGGAATAGCCAGATGCCCTCATATGTGTTATGTACCAAGATGCTTATTCTAGCATTATTTATAGTAGCAACACATTTAGTTACTCCACCCAGTGATTATGGAGTGCTTATAAAAATTCAGAATATAATTATTGAAAAAGCCATTTAATATCATATTTTTAAAAGGTGTTTAATGACAAGGGAAAGATTCTTAACGTTCAAAGCCAGCCTCAGCAATTTAGCTGAGAAATGAAAGAAGAGCTTGCTGCAGACTGAACATGTATGAGTCAGTCCACTTTTTGTTACTGTTATAAATATCTGAGATAAATTCAGCTGAGAAAGATTTACTCTAGCTCACGGTTCTGGAGGTTTTAGTCTGTGATCAGGAGGACCCATTTCTTTTGGGCCCTGGTAGAGGGGCAGCGTGTCAAGGCAGGAGCACATGACATAGCAAAATTGTTCACCTGCTGGGAGGGAAGTGAAAAAGAAAGAGATCAGGACCCCCACCACCTCTTCAAGGGCACACTCCCAATCACCTAACCTCTTCCCATGAGGCCCCACCTCTTAGTTTCCACCACCACCACCTCTCAATAGCACCAAGCCAGTACCAAGCCTTTAACACGTGAGTCTTTGGGGGAATGTTCTAGATCCAAAATATAGCAATGTGCAGTGATTTTAATGTCATTAAACAGTAAGAAGCCTGAAGAGATACTTGCTAATATTTTTACAATGATTACTCTGGACTAAGCATAATCATCTTCTTTATTCTTTCATGAATTTCTCAATGTTTCTGTTACAGGCATATGTTATTTTTAGGTTAAAGTATTAAAAATTAAAAGTCCTATCATTCAAAGTTCTATCATTTGTCAAAGCTCAGCTTTAATCATACTTTTCCCTGGAAACCCTCCAACATCGATACGAACAGTGTTAACAAAGACATGGCCATTAACATGACAAGTTCCTGTAACGTCAGGTCCGGTCATTGAACATTGGCCCCTGAACTTCTTTGGCAACTCTCATCTCAGCCTGTTATACTTTACAGTTCCTTTAAAAAGTGTCTACCAAGCCAGGAGCAGTGGTGCAAGTCTGTAATTCCTAGCTACTAAGAAGGCTGAGGAAGGAGGATGCAAGTGTGAAGCCAGTTGGGGCAATTTTGCAAGACTGTGGCTCAGAATAAAATGAAAAGGGCTGGATGTAGCTTAGTGGTGGAGTACCCCTGGGTTCAATCTCCAGGTCTGTGAAATAAATAAATAAGGATTAGGGATGTAGCTCAGTGGTAGAGTGCTTGCCTCATTTATGTAAGACCCTAGGTTCAAACCCAAGAACTGCTGTTCTTTCCCCAGATAGGATCCAGAGGAACAGGGTTATTCTTTTTCTCTCCCTGTTTTTCTATGGCTGAGTGCAGTGAACACTTATTGAATTGGTTGAGAAAAAAGAAACCCTAAATATGTGCAAAAGACCCAGGTCATCGCAGCTCATATGCTAAGTTAAAAGGATGCCAAGATTAGGATCAAGCCCTCGGCTTCTGACCACAGCCTAGGAGAAAGGGCAGCCGCCCCTGGCATTGGCACCAACAGCCCCGGCTCACCACACCTTGCATGGGCTGGCTCCCTCACTTGGTCTCTGAGTCACACCAACCTCCTTCCAACCTCTGGGTGTTCACACCTGTTCCGTTTGCATGGAAGCTTTATCCCCTCCCAGCTGCCCATCTTTTCATGGTCTGCCAAGTGTCAGCTCTGTACAGGGGCTGGGATGTAGCTCAGTGGTGAGCGCTTGCCTAGCACGCACAAGACCCTGGTCTCTACCATCAGCACCGCAAAAACCCCAAACCACAAAACCTCCATAGCAGGGTAATTAGATCCCTCCCAACAGCTCCCCACTCTTTTCCTTCCTACCCTTTACCACAGGTTCCATTCTGCGTTTTGGTGCACATTTATTTTATGCCTATCTTCCCTACTTCACTGTGATCTCCAGAAAGCCAGGCATGCCCTGTCCATGAATGGTCCCCTGCTCCGGGCACAGAGCTTGGCACCATCATGGGCCGAATGAACCAAAGAAAATTGATTACAGGGAAAGGACCTGATACTTAGTAGCCATTGCCCCCCATTTCTCTGCCATCCCCAGATCCCAGAGCTGATCCAACTCCCTGAGTTCAAATTGATGATGTGGCACCAGAATTTTAGAGACAGTCAAGATCCTGAGAGGCTGAGTTGTTCATGGGCACCCAGCTTGCTTGTGGTAGAGTGGGGCCCAGCACCCCAGCTCCTGACTTCTGCCACAGTGCTCCAAGGAGCCCAGACATGCGGACATAAGTAAATGCAGGTTAGGCTCCATTTCTCCTCTGCACAAGGCCCTTCTAGAGCACCAGTGTTGTGAAGGGACAGACAGTCTCACAAGCCACCGTTTATCACAGAGCAGGGACTCCAGAGCTGCTGCAGGCTTGGATCTAGCTCAGAGCAAGGACAGTAGCTCCCTGCATCTTTACCCGGTATTACCATTTCCAAACACTTCCACTTTTGTTCTATTTTTTAACCTCACAAAAGCCTTGTGAGGACAGGAAGGCAGCGGATTAGCTCATATCACATTTGAGAAATAGGACCCAGAGAGGTGTGTCACCTTGCCCAGTCCACAGGGGTCAGTGGAAGGCCACACCTGCCCACCAGGCCTCCTGCTGTCTCCTAGTCCAGGTTTCTCTCAGTGTTTCTAACTCACAACCAGGACAGCAAATCTTTGTTTCTCTGAACTTTTAGTCCATGGCACCTCAGCATCGCTAGGGATCCGATAAATGGCAGGGGAAGGGCCTATGAGGAGGTGACCTTTGGGATGGCCTCTGCATGACTTTGGCTGTGGCCAGGCCCTGGTTTCCAACATGCCAGTCACATGGTCTGGACCTCATAGCTTAATGTGCTTTTTCTAGTCTCTCTGCTCTGATCCCTTCTCTGATGAGAGCAAACAGATCCTGTGTTCTCCCTTCATGAACAGCTCCAGCAAAGCAGGCAAGATGGGGTGGGAGCCCAGGAGGCTGGGGGGTGATGGGATGGGATCAGGCCCAGGGATTACTTGTACTGGAGAGGGAAATGCAAGCACTCTCTGCTGGAGAAGTTTGGGCGGGGAAACAGGGGATCGGGAATCTGGACTGTAACAGTCTGGTGTATGTAGAGTTCACTGAGAACAAAGAACAACATCAGGAAGCATCTAGTGGGTGGTGATTGGCTCCCAGTCCAGTTCTCATGCTGTAACCCTGGGAGACACCGTGCCCAAAGAACCAAAGAAAATTTCAGCGGGGAGAGAAAGAGAAACATGTCCAGCATCTAGTCTTCCCAACTCATTCTGATTGACTCCCAAACTCTCACTGGTGGCAGTTCCCATGCAGATCTCACATGTGTAATCACTTAGTTTAAAAAAAAAAAAAAATTCCAAAGAAAGTAAATACTCACTATCTGAGACAGCCTAGGACAGCGCTTCAAAGCACAGGCTCAGGAGCCAACTTCTCTGGGTTCAAATCCAAGTCTGCCACTTATTAGCTGGGTGACCTCAGGCAAGATACTAAACCCCTCTGTGTTTCAGTTTCCTCATATTTAAAACAAAAACAATAATTTGTACCATTGCCTAGAGTTGTTATGAGGATCAAAAGAATTAACACGAGTAAAGTGCTTAGGCTGGGGCCTGGCACAGGGTAAACACTCATTAAGTGTGACTCATGATTACCTAGCAGAAGCTGATATTCTCTATTCCACTTCAATGAAATTGAATGTCATCTGAAGCTTTCCCTTGGCCAAAACCTTTAAAACTATAATCATTCTGGATAGAAATTAAGAACTCTTAATCATTTTGAGTATAAATCAAAAATACTATAAAATTTCTTGCTTCTTTAAACAGAATCTTTAATTACAGTGTGTCTCTTCTCAGGCTCAGTAAGACTGGGCCACGGGCCTCTGTCTCTAGTTCACTGATACTTCTCCAGCCCTAAGAGTTCCTAACACAAAGCAAGTACTCAATGCATTTTTTGCTCCGGTAGGAAGGGGCCGTTGTAGGCAATGAGCTCTGTGATGCTTTATAGTGATGACCAGGGGTTTGGAGGCGTTGGCCCTGCACTAAAGGACACAGACATTAATGCCTGAGTTTTCAAGTTTCCCCACCTCCATCCTTATTGTGCAGCTGTTACTGGCCCCATTACAACTGATTCTTCTACCCCAGACTTACCTATGAAACCCTGGGTTTGGCTAGGGCAAGGTCTCTGGGGACCTCAAAGACTGGGCTTCTGGATGGCTTGTAAACAGAAGCCAGATCATCATACCCACTGCCCTGTTGGCTGCTTCTCATTTCACCCATGCTCACACGCCTGTCTAGGAGATAGGGGATCATTGTGTCCCCATTGTACAGGTTAAAACAAAACAAAAACAAAGCTTCATGTGGTTAAGTGTCTTGATGACACCAGGAAGTTGAAAAGCCTGAAGATCAAGACTGGGGCTGGAAAAACACGTTCCAAACTTGGTCACCCACTGAAATGGCCAGCTGTGGGGACCAAATGATGGGTAGTGCTGGGATGGATGAAAATCAGGAAAACGGGGGACAAGGGGGCCAAGGTGGACCAGGGCAGGCAGTTTGCATGTGGCTAAGGGCAATTCCAGGGACAGGGCACAGGCACCTGCTGCAACTTTGAATGTGACAGCTGTGGGTGGGTGAGTTGGGTCTATTTAAAGAAGCCTGAAGGATGGCCTGCCTCTAGAAGATTCTATCTGTTTTCTGATCTACCACAATCTAGTGTACTGGCAGAATGCATTAGAATGTGGAAGAATTGTATGTAAGTGAAGAATGAGAAGGCAAGGCAGGGTCCATTTCTTTTTCTTTTTTCCCCATTTTTTTTTTTTTTTTTGGTACCAGGACTGAACCCAGAAGCATTTAACCACTGAGTCACATCCCCAGTCCTTTTTTATATTTTATTTAGAGATAGGGTCTCACTACATTGCTTAGGGCCTCACTATGTTGCTGAAACTGGCTTTGACCTTTTGATCCTCCTGCCTCAGCCTCCAGAGCCTCTGGGATTACAGGCGTGCACCACCAAGCCCAGCAGGCAGGGTCTATTTCTTAAGTAAAGTGCCTGTGCTTTGACACAGCTTTGAAAGGCTTACAGGACTTCCTGATTCAGTTCCTGGTCCTGAGCTTTATTTTGTTCAGAGAGTTTGCGTGAGTTCATAGACAACTATTTTTTTTTTGTTTTTGTTTTTTATTCTAATTCGCTGTGTATGACAGCAGAATGCATTGCAGTTCATATTACACATACAGAGCACAATTTTTCATATCTCTGGTTGTACACAAAGTAGAGTCTCACCATTCGTGTCTTCATACATGTACTTAGGGTGATGATGTTCATTTCTAAAGGAAATGAAATCAGTTTGTCATAGAGACCTCTGCACTCCCCTGCCCAATTGCAACATTATTCGCATTAGCCAAGATACAGAATCAACCTAATGTTCATCAACAGACAAATGGGTGAAGAAAATGTGGTCTATATACATGATGCAATACTATTAAGCCTTTCAAAAGAAGGGAATCCTGTCATTTGTGACAACATGGATGAACCTGGAGGACATTATGCAAAGTGAAATGAGCCAGACACAGAAAGACAACTACCAGACAATGTAATTCCCTCTACATTTGGAATCTGAATGAAGTTGAACTCATAGAAGCAGAGAGCAGGATGGTGATCAGCAGGGCCAAGGCAGGTGTAAGGGTAGACTGGGAGATGTTGGTCCAAGTCAAAGGATATAAAACTTCGGTTAGGAAGAAGTTCAGAAGATCTATTTTCAATATAGTGACCATTGTTAGTAACAGTGTATCATATACCTAAAAATTGCTGAGAAGGTAGATTTGAAAATGTCACCACAAAAATGATATTTGATATAAGAGATATATCAATTATCCCAGATAGACATTCCACAATGTATACGTGTATCAAAACATGTTGTACAACATAAATATACATAATTTTTATTTTTTCATTATAAGTAAATTTTTAAATGGTTGACCATAAATGTTTATGGACCCTCAATTCTTGTTCATTGATTTTTCTGTCTATCCCAATGCTAGCACCAAATAGTCTTAATTACTGTAGTTCTGTGGGGTTTTTTAAAATATTTATTTTTTAGGTGTAATTGGACACAATACCTTTATTTAATTAATTTATTTATTTTTATGTGGTGCTGAGGATCGAAATGTGATTTCTACAACTTTTTTCACCTTTTTCAGATTGTTTTGGATATTTTGAGCTCCTTGTATTTCCACATAAATTTTAGAACTGGCTTGTCAATTTTTGGACAAAATCCAGCTGGAAATTTGAGATAGGCTGCACTGAATATATAGATCACTTTGGGGAGTGTTACTAGCTTAATACTATTAAGTCTTCCAATCCATGAACATAGGATGTCTTTTCATTTAGTTAGTTCATCTTTGATGTCTTTCAATGACATTTTGCAGTTTTTCACTCTACTAGTCTTACACTTCTTTTTTAAAACTATTTTTTAAAATTTTCTTTTTAAAAATATTTTTAAATTTTTGTTTTGGTTGTAGATAGACACAATACCTTCACTTTATTTATATTTATGTGGTTTTGAGGATTAAATTCAGTGCCTCTCATGTGCCAGGCAAGCACTTTACCACTGAGCTACAACCCCAGCCCTATTTTATTCTTTTTAATGCTACCATAAAAGATATTTTTTTAAATTTCAGTTTTGGATTTTTCCTTGCAAATGTATAAAAATACAACTAAAGTTTGCATTTGGTCTTATATTCTGCAACCTTGCTGAACTCATTTATTATTCCTAATAGATTTTTATGGATTTCTTTAGATTTTTCTCTATATTAGTTCATGTCTATTTGCAAGCAAATAGAACTAGTTTTATTTTTTCCCTTTCTAATTTGAGTATCTTTTATTTCTTTTTCTTGCCTTATCACCCTGCCTAGAACCTCCAGTATTATGTTGAATCAAAGTGGCAAGAGCAGGCATGGCCTGTCTTGCTCCTGATACCAAAGGAAAAGTTCTCAGCTGATCACCATTACATGTTCTGTGATCTATGAGTTTTTCATAAATAGCCCTGATCAGCTCAAGGAAGTTCCCTTCAATTCCTAGTTTCTTGAGAGTGGTTTTTCCTGTGAAGGGGTGTTGAAATTTATCAAATACTTTTCTACATCTATTACAGTGATCATATTTGTTTTTATACTTTATTCTATTAACAGGTGTTGGCATCAGATTCATCATTTTAGGTCAGGAGCCATTTTATCTAGAGGTTCCAAAGTTTTGATTCTGAGGCAAAGCTGCTTAATTTCCCGTAAGAACGTGTGCCTGCTGTCAACCTCACCCCAGTTTAAACTCCTAAGCAGTTTAGGAGATTCCTCTCTTGGGCTATAAAGCTGCTCTGTGAGCTCCAACAGACTTCTGCTCACCTCATGTTACCAACAATAAATCTCTTGTGTGGGATTCCAGCGTGTGGCGTGGTCTTTGGACTTTGTGTGGACTCTGTGAGTGTCCTTTCAATATGCTGTATTAAATTGATTGAGTTTTGTATGTTTAACCAATCCTGCACTCCTGGGGAAAAACAGCTCACTTGGTCATGAAGTATAAACCTTTTAATTTTTCTAGCTTTTGTTTGAGGATTTTTGCATCTATATTCATAAAGGATGTTTTCTTTTCTTGTGACATTTGTCTGATTTGGGGATCATGGTAATACCAGCCATATAGAATAAATTGGGAAGTGTTAGCATTTGGGGAAAGAGTTTATGAAATATTGGTGTTAATTCTTTTTTAAACATCTGGAAGAATTCACTAGTGAAGCCATCTGGGTGAGTTTTTGTTTGCTTGCCTGTTTGTTTGATGATAGGAAGTTTTAATAATCCAATATGTTTTCTCATTATAGTCTGTTCAGTTTCTCCATTTCTTTCCGAGTCAGTTTCAGTAGTTTTTGACTTTCCAGGAATTTTCCCATTTTAGATTACCTTTTCTTTGTTTGTTTTTAGTTTTTGTTTGTCTTTTCCTTCAGCTCTGGAGGCTGAACCCAGAGTTGTTTTGCACTAATTTACATTCCCAGCCCTTTGAGATAGGGTCTTGCTAAACTGCCTAGACTAGCCTCAGACTTGCAATTCTCCTGCCTCATCCTCCCGAGTAGCTGGGATTACAGGCACACGCCACTGCACATGACTAGGTTATCTAACTTTTGACATTGAATTATGTTTTTAAAAGTTCACTCTGGCTTTTATATAAAGAACAAATTATAGCAGGGCAAAGTACTCATGGAGAGAAGTGTCAAGCAGCTGTGGTTGATGCTTGAGTTCTCAATAAAAGCTTTGTATTTGTTTTCCAATTCATAGAGATCTAGACTCTATAGATTTAAAATTCAACAATTGTGTTTTACATTTCAGAGCAATCTTTCCTATTATAGTGGCTTCTCCTTTTCACAGATACAACCAATATATCTCTGTTCTCATATCACTAGTCTTTCTGCAGACATGGAAAATCATACTCTGTCTTACTGAAATGACTCCTTCAACCAAAGGTCCTTAATGGGTGAACAAGGTTATAGAAATACAGAGAGAGGGGCTGGGGTTGTGGCTCAGTGGTAGAGTGCTCTCCTAGCATACATGAGGCATTGGATTCGATCCTCAGCACCACATAAAAACAAGATAATGTGTCTGCCTGAAACTAAAGATACATAAATAAATAAATGTTTAAAAAAAAAAGAAATACAGAGAGAAAGAAGTGGGCAAATTCAGGACCCATTTTGGAAGTGGAATCAACAGGTCTTGAGGATGGATAGTTGTGATGATAGAGAAAAGCAGGAAATAGGAAAATGCCTTTATTTTTGTCTTGAACTGCCAAATGTCTGCACTCTTAGTAAAAATGGAAAGAATATGGGGAGAAATTGGTTTGGCAGAGAGAATCAAGAGTAGTTGTTATTTTTTTTCCATGCTGTATTTGAGATGCTTATTAGATTTCAAAGTGAAACTGTCAAAGCAGAGATATAAGAGTCTGAGTTCGGGAGAAAAAAATGGGTCAGAGATATGAATTTGGGAGTGTTCAGCAGAGAGATGGTATTTAAAGCTATGGCTCTGGATAAGATCACCAGGAGAGACTGAGCAGATAGAGAAAGGGGGGAAAGACCCAGGCCCAAGTTCTAACGTGCTCTAATACTTTTAAATTAAGCAGAAGAGGAGCTGGGAAAAGAGGCTGAAATGAACTGACCATGAAGTTGAAGGAGGCCCAGGAGGATGCGATGTCAGAGTATCCCAGAGGAAAAAGAATCCCAGTAAGATAGAGGGTGGTCATCCATGTCATGTTCTATAGAAAGATTAGTGATCAGAGAACAGAGAAATATTAGTTGTGTCTGTGAAGAGGAGAAGCCACTAGAATAGGAAAGATTGCTTTGAAATGTAAAACACAATTGTCAAATTTTAAAACGCCATCGAGTCTGTGTCTCTATGAGTTGGAAGACAAATGCAAGACTTTCTCCTCTCCAAAATCTCAAAAGAGAAGAAAAGACAAAGGAAAAGTGACTTGTATGATGAATCTGGATATTAGTACCAAAAAGAAATAACAGAGAAGATGGAAAAAGAGAGTCAAAGAAGAGATAGAATAAAATATCCTCGGCCTGAACAAATACTGTAGTTCTCAGATCAAAAGGGTTTATACAATACCATAAAATTGAATAAGTGAGGTGCGCTCTTTGATATAACCTGGTGACATTTTCAACTAGTCAGTCAATATAGATTTACTAAGCTCCAGGTACAGGCTACAAATGAATAAAAGGAAACTACTATAAGCTAATCAGAGCAGGAGAAAAATGTTAGGTTTGAATTTAAAAAAAATCAATTTACATCACTCTCTGAAATAGTAAAGTCAAGGAGAATAATGATATAAATCCAATGGATTTGAAAGGAAAAGATTATAAGCCAAACATTTATATTCAACCATGCTGCTACTCGTGTACAAATGCAACTCTCAAACAACTTTTGGAGTAAAGCTAAAGATGCACTCTGAGAAAAAGTTACAAGTTTAAAGACTTTTTTCTTTTGAAAGGTCACTGCATGTCATGGTTATTTCTTATGCTTCCTTGAACACTTTTGGGAGGCAGGGCTTTGTCATTTGGAAGATTGTCATCTAGAGACCCTGGAGAGTCACTATCTCCATCAGAGCCTCTTCAGGGTCCAGCTGAAGGAGAGAAAAGGAGCCCTTTTTTTGAATCCCCTGGCTAGGCCCTAAGAGCTGACCCCAGCAACACCCAGGATGACACTGGGTGAGTGGAAAATCCAGATGCCCCTGTGACTACAGATCAGTATCAGGCAGCAATTCTATCCCCATTAGTGGAGGCTGTTGGGGACATTATTTTGGCTGCTAACAGAATAAAGGGTGTGTAATCTCAGCCACACCCACTGAGCCATTAAACTTGAGGCACAGATCTTTGAAAATAAAAAAGTAAGAGAATCTACCTGAGAATAATGCTTATCACTTTATTGTCTAATATTGTTTTGAAGTGCCTAGATAATAGGACCAGCAAAAAAGAAACTTCAGAATTTAACTCTGGATGACAAATTAAACAAAAAAAAAATTGTATATTCATCCAATATAAAACTCTGTAGCACACATCAGAGACGAGGTAATGACATGGAAGAACACAGACTACATGAAAGATGAACTAGATTGCTGATAACATGGGCAAGGTACTGGTGCATACACACCAAAATTTCCATTGGGGAATATTCTGTTGGTGGAGGCAGGAGGTTGACCTGTTAAGTTGTTTTTCTCATCCTCTGTTTATTGGGGTTTCAAAGGATTTCAAAATAAGTAGAAAAGGGTTTGACCAGGAAGAGAAAAAGATCTGACCTAATTCCTACTCTGAGGATCAAAAGGATGCTATAGTGGGAAACCCTCAAGATTTCACAGAGTTGATTGACAGTAAAAGAGTTCCCTTAAGGAGACCAGGCCTTACCATTATAAACCCTTTATAATTTCAGAGTCCTTCAGAAGGATCAAGTAATATGGGCAATGGTGGCGGGGAGGGGGGGGGGGATTGCATTAGGTTTTGGTTTGGTTTCACCACCCATGGGGGAGGTCATTGTAGATTAGATCATTTCTAAAACCATTCAGACTAATTCCTGAGATCTCACAGGTGAAAACAACTCATGAAAGTTCACCTCCGCACCCAGGGTGGTTTGTGCAATCTTCCTGTCACAGTGCAGGCCTCTGGTGTTAGATGGCATATCACCCAGTATCCATGCCTGTCTCCTCATTTGCTCTGCTCCTGGACTATCTAGGATCTTCTTTGGCCCAGCTTCAGGGTTGACAGCAAAGTCATGCTCACAGGTTCCTGTGCTCTCCCAACGTGTTGAAACTCAAGCCCATTTGGCAGGAAATTTGGTCTTGTTGGTGCCAAAGATGGCAGTCTGCCCATAGCCCCATGTGTATCAGTTTGGACTACAGGTTGGAGCTTGCTTCCTCTCTATGTGGGGCTTGAGTCAGACCAGGCAGGGACCGTGGGTTCTCCTAGATTTCCAGGTGACCTGGGAGAGCTTCTGCCAAGGCCACCCCAGCACATCCAGAACATCCTTCTCAGACTCTGAGTGCTGAATGGAAGCCAGTAATGGTCTAGCTCCTCGACACTGGCAGGAAGCCCCTTCACACTCCAGAAGAGCATTTTCTGAATTCTCGTGGATTGGGAAAATACTACTCTTGAAACCTTTCCTGAGGCAAGATTAGACTTAAATTCTGAAAGAGGGTAATACAAGTCCTTCTATAGGTTCACAGAAAACACAGGGGGTGCCCCACTCAGCCTTTAGGGCCTGGCAGACAAGCTGGGTTCAAATGCTTAGCCACGTTTCTCATCTCTCTGGCAAGATTTTTTTTTCTTAAGTGCTTAGCATGGCAAAATTATGGTTTTAGAGCAATATATGGCTCTAGGGTATCAGGATCTCTGTCCATAGCATGGTGTCTGGTATACAGTAAGTGCTTAATTAATAAATTATTTGTTTAATCCTTCCTCCTCACTGAGCCTTCCCAATCTTGTATGCTTAATACACACACACACACACACACACACACACACACACATCTTTTCCAGCTGGACCTGGAAGCCCAGATCAAAGAGGAACTAGAAAATAGATTAAGGGACCAATCCACTCCTAGCCCACTCCCTGCCTTCCAAATGTAACTCTGCCCCCATTTCCCACCACCTTGCCAGGGAAGACCTGAAGCCCACTTCCTCCCTCATCCCAGATAATAGCAACTATATCAAAGGATTATGGAGCATTTTCTCTGTGGCATGCACGGGCTAAACACCTCCTTGCATTACCCCCCAGCCCAGGAGCCAGAGCAGGCCAGGCCTGAGCCACAAAGATGAAACCTTCTAGGAATCCTGTAGCCCCAAAGCCCAATCCCTTTAGGAACCGCCAGCCCCAAAGGTCCTCAAGCATCATTTTCCAAGGCTGGACATTCCCAAGAGCTGCTTTTATATCCAATGTTCTTCCACATGGTGCCTTTTTAGATCTTCAGATTATCATTTTGATTTTTTTTCTCCTGAACGGATAGAGCAATGATTTTTTTAAAAGGGGTGGGGAGACATTTACCAGAGTCTTTTTTAATTTTCCTTTGTTCTGATCTATCATTTTTGCTTTCTGATTGGGTTTTACTGATTTTGACAAATTGGAGCCACAAGAATAGCTTTCTAGTCTTTTCATAAATATATAGACCTGCAACTCTGAAACTTGAAAGGAAAGGAAATTATCCATTTCAATAGACTTCAGTTGTTTTGCCCATCAGCACACTTTCCTCTTTCTCTCTCTCTCTCTCTTTCTCTTTGCATATTAACATAATTTCATAAGACGTCCCCAGGCAACGTTTCCATTGTAATTAATTGCTTTTCACTCAAAGTGACATATCGAAGATGTGAACTAGCACAAAGAAAGATATATTTAAGAAATTGAGAACTCAGTTAACTTTGCTACTGATTGCTGTGAAAATAAGTAGCTCTTCTTTAGAGAAAGAGGGCTGGCAAACATGAAAGAAGTGTGCCTCACTTAGAAAGACAGAGTACAAGAAACAGACCACAATGTTACCAGCCCTTGCCTCCGGGTGATGGAATAATGGCTAAATATCTCCTTGTTGCTAATGCTTTGCTGAGCTTTATATTAAAAAAAAAAAAAGTTAGCAGGAGTTATTTTTATAATGAAAAGGGGGAAATGTACACAGGGTGAAGGCTCTTAAGATTAAGACCCATATCTAACAAGTTATTTCCCATCTCTCACTTCCCATCTTTTCCTGGCAGAAACATCAGAGCCTAGGAGGGAGGAGGCTGTGTCACCAGGGCTTGCTCCAGTGTGCAGATGGAAATTTGGAAGTTGCACAACCTGCCCCCAGTCACAAAGTCATTGGCAAAATCGTGGTTGCACTATATGGCTGTAGGGTATCAGAATTTCTGTCCATAGAAGGATGCTCTGCTTCTGTTGCTCAATTCTAATAAATACTTAGAGATTGCTCTAAGCCATGCCAGAACCCAGCCTCCTAATGAAAGACAGGTCAAGGCAACCTCAAAAAACAAAGCAAACAGAAGAGGTAAGGATATGGAGAAATTTAGGCCTTTGTGCTATGTTCAAGAGGGTACAAAATGGGACAGCCACTGTGGGGAACAGTATGATGAGTCCTTAAAAAATTATTTAAAATTACCACATGATCCAGCAATCTCTTTTCTGGATAGATTTCCAAGAAGATCAAAAAGCAGCGTTTCAGGAAATATTTGCACACGCGTGGTCCTAGCAGCATTATTCACAATAGCCAAGAGATACAAATGTCCCTTAACAGAAAACACAATGTGGTATAGACATACAATAGAGTATCATTCAGCCTTAGGAAGGAATGAAATTCTGATATTTTGCTATAACATGGATGAACCTTGAGGACATTATACTCAATTAAATAAACCAGTCACAGAAAGGCAAATACAGCACAATTTCGCTGGTATGAGATACCCAAAATGGTCAAAGTCATAGACACAGAAAGTATGATGATCACCAGGGGCTAGAGAGGAGAAAGGGGAGAATCATCATTTAATGGATATAGAGTTTCAGTTTAGCAAGATGAAGCACTTCTGGAACTCTATTTTTGCAACAATGTGAATATACTTAATACTCCTGAACTGTATACTTAAGGATGATTAAAACTGTCTATTTGTGTCATGTGGTTTTCGCCACAATTTTTTAAAAAGGAGGGGCTGTGGATGTCGCTCACTGCTAGATAGTTTGCTTAGTGCTTGTGAGGCCCTGCATTCAATCAGCATTGCAAAAAATAACAAATACATAAAAACTGTTGAAGGTGTGAGCATTGTTGTCTGCTGTGAGGGGTCATTACATCTATAACCTTGGAAGGGCTCTGATTGACAGGCAGTCCATGGTTGCCCTTCATGGAGGCAGAGGTCCACCAGACATGGAGGGACAGAGTCCAAGAAACAAGAAGCCCTAGAGCCAAGAGCCCAGCTGAGTTCCTGGAGGAAGGAGCTCTCCAGGCCTGTGCCGCTTGCAAAGGAGGGCTGCGGTCTGCTCAGGGAAGAAGAGGGCTGAGGGGGCAGGAGATGAGGAAACAGGTTCTGGTCAGACCCTACAGAGGTATAGATGGGCAGAGACCCAAGGATTGATTTCCAAAGCAGACCCAAGAAGACAGCAGCCCCTTCCGGCTGCCGAGGGGCCTCATGACCCGGGTCTGAGTTCTGGGTCCCGCTGTCCCCCACAACCAATTCCAGTTTGCCCCCTTCACATATCATTTGACATTCTTGATTCCAGGCTTTTTAGGGACCCAGTAAACTGTCGGCAGATCATTTGGTGTCATTATTAACAATCACCCTCCCCATTCCCCAGGCAGAGAGAAATGGAAAAACCCCACGTTTGTTCTTGTGGCTGAAGGTCACAGTGTCTTCCACTTTTATGCTGGTTTCTTTGTTTTTGGTTTTTCTGAGATCACATCTTTTTTATTCCAGGATGGGAAGGAATTCGTTCCCTTCATAGCTATAATAGATAGGTGGGGAAATACCAGCATAATGAAGAATCTGAAGACTGGAACATGGGCTATGATGTGCACCCAGGGGATCTAGGTCCTCAGGATGGACCCAGAGCTTGCCACAGGCTGGAGGTGAAGCGCTCCAACACTAAGCTGCACCCCCAGGCCCTGTGCCCACTCTCAGACATCTCTGGCTTCCACCCAGCCTGGGCCTTCAGAGGAGCCACAGTGAGCCAAGCTTCACCTACAGCACAGGAACCTGGGTGATCTGCAACCAAGTCAGAGGCTGAGGAAATAAAAGGTGGGCCTCGGGGTCCTCCTCTCATCCATAAAACATGCCGCGTGAAGTCATTTCACGCCCCAGCCTCTGCCCACTGTTCCAGAAAGGTACACCTATTCATCTCTCTCAAAAATGTTTGTGGAAAGGAATTATCAGCAAGAGAAAACAAATTCCCGGGTGAGGTGCTAGCCTTTGTGGGATCTCTCCTTCCGTGGAAATCCCGACAATGGGGCTGGTGTCTGGCTTGAAGGCCGAATGCCCGAGAGCACTGGGGGGAGACAGAAAAATCCCAGAGTGGGGAGACCCTGCCGCCCTGATGCCTGCCTGCATGAGGGCCCGGCTGACAGACAGGTGTTAAAATGAAGTTTCTGAGATGAAAAGGATGGGGGAGGGGAGATCTTTTTCTTGCCAATATACTCTGGCTTGCTCAGGCTCTCAGGCCAGAAAACATGGGACAAATGTAATAAATGGAAGAAGTGACACCCCGCCTCCCACCTCAGGTGCCTCCAGCAGGACTATTCGCTTATTGGGTACCATAGACACAAGAGCCTCAAAAACATTGTATACACCAATGCCATTCTTGTCGACTCCACGACATAAAATGGCAATTCCAAAATCCAGTGTCAATAGATGTCCATGAGACCCAGCATTGTGTGAGCTCTATAAAATGTGAAATTTAGTAGCCATAAACAATTAATGAATTCTTCCACATCAAGGAATTCCTAACGGACGAAAGATGATTTCTAAGAAAAGACAGCCACTGGTAATTAAATTAGCAAAAATTTTGGAAAGCAAAATTTTAAAAATGCCCTCAAACCTAAGTTAGAGTAAAATTAATTGTATTTACAGTGGGATGTGAGACGTTTTGATATGTGCTATATATACTATTATATCTAAAAATTAGGCTGGCACAGTGGTACATGCTATAATCCCAGTTACACAGGAGCAAGGCTGAGGTAGGAGGATCACAAGCTCAAGGCTAGCCTCGGCAACTTGGTAAGACTCTGTCTCAAAATAAAAAAATAAAAACATCCGGGCATGGTGGCACATGCCTGTAATCATCTTGGCTGGGGCAGGAGGATCACAAGTTCAAAGCCAGTCTCAGCAACTTAGCAAGACCCTAAACAACCTAGCAAGACCCTGTCTCAAAACAAAAACATAAAAAGGACTAGGGATGTGACTCAGTGGTAAAGCAACCATGTATTCAATACCTGATACCTAAATAAATAAAAATAAAAGGTTGCTCAACTTGTACAAAAGTTTTTGAATGACCCTGGTCCCATGGGTCAGATTCTATCAAACATTTTAAAGAGAGCAGGTGTACACAGACCAGGGTAATGAAAAATGTCTTTGCAGCCAACTGAACTGATGTATTCACATCACCCCAGAGACATTTAAGCCAGAAGGTTCTGATGATCATGGAACCAGTGGAAAGGTGGGGCTGGTCTCTGAGTCTCTGGACACTAATCCTCTTTGTCTAGGTTGAGACATCTGAGTCTCAGAGAGAGAGAGAGGTCATTGCCTAAGTCACATAGCACAAGTACTCCTCAGGGATCATAGACAGGGCAGAGTCTATAAGCTTAGTGGTGGGATTCCAAGACCCCTGTCTGCCAGACTTTGCCCTAGTCATTATACATTCCTGAACTTTCTGATTCCTTTGCCAACGCACTGAGTCATCCCCTTGTCCTTAGCAGACCATCTGGATCTCTTGAAGCTCACTCACAGCTTTGATGTTAGAAGTCCAGCTCAGATCCTTAGATGCCTGTGGACCTTTACCATCCACCTGTCCATCCTTTGGCTTTCCCAACCTTGGTCCAGAAACCCTGTTCACAAGCCTTCTGATCACCTAGACCAAGATCTCCTTTCCAGCCAGGATCTGGCTAGCTGACTGGCTGACCCTGACACCAGAACAAGTTTGGCACGAGGACCATGCCCTCTGCCGCCCCCTTGTGGCCATGGGACAACTGCACTGACAGGGACAGGGTCCATCCACATGTGCCAAGTGCACACAGACCCAGCTTTACCTCTTCTTTCTGGAAAGGCTCCCTTATTCCTGGATGGTGGTAGTGGACAGCATCCTCTCCTCCACTCCTAATCCTCTGATTAATTGCCCATGG
Source organism: Urocitellus parryii (assembly GCF_045843805.1). NCBI lineage: Eukaryota > Metazoa > Chordata > Mammalia > Rodentia > Sciuridae > Urocitellus > Urocitellus parryii. The sequence continues at coordinate 177,343,252 of NC_135534.1, read as the reverse complement.
TAACATCAGCCTCCCCGTTCAGAAATTGATCCATCAACTCCCAAGTATTAAGTGAGCACCAGTCAAGGGTGATAAACCAGGAGATGGAGTTGAAGAGCAGATATAAGATGTCATCCATGATGAAGAGCTCAAACCAGTAGGGAGAGTCAAAACACCCCGCCAAAAATTTAAGAATAAATTGAGGTTTCATGTTCTGTGCCAAGAACTTTAAGAATTCAGTAATGGAGTGAGATAGTTGGTTGAGGCCCCCAAAGGGAGCAGATTTGAACTGGTCTTTGGAAGACAGGAAGTATTTTGAAAATGGAAGGCAAGGAAAAAGAGCTCTGTAGAAGGGAACACAGGCCATGAGAAGTAATAACTAAGATAAAAATTATGGCTTAAGTAACCTTTCTAAAATGGAAGGTAAAATGGAGATGAACTCCTTTCTCATTATCTTCTCCTCCGGGTGCTCAAATCACTTTGTCAGCCCTCTTTGCAACAGCGTGTACCACACTTTGACTCTAATGTTTATATGGCTTTCCTTTTGCTATTCATTAGGACCATTTTGGTTGCGAGTGACAGAAATCCAACTTAAATTAGCTTAGGTGAAAAAGAAATTTATGGATTGAAATAACTGCGAAGGACATGAATAATACTAGCCAAAGGCCCCATGAAGTCCAGGGCTGGTACAACATCAGTGCTCACATTTCCTCTCCCGCCTCCCTTCTGCTCTATCTTCAACTCTGCTTTTCACTTGGCTTTACCACTTTGCAGCCTCATTCTCTCCCGTTAGAGCTGGCTTCCTCTAAATATCAGGAAGATGGCCTTCAAGGTGACCAGTTTCATGTCCTTCCAGCTGTAAGTCCAGGAGCAAGAGAGGGTTTTCCTCAGTAGTTCCATCAGAATAGACCTAAGGAAGCCAGGCGTGGTGGCCCACGCCTGTAATCCCAGCAGCTGGGGGGGTGGGGTGAAGGCAGGAGAAACCTGAGTTCAAAGCCAGCCTCAGCAACTTAGCAAGCTCCTGAGCAACTCTGGGGGACCCTGCCTGTAAATAAAATATAAAAAAAGGGCTGGGGATGTTGCTTAGTGGTTAAACACACCTGAGTTCAATCCCCAATACTATGAAGAAGAAGAAGAAGAAGAAGAAGAAGAAGAAGAAGAAGAAGAAGAAGAAGAGGAGGAGGAGGAGGAGGAGGAGGAAGAAGAAGAAGAAGAGGAAGAAGAAGAAGAAGAAGAGGAAGAAGAAGAAGAAGAAGAAGAAGAAGAAGAAGAAGAAGAAGAAGAAGAAGAAGAAGAAGAAGCAGCCCAATGGAAGCTTTCTTTGGCCCAGCACCCCACCTATACTCTCCCCTGGATTCCATACACAGGAAGCCTAGGAAGTGCATACCCCAGAATCCCTGTCTACTAAAACATCAATGGGAAACACTTGGCAAGATTGGGCAGGCAGAAGTCAGATTTTTGCTCCCCTGGCAGAGGCAATCTGTGGGCCTTAGGGAGACAGGACATTTTGCAGCAGCCCCTAGGGACTTTCCTGAAAACTTCAGGCCTCAGGTCTAGAGGAAATGGAGGGTCATCAGTGGCTTCCTGAGTTCCTTCAAGTTTTTATCTGTGGAAGCTACTGATAAAGCTGGTGGCCTTCCTTGACCTTTTTATGCCCAGACTTTCCTTTGACCTTTGACCAGATTTTGCAAGAACCTTGACTTCATTAAATTCTTTCCCATTTGAAATACCTGAATGGTTTCTCTCCATCTGTCACCTCGCACTAACTGATACATGCAGACACCTCGGGGTAGACAAAAGGGAGGGGTCTGTCACTCTAATGGGAGGAGAAGGGAGGAATGCTCCAGGGGTCAAATCCAGAGCAACCACACTTCCCATGGGCTGTCAGATTTGGAGTGCTGGGGGAAAAGGAAGTCAAGAGAATATGGTGACAAGGGCTAAACACTGAGGCAACCCATGGTAGTGTGCATAGGACAGAAACAGATGTGGGCCATGGAAAGGAGGCAGGGTCAATAGACCTGCCCTAGAATGGGAGGAATGGAAGCACAAAGATGCACCTGAGCGCTGTTAGAAGAATAGGACAGTTTTGTGTATTGCATGTGGCTCAACAATAGCGGCTGCTTACAAAGCTACAATTAATTATACATCAGCCAATCTGCTAGGTTCTCCACAGTAGCTACAATCCTGCAAGACCAACATCATCTACATTTACAAAGGAGAAAAACAGAGTTTAGCAGCATTAATTGAAATGCTCAAGGGCAATCAGCCAGAGGCCAGAGCCAGACTCCAACTTGCTTCTGTTTGTTTTCACAGTTTATATTCATTCCACTAATCTATGTTCCTTTTTCTTCCAATCATTGGTCCTTTGAACAATATAAAGGGCCAAAATTGATGTTAAGCTGGTGAGAGACAGAACAGCAAAGACTCCTATAAAGTCCTAAGAACACAATCATGAAGAAACAATCAGACAAATCCAAATTGAGGGGTGTTCTACAGAACAACCAGCCTGGTCTCTTAAAATTTGTCCGTGTTGAGCTGGGCATCATGGCACTCGCCTGTGGTCTCAGCTACTCAGGTGGTGGAGGCAGGAGGATCACCTGAACCCAGGAAGTTGAGGCCTGGGCAACATAGTGAGAGCCCATCTCAAAAACAGATAAATAGGGCTGGGGGTGTGGCTCAGAGGTAGAGCACTTGCCTAGCATGTGTGAGGCACTGTGTTCGATCCTCAGCACCGCATATAAATAAATAAATAAAATAAAGATTAATCAAGAACTAATAAAAATACTTTTAAAAAATGGATAAATAAAAGAGAGTGAAAAGACAGGTAAATACAGTAATTCTGAGTTTGCTCCTGAATAAATAAATATATGTGTGTGTGTGTGTGTGTGTGTGTGTGTGTATATATACACACACACATATATACACATTATAAATTTTGTAAAAAAAATGTGTATTTAATTTGTATAAATTTTGTTTGAATTTTGTAAAAAAAATTGGGAAAATAAATCAGATAATAGCTAAATAGTAATGCATTCATGTTAAGTTTCCTAATCTTTTTATTGTGCTTTTTTCTGAAAGAATGTCATGGCTCTTTGGAAATAAACTGAAATATTTATTAGTAAATCGATATAATATTTCCAAATAATTCTCCAATGGGTTTGCAAAATTAGACAGGCAGATAAGGTAGACGGACACAAGAAAGAGAGAGAGAGGGCAGAGGTGGCCAAATGAGAGCAATTGAAGGGGTCAGTGGGGTTCATTGTACTGTTCCACAACTTTTCTGTAGTTTTTCAAAATAAAGTTGAAAGAAAACATTTTCAATGCACCTATCCTCCCCCACCCACAAAAATATAAAAGAGAAAAAAAGAAGACCTTTAAGTTGACATACCCGAGTTGACAAAAAAAAAAAAAAAGGATCTTCCACTTCCAGCTGTGTGATCCTCAAGCCTCCATTTCCTCAGCTGGAAAATGGCGCACTAGTGCCTGCCACAGTGTTTCTATGGGGCTGATGTCACAGCTCCCTGTGTGAAGCCCAGCACGGGGTTCTTGGACTACACCATCAGCACCTTTTCCCTTCCTCCTAGCTAATCCTCATTTTATCTGTAGAATCCATTAAACTGGGTGCGGAGGGAGACTAGCCCAGGATAAATGGGAACAACCACAGAGCCTGGGGGTGCAAATCTAGGGGACAGGGCACCCCTGTGGAGATACTTATTGTAGCCTGCCTGCCTACCTGTGGTGCAGGCTGACTGACCCTCTGAACACCAGAGCACAGGGACCTCAAGCAATCAAAAGCCAAAAATCCTCCAGCCCAGATACTGTCACCCATGACCTGGTTGTCTCATGCCACCCAGTTTCTCAAAGTGAGTCCTGGGCTCATCTGCAACGGAATTGGCTATGGTTCATGTATAAATATAGATTCCTGAACCCAACTCGGCTCTCCTGAGTTTCCCTGGGGTGGTCTTGGGAGTGCACATTCTAATTCTGAGGCATACTCAGGTTTAACCTTACAGTGTGGTTGAGGTAGATATGCTGCTTTGTACTGAAATTGGTCCATTGGAAAAGCAAATTTCTATGGTTAGCACCTAATAATAACATAAAGAGGGCTAGACCCACCACAAAAATGTCCTCAGATCAGAGCAAACGGAAATAGCAATGAAGCTATACATTAAGATAAAAGCAGGGGGGGGATAGGGCTGGAGCTCAGTGGTAGAACACTTGCCTAGCATGTGTGAGGCACGGGGTTCGATCCTTAGCACCACATAAAAATAAAGAAAATAAAGGCTTTCTGTCCATCTACAACTACAAAAAAAAAATTAAATATTTTTTAAAAAGATAAAAGCAGGAGACTTAGGAAGAAAGCAGTGCTTCTCTCTGGCCTTTGCTAGCTCAGGTTTTTTTGTTTTTTTTTTTTTTTTTTGGCAGTTCTGGGGATTAAAACCAGGGCCTTGTGCATGCAAGGCAAGCACTCTACCAACTGAGCTATATCCCCAGCCCACTAGCTCCAGTTTTAAAGCATGTGAGTAAAACTCTGCCCCAGTCTCAGGAATGAGTAGGCCTCAGAGTCCAGAGCCCCCAGATCCACGGCTGTCTGTGCCTTAGACTAGAGTGATCAGAGTGGGCTCTGAGCTGGGAAGCCTTTCCACCTGCTGTGCTGGAAAGCTACAAAAATCACACTGTAATACACAGGTGGTTCCAGCATCTTGTAAACTCTCAGAGCACCATAAATTCTAATGATCAGAGTACTCGCTTAGGTACTAGTACAGATACCACCTGGATGAAGGAAGCTGACAAGATCACCTGGTTTTCCTGTGGGCCTACCAAGAGCTCCTTATTGGTTCAGGAGGTGCAAGTGCCCAGGCTCCTTTTTCTTCAGGGGGCCAGACTATGTGGCCCAGAAAGTTCTTCTCATCTTGAGAAGTTTCCATTTCAAACCAGCCCCTGTTCACACAGACATCTAGCCCCAGGGTCTGAGTTATTTTTGAAGGCTCAGTGTTATGGTTTGGATGTGAGGCGTCCTCCAAAAGCTCACATATGAGACAATGCAAGAAGGTTCGGAGGAGAAATGATTGGGTTGTAAGGGTCTTAATCCAATCAGTGATTTATTTAATCCCCTCATAGGGATAAACTGAGAGGTCACTGAAGTGGTAGGGTGTGGCTGGAGGAGGTGGGAATTGGGGCGTGACTTTGGGCACAAGTATCTGGCAAGTGGAGTACCTGTCTGCTTCCTGATCGAGATGTGAGCTGCTTCCCTCTGCCACACTCTTCTGCCATGATGTTCTTCCTCACCGCAAGCCCCAAGGAATGGAGCCAGCCTTCTATGGGCAAAGACCTCTGAAACTGTGAGCCCTAAAATAAGCTTTCCTCCCCTTAAATTGTTCTGGTCTGATCCTTTAGTCACAGCAGCAAAAAAACTGACTAAAACACTCTGTATGCAGCACTCAGACCTAGGGAGGTGAAGGCAAGGCCAGACAATGGGCTATCCCCACCCACCCTATGAAGACAACAGCCAGCCATTTGCAACTTTAACTGTCTTAATTTGCATCCCACCTAGCAAAGCCTCAAACGACAGCATGATAATCATTTTCATTCAAGAAAAAAAAAAAATGGTAGTGGGAGAAAAAATCATGCCTATTAAGCATGGAAGGTGACTTTTAAAATTTGTCTTTAAATATTATAGCCAAAGCAAGAAAATGGAAATTGCATCAGAAAAACTATTTTTAATGTAGTTTAACATTGAAAAAACAAATCACTTTCCAAGTGGCAGGACTTAAAAGTAATATTTCACCTTTTTAGAAACCTCAAGTGAAGTTTGGAAATGAGAAGAATCGGATTCAACTCTTCCAATTTAGGGTGCTTTCCTGATACCCTGGCACCTGAAGTCATTCACAAGTAAACCTGGGTGAGTTTAATCTTGGTGGTTTCAATGCCCTTGTCTTCTTTTTCTCTTGTTCCTGACATAAGACAGTGTGTGAAGCCTGAACCCTGAGCGGGTCTAACATCTGGACCACTCTGCTAGGAAAGGATGCTCTGCAGGAGGATGTGGGAGGAAGGGGTGGGGGGAGCAGCAAGGATAGAGGCTGTGAGTGTTCCGCCAAGATGAAAGTGCCCTTCTGCATGTGGAATGGCTGCTACTTCTCGGTGGTGTGGTTTATTAAGGCCTGAGGTGAGAGCTCATATTGAGGAGCTGTGATTTGGTAGTTCTCTATTGGATTCAATTCCACACACCGCCACTCAGGGCCTAGTATGTGGCCACACTGAGTGAATCCTGGGGATGGACAGAAATGAATAATGCACAGTCCTGCTTTTCTGCCCTCCAGACAGCTCTCAAGGGCAGCAGACTCACACATCCTGGGCACCTGCTGTCCCCAAACTAATCAAGTTGTGGCTGTCAGACGCCATAGAAGACAAACCTGATGCTAGTGGAGTTGTTATATTCATGTCATCCTCAGTTGCAGGGGGGAAAAAAAAAAAAAGCTGTTCTGTTCCTGATCTGCACTTGCTTCTTAAGGCAAAAGTGAACAAGTACAGCCTTCCTCTCCCCTGCTCTGGCCCTGCTTCCTGTCTGCCTCAGCACTGGCCTACTCTGCTGCAGGACAGAAGCAACATCCCAGGGGCCCAGGTACTCTGCTGCTGCCCACTTGGCTGACCTACTATGCCCTCTGGCCTGCCCAGTTCTTTTCCCTAACACATTCACTTCCTCCTGGCCCATGGGCTCTACAGCTCCTTCTGCTGGGTCTTCAGGTTGCCTGACCAAGACCTTTGTGGGCCCCAGACCCATTTGGCCTACTTCTGACCCTTCCTGGTCTGACTTGACCTATTGCCAATAAGCCTCAGGTGCCGATGGTGGACTTCAAGGCTGCTCTGTGTGGGACAGAAAAGCCACTTGCACTCTGAATTTGCAACCTCATAATTTATGCTGCCACTGCCAGATGGCAGGCCATTTGACCATTAAGATGCCTCACTGCAAAGCAATCCAACGAATTTGCTTTCTCAGCACCAACCTGTGGATCAGGCCCCTAAGTAAAGAGCCCCGTTGTCATTCAAGGAAGCCTCAACATACTTCCTGTCCACTGGTTCTCAGGCTTTAGCACACATCAGAGTCACCTGGAGGCCCACAAATCCCAATTTCTGATTAGGAGGGTCTGAGAGTCTGATGGGAAATTTGCATTTCTAACTGGTTCCCAGGCAAAGCAAGGTGTTACTCTGATCCAGGGAGCTCACTTTGAGAATCATGGTTCTAGTCCACCATTTTCCAAATTTGGCTGCACATTGGACTCAGGGAGTTTAAGACAGAGAAAAAAAAAAAAAACAATAAACACGCCTGAATCAAATCCTAGAAATTCTGGGATGCAGACTGTTACTGGGTGTTTTATAAGCTCTGTAAGTGATCATCCCATTTGGCCAGGGATAAGAACCTCCACCCTTCATTTTTCATCCAAGGCTGGACTAAGGGTGGGGTGCACCTCTATTGCCTACAGTGGCCCTCAATTAGGGTCACCAGATAAGCTAGAGACCACCCAATTAAATTTGAATATCAGATAAACCTCAAATAATAGTTAACTATCATTCTGTTCCAACTATTGCTTGGGTGTTTTAGTTTTTGTTTTATTTTCTAAATCTAGTGACCCTTTCCTGAGATACGTCCAGAACACTGAATGAAAAATAAAGATCTGCTAGCTCTAGTTTTACAGATAGGGAAAGGGAGGCCCAGAGATCACCTAGGAAGCCAGGGTGAGGACGACAGGAATTTTGTCCCCAGTCCTAAACTCTTTTCTCATTACAATTAACTGAGCTCTTGGCAGGGATTGTCCTCTTACTAGAAGGTTACTGTCAGTTGCCTGGAGGTGACTTCAAAGGAGTCAGTATAGTTTAGTCCTCTCTGCTTCATCCCAGTCCTCACCTCCACCCCTTTCTATTGCTGTCCTAGGGTATGGCCATTCTCCTTAATGGCCACCTCAGGGAGGAAGTGGACTGGAAGTGGTCCGGGGCAGAGACAGCTGTGAGTGAGAGCCCATAATTGGGTAACACGAGGACAAGTGAGATTTGGCACAGGCAAACAACAGGCAGAGCATGTCGGGAGAGGCCCACTTAATGCACAGAGACACTTGGAATTAGTTGTAAATTCTCTGGGAAGAGATCAAGGCAGCGGCATAAACAGCTCAATTAAACTGTCGGCTCAATGCTCAGTGCGCAGTAATGGTCAAAACACAGCCTTTAATCTAGATATAGAGGATTATCTCCGGACCCTAATGAGATTCCTAAGATTAGTTGTACCTGATGTGGAGAGAACAGTGGCTGGGTCAGCAACACCACCATGGGGGACAGGCTTGTATATCAGCAGGACTGAGACTTATGTGGAAGGGCTACCTGGAAGCCACAATCTCCTTGGAGCCCCCCTCTGGGTGCTGGGGAAACAGGACTGAATCACAATCTGCTTTCTCAATTTCAGAGACAAGGTCTGGGAACAGAACTCCAGAACACATCTGCTTTAAAAATACAGCAAGTCAAAACAATATGGTCCTGGCATAAAAACAGATACATGGACAAGAACAGAATGGAGAGCCCAGAAATAAACCCAAGCAACCATAGTCAAGAAATTTGCAACAAGAACCCACAACGGGGCGAGGGTAGTTTCTTCGATCAGTGATGCTGGGAAAATGGGATATCCATTTCAAAAGAAAGAAAGGTGCAGAGCATTGTGGTCCATGCCTATAATCCCAGTGGATCAGGAGGCTGAGGCAAGAAGGTGGTAAGTTCAAAGCCAGCCTCAGCAACTTAGCGAGGAGCTAAGCAGCTCAGTGAGACCCTGCCTCAAAATGAAAAAATAAAAAAGACTGGGGCACTCAGAATGGATTAAAGACCTAACCTAAGACCTGAAACTGTAAAACTCTTAGAAGAAAACACAGGAGAAAAGCTCCTTGATATTGGACTTGGCAATGATTTTTTTGGGGGGATAGCCTACCTCAAGGCAGACCATAAAAGCAAAAATAAACAAGTGATAGTACATCAAACTGAAAAGCTTTTGCACAGTGAAGGAAACAATCAATAAAATGAAAAGGCATGCTAGAGATTGGGAGAAAATATTTTCAAACCATATAGCTGAAAAAGGGTTAATATCCAAACTATAAAGAAAACTAACACAACTCAGGAACAACCAAAAACTAACCTAGGGCCTGGGGCGGGGGCTCAGTGGTAGAGCACTTGCCTAGCGTGTGGGAGGCACTGGGATCAATTCTCAGCACCACATAAAAATAAATGAATAAAATAAAGGTCCATCAACATCTAAAAAAAAAAAATTAACAGCAGCAAAAAAATAAAATAACCTAAGTTAAAAAGGGGGCAAAGGACTTAAATAGATAATTCACTAAAGAAGACAGAAAAATGACCAACATATATAGGAAAAGGTGCTCCAAATCACTAATCTACAGGAAATGCAAAATAACATCACAATATTACTTCATACCTTTTAGGGTAGCTATTAAAAAATGATAAGAGGGCTGGGTTGTAGCTCAGTGATAGAGCGCTTGCCTACCTCATGTGAAGAATTAGGTTCCATCCTCAGCACCACATAAAAATAAGTAAGTAAAATAAAGGTATTGTGTCCATCTACAAGTAAAAATATTTTTTTAAAAAAAATAAGAGATTATAAGTGTTGGGAGAGTATGAGGAAAAGGAAACCTTTGTACATTGCTGATGGGAATGTAAATTAGTACAAGCATGATGGAAAACAATATGGAGATTCTTTAAAAAATTAAAAATAGAACTACCATATGACCCAGCAATCCCTCTGTTGGAATATACACAAAGGAAATAAAACCACCACTTTGTAAAGACATCTGCACTCCTGTGTTCCTGCAGCATTATTCACGAAAGCCAAGATATGGAAACAACCCAAGTTTGTTGATAGATGAATGGATTAATTGTGATATGCACACAATGAGATATTATTCAGTCTCAAAAAAGGAGATCCTGCCATTTGCCACAACTGAGACGAACCGGAGGACATTATACTAAGTGAAACATAACAGACATAGAAAGGTTGCACACTGCATGATCTCCCTTATGTATGGAATTAAGAAAAGAAAGTCAAATACATAGTCACAAAGCAGTGAGGGGTGGGAATGAGGAGAAGGTTAAAGAATGCAGTTGCAAAGGATGAGAGGCCTAATGTGCAGTATGAGGACTATAATAAATACCACATTGAATTCTAGAAAAGTGCTAAAAGAATAGATGTGTTAGTTCGCTTGACTTGTCTATAGTAATCTTTCTTCCATGTGTATGCATATCAAAACATCATATCCTGCCGGGCACTATGGTGCCCGTAATCCCAGTGGCTTGAAAGGCTGAAGCAGGAGGATGACGAGTTCAAAGCCAGCCTCAGCAAAAGCAAGGCACTAAGCAACTCAGTGAGACCCTGTCTCTAAATAAAGTACAAATAGGGTTGGGGATGTGGCTTAGTGGTTGAGTGCCCCCGAGTTCAATCCCTGGTACCAAAAGAAAAAATGAAAACAACCCAAAACAAGTATGTACCCCTCTACCCTCAAAATGCAGCTCCTCTGACATGCTCCCACCTCCAGGCTAACACTAATAAGTGCTGGCACCTGGCTGAGGCAGACGGAGATGGCGAGCTGCAGCTCTCCATGAATGATCTCAACCATTCATATTCATTCATTCATTCCACAGTTCTCACATGCCTGCCTACCTACCACATGTCAGGCACCATTCTGGGCACCAGACATATGCAGTGAACAAAAGGGCAAAAATCCCTTTCCCATGTGGGACAAGACAAAAAAATAAAAAAACAAGAAAAATAAGTATACAGTGGGCAAACTGGGGTGAGCTATACTCAGACAAATAAGACAAAGAAGAGGGGGAGCAGGCCTTGGCAAGGAACTGCAAGTCCAGAGACTGTGCCCACTGAGGCCTCTCTGAGCATGTGACATTTCAATAAAGACCAAGGGTAAAGGGCTGGGGTTGTAGCTCAGTGATAGAGCGCTCACCTAGCATGTAGGGGGCACTGGGTTCAACCCTCAGCACCACATATGAATAAATAAAAAATAAAATAAAATAAAGAAGACCAAGGGTGAGCCACAGGAAAAACGTTCCAGGTGGAGGAGACTGCAGTTTAAAACCCCTAAAGCAAGAGGGTGCCTGGAGGTGCCCAGGAGCCCCCAAACATCAGACTGGAGCAGGAAAGAGGAGCAGCACAAAAAGGGGGTCATGAGTTTCAGGGATCTTGGGGGCCATGGTAAGGATTTTGGCATTTAGTACTAGGGAGATGGGATTCAATGGAGGATTTGAGCAGAGGAGGAACATAGTGAAATTCACCTTCAATAGGATGACTGGTGGCTTCCATGAGAAGCGGGTAGGAAAATGGTAAGAGACAACTGCTGTCATTCAGGCAGGAGATAAGGAATCTTGGCCCAGAGTGGTGGCAGTGGAGGAGGTAAGAAGTGCTCAGATCCCACATCTACCTGGCTGGAGAAGTTAGCAATGAAAGGAGTAGAGGATGAGCGAGGTTTTTGCTTCAGAACTGTATCTCCAGTCCAGACTTCAATGCTGAACTTCACATCAACTTATACAGATGACTAATGCCAATCAACTATCAGCTCCCCTAAAATTCCCTTTTCTCTTTCCTCCAGTATTATCTGTCACTGGGAAGGGGCTGGTCACCATTCACCAAATGGACCAAAGCCAGAGACCTGCAAGTCCATCCTCTAAAACGGCTTAGCCATCTTTCACTACACTATTGTTAGCCATTCAACAAATAGGTGTTAAGTGCCTTCTGTGCACTATTTTCTGGTCCTTTAATATTTATAAGACGGCATAGCACAGGGAATAACATAAACAAATTAGTTAAAAGATTATCCGGCCTGCTTTCTGTCCCTCCCCATGAAATGCATCCTTCACTTTGATTTTCAAATGATCTTTAGAGGATGCAGAAAAAAACTAGGTGATTTCCTTGCTCAAAGGCTATTACTGGCCAAGTGTAGTGGCACATGACTGTAATTCTAGCTACTTAGGAGGCTGAGGTAGGAGGATCACAAGTTTGAGGCCAGCCTCAGCAACTTAGCAAGGTCCTGTCTGAAAATAAAAAAGAAAAGGGGGCTGGAGATGTAGTTCAGTGGTAAAACATCCCTGGATTAAGTCCCCAGTATCAACAAACAAATAAAAACCATTGCTGACTTCCTGTTGCATTCAAGGTAAAGTTTCATTCTCCTTAGTTTGGTAGTCAGAACTCTCCTGATGGGACACAATCTTTCTTTGTACCTTTACCCTTTACCCACCATGTCTTACTAATTCTCAGCTACTCGTCGTCGACTTAAACCAGAACATTCACTATTGCCCAAGTGGTTTCTCACATGTTCCTGCTTCTATGCCCTCACAGTGGATGTTCTCTCTGCCTGAAATTTCCTTTCGTATCTAAATGTTGCCCGTTCTTCAAGGGCAAGTCCAGATACCACCTCCCTCCGTGATCTTCTCCCTGAGGATTACATCCCCCTTCCCATGTTTCATAGCTCTTTGTCCCTTGTTCTGCCCTGTGCTTCTCTTGCCTTGCCTGCACGATTACTGGTGAGAGACAGAGCTGCTGTCCCCAGAGTACTTGTGTATCAGCTCATCAGCTAAACACTCTGTATATAATTAACCCCCCTCAATATCCCTGCAATCCCCAGGCAGGGAACTGATATTAACATTCAACAGACTAAACTGAATGATGTTTCTTAAAAGAGGTAGATGAGTCTGTTGGGTTGGTGACATCATTTTGGGGGCCTCTATAAATGACATTGTCTTCCTCCAGGTACTGGAAGGGATACTGAAGAAGCTGCTGACATGTCATGGCCTTTGGTTAGTTCTTGGTTTAAAATAAGAAATTGAGTAGGACAGAAACAGGGCCATCCAAACCTAACCCTTCCCATAAGAAAACTGCGGTGGGGGGAGGATGTAAAAAGGCAAAAATGTCAAGAACGATGGGCATTTTTTATTTGCAGCAGTACATAGTGTTAGATTTGTGGTATCAAGAAATCGGGTACCAGTCCAAGCTGTGCCTCCGACTTGACCTCTCCCCTTCACTGGTTCCACACTTTCTTCTATAAAATGAGGTGGCTGGATCTCTGAAAAGACTGTATCTCTGGTTTTAGCCCTCTTTATTTTTCTGATCCTTTTCTGCTGGTTCTCCAAACCATTAAACACAACATCTTCCTTAGGAATCTTTTCTGTTTCCTTTCAGGATGATTATTTCTGACTCAATCTTGGAAGGTGTGTCTCTACAAGTTCCCAAAGGAAAACACCCATGAGGTTCTTGCCTGCTTGAAGTAAATACCACCTTGGGCCAGCCACCCCATATGTAACCTGGGAATAACATCGAATTGCAGGGATATTGAGGGGGGTTAATTATATACAGAGTGTTTAGGGGGTGAGCAGATACACAAGTACTCTGGATGTTCTTGGCATAATACCATAGCATTACAATAATTCTGGCTTGCAAATTATAGCCCAGCTGAGGCATCACATGGGAAAGTGGGTCTGACCCTTTGGCTTGCTGAAAGTAAAATGGAAAAAATAAGTTGTGAAATATAACTTCTCTTCCTAAATTTCTGGTAAAAGCAGAGATAACCCTTCCATGTGCAACCCACATGCAGGGAACATGCTTCCAGTTCCTGGAGAGGACTTTCTTGTCCCAGGAGCTCTGGTCCACTGCCAGGATCTAGCTGCTAGCTGCTTCTCCTTCCAGGGCCTAAGCAGACAGGGGAAGGGAGGGAACTGGAGAGAATGGAGGGTGGATGAAAGGTGGGGTTTAAGACGAGGATGTCCTTGCTTTTCAGGTTTTCTATTGGGGATAGAATTATCTATGCAGGATAATTAAGTGCTTATGTGGCAAAGAAGTGATTTAAAGGGTAACTTGAGATGTTTAAGTCTAGGGATACCCAAAATAAACATCTTATCCTTCAACTTCTGGGTCCTTTCCCTATCTCCCCCAGAATATGCCCCCCACACACACACACAACACACTCACAACAGTTTTTGAGATTATTTTCTTGAAATACTAAGTGAATAGATTTCAGGTAAGAAGTTGATGATGCTTTCTGTGACTGTGTGGGGATCACATAGTGCGTTTGGAAAATTCAACTGGCCACAGAAGATGACAGTGCAATCTGACCAGAGAGAGCAGCAAGTAGCTTGTTACTGAAGGAATATTTACAGTCAGTCCCACCGCATGACTGTGTAGGGCTGAGTACACAGAGAACAGCCTTCAGAGTGAAACCCAAGTTGGAGTTCTGCTTCACCCCTGTGGTCTCAGGCCACAGTCTGAACAGGTTACAGAGAGAGAAAGAGGTAACCACTCTGGCCCTCTAGATCCAAGAGGTCTCAGACTGAGTTTGGCCTCAGCTCTAGGAGGCTGCTGATCTTGCTGCCTGTCATAATGGGTCCCACTGTTCCTAATACAGGATTCCGGAAAAACAGATTGCCCCAAGGCCCATCAATGATATACAGATAGCAGATGGAGAATATGGATTTGGGGATTGTTTTAGTAAATCAACATGCTTAGAGAATTTTCACTTCTCAGGTACCCACATCTTAAGGTCCAACTATATTCTGGGGTTGCATGACCACATCCTAAGTTGCACCCAGCCCTAGAGGCAGCTACCTTGATTTCAGGCAAGATTTTGGTATTAACAGGGAGTCTCCAGCTTTTCCCCAGGTTAAAAGCTACCCTGAGCAAGCTGTGCCCCTCTTTCAGCCTCAGTTTTCCTCAGACCAAAGAATGGTCTTAACTTGCACCATTATGGTGTCATCAGCTTTGAGAACTGGCATCTGAGCTCGTCATCTGTGTGACTTTCTGAGACCTCAGTTTCTCCATCTGTAAAATAAGGCCCTGCCAGCTCCTGCAACTTTAGGCTTTAAAGGTACCCACAGCTTGTTCCGCCAGGTTGGCAGTGAACAGGGTTAAAGCCCCAACTTCCTCAGAGGTGAAAAGGTAAGCAAACATTCCCACCTCCCCTTAGCCTTGCTCTCGGATTGGTGCCCGGTCTGGCCCCCGCCGCCTATCCCGTCCGCATCCGTCATCGGGATTGGTAATACTCTCATTAGCATAAAGATTCCTCCAAAGACCTGGCGTACGGTGACTGAACCGGAGTCTCGGTCCCTTTAAGGAGGGTTCCTAAGGGTATTTGGCACCGCATTTCCTCTACACCGGCCACGCTGTAAACTAGAAAGGTCTAGTGTTAATCTTCACTTCCGCCGCCGACTCCGACAGTGGGCATCCTTGGGGTGCACAGCCCTGGGCCCGGGGGACTGAAGACGCGTTTGGCCTCTGCTGGCTGCAGGGTCAGCCTGGCAACCTCTCGCCCGAAGCGGTAGCGGGCTGCCAACAAGGGAAGCAGGACCCAGGCGCCCTAGGGCACGACCCGGGGGTTGGCGCCGAGGTGGCCGCAGGAGGTGGCGCGTGCTGGAAGGGAGACGTGCACCCGCTGAGGACCCGGCGCAGGGAAGGCGGGGCTTGGGCAGCGGTCTGGCGGCCCTGCTCGCGGGACTGGGCGGGGCTGGGTCTGCGGGGGCGGGAGGCGGGGCGCGCGGTCCGGGGGCGGGGCCGCGGCGCGGGGCGGGCTCTGGCGGCAGAGTGTCACACACGCGGCGGCTCGGGAGGCGGCGGCAGCGGCAGCGGCAGGCGCCGCTGGGACGGGCACGGGCGCGCGGGCTCGGGCGGGCGCCGGCTGCCTCCCTCCTTCGCTCGCTAGCTCTCTCTCCTGCTTTTTCGCGGGTGGCAGGGCCGGACTCTCCGCAGCGCCCTCGGAAAGAAAGAAGGGGGGCCGAGGACGCCAAGTTCCCGCAGCAGCCACAGATCCCTGCCGAGGCGGAGGCTTGTGGCTCCGACGGGGCAGGAGCGCGCTCCGCGGCGGTGCGCACATTCAAAGCGTCCGCATTCGGGGTCGCCCGGGCCTTCTGCTCGCATTGGTCGCGGGCCGGGACCTTATGAGACGCGCCTGCGAGAGGCGCGAGATCCGAAGCCCGGGAGAAGAGCGGAGGAGGCGGAGGGCGGTGCTGCAGCTGCCAGAGTCCGAGAGCAGCCTGCAGGAGGCGGCGGCGGCGAGAACTTGAACTTGGCGTCAGGAGTGGGCGCCCCGGACGCCCCCCGCCGGGGCCGGGGCGCCGAGGGACCTGGGCGGCAGCGTTGTCCCCCGAATGGCCGCGGCGGCGGATCGGGCTCCCGCGCCGCGGCCCTAGGTGGCCTCTCGCCATGGCCAAGTGGCTGAACAAGTACTTTAGCTTGGGGAACAGCAAGACCAAGAGCCCCCCGCAGCCACCGAGGCCCGACTACCGCGAGCAGCGGCGCCGGGGCGAGCGACCCTCTCAGCCCCCCCAGTCTGTGCCGCAGGCAGCCTCAGCCACTTCGGCGTCCTGCGGTCCGGCCGCCGCCTCCTGCTTCTCAGCCTCGTCGGGCTCCTTGCCCGACGACAGCGGCAGTACAAGTGACCTCATCCGCGCCTATCGAGCGCAAAAGGAGCGCGACTTTGAGGACCCCTACAACGGGCCCGGCTCATCGCTCCGAAAACTGCGCGCCATGTGCCGTCTGGACTACTGCGGCGGCGGCGGTGGGGAGCCCGGCGGGGGCCAGCGCGCTTTCTCCGCCTCGTCCGCGTCAGGAGCTGCGGGCTGCTGCTGCGCCTCCTCGGGCGCGGGCGCCGCCGCGTCCTCGTCTTCATCCTCTGGCTCACCGCACCTGTACCGCAGCAGCAGCGAGCGGCGGCCCGCCACACCGGCTGAGGTGCGCTACATCTCCCCCAAGCACCGCCTCATCAAAGTAGAGAGCGCCGCAGCGGGTGGTGCAGTGGATCCCCCGGGGGGCGCCTGCTCGGGCGGTCGCACCTGGAGCCCGACGGCTTGCGGAGGCAAGAAACTGCTCAACAAGTGCGCTGCCTCGGCTGCAGAAGAGAGCGGGGCCGGCAAGAAGGACAAGGTAAGGTGCTTCTTGGCCTCACCCGAGGTTCCAGAGACACTGTTCGCACAGGGAAACTGAGGCACCACTTCAGTACCTAAACCCTACCTAAACTTCGACCTAGGACCGTGGGGCCAGGTCTCCGGTGCTGCCACTTGATTCTGCCCACTCCCTCCCGCACTCTCCCAGGTGCACCGTCCCTTCGCTGCTGCTCCTAAACACGTCCTCTCAGAGCCCACAGCCCTAGCGTGGGAGCCCCGCCCAACCTTGCCCAAGGAAGAGGGACCCAGCCAGCCCTTCCGGCTCCCGAGTAAAGTCCAGAGAGCCAGGGCTGTCACGGGCCCTCATTTTCTCTTGGGTCCCCCAGGCTTCCTCCTCCAACACACACACGATGTGTGGCTGGAAACTGAGGTCCAGAGCCGGGAGGGAATTCGATTTATTGTACGCAGTATTCTTGGTGGCAGATCCGGTCGGCTGTCCCTGAATATGTATATGTAAATCTTTCTACAAGCCCCACCCTCCATGCCTTTTTTCCAAAGCCGGGTGGCCTGTTGTGCTGGAGCGGCACTGGGAACCCCCCAGGCGAGCTTTTCTGCCTGAAATGCACTACCTCCAAGACTGCCCCACACTAATAGGGCAGTTCCTACCCCAGCACTCCCCAGGGGGTCCACCTATCAGGTGGGCTGAAAGGAGACCCACCCCTCCTCTCTCACCTTCTTCCTTCCTGACCCCTTCCCCACCGTTGGATCCCAGGGGAGAGAGGGGTCTTTGTGGTAACCCCATTCCTAATATATCAGGCCATCTTAATCCACCCCGATTAAAGTAGGTGAGTTAATTCCAGTCAGAGGCAGCCTCCTCCTCCTCTTCACACTCATGAAGGCCTCCTTCCCCCATAAAATAGTACTTGTTCTGTCTACTTCTGGTGGAAGGCAGTGTTTTGATTGAATGCAAGGCCCAGTGGAAGAGCCCACTCCTTAGGGCAGGATTGCCTGGTTGTCAGGCCCCTGCTCCCTTGTTCTCCCCCACATTCTCCTCCCAGAGGTAAACTTTTGCCCAGGACTGGGTTGATAAAAAGTCTGAGTTCCTCTTAGGACTGGATGTCTGGACAGGAGGGAGACAGGCTTCTACCTGCCAGCTGGTGCTTGGAAAGGGATCTTTTTGTTTTCTCTGAGGAAGGAGTAAGGGGATGCCCTCCTTTAATTTTTCTGCCAGATCTCCTTTCTACAGTGTCCTGGAGTATTTTCTCCCCTGCTTGTTTTGCCAGGACTGGTGGTGTGGGGAGTCTAGAGCACCCCACCCACCCGGGCACTGCCTTGGTGAGGTGGGGAGATATCCCTGGGAGCCACTGGTTGATCTAACAGGAGAACACTGAAGAGGCCCCTTGCAGTCTTATGTATAGCCCAAACTTGGCTTGATGCACAGATTCCAGAGAACCTGGAATTTGGGGGTATAGAAGGCACGAGAAAACTCTCCCAAAGGTTGCAGCTGACTTTTGGACCCTTTCCATCCCCTTCTTACCCACAATCACCAGCCAGCAGAGCAGTGCTCCTTCCTTTCCTGCTGCTAGTGGTTCTGCCTCTCACTAAAGTCTTCTTTTGTGGCTTTTAAAACTTGAGTGAACATTCTTTCCCAATTACATTTAAGACTGTTTCAAATACGAAGGAATAATGTGTTTTGTAGCTGGAATGTCAAGTGTGTTTAAGACCTGGTCTCATTCTATCACCAGATATTTCTTGTAGGTATTCTCTGTGTCCTCCCTGCAAGGTGCTAGCTACAGTGGGACCCCTTGTGGAGCTGATGTCCCCGTTGAATGCTGTGATAGGGGCTGTCGTGCCTGGTTGAATGCTGTGATGAGACCTAGTGTTACAGGGGTCAGCAAGGATACCTCAGAGGCAGAACCATTATTGAGCAGGAAGAATTGGGACCATAGATGACCTGCTACTTCTAAAGACCTGCAGGTGGTTCCTCCTCATCTAAGTTAGCCAAGTTTTAGCCAGCACTTGCTTTGTGTTCAGAGGTATCTTCGCCCAAGCCAGGAGATGAGGGAGTGAACGCTGCAGACTACACAACAGAAATCTCTGGCCTGAGCCTCAGGAGGTAAAGTCTCCATGATTGGGCAAGACCCTAGACAGGCAGCAGGTGCCAGGGGTTAGGGTCCTTGTGAGTTGAGCTCAGTGAGGGACAATGGATGGATTTGGCTGCCAGAGTGATATGGTCACCTCAGATATAACTTTTTTGGAACCAACTCTCTGGGCTACTTTTCACTACTAGGTTGTGACTTTGAACTCTTTGATCTTTTAAGAAGTTGTCCCTCTCAGGAGAAGGGATGGCAGTTACCAGATGTTTTTCTACTGAGGAGGAAAGGAAGCAGCTGGGTAGGGAGGAGGCTCCAAGGGAGGGTCTGCAAGGCTCTCTCACTTTAGAATTTGCATTATGATAAGTTCCCTACTGATCTTTGACTGCTGAACCCGGGACTACACTTGGAGAAGCCACTGATGCAGCCATGGCCTCTCTCCTTAACTGTCCGTCTGGGTCTTCTGACCTCTGCTACTTTGGGATGCAGAGAGTCCAGATGCCCTGTGTCTACCCTCTGTGTGTGGCCACCACCCCCACCCCATCAGGCGGTCAGGAGGCAGTCTGTTTTTTACATTACTTCCAGCCAGACAACTTTTGGAAGGTCAGGCACACTGTGATCTAGTCCTGAATACCTCAGAGCCTTCCTTCTGCCCCCTACCCAAGAAAACCCACTTAGCCTTCTGTCAGCTCAGCTTTCTTTGATTAGTCCTTAGGGAATTGGATGAGCCTGTCTGTCAAGCCTGGCAAATGCCCCCCTGTGTGCCAGGCCTGTGTTTGGTTTTAGCATCAAGCCTGAGTTGAGAGTTATTGAGGTGTGGAGTGGGTCTGTTGGTTAGCAGATCCTTCTTCTAGTGCTGCCCCCCACTACAGTTTATCTTTTGAGGCCTCCATTCCTGCTGACCTCAGTTCCTGTGCTGCCCTCTGTCACACACTTAGGCACCCACCTGCTCTCCCAGGTGAGTCCTGGGGCACGCATACCTAGTCACATCCCTACCAGCATTCAGTCTGGGGCATTTTCCTTTTAGAATCACTTGGAAGAGAGACTGTTTACTGTGGTGGTTCCTCCTCATCTAAGTTAGGCAACTTTTAGCCAGCACTTGCTTTGTGTTCAGAAGTATCTTAGTCCAAGCCAGGAGATGAGGGAGTGAACGCTGCAGACTACACAACAGAAATCTCTGGCCTGAGCCTCAGGAGGAAATTGAGGTGTCTTTTCAGTATTCGTTTCCCTGTGTTTTTGTCTTGAGGATTTGGGGAGATCTCTATCTAGGAGGTAACCTCGAGCTGAATCGAGAGACAGAAGTGGAATTGCACTGCAAGGGAGGGACAGCAGGCTGCAGAGAACTATGTCAGGCTAAGTGTGTACCTGTGTGCATGTAAGGGTATGCATGTGGGGAGTACATATGTGTGCATGAACATGTATCAAACCCTGGTATGTTCTTGGAAACCAGTGCTTTCATGTCATGGGTCTTGTATGGGGTAACAATGTGAGAGAGGTGGGGTCCAAACTTGGTAGTCCCTGCAGACTGGAGAGCCACAGAAGGGATGTGCTCAGAGCCATGACTGAGGAATATTCCAGCCTCTGAATAGTTGCCTACATGTGGAGGAAATGGAGCCGGAATTGGTGCAGTTGTGCTGTAGTTCAGATGAGAGATGCTGGGGGCTTTAGGTCCTGGGGGAAAACATACAAACTGTAGTAGAAATAGCATTCTTTCAAGTTGTGCCTTATTGAAGAGGAAAAAAAAAATGATAACAAAAACGGCCAGTGACTTGATGGGTCTCCTTTGGTGAGACAGGACTCACCCAGTTATGTTTTCTTCCGAAGTCTTGTTTCTTTTATTATAATTAAGTAAATGTTTCCACCACAACTGAGAAAGTCGAGATGGCATCATGGTATCCGTTTTCCTGGGTTTTAAATACATGCTAATGTGTACCAACGCTTGAGATTTTGTCAGCATCCACAAAGTTGAGTTAAATAACACGTTTTCCATAGTTACGGAGTAAATAGTATCATGTCTTTTTTTTTTTTTTTTTTCCTTTTTAAAAACATCTAGCAAAGTTTCTGAGCTGCCTGCTAGACAAGGGGAACTCAGGGAAATAAGTGGTAGCTAATTTCCAAGGATGGAGCTTCTCAATTTGCAGTTGAGTACAGTCGGCTGTGTATCCTGAGGTTCTGCATGTACAGATTTAACCAACTGCAGACCAAAAATATTTGAAAAAAATAAATAGACTTTTCCCCCTTGTCTTTCCCAAAACAATGTAATATAATGAGTATATTCATAGCATTTACATTGTATTAGGTGTTATAAGTAATGTAGAAACAATTTAAAATATACCAGAGGATGTGCATAGATTATATGTAAATCCTATGCCATTTCATAAAGGGGACTTCAGCATCTTGGATTTTGGTGTATGAGGAGGGCCTTGGAACCTGTGCCCCACAGAGATTAAGAAACAACCTATAAGCTTTTCAACTTCTATTCAGTGAGACAGTGTCACAGCCCGAGGAAAATCAGGAGAAAAGGGTGTGCAAGGGCTTCGAGGACCTGAATGCTGGCCAGGGAAGGAGAATGTCAGGAGAAGGGGACATCTGAGCTGACTCAGGCAAGGGGATCCACAGGCAGAGAAGTGTGGAAGAGGGGCTGGAGGCTTGAGAGAGAGTGGTGGGAATAGGGGAGGTGGCAGAGGGAGTTAGAGCCCACAGAGGGAAGAACATGTCTCTTGTATCTTGGTGGGGAGTTGTGACCAGTCATTTGCTTCTTTTCACATAAAATCCTTGATGTCAAACTTGATGGAAGCCAGGGTCCAATATCAGTTGTCAGTCATTCTCATTTGATTAACAGCCACATGTTTATATTCTCCAGTTGTTTAAATATCCTTGTTGGAGGGCTGGGGATCTATCTCAGTGGTAGAACACTTGCCTAGCATGCATAAGGCCCTGGGTTTTATATCCAACAGTGCAGCAACAACAATCAAGAAAGAGAGAAAGTGGGCTGGGGTAGTGGCTCAGTGCTAGAGTCCTCCAGTGGCATGGGTGAGGCCCTAGGTTTGATCCTCATATAAATAATTGTGTGCATGTGTCGGATACATATGTGTGCATACACCGCATATAAGTAAGTAAGTAAATAAATAAATAATCAATCCATTGACAACTAAAAAAAAAGAAAAAAGTCTTTGTTGGAGAAAGTTAAGAGCAGCCGGGAGTGGTGATATATCTGTACTTCCAGTGACTCTGGAGGCTAAGGCAGGAAGATCACAAATTTAAGGTCAGCCTCAACAACTTAGACCTGTCTTGAAATAAAAAGCTCTGGGGATGTGGCTCAATGGTTAAGCACCCTGGGTTCAATCCCCCATAAGAATAAAGGAAAATAAAAAGTTAGGATCAAACATGATAGCTATGGTTTGGCTTGGGGACACATTCTCTTTGATGTCCCTCCCTTGAGAATAGTGTGAAAGAAGTGGTGCATATCAAATCCAGTTCTTCCATTGGTTCTCCAGAAGGGAAATATATTCTCCAGACATCATTATAATCACTTACTTGTTTTTTTTGTTTTTTTTTTTTTTTTTTTTTTTGATACTGGGAATTGAACACAGGGGTAGTAGATCTCTGAGCCACATCCCTAGCCCTATTTAGTATTTTATTTAGAGACAGGGTCTTACTGAGATGCTCAGAGCCTCGCCATGGCTTTGAACTTGCGATTCTCCTGTTTCAGCTTTCTGAGCTGCTGGGGTTACAGGTGTGTGCTACCATGCCCAGTTTTCTTGGTTATTTTAGTCCTGACCATCATGCTAGGTACTTGGTCCTCGTACTGTGCCAGCTGTTGCTGCAGGACAAGTCACCCCAACCTCAAGTTTTAAACCAGAGGACACTAGTCCTCTTAAGGGCCAGGGCCGGATAGTAAATGTTTTCAGGCATGCAGGCCAGATGGTCTCAGGCTCCATAATGACTGGTCAGCCCTGCTATTGTAACTTGGAAGCAGTTGTAGACAGTATGTTAATCAGTGGGAATAGCTGTGTTCCAGTAAAACTTTATTTACAAAAGCAGGCCACTGGCCCAAGGGCCGTAGTTTTCCACCTAGTCTTTAAACGATAAGTTTGTGGTCCATGAGCGGCACATCTGAGTAGCTTTCCTGGTCTCAGCTGGGCTTGCTCAGACCTAGGGATCCTGGCTCGGCTTTCCTACATGTTTGGCAGGCTGATTGGATGGCCTTGGGCTGCAGCAATTCAGCCCTGTTCCTTGTGGTCCCTCATCCTTCAGCACATGTTCATGTGGTGGCAAGGTTCCAAGAAAGGGCAAAAGCCCATATGGATTTTTTTTCTTTCTTTCATTGAAGTTATTTTTTTTCTTTTCCTTTTCTTTCCTTCCTTCCTTTCTTTTTCTGGTACTAGGAATTGAAGCCAGGGACACTTTGCTACTGACCACATCCCTAGCCCTTTTAATTTTTTTATTCTGAGGCAGAATCTTGCTAAATTGCCCAGGCTGGCCTTGAACCCCTGCCTCAGCCTGGTAAATATTAGGATTACAGGGGTGTGCCGCTGCGCCCTGCAGGTTTGAGGTTGCAGACTGGTGGTACTGTTCATTCTACTGCATGCTCTTGACCAAAGCAAGTCACAGCTCAAGTCCCCAGGATTCCAGGAAAGAGGAGGAACTGGAGAGTCCCAAGGCAAAGGGCAGGGACACATGCAAGCCATTAATTAGGGCTTTCAATGGTATTCATCTACTGCAGGTAATATTACCCCATCTCATGGATAAAGAAACGGAGGTTTACAGAAGTTAATGACATACCTAATGTCACGCAGCTCCAAGTGACAGAATGAGGCTCTCGCCTGTGCAGTCTGTGCATCACCTGTATGCTTTTCATGGACTTGTTCCAGTGTTTTCCATGGTGGCAATGGCGGTAGAGGCTCAGCTGTTTACTGAGGTGTGTTGTATGTCCCCGCCTCCCCTCCGCTTACCCTTCCTCTCTGCATCCCTCGGCCTGATGGCCTGAGTGCTTGCTTCAGCATGGGCTTTAGTGCCCCTAGAAGAGCCCCAGAGCTGGCCCCTCTCCCTCTCCCGTCTGCCTTGGAGTTCCATAAAGGAGATGTTAATGCAGCACTGGAATTATTTTATAGCAAAATTCTGCACACAGAGTTGGCACATCCCAAAGGACAGCTGCACAAAACATGTGTCTTGTAACTGTCATGTCTTCTCATTCTAACACCAAGCGTTCCCTCCCTCCGAGGATCGGCCAGGCTGCATGTGCTCTGTTTTAAGAAAAGAACTGGTGGTACCTTGGCTCTTATCCACAAAGAACTTCAGTTTCCTTGAAGGAGATCAGGTGACCATTCTCTCTAATCTGACAGTCACAGAACATGACTGATGACCCTGGGATTTAACCCCCAAGACTTGACCCTGTTCTCTCCCTGTCCCCGAAGTATTTCTGAACCATAAAATTGGCTTTAAAAGGCAAATCTGAAACAGGTGTGTTTTCCTCTCTCATTCGGCAGAGTCCTCCCCTCCTGAGTTTGACATGTGCTGGGAGAGCCCAGGGGTGGTGGCCTGTGGGGAAGAGGTAGGTCACCTTTGGTCCTGTAAAATAAACGGGGGCTTGTGGCTTTGCAGCCAGGAGCTGGGCCGCTGCTGGCTGGCTGATGGCACACCCCACTGGCCTTTTGAGCCCGGGGAAAGTGGTGGGTTGCGCTTCCTGCCAGGCAGAGATTGAAATGCTACTCCAGGAGGCTGCAGTGGCCTCTGACCTGGTGACTTGTGTTTGGCCTGTGTTGATTGAGGCCACTGTTAGGAGGTGGGCAGGTACACAGATGAACCGGGCATTCCACAAGGAACTATCCTCTGGCTGGGGACACAGGAACCATGACTGGGACACAGATCTGTGTAGCAGAATTTATGTCTAGACAGAGTGGACCGACAGCCACTTGGCACAGTGGCTGTTCTGGGCAGGACCTTGATTCCGTGGAGTCAAAGGAGAAGCAGGGTGAGGATGAAGTTCATTTCAAATAAGGAAATCGAGAAAGGCTTCTCAGAGGAGGAGGCATTTGCGGAAAAAAAAAAAAAAAAGATTAGTCACTTAAATTAAGGGAGCTTTCTAGAGTAATATTGGTTATATAGTTTCATTGCACATTTTTTGAGCCAGCTGCTGTTTTGTGTTAACTCTTACTCCTCACCACGGACCTTTGAGGTAGTATTCCCTACTAGTATCCCACTTTTACATAAGAGAAAACTGAGGCACAGAGAGGTTAAGTAATTTGTCTGAGGTTATCCAGCCAATAAGTGGTAGAGATGAGATTTGAAACTGGGTCCAGAGTCTGTGTCTTTGACCACTGTGCCACATCACCTCAAGCTACACAATCTCCTGCTTGAATTTTCTCTGCATTATTTGTGGTTTGACTTAATCTTTATAAGAACCCCCTCTATTGGCATTGTAAGAGTGACTGGTTCCTACATTTATGTAAGTATTCCACAAAGGGCACTTTTGTGGCTGTAATTCATTTGCTTCTCAGAACTGCTTCCAGGTACTGGAATCCCTCTGTACAGATGGAGGCTTTGGGGAGGGGCAGAGTCTGCCCTGCCTTGAGGCAGGTTCTGGCAGAGCCAGCAGCCAGGCTGTCAATCTGGTGTTAAGTCCAGTGCCCCTTGTGCCGGGTTTTGTGAAGGTGGCTCCTCTAGAGCTAGCTCCAGCCCACAGGAAGGGTGACAGCCTGATTGATTTCCGTTTCTTTCTGTTTTGATTCTGAAACGCTTTGCTCAGACTGTTAAGGTGCAACGACAGAGACCCTTGCTTCCACAATGGAATTTTCCTTCTCTTCCTGTTTGGTATTTTCCAGTAATATTTCTATTAATGTTTCACTTTCAGAGGCACTAACTTCCTGAGGGTTTCAGCTTTCTCGACTGCTGAGCCAGGAAGGACTAAATTTTCCTTCCAATCACTCAGTTCCTTTCCATTTTCTCTGAGGGGAGTTCTCTGGGTTTCCCATTATGCCGTAAAGGAAGGATCCTGGAGGTGGGTCCAGGGGATGGAGAGAGAATTAGTCAGGGCCCTGGGGAATGACTCAGCCCCATGTTTTCCAAGCAGCACTTAATAGCAGTGGCCAGAAAGGGGTTTCCCAAGGCTGAAGAAGGGCTGCCCATGGCTTGACAGGTGGGGGAGGTGGGCCCTCTGGGTGGTGTCCTTTAGACAGGACAGAGTCTTCAACTGAGCCACCAGAGCCTGTGCCCATTCCCTTCTCCTTGTTTCATTGATTCCTTCAGTAGATGTTGCCGAGAGCCTGCCATGTGCTGGCCGTGTGCTGGGTGTTCTACGTGGTGTTGGGCCACAACAGTGAATAGACAGATTACAAGTCCTCCTCCCCTGAGTTTGTAGGCTCAGCTTGTCAAAGACTGTGACTCTGGAGACAGGATAAAGGTCAACTGGGCCCAAGTATGAGTGGCATGCTATTATTATTATTATTATTATTATTAGGTACCAGAGATTGGTACCACAATTGGGACCACTGCACCACACCCCCAGCTCTATTCTGTATTTTATTTAGAGACAGGGTCTCACTGAGTTACTTAGCACCTCACTTTTGCTGAGGCTGAGCTTTGAACTCTGGCTTCAGCTTCCCGAGCGGCTAGGATTACAGGCATGTGCCACTGTGCCTGGCTGGCATGCTGTTTTGTATGGTGCTCAGAGAGGGCTTTGCTGAGGCTGAGCTGGTGTGAGCCCCATGGCTCTCCAAGATAAGAGGAGAAAGCCCTGCACACAGCAGAGGCAAAGATGAGAGCAGGGAGGGGTTGTCCCAGGAGCATGGTGTCACTGAGCCTGAGCAGGACAGGGGAGGGCTAGAGGTGGGGCCTCAGGCAGGAAAGAGGTCTTTCACCTGAGCTCTGCGTTGGAGCTGGAAGGTTCTGAGCAGGGAGCCCCATGACCTGACGCAGGTTTTAGAAGGCTTGTGCTGGCTGCCTCATGGGAACAGTGGAGAGGACCCGCGGGGAGACTTCTGGAACGGGGGCACTCACCGCTGGGATGAGAGGAGGCCAGGTTTGGGTGTCCGAAAGGTAGGGCCGTAGTGTCTCCTGGCAGATCTGTAAGAAGAGTCAGGGTGTGGGGCGGGGGGCGGGGGATGAGCAGCCAGGAGCAACAGTGACCTTGGCTGGGATGGGGAAGGCTCTGGAGCCCAAGTTACAACTCAGCTGATGGAGTTGGCAGAGAGGAATGCCCTCTACCCTCCCTGAGGACCCAGCAGAGACATGGATGGCTTCCTTGTGGGGCTGCAGGAGGAACTGGAAACCACCAGGAAGAGGAGGCCACATGAGAGCAGGAGAGGGGCAGATCCTTCCACAGAAACTGAGGTTGGAAGGGGGCGGGCTGCTTGCCCTTTGTGTGGCCAGAGCTTGCTGCCTGCAGTTGTGACTGCAGGGGGTAGAGGAAGGTGATAAGAGGTCAGGTGTGAAGGGCCCGGCCTGCCACTTCTTGAGGTTACTCCACTATTCCAAATTCAAGGGGCTGCTTGGGAGGCTGAGCTGGACGTACCCAGGTTAAGGGCGAATGCTGGGATTAAGTCTCCAGGGACGGGGCAGGGCAGGGGCTGCACCGGCTCAGCACAAACACTTCAGGTAGTTGGGAAAGTTGTCCCTTATCTGGAGTTTGTGGGACTCTGGCTACAGGGAGGAGGCCAACAGCAGGGAGGAATGGGCCTCTCCAGGTTTCCTCAGCCGGGTTGGAATTCTAAAAATGAAAATGACCAGAAAGTTGACGGCAAAACGTCACCGTTTTTTGTTGGACTTGTTGGTCTTGCACTCCCAGAAAGCCAGACAGCCCTGTGATCCCTCTGATGCATTCCAAAGCTGCAGCATGTGATCTGGGGACCACGTGGCGTTGTGGGAATGGTGCAGCCCCTACCTGCCCTTCTGTGTGGGCGGCTTGCCTGGGCTGTACTCAGCCCCTTCTCAGGAAGGGGCGGGCTCCGAAGCTGAGGTGGATTTCAGGCTCATTGGTGACCTCCTCCCCTCCTTTATAACAAGAGTGAGTAAATCTGCTGCAGAAAATACAGGTGAGCAAAACCAAAATAGAAATCAACCTTAATTGTGTAATTCAAAGAAACCACTGGTAACATTTGAGTGTTTTTCCAGCTTGCCTTATTTCCCTGCATATGCATCCATTTTTTCCCTCCACAAAAATTAAGTAATATTGCATATTTTTTTTTCAAAGACATGGAATGAAGTCTACATTATCTTATGAACACCCAACAGCCACAATTTAATAGCTGAATATTTTGGCTCTCTCTCATCTTCACTAATTCAGTGGCCCTGTAATGAACATCTTTGTAATTTCATTCATTACACAGGTCTGGGATTATTTCCCTGGGATTGAACCTGATAAGAATTGTTGGGTAAAATGATAAAAATTTTGATATGTGTTTTTAGATGGTGTTCTAAAAAGGCTTTACCAATTGATGCCTGTTTGACTCTTCTCTCACAAGACTGGGGATTCTAATGCAATTTGGTTTAATTTGCAATTTCTCGGATTACTGGTGCATACGTGCATTGACCATTTGTGTTGCTTTCCAAAAATGTTTGTTTATATCTTCTACTCACCCTTTTGTACCGCAGAGTTTTATCTTTTTATGGGGTTGAACAACTTTTTGTGGATTAAGGAGTGCAGCCTCTTACCTGCTATTTGGGGTGCAGAATGTTTTCTTTTTAAAGTTTACAATTTGACTTTTGGTTCTGTGTCTGGTGGTGGCTGATGCTTACAGTGCATTTTTATCTGTTGTTAAATCGGTCTTGGTGTTCTTCATGATTTCTTGAGTGTGCTGCTTAGAAATTCTTCTTCACTCCAAATATTTACTCTAGCATATTCTTCTAATACTTTGATGGTTTCTTTCCTTTTGCATTGAAGGTTTTTTTTGTTTTGTTTTTTTTGTTTTTTTTGGTACTGGGAATTGAACTCAGGCTGATCTTCCACTGAGCTACATCCCAGTCCTTTTTAATTTTTTTATTTTGAGATAGGGTCTGGCTCATCTGCTAAGGGTCTCATTACATTGTTGAGGCTGGCCTCAAACCCTCTTGCCTCAGCCTCCTGAATTTCTGGGATTACAGGTGTGCACCACCATGCCTGTCTACTCTGTAAGTGTTAATCTGCCTGTAGTCAGATCTCCGGGTCTGAGTAGGCATCATATGTTTTTCTGATAGCATATTTCTGGACAGCTTCTCTCTGCTCACTCTACTTCTGCCTGTATTCCTTCAAGTGCCTCTTTAGACTTAAATATTTTGATTCTGTCTTGCCCTGACTGTGTTTAGGTCTCATTGGTGATTATGATAATGATGACGAAGGCTTGTCTTTATAAAATGATACCTTTCCTCTGCAGATACTCATGCACTTATTACACGGCTCCTGACACATGAGGGAAATAACCAGGTATTAGCACTTCATCTTTGGATGCCGCACCTGATGTGGTGGATGGGGTGTGACCAGGAAAGCCTCCTCTCCCTCTGGCAGAGTCAGCTTCCCCTCTGGGGCCACGGGGCCAGGCTGCCTTGGTGTATTTGGGGTGGTCCATCACTGGAGTCCCCCCTGCGCCCTTGGCTTTAACTGAGACACTCTGTTTCATCTTTCTCCTGGAGGCTTTGTGGTGGAAGAGGTGTAGCCTTCAGTTGTCCACGGAGCACGGTGTTTAGATGCCAGTCAGGCTCCAGCAGTGAGGCTGAGACCTGAGGGATCCCCAGCCATGATTACGCCCAAGTGGTCTAACTCAGCCTGGAAAGGCCCATGAGTCTCCAAGGCAAGATGGGAAGAGGTCCATGCCCCCACAGAGAGGCAGGTAAATGACTTGCAGAGTGGAGAAGGGATGTATTTGAGCCCAAGGTGGGACAGCACTGGGAAAGTAGCCTGTAGTGTGTAGACTTGAAGGATGGGTAAGACTTGAAGGTGTGACCTGTGGGAACTCCATGACTTTGGTCACTTAATTTTTTTTTTTGTACTAGAGAATAGAACCCAGGGGCACTCAACCACTGAGCCACTTCTTCAGTCCTTTTTTGTATTTTATTTAGAGACAGAGTCTTGCTGAGTTGCTTAAATCCTTGCTAAGTTGCTGGGGCTGGCTTTGAACTCACCATCCTCCTGCCCCAGCCCCCCAAGCCTCTGGATTACGAACATGCGCCACCATACCTAGCATTAGTCACGTAATTTTTCAACACCTACCAAAGTCCAATCCGAGAGGGACTAATTAAAAGTTCTTCCTCCACCAGCCCCCACCCAACCTTTGCTGTCCCCTTTCAACCCAGGTGTCCTGCAGCTTCTATTAGTGAGAGACAATGACGCCTAGACTGCTGGGCCTGTTCCTCTTTTCTGGCTCAGGCCAGTCAGACTGATGCTTCCTGCAGGGTCTGCTTTGGGGCTGGTGACCTTAACGAGTTGAGGCAAGAGGAATGGATTAAATCCAGGAGTGTTGATGGGGAATAAATATAGGAAAAATGTGGGGTTTTGAACACTGATGAACCTTTCTGCGGTTCTGAGAGGCTGGGGGCGTTTACCCAGTTCACACCATGTCATCGAACCTTGGGCCAGCCCTCGCAGCACCTGGAGAGCAATTTTCAAAAATACCGGTTTGCTAGGCTCCCACCCAGGCTCATTAAAGCATGATTTCTGAGGGTGGAGGCTGGATGCCAGTATTTTTGGAAGCTCCCCAAATGATGGAGACCTGCCACCAAGGCTGAAATCTGCTGTCTTAGGCCTTTGGGACCCCAGGAGACCCTAGGGATCTCCCAGTTTGGCCCTTTTCCAGCCATACTTGAAAACCTCAATGATGAGCACATTTGTCCCCCACCAACAGGCCCCTTTACTCAGTGGGAGTTGGAAGCTGCTTCTGATGCCACTCCAGTTTCTGTTGAGTGCCTGACATTTATGGGGGTTCCATCGACTGCCCTTCTTGTCTCTAGAGATTCTATTGTATTGGTTTGGATCTTTGAGGTCCAGTAGAACAAGTGACCTTGTTTCTCCCACCTGGGGTGTGTTTGGTGTTTTCCACGGCAGAGGAGAGCTGCGGGCTGTGACGCTACCCCACAGGGCCAAGTCCTAGCCCGGGCACCAACTGCCATGGGCAGTGACCCTTCAGTATCTCAGGAGTAGAGACCCCTGATGGAGCTTCTGTCCAGGAGCTTCCTGTGGGCTGAAAGTGACCGGCCAGAGCATATTCTTAGGGAGTGCCCTGAGGTGGACACAGTGTAGATGTAGATGGGTAACTGGGTAAGGAGCAGGGTCATGTTCACTGGAGGATTTGGGGAATCTCAGCAGAGAGAGGAGGGGAGCAGGCAGGCCTAGATTCTAGGGGAGCAGGTGGGACCTGCCATCTAGGACTTTAATCCTCAGTAGGAAGCAAATGAGGCAGAGGTTGCCTGGCTGAGAGTGGCATGGTGACAGGGGCTGGGCATTCTGTGTCCTTGCCGGGGCTCGCCAGGTACCCAGAGTTGTTGGTCCTCACACTATAGACCATAATGGTGCTTACTGGGGCATGAAATGAGCACTGGCTCTAGGGTCCATCATCCTGAGGTCACATTGCTAGCCCTGCTGCTTGGAAGCCTTGTGACTTGGGACAACTGGCTAGGTTCTCCATTTGCCAAGTGGGGATAGCGATGGTGTTTCCTGACCACTCGCTTAGCCTTGGGCCATGTTTCACTTGCTGTGTTTCATCTCACAGTGGGTCTTTGAGGTGGTGCCATAAGACTCTCCATTTTATTGAAGGTAAAATATTTAGGAGATGAAGTTTGGGGGGGTGGAGTACGCGGGCCACTGGAGAATCAAATAAAATTGTTAGTCTCAGTGGTGGAGCACAGTGCCTGGAGTATGGGCAGAGCTTCATGAATGTTTTATAATATTTTGTCCTGGGCCTCAGTCCAGTTTCCAACTCTTAGCCACAGTAAAACCAGTGGGGCTGCCCTTTCAGGCCCATTGTCCTCAAAATGTGACCCTGCCCTTATCTGATGGGTCAGTTTGTGGTTGACATATGCTTCCCCACAGCCAGAGAGTAACAGGAAAAGCTCTGCCTGGAATCAGAATCGCATTCTAAGAGCTTCGAGTGTGTTAACTCCGGGATCCCCACAACGCTGCCTACGAGTGGGTTCTGTCAAGTGTCCCATCTTACAGATAGGGAGACTGAGACACACAGGTGACACAGATAGTAGCAGGCAGAGCCGGAGCTGGGTGTCAACCCCTTGCCATCAGCCTGGCTCCTGTGACTGCCCTTGACCTCTCTGTGCTATACAGATGTAGGGGACAGTAACAGGACAGCTGTGTGTCCCATGGTGGTCACAGAAATATGTGGCCAGAGCCATTTAGAAGCCAGATCACTCTACCACTGATGAAGTGTCTGGTTTGGGCTGGACACGCTCCATGTGCATTTTGACAGGATAGTGCTGCCAGAGAAGCTTCAGGGAAGACTTCCTGGAGGTGGTGGCCTAGGAGCTGGACCTTCATGGATAGGGAGGGAGGGTTTTTGTATTTAAACACTGGTGGATGTCAGGAGAGCATTCTGGGAGGGGCTGTGAGTGATCTCTAGGTACTGAAGGAGAGGTTGGAATGGGAGATGAGGTTTTCAGGCCAGGCCGTGAAGTTTGGCCTTTTATTCCGTGGGTGATGAAAGGTGGTAGACGTGACGGGGTCAGGTCTGGGCTTTAGGAAAACCTGTGTTTCTGCAGCTTCAGAGGGTGGGCTGTGGGGGTGGGGGCCCCAGGCCAAGCCTGGAGGTAGGAACCCCAGTTAAGAGGACATCAGATGCAGTCGCCAGGGCCAGCAAGGGTCTGACCCTAGTCTGCATCCTTAAGCCCTGAAATACTGCACCTGACAGCTCAGGCAGCCCTCAGACGCCTCTGGGTAATGGAGGAAATTGACTAGCGCTTGTCAAGAGATGGGTTTTTCTGGACTGCTCCTGTCGATAGCCAAGATGCCCTCTGTGGGAGTTGGCGAGTTACTCTGCCCCCAGGGAATTTGTCCCCATTCTATCAGAGCCTGAGGAAGCATGCTGGGACCTAGAATCTGGGTCAGGGTGGTGACGCGTCAGCTCCTCCAGGTCCCACTGACAGGGACCCTCGTGGAGAGGGACAAGGCAGCCTGTCATGTGGGACTTGGACGGGTGGGAGCAGCTGTGTGTGCTCTGAAGGTGAACCCAGCTGGGACTGGAGGTCGTGCCCTCCATCTGATGGCTGCACCACCTGAGCCACAGGCATTCTGAGGGGCCAGAGCTGCTTGAAGGAAGCAGGGCAGAGACTGCTGGTGCATTGCTGAGAAAAGAAGGAACAAGGAGCACACCCCCAGGGCCCACACCAGCATGCAGCCTCTGGACGGTGTCCTCCTGAAGGACAAGCTCTTTGAGAAACAGTAAGTGCTGGAGATCCTTCGGGTCCCTGGAGGGAAAGAAACCTTAGCCCCCGTGAAGATGTTTGCCGAGCTCCATCAAACAGCCCCCTGAGGATCCCCGGCCAGTTCCTTCCACCCTCACTGTCCCCAGGGCCCCTGGGCCAGCAGAGCTTGCTTTACAAGACCAGAAGGAGCGCCTAAGGATCTAGGAATAACACGCCTGTCAGTCGGCTCCTCCTCGCCGGGCTTCCGTGGGGCCCTGGATCTGTCTGAAAGCCATCTGTGGTGTGACTGTGAAGTGACAGGATGGTAGGAGTTGGTGTCATCACTTCCTAGTCACCCACCCACAGGACAGCTGAGAACATTGTGACAGCCTGGATTATCCTGCCAGAACCCGGGGCCTGAGGGTTGTCCTAGTGCAGACACCACGCCCCTGGCGGTCGGCTGGGGTCTTGCCTACCTTGCCCTCACCCACCCAGGCTTTGAGTCACCACCATCTACAGACTATGGGATGGGACAGCAGGGACACTCACCTTCACCCAGACAAGCCCTTTGTTTGGAGTCCCTAAGCTTTTTAGACAATCCCCAGTATCAAAAAAAAGAGAAAGAAATTTTCTTTGTAGTTGGACATTTCTGGTGGACACCTTAATAGTAATGGGGAGGGACCCGAGATGTGTAAGGGGACTAAACAAAGCAAGGACTTCATACTTTCTTGAGTCTCCCCAGACTTTTCTTTAAAAAATTCAGCAAGGTATCAGGGCTTTTCTGGTTAGGCAGAGGCCTGGCTTCCTAATAAGATCTGTACATTTGAATTTCAAAGGCTTGTTTGAATATGAAATTGAAGGTAACCTTGTATTCACAGTCTAAAAATCAGAAACAAGTGAGGTTGTCATTAAGTCTGTTCCTGTAGCCCTTGGGGCTCCACCACCAAAGATTGCTTGAGCCCTTTTGTTGAAGGACTTCTGACATTTTTCCCCCAGCATTGCTCTGGAGTTAGACATTCAAATCATTGACTGGCATTGACAGGTGGACCCAGAATCCCAGGATGGAACTTGAGGATTGCAGCACACTGTGAGTGTCACAGATTGTCCTGTACTTGATTTTAAAATGTCCCTTCAGTACCTGCTCAGCTGCTGGCCTACAGGCCCATGGGGGAAGCAGCCTGGGGCAGTGAAGGAACTCTGCTCTGGGTTAGTCTGGGCTCTAGGTGAGGGTCTGTGACCTTGGGCAAGTCCCTTGACCTCTCTGAACCTGTTTCCCATCTTGAAAATCAGGACATTCATCCTGATCCTGAAGTTAGCAAAGAAAGCAGTTGCAAAAGGACCTCAAATAAGTCAAAGTCAACCTTAAAAATGTTGTCGATTTGGCTTCAAGTCAGAAGGAGTGACCTGAAACAGTGAGAGGCAATGTGGACCTCAAGGCAAGAAGCTTCAAGTTGCTATTCTGGGGTCCAGGGGTTCCCTCCTAGGAATTTATTTTAAGGATAGTGATGAGGGTCACGAGGATTTAGGTACAAGTCACCCATGGCAATTGAAAGAAGAAAATAATCTCAACATTGGGAATTACCTGAACATCCCACCACAAGAAATGGCTGATGTGTGGCACATGCCTATAGTAAACAGAAATGCAGCCAGCAGGAGCAGAGGAGGGTACCCACTGCAGGGCTGTCAAGGGGGACGAGGTCACAAAGTGATACTTCTTAAAAACAGAATGTCAAAAACGATGAACATTTATCACCCATCCCCCCATTCCTACCTACACATGTAGAAAAAAGGCTGCGAAGAATAGACCCAAATGTGCACAAGTGGTTATTCCTAGAAGAGTAACCTGTGTCACAGTTGTCACAAACAAACACAGATTATTTATTTAATCGTAAATGTAAAAATGTTTGACAGTGGCGATATCTCAGCTCACTGTAGAAGGGCAGGCAGGGCAGGCCCGCTGTCTCCCAGCTGAAGTTTTTGCTGGGCCATCTGAATGAGTCGTTGAACTTCAAAGCCAGGGCTGGAGAGAGTCTCATTGTGTTGGAATGCTGGTGATGAGGCTCGCAGGAAGTGGTGACAAGCCCTTTGTTATATAAGCTCGCCAGGCTGGCTTGTCGGTGCCAGCCCTGGCCCTTGGTGCTTGATCGGGACATTATCTGTCTGTGTCCGGGGCCACAGCCTTAGCTGGGACGGGGACCTGTGTGGGAACTGCACCGTCAGGCTCAGGCAGCCCCAGCTCCCGCCTCTCTTGCTTAACTCCCTCTGGCGAACTGGCCTGTTCCCTGAAAGAAGAAAGGCCACAGCAGCGGGATTGACCAGATCACTCCCGACCCGGGAAGCTGTGGGGATTTTCCCTGGGCCCTTTGGAAGAAATCTATCTAGGCTGCCTCAAAAATCAAGGGCAACCTGCTCTTTGATAGGCTCGTGTCCCAGTTCCTCTGTGCCTTGCGAGGGCCCTGGTGGTCCTGCTGAAGTCTTTAGGGATGTTGCTGCTCCAGGGGCAGATTCCATTCCCCCCTGTGAACTGCCCTGTAGGAGGCAGGGGGCAGGCACAACTGGCCTTGTGCACCACAGGTGCCCAGCAAAGCTGCATGCATGGCCTCCCCAGGTTTCCTGTACTCTGTGGAGTATGTGTACTTGTGGGCAAGGAGGTCAGTCTCTTGCAGCCAGAAAATAATCTCAGCCCGAAGCTGAGAATTTTAGCTGCTGTCTGGGGAGCCCCCACTGTGTGCTGGGTGCCTTTGATTCACCACTCACTGTGGTGCTCACGGGAACTCCAGGAGGAAGGCAGCCTGACCAGGAAACAGAGGTCAGGTGTGTGCCCACTTTCCCTGTTTTTATGGTCATTTCTGCGTTATCTGGATTCCCAGGGACTGGGCTCCCTGCTTTTGATTTGCCCCCATGGCTGGCACGGGTTGAGGAGACTCTGGCTTCCCCAGCCAGGTGGGCACGGGGACTTGAGGCAAGTCCCACCCTGCTCTCTGGGAGCAGTGTCTGGGTTTGTGAAGCGGCCAGTGTTGTTCTTCCTCACAGGGCCCGGCTTTCCCAAAGACTTCACCCACCCCTGGGCCCCGGTTCCTGTGGAATGTGGTTGGTCTTGTAGGAGGCAGTCGCAAGCCACAAGAGACTGGGTTTTTTACTCTCAGGACGACATCCAAACATGAGATGACTGTTGTCCCCAATTAATGAGACGTAAGAAGTAGAGTTGTGCAACTTCATAATGAAACCACATTTCTCACTGAGATTTCCATTCCTTCCGTGTGGAAGGCACGCGTTCTGCCCCTGGCAGGCTCATACGCACTCGTTCTTTGGCCTGTGCACCTGGTTTTTCCCCTGAATTGGTCTGGAAAAAGCCTTGGGCAGTTCCCACTGCAAATGCAACAGCAAAAGATTTATCCCCCCTGAGATGTTTGAAGAAATGCTGGGGTCTTCTCGGGGACCCTGCTCAGGGAAGAAGAACCCAGAGGGAGGGGTCTTGGACATGAGTGTGTTCCCTTGAGGGGGCCACATGTTCTTATTTGCACCGTTGATTTCTCACTTATCTAACACAGGGGTGAGCAGGTGTTTTTGCACAGAGACACACGGTATGCTAGGCCTTGTGGTAACGTGGTTTCTTTTGCAGTAATTCATTCTGCTCTTCTGGTGCCACTGAAGATCTGTAAGTGAATGGGTGTGGCCGTGTTCCAGGAACACTTCATTTATAAAAATAAAGCTTTGTCCACCGCTGGTTGAAAACATAAGACTCCGCTCTTCCTAATCACATCCCATAGTGACTTGTTCTCTCTGGGTTTTATCCAGACCTGTTCTGACCTCCGGATCACAGAGAGAACCCCACCCTCCCACCCGCCTAGTACCGTACGTACCCCTCAAGCCTTCTCTGGCCTGACTCGCAGATCTTTGATCGCTCCTTCATTCTACTGAAGGCACCCACGTTCTTATGTCAAATGATGTATGTCTTAAAACTGCACCATTTT
The DNA here is from genome assembly GCF_045843805.1 of Urocitellus parryii. Lineage (NCBI taxonomy): Eukaryota > Metazoa > Chordata > Mammalia > Rodentia > Sciuridae > Urocitellus > Urocitellus parryii. The sequence goes on along the minus strand of NC_135534.1, from coordinate 177,305,970 downwards.
TTTTTTTTTTCCTAGCGACTCTACTGTCCTGTGAAGGATCTCTTATTGTACAGTCTGGTTTGTTATAAAGAAGTAAGAAATTGACATATTGTCTGATTGCTCATTGTTGGGGCTTTCTCAGATGCTGCCAGAAGAAAAGCCCCATGTCTGATATCCACTTGAGTCTTCATTCTTTGGTCTGTCCTTCATCCTCAGTCCTCCGAAAGTAACTCTGGATGTGTTGTTACTTCACACTCCCCACAGTTTCTGTCGTGCCCAGGCTCCTGGCTTGACATTCCAGCTGACCTGTGCCTTCTGGAAGGGCTTCCTGTGTTGCTCCATTGCGTCTGGGCCAGCCAGCTAGAAACTTCTGCCTCCCAGTAGGCTGCAAGGCTCACCTGCAGGCCTCTGTGGCACACCTTTCTCCCTGTTGTCCTGCCAAGTCCAGCTCAGCTGTCATTCCCTTCAGGGGCCCTGTGGATCCCTGCCTTCCCTTCTCCGTGTACGGGGACGGGTCCATGCCTCTGTGGTAAGATCAGCATGTCCCGTTGTGGCTCCTGTGTCTGTTGTCCCTGCTGGGCTTCTGTAGAGCTGCAGTGAGAGCTCCATGTCTCACACAAGTTGTCCCCAGAGTGGAATGCTTGTCAGAGGATTGACCCCACAGAAATTGGTGGGGGGCCCATCATGGTCTGAAATCCTGAGAATCCCCAAACTTCCAGTCCCTCTACACCGGAAAACACCCCAAACTTCCAGTCCCTCTACACGGGAAAACACCCAAAACCCCAGTGCCTTCTGGAGCAGCCAAAACACGCCCCACTGTAGGCATCTGTGACTCAACAGGCTGAGTGGCTTGGGCCACCTGTCTTTCTGGTGTGGTAAGGAGGCTCTGGGTGAGCATGCCAGGTGGGTGTCCAGAAGGGCAGCTCTTTCCCTCCTCAGGGGAAAGTGGGAGTGAGGATAACAGTTACCAAGTATTGAGCACTTCCTGTATGCAGAGGTTTATATATAGGGAACTTGGATGTGATTTGCACAGAGTTCAGGGTGGGGGGTGCTTAGGGACCCTTCAACTTCTTCAGCATCATGCCCACCACATACTAGGTGCTTGATAAGTATTTTATGAATGAGTCAATGAGTTAGGCCAGAAGGAGATTTTTTCTGGAAAGACTCATTGCAGCCAGATTGAAAGACTGCAGATACCACACTAAGGAGTTAATTGAGCCTTCGCCCCATAGGTAGTTGGGGACTCAAGGACAGGTTTGAGCAGGGAGGGACGTCTGTGCAACATGTGTCGCGCTTACCCCATTATTTGCCCTTTCCGGTGTGACTGAGATGCCAGATAATGAGGTGTTGGGCTGCACAAAGCACTTCCTTGTGCTGGAGAGAGGCAGGGCCAGCCTTGAAGCCAGTTGGCCACCAGCCTCCTCCCTGTAATTTATGTGCAGTGGCAGGTTGGAGTGGGCTGCCAGGCGGAGCCAGGGCTTGCCTGCCTCTCCAGGTCACCGCCTCAGCTTGCTGGCTGCAGCGCAGGGGCCGTGGCCCTGACGCGAGGCCTGCCCTTCTGGGCCTGCCCTGCTGCTAGTGTGTTCTGGGAGGATTAAAGGTGGCCTGCCAGCTTTTACTAGGACTTGCTGACACAAGTGGGGCGAGGAGGGTGATGCCACTGACCCTGGATTTCTTTTCCTCCATTGCCCAAACTCCAGTCCCAGGCTCGGTAACCTTGGCCTTCTCCTGGCTAAAGACATCTGGTGGCCAGAGATGGCTCTTCTAGGAGGACACAACTTACCGTTTATAGATTGGGAAGCGCACAGATGAGGTGTCAGTACCTGGATTTGAGTATGCAGAGCAGCTGCTCTGGCCAAGTTCAGTTCTTGGGTGAGCCCCCTCTCATGGGTATAGTGGAGCATGTGCCCTGGGGGAACATGGGGCAGGCAGAGCAAGCTGGCTGCAGTGGGGGACCAGGCAGGGTGAAGTATTACAGGAATATCAGATGGATTGATTCTGAGAGGCATTCTGGAAAGGCTCCTTGGAGGAGGTGAGAGTGGCTAGAGAAGGTAACTCAGAGAAGAAAGAAAGGCAGGACACGGCTTGGCCAAGATCATGGAAGTTGGCAAGGAAGGGTTGGATCTGGTGAGGAAGGCATGGGGCCGGAGCTCAGAGTGGGAACAGGTGGGGCTGTGGACACTATGGCAGAGGGTGGCATTTGAGAGGCTCCCAGAGCCTGGCCAAAGACTTAGCCATGCGGTAATGAGCCTGCGGGAACCTTGTTTGGACCTTTGTCACTGCAGGGACTCAGGGAAACTCAGGGGTGGGCGTTTGGCCAGTATGGCGGGAGTTAACAGAAATTTGGTTTCTAGCCTGGGTCAGGTTGCCCTGGGCCTGTGCTTGGCTTGGCTGGAATTGGGCCCCTGCTGTTCTGGCCCGTGCCACTGCTGCTTTCTGAACCTGGTCTTCCAAGAGCCTGTCACAAGTGATTTCCGAGGAAAACCAGCAGATGGGCAGGATGGAAATGCCTCTCCCGGGGAGGCCGATCCCTTCCTCCAGCCTTAGCTGAAGCTTGTCCCCTCGTGGGCACTTCACGGCTGGTTCCAGGCCACACCTCGGTATTGTCTTAGCTGCTCAGAGAGACAGAGTGGGGATTTCCCTTCCCATTTTAAGGATGGAGAAGTGGATTGATTGCAGTCACCCCAAAGTGACGGAAACTTCTAAGGGAAGCTGTGCCCACCCCCTCTTTCTGGCTTCGTGTGTCACACACGACGCTGCCCCCCAATAATTAGAGGGCATGTGTACAGTTGGGAGGTGAGGTTTGTAATTAAATGACAGCTGAAATGACACCCCCAAGCTCCATTTCGACACCAGTGCCTTCATTCACATTAAGCTCCTACTGCATACCGAGCACCATATTAAGCTCCTCTTCGTTCTTGTGACAACCCTCGTGGGTGGGTATGTTTGTTATCCCTGATGAGGAGACTGAGGCACACAGAGTTTAAGTGACTTGCTCGGTGGCCCAGCTCAGACCAGACATGGCATCTGATGTGGGGAAGCCCAATCTAGAGCTTGTGCTCTGGTCTGCCTGGTGCCTCTGAGGAGCCAGATGCCTGCACGTCCCCGCGTCTGCCCTGGTGCTCTGAGCTGCTTTATAATTAGAACAGACTGCAGCTCCAGCCAGTGACTTCCTTGTGAGATTAATAGTCAGAAACTCAGGAGAAAATTGAAGAACAGGAAAGGAAATAGGTAAAAAATGAGGATGTTTCCACTACTTAAAACAAATGTTTGATAGTTGACTTTGACCAACTGTATTTTGCCAGTTGGAGGCTCCCACTCTGAGGAACTCTTCCTCCTCTGTGCTTTACGGTTCAGTACCAGCCCCACTCCAGCCATGATCTCTCTTTCTGCAGGGCAGGGGTTGGAACCCAAGGCCTTGTGTATACACTGTGCAAGCATTCTACCTCTAAGCCACCCCCAGCCCTGGCCAACACGTCTCTCCCATAGATGCACATCTCTGAACCCGTCAACTGACTTCCCAGAGGTTCCAGTACCTTCCGCTTGCCTTTTGGAATACCACTGAGTTGCTGTAACTGGGCATTCAAGCCCCGTCCTTCCCAACAAGGTGATCTCCATCTCCCTTTCCTGCTCCACCAGGAACATCCTTCCCTGAACTCACCCACTGTCCACACCTCTGTGCCTTCACCTCTGTGTGCACCTCTTCCTCCTGCCTGGGGGATGCACGTGCAGTTGAGTCCTGCCCCTTGGTAAAACTCTGACTCAGGCTCTCTCTTCTGCCCCCGCCATGGGTCCTGGCTCTGGGCCTTGGTGACCACCTGGCCTATGTTGTGTTGTGTGGTAGGCACGGTTTACAATGCCCAGGCCCTTCCCTCCATGCAGCTCTTCCTAACTGGTACTCAGCAGTGTATGCTCCTGGTTCTGGGCAAGGTGCGGGGAGCAGACCCTTAGTGGGCAAAGGTAAAGCAAAGTTATCCATTAGGAAAAAGGGCTTTGTAAGTATCAGGCAGGAGAGCTCATTTCAGTTTGTGTAGGAAAAGAACAAAGAGAGCTGGGGACATGGCTCTGGTGGACCACTCAGCTAGCATGCCATCCAGAGGCCTGTCCATGTAGTTCTTCTTTCTCTCCCACACCCTTCAGCTCTGCCTTACCTTGGAGAGGCCTTTGTCGGCTGAATTGTGTGCTGTATCTCACCACTGCCCTAGGAGGCGGCTGGCAGGCTCGGCCAGGGATGACTGGGACTTGGGATGGGGCTGAGCCTCCTGGAAGAGGTTTTTATTAAATCAGAGCCGCTTCCAGGCCAAGCCTTGGGTACATTTCTAACTGTAAGCTGTGTGGTCAAGTGAGAGGTTGTTTGAAAGCTGGACTGGCATCAACAGGAAGCAGGATTACAGCAGGACTTTGTGGTGGCTTGGTGACCTCTGCTCAGTAGACAGTGGGGAATGGGCTGGTAGGGAGGGGCAGAGGGTAGTAAAATTCAAGAATCATGCCATCCATTCATTCATTCCCATGTAGGGACAACATTTCTTTTCAACCTTGAAATTGGCCCTTGCACAAATAGGCTAATGACGGAGTAATTTCCATGTGTCTAGTGTCGGCTTTCTCTTGGGCTTTCTAGTTCAGAAGGCACTGTTTTGTATAAGATCCCACTTTTTGTCAGTTTCCTTTCTATGTATCAGGAAATAGTTTGTTTTTTTGGTTTTTTTTTTTAAGATTCCAGTCTAGTGTGGGGACAGTATTGAGAGCGTGACAGCAGCATTTGACAGAGGACTTAATCTCAAGAATGCTTTTCATCTTTTTTTTTGCTTTTCATCATTTAAATAACATCCTTGCTGCAGTTTTCCAGGGAAGAAAGGCGGTTTGGAGCAAACCCTTTCCTGCACTGTCGTCCTGGGCCACCCCACCCTCCTGCCAGCCCTGCCTGATAAGCTTTGGGGTCCAGAGTGTGTTCTTCTCAGAAAACTTCCATCCTGCACTTCCTCGGCCTCCGATCTAGCCCGTCCCATTCCTGCCTTTGTTCTGTGTGTAACAGATACATCCTCTCCTGGTTTTGTCCGCCCTTTCCCACTCTTCCTTGTCACCTTCTAGTCACCACCTTCCTGGTGGGTGCCCCTGCCCACTGTCACCCTTACGCACCTACCTTTCTCCCTCCCCCTGGGCCTCCTGGAAGCTGCAGCAGCTCATAGCAGCCCAGCTGCTAGTGACTGGTGGGAAGCCGAGTGGGCGGCACCCTGTGTCTGAGGGGAGGGGCACTAGGCGGGGCAGGAGGATGTCTGGAAGTCAGGCACACCAGCAGCTTTTCTTCACTGTGTGACCTTGGGCACATTTCTCAAATCTCTCTGAGCCTATTTCCTGACAGAATTCAGGTTTTCATTTATTATGTACCAGGTTCTGTATTAGACACAGGGACCAGAAAGATGAGTAGACATAGACCTGCCCTGCTTTACGGGGTCTTACTAAACGTGGTGGGATGACTTGATGGGTGGTTAGGAAGAGCAGTGATACTTAGGCTTGGAAATGTCTTATAAACTGTAAAGTGCAGTGCACACAGGAGGGTTACTTTCTGCGGCTCCCAGGTCCATTGTTTTTGTGGTAGGATAAGGCCTGCCTTGTGGTACTCTTAAGTCTGGAGATCCCTTCAGGCCTGGTGCCTGTGTGCGCACTCTGGGGTTGGGGCACACATGCATGGAACCTACAGCCTGACCCCAGTTGTAAAGGAGTAGCAGGAAAAGATTCTGGGAACAGTTTGAAGTTCTCCACATGTGGTTTGAGTTTATTTCTTATTGTTTTATTTTTCTGAGTACCTGGGATTGAATCCAGGGCCTCATGCATGCTAGGCAAGCAGTCTACTTCTAAGCTCCATCCCCAGCCCCCCACTTTTTTATTTTGAGATAGGGATCTGGCTATGTTGTCCAGACTGGCCTTGAACTTGTGATCCTCCTGTCTCATTCCCAGAATAGCTGGGATCACAGGTGTATGTCATATGCACATGGCTTGATTGATTTTTTTAAAAACTCTTACACAACTTGTCAGGATTTGGTGAAACCATTTTTAGTGGGAAAAAGAGCCAGAGTGAAAAAAATGCCATGTTAAAAGGATAAAATATGAAATGTCATTTCTTACCCCTTCTAATAACCCAGCCACCTTGTGTCACAGCTAGTTGTAAGCCTGTTTTTGTCCCTCTGACTGGCTTGTGAACTCACAAGCTCTGTGTCCTGGAGCCCAGCATGGGACCTGCTCTTGGGAGGGTGGCAGGGTGGAGGTGCAGACAGAGCTATGGGGCTCACATCTAGCTTGGGGTAGCTCAGGACAGTCCACGGGGACTCATTCTGGGAGGATGATGACACTCAGTCAAGCCTGCTGTTGCCCAGCATTAAAATGTGAATGCCATTCCTAGACCCACCTTGTAGGTAAAGAAATGGACCCAGAGAGGTTGAGCTAGCTTCCCAAGGTGACACAGGGGATTAGAGAAGGGAACATGGGGGAGGGGGTGTCATTGGACATAGACATACAGCACCCTCAACTACGGACCCAGATGGAGGCCGGACAGGAAGTTTCCAAGTGATAAGTGTCCCCCAGCAGTTGGCATGTCATACAGACTGGCCTACAGAGCCCTGTGAGCTGGTCTCTGGCTCAGCTGGCCCTCAGCATCTTGTTTGAGCCTGTTGTTAATTGCCACGAGGAGATGGCAGGATCTTGCTCCAGGAAGGCCTAGCAGGCAGACAGCTGCTTTTCCTCTCGCCCCCATGCTGTGTGGCCTACACCACACAGAGAAGGGTTTCACCTCACAGTCACTTCTAAAGTCCATTGAGCATAATGTGAAGAGTTAGGGCGAGGACCTGAGTTTGAATTCTGGCTCTGCAACTTCCTGCCCTCAGCAAGTTATCCAACTGCCTCAATTGTTTCATGTGTACAATGGGGGGATAGTATTAGAATCTAACCCATGGGGTCGTGAGTATAAAAAGGACAGAGCACAGTGCCTGGCAGCTGCCCTCAGGTTTATCAGATTGTGCTGACCCCATGGTAGCTCTCAGAGCTCCTGGCTGTCCCAGTGGCTCAGGGGCAGGGAGGGAGATCTGGGGCTCTGAGCTCCCAAAGGGGTGGGGATGCCTGGGTTTGCTCCGTCTCCTGGAGCTCCTTGCTCTGCAGATATTGAGATCATCACCTGCAGCGGCTCCCAGCCTTGGCCAAGCTCTTGCGACATTCCCACGGGCTCTAGGGGTTCCTTGTGCCCAAGTTCTGTGTGGGCAGGGCTGCGGGCAGGCAGCACGTTTTGGCAGGTCTCTAGTGGTGTCATTGGTGAAGAGCTTCCTGTGGCTGTGCTTGTTAGGATTGAAGAAACGGAGTTTTTACGGCCTTCTTTTGTTCCTCCCAGATGCTAGTAAACTGTTTAAAACTTTGGTTAAATGCTGCTTCTCTAAGGAAAGAGGGATGTTTGGGGACTTCTGTCCCTGTGTTAGTTCTAGGTCACTGAGGTTTGGTCTGGGAGAGGGAGGTGTCTCCTGCCTTAGAGGAGGTCAGGACACATGTGACTGGTATTTTTCTGGGGTCTTCACTTTCCTGGGCGGAGACATGAGCAAGAAGGCCCTTGCATCTCCAATCTGGGAGGGATCTGTCCATGTGTGTCTGCCATGTGCAGGGGAGAGATCCTGGGCTGTGATTCTGCAGGTCCAGATTCTTTGCCTCTTGACTCACAATATGACCTTGAGCGAGTCACTTCCCCTGGGTCTGTGAAATCGTGGATGATGGAGCGGTGTTTACACATGCCAGTTTCTGCTGGAGACCAGTGCTTCTTAATCTTGGATGCCTCCCTCCCAAGCTTCTGAGGAGATTTTAGAGTACATGGATCCCAGGTCTTACCTTGGAGCACTTAAATCAGAACTTCTCGGGGTGGAGCTCAGACACTGGTGTGTTGTCGAAGCTCCTGGGTAACTCTGATGTGCCATGGGACTAGATCAGGGATAAACTGCCATTCCTGGGGCCAAATCTAGCTGCTGTTTTTGTAAGTAATAACTTTTGTATGTGGTTCGCTTTTGTATATGGTTTATAATGGCAGTAGAATAGTAGTTGCAGGAAGATTGTATGACACATAGGAAACATTATCTACAGAAAGATATTGGCTGGCCTCTCCCTAGACTGTCCTTTCCTTGAAGGCAGACACTGAACTGTCTGTCCCTTCTGTCCTCAGGACATGGTCCACCATGGGCATCACTGAATTCTAGGACAGAGGAAGTTTGAGTATCTCAGTGCCTGTCCCACAGCTCCCAGGCTTTCCAGTGCTGTTTGGGAAGAGGCCCTGTCTTGGCCTAGGATGGGACCCTCCCCGTGGCACCCATGGAAATACTGGGCTCACACCCATCCGCTTCATCTCATTTCCACCTAGTGGGAAGGGCCTGGTGGGAAGGCCTGGGGTCTTCTTGAGAAAGCGAAACCTTTAAACACCTTTAACACTGGCTCCCTGCCCCCAGTCATATGCTTTGAAGTACCATAAAAATCCCAGGAAGAACATGGAGTTTCCAAAGGCAAGAGATCTCAGTCTAGGTTCTGCTCTGTGCCAAGTGCTCCACTAGTTTCTGCTTCGAGGTTCCCTGGGGCAGGGAGCTCCCTCCCTCAAGTACCCTGAACAGCTTGGTCAGGTCAAGCATTCTTCTTGAAATTTTTCTGTAACCTTTGCTGGCTGGTGCTCATTCTGTCTTCTCTGACCCTACAGAATATATCTGTGTACTGTTGTAGGGCTTAACCATCCATCCTGCAACCCCAGTTGACCCCCATACACCCGAGTCTTCTCTGGAACATACTCCTCAGTCCCTTCAGTGATGCCCATGAGACATGGAGTCCAGGCCCTTCATTGTCCTGGGGACAGCTCTTGATTATGGACCAGGCCCAGTGCCCTCCAGGTTGTGCAGTCGAGGGAGACGGGCACCTCCTGGGTGGTGGAAGACTTCAGGCACAAGCACAGCCTGTGGTCAGGCTGGCTTTGGAGATACTGCTAGACCACGTGAGAGTCACATGGCTTTAAAAAGGGCCAGGCAGCCATGGCCTTGGGTGTTGCACACATGTGAGCTTCTGCCTGCTGCTCAACACATGGGACATCAGAAGACTCTCCAGTGGAACCTGGGCCTTCCTGGCTTGCTACTCAGGGGAGAAGTGCAGGCTCTGCCTCCTCCCCTGGCAGACGGGAAGTGTGGTCAGGTGAGAGCTTCCTGGGCCCTGGGTTTATGACATTGCTGAGCCAGGAACAAGGTTAATATTTTAATAGTGAAGGGTGAGCCCCATTATTACCCGAACTCATTCATCAATGGCAGAACCTGCTTTACCTGTTCAATGTCCTGGATGTGGGTTGTTCATGAATGGGAATCCAATTTTCTCTTTAAAACCCAAGCCACCTCTCCCCTTCTTAAATCCAGGAGGCGGGGCTGGGGAGGGTGTCAGGGTTTCACAGCAGGTTCTTCCTGGGTGGAAGAAGCTGTGGACGCCTTCAAAGGCCCTTCCGGCCTTACTCAATAAGATTCCCTCCCGAGCCAGTCCATGGGCTGGGAGACTAGGCCACAGCAGCTCCACTTGTCCTCTGCTCAAGACAGCATGACAGTGACCATGGGGGAAAAGGTGTTTGTCACAAGACCACTCAGGGGGAACCTTTCTGAGCCCCTTCTGAAATGGCTGGTCAACTGGGGTGTTGGTTGAAACATCTTCAGGTAGTGCAGTCTTCTGAGATCTGCAGTGGCCCAAGTCACCTGGGTTAACCCTAAGAAATAAATGGGCATGGTGGGGCGCCCATGGTGGGGTGGGAGTTCACTCTTCTCCTAGGAGAGCACCGCTCTCGGTCGTTCCTTAGCCCCTTCTCAGGTGCCACCACTTGGAGCCAGGAAGCCTGTAGGGATTTCAGGCTGGCCACTGGACTTCGGGCTGCCACCTCACCCCCTCCCCAGTCCTCACTGCTAGTGTAGGCCTTAGTTTTGTGAATCCAGCTGGGCTCAACCTAACCAGATGAAAAACGAACCAACTTATCTTAATATTCCCTTTTCTTGCCACAGAAGTTAGATCTTCATGGTTGTTTTTGAAAACAACAAGAGCTAGAGTTTTGGGGGCCCCAGGGAGTGCTGGGTGCCCTGTAAGGATCCCCTCTCTTCAAGGAGGCAAGGCCACAGTTACCTTCTGGCTCTCCCTCCCTCCCTCCTGTGTCCAGCGATGCTCCATTAGCAAAAGTTTGGGAATGAGGTGAGGGGACCCCAGAGCTTTGCCATGGAGCGCTGTGAACAACTCAGAACCACATGGGCTCTTTCCTTCTCATTTAAGGGCAAGGACCATGCCCCACCGCCTGTTTTGGTGGGTACAGGGAGGGAGAGCTGGAAACAGCAGCCAGGGAGTGCATGCCGCAGGCAGAAGCCCTGCTTCCTGGGTGTGGCCAGGCAGGTTGCAGGTGTGTGGAGTCACAGGGCAGCTGAGGAAGAGGAAGAGAGACTTCCTGTGCCTGCTGACTGCGGGAGTGTCGGGGAGGCCCTCGCCCAGGGTTGGCACACCTCAGCCAAATTGGCAGAGCTTCCTCCTCTTCCTGTCAGACCTCCTTTCGGAGATTTCTTCCTGCTTCTGGGAAGGAGCTGGGGTGTTAGCCTGCGCAACAGGCCGTGGGTGGCATGGAGGAGCCAGCGCTTTGGGGATGGCCCTTGGGTGGGAACCTGCACTGTCTTGTGTGCTCTGGAGCCTTGGGGGAGGTTACCAGGCATCTCTGGGCTTTGGCTTTCTCATCTGAAAACAAGGTGGTTAGGAGGGCGACATAAGATGACTTGTATCAAACAAAGCACACAGCTGAGACCCTGGCACAGGCAGGCTGTCCCCGCCCTGCCTCCCCTGTGGGCTTCCTGCTGGCTCCTCTCACCTGTTCTAATCCTTTAGGCTCTGGGGAGCCACACACCCTGAGGTTCTCAGGTCCTGGCCTTGGAGGCTCCAGTCCCTGGGGCTCAATCCCGCTGAGTCACGCCTGGCCTCGGGTCAGCAGAGTTGAGTGCAGAGGGGAAGTGGGTGGTAGGCTGGGGATGTCTGTAACAGCTGCCTTATCAGCGAGGGGCCATCCCTTCCCTGTACACTGATTTACTCAGCAGCAGTGGATCAAAGTTTGCTCTTTTGAAATTGATAAGTCTGGGATTCAGTTCAAGATACCTTTGCCTCCCTTTAAGGATGGAATGCTTCCGGTGGCTGGTGATTTATGACCTTCCATTTGGAAGGGGATTTTACGGTGTGCATTAACAAATAAGGGCCATTGTGGGCCTGATTCATGAAGCTCCAGTGGTGCTTTAGAGAGTGCCACTGGAGGGGGAGGGGCACAGGTGGGGAGGGGCAGGACCAGCCAGCACCCTTAGGCAGCAACTGGTTCACCAGCCCACTGAAAGCATATGAGGCCTGGATTTTATAAATAACGTTGAAAAGATTGAAAGGCCTTTTTGGTTGAATGTTTTCCCCCCCAAAGCAAAACGCTGTAAAATTAGATAAGTGAAAAGTTGGGGAGTATTTTTATGGTGCTAAATTTATTCATTCTAAAGGACTGTCCTGTGGTCTCAATTGCCTTTTTACTATTGATTGTTATTGCTCTTTTCTTTGTCATATGTGAACAAGGACAGGTGGTAGTTGGGTTGTTGCTGTTTTTTTTTTTTTTTTTTTTTTTTTTAGTGTCAGTGATCCTGTGTCTCATCCTCCCTACTTTTTTGTAATTAAACTGGTCCATGAAATTCACTCTACAGATGGGGAACCTGAGACACTGATACGGAGTGACTTAGCTAATGGTGCCTAGCTGGAGAGAGAAGGTGTTTATATAAAGTTTGGGCTTCAAGCTCCCCATAGAAGCTATTGGATATGGGGATGAGGCGGCAAAAAGGATCAGTAACATCATTTGTGGGGCCCACCTCCTACAAGATAATAATTTGGGGGTTATTATTCAAAAATTACTAAGGACTGGGAATGTAGCTCAGTGGTAGAGTACAACCCAGTGTTCTCAAGTCTTTGGGTTTGATCTTTGGTAATATATATATATCTACTTTTAATACATATTTATTAATATATTTTATACATATTTAATATATTCAAAATGGTGACAAAAGGGCATTAAACAAAGTACAGGGCCCTGTGCAGCTGCACAGGCCACCTGACCATGAAGCTGACCCTGGGGACCATAAATGTCAATGTTCCTGATGTCCTGGCATTTAAAATAAGAGCCTGGAGACGGGAGATGTGGCTCTGGTGGGGTGCCTGCCTTCCGTACTAGAGCCCCAGCAACCCAGGTGCACACAAATCAATAAATAAATAGTCTATATCACTTAACCCAAGCAATGAATTGCACTGGCCAAGCCTTTGAGACTTAGGTCCCTGGCTTAGAGCATTTTCTCTGCCCTCCACAGCCCTCCATGGGAGCAGGTGGGAGACTTATAGAGATGAGGCCTCTCACAGCCCTGGAGGAATGGGGAGGGGCAGGTGGTGTTTATTTGGCCTTGTTTTGCTCTCTTACCTGGCCCCGTGTCTGCCCTAGTGGCTCTATGTCTCTGGGGCGAAGTGCCACACATCCTCCAGGACCAGTGGGTCTGGGGTCTCCTGTTGTAGGCCAGGCCAGGCCTAAGCAGTTGGGTTGGCCAGCAGATGCTTGCCAACCAGGAGCAGCAGCTGGAGTGAAAGAACCTGGCCCAGGCCCATGACTGGGTTCCTTGGGCTCAGTGGTAGCCTGTGTCCTTGCTGCACGGACCTCATGGGAGCTTTGGTGCACTGCAGCCCTTCTCCTTTTCCCTAGGGCTATAGTAGGACTCATGCATCTGACCTCACAGCACTTTCGGAGAAAACAAATCTCTTTGTGTTGTGCTGAAGCCCCTGGAGCACAGAGGTGCCTGAGTCTCTGGTGCAGGCGCAGATGCTATGTGAGTAGGCACACATTCACTAATTTTGTGCTTATCGCGTGTGCTAAGCTTTCAACAAACATGAAGTCATCCCATGAACCCATGAGGTTGAATTTCGTATTATTCCCATGAGAAAACTGAGGCCTAGAGAGGTCAAGTTGAGCCAAGAGGTGGGCAAGAAATCATGAAAATGCACAAGATGCCCCTTCTGGCTCTTCCCTGGAGAGAAAAGGCTCTGTAGGTCCTCCATTGGCTGAATTACTTATCATCTCACCCAGCATTTTGCAGGTACTCCTTTATGCTAGGCCAGGGGTGGTGGGGTGGGCAGAGCCAACTGAACCACCCTCATGCTAGAAGCCTTGGGCCCATGAGCTTTCAAGGCAAAAGCTGCCACAACCTAGAATCACTTATGTGTTTATAAAATAGGTATCTGGGCAAGTGCAGCAAGGGGTCCAGGCCCTTGGAGGGAAGCTGCTGGGGTAGAGAGCATTCCTGAGCCTGGAAATTTCAGTCTCTGTGTCCACCAGTCCACCCCCAGGCCCTGGAGGTTCTGACCAGAGGGGAGCAGCAGGCAGCGGGGGCCAGGATCCTGCCTTGTGGAGAAGCAGGAGACTGGAGGGAAGAGCAAGTGCTGTGTTCTATTGCATTTTCTTCCAGTCCTTTTTCTGTCTATGACAGACTTCTTTTCTGTGGTGGTGATTTTAGAAGACAGGAATCCTTTTATAAGTACTGTTTTAAAACCCAATTATGTCAATGGCTGAAATGCCAAGAAGGATCTCGTTAGATACGTAGACCCCTTGCCTGTTGTGGGCTGCACAGTGTGTGTCCCCAGGTAACTCACCCATCTGGAACTGGTGTTCCCTGGTCCAAGGTGCCACAGGCCTTGGTCGGTTTCCCCCCTTCTGTCTTCTGATTGTGGCCTGAGCTGTATTCGTTTGCACAGAGGGGATTCACCAGGAAAGGTGTCACTATTGTGAGTGAGCCTGGTCTCCGGCATCTCTGGAGTGGGCCAAGTGGACACTGGTGTTTGGATGTACCAGTAGCCAGCCCTGAAGGGCTCATTCCGGAAGGGCCTATGCCACTTTTGCCTCAAGTGGACACACACGCCCACCCTTTGGTGCGGCAGCTCTAGGCCTGCCCTGAAGCTGCAGGGCAGACTGTGTAGGCTTCTACAGGGACTCAGAGGCCCATCAGGGTCCCATTTTTTTCTCATCCAAGTACTTTCTTCAGGACATGCCTGCTTGATCCCTGGGCCAGTGGGCTTGGCCTAGGAGAAAATGACACATGGGCATTTCTGGGGGAGGCTGCCTGCGTTAGGGAGGGTGACTTCTGGGGACACCTGACTCCTGATTCTGTGTAGACTCCATCGCATTTGCAAAGCCATGATCTGCTCGGAATCCCAGAGACAGATGAGGAGCGGAGATTTTTTTTACCCATCTGACAGTGAGGAAACAAACTTAGGAGAATTGGGATGGAGCTGGGGCAGGGCCTGAGTGAATGGGAGCCTGGGACTATCTGCCCATCCTTGGCTTCCGTTGGGGTGAACCTGCCAGAGGGGCCCTCTCCTCCTCTCTCTCTCTCCAGGAGCTCTTCCTGGTCCAGGCAGCAGATGCTGTCAGGCCTCACTGCGTGCCTCCTGCCTTCCCAGTCTGGCGTTTTCCAGCTGGCTGGCATCTGCACCTCTATGCCTGAGGGCTTTTTCCAGGGTCTGGAAATGGGGCATGCTGGCCACTGTGCCTGCACATGAGAGACTGGCCTCCATCAGTGACTCCCAGGCATGGGTATCTGGCCCCAGCTCCCTTGACCTCAGGAAGGTAATTCTGAGGAGTGGCCTGTGCACGATTTCCCATAGAATCAAGCTCCAGGCGCCCACCTTGATTGGTGGCTTAGCAGTTCAGCTTTCCTGGCTGCCTTCCTCCCCGTGTCCCTGTCTTCTCCTAAGTGTCTCCTCCCACTTGCAATAGAGTCCCTACTTTAGGGTCTGTGTCTGGGGATCTCAGACTAAGGCACGTGGCCTGTAGAGCATGAGAACAGCATCCTTTATGTGCTCCCGAGAGCCCTGGTGCATGTGCTCATGGAGCATGCCGGGGGAAGATGCTTTCCCACTGAAGATGGGGCACTCAGATTGAGAGGGGTGGGAGACATGTTCAGAGCACAGCTGGGGAGAAACCTCAAAGCACTGATCTCAGGGCCCAGAATCCAGTACCAGCCTGGAGTCCCCGACCCTGCCTTTGGCTTCTGCCCAGCACACCTTGCCGACCCTACTGCTCACAACAATGCACTGTGCAGTGGTAAAGGGAAGCATGTCCAGAGCCTGCCCTCCAGGGCGGGGCTGAGAGCAGCAGCCTGCACACAGCTGTGATCCAAGGCAAGTGGAAGGGCCTTCCCAGTGTGCTTCTCCCTCTGCCTGGCACGTGTGACTGAATGGCTTCTGTCCCTAACCATGCCAGATCCCTCTGGGAAGGTAACCTGATTGATACCATCTTCCAGCCCCCACTGCAGACTCTTTGGTACCCCTTGCCCAGAGCTCCACACAAGCAGGCATGCAGCGAGTAGGCCTGAACAGTGATCCGCACCATCACAGATGCATGGGACGTTGCAGAGTTCTATCTACAGCTACTTTCCTGTCCCTTAGAAAGTGCCAAATTATGTGAGAAACAGTGTCTGGTGCACAGGGACAGTTTCTTAGCCTATATGAGAAAGTTCATCAAACCGGATATGGTGGCACACACCTGTAATCCTAGCGACTTCCAGGGTCTGAGGCAAGAGGATTGCAAGTTCAAGGTCAGTCTAGGCAACTTAGCAACACCTTGTCTCAAAAGAAAATAAAAGGGCTGGGGATGTGGCTTAATGGTAGAGCATTCCTGGGTTCAATCCCCAGGACCACCACCACCAAAAAAAAGAATCTTCAAGCCTTGGCTGCTAGAGAATATGAGAAGACACATTACTTTAAAAAGTACATCAACGTTTATTGAGTATCCACCATTAAGATGAGTGTAATTGGGAACCATCAAACACAGTGAGTGGTGGTAGTTGTGGCCAATGCTGCAATGTCCTCAATAAAAAGAAAGTGACTGTTGGGGAGGGCAGCTGGTTGGAGCTGCCTGTGCCTAATTATGCCCTGGCCCGCCCCGCGGCTCGTGTGGAAGATGTGCATGAATCATCCTAATGGGCCCCATTCGGAGAGAAATGACCCTTCACTTAGTGCCATTCTGCAGTGCTTACCGCCTGTGGGCTGCAGTGGGCTGCACCAGCCCCCACAGCCTCTCCCCTTTCATCACAGCCCCAGCTCAGAAAGCCCTGGTAGAGGACCAGGCTCCACGCAGTGAGTGCACTTCCTCCCGGGTCCTGGACGGGCCCCAGATGCCTGGTGTCTGTAGGTCCCCCCGCACGGGAAGGGCCTTGGCTCCTGGATGCTGCTGGTCTGCTGTTGTGCTGTGCATACTTTTCTGGTGAGCACACTGCAAGTTATTCTTACCGAGCGGGGCCTTCTCTTACCGTGAGAAAGCCTCACGGGCATTCCTCATCTTTTCTTGGGAAGGGAGCAGCCCAGCCATGCCTATCAGGAATGGAAAAATGCCTCAAATGAGGTTGTCCAAACCCTGTTTTGAAAGCAGGCAGGCTATAAATATGTAGGTCAACAAATGACTTAGGGTCTCTGGTGCTCTGGTTTTGGTGGGAGTTGGTTTTGTCACCCTGCTTATGTCCCTTGTCTACTTGAAAGCCTCTGGTAGCTCTCGTCCTTGAGATGACCTTGGCAACCTATGTTAGTCCTCCATCCATTGCTAATTTATGGTTGAGGAGGAGTCGAAGGCCCAGAGAGGGAAAACCACTGGACCCCTGCACCCTTGCTCCTGACCGCTGCGTCTCCTGGCCTCTCAGCCTTGCTCTGCAGGAGGAGGGAGGCCTGCTCTGGCTCTTCCCCACTGGGGCTGGACCAAGTGTTGTCTAGGCAGTGGCCCCACACTCCTGGATGTGTATTTGTTCCCCTGAGCAGGACATCAGAAAGGAGGACGGTCTAGGAAGGTGAGTGTGGGATGATGGGGCTGCAGAGGAGAACTAGGGAGGCACAACTGGTGACCCCACGAGGACCCAGTCTGTTTGGCAGCCATCTCTGTAGCATTGGGTAGTGGTTTTTGCAAGAGGAGCTGGGGGACTCTCCCAGTGGGGCAGTTGGGGTGGATATGCCCAGGATATTTTAGGGATGACTTAAAGGGGAAAATTAGATAGCTCTACAGGTATGGCAGAAGCAGCCCAGACCTGGGGGCTAAGAAACGTGGGTGTGTTACCTGTTTCTGGCATTGGTCTTGGTATGTTCATTTCTGCTCGGGGTCTTCTGTCCCTAGTGGATTCATGATTTCCAGAGTGTGGATGTCTTCAGTGGTACATGTTGGGATTCCATGTAAAGTTTCCTTTGAACAAATCGTGTGCACAAGTTTTGAGACCCAATCATTTAGACCACCTTTCAGTAGTGACTATGAGAGCTGGGTGCTGTCTTCTGGACAGATGCAGTGAATTCTCTGTCCATAGGCCCAGGCTGAAAGCAGTTAAGAAATTCTAGGATTCAGCTCTTTCTAAGTTCAAAATAGAACCACCCACTGGTGGAGAGATGCCGGCAAGCCTGTCCCTACCACTTGGCAGTGACCTTCTGGGGTAAACAGGGAGGGCTGGGCTCAGCTCCAGGGGCCTAAACAGAAAAAGAGTGGGTGGGTGTGAGCATGTGTGTGAGAGGGGCCAGACAAGTGGGGCCCAAGAGGAGCTGGCAGAGGCTGTGATTGGAATGTGTTTTTCCTGACAAGCCGGGGCCTGCAGGTGTCTAGGCAGGCAGCTGTAGCCATGGGAGGGGCAGGACTGGAAAGAGCAGTGGTGACCACTTGAAACTCCCCTCTTGGCCTTTTGAGGTGGGGCAGGTCTATAAAGGGCATTTACAATACGCCACTGAAGGAAGAGCAAAGAAATGGGTGGCGGAGGCTGGAGGCGGAGCTCACCTCGGCTCAGCGTCAGGAAGGCTACTTTAATAGTGAAGGCAGTCCAGTGGCAGCTTCCGCCTCTGGAGCATGTGGGCAGAGGACTTGGTGGGGACCCTCCTGCAGGAAAAGGGGAGCTTAGCACTTGGAGTGACTGCAGGGCTGAGCCAGGTTAGGAGGAGGAGAGGGAGCCCTTCCTAAGTCAGGGTGGAAGAGCGCCCTCCCGCCCTCTTTTCCAGGAGTTGTGGCTGAGTGCACGAATGTAGCTAATTAATCTTCCCCAAATTAATTTCCTTACCATGTCAGAAATGATTTATTGGCGCGCCCGTAAGGGGAGTTGATCTGTGCTGGTCAGAGCCCATGACACGGAGAGGCGAGGAGGGGTACTTGCTTGTGTGTCCTGGTCCAGTTTTGTGGGCCCCTCCAAGCCGCGGGCACTGGGCATAGGTGGGGAGTACACTGCTGTCTCCCAGTGCAGAGCTGGCTTTGAGGGTCCCAGGCTTAAGAGTGGGGAGAAAAGATGGTTCACAAACATGTTCCTGTTGGGAGCTGAGTACTGTTGGCAGCTGATGTCATGATGCTTAATTGCAGCCATTTCCTTTATGAAGTCACTGAGGCCTTGGTGGGGTTTCTCCTCATATCCTTGCCTCATCTTTCCCAGTAGCTTTCCAGCTTCTTATGGGTCTTAAGGTGCTGGCTGGTACAGCTCACACAGCACTGGGTGGGTCCTAGGTGTCTCATGTGCCCTCTAATAAGCACTCGGCCTTTCATAAACCACAGACAGTCATCTTATTTGGTCCTCACAACATTCACATGAAGCTGAGAAGCAGACCACTCCACCCGAGAGAGAGAAAGCTGGTAGCCCAGAGCCGCTTGCCTGGGCTGTCCCTGTTCAGCCATGACCTGTGCACAGGGCCACCCTTTTTCTCTGCATCTGTGCAGCCCCAGACCTGCCCACCTCAGTCATGGTGGGATTTCTGCAGACAGCCGTCTACTGGACAGTCCTTAAAGCTGGACACTTCAGCCTCTGGCAGCTCAGATGTGCATGCCCAAGCCGAGTCAGCTGTACCCTGAGTGACACTGGGGAGCATAGGCAGGTGGCATCCCATTAGCTGACCTCCCACCCAAGCAGAAGCACCAGAGCTTCTGCTTGGACATCTGGAGTGGCAGGAGCTCCCTTTCCCAGGCAGCGTGTCTCTTTATTGGCTGTCATATGTCCTTCCTGAGTCACTGAGCTTGCCTCTGTTTAGCTTCTGGGTCTGCACAGAACATCTGTCCACTGCCTCTTCCCTGAGTGGCCTCCTGGCTATTGGAAGGCCTCTCCAACCTCCAGATCCCTGTTCCTTTAATGCCATCTCTTTGTTGGCATGGCAACAGAGCCTCCATCCTGTGGACATCAGGCCTGCTAGGTCTTGTGTCACAGCAGGTCCCAAAGGAAGACTAGGAAGGATTCTGGGCCTGGATTGCAGCCCTCCAGTAGGGACAGAGCATCGAGCGGTCTGGCTGCAGCTGTCACATTATGCCCCCCATGTTACTCACTTACCTTCAAGGACCTCTAGAGCGAGGGAGGCTCCGGCCCATAAGCCAAGACAAAGAGCCTGGGGCCCATCCTCTTCCTGCATCCTCCATCTCACAGCTGAGTGGCAGGCCTGTGTCGCCCATTTTTTTGGCCAGGTGAATAGTGCCTGTTGAATGAGGGTGGAGTCAGCACCCCTGGGTCATGCAGCTGCTGTCAAACTAAGGCAAAGAGTGTGTCTTGTTTTAGTTAAAGTGGCTGTAATGTGAGGGGGCTTGGTCCTAAATTAACCTGGGTTTATGACCTGCCTGTGATGTGCCCACTGCATCCTGGGTGTGTATAAACATGATGGAGGAACCACAGTTCCATCAGTTGTCAGATTCTCAAAGAGACCCAAGACCTCAAAACTGTTAAGGAAATTCACATACAGCCTTCGAGGTAAATCAGTGAAAGAAATTATTGAGGATGCTCTCAGTAAGTGTGTTCTCAGGCAGTTTGCTTTAGAGTAGAGCCGAAAGAAGTCATGGGCCTGGCAAAAATTTGGGAACTCGTAGGATGTCCCCCCTTTATTTCCTAAGGAGTGGAGAGTAGAGCAGAGACCCCCCCACCCCTACAATCCAGCAAGCCTGGAACTGAGCCAGTGCAGCCAAGCTGCCAGTTTCCTCAAACAGCAGGGGGACTGTGTGACACAAGGGAGGTGCCCGTGGGGTGGTGAAGTCAGTGGGGTTCACTCCTGGAAGTTGGCAGGGGTTTGCACAGACCCCTCCTTACTAGCAGGTTTGAGCTGTTTCAGCAGGAACACCCCTGTGCATTTTTGTAGCTCCCTCTGGGAGCTGGGTGATATTCCTGGAGGGGTTTGCTGAGAGCCCAGGTGGACTTGACCTGAACACATTTGTGGTTTGGAACGGCAAGCCTCATAGTCCTCAGGTCTGGGACCCAGGAAGCCAGGCCAGGGCCTCACCTGTGGGGCCCTCTCCCCCAGGTGAGTGGTCTGGTCTGGAGCCAGCCCTCCCAATTTCGTGGAGATGCCTTTTCCTCAGCTTCAGGTAGATTCTGGAGAAAGACCCAGGCATGTTGGGTGAGCTCTCTCACTCTGGCTGACCCCTAAGGAAGAAAGTGGGGAGCCACCGTTAACCTGAACTTCTTGCTTGACTTTAATGAACAGGGCTGGGAAAAGTGAAATTCCCAAGTAATGTCTGGAGACCTGCCTTCAGACTGGGGGGTGGGGTGGTGGTGGCTGACTTTCCTGATAACTTTCCTGATAAGAATCACCTAGGTTGCTTGTTAAATACACAGATTATGGGGGCAAGGAGTCTGTTGTCTTAACAAGCGTTCCAGACCATTCCTGTCTTCAGACAGGTTTGGGAAATAGTCTGTCTGCTGTACCAAAAATAGCTTGAGGAAGAGGAGCGCTTTGCAGCAAGTTTAGCTTTGCATATAACACATGAATGGGCTCTTGTTTGCCCTTGTATTGGCACTACACCACAGACGCATCTTTGACCCCTATCCCAGTCCCTCTTCCTACTAAAGGAAGGGGTTGGTTTGGGGCTTGCCTCTCCCCAGACCTTTCCTTCAAGTTAGTAGTAGAGGTTTCTGTTTCACTTTTCACAAATGGTTATCATGTATTTATCATCCTACAGTTGCTGCCTTTCCATTCAAAGCAACATCATGAAGAACTATGTTGGCTCATGTAAAGCAAATAAATGCCTTTTTAAAATTTGCTGCTTAATATTCTGTAGTGTGGAACTAGCACAGTTGATTTAGCAGTTCCCCCATTGATGGGTATAGTGATGGGTATAGTGATTGCTAGTTTCTCATTATCATTTGCTTCAGTGAGTATCTTTGCCCATATCCCTTTGTATACATTTGGCACCACATATTGAGAAGTGAAATCACTGGGGATTTCAGTGGGTTTTGCTAAAATTCATCCTTCAATGGGGCTCTGCCCATGTACATCTCTGCTGAGAGCATGTGGAGAGTCCCCAGTTCTCCATACAGGTGGCAGCTCTCTCATAAAAGCAACTTGAACTCTTCTGTGGAAGTGTTGCCAAGTGGCCACACCCACCTTCCTCTAGCACTTCCCTGTGGGGGTGAACAGGAAGGCATATTTCCTATCACAGAGCTAATCCTAATCCCTAAAATAAAAACACCAGGGTTCAGACCGCTGGAAGGGATGGAGTTCCACCCAGCAGCATGTGCAGAACAGAAAAGAGGCACACAGAGCCAACTCCAAGCCTGCAAGGAGCCCAGACAGAGTCTTGTAGGAGAGGCGATGGGTGTGGTGGACTGTGGTCCCCAAAGTAGGAGTGAGGAGGTGTGTGAGGGCTATCCCTGAGGGCCTGCTGCTGACTTGCTGGGTGGCTGTGGCAATGTCCTGAGTCTCTGAGCTGCAGGGGCCTTTTGTAAAATAAGGGAGCAGGCTTCTGGGAGACTGTAAACATGGAACTTCACCGCTTTCTGAGCCCGTGGAGTCTGTTTAGGAGCTCTGGGCTGACCTAGGGTCTGCAGTTTTGTTTGAAAGCAAGATAAGGTGCTTGCCTGAGGTTTAGCACCCATCCTGAAAGGCTGAGAGAGCCGGGAAGAGGTATGTCCCTGGTCCCTGTCCTGCTGCTGCTGTTCAGCTCCTCCGCTGCAGGCAGGAAGGTGCACTAGGTGACCACTTTAGCTCTGCTCCTGTCCCATGTGGCTGCAGGCAGCCACCGAAAGGAATCCACTGAGCTGAGACCAAAATCCAAGGCAAGTTTCTTGTACAGAGAAGTCCTGGCCAGCTCCCTTTGGTTGAATTGTTCAGCTAGATTTATGGGACTTGTCCGCCAACTGAGGCATTTTGAAGCAAAGTAAAAGCAACCCCAGCAGGAATCCAGCCCGCATCTGGGGAAACTCATTCCCATTCCTACACACAGAAGAGCGGTAGCCTTCAGGGAAACTCCTCCCGGCCCTTTGACTCACAGTGAGTCCAGGCAGCCTGGGCAGTGGTCACACCACCCGGTCCTGTCGCCCATGGCCCTGCACGTGTGGGCTCTAGCTGACTGCCTGCTGAGCTCTCCCAGCACCTGGTTAATTTTTACTCCCAACTAGGACATGATTTTGCTTAAGGTCGGACAGTTGGGTGTAGTGTTTGCCAAGTTTCAGGTTGCTCAAACCTCCAGTTCCCCTCCCTCCGCCAGCCTCGCTTTGAAGTTGAAAAGCAGACTGATTAAATATACATTTTAGGAACCTTCCGATTTGCTTCTTAAACTAACAGAATTCTAAACTTTTTTTTTTTTTAAACGGAAGGATTTTCAACTGTCAGCAGGTATAACTGGATCCATATGTCAGCAGAGACCAGGGGCTTTTCCTGGTTTTAGGATTTGTAAATTCTTACTGAAACGGAAGTAACCAGGGCAGGCAGCTGGGGGCCGGGTGACAGCTTGAGCTCAGATCTCATTTTAATTAGAAAATATAGATAGCGCCTGCTGACTCATGGGGAGGGGGGCGTAGAGCTCCCATCCCAGGGTGAACAAAGATTGGTTTATATCCTATAAGCCTTGTGTTTGCAAATCACAGAGCATTTCCGAGCACCTCTGAGAAGGGGCTGCAGTGCCACATTACTATGGAGACCGAAACCCCTCCCCCCACGCTCCCCAGCAAATCCCCCTAAATGATTTTGTTTTGGGGAAATACATCTTCCCTCCCTCGTTGCAGACTAGACGGAGGATGTTCACATTGAAAAGAGACAGTGAGGATGTCTGGGGTGAGAGAAATGAGATTAGATGTCATCCACAGCAGCAACATAATTTTCTCCGTTTGGACATCTGGTCCCTTGAACTTAAAACCCTGCTCCTGACGGGCATCTGAACTGTCCTGTTTGACTGTGCTTCACGTGTATAATTTTCTCCCTAATGTGTTCTGCAAATGGTAGAGTAGAAATATCAAATGAAAGACATCCCCAAGGCCTAGCTCTTCCCAACCCCCCTCTTTTCCTGGCCCGGTGTCACTTGAGCTCATTGAGTCTCCAGAAGGGCTGCTATTACAGTGTCAGCATCTGGAAGCGCCTGCCGGGTCTGGGAGCCTGGCCGCTGCCCCGCCCATTTCTATGGATGCTCCAGTGCTGAGCACCCCAAGCCCGGGTCCCCACTGGTGGGCTCTTCCTGTTTGGGGAGCAGGGACCCACAGCCACGTGCTGGGAACTGAGCTACAGCCTGCCACCTCCCCACACACCCACCCATCACATTCAGGGCAGCTGGCGGTCACCCATGCCCCCTGCCAGGGCTGCTGGCACAAGCTGCCATTCAGCAGGCAGACAAAGGGGGATTTTCCTTCCCCTTGAGTTTACAGGCCCCTCAAATGCCTTACATTCCAGGAGCTGGGGGAGACGGGGCTCCTGTGGTTTCTAATTAAGCTCACGATTTAAATAACAAATCATGTAACCCCAAGGGCCATGGAAAAAGCTAACCTACCCCCTCCTAAGACCTGCAGCCAGGTGGCTCTGCTGGGAAACTGAGGACTTGCCCCTCGAGAGCCAGGGGAAGTCACTGAGCACTGGTGTAGCCAGGCTGTGTGGTGGGGGTTCTGGCTCTTTCCCCTCTTCAGGGTTAGAAAGTCAAAAGTGGGAGGAGAGTAGCCCTGTGGCCTGTTGCCTCCACCCTAGAATTACCCCCCTCCTGGGGTGTGGGGGTTGTGGAACTTGATCTCTGAGGTGTTAGAATCCAGGTATGCACATTCTCCTGGGAGCCTCCTCCCCCCCTCAGACCTGCCCGGGTGACTCATTCTTCCTCTGTCAGCAGTGAAACTTCTCTCTGGGGAGAGGCGCGGCTGGGCCCCATCAGAAAAGTGAGGACCCAGGAGCTAGGAGTGGGGGATCCACTGGAGTCCAGGATCCTTAGGTGGAGTCTGGGATCCTCAGTGCTCCAGGTGTTGAAGAAGGGTCTTTGGGTCTCTCACCTCCAGGCGCCAGCGTCCGCCCATCCCTCCCCAAGTTGCTTCTGTATTTTCATATGCCCTCTCTGGGGCCACCGTCATCTTTTTAGTGGGTTGATCTCACCAAATTGTTGTCTGATGACCCAAGGTGTGGTTGTGTTCCAGACCCGGGGAAAATAGAGGGCTGAACTGAACGCAATTATCTCTAGACAGCTCTTCTGTGCCTCCCCCAGCACCCCGGGCATGTCAGCGTTTCTAGGCCTTCTGTGATCTCCTCTCCACCTTTTCCACCATTTCCATTTCATTAAACTGAGTAACAAATTACATTAAGTTCCCCAGGATACCGTCCAGGTCCTGGCCTCTGCACTTGGTACCTGTTGACATCTCCTCCAGAGGCCCTTCTGGTCTCACCTCACTGTGCCTGGAACTGACCAGGCTGTGGACAGGGCCCTGGGGCTTTCCCTGTGCCAGAGCGCTGCCCTTGTGGGTCCCACTGGTTACCTGAAGGACTTTGAGCCCACAAGGCTGGGCGGCTGGGCATTGAGGCGGGCTCCCGCCTCCCTCACCCCCCCCTTCCCTTCCTCTCCATGCTTATCTGTTAAAGCAAAGCCTGGTCAGGAACTGAAGTGAGACAAAAAAACCCGTCTACAGTGGCCTCACACCCTTCCCTCTTCTCCGCAGGTGACCATAGCTGATGACTACTCAGATCCCTTTGATGCCAAGAATGATCTCAAGAGCAAAGCAGGAAAGGGGGAGAGCGCTGGCTACATGGAGCCTTACGAGGCCCAGAGGATCATGACAGGTAAGTGGAACGACAGGTTCAGTGTCTTAGTTCATTTTCTGTGGCTGTAACAAAATACATGAGACTGGGGAGTCTATGAGGAAGAGGTTTATTATGGTTCTTGATTCTAGAGGCTGGGGTGGTCCTATCTGGCCAGAACCTCATGCTGTATTAAATCACAGCAGAAAAAAGCAAAAGGGCAAGCAGGTACATGAGAAAGAGACAAAACACAAGGGGTGACCTTTCTTTATAACAGCCTTCTCTCCTGGTAACTAATCCAGTCCCATGGAGCAAGAATGTCCACCCAAGGAAAGGCTTTGGTTTATTCAGGAGGCCCCCACTCCCCTGACACCAGCACCTCCCACTAAGCCCTGCCTCCAACACTGGCCCCTTAAACAGTTAATGAACTCAGCATGAGTTTTGGTGGGGACAAATTACATTTTAAGCCCTTAGGACACAGGGACTTGGCAGGGAGGTGGGGAAGGATCAGGAGGGGGCTTGTGCTTTCAAGGTACTGGCTTATTTTTCACCTACACCAGGAAAAACTGTCAGGGCACAGATGAAGTGTACCATGTGCAGTTAAAGCAAAATAGGGACCGAGAAGTAAGTGGGGAGAAAATGTGGGGAAGACTATCAGAAATTTCTCACTGAGGAAAGATTCTTAGAGACATAAAACTTTTCTTAGAGCTTCCCAGCAGCCAGGGCAAAAGGGGAAGCAGGATGAGTCACCTTGTTTTCATTGCCTAGCTGGGGGCAGACCCAATCATTAGTAGGGACAAAATTCTCTTTGGCCATATGCCAAGATATCTTCATCCTGGGACTGGCAGCTGCATGGAGCACCTGGGCTTCGTGGCACCTCTGAGGGAAACATGGAGACTTTCCCCTTTGTGGCTGTTTCCTGTGGGGCTTTGATGACAAGACCTTGTCAGATTGTGTGGGGCCCAGAGGGTGTGTCCAGGAGGACAGCCCCCTCCAGGCCTGCTTTCACCAGGATGCTGGGAGCAAAGGATCATCCACCCTCTTGGGGTGTGGGAAGCTGGAGGGAACCTCATGAGAAGAGAAGCCCCCGTGTGGGTCCTGGCTCAGGAGGACCATCCAGAAAAGCAGCCGTGTTGGTGGCCCCCAGACCCCACACAGGGCAGAAACAGGAGTGGGACACAAAGTACTGCTGAGTGCAGGAGGGAGACCAGGAGCCGGTTTGGAGCTACCTGAGATTTGGGGGCCTGTTGAATTGGTGTCCTGAATATCTGGGGACTCGGGTACGAATGCCTCTTATTATCTGTGTGTTTGAGGTCCTTGTCCTTGAGCACTGTCACCTGATCCCACTTGAATTTGGAGAAGAAAGGGAAGGAAGTGACATTTAGAGAGCACTTAGCGTGTGCTGGGCCCATGCTGGAAGTTCACTCCTAGGGCTGCAGAGCCCACCACGGTGGAAGGATCACGGTGTGAGGCCGGTCTCTGCCTCCAGGACTCTGCCTCATGTTCCCATTCACAGAAGGCCATCGTGAGAACTCCCGAGTGCTTGGCCACTTGTCGCAGGGCAAGGCAGGGAGGAGTTGTCCAAGTGGACTTAGGCCAGGCCCCTGGGGCTCACTCTCATCTTCCTGTCTCCCCTTCAGAGCAGAGAGCTGAATGTGTGGGGCCGAGATTTCAAGCCAAAGCCCGGCAATTTGGAGAAGCAGGTCAGCTGGTGGAGTCCTCGCTGCCCACCAGCTCTCCTGCCCTCAGGCCAACAGGGGGAGGGAGCTGTGGCCCTGAGCTCTGTCAGACCTGCTTAAGGGAGTGGTGGTAACCAGAGCGACCGGGACACTGTGGCCCATGCACGGTGTCAGGGTGGCACAGGATCTTCAGGGTCATCCAACCCAACAGCCTCATTTTACAGATGAGGAAACTGAGTCTAGGGAGGGAGAGACTTGCCCAAGGACACACAGCAAGCTGGTGGCAGAAGGCCAGGTGTGGCCCAAGCATTGCAGGGAAGATTGGGGGTGGTGTCCTAAAGGAATATGGCATTTGCATCGGGCACTGGGGCATCTCAGACAGGCAGAAATGGCAGGAGGGACCCAAGGCTGGGGCCCCGCCAGGTACCAGGCTTCGTTCTGGGCACTTGAGTGTATGTGCTCACCGAATCTCATGTCCCTTCAGAGGCAATGTCTAGGTTTACAGGTGAGGGGATCGGGAGTAAGCCCCTTCTCCAGGTCACCCAGCTAGATGTGGAGCAGGATACCACAGGAGGAGAGGGTAGGTGGGGCCCGGGTGTGGGGGAGTGTCTGCCCTACCTGGAGCCTCTGGGGTCGCTGTGTAGCCAGGTACTAATCTTGAGGGATTCGGGCATTTCTGTGGGGGCACATTGTGGGTAGGTCGGAGGCAGGGAGTTGGTTTGGCAGTTGGACCCCCTGCACCCTTCTCCAGAGAGGCGCCCCAGGACTGCTGCTCTTTGGAGGCTGGGTCCCAGTCTATCAGCCTTTTTTGCTTTAAAGAATGCAAGTGACTGGAAGGAATGTTCCTGGTGGTGACCATCTTGTCACACCTCCCTGTGATCCAGAGCTCCCTGTGTGTCACTGTGGTGATCGGAGCAGGCTGGGCCTCAGCTTGGGAATGCTCCAGAAGGGGAGCGGCCTGCTGAGTGGACCCGCAGCTGGCCCTGGGGAGAAGGTGGAGGAAGGCTGGTGCTGGGGTTGGCAGTGGCCCTCGTGCCTTGGGTGCCTCTGCTTTTCCCCAAACATGCGTGATGGGTCAGTGACAATAACAGACACAATGGAGGCAGCTGCCAGGTTCTCTGGGACTTGTTTACAGCAACAAGGCCAAGACAACCCAGCTAGTTAGGTGTGGGCTGACTTTCTGTTTCAACCACCGAGCAGCGCCTTCTCCAGGCCTGCCCAGCGCTGCCAACTAGGGCTGTACTTAACTGATGAGGTTCTGTCCCCCCGTCCCTTGGCTCCGCGCAGCAGGTAGTGTGGGGAGCTTTTGTAAATGAAGAACTGGGCCCACCCCCGGGGCTGTGGCTGAGATGGGGGGCATGGAGAGGTGTGCCTGTTCCCCAGGGGCTCCTCTCATGTCCCCGTCTCCTCAGCTACCCTCTCCACAGACTTCACTTTGTGTCACCTGCAGGAATTACATCTGGCTCTAAGCTGGGTGCTCAGCCCCAGAGCCCAGATGCCACGGACTGCCTGGGCCTCCCCTTCCACCACATCTCATGCTGGCAGCACCTCCAACAGCACCTCCTTAGACCCCGTAGCACTGAGATAGAAAGCCAGAGATCTAGTCCAGTCGTTTCACTTTGCAGATAGGAAAACTGAGGCTCAAGAATGTTAGCGTTTCTTTATACCCTTGGATGAAATGGGCAGCTCTCTTGTGAAGCACAGAGCTCCCCGTCCCTAGAGGTTTCCAAGCAGAGGTAAGGCACCTCTTAGGAGATGACATGGAAGGGAATCAGGTCTCCGGTGGGGTTGACTCAAGTGACCTCCGAGGTCTGCATTAACCCCGAGCTCCTGAGGTGCCGCGGACCTGCGGCACCTGAGCTCATGACCTGCCTTCCATACATCGTGACTGTCGTTAGCCGTCCAGGACCAGCCCCACGAAGAGACCAGCTCTGCACAGGAAGGGTCTGGTTGGGTCTGTTATGTCCTTCCTCAGTGTCCGCTGTTTGGTCCTGTTTCTTGGCCCTTCTCACAGATGCTGGCCTTGACCTCTTCTGTGCCTGGATGCTCACCTGGGCATTGGGTTCCTCGTGTATAAATTAAAGAGAAAGAACCAGAACCTTTCTGGGTTTGCCTCTGGCCTCCATCGCCTGTGTGTTTGATGTCCTTGGCCAGGCTGCTTCCCAGCCCCTTCTTTCCCTGTTCCTGAGACTGTCCCCAGAGAACCTGGAGACCTGCTGGTGCAGTTGGAAGGGCCCTGGGCTTGTGTCTCCAGTGGGTCTGGCTGCCCAGCTCTGGAGTGTCAGCATTGTAAGATTCAGCACACGTGCCCATGTGAGCCCTGCATGGAGGACCAGAGGGCTGCTTGTCCCTTCATGTGGTATCCTATGCATCAGAATCTCTGGCCAGTCTCCACGGCGTCCCCTGCCAGCTGGTTTTTGTATCCTTGCCAAAGCAGCAGGACAATTGAGTAGGTGGTCCTCAGACTGCGGTGCACTTTGCTCCTGGCCATCCTGTGCTGGAGGCTGGACTGAGCATGGGCAGCACCGCCACTGCCCTCCAGGAACATCCATGAAGCAGGGAGGTGGGTTCTGACTGGAGTGGTCAGTGTCGATGCACCGAGATGCGCAGGTGACTCTCTAGGAGTTAGGGGGAGGAATTGGCTTCCCATTTGGGTGGTCTGTGGGGGCAGGGGGAGGAGAGCTGGGGCTGGCAGCAGAGGCTGGCGATGGGACCTTCTGCATAGGAGTGGAGGAGGCTAAGGACAGGAAGGGCCCCTGGAGCGAGAGCCTGTAGAATGGACTGGAATCAAGAAGCCCAGGTCAGCCTTAGAAGCAAGGTCTCTGCAGCTGAGATCAGGTCTCTGCACAGGCCTTTAGCCCCAGAAATTTCCAGCAGTACCCAAGGGCGGTGGCGACTCAGAAGACAGCCTTGAGCTCGTGCAGAGGGCTTCCCTGAGTGCCAGGCACTGCTGCGAGGGTTAGCCTATTTAATGCTCACAGCAACCCGTGCCGCACTGGTGCCCATTACAGAGCAGAAGACACGGGGTCCCGCAGCACCCTCCAGACCTCACGTGCAGCCAAGCGCCAGGGGTCTGAGGAAGTAGCTGGGCAGTTTACAGCTGCAGAGGCCCCTTCTCAGGTGTAGGTGTGACTATAACCTTCCTCTCGGCCTCCTTTATAAAATCGTTCAAGGTGTCATCTCACCAGATGAATCACTTGAGCATTAATTGAAAGCATTTTCACATAATTTTTAATATGTAAGCAATTACACATTAAAAAGTTCTTAGCATGTTTTATTATTAAATCAACTTTATAGCATAATGAGAGGAAATTAAAAGAAAGTCATCTGCACAGAGCCATGCTGCCCTGACGTGGCCGTCCCCGTCCTTCTTGCCTGCGACCTGCCTTCTTTCTGCCCGTTTGAACTCTAATTGCTGGTAGCCACGTCCAGCAGAGCCGGTTCCCAGTTCTGAAGGCCAGAAAGCCATTTTGTGTCTTCTTGTCCTCTTTAAAACCACACTCTGTCTTTTTTCACTGGGTGTCATAAGCAACCAAAGAGGTAATGGGTCTGAAATGACTTTGTAAATCCTTAGGTTACCTGCTTGTGTAATCACACGGGGCTTCTGAGAGTCCTGCAACTGGGCTCCTTACAGGTGGCTCCTGTCAGTCCTGCGACTCTGGCCCCACCCCTGGCCTTCCCAGGAGCATGAATGCTGACAGGCACATTCTTTTTATTTTTGGTACCAGGGATTGAACCCAGGGGCCCTCGACCACTGAGCCACATCCCCAGTCCTTTTTGTGTTTTATTTAGAGTCAGGGTCTCACTGAGTTGCTTAGCACCTTGCTTTTGCTGAGGCTGGCTTTGAACTTGTGATCCTCCTGACTCAGCCTCCCCAGCCACCTGGATTACAGGCGTGCGCCCTGCGCACGGCCAGGCACACTCCTTTTTGACAGCCTGCTTTGTTCCTCGGGGCCTGGAATCCTGTTCCCTAATTCTGGACTGAGGTCCTCTGAAGACCTGCAAGTGCTTCTCAGAGGAGAAAGTCCATGGGTTGTGGCTGGGGTCAGAGAGGCTGTTTCTGGCCTCCTATCTAAATTTTCCATTTCCTGTTCCAGGCCAGGTCTCTGGTGGCTGGAAGGTCAGGCCCCCCTGGCCTGCCCACCCCCACATTGCCCCAGGGTTCAGCCAGTCCTGGTGGTCATAGCTGTCCTCCGACCAAGGATGACAGGATGGAACCATCCTTAAAGAGTAGTCCAGTGTCCTTCTTCTGCTCAAGGCCCAGAGAAGGGTATGTGCTGGCCAAGGTCACACAGCACAGCAAGCTGCAGAGCAGGTCTCCCGGCTTCTAACCTGGGACTCCTGAGTTTGGCTTTGAAATGTTTTGAAACCTGTCCTCACCTTCTCCAGCCTGCCAGACGGGAGGCTTGGCTGAGGGCAGTGCAGAGTTCCCTGGCTGATCTATGATTTACCAGAATGACCTACCTACAGAACAGGAAGGAGATAATCAAGTGTAAACAGACACACCGATGATGTGCCTGCTGTTGAGGGACAGTGGGGCTCGCTCACCTAGCCAGAGCGCTCGCCCGCTGCCATTCACTGGTACAGCTCTGTGCGCCTCCGTTTCTCATTGAACAAAGTCCTGTTCTCATGGAGCCCCTGGTTGGTGCAGGACCAAGCAAGCAGGGCCAGCGTCCCCTGCCCTCGATCCCCACTAACTCATTTCTCAGACCCTATGGTTCTAGATTCCCGGGGCCTGGACAGGAGCAGAGTTAGACTTGTCCCAGGACATGGCCACCTTCACAAGTAGATTGGCCTCAGTGCTATCTTCTAGGGATGGGGGGCTGGCTTTGGCCCAGTGAGGGGCAGCTGTGTCCCACTCTGTTCTCAGCTTCAGTGGAGGAGCATAAATACACACCCCCCACCTGGCTTGTCATGGATTGTCCCCTGTGCTGCTGGCACCAGGCAGGCAATACAGGGCCCAGGACCTTAGGAATGCAGCCCTTGGCCCCTCTTTCTGGCAGTTGGGAGAGAAATGGGCAATGTGCCCAAGGAACGCAGGACAGAGGGGCTCACTCCCTTCCCCTGCCCCAGCCCCAGCCCCATGTTGCCATTCAAAAGCCCAAAGACAGTGAAAAATCTGAAGCTGCAGGTGCTGCAGGATGTATCTCGAGGCCTCAGGATTGCAGCAAAGCTCCTGCCATCCTACACCCATCCTACAGCCTGCTTCCAGGTACTGGGCAGGGCAGGAGGCTGTGGGGACACACCCCACAGGGTGTGACAGATAGGAAGTTGTTTGGGAAGCCTGGGTGTGTAGGATGGATTAGAGTCCGGAGAGTCATGGGGACTGGTTCCTTGGTTCTGTGGTTATGACAGTCATCTAGGCCAGAGGGTTATGGTGGGGACAGGGCTTGAGGGCCTGCAGGGGAGTCAGGGTGGGTGGGAGGGAGAAGCTGGGGCAGCACTGGGAAGGTGGGAATGGCAGCCACCCATTGGGAACCGTCTTGTCTAAGATCGGAAGTGGGGTTGGGAAGGTCAGTGCGTTCACAGTGGACACTTTTGGGGCTGGAGAGATTGGAATGTTAGTGTGTTGGAGAAGGTGCTGGAGGCCAGTCAGAGCATGGCCTCGGGGCCAGGGGTCACAAGGGGATTGCACTCCTGGATTGAGGAGAGGAGCTGCCGGCCCAGCCACAGCACCTGTTCTGCTGAAGCCTGGTGACAAGGCTCGGGACTGCGTCACACCCTGTTATTTAATTGATTAATGAGTGCCCTCCTCTAAAGATTATGCTAGGCCTCTCCCTAAGGCTCTGGAAGGAAGCACCTGTCATTAGCTCCATTTTGCAGATGTGAAAGCTGAGTCCTGGTGGCTCCTAGGAACTCTGCCCTTTTCTGGGCCCCATTCTCCCCGAGGGGTCTCTGCCTGCTGGTGCCAGGGAGGATGCTGAGTAACAGGTCGGGCTTTCTTGACGGCAGGTCTTTCCTCCTAGGCAGAGATGAGGCCGGTGCCTGGGGTCCGTGCCCCCCCCACTCCTCCCAGGAGTCCTGCCTTCCAGCTCTTTTGACCGGGGCCTCGTGGTGCTCTGCCTCTGGTCCTTTCCCGAACCAGGCAGGGTGAGCAGAAGTGCCCAAATCGCTGCCTGTCCTCTGCCTCCCAGGGCGCAGCTTGTGATAGGACCGCCGGGACATTCATGCTGATAGAGCACGTGATGACCTCGTCACCCTGTATCTCACCTGCTGGGCTAGAAGCCCCTGGCAGGCAGGTCACAGGGCAAACAGGGCTCTGAACTCTTGCTCTCAGGCACCCAGGGTTTGAGTTATTGGAAACTTCCCGGTGATGAATGCCTCTGGGTCAGAACCTGCTGGTTTCAGTGACACGTCATGAAGTGACCAGTAGACTCTTACCCTAAAGGTGAAAGTCCCCTGTCTCAGGTTCTGGAAATGGATCCCGTGGTTTCCCTGCCAGTTTACCCCTCTGCCCTGACCTGTGCCTCCCCGTGTGCCTCTCCCCGATGCTGGTCTCACACCTGCTAGTTTCCAGTCGCTGTGTGGAGACGGGCACATACACACATGCTCCTGTGCCTCCAGCCGCAGGGCCCTCCAGGTCAGCCCTGCCCTGCCCCTCTGGCCAGGTGCTGCAGCCTCATCTCCCTCACGCGAACAGGCCTCATCATGCCTCTCTCCAGCATCAGTGGCTCCTGCCAAGTCCAGGACAGCCTCTGGCCTGACCTTTCTAAGCCTGGTCCAGTTGCGGCCTGGCCAGTGGGGGTCAGGGACAGCTTTCCACCTCTGCTGGTTTCCTTCACTGTGCTCCTTTGGGTACCTTTTCTTCTGCAGGTCCCTGACCTGTGCCTTTCCCCAGGCTCCCCAGTTCTTCTGCTCAGGTGGCATGTGCATCCAGTCACCCGTGGCCTCCAGCCCCCATGGCCTCCCTCCTTGGCCTCCCTCCTTGGCCTCCCTAGACCAGGGAGACAGGACATGGTGGTTTTCATTTTATTGGTGAAAATCAGGGGTAGGGGCTGGAGAGACTGCCTGGGGGCCCCCGGAGGACTTCAGGAGGCCAAGCAGGAGCAGGTCAGTGCGGCTGCACTGGACCCCAGGCTGAAGGAAGCACATGAACCTGAAGGTGGTGGAGTCCCCCAGCAGCCATGGGTCAGACTGAGTGGATCCACGGGGCCAACTCCTACCACCCCCCAGCAGCAAAAAGCAGAGGCCTAGAGCTGGGAGGGCCAGGCAGCCACAGCCCACTGCCCTGCAGAACTGCAAAGCAGCCTGTGACAGCACCCCACCCCGCCTCTCCTGGGGGTGTCCTCCCTGCTGCTGTGCTGTTTCCTGTTCTCCTGCTAAAGAGTCTTCTCTAAGGGGGGACTTCATGCTGAGACACTATGGGCCTGCCAGGGAACCTGCAGGGTGAGGCTGGCAGGTGGCCCCGTGGCATAGCCGGGGAAGGTGGAGGAGGGAAGGGGGTGCAGTGGCACATGCCTCTAATCCCAGCCGAGGCAGGAGGATCTCTAGGTCAGCCTGAGCAACCCAGCCACACCCTGTCCCAAAATTAGAAATTAAAAGGACGGTGGTAGAAAGCCCCTGGATTCAGTCCCTAGAACCCCTCCCCCAAAAGGTAGAGGAGGAGTGACCCTGCCCAGGCTCATGCCCCACCCCTCATGGGAAGCTGAGGAGGGGACCGTGGAGCCCCTGCTGTTGTGGACACTGCACCAGGGCCCTGCCCATAGGAGGGCTGGTCTGTGGGGTGACTGCATGACGTGGAGGTGTGTCCTGCCCTCATTTGGATGGGGCCTGCCAAGGAGGGTGTGCTCTATCCCACTTGGTTAGGTGGGCGCTGGTCCCCTGGAACAGACTTCTCCCCTAGTGACTGAGGGGGAAGGATGCACGGGGCAGAGGGGCTGGCTTAGACCTGGGCTCTATATAGAGTGTGGACTGCTGGAGGCTCTGGCCTGAGATCCAGCCTGAAGAGGCCCGTGTGTTCTGTGCAGAGCACCCACAGGGCAGCTGTTCAGGTCTAACCCCCAGCCCAGCAGATCCCACCCTGCCACACAAAATGAACCTTGTCCTTAAGCTGAGTCTCATGGCAGAGCAGGTGATTTTCATAATTTGCACACAGAAATTGGGAGAGATTTGCTTGCTGTTCCCATCTTAGCCTGTTTACCCCCTAAACTTGAACCTGATTTCAGCTGGACTGAGCCTCCCAGTGCTGCTGGGGAGCTGCTGAGAGCTGCCCCACGCCCTGGCCTGGTTGGCTCCTGGACATTCACAGAAGTGCCTGACCTCTTGGGTGAGACTGAGGTGGAATCACCTTTAAAACCTGGGGTTTTCGCTGTCTCTACCCCAGGGGCCTGGCGCAGCATCCTGGGATCATGGGGAACTAGCCAAAATCCTTGGTCTTTTTGTGGCTGACTTTGGCCTGAACTGTGATGTCACTAGAGCTGAAGCCACCTTCCCTATCTCTGGAATTCCTCCTTCAAGGAAGGACAACTCAGAGATGCAGCAGACTGGGGGACTCCGTCGCCCTCTTTTAAAAGGTGAAGACATGGAAGGCCAGGAGCTAGAGGGGCGTCGCAGCTGTGCCGTGCGTGGGGCCCTCTCCTGGGCTCCACCATGCCTCCATGTGTGTTTGGTGACGCAGTGCCCAGCTCAGCCTCCTGAGACCTGCGTCTCCTTGCTTCTGCGAGCTCATTTCCGACACGGATAGGTGACTTCTCCACGATGCAGGCCTCTGCGTTTGACTGGCAGCCTGAGCTTTGTCACCTCAGCCTGGGCATTGTTGGGGGGGTGTGCAGGAGCCCCCCATCCAGGTCTCCCAGTCTGCAGTGAGTGATGGCTTTACCTCTCTCGGGTTTAAGGGTCTATGAGGAAAACTTCCTTATTGCGGGAAACTTGTGGGTTTGTGGAATCTCCTCGTTAATGTCCTGAGATGCGTTGGCTTCTCTCTAATTTCTTCCAGGACCTTGGCCACCAGTTGTGTGTGTGTGTGGGGGGGGCGTCCTGCCATCACCATGTGTATTTATTTCCCCGTTTACTGACTACAAAGCACTTTCTTAGACATTATCTCATTTCGTCCTGGGAACAACCCTGGAGGCAGCCCTTGCTGTTCTCATTTCTAAGAGAGAAACCGAAAACCGGAGCATCTAGGCGACCCACAAGGGTCACTGAACAAGGCCCTGGGCTGGGGTCTCTGGGCTCTAGCACGGCAGCCCACGTCCCCTTCCCCTTCTTCCACTGAGAAGAGCCCAAGCTCTGGGCAGGTCTGTGGTAGAGTCACGTCTCTGTCCCCACACTGTGCCCCAGAGCCCAAGGGTGGGGGAGGGGAGGCAGGGAAACTGATGGTCTTTCCCCGCCGTCCTCTTCATCCACTGACCCACCGCAAGGCCTCTGTGAGTGTGTGCGATCTAAGTGCCACATCGAGCGTGCCTGTCACGTGCCAGGCCAGGCAAGCGACCCGAGCTCTGTGGAGCCAGCTGCCTGCTCCTCGCTCTGGAGTCTGGGTACCTGGGCTCCCCCTGCAGCCAGGCTGGACGGCGGAGGACAGCTCCCGAGTGGCCCGCCCAGCCCACCTGGGTGAGGCAGCCAGGTCAGAGAGCCCAAGGTGCCTGGTGGAGAATCCACTCTGACCCAGAGCACGTGGCACCCTTCCCCCAGCCCACGGAGCCCGCATCTGTGCCCAGGGACAGGGAGAGGCACAGTCGTGTCTGAAGGAGCCTTGGCTCTGACACCAGACACAGAGCTGTAATCATTGTCTGTGGTTACACGAGGGGCCTGTGCCAGGAAGGTGCGCTTGGTGATGCCTCCTCTCCAGACAGGGTGGCCCCGCTCTCTGGATGACACTGACAGGAACACACGCTCACTGAGGGTTCAAAATCCTGAAAGGGCCATGCAGATTTCTACCAAGGACTCCTGCCTTCTTCTCCAGGAGAAAGAGGCACAGCACGGAGGAGCCCTGCCAGCGCTTTCTTGCTTGCTCCTGAAAAAGAACCCGTTTACCTCTCGGAGCTGACGTGCTCTACGAAACCAAAGAGCAACAGGCCTTTTCTTTATGCTTCAAGAAAAAAGGAAGAGCAGACAGCCACACAGCCAACCCCTCGTGTTTCCGTGCTAGCACGTCCATTCTCCTTTGATCTTCACCCCTCTCCAGGGAGGCAGACAGGCATGTGATGCCAACCCCACTCCAGAAGTGGGGAGATGAAAGCTCAGAGAGGTTACGGCACTTTCCTGAAGCCACACAGGAAACTAAAACTGGAGCCCAGCCTCTGACTGTGGGGCTTCTGCTTTGAGGGCAATTTTAGTGGTTTATTTTGTGAACTTATTCAGTCTTTCACTCACTGGGGCTCCATGTGGCAAGTAAAGCCTCTGAGCCCCTAAACTTCTGGGCACCAGGAGCCACATACTTTATAGGACTACTATGAGGGACATCCCCCAGGATTCTGGAGGCCAAGCCACACCAGAGTCCCCAAATCCTTACAGGTTAGCAGACAGAAGGAGCCTGGCTACAGGCCCAGTGGATGGCCACCTGGATTCTCCACCCACAACCTGAGGCCAGAGTGAAGGGCAGGCTGCCTTAAAGCCCCACATAAGAGCTGCCCTTCGCCCCTCCGGTGTCGGCTTGTACTAGTCACGTGGGGGATCCAGGGCAGGGTAGGTAGTGACGAGAATGCAGATTCCCGGGCCCTGTTCTTTAGTGGCCCTTGTGAAAGCCAGGAATCTGTGTTATACTTGGCTTCCTGGTTCTGGGACAGAGTCCCTGGTTAGAGAGGCCCTGCTAGGCAAGACCTCAAGGCAGGACTTCTGAAAACCCTGCAGCTCTGCTCGGCCTGCCAGCAGCCTCGCTCTCCCTGGCTGTGTCCCTCCCTGACTTTTTTGTCTATCTTTGTCCACTGCAGGGGGTGGGCACCATTCTGTTATCCCCTTGGCATCCCCATACAGGTCCTGAGGATCTGTTGCTGGGGCTGAAGAGCAGTGGAAACCACCCACAGGAGGGGCCCAGCCCGACAGCCCATCTCATTGACATCCTCACAGCGGTGGTTCTGACAATGACCTTGTGAAGGTTGTGGGGGGGGGAATCACAAGCAGACTCAGGCACTAACCCATCTCCTCTGACTTGTGCTTTGACTGGGACCAGGTATTTCCCCTCTGGGGCCTCAGTTTCCCCAACTTCAACCTGACCCCAAAGTGACATTCCTGCTACCCAGTGGTGGCAGCAGCAGCAGCAGGAAGCACTCGATGCATACAGATCCGCCAGGCTCAGGGACACCATCTCCCAAGACATAAAAAGCCTCCCGGTGCTGGCTGCTGTCTCCAGGATGCCTTTGTTCATCTGTCCCCAGCCACATCAGACTTCCTTGGGGCATGTGACTCGGTGTAAACAGCTTCCACTCAGCGCCCTGGAAACCTGTCTGCCAGCAGGAGTCCCACTTGGCCTCCTTGGGGGATGCCTTTCCACCAGAGTCTGCTTCCAAATGGGCCTGATTTCACCACACCTGCTTTAAAAAGAACTTTTAAATGTGCTTTAAAAGGTTTTCGTTTTGCACATCAGCATCAGAGGAAAGAGGTGCAGCCAGCCTAGCTCCTGGTAGCCCATGGCCAGCACACTGTTGTCCTCCTGGCTGGGAGAGCCCTCAGGGAGGAATGAGCCCATGGGAGCGGCTTGAGAACTGAGTGAGCAGAAGGGGTCTCTCCATGAGTCTCAGTCCTTCCAATCCGTCCTTCTCAGTGACCCCTGATGAGTTTCCCAGACCTGGCCCAATCACAGGGATTCTGTTACTTGGGCTCAGAGACCTTCCCTTCATCCCAGGGATCCAGGTGCAGACTTCAGCCTCCCTAAAGCCACACCTCCCTGCCCCAGCTCTGCACCTTGCAGAGCTCCTCCACAGCCTGGGCAGGGCCTCAGGGACTCCGGTGGTTCCTCACAGCCCAGCAGCAGGCCTGGCACTTATTGAAACAGGATGAAAATGGGCCTTTCCTCTGCTCCTAAGCCTCCCCTTTAACAGCTACAGCCCGTACCCCAGTTGTTGCCTATGATCTCCTGTTTATTCCTAGAAAATGAGCAGACCAAAACAGGACTTGGGGCAAATCAGATAAGTGCGCTCCTGGACGTGGAGACGGAGGATGCTAATAACATTTGTCCCGCTCTGGGGGCGAGGGGCAGTCAGTGTTGCGAATCTCTGGGGCATCTTCAATTCTGGGAAGTTCACAGTTTATGGAGCCATTTGTGGTCGGGAAGCCCAGGCCAGCAGGGTAACGGCCCAGTTACCCTGGGGGAGTGTTCCTTCCTGCCTCCTCAAGCTACCTGTCACCAGCTTTTGGTGCTCAGGAGTCATGGTTCTGAGAGTTCCGTGGGACAGGAATGCTATAAACCCCCATCTCACTCCCCTTTACAAAGTAGGTGAGTGGGCTGTCACTTCACCAGAGAAAGCAGCTCTGCCTCAGCAGAAGGCTGCGAGTGGTCACCGGGGCCCCTGCTTGCTCAGTTGGCCCCATGGTGCAAGTGGGGGGACACAGTTCCTGCTCATCTCCACCCCTCCCTGGGCCCTCTGTCCCTCAGCAGTGCCTCTTCTGGGAGCCTCACGCTCCAAGCCTCCGATGTCTCTTTTTTTCTCATTTGTGCTTGTCCATGGTGAGAAGCTGCTGGACACCTGCTGTTGGACAGACGGGCTGCCTGGCCTTGGGATGAAGGAGCAGGCTGTCTCAGACTCCATCTCCTGCCTGCCATGGGAGGCCTGGGCCTACAGTGGGCCGGCAAACAGCACACCTTGTTGGGGCCTGAGCAGTACAGAGCAGGACAGCTCAGAAGGTCAGCCACAAAGACAAGATGTTTTAGAGGTGGAGTGGCAGATAACACTTCAGGACAGTGTCATGCGCTCGACGGTTTTTTTGCACTCCTGTTCTGGGAACCCAGAAGAATGGCAAAAATGAGAGCCAGGCTGAAGTGGGAGGCAGACTAGACCCAGGTTGGCACTTTAAAAGGTCTTGGGGCTTCACATCACGGAATAGGGGTGACACAGTGAGATAACGATCACTGAAGTTCTGAGAGAAGAGGAGCCAGGAAAGGCTTCCAAGGAGTTGAAGCTTGACTGAAGCCTTGAAAAATAAGCAGGCCAGCTGGACACAGGGTTGCACGCCTGTAATCCCAGAG
Source organism: Urocitellus parryii (assembly GCF_045843805.1). NCBI lineage: Eukaryota > Metazoa > Chordata > Mammalia > Rodentia > Sciuridae > Urocitellus > Urocitellus parryii. Next base: position 177,266,175 of record NC_135534.1, on the reverse strand, counting down.
GCTCGGGAGGCTGAGGCAGGAAGATTATGAGTTCAAAGCCAGCCTCAGCAAAAGCGAGGTGCTAAACAACTCAGTGAGACCCTGTCTCTAAGTAAAATACAAAATAGGGCTGGGGATGTGGCTCAGTGGTCAAGTGTCCCTGGGTCAAGTGTCCCTGAACTTAATCCCTGGTATTAAAAAAAAAGAAGCAGACCAGGAGGGAGGAGCTCCCTGGGCAGAGGAGGATAGGACCAGCCTGGTTGTCCTGGGGACCTCCCAGTTCATAGGTGCTGAACTGATGTCTGGGTTGGATCCTGAGGTCTATGCAGAGATGGGGAAGTTAGAAGGGAGGGCTTTGAGGTGGAGGGACAGCTATGCCATGGCCAGAGATGGAGAGAGTAGCCAGCATGACTGGCTTCACAGGCTTCCAGAGGGTGATTGACATATGCCTGGGACACAGAATCAGCCTCAGAACAGGGCACTTGCAGGAGGTGAGACCTGAGCCCAGCCTTGAAGGCTTCTGGGTGTTACAAAGAGGAGCTCCAAGGGAAGTCATTGCTGGTGGGTGGGGAACGGTGCCGACCTTGGGCCAGGGCAGGCACATCAGTGTCATTCTGAATCTGTCCAGCACTCAGGGGCTGGGAACCAGCCAATGTCCTAGAGATAAGGGTTATAGAGTCTGGTCCAAGTGTTCCTGGCCTACCAGTTATTTCAAAGAACTACTGCTCTGTTTAAGTACCTCTCTCAGAATTCCACTGGCCATCTGTATACAGGATTACAGAACTGTGCACGCATGAAGGTCTGGGACCTGGCTTGGGGACCCTCTGCAGGGCCACCCTCCCCAATGCTGATTTTCCTCTCCTGAGCTCCAGCACAGCTTGAGAGTTGTGAGCCAGAAATGAACCTAGAAAGCTCCACTTAGGTGTGAGGGAAGAGGTGGGATTCAGATCCTCCTGAGGGCTGACAGCTCAGAGTCCTGTAGACAGGTGGCCACAGCTGCTTCAGGAGGCCTCCCTGCCCCACTGGCCTGTGGACCACAGCCGACTGTGGGCACAGAATGGCGGCAGTCACTGCAGCACGGACACTTCAAAACACCCATTTCAGGTGGCCCACCAGGTAGAAACCCCCCACCCCCACTGTGCATTCCACTTAGACAGCAAGAGCTTCCTGGTGAGCCTGTAAGAGGAACTGGTTGCTAACAAGACTCCCAGGAAACAATGGCCCCTCCTGAAGAATTGCCAGTGAGCCAGCTGGGTGCTGAAGGACGTCAGCTCAAGACGATGATTTGGGTCCTAGGTCCCTTCTGGAAGTCAGAAGGAAGCGAGCTCAGTGTGCTCGAGGGTCCTAGCCAGATGGTAACCTCCTCCACAGAGTAGACTGCGGGGAGGGCGTTGGCCAGCTCCCCCCGGGCACGGGAAGAGGGTCCCTGCAATGCGTGGTTTGTGTTTTCCAGAGAGCTCTGTCCCTCTCATCTGGAGCTCTCCTGTTCTCTCTGCTCCCTGGCTCCCCAGAGTATTCTCTTCACATTCATTCACATACACTGTCAGTGAAAAGCGAGCCAGGCAGGACCCACCCCAGTGCAGGGTGAATAGGATTTTAACAGCCTTTAGGGTGACAGGAGTCTCCTCGGAGGCCCTGTCCTCCCCCAGGCTGGGAGCACAGTGAGACCACTGCCTTTTCACAGACTGGTCAGCCCTCAGCCGGAGTTGGTGGTAAAACCTGGACAAGCAGAGCCCCTTTTAATCAGGGGCTAGGGGGACTATCCCCACATCAGGCCTGGAGGCCACAGGGAGGGGCAGCGCCAGGGGAAGACTTGCACCCCAGAGAGTTTGGGGATTCCTGGGGAGGGTGCCGCTGTGAGGCTTCTCACTCCTTTGTCTCTTCAGGAGGAGGAGGATGAGCAGGAGTCTCCTGGTCATGTGGCCTGTGGCTGGTGCCTCCGCAGGGGACATGAGTGAAATCTGAAGTGCGGTCTGTGCTGCGGCAGCTGTAACCTGACAGCTGCCGCCCTCCCCGCCGGCTCTTCCCGGCCTCGCTTCCCCCAGGCCTGAGCGAGGAAGCCTATCTGGCAGCAACGGCTCAGCTGTCACACCACATCAGTTGCAGGTCCCCAGCTCGAGGAGACGTGCCAAACGCTAGCGGATGATACACTTAGTGAAACCTGCAGGAAGGGCCTGGTTCCAGATATTAGAGGGTCCCAGGTATTAGAGGCCACTCCCTTCCCATTGGCTCTGGCTGATGCCATGCAGAGCCGTCGTGCTTCTGAACCCTGGAGTCAGATCACGTCTTCCCAGAACCTTGTCGCCAGTGCAGGGTCTTTCCTTGAGGGGGGTCAATATCAAAAATAGAAGTGCGGTAGAAGTTGATTCTATTGAAAGGCTCTGGACGTGACTGATGCCACATAGGAAAGATGAAACTCGATGTCCTCTCCCTGTGGACTTCCACTATTGACCACGCGTCATTTATACCAGATGTCAAGTCAGGAATACAGCTGTGCATCCGCACACAAGCATGTATATTCCTCTCTAATACGGAACATCTGCACGGGGTCTTATGCCTTACAAGCCTCTTTTCTATCCTTTGTCTGGTTTTATTTTATAACAGCCCCATGAAGTCGATATTGATATTCTCCCCACCCCCCGGCGGAGGCTGCAGAGGCTCTCCTGAGCAGGTCCTCCACCAGAGGCACAAGCTGATGAATGGCAGCACGAAGGTCTGAACCTACGTGCCCAGTCAGGTTTCAGAAAGTGCTTATAGGCATGTTGAATCACCAGCATATTCCATACCTAGAACCGAGGGGAAGTCATTAATAATTGGAATCGTATTTGCATTTATTCTGCCATAAACAGGATTGAATGAGAGGCGGGGCAGAAGATAATAACATCTGTGAGCTGGTGCTTCTCGTTTCTTACTCACCGAGGCCTGCTGACATTATTTGGCTGTGGAGCTGTGAGATGCCCAGAGAGGTTGCCAGGCCCCCACCTGGGAGGTGGCCAGCTGAAAATCCAATACAGGCCCCATGGACACCTTTACTTGTTGATGTTAGTGTGGCTACGATCATTTATAAATAAAAACATGAAAAAAGCAATATATAAAAGGGTTATTTAGTAAATAAATGAGCCACTAAGGTCAGTCGGCACCTAAAGTTTGGTCCCTTTGCACACCAGGAAGATGCTGGGGAGAGGGGTGCTGTCTAGGATCTGCTGGCAGGAGCTGGGGCCAGGCTCTGGACCCCCAGACCAGGTTCCACCCACCCATTGCCACCCCAGGGGTCTTGGCTTCAGACAAGCCTTCGTGTTCCAGACTTTCTTTACGTATTTGGAATGTTCTTGGGGTTGATCTCAGTTCTGTCGCCCGGTTTCCTGTTGGAAGACAACCTTAATTCCGGAATGCGGGCAGGCCCTTCCTAACAGGCATGACTGCAATCTCAGGCTCATATCAAAAATTCCTTCTTCCTCAATGGCGAGTCCACATTCGTACTCTCAGTTATTTTTAGGTGGGAACTTTGTGTTTTCTTTTCCTCCCACTCTGGCCTCCCTGCCTCTGGCTGGCCTTACCCTTTCTGTCTGGCAGTGGCATTAGAGCTGCCTTGTTTTTAGCTGGGCTTGGTTTTTCTTCCCGTGACTTCCTTTTCTCTCTAATTTAATGCACACACTTGTACACTCAAGATAGACCTCCTTCCCCGTCTCCCAGACGTAATCCAGAACACAAGTGCTAAGGCTCATCTCCAGGAAAAAAGGAAGAAGCAGCATCTCTAGCAAATCTCCAGGATCTCCTTGTAACAGGCTGCTGCTTGTCATTTTATTAAAGTTCCTTCACCTGTCACTCACCTCCTGCTGCCGACTCCTGGCTGAGACACTTGAATGTACACACCTGATAGAAATGCTTCTGACGTCACATGCAACATGCAGAGGAAACCCATGGGAGGTGGGTCCCAGGGGCTGGGGCATTCGGCTGCCAGAGGGCTTGGGGAGTGTGTCTGGGCACTCACGCTGCCGGGCTCCCAGACCCCATTCTACCTCTGGTGCCAGTGGCATTTGATGCTGACTCTGCGCACCTCATAGATGACACTTGCTGTCAGACTCCTGGCTGATGAACTAACCGTGCTGGAGTTGACCCTGTGTGTGGTGTCAGGGCATCAGTGAGAATCCAGCCTAAAATTTGGTGAAGCAGGCCTGAGGGAATGTGACCCCCCACACTCCACCCCATCTTGTCCCCAAACAAGGGAAAAAGTACAGAGTTGAGGGACCAACCCAACGCTTCCTTAGAAGTCAACACAGGTGCCCAGTCGGGACCCAGTGAGTGACAGTGAACTAGTGAAGTGATCTGTGTGTCCAGAGCTCCTCCTCCTTCACCTAATGAGCCGAGAGGGTTCAGGGCTCAGAGTCCATCTCCCGAAGCTCTCTTCTTGTGTGGGAATCTGGCCTCCTGTCAGTCTGGATTAGAACGTCTCATGCTGCTGTAATCCCTCTGATCCCTCCTCAAGGAGCCACCTGTCGGAGGCAGCCTCCTCTGGAGGCATCAAGGGCCCGACCTCCTTCATCCCAAGCACACCCGCCCCCCACAGGGCAACCTGCTCGTTGTCATCCACCTTAGGGTATTTTTTGGTACAGGGCTTGCTGATCAAACTTGGACAGTGGGGATTACCTTGATTTGTGACTTTGAAAGGGTTATCAGGCCTTGGAGAGGGTGGGGACCCTATGCAGTAAAGCCAGGGGTGCCAAAAAGGGATTAGACCTGTCCACATAGCTGTGTTTAGGGGAGAGCTTTCCCCATTTGCAGTGCCAAGACTAACTACCGTCCTTTGTGTGTGGAGACATCTAGTGCATGCCTGCAATCCCAGCTACTTGGGAACAGGAACACAAGTTTGAGGCCAGCCTCAGCAAGACCCTGTCTCAAAATTTAAAAAAAGAAAAGAAAGGGCTGGGGATGTGGTTCAAGTGGTGACGCGCTCGCCTAGCATGCGTGAAGCACTGGGTTCGATTTTCAGCACCACGTAGAAACAAAGATATTGTGTCCACCTAAAAGCTAAAAACTAAATATTTTAAAAAGAAAAGAAAAAAGGAATGGGGATGTAGCTCTGTGCTAAACGTTCCCTGGGTTCAGTCTGTACCAGGAGGAGAAAATCCAGAGCTTCCATGGATGACTGGAGACATTGTGGGCATGTTCTAGTTAAAATGTACACCTTGGGGTGGAAAAACAAAACCCAGCCTGGTGGCCACGCCTGTGATCCCAGCAGCTCGGGAGGCCGAGGCAGGAGGATTGTGAGTTCAAAGCTAGCCTCAGCAAAAGCAAGGCCCTAAGCAGCTCAGGGAGACCCTGTCTCTAAATAAAAACAAAATAGGCCTGGGGGTGTGGCCCAGTGGTTGAGTTCCCCTGAGTTCAACAAAACACAGTTTGCTCCAGACTTCATTTCCTAAACTTTGAATGTGTAAGCGTCACATGATATGAAAAGTATTTATAAATAATCCCAAAACAGAAGCTGTGGATCCAAAGCATGTCCCTCCAGAATGTGAAGTAGATGGCAAGTGACTCTGTGGCCACAGTGCGAGCTCAGACTTTGACAAAAGCGGATACAGGATATAGTTCATCCTGGCACCAACGTGCCACCTTAGCACTCTGCTCTTCCTGCCTTGGCCTCAGTTTCGTCATCTCTCCTGGGGTCAATGTGAAACTCTTGGCTGAAGGAACAACAGAAACAGTAATGTAAAGCTCAGCACTGGCTTGGGAGAGACACTTCGCGAGTGCTGTTATGAACCACGAGAGAGGGGACAGTCTTCTGAGGCTATATTTGCAGCTTCTTTTAAAAATCTGTGTCATTGCCAGGCGCAGTGGTGCATGCCTGTAATCCCAGTGGCAAAAAGTGAAGCACTAAGCAACTCAGTGAGACCCTGTCTCTAAATAAAATACAAAATAGGGCTGGGAATGTGGCTCAGGAGTTGAGTACCCCTGAGTTCAATCCCTGGTACCAAAAAATAATTTTTTTTGTTGTTTCATCATTACATTTAAAATAGGTGCTAATTGTTTAAAAAAGGAAAAACCTACATGCTCTGGGTAAGAAAATGCAGCCTACAGACATACAGGGACTAAAAAAGGGAACCCTCTCCAGAAACCGGGACCATTCATAATTTGTGTATTCTTAACCCTTTTCCCACCTGCTTACAAAAATCATCCTTTTCTGCCTAAACATTGCTCATCACAGGTCTTGTCCGAGGGCATTCGTTCTTTTGAATGGTTCTCCAGTGTGACTAGCACAGTGTGCTCAGTCCTTCTCCTATTCAGAGTGAACATCCGTGAGCATTATTTCTGCATGTGGGTCTGGATATTTTTAGAAGCAGAACTCCAGGCCATACGGTATTTAATTTTTGTTAGATCTACCAATTTTACCTCTGAAAAGGCCATTTCCAGTTTATATTCCCTCCAGCCGTCTATGGGTATGGTTCTCTTCCTAGAAGAGACAAATATTTTTAAAATATTTTTTCTGCGCTAAATTCAGAATGTGCAAGAGGCTGTTTGTTTATGTTGTTCCTTCAGCCAGTATTTGCAGAGCATCTGTGGAGCCAGGTTCTATGCTAGGAATGGCAGGGGGTGTGTCAGGATGGATTAGACTTGAACTCCACCCTTAGAACTGGGGGTGGGGGTGGAGCTGAGCATGCACAATGCCAGAAAGTGACAGGAGTCTCAGGGTCGGGGAGAGACAGATGCCTGGGAAGGTGTTGGATTCCTCTTTGAGCCCCTGCACTGCCTCTAGCATTCTGTGGGGACTCAGTATCCTGTGTCCCTAACTGAACAGAAAATGGGTCTTGGCTCTCTGGGGCAGCAGGGTTTCAGGTCAGGTCCCTGGGAGGCCACCAGTTGGAAGAGGCTGCCATCACAGAGAGGTAGGCTCTCTCTGCTTGCTCTCATGTTCTAGAAATTGATGCACCTTTTGTACGATATTGAATACCTGAAGGACACTTTTTCGGGGCCCTCAGGAAGAGCTGTACGTGTATCTGTGTGTTTATTTATTGCTCTAGTACAAGCTCTTCATTCTATCCAGGTGTGTCCTTCGTTTTACGCCATTCTTGGGTGCGCTGGGTGCTGGGTGGATGGTGTTGGATGGAACAGCTGTCATAGGAAAGAGCCCCTTGAGAGGACTGTGAAGGGTGGCACTTCTCAGGTCCCGGTTCTTACTTGTAGCACGCTCCACCCACCTTCCCCTTTCCCACTATTCTGTAAGACAGACAAATAAAAAAAATGCTTCGTAGGGTTTTTGGTGCTGTGACACCGTGACCTACAAGACAGTTGAGTTGGAAAAGCCAGGAGGGTAAGAATTGTAAAACTCCTTACTCAGGAACTGTGCGGATTTCTTACCCCATGACTTTGGCAAGTCCCCTTCATTCTGATGTTCCTGTTTCCACTATTAAGTGAGGATGCCATCGCTACCTACGAGGACCCTTCTGCAGCCAGTGGTTATAAGGACCACATAATGCAAAGGGTCGCGTGGACTGTGAAGTGCTGTTTGGGAGGAGAGAGTGCTGCCCTTTATTCTTTTTTGGTTAGATTTGGGTTGGACCTTGACAGATGGTCCCTCCTGGGCCAGCTGTGGGTCCCCACTAAGATCCTTGGACTCATAGTGGCTTTGCTTAAGTCTCGAAGGTGGAATTGCATATCCTTCTCAAGAATCTTCTTTTGGGGGCTGGGAATGTGGCTCAGCGGTAGCGCGCTTGTCTGGCATGCGTGCGGCCCAGGTTCAATCCTCAGCACCACATACCAACAAAGATGTTGTGTCCACCGAGAACTAAAAAAAAATAAATAAATATTAAAAATTCTCTCTCTTTCTCTCTCTCTCTCTCTCTCTCTCTCTCTCTCTCTCTCTCTCTCTCTATCTCTATCTCTCTCTCTCCTCTCTCACTCTCTCTTTAAAAAAAAAAAAAAAAAAAGAATCTTCTTTTGGACTGCTTGCCTCACTCTTTGGGATCAAGTAAAGTGGTGTGTCTGCCCTGATGGTGATAGAAAGGTTTCCTTATAGACCCAGCTCTCTGGGTTGATCTGCTGTTGTCAGAAACTGGGTTTCCTAAGAAGGGAACGGTTAAGCAGCCCTTCCAAGGCCCACATGCTAGGTGTGTGGTGAAGGACTTCACAGAAGTTTGTATTAATGGGAGTTCTCTAGAGAAGCAGACCAGTAGGGAGAGAGAGAGAGAGAGAGACCGAGATTTATTTTAAGGAATTGACTCTCATATGACAGAGGCTGGCAAGTCCCAAGATCTGCAGGTGAGTTGGCAAGCTGCAAAGTCAGTGGTGTACTTCAAGTCCAAATTTGGATGCATGGAATCTGAATCAGTGGTGTAGTTCAAGTCCAAAGGCAGGAAGAAAGCTAATGTCCCCGTTCAAAGGCAGACAGGCAGAATTCTCTTTTACTCAGGGAAGGGCTGGCATTTTTTGTTCTATGCAGGGTCTTCAATGGATTAGATAAGGCCTACCCACACAGTGGGGGCACAGCAATCTGCTCACTCCACCAATTTCAGTATTGGACCTATCCAAAAATACTCTCACAGACTAACGTTCATCCTAACATCTAGGCATCCCGTAGGCCAGCCAAGTTGACACAGATGAACTACCCCAGATGGGAAAGCGCAGCTGGGAGTGGAGTGGAGCTTCTCACTGGGCAGTGTTCCTTTTGCATATTATGACTGTATCTTGAAGTGGTTTGCTGAGGGTGGTAGGGATGCTGAGGCCAGCGACCCCCATGCTGGTAGGGTAGGTGCTCTCCCGTATGCCTCCTGCCTCCTTCCAATGGTGGAGCCACAGCACTTGAACCAGGAAGCCCTCTGTGAACACCTGCTATTCATGGAACCAGACTGAGTGAGAAAGGCCCCTGAGATCATCTGGTTCAACCCCTCTGCCTCACCTGGGAGAGATCTGAGCCCCATGGAGCAGGCAGTTGGCCAAGGTCACACAGCCGGTGAGCGGAGAGCCAGGCTGGTCCTGGGCCAGCAACCTCAGTGCTGCTGTCCAGAAGGCTGAGTTGTCTCTGGGTCCCTAGGGGGATTAGTTGCTCCCTTGAAGAAGTTCCAGGGTAGGGAAGCTGGGCAGAGAGCTTGCCAGATCTCAGCAGGTTGCTTCCGCTGGGGCAGCTGCTCTGAGCATGGGGGCTTGATGCCAACATCACCCCCCGCGGTATGAGACAGTGACCCCATGACCAGCCCTGGGTGTACAGGTGGGGTTGACCTGTATAGCTAGGAAACATGACAGGTGGCGAGGGTGCTTTAATATAAGTGACCAGGGCCATCAGGTACAAGTGAGGTGAAGAATTATGCTTGGCTCTGCCCTGGGAAGTGGTCCCCTGCACCAGCTACCAGTTTAACCACTGGCTTAGTGCCAGCCTGCAGCTTGTCTTGGCCGCCCCTGTGCAGCATCTAGAATGTGCTGAATACCTCCCTGATCGAGAGCTCTCTGCTTGCCTTACAGACTGATTGTAATGATGCCTGGAGGGACCCCCAAGATGGCCCCAGTTACCAGTTTGATAAGCAGACTGTCAGCCAGAGGCAGGAAATGGCTTGCCTGGCATCACTCAGCTCGGTGGACCAGGACCCTCCAGGGTTTGCTTCCCTTACTGACCTGAGCACCAAGTTTGTGTCTTTTTGTTCCTAGTGGAGAGGAGGGAGCACTGACTTGGGCTGGGAAGATGGTGTAGAGGGCCACACGGCCAAGAGCATGGTCTCCAGAGCCGGGCAGCCTTTATCCACAGCTCATTTTGCATTCCACGTGGTACCTCATAGAACTGTCGGGAGAATTAAATAAGAATGCACTTAGCACGTGGGCACCGCTGTGTAATTGAGGCCCAACTCTTCCCACCCCTCTTGTGTAAGCTGCAGGCTTTTATCAGGCAGATGGCAAGGGGCCTTCACATTGTGGATCCTCCAAGGTTTGCTCCAAGGTTCCCTGAGAACATGTAGGTGAAGCTGCTCCATAAGGAGTAAAGCCCCTAGCTATGACTGGTCAGGCATGAAAGCCCGTCCCCCTGTGGCTTCATCACATTAAAGCGGCCCCCAGGCCCCTCTGGAAGCTGAGACCTCACTTTGCCCAGCAGACCGGAAGATTGTATCTGTGGGGTGCTGGCCCTCCGCACAGGTCCACTTGTCAACACTCAGAAACCCAGGCTGGACACAGGTCTGGAAGCCCCTCCTTGGCCTCTTTTTTGCAGCATGAAGAGTCCAGGGACACCCACCCTCTGAGGATTAGGTGCCTGACCCTGGCCCTCATCCCAGGGGGAATGCGTACATCTCCACATCTGGAGGTTGCTCACAGGAGCATGTCCTCTCTCCATCCCTTAGAAAGGTGGAGCCCTAATTTTTCAGAGGGTCTTACCGTGGGATTATATACAACTGAGTACCACACGCACCCCTGCGTGTCCTGCCCACTTGGGGAATTATAATCTACTATAAGGGTTTGCATTAAAGACCTGATTAAGGCTTCTGGTCCCCCCTTTTCCAATTTCCTGCCTTTTAGAGTAGCATCCCTCCTGTGGCTTCCACACTCTCCCTAGCCCAGCTCCAGCCATTTTGGTCGCCACACCCCGTTCCTGATGATGAGCACCAGGCTGAAGGCAGCACAGACTGTTGGTTCTATCTGCTGATCCTCCGGCTTTCCTCTCTCCACAGCTTTCCTCGTGCTTGCCTTGCCTCATTTGCCCTTTGTCCTGGTGACCTCATTTTCAACTATCCAAGCCTTCCTACTCTTCTTGATTTTGTCCTTCTCTATTTGTGATGGTAGGCAGTCCTTCTGTTTCCCTGACCCTAGAGGGCTCTTCTTACACAAGGACCTAAGACTCTGAAATGCTACCACCTTCCTGAAATTTTTCCAATCTCTAGGAAATGGGTTATTTTTTATCCCCACCCGGCTGCCAGTGCACGTACCACTTTTAAGGTGCTTACAACAGTCAGAACTGGAGTATTCCCAGCTGAGCCTCATTTGTCTGAGCCTCAGTTTCTGCATGGGAAATAATACAGTCAAGAATTCAAAATGCTTGTGACAGAAGCATTTTTGGATTTGGGGATTTTTTTGGACTTGGGTATTTGCACTTGTATAATGAGTACCTGCACAGTGTTAGTGTTTCTTGAGGCTGGGACTCAAGTCTAAATATGAAAATGACTTATGTTTCATGTACACCTCATACCCTTTGCCTGAAGATAATTGTGCGGTATTTTAGTATGCCTGCATTTTGACCACGACCAGTTACATGATGTCAAGTGTAGAATTTCCCATTTGTGGCACCCTATAGATGCTCAAAGAGTTTCACATTTTGATTTTTCAGGGATGCTTAATCTACTCCTGCCTCTGTGTGTCTTGAGATTGAGCAGCACTTTACTCCCAATACCCAGGATAGTGCCTGGGACACAAGCAGGTGCTGAGTGACTGGTAACCATTATTAACTCAGTGTTTATGGATGGTGGCATCCTGGTTCTCCTGCCACACCAGCATTCACTGAGGACCCCCAGCTTCACCAAACACTGGGCTGGCACTCAGCACCTGGCTTGGAGCCCAGTGTAGCACACAGTTGGGGCTCTGTGAGTAAGTGAGGAAGAAAAGCAGGCAGACTCCCCACTTGCCCGTGAAGTTGGGTCTTGCAGTCAACCTGGAATCAAAATGCCATCTCCTAAGAAATCGACTCCTTAAAGGGAGACCCAGTCACTCACTTCCCTGGGCTCCTGGAGGAACAGTGACCCCGCCTCAGTGAGTCTCCGCCAGGGACGGCACCAGCTGCTGGGCCTGCAGCCGCCCAGAGTCCTCTGCACGTGAAGGCAGTCGCTGGAAGATGCAGAGTGATGGGCTGGGATAGGACACAGAGGTAATGTCACCGAGAGCCCGTGAGCTCTGGGCCGAGGCCCAAGTGGCCTTTTAAATCCTGATGAAAGCACTTTTGTCATCAGATGCGAGGTCTTTGTCTACCCTCTGGTACTCGAGGCCAGAGGGGCTCGTGAGAAGACTCTGTCCCTGTACAGATGACCAAGGGATGGGAGTAAACCAAGCTTCCCACTCCAGACCCGGGCCTTTCCCTCACCCTCAGGCTGAGCACACAAGAGCAAGCTGGGCAGGTTGGCCAGTAGCAACAGGCCCTGGGCCGCTGCCTGGGGCCCACTCTTCTTGTTCCACACCCCTGCTTCCACAGAGCTCACCCTCTGCTGCCTGGGGTGTTTCTGTGCACGCCTGGAGAGGAGATGGCAAAAGAAGTCTAATTAGTCTTCTGGCTTCTAGACAGCTCCGGAAACCAGACCAGATAGAGGAGGAGGTGGGGCCTTCTGCATGTGTGAGGGCTGGGTTGTCTCCAAGCCTGGTCTCTGAGCTGCCCTGCCCTTGATGGCCCGTAGCGTCCACCCCAAAGGACTCCTGCCGTCCTGTGCTGCCCACCCGCAGCCTCCAAGGGACACCTGAGCTCAGCTGCCTGTTGAAGCACCCCAGTTAGGGGGAGGGTCTTTCTCTAACAGACGTTTGAAACAGTGCAGATGGGAAAAAGCCTCTGACTCCCCTTTGATGTGGTACCCTGGCACTAGGCTGGGTTTTGGCCCATGTCTAATTAGGAACAACCGCCTGCCACTCCCGTGGAGCTCATCACTCGGCCTGAGGTGCCGGGGTGTGCTTTTTAACAGCTCAGAGATCTGCCTGAAATAGACACCCTGCCTCCTGGAGGTTAAAACAAGACAAGCTGATGAAAGAGATGTCAGGAAGTGTGCGAAGAGGCAGAAAAAGCCCTGGTCCAGGCATAAGGGGTCTTTGGGGCCTCTACCCAGCCGCCTTCTTCCTTCCCTAGGCCTCAGTTTCCCCATCTATAAAATGTGATGACTGGATTGAACCAAGACCCCCACCCCCCGCCCCTGTATGTTTCACGTTACTCACAAGCACTGATCCAGAGCTCGACTCCCACGTGGGGGTGTCAGATAGCCAGTGCAGCAGCTAAAAGCAGAAGTTGTGGACCTAGAAATGGAAATAGGCTTAGAGGTTGGTGTCGAACGCTTTCCATTTCCAACTCAGGGTTGGCTGTCAGGTTCCCGTAAGCAGCCTCTGAAGCTCTGGGAGATGAGGCTCTAAGGAAGTCCCCAATAGTGGTGTTTGGAATAATGACATTCACAGAGCGCTTTCTTTGCCCTAAGCTCCCTTCTAAACATTCAGCCTATGTATTTAATCCTCATAGCATCTCTCTGAGATGGGTATAGTTGTCACCTCCCCACACACCAGAGATGAGGAAACTGAGGCAACTTGCTCCAAATCAGACAGGGGCTGGAGCCAAGATACAGGCCAAGCAGTGTGGTGGGTCAGTGTTGTCAGCCCCCGGCCCTGTGCTGTTGACCTGTTAGCTCCTGGACCCAGGCCCTGCCTCCCTCTAGGTGGTCAGTGTGGGGCTGCCCTGGTCCAGTATGCAGCCCTTCCTGCCCTGGCCAGGACTCTGTGTCTCATCTGCTCACAACCTTGTCATCTTGGGCACAGGTCCACTGTGACTGTGCTTCTGTGTAGAAGTCAGATGGGTGGAGATGCTGGTGACATGGCCGGGCATGCCGACCCCTGGCAGAGTAGAGGTTTCGCAGGCTGGAAGTGAGGCAGGGCCTGAGAATGGAGGCCTCCGAGGGCCACGCATCCCCACTGAGCTCTGCCACTCTATGATCTGGAGCTGCCGTAGATTCCCAGGCAAGCCTAGCTGGGAAAATTAGAGGTGAGGGGCCTGCAGGCTAGCGTCTGTCATTTCCAGTGAGGTTCCTTCCCAGCTGTGCCGTCTGCTCCCCACTCAGCTCCACCCTGCCCAGAGGCTCTAGGGCAGGTAGGTCTCTTTGGTCTCCGGGGGTGCTGTCCCTCAGCATTTGAGGCCTCATAGAAACCTGCGTCCTCTGCCGTAGCTTTGTCTTCCACTGGGCATCTAGAAACCCCCAGCCCTTGAACAACCCACGTATACCTCGTGCTTCTGGTCCCCTGGACCTCAGCCCCGTCTTCCTCCAGCCTGGGCCCATTGTCTCTGCCGTACCACAGAACCATGACCTCGGGTCTACATTGTCTGCAGCCTTCCCAGGCTCCCCCAGCCGAGAGCTGCCTCTTTTTGAGATTGTAGATTCAAGTCTGCTCTCATCAAGGAGCCTAGGTGTGTCTGCCCTCTCTGACTGAGGGTCTCAGCCTCCCTAACCTCGGCCACTTAGTGTAGAGAGGATTGCCTGTGAGCACAGTGGATGCATGTGCCGCCAGAGAAGGCCAGGGGCACCAAGACGGGCACGCCTCAGCTTCCCGGACAGTGAAGCCATGTTTCCTTTTTCTGTTCCCAAAGAGTTGGTTAAAAAAAAGATTAAAAAAAAAAATCATGTTTTTCTAGTCTTCTTGCTGATAAAAGACATTTATCTTGAAGTGTACTACTGTGTGTCTTTTCACTTAGATGTGTGCCCGTCAACTTTTGAAATGCAGGTTAGAGTTTGTTTGTAATAAAAGAAAAGTGCATGTCTGTAACAAGACCAGGAGAATAGGAATCAAAATGTATTACCCATGTCCAAAATCCATTCCAAGTTTCCTATCAGCCAAAGCAAAAAGGGAAGCATATAGTAGAAACTTTTTCATTCAGGCAGGAGTACAGAATAATACGTTGGAAGACAGTTTGACAATTTTTTACCAATCTAAACATACTTTTTAATGGTCCTAGACACTGAACCCAGAGACTCTTATGAGCTAGTAATTGACCTACCCCGTACTTTTAACAAAGAAGTACGTAGACAAAGAAGTTAAAAATTTTATGTCTACGTTAAAATCTGAATGTGCATCTTTACAGTGATTTTATTTGTAATTGCCAAAACTTGGAAACAGCCAAGATATCCTTGATCAGGTGAATGGGCAAATAAACTCCGGTACATCCAGCAATGGAATATTATTGAAATGTTAAAAAAAAAAAAAAATGAGCGACAGGTGTGGTGGTGCATGCCTGTAATCCCAGCAGCTGAAGAGGCTGAGACAAGAAGATCATGAGTTCAAATCCAGCCTAGCAAAAGTGAGGTGCTGAGCAACTCAATGAGACCCTATCTCTAAATAAAATATAAAATGGTACTGGGGATGTGGCTCAGTGGTTGAGTGCCCTTGAGTTCAGTCCCTAGAGCTATCGAAACTAAAATGTATATCACTTAGAGAAAGAAGCCAGTCTGAAAAGGCTACATACTGTGGTTCTACCTGTGTGACATCCTGGAAAAGGATCAACTATGGAGATGGTTTAAAAAAATCAGTGGTAGCCAGGGGTTAGGGAGGAGAGAGCAACAACTAGGCAGAACACCTTATAAATGCTTCATGTGACAATATGATGTGACAATACATGTCATGCATTATGCATTTGCCCATAGAATGTGCAGCATTCTATTGCAGTACACCCTAATGCAAACTAGAGACTGGGGTGATATTGATGCATCCATTGTAACAAACTGGCATTACCAGTCTGGGGGGGGGGGCACTGACCACGGAGAAGGCCGTGCATGTGTGGAACAGAGGGTATGTGCAGTTAGTATAGCTTGTTGCTTGTGGAGTGGGGAGTCTCTAAATCCTGTCACATCCACTCAAGAGGCTGCTCATCCAAGCCAAGCTGGTCCCAGCTCCCCACCCCCCCGGCTCTGTCTGCTCTCTTCCCCAGCCCTTGTCTTCTCCACGGCCACCAGCTTTCCTGGTAAATATGCCCAGGCCAGTTCTTATGCTCCCTCCAGTTCTAACATTTTCTGATTCTGAAGAAAGTGCCTTCTTTTCCATTTTTTTCCCCCATGTTTCGTTCCACTTGAAAACCTTTCTACTCCAGAGGTCAACAGAAATCCCCACCCTGTCAATTTAATGTTTCTGCTCGCTGCCTAAGAGGCATGAAATCACTGCCTGCCATCCAGTATTAAAGGTCATTTTCCACGAATGTGTAGATGGCCATATCCAGATAACTCATGACTTACAACATATGGTCACTAGCTCCCCTATTACATCAGCCTTGGGACCGTCCCAGAGGGGTCTGGCTAACAAGGTGGACAGGCCTGGTCACTAGGCAGGAGACAGCAATGTGTGGTGAGCTGGCCTGTCCCACAAGGTGGCTCTTGGCCAGCCCCTCCAGAGAAGCTACTCCCCGAATGAGCCTTTTCCCAGGGAAAGACTGCTGCTTCCAAGACACAAACAGCTCCTGGAGACCCGGCCTGCTTAACATCACATTTACTTTCTGTCTTAATTACATTTTTTTCCTTTGTAGCATCTTTATTCATTATTTACAGCTTTCAAAAATAATTATGCAATAATCCCTTCCCTGCACAGTAGCTGTTTACCTTCCTGTATCGGGTTTTCAGCTCTTTATTCGTGTGTGTCTGTACTTAACGACATTGCTGTCACCAGAGTTTGGATATTATGAGCAAAATGTGCCGTGCTGCTTTTGAGCAATTCCTAAGCAAGGAACAGAATTCCCTTTGGGGCATTGTTCACATTGCCCAGGACTTGTTTAGAAAGCTCACATTACATACTTTTGCCCTCACACATAAACAATTTTGTATTTTACTTTTTAGTTTAGCATAATTTCATGCACGTCTTCCCATGTAGCTACATTATCTTCCAATTTATCATTTTAATGACTACTTAATATTCCATCCAGTTAACGCGCCATAATTTACTTAACTGTTCCCTGTTGTTGGGTCCTTAATGAAAATTTGAATTCACCATGTAATACAGGAGGAGGCTTGTTTTAATGATTGCCATTATAACATCCCCTGTCTTAACTGCATGCCATTACAAACCCAGCTTTGGTGAGGCACAGATGCTTTCAGAACCATAAATCCTGCTTGAGAGGTATAGCACAAGTCCCTCTGATTTAATAGCTAATCTGTTCGCAGCACATGCTTTCCTTTTTGGTTGATATTTACGTGGAATATCGCCTCTTCTGAATATTATGTAATGCCGAACTGTCTGGCATTTTCCTCCAGGTTCTTTGTCACTGGCGACAGGGACTTTTGTAAATTAGCTAGAATTTAGGGGTAAAAAGTGGTGTCTTGGGCTGAGGTTAGAGCTCAGTTGGTAGAGTGCTTGGCTCACATGCACAAGGCCCTGGCTGGGTTCAATCCCCAGCATACACAAAAAGGTGGTGTCTGCCCATCAGTTCTCCATCTACATGCACAGAATACCTGGACCTGGAGCCAGGCCCTGGGAGGGATCCAGCAAAGGCTTCCCTTGGATTGAATGGCAATGCACACGAGAAGTGCTTTGTAAATGATAGTGTTCCAAATGTTTGCTGTTTCTGCCTGTGGAGAGTAAAGAGAAAAGTGGTTTCCCAGCTCAGCCCCTTATCATCTGCACCCCCACTATTCCCATCCCGAGGGTCCTCAGCCTTGAATCCTCCAGCAGAAGGCTAGACTTCACCTCTCAGAACAGGAGGAGAATACTGCAGAGGACAAGGAGCCCTCCAAAGTATTAAGTAGAAGATCAAGTAGTTTGGTAGATGAGTGATTTACAAAGTTGTCTACGGTACTTTACAGTTGGTCCTCACTTTAAAGTGACATAGTACTACCATTTTATAGCTCTTCCTTTCTCTTTCTCCCTCTGTAAAAAATTAAAATAAAATACAATAAAAAACGGGGTGGGGGTGGACATCATGCTCAACTAATAAATGATCCCTGTTTATTTGTAGGACACAATAAAAACCATGTTTTAGCCAGGCATGATGACACACTCCTGTAATCCCAGTGGCTCAGGAGGCTAAGACAAGAGAATCACAAGTTCAAAGCCAGCCTCAGCAATGGCAAGGCGCTAAGCAACTTGGTGAGACCCTGTCTCTAACTACAATACAAAATAGGGCTTAAGATATGGCTCAGTGGTCGAGGACCCCTGAGTTTAATCCCCAGTACCAAAACAAAACGTTTTAGCCAGGCACAGTGATGCACCCCTGTAATCCAAGCAACTCAGGAGGCTGAGGCAGGAGGATTGCAGATTCATGGCTAGCCTCAGCAACTTAGTGAGGCCCTGGACAATTTAGTGAGACCTTGTCTCAAAGTAAAAAATAAAAAGGGATGGAGATGCGTGGTTAGTTCAGTGTTTAACCACCCCTGGGTTCAATTCCCAGCACACACACACAAAAACATGCTTTGCAAAGTATGGAACATCTTCTCAGAGGAGACATGATTTTAAGTGGCCTGAGAAACAGCAGGTTTTTCCTGTTTGTTTTCTCCTTTTTTAGAGAGAAGAAATGATTGTTTTCCACAGAGCATCTTCCTGCCAGCCCTCTGACACTTGCAAATCTCCCTTTTCAGCAGAGAGAGAAAGCAAGCCCCAGGCCCTCACAGCAGACAGCGCTACCCAGTAGCTGGTTCTGTTCTCATTCATTCTTTGTATGCTTAGCATCTATTTTTGGCAAAGGATAATGGCTTATGTGATAAAGAGTCTTCTGAAGTGAATTTATTTACTTAACAACATACATAAATAAAAGTGGTAAATAATAACCCACATGGTCCTCGAGCAGCAAAGTCGGTATGTGACTGTTTGAGAAATACCAGGGTAAAGTTCATGAACGCAAACACCACAGGGCATCATTGGCTCCTGTTTCATCAGGGCATTTGTGTGGGGTGGGGAAAGGTTTTTTTATTGTCCCTTTGAGGTGGCCTTGGACCGGAAGGCCCAGCCCAAAAGCAGCTGGCTGCCATCATCCCTGTTTCATGGGCTTCTCTTAGAGGCCTGTTACCCCTGGTTCTTCTGTTGTATCTTTAGGCCGTGGAGCTCTGGTTTGGAGACTGCTTCAGAGTCCTTTAAAGAGCTCACTCTAGGACCCTCACCCCGTCTCCCCACCTTGTACCTGGGACAGCAGAGCAGACAGTGAAGAGCCGTCTGATGAAACATTGCTCAGCCTGTCACAGGACAAATGCCGAATGATTTCACTTGATGGCTGTTCCTGGAGTAGTCAGAGCCATGGAGACCTGGGGGTTGACAGGGAATGGGGAGAGCGGAGATGGGGCAGTCGTGGTTTCACGGGCACAGAGTTTCAGCTTGGGAAGATGAGAAAGTTCTAGAGACAGATGATGGAATGGCTGGCTGTCCAACAGTGTGGACATATTAATGATGCTGAGCTGCATACTTAACAACTAAAATGGTCACTTGTCACATCCATCTCACTGGATAAGAAGCTAAGGTAGGCAGAGAGCACATTGTCTGACAGTCCAGTTGGGCTGCCACAGGGAAGGCCCTCCCTCTCCTGTTTCCACCTCTCAGAGCCGTCAGTTCAAATGCCATCTCTCCTTTGTGCTGCCGTCCCCCTCTCAGGTCCCACACTGCGATCCCTTTGCCCCCGAGTATCATGGTGATTTAGGCACATGTTGTCCCCTGGAAATTTGGGTTTCTCAGGAACAACCTTGGCAGTGAACCCTCCCCAGGTCCCCAGCATGGACCCTGAACACAGTGGGTATTCAAGATCAAGAAAGTCAGGTTCCCTGTTTAACCCGGGGGTCCCTGGAGTGCATATCCTAGCATCCATCCTTCCAGCTGCTCCTGCCTCTCCTGGTATAAATAAATACCCAGCTGATATGCATGGTCCCCATCTGGGCTTCTCATTGTACAGTGTGGCCTGAAGGTCCAGTGAGGGTGGTGAACTGCTCCAGTGGGGAGTGTCCCCACGTGGCTGTCGAACAAGAGGGCTGGGCAGTGTCAGAATACACCTGCACCTGGTGTCCGGGGCTGTCCTGAGGTCCACCCAAGAGCCTGTGATCTCTGTGAACAACTCCCCCACCCACCCCCAGGGAGAGCAGAGATGCTGCCTGCCCTGCGCCTAGGCTGCAGGAAACAGAAAGGGGCTGTTCCTGTGCTGTCCTCGCTTCCCTGGCCAGCCACTCTGGACCCAGGGGTGTTCCCTGGCAAGGATCCCAAATTCCCCGCTGTGCACCCATTACACCTCTTCTTCCTTCCTTTTTGTCTGCAGAATTCCAGAGGCAGGAAAGTGTCCGGTCCCAGCACAAAGGCATCCAGTTATATGACACCCCTTATGAACCCGAAGGCCAAAGCGTGGACTCGGACTCAGAGAGCACGGTCAGCCCCCGACTGCGCGAGAGCAAGCTGCCCCAGGATGATGACAGGCCTGCCGACGAGTACGACCAGCCGTGGGAATGGAACCGGGTCACCATCCCAGCCCTGGCAGGTAAGCAGCTGGGGTCTGCTCAGGAGGTAGCTGCTGAGCCCCAAAGGTGAAGGGATGCACAGGGTCCCAGCCTGCCACAGAAAAATGTGGGCACAATCCAGTTGGGCTATCTTTTTTCCTAGTATCAAGTGTCCTTCAAAGATGATGTAGGTCCCATGGAGAAGGTCAGGGTCTGGTGCCCAGGATCTAGATTATAGTCTCTCCATCTTAAGAGACGGTCCTGATGCTCCTGCGGTCTGATCCTGTCTTGGGACTGGTGGTAGAGCTCAGTATTTGCAGAATAGCTTCTCCCAGGGCTGATGGAGCCCAGTTCTCCCATTCAGTCACTCCTGGCTGACACAGACCTGCATGGCTTACAGGGCTGCTGCGTCTCCATCCCAGCATGAGCCTGCTCAGAACATGGGCAACCACATCCCAGCCTCAGGGCTGAGCCAGTCCCCTCTACTCTGGCCAAAAGCCCCTTGAGCCACTCAGGTGCCTCCTCCAAGGCTGGTTTCCCAGAGTCTGAGTATCTGGCCACATGTCACAAGTCATAAACTTTTGATTGACTCACACCCTTTGATTCTGATTCCTGAGAATCTATGCCAAAGTTGAATTCAGAAAAGACATTGTTTATAATCGTGAAAAATTGGGAACAAATGCCGTTTCAAGCACCAGGGATTGGCTAAGTGGATTTTTATGCACCTATGTGATAGAATATTGTGTGACCACTAATAAGTGGTGTTAACCACCTAGGAAAATGCCTTTGTCTAATATTAAGAAGTGAAAGCCAGATGCCAAGACATTTGTTTGCATCTAAGAATTATGCATGTAAAAAGAGAGACACCGAGTAACTCATTTAATTCTTACCACACTGAAGGTCATGATGGGAGAGTTTAGTTTAAAATTGACTTTGCCTTTGCCTTAAATCTCCTTATCTGTACACAGCTAGACCCTACTTCCCCTTCTGTCCCCCGGTAATGAGCACAGTGCCTGCTCCGGCCCCCTCAGTTGATGTTCTTCCTGTTGCAGCACGAGCTAGTCTCCTTTCCCAGGACATAGCATGCCTGTGCATGTCCCACTTTTACACCTGAAATACCCTTCCTAGTCTTATCCTGTCTGGAAGACCCCGAGCCTCCTCTGAGACCCAGTCCCATAGCACTGTCTCTGCAAGCTCTCCTGGTACCTGCCATGTGTCCCATGTTGTCCTTGCAGCCTCTCTGGGGCCCATGGAGTCTTCCAGCCCTGTCACTGATGGAGCGTTTCCCACATTGTCACAGGGTTATTTCTGTGGGTGTTGGTCTTACCTGCTAGCTGTGACTGCAAGAGGACAGCCTGTCTCATGTTCTTTCTGTATCCCCAGCACCTAGCTGAGAGCCAAAGTCAAAAGTAGTCCCGTGGCTTATGATTCTTCATTACCCCACATCTCTCCTGTGCCCCGGCTCCTCTTGACTCACTAGAATCTAAGAACTGTTCCCTAAGTTCTGTGGCTGAGAAGGGACTGTGCTTCTCAGGGGTGGGAGGAGTTTGTATCATCCAGGAGTTTGCTCTTTGCAAATACCAATTTGATTAGGGGCTACTCTCCTAGACACCGAGGACCCCTAGCATGAGATAGCATCAGAGGCAGGCGTGGGGTCTGGGCCTGTCCTGGATGGGCCATCTGCAGGTCACTTGACTGCTACTGTTGAGACTCCAGTCGAATCTGGCATGTTGCTAGTCAAGAGCGTGATCCCCGGAACGTTGGCATCACCTGGGAGCAGAGTAGAAATATGGCGTCAAGGACCTATGGAGTCACAGTCTGTTTTGCAAAGATTCCAGGTGATTTGTATATTCATTCAGGGAGAAGCACTTTCCATATAAGACATCAGGTCTTAGGGGGCCAGAACCTGCCCACTCATGTCCCGAGGTGGCTTTGGAACTTCTGTACATTTGATTGTTCACAAAGGACTCGAGGCTTCAGATAGAACTCCCAGAATCCATCTCTAAGTCCACAAGCATCCATTCTGGCCTTGGTTTTATGTCACTGAGTCACTGCTTCAGGTGTCTGTCAGGCTGCTAATAGAAGACAGGTGCAGCATCACACCCCGTCTGTCTCATCGAGTCTCTCGCCTTGTGTTCCTCTGCGGAGCAGTTGCCAGTTGTGCTTGTCCCAAGCAGCCTTAGCTCAGCTCTGACTCCTGAGGTGTAGAAGGAGGAGGCTGGGTCCCTCGAGGGCTGGAGGATGCTCTGAGCACTGGCCTTTTGTCACTGTTTCCCTATCCCCAAGTCAGAGTGGGGTGAGAGGTGGACAGGCCCCTTTCCAGGTACCTGTGGTGCCCTGAAGCAGTTTGGTTGGATTGCTGAAACGCCATCACAGCCCCGTTTGTTGACCCGGAGTGTGGCTGCTCAGGAATGAAGGGCAGAGTCCCCACCTGAGTCAGTGCGGCAGGTGTGCATGTGTGAGCATGCATGCATGTGAGTGTGAATGTCCCAGCAGGAACACACTCATGCTTCAGCCACTGGTGTGGCGAGGGAGGAAGGCAGCACTTGGCTGGGTCCTGTCCTATCCCAGTTCTCTCTGCTGTCAGGAGCTCTCTCTGATGGGTCCTGGCAGCCTGGGGTGCAGGATCCATTGCTGAGGAGCAGCTGTGTAGGGTGAAGATTGCTGGGCAAAATCGTTTCCTTCTCTTGTCACATCCCTGTTCCGATTCTGCCTGTCTACCTGAATAAGGAAACCTGGACCCAGGATTGTTTTCAAATTCCCTGAGGATGCAGAGCATGTGGGACCCTTTGGGCCCACCAAGGGGGAGACGGGAGTTTAGGACCCCTGAAATGACCTGCATGGGTACACTGAGCCTCCTGTCACTGGGGGATACGCAGCAGAAGCTGTTGTGGGCCATTGGCCTGCGAGCAGCTGCAGGGATACGTTCACCCCAGTCCATCAGGCCCAGCGTGCTGTGAGAGGGAGGCAGGGGCATCAGAATCTCTGTCCTGTCTGGAAGGCAGAGGTTCTTTCTGCTTCTCAGAACACTGCCCTGCTCGAAGGGATGCTTGACGTTCCTCACAGAGGCAGCCCTGCTGGCCAGGTCTCCAGATTAGCACTTGTGGAAGCCAGCTAGGGACTGTGCCATGGGGGGTCATCGCCCCCCAGGGGTGAGCACAGTGCTCCTGGAGCTTGGGTGGTCCCCTCTTCTTGGGAATGAAATTCTTCCCTTCTCTCAGAGTTTTGTTTTTTTTTTTTAGTTATCGGCGGACACAACATCTTTGTTGGTATGTGGTGCTGAGGATCGAACCCGGGCCGCACGCATGCCAGGCGAGCGCGCTACTGCTTGAGCCACATCCCCAGCCCCTTCTCTCAGAGTTTTGTGGCCCACATTTCACTAAGATTTGGGAGATGGTAGGTGACACCCACCACAAGCTCCCTAGAGAGCCCTGGGTGCTCCTCACCTGCTCTCTCCCTCAGAACGCTGGTGGTGTCCTTGGCCAGCCCCTGATCAACCTGCCATGTGGGGTCCCAGCCCCCAGAACAGTCAGTCAGGTTCCCCAAGAGCTCAGCCCCACCCTCCGCAGAGAAGTATTGTGGCTTCCATCGAGTGGGTCAGCCCCTTGCACCCACTGAGACAGCTGCCTTCCCCAGCCACCTGGCCTCCGCTCGTGGCCTGCTGTGAACACCCCAACTCCAGCCAGAGTCTTACAGGAACGAATTATGAGACTGATGGGAAAGTCTAGAAATGGCCTCCTGCCCCGTCCCCCTCCTCCAGATGCAGTTCTGAGCCCCCACAAAGCCCCTTCCTAGCACAGGGAAGGGGATGAGGAGCCTGTGGTTATGTCACCCTGTTGGGGGTCTCGAAGGTGGTCTGACTGGCCCTGTGCTTTGTGGCACACCTTGCAAGGTAAACAGGGAGCCTGCACAGAAGGCGGCCACACTGGGAGGGACCCACAGCTGGGGCCAAGCATTGGGGGTGCAGAGGCAGGCCAGGGTCGGGCACAGGTTGGCATCTTCACTTCTGATGCGCCAGTTCGAGGACAGGGATTGAACCTATCCTGGAGGCCCCAACTCCCTTGTTGCAAAGTGAAACTGGCATCCCCGCTGAAGGGGTCTTGGCTTGCAGGGTGGTGTTCCATCAGGAGCATAGTCGCCAGCATCCACCGAGCACCTTCTGTGTGCATCGTCTCCTTTAACCCTCATGACCATCCTCCTGCACCCTCCCTGTACAGAGAGAGGAACTAAGATCCAAAGCTAAGGTCCACAGAGAAGCAATGACTTGCCCCAGGGGCCCACAGTTGGTCAGGGGCAGAGCCAGGGACTCAGCCTGCCAGGTCCAACTCCAGAGCCCTGGTGGCATCTCCCTGAAGCCATCACAGATGTAGCATACAATGATTGGCGTCCATCCCATCCCACAACCACAGGGAGGGTCCCAGACTCTTGTCTCCCTTGCACCAGCTCCTCCCACATCTCTGGTGGGACCCTCCATTA
Source organism: Urocitellus parryii (assembly GCF_045843805.1). Classification (NCBI taxonomy): domain Eukaryota; kingdom Metazoa; phylum Chordata; class Mammalia; order Rodentia; family Sciuridae; genus Urocitellus; species Urocitellus parryii. Next base: position 177,241,639 of record NC_135534.1, on the reverse strand, counting down.
TTGAAACAGCACCAGGGGAAGACCATCAGGAGACCAGGTTCTGGGGGCTCCTGTCTGCATAGAAGTGCCCCGCACCATCCCACAAGGTGGCCTCCCACTGCCACTTCTTATCACAGGGAGGGACCTGTACCATAGAGTTCCACTCCCCTTGTCCCTCTGGGGAAACTGAGGCCGAGAGGAAGGGAGCTGCCGGAAACCAGAGCCAGTCGGGCCGTCCATGGGGGGTCCATCAGTTTCCTTTTAACCCAGTGAGTCGACCTGACAGCCACGTCTGTTGTAATGTGCAGTCGAGTCTGAGGAGTAAATAATCCGAGCTCTTGATCATGGAGCTAGACAGCAGGGGAGCATGTGAGGAGCACCCAGAGGCCTTTTTGAGAAACAAAGTTATTTTCATTTGTGAATCACTATCTGAAGATTCGTCTCCCTTGAAGTGACTTTTTCAGACTGTGCTGGGTTCAGCCAGCGACAGATGTGCCTCCCGGCAGAGGTGGAAGGCAGACATATGACTCAAACAGAAGTATTTTGCTCCGCATAGTTGTGTTGGGTGCTTATCTGTCTTCCCTGTGAGCTCCTTGGCAGGCTTTTCTGCTCTAGAAAGCTTAGGACAGCGTGTCCCGCACGTCAGTGCCAAGCGGGGAGGAGGTAGACGATCCCAGGTTCACACACCAGCTCCGCCACTCACCCGCTTCAGGGTCTCGGGTCATGCCTTCGCCCCGAGCCTTAGCTTCCCAGTCTGTAAAATGGGGATAGTCACAGCTCTTGTCACACTGGGTCTCTATGATGATCCAAGGGGAAAGATCTGGAGGAAAAGGCATTGTAATCCCTGAAGAATGGCACCTAAGAATTGTTACTGGTGTTCAGGGGAAGGCTTGCTATGTTAAATAAAAACAGCAATACAGAACCAGCACTATATAAAGAGGCACTCAGCAGCCACAGAGGCCTCATCAGCAAAGCTCCTCCCCCACGTAGGCCTGGCACTGGGAAGCACCTGTCACTGTGAGCTCACGGGGTACTGCTGCTGCTATGGTACACAGCAGCCTCCCTCCTCCCCAGACTCTTCAAGTGAGGCCGAAAGGGCAGAGAAAGGGAAAGTAAGGTCCCAGTATGTCTGTTGCCCACAGTTGTGAGTCATCTCTGAGCCAGCTCAGTTGGCTGATTTAAAATAACCCCGTTAAGGTAAAGGGGTAAGAGAAGGGACAATAGGAAACTAACACTTACTGAACACCAAATACAAAGCTGGCATAGGTTAACCCTAGGAAGTCCCGCCAGGTGGGTGTTTGTTCACTGAGGGCAATGCCAAGGCTCAGAGAGGGTGAGCGGCTTACCCACAGCACACAGCAGCGAACTTGGGTCGGTCTGACCAGAGTGCTTGTCCTCTCCATAGCTGCATAGAGATGAGTGTGGGTTGTTGCTGAGGCAGAAGCACCCGCCTGCTTCAATTTGACCTGGTTTATCACTGTCCCCCAGAAGCATGAATGCTCTGAAGTTGTAAGGCTGATGTTGTGTGTGGTGGGCACTGCTCCAGACTGGCTGTTCCCACCAAGCCTGGTGACTCACCCTCTGGTGCTCGGAATAAACAGGCCGGCCTCTGCAGAGGACTCACTGGGGAATCAGACCTGGCCATGCTACCTGTCGTACCAGCCACAGGCCTTCTCCCCCTCACAACTGGCTCCCTCAGTTCCCAGGACATTTCCTGTCCCCTGCACAACTTCCCAGAATGCCTTGGGCCTGTGAGGAAATTAACAATTGTGTTTGTACCCGGAGCTTTTTGCTGTGTAATGAGTAACAGTCGTAATTAATGTTTAACACGTGTGAACAGCAGGTCGGCCCAGAAAGGGGGGTTTCAATGAGAGAGCGGGGATCACTCACTTCCTTTGGCTAATGTGTTACTGAGGGACGGGTTTTTCCAGTTGGCTTTTCTATTTGACAGATGAAAAAATTCACTTAGTAACTTAAATTTTAAAAAAAAGAAAACATCAAGTATTTAATAGCTTTGGTTCATTTGCTAATGATATTAATAGAAATGTTCCTTCGAGTGCCTTTTTCTCCTGTGTGGAAAGAATCCAGGGATTTGGTAGACTATCGCTGCCCCTCTCTTTGGCGGGTCAGAGACCTTCATGTGAATGGAGCCCCTGAAGCTCCGTGGGATCAAAGGCCCCGGCGCCTGCCCGGTTCACACCTGGGTCCCCATCCAGCTCTGAGCCTGGCACATGATGAGCGCTGAGATATTTGCTAAATGATTGAATAACTCAGGTCCCAGGAAAACCAGCCCCAAGTTCTCCAGTGCTGGGATCCACAGGTGACCTGACTCTGCTCTCACAGATGCTTTTTTCCTTTTCTTTTCTTCCCCTGCAGTGCTGGGATCAAACCCAGGGCCTGGAGCGTGCTCGGCAAGTGCTCTACCACTGAGCTGCACCTCCACTTCCTACTGTCTTTTCCTGTTATTCTTTCTTGCCCTGTACCTCTCTCCTCTCCAGATGGGGCTGGGAGACCTGCAGGGGTGGGCACCTGTGCGTGGTTGTTGGCTGCCTCGGTTGCTGCTTCTCGTCCGAACTCCCAGGATAAAACTGAAACCCTGTCCCTGCCCATGGGAGGGCTGACCACGTGTCCAGTGGGTAGCAGCCAACTCGGTGGGAGCCGTGTGTGGCCCACACTGCATGTCCCCTCCTGTCTGTCCTGGCCTTCCCTCCCTCCATTACGCACCCCTGACTGGAGCTCCAGGTGCCTTGGCAGGCAGACTTGTTTTCACAGAGGCCCAGGCTGCCCTGGCCAGCTCCTCAGGCTTGTGGATGGAGAAAAAGTCACTTTCTCAGGCTCTAGGATTCTCGGCACATTTCTGTGGGTGTCTGCGGGTGAAAGTGTCACAGATGCACTGCAACAGACGTGAGCAGGTTCCAGGTGTGTCTTGATAGGTGAGCCCAGCCCAGAACTTAGGAAGGAACTCAGATGCTGGGGCCAGGAGTCTGGATTTCAAGCTTTCTGCTGCCACCTGCTAGCAGGGCCACCCGAGCCAGGTTGCCTGTGACGTGGAGTTGGCATGAGGTTCTGAGACCCAGGGCGCAGTGAGGGCTCCATAGGTGTTGACTGTTGGTGTCTCTGTTGCCACTTAACTGTGGAGGGTTTTGAGAATGTATAGCTCGGTAAGCAGGTTTGCGCTGACCTTGCTAAGGCCTGGGGATTCAGGAGACGGGGTTCAAGTCCAAGGTCAGGTCTGGCTGTGGTCAGGTCCTTTTTCAGCCCTCTGTTTCTCATCTGTGGAATGCGTAGTGGTGGTGACGATGGCTGGCTTTGGCAGCTGTAGAGGCCCTTGGGTTTGGGTTATTTTTTCATTTTTCATCCAACTTTATCCTTCGGTTTCCTGGAGCCAGGCACCCAGCACCAGTGTCCGTGTTTTCCTTTGGGGATAGGTCACAAATCAGAGGACAAAGTCATGCTCATTCTGCCTGCTCTGCCTCCCCCATCCTGGCATGGGTGGTCTTGGGTGGATGGCATCCTGGAGCCCAGGAGCACCTCTGCCTCTGCCCTCCCACCTGGGTGGCAGCGCAGTACCCTGGGGTCTCTCCTTGGCCACCCTAGACACCAAACCAAGCCTTTGCTGAGCCGCCCATTGTTGCAGCCAGGCCCACTTTGAGCTGGAGGGGAGGGGAATCTGTGCGGGCCTCAGTTTCTCCTGGGGGAATTCTAGTACATGTCTCAGTGGGATGGTGGGGGTCAGATGTAGTGCATGTTTTTGAAAAGTTGAAATAGCAGAGGACTATCGCCATGGGCACGGAATTTTAGGTCTACAAGTGTTTGTGTATTCTTGCAAACATTTGCGATATTTTTATACACTCTAGGGGTCGTAGCCCACCCCACCTCCAGGCCTGTGCAGTCTCCCCTCCACGTGCCCCTCCTGAGTCCCACCTGGCTGTTGACAGTGTGCAGGAGTCTGCTCCAGGGACTGGTGGAAGGGCTGCTTCGGGCTCCTTGTCTTTACCCTTGTTTGTTCAGAGTCACAAGACATCCTTGAACAAACAGCAGGCCGGAACAGTCTCCAGGCCCCTCCTGCCAGCCCCATATGGTTTATAAACATGGCCCATACTTACTTCCGGCTCCTCCTGGAGAGGCTGGAGGCACCTCTTTGACAGTGGTGTGCTCCTTGAACCTCCTTTGTGCACACAGTCTGGTTCTTAATCCTCCTAAGCCTCGATGCCTCTACTTAAAGGAGGCTCTGTCCTGTGCCGGAAAACTGGGAAGGTCACTGGCTGCAGGCCAGCCAGAAGGAAGCAGGGGGACATCTAAACCTGGAGAGCAGTGCTGGCCTTACCTGGCCAACCTTGGTGAGGGGAGGCGACCCAGGGAGCAGAGGGCTCCTGGCTGGGGCTGGAGGCAGGGCCCAGTGCCTGCATGGCCGGCTGCCCCATTAGCCTGGGCTCCTTAATGATGCACCAGGCCTGAGCTGTTAAAAAAAAAAAAACACAGGCAGTAGTAATAACAGCAACCTCATAGGTTCACCATGAAGATTACCATGGTACCTACCTGTCCATGCACAAGAAATGCCAGATGAGGATTAAACCATTTTTCAAAATGGTTTTAAAATAATTTGAGAAGGGTGTCTAGCTCCTGAGTTTCCTTTCTTGACTGATGAATGGAGGTGTCGGGGTCCTGCGGAGCTAGGTGGAGATTTATTGCACAGCTGTGAGCACCTGCTATACATCAGGCCCTGTTGTGGGCATTGGCGACTCAGCAGTGAACACAACGGTCCATCCTCCTGGAGCTTCAACTTGGTCAGGAATCCCAGCAATGTCGAGGAAAGGGAAGGCAGTTTCTGATACAAGGCACTTTCTCCTAAAGGGTACCTGAAAGGAACCGTTGTGATCAGGCATGTGACCATGGGTCAGGGTCTGCCACTTCCCAGGGGCCTGCCTGGACCTTGGTACATCATCAGATGCTAACCAGCCCCACAGTCCTTCATGTTAGATGTTGTCAGCCCTTTTTTGCAGACGAGGCAGCCAAAGCTCAGAGAGGTTTAGAAATGTGCCCAAAGTCATGCAGTAAGGAAGGGCAGAGGATTCAGACCCAGGATTTCCTGATTCCTAAGTCCACATACTTCCCTTGGTGCTACTGTTGTCCTGTATCCCTGGCCTTGTTTCAGGCCCAGGACCATTTATCGCCATCAGCTGAATGTCCAGGAGAGAGACCGAGGCACAAAAATCTCATCTCTGCCAAGTGTCCATCCAGTTCTAAGAGCTGTGACTGGGACAGTGGTGTGTGGGGACTTCAGGGTTCAGAGGAGCAAAAGGGAATTCTCCCCGAGGAAGGACTCCAGAGGTCAGACACTGACAAAGCACAGGCCAAAAGGCAGATGATGGATTTGGGGGCCAGCCATCCTGGGTGACCAGAGCCTCAGGATGGGATGGAGCCCCGAGGGATTTTGTAGGGAAAGATGCCTGTGGAAGGTCACCAAGCACCTTGACCTCCATAGTGGGGATTTTGGCTTTTATCCCAGGGCCTGGGGAGGCCAGTGAAGGTTTGTAAGCCCAGGAGATTGCTAAGCCCTGTGCCTTAGAAATTCATTGGCTTTTGGAACAGTGGACGAGAAAGAGATGGACCCAAAGGAACACATTTATTCCATCTTAGCAAGCATTTCCTAAGCACCCCCTGCATGCTGGGCTCTGCAGTTTAGGGGCAAAGAGAAAATCAGGACCAGGCTCCACCCCACAAAACACCCAGGCAGACTGGCCAGAGTGCTGTGGGTGCCCCTGGAGCCACAGAAGCCGTTCCAAGGGAAGCTTTATGGAGGAGTGGCACTTGTGCCAGAACTTGGAGGCCTCTAGACATCATGTTGACAGAGCAGGAGGCTGGCATTTCAGCCCTGGAGACCAGGGGAGGGAAGCCTCGCTGTCAGGAAGAACAAAGGTGGACGAGCTCCACCCTGCAGACCTACAGTCCTGGTCTCAACTTCACCCTGCCACTGGGCTTTGAGACCCTGTAGGTCCCTCACCCATCACCCCATGGCAGGGTTGGTAGGAAAGTTAATGCCAGTGCCTCCGTCTTCCGTCTCTGGCAGCGGCTAAACCTCAGGACTGATTGATGCAAGGTCATTGTAACATGAGTCAGAAGCGGACCACCAGCTTCTAGCCCTCCAGTGGAAGGACCAGGAAAGCCTCCCAGAAGGTAGGGGGCACCTGAGCTGGGTCTTAAAGGACGAGCTCTGTCACCTGGCCGGGACTTTTTGGAAGACATTGATCAGGCCACCTATCCATTACCAGGGATCTGTCTGGTCCCCATCATGAGAACCAAAGTCAGAGAGGCTCCTGGCACTTCATCCTACCCACTGCCTACCCACTCCGAGTCGGACTCCCTCCTGTAGATTCTAGCTTCCATTTTTAGTTGCCTATAGGCAGGATTCATTAGGTTCTGTCATTGCTAACAACTCAGGAGTAGCGTATTTTTTTCCTCTAAATGCAGGTATTCTTTTGAGGGATTGGGTCTTTATCTTTTGCAGAAAAATCACTAAATTAAAAGAATTGCCATTTTAAATTGCAGATTAAAGAGAAACTTAATTAGAAGGGACGAAAGCAGTTGTGTTTGGAGCTTTTGTTCTTAAAATTTTTTTTTTCTTTGCCTGCCGAATCACTGCACTTGGAGTTTGTATATTTGTATTTTAGGTGAAATGATTTGCCTAATTAAGCCTGTCATTCATCACCACCTGTTCTCTCTAAAATATATGGCTGTATTATTAAGCTTGCCAACGGATGCATAAATTAAGTCAATGGGGAATTACAGTGTTGACTAGAACGTTCTTAGGTTTTATCCAATTTATCTGGTAAGAAACCCGATATATTTTTTCCCAGTAAAGCAAAACAGCAGCTCATTAGGTGTCTTCGAGTAGCATTTATTGCTCTCTGGCTACCCTGCAGGTACTGTGGTAGGCATGGGGGCAGGGCACAGGCAAGACAGCCCCTGCCTGCAGAGGCTCACTGGGAACTGAGATTAGGGTGCCATGGGCAGGGATCAAGGTGAATCTTGGGTGGGATGATCAGAGAGTGCTTCCTAGAAGAGGTTCGAGCTCTTTAGAAAGGACCTTCTCTGGGCCAGGTGTGGTGGCGCACACCGTAATCTCAGTAGCTCCAGAGGCTGAGTAGGATTATGAGTTCAAACCCAGCCTCAGCAACTCAGCAAGGCCCTAAGCAACTCAGTAAGACCCTGTCTCTAAATTAAAAAAAACAAAAAAAAGGCTGGGGATGTGGCCCACTGATTAAGGGCCCCTGGGTTCAATCCCCGGTACCCCCCCTTCTCTGGACCTGGCCCTCACCTGACTATCTGATCTCATGCTCACCCCCATCCAGAGTCACCCACTAAGGGCTCCGCAAGACAGGTGCTCAGGTCAGAACCTGCTTCGCCTTTTCCTCCCTCCACCCAAGAACATACACCCCATCTGACCAGCTGCTATGGGAGCTTCACTGGAGCCCCCAGGGAGATCGGGCTTCTGGGAGGCCAGGGAGGGACAGGCACCCATGGTGACTTGAGTGCCACAGGCCTCATCCCTGGCTTTAGCCCACCACCACCAGCAGAAGAAGCCCCTTCGGTGACCTTACCCTGGGCACAGCCAGGCTGGTCCTCCCAGTCCTCAGGCCAAAGTCTGTGGCCGCCTGCCCCTCTCTCCCACACCTGACTTTTTTTTTTTTTTTTTTTTTGATACTAGGGATTGAACCCCAGGGCACTTAACCACTGAGCCACATCCCCAGCACTTTTTAAAAATATTAGAGTCAGGGCCTCACTAAGTTACTGAGGCTGGCTTTGAACTTGCAATCCTCCTATCTCAGCCTCCCAAGCTGCTGGGATTCTAGGCGTGCGCCACCATGCTTTACTGTGAGTACAGAATGAGACCTGTGTTCCCCTCTACCCCCCTCCCCACCATTTCATTTGTAAGCCTTTTTAAATTAGTAAACTTTTTTTAGAAAAGTACGGACAGCCCCGCCTCCCCTGCCCTCCGTCTCTTTCTCAGCACAGCCATCCTGTTACCAAGAGTCGGGTTAGAACCTTCAGAGCAGCTCTCGGAGCACAGCCAGAGTCCCTCCCAGACCACCGACCCGCCAGTCACCCTGGACCATTTTGCCTCTGGGACACTCCAAGCCCAGTCACCTCGGGGGGCCTGGAACTTGCGCTTCCCTGTGCGGGGATTGTTCTCACAAATGTCCCTCCCTTTCTTCAGGTATTCACTTAGACATCTCTTTCAAGGGGCTTTCCCTGTGATGCTGTCTTCGTCTCTGTAGCACTTGTCACCAGCTGTTGACATGGTCCTTCTTCACCGGGACCCTGAGCTGTCAGGTGGGGCGGGGAGGGGTTCCGTTTTGTTCCCCAGCCTTGACCTGTGCCTGGCACCTGGGAATGGGTGTTTCAGAGTGACATAGGTGGACGGATACACAGCCTGCCAGACCCGCTGCTGGGTGGACAGGTTGGCACATGCCCTTCCCGGTCACAGAATGGCTGGGTCCAGCGTGTCTGGAGCCTTCCCTTGGTAGGACCCTCCCTTCCCAGTTTTCTGTACTGGTTAATTAGAAAGAGTGTCTTAGAGGGACAGAAATGCCTCAGGGCCCCCGACTGCTCCGTGGTTGGGGTGGAACAAGTTCTTTCACATTCCTCGGTCCCAGTAGGCAACACGCTGTGACAGTTGTGGCTGGGGTCTCCCTTCTGCTTCCTATGAGCAGGAGGGTTGATTGCCTTGTGTCGGGGTCAGACATGGCTTGCCACCTCCATTGCTGGTCAGAGGAGAGTTTCTGCCTTTGTGAGGCTTAGTCCCGGTCATGGTGGCCTGCAGCTGGACTCAGCATCGGGAGCCCCATCCTGCAGGCCCATTTCGGGTCGCTGGGTACCTTGTACTAAGCCCTTGCTGTATCTCATCTGTCTTCACCATGGCTCATTGACGTTTGAAATGGTCACTCAGGGTAAGTAACTCAGCCAGGCACACAGCTTAGGAGAGCTTGGTTTGGTAATGAACGTGAAGCCCCCAGCATTGCGTCTGCACCGAGCAGACGTGATGATGATAAAAGTGTTGATTTTAACGTTGATCGCGCACAGGCTGCCTGCCAGGCACTCTGCTTGTCCTCTCCATGCCTCACCCAATCTGCCCCCCTCCCATGGAGTGTGTGCTCTTCATTCGTCCTGTTTTTTCAGAGAAGGAAACTGAGGCCCAGAGAGAGAACTTGCAAGGTGGACCGCTGGTCTCTGGGAGCCCTTCTGGCAGCTCAAGTTACAGTTCATTATCGTCTGTACTCTGTGGGGTATTTGCAGGGTCCTGCCCTCCAAACGCCTGTGGGGGTGCACCACACTCCCCAGGCCCAGGGCATTGGGAGGCACATGGGGCCTGTCCCCTGTGTGGCTCTGCTCTGGCCATGCAAGGGGGTCTGAATGAGGAGGAGGAAACTCAGGAGATGCGGTCTGACCCCCAAGGGCCTCAGAGCAGTCTGTCCTGGGGAAAGGGGGCAGATGTGACCGCTGTGGCCCTAGGAGGGCTGGGAAGAGGGGAGGGAGGAGGGAGGCCAGGAGTGCCACACCCACCCCGGTGGGGGTCAAAGGTTTCTGTAGGGATAAGGCTGAGCTCAGTGGACTCTGAAGACGCAACCAGCCCCTCCAACTCCTAATCCAGCTTTGGTGGCACCTGTGTGTCCTGTCTTGAGAACCCTAACCCTCAAGTCACGTCAGCTGATGGCAGAAAGCAGAAGCCCTCAGGGCACCTGCAGAAGAGAACACGAGGGGGGACCCCCGCTTCGTAGCGACCTGCTCGAGTTGTCGCACCCCTTCCTGGGGGGCTGCTATTCCCTTAGGGACGCTCTGCCCCCTGACTCGAGCACCTCCCCCAGGGTCCCCCCTCAGGCTGCTGTATTGGAGGAGCTCAGGTTCCAGCACATGGATTTGGGAGGGAGGGCGCACTCAGACCATAGCCGAAGCCAGAATTTAGGGGGGCTATTTTTTTCAAGGTTCAAAACGCTTCCTCCTGCAGATGGTGAAGTGCCGACCAGAACCGCGGGCTGGTCCGGTAACCGCTTCTCTCTCCCTCTCTCAGCCCAGTTCAACGGCGGTGAGAAACGGCAGTCATCCCCGTCACCCTCGCGGGACCGGCGGCGCCAGCTCCGTGCTCCTGGAGGGGGCTTCAAGCCCATCAAGCATGGGAGCCCCGAGTTCTGTGGGATCCTGGGAGAAAGGGTGGACCCCGCCGTCCCCCTGGAGAAGCAAATGTAAGTCTGCAGGGATGGAGTCCACCTCACCCCGGTGGCCCCCTCTACTTTCCTCCCTCCTCATTGCTCTGTCACGGCTTCCAGGTGACAACTGAGACCGAGGCCTTTCATGGAGCCCTTTCTCCCAGCTCCTGTGACTCCTAGCCCCGCCTGTCCCCCCACCCCCATTGCCACCCTCCCCCGCTGTGTCTAGTAGGAGGCACTGCAGTCGCCTGCACCGTGCACCCCTTACGTCTCCCTGGATTCTAATTTCACCACGCAGCTGGCAGGTTGCGAGTCTAATTTCACCACGCAGCACGAGCCACCCCTGTCCCCTCCGTCAGTGAGACCAAGCGATTTCTTGGTCTCCATCTGCTTGATACCGGTAAGTCCTCCACTCTCTGGGGTTTTCTCCAGAGATTTCCCATCTCCAGTCAGTGGCCATATTCCTCCCTGCTGCCCCCCAGGTCTCCTGCCCCTCCTCCCTACACCCAGCACTGGGCTGGCCCAGGCCATTTAGTGCCTCTCTCTGTCTCTCTCTCTCTCTCTCTCTCTCTCTCTCTTTTAATTTTTATGTATTCTCTTTAGTTGTACATAACAATAGACTGTATTCTGACGTACGTGCATGGAGTATCACTTCCCGTTTTTGTGGCTGTACATGGTGTGGAGTTACACTGGTCGTGTATTCATATATGAACACAGGAAAGTTACATCCAGTTCATTCTACTGTCTTTCCTATTCCCATCCCCCTCTCTTCCCTTCATTCCCCTTTGTCTAACACAGTGAACTCCTATTCTCCACCTACCCACCCACCCACCCCACCGTGTTAGCATCTGCCTAACCGAGAGAACATTGGCCTTTTTTTTTTTGGACTAGCTTACTTCACTTAGCATGATAGTCTCCAGTTCCATCCATTTACCAGCAAATGTCATAATTTCATTCTTCTTTATGGCCAAGTAATATTCCATTATGTAGACATACCACATTTTCTTTATCCATTCATCTGTTGAAGGCACTTAGGTTGGTTCCATAGCTTGGCCATTGTGAATTGAGCTGCTGTAAACATCGATGTGGCCACATCAGGGTAGTAGGCTGATTTTAAGTTCTTTGGGTATATATTGACTCCTCTTGATCACGATTGTCATCACCTTACTCTGCAGGGTCCTCACCATATGCAGGAGGACCCTGTGCTGCTCTGAAACTGCCATTGCCCCCGCCCCCTTTATCTCCAGGATAAGTCCCCATCTCCCTGGCCTGCCATCGGCTCTGTGAAATGCCCCCAGGCTGCTCTTCAATTCTGTCCCACGCCACATCCCTATACTCAAGGAGTCTTTTCAGAAACTTGATAAAATAGTTGCGGGGGCCCTGTGTTGGCACCTCGGGTGTGTCATCCCCTTAACAAGCAGATGGAGGGCCTGGAATCCCATGTATGCCAGCGCCCAGAGACGAGCCCAGCTTGGCTCAAAGGCCAAGAGATCAGCTGACGCCAGCAGGGTCCCTCGCGGGACTTTCATGTGGGTTTTGAGTCCCCTCTCAGCCTTGGCCCAGGGACTTCTGGTCTTGGGCAGCCAGGGGCGCGTCCCCCTCAGGAAGCTCTCGCTTGGAGAGCAGGATGCAGGGTTTTCCGAATGATGTCATGTGCTGCCTTTTTCAGCCTGCTGTTGTCCCAGGGGGCTGCAGCTTCATTCCTGATGGCCGTTCCTGCCCAGAGCAGCTCACGGGAGGCCCGCGGCCCTGCAGACTGCGCACCAGGGTTGGCCTGTTTCTGATCAAACTGGGCGCTTCTTAATCGACAGAGTGTAGGATCCAGGGATACCTGGGAGCTGTTCTCCGTGCATCCCAGTGGGCAGTGGCCAGGTCCGCGGGGCCCAGCCCATCCTGTCTCTCATTCCCAGACGGAGCCTTAGTCCCAAGTTCTCCTCCTTTCCCATTCCCACCCAACAAGGCCTCCCACCAAGTCCAGAGCCGTGGCTGGCCTCCCCAGCCCTGAGTCATCCTCCAGAGGTGCTCAGATAAGCCCACTCCCAGGAGAGCTGAGCGGGAGGAGGGTACGCTGCACCCGCCCCATCCTGCAGGCTTCAGAGCTGGGGGCCCCTCCGGGGGCCCCCCTCCTGCACCCTGCCCCGCCCCCACCTCATCACGCCAGCACGGAAACCTGTTCCATTCGGGAACTCTGTCAGAGCAAGTAAAATCTCCTTGACCCACATCCTCTCACAGTTGCTCTGTGGAGAGTGGCTCTATGAAGGCAGGAGTTTGTCCAGGTCACTGTTCCTCCCCGTGGCTCAGGGCAGTGCCTGGCATGTAATGGGTGCTCAGGAAAGGACATTTGACTGAATGAACAAAGTCCCCAAAGAATTTTGGTACTTCTCCCCAGTCTGTCACCTCCCCTTCTAGGTCGCTCAAGACCAAGCTCTCCTTTCCTGCCGGAGGCCCCAGACAGGCTCCCTGCGCTGCCCCCACCCCTGCCGTCCGCACAGCCACCAGCTCCCTCCTGCATCTCATGCTCCTGGCGTTTCCCCGTCTCCCTGGCCACTGCTTCTACCTGCTCCGTGGCTCCTGGCCTCTGACCTGAAGGCTGGACTCTCCTGGGCTCAGTTCCTGCTGCGCTCTCCATGGGGAGTCTCTCCCAGCCTCCGCTCTCCCAGAACTCCCCTACCTCCAGCCGCCTGCATGGCCTTTCAGATGTACTGTGTTCAGAACGGGGCTCCTGACCACGAAACCCACTGGCCCCCAGTGTCCATGTCTCCGCCAGCAGCACCACGTCTGCCTAGTTGCCACTCAAGCCACAAACCTGGAGTCATCCAGATTCCTTGCTGCACAGCATCTGCCCCGTTACCAATTTCGTCGAATTCTTGCTCCAGAATGCTGCCAGAGTCCGTCTGTTCCTCCCACCTTCAGTCACCTCCCATATGAAGCACTGCACTCGCCTCCTGACTTTCTTCCTGCTCCCCCTGTGGCCCCTCCTCAAGGCAGCCTGGTTGATGTTTTATTTGTAAGATCCTCCAGAGCAAGTAACACCACTTCCTAACACCTTCTCCTTTTCAATATGCTCAACAGACTTCTTCCCTCTGCCCTCAAAACCTCAGCTGCTTCCCATTCCACTCTCATTCTGTACCTCTCTCTGCACTCAACAGTGCTTGGAACATCCTTGCACCTTTTTGCTCTCTGGACACCCCAAGCACATTCTTACCTCAGGACCTTTGCACTTACTGTTTCCTTTACAGAGATGACGTTTCCTTTGGCTCTTGACAGAATTGATTCCTTTTTGTGATACAGGTTCACAAGCCAAATGTCATCTCCTGGGGCCTCTCCTGACTGTTCATTGCAAACTAGGCACCTACCCCCACACCAGTCACTGCCTCACTGGAACCCTAGAATGCCTACATAGCCCTTGCACTATGCAGTGGTGTCCTGTATGTCTGTTGACTCTTTCTCTCTGCATCAGACCCATGAGATCAAGGACAGTGAGTGGCGAGCAAATATTGGATGAGCTGATAGGTGTTGGACGGGATGAAGGGTAATGATGGAACCTCCCTTACTGCCATTGTCCTGACCTGACGTGCCTACTCCACAGGGTCCAGCACGGCCCTAAGGTGGCCTCCTGCCTGGACACTCTCTTGGGTCTAGGCAGGCCTGCTCAAGCCCAGCAGTTGGCCCCAGCTCCCACAGGACCACCCAGCCCAGCCTGCTCTACAGCCTCCCGCCGATAGGCCGTGCCCAGCTGACTCCTGATCCAGTGCCCTTTGCCCTGTGCTCCTTTGATCCTCCACCCTGAAAGGAACTGGCGGCTTATCCTGTTTACCACGGGATTACCCTCAGTGATGATCCAGGCCAGTCTCTCCCGGCCAGTCGGGCCAGCTCCTGAGCTCTGGGAGGGACAGGCTCCGGGCAGCCCTTCCCTGGAGGCCACTTTAGGCCTTTCCCTGAGGATGGCTCAGCTTCAAATGGCTGGAAGTTGTTTTCCTAATAAAACGTTTTTGTCAGCTCACTGGGGGTGTGTGACACAGGCACAGTCCCCGGAGGACCATCTCACCAAATCCGTTGGCTCTGTTTCCGGAGCCAGGCCTGTTTCTCCCCATTACAGAACCTTATCCCCTCAACCGCCTCTGGAGAGGGTCTCACTGTGGCCGCCCCTGCAGCCCCAGCCTCGGCTCCTCCACGTAGCTGGCCCCTGCCCTGACCCCTGCCCTGGCGGGGTCTCCCCTGCAATGTCTAGTTCCACGCCAGCTCTGGTGAGCAGCAGCTCGGTCACGCTCCCACCGGACAGGGACTGAACTCCAGGTCCTCACCCACTGAGCCCCATCCCCGGCCCTAGTTGACATTGTATTTAGAGGCAGGTCTCTCTGAGTTGCTTAGTGCCTCACTAAGTTGCTGAGGCTGCCTTTGAACTCACGATCCTCCTGCCTCTGGAGCCACTGGGGTTCCAGGTGTGCGCCTCCTCACACAGCTTGGACAGGGATCTCACATCTGGTGCCTGGTCCTTGTTTTTTAAAGCTGGCTATTTATATTTTTCTTTAATGTTTTTTTAGCTGTAGATGGACACAGTACCTCTACTTTATCTATTTACGTGGTGCTGAGGATCGAACCCAGTGCCTCCCGCATGCAAGGCGAGCGCTCTGCCGCTGAGCCACAACCTCAGCCCTCGCTATTTACTTTTTGAGATCATGGTTTTGTTGTGGCCGCTGTTGCCACCTGCTGCCTGTTCATGGCAGGAGGTGCCCAGCGGCCAGCAGTGGAAGGCGTCTTCCAGGCACAAAGTCGGCAATGGCAACAGTCACCAGAAGGCAGCACCCCCACAGAAGCTGAAGATGTGCCTTGTGGACTGTGGGCGCAGGGGTGTGCAGGGGGGTGACTTCTGTGCAGCCGGCTAGCCCAGGCTCTTTGTGATGCTCACAATCACCTTTGGTGACTGTGGGTCATCCCGATTCCTTCTCACAACCTCAAGGGGCTGCCGTGACCCTAACCTGGTGGAGAGTGGAGGCTCAGCCAGGGTCAGCGGCTGGACCCTAACCTGCAGGCAGATCCCCTGCTGCTTCCAACCACACTGGCCCCTGACCATTTCCAGGATGCACCTTGCGAACTCCTGCTTCACACCCTTGTATTGGCCACCCTTCCCTCTGCCAGGAAGGCTCCTCTCCAGCCTCTGTCCTTCAGGTCCTCCTCTCTCTCTCCCCCGGAGGTCTGCACTGAAATGCCATTCTCTCCATTAGCCTTCCTCGGCCACCTTCCTAAAATAGCAGCCCCCAGCCAAGTGACCCGGCCTCACCTCATCTCCATAGTACCTGTCATCACAGGGCGTCCTGTGTGACTCCAGAGCGTCTGCTGTCTGACTCCCTGACCTGCGGCCTGAGCCTCTCAAGGGAGGGGACTCTGGGTTTGGTTCACTTTTCTTTCCCCAGCATCTGGCACGAGGCAGGCCCTCAGTAAATTGGCTATAAAATAGAACAGACGTACTCCTGCCTTGTCACAGCTGGCTGCGGAGGACGCCAAGCCTCCCCAGGAGGTCAGGCCCTGGGATCCCTGTCCACGCTGGGCCCTGAACGTGCTCTGTCCCCTCCCCAGATGGTATCACGGGGCCATCAGCAGAGGAGACGCCGAGAACCTTCTGCGGCTCTGCAAGGAGTGCAGCTACCTTGTCCGCAACAGCCAGACCAGCAAGCACGACTTCTCCCTCTCCCTGAAGTGAGTACCCTGTGGCCGCTCTGCCTACAGGAGACCCCTGGGGCCCCCAGGAGACCGGCCCACATGCATTCATTCAAGCCTTGGGTCTTCAGTTTGGTCCTACTGTCCTGGTCACAGGGGGGTTTCTGTGGTTGCATCATCACCTTCCAGAGAGGAGGGGTCTTCGTAGGGTCTGTGTTTTTCCTGCAGGAGCTTTCTCCTGTGCTGCAAGCCAGGGCCTGTACAAAGATCTCAGCGTCTCCCATCCCTGTCTTGACCCTCTCACTTCCGTCCTCTGGGGAACACATTGTTCTCATTCTGCAGATTAGGAAATGGAGGCTCACAGAGGGCATGTGGCTTAGCCCAAGCGGCAGGGCCAGGCCCCAGGAGCAACCTTTTCTCTCTCCTTAGGCGCCAGGTTGTCCTTTGGCGGGTTTGATTTTCATGTGTCTCACAAAGGTTGGAAGGAACACTGGGGGGGGCGGGGTGGAATCCTGATGGTGTTGATGCCTCTGGCTGCTGTGTGAACTGTCGGGTCTTTGTGAGTGGATGCGTGGAGGTGTGTGGTGCTGGGGACCGAACCCAGGAACATTCTTCCATGAACTAGGTCCCCGGCCCTTTTTGTTGTTGTTGTTTATTTGTTCTGTTTAGATATGATGACTGGGGCTGGGGATGTGGCTCAAGTGGTAGCGCGCTCGCCTGGCATGTGTGCGCCCGGGTTTGATCCTCAGCACCACATACAGACAAAGATGCTGTGTCCACCAAATACTGAAAAATAAATATTAAAAAGTTCTCTCTCTCTCTCCCTCTTTCTCACTCTCTCTCACTCTTTCTTAAAAAAAAAAAAAAACAAAGATGTTGTGTCCACTGAAAACTAAAAAATGAATATTAAAATTCTCTCTCTCTCTCCCTCTCTCTCTCACACACACTCTCTCTTTAAAAAAAGATAGATATGATGACATATTTTAACATACTTGGAATATAACTTAGGGTCCCATTCTTGTGGTTGTGCACGATGTGGAGTTTCACTGATGGTGTGTCCATAGATGGACAGAGGAAAGTCATGTCTGATTCATTCCACTGTCTTTCCTGTTCCCATCCCCCACCCCTTCCCTGCCATCCTCTTTGTTTAATCCAATGAATTCTCCCTCCCCAACCCCAACCCTTTATATTTTGAGACAGGGTATTACTGGGTTACCCAGGCTGGCCTCGAACTTGCAGTCCTCCTGCTTCAGCTGGGATCATAGGCTTGTACCACCATGTCAGGTTTTTCTGATCTATATAGTATTCCTGTTGGGGTGAACAGGTGCAGGAGTGAAAAGAGGGGTTTTGAGTGATATTGCTAGGTGGAATCCAAAAGATCGATCTTTCTTTCTTTCTTTCTTTCTTGGTTACAGATGGACATAATAATTTTATTTTATTTATCTGTTTTTTTATGTGGTGCTGAGGATAGAACCCAGTGCCTCACCCAGGCTGGGCCAGCGCTCTATCACTGAGCCATAAACCCAGCCCCCAAGAGGTCTTCTAAAACCTACTTTATAGATAGGAAAAGGCCTCCCACAAAGAGGGATTTGCCAAGGACTCGGAGTCAGTCACACGGCTGGGGTTTGAGCCCAGGCCCTTGAGGCGGCGGGTGCAGAGCATCCCTCCGGCTTCCTCTCCACCCTCACGCTCACTGAGGCCGTGCGGAGGGCAGGCCTGCTGGGACGTCCCTGTCAGGAGCGAGCTCTTCTCTTTGCTGACATAAAGCAGTGTGGACAGAGGTCTCGGTGTGGCCGGGGAAGGTGAGGTTGGCCTGGGCTCTCTGTGAAGACCAGCACCGCTGGCTGCCCCGAGGAGGACGGTGACAGAGTGTTGGGAGGGCATCGGGCAGAGGCTCTGGGAGAAGCGGGGTGTGCAGAGACATGCAGGGGTCCCCAGATGGGGCAGTTATGGGCAGAGAGTTCAGCCCTGGGAGAGGACAAGTTTTCTAACACAGCTGATCCAAAATCAGAGCTGGCCAGAGCCGCCCCAGGGTAGTGGCCATCTTGTTACTGGGGGATTCAGCTAGAGAAAGCTGGGCCACCACCTGGCCAGGGAGGATGTGGAGACCATTTCTAGCCAGCTGGGAGGACACCCAGGAGGCAGAGAGAGGACATCGCTGTGTTCCAAGCTGCTGGCATGTGCACGCCTCATTGGCTGCCATCAGACCTGACGGGCTCAGAGGATCTGGTCAGTGATGGCAGTGGAAGAGGAGAACTCAACGTGCGAAACCGCAACTGGGCTGGCAGGCTGAGCGGGAGGCCTCCAAAGCCAGAGAAACCATAATTGGACTGAGGAAAGGGCAGCCACAGGGAGCATGCACAGAGCCAGGCCTCCTGAACTCCCACTGCCCCAGTCAGCCCCGCCACCCTCCCTCACTGCCCAGAGATGATCTTGCAACTCAGGTGAATGACGTTCTTCTGGATTGTAAAAGGCCAGGGAAGCTGGGCATGGTGGTGCACGCCTATGATCCCAGTGACTGGGGAGGCTGAAACAGAAGGATTGCAAGTTTAAGGCCAGCCTCCCCTTCCTGTGTCAATATAAAAAACAAAAGGGATGGGGATATAGCTTGGTGGTAGAGTACCCCGGGTTCCATCTTCAGTTTCACCAGGAAAAAAAAAGCAAGGAAGGCAGGTGGCATTATCCGTATTGTACCAGCCTTCCCCACAAACCCAGGCAGTGTGCAGCTGTCCAGGACACTGGTCCCTTCAGTCCCTGAGTTCCTCAGTGAGTCTCATCTCTCCTGCAATCCCCATGGAACACACAGAGGAGGGGCAACCGCCCCAGGCCAAGCCTGGCTGCTCCTCCAGAAGGACCAGAGCCTCCGCTGCTCCTGAGAGTCCGTACTCTCCGTGGGAAGGTGCAACAGCCCTGTGGTGACTCCAGCGCAGCCCGGCCACAAGGGAATAGCCTCCGGAGCACCCAGGATGAGCCCCAGCGTAGGTGCTGACAAGGGGGCGTTACCAGTTTTAGAAGTACCACCACCACATCCAGCCTGCGGGCTCCACCTCTCAGTCCCTGTGCAACACCCCCCCCCACACACACACCCATTACACAAACAGGCCCAGACACCGCCTCACGAACAGGTTTCAGGGGGCCATGAACACAGTCTCCTGCGGTCCCTGGTGTATGCCATTCCTTAGGGAGTAGGCCCCTCTCGGGGGAGGGACAGCACCTGGGTCCTCGTCCCCACAGTGTAGGCTTGTCGTCCAGAGGCCTGGGCTGCAGCGGAGGCAGCCTCACGCCTGGCTTCCCCACTCCCCAGCCTGAGGCTTTCATGCCATCTCAGAGCCTTGTTGTCCTCGTGTACACACTAGGACAATGACAGTCAGCTCCCAGCCCAGCCAGTTCCACGTCATTGTTACCTTGTGCTGTTCCCACTCTGCCCCCACTTCCTGCCATCTACCGGGTTTTAAGACACCCATTGTCCAAAATTCTGGACAGGCATCCTGTCCTGCCACTCACTGTTAACTGTGTGACCTTGGGCAAGCTCCTCCCCCTCTGGGTCTCAGCATCCACATTTGCCCAGTGAAGAGTCAGACCTGATGCTCACTATCACTTGATACTGACACCGAGGTGTCACCTGACTCCTCACGTGTGCCTGTGTGTAGCCTCAGACCCCTCTCTGTCCTTGGTGTGCCCTGGCTGGCTCGGCTGTACCTCCCAGGCCTGGGAGAAGGATAGAGGGAGATAGTGCAGTGGCCACCACAACCCTGGACAGGAACACTCGCCAGGAGGCCCCAGGTCGTCTTACTGCACCCATCCTGTCGCATCCAGTTGTCAAGACTGTTCTATGCCCAAGGGGGACGAGTGATGAGGGTTTGGTTTTGTATGCTTGTCTAGAGCCATTAGCAAATCCCCCACCCCAAAGGCCAGAGAGGTGGCCTCTCCTGGTCAACCTTCCCTGGAAGAAGCCCAGATTGGGGAGGTGCACTCTCCTGTGGCTGGGCTGTTGGCCGACTCCAGGGAGGTGGCCTTGCTCCTTAGAGGAGCCCCAGTGCCCCATGACGGTCGGATCTCCAACCAGGAGCAACGCTTTGGTGTGCATCACTGGGACCACAGAGGAGCACACCTGTACCGCGTGTCCTGGCCACTTGGGCGAGCACCCCTTTGCCAGCCACCATGTGGCCCTGCTGTCTACTTCCCACTTGCTGGCAGCCTGCTGGGAGGGGGTCAGGGCTGGTTCCCCTGCTGGGTGCTGTCAGAAGCCAGGGTGTGCACACTGACATTGGAATTCCAGCTATGCCGGTTCTCCGCCTCTGGCCGTTTCCATGTGAGCCTCTGCTGGACTGTGAGGGTGTTCCAGGATGCAGAAAGCATTTGGGGGAGTCTAGACTCAGAGGACAGAGCCCCCACCCCTTCATCCTTCCCCCGGAAGATATCTTTCAGAGCCCTCTGTACCAGGCACAGGGCTGGGTATGAGATGAGAACAACCAGTCCAGGGGCCCAGGGTGTCAGGCCTGGCCAGTTCAGCCTGGGCCTTGGGAGCCCAGAGTTGGCACCTGGTGGGTGGTCCTTGCCACAGAGGGTTGGGAGAATCCGCAGGGGGAGGAGGCTGCACTTGAGTCTAAAGAGAAGCTAGGTGTTCCCTGGCAGGACCGAGTCTCAGGGTGGTGCAGAAGAGCTCCAGCAGGACTTCTGTGCCAGCCACCAGAGAAGTTCATCTCAGTTCTCAGTGAGGAGGACGCTGACATGCAGGTCCACTCAGTCCTGCTCTCAGGCTCCCCTCACACACAACCCACCTTGTGCCTGGCCCTCCCTGCTCTGTATCAGCAGTTGAGACGTTTTGCAAGGCCAGAGTTTGCTCTAGTACAGCCCCACAAGGTGGCTAGGCAGAGATTCCCCAGGTCCCCCGCATCTAAGGGCAGAGGAGGCTGAAGGCTTGCCAAGGCCTCCCACAGAGCTGAGGCTGGCCTCCAGACTTTCCATCCCGTCCTCAGAGCTCCTTCTGCTCTGTCAGAGGGTCTTACGGAGTCAGACCTGGAAGTGACCTCAGAGGCCCGACTAGTTCAGTCCCTGTGCTGTGTGGATGAGAAAACAGACCCAAAGGGGATTCCCAGCGGTCCTAAGCTGTCCAGCTGGCACTTGTCCACGCTGACAGCAGAGATGGAGACTGTTGCCACTGTGGGGACCGGCTACATCTCTGGATCAGACCACGCTGGCCACTTATCTGGCTCTCTGTGGCAGATACCCCCACCTGTGAAGCTAGCTTCAGAGGTGCTGCCGACGGCCCCCAGTCGTTTCCCGACCCCGTCCAGCTGCAGAACTGCCCCTCTTCCCTGTCTCTAGTCTGACTTGATGGGCAGCAAGCTGACCCCGCCCCACCGCAGCCCCTGGTGCGCCACTCCACCACTCACTCCACCGCAGGAAGCCAAGGGGCTGAGCCTTTGGAAATTGGCAAGAAAGTACCAAACTCGAGCTGTTTCCTGTTTCTGGCAAGGCAGGCACCAGGAAAAAGGGCCAACAAGTTGTGACAATCTCGTTGAAAGGGTTCTTCAGGCATTTTGGATTGTGAGTGGCTCTTCACAAGTTCTTCTGTTGTGAGTTTTTGCAAAGAATCTGGACGAGATGAGGGAGAGGGGACTTTTTAAAGACTGCAGATCGTGCAGCTGGTGGAGGGGGTGAGTCCTCCTGGGCAGGGTACCTGTGTGGCCTGTCCCTGGGATGGGGGCACACAGAATGGCACTTCTGAGGTCTTGACAGCCAGGGAGGCCACTACTCCTTTGGCAAAGGTCCAGCCTCGGGTTTGTTGAAACAGGCAGTTCCCACCCATTTGGAGGAAATAGCCCTGGAGAACCCTCACAAAAGGGGCCTTTGGCTTTCAAGTCCCCAGAAGCAAATTGCCAGTTTCTTGCAGATGTGGCTGGCGTCAGAGGCCTTGGGCTGGGCCTGTTTGCACAGTGCCCACACTCCACCACGAGCATCCAGAGCTTTCCTGTCCCTTTCAGTGAGAGTCACTGACCAGAGCTCCAGCCCTCCAGGGGCTCACAGTTTGAAAAGGCCCAGAAGGTCCTTGTCATTAACTCACATAGAGCAGTGCTTAGAGGTGCCTAAGGTGGAAAGCCCTGCCAGAGGAGAGGGACCAGAGAAGGCAGTATTTAAGGTAACCAGGGCTTCGATGGTGAGCAGTGGTGAGGAGAACGGGCACAAAGGCAGGAGATGCGCAGGCTG
Source organism: Urocitellus parryii (assembly GCF_045843805.1). NCBI lineage: Eukaryota > Metazoa > Chordata > Mammalia > Rodentia > Sciuridae > Urocitellus > Urocitellus parryii. The sequence goes on along the minus strand of NC_135534.1, from coordinate 177,219,587 downwards.
TGTAAGAACCACAGACAGCACGTGGTCTGAGCCCAGGAGAGGTGCAGCCCAGTCAGTGGCAAAGGAATTGGGACTTTATCCAGTAGGGCAGCGAGGAGCCCCCGAAGGTCTTGAGCAGGGTGCAGTGATGCTCGACAAGAACCATGAGTGACGAGTACACCAGGAGTATTACCAAGGAGGGGACAGCTTCCCCCTCCTTGTTCCTGTACATGTGCCACCTGCACCCACACAGCTGAGTGATAGCATGGGGTCAGTTCTAAGAGGCCAGGAGACGAGTAGCTTGTGAAATCCAGGGTCACCCTTTTCCAGATATAAAGGGAAACCACAGCCTCTGAAGACAGAGACAGCTGAGTTCAAATCCTGGCTCCCTTTGTCACCAGCCACGTGCTGCTAGACTTCACCTAAAAATGGGGCCCGCAGGTAAGAAGGAGGCAGGATAGAGCTCAGCGGTGGAGGGCTTGCCTACTTGGGGCACTAGGGCTGTGGCACTTGTCTAGCATGTGCAGGACCCGGGTTTTGATCCCCTGAACCATAAACAATAAAAAAATTGGGGGTCTGGGTTTGATGAGTACATGCTTCTAGTTGAAGGGCTTCACAGGTAGGCCACAGCATTTCCCCTCGGTCTTGCCGTAGTGGTAGGGCCCCACGGCATCCTCAAGTAGTGGACAGGGCAGGGCAGCTGATGGAGAACACGCCCCCAAGCCTGCAGGTTGCTGGGTGCCTTTGCTTCCTCTTGGTGCAGCCGGATTGTGTTGGCTGCTGGGCGCCCATCACCTCCCAGCAGATGCTCCAGTAGAAGTGGTTAGGTGCCATGGGGCCAGGAAGAGCTGAGGGACGCATTTCAGTTAAGGGTGTTTTTCTTTCTTCTCTCCCCTCATTGATTTATATCGTAAAAGAGAGTTTTCAAACAGTAGGCATGTCTGGGTCTAGGCAGGCAGGCGAGTGATTAATCTTAGTTTGTTGCTGCTGACAGCCAGGAGCAAGAAATAATAAAGGTTTGCAGGGCGGGGAGCCGAGGGGAGCGGGGGAGGAGAGGCTGCGGCTGGCGCCCATCAGCAGGGAGCGCGGCCTTCACCTCCCCCTGCCAGCTGAGCATCCTTCCAGTGGGTCAGCATCTGAGGCTCCAAACACTTAACTCCACGGGGGCTGTCCACTCCCATGCAGGAGCCGCCAGGTTGTTCTCTTCAGGACCACAGCAGGCCTCCCAGCAGTTGTGGAGTTCCCCAAACAGTCCCAGAATGCCCTGGGCCCCAGCTGGGCCCCCGAGGGCAAATGAGTCCTATGAAGGACAAGCCTTCAAGAAAGGCAGGTGTGCGCAGCTGGGGGCACAGGGACTGCTGGTTTTAAGACCCCCACACGGCTCCCCTCAGACCACAGCTCCCTGGGTTCCTGGCCACATGCCCATGATCCTCTGATCCTTTGACTCCACACCTTGCCGAGCTGCCAGGTGGGTCCCAGGGCTGGAGGAAGAGGACAAGGTGCGGGGTAGGTAGGCACTACAGCAGGTGCTGTCCCAGGGAGGTGAAGGAGGGTGTAGGGTTCCACATGGGAGTGGCTAGTGCTGCCTGTTGCAGGGAAGAAGGTTCCGACTTGGTCCTTGGAGAATGAGGACTGAGGCTGTGGAGGGTGGTCAGGGGCCATCCATGCTGAGGCAGCAGCCCAGGAGAGGAGCAAATGCTCCAGTGAGAAGTGGTTAGGTGCCATGGGCCATCCATGTTGTGCCTCCCCTGCAGCACAGCTTCAGTGTACTCCATCAGCAGCAGCCGCCCTCCTCCTCCTCCTCCTCCCTCCTCCTCCTCCCTCCTCCTCCTCCCTCCTCCTCCTCCCTCCTCCTCCTCCTCCTCCTCCTCCTCCCCCCCCCCCCCGGCTCTGGATCAGTCTGCCTTGGGCTCTTGAAACCCACCTGTTTCATGTCCTAGCAGGGTGGTCTTGGGTAATGGGGCTTATGTGTCTGAGCCTTGGTTTCCTTGTCTTGTAAAATGAGTGTCATGGGTGTGACAATATAGGTGAAGTGCTTAGTGCGCACCCAACATGCAGTAGCAAGTGCTCAATCGCAGAGCTCCACTGTCCTCATCGAAGACTTTGGAGAGCCGCAGGTTGTAGGGGCAACAGGTCAGTGTTGGCTCAGAGCCTTTGGATGGTCTGGGTTCAACTGAGAAGTCTCTGTACCCACATCCACTTTCCTTCACAGTGGTAGGGTTTTAGCATTTATGTGGCTGCAACTAGAGAAAATCCTCCATTCCCATAACCAAGACTTTGAATCTTGCAGAGTTAGGGTCAAATCCAGGCTGCTCTCTTCCTGGCTGTGTGGGCTTGGATAAGTTCTCTCCCGGATCTCTGATTAGCAGCAGCTGCAGATGCTCCTCAGCAGGCCTCTTCCCTGTCTCTCCACCCTGCTGCCCCTCCAGCTTTCCCGCCGAGTCTGTAGACATCGTCAATCAAATACTGTTTTTCACTACTTCGTTATGATCTCCTGCTCATCCGATGGGGAAGCAAGTTTGCAACGAGCCAGGGTAGTAGCTCCCAGAGTACCCTGAACCAAAACCTTGGGATTTAGGGGACAGAAAGAGACCTTTTGGTGTGTGTGGGGGTATACTAGGAATTGAACTCAGGGTCACTTGACCACTGAGACACATCCCAGCCCTATCTTGTATTTTATTTAGAAACAGGGTCTCGCCGAGTTGCAGTGTTTTGCTTTTGCTGAGGCTGGCTTTGAACTTGTAATCCTCCTGCCTCAGCCTCCTGAGCTGCTGGGATTACAGGCATGTGCCACCATACCCGGCTCAGAAAGAGACCTTCTAGATGATCTGTTACAAGTGGAGAAACTAAGGCCCAGAGTGAGGAAGAAGCTTGCTGCCTCCCGCTCACCCCCAGACCTTGTTTCTAGCTGAGTTGGCCTGTGAGAGAGGCAGGCCAGAAGGGGACTATTTGCTCTCCATGCAGGAAGGAATTCATGTCCTTTCAGGGCTGATGGGGGGGCAAACTTTCTGTAGTGTGCTTCATGTTTTCTTTTTCCAGAAGATTTAAAGGAAATGCCATGATGAGGAGCTGCTGCTTTAGGCCAAACGAACTCCTCAGACTCTTTGCAGGGGACTAAACAAGAACAGTGAGCTTTGGAATGTGCAGATGAGTCACAGGATAAAAGGACACATCCCGTGTCATTTTCCTTTACTCAGAATGACGAAGAAAATGTGCCCTGCCAGTGGTAAAGCAGGTCTCAGGCCAGGGCCCTCGCTCTTCAGGTATTCCCTCTCTGGGACCCTGAGCCCAGTGCTGTGGTGATTTGGGTGCCATGAAGTGGACAGTGTGGCAGATGGCCTAGGATGGTGCTCACAATGCCAGGAGCAGATCCCAAGGACCATGTCCGGGACCCTGGAGCCAGAGAAGGACCAATACAGTGTGCGCCCGACTCCTGACAGCTGACCAGTTGTGGGCCTTTGGTTGCACCTTCCTCTGGGAAGGGGCCGGGTAGTCTGAGTTCTGCCCATTCTTGATTCAAAGTCCTGCAAGCTGGTGGGATAAGCCCCACGCCACCAGCCACCTCTCTGGGTTACTGAAGCTTGTCACTGAGGCCATGCACACTGGGGCACCAGTCAGGGGGCTGGTACCAGGGGAGATCCAGCTTTGTCACTGTAGTGGTCTGTGGTGAGAAGGGGAGAATTATTGCCTTCAACTTTCACGAGTTGCAGGTGATGAAGGCTCAGGAGTCTAACACAGCCTGACACCTTCTTTTTGTCCCATGGGGTCTCAGCAGAATCCACCCCTTCCTCTCCAACAGGGTCCAAGCCGTCAGTGTGGACAGCATCGCCCCAGGACCTGTGCCAGGTGTTCTGAGCAAGACCTGGGCCACCAGCCCCTTGCCAGGCATTTTTCTGGTACTTTTTCCCAGGCAGTGACAGAGACCTGAAGGCCCTGGCCCAGTTTGTGGGATTCTGAAAACAGGAGGGCTCGTTCCATCTGGCTCCGACCCAATGGTGTCAGGATGCTTGACCTGGCCAGGGGATCCCAGTTTCTTCTCTGGGTCCAGTCCTCAAGCAGCCGGTAGAGAAGGCATAGCGCCTCATTGCTCCCACTTTACATGAAGGAAACTGAGGCTCAGGGAGGCTGAGAGCATGTCCAAGACCATGGAGCCAGAGAAGGACCGAAGCAGAGTGTGACTGTAGACTGTGACAGAGTCAGACCAGCCTGACTCCTGACCGCTGTTCTTTCCTGGCTCCTCTGGGCCGTCTGCTCCAACTGGAAGGTCAGTTTCCACCCAGGGACTGGTCTGAAGGCCTCTGGTAGCAGAGAGGCTGAGGCCCACTCAGAAGAGCCAGTGGTGACCTCTGTACTTGGCAAGACAGAGAATTTCAGAAACTCCACCTGGCCGTGGATGGTGCTAGATCCAGAGCCAAGTGAAGGATGAAGGGGGGTGGCGGGAGGAGAAAGGCAACTGAAAGGGAGGGGAGAGAGAGGAGTCCAGGACCATGTCTAGAGCTCCGAGCCGGGTGGCTGTGGATCAGGAGTGGTTGGTTGAAAGAGCTAGGAAAACACTCTCCCAGCTCTGCTGCCCCTTCCCGCCACTGCCCAAGACCCAGAGCAAGAGGTGCTGCTCTCACCTGCCTCCCTCTGCCAGTCAGGCTCCAGAGCACCTGCCTCCCCTGCCTGCCCCATCTCCCTGCCCTGCCAGGCAGCAGCATTGCCCTTTGTTCCCCCGAGAGCCGACGGGTCCTCTCAGCATCTGAGCCGCCCTGATTACATTTCCAGCCAGTTTTTAATTATCTCATATCAGCCCGCGTCAATCTGCCTGTGCAGCCTGACCACCAGGGGAGGCATGCCAACTGCCCATCCGTCGCCAGGAAACCTCTCGTGCCCCAGGACAGTTCCTTTTTGGAAGCTCTGGGTGGTCTCCCCAAATGAGGAAAACATTTCTTTCCAATCACATTTCTAACATCTTGTTAATGTGACTTATTTAACAAAATTTTTGTAGGAGCCATCTGGGAATGGGTTAATGGGGGGGTTTGGGGGAGGGTCTATGGGATGCCACAGGGACAGGCCTTGAGGGCAGCCACAGACCACGTGCCTGCCCTCAGCGAAAGGGGGACAACACAGAGAATAAAGATGCCACCAGGAGCCAGAAGATCAGAGCCTGGATCCAGGCAGGGGGGTCAGCCAGGGGCTTCCCAGCTCTGAGCCTCTGAGCCCTAGGCCAGGGACACAATAGAATTGAAAGCTCTTATAAAAGCTCTTGTCAACTCCAAGAGACTGCGCTCTCTTGGGGGGTGTTGGGGGTGGGGAGGGCTGCAGAGTCTTTGTGCTGACCCCAGGAGAGGGTTTGGGATGTAGGGTTTTATTTTGCTTAGATCTGGGTAAATAACTCAAAAGCCCCAGAGAAATGCAGTTGGCCCCCACCTAGAGGTGTTTGGTAGATTTTGAAGCGACCAGCTTCTTACAGTGAAAACCCAGTGTCACACAGTAGAAACCCAGTGTTACGCAGGGTTCAATGATTCCCCAGACCTCCCGGCATTTAGCGCCAAAAGGGGTCTTGGGTCAGATGCCTGACAAGGTCCTGGGGTGAGCTGCTGGCAGAACCCTCATGTCCCAGCTCCCATCCCAGGATTATTGCCCTTCTGAGCTACAGAAACACTGTCTTTCTTTCTCCCATTCTCTCCATAAATGCTCTTGGTATTTGAGGCCGATTTATAAAATCAGATGTCAGATTTTACAGCCCTTGTCTTTGCTCCCAGAGTTCAAATGCTAAAGCTACAAAAATGGTGTTTTGCTCTGGGGGTGGGGGAGGTGGCACTCACAGGAGCCCGGCCCTCTGCTGGAGAGGACACCGCCTCACTCCCAGCTCTTGGTGCCCCAGCCTGCTCCTTTCCGGGCAGCTCCCCCAGTGAGCAGCCGCCAGCCTCCTTCCAGCCCCAGCCGTGGGTGGTTTTTGCCACTTTTAATAATGCTTTTTCTTTTTCTTTTCCTTTTTCTTTTTTTCCCTTTTCTTAAGATTACTTCACCCAAGAGAAATATCAGAAACAATTGGGTTTGGCAAAGCGCGCTTATTAGAAATGCTTTAAATAGAACTTCCTTTTTTTCCTCCCTGCTATTTTGCTTTTGAATATCCACATGCTGCTGATGGCCCCCAGGCTTGGGGACCAGCCTCACACACTTAGCACAGACTTGCAGAGCAGGGTTACAAAGGAGCTGGCGCAGGCTCTCACTACTGAGCGCCTGCTGTGCACGGGGCCTTCAGCTGGGCTGGACAAAGACACCAGCCTCTGAGCTCCCAGCTTAGACAAGGAAGTCTGACCAGGGGCATCTTGGAGGGCTTTGGGGGGATGGTAGCATTTGAATAGGACCTCAGAAGAGAAATAATATTGAAACAAGAAAACCAGGGTAGCTGGGCGTGGAAGCAGTTCAGGAGGCTGAGGCAGGAGGATCACCAGTTCAAAGCAAGCCTCTGCAACTTAGTGAGGCCCTGAGCAACTCAGTGAGACCCTCAAATAAAATATGAAAAGGGCTGGGGATGTGGCTGAGTGGTTTAGGGTGTCTGTGTTCGATCCCTGAAACAAACAAAAAGAAAGAAAAGAAGACTAGGAAATTGTTTATTGGTGAAGCAACAGCAAGGTTTAGGTACTTCTAGATTTGGGATTTGAGGGGGAACCTCTGTGATATCCCCTCTCTCCGTGGCCCTACCTTTCTTTGTAAGGGTGGCTTTTTTAAAAATGTCACCCATTTTAGTTTCCCTGTTAAAACCAGGCTACATGAACTCAGGACTCTGCTTTCTGCCCTCTGATGGCTGAGACTGCTGACCTTGACCCTCAGGGTGATAGTCTGAAATGATGTGGCATCTGTTAGGGACCTTTTGTGGCCGAGAGTTTCTTTTGAAGTCTTTTTATCTCCCCACCCTCCGAGGGCCTGGCACATAGTGGGCACTCAGGAAATATTTGGAGATTATATTCCAGAGAAAAATACTTTCAGTTTTCAAAAATGAGCCATGATTGTCATGAAGTCAGGTCACAGACTCCAGCCAGCCTGTGACTGTGCATCACCTACATATGCATGGGGTGGGGCTGTGCGGGGCTGTGATTAACAGCTATCTGCGAGTGGTAAAATGAGCGCCAGGGTTTGTCTTCTTTTTACTTATTTGTGTTTTCTAGATTTTCCACACTGAATCTTTTTTATAATAATCTTTCTTTTTTTTTTTTTTTTTCTTCTTGTTTGTTAAATGAGGCTGAGTAGGAAACTCATTGGCGGTGGAGTCCGGAGACCCATTTATGGTCTCTACTCCCTCTTAAGGTCTTCTTTTAACTGTCCTTTGTGTCTGTTCCTTGGGGGTACTTTAGTTGGGGGTGATCAGAAGAGAGAGATCGCACAGAGCTGTGGCTAAGAGGGTGTGCTGTGTAGAGCTGAATACCTGGTTCAAATCTGGATTCTGCCTCAAGCTAGCTTTTTGGCCTCCGTTTCTGCCTCTGTATGACGGGGGTAGTAACAGTCTCGGGATCATCGTGAAGTATACATGAGATTGTGGTCTGGGAGGTGCCTTGAAACTCAGAAGTGCTGGTCAGTGATCTCTAATTCCCCAGCGCATCCCCGCTCTGGGTCTCCACCAACCAGCGTGACCACTCCTGAGTTCAGATTTTCAGGCTCAAAAAGTACTTTTTTCCAGAATTGTTCCAGTCTTAACCAAAAGCATAGTCCAGGGAGAAATGTGGCGTTGACTCCTGTACTTTTGTGGGAGTCGGGCTTTTGAAAAAGCAATTCGTTCCGATAGTAAGTAACTTTGGGACTCAATTACTTGCAGCCATGCTGAAAAAACCTGTAATTAATGTGGTCAGACCCCAGCCAAATAATAAAATGAAAGCTTTGTTGTGTATCAAGGCAGAAATCAATTTCATTAGGGAGCAGAGAGCTGGAGATTTAATTTTGAGAGAATTCTCCACCCTGTGGAAAGAGGTTGTCAGGAAGCTGCCAGAGTGAATGTCCAACATGAGAAGATTTGCCCTCCAGAGCCCAGACTACCGACGGGTGACAGTGACCTTTCAAAATTGCGTTTCTAAATCTTGTGAGCGTGGGCAAAGCCGATGGACTCTTTGCTTCTTAATGTTCTTGGACCCAGTCTCTTTTTTGGTTTTGGTCAGAAGGTGAGAGCTGTCTGCCCCTGAGGACTCTTTTGAGTGTTAATAGGATCCTGTCCCTGGGGATTAAGAGGATGGGGAAGGGAGAGGTGAACTCAGGAGGTCAACAGCCACCCCACATTCATGATCCCTGAGGGGCCTTCCCAGGGCAGGAGTGACCGTGGCCTGCAGGGACCAGCTCCTGGAGCTGGCACTGCTGTCAGCACACTGCCATGTTTCAGCTCAGCGTGAGGAAGAGCTTGCCCATGGCAGGGCTGGCTGAGGTTGGAAGTGGGTATCTTCATAGGGAGTGAGCTCCCTGCTGCTGAGGGTAAGCAACAAAAGTTAGGCCCTAGGCTGGGGCTGTAGCTCAGTGGTAGAGCACTTGCCTAGCACTTGTGAGGCACTGGGTTTGATCCTCAGCACCCCATAAAAATAAATAAATAAAAATAAAGAATTGTGACCATCTACAATTTAAAAAAAAAAAAATGGTTAAAAAGTTGCCTGAAGGGCTGGGGACATAGTTCGGTTGGTAGAGTGCTTGCCTTGCAAGCATAAGACCCTGGGTTCGATCTCCAGCACCCAAAAAAAAAAAAAAAGCCTCCTCTATGTGATGAATTTGCTCAAATGGTCTTAGAAATCTTTGGGGCTGGGGCTGGGGCTGGGCTCAGTGGCAGAGCACTTGCCTAGCACTTGTGAGGCACTGGTTCGATCCTCAGCACCACATATAAATACATAAATTAATTAAAGTCCATTGCCAACTTAAAAAAAATTTTTTTTTTTTAAAGTTGGACCCTGAGTGCTGTGGCTATCAAAATGAGTTTCCCTCCCCAGAGGCAGCCAGAGTGGTGGTTCTCAAACCTGAATGTGCTTCAGAACCTCCCTGGCAGCATGTTCAATGCAGATTCTGACTCCAGAGAGTCCCGGGCAACTGCAGTTGCCGAGTCTCTGGGCCCTGTGGACCTTCTGGGCCACATCCAAAGAAACTGCTTTTGAGAAACCTGCACTCTTCTTCCAGCCCAAAGCTCTCGGCACCTGTAATGACCACGAGGTTTTCATTAATCCCCCAAATAGCTGTTCTCCTCATGGGGTATGAGCGTCTCCTGTGCGCCAGGCCTCAAAGGGGGGGTGAGTGGGACCCTCATGGCCCTTGAGTTCCATCTCTTCATTGTATAGATGGGGAGACTGAGGCCTGGGAGGGTGGCAGTTTTCATGGATCTACAAACTATTCCCCATTTCATAGATGAAGAAACTGAGGCTCAGATCCCCAAGGACAGTGGTTCTAGTGGGAAACACTGTCATTCATGATTTGCAAAAGACCAGGGTGTCTGTTGGAGGCTTTGAAATTCCAGGGAGGAGAAAACCACCCTCAGATTAGAGGCAGGGGCCACTAAGTAGGTAGCTCTGTTTAACTTGCAGTTTGGGGCTTGTTTTGTTTTGTTTTGTTTTTGGTACCAAGGATTCAGTTCAGTGGTGCTTAACCACTGAGCCACATCCCGAGTCTTTTTATTTTTTATTTTGAGACAGGGTCTCACTGAGTTGTTTAAGGCCCCATTAAGTTGCTGGCGCTGACTTTGAACTCGCAGTCCTCCTGCCTTAGCCTCCTGAGTCACTGCGATTACAGGCAGGTGCCACTGCACCCAGCTTAATTTGCAGTTTTAAAAGACCTCTGCATTTGCTCGGGGTGATGCCAGCTCCTCTTCCTCCTTCTCCTCCTTCCTCTTTCTCATTTAAGTAAAATTATATATAGGTGCTTTATGAACAGAAATCCCCTTCATTGCGGTGCTGATGGATCCTTGGGTTGCATAGCAGAGAAGCCCCTGTCAGGGCAGTGGTTGGACTGAGAAGACTAGTGAGGCCAGCACCATGCCTGACGGTGGCCAGTGCTCGCAGGGATGAGCATCAAGGATGGAAATCAGGTGTGGGAGGGTGTCGCTGCTCTTCTCTCCATCGCCCTGCCCCTCTCCTCATCACACTCTGTCATGGGCATGTGGGTAGTGCCAGAGGCTGACCTGCAGCTGATGGCACGGGGGCAGGCACACTGCAGAATGGGATTCATCGTCAACTATAAAATGAAGACAGGGAACCAAATGGTCTTACAGCCTGTGGTTGAAACCTTGTCTCCCTCAGAGTGTTAAATACAAAACAGTGCACACAGTAGGCACTTAATAAAAGAGACCAGCCTCCTGTTCTCTTTTCACGTGGATCCTTTTGTGTGACAGTGCTTTAGAGAGTGTTGGGAAATCCCACTTGATGTTTTGGAAAGTTGATCTCAGGGCAGGAAGCACCCTGCCAGTGTCCCCTGGTGACAGAGCCAGCGCCAGAGCCTGGGCCTCCCGCTCCAGCCAGGGGGCCTTCTGGCTGTCCGTGGCTTTGGCGTGACAGGACAGACAGACAGGGAGACACTGGTGCTTGGTTGGGCCAGCCTGGAACCAGCCAGACAAACCAGACAGGCAGCAGCTTGTGTGGCGGCTTCTGCCCTGGAGGCAGAAAGGAGGCCCACATCCAGACCCCGGGCCCTTGTCCCACATGGCATCGGTGCTTTCAGAAAGAGCTGCGCTCTCCATTTCCAAACCTAGGAAGGGCATCCCGAGCTCCAGTCTGCTGCCAGCCTCGGGTTCCCCATCATGCTGCTGAGCGGTGAGGCTGGCCAACCAGCCAACCGGGCCCTTGGGCCATCAGCGTGTTCTGGGAGCCCCTCAGCACCTGGCAACATGTGCTTACCCACAGTCCAATTCAGGCCTCAGGACAGGCAGTAGCAAAAGCTCCATCGCACAGATGAAGAAGGAGGCGAAGACAGGGTGCAGCTCAGATGGGCCAGGGCAGGCCTCAGACCCAGCTCTGGTGGCCCTGAGCCCTGGGTTGTGTCCACTACCACTCCCAAGCATCCTCGCCCGGGTGCGCTAGCCCTCCTGGGTGGATCCCAGCCTCTAGCTCCCCTTGGCCTGTAAGAGCCGTCATGCCCTTCCTAGGAAGCTAGCTGGTCCTGACCCCCAAAACTGCCTTTGCCCAGCATCTGCGTGACCCCTGCTTTGGAGCTTGCTTCAGATGTGGCATGTTCCCCTCACCTGCTAGCTGGAGGTGGGACCTGGGGCTTGGTGCCTGGAAACAGCCTGGAGCCCTTAGAGACAAGCTGTTGGGCAGGTTGTGTTGAGTCTTAAACCCTTGAGTCAAGAGTGGACTGGCCTCTCCTTTATCGAGCACTCTCACTTCCGGGGAGGTTGGCGCTGTGCTTGCAGCAGCTGTGAGGCAGGACTGGGTGCTGTTTCCGTCTCAGATGAGGAATTCCAGGTGCTGGTGGCACTTGAACTTCAGCACTACTATTTTGAGCCAGGTTATCCTCTCCTGTGTGTCGTGGTGTGTTTAGTAGCATCCCTGATCTCTTACTAGATGCCAGTAAAACCCACATCCGCTTCAGATATGGCCAGATACTCCCTGGTTAAGGGGGCTTCACAATGGCTATGAAGAGCTTGTCCTCCATAGATAAGGACCACCCTTGGCCTGAATGGAATCTGTCCATCCCATTGACACAGGCTTTAGGAAGCCTGCTTTTGTCATGTTGCTGTCCCCAAGCCTGGAGGGCCACTGTGACCAGTGCTGGACATGAGGATTTTCCCTCTTGTCTGGTGCTGGGGTGATCCCTGTCCACCCTGCCCTGGCTTGAGAGCTTCAGCACTAGAGAAACACCTCCACCTTTTCCAGATGGGGACACTGAGACCCAGGGAGGAAGGGCTAGCCTAGCCCGTGACATCAGGGGGACAGCGACCGACCAGGCCCTGGCTTCAGTTCAGTGCTTGGCCTCATTCAGGTGCCATCGCCAGCCCTTCCTGCAGTTTCCCTGTGCATTTGGCCAAGTGTGAGGGCCAGCGGGAGCGTTGACCAGGAGCACTGCAGCAGCCATCCAGCTGACCCCCCAGACATCATTACCCTCCCACTGGTTCACCGCCAGCAACAGGGTCACTTCCTCTGCTGTCATTAAAAAACCTCCCGTTCCCTGTTACCCGAGCTACTTGGGAGACTGAGGCAGGAGGATTGCAAGTTCATGGCCAGGCTGGGCAACTTGGGAGACCCTGTCTGAAAATAAAATTTGAAAGTGCTGGGGGTATAACTCAGTGCCCCTGGGTTCAATATCCAATGTTATTAAGAACAAAAACTCTTATCTGACACTGTTGATTTTCTCCTAAGAAAACTGCCCATATGGATTCATTCTGACCCCCTGCTGCTTTGTGTGCCTCTCTCTGTTGGCCTGAAGAAATCCCCATCTGCTCTTCTGCCTGGAGATGGCTTTTGTCATGATTTACCAAAGACCTTCACCCTGGGCCGCCAGAGGGAACGTGGCCAGCCAAGGGCCAGGGTTGAGGCGGGAGGTAGCTGTTTTGCAGGCCCCTAGGTAGCCGTGGAGGGACCTTGCTGTGGTTATCCTCCAGCCTGTCCCCTTACCCAGTGCTCACAGCAAGCAGCATTAGGGCTGGCCGTGACTCCCCAGTGATTCTGCACAAACATCCCTGACCCTCTCTGTGTGGACTGGAGCCAGTGCATGCCTATGGGGGGTGAGAGGGCCCTCTGGGCCAGTGGCATGTCTGCTCCATCCTGAGCACAGAGCTTGTGCTCCCAGGGCTCTGTGCCCGGCCCTCCTTGCTCTTCTACTCATGGAAGGCAGGCAAGGGACCTGTGGTACCTCCCCTGAGAACCGTCTCATAACCAACTGTTGAGTGCATTCTAAATGACAAGGTCAGTCTCTCCTTCCACTGGTGTGGCCCCAGCAATCTTTATAGCATGTAAAGCTCAAATGTTTAAAATAGCCCAAGAAGAAATGATGCAACTACTCAGAGCCCCAAAGAAGAGGGCCAGGCTGGGCTCACATCCTCGTCCCTTCAGGAAGACCTTGGCTTAGGAAGGGGACATGTCATTTATTTAGGCACTGGGCAGGGACACTGGCCAGCTCAGGGTCTCCAGGAATGACTTCTTTTTGAACTGCAAGAAAAAAGGATCTGCCCTACTCTTCCTGATGGCCCCCCTCAGGCAAAACTTCTCCTGACTCAGGGGCATGTGTACCACCTCCCAGGATTGCCCCTTGGGAAACTCCCCATCACCCTGCCTCTCACTGAGCTCATTCTACAGTCCTTGCTGGCTCATCTTGGAACCAGTACTTGACCCGAAAAAGTCACCACTGTGTCTGGCCTCTGGCCTCGCAGGCAGTAGGCAGCTCAATCCCGGCCCGGCCAGGCTGAACCCTACAGGGTTGGGGTGGAGTAGCCTCCAGGCCTCATAGTAGGGCAGGATGCATGGGGCCTCCTTCCCCTGGCCCTGGTCAGACCTTGACTAGATCACTGACAGATGGAGGATGGCCGGCCAGGACAGAGGAGTGCCCTGGCTGTGGGCCTGACATTTGCTGTGTCCGTGGGAAGTAAACCTCAGCCTTCTGGGAGGCATCACAGTGAACAGGCAGATTCCTGACCATGAGGTCTCACAGAGCTGCAGGGAAGCCACTTGGCACAAAGAGTCCAAGGGGACACCTGGGACACCTGGGTCCACCTGGTTGGTAACAGAGCCAGGGAAAAAGAGGCCAAGGCTTCGGATTCCAACAGACTTAGGTTCAGTCCTGCCCCAAGAGACAAGGCCCATGAGCTTCATGAGCCACAGTTTTCTCATCTGTAAATGTAATAGTCATGCTGACTTAGCACTGCTGTGCTGCTTAAAGGAACAGTGGGTGACAACAGCACAGCTCAGTGCCTGGTGCCCAGCTGGGGCTCAAGAAGTACAGGGTATCCTTAAATCTGTATTGGCCATGGGGAGCCATGGATGGTTTTGAGCTGAGGGACAATATTATGGAGGTATCTGATTCCCCCACCAAAAAAAGCAGCTCCCAACTACCTTTCAGACCAAGGTGAACCAGATATCCCTTGGGTACAGATTCCTATAACCAGGCCCTGCATCATAGTCCCAAAGGGCAATTTCTTCCCCCACCCCCGCCCCCGCCCCCCTCATAAATATTATATGCAAGTGTTTTTAAGTCATTTCATCATGAAAAGAAGCAACTTAACATAACTATTACCCAGGATTCTTCATGAAATATGCATCAAGCAATTAGGTCTAAAAGCAAGAGGTGAGGCCTCGCACCCTGCTTGGAGGCAGCGGCAGCTGTGGGCTGAGTGGTGTTTTATTAAAGCTCGTGATTAGGAGGCAAGGCGGGGCCTGTGATTAGCACCGCTCACCAGGCCCTGTCTGCTCGTCCTGGTGACAAGGAGATGCTTTTTGTGATGATGATGAGCTATCGGAGCACATGACAGCCCCAGCACCCCCACCTCTGTGACCTTACAAGACTCATTAGACAGGTCACCCACCAGAGACACCCCTAATTGTGACTTGGCTCTCGCAAGATGTCCTATCAAAGATATGGGACTGATGCAGGCAGCAGGAACAAGGCAGGAGCCTGTCAGAGCTCCGTGGGGACAGAGCCTCCCGGAATGACAGTCGTGCCCCATGCTCAAGAGCTTCTCGGGAGCCACTGCCTTAAAGAGAAGCATCCCAGAGCCCATCCCACCTGGGCCTGGAAACCAGGACCTGGGTTCTGGCTGCATCTGCTGTCCCCAGTGCTGGGTACCTTGGGCCGGGTAGTGTTCCTCTAGGGAGTGAGAGATATGTACCCCCCAGGCTGTTCTAATTCCATAAATGTTCTGTTCAAAGCCACCATGGCTGTGTACACCCCATCCCTGAGACACCCCTTTTTTCTCCACGGAAATTCTAATCTTTAGGTAAGAATTTTGTGTTGGAAGTTACTAAAACCGTCACTGAGGTACCAAGGAGCCATGGTGCATGCCTGTAATCCCAGCAGCTCAGGAGGCTGAGGCAGAAGGATCACAAGTTCAAAGCCAGGCTCAGCAACTTAGCAAGGCCCTAAGCAATCAGTGAGACTCTGTCTCTAAATAAATATCAAAAAAATGCTGGGGATATGGCTTAGTGATTAAGTGCCCCTGGGTTTAATCTCCCCAGTACAAAAAAAAAAAAAAAAAAACTATCACTGACAGCCACTTTCCAATCTTCAGCTATTGTTAGGTGGCCTCTCACTCACAGAGACCTTGTGACTAGTCAAGATAAATTATGGGAACACAACAGCTATTCAGTGTGTGGACAAGGTGTCATGTGACCATAGCAGATCCTCCTGGAACCCAAGAACCCCTGGGGGTGTTAATGGCTGGGGTCTTCACCTTTCAGGACATGCATTCCAATCCTGAAACATCCCCTGTGTACAGGCCACACGTCCTGTTTCATCCCCAGCCCTTTCACTGCCTCTGAGCTGCTGTCAGCCTATAGGCATTGTGGATGCTGAGGTTCAGAGTCAGGGAGACACTTGGTCAGGGTCTGACGCCTCTGCCTGACCCTGCCTGGCCTCACCTCAAGCATCAAGGGTAGGCAGGACACTCTTCTGGCTCTGGAGGTGCTGAGGTCAAGAGTATCTGCTATGATTGCTGTGTAAGCATGGGCCAGGGACCTTCCCTGTCTGTGCCGTAGTACTCAGGGACACAAGGCCTGGTTAAGAGGAAGTATGTGGGAACCACTTGCCCCAAGGCAGTGATCCAGGGTGATGCCCCAGAGAGCAGGACTGAGGCCCAACAGCAGCAGAGGGACAGAGACCGTCTTCAGAGGCCTTCCTGCAGGAAGCCCTCTGGACGAGGCAGCTGATGAGGTTTACGCAGGAACCCAGGGCTGGAAGGTGGGCCTCAGAGCCAATCATGGATCCAGCTGGGGCAGGGACTGAGCCCAGCCAGGCACAAGGCAGCCTGGGGGCCAGAGAAGCACAAGTCCAGTGCTTGAGCCCAGGAGAGTCAGTGTGGGGACCTTTCACTCTGCCTGGGATATCAGGCCAGAGACTGGGGGCTCTTAGGGCCTGAACTCTGGTCCCAGGTCTGCCTGGGTGTCAGAGCTTCATGACCAGCTTGGCTTAGAGTGACAAGCTGGTGGGTGCTTAAATGGGTGAAATAGCCGTGGGTTGTCAGAGGAACACACAGGTCCCGCAGGTGGGAAGGACTCAGGGAGCATCTAGGCCGGCTGTCCAACGGCAGTGGAGGAGAGATGACAGTGTGTAATTTCTGCCACCCGAGGGATTATTCCAAGCTGGTGCCCTGGACAAGAGGAGCATCAACTCCCACCTGTGGCACCAACGGAACTGCTGCTACTGTCACTGCCCACTGGACAGTGTAAGACAAACCAGGGGGAATGTCACGTTCGCTCATTTAGGAAGTAAAACCGGCTAAAAATCCTCATGGACAGAGCTGTGCCTATGTGGCTCCCCAGCTACTGTGATCCTCTGTCTTGTTCTCTGCTCTGTTCCCCCAGCCAGAGAGCTGAGAGGGTCCCAACCCCATGGCTTGCCTCCCCCAGAACATGATCCCACTCTGCGCCTGCCTAAGGGAATGACATACTAAGGACACTCCCCCCTCCCTGCCCAGGGTCCCACCTCCGGCCCAGCTGAGCACCAGGAGGAGCTCTCCAGGCTCCCTGTTCTGCCCCATGGTTGCAACACACCACCAAAGTGCTCCCAAGCCGAGCCGGCATGGATGGATTTGCAGTCCCTCCAGGGTGCTGTGTGGAAGAGTCCTCGCTCATGGGGGGCTTTGCATTTTCCATTCAACACGCTCACTGTTGCCTTTCTAAAGGGCTCAGCAAGTGTGCCTCCTGCTCCTCAGACACTTGGAGGCGATTCTCTGGTGAAGTGACCCTTCACGGAGGAGCAGAACTTGCCACAGGCTCTGTAATTAGAACATTGCCAGCCTTAAAAAAATCTTGATTTAAATTTTAGTTCTTTGCAGGAATTATTCTCTCTTGAAAACGTAATTGCTCTCCAAACGATTTCCTTTAAGCCGAGGGTGACATCTCTAAATGCATTATTATGAGCAGACGTATTGCTCAGTGCCCACACTTCATTAAGCATTTGTTCTGCCCATTTGAAAATGATGTTATGAGGGGGCGCTTGGGCCCAGTCCTGAGTGAAGGAGATGTGTCTTCTGCGTCCACCGGGGCTGTCAGCCTTGCTGGGTATGGCTGTGGGCCCCTGGAAGCCAGGCCCTCTGGCTGTTCACAAGTTAACCAGTGGAGGTGGTTGCAGGAAGCTGGGAAGCCCCAGCTTTCCAACTAAGGGATAAATACTTGGTAAACTGGGCCTTGCTTTGGAAACTCCAGCCTCTGCAAGTGTGACAGCAGAGACGATGATCATCCCGTCATAAAAGGCCAGGCTTGGCTGAGTGGGCAGGGAAAGGATGGCCTGTGTAAAGGCAGACTGATGGAAACCTGGGTGAGCCAGTGTGGCGGGGGCCAGGGCCTGAGATGGGAGAGGTCTGATGGTGCCATGCAGTGCCAGTGGTTGGACTGTGGCCTTGGCCATCTGTGAGCTGCGCCCACCCAGCACACTGCAGGGCTGGCTGCATGGGCCTGGGGATACACAGGTTCAGCTCCCAGGTCTGGTGTGGTGGGCACAGAGACCTAGCCCTGCTCCTCTATGGTGCTCTCAAGAAACTGGGGAAGTTTGGGAAGGCAAGTGCCTATGACAGTGGGAGTATCCTCAGTAAGGAGTCCCGCCTCAGGGAGCCTGGAAGACTCCCGAGGTGGGACTCCTTACTGCTCAGAGCTCTGCAGAAACAGGCTGGCCCTTGAGGAGACAGGGGAGTGCCTGCCCAGGGCTACAGCTAGTCACATGGCTAACTAGACCCAAGGGAGGCTGGGAAATGTAGTCCCTGGGTAGGTGACCCTTTCTCAGTGACAGTTCCTCGCTACTAAGAGAGGAAGACAGCTGCCCTTGCCACACCTTTTCTTCATGTGACAACCAGGTATGGACCCCTGTCCTGCCTACTTGTCATGACACTGGGGACACAAGCATACTTTGCACCTGCCAGGCAAGGCTCCAGCTGGAATTATATCAGTAGCAGCCAGAGGGGCTCCTTTTTACTCCCAGAAGTTCTCGGAGTGGAAAGACCCTCCAGCCTCTGGTTGCTACTGGTTCCTGGTTGGACACTGGAACTGGGGGTGTTCTTGGGTTCAGCGGCATTTCAGCCAGTCCCTGGCTTCATTCCTGGCTTGGAAAGTGACAGCTCACAGCTGCTCTGTGGCTGGAATTCTTCTGTCCCAGGCAGCTGGGGAGTCCTTGTACCTTAGCAGGTATCTGATCCCAACCCCAGCGCCAGGGGATAGTTCTTGGGAAATTAGAAGAAATGAGGGGCACTGTGACAGATGCTCCCTTGCTCTCAGCCCCCGCCCTTGCTCAGCCCCAGCAACCTGCAGATCCGACTAACCTCTGTGTTTTGTTCACAGGAGCAACCAGGGCTTCATGCACATGAAACTGGCCAAAACCAAAGAGAAATACATTCTGGGTCAGAACAGTCCACCCTTCGACAGTGTCCCAGAAGTCATCCACTACTACACCACCAGAAAGCTGCCCATCAAAGGGGCTGAGCACTTGTCCCTCCTCTACCCCGTGGCCGTAAGGACCCTGTGATCGGACCAGCCCCTCCCTGCTCTGTGACAGAGCCCGAGACTTGGAGGAGCCAGCAGGGCACCAGCCCCGACCAGCCGGCCATGTTGCCAGCCTGTTCACTTTGTCGTGTATGGTACTAGCACACCACTGCATGTCTTAGGATGCTGTTGCCACTTAGGGGGGTCAGGGGCTGGAGAAGGCCTGGATGAAGGGAGAGGGGTGGCCGCCACACTACCCCAGTCCCCACGCCCACCCCCTCCTTGAGTTCTGTGAATTAAAATATTTGCAATCCAAAGAGATGCCTTGCAGGGTGAACAAAGGCACAGCAGCTCTGGGGGGCGGGGCGCAGGCTGGGTGCTCCTGGGCTGCATCTCTTTGTTCTCCAGCTGTCGCGAACTCACACCTGTGTGTGGGCAAAGTTTTCCCATGGTGCTGGGAGCTGACTGTTGGCTCCCAGAGCCCAGGTGGCCTGGGGGCCACTCCCTCTGGCGTGTTCGTATCTGTGAGTGTGCACAGAAGCACATATGTGAGAGACCATGGCCACACACACACACACACACACACACACACACAGAGTAAGCCCCATCTACCTTTAGTCACAGTGTAATCATTAGATCTCTAAGGAATCATTGTGCCGTCAAAAAGAAGATGCAATTATTTATGAATAGGGTGTGTAAATAAAATAGTCATTTAATATATATTCTTATCCCTTTTTTATAAACCACCGTGGGGCTCCCAAAGGCAGTGCTTGTCTGTGGGTTTCCTGCCCTGAGCAAGCTGTGTCTCCCGGGCTTGCTGGTTGGTGTGACAGGCCCTGGGTGGGGCGAGGGCAGAGACTCCAGGCAGGCAGCTGACTGGGCAGAGGCACACAGGGGAGGCAGTGTGGCCAAAGGACAGTCACCTGCAGGAAGGTGTAGCTGGGCCCTGTGTTGAGGCTTCAGCAATATAATCAGGCTGACCAAGCCACCAGGCCCCCACCTGCCAGTGATGACCATTTCTAGCTGCGTCCTCAGGTGCCCAGCATCCAGCAGTCTAAAAAGGACTCTTCCCATTATCCAATCAGTGTCACCCTGTGGAGAAAAGGGAGGCTCAGAGAGGGAAAGTCACTTGTTCAAGGTCACACGATTTATAAGCATTGGAGCAGACTCCAGGGCCACAGCTCTGTCAATCATTGGTTCTGCGTGACCTCACTGTCACCCTGCTCTGGAGGTGGGGGTGGGAACATGGATGCTGGTATCCACACTGCGTCCACATAAATAAAACCACCTGCACAGGCACAGACGGCATCCTGTCTCTGCCTTCTCCACCACTCAGTAGGGTGACAGGTGTGGCTGCCACCTGCTGAGTGGGGTGCAAGAGATTCAGCCAGGGTTCTGCAGCCTGCTGCAAGTACAGGTGCTCCCCGTACCCTGCGGATCTGAATGGACTGGAAATGTGGTGGCCCACTGTGACGGTGATCTCCAGCACACAGGGGAAGAGTAGGAGGGGCTGAGCCTAGACATCACCAGCGGGTCTAGACTTAGTCTTTCTGAGATGGCTCAAGCCCAGGGCTTTAGAGATGGTTTAGGCTGCTTCTCAGATGTGGAGGCAGAGACCCAGAGGAGCAGGACTTGCCAAGGCCGCCTGTCAGGCTGGGGCAGATCAAGACTAAAAGCTACATTTGGGCGGCTGCCCTGGATTTCAGCAATTTCTGGCCAAAGCCATTTCCTGGGCTTCCCTTCCCTAACACCCAGTCCGCCTCTGGGGTCATTCTCAGGTCCCTGTATGTCGGCCCAAGGGCTCCAGCCCCTCAAGATGACCGAGTTGGCTGCAACCTGGGTTTAGTCTCCAGGGAAACCAACTCTGACCCTTGCCTGTTTTGCATTTTCCAAAATGTCCTTCAGGGCACTGGGGGAGCAGGAGTGACCAAGGCCTTCTGGTGGGGGCGAATGAGGAAAATGAGCCAGGAACTGGCACTTGTCCAAACAGGTGCCACTGGAGTCTGGCTCCCAGATCACCTGGTGGAGGCCGAGGATGTGGGGAGGCGACCCCAAGGGCCAGCAGGAGGGAAAGGCTTTCATTGTCAACAGCCCTCCCAGAGCCCATCTGCCAGAAAACTTCTCAGAAAGGCTCTGCCTGTGGGCGAGGGGAAGCTGCCTCTCCCTCTCTCTTGCCTTTGCTTCTTTAAGGAATTCCCAGGACCCTCCCTTCTCAGCCCCCTGCCTTCCTCTTCCAGAAATTTCCCCAGAGGCCCAATCTCGTGCTCCCCTTAGGGACCAGGGCCAGCAGAGGAGCCAGGACACAGGACAGGAGCTGCTAAAAGGATTTTTTTTTCCTTAGTTTTATGAACCTCTCCCTCTTCTTCCTCTAATTGTGGCCGTTTCCTCCGTCAGCGTGTATTCATGTTTTCTTGGACATCTAACAATTGAAACAGCTTTTCCCTTTCAGAAACACTCACACTCAGGTGACTGGCGTGGGTTTGGTTTTTGTTTTGGCTTTTTTTTTTTTTTTTCATCTGCTGCCAATTAATGGAAAGGGGAAAAAAAAAATGAGCTGGATTTCTTTGAGTAAAAAGAAAAGCTCCCGGCCACACCATATCTCCCCCTCAGCATCTTGTCTCAGAACGCAACCTCCAGCCACCAACGGGCGGTTGTTTTCTTTCTTTGCCTCCTTTGCTGACTTCATTGTTGACCACAATGCCCTGGGCACTTCAGCAGCTCTGTCCTTGAGCAGCGCTGAGGAGTCAAGGACCCTTTTGGCAGCCCAGCAGAACAAGATGGCATCCATAGAAAGAAAGGAGGCTTTGTCGAGGAGAGGCCCACCTGCCTGTCAGCCCTGAGCCTTTCAGTGGGGGGTCCCCTGGAGAGACTCCCGAAGCAGCCCTGCACAGGCAAGTGGTGAAAGGCTGAGTCTTCAGGCAGGCTGGGCCTCTCCCTGCAGGGCCACTCTGGGCTGGTGGCAGGAGCCATTCCCGTGGAGCTTCCCCCAAGGGCCTCGTGTCAACAGGTGAAGCCCTCTCAGGGGCTCTGCTCCCGCTGTTACAGGATCAAGACTGTGAACACCAAGCCCAGCAGCTCTCAGAGACACTCAGAAGTCGCTGATGTCACTTGGCAAGGGTTTGGCAATGACAGGTGGCCAGGCCGATCCTGTGCTCCCACAGGCCATGGGGAAGTACCTGCAGAAAGCCTGCTCACGGAGCAAACTGGCTTTGGGGGTTGGCCCGTGGACACTCCTCCCGAAGGGCCCTGCCTGAATCAGGTGACTGTCCAACAAACCACCCCATCTCTTCACACTTCTGGAACCAGTGACCTGCAAAGACCAAATCTTGAAGGCCCCCTTGGGGCACAGGTGGCCCTGGCATCTCATCATCCTCCTGGGGGCTGTTTGTATCACTGCCTCCTTCTAACCATTCATGGCTGAAAATATGTCCTGTAAAGTTCCAATTCTATGTGATACACTGTATAATGATGTATATTTAATGTGAAGTTTTTAATATACAAATGTCTTGTTTAAGTGTCCCTCCTGGTTCACTCATGCCTCATTTCTTTAAAACCCAACCGGTGCCCCAGGAATCTCGGCAGATGGCCTTCTGCTTGCAAAGGCTGAGCTTCTGCCGTCGTCCCCTGAAGGTAGATCTTTCCAAGAAAGAAGGAACCTTCCTGCTTCCTAATGGTGGGAAGACAGGTCCCTGATGAGCTTGTTAAATGGAAACTAATTTGTTCAGCAGACATTTCACTGAGTGCCTCCTGGTCCTCAGGTCTGACAGATACAGACAGGGGTGAATAGACCCAGCCCCTGGCCTCGAGAAGTTTCCAATGTAGAAAAACAAAATTCTACATGATGCAGTAGAGGTGGCCCCAGGTATACAAGAGCCCAGATGGGGAGGAATTGAATCCACCACCACCAGGTCAAGCTGGGCCTTGGAGGGTGTTGCAGGCCCAGGAGCAGGCACTGGCCGGGCGGGGTGGGGGGGTGGGCTCACCTGCCTTGATAGGAGACAGCAGGGCTCCTGAGGCTCCCAGGGCTTCTTCCTTTGGAGGCAAATCAGGGCAAGGGAACAGGTGTTCGCCTCCCCCAGCCTGGAAATCATTCTTTTTTTTTTTTTTAAAATCTGGAAGGTTTGACATTACTAACATTTTTTTTAATAGAATTTTTTTAATATTTATTTTTTAGTTTTTGGCGGACACAGCATCTTTGTTTGTATGTGGTGCTGGGGATTGAACCCGGGCCGCATGCCAGGCGAGCGCGCTACTGCTTGAGCCACATCCCCAGCCCCTGGAAATCATTCTTGGTCTCCCTGAAGGTTCAGGAGATGCTGGCCTCCTTTTCTAGAAGAGGCGAACAAATCCTTAAGGAGAGGAGGGCGGGGCACAACTCCTGGCACACAGTCCCCCATTGTCTGCCCAGGCCCATGGTGACATCATCTGTGCGGACTCCATCTACCCGTCATGATCAGCCTGGGGTGGACACACCCGGTCCGAGAGCTTGCACTGGAGCCACCCACCACTCTAACCCTCTCCTCCCCCCATGCAACTCCCAAGAGTGGCCTGGACTCCAGGTGATGCCCCTGGGCTCCTCAGGCTTGGGTCTTCTCCCTTCTCACTCCCAACGACACGGGACCACCAACACCTCCATCCCTCAGGTACCACCCCCACCCCCACCCCTCATACACATATAGGATGTCCAGAAATGTCCCTGGGCTCAGCCAGAACCCAAGAGCAAGGGCAATGCCAGTTTCTGCCACCCAGGAATTTCCTGAAAGGATGCAGAAAAGAGCACCTCTAACCTACTTTGTCTGGGGGAGTTTTTATATTTGTTCAAGTTCAGTCCAAACACTGAGCATGAAAGAGATGGCATGGGCTGGTAAGCAAGAAGCAGCAGGCCAGACACAGGAAACACCTTCTTCAACAGAGTCTGCAAGCAGTGGTGGACCCAGCAGGCCCAGAGAGGGACAGGGGCCCACCCAGGGCCATACAGCAAGTCCAGCTCCACGTGCTTCAGGGTGCTGGAGGGTGGGCAGCGCAGCTCTGGGAAGACTGAGGTGGGGCTCATCTTAGAGGTTATGAGCCGCTCTGGGAAGACTGAGGTGGGGCTTATCTTAGAGGTTATGAGCCAAGTTTTTCCTCACCTTTTTCTCCCCTTTTGAGTGGGAACATCTCAGGGGGGCAGTGGCTGGTGTCATCTCTGGTTCTGGGAAACAATTTCCAAAGGAGCCCCAGTCTGAGCATACATCACCCATCAGAATGACTCCAGTGCCCTCGTGTGGTTCTCCTCGGAATTGCAGCCAGACCCAAGGAGAAAAACAGCCTCCAAGTCCCAGGGCCGGTTCCAGATGGAGAAACAGGACATCCTAGACAAAGGGAATGGCACTGAGAGGCGCTCGCTCTTTGACCCCCCAGTCCAGGGCTCTTCCCTGTGTGTCCTACAATTCATGCCAGCAGAGGAAGAAGGTCAGGCTAAATCAGGACAGCTCAGTACAGAACAATTTTACACAATTTTTTAAAGTTACTGACTTTGTGATTTAAAAAAAATTAATATGTACTTGCTGAATTTGTAAATTTCAGGAAAATTTGCATTTCAGAAAAATATAAAGAAGATAATTACCCTAAACTCAAGAGAACAATTAGCATTCTGACAAATCTCCTCAGTTTTAATTCTATGCCTGTATATTTTATCTTAATGAAACTGGGCCTGTAGTTACATAGTTTTATACCCTTTTTCTTTTTTTCTTTTCTTTCTTTTTTTTTTTTTTTTGCATTTAACATAGTGTCATGTCATTTTCCGTTTATGTTATTAAATCTCCCACAACATGATACTTTTCATAGCTTATTATATCCTATCTTCATTTAGATAATTTATATTTAAGTTTTTGTAAACAAGCTTCTGCGGGGAATACTTTTGTTCAGAAATCTTTGTCCATATTTTTGTTTTGTTTTGTTTCATTCAAGGAGAAATATTTAAAAGTGGCATTTCTGGGTCAAAGGCTAGGTACATATTTGAGTTTTTCTGTCCACCAGAGATTAGGAGTGTCTAGTCTATGTCTAGGAGTGTCCCCAGAGAAAAACTATTCGGTTGCATTTAGGAACTTTTAACTATGTGAACTTTGCCAAAAACATGAAATGTGAAATGAGCATATGCTAATCAGTTTCCTTTCACCAAAGAGCTTTCATTCAGGCAGGGGGCCATGGGGCAGGACAGGAGACCACTTGGGCTTTGCTTGTAGGGTGACCAGTTATCCCCAGTGAGGAGCTTTCCAGGATGCAGGATTCTCAGTGTTAAAGCCAGAAGGACTCCAGCAGTTGGGCACATCACCTTAGCTGTCATGCCCCTGGACAACCCCTTGCCTTCTGCCCTAGGAGGGTGAGGTGCTGGGATATGATTTGAATCTAGGAGGACCCAGAGACACTCAGAAGGAGCCTCATCCAAGGGGCTGGGGTTGTGGCTGAGTGGTAGAGCGCTTGCCTAGCATGTGGGAGGCACTGGGTCCTATCCCCAGCACCACATAAAAATAAATAAATAAATAAATAAAAGGAGCCTCGCCTCCCTTGTGGGGTACAGGAGGTAGGTGAGAAGAGGAACAGCTATCATGGGGTAGTGGAGGGTGCAGCAGCGGACCAGGCTCACGTTCTAACTCCATCCCTTTCCAGCTGCATCCATAGCTGCAGAGAGCTTCCATTTCCTCCAAAAGAAGCGACCTTCCGGGCTGGGGACGTGGCTCAAGCGGTAGCGCACTCACCTGGCGTGCGCGGGGCACTGGATTCGATCCTCAACACCACATAAAAATAAAAATAAACATATTGTGTCCAACTAAAAAACTAAAATAAAAAAATATTTTTAAAAAAATTTTTTTAAAAAAAGTGACCTCCCTGGGCTGGGGTCGTAGCTCAGGGATAGAGCGCACGCCTCACATGTGCCAGACCCTGGGTTCAATCCTCAGCATCATTTAAAAATAAAAAGGTGAAATAAAGGTATTGTGTCCAACTATAACTGAAAAAAATAAATATTAAAAAAGAAGAAGTGATCTCCCAGAGTTATTGCAAAGATTGCCTGCAGTTTGGATGAATGCCCTTAGCATGGCTTAGCATCATCAACCCTCAGATAACATCAGCTAGCATGAGAATAAGGGGTAATGGCAGAGGCCATGGTCTGGGTGCCCCGAAGTTCTCCTGTAGGAGGTGAGAGTGGACTGTGTTTTACCAATGAAAAATGCCCTGAAGTAAGGACCTCTAGGGATGGAAGCAGCACTCTCTCTAATACCCCACCTCTGCACTTAAATTAATTCTAACATTATTATGGCAGTTACCTAAGTAATAGACATCTGTTGTGTTTACTATTTAAATAATTCCCACATTTGATATTTATTCCAACATTCGATCTATTTATTCTCTTATTTAAATGCTAAATCCCTGCTGCATCTCTACTTGTTTAAATATTAAACATACTTGTGTTCATTATTTACTGTCTGTCTCCACCTACTAGAATGTAACTAGAATGTCAACTCCACAGGAGCAGGGATCCAGGAGAGCTCCTAGCACATAGTAGGTGCCCAGTAAATATTTGTTAGATGATGTAACAATGCTACAAGATCCCCCGAATGATGGGCTTGCTCTGTGCATGCTTCATATAGTACGTGCACGGGTCTCCCAGGATGAGGGCCTGCTGTCACGATAAGAAACTGAGATTCAGAATAGTTAAGTGACACTAGGAAAAGCAGACGTTGGATTTAGCAGTGGGATCCCAGAAGAAGGTCCCACCCGAGAAATGGATGGGATCTGTGGGGAACGACATGGTCCCTTCTTGCCCAAGAGCAGCAGAGGGTGCCATTCAGGGTCTCAGAATGTGGACACCAGGAAGAACCCTCATTGTATAGACAGATATTGAGGCTCAGAGAAGGAGACCTTTACCCCAGTGACATCGTCAAAGGTGCTGGATCAAGTCTTCTGACCTCAGCAGGCTGTTTCTGGTTCGGTTGCCTGATCATAAGGTTCACAATTGGTTTTTGTAAAGCTACAAAGTCCTCAACTCTTCTGCTTGGAGATTTCGACTTGGGTCTTGGGTGGGCCTTGGGATCCTCTTTTTTTCAGCAGCTCCCCCAGGGTGTCTTATAATCAGAGCTTGGGAGACACTCCTCCATAGGAAAGGGCAGTTTGCAGGCAGCTCAGACCCACCTGGGCATTGCACAGTGCCAGGGAGAGTAGGGCATCAGCTACCAACTGTGCCTCTGTGTCTGTTCCTAAAAAATGGAGGTGGTGGAGGCCCGGTCTCCCTCTCACCAGGCAGAGGTAGGTTCTGGGACTTCTCTGAGCACATGATAGGTGCAAATCGAAGGAAATAATGATTGTGAAACTGCTTAGAAAACCCAGAGAATTATGCAAGTGTCTGTCATTGTTTTATTGACTCAGCCCTTGCTAGGTAAAAATGTGTTTGAATTTCACAAGTATGTGTCACTCAGATGCCAAATAGGGTGTCTCCTGGTCCTACTCAGAGGTCAGCAACTTTTCTGAGCCCTTAATTACCAAGGACCACAAACTTTGCTCACAGGTGTACCTCGGAAAGGGCAAAGTTGGCTACGGTAACCAGATCACAGACAAGGAGCAGCCTGGTGACTTCTCCCCTCAACATTCTTCCTGTCCCATGTTTTCCTAGAGCCCACCTTGTGAATCACCTCTTCCAGGCCGCCTTCCTGGACTGCAGATAGTACAACTTCCCTCTCCTATCACCACCCTTGGTATTCTCCCACTTCCAGCAAGCTGATCATTTCTCCAAATGGGCTCCCATTTTGCTCTGGGCTGCAGGCTCACCCACGTACACATTCCTGAGTTCCAAAGGACCCTGTGTTTCAAATCATGGGTGATTATTATGGGCCAAGATATCAATGAAGAGCTACTGTTTCCCAAAATTGCCTGAGCAGTATCACCTGGGGGCTAGTGTCAAGTGGGGCTCTCCCCTAGAAATTCGTGGGACTTGGGACCTATTTTCAACCAAACTTCTAGGACTTACAATAGCAATCTTTCTGATCACAGGAACCACCTGTGAGCCTGTTCAATGCCAATCCTGGCTCACTCAGGCCAGCATCCACATTGCTCACGAGTTCTTGGGTGATGACGATGCCACAGGTCCATGGTCAAGTTCAAGTGATTCTCATCTTCAGGCACAATGGAGAAGCAAGACTTAGGTGCTGTTAATCTCAACCTCAGCACCTCAGGGAACTTTTAAATCTACTAAGGTCCAGATCCCACTGCAAACCAGTTATATCGGTCTCTATAGGGAAGGTGGGCTTTTGCTGCAGAGCTGAAGATGGAGCCCAGGGCCTCCTGCAGGTCAAGCAAGGGCTCTACCACTGAGCTGCAGCCTCGGCCCTTGTTGGCTTTGAAGACGATTCTAATGGTTCTAATTGCACTCATTAGACTCTGATTCTAAGGATTCCTATTCTATTTTTTTTTTTAAAGAGAGAGTGATAGAGGGAGGGAGGGAGGGAGGGAGGGAGGGAGAGAGAGAGAGAGAGAGAGAGAATTTTTAAAATATTTATTTTAGTTATTGGAGGACACAACATCGTTGTTTGTATGTGGTGCTGAGGATCGAACCTGGGCCGCATGCATGCCAGGCGAGCGCGCTACCGCTTGAGCCACATCCCCAGCCCCAGGATTCCTATTCTAATGTGCAACAGCGTTAAGGATCACTGATTTCTCAGAGCCCCCACCTGCATTGAAATTAATGAATGACCAGCAGCTCAGGATGCTGAGGCAGGAGGATCATGAGTTCAAAACCAGCCTCAGCAACTTAGCAAGACCCTAAGCAACTCAGTAAGACTCTGTCTCTAAATAAAATACAAAAAAAAAAAATAGGGCTGGGGATGTAACTCAGTGGCTGAGTACCCCTGACTTCAATCCTCAGTACCCCCCAAAATAAATAGACCTCACAGGCATGCCTCAATTAACCTTGGTCTTGATTATGTGTGCCATACACACAAATGCATGTGAGCCGCTAGATTAAAGCAGGTTTGAAAATGAGCCAAAGGACTTCGGGTGTAGCTCAGAGATAGAGCATTTGCCTAGCACGCGTGAGGCCTAGGGTTAGATCCCCACCAAGGGGAAAAGAAAAAAAAAATTGAAAATGAGCTAAGAAGAAAGAGAGTAGGTCTTGGAGTTCATGGACCAGTCATGGGGACAAATGTTCTGTACAGATCAAGGACACAGGGTTGGGCCAGAGCTTCCAGCAGGGTGGGGAGTAGGGAGGTGCCAGGAGGGTGATGGGAGGCCATGAGGTCAGACCAGAGTCAGCAGTACTGAGGAGCCTGTTTGACCTGAGCAATGAACAGAACGTTGTCTTCTACGCACAGAGGACAAAACCTGCGCAGCTCTGGGTGTGCAAAAGAATGCAGCGTTGGAGGAAGGGAACCTGCAGAGGTAGCCCTGGGGATGAAGCCTAGAGGGCGGGAAGGGGAGTGGCCGAGATAGGCCCAGTGGATTGCAGAGGCCTGGGAAACGTGAGAAAGGAAGGTCACTGACCCCTTGTTAGGGGATGACCGCAGGCAACCTTCTCTGGGCAGAGCCTTGCATAGTAGTGAGACTCCAGTGACACCGTGGTTGTTGGGGACACGAGGGACAATGAAACTCAGAACACTAGACAATTTTCCAGGAAGCTTTTTTGTGGGGTGCTTAAGCAAAAATCCATCAGCAATATTCCCATGTCCCTCTTTTCCCCAGGACAGACCCTCCCTTTTTACTCTTTGGTCCTGGGGATGGCACACAGAGCCCAAAGCGTGCTAGGCAAGTGCTCTACCATCGAGCGATACCCCTTTTAACAGCTCTGCTCTTCACCACCATTTCATTTTGGCAAACTTGTCCTAAGCACTATTTTTCCCAAGCCCTGAGTTGAAGGACCAAAAGTCAGACAGCTCTGCCCTCGTGAACTGGCAGGGAGAGAGAGACACACTCACGAGTGACTATAACATAGGGTAGGAGGTCAGAAACGACCCCCAAAATCGTGCTACGAAAAGGGAGAGGCAAGAGCAGTCCATTCTGCCTGGGGCAAGTAGGGAAGACTTCTAGGAAGAGGAGGCAAGAAGATCTTGAAGGACTCCTATGTTTGGTAAGGATCTGATGGTCACCGGGAGAAATAGGCTTCAGGAGCTCAAGGAGTTGCAAAACATGAAAGACTGCCCAGGTCTGAAGCATAAAAGGTAGTTTGGGATAAAGCAGACAGGGAGGTGTCAGAGCCAGGACAGGGAGAGCCCTGTGAGGCCAGTTAAGGGGTCTGGACTGACTGGAAAGCCAAGAGGGAACCGAGGGAGGTTCTGATGCTGAGTGACATGGTAACAGGAGGGCGAGAGGGGGCTATCTGATGGCTGAGAGGGAGGTGTGCAGAACAGTTCAAGGGACTGATGATGTGTGAAGGTTCACTTTATGATGAATTGTGAATTTAAAAAAAAAATAGAGGGTTTTTATTTCCAACATTTGACTGCCCAAGAACAGCCAATTAAGGGCCTGGAGATTTATGACTAGGAAGCAGAGGCTGGAGGGGCGAGGCCTAGGCTGCAGCCTGGACTGGCTCAGCTCCAGACTCCAGTGTTCCTGGGAATCCTGGGATTTTCTCACTCTCTTGAGTTGGTTATGCCCCCATTGTATGTTTAATTTCCACCTTTCCCTTCTCTTTATGTTTTTTTCCACAGGAGAATAACCTCTCCATTCTAATGAAATTAATTATTTATGCTTCTGAACATATTGGATGCCTGCCTGCCTTATTTATTTTTTGAATAATACATCTGAATAGGAACTCACACAAGCCAGGGGCCAACATAATTTTGAGGTAAATGCCTTTTCCCCAAAGGTTGTCTGATTAATTGTTTTAAACTATGGTGTAGCCTTGTCTATAGTCTGTGGAGTCAAAAATTTATCCCTTACCACACTAAGGAGATGCCAGAGACCTTAACTGGCAGTCAAGATTCACACTGCCTACCTCCTGACCTTGAATATCCTTATCTTCTGCTCTGACCCTCTCCACAGGTCCAAATTCTGACCACTCATCCTCTAAAGCCCAGTTCCAACACCTCCTACCCTAGGAAGCCATC
Source organism: Urocitellus parryii (assembly GCF_045843805.1). Classification (NCBI taxonomy): domain Eukaryota; kingdom Metazoa; phylum Chordata; class Mammalia; order Rodentia; family Sciuridae; genus Urocitellus; species Urocitellus parryii. The sequence goes on along the minus strand of NC_135534.1, from coordinate 177,188,977 downwards.
ACTGTCAACCTCTCAAAGGGAAAAGCCCCTCATGCTTCTAAATTTGCAGTCTTTTGTTTCTGTCTTTTGTGAGACACTCGGTTCCCTTGGGAGGATCTGGCACACAACCGGATACCTCCCAGAGTGTCAAAGTGGGGAGCATTGCCTCCTGTAATTAAGAAGCAGATAAACACAGGGCAGGGATGATCCCTCACCTAGAGCTGATCCCACCATCAATGCTTCACTTTGACAGTGAGATTACCAGCCTCAGGCTACAAGGAGGGGAAGTATGAAGAAGGGCCAATCGTGTGGTCACCTTGGGGTCCTGGTCCTCTTCTGCACGCCCATAGTGCCTGCTACCATCCCCAGGTGTGCCCCAAGTACAGTGCATGCTCTTCACACATTTGATAAGCTGCCTGGTGCTCTCTCTCTTCAAGCTGGCTTGTGTCCTACAACTCCTCATATCTGTGGTGTGCTTTCCAGCTTACGAATTAGACCATTATTTCCAGTAAGAATCATTTATGATGGCCCAGGGACGCGTTCAGGCGTTCAGGTACCAGTGACTTGACCAAGGTCACTCCTAGGAAGGGCCAGGGATACCACTCTGACCCAGGACATCTAACTCCAAGACCCCACAAGTTGTGTGAGGGTCAAAGGAAAAAGGGTTGAATAGTGACTTGCATATCCTAAAGTACATTTAACAACAACAACAAAAACAACCGTGTTTTGTGAACTGCGGTATGGAGTAGCTGACAAAATGCACCCGAAGGTTTGAGCACATCTAACCAAGGATACAAAGCGCTAGCCGCACAGACGGGCACTGTCGGGCCTTCCAAGTACGCGCTTGCCACCCCCAATGAAGGATCACCAGGCTCCTCCCGCACACTAGGGAACGCGTTGTTGTTTCTGGCACAGTGAGGCCACCGTACAGCACCAAGGCAAGACACCCTGGCTAGCGGAGCCTCACATTTTAACTATAGGTGAGACGACGAGCAACTCAAACCGCGCGGACCGCAGCCGGAGAGATACACCCGCGTCCCACAGCAACGCGCGGGCTTAGGGAGAGGCGGTGTCCCTCCCACGTGATCGGAACGGCGCGCAGCGCTCCCCGCCTCGCCCCGCCCCACAGATTGGTCGAGGTCTGCGCCTGCGCGGGCGCTGGCTCGCGGGCTCGCTCGCCGCGGTCCTGCGGGCCGGTGGCTCGGGGCGTGGGGCCCGGCGCCCGCAGCCATGGTAAGTACGGGAATGGGATGGGGAACCCCGGCCTACGCTCGGCATCTGGACAGAAGGAGGAACAGCATGAAAAAGGGTCGAGGAGGCGGCCGCCACCGTGGGGACTTGGCCTTGCTTTGCGCGCGCGCACTGCGTCTCCCTCGCGGACTTCCGAAGCCCCGCGCTACGGGCCCAGATCCGAGCCCTCTTGGTCCCTGGCTCTCCGGCCCTCCTGGACCTCTGCGGGCGCCGGGGCAGCGTAGCGACCATCGGCGCGAAGGCTCGGCGCGTTCGTTCTCTTGGGCGCTCTCAGGCTGAGGAGGTTCCTCTCCGGGACTTGGGAACCTCTGGGCGGGGAGGGGCCGTGTTAAGATAGGTTGAGCGCCGGCGCCCGGGGGTGGCCAGCGCGGGCACCCGCGGAAGGGCATCCACCCACCGCCTCTGGAGGCAGGGATTCCGACATTCTCACCACCGGACCCCAGACTCTGGAGTTCCAGAGACCGAGGAGATCCTGGTGATCTTGCCTGCCCGCTCCCCCCTATTCAGAGATTGGGGAAATGGACGCCTGGAGAATGCTTTTTCTTAGACACCATATTGCATCGCGTTGTACGAAGAAAACAGTTTACCAAGGCTTTTTGGGATGGGTGTGTTAATTGTTAGTCTCTCTACTGATTATTTACTGTTAAAGTTTGGCTAGCTGAAGCATGTCAGCGGCTCGCTCTTTTACCCCTTTGGCATAACCTTTATTTTATGCCTTACAGTTCTACCCAGTTGATCTTAGTTCCACCTTCTGTTTCTCTACCTGCAATCTGTGAAACAAAAGCCCTTAAAATACGTGAATAGTGACCTTGCCATTTGGAGCTTCCTGCGCCTTTGCATTGTAAGGATTACACGGAACCAGATGTGCTAGACACTTCATGTCCCATTGTGGTTCCATGTCACAGGTTAGAGGCTTTGGACCTGGAGTCATCCTTAGGGCATCTCAGGGGAAAATAATATGCTGTTTACTGGAAAATAACATGCTGTATACCTTGACACGTCTGGTCTCTCATTTGCTAGGTGAAAGTAAACTCAGATCAGTGGATTTTAAAGTCATAAACATTGTTTTGTACATATAGTGGCAAAATACTGTCATAATTAGGACTAGAACCCAATCTGACCTTGTTCTGAATGCTGTCTCAAACCTGCTGACTAGTGAGAATTCACATCCTTGGAGAATTATAGTCACCCTCTGCCCAGGGTGTCTTTTTGCACATAGACCTTTATACTGGGATCACTTCTGGGTCATTTGTATCCACGTGAACTGTAAATTACAGTGGCTAAACTTTACACTATTTCTTTAGCCACAGAAGTTTAACCTTGGCAGTTGAAAGTCATGTTCATTAACTTTGCTTCTTTATGTTAAGATAGGTTGAGCGGTTCAGGTAACGAACAATGGTAAATAAATTTTGCAATGAATTGCAAAGGATTACTATCCATGTTAAGGAATTTAAATACAGATCAACCTAGCAAAGAAATTAAACTGTGTTCACAACATAGTATGCATGCTAAGTTCTAAACTCTGTTGCTACAGAATACTGTGCACACTCTTTCTGTTGCTAAATTAAGAACCTATTCAAGCCGTCCTGGTGTTAGGATGAAAGGAGAGAAAAAGCTCTCCAGCCATGCTGATGAACCCAGGAAGGCACCACTACTGAGCTACATCCCCAACCCTTTTTCATGAAGTTTTAATTTTGAGACAGGGACTACTAAATTACCCAGACTACCCTCAAACTTGTCCTCTGGGTCCTCTTGCCTCAGCTCCCCATGTAGCTGGAATAACAGGCATATGCCACCACACTGAGTGGAGGAAAAGCTTAAATCTGTGAAGTCCCGGAGGTTTTCATAACATTCCTCTTTCCATCTAGGCCTAGTTTTTATTTATTTGCTTTTATTTTATTTTATTTTGGTATCGGGGATTAAACTCAGGGGCGCTTAACCACTGACTTACATTGCCAGCCCTTTTCATTTTTTCAGACAGTCTTGCAAGTTGATAAGTCTGGCTTTGAACTTGTGATCTTCCTGCCTCAGCCTCCAGAGCCTTAAGCCATTTTTTTTTCAAATATGAGAATTTAAATCTATGGTAATGGTCTTAAAATTTATTTGATACAGTGGTCAGTAAATGACTGGCTAGCTTCTCTTAACCATAGTTTTGTTTGTTTAGTAACAAGTCCCCATTATTAGAGTCATGTCAAACTGGATGGAGTAACTTTAATTTGCAAAATTTTGTGAAGTAACACAAGTACCATTCCAGTAAAAATGAAAAATAAATGTGGACAAAATTCTTATTGTTGAAGCACACAGATAACTTGGTCGGTATCATCCAGAAACATGTACAAAATAGCTTCTAGGTGATGACTTTAGAATTCAAAGTATATTGGGCCTGGGGATGTAGTTCCATGGGAGTGTGTTTTCCTGGCATGCACAAGGCTTTGGATTTGATCCCCAGCAACACATACAAAATGGAGAGAGTGTGCGTGCACATGTGAGAAAGTTATGTATTCAGTATGTCAAAATGAAGTGTTTTTAACATTCGTAAGTTGTTAAAATATTGATCAATCTTGTACATCGAATATTTTTGTTGATTTTAACTTTAATTGTGAACCCTAAAGAATAGCAAATTTCTTTGCTGTTCTTTTCTATGCTAAGTTTCAGTTTTTTAAATATTGGTTAATCTTAAATTGGTAAGTATAGTACTAGTATAAGTTCTTTGTTTTTGTTTTGATATATATATATATATATATAGACACAATACCTTTGTTTTATTTATTTATTTTTTTATGTGGTGCTGAGGATCGAACCCAGGGCCTCACGCATGCTAGGCAAGCAATCTACCGCTGAGCAACTACTCCAGCCCACTAGTAAGAGTTTTTAACCAAGGTTGAGGCAGGAATATATCAAGTTCGAGGCCAGCCTCAACAACTTAGCAAGGCTGTAACCAACTCAGCAAGGCACTGTCTGAGAATAAAATATAAAAAGGGGCTCAGTAGTATAGCCCCCGTGGGTTCAATCCCTGATACAAAAAAAAAAAAAAATAGTTTTTAACTCATGCCTGTCAGCTGAAACAGTGAAAAAGTAAGGCTGTTGTAGACAAAGTGGTTAATTATTATCAAACTCAGTACCCTGGCATACTTCTCATCTATAGAACATTTTCTTAAATTTGGTCATATTAAGTCACAAAACCTTGCTGCATTAACAAAGAGGTTAGGTGATATTCTGGTACCTTTACCACTGAGCCACATTCCCAGCCCTTTTTTTGTATTTTATTTAGAAACAGGGTCTAAGTTGCATAGGGCCTTGCTGAATTGCCAAGGCTGGCTTTGAACTTGAAATCCTCCTGTTTCAGCTTCCAAGGCAGCTGGGATTAGAGGTGTGTGCCACCCACCACTATTCTTTTTTAATATCATTTTTTTTTTGCATATAACAACACTAAATGAGCAAACAAGATTTTAGAACACATAGAAACAACTAGAATAAAATGCAGAGTATCTTAAAAAGTAGTAGAGCTTTTTGCTCAAAAGAAAATGCATAGTCTTATTAAACACTCAAATTGGGGCTAGAGTTATGGTACGGTGGTAGAGCACTTGCCTAGCATGTATGAGGCACTGAGCTTGATCTTAGCACCACATAAAAATAAACACATAAATTAAAGGTATTCTGTTTATAAAATTTTTTTCTAAAAACCACTTAAATTATGAAATACAGAATAAATTAGAATAACCGTCTAATCTTAGAAATTAGAAGAAAACCCAGACAAAGCATGTGAAGGAAGTAAGGAAAAGGAAAAACAAATTTAAAAACTGAAAAATAAGGCTGGGGTTGTTTCAGTGGTAGAGCACTTGTCTCGCATGTGTGAGGCACTGGGTTCTATCCTCAGTACCACATGTGTTCATTTACAACTAAAAATATTTTTTAAAAACTCTGAAAAATAATAAAATTGATTATTGAAGAGCTGGTTCTTTGCTGGGGGTGGGAGAGGTACATATCAGATAAACTGATTGTTCTCAATGAAAAGGAAATAAAAATACACATGGTTAGAAATATTTTTTTAAAATAGCCACTGCTTAATAAGACTACAGAAATCAAACCAGAGTTTATTTTTATTTTTTACTTTACTTATTTAAAGGGAATCCAGTTATCAAAATTGACTCCAGAAGAACGAACCTGATAAACCAGTAACAATGGAAGAAATTGGGAAAGTTGCCAAAAAGCTAGCATCCCTCACACCACGAGGCTCATCTGGTGTCACAGGTAATTTTTTCAAACTTCCTAGGGACAAGATAGTTTTGATAAGATTTAAATTGTTCCACAGGATGAAGAAGGAAAAATCTCAGGTTCTTTTTAAAAAGCCAGTAGAACACTGATGCTGGAACTTGATGTGATGATAGCTGTAAAATTGAAGGCTTGATCTTTTGTAAATAGTATTGTGATTTTAAAGTAATACACTAGCAGATGGCAGGCTACGAGTATAACTTGGTGGTAGAGTGCTTGATTACCATGCACAGGCCTTGAATTTGATCCTCAGCACCAAAAAAAGAAAAAAAATTATCAAATGTTATTTAATAAAACATTGAAAATGTATTTTGCCAAGCCAGGTAGGGTAGTATATGCCTGTAATCCCAGCAATTCTGAAGGCTGAAGCAGGAGGATCACAAATTAAAGCAATTTAGCGAGACCCTCACTAACTTTTTAAGACCCTGTCTCAAAATAATGGCTAGGGATGTAGCTTAGTGGTAAAGTACCCCTGGGTTTCAATCCCCAGTTTAAAAAATATATATATATTTAATTTTTTTTTGCCATAGCCAAGTAGGATTCATCCCCATATTCTAGGAGTGATTACATAATACAGAGTCTTACTTATAACAGTTCAACTTATAATTATTTTGCCCTTTTTTTTAAATATTCACTTTTTAGTTGTATTTGGACACAATACCTTTATTTGTTTTTTTAATGTGGTGCTGAGCACTGAACCCAGGACCTCTTGCTTGCTAAGCGAGCGCACTACCACTGAGCCACAACGTCAGCCCTATTTTGCCCTTTTTTTGTACTTTAAGTTGCAAAGCATCAGCAGTGAGCCACAGCTCCCAGCCAGCCATGCATTCATAAGGGTAAACCAACAGTACTTTGTGTTGCTGAACTGGTAGGTTAGGCATATTAGATGCATTTTCGGGGGCTGGAGGTATAGCTCAATGGTAGAGAATGTGCTTATCATGAGGGAAGCCCTGAGTTCAATCCCTGGCACCAAAAATAAGTAAGTAAATGAATAAATGAGTTTCCAATTTAGGATATTTTCAGTTTATAATGGGCTCATCAGGATATAATCCCATCATAAGTCAAGGAATGGATACATTAAATAAATACTTCAGGAAAGAACAATAGCAATAGTTCATACTTGCTGAGTACTTACTATACTTCAGACTATACTCCTGGGTGCTTTCTCTGTATTTACTCAATTAAGCCAGCCCATGAGCTAGCTGGGTACCTTGCCTATCTTATAAACAAGGAAGTTAAGTCATAAAGAACACTTGTCAGCTCAGTAGATTATGATAGAGCTGGGATTTGAACCCAGGCAAGTAGTAGATTCCAAAGGCTCTTATATGTTATAATGGCTCTGTGTCCTGCATCTTATTTATTTATTTATTTATTTATTTTAAAGAGAGAGAGAGAATTTTTTAAATATTTATTTTTAGTTTTCGGCAGGCACAACATCTTTGTTTGTATGTGGTGCTGAGGATCGAACCCGGGCCGCACGCATACCAGGCGAGCGCTCTACCACTTGAGCCACATCCCCAGCCCCTGTGTCCTGCATCTTATAATTTTAGTAGCTACCTAAAAGCATTTCACTAAAGTTCAAGGTAGATTTCTTATTAATTATGGTGGGAAAGGGGGGTGGTAGTAAAAACTGGAATAAATATACTTTCTTCTCATATTTGTAAACTTTCTTTTTTCTTTTTTTTCTTTTTGGTACTGGGGATGGAACCCAGGGGCACTTTGCCACTGAGCTGCATCCCCAGTTCTTTTTATTTCTTATTTTGAGACAGGTCTTACTAAGTTGCTGAGGCTAGCCTTGAACTTGAAACCTTTCTTTCTCAATCTCCCGAGTTGCTGGGATTACAAGTGTGCCTAGTATACTCTTTATCAGATCATTGTTAGTTGATCATTAGTAACTCGGAAAAAATGGAAATCTTTTTTTCTTTTTTAGTGGTACTAGGGATTGACCTCTGGGTACTCTACCACTGAGCTATACACACGCCCAATTTTAATTTTTATTTTGAGGCAGGGTCTCAATATAATTGTCCAGGCTAGGAGTCACTAGGATTATAGGCATGAGCCCCCACAAACAACAGAATCCATTTTCAATGGCAAATAAAACTCACAGTAAATAGTAGAGATAGGGGCCTAAGTTATAATTGCCGCTATACTAATATGGGTTTTTTTAATAATTTTTTTTTTAAAGAGAGAGAATTTTTTAATATTTATTTTTCAGTTTTCGGTGGACACAACATCTTTATTTTTATGTGGTACTGAGAATCGAACCCAGCACCCCGCGCATGCCAGGCGAGCACGTTACTGCTTGAGCCACATCCCCAGCCCCTGATAATGTTTTAATATAGAAAAAAAAGTAATTTTTTTGAGTATAGAATAAAATTTTGTAGCCTGCCCCCACCTTTACTGGGATTGACCCCAGGGTTACGTTACCACCAAGCCGCATCCCCAGCCATTTTTTATTTAGAGACAGGGTCTTGCTAAGTTACTTAGGACCTACCTAAGTTGCCGAGTCTGCCTTTGAATTCATGATCCTCCTGCCTCAGCCTCCTGAGCCACTGGGATTATAGGCATGCACCACTATGCCTGGCCATCTTGAGCCTTTTTTATTTTGTCTCACTAAATTGCTGAGGCTGGCCATAAACTTGTGATCCTCCTGCCTCACCCTTCAAAAGCTGGGACTATAGGTGTATGCCACTATGCCTGGCAGGTTTTGGGTCTTCTAAGCATAATCTTTCAGCACTGAGAAGACATCCTTCACTTCTTGTTTGTAACATAATCCTAAAGATAAATGATAAACAGGGATGCTTGAGAAGGAATAAATTCATATGGGTCAGTTATCAGTGACTATTTTTCCCATGTCATGGTGATTTACAGGACTTGAATAATAGATAATAAGACTTCCTGTTTCTCAAACCAAAAGCCAGTGTCATGCTTACTGTTCATTTCTGAGTCTTCTTACAAATGTCAAAGCAAATAAAAGGATGTTCACTATATTTATAACTTTGTTTAGGAAGTATTTGTCAGTCCAGGAAAAAGATATGTATTACAAAAGAAAAGTCAAAATTATTTGCAATTTTATTTTTTATATTATGGAAACTAAAACAGACCTATAAAAAGTGAGAAATAGAGGATTTAGTAAGTGGGTTGTTCTAACCTTAATACACAAGAATTGGTAACTTTTTAATATGCAGACAAAAACAAATTAGAAAATTAATAGAAGGAGCCAAGTGTTATGGCACATACTTGTAATCCCCAAAACTTTGGATGCCAAGGCAGGAGGATTGCACATTGGAGGTCAGCCTGGGCAAGTTAGTGACACCCTGTCTCAAAATTAAAAAGGACACTGGGTGTGGTTGTGCATGCCTGTAATCCCAGCCACTGAGACTGAGGCAAGAGGATTGAAGGTTTGAGGCCAGTCTCAGCAATTTAGCAAGGCCCTAAGCAATTTAGGGAGAACCTGTCTCAGGATTGAAAAAGAAGAAAAAGAAGAAGAAAGGGGCAATCCCTAGTTCCTCCTCCCCCAGGCCCCCCCCCCAAAAAAAAATTGAAAAGGATTAGAGTTATAGGTAAGTGGTAGAGAGAGCACCCATGGATTTTTTTTTTTTTAAAGAGAGAGGGAGAGAGAGAGAGAATTTTAATATTTTATTTTTTAGTTATCGGCAGACACAACATCTTTGTTTGTATGTGGTGCTGAGGTTGGAACCCGGGCCGCACGCATGCCAGGCGAGCGCACTACCGCTGAGCCACATCTCCAGCCCCCACCCATGGATTTAATACCTGGTACCCACAGAAAAGGAAAGGAAAGAAAGGAAATTAATAGAAGGAAGCAACATATTGATAACAGTATCCATATGTAAGATATAGTCAAGAGAATAAGTGCTATAAGGTTTGTGAAAAGATGTAAGAAAGATTTTTATTTTGGGGAAGGGATTGGTATTGAGGAAGTGAACCCAAGGGCACTTTATCAGTGAGTTACATCCCCGGCCCTTTTTTAATTTTGAGATAGGTCTCACTAAGTTGCTGAGGCTGTCCTCAAACTTGCAATCCTGTCTCAGCATCCCAAGTTGCTGGGATTAGAGGCCTGTGCCACTTTACCTGGAATAAGATGCAGTTTTTAAAAGGTGATCATTTTAAAAATCTATACTTTACAGCCACCTCCACTATAAAACACTAACAGATTTTTTGGGAGGAATACAATGAAATACACTGAAGTTCTCCTGGAAAAGGTAAGAGAACCAGGAAAGCAGTGATGATTCTTTGAAGCGTGGAGGGGGAGTCTTGGAATAAAGAGATACATTTGGACATCACAGTTGGCTAAAACAGATTAGTGCTGGAGAATGAAGAGTAGGAAAACGGTAGAGAAGAATGGAGTTCAAAAATCAGTGCAAATCCTGGGTATTTAGATTATGCAAACCACTAAGAAAAAGAGTTTGGTTGATGGTGTTTTGCACTTTGTTATCTTTGCCTTACTCCTTCCATTGAAAGTTAGGAGAGAGATCAGTGCAGTTGATAAATGAAACCATAGAAACTATAGAAGAAAGCCTAGGTTACTTGTTTATAATTTTTTAGAGTAATGAAGGCCTACAGAGGCCATAAAATCTAAAAGACAAAGTATTTTGTTAATACCACAAAAATGATACAAAGAGAGAAAAGGATTTGCAATTCTTTTATTAATATACCTAGGTTTGATTTTCTTCATAGACAAAGACATTTACAAATCAGGGGGGAGAAGTGCTTGCAGGAGAATGGGCACCATAAACGAAAGCTTAAGAAACTTAAATGGTGAATAAAAAGGAAAAATGCAGTATTTTATTCAAAAAAATTGAAATGTAAAATAGTGCATTCATCATGGTTTAGGTACAAGGTTGCCCATTGCCGTATTGTTTAAAGGCCAAAACAAGGAGGAACAAGAAACAGTGGTTATACAGGAGAATCAGTGGTGTACAGAGCATTCTTTTGATAGAGAGCAGCCATGCAGAGCTCTCAGGCACCCCTCTGCTGATCCTCGATCCCATAATGTGTGTGCTTTCCTTTTTTTTTTTTTTTGCTTAATAGTATGTTCGTTTTGCTTATTTTTAAAATGATAGCTAGATTGGAAGAGGGCCAAAAATAAGAGGTGGAGTGAGAGTGGTCTCAGTCGGTTTGATTGCTAAAGATGAGTGGGCCAGTGAGCCCACTCCAGGAGGGAGTGTCTGTGAGTTTAATTGATATGCAGCTTTTTTCTAATCACTTAACACGTTTCTTTTATGAATTTTTATTCAAATGGTTCATTTTTTATTGTTGGATCTACAAGCAGCTCAACTCCAAGGAAACTGGCATCTCTATTAAACATAGTGACTTCATGATCTAACTGATTTGGTACAGGCGAAAATTAGAAATAATTTTTCTGTTCAAATTGCAGTGAAGCAACTTGTCAAAACAAAAATTTTGTTCAAGTGAACAAAATTTTTGGACTTTAGAGCTTAGAGCCACAGCTCACCTGGTCATCAGAGTGTTTAGTGAAAGGTTTGAACCCTGTCACTGTGCAGTTCTCTAGGAACAACCTGGTGACATTTAGTGGACAAAAGTTTCCTGCTTTTATTACCTTAGAGGGTTGTGCAGGGATACTCAGAACTGAAGGCGAGTTTATCTTTTCTAATAGAAGTGTTCAGCAAGCCTGCTCAAACTCTAAACAGAGGCTCTGGACCACACATGGTATAGATGTTTACATTTTCTTAATATCATCTGTCTTGGAAAAGGCACACAGATCTTGGTGTAACATACCTAAGAAAGGTATGTTCCATTTGCTTCACATGTGATTGAGGATGGTCTTGGGATTTTCCTGAGGGTCTCCCATGACACAGGTCCTAGCCTGCTTCTTCTTTCTCATCAGCTGCCTGTCCTCCCACCTACGTTGTGCAGAGCATACATAAGTAATTTTTCAAATATGTGATACTGTTGATCCCTTGACACAGGACCTGTGCCTCAGCCTGTGCCATTGTTGGCCAGAATGTGCTTTCCCATTATGTGCCTTACTCAGCTTTCAAAGCCAGGCCAGAGGCCCTCTCCTGCCTGCCACCCACCAGACTGCTGAGAGCCCTCTGTGGGCCTTGGATACCTTGTGCATGTTTCTGTGATTCTTGTCACCTTGTAGTCTAATTATTTGCTTATCCTAATCTCTCTGAAAGAGGCATCTGATACGTATTCTCTTCATCTAATTCACGTCTATCACTGTTGGCTTTTTCTTGTCCTCATTAGACCATTATTATTGTTGTTGTTATTATTTCTTCATATGTGGTACTGAGAATCGAACCCAGTGCCTCATACATGCCAGGCAAGTGCGCTACCTCTCAGCCCCAACCCCAGCCCGAGCATTAGACCATTATTGTTACTGTTTTAACTTTTGAAAACAGTTGAATAGACCAAGGCAAATTTAATTTACATTGAAAAAAGTAAAACAGGAAAATATAGCATTACTGTGAAATTAGAAAATATAGATAAACCACTCACTTGAGCCTTTTTGTGTATGTAAATTTTGATTTAAAAATAGGATTGTGGGCTGGGGTTGTGGCTCAGTGGTAGAGCACTTGCCTAGTATGTGTTCGATCCTCAGCACCATATAAAAATAAATAAATAAAGATATTGAGTCCAACTACAACTAAATATTAGTTGTAAAAAATAAATATTTAAAAAAATATTGTAGTTGTAAAAAATAAATATTTAAAAAATACATAGGATTGGGCCTTAGTACTGTTACATGTCAATAAAAAGTTTTATTTTGCTTTTTTCTGTAACATTGTTTATTCCTTGAATAAAGGACTTATTTAAATTTCATAAGCAACATTAAACACGTAATAATATTCTGAACCTTAAATGCTTTTTTTCATGTATTTATTTTTATTTTTATTTTTAAAAATTTGTCCTAATTTATAATACATGTGTATTTCAATTCATTGTACACAAATGGAGCACAACTTTTCATTTCTCTGGTTGTAGATGATGTAGAGTCTCACCAAATGTGCAGTCATATGTGTACCTAGGGTAATGATGTTCATCTAATTCCACCATCTTTCGTGCCCCCTTGCCCCCTACCTTCCTCTCCCTCCCCTTTGCCCAGTTAAAGTTCCTCCATTCTCCCCTGCACTCCCTCTCCCTCATGATGGGTCAGCATCCACTTATCAGAAAGAACATTCCTTGTTTGGTTTTTTGGGATTGGCTTACTTCACTTAGCATGTTATTCTCCACCTCCATCCATTTACCTGCAAATGCCTTAATTTTATTCTCTTTTAATGCTGAGTAATATTCTATTGTGTATATGTACCACAGTTTCTTTATCCATCCATCTGTTGAAGAGCATCTAGGTTGGTTCCACAGTTTAGCTATTGTGAATTGAGCTGCTATGAACATTGATGTGGCTGTGTCATTGTGGTATGCTGATTTTAAGTCCTTTGGATATAGACCAAGGAGTGGGTTAGCTGGGTCAAATGGTGGTTCCATTCCAAGTTTTCTAAGGAATCTCCATACTGCTTTCCATAATGGTTGACCAATTTGCAGTGCCACCAGCAATGTATTGAGTGTACCTTTTCCCCATATCCTTGCCAACACTTATTATTGCTTGTATTCTTGATAATTGCCATTCTGACTGGAGTGGGATGAAATCTTAGAGTAGTTTTGATTCACATTAAATATTTTGATTTTTTTTTGTTATTTTTTAGAAGTAATTGGACACAATACCTTTATTTTATTTATTTTTATGTGGTGCTGAGGATTGAACCCAGGGCCTCATGCGTGCTAGATGAGTGCTCTACCACTGAGCCACAATCCCAGCCCCAAATACTTTGATTTATGATCATATAATATGCCCGTTGAGAAGGCTCTCAACACCTGTCATGTAGATACATCTTCATTTATGCAGTGGGTTCCTTACTATGGAGCATTTAATTTTTATTCAGAATTTGCTATTAAAAGCACTGTTATGCCTGATACTGTGGCACATTCCTGTAATCCCTGACACTCAGGAGACTGAGGCAGGAGGATCACAGGTTTGAGACCAGCCTGGGCAACTGAGCATGACACTGTCTCAAAATTTTAAAAATGTCTGGGGATGTGGCCCAGTGGTAGAGTGCCTCTGGGTTAATCCCCAGTTCCAAAAACAACAAGAAAGCATTGTGATGATGTTAGGGGTGAATCTTTGCATACATCTTATGTAAGTAATTATTTCCCTAAGCTTTATTCTTAGAAGGGAAATCGTGGTTGTGTGTTGTGGACTTTGTTGTGGACTGTGGCTCCTGTGGATGTCAGCTTTCAAGAGCTGCTGCTGGTTTTTCTCTGCTTCAGCTACACACTCTGCTTGACTATGATCACATTTCTCTGTACCTTTAGTCCTGAATGTTTCACAGTTCACAGCGGCACATGTGTAGTATTTGGAGGGAAAAACATAAGGCACTTTGTAGTTTTTTGTCCTAAGACAAATATCTTGATGAGGTATCTGACTCTGTTTCTCTTGGAAGCCCTTGTATGTGGCTTGGATGCCTTCACCTCTGGGTTGTTTTTGTTTTTTTTTTTTTTTAAGTTTTAGGTGAACTTCAATACCTTTATTTTATTTATTTATTTTTATATGGTGCTGAGGATCGAATCCAGTGCCTCACATGTGCTAGGCAAGTGCTCTACCACTGAGCCCCAACCCCAGTCCTTGCCTCTGGGTTCTTAAGTAGAGCTGCTCTAAATGTGGATATGCATGGTCTTTATGGCTCTGCTTTGTTATTTTGGATACCCAGGTGCAGGATGCTGTTTTCCATAGCAGTTGTATTTTGCAGTCCCACTAAGGGTGTCTGAGCGTTCCAGCTTCACATCCCTGTCAGCACTTGTTACTTTCTGTGTTTCTATTGTTGTTCTTTGGTTTTGCAGTAGTAGCCACCTTCATAGGTATGAGGTGATACTGTCTTGTGGTCTTGATTTGCATTTCTCTGATCACAGACATTGAGCATCTTCTCATGTGCTTATTGGTCATTTTGTACATTATCTTCAGAGAAATGTCTGTTGAAGTCCTTTTTTGTTTGTTTTTTGTGGTGCTGGGAATGGAACCCTGGGCCTTGTTTGTGCAAGGCAAGCACGGTACCAACTGAGCTATATCCCCAGCCCCCTTTGTTCATTTTTAAATTGATTTATTTAATAGTCATAGTAAGTGTGGTGACTTACTGTTAAGGAATTAAAGTCAATTTTAAAATATTTAGCCTGATATATCTAAAGTATAATAAAATGACCATGTCATCCCTAAATACAGTTTCCAGGACCACACTTGCAATGTAGGAATTGTTCTGGATAATCCAATTTGAATCTTTTGTTTTTGTTTTCTGTTTGGAAAAATCAGATTTTTTTTTTTAAGAGAGAGAATTTTTTAAGAGAGAGGGAGAGAGAGGATTTTTTAATATTTATTTTTCTTAGTTTTCGACGGACACAACATCTTTGTTTGTATGTGGTGCTGAGGATGGAACCCGGGCCGCACGCATGCCAGGCGAGTGCGCTACTGCTTGAGCCACATCCCCAGCTGGAAAAATCAGATTTTGATGACTGGAAGCAAAGAGCTTGCTTGTATTTTATGAAAGCAGATGTGTTACAGGGGTAGGACTTTGCCTTGGTGCCACTCAGTAAGCAAGCCTATATGTTTAGACTTCAGATCCTTGCACTCTCTGGTCTACCTGCCTCTTATCCAAGGCAGCCTCCCACAGTCATTGCAGTCTGTGGTGTGGTAGTAGGCATGTGAGCCCTGGAGTCAGACTTCATTTCAAAATGCTGGCCCCACCAGTTACTAGGTATACCTTGAACAATGGAGAATGTTGATTTTCGTTTTGGGGGGGAGGTTTATTTTGTTTCATTTTGTTTTTTGTAAAACTGAGAAAATAATATAGAGTTGTTTTGAAAATTAAATTATGTAAAAATATAGTACAGCCTGCAGGCCTTCTGTGACCTCATTTTCCACATCTCTCCACCTCCCAGCATTTGTACCTCATGTGTCCAACAGCACATATTTATCATAGAAGATATTGGTTGTAATTGTTTACATTGGCAGATTCTTCTATTAGTTTGTGAATTTCTTGTCTTTGAATCCTAATACTTGCCAGCGGGCCAAGTTCAAAGGTACTAAATAACTCTAAGTATGAATAGAATGCATGCATGCACATTTTGCCGTATTAACTACCATGGGAAGACTTTGAGTTTATTTCAGTAAAATAATAGAGATATACCATTGTTTAGTACAGCCAATAGTTAGGAAGTAGTTCAGTGGTGCTTGAACTATTTTGGTCTCAGGATCCTTTACATTATTTTTATTTATTTGTTTGTTTGTTTGTTTTTAGTACTAGAAATTGAACTGAGCTACATCCCCAGCCCTTTTAATTTTTTATTTTGAGATGGTATCTCACAAAGTTGCTGAGGCTGGCCTTCCTCAGCCTCCCAAGTCATGTGACCACTGTGCCTGGCTCCCCTCTTTTTTCTTTAATTTTTTTTAGATGTTGGTGGACTTTAATATGATTCATTTATTTATTTGCATAAGAGAATCTAACCCAGTGCCTTACACATACTAGGCAAGTGCTTTACCACTAAGCCACAACCTCAGTGCCTGGTTCCACTCTTAAAAATTATTATTGTGAATCCCAAAGAGCCTCCCCCTTTCCCACATACTGGGAATAGAACCCATGGGTGCTCTACTACTGAGCTATACCTCCATCCCTAGTTATTTTTTATTTTGAGACAGGGTCACACTAAGTTGCTGAGGCTGACCTTGAACTTGGTCTTCCTATCCCCCAACTAGCTAGGATTATAGGCGTGTGCCGTAGCACTTGGCCAGGGGTCTTCTGAAAATACTTTAAAGAATTGCTGATACATAGTATAGTGCACTGAATTATCACACTGAATTCCATTCATATGTTCTAAATTAACATGATAATGAAAAAAAATGTATGTGGCGAACTACTTGCCTAGTCTAAAAGGGAAAACATATGGTTCATAAATTGGAGGAGGGATTAAAGAGAAATTCCATGTGTTTGTCTCTCCATGAAAAGGTTTTCCCTTGGACTAGAGGCATAATTCAGTGGTAGAGCACTTGCCTGGTATGCACAAGGCTCTGGGTTCCATCCCCAGCACCACAAAAAAAAATTTACCCATTATCATTTTTTATTTGTAGGTTAAAAAAAAATCCTTCATGAAGAAGAGAGACCTTAAGCAACATGATGGATTCAGAAGCTCATGAAAAGAGACCACCAATCCTTACATCTTCAAAACAAGACATCTCACCTCACATTACAAATGTTGGTGAGATGAAGCATTACTTATGTGGCTGCTGCGCAGCTTTCAACAATGTAGCCATCACATTTCCCATTCAGAAGATCCTTTTTCGGCAGCAGCTCTATGGAATCAAAACCCGGGATGCAGTGCTTCAGTTGAGGAGGGATGGATTTAGAAACTTGTATCGTGGAATCCTTCCGCCATTAATGCAGAAAACCACCACCCTGGCACTTATGTTTGGTCTGTATGAGGATTTGTCTTCCCTTCTCCAAAAGCACGTCAGTGCCCCAGAGTTTGCGACCCGTGGCGTGGCGGCAGTACTTGCAGGGACAACAGAAGCCATTTTCACTCCATTGGAAAGAGTTCAGACATTGCTTCAAGACCACAAGCATCATGACAAGTTCACAAACACTTATCAGGCTTTCAGGGCACTGAAGTGCCATGGAATTGGAGAGTATTATCGAGGTTTGGTGCCCATTCTATTCCGTAATGGATCCAGCAATGTCCTTTTCTTTGGTCTTCGAGGTCCCATTAAGGAGCACCTGCCTACTGCAACGACTCACAGTGCTCATTTGGTCAATGACTTTATCTGTGGAGGTCTACTGGGTGCCATGTTGGGATTCTTGTTTTTTCCAGTTAATGTTGTAAAAACTCGCATACAGTCTCAGATTGGTGGAGAATTTCAGTCTTTCCCCAAGGTTTTCAAAACAATCTGGCTAGAACGGGACAGAAAATTGACAAATCTTTTCAGAGGTGCCCATTTGAATTACCATCGATCTCTCATCTCTTGGGGGATAATCAATGCTACTTATGAGTTCTTGTTAAAGGTTATATGAGAAAAGTCGTTGGTGAAGTGCCATGTATTAACTAAATAGACCTAAGAATGTAGTTTGGTCTTATTCCTAATTGGCTCAAATATAAGTTGGTGTCACTAAGTCCAGGCTGAATGAATTATGGGCAAAGTTAATTTCCTTAAGCCTCAACAACAAAAATAAACAATAAAAAGTTTCAGTAGGAAAATTTAAAGGTTTTTTGTTGTTTTTGTCATTACCCAAGAGCTTTAGGCTTGTTGTCTGGTAAATAGCTTCTGTCTGGTGACCTTTCACAGGGTAACCAAACAGTGAAGATATGATTCTTTTTTTCCAGAACAGCCTGAAGACTTCGTTATTGAAACATGAATGCATGTGATCAGCCAGAGAGAATGCTCTAGGGCCCTGGGACTTCTCAGGCTCACTTTGTTACTCCATTTCTTGCTTCTTGGCTTTTAGGAGCACTTGCAAAGGGTAGTCTTCATTGAACTCCAGCGTTTATGTGATAGACAAAGGAACAGAACAGAGAAGAACAGCTAATTAGGTGTAGGTGTTTCATGATGAATTGTTGGTGTTAGTTTTGAAACTAAGCACCTGTTGGATCGTGATTGTCCAAACTGCCAGTTTAGATGTGGTAGAATCAAGCAACTAATGAAAGTTTTGCTTTCTAGCTTTGAAAGTTTTCTCTTTAATTCTGACTATGATCTTAAGCCCTTCCAAAATATCCTTGTGTTAATTTTACTGATTTCTTTGCTAAAAGATGGAGGACTATAAACATTTCATGCTATTAAGAGGTCATAAATGCATATGGATCACACTCTTTTATCTTGGTTTCTTTAATATTATTGGTGCCAACTTAGCAGAGGGCTTTGACGGTTTTTCCCCCCTTGAGTAGTAATATATCATATTCAAGCATCCTGGTCTCTTGAAACTACTTTTAAAAGATAAACACTTCCATAAAAGATAAACACTTCCATATTAGCTGATCCTCCCCCCCCTTTTTTTTCCTGCTTTCTAAATGTTACAGGGCTCGATGGGGAAGCTCAGGATAGATTTTGCTCCATGGTATTAGCAGTCTTTATTTTACTTTTGGAAATAGGGACATCTTAGGATTTGGGCATTTGGGGAACTTAGTTCTACCAGTGTGACATTAAAACAAAATAATTTGAGAGCATATGATCTAAATAAAGACATTAGAAGGCTTATTTTGAATTCTAGAGCTTGGTATTGGCCCGACAACATACTCGTACCTTATTTAACAGATAAGTTATTTGTTAAAAGAACCAGGAAATATTAGAACTTTTTTTTTCGAGGTAGATGAAACAAAATGACTCTAGGATCAGTTGAAAAACTAATGAAACATAAGGAACATTCTAGAGAAGTAGCTTATGAATCTTTAAAAAAATCCATCTGTAAATATTATATAGCTTTTGCCTCCCAATATATGACATGAAGAAGTGGGTAGGTTTGGGGGAGGGGGTTTGCTTTGGTTTTTTGCAGTACTGGGGATGAAACCCAGGACCTTGTGCCTGCTACACAAGAACTCTGCCACTGAGCTACGCTTCTCACCCCCCCTCCCCCGCTCCCAACCTACTTTGAAAGGTTTTTTGATACAAATTTTTCATTTTTCTGGGTAATATGTGCACATACCAACAAAAATAAATCAGGGCCTCATCTAGTAGCTTACTCAAAAGTTTTTGTGGACTTATAGTCCAAACAGTCATTTACCTCTAAACAGTGTGGCTGGTTAAATCAGGTGACCATCCTTCCAACTGTGAAGGGTTAGGGAGCACATTAAATATTTGCAAGGCAGTAATGGAATTAAATAGCTGTATAGCAGCTCTGCTTCATATTTTTGTGGTAGATACAGCAGTTCAGAGACCAAGGTACAGATGTGAGGATTTCAGAAAGCAAGAATTTGACACCAAATAAATTTTAAATAGCTTCCCTTGGCCTACTGAGTCAGGATTTAAAGGGAGTTTCAGAAGTGAATGGAGACGACACTCCTGACCCCCAGTCACGTGTGAGCAGAGGTGCTCCGCACATGGAGCAGCCCCTGGCCTTGAAGACACCTCCGGGGCCTCCATTCTGTGGGCCTTTTTGTCTTTACACTCCACACAGGGGAGAGATTTAAGTTGTAAAGCACTTTTGTGAAATAAAAGTGATACGAGAATTGAAAGTGCTTTGTTGTTTTTGGTATCTCAAACATGACATTTAAAAACAACATTGTTAATGGTTTTAACTCATTTTTAAACTTGTCATTTTTACAGCTCTTGAAGACCAAACTGCAAACACATTACCAGAGATGGTTTTGTGTTTTCCTAGACTTTTTTTTTAAATTTGTCAATTCAGAACTTGTAGCCAACGCTTTATCTGAACTTTAAGTCAAAATGTGTACTTAAGAAATTCTAACTACTGTTTTTACCTTCAGTGTGAACTGTTGTGCTAATCATTTTTAAAAGGCAAACATGATTGAATAACTATCTGAAGAGCTTTAAGTGGCCTTTCTGTTACATACATGGCACAGGCAGCTCATGAGTATAAGACACTTGAGGTTTTGTGTCCTATGCTCCCTGTTTGATGCCTCTAGAAATGTTATGAATTCTGAATTTAACACACTTCAAGTGGTACAAGCCCTCAGGACTGCACCACAGAGCAAACACAGCCTTTGTATGGTGGCAAATCTTATGTCTTGTTCTTTTGTAGAAGGGGACAAAGTTGATGTTTTTGTCTAAATAATCAAATGTTCATCTTGACTCATGGTTGATTATATAATCACCTGCTATACATTGTGACCTGTGCAATAAAACTTATGTATATAAACTTACGTTTGGATGCCTGAAATTCCCAAGCTCAACAACAGCGATAATACTCATATAAGGCTGTGCAAACCTCTAAGGGAATACTGAGCCGCAGACAGGGTATATGTGGGATCTGGAGGGCTTGCTTCCAGGAAGCCAATCATGTTCAACCAACAGCAGGGCAATACAGGTGAAGTACTGTGGTGTGGGAGTCCGAAAATGAAGGCAAGGCGGGAGATGGTACTGGAACAAAGGGTAAGCACTCAGACTCGGTTTCCTTTATAGTAAAATCTTTGTTTTTTCATGTGCAAATAAATGTATATTGAAGACTTGAATGGCATTCTCTCTAAATTTGAGGATTTTTAGCTTTTAATGCTTTTTGCTTAATATTTGCTTGCCTAAATAGCTCCCAAATTTTGTGGGGGTCTGTTCCCTCTTAAAGTTTTGTTATTAAAAGCAGTTAAACACACAAACACTTTGCTGTTTTGAGTTATGTGACTATGAGTTAAATTCAAATCTGTTAAATGTTTCAGAGTTAACATACTTTTTGCGGTAATTGGAATAAAGTTTGTTTTTTAAGCCCATCCTATTTGGTGATTTGTGATTCATTTCTTACTATTAACACTTTCTTTTTTGTGGTAGTTTATTGATCTGTTGGTAAAACATTTAGCACACTGTCTTGTCTTTTAGCAGTTCACCTGAGGAATTCTGGTAAAATGAACATTTATCCCATCTTGTTTGGTCAGGAGGAAGTCCACACAAGTTAATTTTCTATATAGCTTTACTACTAAGAATCTTGTCTTTTTTGTTGTTTTTGTAGTGCTAGGGATCAGACCCAGGGCCTTGCACATGCTAGGCAAGCACTGTCCCACTGACTTAATAATCCCCAACATGCTTTTATTCAGACATGGCCTCCCTAAATAAGCCTCAATTTTGGAATCCTCCCCCCTCAGCCTCCTGAGTAGCTGGGATTCCCAGCTTGCCCCACTGCACCAGTCTCCAGTGATTTAATTGCTTTAGGGCAAATCCCTTGTTAGCTCTACTCTTCAACATCACCAGAAGTAAAACAGTTTAGGTGTAATTAAGCAGTTACTTGTGGGCAAAGCAGTTACTTGTTCCTTACAAAGAGTGCACTTTTGGGGAAAAAAAATGCTTTTAGCTACATTGAGATGCTTCCTATTTGTTTCAGATAGTACTAACTGCTCTTTCAAGGGTGGTCATATCTAATAATAGGTGGTTTATGGTAAGTAGCTTTCTCCTTTCTCTTGGTGGAAGAAATCTCAGAATTTTCTTTAGCACTGTTAGACTTTTCTGGGCAATGAGTGACTAAAACTTCTAGGTTTTCTTGAATTAATCACTCCTTGATTGATAGAGTATTTTAAATTTTTATTTATTTATTTTGGTACTGGGGATTGAACCCAGGGGCACTTTATCACTGAGCTGCATCCTCGACCCTTTTTTATTTTTTCACACAGGGTCTGAAGTTGCTGAGGCAAGTCTTGTGATCCTTCTGCCTCAGCCTTCTGAGCCACCACACCCAGCTTAAGAGTTTTGAGGAGGACAGCGTAAGGAAAACTGGGGAAAAAACATTGGAACCCAGTATCTTCCATTTGTAATTTGTGTGTAAAATATGAAAGTAATGAGTAAAAAAGAAATTAGCCAGGTGCAGTAGTGCACACCTGTAATCCCAGCAACTCGGGAGGCTGAGGCAGAATGATCAAAAGCTCAAGGGGAAGGAGTTGAAAGGAGGGGGCATGGGGTTAGGAAAGACGGTGGAATGAGATGGACATCATTACCCTAAGTACATGTATGAAGACACGAATAGTGTGACTGCGTACAACCAAAGATGAAAAATTGTGCTCTATATGTGTAATATGAATTGTAATGCGTTCTGCCGTCATACATAACAAATTAGAGTAAAAAAAAATTTTCAAGGACAGCCTGGGCAGTTTAGTGAAACCCTGTCTCAAAATAAAGGCTGGGGATGTAGCTCAGTGGTAAAGTATCCCTGGTTTCACTGATCCTAGACTTGGAGATAAAAGAGGTTTTATATGTCTTGAGAAAACTAAGGTGAAGAGAAGTCCAAGTAGATCAAAACTTGTGTTACCATTTGGAGCTACTAAAGCTTCTATTATTTGTGGAACAGAAAGCACATTGTGTTTTGAGAACAATACCAAATACATTCAAAGTTATATCAACTCAAACTAGAGGAAAATAGAATCTTTAATCATTTCAGTTTGCACCTTTTAGTCTCTTGTTTAGCAAATTTCCCTTGTATCTGTTCTATAAAGTTGCCTTTTTAGTACAAATCATTTTGAATTATAAGATTCTACAGACAGAGCCTTGGCTGTTTAAGACAGATTCTGAAGTCAAAAGATAAACCTCCCTTGAATGGACACTACTCCGCGACTGGATTAAGTCCCTTTCTGGGGCATGTGGTGAGTGTGCATGCCTGGCTCCATCTCTGTGAGGCCTCTGCTATGTAGCCATAGTCAAGAGGTTCTTATACTAATAAATACCTATTCCATGACTGAATTATTTTCTGATTCCAGATGTTGTCTTTATCATATTATTCTGTTTCATAGGTACTTTTTTCCCCCTTAGGAATTTCTTTTAAGAGAAATACATAATGTATGATTCTGTTTATATGATACTAGAAGAGGCAAATCTAAAGTGGAAAAAAAAATGGACGGTGGGGACTGATTGAGAAGGGTGCTGCTCATGCATGCTAGAATTTTTTTTTTTTTAAAGAGAGAGTGAGAGAGGGGAGAGAGAGAGAGAAAGAGAGAATTTTTAATATTTATTTATTTTTTTTAGTTCTCGGCGGACACAACATTTTTTGTTGGTATGTGGTGCTGAGGATCGAACCCGGGCCGCACGCATGCCAGGCGAGCGCGCTACCGCTGAGCCACATCTCCAGCCCTGCATGCTAGAATTGAGCATCACTTCTCACACCCTCTGCTGGAAGGGAGGTACCTGGAGGACAACTCAGTGGACAAGTCTGGTGGATGTCAGGAAAGAAAAGCTCAGACTTTCCCCAAAAGGGGTGGGGTGGGGTAGGTTGGGAGAGGGAAGAGCATGAATCTTCCTCAAAGAATGAGAATCGTACTCCATGACCAGGATCAAGCCAGAGCAAATTAATGCAATCCCACAGCAGGTGCTTCTCATTCCTGGTGCAAGAACAAGGAGAAGCAGTTTGGGGCTGGTGTTAGCTTCCCATTACTGAAACAAAGTCCTGAGATAAACTGATTTAACAAGAGAAAAAGTGGCTGGGATGGTGCCTTATCCTGAAATCCCAGCTACCCCCGAGGCTGAGGTGAAAGGATTCTAAATTTGAGGCCTCCCTTGGCAGCTTAGCAGCACCCTGTCTTTAAAAATGAAAAGGCATGGGAGAAAAAAGCCTGATTTTAAAAAGAAAAAGAAAAGAGCTGCGAATGTAGCTCAGTGGTAGAGCAGCCAGGGCTCAATCCCCAACACCACCAAAAGAGGAAGTCAGAGACAGAGAGAAGGAGAGTTCATGTGGGCTCACCGTTTGGGAGGGTCCAGTCCACAGTGGTGAGGCAGCACCTTACGGTGGGAGCACATGACTGAGGGAAGCACTTACCTCATGGCAGCCAGGAAACAGGATTAGGAGCCAATGTATCCTCTTCAGAAGCACACCCCCAATGACATAACTTCCCTCAACTAGTTCCCATCTCTTAAAGTTATCACCATCCCCCAGAAGATTTCCTGAATGATACAGTGAGCTTTAAAACATGGGTCTTTGGGTACATTTTCGATTGAAACCAAGCAGGACCCCAATACTGGCCATTGTTTTTTTTCCCTTTCCTTTTTTGGTACTAAGGATTGAACCTAGGGATACTTAACCAGTGAGCTACATACACTCCGGTCCCTTTTATTTTTTGATCCAGGATCTCACTTAAACTGTTTAGGGTCCAAGTTGCTAAGGCTGGCCTTGAATTTATCATCCTCCCACCTTAGCCTCCTGAGTTGCTGGCATTAGAGGCATGTGCCTGGCCTGGACTGGCCACTGTCTTAAGTGCTGCTATGGGGGAGAGGGAGTCAAAGTAAGAACCCAATTCTGAGCTGGGCTCAGTGTTGCACACCTAACATTCCAGTGGCTCAGGAGGCTGAGGCAGGAGGATCACCAGTTTAAAGCCAACCTCAGCAAGGTTGTGAGGCCCTAAGCAACTCAGTGAGATGCTATCTCTAAATTAAACATAAAAAAGGGTTGGGATGTGGCTCAGTGGGTAAGTGCCCCTCGGATTCTATCCTCAGTACCAAAGGCAAAAAAAAAAAAAAAAAAAAAAAAAAAAAACCTTATTCTGAGACCTAAGATAGCCTAGAACATAAATGCAAACATGCAGTCTGTCCACACTACTCACCAGGAAATGCTGGAAAATAGAGTTGATGCATTGTTTTCTTTTTCTTTCTTTTTTTTTTTTTAAAGAACTTAACCTTTATTTTGTTCATTTTTTAAAAATGTGGTGCTGAGG
The DNA here is from genome assembly GCF_045843805.1 of Urocitellus parryii. Lineage (NCBI taxonomy): Eukaryota > Metazoa > Chordata > Mammalia > Rodentia > Sciuridae > Urocitellus > Urocitellus parryii. The sequence continues at coordinate 177,164,110 of NC_135534.1, read as the reverse complement.
ATCAAACCCAGTGCCCACCTGTGCTAGGCAAGTGCTCTACCACAAGCTATGGCCCCAGCACAAGATGATGCATACTTTTCTAACCCTTCTCAAGATAACCATTGATTACTGGTGATTTCCCTTAATACATATGTATTTATTCCACCAAGGGCCAGGAAATTGCACAATTATCCCAGTATATAGAATGACTATTTGAATATGGATTTCTTAGTCAATGCCACTCAGATCAAGAGAGAAACTTAAGTTGTATTTTATGTAGGTATAATATATCAAAATACACTCTACTGTCATATATATCTAAAAAGAACAGGTTTTTAAAAATTGTAAGAGGGAGGGAGGGAGGGAGGGAGGGAGAGAGAGAGAGAGAGAGAGAGAGAGAGAGAGAGAGACCCCCAAAGCTTAAAAAGTTTTAAGCTTTAAACTAAAAATAACCCACCCCCACAGGGAACAGATCTGGGGGAGAAAAGCATTTATATCTCAGATGGCAACTCTTAAAATATTAGTGGACCTAAACACATAGGGAGAGGCTTTCCAACTTTTTTGTGCTGATATTAGAATTTAGTAAAGCTACAATACGTTTCTCTTACAGCAAGCAAGCATGACCATCAGTAATCATAGTGTTCTAAAACAGGCTAAATACAGTGGATAATTTCTCAACAAGTTATCAAATCAGTGATTGAAAGTTGGGGCCTGAACTCAGACTTGCATGAGTCTAATTCTGAAGATTATACATAAATTAATCTCTTTTAAACCTTATTTTTTTCCTCTATAAAATGGGGATAACAGTATCTACTACATAATAATGCTTTAAGGATTAAGGAATGCTGTGAAAAACTAAGTAGGAGCAGAACACTAAGCCTATCAGCACATAGTAAGCAAGCCGAATAATCCCCCAACCAACATCCACATACTTAATAACCGGAACCTGTGAGTATGTGATGTTACAGAGCAAGGGGTAATTACAGGTGCAGATGGAATTGTTTGCTCACAACCAGCCTTAAAATAGGAAGATTTCCTTAATAATACAGTGAACCCAAGTATTCACTGTAAGTGAAATAGGGAGGCAGGAGAGTCAAGAATCAGAGCCATACCTGTAATCCCAGTGAATCAGGAAGCCGAGACAAGAGGTTTGCAAGTTTGAGGCCAGTCTCAACAACTCAGTGAGAACCTGTCTTAAAATTTTAAAAAAATATATATTAAAAATAAAAAGCTGGGATGCAGTGACTCATGAGGCTGATTTATCAAGAACCTGTCTCAAACTTAAAAAAGGGCTGGGGATGTGACTCAGTGGTAGAGCACCCCTGGGTTCAATCCCCACTACTCCCTGCTACACTATACATACACACACACAAAGAAAAGAGATCAGAAGATGCTACACTGTTGGCTTTTAAGTGGGGGAAGGGGCAACAAGCCAAGGAATGCAGACAGCTTCTAAAAGCTAGAAAGGGCAAGGAAAAGGATTTTCTCCAGTGTCCCAGAGGGAGTGCAGTTCTGCTGATGCCTGGATTTTGCCTAGAGATCCATTTTGGACTTTTTTTTTTTTTTTTTTGAGACATGGTCTCATTATGTTGACCAGACTGGTTTTCAACATGCCTCAGCCTCCCAAGTAGGTAGGATTATAGAGTGTGCACCAATGTGCCCAGTTTAAATTTGTATTGTTTTAAACCATTGTGGTAATTATTACAGCAATAGGAAATACATACCATTAATTCATTAATATGAATGCATGCTAAATAATCATTTTCTCTTCAATAAAAACCCTATCTTTAAGCAGGGCAGAGTGGCACATGCCTGTAATCCCAGCAGTTTGGGAGGCTGGGGCAGGAGGATCATTAGTTCAAAGCCAGCCTCAGCAACCTCAGCAATTTATTGAGGCACTATGCAACTCAGTGAGACCCTGACTCTAAATTAAAAAGAAAAAAGGGGGGGGATGGGATGTGGCTTAGTGATTAAATGCTCCTGTGTTCAATTCCTAGCACCAAACAAAACTAAACAACAAAGCCCCCTATTTTTTCTTTTTCTTTTGTGATGTTGGGGATTGAACCCAGGGCCTTATGCATTCAAGGCAAGCACTATTAACTGAGCTATATCCCCAGGCCCCCCAAAACCCCTATTTTCATTTTATTTGTAGATGGATGTAGTACCTTTGTTTTATTTATTCATTTTTATATGGTGCTGAGGATCGAACCCAGTGCCTCACACGAGCTAGGAAAGTGCTCTACCACTGAGCTACAACCCAGCCCCCCCAAAACCCTATTTTTAAACAGGCCAAAATGTGTCAGAAATAGCTGAATAAAAATTAGTACCATAATTAAACCAGTCTAATTTCACAAAATAATCTGAATTGAAAGAGACTTTCTTTTCTATTTTTCATTTCTTTCTTTCTTTCTTTCTTTCTTTCTTTCTTTCTTTCTTTCTTTCTTTCTTTCTTTCTTTCTTTCTTTCTTTCTTTCTTTCTTTCTTTCTTTCTTTCTTTCTTTCTTTCTTTCTTTCTTTCTTTCTTTCTTTCTTTCTTTCTTTCTTTCTTTCTTTCTTTCTTTCTTTCTTTCTTTCTTTCTTTCTTTCTTTCTTTCTTTCTTTCTTTCTTTCTTTCTTTCTTTCTTTCTTTCTTTCTTTCTTATTTTTGGAGATGGGTCTCAGTTGTGACCTCCTGGGTTCAAATGATCCTATCCCCACCTTCCAAATAGCTGGGACTACACCAATATGGTCATGTCCAGTTGATTCATTCTATTTTTTGACTTTAATGACTTACCAAAGAAATGAGTGTCCCAAATAGGACTGTCATTATTCTGGTGAATGAAAACAATATGATAAAATGAACTGTCAACCACATTGTTGAATAATACAAAAAAAATGTATAGCTTGACAGAAGTAAAAATTATCAACTAACCTTTCCATTGATACAAATAAAATTTCCACTGAATAATAATTTTGAAAACTGTAAAAACTATGATTTGTACCAATTAGACTTATAAATGGCCAGAACATTAGTGAACACATGAAAGGATGAAATCTCAGTTCACCTGTTATCTTTCTGCAGTACTGGGGATTAAATTCAAGGGTGCTCTACCACTGAGCTACATCTCCTACCCAGTTTTATTTTGAGACAGAATTTCACTAAATTGTTAGGCTGGTCTTGAACTTGCAATCCTCTTGCCTCAGCCTCCTGAGCGGGATTTCAGGTATGTGCCACTGTGTCAAGGTCAGAACATGAGTGTAAAATGCTAACTTATGTTTCAGACAGTGGTTCATACAAAATGAAGTGTGTGTATACCAGCCAAAGCACAGTTTATCCTTGGAGGTACAGGAAAAAATGTAAACCTTGGTTTTTAAAAAATCTTAATTTTCTTTTTCCTCTGTTCATGTTTTACAATGTACATGATAGATAAATAAGATACAATAATTTATAAATAATTAAAATTTGGCATGTGGGCTGGGGTTGTGGCTCAGTGGTAGAGCATTTGCCTAGCACGTTCGAGGCACTGGGTTCAATCCCCAGCATCACATTAAAAAAAAAAAAAAAACCTAAATAAACAACAACAACAAAAAAGGAAAACAAAACAAAACAAAAACTTGGCATGTATTCTAAAGTTTTTTTTTTCTGATGCATGATGGTAAAAAGTTAAGACTGTCATTAACAAGAACCACCAAGCTACTGCCTCTGTCTCAGTTTTGTGCTTGATTCTGGTCTAAAAATGCATATCCCTGAGGTTAAAGCAAAAATTATCAAATTACTACTAAGTACAAATTTGCTATCAACCTTTTAAGCAGGTTAACCACACACAAAAAGTGTGTAAAATATTTCAAAGGAACATTTTTTAAAAGCACATCATGAAGTAGACTTATACCAAAATATCCAGTGCACGTAAAAAAATGAAGGTTTATTAAAACCTTAAAATTTTATGTGGGTATGTATATAGTTAAAATCAACTCACCTACTCTACATCCATCCATTTAAAAGACTCAAAATAATTCAATGAAAAAAGAAAAAGCCACTTACATTTTTAAAGCAGCTTTTCTATTCTACAGTGATGGACATTTGATTTGTCAAAAACCTTGAAGGAGGGATGTAGTTTTGTTTAAATTTCACATTTCAGAAGTTATTTTACTAAATCATGCATTTTATAGCTAGTTTTCAATGAATGTGAATATTTACTGGAAGGCAGGTAAGATTCTATATAATTCCCATGTTTCTACAGTGTCAAAAATAGTTAACATTTAAGCAAGACTAAATTCATAATTTGTTAAGCCCAGGGCAAAATAAAATGCAGGCTTGTTGTTTGAAACTTTTTTCAAGACAGCTGGAGCAAGCATTTAACCAAGTATGAGGCCTTTCTCTGTGTGGGGCCCTCTAGGACTGCAAAGGCCCAACACCTATAAAGCCAGCCCTTCCTCTAAGTCTATTCCAACTGCCATGATGGAATATCAAGATCTTAGTTACCTTTCTTTTGGGTCCTTAGTACAAGACTAAGCATATAAGAGAGATTTAAATGCTTGTTTAAGAAAAACTGATTCTTAATTTGTAGTTTTTCAAGTCAATGAGAAATAGTTGGTTACTTATGGTCAGAACAAATCTTACCCTGATGAAGACAGTCTGTTGGTTACAATAATAAACAATTTGATTCCTCTAGTACTAAGTAACTTGCACATCACATTCTGGCTTCATGGGAGCTGGAGGCCACATATGGTGAAGGTTCATTTGATTCATTCAACAAATATTTATTGAACAACTACTCTGTGTTAGGTTCTATGCCAGGCACTGGGGATACAAGAATAAATAAGACAGTCCTGCCCTCAAGGAGCTTACAGTCTAGCATAAGAATTTACAGCACCTTAGAACCTACTAAGAAAACTTTCTGGGTGTCAAGTATATTATCAGAAACACTCCCAAGAGTCCTGAAAATGTCTAAAATTTTCCAGAAAACACTTTGGAAATGAAGGATGCAGCGAAATTTAAAAGAAAATTCAAACATTCATTTTTTTAATGTAAAAACCATGATATCTAAAAAACTTAGGGAAGCTGAAAATTCTAGCTATCTTAAAGACTTTGGACCAGATTTAAATTTTATAAGTTATTTTATTATCTCTGGGTAACACTTTCATTTATAGTGACATTTATATACACGTACAGACAGGAGGTGTATGTAAGATGTGCTCCTTGGGTTTTTGATAAAACCCGTATCTCTATCATTAATTCATTTACAACTAAAGAGAGCAGCATAAAGGTAACCTGGACTTTCTTTTAATAAAAATTTCCATTATCATTTGGGAGAAATTCTTCGGATATCACTTAGAATTATCTCTAGGATATAAATTTTAGTACAATCTTATCCTATGGGCCTAAACTGTTTTGTAACAACATGTGATAATTTAAGCACACATTTAAACAGTTACTGACAAAGTTTAATGGCAACTAAAATGGCATCTAAGATAGTTTTAAGTCCAACTGGATTTTCTTATTTTCCTGCACTCTTCCTCTTTACTTAAAAGCATAAAAGATCCCTGTGCATACACAGAGCTTTTGTTGTTGCTTTGCTGTACTTTGGTACATTGCTTTTTTTTTTTTTTTCCCTAGCAGCTTCCTTAGTTTGAAGTATCTTACTTGGTTGCAACTGAAAAACTAGCCTAGCTTTAACTGGGATCTTGTATTATCTAGAAGATAAGCAGAAAGCAATCAAGGGAGCTGTCCCAGACTGTGTACTGAGAGTTTGTCCAGTTCTAATTGTAGACATTCTGAACAGGCTTGGTTATCTCATGTCCCAGCTCATAATAGATGAACACTGCACAATTGGAAGAAAGTAGGGAGCCTGATAGAGGCAGGCATGTTGACAAAACACACTACTTAGGAGATTAAAAAAAACATTTTTAAAAAGTTAGCAATCTGAGGCAAATGATATATCTCAGAATTGAAGGAATCACTTCATAAAAGATATTAACTCATATCTGTTTTAGCCCTTTATATTCTATGAAATGTTTTACATATTATCAGAGCTCACTAGGTATTTATAATAACACATTATGAATATAACTTTTCATCATGAAAAAGTGAATGATACTGAAGAAGGCAGGGAGGCATACTAACACACCTGAAAGACTTGCATCAAAAATAATTACAAGTTTTTAATTTTGGCACTTAAGAGAGATGCATTTCTTATCCAAAATTCATATGTATGGTTTCCTTCATGACCGACACAGAGTATAACTGAGTGGATTTTCACAGTACTCAATGACTGCTGGTCACTAAATGGGGATGATTGTCTTCAGTAAGTTATCAGATTCTTTTTCCTGCTAAATAAAAGTTTAACAGATGCTTGTGGATGCCAGTACCAATATATTCTAACATAGGAAACACTAGGCTTATAAAATATTCTGAGTGTTTTCCCTTTTTTGCACTTTCTAGAGAACATCACCTTAAAAATGATATAAGGTGGTCTTGGTTCTAGAAACAGGAGCAGGGAACATGTGATTTACCCTTCCTTGCTTGCTTTCCTAAAATTTTTGGTATGGGCTCTTCTCAGAGATGTAACAAGGAGGAATGATATATATTCATTTCTTAGAAGCTTTAACCTTCTAAGAAAAAAGACCACACATATTTTTTAAAGACTAAAACTGAGGTTACCTCCTGCTTAGTCACTTCATTTCAAAACTGAAAGTAAGGAGTTACCACATATTTGATGTACTTCATCAACACAGCAGTGTCGTAAATACACTGTTCTGGAGAAAGCTTTTCAAAACAGGAGAATAATCTATATCACATTTACCAACAATTGTATTATATTACCAATCATGATACCTTTTATCAATTATCATGAAAAAAAATGACTGAATAAAAGAGTAAAATATAGCAGATTCGATTTTTACACAGAAAGTGAAACAGGGCCTGGAAATGGTAAGAAGTCATTTCTTTCAATAATATAGCATTCCTGATGCCCTTTAATTCTCTGATGACTTTTTGATCATGACCATATATCAAGGAGAGCAAGGATTCTTTTGTTGAGTTTGCTGCTGTTAATATTTTTTTAGTTGTAGATGGACAATACCTTTATTTTTTATGTGGTACTGAGGATTGAACCCAGTGCCTCACATATGCTAGGAAAGTGCTCTACCACTTAGTTACATCCCCAGCCCACTGCTGTTAATTTTTTAAAATATTTTTTTAGTTGTTGAAGGACCTTTATCTATTTATATGTGTTGCTGAGAATCAAACCCAGTGTCTCACACATGCTAGGCAAGCGCTCTACCACTGAGCCACAATTTTAGTCCGCTGCTGATAATTTTTAATTCTCATTTGTATGGCTCTATTTTTACACAATGTTCCATATTCTTCATTTTCTTTTCTATTTCACAGACACTTATCCTGCTTGAGGTTTTTTAGTAATGAATGGACTCTATGTATGCCCTGAGTCTGCGGTATTTGGATTAATTCTCATAGAAACAGTCAATCTTGTACATGTTCTTTTTACATAGTATACAAGGTAAGATAAGGCCAATGCTGTAATTAAAAAAAAAAAACTTCCAGAAGATGCTGAAAAAGTAAATTAACAGGCCAATTTACCATCATTTAGAAACTAAGTGCAAAAGTATTTTGCACTATCTTTGGATTAAATCAAATAAAAAGACAAACCTAGGTTTGAATCCCAGTTTTGCCACCCACTGCCAACTCTGTGACTTCAGACAAGTCACTTATGGTTTCTATCACATCATGGCTGCCAAAGATTTGGGGCTAATTATAACTATCTTCCAAGTTTTTGTGGGGGCTAAGAGTAAAGCAGATACATTATTTAACACATGATAAGTTCCCTAAAGTGGTTCAAGAACCATTGACTAAATTTGGAATTGGGTGGCATGTGGGTCCAGCATCTGACATGGAATCCTTTTTTTTTTTTTTGAGCCACATCCCCAGGCCCATTTTGTATTTTTTATTTAGAGATAGGGTCTCACTGAGTTGCTAGTGCCTCACCATTGCTGAGGCTGGCTTTGAACTTGAAATCCTCTTGTCTCAGCACCCCCAGGCACTGGGAATACAGGTGTGCACCACTTGACATGGAATCCTTTCCAAAGTTAATAAAATTTGTGGAGTCTTCTTTTGAATTCAATTTGATTTATACTTCATAGCTTTTTTTAAAAAAAGTATTTTTAGTTGTAGATGGACACACATATTTATTTATTTATTTCTATGTTGTGCTGAGGATCAAACCCAGGGTCTCACACTTGTGAGGCAAGTGCTCTACCACTGAGCTACAGCCCCAGCCCCCTTCATAGCTTATTTTTAATAATAATTTTCAGTATTTTTATCTCCAAAATTTCATTCTGTTAAATTTTTTCTTTTTTATGAAATTTATGGCAAGCCTGCATTTTCACTGTGCTTTTATGTATATTTTTCCAATGGCCACAAAATTTCCAATTTTTTCAACATCTGTGGTAAGATAATCTAATTCTGTTCTAGAGTCAACATTGTTCCAAGACAGAACCTCTTACATATATGTGTGTGAATGACTATTTGGCAGGTCCTACAATAAATGTCACTTTTATTCATGTATTAGGGTTGTTTAAACATTTCTGTAAGATTTAAAGTACTTTTCTTCATATGGCTGGAATCTCAGCATCTACTCTCAAGCCCTTTTTTTCCCCAACCTATAAGGATATTCACAATAATACAACTTAATGACAAAGTGTTCATAAGTCATTGATTTAACAGCCAGCATATCTTAGAAATTGCCCTGAGCAAGGAATTAGGAAACTTAAACCCATGTCCTGGTTCTGTCACAAACTTTGCATGATGATCTCAAGCAAGTGACTTAACTTCTCTCATTTGTCAAATAATGCAATTAATTACACTCCAAGTTGTTTTATATCTCTAAAAATGTTTTCATTTACTTATTAAATAATCAAAACACCTTGTGGGAATTATGTTAAGCACCAAATAAGTATAGAAATATATAATGCTGTTTAAGACTATGTTTTTAAAATTGTGATTCAAAGGTCACCTGAATAAAGATTACCTGGGGCTCTTGTTAAAAATAGAGATTCCTGTCCTCTCCCTGCCTAAATCAGAATCTCCTAAGGTGACATACAGGTTTCTGTATTTTCAGAATCTCTACAATGATTATAATGCACCCTAATGTTTGAGAACCAATGGCCTAAAGAGGACAAGGCTGGTGCATGGCTTAAATTACTCCAGCCTCTGGAAAATCCCTTCTAAATATAATACATTCCATGTAGAGGAGACAGGAAGAAAGCTGCCTATTCAACAGAGCATCAGCCTGTGCTTGCCCCTACCTGATGCTTTCACTTGCTGTGTTCTATAACAAAACAGAAAAAAAGATGACACCCAGGTCACTGCCAGTATTATGATAACATCTGGAAGAGGACTGCAGCTCTCTGTTCGCTAATGGTAAGTTGAGCTTCTGACCCTTGGCTCAAGAAGAAAGATGAGTAAAATGCCATTTCTTTACTCTTAATTCACCGTCCACCCCAATACTGTTAATACATCATTCTGGCAGAGAAAACACAGAAAGTCTTAAGTCACATTGTTCCATCTCTCTGTGGCCAAATACTGTACTAATGTTTAAATCCTCTTCTGTACAACAGAAATGACCAAAGCCCATTTCTTCTCCTCCTTTCCTCTCTGATATTGCTGATAGGAGCTAAATACCAAATAAAGGGACATGAGAGAGATTATAAATTCATACAAGTAAATTACAAAGAGAGGTGGTAGTATTTTTTCTAGAATTTCACAAAATCTCTCACATGAAAAAAACTTTCCTGTATGATTTTATCAGGAAACTTAAAAGACATTTTGATGCAAGACTATCTAATAGTTATGAGAAAAATGCCATTATCTGTGCTCAATATAGAGAAATATAACAGCAACTTTAAAAGGCCAAGTACATTGATAAATCAAGATAGAATTTTTTTTTCAACAACTGGCATGTCAACATCCAACTTCTGAGTTTTATTCAATACTAGTGTCATGGGTTTCTCTTATCCCAACCAAAACTCCTCTGCCAAATGTCCATAAAATTCATACCAACATACCAAAACTAAAAAAGAGAAAGAAAGGAAGGAGAGAAGGAAAGAAGGAAGGAACAGAAGGAGGCAGGAAGGTAAGGAGGAAACTCAACTACCATGCAAAATAACCATAAGAACTGGAGTTCAGCGGCACAGACCAGCAGGAGCAGAGGAATGCTGAAAAGGACGATGCTGCATAGTCTACTTGGAGATGCTCATATGATGCTGGATGATCAAGTACTCAGGTCACAGGTGTATTCATGGACCCATAAGAACCAGGATCTTGACCCAAACTTATAAGATCTTCTAAAAAGAAAACACTTCACCTAAATTGAAGTAATTAATAAGTCAAACACCAGAGAGTTCCTTATTTGATGTAAGTTGTGCCTAAAACTTTGGCTGATACAAAGAGACCCGTCCACTAAGGCACCCTGAGGCAATCTGACAATGTGTTGGAGAGAACTTTGTTGTCAGTACCACATCATTGTGAGAGTACAGAGATCGGATCACCCGCAGGGGACTGGATTCTTTGGGTAAACAGTCAACAAGTTCACTGCACTGTTTGTCAAATCCCAACAAGCGAATCCCATAGCCATGTGGGGAAGAAATCATTCGCCCATCAGGGCTGAAGCAAAGTTCTTTGATATAACCCCTGCCTACATTGGCTTCTTCAATGTAATGAGTCAGTCGTAGGGAACAGCGAGGTGAGACTGGTCGCACTGGAGCTCCTTCTTGGAATTCATAGACACAAGTCCACTAAGGAAAGAAAAGGGAGACAAACCATGGTTATAGAGCACCAAAGAGTGCTACAGAAATTCTCATTTTTCAAAAGCTCAACAGAATGCCAAAGTCACAGGATTGTTGCAAGATATCAATCAGATGAATACTCTCTCCCATTAACTAACAAAACTTGTAGGCCCCATATCTTCTTCTCTTCATAACCTGAAGTTATTCTGCACTGTGAGGTTTTAAAACCTTTTGTTCCCTGAGGCTGCCTGTGACTTCTGTAGTAATACTTTTCCTTTTCTTACAGCAACAACAATCCTGATATTTTAAAAACTTCTGGGGTACGGGCTGGGGTTGTGGCTCAATGGTAGAGCACTTGCCTGGTTTGTGTGAGGCACTGGGTTAGATTCTCAGCACCACATATAAATAAATGAATAAAATAAAGGTCCATCAACAACTAAAAATACATATTAAAAAAAATTCTGGGTATATCCAAGCCCTAAAGTACCTCTTCCTCTGCACTTTTTTTTTTTTAATTTTTAATATTTATTTTTTAGTTCTCGGCGGACACAACATCTTTGTTGGTATGTGGTGCTGAGGATCGAACCCGGGCTGCACGCATGCCAGGCGAGCGCGCTACCGCTGATCCACATCTCCAGCCCCTTCCTCTGCACTTCAAAAGCTCTTTTCCCCTCCTTTTAGTTGTGGTCTCTGGAACCACTGAGATCCTTGCTTTCCAGAACACTCTTGCTATCCAGAATCCTAAGGTCATTTAACCTTTTCCCCTAGTCATCAGTTTAGTCTCCACCTTGCCCAGATATTCCTGATTTTTTTTTTAATTTTAATATTTATTTTTTTAGTTATCGGCGGACACTTGTTTGTATGTGGTGCTGAGGATCGAACCCGGGCCGCACGCATACCAGGCGAGAGCGTGCTACCACTTGAGCCACATCCCCAGCCCCAGATATTCCTGATTTTTTAAAAAATTAAATAAAATTATGATAATTGGCTAAAACCTCACATTTATCCAGCTTAGCTAAAACATTTCAGTGCTATGTTTACTATATATTACCTTTATTTATTTATTTTGACAAGATGAAAGAGGCAAGAATTAAGAAGCCAGACACAACCTGAGCTGATGATGGCCATTAGAGTACTTGCTAGCCTGCTACACCCAAGCAGGAGAGGAAGAAGGGTTAGCAAGGGATAAGAATACCATAAAACCACAGGGGATAGAAAGAGGATCGTCAAGAAGAAGGGTCTCTTGCCTATCATGGTGGTGTGTGCCTGTAATCCTAGCAACTTGGGAGGCTGAGGCAGGAGGAACACAAGTAACAAGGCCATCCTCAGAAACTTAGCAAGGCCTTAAGCAACTCAGTGACACCCTGTCTCAAAAATAAAAAGAAATTAAAAAATTAAAAAGGGCTGGGGATGGGGCTGGGGATGTGGCTCAAGCGGTAGTGGGCTCGCCTGGCATGCATGCGACCCGGGTTCAATCCTCAGCACCACATACAAACAAAAGATGTTCTGTCCGCCGAAAACTAAAAAATAGATATTAAAAATTCTCTCTCTCCCCCCCCCCTCTATCTCTCACTCTCTCTTAAAAAAAAAAAAAAAGAAAGAAAAAGGGCTGGGGATGTGGCTCAATGGTAAAGTGTCCCTGGATTCAATCCCTGGTACCAAAAAAAAAAAAAGAAGGAGAGTCTGTGGACTGGTGGACTGTGGTCTGATACACCTAGATTTGCACACACAGCAATGGCAATTTGTCCAATGAAACCTACTGAAGATAAAGCACTGCTAACTGTACCTCCTGATCATCAGTGTTGCTTGAGCATCGAAGAAGAGTGGCCCAGCCTTTGGGGTGCAGCTGTAAGGATGTGATGCAGTTTCCACGGTCTCTCTCACCAGGTACTTCAGGGGTTAAGACTTCAAGACTATTTCGTGGTGAAACGCCTGAGAAACAAGAAAATGAGGATTGGGATTTGTATTATTCAAGGACTAAGGCTGATTTCTGGCAGTTATCTTCCATGCCTTATGTTAACACATGTAAAAAAATATATTGTTCCTCAAAATATGGTGAGTTTTGGGATATGGGCATGGGGAAAGAGTACTACTATTATGAAAGAATACAAGTCCCTAGCTGGGTGCAGTGGCACATATCTGAGACAGGAGAATTACAAGTTCGAGGCCAGCCTAAGTAACTTAGCAAGAGGGCTGGGGACATAGCCTAGGTTCAATCTCCAATATGGGCTTAGGGGGAAGGGGGACCCAAGTTCCTATAGTAGGAATCACTGGGGACTTAAGGCTAAGACATGGAAGCTGAGTAGGGGTCCTTTGGATTTCGATCTATACCTCATAAAGCTGTTTATTTATGGTTTATCTCCACCCCACCCCCTCGTTTTGTACTGGATATTGAATTCAGGAGTAATTTATTACTTAGTTTTATACCTAGCCCTTTTAATTTTTGAGACAGGATCTTTATAAGTTGCCAAGGCTGGCCTTGAACTTGCAACCTCCCTGCTTCAGCTTCCCAAGTGTATGTGTGGTGCGGGGAGGTCATAGGCATGCACCACTGTGCCTGGCTTTTCTTTTTAAAAATTCCCTTGTAAATACTATACCACTGATGGAAACCTATAAGGCTCTAAATTACACTGCAACAACCAAACTATACATAAGTAATAATTTCACATGTGATTGGATTTTAACAATTTTAGAGAAAAACAAACCTTCATTTTAAGCATTAATTTTGTAAACCTCTAACAAAAGCAGAAAAGAAATACACTCTAAATAGGTAAGCAAAGGTTTGATAGTTATATTTTCTGGAGTTTCTCAGGAGTTGACAAAAGGGGAAACTATGAAGGAGCTGAATGGAGAGGGGGTAGGAAAGACTGGAAGATCAAGGATACCACTGATTTCACTTGAGCCAGAGCTAAGTTTAGTTTTATTTGTGCTATATCCTTAGAATCCACAGAAGATATCATATCAAAAATAAAAGTTCTGGCCAGGCACGGTGGTGCACACCTGTAATCCCAGCAGCTCAAAGGCTGAGGCAAGAGCATCATGAGTTTAGAGCCATCCTCAGCAATCTAGCAAGGCCATGAACAACTCAGCGAGACCCTGTCTTTAAATAAAATATAAAAAGGGCTGAAGATGTGACTCAGTGGTTAAGCACACTGGGTTCCATCCCTGGTACCAAAAAAAAAAAAAAAAAAAAAAAAAAAAAGTTCTAATGCTGCTCTAACTCTCAAAGGAGAGTTATACTTATTTCCAAAAGGTGACCTAAAAGGCCATTTTTGGCCAATAAAGAGGAGGATAAACAACTAAGAGCTTAGATTTGGATTTAATATGGAGAGGGGTTATAATGGAATTTGTCCAGGTAGAAAGCATTTCAATCAGGAAGTGGAGGGATGGGCAGAGAAGCTAGTTCTTTTAGAATGGCTGGGGGAAAAATGGAAGATACAGATTGGGGCCAGATTAAGCTCATTTTATTCCACAATCCCTTTGCAACTGTCATGCGATGTACAGAAAGGGAAGAAAATGGCAAGACATTTGGAGTATCACAGGTCTGTAATTCCTGCTCTTTGGGAGGTTGAGGCAGGAGGATTCAAAGACTGAGGCCAGCCTTGGCAACTTAGGGAGAGTCCATCTCAAAATAAGAAACTGAAAAAAGGGTTGGGGTGTAGCTCAGTAGCAAGGCACTCCTGGGTTCAATCCCAAGTATTGAGGAGGTAGAAAAAAAAAAAGAAATGGCAAAAGACCTAGAGTAAAAGACTAGGTGACATTCACAATCACCTGATAAATTCATTTCTCATGTTTATACAGTACTTGCACATGTATACTCTCATTTAATTTTTACAACAATCTTGACTGGAATCTACATTTCCCAACTACTTCCTCTCCAAACTAGAACAAAGTAAGTTTGGTACATGTGATAAAAACAAAGTTCAAATTCCATCATAGATTTCAGCATAAAACAGTTAGTTGACTGAGAGGCAAGAAATAGTCTCATCTCCACTAGTTATTTTTATGGATTAAAACCATACCAAAGAAAATTATTTGATGGAATCTGTTATTGCAAGATTATAAAATCCAGCTTTTAACCTACCTTCTCTTTGGGAGGCTCGTGACATGTGCTTCTCAGAAGATGAATTAGAATCACTATGATGACAAGGTGAACCGGAAACTCTGGGACCAGCTGAACTCGATGAAGTGCTCAAATCTTAAAAACACAAAGAGTTTGACAATAAATCTAGCATAACTCTGGTAGTATCTCTTAACTTTTTAATTATCTACTTGAACCATATTCTAAATCATCCAAAACATGGCCAAAAAAGCTCATATAAACCTGGGGGGGTATAACTAAGATGAAGGAAGGCAGGACATATCTTTAAAGCGTTATTTAAGGCCAAATCGCTTTTAAAAACATTTTATGCCAAAAACTTGTGTATGTAAAATAAAATAAACAAAAAAACAAACCCCAACCAAATAAGCACTGGAATATCTTTGGGTATCATTTCTGTACTAAAACAGAATAAGAAAATTTAATGAAAACTGAGTCGTTTAACATTAGAATAGGGTCCAAACAACAGGCCCATTACTGGTAACATGAATAAATTTTTCTATAAAGCATACTAAAAACTTCTATTATGTAAATCTATGTAAATCCTCTTTGAAATGCAAAGCAAAGCTTTACATTAAAATCTGTGGAAAAAATAAAATGAATATGAAGTTTGGCATATTACTAGAAATTCAATTCCATCATACATTTTCAGTAGTTCCACACCTCTGCAGGGAATTCTTATTTTATTGAATTTCTTATGATTTTATACCAGAATTACCCTTAAAGTCAGAAAAGCTGCTGCTTCTTTTTTTGGTACCATGGATTAAACCCAGGAGTACTTAACAATTGAGCCACAACCCCAGCCCTTCTTTGTATTTTATTTTAGAGACAGGTCTCACTGAGTTGCTTAGAGCCTCGCTAAATTGCTGAGGCTTTGAACTTGCAGTTCTCTTGCCTCAGCCTCCTGAGCCACTGGGATTATGGGCATATGCTACCACACATGGCTGAAGACTGAAAAGCTTGGTTTTGAGTCAAAAAATGCCAACTACACCTTCTAGATAACTATCACTAAGCTAATTATTAGTATTTAACTTTTTTAAAAAAAGGCAATTCTGAATCTAAAAGGATTACATTCACTTTTATCAAACACCTTGCTTGCAAGGAAGTTGGTAAACTTAAATTTCTACTTTTAACAGTTAAATTGGTCAATGATAGTACAATTATGCCTGTATTTTCCCAAAAGAGTCTTCAGGAGTGGCCTTGTGCACATATGAGAAAGATTCCAACCATTTAAAGTTATCTTTTAATAGCACTTCATGAAAAGTTTGCATTTGTGTTCCAAATAAATAAGTCTGTTTTCCTCCCCTCCCAGGCCAGTCTTCTCTTTCCCAAAGTCAGATGAAATATATTCTCTTTATCATAAAATATTCATGAAGTATAGTATTTACATTTTTCTGAGCCCCAACTTCACTTAAGTCTAATAGAATCAGCAACGGGAAAAAGGACAAAGCTTTAGCAAGAGGGTGTTACACACAAGATGGCACCAGGTACCTATGTGTGGACATTTGGAAATCTAGGATACAATACAAATTTAAAATTAAAACTCTATAATCATAACTTAAAAAGTTCTGCTGGGGGCTGGGATTGTGGTTCAGTGGTTGAGCACTTGCCTAGCATGTGTGAGGCCCTGGGTTTGATTCTCAGCACCACATATAAATAAATAAAATAAAAGTCCATTGATAACTAAAAAAAAATATTCTAAAAAAAGTTCTGCTGGATTCTTTATTAAAAAAACACCTTTTCTTTCTTTAAAAAATTTTTTTAATTGTATATGGACAAAATACCTTTATTTTTTATTCATTTTTACTTTTATGTGGTGCTGAGGATTGAACCCAGGGTCTTGTGTGTCCAGGCAAGCACTCGACCACTGAGCTACAATCTCAGCCCTACTAAACTTTTAATTAAAAAAAGAAAAGCTGGGGCTGGAGGTTGTGGCTCAGTGGTACAGTGCTCGTCTCGCACATGAGAGAAAATAAACAAAATAAAGATATTGTGTCAATGTATAACTAAAAAAATATTAAAAAAAAAAAAAGAAAAGAAAAGCTTACCTGAACTTGATGTAGTTCTCCTTGCTCTCAAAATGGGATAGCTGCCTACTTCTAAAGACTTTGTTAAGTCAAGATCATGGAGAATCAAGAGATATCCAGAGGATGTTGAGATCAACATTTTGGAACAATCTGGTGTTAGTCTCATTCGCATGAGAAAACGAGTGTGAAAGAATTTCTTATGTGGACAACCATCTTCTGTACACCTATAAAGAAACAAACCCAACAAAACCTAGAGTTATCCTAAATTTAATGATTCAGTGATAGTCAAATTGTTTTTCCCTTCAAAGCAGAATTAATAATGTATGTTTACAATTATTTTGCTCACCATTCCTTCTCTCATCTCTATCCTTCCTTTTTAGATGACTCTTTTTTGTTCTGAAGTATATCCCTCAGAATTTTGTATGTAAAACTTTGTTGAGGTAAATTCATTTTTTTATTTTTATGAAAATATGTATTTCATCTTTATTGAAAAAAGGTTTGGCTGAACATACAACTTAAGGTTGACAGTTACTTCTTTCTGAATAATGAGGATGTTTCACAGTTTTGAGTTCCAATGTTACTATTTATAAACTTGCTATCAGTCTATCTGCTACTTTTGAACAATTGATCTTTTTCTGTCTGGTTGATCTGTCTTTAGAGTCCTACAGTTTCACATTGTTATGTGTAACTTTGGATTTCCTTTTGTTTGTATTTACTGAGATTCATTTGACTTTCTAAATCTTAAGATTTATTTTACTCATATATTCTGGAAAGTTCTCAATCATTATTTCAATATTGCCCTTCACTCATTTTCTATATTCTTTCAGCACTCTAAAAAACTTTTGAAACATTCATATTTGACTCTCCTTGTCTCACAATTTTTCTTTTTTTTTATTTTTTTAAATTTTTATTTATTTATTTATTTATTTATTTAATTTATTTTTTTTACAATTTTTCTTTCATGGGTTTTTTTTTGGGGGGGAGGGCTGGGGCAGGTACTGGGGATTGAAACCAGGGACACTCTACCACTGAGCTACATCACCAGCACCCCTCCACACCAATTTTTTGAAAGTCTCACTAAATTGCCCAGACTTGCCTCATATTTGTGATCCTCCTGCCTCAGCCTTCTAAATAGTTGGGATTACAGGTGTGCTCCACTGTGCAAGGCTTTTTCATGTTTCATATTTCCCCATTTTCCTATGTTGTATTTTGAGTAACTTTTAGATATGTATCTCCTAATCTATTGTTTTAAGCTAAAAAAATCTATTGTTTTAAAGCTGTGTCTAACCTGCTGTTTCACCTGCCCCATATATACTTGCATTTCTATAGTTCTATTAAGTTTTTAAAGTTATCATATCTGCCCACATGGTTTCTTTGATAGACTTTTATTCCTTGTATATTTTTGTTCCTGTTTTATTTCATTTTTGTTATTTTAAAAAAACATACCTATAGAAAAACAAGTAGAACTTAAAGAAAACAAGTAGAACTTAAAGAAAAATGAATATTCCTCACCCACTTTAATAGTACAACATTTATACTTTAGACACTCCATCTATTTCTCTCCACTGTTGCAACCCATTTTTGTCTCAAACAAAAATACAAATATTGAGAGCTCTTTTCAAAATTTTAAGTTTTCTTCTCCTTATATTGTTATTTAAAGAAACTTTTCATTTGTATCTCTATAAGTTTTCCTCACCTTTTTTTTTTTTTTTTTTTTGCCTCGTTGCACCCTTGAAAGCAAGATGGGTCACCAACAGCTCTATTGGAGCCACCGGCGAAAATTTGGCCAGGGTTCTCGCTTTTGCCGTGTGTTCAAACCGGCATGGTCTAATCCGGAAATACGGCCTCAACGTGTGCCGGCAGTGTTTCCGTCAGTACGCAAAGGACATAGGCTTCATTAAGTTGGACTAAGTGATCTTCCTCGAATGGATTACCCAAGACGGCCACCCAGTGAAGGAGAACATGCTAATTCTTTGTACACAAAATAAAGTTCTAAAAAACTTCCAAAAATGTGAAGAAGAAGAAGAAAAAAGAAGTTTTCCTCAATTTCTGCTCTGGTCATGCTTAAGAGTGGGAAACTAAAGCTGACTAGGACTATATAGTTTATATAAACTACTATACACACTATATATATACTATACTACTATATATATATATACACACACACATATATATATGTAACCTTAGATCATCACCCGAGAGAAGGCCGAGGATCTCTGAAATCAATTATTCAGTACACATGTCATTTAATCCCCTTGGTTTCAGCAACATACCTGAACCTTCAACTGTTTCTGGAACCTTTTAATAAAGATTCTTCATTTTACCCTCTCTATAAAGTAAAATTAGAAACTTCTGCTAAAATGGGAAGTTGACTGCACTGATATAGGTTAAGAAAGGAAGAAGTTCTTAAATATCTCTCCTGTGAATCCTTATTTAGCTACTTAAAAAGTACCCAGGGTTGCCAGTTCCTGTGATTTTGAGGATTCTATGACAATTATCTTTAAGTTTTTAACTTTCCTCCTCTGCCAGCTTAGGGTTCAGATTCCTTGGACTTACTAAATCAAGTTGCTTAAAACAGCTGCTTAGTCAGTAGTCATTCATCTCCACCGTCTTTCCAGCTTCTAAAATTCTATTGTCATATTTCCTCTCCTGTTTGTTTCCCCATCTTTATAAGTTTATGCCCTTGACTTTAAAATGTCTTTTTTGTTTGCTTAGGTATTACAGTGACTTAAATGAAAATTTACAATTTTCTCCATCAAGGTTACACATCTTCTTTTGTAATTTATTCCTATGTATAACTATATATTTTTAAAAATTTATTTGTTCTAATCAATTACATATGACAACAATGCTCTGATTCATTGTACACAAATGGAGCTCAATTTTTCACATCTCTGGTTATATAAATTTTTTTTATTAAGAAAAAATGTGTACTTGAAAAATTTTGCATTGACATAATCCCAATAATCAATGAGAATACAATTGATTTTTTTAAAAAATTTTCATCCTACTTCCAGCCTGCAACGTTTTTTGGTTTGTACTGCAGATTACATGGGCACTTAACCACCAAGCCACAGCCCCAGTCCTTTTTTTTTTTTTTTACTTTGAGACAGGGTCTTGTGAAGCTGCTTAGGCCTTGCTAAATTGCTGAGGCTGGCTTGAGTTCTTGGGATTACAGGTGTGCACCACCACACCCAGCTGGACATTTCATATAAACAGAAGTATACAATAAGTAGTCTTTAATCTGGCCTTTTCATTTAGCATAATTTCTTGAGGTTCTTCCATGACACAGCATATATCAATACTACTTTCATTGCCAAATAGTATTGTTGTATAGACACAATACATTTTGTTTATTAACCACTGGATGGATATTTAGATTGGTTCCCTTTTTCTTTGGCTATGATAAACACTGCTATTGTAAATATTTCTGTATAGGTCTTTGTATAGACATATGTGTTAATTTCTTTTGTGTAGGTATACCTAGGAGTGGAAATACAGCAACTATTATTTTAACACTTTGCAAAACTGCTAACCTTTATAAAATGGTTGTACCATTTTACTTTCCCAGCAGCAATGTGAATTCCAGGAATGAGGGCTCCAGTTTTCCACATTCTTGCCAAGACTTGTTATTCATAATATTGAGTCTTCTAATCTCTGAACATGTAATGTCTCTTTATTAGTAACTACTTATATTTCTTTTAGAAATGTTACATAGCATTCAGTGTACAAATCTTGTACTTTTTTGTGTGTGTACTCCTGGGGATCAAACCCTGGGTCTTGTGCATGCTAGGTAAGTGCACAATCACTGAGCTACACCCCTAGCCCAAATACTACTGTATTCTTTTTGATACTATTGTGAATGCAATTGTATTCCAGAGAGAGAGAATTTCAATATTTATTTTTCAGTTTTTGGCGTACACAACATCTTTGTTTTTTTGTATGTGGTGCTGAGCATCGAACCAGGCCGCATGCATGCCAGGCAAGCCACATCCCCAGCCCCTATTCATTGCTTTTAAGTAGAAATATCTTTGACTTTTGCATATTAATCAGCCATATCTTGTTAATTCAATGAACTTGTTTATTATTTCTAGGCTTTGGGGGGAATTCCTTAAGATTTTCTATGTAGAAAAACGCATAGTAGGGCTGGGGATGTGGCTCAAGCGGTAGCGCGCTCGCCTGGCATGCTTGCGACCCGGGTTCGATCCTCAGCACCACATACCAACAAAGATGTTGTGTCCGCCGAGAACTAAAAAATAAATATTAAAAATTCTCTCTCTCTCTCTCTCTCCCCCCTCTCTCACTCTCTTTTTTTTTTTTTTTCAAACCATAAGATGCTTGTGACAATTCAAGCTTTCTACGTCAGGATTCTGGTGGTAGGAGATCCAAACCTTGGTCTTATAAGGCTTTTCGCATAGAGAATTAGACATGAGCCCTGGTTGAAGGAAGAACTACCCAGGACGTCTTCCTAGGGCTTAACGGACACTTCCGATTTAAGAATATGAGCAGCCTCCTGGGACACCCCGCTCACATCCTACATTCCTTGTCCTGGAAGATGTTTCTAGTGCTCCCTTTTCATCTGACCCTCTCTCACTCTCTTAAAAAAAAAAAAAAAAGAAAGAAAAAAAAAAAAGAAAAACGCATAGTAGTATACACCCATAATCCCAGTGACTTGGGAGGCTGAAGCAGGAGGATCAGAGTTCAAGGTCAGACTGCAAAACTTAAAAAAGAGACCCTATTTCAAAGTAGAAAATAAAAAGGGCCTTGAGATGTAGCTCAGTGGTAGAGGGCCCCTAGGTTCAATCCCCAGTACCAAAACAGAAAATATAAATAATAGAGTCAAATCTTCTAAATATGAAAACTGATTTTACTTCTTCCTTTCCAATCTGGTAGCTTTTTTTCTTCTTGCTTCATTGTGCATCCAGAGTAATGATGTATCTCCAGTACAATATTGAATAAAAGTGGCGAGAACTTTGTTACTAATCTTTTTTTTTTTTTAATATTTATTTTTCAGTTTTTGGCGGACCCAACATCTTTCTTTGTATGTGGTGCTGAGGATCGAACCTGGGCCACATGCATGCCAGGTGAGCGCGCTACCGCTTGAGCCACATACCCAGCCCTTTGTTACTAATCTTATGGGAAATGTATCAGTCTTTCAACATTAAGATTTTAACTGTAGGTTTTCCATTAATGTCCTTTATCAGGTTAAGGAAGTTGTCTTTTATTCCTAGATTGAGCACAAATGGGTATTGAATTTTATGTTAATTGCTTTTCGGTCTTTATTGAGATGATTATGTGAGGTTTTAGTTTTACTAATATATTACATTAATTGATTTTTGGATATTAAACCAACATGGCATTTTTGAAATAAATTCCACTTGGTTGTGACTTATAATCCTTTATATGTATATTGCTAGATTTGACTTGCTAATATTGTTTTCAGATCTTTGCATCAATTTTATGGCAGGATATTGGCCAGCAGTTTTCCATTTTTATGATGTCAGAGTAATACTAGACTCAAAAGAATTCAGCTGGGAAGTGTTCTTTCCTCTATTTTCTGAAATAGTTTGTAATGGAATATTTGGTAAAATTCATTGTGAAGCCATTTGGGCTTGGGCTTTTCTTTGTGGGAAGATTTACAAATTACCAACTCTTTATTTACTATAGGTCTTGTGTCTAAGGATTTTCCACTTACTCTTTGAATCTGTTTCAGTAATTTATGACTCTCTAGGTATTTGTTTACATAAGTTATTATAAAGAGGTTCATATTATTCTTTTATAACCCTTTCAATTTTCTTCTGAAAGGCCGGTAATGATGTCCTTTATTTTGTTTTTAATCATGACTGAATGTTGAATTTTATTCCTCAATTGAAATAATCAACCCTCCTACAAAGGTGTGTCTTTGGATCCCTGTCTTTGGACACATAAGAATTAGAGGAAAAGAAATATGAATTTGGAGAAGTCTTTTCCAAATTTTCCCCCATGGATCAATCATCCCCCATAGAAGAAGAAAAGAAAGAAAGAATCAAATGGATTTATTCATTTTATCTGTTAATGTAATTAATCATATTAACAGAAGTTTATATTGTCAAAACATCCTTTCATTTCTGGAATAAGAATTCTCTTTTTCTAGAATCTCATCAGTTTAATAAAACCAGAATATCATTTCAGTATCTGACAGAAGTCACCTATAAAACTGATAAGGCTGTTCTTTATTAGATCAGTTTTAACTGATTTAAAATTTTTCTTCAATGTTTACAGAATTGATGTTCAGAGTACTTAAATAACCAGTAGTACACAAACACTAGAGAGTCAGAATAGATATAGTTGGCAATGCTGGAACAGAGTTTTAGAATTGTATTACTGTGCAAGAAGAATTTCAGTTACTGGATGATGGGAAGATCTTGAGGGAGGTCATCTTAGAAGAGAGGCCTAGGTAGCCAGAGGGTGACTCAGGGCAGCGATTACTTAACAAATGGTAAGGAAGAAGTTCAATCTTTTAACAACTACTTCAGCTGAATTGGTACACACTGGTTAAACATCAGTCCTGGAAAATGGTTTATTGCTTCTTTGGTTAGCTTTGCTAAGGTGTCTTTTTTGTTTGTTTGTTTTTAAATATTTTTAGTTGTAGATGGACACAATACCTTTATTTTATTTTTATGTGGTGCTGATGATCGAACCCAGTGCCTCACACATGCTAGGCAAGTGTTCTACCACCAAGCCACAACCCCAGCCCAAGGTGTATGTTTTTAGTAAACTATTTCATCAAAGTTTTCAATATATTTGCATACAGTTGATTTTGTCATCTTACTCTATATATTTTTGTTAAAGCTCCTTTTTCATTGCTATTATGATTTTTGGTGTGGGGGATCAAACCCAAGGCTTCACACATGCTACTTAAGTAACATTGCTACACTTCCAGCCCTCATTGCTATTATTATTTGTGTTTCTATTTTCTCTTGATGTCTTTATTTTAAAAATATTTGTTGATTGACCTTTATTTATTTTTTACTTATATGTGGTGCTGAGACTCAAACCCAGTGCCTCATGCATGCCAGGCAAGTGCACTACCATTGAGCCATAACTCTAGCCCTCTCTTGATGAATCTTGTCAGAGAATTACCAATTATTTCAAACAACACTTTAGAAAAATCCTTTTTATTATATTATCATTTTCAATCTTAATTTTAAAAATTTTTTAGTTGTAGTTGGTCATAATACCTTTATTTATTTTTTGTGGTGCTGAGGATTGAACTCAGGGCCTCGCACGTGCTAGGCAAGTGCTCTACTGCTGAGCCACAACCCCAGCCCTAAATCTTATTAATTTTGTATTTTTGTTATATCCATATATCCACTTCTTTTTTGGTATCAGGGGTTGAGCCCAAGGGCACTTTACTAATGAGCTACACCCACAGTCCTTTTTGAGAAAGGATCTCACTAAATTGCTTAGGGCCTTGCTAAATTGTTGAGGCTGATCTCAAACTGGCAAATCCTACTCCCTCAACCTCCGGAGTAGCCAGTATTATAGGCATGTGCCACTACTCTCTGCTGTGGGGGCTGAACCCACGGGGGTGGGGGGGGGCTTAATCACTGAGCAATATCCCAGCCCTTTTTTATATTTTTATTTAGAGACAGAGTCTTGCTGAGTTGCTGAGGCTGGCTTTGAATTCTAATCCTCCTGGCTTAGCCTCCCAAGCTGCTGGGATTACAGGTATGTGCCACTGCACCCGGACATACATCTACTTTTACTGGGTTTATCCTTTTAGTTTTTACGTTTTTTAAGTAAGTTCATCAATTTTCAGTCTACCTTCTGACATTCTGAATTACTTAGGAAATGAGTTTATAAGTCTCTAAAGATGGGGAGAGAATTTCTCTTTTCTTTTTAGTACTGGGGATTGAACCCAGGGGTGCTCTACCACTGAGCTATATTCCCAGCCTTTTTTATTTCGAGAAAGCATCTCACTAAATTACCCAGGCTGGCTTTGAACTTTTGCTCCTCCCACCTCAGTCTTCCAAGTAGCTGGGATCACAGGTGTGAGCTACTATGCCTGGCTAGTTTTACTTTTAAATCCAATTTAACACTATTTTTTAACTGGCTAGTTTAGTTCATATATATTTATCATTACTGATGTCTAGATTGATGTGTAGGTTATGTGCCTACCATATTTCTGTGCTATCTTACTTACCTTTTTTTTTTTTTTTTGGCGGGGGCGGGGTGTGACTGGGAATTAAACTAAGGATGCTTTACCACTGAGGTAAAGCTACATCCTCAGTGTTTTTTATTTTGAGACAGGGTCTCACTCAGTTGCTGACGGTCTTGCTAGGTTGCAGAATCTAGCCTGAAACTTGTGATCCTCCAGATTTAACATCCTGAGATGCTGGGATTACAGGCATGCACCACTATGCCTGGCACCTATTTATTTTTTAAATGATTCTTTTTTTCTCCCCTTCTTCTCTATTTCTACTGTCTTATTAGTTTTTTTATCCTTCTATAGATTTGGAAATTGTCATTTTTATTTCTGTTCAAATTTTCTTTCTAGATTAAAAAATACACATTTGCCTCTAAATTCTAACACATATGTTTATGTTTGTCTAAAGATGATCAATAGCTGTATCCTCTACTCAAAATGTACATCTAGAAATCTTTAATATTATCCCCTTTTTACATATGATCTCTGAAGAACGTATTTAAAAATAATCCTGATGTGTTACTATATTATCATTTCACCAGTTCGCAATAGGTATATTTTAATTATTTCTCAAACTTCAATTTTCAAATAATCAAATTCTCTATTAGAAAACATTTTATTCAAATGTTTCTCAATGGAGGTATAACTTGCATTTTAGGTGGGTCAATTGGTCCAAAGTGAAAAATAGCCTGTGTACTGCAGGATGTTTAGAAACTATGGTCCTACCAACAAATGCCATAGATATCCTCCCTTTTCCCCAACAATGATAACCCAAACTGCCCCACACTGTGTTTCCAAACATTACTTTCAGGATCAGTATCACTCACTTGAGAATACTCTTTTAATGCATGAAAAAAAATTGCAAAAATTACAAAATAAATAGATTTAGAACTGAAGGAACAAAGAGTAAGAAATATTTTAGTTTCACAAAGGAAATAATAAAAACATTTTTCCTTAAACTCAGGAAATTCATTTTATACAGCAGTTTTCAATCATTAGCTATATGCCTTGGTCTCTTTACCATACAAAATTTTTGCTTACTTACTTTTTGATTTCTGCAGTGTTGGGCATCAAACCCAGGGCCTCATGTGCACTAGACAAGGATGCTATCACTGAATCATACCCTGAACTCCAAAGTTTTTAGTTGTAATATGATTAAGTAACCAAAGATGGAATCACTTTTTGTTTTTTTCTAAAGCCAGTTTTTTTTTTTTTCTTGAGGCTGCAGTAGAATACTAAATTTGTTCACCATTTTATCTGTTTATTTTTGTGGTACTGGGGATTGTGGTATTCAGGCCTCACACATGCCAGGCAAGTGCTCTACCACTGAGCCATATCCCCAGTCCTGCTCACAATTAAAAAAAAATGTTTTTATTCATAATCCTAATATGGTCTCCTAGTTACAAACCTGTTAGTGTCCCAAATAATGACATTTCCATCAAATCCTGATGTTACTAAGAGTCTTGTATTAGTATCATATTCGATGTTCTTCACCCAGCTAGTGTGACCATGTAAAGTGCATACTTTGGTGTTCAATTTTCTCAGATCCCATAATGCTATTGTAGTGTCATCAGAGCAGGTAGCGAACAGCCGGTTATCAAGAAATCTACAAAAGCAGAAAAGAAAAACTGGTTTATTTAATCTCTTCTTGAGGAAAATTTGTTGAGAAACGATCTCTATATTACCTAATCAAGAAAGAGGGAAAAAACCAAATGACTATAAACTCATTGTACAAATCTAGTGATTCTGATATACAATTAACTGTAAGTATAATTTACATAATCACAGGGCCAGGCCACTAAGATTTAATAAGAGCCACGATGTAATTTGATCCATTTTCTTTAAATTACTGATGTTTTTTGGAACTGGAAGTAGGCATAGGTAGACAGAATAGAAGGAAAGAACTTAATAATGAGAAATATTTACTCTGCTATAAGTAACATCCCTTTAAATCTAGAATATTTACATTAAAAATGCTTTTCAAATTGCCATCATTTTAATTTATTAGTTCAAAGGCATTCCCCAAGGAATCTCATTTAGCAACATTTTATTAGGACCAGTTAAGATTACAGGACAGACTTATTTGAAACACTCTTATAATTTAGACTTTTTATTTTGCACTAATTTCTCAATCCTTAGCAAGAATATATTTTTATACATTTACTTAAAAGATACCAAAGTTAACATTCACACTTAAACTGGTTTAATTTAACATTAGGATGATCTCTCTAATATATATTGTTATACACAACTTTCTTAATCTCTTGCAAAAAAATTAAATCTAGAGATCCTTCCAAGATAAAACCATACAAATTCTTGTCAGAAATTAATTACAATATCCACAAACACCATTGTGACCTCAAAACTTATCCTGGTTTTAAAATTCCAGGCCCATCCTCCTCCTGCCCCTTGATATGGCTAATTCTTGCTTTCTTTTTAATATTTAGCTATCATCCCTTCCAGGAAGCCTTTCCTTTCTGTCAATATGGGGTAGATCTACAAATTCTCTTAGTTCCCAAATCATTCTACACTTGTATCATAATACCTCAAACTACAGTGAAAGAAATAACTTTACAAAGCTATAAACTCCTTGAAGGCTGCCTAGTTCATGGTTAGAATTGTAGTACCCAACAAACAGTGCCAGGCACATAGGCATCAACAAATATTTATTAAATAAGAAGTGTTCACTACCTAGTGAAGACATTATAAATACATAATTACATAAATAATTATGTGGAATAAAAAAAGGAAAGAGGATGACTAGGAAAGACTTCATGATGATCTCACTGGTACCAACAAAATATAAGCAGGAACTCCAAGTAGCCAAGAGATAAGCAAAGGTACAGAGGCAAGGAATGCTACTTGCGGGAAAATAGAGACAGGTAGGGGACATATCATGAATTTATTCCATAACAATCCCCAATAAACAATTTTTTTAATTATAATTTTTTCTTGAAAATATTTTTAAATGGGAAAAAATACATCACCAAAAATAACCAGTTATTGATGTTCAGCTTAATTTCTGTTTTTTAAAACCAACACCTCAAATATTTCACCATCTCATTAAAGATTTATCAACAAAATTATTTTTTTCTCAGTTTTTGTTTCTCTTTTAGCTTTTATCAACAAAATCACTTTTTTTGGGGGGTGGGACAGAGTACAGGGACTGAACCCAGGGTCTCCAGCATGCTAGGCAAGTGCTCTACCACTGAGTTACATACCTACACTGCAGTATTATCTTTATTATTGAGTTGTAAAATCTCTCTTTTTTTTTTAAGTGGACACAATATCTTTATTTTACATTTATGTGGTGGTGCTAAGGATCGAACCCAGTGCCTCGTACATGTGCATGCTAGGCGAGCACTCTACCACTGAGCCACAACCCCAGCCCGTAAAAATCTCTTTATAGTAAAGATAATATATCTGAGATTTAAAAATACAATATATTTCACACATTTTCCACATACATTCCTTTCTTTTAACGTAGTCTATGTTTTCTTACTACATCAAAATTTTAATTCTTTTATCATTAAATCTATTTTTTCTCATGTAGATTTACCTTTACTAATGAGGCTTTGCAAAGTACAACCAGCTCAATGGCTTTCATACTTGATGGAATTTTATGAGTGAAAAAAAAAATACACTCCAAAATATTTTAGGGCTGGGGATTATAGTACAGTGGCAGAGCATTTGTCTTAACATTTGCAAGGTCCTGGGTTTGATCTCTAGCACCACAAAACAAACAAATAAAAATCTTAAAAAATACAAAAGGCTACTGGAAAGTAAGTCAACCTTAATGAGTATCTTCATACACTTGAAATATGTATGAATATACTACCAAATATATTTTATTCAGTCTACAAAAATATTAATATATGTATTAACAACTTCAGTGGGGCTGGGTACAGTGTGTATTGCTAATTCTAGCAACTTGGGAGGCCTAAGGCAGAAGGATCACAAATTCAAGGCCAATCCAGGGAACTTAATGAGACTTTGTCTCAAATTTTCAAAAAAATAAAAAGGACCAGGATGTAGCTCAGTGGTAAAGCAATCCACGACTAAATCCCCAGTATTGCAAAACAAAAACAAAAAAACACCTCAGTGAGATTATATTGCTGTGGCTCACAGTGTTCCCCCTAATGGATTTTTTATTTGTTTGCTTTGCAGTACTGGAGACTGAGCCCAGGTGTCTACCAATAAGCTACATTCCTAGCTCTGTTTTGAGACAGGGCCTCACAAAGCCGTCCAGGCTGGCCTTGAATTTATGATATTCTTGCCTCAGGTTCCTGAGTAGCTGAGATTATGGGGATTATAGGCATATGTCACAGTGCCTGGTCACTTGAAGGGTTTTAAGGAAGACAGTGAGATGATTGGAGAATAGTTTCAGGGGTCTCTCCTAGATGACTAGGTTCCCAAACTCTTGGATTTTCATAAAAAATAAAGTAAGATGAGGGACCAGTTTTTAAATTTTTGTTATAGAATCAGTTGAAAAAAATAAATGTTACATAGAAGGATATTTAACTTCAAAATGCAGAAAAAATATAATCTTGGCAAAAAAGTCAACAGTTTTGAGTTGAGTGAGTTTACCTTAATGAAAAATTCAATACTTTGACTTTTGTTGGCTTGTTTTGTACTTTTTACAAAACAAGAGAATCATTGGCAAAGAGAATAATTCATAGACTTAAACAATGCTGATGAGATCATCGGTTATAGCACCTAGGACAGCTTTAATCCCCAAATAAACAGATGTAGCAATGTAAAATATTAGAGAAGTTTTCGGAAACGTGGCCCTGTCCTCTCAAACTAAAACTCAGTATGGCCTAGTAATAATTGTAAAATATTTATAACTCCACAGTCCTGAAAATAGGAGATACCTTACATATACTGAAAACTATGAGTTTTTGCATCACCGAACTTCTCTAAATGTCCCCACCAAACTTCAACATATGGTTACAACAACTCTGGATAAACAGACATTTGGATTATATTGAAGTAGGTCTTCATTATCAGAGAATAATTGGCTAAAGGAAAAAAGTAATTGAATGAGAATTCTCTTAAAATAGGTGCTGACATTTCAATGTCTAAATGAAAATGGTGTTGAGTACCTTAAAAAATTTAAACTAAAAATTACAAAAATAATTTTTTTTCTATTTATGTAACCATGTGCAAATTCTGAGAGCAAGAATAAACTAAATTTAGGGTTTTGGGGGTATAATCCTTCCAATGAAATTATGACAGGATACTCCCATTTCATATTTGAACTCTGTATAAATCAAAATGAGTATAATTTTTAAATAAATTTTCAAAGGCTTTATCAATTTCCCCAAAAGCCTTTCCTTAGTCCTGTGAGATAGTCACATCATCTTTGAGGTGTCTGTCACTATTTCTGTTATTTTTCTTTATTCTAATTGATAATTTGTCTAACTAAATCCAATCCTCACTCACCAATGATTTTATATGTAACTTAACCAATTCTCTAATATCACTTTTAGGGTTTTGTGAAATTCTTTGTCCTTTACAAGAAAAATTCCATGTTCCCACGGATACACACTGCATTGCATTATATTGTTTTAAATAAAACAATCAGCAAGAGAGCAACAAAACCAGTGGAAGAAATAGAGCCTGGGATATTTAAATGGGTATTAGTAAATATTCTTACAATGACTTCAGGGCTTCTCTCTATGCCCTCATAATAGGGTGACCTGAATTGCTGAATGGACTCTGAGATCTAAGTACTGAGTCCACATGAATGAGAAAGAAGTAAACCTGTCTGACTGGTGTACATATTTAAGTTACAGACTTTTCCCTATCTCAAAACATGAAGTAGCAGAAAACAATCTCCCCAACTACTTAGGTTTTTATTTCACAAGATATGTAATCTACAAAACTAAGAAATGAACTAGAAGACATTTCCAAATATGTGCAAAACAACTATATAGAACCAAACAAGAACATGTATGCCCACATCTCTGAAGAGTACAATGAAGTAGTCTAATGGAGCTGAATATGAATTTCATTTCTACCACCTGCTATATATATATATGACCTTAGGTAAATCGCTTTATTTGAGTTGCAATTTCTCTATTTCTTAAAACTGGTACAATATCTGTCTTACATAGGAACACTCTAAAGAATGAACAAAATAACGTATTAAAAGTTCTTCCCAGGCTGGGGTTGTGGCTCAGTGGTAGAGTGCTCGTCTTGCATGTGTGAGGCACTGAGTTCGATCCTCAGTACCACATAAAGATAAATAAATAAAATAAAGGTAATGTGTCCATCTGTAACTACAAAATTAAAAAAAAAAGTGCTTCACAGAAGGTTTGGTTTATAGTAAGATCTCAAAAAAAGAAAGTTAGTATTATTAATAAGTAACGCACACTTCGGCTCATGCATCAGAAGACCCCTTCAGAGCCTCGCTGAAAACTCTTAAGTTAGATGTATTTCTAAACAAGCTTCAAAATCCATTTTTCTATTCAACAGATCAGAAGAAGCAGATTCAAATTCGTTGGCATGGAGTGCTGTGGCAGGCACATAATGACAGCAGCAAATGAAAGCTGACATTGACAAAGAACAAATTTTAACAGCAGATTAGTCAAAGGTCATTTTGAGTAGGGGCAAACATCTTGATAAAGTCTATTCTTTTTGAGATGAGAAAAATTTATATGGTAAAATATTAGAAACACAGAGAAAATTATTAATAATATAGCAAACATCTGTGATACCCACCACCCAGCTTTATCGAACTTTAACATTTTGTTATATTTCAGGTTTTTTTTTTTTTAACATTAGGAACACAGTTGAAGTATATTGTGTATCCCTCCCCAAGCCCATTCCCCTCCCTCCCTCTCTCCAGAGGGAACCACTATCCAAAATTTGTTGTTATTCCCCATGCAAGTTTTTAATATCATGAATTCATATATATGTATCAAGCAATAATTTAACATATTATTTTGCATCCAATTTATTCTGTAAAAGTTTAATGAGCACCCACTCACTATGTATGAGGCACAGTTCTAGGTGCTAGAATAAAACAGAGAACAAACACATGCTTTCATCAAGCTCATGTTTGTGAAGTTTTCAAACTTTATATAAATGGTATCACACTGTATAGTTTCATTCTACAATTTGCTTTTCGGCCTTGATCTTAACATTTCTGAGGTATATATCAGATGTCGATGCTTTTAGTTCATTTAACTGATGTATAGTATTCCATTGTAAAGTATACCAGAATGTATTTATGTTTTCTCCTCTTGATGGACATTCAAATTATTCTTAGCTCTTCTCTACCACTAATGATGCTAAAATGAACTTTCCATTCTTTACATACCTTTGTTCACAAGTGCATTCTCTTAAAAATAATGATCTTCAATTTTACAAGATATTGCCAAACTGCTTTTCAAAGTAATTTTTACCAATTTATACTCCAATAATATCTAAGAGTTCCTATTTCTCATCATCTTTGCCAATACTTGATATTTCTTCACTGTTATTTTTATTTGTATTTCCACAACTAGTAAATTTGAATATCTTTCCATATTTATTCTCTTATGTGATTCTCTATTTTTGTTATAGGGTTATTGTCTTATTTATTCTAGATATTAATCTTTCTTGAGTATGATATTGAAAATATCTTTAACTAGATTATATCTTCTCATACTGTTATATTGTCTATAGTAAAATAGAATGAAGTCTTAAATCTATATGTAGCTGCGCTTATCAATCCTTATGATTTGTGCTCTTAGTGTCTCAACAATCTTTTCTCACGTTTAAGACACAAACATATTCTATACTTTCTTCCAAAGCTTTAAAGGCTTGCTTTCATAATTAGGTCTTTAACTGGAAGTTATTTTCACTTATGTTACAGGCAGAGATCTAATTTTATTTACATATCCAAGTCATATGTTTTATATATTTAAACTTTTCTATTTTTCCTCCCATCAATTTGTAATGCCTCTGCTATCATATATAAATTTTTCATATATCCATAGGTCTGCTTCTAAGAGCTCTATATTCTAATATACCATCACTTAATCTATCCCTGTCCTGAGACTACATTTGATACCTGAATGGGGTGATTACGTCCATCTTTTTTTCCCCCCTTTTTCATTTTTGCAGTACTGAGAATAGAACCCAGGAGTACTTTACCCATTGAGCTACATTCCCAGTCCTTTTTATTTTTTTGGTGTTGGGGATCAAACCCAGGGCCTTGTGCATGCCAGGTAAGCACTCTACCAACTGAGTTATGTGCCCAGCCCTCCTTTTTTATTTTTTAAGATAGGGTCTTGCTAAGTTCCCCAGGCTGGATTTGAACTCACCAAGGCTGGCCTTGAATTTGTAATTCTCCTGCCTCAGCCATCCAAGCTGCTGGAATTACAGATATGCATTATTATGCCCAGCTCTTACTCTCATCATCTTAAGTCCTCCAAAATTCTCTCAGCAATTCTTGGCACACTGCTGCTCAATATGAATTTTAAAATTAAGCTTTATGAAAAGCTTTGTTGAATTTTGACCCTACACATGCATGAGGATTGGTCTATAGTAAGATAATCACAAAGAAGATTTTCTGACATCACTTTACCTAATGCCAGTCTAGATGAACAAAATGGCTTCTTTACAGACTGCCTTTATGTTGAAAGTGAACTCTTTGGTGTCTTATGCAGAGTTTCCTGTTAGAATCTTTATTTTGAACTGGCCCTAAAATTAATTCTCCTGTTCCCTGTACTTCTCATACTTGTCAAAACAGAAGCTTTGCCAGGTGTAGTAGAGCACACCTGTAATCCCAGTGGCTCAGGAGGCTGAGGCAGGAGGATTGGGAGTTCAAAGCCAGCCTCAGCAAAAGTGAGACCCTAAACAATTCAGTGAAATCCCATCTCTAAATAAAATACAAAATAGGGCTGGGGATATGCCTCAGTGGCCAAGCCCCTGAGTTCAATCCCTGGTCCTTGCCCTCCCCCCCAAAAAGCTTTGAGTTTTCGGGTCATCTGCACTTGGCAGATGCTTCTGGGCTAAAAGCTAGCGGAACACCTGTTTAATCCTTTGCATTCATTTTTGGCATGAGGAATTCTTTGTTATCCATTCAACTATATATTTTAAAATATATGTATATGCACACACACGCGCGCGCACACACACACACACACATATGGATAAAATACTTTACTCAGCATTTGCGTTTTTATTAGGAAAGATTATTTGGGATATTTAACCATTTTCTACAGGCTAGTTTTCATCTGGTCAATTTACAAGTATCAGAACTGTACTAAAGCCAGGCACTGTGGCACACACCTGTAATCGGGAGGCTAAAACAGGAAGACTGCAAGTTCAAGCCAGCCTCAGCAATTTAGTGAGGCCTTAAGCAACCCAGTGAGACCTTATCTCTAAATATTAAAAAAAAAAGGGATATGGAGATATGGCTCAGTGGTTAATGCCCCTAGGGTTCAATCCCCCACCCCCCAAAATAAAACAACTTAAATATTTCACTATAGTTTGGCACAGTGGCACACACCTATAATCCCAGCAATTTGTGAGGCTGAGACAGGGAAATCAAAAGTTCAGGACAGCCATAACAATTTAGCAAGACCTTGTCTCAAAATAAAAGTAAAAAGGATTAGGGATGTTACACCATGGTAGAGCACCCCTGGGCTCAATTCCAGTACCAGCAATAAAATAAAATAAAATATTCTCATTATGACTGTAAACTTGTAATTCTTAATATTGGTTTTGCTCTGTACATTTAAAAGCTATGTTTACAGTACATAAAAGTTCATGATTATTTTATCTTTTTGGCAGATTTCTCCTTTTATATGTACTGTTGTTTTATCCTTATTAATGCCTTTGTTGTTTCACCTGTCTCATAGTGATAATCTCCTATTTCTGGTTAGTTTGGTATCTCTAAAAAGAATATATAATGATTTTGTTTTTTATTCAAATTGTTGACTATGTGTTTTTTAATAAAGAATATCAACACATTTATATTTACTGTGAACTATTCATACTTTTGGAACCCTTTCTTTTTTTTTTTTTTCTTTCTGGTATGGGGGATTGAACCCAGCAGTGCTTAACCACTAAGCCACTTCTCCAGCCCATTTTTTTAAATTTTAAAATTTTGAAATAGGGTCTTGCTAAGTTGCTGAGGCTGGCCTCAAACTTGTGATCCTTCTGCCTCATTTAGGGCCCATTGCCTCAGCCTCCTGAGTTGCTGGGATTATAGGCATGCACTACCATGTCTGGTCCCTTTCTACTTGTTTTCCATTTATTCCCTCTTTCCTTTGCTTTAATTTTTTTTTTGTAACTTCTTATAGCTTTCCTATCTTCTAATGATCAAGTTTTCAATATTCTCTCCCCACCTTTAGCTTATTTTAAAGTTATAACTTTTATTTCCATCACTTTAGGGTTTTTTATTGTATATATTTAATTATGCATTAATTTTAAAGCATTTGAAATTACTTAATACTACTACCTTCTTCCTAAACATGATTAAAGGTCTTAATATATTATATCTTCACATTGAACAAAACTCTCCCATATATTCAATCTATTTGTTTTCACTGTCTAAAGCTTTACTATGCAATTTGATAGCCATTAGTCAGTCACATGATGAAAAAAATGAAAGTAAACTATCTCAATAATTTTTATATTTGATTACATGTCAAAAAGATAATATTTTGGACATTTTGAGTTATATGTTATTAAAGATTAATGTTGTCTCTTTTTTTAAACATAACTGCTATAAAATTGATAATTACATGAGGCCAACATTACATTTGTATTGGATATTGCTAAATCCAGGTTTTTTTTTTTTAATTATTGTTACTGTTTTGCAGTATTGGAGATCAAACTCACAGCCTTGCACACACTAGGAAAGCTCTCTTCCTACTGAGTTATATCCCCAGCCCCAGTTTTTTTGTTTTTGTTTTATTCCTCTTTGAGATAGGGTACTGCTTAGCTGTTCAGGCTGGCCTTGATTTTTGGGGTTCAAGCAATCCTCCTGCCACAGGCTCCCTCCTTGCTGGTACTACAGGCCTCCTCAACCATGCTTGGCTTTGAGTTTTAGTTTTAATTTTGTTTTAAATGTACCCCTCAAAAATCTCTAAATTATATTATTTATGCTATTGACAATAACACTTAAACTAATTAAAATTATTCCATCTGGATTAATAGTTACTTGGAATATATTGTGGTACAGAATATTATTTTGCTTCTCTATTTAATCAGGCTTCTAATCTAAGTGGCTTTTAAATTTTTCCCTTGATCTTTGATATTCCCAAGTTTCAGCACAACATGTAGATTTATCTTTATTTAATTTGCTTTGTCTAAAGCTAACTTTCTTTTTTAAATATTTTTCTTAGTTGTATATGGTCAAAATACCTTTATTTTTTACTTATTTATTTTTATGTGGTACTAAGGATTGAACTCAGTGCTTCACATGTGCTAGGCAAGTGTTCTACCACTGAGCTATAACCTCAGCCCTAAAGCTAACTTTTTTTTGGTACTGTGGATTGAACTCAGAGGTGCTCAACCACTGCACGACATCCCCAGCCCTATTTTGTATTTTTATCTACAGACAGGGTATCCCTGAGTTGCTTAGTGCCGCGCCATTGCTGGGGCTAGCTTTAAACTTGCAGTCCTCCTGCGTCAGCCTCCAGAGCCGCTGGAATGATAGAATGCGCCACGGCTAGGGACCCTAAAGCTAACTTTTGATTTGAGAAGTCTGGTCCCTCTCCAATACTAAAAACTTTATGCCATTATAAAATTAATTTTCCACCAATCCTTGAAAAAAACTTTTTTTTGCAATCCTTCCTATACATTGGAGTCTCTCAATTAATGCTGTCTTTTAAATGCTTACATTTAAAAAAGTTTTTTTTCCTGTGCTCTGCCTGAAATTTTTAGTACGATTTTCTAACTCATTAATTAATTCATCTATCATATAAAGGGTAAAGTCTATCTCATCTACTGAGGTTTTTTTTGGGGGGTACCAGGGTTTGAAGCACTGAGCCACATCCCCAGCCCTATTTTGTATTTTACTTAGAGACAAGGTCTCACTGAGCTGCTTAGCACCTCATTTTTGCTGAGGCTGGCTTTAAACTCACGATCTTCCTTAGCCTCCTAAACCGCTGGGATTACAGTTCTGTGCCAACACTCCTGGCTTCTGAGTTTTTTATTTTTAATTTTGGTGCTAAGAATTAAACCCAGGGTCTCACATATGCTAGGCATGTTCTCTTTCTCTGAGCTATACAACCCTACAATCGGGCTTCCAACCTACAATTGAGCCAGCTCTAAATATACCCCTGCTACTCAATGGTAGGAATCAAATTCAGGGCTTTGTGTATTTTACACAAGTGCTGTACCATTAGCTACACTTTCAGCCCCTCTCCCCCTTTTTGAATTTTTAATATACTAACTACATTTTAAATTTCCAAGTATTCTGGCTGGTTCTTTACTACATCGATATGTTCTTGTTTAAGCTGTTTGTTTTATAACTTTGAATTCTCTTTGAGAGTATCCTTTAATACATTTCTTTGAGCATCCTTTAAAAAAAGTTTCAAAGTTTCTCCCAATCAATGGAATACTATGCAGCTGTTAAAAAGAATAAGATCATCCCATGGATACTAATATGGAATGATCTCTATATTCAGTGAAAAAGACAAGGCATATAATAATGTAGAATGCTACCATTTATATAAAATATATGTACGTATATATTTATATGGTTGTACATGCATAAACTATCTTAGAAAGGAGAGCAAGAAATTGGTAATAGTGGTTGCCTCTGGGGAGGGAAACTGGGTGGCTAGGCGACAGAGGTGGAAATAGACTTACTTTTCACTGTTTACCCTTTTGTACCTTTGAATTTTGTACCACGTGCATGTATTACCTAGTCAAAGAAAAAATAAATAATTTATTTTTTAAAATAAAGACTTTGTTGGACTACTCCATAAATTAATTTCATCCAGAGACAATGACTGTTCTGGTAGTTGATTCTGTTATAATATTAATTTTAGATGTCTCCATGAATTTTGGAGTTTTGGTTATAGGCCAGAGTTTTTAACTTTTTTCTGTCTCCCTATTTAATGTTTTTAAGAGTGTCTACACTTGGCCATTTGGGGTCCATGTCTACAGCCAGGGTTTATAATGACATTTCAGGGCTTCAGTTTCAAGATATTGGAAATATCACACATAACATTCAGTCACTGATAGGATAAGTGGCTTTATTCAATTCTTGTTGATGAGGCTGAGTATTTATCAGCTAAAACCTATAGCACCAACTAGTAAAGAACTTTTGCCTTTTTTTTCAGACTTTCACCAATGAGACAAAGATTCCAACTAAACCCTTGGATTCATGTACTGATTCTGACTCTGGTTCCTGCCTCACAAAAAACTAGCATTTTTAATTCTTTTACCTGAATGCAACAAAACCATTAGATATATGCTAGAATGAAACCCAGTAGGCCTATGGTTTCAGACCAGCTCAAAGTTTATCTGTGCTCCATTCCTGGTCCACAAAAATGTTTATATTATTTCAGAACCTGGCTATATTTTTTGTGCTATTTAATTTTAATTTACTGTTCTATGTGTTTGGAGCAAAGCGGTTATATCAAAACTCAGTATGTTACCTTGACTAGAAGTAATTTCCTCATTTTTTTGTTTATAGAATATTTAAATAATCATAAAAGTAACACAATCTCATTTCATACAGTTTATAAAATTAAAGATAATCCATCCATTCCAACTGAACTACTGTTAGCACTTTAAAGCATTTCTTTTTAAATCTTTTTCTTCTGCTTTATTTCATATTTGCACAATTTTATCATTATTTTATCCTATATCATCCCAACCATTTGACTATGTTGCTATGTAGTCTCTACAACCATTGATGACTGCATATTAATCCACCAAACCATTCAATTATAATTTACTTCCCACATTAATGAGAATATAAGGAGCTTCAACAATGCTACAAAGAAATTCTCTATGCATGTCTTTCTTCCTCATCTGGACTTAAGGGGTAGTGGTGTGGTGACAAATGTTAACCAACAGGATTGCCATAATTCTACACAGATTATTAGCACAAAAGGCATTACAGGACTAGCATAATACATGGCGAGGTTCATAATGATGGTCTTGATATACAAAGAGAAAAGAAACAACAACAACAAAAACCACCATGGAAGTGAACAGTATATTTCAGAAAAATTCCAATCCAAAATAAATAATAGTAAATTTTATAATTAAAGGAATAAACTTTATAAGGAATTAGAATCACAATTTACACACGTGGATCACTGAGGGACAAGGCATGACATATTTTCACTACCTTATAAAACAACACTTTGAATCATACTTATCAAGTTCATATGTTCACTATAATACTGACCTGATATTATTTACACAGTCTTCGTGAGCTTCAGAAAGTGTTTTTATGTGCTTTGAAGATATAGGGTCAAACAGGAGAACTTCAGTCTGTTCACAAGCAACTGTCAGAACTGACCTGAAAGCAAGTAACACATTTCTCTTGTTTAGTTTTCTAGCATTTGCTGGTTATTGATAATCACATCCACTGTGAGAAAGAATAATAGAAAATGGTACTCTCTCTCTCTCATACATGTGATGGGCTGTAAAACAGTAGACCTAATGTTTGCAAAGTACCTCTAGTACTCGTATATATCAAAAATTTAAATATGCACAATTTCTGACAATATTTTCTGAAAATTTAAATCAAGAGAAGTAATCATTATAAATACAAAGAAAAATTAATACTAAAACATGCTTCACTTTAAAATGGAGAAACTGAAAGTAATCTAAATGTACATGAAAAGAAAATGAAAATAAATAAGCCATGGTATGTAACAGCACTCCTCTCTCACCCATAGAGAATACATTCCAAGACACCCACATTGGATGTCTGAAACTGCAGATAGTACCAAACCCTATGTATAGTTTTTTCATACACACACACACACACACACACACACACACACCTAAATAAATTTAAATAAAATAAATTTAATTTATAAATTAGGCACAGTAAGAGATTAACAACAATTACTACTAATAAAATAGAAAAAAAATCGTAAAAATATGCTTTAGTAAGTTATGTGAATGTGGGCTTTCTCTCAAAATTTTATTGTACTGCACATCTAGCAACCTTAGCATATGATTTTTTTTTTTGTCTTTCCTTATTGAGAAATTTCACCTTTTTACTTAAAGGCCATATTTTATGGTTTGTCATTGGCATATCCAAATTGCTAGCATTGCTACTCTTGCACTTTTGGGTCATTATTAACTAAAATAAGAGTTACTTGAACATGAGCACTGTGATGCCATGACAGTCAATCTAAGTGCCTAATGGGTGGGTGGGTAGTATATGCTGTGTGGATGCTAAGGACAAAGGGACCATTTACATAGTAGGTAGGACAGAGATGGCTGATGAAATTTCATTCAGAGATTTCATTAAACTATGCAGAATGTCGTAAAATTTAAAATTTATTAGTTTATTTCTTGAATTTTTTATTATAATCTTTTTGAACTGTGGCTTACTATGGGTAATTCAAACCTCAAAAAGTAAAATCATGGATTCAGAAAACTAGCATACCATGCAGAAATAAAAAATAAAGAGGTATCTTTACCTGGATATGAAAGAACTCCAAAATACA
Source organism: Urocitellus parryii (assembly GCF_045843805.1). Taxonomy (NCBI): domain Eukaryota; kingdom Metazoa; phylum Chordata; class Mammalia; order Rodentia; family Sciuridae; genus Urocitellus; species Urocitellus parryii. Next base: position 177,123,385 of record NC_135534.1, on the reverse strand, counting down.
TTTAAAAAAATAGTTGTAGATAAACATGCATATATGAATAAACTCAGTGAAAAAAATATACAAACAAATAATATGTCTCTTCATTGGTTATCTATAAAATGTATTGAAAAAGGTCTGGCTTATATCACCAGGTCTATTAGATATAAACTTATCAGACTTTTCCTTTATAATTTTTAGTTTTCTTCCTTCTGGCTTTCCCTATTGTAAGTTATAGTTTTACAAACCTTTTATCAACTCAATTTTGATTTGTGAAAATCCAATGTCTTTTATTTAAAGTTTCAATTTTCTATGGGCACTTCTCCTTCAGATTCAGATCTAACAAATGAAATCCTAAGTTTTTGAAACCTCAAGTCTTCCCAGTTTTCAGTACCAATAACAAATTTTTTTTTTTTTTTGAACAGGGTCTTGCTAACCAGCCTCAACTTGAGATCCTCCTGCCTCAGCCTCAGCCTCTCAAGTCCCTGGGATTACAGGTGTGCAGCACTATGCCTGGCTAATGGAAATGTATACACACAAGATGAAAGTGCATAAGACAAAATTTTAAATAGTCAACTGTTTCTATTCAGAACAAATTTTTTAGATAAAGCCGGAACAGAAAAACCTCTACTAAATTGAAAATTTTTTCTTCATTTAGTAATCATGTAATTGTCCTTTAAAAGATATTACCAAAAACCCTTTTATGAGATATACGAACTTCAAAGTTTAGTAATACCTGAAGGATTTTGCCATGGTTTGAATGTGTTCTCCAAATTTTATGTGCCAGCAACTTGGTTCCCAATGTAGCAGTGTTAAGAAGAGGGACTTCTGGGAGATGACTGAATCATAAGGGCTCTGTTCCCATGAATGAATAAGTCCATTCATGAATTAACAGGTTACTGTAGGAGTGGCTTTGATATAAAAGTGAGTTCTCTCTGGCATGCTTACTCTATCTCACCACTTGATGTCCTCTGCCATGTTATGATAGAACATGTAGAAAAAGGTTCGTATTAGATACAAGCACCATGCTCTTGGACTTCTCAGTCTTCTAGAATCATCAGCTTAAGAATTCTCTTTCTTTTGGTGCTGGGTATTGAACTCAAGACTGAACTACATCCTCAACCCCCCACAATTCTATTCTTTAGAAATTATTCAGCTGTTGCATTCAGTTTTTGCAACAGAAAATAGACTAAGACAGGTTTTTATGCTAGTTAATCAACATGAGTAAAAATATTCAAATTAAAATATATCATTTTTAGAAGCCACTTTTTTGTTGTTAATTAGAAGAGCCATGGAAGGAACTTTCCCACCTTTTGTGCATAAGTAAATGGATTAATGATTCTAAGAGATTCTTAAACATTATAAATAAAAGATCCATAAAATTAAGTTATTGTTTTTAACCAGTTACATTTTTATACATGGTGTGATATGTAATTTTTCTAACAGAATCTACTCCAATATCAAATTCTACACTTTTCTCATTTATAATGCCATTTTTATCATGTATTAAGTTTTGGTTTTTATATTGTGTTCTGTGCAACACCACACTATCTTTTTTTTCTAAAAGATTTATAGTATATTTGCTATATGGCAAATCAAGATCTTTTCCATTGTTTTATAACCATTATTTTTCTTGACTAAATCATATTTTTCCCCAAATGAATTTTATATATAGCATGTCAAGTCCTACTAAGAAATACTGTTGGGATTTTTTTAATGGGATACAGTGGCTACAGGTTAATGGGGTAGTATTTATAACAAAAATATTGAATCACCTCATAGAGTAACAATGTGTACCTTCTCTATTTCTAGTTTAATTGCACTCCCATTAAGAATATACTCTGGTCAATTTCAGTCCTTGGAAATTACATGAGATTTATTTTTTGTGTGGCCTGATATTAATATAGCAAATCATCTTTCATTTTGTTAAATCTAGCAGTAGTATGCCTTGACATCCTTTTACTTTAAAAAAAAAACTTCTACATTCTTATTTTCAGGTATATTTTCTGTAAGAAGTTTTAAAAAATCTAACCAGGGCTGGGGATGCAGCCCACTGTAGAGTACTTGCCTAGCATGTGTGAGCCATAGCTTCAATCCTTAGCACTACAAAATAATTTAAAAAATCTAACCAACAATCTGTCTTAATTTACATTTAACATAATTACCAGTAATTTTTGAGTTTGAATCTATTATCTTAGTTTTTGCTTTCCATTTGTTCTGTTCTAGTTCCTGCTTCATCTTTCTTGCTTTTAAAATTTATTTTCACTATTCATATCTCACCCTATACTACTTAGTATATTAAATATACATTACCTTTCCCCCCTCAGTGTACACCTAAGAGCTTATAACATGCATCAACTTTTTAAAAAAATGAAGTATGAATTATTAGTTCTATCACTTCCTATATGATATAAGAACTTTGGTATATTTCAATTCCTTTTATTCCATTCTAATATTAAAAAAAAATTTTTTTTTAGTTGTCAATGGACCTTTATTTATTTACATGCAGTGTCAGGGTCTCATTAAGTTGCTCAGACTGGCCTAGAATTTTCTGATTCTCTTGCCTCAGCCTTCCAAGTAGTTGGGATTACAAGTGTGTACCACTATACCTGCCTAAGGTATACTACTTACTAGTCTTAAAATTTGTGGCCTTGTAAGTGAAAATGAAAATTTTGTACAACTGTCACATATAGTTAAATGTAGTATTCAAAAGTTAAATAATCAGTGATAATGAGTAGCTTATTTTCTAAATTAACCTACATAAATTATAAAAATACTCACCAAGTGATATTAGTTGTAGTTCAAATTGTTCAACAAATTATTCTAGTAATTTCCAATCATTTATTAGTTTTGGAAACTATAGCCATAATCTTTTATTTATCTTAGATATCCTTTTCTGAACCATGAATAGGAAACTGGATAAAGCTCCTCTAAGAATTTTCAATTTAAATTGATAGTCATGAATTAACCTGTAGTCTTGATAAGTTAAAAAAAAAAAATCACTCTTAACAGAACAGTGGCACACGACTAATCCCAGCTACTCAGGAGATTGAGGCAGGATATCACCAGCCTCAGAACCCTCAAAATTAAATAAAAAGGGCTGGGAATGTAGCTCAGTGATAGAGTGCCCCTGGGTTAAAACAAAAAAACAAAATCAACAGAAAGTTATCACTGGGGCTAAATTTTCTTTTTAGCTTTTGGGGCAGTAACAATAAATATATTAAATTTATTTAGCCCTTCAATGTTTTCTATTAATTTTACTATTTAATACTATTTAATCGTAGTAACAAGTAACAGATAAGAGATAATATAGTAGTGCAGTAAAGAGCATAAGCCAGGATATAAGTCTTTTGTATTTAATGACCTTTCTGCTTTGAAGTTCCCCCAACCAAATGCAACTATACAGAGGGGAAAAATTATTTTTGTGATCATTTTCATTGGTAAAATGAGTATTATTAATGCTTTTTATCCCATTAAATAATGATAAAAATAAACAAGAATGATAAAAATTAGGGATTTGTAGTTCAGGAATCATTCACCCATAAACCATTCCCATAGGCTTTATTCATCTGCTGTAGATTCTACTTTGCCATGGGAGTGTACTATGAACCTGTAGTAGTACTACTATTCTCATCTGATTGCTTTTCGTCTCTCTGGATCTCCCAGGGGCTGCAGTTCCACAAATGACTAAGAGACAATTATAGGGAGAATGCGTAAGTAGGCTGAGCTACCTTTAGGGAAGCCAGATGATCACTGGACATTTAAGCATTTTCTGAGTGGGGGAAGGTACCAGGCAGCAATGAGGAATAGTTGGAATAGATGCTGGCCTGCAGTTCTCTGGTGAGATGGTTGTTGACAGCCCCTTGCTAGGCCATTTCTTAATGCTATAATTGTTATATAATGGGTTTCTCTAGAATGTTCCAAGGAAGGTGCTACAAGTATTAGGATGATACTTAAATGACTCTGGGCAATAATTATTCACTACTATGGATATATATCAATATTTTAACAACTGGCTGGGTGCAGTGGCACACACCTACAACCCAGCTAACTGGGAGGCTGAGGCAGTCAGATCTAAAATTTAAGGCCAACTCAAGAAATTTAGAAAGGCCCTGTCTCAGAAAATAGTGCTGGGGATGACTCAGTGGTAGAGCATTCCTAGTACTGTAAAACAAGACAAAAAAAAAAAAAAAAAAAAAAAAACTTGGTACGGTGGAATCAATGTTTATCAGCTTGATATGAGGCCTGACTGAATCCAGCATCTATATATACCCTTGAAGGCAAAATTTTAAGTGATGCTGTTCACACCTTTTATATCCTTGTGTTTGTCTAACTGAGGCACACTAAACTCGTTTAACTTTCTATGAGGTAGTGTATTAAAATCTTCTATGATAAATTTGCCTGTTTTCTCCTTGAAGTTATTGAATCTTGATGTTTATATTATATTTAAAATATAAGACTCATTCAAGGCCAGGTTCATTTAAATCCATAAGCAAATACTCATTCAAGCTTCCAGGTAAACTGAATGTTTATCGTTAATAATTCTATCTCGGGCTGGGGATGTGGCTCAAGCAGTAACGCACTCACCTGGCATGCGCGGGCACTGGGTTCAATCCTCAGCACCACATAAAAATAAAAATAAAGATGTTGTGTCCACCAAATACTGAAAAATAAATATTAAAAAATTCTCTCTATATAATAATTCTATCTCTAGTAACCTTTTTGCATGAAGCCTATTTTATTCTGATAATATAGTTTACCATTTTTCTTTAGAATGTGTTTTGTTATATTTTTCTATATCCTTTAACATTTTTCTCTATAATAGTCCCATTTTTTTTAAAGAGAGAGGGAGAGATAGATAGATAGAGAGGGAGAGAGAGAGATAATTTTAATATTTATTATTTTTTTAGTTTTCGGCGGACACAACATCTTTGTTTGTATGTGGTGCTGAGGATTGAACCCTGGCTGCACACATGCCAGGCGAGCGCGCTACCACTTGAGCCACATCCCCAGCCCCCCCTCCTTTTTTTTTGAGACAGGATCTTATGTTGCCCAGGCCAGTCTCAAAACTCATGGGCTCAAGTGATCCTTCTACCTAAGCTTCCTGAGAAGCCAGAATAGGGGCATGCCATACCTCACTTATCTTTGTTTTTAAGTTGGAGTTTGTGTGTCTATGAGGGAAGGAAGTACCAAAGATGAAACCCAGGGACACTTCAACCATGTGCTGCATCCCAGCCCTATTTCTTTCTTTTTTTGAGATGACTTGCTAAATTGCTGAGGATGGCCTTGGTCTTCCAGTCACTGGGATTACAGACATGTACCACCACCTTTGTACTTATTGTAACTAGTAATATTGGGATTTATTTTCAGCTATTCTTTGAGCTTTTATGTCTTGCCTTACCCCATCGCTTTCCCTTTCTTACCTTCTTTTGGAACCTTTTTCCTTATTATATGCTTTTTGTTCTACTTACCTAGAAATTTTATATTCTTTCTTTTGGTTCCTCAAAATTTTTAATATGCTTACTTACTGAAGTCTCTCTCTCTCTATATATATATATATGATTTATATAATATTAATATGTGTAACATTATATATATACAATTCTTCCTCAAAGAACATAAGTAACTTACAATATTCCCTCATAATGTACATGCAATTGTTGTATATTTTACCTCCAGCTTTATTATTCTCAAAGTACATTTTTGGATTTAGTTTTATGAACATATGTAACACATTCTCTGCTCTTCATTCCTTCTGGCATCTCAGACTTTCCATCTGAAAACACTTCCCTTCTCTCTGAACTTAGAATTCATTTATTGATGGTCTGCTGGCAAATTCACTAAGCTGAATACGTATTTCATCTTTGTTCTTGTTAAGGACAAAAAACTGTTTTTACTGGGTATAAACATCTAGACTGCAAGTTTTTCTCCAGCATATTGAAAATAATTACCACTGGCTTTTGTGTATGTGTCAGATTATTATTGAAGACTAATCAGCTGTCATTCTTGTAGTGTTTCTTTGAAGGTTTATTTTCCTCTTTTAAGATTTTACACAGCTGGGCACAGTGGCACATACCTATCTGTAATCTCAGTGACTCAGGAGACTGAGGCAGGAGGATCACAAGTGCAGGGCCAGCAACTCAGTGAAAGCATGTTTCAAAATAAAAAAAGGGCTGGGAGCATATATAGCTCAGTGATAGAGTTCCCTAGGTCTGATCCCCAACACAAAATAAATGTAAAAATAAAGAAAAGATTTTATATTTACTTTCTTGAAGTGTCTAGGGAGGATTTCTTTTGTTTTCTCTTTTGGTACCAGGGATTGAACCCAGGGGCACTTAACAACTGAGCCATATCCCCATTTTGTATTTTATTTAGAGACAGGGTCTCACCAAGTTGCTTAGGGCCTCACTAAGTTGCTGAGGCTGGCTTTGAACCTGTGATCCTCTTGCCTCAGCTTTCCCAGCTGATGGATTATAGGCCTGAGCCACGGCACCTAGCTCTACGGAGGATTTCTGCTTGGGTTAGTTGTGCTTCTTAAATCATAGCCTGGTGCATCTCTTTAATTCTGCCTCTCTTCAAACAGCCGCCCCTCTCCATTAATCTCTCGTTTTCTTTAGGAACTAAGTAAATGTATGGGCTTTTCTCTCCATGCTCCATGTTACTAAACTTTCTTCATATTTTTAATCTTTGAATTTCTGTCTATGTTGTAGATAAATACTTCATTTCTATTTTTCAATGTACTAAATTCTTATGTGTTTTCATACTATTATCTAATTTCATAACATGAAATTTACTTTTTCAGAATGTCACCTTAGGAGGTAATATACTTATTTTGACAATTTTGCTGTCACTTAAACCATTTTTTAAATTCTTTTGGAAATTACCTTCTAGTCCACATATCTTCTCTTTTTAAATACTAAATCCCTTCTAGTCTGGTCTCCATTAGATTCATAAACTTGATTCTTACATTCTATGTCATTCCTCCTCCCTGTATTATAAAGTCCTTGTAAATGGCAGTGGCTATCATACTTGAGATATGAGAAATCATCTTTCTTACTACAGATATATCATTGTCTATAAAATTACTTCAGCTCCTACCCAAATGTTGGGCACACTAGTAGATAAAGTAAAAATACTAAAAAAATTGAAACACTGAACTATTTCACCTTGACAAAGATAAAAAAGAATGGCAATAGCAGTGCTGGCAAGGGTATCCAGAGATAGGCACTTGCATATGTGTTTGATAGGAAAGAGAACTGGTTCTTTCTTCAGAGAATAATTTAACAATGTTTCAAAATTCCTTATAACTTTTGACTCATTCCAGGGACTTAGCTTTAAGGACATAAATTTAAATTATTTGTTCACAAAGTTTTATTTAAACTTATGAAAAAATGAAATAATGCAGAAATATTAATGTGTTCACAATAAATTTTAGGAAAAAAGCAGGCTACAGAATAGTATGCTTACATGTTTATATTAAACTAAATATACAAAGAAAAAAATTTTCCTTGGAATCCATTCAGTCTCTAGAATAAGTGATGTTTATCTCATTTATTACCTAGGATTTCTGAAACATATTGGCAATGAAAAATGACTGAATTATTTTAAGTATATCAGAGTTCCTAACACATTTTTAAAAATTTTATACATTTATTAATTTTTATGTGGTGCTGAGGATTGAACCCAGTGCCTCACATGTTCGAGGCAAGTGCTCTACCACTGAGCCACAACCCCAGCCCCCCCAATCAGATTTTAAAAATTCTCTTGGAGGGATGGTGAATATGTCTCAGTGGTAAAGCCCTTACCTTGGGTGTCCAAGCCTTGGGTTTGATTTCCAGCACCACAAAATAGATGAATAAATAAATTAACAATAAATGTGTGTATATATGTCTGTGTCTGGGAAAATGCAGTCTGGATTTAAATAAAAACTATGAATAATATATCCTTCATTCTAATATCCCTGGCAACTTAAATTCAATATTCATAACTCATTCTACCATTGCCTCCACCTAAAATTTCTCTCACAAAGAACAGAAACAGCTACTTCTCAAAGTCCTAAAAGTATAGGTAGGAAGTTAAGAGGAGAGGGGCCAGGATATAGAGAAGAGAGAAACTGAATGTTGACAAGGAACAGACCCTCAGTATTGGAATAGGTTAAGAACAGGACTTTTAGGAAGGAGAGAAGCTTCCATGAATAAGCTTCTCCTTTAACCAGTTTTCTCCCTTTCTCAGGCACATTCTTTGCTACAAGCTCCACCCAACTGCTATGAGAAAACCCAGAGATCCTAGCACCAGGTGTGATTACCATGGCATTTACATGAGTGAAGTGGAATAGGACTTACCAGCTCAGAGTAATTCCTGACTCTGTTCTTTTGCGTCTTCCTTAGTATACTGGAGGTCTTTCTTCAGAAAAGTTTTGCTTCATTGTTTCTCAGCTTTTCTAACATGATATACTGCCTCTCTTCTACCACTGGACCTTCAACATATCAGTTTTCATCTGAAATATTTCTACCCTCTCTCCAACCCCATCTTGACTCAAGATATTTACTCCTACTAATTTTTCTGAACTTGGTTCAAGTGTCAACTTTCTCTGGGAAATCTCAAACACCCTAGTCCACAACTAATTCCTTTGAGCCTTTATCCAATTTGTAGGCATACATTATGCATTATTAGTATAGTTATCTAACATGTAGTTGAACTGATGAAGTTCCAAGTTCAATAAAAGCAGTACCATTAACTAATTTTGCTCACCACTGTTAATCCTGTATTTAGAACATATCAAGTGCTCAAGTGGCATCTGTTAAAGGAGGGAATGACTAAATGAACAACTAAGATAATTAGCAACCCAGAGGTCTTGAAGTGGTAAGAATTATATTAACTACACACAATTATACATGGTGGAACTTTGTACAAATTTTTCCTTTCTTTGCTGTTAAACTTGAGAACTCACAAGACATAGTTTTAAATATATACATCATATTATTTTGACAATTCCTAGAGCTTCAAAGTAAACCAAGACCAGATATTAAATATCTAATTGATCAAGAAGAAGGCTGGTTTCCCTTAGCAAAAGCAGGTAGTCTAGCCTGGGAACTTCACAAATGGCCTAAATCATGAGAGCTGCCTCTCTGCAATGGCTTAGTATTTCTTTTTATTTTTTAAAATATTTTTTAGTTGTCAATGGACCTTTATTTTATTTATTTATAAGCTTGCCTCACACGCGCTAGGCAAGCGCTCTACCACTGAGCCACAACCCCAGCCCCTGGCTTAGTATTTCTTGAGCAAACGAATGCACACTTGTCTCTTTCTGGCTGGTTTAGGCACAGGGTACAGAGATTCTATAGGCTTTCTACCCTTAACAAAAGCTTAGATGAGTGAAAAGCAAACCTCGGATGACAGCGAAAGAATGAGCATTTATTAAAGATGGATTTAATAAATGCTCTGAGCACCTATGGGGTACCAGAAAGCCCTAGTTCTGGGCATTTCTCCTTCAGTCTCCCGAGCCTGAAGAGAAGCATCCCAGGCCTGCCTACTTCAAAAGGCCAGGATGGGGGTTCCATAACGACTACGCGCTTCTGAAAGTACCAGGGGGCAGAAAAGCCAGAGGCCGAAAAAGGTCTCCAAAGCCCGGCCCGGGCCGAACGAGCGAGCTCTGGATGGCTGCGCATCCGGAGCAGAGCTGGCGGAGGTGGGGACCCACCCTCCGGGGGACCGCGCTTACCCGTCGGGCGAGTACTCGAGGTTGAAGACCGCTCCGTGGGTGCGGGTGCTGAGATACACAGAGTCCGCAGGGTGGATGGAACCATAGAGGTTAGTCATGGTGCGAAAATTGTCTCGCGCCGGGTCCACGAACAGCCCGCGGCCCAGGCTGCGTTCTCTTAGCCACCCGAACAGTCTGGCGCCAGGGCCGCCCAGGCCCGCGCTGAGGCCGTGCCGACCCCGGCTCCCGGCCCTGCAGTCCTGCCCGGGGCGTCGGCGTGACGGGGAAGGAGGTGAGGGCTCTCCCAGGGCGGAGGCGGCAGATGATTCCACAGTCCCCGGCGGCGCTAGGTCTGCCGCCCGCGCGGCCGGGGGCAACGGGGGAGCGCCTGGGCGGCGAGGGCTCCGGGCGGCCGGCGGGGGAGGGGCCGCGTCAGTCCCGGGCTGCGGAGGCACGGGCGGGGCAGCGGGAGAGGGCGGCCTGGCGGCAGTCGTTTGTTCCCCGTGGGGCGCCGGCTCCTCAGCTCCGGCCGCCGCGTCTCCGCTGGGGCTCCGGGGCCCGAAAGAAAACATGACCAACACCCCCGCCCCCAGCTCCCAGCCGCTGTCCAGCCGGCCGACACCTCGGCGCTCCAACTCTAGCCGACACTTCCGGGTGCGACGGCCTAAAGCTGCCGGCTGGGAAACCTGCCCCACCGCTTGGTTGCCCTCCACCGGGGACAAGGAAAGCGGGGACACTGCAGTGTTGCGGTTTTGCAACCCCGAAGGACAGCAGTCCGGAACGGCTAGCTGTTCCTGTGAGCGACTGAAGATGCCAGGGACCCGGGTGGGTACTGACTGAGGCTGGGAGTGGGTCTATAGATGTCAGTGAGCGGTTGATGTGCGTCTGACCAGTATTATGAAGCTGGGCAGGATTATGTTACTATTGTCCCCACTATACACTGAGGGATGGATTACCATATTAGGTGCAGGTCACGTATGGTAAGTTGAATGGCATATTACCTGCTCAGCCTATAAGTATGAGGGCTCAGGTTAGTAAATTTTGCACTAAAAAGCCCTGTCTGCGCAGTACCTGAAATTGTGGACTGTTGATGCCCTGAATATCTCTGCCCAACTGCCATCTATTGTCTAGTAGACCAAGTCTTTATCGACGCTCCTTCCTACAGGAAGGGGCACATATCCAGCCAGGAGGGACTGAGGCACTGGAGATCTGAATCAAATCAATCTCATAAGCAACAGAGCCCAGGGTCAGTCCTCCTTGTACTGCATCTGCCAGGGAGGTCATGGAAGGTGAGGCCTCCATCACTGTCGCTGAGGATAATATTTAGAACTTGCTATCAGAAAAGGGTTAATAAGAGCTAGCAATTTCTTGGGGGAGTGAAGCAAAGACCTCAGTAAGGGAGAGGCTGAGGCACAAGGAAACACATTTATTTACTCTTCTCTATCCAATGACAGATTTTTTTTTTAAAAAATTACTTTCCAACTGATGTCTCCTAATATAACATGACTGAAATGATAAACACTGTTTTGTTTTGTTTTTTCCCTTTTCAGGCTTTTATACTTTGGGAGCAGCACGTTCACTCTCGATGATCACTAGTTCTGCCCATAAAGTAGAATTCTTTGTTGGGAACGAGTTTGATAAAATGAGCAAGGCGATTGGCCATGGCGTAAAAAGATGAAATGGCAGCTATGTCCCAGGCATCTTCTCTACTGAAGCCATATATCTCAAGCTTTTTGAAATGGTCATCTGTTATATCATCAGCTCGGGAAACAGCAAGTGCAAACTCCAGCATTGCTTTTTCCCGAGCAGGAAGGTCAGACTTTCTCCAATTCACACAGACCTGCAAGAAAATATAGTCAGAAGCAGATTATCTTGTCTACTGCAAATAAATAATCAAACAAGGGCTTAATAAAATTGACATTGATGGTTAAAAAAAAAGTCCCTCAAGGTTAGAATAAAGGAGCAAAATCAGACTAAAACAAAGTTTTCTGAGAAAAGTAGAGCTCAAAGACTCTCTTTGACCTGCCCCCCACATCAATACCAAACAAAATATAATATTTGCAAAGTTAATAGTTTACATTTAGCAATTACTATAAATTAAGAATGTGCTCAGTGTTTTGTGTTCATTATCTCATTTAATTCTTATAAAACCCCAGACAGTTGTATTTTTATTATCATCCCCTTTTTATTGACAAACTGCAGTTCAAAGAGGTGAAGTGACTGTCCCAAGGTTATATGGCTAGAGCACAGTATAGCTGGGATTGGATTTCAAACACACTGGATTCCAAAGACTATACTAGGTAATCAATTCCCTTGCTAAAGCAAAATACTAGAAACCACTACAAACCTTAAAATAAAATAGTTCAGTGTTTTAGTCAGCTTTTTTGCCACTGTGATCAAAAGTCCTGGCAAAAGCTGTTAGAGGAGAAAAAATTTACATGGTTTCAGAGGTCTAAACCCACAGATGGCCAACTCCATTGTTATGGGTCCAAGCTGAGTGTAGATATGGCAGAGAACAGCTCAGGATATGACAATCAGGAAGGAAGGAGGGAGGGAGGGAGGGAGAGAGAGAGAGAGAGACTGACTCTGTTTACCAGGGACAAAATACATACCCCAAAGGCATGCCCTTAATAACCCAACTCCTTCAGCCACACCATATCTACCTAGAATTACCACTCAGTTAATCCCTATCAGTGGATTAATGTACTGATTAGGTTAAGGCTCTCTTAAACCAATCATTCCACCTCTACTTTCTTGCACTGACTCACACATGCGCTTTTGGGGGACACCTCATATCTAAACTATAATATTCAGTAAACCATTGTGTGACAACATATTCTATGACCACTTGGGAGAGAGATCCTGGATGAGCAAAAGTTGGGTGTCGAGGCAGGATGCACTCAGCAGGGCAAAGGGGGATGATCATGAAGTCATTTTTAGGCTAGCAAGAGATACCTTTAGGGAATAGAGTCTCCATAGATCAGATCAGAAGAGAAGACTGGGGAATAGTGAAAATGATGAACCTCAACTCTGAGAATAAATGCAGAGAACAGATATATCTGTTCCCCAGTCTTAAGGATCAGGGATTTCACTATAGGGTTCAGTAGGACTTTGTAATGAAATAGACAGTAATGATACCCAAAGGGCATGACTTTGGACAAGGTAAGGACAGGATAAGTTGTTGACTGAAGAACTGATGGGCAAGAGCAGGTGGAGGCAGTTCCAGAATGAGAAGCAAACGGGCCAATGCGTGGGATCAACAGTAAGAATTCAAAAGCCTAAAACATTGGTTTGGGCCCAGAAGGAATAATTAGTGAATGGACAAAAATTCATACTGGAAGTGCAAACAGTATAATTAGCAGAAAGATGGCAAGTTTTGAAAAGAGACTCTTGCCACATTATAGTTATATATTCCATACTAAGTTAAATCTCTGAACCTTGAGTCTAAAATGGTTATAAGGCTTGCCTTGGACAGGTAGTTATGTGCATCTGATAGAATTTATGCCAAATAACCACCACTATGACTGATATTAATCTGGGGCATAGCTCTTCCTAATACTAAACATCACATACATGCAAAAGCAAGTGGACACATAACAGGAACTGGAAGGGAATTCAAGCAATTAGAGATTTTGTTCCCTGCACCATATCATAACATGGGCTTTGTCCTTTCCTCAGGTATGTAAGGCCCTGAAACTGGAACAGGAGAGGTGGGCACTAACCTGGTCAGAGAGCACTGGGTTCTTTGAGTAGACCCTGTACCAAGCACTATGGACAACCACATGGTATAGGCTCCTGTTGACCAGGCTGGTCACTACAATGATGAGTTCCTTATCTGCTCTGCTGAGCTGTCCTGGGGAGGAAGAGGAAAGAAGACCTGTTCAGAATTCCTGGGCAATGGCTTAGAACCTAAACAGGTTTAGCTATATTTTAGCAAAAGGCTCTGCCCACCCACCAACTTGCCTGCCATTCACTTATACATTTATTCATTCATTCATCTCTTGTCCCTAGCTACCAACTGACCTATTTTGTTTTTATTCATTTATATGGTGGTTCTGGAGATTGAACCCAAACCAGGATCTAGTGCATGTTACCAAGCACTTTACCAATTACCTACATCCTCAGCCCTTTTTGAATTTTATTTTGAGACAGGGTCTTACTAAATGGCCCTAGGATGGCCTCAAACTTTTGATGCTTGGCTTTAGCCTCCTGACTACAGGCAGGCCACCATGCCTAGGCTATTTTACTTTCTTCACAGTATGTAGTACTTTCTGAAATCAAAAGACTTCTTTCTTTTCTTTTTCTTCTTCTCCTCCTCCTCCTCCTTCCCTCCCCCACTTCCTCCTTCCATCTTAGTTGTTCACTATTCACTTTCTCTTCTTAAGAGTATGTTCAAGGGGCTGGGGTTATAGCTCAGTGGTAGAGCACTTACCTAGCATGAATGAAGCACGGGGTTCGATCCCAAGTACAACATAAAAATAAATACATAAAATAAAGGTATTTTGTCCACCTACAACTAAAAACTATATTTTTAAAAAGCAATATGTTTGAGGGGCTGGAGATGTGGCTCAGTGGTAGAGTGCTCACTTAGCCTGTGCATGACCCTGGGTTTGATCCCCAGCATCACATAAAAATAAGTAAAATAAAGATATGTGTCCAACTACAACTAAAAAATAAATATTAAAAAAGGAGCATGTTTGAAATCCCATTTTTTCTCCCAGGCATGCCCATAATCATGATGATTTGGGAGGCTGAAGCAGGAGAACTGAAAGTTTGAGGCCAGCTTCAGGAACTTAATGAGACCCTGTCTCCAAATAAAAATAAAAAGGGGTGGTGGGTTCAATCCCTAAAGAGAGGGTGGAAGAAAGGGAGGAAGGAAGGAAATCCATTTTTTAAAATTTGTTTTTTAAAATAAAAATCATATCCTCAAAGAAATACCTGGCAGATAGTAGTTGCTCAGAAAATGTGTTAATGAAATCCTAAATTCAAGAAATATTTTGTGAGGCCTATCAGGTACTAGGCTAACACTTAAAAGAGGAGGAAAGAAGTGGGTGTGATGGCATAGGCCTGTGATTCCCAGCTATTCAGAAGGCTGAGGCAGGATCGCAAGTTCAAGGCCAGGATTGCAAGTTCAAGGCCCTGTCTCAAAATAAAAAGGGCTGGGGATGTAGCTCAGTGGCAGAACATATGCAAGGACCTGAGTTTAATCCCTAATACTGTAAGTAAGTAAATAAAGTAGAAGAAAAAAGAACAGACTTCCTAACTTGATGGAAGCTACTATTTGAGGTAGGGATAGGCAGAAAAGGGGAGAACCCACTTTGGTACCAGGCACAATTCTGGGAACTTTACATGTGTAACCTCATTTACTCCTTACCTCAGCTCCTCAAGTGGGTATTATTAATGCCATTTTACTAGTAATGAAACTAAGGGTCTGAGGTGTTCAAATACTTTGCTGAAGTTGCTTGGATTATTTATGGCAGAACTCACATTTGAACACAGGATTGGTCTTTTTCTAGTAGGATAGAGAAGCTGCAGAAAGATATGATGAAAATAAAAGCCAGACAGGACTCTGTATGCCATTAGAAAAGGGCAAGGAGGGGGTTGTAGGCAATCGGACAAGGAATTCTTCCTTATACATGAAGGAAGGTGAGATGGACTTTGAAGGAAAAGTCAGATTCACAAAGGCATAAATAGGAGAAAAAGCATCCCAGGGGCATAGCAAAGTTAGAAGATCTAATGAGATCCAAATGCTGAAGGGGACAAAATGTAGCTCCCATTTTGACTTAGAACATAAAGAGGGACTGAGGGTAGGAAGCAGGCTGGTGACAGACCAAAGAGAACCACCCCATAACTGCTGGCTGTCTTCCAGTATCTGCCTTCTTCCTTTAGTAACAGAATCTCTTCATTTAGCTGGGTACATGACCAATCAGCTTCCCTCATAGCTAGATGTGACAGTGAGACAAAGTTCTACCCAATGGGATATAAACAGAAGTGATATATGCAACTCTTACGTCAGGACCTTAAAGAGAAAGGACTTGTGCCCACCAGTGATGCTCCTTTCTGCTGGTACAGTGGTGATCCAGCTAAGCTTGTAGGTAAGGGAAGTCCCAAACTGTAAACAACACTTGCCAGCCCTTAGCAGCTTATATAGACTATCAGGTGAGAGTAAAGAGTGAGAGAAAAAAATATTATTTAAACCAAAGTCTTTGTCTCTGAGTAGCAGCAGCCTAATCTGAATCTAGTATCACCTCCATGGTTGCCAGTTTACTTCAGTTCTATATCTATAACCATAAAGCTGGATTCAGTCCTCACAGACTCAGAATCCAGAGTTGTCACAGAAGCTGAGCTTCTCCCTAATCTCAGCAATCTGGAACACATGGGGGAAGCAGTGTTGGCAAACAGGCACCTATATCTCAACCAAGAATGATTTAGCATTGTTTCTTTCTTTACCTGTTGTTTTGTTGTAGATGGCATTGTAATAAGCAAAGAAGGCTCGGAATTCCAATGGCCGGTAAGACAAAACTTTCAATACATTTGGTAAAAATCCTGTCTGCAGGGAAGAAAAGACAGGGTCATACAAAATGAAAACTAAGAGCAGAATAAACAGTAATCTGGTACTCCCCATATTGTCTGAATCCAGATGCACTCTTGGAAAGGTCATAGCCTTTTTATACATATCTTAACCTTTCACGGTATTATAATTGTTATTTCTAAAGGTATATAAAATGTCTTTTTGATACACAGTCTGATGAAGTTTAGAGAGTGAATGTAATATATAAAACAAATGAGACTTATTTGAATTTAGATTCTACTGTTTAGGTCCTACCTTTTACAGACGGGCTGGTGGCATTCATTATTTCTAAGAATTAAGTTAGTAACAAGCCCCAATATTAGTAAAGTATTTTGTAAGGTTCTTTCACATATCCAATCTCATTTATACTCTAAACCTTGTAAGGTAGGCAAGGGAGCTATTATTATTCCCAGTTTACAGATAAGGAAACCAAGGCCCAGAACCGAAGGCCATACTTTGGGATTTTGAGTTTTCAGTGTGTTTTCTGATGGCACACTATGGCAAACAACTGTCCATTTCTTCCCTCTTGACAACAGAACCTGGATGTTGTTCAGATATGAAGTTGTCATGGATTTCAGAACAGGTTAAACCCTTCCCCACACTAATGAGTGAATCCTGATTGTTCTAAATAAATTATGGTGATTTCATTCCACTTGTCAGTGATAGGCTGAGAAATGGACATGTGACACCATGGTGGCTACTGAGAAATGAAGGGAAGTCAACTGGGGGCCTTCCTGGCTCTCCAAAAGGAATGAATATAAGGAAAGGGTATGCCCTCCTCACTCCTGCTAGAAGTTGTGCAAGGATGTAATGTTTGCTGATACTATAGTCATCTAATGAATATAGGGAATAAGTCTAAGCAGCTATCACACTGAGGAAGATAGAGCTCAAAAAGGAAAGAATCTACTGGATACCTTCCTGTAATCCCAGTGATTTAGGAGGCTGAGGCAAAGGATCACAAGTTGAAGGCCAGCCTTGGCAACTCAGCAAGACCCGATCTCAAAATAAAATATAAAAAAGGGCTGGGATCGAGTGCTTGCTTAACATGTGTGAGGTCCTGAGTACCCAATTCCCAGTACCACACACAAAAAAAGGAAAAAAATCTAGTCCTTGATGGTAACAGTAAGCTACTGAATTTTAACAATATAGGAATTTCCCTACCGCTAGACCAGCAATTAAGTGTGACATTGAATTATCCTTACTATTAAACCAGCTAAATTGGATTTTCTATACAACTGTAGCTGAAAGCACCCTAGCTGATAACAGATGCTAAAGGTTTGTTAGTGGTCTAAAAGACAGAGCATAAAGAACTATTTGTACTAACCAGGGAGAGTCTGGGGAGAGGGTTGAGAAATGGGAGAGGTGTAGAGAGCTGCTGATGGTGCCAAGGGTTCCAAACCTTTCCCACCAGAACAGCCATATTTTTAAAAAATATTTTTTAGTTATAGATGGATGCAATATCTTTATTTCGTTTATTCATTTTTTTATGTGTATGCCTCAAATGTGGGAGGCAAGCGCTCTGCCACTGAGCCACAACCCAGCCCCAACAGCCATATTTTTATCTTTATATAATGGATTTCCATGCAATATTTTGTTTGGAAAGAAGTGCCACAAAATTCTACTACCAAGTTGGAACAACAAAGGTTTAGAACAAATGTATGTTTAAGGAAACATCTTATAATTTGGCAGCATAGATCACACGCTTTAAAACTACCATCAGGGGGTTGGGTGAGTGGTCATGCCTGTAATCCCAGTGGCTGGGGAGGCTGAGACAGCAGTTAAAAGCCAGCCTCAGCAACAGAAGGTGCTAAGCAACTCAATGAGACCCTGTCTCTAAATGAAAAACAAAAAAGGGCTGGGGATGTGGCTCAGTGGTCAAGTGCCCCTGAGTTCAATCCCTGGTACCCCTCCCCCCAAAACAACTTCCATCAGGAAATAATATACAAAAAGATATATGAATAAACATAAATATGTATATATATGAAAAATATATATATACAAAAATTGTTGCAAGTCCTAAAACTCTAAGATTTGGAGATTGTTGAACTAAATTACAGTATCTCTGTTATACAATGCTATATCATGTAACCCTAAATAATGTTTTGACCTAGAAATCAAGATAACATGATCTCATTTTAAAACACACACACACACACACACACATATATATATTTTATTGGTTGTTCACAACATTACAAAGCTCTTGACATATCATATTTCATACATTAGATTGAAGTGGGTTATGAACTCCCAATTTTATCCCAAATGCAGATTGCAGAATCACATCGGTTACACATCCACAATTTTACATAATGCCCTATTAGTAATTGTTGTATTCTGCTACCTTTCCTATCCCCTACTATCCCCCCTCCTCTCCCCTCACATCTTCTCTCTCTACCCCATCTACTGTAATTCATTTCTCTCCTTGTTTATTTTCCCATTCCCCTCACAACTTCTTATATGTAATTTTGTATAGCAATGAGGGTCTCCCTTCATTTCCATGCAATTTCCCTTTTCTCTCCCTTTCCCTCCCATCTCATGTCTCTGTTTAATATTAATCTTTTCTTCCTGCTCTTCCTCCCTGCTCTGTTCATAGTTGCTCTCATTATATCAAAGAAGACATTTGGTATTTGTTTTTAGGGATTGGTTAGCTTCACTAAGCATAATCTGCTCTAGTGCCATCCATTTCCCTGCAAATTCCATGATTTTGTCATTTTTTAGTGCTGTGTAATATTCCATGGTGTATAAATGCCACATTTTTTTTTATCTATTCATCTGTTGAAGGGCATCTGGGTTGGTTCCACAGTTTAGCTATTGTGAATTGTGCTGCTATGAACATCGATGTGGCGGTATCCCTGTAGCATGCTCTTTTAAGGTCTTCTGGGAATAGTCCGAGAAGGGCAATAGCAGGGTCAAATGGTGGTTCCATTCCCAGCTTTCCCAGGAATCTCCATACTGCTTTCCAAATTGGCCGCACCAATTTTCAGTCCCACCAGCAATGTACAAATGTACCCTTTTCTCCACATCCTCGCCAGCACTTGTTGTTGTTTGACTTCATAGTGGCTGCCAATCTTACTGGAGTGAGATCGTATCTTAGGGTGGTTTTGATTTGCATTTCTCTGACTGCTAGAGATGGTGAGCATTTTTTCATGTACTTATTGATTGATTGTATATCCTCCTCTGAGAACTGTCTGTTCAGGTCCTTGGCCCATTTGTTGATTGGGTTATTTGTTATCTTATTGTCTAATATTTTCAGTTCTTTGTATACTCTGGATATTAGGGCTCTATCTGAAGTGTGAGGAGTAAAAATTTGTTCCCAGGATGTAGGCTCCCTATCTACCTCTCTTATTGTTTCTCTTGCTGAGAAAAAACTTTTTAGTTTGAGTAAGTCCCATTTGTTGATTCTTGTTATTAACTCTTGTGCTATGGGTGTCCTATTAAGGAATTTGGAGCCCGACCCCACAATATGTAGATCGGAGCCAACTTTTTCTTCTATCAGATGCAGAGACTCTGATTTGATATCAAGCTCCTTGATCCATTTTGAGTTAACTTTTGTGCATGGCGAGAGATAGGGATTCAGATTCATTTTGTTGCATATGGATTTCCAGTTTTCCCAACACCATTTGTTGAAGATGCTATCCTTCCTCCATTGCATGCTTTTAGCCCCTTTATCAAATATAAGATAGTTGTAACTTTGTGGATTAGTCTCTGTGTCCTCTATTCTATACCATTGGTCCACCCGCCTGTTTTGGTACCAGTACCATGCTGTTTTTGTCACTATTGCTCTGTAATATAGTTTGAAATCTGGTATCGCTATACCGCCTGATTCACACTTCCTGCTTAGAATTGTTTTTGCTATTCTGGGTCTTTTATTTTTCCATATGAATTTCATGATTGCTTTATCTATTTCTACAAGAATTGCCATTGGGATTTTGATTGGCATAGCATTAAACCTATAGAGAACTTTTGGTAATATCGCCATTTTGATAATGTTAGTTCTGCCTATCCATGAACAGGGTATATTTTTCCATCTTTTAAGATCTTCTTCTCTCTTTAGGGTTCTGTAGTTTTCATTGTATAAATCTTTCACCTCTTTTGTTAAGTTGATTCCCAAGTATTTTATTTTTTTTAAGGATATTGTGAATGGAGTGTTTTTCCTCATTTCCATTTCAGAAGTTTTGTCACTGATTTATACAGAAATGCCTTTGATTTATGTGTGTTGATTTTATATCCTGCCACTTTGCTGAATTCATTTATTAGTTCTAGTAGTTTCTTTGTAGACCCTTTTGGGTCTTCTAGGTATAGAATCATGTCGTCCGCAAATAGTGATAATTTAAGTTCTTCTTTTCCTATTTTTATGCCTTTAATTTCTTTTGTCTGTCTAATTGCTCTGGCCAGTGTTTTGAGAACTATATTGAATAGAAGTGGTGAGAGAGGGCATCCCTGTCTTGTTCCAGATTTTAGAGGGAATGCCTTCAACTTTTCTCCATTCAGAATGATGCTAGCCTGAGGCTTAGCATAGATAGCTTTTACAATGTCAAGGTAAGTTCCTGTTATCCCTAGTTTTTCTAATGTTTTGAACATAAAGGGATGCTGTACTTTGTCGAATGCTTTCTCTGCGTCTATCGAGATGATCATATGGTTATTATCTTTAAGTCTATTGATGTGGTGAATAACATTTATTGATTTCCATATATTGAACCATCCTTGCATCCCAGGGATGAATCCTACTTGATCATGGTGCACAATTTTTTTGATGTGTCTTTGTATTCGATTCACCAGAATTTTATTGAGGATTTTTGCATCTAGGTTCATTAGAGATATTGGTCTGTAGTTTTCTTTCTTTGAGGTGTCTTTGTCTGGTTTCAGAATCAGGGTGATGTTGGCCTCATAGAATGAATTTGGAAGAGCTCCCTCTTTTTCTATTTCCTGAAATAACTTGAAAAGTATTGGTATTAATTCTTCTTTAAAGGTTTTGTAAAACTCTGCTGTATACCCATCCAGTCCTGGGCTTTTCTTGGTTGGTAGTCTTTTGATTGCTTCTTCAATTTCTTTCTTTTTTTTTTAAATATTTTTATTTTGTTTATTTTTCAGTTATTGGCAGACACAACATCTTTGTTGGTATGTGGTGCTGAGGATCGAACCCGGGCCGCACGCATGCCAGGCGGGCGCGCTACCGCTTGAGCCACATCCCCAGCCCTGCTTCTTCAATTTCATCTATTGATATTGGTCTGTTCAAATTGTGTGTATCCTCCTGACTCAGTCTGGGAAAATCATATGACTTAATAAATTTATCGATGTCTTCACTATCTTCTATTTTATTGGAATATAGGTTTTCAAAATAACTTCTAATTGTCTTCTGTATTTCTGTAGCATCTGTTGTGATATTGCCTTTTTTATCCCATATGTTAGTAATTTGAGTTCTCTCTCTTCTTCTCTTCCTTAGCATGGCTAAAGGTCTGTCGATCTTATTTATTTTTTCGAAGAACCAACTTTTAGTTTTGTTAATTTTTTCAATAGTTTCTTTTGTTTCAATTTCATTGATTTCCGCTCTGATTTTAATTATTTCTTGCCTTCTGCTACATTTGCTGTTGTTTTGCTCTTCCTTTTCTAGGGCTTTGAGATGAAGTGTGAGCTCATTTATTTGTTGGTTTTTTCTTTTTTTAAGGAATGACCTCCAGGCGATGAATTTCCCTCTTAAAACTGCTTTCATTGTGTCCCATAGATTCCGATATGTTGTTTCTGTATTTTCATTTATCTCTAAGAATTTTTTTATTTCCTCCTTTATGTCTTCTGTAACCCATTGATCATTCAGTTACATATTGTTCATTTTCCATGTGATGTAGGATTTTTCCTTCCTTCTTTTATCATTGATTTCCAGTTTCATTCCATTATAATCAGATAAAATGCATGGTATTACTTCTAACCCTTTATATTTACTGAGGGTTGCCCTATGGCATAATATATGGTCTATTTTTGAGAAGGATCCATGTGCTGCTGAGAAAAAAGTATATCCATTTGATGATGGTTGATATATTCTATATATGTCAGTTAAGTCTAGGTTATTGATTGTGGTATTGAGTTCTATAGTTTCTTTATTCAACTTTTGTTTGGAGGATCTGTCCAATGGTGAGAGAGGTGTGTTGAAGTCACCCATAATTATTGTGTTGTGGTCTATTTGATTCTTGAACTTGAGGAGAATTTGTTTTATGAATGTCACAGCACCATTATTTGGTGCATAAATATTGATAATTGTTATGTCTTGTTGGTGAATGGTTCCTTTTAACAGCATATAATGTCCTTCCTTATCCCTTTTGATTAACTTAGTCTTGAAGTCAATTTTATCTGATATGAGGATGGCCACCCCTGCTTGCTTACGAGGACCGTGTGTGTGGTATATTTTTTCCCATCCTTTCACCTTCAGCCTGTGTATGTCTTTTCCAATCAGATGTGTCTCCTGGAGGCAGCATATTGTTGGATTTGTTTTTTTAATCCATGATACCAGCCTATGTCGCTTTATTGGAGAGTTTAAGCCATTAACATTTAGAGTTACTATTGATATATGGTTTGTACTTCCAGCCATGTTTGATTATTTATCCTCTTTTTAAAAAAAATTTAGTTTGTTTCTCCATGATTATCTTTCCCCTCGCCCTCTGTCTTTACCGAGGCACTTCCCTCTGATGGTTTTGGTTATTGTTTTTCATTTCTTCCTCGTGTAGTGTTTTGCTCAAAATGCTTTGCAATGCTGGTTTTCTGGCTGCAAATTCTTTTAACTTTTGTTTATCATGAAATATTTTTATTTCGTTGTCATACCTGAAGCTTAATTTTGCTGGATACAGAATTCTTGGTTGGCATCCATTATCTTTCAGTGTTTGAAATACATTGTTCCATGACCTTCTTGCTTTCAGCGTCTGTGATGAAAAATCCGTTGTTAACCTTATTGGTTTACCCCTGAATGTAATCTGCCTCCTTTCTCTTGTAGCTTTTAATATTTTCTCTTTGTTCCGTATATTGGATATCTTCATAACAATGTGTCTTGGCGTTGGTCTACTGTGATTTTGTGTGTTCGGTGTCCTGTATGCATCTTCAATTTGTATATCTGTTTCCTTTTTTATTTCTGGAAAGTTTTCTGTAATTATTTCATTCAGCAGGTTACTCATTCCCTTGGTTTGAATCTCTGTACCTTCTTCTATCCCGATGACTCGTAAGTTTGGTTTTTTTATGTTATCCCATAACTCTTGGATGTTTTTCTCGTGATTTTTTACCAGCCTTTCTGAGTTGGCTAGACTCTTTTCAAGATGATATATTTTGTCTTCATTATCTGACGTTCTGGCTTCTACTTGCTCCACTCTGTTAGTGATACTCTCAATGAGTTTTTAATTTGGTTTATTGTTTCCTTCATTTCTAGAATTATTGTTTGATTATTTTTTATGATCTCTATCTCCTGATAAAGATGCTTAACTTCTTTTATCTGTTTATGTAATTCATTCTCAATGTGTTCTTTCGCTGCTTGAATTTGCTGTCTCATATCCTCTTTAAGGTTCCATTCCATCTGTCTAAGGTGTTCCTTGAGTTCTTTATACGACCATTTTTCTGATGACTCTAGGTCCTTCTGAATATTTAGGCTGTCCTGCATTGTTTGTACTCCTTTTCTTCCTTGCTTTTTCAAGCTGCTCATGTTACTTCTTGTTCTGTTTGACTGCTGAGTTACTGTTTGCTCCTATAAATTTATTTGATGCTTGGGAGGAAAGGTATTAGAAGGGAAGGGAAGAAGTCACTAAAGAGAATGAAAGTAAGCAGGTAGAATTCAAGGAAGGGGGAATAAGAAAATTGAAAAGAAATGAAAATACAAAAGAAGAAAAAAAAGGAAAGAAAAAAAGAAAAAAAATTAAAAAAATAATAAAAATTAAAATTAGAAGAAAAAAATTTAAAAAAATTGAAAAAAAATTAAAAAACAACAAGAAAGAAAAATGAAAATGAAAGAAAAAACCCAAATCAAAAAAAAAAGAAAAAAAGAAACTAATAAATGCAGTCTTAGAGTTTGATTAACTTCTCTTCCAGTAGGTGGCGCTGTGCCCACCAGGCCAAGTTTCTCCTCTCAATACGTGGGAACCAATCACTGTGTAGGAGCTCCTCTTCCCAGACTGGGTGAGTCTCCAATCCTGAGTGCCTAGGGCCTCCTCTTGTGTCTAGTCACTTCCCCACTTTTCCTCTAGCCAGGCCCCTCTCACGGGTGCCGCTCACCACAATACTGGCTACACGCCAGGTCTGCTGTTCCCGGGAGCCCTGTTTTCATGAATGACTGGGCACACTCTCCCAGTTTGCCTTTCCCTCAGACCCTAAGTTTGTAGAGCTTGGGGCTGAGAATCTTCAGTGAATTTTACTTGCCCTCCGGTAGCCACGCCCCCGGTAGCTGGTGCAAGAGACCTCAGTTGTCAGCACTGGTGGGAGCGGTAGCTGGGAGTTCCGAGCTGTGGGTCCCGAGCCACATCTGATTCCCTCGGTCTGGCTATTGCGCTCATGGGAGAGCTGGGAGGGGCCCTTAAGGTTTCCCCGATGTGTGGAGAGGGAAGGCTAGGGGATTACACACCTGTAGCCGCAGGTTTCATTGAAGTTATCTTCTCCGCCGCAGTCTGGTGATGTCAGTTCTCTGCCATGGTAGTATCTCTTGCAAATGGTGACAGTTCGATTCCCTTTGCCGGGTGACCAATGCAACGGGTGGGTCCTTACTGTCTCTCCCGAGCCCCGTTTCAAACCTGTGGCCACTACCTATGAAGGCTCAGTTGGCATTTACCTCCGTAGGATCAGAAGGGCTGACCAGTTGTTTCAGCCGGATGGATTAGTGCTGAGTCACAGCTGTTTGTCTTCAGGAAGCAGGCGAAAGGGAGCTTGAATTCAGCCGATCCGGGCTCAGTGTGTGTTCTGAGAGGCCCAGACTGTTGGCC
Organism: Urocitellus parryii; assembly: GCF_045843805.1. Lineage (NCBI taxonomy): Eukaryota > Metazoa > Chordata > Mammalia > Rodentia > Sciuridae > Urocitellus > Urocitellus parryii. The sequence goes on along the minus strand of NC_135534.1, from coordinate 177,098,193 downwards.
CCAGATCCATGTCTGCTCAGCATTGCCTAGTGATCCTGTCTGAGGATGAAGCTGGTCGAAGTGGTACTGCCATCGGACCTTTTCAACCTGCTCCTCCAGGTCGTGGTGCCTCGGGCCACCACATCCATTAACAAAGACTCCCAAGGTACGGGGTCCGAGTCCCCGGCATTGGCTGGGGGAGACTGCGGGCTCCGGAGCGGGAGCTCGGAGACCTGGACGAGGGTGACGAGGAGGAGGAGGAGAAAAAGAAGAAGGAGGAGAAAGAGGAGGAGCGGGAGGAGAAAGAGACTCGGAAGAGGGGTGGGGGAGCCGGGCTGCCGACTCCAGGACCCAGGGCCGGCACTCCCGGCACAAAGGCGGGGCGCTGTCGAGCCGCAGAGGCGGCGGGGAGGAGCTATATATATATATATATATATATATATATATATATATATATTTTTTTTTTTTTAGTATTTTTATTTTTTAGTTTTCGGCAGACACAACATCTTTGTTTATATGTGGTGCTGAGGATCGAACCCAGTGCCTCACACATGCTAGGCAAGCACTCTGCCACTAAGCCACAACCCCAGCCTTAAAAAAGTACACATATAGATTTATACAAACAAAATAGGGAAGAAGAAAACACCAAGATGCTAATAGTGGTTGACTTTGTAAAGTGGAATCATATTTTTACTATTTTTAAATTTTCTGCTTTTTGTCTACTTTTTCAATAATTTTTCTTTTTCTTTCTTTTTTTTTTGGGGGGGGGGGGTGTTGGGGATTGAATCCAGAGGCACTTTGCCACTGAGCCATATTCCCAGACTTTTTTATTTTTAATTTTGAGATGGTATCACTAGTTACTTAGGGCTAGCCTCAAATTTGGAACACCCTGCCTTAGCCAGCCTCAAATTTGGAACTCTCCTGCCTCAGCTGCCCAATTCACTGGGATTACAGGTGTGCATCACCATCCCAGGCTTCAACATGGAATTTTTTATTTTTTGTACTGGGGATTGAACCCAGGGGCACTTAATCACTGAATCACATACCCAGCCTTTTAAAATATTTTATTTAAAGACAAGGTCTTGCTAAATTGCTTAGTACCTCGCTGTTGCTGTGGCTAACTTTGAATTTGTGATCCTCCTGCCTCAGCCTCTGAGCCACTGGGATTGCAGGCCTGCACCACCACATCTGGCTCAACATGTAATTTTTTATTATAATTTTTAAAGAAAAGAAAAGATACCTGTTACACTTGTTTAAGCAACTCCTCATATTCCAATGGTTTTATCTCAACACTACAGTGCTAAACAGAACTATAGAGTGCACCTCAGTCACTGGTGGGCAGAGAGCTGAATGATAAAGAAAAGTCCCAGAACCCGAAATGAAAAAAGTATGAGATACAACAGGACCCAAAGGAAGGGTCCTTCCACAGTGGGGAAGTTGGACAGTTGGACAGGCTGTGGCAATTAGTACCAGGGATTTCATTTAGGTAGACAAAGGTCTGCAATGGCTGTGACTCCCTGCACCAAGTGTGTCTCACCTTCTTTTCTATCTCCTCCATGAGCTCTACAATGTCAAAAGGCAGGTCCTTCTTGTAGGGAATAGGGTAACGACTGATGGGTTTGGACTTCTCTTCCTGCTGAGCCTCAAAAAGACGCAGGTTCAGGGTGACGACAGGCAACCTGTTCCAAACTCTACTTGTCACAAGGCGAAGAAAAGACTGAAAGGAAACAAAGACAGGTTGAGATGAGTTACTGAAGGAATGGATGTATATCTGGGCTTAAAGGAGAAATGGAAAACAGGTTCCATCTCTTGGGCCAATTCCCACTTATCAGAAGTTACTGCCTTGAGAATCCAGAAAAGGATCATGGGCCCAACCTGAAACAATGCTGTAATCAGTTAGGAATGTCTGATGTGGAAATGGGTTATGGTGGCCCAAGTAATTTATATTTGCAATACTTGGTTAAAGTCCAGCCTAGTACTTCCTATTAGTAACATAATCTCCTGGGGTTCTTCATGGCTCTAGTGGCTCTTTCAAAGTCTATCAAGTGATTGCCAGGATTTTGTCATCCTCTGTCAACAACATTAATTATTATATAATGAGCACTTAATATGTACCAGGTGTTTGTTTTGGTACTGGAGATTGAGCCTAGGGTGCTCCACCACTGAGTTACTTCCCAACTCTTTTTATGTCTTAAAATTTTGAGACAGGGTCTCACTAGGTAACTAAGGGTTTTGCTAAGTTGGCCAGGTTGTTTCTCAAACTTGCAATCCTCCTGCCTCCGCCTCCTGCATTGCTGGGATTACAGGTGTGTGCCACTGTGCCCACCTATACCCAGTTGCTTTTTTTCATATATTCTCCAATACTCCCAGCAATCCTGCATTTTACAGATACGAAAACTAAGAATGAGAAAGGCCACATAGAGCTCAATGTTTGAGTTAGATTAAAATTCAGAACTGCCTAACTCTAGAATCTATGTTCTTCCCACTATGTAGTCCTGTCTTTTAAAAGGGAAAAAAAAAGTAACAAAATCACATTATTCTAAGTGAAAAGGGTGAAACAGAAAAAATCTGACTAGGCAGCCCTCTCATGCCTTTTATCATGTAAAGTTATAAGAATGCTACAAGAAAATCAAAGATTATGCCTTTCTAGAAAGCTCAGTCTAGTTAGGTAACCTAAGGCTGTGAAAGATAATATAACAAAGGGCTATCTGAAGCCAGGCTGCTTGGGTGAAAACCTGTTTCTGTCCTTTTAGTTTATTCTTTGGTAAAGTGTGGATGAAATAATACCAAATCACAGAGCTGTTGTGATGATTTAATGAATTAATATATATAAAGCTTTTAAAATAAATCTTTGGGGCTGAGGATATAGCTCGTTGGTAGAGTGCTTGCTTGCATGCATAAGGCTTTGGGTTTGATCCCCAACACCAAAAAAAAAAAAAAAAAACCCAATTAAACAAATAAAATAGATCTTTGCACTTAGCAAATTCTATATATTTATTAAATAAAATGTTATAGGTTTAGAATAAGGGTGTCATTTTTAATTATTTTTAAATTTTCTGCTTATTTGATTTTTCAATAATTTTTCTTTTTTTGGTATTGGAGATTGAATTCAGAGGTGCTTCACCACTGAGCCATATTCCTAGATTCTTTTTATTTTTAATTTTGAGACAGTCTCATTAAGTTGCTTAGGGCCTTGCTAAGTTAGTACACTGTGGACCTATCAAATGACATCTGCTTACATATTTAAATGCTAGATACACAGAAAAGATCTGGGCAGCTCCCCTCACACCCTCGTGACAGTTACTTTTTTGTGTCAACCTTACTGGGCTAAGAGATGCCCAAACATATAGCTGTTAAAACATTATTTCTGGGGGCTGGGGTTGTGGCTCAGTGGTAGATGCTTGCCTACCATGTGTGGGGCACTGGGTTTGATTCTCAGCACCACACATAAGTAAGTAATTAAACTAAAGATCCATCAACAACTAATAAAAATATTTTTAAAAAACATTATTTCTGGGTGCACCTGTTAGGGTGTTTACAGAAAAAAATTGCCATTTGAATAAGTAGATTGAGTAAAGAAGATCCATCCTTACTAACTAGAAGGGCTCATCCTATCTGATCCCTAACAGAACAAGAAGGCAGAAGAAGGCAGATTCACTCTTTCTTCTTAAACTAGAATGCCCAAGTTCTCCTGCCCTTAGGCATCACAGATACTGGTTCTCAGTGGCTCCCATTCTCAGTTCTGAGCCTTCAGACTTGGACTGGGAGTTACATTATCAGCTTTGTTGGTTCTCAGGCCTTCCGACTTATATGAAATTATGCCACCTTCTTTCCGGGTTCTCTAGCTTGCAAACTACAGATAGTGGAAATGCTCTATAATTGTGACCCAGTCTCAATTTAGGTGTCCTTTTATATCTATATCTGTCTCCTATTGGTTCTGTTTCTCTGGAGAATGTTGAATAATACACCACGTGGGAACTCTCCATGAATGCCACCTACTGTAAGAGCCTGCCTCTTTGATGTTCATATCTGACACTTCATCTTTGTGCCAGCAATGTTCTCCCTACGAGTAAAGTCTAGGCTATGAAATTTTATACCTCTGTTACCTCAGCTTTCTATATCCTCTAGCCAGTGTGGTGCAAATATCCAAGTCACTAGGCCAAATCCACTAGTCTCTGAAGCTGCCAGGGAAAAATGCTCTGCTTCATACTTATACTACAGTGGATTTGGACTGGGAAACCAAAAGTGAGGCAGTTGACAATGACATCTGGGGCTGAAAAGTCATAAAGCAGAGTAAGGCCAGGTGGAATCATGATGTATCATGAGCATATCAAAGGAGTGAGAGGCAGAAATTGTGCGAAAGCAGCAGCTATGATGGGGAGAAAAGACTCAAGGTAGATGGGAGGAAGAAAGTTGTTAAGGACTGGGCCTGTGGCTCAATGGTAGAGCACCTGCCTTGCACATGTGAGGCACTGGGTTCGATCCTCAGCACCACATAAAAATAAATAAATAAAGGTATTGGGTCCAACTAAAAAAAATATTTATAAAACAAGAAAGTTGTTAATAGAAAGAGATGCAGATAGATAAAAAGATACTGAACTAGGAGACAAGACTTGTTCCTGGCAGATTTCCTGGGGCCTTGTTGCAGAGGTACCTGGAGGTATCGGAACAACTTGTCGGTTTCAGTTTCCATGTGGAATGATTTAATAATGCCTGAAACAGAGTCATGCACTGACAAGAAAAATCAGAATGAAACCAAGAAAGCAAATGGGTCCTTCAACTTCTATAATTCAAAGGAAACAATGGACTTAAGGAGTAAAGTACTCCTACCATATAACTTTGTGTTTTTTTTGGGGGGGGGGCGTACCAGGGTTTGAACCCAGAGTTAAACCCTGGGCTTAACTAACTTAAGCACTAAGCCATATCACCAGCACTTTTTGTATTTTATTTAAAGACAGGGTCTTGCTGAGTTGCTTAGGGCCTCACTAAATTGCTGAGTCTGGCTTTGAACTCTTGATCCTCCTGCCCCAGTCTCCTAAGCCACTGGGATTACAGGTGTGTGCCACTGTGCCCAGCCCATATAACCTTGTTTTAAAAATAAACAGAAAATACTCATATAATGCTTAGAACAGCTAAGAGTATTCTAAGTTGCTTTATATATATTTACTCAAAACTCAAGTTAACTTGGTTCTGTTATTCTCTCCACTTTAGAAATGGGAAAGCATAGGCATAAAAAAGTTACCAAGTGTATAACTAGTAGAGCATGGATTCAGAGCCAGGCATCCAGCTCCAGAGTTCTCACTCAGAATCATGTACAGTACTGCATGTACAAGCACACTGCCAAGGATGGTAACTCAGCACTATTTCTTTAAAACCTCTAAATCCAAGTCCATCTATAAATCTCAGGTCTTGTCCCCACTTTCCCCTAAATACTTTTTAACATTTTAATTCTGAACTGTGAGTAACTGTAATATCAATAAAAAGTACAACTTTTATTTGTTGAGTGAGTATTTCACTAGGCTTATTGATGGAGCCTCACAGGCGCTGTCCCTAAACTACTGCTATAGTTTGGATTTGGAATGTCCCCCAAAGGCTTATTTGTTAAAGGTTTAGTAGTCAGCCTGTGGCACTACTGGGAGGTAGTAGAACCCTTAGGAGGTGGGGTTTATTGGAAGGAAGTTAGGTCACTGATGGCATGCCCATGAAGGACGCATTGGGACCCTGGTCCTTCCTTTTTTTTTTTTTTTTTGCTTCCTGGCTGCCACAAGGTGAGCAGATTTTCTCACAAAAGTGCTGCCTGCCAAGAGGTACTGCCTCACCTCACCACAGGCTACAGATTGAAACCTCTGAAATTATGAGCCCTAACAAATCTTCTTATAGTTGATTATCTCAAGAATTTTGTCACAGCAATGCAAGGCTGAAGTAACAGAACTACCATATCTCTCTCCACTGGGGGAAATCATGGCTCAGCTACCATGAGGGAATACAAGTTTATATATTTTCAAGAGAAGCTGAATGTGAAAATTCAAAATGTGGCTTGTGGTCACCTACTTTGAGGGAGGTTGCAAGTTTGAGGCCAGCCTCAGCAATTTAGCAATGCCCTAAGCAACTTAGTGAAACCCTGCCTCAAAATTGCAAAAAAAAAAAAAAAAAAAAGAAAGAAAGAAAGAAAGAAAACTGGCTGGGATGTAGCACAGTGGTGAAAGTGCCTCAGGGTTCAATCTCCAGTATTAAAACAAATTAAGAAAAAAAAAAGACACACACATGGCCATTAGGTACAAGAAAACTTGCTCAGCATCATTTGAAATTAGGGGAATGCAAATTAAAACCATGAGATAATATTTCATACCCACTAGCATAGCTGTAATCAAAAAGACAGACAATAAAAACTGTGAGATGTGGAGAAACTGGGCCTGTATACAATGCCGATAAAAATATAAAATGGTGCAGCTGTTTTAGAGAAATTTGATAAGTTTTTTTAAGAAGCTAAATGTAAATTTATCATATAGTCCAGCATTTCTACTCCTAGGTACCTATCTATCCAGTACAAATGAACATATAGCTCTCCACAAAGACTTGTATAAAAATAATCATAGCATTAATAACAAAAAAGGAGAAAGAACCCCAAAGTCCACAGACTCATGAATGGATAAACAAAATGTGGTGTGCCGATACAATATACTACTATTCAGAATTTAAAAGAAATGAATTAATACATGCTACAAATATGTACAATATTTTAAAAATTAAGTTAAAGAAGCCAGACCAAAAACTTTATATTATTAAATCCCATCTATATGAAACACTCAAAAGAGGTACACTACAGAGACAGAAACTAAATTAGCAGTTGGGTAAGGCTGGGGTAGGAAAGGAATTGATTGCAAATGGGTACAAAGGATCTTTTAGAGTGACAAATATTATAAAACAGTCTTTTTTATAATTGCTTCCTAGTGGGGTTGAGACAGTTTCTCATTATGGTTTTATTTTACATTTACTGGATGACTAATAATATAAGCATATTTTGTGCTTTTATTGGCTATTTATCTATTATTTGAAGAAATATCTTTGGTCCTTTCCCCATTTCTTAATTGAGAAATTTATATCTTTATTATTGAGTTTTAAATGTTCTTTATATATTCTAGATACATGTCCTTTATCAGTTATGATTCTTCATATATTTTCTCCCATTCCATTGGGTTTTCTGTTCTAATTTTATGAAGTCTAATTTTTCTGTTTTTTTCTTTTGATGCTTGTGTTTTTGGTAGTGTCATATCTAAGAAACTACCATCAGAATTGTCTCTGTTTTCTTCCAAGAGTTTTATAATTTTAGTTCTAATTTTTAGAGTTGATCTATTTAGAGATAATTTTTGTATTTAGTTTGATATGGGTCCAACTTTGTTCTTTTGCATGTAGCTACCTAGTTTTCCAAATATCATTTGTTGAAAACACTGTTTTTCCCCCACTGAATCATCTTGGCATCCCTGCCCAAAATCAATTGAGCATTAAGTATAAGGTTTATTTCTATGATCTTAATTCTATTCCATTGATCTATGTCTAATGAGTATTCCAGGAAAAACACTGTCTTGAATTATTGTAGACCTTTGGTAAAATTTTGAAATCAGAAACGTAAATCCTTGGGGCTGGAGATGTGGCTCAGTGGTGGCGCGCTCGCCTGGCATGCGTGCGGCCCAGGTTCGATCCTCAGCACCACATGCCAACGAGGATGTTGTGTCCGCCGAGAACTAAAGGATAAATATTGAAAATTCTCTCTCTCTCTCTCTCTCTCCTCTCTCACTCTCTCTTTAAAAAAAAAAAAAAAGAAACGTAAATCCTTCAACTTCTTAAACATTGTTTTGGTATTCTGGATCCCTTAAATTTTCATATGAATTTTAGGAATAGTTTGTCAGTTTCTGCCATAAAGCCATTTGGGACTGTGGCTGTGACTAGGTCAAATCTTTACACAAAGTTGGAGAGTATCATTGTCTTAACAATATTGACTCTCCTCATGTTTGAACATAGGGTACATTTCCAGCTATTTGCATCTTGTTTATTTCAACAATGTTTTGTAAGTTTTCAGAGTATAAATTTGGTATGTCTTTTTGTTAAATTTATTCTGAAATGTTTTATTCTCTTTACATGCTACAAATATGTACAAAATTTAAAAAATTAAGTGAAAGAAGTCAGACCAAAAACTATATATTATTCAATCCCATCTATATGAAATATTTTATAGTAGTATTTTTTGTACTACTATAAATGGGATTTTAAAATTTCATTTTTGGGTTGTTCATTTCAAACGAATAGAAATACAATTGAATTTTGTATATTGTTCTTGAATTCTAAAACCTCAGTGAACTTTTTAATTGTAATTTATATGATATTAGCTGCGGGTTTTTCACAGATGACCTTCATCAGGTGAAGAAAGTTCCTTTCTAATCCCAGTTTATTTTAAATCACAATTTGTCAAATGCTTTATCTGAAACTCCTGAGATTTTTTTTTTTATTGAACTTTGGCATTAGACCACTGAGCCACATCCTCAGCCCCATTTTGTATTTTATTTAGAGAAAGGGTCTCACTAAGTTGCTTAGTGCCTCCCCGCTGCTGAGGCTGCTTTGAACTCAGATCCTCTTGCCTTAGTTTCCCAAGCTGCTGGGGTTACAGGCATGTGTTACTGTGCCCAGCTAGAGATTCTTTTTTAAATGTGTGATATTATTCACCAGTGAAACCATCTGAGCCCGGGAAGACTTCATTTGATTGCTGTTACTGATGAGTTGGCTCATAAACCTCACCAGTGTACTGCCTCTCAACACCAAAATCACCTTCACTGCCTGCTCTAGAAAATGCATTTGAGCTTTAAAATATTTTTTTTTCTGTTGCTATCATGACAATAAGCTAGAGGCACTGCAGGAGAAATGGGATTTTCTTCCTGACAAAACATACTAAGTAGTATTCCTGTAGCAGCAGCTTCTCCGGTGCCTGCTTCTGCTTTGCTTGGAAACCCAAAACACCCAGCAGCCAAGTTTTCCCTGGCACTCTATTGGGCAGCTTTGTGGCAGAGGCTTCCAGGAGCTCCCTTCCAATGAATAACTGTCTTCAGCATTTCTTCAGCAAAGTTCTGGAGGGTAGACTTGTGTAAAGTTTTGCTGGCATATCCCCAGTCACTTGCTGCTATTTAATGAGCCATGGCCGGCCATACCTGTTCCCAAAAGATCTTGATCACTGCTACCTGGGGAGAGATAGAGCTCTTCTTTGCATATTACATCTCCACAACAGAGGTATAATGGTCATTCTCTTATATCTGATATTCCTGTTCTGTTTCTTTGTAGTATTGGGGATTGGACTCAGGAGTGCTATGCCTCTGGGCTACATTCCCAGTCCTCCTTATTTTGGCTGGCCTCAAACATGATCCTTCTGCCTCTGACTTCCAAGTATTTGGGATTACAGGCATGTGCCACTGTACCTGGCTCATTCTTGTACTCTTTAATGCTCCCTTTAATTCTTACTAGCCATTACCTCATTATTCTAATGCCCTATTCTAGTAATTCTTTAAATTAATCTTTCCTTTTCAAAGTACTGTGTTTTTTTTTTCTCTTGAATATATTCTGATAAACACTATGCTTTTTCATGTCCTCCTATATGTTTGGGCCTGGTATATAGAAAGCACTCAATGTGTATAATCCAATAATAGGATCATGACCCATGATGTTCATAGGCAGTTTTTACTATTTTAAGCTCTTTCTTTTTAAATTTTTTTATAGTTGTAGATAGACAGAAGGCCTTTATTTTATTGGTTTATTTATTTTTTATGTTTGTTTTTAAATTATAGGTGGATATCTTTATTTTTATGTGCTGCTGAGGATCCAACCCAGTGCCTCACACAAGCTAGGTGAGCACTCTACCTCTGAGCCACAACACCAGCCCTTATTTGATTATTTTTATGTGGTGCTGAGGATCGAACCCAGTGCCTCACACATGCAAGGCAAGTGCTCTGCCACTGAGCTACAGCCCCAGCCCTTTCTTTCTTTTGCCTCCTTTAGGACATGTATCTTGATCCCTAACCCCCAAACCCAGGCATGTAGAGAGAACCATTTCATCCTCTGTACTGGGTGTGGGAGGATGCTCTAATCAGTTTTGTGTTTTTTTTTTTTTTTTCCCCAGCCCCATAGCACTGGGTATCTGCTGGTAAAGACAATGGGACCAGGATTCAGCTGCCTGCCCAATTTCTATTCGGAGCAAATGCGCAAAAAAAGCTTTGAAAGCCAAAAAAAAGCCCAACTTCGCCAGTAAGCAGTGAAAAACAACTGTGAGATGTCATCTTTCCAACTCCTAAAGTAGCAAAAATTTCTGAAAAGTAATTTCTGGAAAAGAATCTGGAAGGTTTTGGTCATTTCCTGCAGGAAATACTCGCTATGAGTAGATGAAGGCCAGAGGTATCGGGGCGCATTGGTCTTGACTGCAGGGCTCCAAAACCACGAGCCTCTAGGAGAGAATAGGCCTAATCCACTTGGGCCATCCACCGGCCAACAGCCTCGGATTTTCTATTTCTCAATCACCGCGGCCACTTTTACCACCAGAAAAGGGAACACGTGTTGTTCCAAAATGTGAACTATAACTGCGAACCCATCGGAAAATAGGGCAGGCTTACGCGCCTTTAAGTCCAAGGAGGCAGCCCGGAGCCGCCCACAGATCCCAGGACCTCGGGATCCCACCTGCTGCACGCGGGAGGAATTCCGCCTCCCTGCCCCGCGCGCTCCCACTCACCGGCTGCCTCAAGGCGCCGAGGCAGCGAAGCACCGACATGGCGGTGCTTGGCACTCGGCACTCCAGTGTGAGCAGGCAGCCTTCCGGTGTGATGGACCCTCTGGGCGTAGGGTTGGGCGGTGCCCGCGAGGCGCTGGTGCTCCGCCCCCGTATTTCCGGTGTCGGGTGACTGCTCACCTGCTTTGCCTTCGAAGCTAGCTGGGTAGATCACCCGGTGCCACAGGACTGTGGGCTTGATAAGCCTCAGTCTCTACTAATAATCGTGGGGCGGGGGGAGACGCTGAGGGACTGTTCAGGGAATATTACCAACCTCCCTTGTTTCCTCAGTGGGACTTGAGGTTATTGCCTGAGGGTGCCTCAGGCATAACTTTGAATCAGCCTTAATCTATGTGAGCTTGGTCATCAGTACCTACCTGCTGGTTCCAGGCCCTCTGGAGTTGAGATGGAGTGGGGAAGTAGACAAGTGCAGTTCATATCATCTCTGCCCAATGAACTCCCACTCCTGCCAGGGTGATTAAATAAGAACAGCTATTTCAACAATCTGGTTGCAAAACAAGTTTTATTTCAGTTGACCTTTTATTACTCCAAGAGAAAATGGCTCTACAGCATCTTGTCAAATTTGGAGGAGGTGTTAGTGATGTCTATCTTAAAAATAAAAAAATAAAAATCTAAAAATTCACGTTGGAAGCAAAGATATGGGCAGTAGCTAAGAGACATGGGTCAGAGTCCGCCCTCTCCATCTCCAGGAGCTCTCACCACTGCGGGGAAATTTGAGCAATTGCTCACGTGGGCAGTACGAAGCAACAAGGCTTCGTTACTTTCTTCGTTACTTTTCGTTAGCCATGTAGGGATAACTCATGTATATGAAAAGGTAACATATTTTATTTATATTTGGAGAGGGTCTAGCGAGAAAGATATGTGTTACACCAGTCAAGAATTGTCTATTCATGTCAGACCACCATACAGACTTAGAACTACAGCTGACAGCACAGCAAGTCAAATGGGCAAGACCAATAAATCATTTCTTGATTTTATTCTGTTTTTCACTCTGGAAACAACCAAAAAGGTTTTATTTTGAAAAAGAAAAAAAAATTTCTGGTGAAAAGCCAGCTGCCTTTCTGAGCACGAAGTCGACAGGGAGGGCCTCTGGGCCCAGCCAACTTAAGTTTGACTTCGTCCCTCTGCACAGCTCCTGGGGTTCTCAATCTACTCGAGCTACGCATTTCTAATACTGGCCCGCGGACAGACTGTAAGATGGATGAACGGTTAGATACACAGTCACTACCACTACCACTTGGAAGAGGCGAGGGTGGACCGCCAGGCTGAAAAAGACCAAATTTCATAGACTAAGGTCTATGAAATAAGGACTAAGGTCCAAGACCCAGGGACCGCAACTGACGGAAACGGAAGACCCTGAGGGCATTGGGGATTGGAGGAGGGGCAGGAAACGGAAACGGGGAACCGGAAGTGGCGGTTGGTGGCCGCTTCAGAATGGCTGAAGCCGTGCAGTTTGCGGCTGAATCTCTCGCGGGTGGCAGGGCACGAGCTGCGCGCACAGTACTCGATCAAGTGGTGCTCCCGGGTGAGGAGCTGCTGCTGCCGGAACAGGAGGATGTGGAAGGCCCTGGTGGTGCGGGGGAGCGACCGTTGCGCCTTAATGCTGGGACGCGCTCGCGGTTACGTGTAGTGTGTGGCCCCGGCTTGCGGCGCTGCGGAGACCGCCTGCTGGTTACAAAGTGTGGCCGTCTCCGTCACAAGGACCCCGGGAGTGGCAGCAGTGGTGGTGTTTACTGGGTGGACTCGCAACAGAAGCGGGTGAGCTGAGACTTCGGAGGGGCGGGGCGGTAGTGAAAGTCTAATCCTGCGCTTAGGTGACTTCCTGGAAGAAGCAGGGCCGGGGCCCTGGAGCCCTCATTTTGTCAAGGTTCGCTTAGAGGCATCGTAGTATTTTGCTTACCTCTGTCCTTTTTAGAGGGACTACGAACAATAGAAACGTTGCTTGAGAAGAGCGATCAGGAGAGAAAGCCTCTAGAGACCCTGTGTCATGATTGTCTTCAAAACCCAAAGGTCAAGAAGCTGTAGGCTTGCCTTTGGAATCCCAGATGGCAGGACCAGCCTCAGTGAATGGAAGTCACAGGGAGTTAAAATGCTCTTAGAATAATTAAGAACTTTTATATAGAAAAATTTGTCTTGATAATGGAATGGTCTTCCTTGGCTTTAAGCATACCTGTGCTACTTACTGCTCCTGCGTGCAACAGAAGTTAGGGCTTTTTGGTAATAATGCTTAAGTATGGGATACTGCCTCAAATTAACAAGACTGTCAGAGACTGCAAAGCCGGGCTGGGGGCACGGGCCTGTTGTCCTAGCTACAGAGGAGGGTGAAGTATGAGTATCATCTGAGCCAGGAATTTGAGATGAGCCTGTGCAAGGTAGACCCTGCCAGGTGCTGTAGTGCACACCTGTAATCCCAGCATCTTGGGAGGCCAAGGCAGAATGATTGTAAGTTCAAGACCAGCTTCTGCAACGCAGTGAGACCTGGCCTCAAAAGGGGGTGAGGATTGCCCTGGGGATGTAGGTCCCAGATAAAAGACCCTTGCACTTGATCTCTAGTACTACAGGGTACTAAGGGGGCTGGTGGGGGGGGGAGAGCGGAAAAAACAAAAAACCCTGCAAACCCAAGAGTCATGTTGTGATTTTCTTTTATTGAAATAGTATCAGTTTTATGTAAGACTTATATGAGTTTGTAAACTTGAATTTTAAAATATTTTAAACATCTCTTTAATGAAAAACAAGGACTAAGGACTTAATGAAGATATCTTCCATTGATTCCTTGTTGTTTATGACTGTTTGTTCTGATGTTTTTTGTAGTATGTACCAGTGAAAGGAGACCATGTGATTGGCATAGTGACTGCTAAATCTGGAGATATATTCAAAGTTGATGTTGGAGGGAGTGAACCAGCTTCTTTGTCTTATTTGGCATTTGAAGGTGCAACTAAAAGAAACAGACCAAATGTGCAGGTAATGATGGGATTATTTGGTTTCAATAGTAAGAAAAATATCCATTTCTCAGAATACTTATCTGCCCCAAAGGCTACCTGAATTGTCTCCAAAGCATGAACTATTTTCCTAGTTCTACAGGATAGACTCTAAGCATCTGCTTAATGTCCTAGGCTCCAAGAGTTCTTCAGATTATCCAGTGCCAGACCAGAGCCACTACATTGGTTCTTGTGATATTTGATCTCTATTGAGTTAAAAGTTTATATCTGTTTTCTCCATTGTTATATGTCATGTCCATATCTACTGCACAGGGATATCAGCCATAGGCTTCAGGAGGAAAGGCAAATCATTAACATTGTCAGCCATCCATCTTGCTTAGAGGTCCTTAGAGCTGATTTAGGAGTAAACTTGTTATTGCAGATTTTCAGTTTGGGCTTTTTAGATACTATAGCTGTATTCTTATGTCTACCCAGCCAGAAATTTTGACTTCTATTCACCTTTCCATCCACCTCTTATAAGTCATAGTTATTTAACCCTATTTTGATTCTCTTTGACTCTCTGATCTTTATCTCCACTTCATAAGTTCAGATGTCAGCTTTCTTTTGGCAGGACTCAGTCAGTAGTCTCCTCATTAACATTCCTGCTTATATACTTTTACCCCTCCATTCAGGCTTTTGAGAAATGACATCTTCACATGCTCCCTTTCTTGAAAAACAAAAAATTTTTAAAGATTCTTCAAAGCCTGCAGAACTCCTTGGCATTATTCGCTTCTCTCATCCATATTATATCCATCATACAGCCATGCTTAACCCATACAAACATAAATGAATTATTTCCTGCTCTTGTACATTTGCTCATGCTGTTCCCTCTGACTGGATATGATTATCTCCTCAGTCTGTAGAACACATGCTCATCCTTTGAGGCCAAGGCTAAACATACCACCTCTGTAAAGCTATTGCTATTTGTCACTTTTATATCTGCCCTGGCAGGTAGACATTTAGCCCTGAAGGAATTTTGTTGTTTACGTGTCTATTCCCTCTGTCCTCCAAGATTAAATGCTTCTGAAAGACAAAAAGTGTTTTGTTCCTCTCTGGTTCTTGTAGTCATCAGCAAACAATAGGTACTTAATAAACATTTTGAGAAGAAAACAATTCATTCTCCATTTCCTTAGTTTCTTTTTACCATACGATTTATTTTTATTTTTATTTTTTAGACATACATGACTGCAGAATGTATTTTGACATATAATACATAAATGGAATGTACATACATCAATCATATTGTCTATTTTATTCTGCTGCCCTTCCTATCCTCCCTACTCCTCCTCTCCTCTCCCATCCTTTCTCTCTATCCAATCTAATGTGACACACTCATTTCCTTAGTTTCATCATTTTGAAATTCAGTTCTGTGAGGTTTTTAAGCAAATCATGTATAGAGAAGTATCTGTTAATTACCACTGTTCTATAATAATTTGCACGCCAGGTTTTTCCTTCTTCTCTATAAATCCGTAATTATTCAGAATAGTGCTAATAGAACTTTATATGATGGTTCTATTTTACATCTGCACCAATACGGTAGCTCCTAGTTACACAGGGCTGTTGAGCATCTGAAATGTGGCTAATACAACCGAGGGACTGAATTTCAAATATCTAATTTTAATTAACTTAAATGTAAATTTACATAAATACATGGGTACTGGTTACCATATTGAGCAACACAATGTTGAAGAGTATTCTTTGGCTTTGAGATGATTCCTACTCTAATGATTTCTTGGAGGGTGAAGGGAGGGTTACATGTATTAATTTTGCCTTTGAAGACTCAACTCCAATGTGGAATCCTAGGGTATAATCAGCCCAATAGCCAACTATAGGATGCTGGTATTGCTGCCTATGAAAAAGAGCCAGTAGCAGCTTTTGTAGCATGGCATGCTGAGAGGATTCAGTTATTCTTTTAATGTCTTATAGGTTGGAGATCTCATCTATGGTCAATTTGTAGTTGCTAATAAAGATATGGAACCAGAGATGGTCTGTATTGACAGCTGTGGACGAGCTAATGGAATGGGTGTGATTGGACATGATGGTCTGCTTTTTAAAGTGACTTTGGGCCTAATTAGAAAGTAAGTCCTAATGCCTTCTAGCTTGCCTGTGTTCTTTTATTTTTACTACACCTGCTTTGAAATTTGGATTGTTAATAACATTCACTTTCTTCTGAGTTAAAAATCAATATCCATTTAGCCTATTTATAACCTCATAAATTTAGTTCTGCCCTTTTTTAATGTCAGTGTTTCAAATTTAGATGTATTTGGCTGTGTTGTTTACAGTGTGGTGATTCATCCTTCATGTTTCAACTCTGTCCTTTTTATTTCTTCTCTACCAGAGGCCCGCCGCTCCTTATAACCAACATACTCAGCCTAAATGTGAAAACTGGCCTTTCCTCATTCTAAGTCACTTGAATACAGGTGTATCTGCATTTGTACAAAATTATCAGATTTCACTAAGGGTGGCCAAATGCAGCTAGACTGATGGATCCTCAAAGTTAGATATCATTTACAGAAGGTTCCTGTTATTCTGACCTGGTAGTTCCCACTCAGGAGAGTCTCTTCATTAGGTGTTTGGATCTTTATCTGCCTAGCTGTTTACTTCTGTAGGCACTGAAGTTCAGATCTATCTTCTATGCCTCTCCTTTCTACCCATTCTGCAGATTGGAGATTGTTTGGGGTGACGCTAGAGAAGCCTGTTATTTAACTAGATAGTACCTTTGTACTTTCATAGAGCCAGTGCTTTTCTCCAAGCATTGAATTTAATACCAGGGAATAACTTACATGATCAGGAAAACAAATTTAATGTGTTCTCTTAATACTGTTGGTAATTAAAAAACAAAACAAAACAAAAAACTATGATTTTAAAGTCCAGAATTAAGTGTTCTGACAATCTCTGGGAAGAACTTTACATATTATGCTATGTTGATGACAGAAGGAGTTTGACATCTTTGTAGTGAGGTAGCTCATTACTATGACCTCTAGTATACCTTTGAAAAGTGTTAAAACTTTTTGGAAGAAAGGGGGCTGTGAGCTGGGTATAGTGGCACATGTTTTTAATCCAGTCTACTCAAGAAATTGAGGGCAAGAGGTTCTTGAGGCCAACTAGGGCAACATAGCAAGACCCCATCTAAATGGGGTGGGGTGGAATGTAAAGAGAACAGTGTCATTTTATGCCTTATTCTTAGTGTGATGATGACAGTGCCTTAAATAACTTAATAGTTCAGAAAAGGAGTCTCCTTCTGAAGGAGATCTAGAACACATCCTACCTTTTTATTAAATTTCATTTTTATTCCTCTTTACCACTAGGTTATTAGCTCCAGAATGTGAAATCATACAGGAAGTGGGAAAACTCTATCCACTGGAGATTGTGTTTGGAATGAATGGAAGAATATGGGTAAAGGCAAAAACCATTCAGCAAACTTTAATTTTGGCAAATATTTTAGAAGCTTGTGAACACATGACAGCAGATCAAAGAAAACAAATCTTTGCCAGATTGGCAGAAAATTGATACATGTGGACTTCTTCAGTGGGTCATTTGAGCCAAGAGACTATGAGTTTCCTGGGAAATTTTTTTTTTTTCAGGTTAATCTCTCCCTATTAAATCTTCAGAAGACAAGATGTGAATTTTGTCTTCTAAATAAAATATTTTTATAAGAAAGTTACTGGTTTTCACTCATGTTCTTGTGTGGGTGAGAAAAAATTTTAAAAACCATGTTTGTATGTTCTATACAATAAAATTTACTAAAAAGTATCATGGCTTACTTATTTGAAGTCAACTCCCTTCATTTTGCTAGAGGCAGCTTCAATAAGAACAAGAAGTTGGCATTAAAATATTTTCTGATCTTTATGGTAAAACTTCTTACCAAAGGAAATGTAGAATACATAAAAAGTATATAGAGGTAAATAAACACAAGTCTCCTGTAATCCCATTAGTAAGTGGAAGAGTAAAGCTAATGTTTATCATGCAGCATGTATTGTTCCAAGTGTTTTCACATGGATTAAGAAATTTATTCCTAGTAACTATAGAAGACATTTATCCTCATAGTTGAAGAAACTGAGGCACAAGATTAAGCTTATCCTACATTCCCAAGCACTAGGTGTATGTATGTTTTTTTAATTACAGGGTATTTTCTTAGACTGAAAAATTCATGATTGTTATCCCAGCAGATCAGTAGGCTGAGGCAGGAAGATCTCGAGTTCAAAGCCCGCTTTAGCAATTTAAGCAAGGAAGGCCCTAAGCTACTCAGTGAGACCCGTCTCAAAATACAAAAAAGTGCTAGGGATGTGGCTCAGTGGTTAAGCACCACTGGATTCAATTTCCGGTACAAAAAATAAAAATCCAACAACTGGATATTTCATTTTCACATTACAGAATATTTTGGACATATTTGGCTTTTTGTTGTTACACAAATTTCAACATGATGAGGATTTCTGAATTCAAGTCTGGCCAAATTTTGACAACCATTTTCTAGAAGGCAAACAAAGTATACCTGCTTGGGTTTTGCATAAATGGGAGAGGTCTGTGAAGGGGTTCATGAGAAAATTCTTCCATGCTATTTGGTGTACTAACCAATGCCCTTTTAGGTTAAAACGAAGACTGGCAGATGATAAAAGCTCAGTAGTTCTGGGGTCAGACCTCTTAGAATAGCTATGGGCTCCTTGAAGCCTACCCACGTAGTCCCTTTAGGATGAAAGAGATTATAGCACTTATTCATTATGTTGGTACCGATTAAGAAGCATTATGTGTTCATAAAGATGTTTTTTGAAGGATGGCCTATTTTAGTTAAAAAAAAAACAACACTGATATTTATCAAATGACCATAATTCACAAAGGATTAAATGGTAAGGGATGCAGACAAAGCAAAATAACCTTTAGTTCTGAGATAAAACATTTTCTGAATTTGCTAGCAGGTTAACTACCCCAATATGAAGCAACTGTATATGGGACACAAGAAAAGGAAGTATATTTGATAAGAGGTAGATTAACATGCTTGCATGTCAGAACACAACATTTTCTAAGACTCATCAATACTTTGGTTTTGCTTTTTAATTTGTTACAAATATATATGAAGAATGTAGTTTGTACAAGGCTCAGAATGCAAAACTATTCACACAAATTGGAAGAGAGAGGCCCTACATTCCTATATTCAGAACAAGGGAGTACTGGGTGAGAGCCACAGGCGGGAACAAAGTGTGCTAAGGGGGCTCAAAGTAGATAGGTCAGGCAGATTCTGCAAAGCTTATGTGCAGCATTTCACTCAGCTGGAAAAATCAGCATACTCAGAGGCAGCTGGAGAAAGTCATACAATTTAATGCCAGTTTAGTATATATAAAATAATTGATATAACAATTATTTTGCCACATAAACAGTCTCTAAAAGTAGGGTCTTTCACAAATAGAGAAGTATAAAAGATTAACATATCCAAAGTCATGTAGTTTTAGAGCTAATCCTTGTTATATAATTTTTTTTTTTAAAACATTGATCAGGGCACTTCCTGTGAGCCAGGCACTGTGGACAATGCAAAAGCATAAAATATGGTCCCTGTCATTAGTTTACACTATGAAGATCCAAGATATCAAGTAAAGGCAAGTATATGCCACTACTACCCTCTGCCCTTTTCTTTGGTTGAAACACCTCAGGCACTTCATCTCCTGCAGCTGCAATCTTAGGCTGCCCGTTATTCCACTGAATTTCGAAGAACATAGCCTTTTCCCGAAGAAACTCCTTTCTTCAATGCTTCAGGCCAGTTGTGAGTCTCCAAGAAAGTGGACAGGATATCAAACACTGTTAAAAGGTAAACAGAAGACAACAACCATATGAGAAAAGAGAACTAGTAAATAAATAATGAGAAAAATGGGTGTTCCAGTATATTTTATTGAACATATGTCCTCTGCATCTCACATGGTACCAGGACAGAGGCAAAGACACAGCCTTGCCTTACCATAAGGACCTCATCCTACACTAAGATACAGGCTTGTGAATGGGCAATACTGCAATACAGAAACACAGTCAACAAAGAAGGGGCCCTGACATGGCTTGGGAGGGGAAGAAAAGTTAGCTTACATGTTCTTGAATTGAACTCTGAGGAACAAATAGGAATTCATCAATCAATGAAGGGTTGAAGGCAGATCATAGGCAAGGAGAACAATTTCAACTATCCTTAATGTAGTTGGGAAGCAGGAAGAAAATTAAAAATGCCTCTTGGTGGCCAGAATACACGTCACAAAATGCACACAATGAAGTCCAGGCACATAAGTCACAGGAGACTAAGTCAAAGGACATTATACTTAATGCAATATAGCGGCCTCAGAACTAATGTGTGTTGGGCAAGGGCCACGTAAACAGTACCTTGATTGATAGCCAATATCTCTGAATGATAGTTTTTCCCATTCTGGAGCCTGACCATGTATTCCTGGATTGGTAAGCGGGCTGTCTTGACAGAATACTCCTGGGCCTTTTGAAACGTCACCTTCTGTAAATCAAAGTTAAATACTTTTCATATTACAAAAATTATAAATGAATTATTATCACACATATGGACATGAATTGTAATCATGTAATATGCATAGCAAACTGTGAGATCCCCATTTATGCCTACGCTAGTTTCCATCAGTAATCACAGAGACAAACATTAAAAATATGAGTCTAGGGCTGGGGTTGTGGCTCAGTGGTGGAGTGCTTGCCGAGCATGTGTGAGGCACTGGGTTTGGTTTTCAGCGTATAATTAAACGTCCATTGATAACTGAAAAAATACATATAAAAAATAAGTTAGAATGGAAGAAACTTCAGAAAATGAAGAGTACTCATCCCAAGTAAGAAATGGCAGCAACACCTCACTTTCTGGGGACCATTTATTCACAAGCTTCCGTTTACTACCACTTATAAGACAAATAAAATAAGCAAAAGAGGCAGATCTACAGCTACAAGGCTTCAAAGAGCCTAAGCAGTTTAACCAGAGACTGCTCCTGGCCGGAACTAAGCAAGACTTGATTCTGGATATCTGGTGTTTTAAGCTCAGTCAATTGACAGCAGCAAATGAAAGAAAAGGAAAACAGGATTCAAGAAAATTAGTTAGCTAGCAATGAAGCAGCACTGAGGGGCTGGGGCTGTACCTCAGTGGTAGAGCACTTGCCTAGCATGGGTGAGGCACTGAGTTTGATCCTTAGCACCACATAAAAAAATAAATAAATAAATAAAGTTTAAAAAAAGACAGCACTGAAGTGTAAGATTCAACAATCCCATCAAAAGGAAGGGCAGAATCAAAGAACTTTAAAAGTCCAACCATCTAAAGTTCCCGAGGGTCAGTGCACAGAACTGATGGCTCTATGAGATGCCCCTGGGCCACAACTGAGGCTTCACAACATTCACTACCTTATAAGAAACACAGGAAAGATTTTTTTTTTTTTTTACAATCTCAGGATTAAAGAGAAAGGTTTAGATCACAAGGATAATTACTAAATTTGGGTTTAGAGGGGGCCTCAGCCATGTTGACTACTTTTATTTTACTTTTTATATTAAAAAAAAACTTTTAGTTGTCGATGGACTTTTATTTTATTTATTTATATGTGGTGCTAAGAATCAAACTCAGGGCCTAACACATGCTAGGTAAGTGCTCTACCACTGACCTACAACCTCAGCCCCTATGTTGACTATTTCACTTCAACCACCTACCCAGTGTTTGTCTATCCTTTATAACCTCTTTCCCATTGGCTATCTGGCCTCTACATGGACAGCCATCGTGACAGAGTTCATATGCCCTGGGGTGACCCATTTCAAATTGATGGTACCAGATAGCAGGAAATTATCTTGATATTGAAACAAATTTTCCATTTGCCTTTAGTCCTCTACTCATTTATCTAGGTCTTTTATCCCAATTAAGCAAGTAAAATGGCCCTGCCACAAGATGGCCATTCAGATACTTTAAGTCAGGGATCATTCATTCCCTATGGATGCTATTGTCTCCAGACTGATAATTTCAGTTCTGTCACTCTTCTTTGACTGTAACTTAGTTTCAAGTCCCTTCATCATTCAGGTCAGCCTCTTCTGAACTTGTTCTAGCTTGTCAACATCCTTTAATTTATCGTCCTATAACTTACTGGTCAACATGAGCTACAACCTTGTGTATAAGGAGGTCTAACATCTATTCTGCTTAGATGTTGGATGTGATGGCCAATCCTGAATTGTCAATTTGATTGGATTAAGTGATACCTAAGACTAAGAGCCTTCTGAGTGTTTCAATGAGGGTGTTTCTAGGAATGGTTGGCATGTGGGACAGTAACTCGAAGGGGAGACCCACCCTAAATGTGGGCTGCAAGGTCCAGTTGGTTGGGGCCCTGAATAGAACAAAAATGCAGAAGAATGAGGAAGCAACAGTGGATGCAAACTCTGTTCTTCTTGAGTTAGGGCTTGGATTGCTATGCAATCACCTGAGGACATCAGACTCCAGCTCTTTCACTCTTCCAAAGCAGACTCTGACCAGTAACTCTCCAGGGAGTTTCCAGTCCTTTGATCCCGGACAGAAGCTAGACCACTGGGCCCTTTTGTTCTGAGACTCCAGATTCTTGGACTGAGCAGCTACTGGTTCCTCAGCTCTCCAGCTTGCAGACAATCACTGTGGGACTATCTAGTTTCTGCAATCTAGTCTAATAAATTCCCTTTTTATAATCATAAGAATATAGATTATAGACATATCTATAAATCCTATTAGTTCTGCTCCTCTAGAAAACCCTGATTAATACACTAGATCACCTGCCTCAGACTGACATGAAACAGAATTCCAAGAGAGGACTTCCAAAAATGTTAAGTGATGCAATTAGTATGGGATAGGCATGGCTGATAGGATTTCACTGAAGAAGGGTAATAGTATTTTGCACAAATGAGCTATCTGCCATTTAAACACTTGTGGCCCTAATTCAGTACAATCACTTTGAACTACAGTACAAAATTCAAAGTTAGTAAGATGCCTAGATGCTACCCTGAGAGCTTACAAAGTAGTTTATTTTTTGCATAATCCAAAATAAATGACTTTCCTTGAAGAAATATTGTTTTTAATGTATGGCCCTGAAAAAGCCAAAATCTCTAGTAAGAAACAAAAAGTTTTACACATCTGACATTTTTGTACCAGTTGTTTTCAGTTTAAATGATAAAAAGATAAAAGAGGACGTGTTAAAACTGCAAATCTAGAGATTACTCACTGACCCTCTGGGTTTTACTGCCTCAAAAAAGGGGCTGTGTACCCGCTACAGAAGAATAGTGTCAATTTGTTGGGTAAATAGTAATCTTGTCTCTTAAATAAGGCTATACTCCCCCAAGTTTTTATTTTGAAATATTTCAAACCTACGAAAAGCTAAAATAATAATGTAATCAATATCCGTTCCTGTCATCTACATTGACCAGTTGCCATTATTGTTTTTTGTTTGGTACTGGGGATTGAACCCAGGGTGCTAACCACTGAGGCACATCCCCTGACCTTTTTATTTTTTATTTTGAGATAGGTTCTCACTAAGTTGCTTAGGGCCTCACTAAGTTACTAAGGCTGGCTTTGAATTTGCAATCTTCCTGCCTTAGCCTTCAGAGCCACAGGGATTACAGGTGTGCACCACCATGCCCAGCTTACATTCGCCAGTTATTATCATTTTATCAAATTTGCTTATCTCGTATAGACACAGGTTCATTATGCTGAAGCAATTTGAAAGTAAGCTATAGACATCACAACACTTCACAAAAATACTTAAGCATGCATCTAAGAACAATGATATTCTCTTGCCTTGCCATAATACCTTTTTCTGAGTGTGTCAGAAATTTTTAAGAAATTCATCAATAATTCTGTAAAATCACTTAATACATATCTATATTAAAAGCTCCCCAACTATCCCTCAAATGTCTTTTTAGCCAGAATCCAACCAAGGATTACTGTATTTGACCATTATTTTTATCCATTCATATATATATATATATATATATATATATATTTTTTTTTTTTTTTTTTTTTTTTTTTTTTTTTAATGGGGATTGAACTCAGGAGCACTCAACCACTGAGCCCACATCCCCAGCCCTATTTAGTATTTTATTTAGAGACAGGGTCTTACTGAGGCTGGCTTTGAACTCGCTATCCCCCCAAGCCATTGGGATTACAGGTGTGTCACCATGTCCAGCTATTCATATATTTTTGAGATGGACTTCACTATATTTCCCAGGCTGACCCCAGGGCTCTAAAGCTCATGTGATCCTCCTATCTCATTCTCCCAAGTAGCTGAAGCTATAAGTGACACCACTGTGCCAGGCTATGTTTTTTGTTTTTTAATCTCTTTAATTTACAACAGATGCCTTCTATTTTAGTTTCTATTACATTGGCTTTTTTTTTTTTTTTGCAAGATTTTTTGTCTTGCAGAATGGCCCTCAGTCTGGATTTGTCTGTTTCCTCATCATTAAATTCAGTTTAAACATTCTTGAATAAGAATATATCACAACACAGGTGAGATTCTATCACACCAGGAGGCACACAATGTCACTATTTATGATACTATGTTTGATCAAATTTGGATTAGACAGATTGCTTCAATTTAATTGCATATTTTTTGCTTTTATAATCTGTATTATGGTACTTTTTTTTAAAAGTGGTAATTTATTTATTTATTTTTGTATTATGGTACTTTGAGACCATGTAAATGGTTCCTCCACAACTTTTCATTTATCAATTGCCTGAGTTGATGACTACATTAAGAGTGATAAAAACATTAATATTCTAATTCTATTATACATCCCTCACTTATTAGCTGTGTCTTCTTTTTTAAAAATTTTTTAATACATTCTTTTTAGATATATATGACAGTAGAATGTATTTTGACATACTATACATACAATGGAGTATAACCTATTCTAATTAGAATCCCATTCCTGTGGTTGAACATGATGTGGAGTTACACTGGTTGTATATTCATATATGAGAATAGGAGAGTTATGTCTGATTCATTCTACTGTCTTTCCTATTCCCATCCCTCCTTGCTACCTTTCATTACTCTTTGTCTAATCCAATGAACTTATATTTCTTCCCTGCCCCCCTTATTGTGGTTATTAGTTGATATTCTATAAGAGAGTCCTGCATTATAAGTTATATAAGTTAATGCATATAATACATAATATTATAATATAGTTAATGCATATAAGTTAGCATTATGAATTCATGGAACACTAATGTTTTAAAAATAAATGCAATTAAGTTGACTATCATTTGAGCTAAATATGTTTCATATATGTGTATCACACATATGGAAAAAATATAAAAACATAAAACCTACAAAAACATTTATATAAAATAGACCCACCAACATATACTTGTGGGATCACAAAACATATCAAGAAGGACACATGTTGGGGCTAGGGTTATGGCTCAGCAGAAGAGCACTCACCTAGAATGCGTGAAGTGCTAGGTTCGGTCCTCAGCACCACAGAAAAAATAAATAAAATAAAGGTAATGTGTACAATAAAAAATTATATATATATATTAAAAAAAAAAGAAGGTCTCATGTTATGGTTTAGATGTGAGGTGTCCTCAAAAAGCTCAAGTGTGAGATAATGCAAAAAGGTTCAGAGGATAAATGACTGGCTTGAAAAAATGTCAACACAACCAGTGAATTAATCTCCAAAAAGGGATTCACTGAGTGGTAACTGAAGTGGGAGGGTGTGACTGGAGGAGGTGGGAACTCGGGGCTCTGGGGTATATATTTGTATCTCGGCAAGTAGAACCTCTCTCTGCTTTCTGATCACTATGTGAGCTGCTTCCCCCCTGCCATACTCTTCCACCATGATGTCCTACCTCACCTCAAGCCCCAAGGAATGGAGCCGGCCTTCTATGGACTAAGATCTCTGAAACTGTGAGCCCTCAAATAAACCTTTCCTCCTTTAAAATTTTCCTGGTCAGATCTTTTAATCAGAGCAGTGAAAAAGCTGACCATAAGAACATATAAGAAAACAGCGATTGCCTTGGGGGATAGGGAGAGAGAGACTTACTTTTCCCTATACTCCTTTATGTACATGTTAATTATTATATCCATTATAAAATTTAATAGCTACATAACATATACTATTTAGTAAATATAAACAAACTGCTGGTGAGAAGAAGGAATGCACTGATAGAGAGCCACCATAGAAGAACAGGCTCTTTCTTCCTGTCCCTCTAAGCTCCAAGACTCTTTGGGTAAAATTACAACAGGGCAATCATCTATAAAAGTAAGCACTACTTTTCAAAATATAGATGTTGGGGCCAAAATGTACACTTACTTTCTGAATGCTTTCATCCACAAGTCCACCAAGGATGTAAACTTTGTTTAGGTCAACATCTTGAAGAGCTAATGAAAAAATGAAGGCCATTGAGATCAAATCTGTTTTATAATTTCAAAATCCAAAGAAAGCAAAAGAAAAGAAATATTAACAATAAGTTGAAATTTAATGAATAGAAAATAAAGATTTTAGACTTGTTCAATGAATCCAAAAATTAATTCTCTAAAAAGACCAATAAAAGTCAGGAACGATAATGAATGCCTGTAACCCGAGCAGCTTGGGAGGCTGAGGCAGGAGGATCATGAGTTCAAAGCCAGCTTCAGCAAAAGCGAGGCCCTAAGCAACTCAGTGAGACCCTGTCTCTAAATAAAATACAAAATAGGGTTGGGGATGTGGCTCAGTGGTTGAGTGCCCCTGAGTTCAATCATCCCCGGTACCAAAAAAAAAAAAGACCAATAAAATAGACAACCTATTGACATAGCTAATCAAGAAAACAAGACAGAAGGTCTAAATCAATATCAGATTCAGGAAGGACAAAATTAAAACTAAAGAGGAACATGCAATAATTAAAATAATTAAAAGAGAACATTACAATCAACTTAATACCAATAAATTTGAAAACTAAGTGAAATGGATGATATTCTAGAGGAAAAAATATATATATGTTGAACACTGACCCAAGAAGGGACAATGAAGGAAGCTGACCAGAGGAACTGGATTGCCTGAGAATGGAGACCCTGATTCTGTGCGGCAGTTGATCAAGGCAGGACACCTGAAGAAGCCTCTGCTCAGAAAAGGTGTATAGTTCACACCCTCTGCAAAGCAGTTCAACAAATGCCTTTTTGGGTACTTCTTGAGTGGCTTTAATAAATGGCCAGAGAATACTTAAACTAAGGGCTAGGAGCAAAGTGCTATACGAATCTGTGCAGTAAGATACATACCATGCTCTGAATCAGGAGTCAGGTACACAAGGGTTTCCAGGGGAAATAAACTAAAGCAGTCTTCTTCTGTTACATCCAGCTGGAAAATGCAAAGAACCCAATATGGTAGGAATGAGGTTAGAACGTGGCCCACAGTTCAAACAGCTAGTTACGTGGCATCTAGTTTCCATCAGGCACAGCTAGCTTTAAGTGTATCAAGGAGTGGCATGTCTGACAGCTTATTCTCAGAAAGTACTTGGTCAGGGAGCAAAGACACATGAAAGGGGCTGGGGTTGTGGCTCAGTGGCAGAGCTCTGCTTGCCTCACACACATGAGGCACTGGGTTTGATCTTCAGCACCACATAAAAACAAATAAACAAAGATATAGCATCCATCTATAACTTAAAAAAAAAAAGACACGAAACTATAAAGTGAGACAGAAAGTGACATGGGGCTCTCATGGAGGTACAGAGATCACACAGGACTACAGGTGAGGGAGTAACAACACCAGGGACAACCTTCTGGTAAAGGAAATGCTGGAGCTGGGTTTCTGCAAAAACAAATGGAAGAAGAATTCAAAGCAGACAAAATTGCCTAAAAAAAGCAGTAAGACAGCAATAAGACAGAAAAGTAAGGAAACCATATGTAAGTGGGTCTGTTCAGCTTACATACAAGAATTATTTTTAAAAAAGTATACAGAAGTAAATCTGGAAGTGGCTGTACTACAGTAGGGGCTGTTCAGACAGTAACAGCAACACAGCCAGCTGCACAGTACCACAGAGCACACCCTGCACACTCACAGCCTCTATGGATCTCCACAGGAAGGCCACAAGTGCTCAGCCCTAGCTACAAAATGCAAACACTTAAGGCAGTGTGTGTGTGTGTGTGTGTGTGTGTGTGTGTGTGTTGTATATGTGTGTGTGTTTTGCTGGAAACTGATCCAGACCTCACAAATGCTAGGTAAGCACTCCAACACTGAACCACATCCCCAGTCCCCATGAGGCATTTTTAGAGTCATTTCTTAGAAACTGATCTGGATTCTCACTTGCATATCTATCATTTATAAGATCCTAGGATAAGAGTTTAAAAGTACCTTAATATTCCCTAAAACTCATCTGGAATCTAAACTACTTCAAAAACTATTCTTTCTTTTCCTCCAAAAATCAGGTTTCCTAGTTTTGTACCCAAGAGCAAGGAAGAAGTTATGGCATTTCTAAAAATAATTCTGGAGTTTATAGTCTACCATGAGCTATACAGGTAGCAAAACAGTCCTATTAAATAGTGGTGATATTAGCTTGCCAATGCAGTGGAAGAATGAGAAAAAAATTTAAATGTTAGTAACTAATAAGTTCTGAATTTTAAATTGCAATAGTGAAAAGATGTATATTACAGTGCCCTCAGTACCCATGGTGGACTGGTTCCAGGAACCCCTACAGATACCAAAATCCAAGGATGTTCAAGTCCCACATATGAAATGGCCTAGTAGTTGCACTGAAGCTATATATATCCTCCTGTATACTTTAAATCATCTCTAGATTACTTATACTGCCTAATACAATGCAAATGCTGTGAAAACCTTTGTTATATTGCATTATTCAGGGAATAATGACAAAAAAAAGTTCACACATGTTTGGTACAGAGAGACCAGCTGTATATCAAAATAAGAAAAATTTTTAAAAATTACTATTAATCCATGACTACTTTTTAGATAATTCAAAGAACAAGCAAAAAGATTCTTACCAGGTAACTAGAAAATCCATCATTCATCCTCAAACATTCTTCATAGAGGGGACTATCTGTCATGAATCCAGTAAGGCAGATCCAAAAGGGTCTGTCAACTTTTTTGTTTGAACCATACAACCTTCGGATCTGTCCAGCCAGCCTACTTAATTCCTTCAAAGAAATAAGGACAACTCAGGGTGGAAACATGCCAAATCACTCTCAATTCACTATTGAACAATCGCTACACAACATGCTATTCCAGAAAATCTCATAGACTAGGATGGCACCTTTAACTCTAGAAATAAGTACATGCAAGTGTATTACACACCCTGTGATACCACACCTCACAGATGAAAGTTCAGATGATATCAACCCAGAAATGATGAGTGAATGGAAAAACATTTTCCCTTCTGCTGACCCCACTCTTGCATATTTAATACATAAATTAGTTATGTCAGCTTTTTCCCCCCAATTATCTTTTCAAAAATTTGTACTTTTTAGTCATACATGACAGTAGAATGTATTTTTTTTAAGAATTTTTTTTTTTTTTAGTTGCAGATAGGCACTACCTTTATTTTATTTATGTGGTGCTGAGGATCGAACCCAGTACCCCATGCATGAAAGATAAGAACTCAACCCCTGAGCCACAACCCCAGTCAGTAGAATGTATTTTGATATATCATAAGTACACATGGAGTTTAACTTCCCATTCTTGTGGTTATACATGGTGTGGAGTTACACTGGTTGTGCATTCATATATTAAGTTATGTCCAAATTATCCTATTGTCTTTCCCATTTCCATCCTCCCTCCCTTCCCCCTATCCCCCCTGTCCCAATCTGATGAAACTCTACTCCCCACCCCACCCCTCCTCCTGTGAGTCAGCACCTGCATATCAGAGAGAATATGTGGCCTTTGGTTTTTGGAGACAGACTTATTTCACTTAGCATGATAGCCTCCAGTCCCATCCATTTACCAGCAAATACCATAATTTCACTCTTTATGTTTGAGTAATATTCCATTATATATATGTACCATGGTTATGTTAGCTTTTATCTTAAACTTTACCAATTGATATTTACTATTTAAGCTATTAAAAAGAAGCTGATTACTGAAATTTTTATACTTCTTCAGGAATATTTGGCATCTCTGCCCGTAACTTAGGGAGATGTCATAGGGTTGGAAGTTTTAATTTTCCACCCTCATTCTAGAATGGTTATCTCATAACCTAAGTTGATTTGTTTGGTAGAGGAAAAAAGTCTTTGTATTTGATTTAATCTGCTATATCAAGTAATGTAACTAGCAGAGAATTCCTAGTTCACCTTTTCAGAGGGCTAGAGGTTCCATGTAAATCCCCAGATCTACAATTCTCCTAGTTTCTCTGAAAAACATGTTAAACACTAGCACATATAACAGGAAAGTTTGAAAACAAAGAGATTTGTTTAAAGTCTCTACTGCAGTATAAGGCCTAAAATTGAGGAACATTATATGCTGCCATGACTTCTGGTGAAAACAGGAGGACCTCAAGTGACCTAATTCAAGTTCCCTTGCCAACTCTGCCCCTTCAGATGAGATGAGGCTCCCTAGCTTAAAAACCCTTTTTATCAAGGGGATGCAGTATAATTCCTGTTTATCCCTGAGTAGCAGGTTTTGGTTCCCTGCCAGCTCAAGGAAAAAACTAAACGAACTAGTCATATCTTCCTATAGGAACCAGGAGACACTTCACCCCCTTGATACCACAGAGCCCACATCCCATCACCCTGGTTGCTCATTTTATTCTCAAGTACAACACCTTTTGTGGCTTTGTGGGATGTGTAAAATACTCCTCCCTAAGACAGTGAGTATATGAGACTTAAAAAACTGCTGTTAATATCTGCTGTCAAGTACACTTTTTGTATCTGACCATCCCCAGAACCCTAGGGTGAAAATCCCTCCCTCACCAATGGGATGAATGAGAAACAATTAAAACATACACTGAAAGAAAAACTTCCACCAGGTAACCACCCCACAACATACTACCAGGTAAATAGTCCTCTTCCCAGCAGAAGGCCAAAGATTTAGGGTCTGGAAAATTGAGCCTGAAAGGTTCCATCCAGACTAAAGACACCATAAACAGAGATAAAGGTGGTGGGCTCAAAACAGAAGACAAGGTAACATCTGCAAATAAACCAATGGATGTATGTTTTCTTCCAGATTCTTTCGAACAGCCATATCAGAACTTAGTAGCCCAGTGTAGAGAACACTTTGGCTGGATTACTAAAGAACTACAGAAGCTGATGATGCATACTCTTCATAAAGGCTGTACCCTTTGGACCTCCCTCAGGTAAGCAGGAATTCCAGGCTTAGTGCATGTTCTACCTTCTTTGACATGTGATGAGTCATACTCAAATCGATACACAGTCTTGGTCCTGAATGTTTGGCCTCCAAGAGTTTTTCTTTGGTTAAGGCTCTCAGAAATCTTTTGCTGTGCTGGGGGCAGATGCCTATAGCAGAAATATCAGAAAAAAAGAAATGGGAAAACAGGAATAATATTCTGTAAAAATAGACTTCCCGGGGCTGGGGATGTGGCTCAAGCGGTGGCGTGCTTGCCTGGCATGCGTGCAGCCCGGGTTCTATCCTCAGCACCACATACAAAGATGTTGTGTCTGCCGATAACTAAAAATAAAATATTAAAAAAAATTCTCTCTCCCTCTTTAAAAAAAAATAGACTTCCCTTTTATTTTTGCACATAAAGAGAATCTTTTTTTTTAAAGAGAGAGAGAGAGAGAGAGAGAGAGAGAGAGAGAGAGAGAATTTTTTAATATTTATTTTTTAGTTTTTCGGCGGACACAACATCTTTGTTTGTATGTGGTGCTGAGGATCGAACCCGGGCCGAACGCATGCCAGGCGAGCGCGCTACCACTTGAGCCACATCCCCAGCCCCCATAAAGAAAATCTTGAGACTCATGAAAGGTATTCATTCATTCATTAGATTTATGTCTAGCAGAGTGGTGAGGAGTGTGGGATCTGGAGCAGACAGTTGGGTTTACATCCAAGTACCGTCTATTCATTCATTAAATTAATTATCTTTAGGCATACGATTCAATTTCTCTGAGTCTCTGCTGCTTTTCTTACAAAATGGAGATAATCATTCCCCTTAGAGAGTCCAGTAAAATTTTTAGAACTGAACCCAACACATAGTACTGTGTAAATGTTAGTTGCTACTGGAATATTTACTTCTGAGTTTATAAACACATGTCAACCAGACTGCTTATATTTAAAAAGCAACATTCAATTTTGCTTTGATACTTTGATGCCCAACAAAATCAGATAATGGGTCCTACCTCCCAGATACTTGTTTTTCCTTTAAACATAATTCCTACTCTCCTAGGAACATGAGGACATGAGTTTGCTAAAAAATAAATGATTACATCAACAATCTCATTAATCATTACCTGGATTTTCTACACGGTTGGCTTTTCTTCTTTCTTTTTCTTGCTTTCTTTTGCTCTTCTTTGCTGCAACTATCTTTTCCCAGTGTCTCTGTTTTCTCTGGACATTTTTCTTATGTTATCCAGAAAAAAAATTGTTTGAGAACTTCATAAGCAACAAAAAGGAAAATGAATATTAGAAAGTTACTTAATTGTTTTTTAAAAATTATTATTTACAGGTAAAGTTAGGAGAGAAAAAAAGATTTCATCTTAAAAACAAACCTAGACTGGACTGTTTATAGAGAAAATACAGCCCTGGAAAAGATATGTGACCTGGTCAATGTCAGTAAAATTCATCAGGGACAGGACCTAACCTACAGTTTAGATTCCCTGACCCTTCTCAGGTATGTAAAAAAATTTATTTTGAACTTTATCTACTTTTCCCATGACTCAAATGAAACGGAAATATTATGATGAGCAGAAAATTAATTCACTATTTTAAACATACAAAAATCATTCCCAGTCTCTTTTTATTACTAGTAACTACCCCTGAAGCAGGGGTCTTGGGGACAATCAGTCCATCACTGAAAGCCCCCTGCACTCACCGAGCACCATGTTGCACTGCTTGTGGGGAGGGGCTCCCTGTCTGGGCAGTCACATTCCACATCAATCTGCAGAAGCTGGAAGCTTTCAGAGAGTCCATCTTCACCTATGTCTTCTAGGATGCCTTCTTGCCCCTGCAACTCTGGTGACTCTGTTCTCTGAACACTCCTTTCCAATTTCCAGTCCATGTGCCAGTCTCTGTCCTTTCAACCAGATTGGAAAAATACAAAATTACGTGAGATAATACACTATTTCACTTACAAGGCTAATTCCCTATATCCAAAAGATAAATAGTACTACTGTGCTGCTGATGGAGCAAACAGGTGTAAAATACTGACCCCTATTTATTGACCCAAGAAAAGCATGTGTCTTTCAGAGAAATATCCAGCACAGAAGCAGGTAGTAAGGAAGCCAAACATACTTCTTTGAGGACAAACATATTTCCTGACAACTCCAAGAAATGGGTGATTATTCCTTTTTACTGTGACACAAGACAGCCAAGTTATTTATTGTGTGAGTGTTCTTTCTGAAATACACTGTATGACTATGTTTCAAACAATTTACTTTCAAACCAGTGATTTAACAAGTACTTATTAAGCATCTACTACATACAAGGTCCTATACTAAAAACATCATGGGAGAATGAAGAACCAGCCAAAAAATATGGTAAAAGGTCATGAAAGCAATCAAGTATTCTTCTAGGTTTTGGTGACTATCAAAATTCTTCAAACTATATACCACCCTCTCCAGCTGTGTGTCACTGCAGCTGAAAGCCAGTCACCAGTGTAACTGTTAAAATATCCCTTAGAAATGCTTTGTTGGAAAATATGGAGAAGCACTGTAACAGCTCACTTAAGAAATGATGTCATGATTCGGGTAATTTCTGATCTGAGAGAAAACAGGTCAGAAATGTTCTATAGTCAAGTGTCAGAGACCAAGAGTGGCACAAATAATGCCACTGGCTTGTTCAATATGCGATTCATGTATATGATAAAAAGACCTATTTCTGATGAAAAGTAATGATCTTCCGTCCCACCTGCTTCCACCTCTAGTGGCAACCCTCGTTAACCAGTTATTTTTAGTTCTAACTCCTTAGCCTTGAAACTATATGCTTACACATGACTTCTTGATTCATCTGCTTTGAACTTACCGGCTTCGAATGATACTTCAAATCACTTAAGCAAATCCCCCTCACATTTTACATCTTTTATTAGTTTTGTTGGTTGTTTTTTTGCTGCTGTTGTTATTGTTTTTCATTCTTTCTTTCTTTTTGCGGAGCTGGGAGTGGAATCTAGAGCCTCGCGCATGGTAGGTAAGCACCCCACCTGCACTAGAACACCCGGATTCCAGACCCGGGAGCACACGGGGCCCTCCTGCCCCGCAGGCCGCGAGCGCGAGGGGTGGCAAGAAGGGGAAGCACTAAGAAGAAGCACTAAGAAGGCAGCGTACCGCGGTCACTCGACCTCAAGCAGACCCTCCCATGCTGAGCCTCTTAACTCCTACCCCACCCGGAAACGAGCCCCGAACATACCTGGGACGAACGCCTAGCGCAGCAGCAGCGGCGCACATCTGGCCCCGCCCCGTGCCCACTTCCGGTTCCGGATCCCGCTCCGAGCAGCATCCTGGGAATTGTAGTTTTCAACTTGGCAGCAAGATGCGCAATGATCTATTATTTTTTAAAATTTTTTAACATTTAGTTTTTAGTTGTTGGTACACAATACATTTATTTTATTTTTGTGTGGTGCTGAGGATCGAACCCAGTAATTCACGCATGCTAGGCAAGCGCTCTACCTCTGGGCCACAATTCCAGCCCTTTTTAAAATTTTTTAAAGTGGTAGATGGACACAATACCTTTATTTTATTTATTTTTATGTGGTCTGAGGATCTAACCCAGTGTCTCACACGTTTTAGGCAGGCTATCCAACACTGAGCTACAACCCAAGCCCTGCAATGCTCTTCAGAACCTAGATTTCCTCATCTGTTAGTCGAAGATTACAATCCCAGACACTTGCCAAAGGTGCAGGGCTCCTGTAGGTGACCAGGAGCCTTGTTGGCTGTCAAGGGCTGATCATTGCAAAACAGGTGAAACCATGTCTTGAATCACCACCATCTCTCAGTCTAGGGCTCCCCAACTCCCCATAGCCAACAGGGTCCACAAGCTGACACAGCCCTTCTCTGAGCACATAGCCTCTGGTCACTCTCCCTCCTCCATTTCCCTTCATACATCGATGGGGACACTGAGACTCCAGAGACATGAAGTGACTTGCCCAAGCCTTGTCTTGATAAAGACTACTAGCTACTCTTTCCTTCACTCCTGCAGTCCTGGGGGAATGCCCTTTCAGAGGGACCCTACCATAAGCAGGCCAGAAATATCTCCTCAAGAAACTAAGGCCTGGCTGGAGCCCTCCTTGGCCCATTTTCTCCTCTGGATTTCATTTGCACAGTTGCCTGCAACCCATGCTTCAATCCACTATTTTAACCACTAACACAGAACATTGCTCCCCAACTCCCACCCCTATTAAGTCTTTTTCTAAAACCCAGCGCTATCAGCTATTTGCTCAGAAGCTGGCCCTGGCTTCCTACTGCCTGCTTGCAGTGCCTCAGTGAGGCCTGAAAAGTGGTTCAAATGACTTTCAATGATCCTTTCATGACTGAGCTCACACCACACCTGCCTGTCCCTATACCTCAGACTCAGCCATATTGAACAGACCCGTCATCACCACCACCAAGCTCTTGTGTCCCTTTGTCACTGAATGAGCTCTCATGGCTAATCTCCCATGGAAAGCAAAGACATTCTGGCTGGTGTCACTGCTTTCCCATCCCCACTACATCTGTTTGCTGATGATTATGCATCCCCTGCTCCAGATCCCCCAGTGGCTTCCCAATGTACTCACATGTAAAATCCAACTGTCTTTCTAAGGCCTTGAACTAATAGGTTCCTGCCTGCCCCCCCCCACTCTCATATCCTCTCTGTCTTCTTCCCTCCAGTTCCACTCACTCGTCTTGAAATGCCTGAAAAACACCAAGGGCCTTTGCACATACTGTTCCCTTTCCTCTCACATTTTCCATGGCTGGCTTTTTTTTTTGTTTGTTTGTTTGTTTTAAGAGAGAGTGAGAGAGGAGAGAGAGAGAGAGAGAGAGAGAGAGAGAGAGAATTTTTTTTTAATATTTATTTTTTAGTTCTCGGCGGACACAACATCTTTGTTGGTATGTGGTGCTGAGGATGGAACCCGGGCCGCACGCATGCCAGGCGAGCGCGCTACCGCTGAGCCACATCCCCAGCCATGGCTGGCTTTTATTTAGGTCTCAGCTCAAATATTTCCAGTCAGAAGGGCCTTTCCCATCTACACCAGGTAAGACAAGCTCTTCCTATCCCTGTCTTGACACCTTCTTTGTTTTTAAAAATCACTTTTCAGTCAGTAATTTATTTATTTTTTTTAATATTTATTTTTTAAGTTATAGGCGGACACAATATCTTTATTTTATTTTTATGTGGGGCTGAGGATGGAACCCAGTGCCTCACACACACTAGGTGAGTGCTCTCCCTCTGAGCCACAACCCCAGCCCAGTAATTTATTTTTTTTTCCTTTTATTCCTTCTAACTATACGTTTTTTGAACATGTCTGACATGCTCACATTTGTATTCTTAATGCCACTGCATAGTAAATATTTTTGACAGAATAAATTACTTTTGTCCTTTCTTGATAGATCCACATCCTAACTACCAAATCCGGGACCTGACACATAGTAGATACTCAATAAATACTTCCTGACATATTAGTTCTAATGAATGCCACCTCCTACAGGAAGTCTTCTCTGATTGCTGCTCTGCTTCTCACCCCCAAAATGACTTCTCACAGCACTTTATCTCCTCTCTTTGGCAACCTTGAGTACATTGTGCCTTATGTTTTCGGTCTCTTTCTCTATATGCCATGTAACCTCCAACAGGAGCTCTTGAAAATAGGATTCTCACCCAATTACTTACATCCATAGTCTGGCATCAGGCATCACCTGGCGTGGGTGTTCCATAAGTGTTTGTTGAAAGAGACAAAAATCAGTTGATACAATAGTGGTTGGGAAAAGAAAGGAGGGGTATTCATGTCCAGCAATTTCTTAGTCATTAAACAAATGACTCTTGCACTGTAGGGTAGGTAGCTTCATCCTGCCTATCTCATATGTCTCAAAGAAAGGGCCGACTTTCTTTGAGACTTCTCCTGCATTACCTTCTCAACAAGCAGCGAAAAGTTCCCACCACTTTTGGGACTTAGTCCTTCTCAGGGAACTGTCCAGAAAAAAGACCATCTTCATACAATTACTACCCAAGAAAGGTGAAGGATTTGAAAGAATAGGAGAAAGAGAAAGAAGAAAGCACACACTTCCTGAGTGCCTCGCTGGAGGCTTCAATCCTCCTTGGCCTCCATGTCTATTCTCACAAAAATGCTGAATATATAGTATATAACAATCCCTGGGATATTGGTCATGTTAAAAAATGTTTTCAGGCTATCTAAACGGAATGAGTTAGATATTATAACCCTAAGTACATGTATGAAGACAAGAATGGTGTGAAAACACACTGTATATACTCAGTGACTTGAAAAATTGTGCTCTATATGTGTAATATGAAATGAATTGCATTCTGCCATCGTGTGTAACAAATTAGAATAAATAATTTTTTTTAAAAGGAACACCAATCTTTTTTTTTGAGAGAGAGAAGAGAATTTTATTTTTAATATTTATTTTTTAGTTCTCGGCGGACACAACATCTTTGTTGGTATGTGGTGCTGAGGATCGAACCCGGGCCGCACGCACTCCAGGCGAGCGCGCTACCAGTTGAGCCACATCCCCAGCCCAGAATAAATAATTTAATAAAAAAGGTATTCAAGCTATCTAAACAAGGCATCTGTTCTAATTAAGTGGAAACTAATATTATTTCCTTTTGTCATATGGGGAAACTGAGGCCCAGAGAAGTGCCTATAACACCACAGGCCACAGCCAGGATCCAAGCCCTGGTTGAGAGAAGTTCTAAGTGCCTTCCCTAAACTCATGAACACGTAGGCTCTGTTCACATAAATAAGTTAGTTGACTCTTCATATCCTTCTAATGGAGAAAGTTTCAAGACCTATTTAACATCTTATGTCTAAAAAAAATTAATGCCCTATTGTTCCTATTTTCTTTACCATTAAATTACTTCGAATTTGTGTTCAAGAGCCTCATCTAAATTGTATTCAAAATATTATGTGGAAAGAAATAGCCCTCTAAGAAAATAAATCTTTTCTTGGTGCAAGTACTGAACAGGTAGTTACTCGTTAACAAGTAACTGATAA
Source organism: Urocitellus parryii (assembly GCF_045843805.1). Classification (NCBI taxonomy): domain Eukaryota; kingdom Metazoa; phylum Chordata; class Mammalia; order Rodentia; family Sciuridae; genus Urocitellus; species Urocitellus parryii. The sequence continues at coordinate 177,060,158 of NC_135534.1, read as the reverse complement.
CCGTTCAGGAGAGAGATCTCTTTCTCTCTTCTTCCAAGTATTGCTTTTCTGCTGACTGTAGAAAGCTGAGAAACATGATCTAACATACTCATCCCTGATCTTGCTTTTGCTAGGTGAAGGGGAGGAACCAGGGAGTTGACAGAGGGGAAGCTCTGAGCCCAACTGGTCAGGAGTACCAGAAGGACAATGGCACCCCTTTAGTCACCTTTATTAGCCCAAGGTGAGCCACTGAACCACTTATGGCCTGGAGGGCAAAACATTTCTCAAAGGAGTCTTAAATGTCTCCCAGGAGTCTAAGAATAAAATGTAGGGAATGGTTTCAGACTAGGAGAGCCATTCATAAATGTTGAAAGTTATTACTAACATTGATTGAGAATCTATTTCCTAGATCAATGTTCCATAATGTGGAAAGTGTCAGCATCTCCAATTACAGAGGGGAAAATCAAAACACTGAGAGGTTAAATAGCTTGTCCAAGGTCCACTGCCGTTTACTAAGATTAACTGGTTCAGCCGGGATTAGTTAGAAAGGTACTGAATGTATTTCTTTTGACCTAATATTATTATTTAAAAAGCACATCTAACTGGAGCTTTAGAATTTGCCTTTTATATATTTAAAAATGGAAATGGGGGGGCTGGGGTTGTGGCTCAGCGATAGAGCTCTCGTCTAGCATGTGCGAGGCCCTGGATTCAATCCTCAGCACCACATAAAAATAAATAAATAAAGATATTGTGTCTAACTAAAATATATATATATATATATGAAATAGATTCAAGATTCAGGGATGCAATTTCAGATCAAGTGCAGAATACACCTGCCTGTGGTTGGCTGTACAACTAAGGAACTTACTGCCACCTAGTGGCAACCTATGTTGCTACAGTGAGACAGCCAAGAACACCAGGCCTCCTTGGGTGGGTTGAAAACCTGGGAAGGTAATCCATCCAATATCACCCCATATGCGAAGTTTGTTGTCAAAACCAGTGTGACATGAGAATGTATGACTATGTTTTATAGTCGCCTCCATATTTCTCCCTCATTCCTGCCTATTTGTAATTCTCAAGCTACTAATACAAGGCCTGGCACAAAATAAGTATCCTGTGAATGTTTGTTGAATTAATATAAAGTGAGTGCTTTTGACTCATACTTGTTATCACTCAGTATGATTCAGGTCAAGATTAAGCAGCAGTTTATTTGAATACTCTGTATAGTAAACATTTGAATGGGGGCAGGGGGACTGGAAGGGGGTCCTTGGGGAAGTGTCCATGGAAGTGAAGGGGCCCCTGGGCAATTGACCTGCTCATAGGGCAGTGGATGCCCTGAACTTCTGGGTCAAACAGAACACAGCAGCCGTGAGGGCTGTGCACTGACGGGCCAAGAGTTTCACACTCAGGTCATGATAGCCTCTCTCACAGGTCAATTTTGCAGCCTCCACGAACTGGTGGTAGGTGTACACCACGTCCCTCAGGTTCCCAGCTGCTTCCCTGTGCCGGGCAGAGCAACGGCTGCAGTCCGTGAACTGGAAGCACAAGCCAGCCAGCTGGACCAGGTGCTGGAAGGTGTCACACACAGCACCCTGCATCTCTTCAGGGGACTGGTCCATTCTGATCACATGCTGACAGCTCGAAAGGAGCTTCTGAGAGCCCATGCAGAGGCGGCTCCGGCTTTCTGAAAAGTGCCAGGTGCACTTTTCTGGTGGGTGTTTGTTTCCAACCCCCCAGGAAGCTTCTAGGATGTCTTGTAGTTCCAGCAAGTTTTCCATGAGTTGGATGAAGCCCTCAGGGGTACTAGTAGGGGCAGCTTTCAGCTGTCTCAGTGCCCTGGAACAGTACTCAGGCCAGATGTGGCTTTCCCTTGACAGCGGTGCTGTGCTGCAGCTGTGAGACCGGGCAGGCCTCCAAGGCAGAGCCATCCTGCTTCCTGCAGAGGGTGGTGAGGTGAGTGGGGCCATGGGGTGTGCCTCAGGGCCCCTGTCTTCTTCCTCTGTGTCAGGCTGTGGGCCACGAAAGCATGTGGCATAGGAGAACTGGCAGCTACACTGTTCCATCCCAATCCTGGGGGCTACTCCCTCCTCATTCATGCCTGCGAAACCCAGAGATGTGGCCTTCCCAAGACCAACAGAAACTGCAGGATGGCTTTCTGGGGCAAAGCAAAGGAAAGACTTCTCAGTAGGAAGGCAAATACTAGGACTGCTGTTTTTGCTTTCTGATAGTGAATAATGGTTTGATGCTTCATAGTGGGACTCCTCTTGGCAGGGTTGTGGCTTTGTTAGGGAAGGATTAAAACAGACCTGCTGAGGAGTGTCTCTAAGGGCTGTACTTTCCTCCATGACATGGTTAAGTGACTCTGCCTTGACCCCCTCTGGAGGGAAGGCTGATAGAACAGTCTGCTTCCCAAGTAAAAAATCAGGGTCTAAGTCCAACTCTGCCAAGTGTTTTTGTTCTTGGGCCCGCAAGGCTTGGCTTTGGGCTTCTCTGCATTGTCCTTGGGGGTCTTTGGGAGTATGTAGTGGGGTCTGCTCAGTGCCTGTCCCAGAAGCTTCCAAGGAGAGGGAGGTAATTGTTTCACCATCTGCAGTACTAACGTCAAGAGCCTGAGAAACAACATTTGACATATCACCTTTCAGGCCACCTGCATTCTCCCCAGATTCCTCCTGAAATAAGTTGGTATCATATTTGTTTGTAACTTCACTGTCACTTTCCAAAAATAGTTGCTCCTCTTTTGTAGAGAATGTGGCCATCTCTCTTGAATTCATTCCACATTCACCACTTCTAGGTCCATCTCCAGGAGACAACAAAAGCTCTGTGTATTGGGTGGTAGTTTCTTGAATATGATTTGTTAAAAAAGACCCCAATCTCATTGCCAATGGGATGCCTCCCAGCTCCAGTGAGTCTCTTTGAGAGACATTATGTGGCCTTGGGCTGTCTGGGTTGGGGTCTGCCCTGGAGAGGGGGAAGGTGCTGTTCCCAAGCTCTAGGATGAGTTCTTTGGGGGCACTGCTATTGGAGTCTTGAAATGGAGACAAAATTTGGAAAGGCCTAGACTGAGCAGTCTCTGGGCCAGAGGAACCTGGGTTGGAACCACGAGGAGTGCTTTCTGAGGAACTGTCAACAGTGGCAGCCAAAGAGGCAACCTCAGAATTCTCTTTATTATTGGGGTCAATCCTGAACCGAATGGCAGAAATAGAACACACTCGAGAGTCAATGACTGACTTGGTTTCCATGGTCTCGGGCTCCATTTCCATGACCCTGGAGGCTGGGTTTTTGCTCTTGGTCTCCCTCAGGGGAGCCAGCAGCCCCAGGGCCTTGGTCTCTAGGAGGCCTGGTTCACCTTGCACATCCTGCAGGGAGGATATAGTTGGGGAAGGTGCACTGACAGTCAGGTAGGGCTCCCTATCATAGTAGCACACGTCATCCACACTCTCCAGGGAGGCCGATGGCACCAGGGGGAAGGAGACCTGAGACGTGTAGTCAGTCTGCAGAAAGGACCTTCTTTTCCTCAGGGTCCTGGCATACTTCTTCGCTCCTCCCCTTCTGCTTGGCTGTATTCCTTCTGGCCTGGGGTGTAGGCCATCATCACAAGTGCAAGTGCTGGCCTTACTCTGCAAGCCTGTGGCACTGGGTTCTATGGCAGAAATGGCTCTGGGTCCTGGGAGTCAAGAAAGAAAAAAATACATAAAGAGGAGAAAAAGAAAGGTTTATAGAACTTGAGCTCAGGACATGGGCCTGCCTGGATTCAAATCCTGACTGGGCTGTGTATCCTTAGGTAGGTTAAATATTGATCTTCTCAATTTCCTCATCAAAAGATGGGAACAATAATTGTGAAAGACATTCTTTGATTTTTGGTGGTCTAAGATCTGTTTTATTGTCTTTTGGTCAAATCACTGAAAGGGAATATCCTTTCAGGGGATGACATCTTCCCAATAGTTACAGTCATCTGGAAGAATTACTATTATTAGGGCTGGGGTTGTTTGTAGCTCTGGTAGATTGCTTGCCATGGGAGGCACTGGGTTTGATCTTCAAGCACCACATAAAAATGAATAAATAAAACAAAGGTATTGTGTCCATCTACAATTAAAAATTATATTTTTTTAAAAAAGAATTATTATCATGATTATTTTATTTTTTTGCAGTGATAGAGATCAAACCCAGGATTTCATGCATGCCAGGAAAGTGCTGTACCACTGATTTATGCCCTACGCCCCTAGAATTATTAATGAAGTTACTCCCACACAAGTCAAGTGATCAGATTTATAGCCCAGTTAACTCAAATTCTCCAGGATTTCAAACTTGAATACATTGATTAAAAACTAGTAATGCAAGTAAAGCCTATGCTTTCCAGCCATCATCTTCTGATAGCACAGATGAGAAATTCTGCTACTCAGACTCCTGGGCTGGTTGTTGTCCCTGTCTGAGCCAAGTTCCCCAGGCTTGCTGGAAATCCACAAGCTCTTACCTCCTTCTAACACTTTTTCTTGGTGCTCACGTTAACCTGAATCAGTACCAATGGTACCAGTCAATGCTGCCATGCAGGTTAGATGAAGCCATGTGTTTTTGTAACTTGCCTGGTGTAAGGCCTATGTCTAATAGGTATTCATGAAAAAGCTGCTCTTTTTGTTATTATGGTCATTTCATGTGTGAGAGGTATAAAAGAACTTTCTTTTGACAAACAAGGGCCCCAACCTCAGTCACAGGCATGAGGGGTTTTGAGGAAGCTGGGATGGTTCTTTCAGAGGGAAAAAGCACTGCTGTGAAGAAGTCTTGGGAATCAGCCAGAAGGAATCAGGATCACAGATTTGCACTTAAGAATCAGAGGAATCATCTACTTAGATGAGTTGTTCCCAACCTGGTTGCACAGCGTTAAAAATCTTATCAAATCCCAGGCAATTCCCTAGACCTTTAAATCGGAATCTCTAAAGTTCAACCAAGGAAGGAATCCACAGTTTTAAAACAAGGCCCCTTGGGTGATTCTGATGGCCAGATATGTTGCTGCCTAGGCTACCTGTAGCCACTGATCAAAGGAGTTTCTGAGGCCCAGAGAAGGAAGGGCTCCCACAGCAAGTCAAGGCCAGACCAGAACCCAGGAGCAGGAGTCACAGTTCTGGGATCCTGTTCAGGACCTCACTGGCTCCCTCCCTGTGAAAAAAAGAGCATCCAGAATGGAACTTAAGTCCCTGGCTAGACTCCTGTGAAAGGGCCTGTCTAACGGTCTCTGTAGCACCCCTACCCTAACCCCAGCTCAATGGCTGGCCCAGTGAAGCAAAGTAGAGGCATGGAAGGCTGTTGTCTGGGCTCTTCAGGGACAGCAGTCTGGCTGTAGCTATTCCTTTCTTTGGGGGCAGAGTCAATAACTGAACTCAGACTAGAAGGAAGCCAGTTCATTCATCCATTTAGCAACAACTTTCAGGCTCTGTCCAGAGACACAGTGATGAGTGAAAACACACAGTATCTAGGCTCAAGGAGCTCTCAGTCTTGTGGGAGAACAACACAGAATCATACAAGTAAATATACCTCTACAGGCAGGGCTAAGTGCCAGGAAGGAAAGTCCCAAGTGTGAGAGAATATGTGACCAAGATGGGCAGACCTGCTCTAGTTTGGGAAATCTGGGAACCATTTCTTGAGGGAGTGGGCCTCCAGTGAGACCTGATGGAGGGATGGACATCAGCAGCTGAAGATCAGGGCAGACAGCAGCAGGTACAAAGCCTGGAGGTAGGAATGAGCTTGGTGCTTCTTAAAAATGGCAAAGAGATTTTTGTGTCACGAGTACAGAGAGAGCTCAGGAGTGAGAGAAGCAGAGGTCATGTCACAGAGGGCTTCACAGTGTCCACTCAGGATCTGGCCTGTCTTCCAAGAGCAATGGAAACTGCTGGCGAGCAGGAAGAGGTGTATCAGGGAACAGCAGGAGAGCACTGGAGCAGAAAAAAGAGGGCTGCAGCACTCCCAGCTCCTAGGAGGTCACCTGGCCTGTGTGCTGTGAGTGTGATGGTGTGTGTGTGTGGGAGGGAGGGAGGGAGGGAGGGAGGGAGAAAGAGAGAGGGAGAGGGAGAGAGAGAGAGGGAGAGGGAGAGGGAGAGGGAGAGGGAGAGAGAGGGGGGGAGAGACAGAGAGAGAGAGAGAGAGAGAGAGAGAGAGAGAGAGGGGGGGGGGGGAGAGACAGAGAGAGAGAGAGAGAGAGAGAGAGAGAGAGAGAGAGAGAATATGAATGAATATACATATGCATGTATGTCTGGCTCTCAGGTCTAGTTGGAAGCCATTCTGTGTGGATACTGCACACTCTCTATGGAAAAACATACAAGGAACCTGGCAGAAATGTAGTCAACAGATCCCCTACCTTCTGGTGTCAGGGTCCCTTGGACCCCAAAAGGCCTTGAGTGCCACTGAGAGCCTGTCAATTACAGTCATCTTGCTTCAAGGCCTCATTTAAGGTAACCTCAGGGTCAACAAAGACACAGCTACTTCCTCTGCTGGGTATTTCTGTCAAACCCTTTTCTTTTTTGTAAATTCTGTCAATCCACAGGGCCCAGCACATCTAGCCCCTCTTCCTGGAAGTCTTTCCCACTGGGGAATGAGTCCCTCCCATCTCTGCTTGCAGTCCTGACTGGAAGCCATGATGCTGGTAATTTGGTCCAGGGAACCCAGGACTACCTTCTTGAAAGTGGACAAGGGCCCCATTTTACTCCTGTGTTGTCTTCTCAGCTTGGCCCCAGCCCTTAGGAGCTGCCTGCTGAGCCTGCAGACCTGCAGGGGGCTCACCTGAGAGCACATCTGGGGGTGTGAGCTTATCAGCTGCATCATAGTACTCCTCATCCGAGCTGCCATCCTCAAAGGCCAGCGGTGGGCGCAGGGGCAGGGCTTCCAGTGTGGAGCTGGGCTGGGGCTCAGTCCAGCCCTGCTGGCTCCAGGCTGGCAGGATAACCCCCTGCCTGGAAGTTGTGCTCTCTGAACTGTCACTCAGGTGGCTGGCTGGGGAGACGCTGGAACACAGGCTGTAGTAGTTGTCCCGGCTGCCCTCATACAGCCTGGGGTCCAACCTGCCCACACTCAATTCTGGCCCCCAGCTGCAGTTCTCAGAAGCTAGCCGTTGGGAACACTCCATCTTCTGGCACTGAGCACTGGCACTCTGGGCCAGGTCCAGGAGACAGAGGAAGCCACTGGTCTCAATCCTGTTCCTGTCCTCTAGGCTGTCAGAATCAAGATCTTCCGAGAAGCCTGAGGAGCCAAAGCGGAAGAAGTCAGACCTGCTGGAGGAACAGGCATCTAAGTCATCCTCTTCCAGGGCATCCATGGACTCGCTGGAGCCACTGGTCCTGCAGCCGCGGCTCTCGGTGTTGGCTGAGTCGGATGCTTCAGACTCGGCACTATCTGTGGTGCTGCCAGCCCCACAAGTGCTCGCACCCCTCCTGGCCAGCTCGGGAGTGGGGCTGTTCCCAGGAAGCTGGTCCTCTTTGACAGACATTCTGCAGGGGCTCAGCTTCACCAGGCATCTGTCCGAGAGAGGCTCCAGCACACAGTCCACTTCGGAGGACTCCTCCGAGTCACTGCAGGCCCTGGACTCATAGCCTGCAACACAAGGGACAAGGGTTACAAAACAGCCTCCAGGACTGGCAGATGGCTGTGAGTCCTCCTGCCTCATCCAGTCAGAAGGGAAAACAGAGGTCTGGAAGTGGACGGGGCTTAAATCCCACTTTACTGACTGACACAGGATCTCCAATCCCAGGTTTCCCCCACACTGTTGGGCTAACTGTGCCCCAAATCTGAGCCACCCAAGGAGAGATGATTAACCCATACTCTCTTCTAAAGAGGCCTGTCTGTTCGTGGAAACATGGTGAGTATTGAATTAGATTTTACTTTGCCATGAGCAGCAGTACCCAGCTTTCCAAGCTGCTCCTCATGTCTTACCTCTGTCCTATTTGAACATCAAAACCATATGGGGAATCATATTTAAAGCACAAAAACCAACTTTAGTCCTACTCCTGATGCACTTAGTCAAACTCTACAGAGCAGAGCCTGAGAATTTATTTTTAGCAACTTCATGGGGATTCTGAGGCTGCTAGGTTGGTACTATCCTGAAGCCTGGACTTGGGGACCCATTGGTGCTATGGGCCCTTCGGGACAGTGAAAATTCATCTAGCTGCAGGTAACTACACGGTGGATGTAGGGGCGGGAACACTGAGCCAGGTCTCTGGTCTTTCCCCCAGTGATCTTTTCTAAAACTTCTCTCTGGTCACATCTTACCCTGCCCTCTCATGGAAGGGCTAAAGCTCTCCCACAGGAGTTAAAGATTCTCACATATGGACTTGCTGCCCCTGTCACAGGATGGACCTGACCCCCTGCACTCCTCAGCAGCCTCCTTGCTCTCCCTCACAGTTGAGTCACCTGCCTTCCAGGATAACCCTCTTCCACAGTTCAGTCACCCTTCTCACAGTATGGCTTTGACTCTCCTCAACATCTTCCTCACTCACACCTTATCATGGTTTGGATACATTTTAAATGTCCCCCCGCAAGTGTTCAAAGCTTGGTCTCCAGTTGGTGGTGCCACTGGGAGGCAGAGGAACTTCAGGAGGTGGAGCCTGGTTGGAGGCAGTAGGTCATATAGCCTGACCCTTCACAGTCTGCCCTGACACCTCTTCCACAGTCCATTGCTTGCCTCACATTATGGCTTTGGTCTATCCTCAGGCATGCTTGTCACACCCCTTCACAGTATGAACTGACCCCTCCTCAGCAGCCTGGTGGCCTGCTGCAGACTTCCTTCACCATGTTCCAGCTGCACCCTGAGCTTCTCACAGACCACGGCCTTGTCTGGTGTTCCCACCTCCACGTTCCCTCTGCTCAAATGATTGTTCTTCCTTTTTTACCAGGTAACTTCAACATGTTCTTCAAGACCTATTTCAGGTACTTCCCCCTCCAGAATTTATATATCAATTCTAAACCATTTTATAGAAGGGGCTTAAACATCTGTGGATCTGGGTATCCCAGGGGGTTCTGGAACCCATCCCCCAAAGATAACATGGGATGACTGCATTTTCCTTTATTTTACTCTTATCTATTCTCTTGAGGTGATTTACACCTGTTTTACCCAAGTGGAGGAAACACTGTATAAGGTGTTCTACTGAGCACCTCTTCCCACCTCCACATTCCCTGATATCAGTGGGGCACTTGAAATTGGCATGGTGGGAGTGTTTATACCATGGAATTAAGCAACTGTTTCAAGTCAGGCTGTTTTCCCCCTGTTTTTTCCCTGAAGCCAACATTGAGTATGGGCAGGTTGGACCCCAGGCTGAATGAAGGCAGTCGGGACAACTACCACAGCCTGTGTTCCAGCATCTCCCCAGCCAGCCTCCTGAATGACAACTGTTAAACATTTATCAGCACACCACTGGAAAGTGCTGCAGGAACAGAACAGTGCTGACCTGAAAGCCTGCTGGAAGCTGGAGGCTGGAGGCTGGAAGCTGGCCGCGAGCCTGCCTCCCACCTGCCCTCCAATTCTCCACTCCTTACAGGACACCACCCCTAGTCTCTTTTGTCTCCAGCTATCTTTTCTAAACTCAAGGCTGAGAATTTCTATTATCATTCAAGAGAATGCAAAAGAGTGCAGAGGCCTGGAGGGGAACCAGGCCATCTACTTTCTGAACATATGACACTTCCTTTTGCTGAGAATTGATGATAAAATGCAGTGGATCTTAGGGATGATTTCAGGAACTACTACAGAGAATCAGAGCATTAGCATTCCTTGGCTTAGGAGAATTTTAGGTACACAGAAAACTGTTTACTTGGAAATAAATGGAGAAATATCTTCATCACCTTGAGTGGATGTCTGGGTTCCATTCAATCCACCGCCTCCCTTTGGGCTGCCCTTACCTACAAGGTTGGGGAAATGGGTCTGTCCTTTCTGGGGAAAAACTCAGCATCTCACCTTCTTCGGCAGACACCCGGTGCACTTGTTTATTTCCAGGCCAGAGGAAAATGGAGGTAACTGGGTCGACAAACAGCCTGTAGTACCCAGCAATCAGGCAGGCTAGGTCTTTTGCACTGTTGGATTCTAGCAGCAATGTTAGAACCTTTGAAGGCAAAGAGAACTCTTTTGCTTAGAAAAGGGCAAGGGAAACAAGGCCATGTGGGGCCAAAGAGAAATACCAAGTGAACCCAGCCATGGTTCACTGACAGGCCTCATATTTGTACCAATCAGGCTCTAAATGACTGTTATGTGTACACAATTGTCCCTGCCCAGTGGGGTTTCCCACCAAATCTATACTATATCTCTTCTCTATCCTTCACCCCAGCCCTGGCTCCACCCAGCACATTCATACAATGGGGCCCCTTTGACCTGACCTAGAAAAAGAAACAGGCAAGAAAAAGTAGCAGAATGAGGGAGAGGGCAATGAGAAGAATACAGCACAATTCTTGAGCATATTGGATTAAATCAAAAGAGGGAAGGGTAAGTGTCAGACCTTCTGAGAGGCTCAGGAGGTACCTTGAACTAATTATCCATTTTAGTTTCTACCACTCAAAACTCTTGGGCAGCCATTCTGGTCCCATGCATGTGATCAAATCCTCAGGTGTTCCCATCTACCTTTTCGGAAACCAACAAACTTTGGGTTTAGAACTTCCCATCACGAAAGCACATGATCCATCTCAGTTTATATAAAAATAAACAAACTCTTCTACTCTCCTTCCTCCCTTCCTTCCACCCTCCCTCCCTCCCTCTGCAATCTCTTCCCAGCAGCCAGAACTGTAAGAAATAAATCTGTTTCTTATGTAAAGCAAACAAAAATACTTTTAGGACCTTCTCAGGCTAATGTGCCCTGTTCACCCCGTGTCATTAGATGGGATAGGATGGATAAATCCATCCTTATAAGCAGATGCTGATTTTGTTACTGTTCAAAATTCATATAAATAATCCTAGAATAATTTAGCCCCAAATTCCAGAAGCTGAATTCAGAATCTCTTCCCCTGTATTACCTTAATGTCCTGAAGGTACACTCTGACCATGCTCACTTTCTCAGACTCTTCTGTCAGCTCTACACGGCTGATGTTGGCAAACTCTGCCAATGAGGACATGATGTTGAGTTTACTATTGATAATTTGGCTAATCCCATACTTGGCTCCAACTAGAATGGCAATGTAGGATTCTCTATCCTGTAACTGCAAAAGGGAGAAAGGGGGATTAGTTTCCATTTACAAGCTAGTGAAAATACAGTCCTCATTCAAGAAATGAGATCTCTATCTGCATCCTCCTTGATTCCTATTTTAGGCCCTCTGCACGACTTTCTAAGACTATTTCTGAATATAGCCAGGTTAAAAAATTTTTTTAGGTGGGTGTGATGGTGTATGCCTGTAATCCCAGCAGCTCAAGAGGCTGAAGCAGGAGGATTGCAAGTTCAATCCCAGCCTCAGCAACTTATCGAGGCACTAAGCAACTCAGCCAAACCCTGTCTCTAAATAAAATATTAAAAAGGGCTGGGGGCGGGATATGGCTCAGTAGTTAAGCACCCCTGGGTTTTATCCTTGATGCTAAAACAAACAAACAAAATTGTCTCCCATAAAACCCCTTCCAGTTAGAGGACTATTACCTGTTCTATAAACACAATCTATTCTTTCTTTCTTTTTTTTTTAATAGATGGACACAATATCTTTATTTGTTCATTTATTTTTTTGTGGTGCTGAGGATTGAACCCAGTGCCTCACACGTGTAAGGTAGGCACTCTACCACTGAGCCACAACCCCAGCCCATGTACTTTCTACCTCTATGCCTGTTTTCATGCTGTGTCCTTCTCTAGGAATATCTTCTCTGCCATTGTTACCTAATGAAATCCTGGCCCTCCTTTAAAAAGTTTGCATCAAAACATATTGTCTACAGAGAACTTCTACTTGGTCTCAGCCTCCACCTAGAACAGCCCCTTTCCTCCATATTCTCCATGTTCCCATGGTACTTTCTCTGGGCTTCTCTGATCAAACTGGGCATGTATGGCTTCTCTTAATTATTTCTATTCAAATTTTGTATTCATGGTAAGTTCCCTGACAAGAGGGTCTATATCTACCTACACTTGTAGGTACCCAGCAAGCACCCTGAGTCATTCTCTGTGACTGGGCTGCTTTCCCCATTAACAGTTCTTTCCTTAAATAAGAAAGGTAAAGAGAGACTGGGGACAGAACTCCAGCCCTTGGAAACTTTGGGAAGTTTTTCTTATACCTTTGAAAGCTTCCTTTCTGCAATTTAGACTTTTCCCCACCTTTTGGGGCTTCTACTTACACAAAACCTCCATCTATTTCCCCGCTTTTCCTAACTACTTGGCACTCTTCTTTTCTCTCAAAACATTGATTCTCTTTCCATCTACATCGTTCAGTCAGCTGTCTGATTAAATAGACCCATCACTGAAAATAACTGAGAGGTACAACAAATTCTCTAAAAGCAATTTTGTTGATATTAAAAGAAAACAATAGCACACAAACAAAAAATAAGCAAAAACACTCTGATGGCAAGTTGGCTTTGTTCTGGAGAGTTCTGGGGCTGACCCATGTGGTGGGTAGAGTCCCTTCAATCACACCCTCAGATGCTGGTCTTCTGAAAAGCACGTGCTCTAGGCCTAGTACCAAAGGAAGAACAGCACAGAGCAGGGGGCTCTTCTGCTTATGCCCACCACTCATTTCTTCCCTTCTTCTGAACAATCAGGACCCCACCCTGGCAGTCAGTCTAACATTTCTATTTTCCTTCATGATTCCCATTTTTTCTTCTTTACCTTTGTGTACCCAAAGCTCCAGAGTACACTTCTTACAATACCCTTCACCCAGAATGCCTTTCCGCCATACTGACATCTGGCCCCACGCAACCGCCTCACCTGTCCTTAATGCCTTCTCCCACCTAGACATACTCTATGTTAGCAGTGGTGCAACAGCCCTTTGCCTGTCTCATGCTTTGCTCTGTCTTGTTGGGTAGCTTGTTTTGTCCTTGAGGGCAGGATGATTCAGCTCCACCTCCCCCAGCATCTTCCATAGGGCTAATTCCAAGCCAGGGCATGATAAGTAGTTGCCTATGGCATGGAATTTAGCTTCATGAATAAATTCTAGTACATGGCAGAGTTCTCAGGAGATACACTGATCCTATTTAAGAGCATATTTCCACAGTTCTCTAATACATACCATTAAAGTAGCATTAAAGATTCTCCCACCATATGTCTTGAGCTCCCCAAGGATCTGTAGATAATTTAAACGTAGCTGAGCAGCAGAAATAAGTTGCTTAAATAGAAAAAAAAAAAGATTGTTGAAGTCAGAGTTACTATCGCCTACAATTTAGGTAAATTGAAAATGTTTTCCCTGAGGCTCACAACAGACAGCTGGGTGGGGTGGGCAGAGGCTGCAGCTACACTACCTTCTGTCGGGGTTCCAGCAAATTCTGGTTCCTCTTCATGTGGAAACTAATGGCCTTCTTGATGTCTTTGCCTTTCATGTTTCGGAGTAAAGTTGGAGATATAAAGTTCTCTATTCCCCAGTCTTTCCTGCCATGAGACATTGAAGACAAGCAGGCCCTTTTGTAAAGTGTACTTGGCTTTAACGAAGAGCATAATTACATTTGATTCAGTACTTATTGTTCCCATAATATAGCTATTATAAGCCTGCTTCTCCAGCAGAAGGAGTGTGTGTGCATGTGTGTGTATACACGCGTGCTTGTGTGCTTCTCCTCAGTAGACATACATCAATACACATACTCCACACAAACCACCATAGATATTCAGGAATCAAATTCCATTGACCATTCTGGCAGCAGATGATTCTTGGTGTGGTGTGATACTCCATTAATCAGGGCAGAAGTTCTCAATCTTTTTCACTATAACATACGACAACATGTGTGACACGATCACGTATAAAGTACTTTTTTTTTTTCTTTTTACAATGCTAGGGAATTGGAACTCAGGTCCCCAAACATGCTAGGCAAGTGCTCTTCCACCAAGTTACATTCCCAGGCCAAATATTAGTTGTGGGGCAAATAAGAGCACCTACGAATCCTCAAAGCCAAGCTTCAGGATGGTGTTAGCCTAGAAGCCTCAAAATTCCTCATAAACTTGTTAAAAAATAAAGCATCTCGGACCCCTCTACCCTCGAGTTTTGACTAGTATATTAGGGGGTAAGAGCAAGGATCTGTCCTATTTTAAAAATATGATTTGCCTGTATGATTCCGATGCCAAGGCAAGATACAGCTGAGATTTGGGGAGGGGCTTGGCAAACCTGGTTGATTCTATTCAGAGCGATTCTAAGCTCAGAATCAGGAGTTACTAGATCCTAGGACTTGAAAATGCCCCAAGGGGGGTACAATACAATAGGATTTGGTTTACACCCTATAAAAAATTAATTTCTGGGGCATTTCTGCCTTTGGAAGAGCTTTACTGAAGTTGTTCACTGATTGATCAGAACCTCTTTCCAGAAACTGGAAATTTACAAGGGAATTCTTTGTCATTCCCTTTGGAGTTGTCTTCTGCCCCAGTGGGAACAGGTGGGTTCTGACAGCTGGGCAAGAAAAGGGTGCAGAGGATGGATGAAAAGACAAGGACAGATAGGCAGGTGGGTGAATATCAGCTACCCATGGAGTCCGGCCACCTGCAGAGTCACAAATGCAGCACAGCAGCTGTCCCCTGTCACTCACTCAATGTACTTCAAAGAGATCTTCTGTGGCTGGGCACATGCATAGATCCGCTCCTGGATGTGCAGGGCTGCGAGTCGGAGTGCAGAGCTGCATTTCATTTCTACAGCAAAACGTTCCTGGAGCACATCACTGCAGCTCTAGAACAGATTAGATAGAGTAGTTGGAAAACAAGAACAGGAATATTGTGTCTCCTAGTTCTTTCTGGTGAAAGGCCCCAGGAGTAGGAGCTGAGTTTTGAGATGTGATTCTGACAGTTCTTGGCTGTGTGACCTCAGTTAAGTTACTAAGACTCTCTGAGCATTGATGTTTTCCACTGCTAAATGCAGTCAGTCAGATCTACCTTACATGGTTTCTTTAAAAAAGGTAAAGTATAGGGCTGGGGTTGTGGCCCAGCGGTGGAGTGCTCACCTAGCAGGTGGGAGGCCCTGGGTTGGATCCTCAGCACCACATAAAAATAAATAAAAGGTATTGTGTCCAACTACAACTAAAAATAAATATTAAAAAAAGATACAGTATAAAGAAGCAGGTTCGAGACATATAAATAGAGCACACTGACAATATTATTCCTGCTGTTTCTTCTGCCACTGTTTCTATAAAACTTCGGGCAAGTCAATCCATTTGTATCCATTTGTTCTGTAGAATGCTGATGCCTCAAAAGGTTCTTTCCATCCAAATGAGAATGGTATAATAAATGTCACCTCAGGGGCAGCAGAGGGGAGGACCAGGCTAGGAGTCAAGGAACCAAGTTTTGGCTCTGCCACTAAGTCGGTCCACACCCCCCCAAACTCCTGCACCCAAAACCACATGTCCTTCCCAAGACTCAGCTTTATCGTCTCTAAAATGAGGCTTTGAAGCACTAAAGCCCCATTTAGCAATAAAAACTGAAATGATAACAATCTTTAAATGGATTTAGAAAATGTATCATCCACATTCAGGACTAAGCCTAAATTTCATTATTATACTGCAAATCTCCTATTACAGCAACTCAATAACAGAAAAGGGAATTCTGAGGGATAATCAGGCCCCTCCTCCTTCAGAAAAAAGGAATCCCTACTAAAGAGCTACTTAATTGCCTGGAGCTCATGTTCAGAATAACCCAATGTGCCATCTTTGAGGACAACCACCATTACTTCAGGAAGCACAGACCCAGTCACCTGCAGATAGAGGTACTCAAAGGCCACGGGGTCTTCTTTCAAGAGGTCCAGGGGGTCCTTTGGGACAAAACACACCCTGAAGAGGCAGCGGGAGTCATGTAACTCCTCCCTCTCTACCACCTGTCAAGGGTAAAGAAGATACTGTTAATCTAGCTACCCTTATAGCTATTCCATAAAACAACTTCAAAAAGGAAAAAAAAAATGAAAGATGGAGCCCAGTTTCTATTTTAATGCTACCCAAGACACAGTCATAGACCTTCATTCCTGATTTGACTCCTTTTCCCATGAGTAGAAAAAATAAAAGGTTCAAAAGAGTGATGTGTCCCAATGACCCATCTCCCAGACCCCCTTTCCAGAGGAAATCCCTTTCCAATTCCTTAAATGCCTCCAGAGGTAGTCTATGTATATGTGCCCACTGACACAGGTAAATTCTTTTCCATAAATAATAAACAGTCTAAACACCATTCTGCACCTTATTTTTTCCATTTAAACTATCTTAGAGATTTAATTTGGTTTTATTTTTCACTGCAAACGCAATATAAGTAATTTGAAAAAGACATTGTAAGCAGCAAACTTTCTAATGGGAGAGGGACGGGGCCAGAACTCACCTGCAATGAGGAATACCCAGAGCGACTCCTTTGAGGCTAGACCTTACTCTTGCTGTCCCCCCTGCTTAAAAGGCCCCCTGCTCATTTCTAATTGTTTAACTCTTTCCCACCTTACACACTCAGCAAGGATATGTTGAACTGACCAAGGATTTGTTGTTTGGCTTTAGAAAGTGGGTACAACAAATTACTGGTTGGCTGAACAACTGAGTGGTACACAGGGACCAGCTGTGTTTGCTCTATCCTGAGAACAAGTCTCTATATTTGTTGGGTAAGTCCCACAGAAAGAGGCTTGGACACAGGAACCAATGCTCCCTAATAGCTCAATGCAGCAGGTATAGGGGAAGATCATAAGAGCCTGGAAGCAAAAGATTGGGGCTCTCTCAGCTGTGTTACCTTGAGTGAGGGGTCATCAATTTACCTCTCTAAGCCTTTATATCAGCATTGGTAAAATGGGGACCTTAAATCTGTGCTCTGCCTACCTCAGAGGAACAGATGAAAATCAGGCCTGATTCCCATCCTATTATCTCAGGCCAAAGGAGCTCGGAGCTTCTTGGGACAGGAGAAAGTATATCAAGCCTGAAGAAGAGCTGAGTCTTTCCCTGGACTGAGGTGTGCAGCCAGCCCAGACCTCCCAGCAGCAAGTCTGTCCTCCCTACCTGCTGGATGAGCTCCTCCTCATGCAGCAAGTGTAGACGTGAGACGTTGTACTGCTCTTCCAGGGCCAGGGCAAAGTACTCAATACTTCGGATGGAAAGCTTCTCCTTCACAGTGAGGATGATGTCCTAGCAGGCACAGAGAGTCACAGGGTCAACTGAGGAGCAGGGAGGACTTCCCTAGCCTCATTGTTCCTTGATGCAACCAGGGAAGGAAAAGCCTGTTCTGAGGGGCCCACTGCCAGGTCAGCAGGGCTCCAGTTCCTGCATGTCAGGTCCTTGTGGCCCTGCACCCTGCTCTCCTCAGCCCCATACTCCAGTACCCTGACATGGCCACTTGCTCTTGCATGACTTGCAAAGCTGAAGCTACCCAGTGGAGGCGTCCCTCTCCTCAGTGTCTGTGCTTCACTCTCTGGAGCTTCCAGTCTGCGTAGTCAACTGCTTTCCAGGCAGATTCCCACCACCCACCTGACACATGACTATGGGAAATTGTCCTGACATTTCCAACCTCAGTTTCTTCCTCTGTGAAATGGAGGATAATGATGCCTACCCTCTTAGAGTGGCTGGCAGGATGGAATGATAATTATGGCTGTGCTGAGGTCTTTATAGTTGCTAGACCACACTCCCCTCATTTGCCATGGTGGCTTTCCCTCTGTCATCGTAAATGCCACACATTGTTCACTCTCATTGCACACTTTTCCCATTACTCCTCAGAGGCTGCTTCTCTCCCTTCAAGTTTCAGCTCAAATGTCACCTCTTCAGAGAGGCCCTCTCTGGTCTCTGTATCTAAATGTAAATGTCCCTGTTATTCTCTGTTCCAGGGCCGTGTTTATTTCCTTCATTGTTATTTAATATTATTTTTTTTAAAAAAGCTATGTTTTTTTTTCCCAGTTACCTTGGAACTTATTTAAACTAAGAGGAAAAGGTCATAATGTTTTCATGCAATACACACTTGGTTCTTTAAATAACAATTGTGACAAATAGCAGAAAGAATTAAAGAATGCTGCACTGGTGATCCATACAAAACACCAACATTTTAGGTTGTACATAACTAAAGAAATATTTTACTTTTTTGAAATACTATAATAGCCAATACACAGATATATGTTTAGGTAGGCATAGAATGCAATTCTAAAAAGGGAAAAAAAATCACACTGGAATTACTCAATTTTTTTTTAAACCACTGAGCAAGAAAAGCAACACTGAACTTCCATATTGATTTTACATGATTTCTATACAGAACCTTGACTTAAATCCAAGAGCAAAAGTTAAGACTCTCCTCCTCTATTTTTGGTAAATAATTGCATGGTAAACTTATATGACTTTTCCCCCTGGATTTTACCTGGGAGTGGCCTTTTTAATATTTTATTTAAAAGAGGGCAGGTTTGGCACTTTTATACTGATGTCACCAATGTTAATATTTCTTAGGATCTCAGGAAGATTCATATTATTTACAGCTGATAACACATAGGCTGGAGCTCCCACTAAGCCAGCCTCAGGTTTCTCCAGTTTATTTTGTGCATCAATTTGTGTAACAATCTCATCCATGTTGGTCTCCAATACCATTCCCTCCATCACCATTTCTGCAAGAATATTGTGAACCTTGTCTACTTGGAAAATTAAATCCAGGTCACAGGCATTTTCAAAACATTTGTCTAAGGTTTCCATGAATACTTGAATTAGATCTAAAATGCCAACTCACTTTCTGATCTGCACATAATCTAACTGGTTTCCCCCTATATGTAATCTGATTCCTTTCTCTTGTGGCTTTTAATATTCTCTCCTTATTCTGTATGGTAGGCTATCTCCACCCCATTCCTAGTCCTTTCCTGTAAAAAGCCCATCTACCTTTCCATTTCTGCCACAGAGGCCACTGTTTTCTGGAAGCCTTTCATTGCTACCCATCTGGAAGTTCTCTCTCCCCTGAACCTGAATGGCACCATTTCAGGTATGTGTCTACTGTGTGTGTGTGTGTGTGTGTGTGTGTGTGTGTGTGTACGCGCGCACATGTGAGAGTGTATATTTTGGCTACTGCTAGTTATCTATAGCTGCATCAGCTCACCTGAACCTGCTGGTCTCCATGTTTACTCTTTCATGGTTTTTAATGATAGAAAAACTCTGTTTGCTTCTTCACTACAGCTTCACCCTAACACCACTTCCATCTTTGTTCATATTAGTGTCATCTTTCATCATCTCTGGATAAAATCCAAACTCTGCTGCCTGGCCATGTGAGGCCCTCCATGCCCACTCCCCAGTGACCTCTTAGCAAACAGCCTGTGTCCTGCTGCATGGTTCACTATTGCCTGGGCAAGGCCTGTTTTCTTGCTCTCTGCATTTGTTCACGTGACTCCCTCAGACTGATATGTGCTTCACCCCACAACTGCCTGTCTCTGCCTGCACTTGTTGAAATCTTAGTTGCCCTTCACTGCTCAGTTCAGGCGCAGCTTCTTCCCCAGCCTTGGTCAGCATCCTGGCAGCATGGAAGAGACAGTACTCTGCCTTTTCCCTCTCTTTATAGCCCTTATTTCATCTTGTCCTAGATACCTGGAGGAAATCTAGACTGTTCACTCTCCCTCAACTAGACTTCAGGCTCCTGAAGACAGATGCCGCCCTTTACCAGAGCATCTCAAGTGGGTGCTTTTTAAATATAAGTTGAACTGACTTCAAGGCAAAACAGAGTATACAGGGGCCTGGGCCTGTTCTTATATTTTGCCTGGGTTTTTAGCTGCTTTTGTATTTGAATAGTAATTGGAGACAAGAGACAGAGAACCTGATTACCAGTGAAGGCCTAGGAGTGTTAGAGGACCTTGGGCAAGTCACTTCACCTCTGAGTCCCAATTTCCTCCCTTGTAAGAGGTGATATGTATACTTGCTGAGGTTGTGTAACTAAATGAGATAACACAGTGCCTGGCTGATCACAAGTGCTCAGACCACAGTGACTGTGAGAACACCAAGGCAGATGCAGGGCAAGATGCTACAGGTCCTCAGAGCCAGCCAATTCTCCCAAGAAAGAGGTTCAAGTTTACTCTTATTACCTTCACAGTTGTGTTTGCCTCAAACTTGAAAGCTTTGGTCTGTCCATTCTCCAAGTACAGCTTGAGCACATTGGGCATACACAGTAGAGAATTTCCCTGGAAAACATAAGAATAGGGTTGTGTCTCTGACACAATGTTCCTGCCCCTGGGTGTGTCAAATTCTTGGCTACCTGGTTTGGAGAGTAGGATCTTCTCTAACCTCACCATGTCAGGGGTTGCTTCTTGGCATTAGGGAATTTCACCAAAGGTCAGTTATGCTTTGCCAATGGACACCTATGGGAACTGTTAGATCTGATGGACGGTGGAAAACAGTGACCCTTGCACAGCCCTCTGCAGTGTCTCACGACCAACAGCTGGCATTTCTCTGCTGGTTGCCACCTTTATGGGACAAATTTGGCAAATGAGACCACCAGCACACATGCTCTGCATATTGGGCTTTTCTGAGATTCTTGAACCCTGCACTGAGGGTCTGGCATGGAATGGGGGGGTGAACACCTTCCTTAGCCTGAGATTCCTGTCATTTTACTGCTATATTCCCCATAATGAACCACTGCCAAAGGACAGAGGGATGCCCTCCACGTCCACCCACCCCAGCCAATCACCCCAGATTTGTGAGATCTTTGAGGGACTATGCCACTCCGGCAGGACTTTTGGAAAGAAGACACAGGGCTGGTCTTGGTTTGATGACCCCATGCCAGTCAGGATTCCTGGGGTGGGGAAGAGCAGGGTTTTGGAGAATTCCCCCGGGACCAGTTCTCATAAAAAGTGATTTCTGAGTGTTCAACTACAAGTGAAAAGGGGTCTTAGGGCTGGAGTCCTCTAGAACCACTATAAGATTATAGAGCCCAGGATTTGAATAGAATTGCCCTTCTCTACAAAGGGTTTAGGTATAAAGCTCACCTGGGTAAAGAAGTTTATCACCTTTACTTTTTTCAAAATTCCTGCGGCCTTTTCTGATGAGAATCTTGAGTCTTCTAAATATAAGAGTGCTTGTATCTTAGTCTAAGCAAGACTCACAATCCTACTATTCTCTATACCATTTTTTTTTAAACCACAGTGTTTTGTAGAGACAAAAAAGAAATATGGTCATAGTCCAGTGTCACTTCACACCTGATGTGGACAAAGGGTTTCCAGTTGCTCACTCTGCTGTCATCTCACTTTTCTGGCTTTGGGTGCTTAGAAATCCTAATTTTTGGATTTCCCATGGGGGAAACTTTTTCCTTGGTACTTCATTATTCAGACTTATCAGGTTTACAAAAAAATCCACCATATCACATACTTATCATCATCTAGTGTTTTCTACATTCTCTAATTTTCACTTGTATTTGTAAGGTGCTTTTAGAGAGATTCAATAACAGCATATATCTAATTCTATGTTCATTTGTTTTACTTGACACATATTTTGTATATAATTTTTAGTGGGCTTAATATTTACACTTTTAATAGCTTTCTAATATTCTATCAAATTGAAATATCAGAATTGATGTAATCATTCCTCTTCCCTGAAGAGTTAGCATTTTTTTCTATTTCTTAGTTATTTAAAATATCAATACTATAAATATCTTTAAATATATTTTTAAGATAGATTTTTGCATTTAAATTATTTTACATTCTAAATTAATAGGAAACTGGGCTACTTTTTACAGCAGTCATTAATTTGTGCTTTTTTTCCTTCCAAAAATGTTGGAGCCAATTTATAAAGCCCCAGTTTTATTTTCTCAGCATCAAGGTTTCCATTTTAGTGACATCAAGCACCAAGTGTCACTTTATATCTTCCTTGGCATTTCTTTAACTGTGAGCAAAGTTAAACACATGCCAGATGCTAGTTTACTACTTAAAATTCTTCTAGAGTGACTGGGTGTCCCTGATGCTGCCTTATCATTTTTCAAAGGGAAAAGTTAAACAATCAGTTTTATCATCTTCTTAAGTATTTGAAAGGATGAATAGATAGGTCGCCCCATGAGGCCTCACTGTTTCACAGTATCTGCCTCTTGTAGCTGATGCATACTCCCCAAGACTCTCCTTGGTGCCCAAACCTGCAAGTCTTCCCAGAGACATCATCTAGAGCCTTGCTCCTCTAAGCTCCCCATCCCCACCTAAACTCTGAGTCAGGATGACAGTAAGTTCAGGCCTCAGACCTTGTCCTTACCTGTCCTCTCAGTGAATGCCGGTGATTGGGGGGGGGCGCATCATAGCCCTTTTAACAAATTATTGTCTTGGCAATCTGGTCCACACTTGAGGTGACCCTATTCTCTTCCTGTCCTGTTACCTCCACTGCTCATTTCTGTGCACTGCTCTTGAAATCACATGTCAAACCTAAACTTAATCTTCTAAAGAGACTCAATCCACTTTCATAAATATGGACACCCAGAGACTCAAATATTGTTGACCAAGAACATCATAGGTCTTTTCTGATTATTTATTTGGCTACCCTCTAGCTCCTTCCAGAAAAAATTCACCTTTCTCTCAGGTCTAATGAAAGGTCTAAAAGACCTTTCTCTCAGGTCTTTTAAATGGCTGGACAGAGAGAGAATAAAGGCTTTGTAGATGTGGAGCAGGTCACCTGGATCCTTTGTTAAAAGGGCCAGGAATCCCTCCCACCTAGTACTCCTGCCCCACAATTTGCTGGTTTCTGTAGCAAGAAGACCAGATAAGAATAAATTTTTACTTCAAAGTTTCAAAATCTAATATTTGCCTGGGCATGATAGCATGCATCTGTAATCTCAGTGGCTCAGGAAGCTGAGGCAGGAGGATTGCAAGTTCAAAGTCAGCCTCAGCAACTTAGCAAGGCCCTATGCAACCTAGAAAGACCCTGACTCTAAATAAAATATTTTGAAAGAACTGGGGAGATGGCTTAGTGGTTAAACATCCCAGGTTCAATCTCTGATACCTGCCCCCCCCAAAAAAATCTAATATTGGCTGCTATATTCAGAATGGCAATAGTTATAGATTATTATGTAAATTATGAATAAATGAGTCTTTATCCAATAATCCACATTAAAAACATCAAACTTTAGTCAACATTTTCACTTCCTAAATGGGTCTTCTGGCTGCAGATATAGCTCAGTTGGTAGAATGTTGGCCTCATATGCATAAGGCCCTGGTTTAATCCCCAGTACCACACACACTAAAAAAACAAATAGGTCTTCTGAATCTCCAACCCTGGGTCTTTATGTTTCAATGAGGACTAGATAGTATGTCAAAATGAAAAACAGAAGAAATGAAGTCACATAGACCAGAGTTCCTGTCTTTTCTTACTATGTGATTTTAGTAGTTAATTCTCTTAATCTCTCTAAGCCTCTGCTTACTCTTTTATTAAAATACCTCGATTCTAGAGTATTGTGATGATTTAGGATTATGTACATAAAAAGTTTAGGTCACTTAATACAGGCTTAATAGATAATGGACTCTTAAAAAAAAGCAATCCCCCCCATTTACATAACTGTTATCAATAAATCACTCTAGAGGGGATAATTAATTTGAAGGTTCATAATAAGAAATTAACTATTGGAATTTATTGAAATTACATGGGCAGAAGAAAGAAGCCTCAGGATAACATGGAGCTACACCCAGGACTTCTTTCCTAGTCCCACTCATAGCCCAGAACTCTCACCGGCATCCCTTGTTCAGGGCCTGCAGGTATCTGACTGAGGGTGCACGAAGCCTCTAGCAAAAGTGCTGCTCTGTGTCCTCTCTGTGCTATGGGATTCCAGGGTTTCAGGGAGTCTATGCTAGAAAGTGCTCATCAGTTTCATCAAAAGTAGTTTCTGTGTGTGTTACTAGGAAATGAACTCAGGGAGGCACACTATACCATCCCCAGCCGCCTTTTTCTTTTCATTTGAGACAAGGTATGGCAAAATTGCCCAGGCTGACCTTGAACCTGTGATCTTCCTGCCTCACCCTGCCAAGTGGCTGGGATTGTCTGGCTTCATCATCAGGAGTAGTTGCAATCCCCTGACTAGTGACGCACCTGGCTGTGTCCACTGACAAGCACTTCCTCAGCAAAATGCACCTTCACAGGATTGGTCTTCAGCCTGGCCCTCTTCTCCTCAGTCAGGAAGGAAGATTTGGGAACTCCCTAAAAAACATCAACATGACATATTTTAGAACAGTACTTCCATAAAAGTCATGTATATCTTCTCATTTCTTAAAAACACTCTGACAGCTATTATGGATTTAATTAAAACTTATAGGAAAAGATGCCATTCCATTTCAACATCACTTTTCCTAAAATCTAGGGATCCCAACACAGACAATGCTTTCATGTGTTTGAACAGCTGAATATTCAATATGGCAGCAAAGAGGCTATGATATGATGAAGACAGAGAACTGACTTGTGAAGGAGGAGGACTGGGTTCCAACCCAAGCTCTATTAACTTGACAGTTGTAAGAACTATCTCAAACCTAAATTCCCATGAAAGAAAACTAGAGGTGTCTGCATGTGTAAAACAAAACAAAATAACTGTGTGCCTTTGGCCAAGTCCTTGCCCCTCTCTGACCTTCAATCTTCCCATCTGTACAATGTGAGAGGTAGAATTCCCTGAAGGTCTGACCCCTGTGACTTAACCTTTGGCCCTTCTTTACTCTGTTGTGGAGAAGAAAGATCATCATCGGTTGGTGTATATAAATGTTAAGCCCTTGGACTAGACTGTATTAAGATAAACTGTAGCACTTGACAAGAAGAATCTTATATGATTTAGATGTGATCTTCCTGGATGAAATCCCAATACATTATTTCTCAGTCTAGCATCCTATGTTGCCCTGGTCTGAATGACCCTTTAAGCCAGCCTCTAGGATGTTAAATGTATAAGAGTCCTGATAGGGAGCTCTGTGCAGTGTTCTGTATAGCTGAGGGAAGAGATACGTAAAAGCAATCAGGAAAACTGCTGGAGATAATGCTCACAGATTCAGATTTATCAACATACCAACATCATAAAGTATGTAACATAAGAAAATAACCCTAAAAATTTAATGCAAGAAGATATATAAATTTATTGGTAAGTAGAATCTTGGTGTGACTATTCAGCACCTCAAATATATAATTTGCTTTAAAATAACAACAACAAACATTTAGTAGAAGAGAAGGGGAACTAGGAATGTTCCAAGAGACATTCACCTGTAGAAATTACTGGTCAAAAGGGATAGAAGAAATAAGTAAAAAAAGAAAATCACAATATAAGCTAGTGAGGAGAGTATCTGACTACTTTGAATGAGTTTAAAACTCTTTCCCAGGTGAATCTAGGGAGCTCATGGACAAGGTCAAAATTACATTCCACATGGGAAAAGAATGGAGGAAATATTAGGAGACTAAAGATGTTCAAATAGCAAGTTTCCCAGACAATGAATATGGAGGATTCAGAAAAACACATACTGGTAAGCTTTGTCATTAATTCTTGGAGAAATCTAAGACAAGAGATGATCAGAGAGCTTTTAGGCAGCAATCACTAGCAACTAATATGGAGTTACCAAGAGTAAGTCAAAGTCAACCAAGTTCATTTTTCTTTTGAAGATAGGATTCCAGATTGGTAAGCCAGGGTCTTGTGGATATGGAAGTATTCCTTCATTCTTGTAAAGCATTTGATAATCTCTCCTATAATCCCCCTGTGGAGAAGGCCAAAGGCAGAGCCATTAGGTGGATTCAAAACTGGTTGACCTACACTCAAAATAGTCTTGATTTCTTTCTTTCCTCACCCACCCTTGACATCTTGGGCATTGAACCCAGGGTTCTGCACATGCTAGGCAAGGGCTCTACCACTGAGCTACACCCTGATTTCCAAATGAGAAACTCAGGCTCCCTTTGGCTCGATCTTTATCAATGCTGTATAGCAATGCCTTAGTTGAGGTCAGAGAAAGTGAGTTTATAATGAATGACACAGAACTGTAAGGTTTTGTTCAGAAGACTTCAAGCAGCAGAAATTGAGAGGAAAGATCAAGGAACTGGGAATCTAAAAGAAGGCTGCACAGAAAACTTGAGAAGCTATGGGTCAAAATCCAGGAAATCACCAAGAACAAACATAAGAGGGTAAAGAAAGAGCTGAAAGGAACAAGATAAAGTGAGCAGTCAAAATGACCGATATAACCATCCCCACCCTAGAGACTCAAGGGAATGAGAAAACAGGCAGAACAGAGGAGAGATGCAGAGAGAGGAGGAACTTGCAGGAGGCAACCATTGTTGTCTCTAACCTCAGGGAGAACAATTCTGAAAGACTTAGATCCAGAGCTAGATCATGCTAAAGAAAATTAACTGGCCAGCAGTTGGCGGAGTCTTGGAAGAGGTGGTTTCCTGACAGAAAGGGAGATGACTGCAGCTGGCAACTGTACAAATAAACCTTTCAGTGCCACAATTCCCTGACTATAAAATGTCAGCATGCCAGAACACCGGGCCAAAGCGACATGACCTGACAGGGATTAAAGTGAAGTGTGGCATTAAGGATCAAAAATATTAATTGCACAAGCATGGGATTGGGGGTGCTTGGCTTGAAAGCTATTCATTTGAAAACTAGCTCAGTATTTAGTTGACCACAAGTTTCACCCAAGCCAACAGTGTGATTGGGCTTGCCAAAATATTAACCCAATCTCAGGCTTCACTAGCATTCTTGGTGCATCTCAGAAGGGCACCCTCCATTTCCCATGGTCCTTTTTGGTTGCTGGTGGAACTGTAATCCTTTGGGGGAACCACTATTTGGGAGAATCACCATGAAACTGGAATCCATTCAGAAAGCTACCATGGAAGTGAGAGTTCAGAAAAACACATCTGTGAGAAGAGTTGATGGAACAGTTGTTTAGATTAAAGAAGAGAAGGCCACAGTTCCAGATCTGTGGGGAGCTATTTCATACCAGGTAGAGTTGTTTTTAACTAGGACTAGTTGGTGGGAGTCACAGGGAAAAAGGGCTTCTCTTACATTTGGAGCTACCCAACTCTGAAACTGGCTGCTTTGAGAAAGAAAGAGCTCTCTTTCATGGAAATGCCCAACCCACAAGACCCACAGTGGTTCCTACATCTGAATATCAGTACTAGTACCCATGTACCTTGGCATCTAGAACATACTGTAAAACACCCACTTAAGTGCACTTGGATTAGCTAGTGTTTTAAAGAGACAACTGGAAGAATATGAGCTACCTTTGATTCTAGTACTTTTAAGCTCTCCCAGGGCTCTGACCTAATTCATCAGAGAGAATTCAGCAGACACATGCTGATAACATCTCTGTGTTTTTGCTGAGGTAAGAGTTAATGCTTAAAAGAGCATTAACAGGGACAAGTTGGAAAACATTTTTACATCTTTTTCGAATACCCACCCCCTGCCCTGAGTTATGCAATGTGATTTTATGAAAACAGCAGGGGTTAAGGACATACAACAGCAAGTGTGTGTTCTGCAATCTACTACCTGGAAAACAACCCAACCCTGGATATGAGACAATGGGCGTGTGAGGCCCCATGTCCTCATCCATAAAGGGGGGATAATGAGTGTACCTGCCTTGGAAGTTTTCTTTTTGGAGACACTCACTATCAGTATTAATTTTGTTATAAATAATTAATATAGTATAATTAATATCAACAAATACAGATCTTTAAAATTAAACCAAAAATATTTTTCCATAAAATTGTATGTCCTAGAGAAGCAGTAATTAATTTCAAACTTTGGATTTTATCATTTCTAATTGATTTCAAGTCATCTGAGGATTCCAAGAATCTACGTCTCCTTGCTGAAGCAAGACACGTATGACTGTTTGCAATGCTTGCAAAATGCTCCAGGACATTTCTGGTGAGAGGCCCAGTGTGGGTGGGGGACAGCCAATGTTCAGGGAATTTCTCAGAGGCAGTGACAACCATAAACCAGGCTGATACCTGCTTTCCCTTTAGGACCTCCAGAGAAACAGGATTCATATTACTCCTTTCCTGGAAATCTCGTGGGATTCTAAGAGTGGTAGAGAAATACAGCAATTTTCCTTTCTTTCCCACTTTTTATTTTTAAATTTTTTAGGTTTTGGTGGATCTTTATTTATTTATTTATATGTGGTGCTGAGAATCGAACCCAGTGCTTCACACATGCTAGGCAAGCGCTCTAGCACTGAGCTACAACCCCAGCCCCCTACTTTTCATTTTTTAAAGGATGCTGCTATACACTATTTACATAAGTGTTTTATTTTGCTCATTTCTTGGAAATGGAGTAAGGAAAAAAATTCCCACCTAGTTAAGATTAAGAAGTTCCCCATTGAGATGATAATTAGCTAAATAAAAAGAATGTCTTAACACCTGCACCACCATTTATACTGATTAGCCTTCCCTGTGCTTTATTGGTTTCACATTATTTCATAGGTTTAGAATAGAAAAATCTCCACTTATTGTGCATAAAACACTTGGTTTGTCATATACCTGGCAAACATCTTAATCCTAATTAGGTGGATATTTTCCTACTCTATTTCCAAAAAATAACACTTGTCAAGTAAGGAGGTGAGATCATTTCTTTGCTTGTGAAGTATTTAGACTACAGGAACTTTATATTTTCAATAATGAAATAGCCATTTGTCCCATTGTACTCTTCCTATTGCTTAGGTACTTAGGAAATCTTTCTAAAACCTGTTACCTTATACATATCCATCCATGTTGTTTACATTTCTATGGTTTGTTTTTTATATTTAAATTCTGTAAAACCGTGTAAGTCCAGACTGTATATTTTCCAAACGTCCAAGTATGTCTTCTTGAATAATTGTTTTTTCTCCTCCTGGTTTGGGATGTCATGTTTATCACATACTAAATTCCATACAAGTATCTGTTTTTGTTTTGTTTTGTTTTGTTGTACTGGGGATTTAATCAAGAGGGGCTTTACAAATGAGCCACATCCCCAGCCCTTTTTATGTTTTATTTTGAGACAGGGTCTCGCTAAGCTACTTAGGTCCTTGCTAAGTTGCTGAAGCTGACTTTGAACTTGTGATCTTCCTGCTTTAGCCTCCTGAGTCACTGGAATTACAGGCATGCACCACCACAACTGGCTACAAGTATCTATTCTTGGCCTTTCTATTTTATTACATCCATATGTTCAATATTTTACAATATCTTACTGTTTTAATGTTTTTGTGGCTTTATTAGTTTTAAAATCTGTACATCAAAGTCATCCTCATTGTTCTTGTTTAAAAATATATTCTTATAAGTCTCACTTTGGTATATTTTGTTAATACACAAATAAAAGTTCCATGAGAGTTTTTTTGAATTTGCATCAGCATATACATTAATATAAGAATAACTGATGCACTAAGATAAAATGAGAATACTTCATCTCCCCATCAAGGAGCTTGGTATGGATCTCTTTTTATATTCAAGAATTGATTTTTTACATTCATTAGTAATCTTCCTTCCTTTCATCCTTTCTCCCTTCCTGCCTTTCTGTGGTACTGGGGATCAAAACCCCAGGGCCTCACCTATGCTGAGCATGAGCTCTACCACTGAGCTCCCCAACCCTTTTGCCCCCTTCAGGGAAATTTTAGTTTTCTTCACAAAGGGCCCACATATTTCTTTTCCCTAAGGTTTTCCTATTTTTACATTTTCCCCCTTAAAGAACTAGTTCTTGAATTTATAACTTTACAACTTTTCTGTTTTCTAAATCATTATTTAGATTTAGATTATTTTCTTTAGTCATATTAGTTTTATTAGTCTTATCTACCTACTTCTGGTGCTGATTATTTAATTGGTCTATTTCTTTATTAACAATTAAAAACAATAAAGGCTATGAATTTTACCCTGAGAATTGCTTCAACTGTGCATAAGTTTTAAGAAATAGGTGCATGCCTGGGAGCAGTGGATGCATGCCTGTAATTTCAGCTGCTTGAGATACTGAGGCAGGAGGACTGTTAAGATTGAGGCCAGCCTGGGCAACTTAGTGAGGCCCTGTTTCAAGATTAAAAAATAAATAAAATAAAAAGGACTGGGAATATAGTTCAGTGGTAGAGTAATCCTGGGTTCAATCCCCAAAACTTCCAAAAAAAAAAAAAACCCATAGGGTTCTAATTTATAATTATTTTCTAAACTGTAACAATAGCTTTGCTTTTCTATTTGACTCCATCTTTATTTAGGAAACTGCAAATTCCAAAGGGTTAGATGCTTTTAATTAAAGTTTTGGCAATTATCAGTTTCTATTTTAAATTCTATTCAGGAAAAGGAACCTATATAGTTTTTCATTTGGGGAACTTATTGCATTTTCTTGGTAGCCTGGTGTGTGGTCAATTAGGTTAGATTATTAAATTTATCTATGTCCTTTCCACCTTTTTTGGGAGGGAGTGTATTTTTATTAGTGTATTAGTCACTCACAATGAGAATTTTCTATCAACTTTCCTCCTTGGTAGTTGTTGCCCTTATAATTTGATCATAAGCTCTCCCTTGAATAATAATAAAAAGTGCCTCTTGGCCTGTGGTGGTTCAGGATTGCCAGTTCATTCCTGTGCTCAGATCTGCCACACCTTGCCTTGTGAGCCTCAGAGTCAGTAAAACACTGTCACATTCAACAGTTCATTTGGTCCTCAAAACAATCCATTACACAGACAAGACAATCATTGCCATAAACACTAATTTAAAAAAGTGAAAACAAAAACTAATAACTTGCCCCAGGTCATACCAACTCAAACCCATCTCTCGACTCTTAGTTTGGTGCCCTTCCCATGGTCCCCTCTGCAGAAGCACAGGTCTGTCTCCTTCACTGGGCCATAAGTCCTTGAGGCCCAAACCATGTTCCTCCAAAGCACCTACAAGCAGGGGGTCTTCAAGCCACCCACTGCCCAGAAGCTGTTGCCCTCTGCCTTTTGACTTTCCTGCTGATTTTATGAGAGATCTCTTCCAGGGGCTCCAGGCCAAGAAGACTGAGACTAATATACAGGACAGAGAGAGATTTACCGATATGCAGCGAACAACTGTGATTGAAAGAGACTCTTCGGCTTCCCTGAAAGAAAAAAAGAAAGAATAAAAACAAAAACATTCAGTCATTCTGTATGATATGTGTGTGTACGCAAGCACGTGTGTGAGAAAAAAAAACTGATGGCATAACTATAAAGCAGCCTCTTCCACATCGATTTCTTTGCTCAGCAAAACTGAGGAGGGCAGTGGGGAAAGCAGCCACCTGAAAAGGAGCTAAGCTGGCCCCAAGTGCTTCTTCTACCTCGAGGGAATTTTTAGATACACCTTCACCATGTAGTCTACACCCAGTCACCAAATTAGGGTTCCTAATTTAGTCTTATGTGATGGACAACACATCCAGTTGATACTAGCTAATCTTATGTTCAAAAAAGTTTTAAAGAAAATGTGGCAATGACACAGATAAGTGCTATTTCAGAAAACTTAGAGTAAACATTTCACTAAGTAGAATGAATGTCTGTAGTTAAGATTTATCAGATAAAAGCCAACCAGTTTGTTATGTTTGGGCACACGAAGTTAGCAATGAGCACAAACATAATCAAGATACTAAACATTTTAGTCTTGAGTTATTTTATAGATTTCAAAAGTGATTAAATCAATCAGATACCTGACAAACCTCCACTTTCTACTAGTAAATGGGATCACAGAATTGATTCATTTTATCCTTTCTCTTTGCCATTGCAATATAGAGAAGCAATATGCAAAATAATTTCATCTGACTTCTTACAATATGAACATTTAAGCCAATGCCAGCAGGTGTGTTATTTCCTCCAATGAATAACTCAACCTGAGTTTTCTTAGTGTCTGGGGACTCCTCTCCATTTTATGTGATAACAGGCCTCTTCTGAGAAAAATCACAATAAACCTAGGTCTCAGTAGCTCTCGAAAGGACATTTTGACCTCACAAATATTTGAAGGAATTAGAAAGGTTTTATTGCCATTCCTGGTGTGTTATTTTGTTTTGCTTTGTTTTTTTCCCCCTTAACAACTGCTTTTAGACACTCGAAATTAACATTAAAAGATAAGAGGTCCTGGGATTTTCACATGCAAAATATGGACGGGCCACATGTGCACAGCACACCTAGTGTCATGGCCTGCTCAAAAGCCTGAGGTGGCATGCCCCACCCCACTCCAAGAGTAGAACACTGGAACTTGCTGTGTTGGCATCCAGGACCCTCCATCATCTAGGTTTCACCTTCCAGAACATTTCTGGAGGCAAACTGAACTGTTCAGCGGCCCCTGCTACCCACCCTGCTGTTTCTACTCATCACTTTGCCTAGTTATATCTACATCTTTGGGGGCCAAACTCAACGGAGCTTTAAAGGTTCAGTTAAAACTTCTAGAACCTTCTCTGCTTTGTCAAACTACAACTTCCTTTGAAGCTGGAGGAATCTCCAGTATTTATAGTCCATTTCCTCTGCTTTTCTCCAGTACCTGCCCTCAGTCTCAGAGGGGTGTGCACAACCAGCCTGTAAGTGACTGAGCTGTGGAGCCGCCTTGCCCCACAGGGTTTCTTGCCCAGCATCTGTGCTCAGTGAACAGACAGGGGGTAAAACATTACCTAAACATCCCAAATTCTAGTTTATTGCTTAAATGTTATCAATACATTTGTTGATTCATCAGAGCTTGAGCTAGTCTGACAGAAATATTAGTAGCACTGAAAACCTAAAAGTGCATTTTCTGAAAGTGATCATCTTTTGGAAATTGCCCAATAACTGGGAAAGCAAACTTCATGATTTCCATACCAGTATTTCTTTATTTTTTAGAAATATTTTTTAGTTGTAGATGAACACAATATCTTTATTTTATTTACTTATTTGTATGTGGTACTGAAGATCCAACCCAGTGCCTCACACTTGCTAGGCAAGTGCTCTACCACTGAGCCACAACCCCAGCCCAAGTATTTCTTTATTTTTAAATGAGAATATCCAATCTTTTCCTGATAATCCCATCTACTCAACTTTGTCTCTGGCATTTCTGAAATAATACTGGGCTTGGTAGAAGGGATTCTGATTTCTATGATTTGACAGACTTTCTGTCAATCTTTTATTGGCACCAAGGATTAAACCCAGAGGTACTTTACCACTGTGTCACATCCCAAGCCATTTTTTATATTTTATTTAGAGGCAGGGTCTCAATGAGTTGCTTTAGGGCCTTGCTAAGTTGCTGAGGCTGGCTTTGAACTGGCAATCCTCCTGCTTCTAGTTCCTGAGCTGCTGAGATGACAGATGTGTGCCACTGCACCTGGCTCTGTAAATCTTAAATTCTGTGTGTGTGTGTGTGTGTGTGTGTGTGTGTGTGTGTGTGTCTCCATGCTTCCCAAGGGTGGAGACTACATCCTTCATTTTCTCTTCTCTGCCTTGCAATTGTAGTTGCCTATTACTTTGTATGGGCTAAGATGATATGCCCTCAGAAATGAATTCTAGTCCCAAAGCATATCAGTCAATTTATAAAAACTACAAGTTAACTTTCACCTAATTCTACTTCTCATCTCTCTATATATTAAAGTCATTAAAACAGTGTTGAGTAGGAAACTTAAAAGCCAGAACCTGCACATGCCTAGGGAATATCTGGTAGTCCCTTCCCTCCTGTTGCTGACATTCCTCCTTTAATCAGGGTCACCAGTTCCAAGTGCTAACCATATTTCCTGTTTCAGCTGAGCACCCACTGTGTGCCTGCCCTGGTCTCAGTGATCATGGCATAGGTAGAGAGTGAGGCATTTACTCAAATCACCAAGGAGGCATTTAACTCAAATGACACCAAGGAGACAGTTGCAGATTACATCAGTGAGATTATATGCCAACCAGGCTGAACCTACAGGAACATTTAAGAGATATCAAAAGGATTAAGAAGAACAAACAGATTTGGTATCACTTTAGCTCAGTCTCTGGCATAAGTACAACAAGCTCATCAATTCTTAGAAGGTAGGACCTATGGGATATTCATTACTATATCTCCCACTATGCCTAGCAGTGTTTTGGGCAGAGGAGGTGTTTGACAAATAAGCACCTGTGATGGCTAAGTTCTTCTGTAGGCAGGTGAGAGCAGATAGTACCAGCCCCTACCAAGAAGCCACCTTACCAGACATAGTTAGAACTCTAAAGATGGTGTTGCTCTTACTTTTTAAAGGAGACTGGACCTTTCTAAAATCACAAGATCAACTATACCATTCCTGTTGCTCATCTTGCTCTGTGATCATCTATATAGCTCTGGATGATGAGAAACAATTTGGTACCTTAGAATGTCGACTGCTCGTTCACAGGAGAGGTCTTCAGTGGTCTCATTGTTCATTTGGAGGATCTGATCACCGGGGAAAAGCTTGCCATGAGCGGAGCCTCCTGTTGGACAGAAAATAAGTAATTGGTGCTCAGACCAGGAGTGCCCAGACCCTATGTGTCACAGAGTCACAGCTGAATGGCAGCCTGAATCCCTTGGACACTGGTTCATATGGAACTTAGTGTTCCACTTTATAAACCATGTATAATGTATCTATCATACATCAACTTCAAGGGGTGTTAAGATACTATCCTGAGAAAGAAATCTTCCCAAAGCAATAGAGCTGGCTAGTGAATCTGTTATATTCTTCTCTGAAGGACTCTGTTGTGTGTCTGTGCATGTGTGTATACAAATTGAAATTAATATATTTTAACTAGTCCCAGATTTAACATCACTACAAAGCTCATATATGAAAACAAACACCTGGTTTTCCCAGCCTGCTGTTCTCCACCCCAGGCACAGCCTATATTTCACAAAGACTCAAGTGAAAACAAATCAATAGTTTCTATTATTGTCTGCTCAGAAACTGTTGCCAGCTAGAAGCACAGCAGGGTTCAAAGAGGAGGGCAGCTTATCTGAACACTTTCATTGCCCCTGAGATTGACCAGGTAGCTGGGGGAGGACAGAGGCTTTTGGGGACCTGGGACTCAGAGCAACAAGTGCTCTAGGGGCTCCTTTCCTCCTAGAACCAAAGAAAAGTGAAAAGCCCAAGACAGAACGAGGTCAGAATTTTCTAACTTCTTGGAGTAGGTTTTTATGCCTTTTGTTATAGGATAGATCGATGGGAGGAGAACCAGGGCTACTTTCCCCCAAGAAGCCAAACTCTTTTCACATTTTCCAGTCAACCCTTACCTGCTGTGACAGCCACCACTGTGAGAGGCAGGGTCTCAGAAATCTGAAATCCATAGTCCTGGAGGAGGGCATCTTTTTCTATCTTTACTGTGTGCCTCACAGGGGTGAGGGCCTGTGGTGGGTTCCCAGGAGGCACATCAGCTGCAGCGATTTTAGCCCTGGAAGAGAAGGACTGTGTGAAAACAGAGAAAGGGAGGATTCTAGCTGGTGGCCACAAACTGGGTCAACTCTAGTAATGACAGAGAAAGATGCAGAGCTGAGCAGACATCAGTTCTCCTCTTGAGAGGGATAAGGCACAAACACCACTAATTACAAAACCATGCAGAACTTCACCCTGTGGGTTTTTGTTTTTGTTTGGTACTGGAGATTGAACCCAGGAATGCTCTACCACTAAGCCACATTCCCAGCCCTTTTTACTTTTTGTTATGAGACAGACTCTCACTAAGTTGCTAAAGCTGGCCCCAACACCCCCCCCCCCAAGTTGCTGGGATTACAGGTGTGTACCACTGCATCCAGCTTTAGCACTGTGCTTTAAAAGAGAGGTTGTGAGGTGCTGTGGGCACTCAGAGAAGGTGGAGAATGGTTTCCACTTTGCAGGGCAGGGGATAAGAAATCAGGGGAGCATTTGTTACCTGGAAGAGGTAGAATTTGAGCCACATCTTGAAAGGTGTCTAGGGTATATCTACACAGCCCAGATCCTGGAACTCATTGAATATGCTGCAGACTCAATGAATGGATGGATGAATGGGTAAATGAACAGAGAAGTATTCCAAGCAGGAGATACTGCTTGAGCAGAAAAACAGGAGAAGAAAAACATGAATAGTGAACAGGAGCAAGGAGTTATTTAGTTTGACTATTTGATGATGGCTAATTTTACAGATGGATGGTTTCTTTGGGGATTTAAAAAAAACTTTATATATATATATGTGTGTGTGTGTGTGTGTGTGTGTGTGTGTATAATAACTTTTACTTCCCTTTAAACTATGTAACTGTGAGGATTCCAATATAAATTCCAAATAGCAAGGACTCTCTATAGTAATTTTTACAAACATATATATTGTGTCTATATCTAAATGCAGGGTAACTTGAAAATTGTATTTTCTCTTAAACTGACAAAGTGAGTCACAAGCTATTTTTCATTTGTCTGTGGCAAATGATTTTTTTCCTTCTAAAAACAGTGGTTCTTTCTGAGGAAGGTCAAATGACGATGAGATGAGGTGTTTACTGTCATTATAAACAACAGAAACGTGGAGAAATAACAGCTTCCTGGGGTTCTGCAGTTAAGGTCTATCATTTATTCTCATCCATTTACTAAACACTGTCAGGAATTGGGCCTAACGTAATAGGACCTCACTTATTGGAAAATCACCTCTGTCATTTATAATGATCTCGAATTTCAACAAGAATCAGGAAACATGAAAAACGGTTTCATGGGGTCAAAATGCACATGACAAATACAAGTGCAAAGCCTCTTGTGCTCCACACGTCAGCCAGGGAGATGCCCCTCAGATGGGAAGTAGATTTAGGCTCTGTCCAAATAGGGGACGTAAGCTACACAGTGAGATAAGCACAGAGAGGATTTCTTCCCAGCAAGCAAATGGGTAATACTGAGAAGGGCCAGCAGAGAGACCTACTACAAAGGAAGTCACAGAAAACAGAAAATTTCTACTGAGTAAAGCCCATAGCTCTTCCTGGTTTAAAAACAAAAACTTTAAAGCTATAAAACAGCTGTTAAGCACAGTGGTGTGTGCCTATAGTCCCGGTTACTCAGAGGCTTAGACTGGAAGATTATTTGACTCCAAGAATTGGAGGCCAAGACCCTGTCTCTTGTGGGGAGGAAAAAGGCATAAAAGGGCCTTTCTAATTATCATACTGTATACTAAAAATCAGAAATCAACATTTACCTCCATCTCCTCTCCTTCTTCTTCTTCTTCTTCTTCTTCTTCTTCTCTCTCTCTCTCTCTCTCTCTCTCTCTCTCTCTCTCTCTTTTTGGTACTGGGGATTAAACCCAGGGGTGCTTAACCACTGAGCCACATCCCCAACCTTTTTTATGTTTTATTTAGAGACAGTGTATCGCTGAGTTGCTTAGGGTCTTGCTAAATTGCCGAGGCTGGCTTTGAACTCATAATCCTCCTGCCTCAGCCTCCTGACCCACTAGGATTATAGGTGTGTGTCACAGTATCTGGCAACATTTGCCTTCTTTTTAAAAAAGCCACAGGAGTTTGACATGGTGGCATTTGCCTGTAATCCCAGAGGTTTAGGAGGCTGATGCAGGTGGATCCCCATGTTTAAGTCCAGTTCCAACAATTTAGTGAGACCCTGCTCCAAAAAAAAAAAGGACAGGGGATGTGGCTCAGTGGTAAAGTACCACTGGGTTCAATTCCCAGTACAAAAAGAAAAGAAAAAAAAAAAGCCACAGGATAAAGATACCCTAGACAATAGACTTATTTAACATGACAGGAAAAATGCTTATACTATTAATCAGGGAAAGAAAAATGGTAAGAAGAATAATAAGCATAAAAATGGAGAAGTACCTTTTTTTTTTAAAGCAGATGATGACATATACCTAGAAAATGATGAACAAAGAAACTTTCTAGAGCTACAAAATAAGTAGAGTTGCAGGATAAAAAACTCAGCCTAAAAAAGCATTCAACAGGGGCAGGGGGTAAGGGTTAGCTCAGTGGTAGAGCTCTTGCCTAGCATGTGGCCAGCCCTGGGTTCAATCCCCAGCACTACACAAAACAAAGCCAAAGCAAAAGCATCCAACAACTCATTAAAAACAGATTAGCTGAATGTACATCAGGTGCCAGGCATTCTTAATGAGTTGATACTCAACAGCTAGAAAATGCCATGAAAGGATCTAAGTCATAAAATTAGTGGTGTATATTAATTTAATGCAGGGTAAGAGAAATCAATTTAAGGAGAATAATACAACTTTCCTTGAAGCAATAAAGGAAGATAGAAGTAATTGGGCAAAAGTTGTGCTGGTTCCTGGTTGGAAAGATTAAATATTGAAAAATAAAAGCCCTAAATTAAAATATTGACTTAATGTAATATAGATTAAAAAAATCCTTCCAGATTAAAAAATATATGAGAAATTGACAGGAATTGTAGTGGTAACAACAACGGTATAATAATAACACAAGCACAACTGTCTATTGTAGAATAATCTAACTTGTTTTCTCATACATCTCCTTCAACCCTCTCAACAAACATGTGAGGTAGGTGTGATCATTATCAACATTTTACATGTAGATAAGGAGACTGCATCTTGCTTTGACAATATTTAACTTGGTAAAAGTCACCTGGCTGTGAGGTAAGTTTCAAATTGGAGCTACTCTCTTTAATAGGCAACTTCTAGGACACAGCTGCCCAAATGAAATCTAAGGCAAGCCTTAGATGAAAATGTAAGTTTTCTGGTAGCCATGTGAAAAAAGGAAAAACAAGCAAAGTGAATGAATTAATTTTAGCAATATATTTAAATTTACCCAAATATACTTCAAATACTATTAACATGTAATTAATACAAAAATTATAGATGCTTTACTCATTTTCCCCCATATAATACCTTCAAAATCCAATGTGTATTTTACACTTGGAATCTATTTTCATCACACACAAAAAACTTAGCTCTCACAAAATTTACAGTTGAAAAGTAAACTTTTCATGTCCAAGTTGTTTCAAACATACTTAAAAGTTTTTCCATAATTAAATTGTCATTCCTCAAATTTGAATTACTTAAAATTAAATATTCAGTTCCTTGATCACACTAGCCACATTTCAAAAATTTAATAGCTATCTGTGGGTAGTGGTGACCATACCAGACAATACAAATCTAGAGTCTATAAAAATGCATGAAAAATGAATGAGACTCCTATGAGAGGAAAAAAAAACTTTAAACATCAAAATGGTAATTAATACATATCAGAGTAAACAACCAAAATGTACTTTTATAGAATGTGTCAAACCTTAGAGTCACAAAAACTATTCATTGTGAGATATGGGTATATTTCATGTATTATATATGATATCATGTAGATTTGGGCCTCCAAACAGAGATGTTTGAACCTAGATGGTCTGATTTGAGAGCCTGAGCTCTTAAACTCTAATACTGCTATAAGAATGAGAGCAAGTTCAACATGTAATCACACATTTGACCCCTCTCTCTTCTACAGATCATAGCTTCATTGTGTTCCTATCAGACAGAGGCAATGATCACAAGTGCTTGCTTGCTGTGGCTTTTGGCAATGAAATTGAGTAGGGATTCTTTCTCATGTCTGGCAGTTCTCAAGTCTAAACATGGAGCATAATATGTCCGGCAGTTTTACTCCTGGGTATATATCCAATAGAAATGAAAATATATGTCCACATAAAAACTTGCTCACAAATGTTTATAGCAGCAAAAGTTCAAAAAGTGGAGACAAATCATCCACTAATGACATAGATAAAAAAAAAATCCATGACAGAATATTATTCAGCAGTAAAAGGAATGAAATATGGATGTGTGTGCTATAACATGGATAAGCCCTGAACATACTGTGCTAAGTGAAAGAAGCCAGTCAGAATACATGTTATATGATTCCACCTACGTGAACTCTCCAGAATAGGTAATCTATAGAGACAGAAAGTAGATGAGTGGTTGCTTAAGGCCAGACAAAGGAAGTTTGGGAGAAAATGAGGAATGACTGCTAATAGCTATGAGGTATCTTTTGGGGGTGATGACAATCTTTCAAAATTGACTGTAGTGATAGTTACACATTTCTGTGAATATACTAGAAATAATTGAATTGTATACTTTAAATGGATATAAGAATGCAAAGTATATCTCAATAAAATAATAAGGAAAGAGGTTAAAAACTAAATAAGTAAATTGACTAAAAAAATAATATCCTAGCCGAGCATGGTGGTGCATGCCTATAATCCTAGTGATTCAGGAGGCTGAGGCAGGAAGATTGCAAGTTCAAAGCAAGGCCCTAAGCAATTTAGTGAGATACTGTCTTAAATTAAAAAAAAAAAAGAAAGGAAGGAAGGAAGGAAAGAGAAAGTAAAAGAAAAAAATATCCTGCTGTGTACCACAGCACATGCCTGTAACCCAGTGACTCTGGAGGCTGAGACAGAAGGATCGCAACTTAGCAAGGCTATAAGTGACTTAAAGATACCCTGTCTCAAAAAAAAAAAAAAAAAAAATCTGGGGATGTAGCTCAGTGGTAAAGTGCCCCTGGTTAAATCTCCAGTAACAAACAAAAATATCCTGAGAGGAGAAAGCTTATAATATAAATATGAGAAGAACAAGCACAAATGCATATGGTAAATATCCAAATTTCAAATGCTCAGAGCAAGAAAATTGATGATTATCACATGCAGAAACAAAGCTGGTAAATAAGAAAATGTACAACCTTATTAATTAAGAAGCAAAACAGAAAGGGCTACAGAGTACTATTACATTTCTACTAAATTACCAAATATGAATAAATATAAAACCCAACATGTATTGACGCTGAGATTCAGGGCTGACAATATAAATTGGCTATTTCATTTCTCTAGGAAATAAATCAGGGAAATTATAATATGAATTTAAAACTTGGTCATTCTCTTCAACCACCTATTACTCTTTGGACTAGTAATGATCCCAAAGGGAAAATATAATATAATTACATTAGACCATAAATTCCTAACAAGGCAAGCATGGCATCTATTCATCTCTGTGTCCCCTGAGCGTAGTGAAGTCTTAGAATAGAGTATAAGCTCAGAAAGACCCTGGCTCTTGCATGTTCCAAAATATTCATCACAGTTGAGTAGAATATTCTGAGTAGAATAGTAGAAACACTTGAGACAACCCAAGAAGGGATAGATAAACCAAGAACAGCAAAGAATTACCCAAGATTATATATCAACAAAGTATCACAGACCTATGAAACTTCAGACATGCAAGGAACCAAGGCTTTATAAATGCAACTTCTAAGCTGTAGTTGGAATCCCTTTCCTAAAGGAGAACTAGGATTATTCTGTCCCCATGATTCCCTTCCACTCACAGAACAAAAGTCAAACTCCTCAGCTTTGCCCTTGTGGTCCTGTGTCCTCAGACCTAGGCAGTGGCCAGCATCCATATGCCCTACACTCGTTCTAGGACATTACTCTGGACAAATCATATCTTCTACACTAGTTTTAAGTGCTGGGCCTCAACCAGCTGCCCCTGCAGAAAAGTGTAAAGCCAGGTCAAAGTCCAGCTCAAGTGCCACCTCTTCCTTCTCTGTTTTCCTAGCTAGACATAATTTATCTTAGAGACCTGACCCACCCTTTATTAGAAGTTATTAGATCCCAAATATAATAAACAGCAGGAACCACATTTTATCCACCTGCATTGAAGATCTCTGCTTACAGGAAGCATCAGTGCTCAGTGGACAAATAAATAGCAAAATACTATGCATATATAGCATGGTACCTTCTATAATTTTATCTCTTCTATAGTTAGAAAAAGGTGAAAATATATATAGAACTACAATTTGAATATAAGTTGCAAGTTCATTTTCCTTTATGTTTGCTTAATTTGGTGCATTACTCAGCCCTGTGACTACTGTCCTAACCAGGATTCATCTTCTCCATATCCCAGAGCTCAGTAAAGGGTATCATGAGGATTATGGCAGTTGCCCTAGCCAGGCTCTTGGGAGTCATGCTTGATCATTCCCTGCTCTCATCCCTAACATCACATTAGTCCCAACATCAAAAGATCTCTAAAGATGTGCATTTATTTCATACATCTCCACATCTCCCATTCCATTTCAGGGTCCCACCACCAGGCCTACAGATAGATTTCTGAAATAGGCTCCTGACTGCCTCCTGCTCTTTATTCTTTTCTCTCTGGATAATTCTCCATGTAGCAGCCACACTGATTTTACAGATGAAAACTTGTTCATTTTGCCCCTGACTTAATGTCCTAATTCAGACTCCTAAATATGGCTTAATACCACTTCTGCTCTTCACTCCAGTCTCTCAGACCAAGCCAGTCATTCTCTTCGAAACTTCTGTTCCATCCAAACTAGTGTCTTTTGAGTTCCTCAAACACTGGCCTCTGGACAAGCTCTTCCCTTTGTGTGCATGCATACATATTCTTTCTCTTGCTCTCTTTCTTTCTTTTTCCAAAATGCCTAACCATGTACTCTACCTGCCTACCTGCTTCTCAAACTTCCAAGTAGGTAGAAATATCTACGGAATGTGCTGAATGTGCCCAATAAACGGTACATCCCTTTTTGAAACACACGCCATCTTCATAACAACCAATGCAAAGTCTCTTGTCCTCTCTGTAGTGTAATTTGCATAGCAAGAACTGAATATTTCTTGTTCCATGTGCTGAACTCAATGCTAGCCATAGAATAAGGCTTAATAATTGTCAGGAGAACAAAAGACAGAACAAATCTTACCACAGGGTTTCAAAATGAAGAACAAAAGAAAGAACAACCCTTACCATAGGGTTTCAAAAGAATCCACTTTGATGCTTTCCAAATGGGTGGGCTTCAGTTATCTGACACTTTCCATTTGGAAGGGGGTATTCTTCAACAATAGTGGACAAATGAGGCCCCGCTGTGTTGACTAATCCCTGAACAGTGTCAGTGGCTTTGGCTCAAAGTCTGGATTTGACATTTTCCCAAAGGCCATGTTCTAGCTTTTGTTTGGAAAGGGATTACCTAAGTACATGACCAAACTGTGGCCTGTCTCACAGGGAACATTTAATATTTGACAGTAAGCTGAAGGAAATGATTTCTGTAACAAAATTTCCTCCTCTGAAGCATCTTATAAATATCAAATGAAGCACTGATCCAAAAACATATGTCTGCTGCCTTGGTAATGACTTCAAACCATAAATCTGAGGTCATTTCTGTGATCTTACTCTGCAAGTGTATAAGACTCATCATCGCACTAATGAAATTCCTGTCAGATAACCAGATTTACCCCAAGGTAGAACCAGAAAAACATGTTGAATCTATCATAAAAACAGTCTTGTGTAGGCTAATTCTAAATTTCACAGGTCGTAAGTTCATACTGAGCAGATCAATAACAGTGAGAAGAAAAATTACCAGATGGAAACAGATTATGCTTCAAATCTTCTCTGACTTTTTATCTGCTCTCTGATATGCTGGAAAAATACATTTTACCTCTGTCCTGTAACAACAAAGAAGTTACCTTCATGTTTCAGCAAGATGTGGAGAAACTATTTTGAATCTATGTTTAAACACTTTATTGTGTTCAGCTTGAGTGATTTAAAAAGCTAAATTTGATATAAACTGGATTTTGTAATTTAAAGTCTATTCAAAGAAAGCTGGAAGAGAAGCAGGCTGAGTCTATACCAGAAAGAAATTTAGCATGTAGTCACAATCAGATGAATATGCTAGGGGCTGTGAAAATTTCTAGGGCGGCATTCAACGTTGCAAGCACAATGCTCCTACAGTTTAGAGAAAGAAAATTCTTCCATTATTACTTTAAAAATAGGATTTGAGAAACAGTGGAACTTTCTGGATGTCATTCAGGAAGTTTCCAGAATGTTCTCTTCAAATGTTTCCATTTTGCCCACAGGAAAAGCAGCAATAAAAATTGGTACCTAAAAGGGGCTTGCTACACCACCAGGAATATTGAAAAGGTCAAACAAAGCTAGCCTTATAGGGGCTGGGGTTGTGGCTCAGTGTTAGAGCACTTGCCTAGCATGTGCAAGGCACTGGGTTCAATCCTCAGCACCATAAATAAATAAATAAATAAATAAATAAATAAATAAATAAATAAATAAAATAAAGGTATGTGTCCACGACTAAAAAAAAAATTTAAAAGCTAGTCTTATAATTATTAAATTGGCTGTTTATAGTTGTAATGAACAAGTAAATTGGGAAAGTGTAAAAAACCAGTAGCAAGGGCTTCTGACAAAAGATGCTGCCTTATGTGTATATGTGTACAGGTATGCATACATGTGTTTGTGTACACATATGTGGGTGTGCACACATGTATGTATGTGCCTTGTTCCTGTGTGTGTAGACATGTGCAAGTGTCTTCATTAGTAAAAGATTCAAGCTAAGTTTTCTTTTAGTAAAAGCTTAAAGTCATTTAGAGCACCTGGAGGACTGGTTCAGACACAGATCACCAGGGTCTGGAATTTCTAATTCAGTAGGTCTGGGGGGGCGGGGTCCAAGAATTTGCATTTCTAACATCCTTCCAGATGAAAACCTAAGGAAGCTGAAAAGAGCACTGAGCTAGGATCAGGACATCTGGGGTCCTCTCTGGTTT
Organism: Urocitellus parryii; assembly: GCF_045843805.1. Classification (NCBI taxonomy): domain Eukaryota; kingdom Metazoa; phylum Chordata; class Mammalia; order Rodentia; family Sciuridae; genus Urocitellus; species Urocitellus parryii. The sequence continues at coordinate 177,015,783 of NC_135534.1, read as the reverse complement.
TGCCCCTAGTTAAGTATAGATTTATACAAGTCACCAAACTTCTGGTTATCTTTTTTATTTTCACTGAACATTTGCCGATTCTAAAATGCTATTACCTTGTCACCCCTCCTCAAGTCCTCCAAGCTAAGCTGAAAGAAATCTTCTTTTCAAACCCTAAAGATACAAGTAAGCAATAACGAAGAAGGTAAGAAGTTGCCTTAAGCTCTTGCTGCTTATTTAGATCTTGTTCCATAGAAGTAACCTTTCTAGATTAAGCATAAGAGTGTTCAGCGAATCTCATACTTAATTGCTTTAATAACAGAATTATTCTAAAGTTCAAATGGCAGAAAAGGCAGGTAGGAGTAAAAACACTGAAAACAAGAAATAGAAGCCTAGTTTAATAGATAATAAGATGTACAAAAATATAGTAAATAATTTTAACACAGTTGTGTTAAAAATAGGTAGTTACATCAATGGAACAGAATAGCCCAGAAATGGATCCCATCTTCCACTTGGAGACACAGGACCTTCATATACAACAAAGGAGAGGGGTTGGGGAAGAATAAGTCAATTGAGAAGGGAAAGATTGCTCAGCGTTAATGGTGATGCAAACCACTACTTACTATCTCAGAAAAAGATCAAGATAGATCTTCATTTCCTAGCATTCACTAAAACTCAAAATAAAGACTTACTTGTAAAATATTTTGAATTATTATAAATAGAGTTGAAAGTTAAAGTTTTTTTGTTCTTATTGTTTTATTGGTGCATTATAGTTGTACATTTTTTTATTGGTTGTTCAAAACATTATAAAGCTCTTGACATATCATATTTCATACATTAAATTCAAGTGGGTTATGAACTCCCATTTTTACCCCAAATACAGATTGCAGAATCACATCGGTTACACATCCACATTTTTACAAAATGCCATATTAGTAACTGTTGTATTCTGCTACCTTTCCTATCCTCTACTATCCCCCCTCCCCTCCCCTCCCATCCTCTCTCTCTACCCCATCTACTGTAATTCATTTCTCTCCTTGTTTTTTTTTCCCCATTCCCCTCACAACCTCTTATATGTAATTTTGTATGATAATGAGGGTCTCCTTCCATTTCCATGCAATTTCCCTTTTCTCTCCCTTTCCCTCCCACCTCATGTCTCTGTTTTATAGGAGGAGGATTTTTGTAAGCTTAGAAGCAATCAACAAAGTCATCCAAGAAAAGGATACTATTTAAAACTATATAAAAATGGAAACTTTCACAGGGAAAAAAACCTGATATAATTAAATGGAAAGTTATACTATGATCTAAGTCTATTTTCTTTCCTCTTTTCCTCCTTCTCCTCCCTCTTTCATTCCTTTCTTCTTGGTGCTGGGATCAAACCCAGGGTTTGCACATGCTAGGCAAGTACTCTACTACTGAACTATACCCCCAACTCCATTTTATCACTTCTATATCATATAAACCTATAAAGAAGACGACCATTTAAATGAAAGAAAAATGGTTAAAAATTACTTTGTGGAGTTCTTTCAATGTGTTATAGTTTTTTTGCAGAGCTAGGATTTAGCTCATTGGCAGAGCACTTTCCTAGCATGTGTGAGGCCTGGGTTCAATTCCCCAGTATGATAAGGGAAAAAAAAAAGCATTTAGTATTGTGTTATTGTTGTTGTTATTGTTATTTGACAAATTTACTCCTGGATAGTCCACTCAGAGCCAGAGATCAAATTTTATGGGGAAAAAAATGCCAATTACAGGTAAAGTGAGTGAGTACAAGGCTGAAATGACTGGAATTTTTTAAAAATATTTTTTTTTAGTTGTAGTGGGACACAATACCTTTATTTTTTAAAATTTTATTTCATTTTTTGTACGTGGTGCTGAGGATCAAACCCAGCGGCTCGCACATGCTAGGCGAGAGCTCTGCTGCTGAGCCACAACCCCAGCCCCATGGAGTTTTTTTAATTCTGAAAAAAATATAACAGAATATGTGTGTAAATTGATATGACTGAAGATGAGCATCTGTTTCCGTTATTTTGGACTGTAGAAAACATTTTGATGTATTTCCTTCATTGCTGGCCATAGCTACCAGGAAACTCAGAACTAATGTTAATATTAAAATGCTAAATCCTATCTAATTAGCTGGAAATCTCTTTATAACATTTTTATTTTTTATTTAATTTTGTCTTAAAACTGTATGCCATCAAAAATTTTTCTTGGAAGATGGAGGGATGGAAATTTCAAATATATTAAATAAATAATACAGTCCTATACTATGAAAGCTCTTTATCAGTATAAATTTATTGAACATTTACTACATAGTAAGCACTCTGCCACAGCTGAGAATACTTTATAAAACAAGACAGTCATGGTCCATGGTCTCACATGTGACAGTCAGATCGTGGGAGAAAGGTCACATAATAAGTAGGTGAGGGAGGTAAATAGGTAAATGGTGAGTCTATAGAGTGGAGAATTAGCTGGGACAGATAAAGAATAAATGACCATGGCAGTGTTTCCAGGGACAGGGAGATCTGAGGTAAATGCCGATGTTATTACCAAGTGTGGTGAGTGGAGGAAACAGGATGGACCCACCGTGCCTTAGATGATCAGGAAAGACCTTGTAAAGAAGGTGATGTTTAAACAACCTGAAGAATAAGGACCAGCTGTAAAAGGAAGAGAAGAAAGAACTTTCTAGATCAACTGAATAGTGAGTAAAATGGAAAGAGCTTGATTGGTTCCAGGAATGTGGAGGGAATATAATAGTGGAAAATGTTAACCAAGGTTGCAAGAGGAACAAGGTGTGGTTGGAGAGTTGGGCTGGAGCAGATTAGGAAGAGACCTATAGGCCGTGGCACAATGGAAGGAGAACCACTGAGTAGTTTGGGGTGGGGGGTGATGGAATTGGGGGCTAGCTCAAGGACAAGAGCCATTTGCATTTTGAAAAGTCTATAGAGTGGAGAATTATCTGGGACAGAGAAAGAATAAATGACCATGGCAGTGTTCCCAGGGACAGAGAGATCTGAGATACGTTTGAAGGCAAATCAACAGGAGCTGCTGGTAGGCCAGATATAGGGCATTCAGTATGATTCTCAGGATTCCTGATTAAGCAACTGGATGGTAAGTGGTACCTTTTACTTTACTCCTGGAAAAAGTAATTATTTACGCCAAACTTAGGGTTTTTAATTCTTGATCATTTTAAAAGTAATCAGAGGAGAATTAGAACCCAGCCTATATCCAGGTTTCAGAATCAGAGATGAAAAACTGTTTAAACAAGCCTACATGTGATTCACTTTGGAAACACAGATGCAAAAATGTTGTCTTCCATGGGTGCTGTCAGGAACTTCTCTCTTGATTTTCTTTCTCAAGCACTTAAAAACAAAACTCCCTAGGCATGTGAAAAGATGTTCAATGTCATTAGCCATCAGGGAAAAGCAGGTCAAAACCATGAAATACCACTTCATTCCCACTAGAATGCCTACAATAACAAAGACAGATTATAGCAAGTGTTAGCAAAGACGTAGAGACACTGAAACCCTCATATAAAGCTGGCAGAAGTGTAAAATTGTGCAGCTGCTTTAGAAAACAGCCTGGCAGTTCCTTCAAAGATTAAACATAGAGTTACCATGTGACCCAGCTAGTCCATTCCTTAAGTATATACCCCAAAGAACTGAAAACATAAGTTTGCATGAAATCTTTTACACAAATGTTCATAGCAGCATTATTCCTAACAGTCAAAAAGTGGAAACAACCCAAAATGTTTCTATCATATAAGTATATATCATGCGTGTGTGTATATATACATGCTATATATTTTTGAGAGTATTTGTCAACCCAAATGTTTATGATATATAAACTGAAAAATGAACAAAGAAAACATTCCATAATGGAATATTATTTAACAATAAAAATAAATGAAATAGTGATTTTTGCTACAACATGGATGAATCTTGAATACATTATGCTGAGTGAAAGAAGCCAGACCCAAGTGATACTCTATTTTAAGATTCCATTTATGTGAAATATCCAGAATAAGCAAATCTATGGCACCAAAAGTACTTTAGTGGGAACCTAGGACTAGGGAAGGAATAAATGGGAAATGACAGTGGGTATAGTGTTTCTTTTTGGAGTATTAAAAATGTTCTAAAATCAGATTGTGTTCTAAAATATATATATATGTACTAAAAACTACTTAGTTGTATGTTTGGTTGAATTTTATGGTATGTGAAATGTACCTCAAAGAGGATGTGGGGGGGAAGCTTGCTAGAGGTCAATATTATCTCTCATGTACATCCTGTGAGAGAAGTAAGATGTTAACAGGTTCCAAGGTCAAATAGTTAGGCAACATCCACTTAAATGGGTATCTTTTCTGCAGAACTTTTTAAAGGTTTAATTGATACCATGTGCATAATATGTATAATGAACTAACAAGGTACATGATTAGATAGGACATAGGCAACATAATTTCCCAAACACTTCTCGTCACAGGATCGTTTTTAGTGGAGCAGCACCTCACAGGACTTAAGTTCTGCAGAATACTGGGAAACAAGATGCTTTGTAGTTTCCCATTCATTCACTGAGCACTACCCGATCACCTCTAATGCTTGTACAACTCAGTCACTTCTGGGCTACAGAGATGAGGCTAATACTTTCCAGGACCTTGTGGAAGGATGGTCTAGAAGAAGGAAGAAGGAAATGTGTTCAAAGAAGTTGAACACACCAGGAGGAGCACAATGCTGTGGCTATAATTCAAATACCACGGGGTCCCGTGGAAGGGTTCATTCTGAGTGTGGACTGGGTAACACTTCATGGAAGACCCAGTACTTCAGGCAGCCTTAACCATGGGTGGGTTCTGGACATATGCAGATGAGAGAAGGGACCTGGTATAGGAGCCCAGGTTCAAGGGGCAAAGGGGAAGAGACAGTGGCTATAGTAGTGAACAGTGAATAGTTCATTTTTGCAAAATATGAATGAAGGCAAGTAGTAAGATAAATAGCTTGAAGGACTGTGGGTCAACCACAGAGAAACTGGAAGTGTTAAACCAAAAAACCATTTAGACTTCATTCTATAAGAAATAGGGACCCACCAAAGATTTCTGAGCAGGAATGGTCCTAAAGAAATTACTCTCTGAACCTCAGGTGTTTATTTGTAAAATGGTACTAATTCTACAGCCTTATCTCAGCTCAACATGTGAGGATCGGGGAACTTGCCCAGTGAGCAGTGCAGCCCTTAGCAAAGTTTCTTACTGGGCAGCAGAACAGCTGTTTCCATTTCCTTTGGAAGAATGTGTGTCTCAGAAACACCTGACATGTGATATTTCATCTCTGTGGCAGGGCCAGACGGGAAATCTGAGATGGAAAATGAACACTTTGAAACAGAACATATTTTAAAGTTCTCTTGTAGCAGTCAAATCAGATCCGTATTTGATTTCATTTTATTTTGTTTAGAATGAAATAAGGACTACAAGGAAGGAACAGCTGCAGGAAACAAAGATAGGGAAAGAATATAAACAGCAGGTTGCTTGGCTCACATATCAAATACCAAGACAAGGGGTGTGTGTGTGTGTGTGTGTGTGTGTGTGTGAGAGAGAGAGAGAGAGAGAGAGAGAGAGAGAGAGAGAGAGAATATGAGCATGTATTCCAGAAAGTGCATATGTACATGTGTATGAGTATGCAAGAGCATTTGTGTGACTGTGTCTAGTTGTGTCTGTTTCTTTAAATATGTGTGTGAGTTTGAGGTGAATGTGACTGTGAGTGTGGGTGTATGTTGGGGTGGGGGTACAGGGAAAGGCATCCCAGCCAAATCACTGAACTATGTACACTTCTCCCTCCCATATGGTGTAAGAACAAAGCAAAGCAGGGACTGCGATCCCCAGGTGCTGCCAGGACTGGCAAAACCTCCTCCCACAGGGATACCAAATCCTAACAAATAAAAATCCCCCCCCCCAACCCCGCCCCGGGAGTGGGAGTCTTACCTGGCTGAGCTGTCCCGGGAGCGTCGAAGCCATCTCGCTACCATTTGTTCTATTCTGTGTGCTTTCCGAGTCTGGAATAAACTGGTCTCCAGCTCTTCCATTTACCTAAAAAGAAGAGTGTTCTTAAGAAGCTAACCAAAATACTGTAAGGTATGATACTTCCTGTATTTGCCCATTTGAAGACATGCTGAGCAAATATCTAGTGTTCTCCTTCTATTTGACATCAACATAAAGCTCAATGCCTGCAAAGTAAACACTTAGCAATCTCTGCCCTGAAGAGGCCAATCTTTGGTCAACAGAATAGCTTTGTATCTGACACACAAGAGTGAGACAGTGCGATAGATAAGGTTTCTCAAACTTCATGACTATATGACACTGTCTTTTCTCCCCCAACTATGTGTGCATCCCTGGACAACACAGTTCAGGGTAGCCTGCGTCAGGAACTGCAGGAACCTGGGAGCATTCTCAATCGAGCTGGGCATATTCTTCCAAGTGCTGCTTTCTTTGGCTCAATATTTTATATTTCATTTTTGAAGAGGTTGTTCATATGTATAATTCAACTCTAGCCTTTAAAAAAAGATGTAGCTACTTGTTGTCTACTTAAACATTTGTGAAGAGGGTAGATCTTTTGTTAAGTATCCTTATCATAGTAAAAAATATGTATACAGTGAAAGTTCTTCCTTCTGTCTTGACTTGCCATCCACTCAGCTCCCCTGCCCACACTGTTCTCCTGCTATCTGTCCTTCCAGAGTTTCTTCATGTCTATGCAAATAAACACAAATACAGATTTTTCTATTTCCTCAACACAAAGGGCAGTACATCACACACTGTTCTGCACCAGGGTTTGTTTTCTCCTTAGACTATACATCCTTGATATCTTTCCACATCAGTGCATAGATTCCTTCCTCATTCTTTTTGCAACTACTGAGTATTCCATTGTATGAATGTACTGTAATTTAAAAAAGAGTCCTGTTGGTAGACATTTGGGTTATTACCAATCTTTCACTATTATAAACAATATTACAATGAGTTATGTTATACATATATAATTTCTGCATGTTTACAATTATATACTTGGATAGGTTCCCAAATATTAAATTGCTAGGTCAAAAGTTGCATGCATTTGTAATTTGATAGATATTTTCAGGTTAACAAAGGAAGAAATACATATATATATATATATATATATATATACACACACACACACACACAAACACTATATATATATATATATATATATATGATTAATGTTCCACAAATCAATATATATTGATTTTTTTATTATAGTCTATTCACTTTAAAAAATATTGGTCTCAGGCTGGGGTTGTGGCTTAGAGGCAGAGCACTCGCCTAGCATGTGTGAGGCACTGGGTTCGATCCTCAGCACCACATAAAGTAAAATAAAGACATTTTGTCCACTTATTACTAAAAAAATAGATATTTAAAAAAATTGGTCTCAACTCACCAATTTAATCCCATAGCTCAATAAATACCCACACAAAATAAGATAAGACATTTGGAAATAAACATAGATACAGAACAATTAAAAATAAGAATTATAAGATATTATGTTGCTTAACACTACATGAATACACTTGAAGACCCTGATGACATGGATAGTTTCCAAAGGAAAACATAAATGATCTAAGATGATCCTGGAAAATACAGAAAAGCTATAATTATTGTAGAAGAGAAATTTGTTAAAATGCTTCACCCCTCTTCTTACCAAAAAAAGCCATTCACAGTCTGGCTTAAAGGTGAAGTCCTTTGTTCTGTTTTAAATAAAGTTTTCACTTAGGAATAACTGTAGATGTATAATCAGGTTACAAAGATAATAAAAAAAAAGTTACCAGATGCTCTTCATTTGGTTTTCCCTACTGTTAACATCTTACATAAGCATTATGCTTTTTTCAAAATTAACAAATTAACATTATTTAGCACAGTACTATTAAACCAAACTATAGACTATAATCAAATATCACCAGTTTTTCCACTAATATTCCTTCATTCCAGGATCAAATCCAGGATACCACATTGCATTTAGCCAGCTTAGTTAATTTTTCCCCAATGATATTTCAACTGTTCAAGAGCATAAAGAAGGAAACTTTCCAAATTCTTTTTAAGGAGCCAGTGTAACACTCATACTAATTTTGACAAAAACAGTATGGTGTGGTAAAAATGCACTCTTATCTATGCATACAAAAATATTCTTTAAAATTAGCAAAAATCTAGCAGCAATCAAGAAAGTAACTGTGGGATCTATCCCAGGGATGTAAGAAGAGAGGACTGACAAAGGTACATAAAAATGAACACAGGACACCTAATCTGAACACTTTGAAAACCTGGAGTTGTACACTGTTCAGTCAAATGGAAGCCAAATACAAATTCAGGGGCAAAAGGCTAACAGAAACATAGGCTGCAACCAAAAATAAATTACACTTAGATCAAGGGATGTATCTAGTTTTATTCTATAATGGGGACATCAGACCTGAACACTATCTTCAGTTCTAGGCATCTCACTTTTTAAAATGTGTAGGTCAGGGGAGTTAGCACACTCCTGCATTCCAAGATACTTGAGAGGCTGAGGCGGAGAATCAAAAGTTTGAGGCCAGCCTGAACTTAAAGTGAGACACTGTCTCAAAAGGGCTGAGGATATAATTCAGTGGTAGAGCACTGACCTAGCCTGGATAAGACCCTGGGTTCAATCCCCATTATCACCAGCCCCCAACACCCGACTGCCAAATATATAAAAGTAATATGAGAGAGTAGATTTCTGGTTAGACATGGCAAATAAAAACAATCTATTAATCTCTTCTTCCCAAACCCTATATATTATAGCAAAGAAATAAAAAACAAAAATCTCTAGAATAATGAGTAGAGGAGAGAAGACAACAGATGAGAGATGTCAATGATGTTTGGAAGGTAGGAAGTGTTTGGAAGAGAGGTAACAGAGACCTACACGCATTCCCAGGGGGATGCTCATGAAAAATGAGCAGATTCTCCCAATGCCTCAGAAATTAGAGGCAGTAGGTACAGGAGAAAGCAGGAAGGAGGCAAAAGGCTGAAAATACGGGAGAAAGTCTCCACAAGCAGCAATTGTCCCATCTCCACTCCACTGCCTACCCAGACCACTATCTGTCCCCCATCCTACTGGAGACAAGAGACTTATTTGCTGAAAAAATTAAACAAAAAAGGATTGGGGATATCATGGGAGAAGAGATGTCTCTGGAGAAGGGTCCTAGGAGATCCCTGAAGGAAAGGGAAATTCGACTCTGGACCAGTGGGGTTCTTGGCATACATGATGAAAAAGAATCTCAGCGCGTTAGACAAATGCACAGGAAGTAGATAGACATGCAAGGGGAAATGCAGGCTATCTGGAGAGTGAGAAGTCCTTCCTTGCATAGGAGCTCCAATATTTATAGAGGGGCAGTAGTTTGGGGCCAAACTGGAGGTAGAGCCAGAGTAGAGCCTCACATCTACGTACAGGATTTCTCTAAGCTTTCGTATTTCCCTCAGTTTACAAGGGGGTGGCCCCAGGGCATGTCTATCAGGAGTTACAACCATTCCTGAATGCTTTCTGCATTTCAGTGGCTCATGGATGTTTCCTTTGAGACTCAGTATATCTCTTTCTTTATCCTAAATCCTTATCTTGAGCAACCAGGCACAATAGCAGGTGCCAGAATGAAAATGGAAGGATTAAATAAAACTCTTTTTGCTGAATGACGTCTTTCTTTGCACAGTTCCCAGAATAAGAGCAGCTAGGACTTTATATCCCAAACAAGAGATTATAGAAACCTCTGGAGAACTGAAACGCACAGAGAAAAGGCCTTTAGATAATGACACCTTCAGTATTTCCCTAGTGATGAGGCAACTTATTGCAAATCATCATGCATTGAAGCCTGTTTATCCATGGGTCTGACCCATTGCCCGAAGCTTCCAATTCTTTGTTTTTACTACTTTACTATTACCTATGAATGGGCAATGAAGGAAAGACTGCATTATGAAAAACAGATGTAAACAAATAGAAGAATTCAGAAGTAACAGAAACAATGCAGGAAACAAAAGAAAAAAAATTATCTATAGTTTACCTCCTCAGAAAGATGTTACTTCCATAAAGTGTCTTTTTTTTAAGTAAATTACCAGAGAACAAAATAAATACTTACAAATTAAAAATAAAAGCTGGAATTAAAGAATTCAATTAAAATTTTGAACAATGTAGCCAATGAAATATTGCAGAGAATAGTCAAATGTAAATGACAGAGAAAACATACAATCTAATAAGTGTATACTATCTATCCAGAAAGTACAATATTCATGTAATAAAAGTTCTAGAAGTAAGAAATAAAGGAAAAAGAGGTAAGAAAATTCTCCAATCATTCAACAAAATTTCTCTGAAGAATCTATTTTCAGATTATTTACTAATTGCCCAGAACTGCGAATGAAAAAATACCCACACCAAGGAACAAATTATAACATTTCAAAAACTAGAAACAAAAAATATCTTACAAATTTCCGGGGGAGGGGGGATGATCACAAACAATTGATAATAAAAATGGCATTGCACTTAGTAACAAAAATGGAAGCTGAAAAGACATTGAGGTTATGCCTTCAAATTTCTGAAGGAAAATATTTTCAATCTAGAATTCTATATCCAAATTAACAATCAAGTACATGTTCAGATCTCAAAAAATTTCTCTCTCACATACCCTTTCTGAGGATGTGTTCTCTCACATACTAGAGGGATGTGTTCCTGCAAACAAGTAAGTAAGTAAATAAAGAACAATGAATTCTAGGAAATTGGTGTTGAAATACAGACAAGAGGCAAAAGGAGCATCTGTGATAACTCTGAAGGGATGCATCACAGAAACATCTGCCAAAAAGACTTAAAGAGCAAACTGTAGAGATTGGTGCATGAAGACAGAGATCTTTTAGGAAACAGAAATAGGAATGGTTGTATTATCTGACTTGTTTGTGTAGAAAATGTGAGAGGCTGTTGGAATGTGTGGGAAGAATTCGCAGTAAATACATGGAAGACTAAGCAAATAAAAAACATAGGAAATTATGAAATCTAGGAAATATAAAAAGCAGTGCAAGAAAGAAAATAAAATTATATAGTTCCCTACTTGGCTCAGCCATGAACATTTACATTTCCATAATAATAGTCACTGAAAAGTGATTTCTCAAAAAAAGTGATATAATGATATTGGGAAGATATGGTGATGAATGTTAGCGTAGTGGCATAAGAGCTAAATCCTTATCTACCATAATGATTAGATGATGTTCTGATTTAATAAATTAAGGAAACAGTAATATAAGCATATTTCTCAGAAATATGGAGGAAAATTCCAGGGGAAAAAGCTAGAAGAATTGAAAGAGGTTGCTTCTAAGAGGTTAAGGCCACTGATTTTTATTAAAAGCCTTAGTACTATTTTGTTTTTTAACTTTAAAAATTATTTAGCTCATGTTTTTAAAATTGAAGTAACATATGTTTATAATAAAATATAAAGATGTAGTGGAAAATAAAATCTTCTATAATCCTATATCCTAGAGTTACTGATTATTAATTTTTCATTCTTTTTCTATGTTTAGAGAATATGTGGTATTTTTTGGGGGGAGGGTACCAGGGATTGAACTCAGGGGCACTTAACCACTGAGCCACATCCCCAGACCTTTTTAAAAAATATTTTATTTAAAGTCAGGGTCTTGCCAAATTGCTTAGGGCTTCACTAAGTTGTGAGGCTGGCTTCGAACTCATGATCCTCCTGCCTCAGCCTCCCGAGCTACTCGGATTACAGGTATGTGCCATCAAGCCCAGCAGGAAATGTGTGTATTTTTTAAATAAAGTGAAGAAAAGGGGCATAATTCACTGGTAAAGCCCTGGGTTTGATCCCAGCACTGAAAAGAAAAATGATATTATACTTTCCCACTTACAGTTTCATAAATATCATTACATATTAATATTTAAACATTTACACCATCATTTAAAATGGCTATATAGTATATTTTCTCTTATATCATAATTTATTCAATATCATCAGAAATTTATGTTTCCAGTATTTTACTCTTATAAAAGCTTTACAACAAATATCCTTATTCATGACCAATGGCCATTTATCAGGTATTTTCTTAGAATAAATACATAGAAGTAAAATTATTGGATGTAAATATATATTCATTTCTTCAAATTTTGGATATATGTTATCAAATTGCTTCCAAGAAAGCAACAATTTGCTTTCTTTCCACGAGAGGCCTTTATAAAACAATGAATATTATCATTTAAAAAATATTGCCAAGAGGTTGGAAAGTGGTGTCTAATTATTAACTTGAATATTTAATATTTTAAGAAACACAGAAATTAAAGCAAATATCCACATTTTCATAAAAACTGGATGTTATAATTTGAAAAATATTTGCTAATGGTATGGAAAGTAGAATCTATCATTAGTTTAAAATATATATGTATATATATGTAAGTATATATATTTATATAAAACAAAAGTAAAAATCACACATAATTCTATCACATTAAAAATTAGGTGAAATAGGAATTTTATTTCAAACATCCAATCCATCCCTTCAGAGGTAAACACAGTTAATAATTTGGTATGAATTCATATTAACTTTGCCCTAAGTTTATAGAGGCCAATATTACAAATATTAAAATGCTATTTCCACAAAAATTATATAACGTTACACTCAGTGGTCTCACTTAGTATTTTTTAAACCTGTGAATATATTATGGACATATTTCCAGGTCAGAGCTCCTTATAGTTTTGATTTGAAGTTATTTGATAACTAGTATATCTCAACATTTTTTATATGCTCTGGCCATTTATATTTATTTTTTATTATTTTTCTTTTTCTGGTTTCCCCTTATATTCTTTTTTTAAATATTTATTTTTTAGTTATAGGTAGATGTAATATCTTTATTTTATTTTTATGTGGTGCTGAGAATTGAACCCAGTGCTTCAGGCATGGTAGGTGAGTGCTCTACCACTGAGCCACAACCCAGCCCCTCCCCTTATATTCTTACTGAAATGTTGGCCTTCTCATTACTGATTTGTAAATGCTCTTTTATAAATAAGAATTATTTAAGGTTCCTTTGCCAATGACACAGAGTCATATATTTCTGAGACTTAACATGGAGTATGATCAAGAATGTATGTTCGGTTTTCTGACAAGATAGGGACTAATCACTGAGGACAGAATAAATGTCTAGCAAAGTTTACAGGACATTGTTTGAAATATCAGCTGCCTCAGTCAGCCCTTCTATAGAATCAAGTTAGGTGGCAGTTTTAGGATATGGATATTAACTTAGTCTGTCTTCTTCTGAGTATCATACTTTCAGGAATCTAAGATGGCAAAGAAGCTTAAAACCAAATTATATGAAGACTCACTGAAAAATCACAGAATAATTATTAGACAAAATTTGGGGATGACCTGTATGGTTATGGTTCACAAACAGCTTAAAAGTCATGGTGTGAGAACACAATCCATATGGTTCTGGGATACAGAACCAGGATTAATGGGGAATGTCACAGATTGGCAGCCTTTAGCTCAGTTTAAATCAAGACCTCTGTAGGGTTCTTTGTAATCCAAGGGTGCAATGGGTCTTCTCAAGAATTGTTAAGATCCCAGTCACTGAGGGTACTGAAGCAGAGACTGAATAACCCTGCATGGGGGAAGCAGATGGGATACTACAGTGGAGTAGAGGGACCTTCTATGGAGTACATGGACTAGAAGAATTTTGCAGTTCCTTCTATTCATGCAATTTGAGGGCTCCATTAGATCTCAGAGCCAGGCAAGATGGTATGTGTTGCCTTCTGTCTTGAATTAAAACCCCTAGAGTATTTGAAAGTCCTGAGGTAACCACAGCACTGGAAGATGCAGAATTTCTGACCTCTAAATTGTTTCATAAATGAAAAAAAATAAATAAATTGTTTCAGTCTCTGAATGGCTGCAGGGTTATCAGGGATCTCAGACATGTCCACAAGTACTGAAGGTCAGCAAGCCTTTCCATTCCTTTTGAAGGTCATCAAAATTGCAATGGTTACTTACAGGGGATTATTAAGAAACTGCTGCCAAATACAATTTAGCTAACTGATTTCTATAAGCATATATGACTCTAATTAAAATAATTAATTTGGATTGTGGGTAAGCACATGCCTTCATCCAAGGATTTCCCCAAAGACCAAAGAAATGGCTACATCAACGAAGCATTAAAAGTGCTCCTTGACTCAGCAAGGTCTGAGCAGAGGATTTTTCAAGTCAAGAGAATGACCTGCTAATGGCTTTAATATTAGCCTCTGGATTGCAGGGCTAATGGAACAAAGTAAGAGCCTGGATAATCCCCCAAATATTTGAATCTTCTCTACAATCTCACTGCCAAGATGTCATCTGGCTTCTAATGGTTCTGTCATTCACTGTTAAACCCATCTTGTTACCAGAAAGTGTCTTTACCCAAAGCTCTGGTCCTCGGCAGTAGTGTTGTCCTCTGACCACTCTAACCACTGCCCCCAGAATAAATCTGCTACCTCCTCAGTACACTAGACTTTCTGGATTTGAACATGGAAACCTTGTTGTCTTTAAGTCTCCTCTACCCAAGACTAAACATCTTCGGTTCCTCTAACAGTTCTTCACAATACAGTGACACTTTAGATCACCCTGCTTGGGCACATATCAACTTAGCAAAATCCCTCAAAAGGCACAACTCCCAAACTGAACATGCTTCTGAAACAAAGTGAATATGAAAAGGCAAACCCTTGCAACATATTTTGCAAGTGGATAAGATGACTCAGTATGACAGGGTGATAGTTATCTCAAAAAAAAATAGATAATTAAAGAGATAAAGCTTCAAGAGGGATAAAGAAGTGATGGAGATTTCATGTAACTAAACAAGCTATTGAGAAATGAAAAACAAGGAGGGAGGCAGTGAAGGATAGAAGAGAAACTGAAGTGCCCAAAATCATTTACACGAAATTAGAATTTTAAAATAAAACTGGAAAGCAATCAAGTGAAACTGTCAGACCTAGAATTAGACTAAGAATATCCAGTTTACAAATAATAGAGACTAGCAGAGAAAAATGAAAAAGGAATGCATAAAATTATAATGAAAGTAGTAGTAAAATTTCTTGAGCTGAAAAACACCTCTGTTTTCAAATATGAAGAACCAAAAAGCAATTCTCAGATATGCTCCAAGGAAGGCTCTTACTCAAGTTCTTAAATTTCAAAGATTAAAGAATTATCCTTTGCCTAGCATGCATGAGACCCTGGGGTTGATCCCCAGGACCACAAAAAAAGAATCACCCTTAAAACTTATTTCAGAAAAAAAAGAATGATTGTTTAAAAAAGAAAAGATTACATTTCATATGTTTTGCAGTATGTTATGTAGATATAGACTCAAGCTCATTATTTTTCTCTTTGAAAAGCATAAAATCTTTATAAATGATATATGACACATCAGTGAAAGACATCCCTAAGAGTCATTCTGTGATTTTTCAACCTCTTTTGTCAGCTTAAGTTTTTTTTCCCCCTTTCACTATTTCTTCTTTCCTCTTAATTATCAGCAATTTGAGCATAGAAACCATGTCTTATCCCCATTTATTTTCTCTCAGGGTGTGAAACATAATAAAACTTGATAAATGTTGTTGAATAAGCAAATGAATGAACAAACAATATTTAAATAAAAGCAGAAAATTAGAATCAAATTTCACTTATTAGAGACAATGTGAATAATGTGAGATTGACAAAATCAATAAACCAATGGTATAAGTTATTCTTAATAAAATGAGAAATGAGCAAAAACAAACATTAGGGGAAAAGCAAAATATTAGAGTACCATACTTTTCTGAGGACGTGCTTGCCTCACATATCCAAAACCCTGAGTTCAATCCCTGACACCACAAGGGCAGGGGAGAACACTATACTTGTTATTTACAAATAATTTAGATTAGCTGAGTTATTGGGTGACTTTGGAAGATGTCTATTTCCAGTCAGCCTGGTAAGTCTTTCTTTTCTTTTTGGTACCAGGGATTGGATCCAGGGTCACTTAACCACTGAGCCACATCCCAAGTCTTTTTGTGTATTTTATTTAGAGACAAGGTCTTGCTGAGTTGTATAGGGCCCCGATAAGTTGCTGAGACTGGCTTCAAATTCATGATTCTCCAGCCTCATGAGCTGCTGGGATTACAAGCATGTGTCACCATGCCCAGCTGATAAATCTTTCAATTTCAGCAGAGCAAATCCTGGGTAACAAGATCAACTTCATAGAATGGTGCTTTCCCAAGAGTTGCATATTAACCCTTTGGGATGGAAGTCATTCTTACTTATCAAGGGATTCCCCTACTTATGGTTTGGATGTGAGGTGTCTCACAAAGGTAGGGTGTGGCTGGGGGAGGTGGTTCATTGTAGGTGTGGCTTTGGAGTATATATTTTGTATCCTGCAAGTGGAGTCTCTCTGCTCTTTTGGTCATCAGGTGAGCTGCTTCGCTTTCCACACTCTTCCTCCATGGTGCTCTACCTCACTTTGAGCCCCAAGGAATGGAGCTGGCCTTCTATGGACTAAGATCTCTGAAACTGTGAGCCCTCAAATAAACTTTTCCTCCTCTACAGTTATTCTGGTTGGGTCCTTTTAGTCACAGCAGTGAAAAAGTTGACTAAAACACCCCTAGACCAGTTCCTTGGACATAGTGGAGGACATGTGAGATTCCATGTGAAATCTTAAAGAAGAATCTAAGTCCCTTAGAGGGAGATTAAAAAAATAGGATTCTTACCAGTGAAATATCCTGACAGCCTCTGGGGACTTGCAGGATAAACAAGTTGATGTCAGTCTTTCCTGGATGTGCTGAAGACACCATTTGTAATGTAAAACATCCAATTCACTGAAAAACACTCAGTGCAGGTGTTCAAGAAAGAGAATGGCACCAGGAAGGGCCAGTCACTAAACTATTCACTGCCCAGTGGCAAGAGGTCCTGGCAAGGTGGTCAATGTATCTGGCTCACTTATTCTGTTGTTTCCACAAATTACTTTAACCTTCAGCTACCCAAAGGCTGATCAACTTCAGCCTGATCAACTGAAACTGAGGTAGTTCAATGTCTTTGTTATCAAAAACAAAGGATCAGAACAAAAACAGCAAAGTTAAAACTATAGGTAAATCTATATCTGCAGGAAAAAAAAGGAAAATAAAATTTAAAAAATCCTATGAGAAGGAAAAAAACCCACATAGAACCTGATGTGGTAGTATATTTATCAAAACCTCTCCTCAAAATTAATAGATAACATCTCTTAACAGAGAAAATGACAGTAGCTGGCCAAGTTCTTTTAATGATGCAAGATAACGTTGAATTTAAAATCTGACAAAAATCATACTTTAAAAAAGGAAATGTAGGTCAATTTCACTAATGAGCTACTCATAAAATTATGAAATAAGAACCTAGACAGAAAATTTTAATAATTCATGAATTTGTGAGATAAATACACAAAGTTAATTTTACCATTCTCTCTGCTTTTGTGTACATTTAAGTTTTCCCTTAATAATCTTTTTAAAATGAAAAGTAACTGCCAGCAAAATCCAGCAGCAACATATTATAAGGATTATATGCTATAATCAAGTTGGATTTGTCCTTTTAAAAAGTTTTTAAAAAGCTAAATTTAAGGAAAAGTATTATATATTTTATCTAATAAGGAGAAAAAAATGAATAAGGTAAATAATTATATCATAAGAAGCTGGAAATCATTTGTTAGATGTAACCTCATTTTCTTCTTTAATAAAAAATAAATAAATAAATACAGAAATACCAGGTGATTTAATGCTACTTTAGACAGAAAAATAGAAACATTCCACTAAATGGAGAAAACAAAATTACTTTATTCATCACATTAGAGTTGCTGGCCAGTGCAATGCAAATGAACAAGAAATGGGAGAGATCTATAGCTCGGCAGTATTTAAACCCTCTAAATACCTGTAATTAACATGACTGTATACAGGACTCAATTTTGATGTATACAACCAGAGACATGAAAAATTGTGCTTTATATGGGTAATAAGAATTGTAATGCATTCTGCTGTTTTGTGTGTGTATGTGTGTGTACACACACATACACGCACATACACACACACACACACACACATATATATATAAGAAGGACTCAATTTTGAAATATTAGAGTTCATGAATAACCTTAGCAAATTTGTTTAGGAGGCTTAGGAGACTTTAGGAACAAGCAAAAGTACTGGAGTAGACTTTCTGTGTATAAGAAGCCTGGACTTGTTCTGTGTGGTCTAAAAGTAACAATTCATTCAAGCTCAAGAAGAAAAATATTGACTCAATCTAAAGAGCTTTTAAAATTTTCTTAGGGAAAGTAGACAGAATCTCTGTGTATGTTACTCAGCTTGAACACTTATCCTTTTTACCCATCTTGTAAAGAATTTTTCATAATTAGGATTCTTAAAACTACACTGGGGGGTTGGGGCTATGGCTCAGTGGTAGAGCACTTGCCTAGCATGTGTGAGGCACTGGGTTCGAACCTCAGCACCACATAAACAAATAAAATAAAGGTATTGTGTACATTTATAACAACAAAAAATGTACTTAAAAATTTTTCCAAAAAAAAAAAAAACTGCACTGGGCTACCCTGCTTTTCATCACCAAAGTACATAAGAATACAAAAAGATCTGCTTGTCAGAGACCCTATAGGGGACAATCAAGATTGGATGAGGACTAGACCCAACATGTTTTCCAAACCAAAGAATTATTTAGGAGAGATGAATCCATATTATGAGCTGGTTGGGGCCAGATCATAAATAACTTGAAGGCAGGGTTTTTGTCTTAGTCATGTTTGTGTCTCTAGCTCCTAACATAAAATAGACATTCAATAAATTCAATAAGTGTTTGCTAATGTGAATAAATGATAAATGAATAAATGAGACACAAATAGGATGGTGTTAATACAATAGTAATAAACAGAAAAGTAAAATATCAACCATTCCACAATACATGAGATCCAGAGTATATAAAAGGTATATAAATTGACTGTTGGCACAAGAAGAAAATACAAATAAGAAAATCAGAATATATGACAAATATTAAGCCTATTGTCTAATGGGAGAAATAAACTATAAACTAGCACTTTCTCTTAAACTAACATAAATAAAAATGTTACATACAACTTTTCAACTGTCCTCCTTGGCTCCTGTGACACCTGTCCAGTCTCAGGCTACAACTTACTCAAGCCTTCTTGCAAACTCCCCGCTATCTTGAATTCCAAAGTTTGGTTCCCATCCTCCCTTCTCATCAGAAAAACTATAATAACTGTTACTTCTAAACCCATGGTTTCCCAAACTTCATTGCATATTAGACTCACCTGGGGAGCTTTTACAACTCCCAGGTTACACGCCAGATCAATTAAATTAGAACTTTTGAGGATGAAAGCCAGACACTGGTAGTTTTAAAGATGCCCCCCCCCCAAGTAATTCTAGTGAACAGCAAAGTTTGGGGCTTGCTGCTCTCAATGGGCAATCCCACTTATTCCCACAATTCCTGCTGCTTTGAGAACCAATTGCCTCTTTAGTGTATCTACCAAGAGGTCCAATAAACAAAGGAACTATTACTTCTAAAACAGAATTCACCATCTTTCTTGGCTCTATTCCTCCAATGCTTTCCTCTAAGGTGGAACATCTTGTTTAAAAAGACCATCCTTTAACTCTCTAATTACCCAAGTAAAAAATTGGGGAATCATCCTTAACTCCCTGTTTCATACCTCGCATTGGTCCAGTCTCTAGGTCCTGCAGCTTTGTTCACAGTTACCTTAATTCTCACCCTCTCTCCTTTCTCAGTACTATTGCTGTAGTGCAAACTTTCATTCCATCTAAAAAATTATAATAACTTCCCAGCCAGTCTCCACAGCTTTACCTTCCAACAATCTATCCTCTATGTGACTGCCAAAGTAAGATAGCATACAATTCTAATCATCACACTTTTATTATCATTAATTCATTTTAAAAAAATTTATTTTGCAATTCTGGGAATCAAACCAGGAGCCTCTTGCCTGCTGCATAAGTGCTCTACCACTGAGCTGCCCCCACAGCCCAACACTTTTATTTTCAAAATCCCCCATTGGTTTTTTTTTGTGTTTTTTTTTTTTTTTTTTTTTTTTTTAGAATAAAGTCCTACAATAATGTGAATAACACAACTACATTAACAATAACCATTTACTATGTGCTGGTCACTGAGCTAAGCACTTCACAGATACTATTTAATGCTTATAACAATCCTCATTCACAAAAGAAGGAAACTGAGGCATGAAGAAGTTAAATAACTTGGTTAAGAGTACACAGAAAGAAAGGGGAAGAAATGAGATTCAAAATGAGATTAGTTCAGTTTGTGCTGCAGCTGGACTGACCTTTCCATTCCATTCCCTGTCTCTCTGTCTTGGAGTCACAATCAAAGCCTTTTGTGATTTGGTCCCTGCCTACCTGTCCATTTCATCTCTCTCACTTTACCCTTCAGAGCAACTGATTGCCTGTGTTCCCCAGTTAGGCCTTGATTTCTCATGCCCTTACATCTCTGCAGATGCAATTTCCTCTGCCTAGTCCCCAACCCCCACTGCCTACCCATCAAGTTCCTATTCACACTTCCATGAACAGAAATGGTAGTACATGACCAGCAGAGAACATCCCCTCTCTGTTTTTTTTTTCCTCATCCACAAAAACAATAATAATAATCCCTGTTGACTGTGTGCCAGGATTGCTGTAAGCCTTACATTCCATTCTGTTGTGACAATGCTTTGAAAACTATAGAGTCCTATGCAAATGTGAGTAACTAAGTATAACCTCTTTTTCTGAGGTAGTGTGAACTCAGGTATGTGACTCAATTTGTTTAGGGCAAAAGTTTGACAATAGAAGTTTCTCTCTACCATAAAAAGGAATTTGATCCTAAGGCTAGGGCTGCAGCTCAGTAGCAGAGCACTTGCCTAGCATGTGTGAAGCACTGGGTTCAATACTTTTTTTTTTTTAGTTGGAGTTGGATACAATATCTTTTTTTATTTTTATGTGGTGAGGATCGAACCCAGGGCCTCACACATGTGAGGTGGGCACTACCTCTGAGCTACAGCCCAGCCCAGGTTCAATCCTTATCACTGCATAAAAATAAATAAAATAAAATAATTATTTTTTTAAAAAAGAATTTGATTCTGACAGATGGTCTATCACGGAAGAGCCTTGAAAACATGTTAAGAGAAAGACTCCAGACATAAACGTTCAAATATTTCATGATTCCATTTGATTGAGAATTCTATAACAGACAAATCTACAGAGATAGAAAATTGATTAGTGATTGCCAGGGGTTATGGGGAAAGAGAAACAGAAATTAATTGCTGATAGGTTAAAAAGTATTTTTTGCATGGTGCCCAACTTCACCTGTCTGTCCCTACCCCCTCCCCCTCCCCCTCCCCCCTCCCTTCCTCCCTTCCTCCCTTCCTCCCTTCCTCCCTTCCTCCCTCCCTCCCTTCCTTCCTTCCTGTCATTTAGAGCACCTGGAGGACTGGTTCAGACACAGATCACCAGGGTCTGGAATTTCTAATTCATAGGTCTCAGGTGGGGTCCAAGAATTTGAATTTCTAGCAACTAGGGAAAACCTAGGGAAGCTGAAAAGAGCGCTGAGCTAGGATCAAGACATCTGGGGTCCTCTCTGGTTCTGCCCCTAATTAAGCATAGGTTTATACACGTCACCAAACTTCTGGTTATCTCTTTTATCTTCACTGAACATTTGCTGATTCTAAAATGCTATTACTTTGTCACTCCCCTCCTCAAGTCCTCCAAGGCTCCCCATACCTAGAATCCAATCTCTTCCAGGATATCCAATTCCATCTCCCACTGCTACCCTAAAAGACTGTTCTCCTGACCAATTTGGAAAATTTCAACTATTTACTCCTCATGACAACACTTCATGTTGGGAAGTCATAACTCCATTTTGAGGGCAAAGAAACTGAGGTTTGGATAGATTAAAGAACTTTGAATAGTCAAGGGGATCCTAAAGACTCATCCTCTTCCTACCATGTAATTCTCTGTTTCAATGCTGTTTTGGTTCCTAAAAAAAACCCTTACATAGCCCCTCCCTGTGTCTTTGTTCATGATCTCCCCAGTCTTGGAGACTTACTCAAATCCTATCTAACCATCAACACCCAGCTAGAGTGCCACCCCATCCAAGACAGGTTCCTGGCAACTAGCGTACCATGTTCCCCCAAGGTCCCCAGTCACAGTGCTGCTGTGTAGTATCTTACTCCTCCATCCAGCCTGTGACCATCTTCCCTGTGCTTTGACTTGTGTTTTCTAACTTCATTTGGATTCAGGTCTTGTTTTCTGCCCCCTAGATTGTAAACTCCTTGAGTGGAGAAGAGTACCTGGTTTACAATCCCTTCAGGGATAGATACTTGTTGAATTTAAAATGGCAGGCTATGGATGTCTAATACGCAGTGCAAAGAACAGAACACCAGAACAATGATAGCTTTAATTCTAGAACTTTCTGAGCACAAAGAAAAAATTATTGACAAATATTTCAGGGAAGCTCACGTTTGTATTTCTAATCTCAATCATTTGATATTGCCTTGGTTCATTACAGTGATCAGAGTTCAGTGAGAGAGTGGGCTGGTGTCTCAAGATTTGCATAAATTCCTTAAAAAGAATTCAGATTAAGATGATATTTCATTAGAAAAATGACAATACTGAAAAAGGAGAGGGGACTTCTCTAATATACCATGTGATTACTCCTTAAAGCACGATTGCAAGTAGGACTCCATGAAGGAGTTTCAAATCTCTCTCTTGTGCAGGGATTCCAGTCAATCTTTCACTGCAACACAGGACCTGATATGTGATGCCTTCACATGTCCTTTAACCTGTGGCCATAAAAGAAGACAAGGAAGAACTAAGTGGAATCACTTCATTTCTTATTTTGGAATAGCACTACATATCATCCAATGTCTTCTCCATTTTTTTCTCTTTTTAATTTTTTTTAAAAAATTTATTTGTTCTTTTATCTATTTATTTGTTCTTTATACATATACATGACAATAGAGTGTATTTTGACATATTATGCACACATGGGGTATAATTTATTCTAACTAGGATCCTATTCTTGTGGTTGAACATGATGTAGAGTTTCACTGTGGCATCTTCATAAAAAACATGGGAAACTTATGTCCATTCTACCGTCTTTTAGCCTCATTCTCTAACAGGATCCCACTCCCACCTGCCTTTTTTCTTTCTTTCGTAAACATATATATAAAAGGACTTAAATGACTAAAAGCAGGTTTATTATCATTGATCAAAGAAAAGACAGTGGCTCCCAGCTGGTTTCCTAAGGTCATATGAAGGAGCTCGGGCACTAGCATCCTCTGCCATCTCACCTTGTATCAAGTGACACAGGAGGTAGTTCATGGGAAAATACCTTGGATCACCTTCATCCTGTGGTAACATTCCCCCATGACAGCTGACCTCAAACTGCTTTCATGACTTGTCATGTCAGGAAATCACTGGGCTACCACACATGTGTCACATCTACAGTTCTGCATGAAAAAGATTTAGATAATAATATTCATTAAACCACAGGTTTCATCATTCTGGGTATTTTTCACCCTAATACACATTAAAATAAATACACAACAATTTAAACAAACAAACAAACAAAACCCCATTCATTTGTATATCACCCAAAATCATCTTGAGTTCACATGATACAAAGCTCTTGGGAACCCTAGTCCAGATAATCGTCATGCCCCTCAGATTTCACATCTGCCTAACAGGATTAGACATCTCTGAGAAAGGGCTTAGTCTCTTATCTAGCTCAGTACAGATGGCCTCCATGTGGCCCTCTGGGAACTATAAGGCGGCCACAAGAATAATAAGCTTCAACAGGGACCCAGGCTGTGTCTTTCTCTTGCTAGTGATCACAGAGGGTGGGGCCCAGGTTACACCAAGTAAAAGATGGGATATTGACCACACCAGTCATACATTTTATAAGATGGACAATGAGCTCTGGAGAGAATGTAGGACAGGGCTGACACTAACACCAATGCTACCTGCAAGGCCACACTTCACCAGAGCTGGTTTGCTGGGGTCCCTTACATAGCCTCAGACATGGAAGGCAAATGATATTGCTGAACATCCTATCTCCACCTGGGTGAGAGACAGAGTACTTTACAGGGAGACAAAAGACCTTCATTTTCCTGCTCTGTTACCAGTTGGACAAGTGACCCAAGTCACATCCCTTCCTTCTCCAAGTCTCAGTTTTTCTACCTGTAAAAAGTTAAGGGGTTAAGCGTTGATGCACCTTGAAAACCTTATGCTTGCTCTTTTCATATGAAAATACAGAATCCGAAAATCTTTGTGCCAGGCACTGTTCTAGGTCTTGGGATACATCAAGAACAAAACAGAAAAACAATACCCTGGTGGAGCTTACATTCTGGTGGAACTTCCCACTAGGCAAGAAACAATAGACATACAATGGAATATGATTCAGCCATTAAAAAGAATGAAGTACCAATGCATGTTACAACACAGACTGATCTTGAACACATCATGCTGATTGAAAGAAGTTGGACACAAAAGGCCACATGCCATATGATCCCATTTAAAGTGTCCAGAACAGAAAAGCTACAGAGATCAAAAGCAGACTGGTGATTGTCAGGGACTGGAGGGAGGAGGGGATAGAGAGACTGATTAATGGGTGTGATGAAATGCCCCTAAAATTGTACAATTTAAAGTAGTTCAAACATGGTAAATTTATGTTATCTATTTATCATGAAAAAGTACACGATCAACCATATCAAAGTCTGAAAAAGCCAAGATAATCAAAAGAGTCATGCTGAAAAGGGCCTGTAGATTTGACAACTAAGACCTACACAATGACATATACTCCTGGTGCCACCTGCTGTAAGTCACACAAAGTGCCCAGGAGCTGGACTAGAAGTCTGTTAGGCTGCCCAGCTCACAGATTTTAAGATCCGTGGGCTTTAGTGTCCCCTGGCCATTCAATATGAGGTTGTTTTCTTCTCCTTAGATTTGTTGGTTATTACAAATGCCTTGAATCTGGTTGGTTGGTTTGTTATTGTTTTGTTTTGTTTTTATATTTTCTTGACAGCCACCTAGGCATAATTCAACAAAATTGTGGAATGTGAACTCAAAATCTGGATTTTTTTTCCTTTTTACTATCAAATGATTCATCAAATGTCATTGCACACCAACCAATTTTCTTTAATTTCTGGGAATGTTCGATACCATAAGTGCCAAAAACAAAACCCACGGCAACTACAGTGCTTGAAAAATTCATACTGAAGACTCCCAGAGCTGCTGCTTGCCACCCTGGGAGACTGAGATTTGATTTCATGTGTCTGTGACTGGAGAAGGAAGGAAAGAGTCCAATCCTATTATGCTGAAATAAACAATAACAACTACATCTACAGCACAAGATATTAAGAATAGCTTCCAGGGCTGGTCCCAAGATATGCTCCATAGAGCTCCTATCCATGACCTGTGATATCAAGGCTTTGTTCTGTGCTTGAGGTCCCTTCTCTGAAGTCCTTACCCTTTCTATAGACTTTGTACTAGCCATGGTTTATGGGACCCCAGTCTCTGCATTTTTCAAATTCAGTCCCAGTAGTTCAGACTCCAGTTTGAAGGGTCTGCAGCCATCTCAAGCCAAAGAATTTGGTCCCCAAATCAATGCAATTCATTCCACTGATCTCAAGTCCCTTCTTTCCACTGGGATGTGTGCTAGGTATGGTAGAGGAGACCCAGGTTAACCAAACTTGGCCCTTGTCCTTAGGGGGTTCATTGTGTTATAAAGATGAAATACACAGACAACTCTTTATGAATATAAGGCAGATTACAGGGTCCATAAGAACAGGGGTCTCAAATGCTCGAGGGAGTCTAAGAAAGTGCTCAAGCAGAGCAACAGGGCCGCCTGTGCCTTGCTCACCTCTGCCTGGGGCTTGAGAATAGCTGATTGCTGTCAGCCAGCCAAGAATGCCAGGTGCTGCCTGCCAATCAGAACCTTCGGCAAAAGTTCAGTCCAAAGGGCCTCCTTGGCTGTCTTAATTAAGCCCCAATTAAGTATTCTGCCCAGAAACCTCTTCTCCCTTCTGTAGAACTGTCCAGTTTACAGCAAGTGATTCAGGGAATCAGGTCAGCTGTTAGAAGATGGCAGCCATTAGGAACGGAGCCGATAGCTGTGAATGAATGCCAACTGGATTCAGAGACCTGTGAAAACCACAGGGCCCAGAAACACAGAGTCAGCCTTCATTAAATATTCTGTCCTCTGTCCCTAGCCTTGGTAGAGAAAAGTGTCCAGTTTGAGTCACTTTAAAAGTTCATAGAGACTGCCGTGGCTGGGAGTGTTGCCTACAAAGAAAAGGAAAAGGCCACACATCAGGGTGCTCACTGAGGCACAGGCACTGTCTCTGAGAAGGTAGAACAAGGGGCAGGGGCTGGGGCTGGGGCTGAGGCTGGGGCTGGGGCTCAGGGGTAGAGCGCTGTCCAGCATGTGCGATCCTCAGCACCACATAGAAATAAATAAAATAAAGGTATTGTGTCCACCTAAAAATAAAAAATAAATATTTTTTTTAAAAAAGAATGTAGAACAGAACAATGTGAATGTGACCTAAACATTTCTCAAGTTTCCACTTCACTCCATCCCCACTGCCATCCTACACACTCAGGTGATAGTCTCTCAGGATCATTGCAGTAGCTGGTCACTGCCTTGAGCCTTGCTTTCCTCCAATCCTCCAGATTTACATTTATAAGATGAAAATCTGACCTTTTCACTCTCCTGCATAAAACTCTACGATGTAATCCCACAACTTTTATGATAATTTATTAGGTCCCTACTGTGAACTCTGAAGCCAGACCTCCTGGGGTCCTATTCCAGCTCTGTCACTTAACAAATCCATGACTATGGGCAGGTAACTCCCCACTGATACCATGTGGACAACAACAGTACCTGTCTCACAAGGTGGTTGTGAGAATTAATGAGTTAATGAACGTAAACTGCTTAAAACAGTGCGTTGCATACAAGCTCTCCATAAATGGTAGCTATTTTAATAACTTATAGACATTCAAGGATTCGCCCCCCTCTTCAGCCTCTTTGCTTAAACATTTTGCTTTTAAAAATGTTTAAAAGGCTGGGCTGGGGTTGTGGCTCAGTGGTAGAGCACTTGCCTACCATATGCGAGGCCCTGGGTTCGATCCTCAGCATCACATAAAAATAAAAGAGATAAAATAAAGGTATTGTGACCAACTACAACTAAAAGAAAATAGAAAAAAATGTTTAAAAGGAAGAGTTAGGGAATAGAGTTGTAGCTCTGTGGTAGGACACTTGCCTAGCACATGCAAAGCACTGGGTTCATTCCTCAGCACCACATAAAAATAAATAAATAAAATAAAGGTATTGTGTCAATCTACAACAACAAAAAATATATATTTTTTTTAAAAAGGAAGGAGTTAGTTCTGGAAGTTTCCTACAAAGCTATTCTGTTAAGCAATTTTCATTTTCTTACAGATTCCCCATTATAAAATTAGAGCTGCATCTCCCCCAAACAATAAGCTATGCCCTGGGAACTTATTTCAAAATCCAATAACCATATTAAGAAAAGTAACTATCTCCTAATTAAACATTAAGACAAAAATTTAATATATCAACACATTAATGCAAAATAGTTACCAAATAAAAATAACAAAAGCCTCCCCCTCATACACCTGAATCTACTTCCTGCACTAATGGCAGAATGGAAGTACAGCTCTGGTCAAGGCTCACGCTTGTTGGAAACCCTTCAGTAGCAAACTATGCCTTCAAGATAAAGAACTCCAAAGTGCATATGTGCAGATCCTTCTCTTTTTGGCACTGACCTACTTACATAGCCTCATTTCCTTCCAAATACCTTCAAATAATTCTGATCCAAACAAATTGCACTGGGTACCCCTGCCATGCCTTTATCTTTTTTCACCTCTGCCTAGAATGTTCTTTACCCACCCCCAAGATCTCCATGTCAAACCACTACCTCCTTTTAAATTTCATCCATGGTCTTCATGAAGTCTTCCATGTCCTCCTGCATGACACCTGCTCTAGATCATCTTCCAAGCCCTTTCTTTAAAGATGAGCTTCATGTATTGCTGGCTTGTACAGTATTTCTGAACGTGTGCTCCACCTCTTGAGAAACCATAAACTCAAATACACACTTAACATATGTCCTGCAAATATATGGTATTACAGTATTTGCTGAATGATGAATAAAATAACAAGTAAATGATAGAAAAACATGGCACAATATGGTCAGAAGCTGTTTAATTTATCTCTGAGTTTAGAGAAGTAGCAAGTTTTGACACTTAGGAAATATGTCTTGGTGGTTGAGACTTTTTTGTTTTCTTTTGGATCTGCTAAACTGTTTCTATTGAAATCCTCTATTTACTTTCATTATTGGCCAATATATATTTCACTCTTGCTAGGGATTAGGAATGAGGGGGAAGCACAGTGAAGAACAGGCATTATTATTAAAAACTGGCAGCGGCAACAGAAAAATGCTCTTTGGTGAAGAAAACTCAAAATCCACAAAAGAGACAAGATGAGTCACAGCACTGGCTGAAAAAACACAGGTCATGTCAGGCAGTGGTTCTCCAACTTCACTGGACATTGATCACATGGAAAACTCATTAAAACATACATTGCTGGGCTCCACCCCAGGGTTTCTACAGGTCTGGGGTGGAGCTGAGATTTTGCATTTCTAACCAGTTCACTGGAGCAATACTATGGGAACCACATTTTAAGGATCATCAGTGCAGACTGTCAAATAAAATCAAGTGATTCAAGTCAAGGTCAAGAGGGTGGTTGAGACTTGCTAGCTTTAGACATGCTTGTGCCTATATACCAGCCATGGTTTCATAGCTCACTAGTGACAGAACTTGAGCCCAGGTCTCTACTGGTCTCATCTGTAGAATTTAGCCTCTGAATTACAAGTGAGGAGGAAAAAAATCACTCTTTGATTTAGTTTTTCTCTGTGTCTTGATCTAATTAAAATGAATTTGCTAGCTTTAGAAATGCTTGTGCCCGTTTCCTCTTCACTTGTAATTCAGAGACTAAATTCTACAGATGAGACCAGGGAAGTATAGACAAGGGAGTAGGGACCTGGGCTCAAGTTCTAATTCTGTCACTAGTGAGCTATGTAACCAAAGACCACTCGTTACCCTCTCAGGACATCATTGCACTATCTGAAACAGAGCTATTCAACCTGAAAACCTCTACTCTCCAGTCTCACATCCTACAATCTCACAATTTTGAAAACCTGTGGCCAATTTAATTCCAAAAGCATTGAAGGATTATTCTATCTATATATAAAATGATGAAGATACTGCCATTTAAAAGCACAAATGTGAGAAATAGTTGTCAGTTAAACTTGAGAAGAACCATCAACAATTAAATTGCCATTATGAAAACTGGAAGAACCTTTACTCAAACAGGTTGCATAAAGGATAAATATTCAGGAACAAATATACTGTGGAAATATATAAAAATATACAGATTAGATATTACAATTGAAAAGCAAAACAGCTTGCCTTTCTGAAAACAGTCTAGACGAAACAGAATATGTTTCAGAGTGAGAAGTCATCAACTCACCATTCAAGCAGAGCTGAAAAAACTCCTCTGAGGAACAAAATGCATGCCTCCTCCCCATGAAGACACCTCCCCTCCACCTTTGGACACTGCTCCTGGGCCTCCCAGCATACAGCTATTTTTAAAGACAAAAGGCCACATTCCCAAGATTGCAGCCACAAGAATGTGACTATCAAATGACCTTCCCATAGCTTGTCAATAAGCCCAAGTGAAGCGGGCTGTGTGGCCTTGTGGGCAAAGCTGGACGATCTCTGTGTGGCCTGGGCCCCAGTGGTTGCAGAGCCTCTGTGGCTGCTGATCCTAGGCAGCAGCAGCTCTGCCTCTCAACTCAAGGCTGGCTTCTCTCCTTTCAGTACCACGGGCCCAGAAGTCCTCCAGATGTCACTGTCATCCTCAAGACCTTGGCCACCTGAGCCAGCCCACAGAGGAAACCCTAGAGGGCCTTGATTGGCAAACTAGCTTCCTCTGTGCTAAAGGCAGCAGAGTTGATGACGTCAAAGGTCTTCGGACACATCCCTTTAATGGCTGTAGTATATTCTGTGCTACCTAATACTTGGTCTACTGCCGGTTCTGCAGGAGTCACCTTTGGTCAAAGTTAATAGCAACGGCATTAGCTCACTAAGCCTCATAGCATCCCAGGGATGCAGATCACCCCCAAGCACATCATCCCCACTTAACAGATGGGGAAATGACGCCACAGGAAGATTAAATAACCTGCCCAGCCTCACACCACCTGCCACAGGTGGAGCACGAGAGGATCTCAGCCCTCATGCCAGCTTGTGAACAAAGAATGCTCTGGAGAAAGCCCTTTGCAATTCTAGGATCCCATGCAGCGCGGATGGTTTGCAAACAGAGGTTGAAAGGTAACCTTTTTAAAACTGCTCCATTTGTCTCTCTTGGCCTGTGCCTCCTAGAACACCATGAGAAAAGAATGATTTTTAAATATACAAGTATTGAATAAAAGATTGTGTGGACACAGATGCATTGGGCTGGTTGGCAGCAAGGAACCTCAGTGAAAAGGATCAGAGGAAGCGGGGGCAAATGGGGCGCTATCAGTGACCTCTGTCCTCTGTACGCCACAGGGCTCTGCACAAGCTGCTGGCCTAAAACTGTGCCCATTTCTTTCTTTTCTACAATGAACACTAGCACATCTATTGTGTCCAAGAAACCGAGAGAAATATAAAAGTGAATCAACCATATCTGCAGTGAAGAAGCTTTAAATATCACCAAGGAGCATACATAAATCACTAAACACAAGGTAAAGGACAGCAAGGACCACAGCTGGTAGAAGCTGGGAGTCTGATGGTGGCAGATCACTCCCAAGGTAGACAGAGTGAGCTCTCAGGAGGCTTTGAGCAGGAGGTAGCCTGTTAATGATGGTCAGAAAGTGAGATATACTGGGGTGAGGAGAAAGACACTGGAGGCAGTATCTAGGAAAGTGCACAGAAAGTGCACAGAAGATGGCACTGCATTAGTCTGTAGACCAAATGTTCAGCTCAGGATGAGAAGTGTGCCAGGTGTAGTGGCACAAGCCTACAATACCAGTGACTTAGGAGGCTGAGGCAGGAGGGCTGAAGTTTGAAGCCAGCCTCACTAACTTAGCAAGATCGTGTTCCAAAATAAAAAAATAAAAAGGAATGAGGATGTAGTTCAGTGATAAAGCACCCTTGGATTCAATTTCCAGTACTGCAAAAACAGACAAATAAACAAAACCCTGACTACTCTCTTTTGTCAACAATTAGGACAACTTTAAGTTTCCTTATTTATTATGTTTGCCCCACATGGAGAACATAATACTCTCCATCAACTTCTCACCCAAGAACACTGAAAATTAATGATGAGGTAATGTCTGTGAAATGCCCAGAGCTCTTTGAAGATGTGGCAAAAGGCATCACTATAATTAATATTTAATGAGATGCTACCCAGCTCTGATCTCTTTTTCTGCAGACTAATGTTACGTTCACAGGGATAAGGTGATGCCAGATTGGCCCCTAAAGAAGCATTTCCAACAGATAGTAGCAATATAGGCCCACTTTCCCTAATCCCTTACATGGGGCTCGTGGAGTCCATCATCACAAGAATGCAAGAGTGGTTTCTCACGTGAGAATCCAAGGTTGCCAAAGAATTTGGGAGCAAAATGATCAGATAGAAGGGAAAAATAGATTCCAAAGTGTGATCTTCCTTGGGACCCCATTTTTAAGTATAAGAGAGATTCCAGTGGAGACTTCAAGGGGAATTATTTTAGCAAAACCCACATCCTAAGCAAGTTAATATTTTTAGGTCTAACACAGTGTCCAAGAAAGGAAGAAATAAGAATAGCTCTGTGGGTTCAGTTACAAATGGAGTGGAGAAAATAATTTCAAAAGTTCAAGGGGAAAAAAAATCAATCTATTTCCTCCCCCTAAAGCTTTTATTTCTATAAATATATTCACACAAATGGACCTAAGACCACTCTTCCTTCTGAAAACACTACCTGTTTGGAATTTGCAAGATAAATGACATGTCAGGCTAGCTTTCAACCCACTAAAGCTTAAACAATGCTCTTCAAAAGCTTATCTCTTCTTCTTAAATAACACTCATTTTCCCTCTCTGACTATAAAACTAATACATGTGCCTGGTAGAAAATGTTGAAAATTTTCATTTTTCAGAAAGAAGAAAATAATTATCCACTAAAATCTACAAGTTGCTAATTACCCTTCTAGCTTTGTATGTGAATGTGTGAAAATACACTTTTTTTTTTTTTTTTTTTTTGGTGGTGCTGGGGATTGAACCCAGGGCCTTGTTCATATGTGAGGCAAGCACTCTACCAACTGAGCTATCCCCAGCCCTAAAATACACATTTTTTTAACATCACTTGGGAACTTACTGTATATTCTGGTTTATAACCTGATTTTCTCCTCAGAAAAATACACAGTAAACTTTCCTTGAATCTTCATTATCCTACAACATTATTTTATGTCCTATACATAGGACATTCATTTTAAAACTAATCCCCTATTGCTGGGCATTTTGGTTTATCTTTAATGTCTGTATTACAAATAACATTGCGATAAACATCTTTGCCTAATACATCTAGATTTTCTCTTGAGATAAGTTCTGAGGACTGGCACTGCTGTGTCAAAGGCTGTGCATGAGTTTTGAAAGCTCTGATACAGTTAAACTGCCCTGCAGAAAGGTTATCCTAATCTTACTCTCTCCATCAGTGGGAAAGCCACTTCTCCCATTTGCTCACCAATACCTAATTTGGAAGATTCATAAAGGGAGTGTGGCTGCTTTTATATGATTATTCTAGAAGCCTATTTTCCCCAACAGTTCAGTGTCAATAGTAGTTTTCAGAATATTTTTTACTGTGCACTTCTTATCATCAAAAAGCCAACATCCGACCCCATCTGCAAAGGGTATGTCCCCCACTCTACCTCCAAGGTCAACCCAGTGGTCCTCCCTCTCTGCATCTACCACTCGTTTCTACCTTCATTCCCTTCACTCCTCTCTCAGCAAACATTTTGCAATTCTAGCAGGGCAGTCAGACAGAACCCATGGATCATTTATTCATTCATTCATTTCTTCAACTGACATCTCTCAGGGGACTGCTATGCTTCTGGCATCATACTAAGAGAAAATAATACACTGATACTATAAGAAGCCAGGAGAGGGAAAGTAATGAGGTCAGAGCAGCAGAAGCACACTCAAGCTAAAAGATACCTAGTTTTACTGGTAGGAGAGGGGTGGGGGAAAGAAGGCAGGCAAAGGGAATAGCATGTGCAAAATTCCAGAGGTATGCTAGAGTTTCATGTGTTGAAGGAACATTTTCATTGTTAGGGCATAGGAAGGAGAGGCTGAAAAATTAGCTCATGCCAAATTTACATGCTGGGTTCACCTGCTGATCTGCTCTCTTTCCCCTGCATTTCAGCTCTGGCTTGCAATCCCTGCCTGGCATGGCAGACTCCTCCATAAACCTTCCTTGAGAGCCTTCATCAGCATCCATCTATCCAGATCTTTCTGCTGGGGCAGGAATCCTGGTAGGGACACCACTCTATTCAGCAATCCCCAGTGAATAGAGGACTGTTTGCTGACTCCTAAGTATAAGTCTTATAGGTCAAGCTAGAAAAGAAACTTCTGGCTACTGATATGTTCTCATATCCCTAGGTTCTCAACCCTGGGCTAAACTTATCTAACAGGCAATCAATAAAAGCTTATAGAATCTAAACAAATTAAATCGGGCAGAATAAACACAAGACAGGATGAGTGTACATGGGTTGGATGCATCTAACTGTCATCCAGGCAGCTGGGAAAATTGAAACTGTCTTTGAAAATTAGCTTCTAAACACAATCATGGCAAAGGATGGATTAATTCTCTTCAGGCATGTAATTCTGCATCTAGCTAGACATTTCTCAGTTAGGCACACAAAAGGTACTTGTTCAGCTGAGCTGCATAGCCCAAAGGCTTCTGTGTAAGAAGGTTAATCTATTCTAAAGGGTTTTTTGTTTTGTTTTGTTTTTGTTTTTGTTTTTCCTTTGCAGAAAGGTAGGAAAAGAAAACAGGAAAGAAAATCCCTAACACAGACTATTTCTTCTGGGATTTTCAATACTGATAATTCCAATTCAAAGCAATAATCCTGGGAGGACCTCATCTTCACCATTCATGTTTTCATGAAGACAACAGAAATTTCTAGATAATTCTTCCCTGAAGGTAAAAGCCCAAACATTCCTCAAGTGGCTTGTCTTTCCCTGTTCTGGTTTGGATTCCCTCAGTCCTGGATTCACCCCCTACAAAAGAATTCTTCATGCTGATTTATTGTCCCCACTCTAGGCTGTGATCTCTATAAGATCGTATCTGAGGATCTGAGGACCGTATCTCCATTCCTATGTCCCTGAGGCCTAGAACCTTACCCTGCATGTACAGATTTTCTACATTGTGGAATTAAATATAGTGTCAGGGCATCAAAAGACCTTAGAAATAACCCAGTCCACAGACAGGAAACAGGCCCTGACAGGGGAAGCGATCTCCAAATTCACCTGGGGAATTGGTGGTAATCAGTAGGTGAAAGAGTGAAAGATAGAAAAAAAAATGTCAGCAATGTTTTAAACTTGAGGAAATAAAAGGTGTAGGGTTGGGAAGGGGTGGTTAATGGAATTTGAAACGGATTTCGACTTAGAGAAAAACTAAGCTTGGTCCTAGACTGTCTCTAACACATAGAACAAATCTTATCTCTTCTCCATGACAGTCCTTCAGATAATATAAAAAGGAAATTAACATTTATCGAACATTTCCCATATGCAGGTAGAAAACAGGAATCCTGTCCTCCCTGTATCT
This sequence comes from Urocitellus parryii, assembly GCF_045843805.1. Classification (NCBI taxonomy): domain Eukaryota; kingdom Metazoa; phylum Chordata; class Mammalia; order Rodentia; family Sciuridae; genus Urocitellus; species Urocitellus parryii. Next base: position 176,980,873 of record NC_135534.1, on the reverse strand, counting down.
TCTATTTTGTAAGTTTAACACTCCCTGATGATTAATAAGCAGCTAAATAATAGGTCTCAGCTATGTGGATAGCTAGTAAACCAAGGTCTGATGGAGTGAGAAGTCCAGGCACTTTCTTCTGTACCCCATTTCCCCTCTGACCCTAGTCCTAAGGCTATAGTGCACCAAGAAAGAGCCAGCTGGACTCCAGGTCAGCTTGGCCATGTCCCAGGACAAAGGAAGCAGACCCAGAGGCTGCATATTAGGTTCTTGGCCTCTTCATCCTCTGAGAATGCAGCGAGTGGCATTACCCTCTGAGTTCATGCTAGCATTTGACTGACAAGGCAGATTGACTCCAGGTGTAAGATGGAGAAACACAGAGGCCCACATATGTTCTTGACTTAGGCAGCATGCCCCCAGAGACAGTAAGGAAAGCAGTGTGCAGCAGGGAGCCAGAAGCAACTGAGGCAGTAATCAGGATCATCATTCATTCATTCATTCATTCATCAGTTGACAATACACAGAACTTCTGCCCTGGACTGGCCCCACTTCTGGGTTCTGGTTTGAGTAAGCAGCAAAGCTCAGTGCCTGCTCAGGAGAAGCTCATAATACAGTGGGGCAGGTTACACAGAAACCCATGTGACCATGCAATCTGGGGAGTGTTATTTTGAAGTGAGGAGGCTCCCTTAGCCTGGAAAAGACATCTCAGACAAAGGAAAACATTGTGATGTGGACATATTTCAAAGTAGATATGCCAAACAAGCCTTGTCAAAATAGGGAATCACTGTGCTTTGAATCCATCAAGCAAAATAAGAAGCAAGGATCTCTGAACAACTGCCCTGCCCTTAGGGCTCCAAGCAGTACAAACTGAATATCTCTGCCTTAGTAGGTGGTACTTAAAGTCCCTTTCAGACCTAAGGTTCTCTCAATACAGCTCAGGTTGATGACCAGGAAAGGGGTCATCTGAAACCCTGGAGAAGACACAGCTGAAGGCATCTTTGGGTACACTGCTCTAATCATCTCTCCCCTCTTTGTCTCTTACCCATTGGGGCTTAGTTGAGCAGCCAGTCTCTCCTGGAAGCCTCTCTGGATCTCCTCTAAGGCATGGCCAGCTCTCTTTTGGGCTCCCACGGGTCTCTGTAAAGTACAGCACCTTGCTCAGGCTCACTTACTGCCAGCTGCAGGTGGGGCAGTACTGTCTGATTCATCTGTCTCCTGTCTCCTCCCTCTTAACCTCCCCAGCAACCAAGCCCTACACAGGACTTTCTAAGCAAAGCACAGTGAACTGAGCAGGTAAGCAGCCTAGGAGGCTAATCTGGGCAGATGTGAGACGGGAACCCTGGGAGCAGCAGGGACAGCACTGAGCAGAGTCTTGATCTGTTCTGTACCCAGATCCTCCCAGATCACCCTGATTTTCCTTGGCTCTGCTATAGCTTGCACCAGACCCAGCACTCCTGCTTGCCCTGAGGATTCTTTTGGTGCTCTGGAATGTCAACTGCAAACAAAGTGTGCCCATGCTTTGGGGACAAAAGCACATGTTATAATTGCATTGGGAGAGCTCAGAAGCCATCAGTAGCTGCAGGCCACACAGGACCATGAGGCTTCAAACTAGGCAATTGTAGACAAAATTGCACTATAGTACTCTTTCAGGGTTACTACCAGGCATGTCCTTATTTTTAACAGAAAGAGATGTACACTTGATTATTGAGAATATAAATACTTTCCTTCAAGTTCAATGAGCCAATATTGGACTAAATTAGTGGGGAAATATGAGGACCAAAGTTTTCCTCTGTGTCCCTTCCTTGTCCAGAGCACATTCACTGTGGGATCCTTCCTAAGCCTAACATCTGTAATGAATATTTTTAATAGCTGCAGCTTCTCCTTCCCATTGATAAAAACTCCACTGACTAGCCAGAGCACGCTGGTGAAAATGAGGGTGTGGACCAGAAAGACCTGAGCTTTTCTGAACAGCCTGATCCCTGATGGCCCCACCCAGTCATACAACTGGGATGATTAGAGCAGCACTGGCACCCCTCAGAGCAGCAGCCAGGATGCTGAAAGAAGGGAGACACCCAAAACAGGCAGAAAAAAGACCAGAGGCCAGTGACCCTGGAGAACTAGGTTCAAATACACTCAAGAGAAAAGGCAGATGCAAAAGTAGCCAAAAGGAAAAATGTCCAAGTCCCAACTCCAGAAACCTACAAATGTGACATTATTTGAAAAAGTCTTTACATGTGCGATTAAGTTAAAGATCTTCAGATAAGGAACTTATTTGGACCACCCAGGTGGATTCTAAATCCCATGACAAGTGACCTTATAAGAGCGAGGCAGAGAGAGATTTGATGTAGATAGAAGAGGAGGAGGTAATGTGACCAATGAGGCAGAGAACTGGAGTGCTAGGGTCATAAGTCAAGATGTTCCTGCAGACATCAGAAACTGGAAGAGGCAGAGCGAGGATTCCCCCTTATAGCTGTCAGCACTGCCAATACCTTGATTTTGAACTTCTGGTCTCCAGAACTGTAAAAGGATAAATTTTTGTAGTTTTAAGCCATGGTTATGATAATTTGTTCCAATATCCACAGGAAACTATACAGAACCTAAGAAACAGATGAGGAATTTCTGTTCCAGTGTGGTGGCCAACTGACTTGGGGCCACCCCACATCAGCCACTGGTCCCTCTGACAAAGGGCATGGAGTTCCCTAATGGCACAACACAAGACCCAGAAGAGGGCCCCTGGGGAGCCTAAGTAAGCCTAAGCAGTGCTAACACAAGCACAGACCTCTGAAATAGGGCTGCAGTGTCCTGGACCCCTCTGGGCTCATCAGACTCCACGTGTATAGTTGTCCAATTCTTAACTCTATCCTTGTCAGGGGACTGGATAAACCGGAGCATTCTGCCTGAATAAAGGAAGACTCTGGGGCCTGATGCCTCTTTCTGAATGTCCAAATAGCCCATGTGGCTGTCAGGAAAGAAGAAATGGACTTTTTGTGTGGGGCCTCAAAGGACAGAATCAAGGCCAATGGGACAGCCATTGCCTGGAGGAAGATTTTTGGCTAAGTACAATGAAGAATTTTCTAATAATCAGAGCCAACTGAGAGTAGAATAGGAGTGCCTGGAGGATTGGCAGGTCCAAGCAGACAAAGTCTGGGTGTGCTGGGGGAATTCCTAAGCCACACAAAGGCTGCTCTTGATCATCTCTGGAGCTGGCAGTTGTGTCTGAGGGTCTAGGATTGGTGGCTAAAATATCGTGTAATGTGTGTGTGAATCTAGGTTTTCTACTTAGAGACAAATCACATTCTAAGAAACTTATTTTGTGAAGGACTAAGATCAGAAACTACCCAGAAATGACTTGAGAAAGAAATAATCAATTCTTGGGCTGGGGTTGTGGCTCAGTGGTAAAGCACTTGCCTAGCATGTGTGAGGCACTCTGTTCGATTCTCAGCACCACATAAAATTAATGAAATAAAGGTCCATCAACAACCAAAAATGTTTTTGTTTATTTTTTAGTTTACCTTTATTTTATTTATTTTTATGTGGTGCTAAGGATCGAACCCAGTGCCTCGCACATACTAGGTGAGTGCTCTACTACTGAGCCACAACCCCAGCCCTAAAAATTTTTTTTTAAAGAAATAATTATTTCTTAGTTGCAGTGGTACACACCCATAATCCCAGTACTCTGAAGGCTGAGACAAGAGAATCCCAAATCTGAGCCTCAGAACTTAAAAAGACTCTACCCCCCCCCAAAAAAAAAAAAAAAAAGGAATAGGGGTGTTGCTCAGTAGTAGAGTACTTACTTAGCTCTGTGAGGTCCTGGGTTTGATTCTCAGCTCCACAAAAATATTTAAAAAGAACCAATTCTTCCTGTCCCTACATACAAAATGCCTCCCACTCCCAGGCATCAAGAGAGCAGAAAAGCATGTATCTCTGTATAGAAATCATTTTATAACCTCACCAGGGACCATAGCACATACACAGGTGACAGGGGAACTCTGGACAGTCTGGGTTTGATGTCCTTTCCCAGGGAAAATCAGAGAGAACAGAGGCTCTGTCTACCAGCTGAATTATTTTCATAAGAACAAATAAATGACACCCTCATCTTTTTTTCTGAATTTGGGACAAAGAAAACAACAAAGTTGTAACTCAGAAGCTTAACATGTTAATGTCCACAAGTTAGCTCCGGGGAAGGTGTTTTGGGTGAGGGCAGGTTTAAGAGGCTGTAGCCTACACTGAGTATTCTGGATACTCAGGAAAGGAAGCACAGCATTTCTCATCTGTCTGCACATCTGTCTTCTTTTAAGTCAAAATTTCAGAACGCAGCACTATTGCATCCGGATGAGTTCCTCTGAAGCTCTTTCCGTTCAGGATTTTGAAAATTTGCCATGTTACCCTTTTACTGAAACAGCTAAGGTTCTCAGATCATTCCTCAAGAGAGGTCAAAAGAATACACTTTCATACTTTTAGATTTACCATCATATCTTTCCTAGTCTGTAATTAGTGTTTTGGGTTTTTTTTTTAACCCCACTTTTTCTCCAAAAGAGCCAGTGTTAAGAGCACACATCATTTAGCAGACATCTTGGGACATGATTGGAAGCCTGAATCTCTTCTAATCACTGGCAAAAAGGTCTCCAAACATTAAATAAGTCCCTGAAAAATGCTGTCACTTCACTGAAAATAATGGCTACTGCCCTCCCATCAATTGGCCAAGCACCAAACCAAGCTTCCCACTGTCCTTCAGGCAGAGTTAATTTAAAATTTTATTTATTTAATTTTTTTTTTGCTGAGCAACAAATTGTAGTTACTCAAACAGATTTAGGCCAGTATTGCAACTGCTTCCATGAACATTATTAAATTTAGTATATATATATCTTAAAATAGAGTAGAAACAGCTGGGCATGGTAATATACACCTATAATCCCAGCTACCAGGGAGGCTGAAGCAAGAGAATCACAAGCTCAAGATCAATGTGGGCAACTTAACGAAATCCTTTCTTAAAATAAAATTTGAAAGAGGGATAGGGATGTAGTTCAGTGGTAGAGAGCTTGCCCAGCATGCATAAGGCCCTGGGTTCACCCCAATACCTCCTCCCCAATATGCCAAATAGAAATACAACTACAACAGCTGTACAGAAATCAAAATTTTATATATTGAATGATGTTAAGAACATCAGCATGTTTGGTATTTGCCAAACTTTCCATCTCAGATATTTTGGTACAGTAAAGAATGTTTTTTATAATACAATTACTGTCAAAAACTTGAACCTTTAAGTTTTACAGAGTATATTTATTTAAAATAGGCCAAATTGGAAAGCCAGATTCAACATGCAGGCTCATCTTTGAGGCTGCATGAACTGTTCATCAAACGAAGGCCCTACATTTGAGGCATCAGAATGCCAGGAGTTCGTTGAGCTGAGACCAGATGCAACCCCTACATAGCAGCATTGAGTTTTTGGCTTGACTCAAACCACTTCAGATCTCAGAAAAATCATAGGCTGTTATCAGTCCCAAACGGCAAACACATTATCAAGCTTGTGCTAGTGGTAGGCTCTATGAAAAGGGCTGTGGAGTGAAGTGGGAAATCGTGTCTGCTGTTCCAGGGGCTCCTTCTGGGCCACAGCCACATATATCAATGACCACATACAACATACCTTATGGCTGACAGCAACTGCTTCTCCAAGGGAGGACCCAAGTACAGTGGGAGATAAGGGTTCTAGAAAAGCCCCAGGACAAAGGGATCAGAAAGACAGCCTCCTAGGGGAAGGAGGATTTGAGCTTGGCCTTCAGGCATGGCTAAGACTGTTAAGACTCAGTTGTGAGGGAGAGAAGCCATAGAAGGGCAAAGGCCTAGAGTCCTGGGGGTCGTAAGGTATCATGATGCTATTCTTCACCCTCCTGTCCTCTTCTTCTTTAACCTCCGTAAATGCTCAGCAACCTACATTAGGGCAGAAGGGAGCCAGAGTCCAGTTCCCAGCATATATGGACAAAGAAGATATATTTATAAACTGTGTCTGACTATCAAATCCTCCTGCCTGGGTCCTTGAGCACATAGTGATAAGCTTGTGGGAGGCAGGGATTGAGTCTTCTGATTAACCCATCTGTAGCTTCTACTACCTAATAGTATTTACAGGACATTGGCTGCTGCTGATGTTAGTATTTGACCTGAGCACCCTCAAAATAACAAATAGCCCTTGTCTCTGGAATCAGAATGCACTCTGAGTACATAACAAATTGTCACTGCAGATCTATCCTGGTGGAGAGGTTCAAGTCAATATACAAGCTAAAACAAAAAGCACCATTTTATACTCTAATAGTGCTTAGCAATATACTGAACTTGTCCAAGAACACACTGATAAGAGGAACCAACTTTTATCAAACACCTATTATATAGTGACACTCTATTTAGGCACTTTTACACATGATCTCATTTAATCTTGTGAGTTTGAAATAGCATTATTTCCCTTTGAAAAGTGAGGTTCAGAGGCCCAATATCCCAAAGCCAGTGGACACCAAGCTCAGGTTTGGAGCCTACTGCACCTCTTCCCACTCACCCTACTTTAGAACATTCTGCCACCTCCTGTGTTTCTACCAGACTCACTGGTGTCATTTGTATCCTGGGCTTTCCTAGCTTTTTGCCTTTACTCATATCAGTTCCTTTATATATGTCACCACCTGCTGGAATCTTCTTCTTCCCTCCACCTTCTAGGGGGAAGTCTTTTCCATTCTGTTGTAATTCACTATCCTCCTGTTCTTAGAAGTCCTAGATGATAAAGCCCAGAATGCCCTGTGATATAACCTCTTTATTCCTTAGGAGAATCTGAGCTCTTTGAGGAGAAGGCCTGTTAGTAAGTTTCATGTTTGTTTATTCCTGTATGAGTGGTAAGAAAGTGCTTGCTGAACCACTAGAGAATGAAGAAGGAAAAATTAGGTTTGCATTTGAATGCATCTGAGAGATAAAAGGTTCTGGACAAATTAGCTTGGAATACAAAGTATCACTTGAGAAAGGCAAACTTATGCCCCACAACTCTGCTCCAGTCACAAAGCATGCTCTCACCAGTCCTCTGACTTATAAAGCTTGAAATTTAAAACCAGGATCTCTAGGAAGGAAATAATAAAATCACTTCCATGAGAATCTTTTCATAGTAATGCATTTTATCCACACACTGGGGAGACACTAATTGCAGCACAAGAGGAACAAGATTTGGGCAAAAGAACAAAGCTCACTTTCTAGCATATCACAGTTAACTACCTCCTGCTTATCTTGCTGCGGCTGTACCATAATTCTCCTGTTCTGAAAAATATGTACTTGCTGATCTGTAGGCCTCCCGAAGGACCCCTATAAGACCGCCCACCAGGGATGCCTGATTTAAAGTGATTTTAAATGGTCTCCACTGGAAAACATCTCAACCATAGCTTTAGATTAGAAACAACTAGATGTTGGCCTCTCTATCAGACCCCTAGAATAGTGCACTATTTTTTTTTCCAAGCAACAAATTGAGGTTTTTACAAAAATACCCACCTCACAAACAGAAACATTTCCTGATCTATAAGCCACTTTGAAAACAAATCATTATGCCGTTGAATATTTTATGATGGTCCAAAGCACTGAAGGAGGCAAAACGAGTATTCACCAAATGCTATTTTGGTACTCCCAAAGCAAACTGTAAATATTTCCTTTATTTTTTAAACATCCATTTGCAAGTGCTGGATGGATTTTTGATGAAACATTGCCTCCACCCAAATTGACCCTTTAACTCAGAAACCCAAGGTTCCACTTCCTTAGAACTTACAGCTGGAGGACTTCAGCTAACTTAATCTAGTGAAGGCTACTTTCACCTTATGGTAGAAGCCACAAAACCAGTGGGGGACTTGCCCAAGGTCACACAGCCTCCATGGTAGAGGAGGCACCAGGATCCAGACTCTCAACCCTGTGTTTCCACCAGACTGGGAGCTTCTTCTGCTCTGAAGCTTTCTCAATACCCCTCCTAAAAGCTCAGCCAAAGCTACTGAAGCTTAGCGATAGGACTCGTGAGATTCACTTCTATGGGTCCCAACATTCCTCTCTAACCCCAAAGAACCCTGGAGCCGAAACAGAGACGCCCCTCCACTCACAAAATGGCAATACAGGCTTGGTGCTCAGCGGGCAGTCCCTGGCGAATCCCTCCGGGTCCAGGTCGGGCAGGGCAGGGAGGGCCGGTCTGAGGTCACTCAGAAAATTGGCGCTGGCTGCGGCCGCACCTGAACTCAGGTTTGCCTCCCGGTTTGCCGCTCTTTCCACTAACTACACCATGCAGGTCTTGGAAACTTAAGCGATACATGGGTCCTGTGTAAAGAGTTAACCGTTGCAGGTCCTGAACTAGGCGGCGGACTAATCTCGCGTCGGGAGTGGGGACACCAGGACCCGAGGCAGGCGCGGATCACCCGGGACAGCTGATGCAGGCAGAGCGCACCGTGGAGGGCGGCGCGGAGGAAGCCGGGGGCAGACAGCTTGCAGCTGCCGGAGGCGCAGGCCTGGGGTGTGGAGACCGGCAGTCCCCGTAAAACTTTGCGGCGAAGGGACCTCGCCCTTACCTGCAGAGGAGGTGCCGCCCGCGCGGACACGGACCTGGCGGGCTGACGCTCTCGGCGAGGGGCGGCCCCGCCCAGCGGCGGGCACAGTAGCGGGCCAGGCTCCTGCAGCCGCTCGGCTCGGGCTCGGCTCGGGCTCCGCCTCCCGCGCAGCGGCTGCAGCCGGAGGGGGGGCGCCAGGCCGGGCCGCGCCCGCGCCGTCTGGCGGCGGCAGGTGCTGAGGCTGCAGCTGCGAGGCCGCCAGCTGCCGGCGCCGCGACCCCCGCCCCGGAGGAGGAGCCCCGCACGCCGCCAACTAGGGCCCGGGAGGTCCCGGCCGCCGCAGTGGGCGGTCCTGCTCCCACCCGGGCCTGCCTCGGTCCGCCTTCCAGAGCTCCCAGCCGGCGCCCTGCGTCCGAAAGTACCCATGGGGACACTGAGGCCTGAGAGGAAACGGACTACCCAAGGTCACCCAGACCCACAGCGGCCGGGATAAAACTGGAACCCAGAATGACCTCCTCCTCACTCTTATCTTCCTCGGCTCTCCTACCCCAAGGCTTTTCAGCAGAGGGGGACACAGACGACTCTTCCTTTCCCCTATAACCTCCCCAACCCTCAGCCCCTCAGGACCTTGGGCTGAGGGGAGAGGGCAGGATGAGGGAGCACATATGGCACTGTGGAACTCTCTCCCGCCTCTTCAATCTCCTTCGGTCTCGCCGGGACGCTGCACACTCTCAGCTCTCCTCGTGTCTCTCCAACCCTCCTGGATGGCTCCTCAAATCCTGAGAGCCCTAAACTGCTGGAGTGTCCTGAGTGACTGCACTCAGTCCTCTTCTGACTCCTTGGGCCATCTCACCCACTCCCTTGGCTCCAGCCTACCACCTCTCTGTCCATATAACCATATGCCTGTCTCTAACCAAGAGTTACTTGACCCTTACAGTAAGGGTCAAGTATCTGGCGATACAGCCTTCTGCAAGATAGGATCCATGCCCTCAAGGAATGTAGAGTCTAGCGGATTATTTATATAGTGCAGCTCCAGTAACAATATCACATCCCAGGTGTTCAGGACACCATTGCAGTGCCTGCGTTAACTTAGTGAAGACTTCCTGGAGGAGACACTCTCTAAACAAACCTGAAAAGTCAACTGGAGTTGGCCAACAAAAGGGAAAAGTGGGGCTGAGACTGTACTCTGTGGCAGTGCTTGCTTAACACCTGTGAAACACTGGGTTCAGTCCTTAACACCACATTTAAAAAATCAATAAAATAAAAGCATGATGTACATCTATAACTATAAAAAAAAAAGAAGAAAGAAAGAAAAAGAAAGAAAAAGAAAGAAAGGAAAGAAAGAAAGAAAGAAAGAAAGAAAGAAAGAAAGAAAGAAAGAAAGAAAGAAAAAAGTGTGGAGAGAGCATTCCAGGCAGAGGCCACAGAAAAAAAGACCCAAAGATGAGGCAGTTCCCACTGAGGAAGCAGCAGGAAATCAGAGCAGAAGCCAGAAAGTTAGAGTGGCCCTTGCCGGATCAGAAATTTGTACTCTATTCTCAGTAAAAGGCAGGTTCATGAGAAGCATTATGAGGATGGAAGGAATACCAGTAGATTGTCATGTCAGACCATTGAGGGGATAAATCCAGCACAGATTGATGTTGTCCTTTTTCCAGCTGGGAGGAAGAAGCAGTCTCACAGCATTGGAGCCAAGTGGATCCAGATGTAAGCAGGTGCTCCAGCACCTGCCTTCTCTATCCTTCATTCCCAAATCTAGGCTTCCCTCCAGAAACTCTCCCTTGAGCAATTCCATCTTTGAAAGGCCTCCTAGGTACTGCACCCAAGCTTTCTTTTCTCTCACTGCCCAACCCTGTGCCACTCAGGGCTGAATAAGCCTTGGCTCCTGGGAATCTGCTTCTGATCTCACTCATCTCTGTTGTAGACATGATGTACACAGTTCTGCCCAAGGGTAAGCACTATTGGGAGAAATGGACAAAAATGGATAATTCTGAAACCCTAGTAGAAATAAAGTAAGCCTTTAAAAAAATAAATGTACTTTTCTGTATTATTCCTTACAACTGCATATGAATACAGTTTTCTCAAAATAAAGTTTAACTTAAAAAGTATATTGTAGATAAAGATTAATAGCCAAATTATGGTTTCCAGTGTAAGTTAAGCATCAAAGAGGCCACTTGTCAAAAAAGAAGAACTCAAACCTCTTGTCCACTGAGTAAAAATTTTCCCCATGACATTTTGTCCCATCCTTCTCAATTTCTTAGCTGCCTATGCCAGAAGAATTTACCTCTTTAGGTGCTCTGTATAAACAATGCCACATTTGGCTCCAGGGACCCCCCCCCCATAGGGTTCCCATTCCAATTGCTCTTCCTTCTCAGCATCTTTTGTCATTTCTCCCTCATCAGCCAGTCTGGCAGATAATGAGGTTCTGCATGCTCCCCCTTAGTCTCTTTTCCCCCCTTCAGTCTCACTGAGCCATTCTATTGGCTGCGTGGCTTCAGCCCAGACCTTCTTTTGACACACAACTGCCTGCTGGACATCTCCTGAATGCACTTTAAGAACCCTGGTCCTGGGTCTGGGGTTGTGGCTCAGTGGTAGAGCGCTTGCCTAGCATGTGTGGGTACTGGGTTTGATTCTCAGCACCACATAAAAAAATAAATAAAGGGCCACCAACACTAATATTTTTTTAAAAAAGAAAAAGAAAAGAACCCTGGTCCCAACACAGCTGTTTTGGTCAGCTTTGCATTGCTATGACCAAAATACCCAACAAGAACAACTTATAGGAGGAAAATTTTATTTTGGTTTATGATACCAGAGGTCTCAGTCCATACACTCCTGACTCCATTGCTCCAGGGCCAAGATGAGGCAGAACATCATAGGGGAAGGGCATGGCAAGGAAAGCTGTCCTCCGCATGGCAGCTAGGAAATGGAGGGGGCGGTTGTGGAGAACCAAAGGAAAGAAGAACCCTTCCAGGGAACACCCCCAATGATACACCTCTTCCTGCTAGGCCCCACCTACCTGTAGTTACCACCCAGTCAGTTCATTCCACTTAGTATGAACTGATTAGGTTACATCTCTTGTAATCTAATCACTTCACCTCCAAACATTCCTGCATTAACACAGGAGCTTTGGGGGTCACTTATCCAAACATAACAGCAACCAAAACCAAAATCACATCTTTCCCCCAAGTTACCCCTTCTGCATTGTTCCCTGTCTCCATTGGTGTGACCATCTTCTCATAGGTACTTAAATTAGAAACAAAAGTACATTCCAGACTCTTCCTTCTTCCTGGCCCTCATATTCTATTGGTTACTAAGTCCAATCAACTGTGCCTTCTTATTCCTTATCCATGTCTCCTCTTCATCCTGCTGCCCTCGTTTCGGTTGGAGCCTTACCATTTCTTGCTGTAGTAACTTCCCCTAGTCTCAACTATTTGCAATTCATCCTCAAATACTGACTGTAATATATAATATTTTAAACCACAAATCTGACAAGTCACTTTTCTGCTGAAGATACTGCAATTGTTCCTTGTATTTATTTATTTATTTACTTATTTATTTTTGGTACTGGGGAATAAACCCAGGTTTACTACTTACCTCCATCCCCAGGCCATTTTATTTTTATTTTGAGACACAGTCTTGCTAAGTTGCTCAGGCTAGTCTTGAATTTGCAATCCTCCTGCCTTAGCCTCCAGAGTAACTGAGATTATAGGCATGTGCTATTGTAGTCAGCTCCATTGTTCCTTTTTGACCTAGTAATAGTCTTGACATCTTAGCATGGTAATCCAACCTGTTACCACTGAAGCTTCATCTCCACTTCACAATATACCTGTATATCCTTCACCCTATGTTCCCAGGGTGCTTCATGCAATAAGAAAAGAGCACAGAGTTTTGTTTTTTTTAAAGGAGTCTTGAGTGAAACCAACTGGGTTCAAATCCCAGTGCTGCCACTTTTTAACCTGTGTAATTTGAAGGGATACTTCCATAACCTCTCAGCTCTTTTTCTGCAAAGAGACCATAATAAGAATACCTACACCTCAAGCCAGACAAGGTGGTACATACCTGTAATCCCAGCAACTTGGGAGATCTGAGGCAGGAGGATTAAAAATTGAAGGCCATCCTAGGCAACTTAGTAAGACTCTGTCTCAAAATTAAAAAATAAAAAGTGCCAGGATATAGCTCAGTAGCAGAGCATCCCTGGGTTCAATCCCCAGTACCCCAGTACCAAAACAAACAAACAAACAAACAAAAAATACATATGACCTAGTAATGTTCTCTAAATTCTGAGTTTCTAGTAATGATAACCTGCTAGCCAGCACTATTAGTGAGGCTTATAATCATCCTATACAGTGAGGATTACTCTGCTTATTTTACAAAGAAGGACACTGAGACTCCAAGAAATTAAGTAATTCACCTAAGATTCCATAGCTATAAAGTGGCTGCCCTGAGATTCACATGGGATTCTAAATCACATACTGTTAAAAAAAACTTTGAATAAGCTCTTACCTCCCTCTTGTTTCCCTACTTTACCCATTGCCTGCTAGACAAGATTTTCTTCTTCCTTTAAATCCTGGTAAAAAATACTTCCTCTTCCATGAAGACTTCCCAGTTCCTCTTTGTGCTTCTGCTATCTGAGCATCTACATCAAATAAAGTGCCCATTACAATGGTTTGTTAACATGTCTATCACCTTTAGACCTCTTTGAGAAAGACAATGTCTTATTTCTGTCTTCCTAGAATTCCATAAATATTTGTTGAATAAATGAATAAATCAACACATAAAATATACATAAGATTCTCAAAAGAGTTTTACCCAACAGCTGTCATTTCCATATAGATCACTTTTTTTAAAGAGAGAAATTTTTTTTAAATATTTATTTTTTAGTTTTCGGCAGACACAACATCTTTGTTTGTATGTGGTGCTGAGGATCGAACCTGGGCCGCACGCATGCCAGGTGAGCGCGCTACCGCTTGAGCCACATCCCCAGCCCCATAGATCACTTTTAATATTTATTTTTGTCACTCTGAAGAGTAATTTTTTGGTGAGAGAATAGCATCAAATGATCCTATATTGATATAGAGCAAGATGTAGCAAGACTGAAATTTCTCATCTTGCTGTTTGATTGTGCCTTGTCCCTCTCGAATGTCTCTCCTTTTTTTAGTGACACGATGTAATAACCCATAATGAGAAGCCATGTTGCATCCTAATGAGACTTCCTGACTAAAACATCTGAGGTTTGAATTTATTTCCCATAAGTACCATTTCAGCTAAAAGTTTGCTTTCTCTATGGCAATGAATGTACCATTTGTCATTTGCTAAGTGCCTGGACCTTCCCTTTATCTGTATTAATCTCTTTGCATTCAAATAATTCTAAGAGCTGACTAAATAGTTAGCTTTTCTATACAATTTCACTCTTAGAATGTCTAACTCTTCCTGAATGCACATCTATTGTTCCCAAAATAGAATAGTTTACTGCTTCAAATTTCAGCTTTACTGTCTGCAGTAACCTGGACAAGTTTCTACTCTTCCTCAGAATGATCAAATTCCATATGGCTAAATAAATAAATAAATAAAAACTGGCCTTGTCATTTTGTATGAAGTAGTGATTTTAAACTAGATGTTAGAAACATTTAGTTTGTACCACAACACAATTATATTGGCATTTTTAATGACTTCCTCTCCAGTTAATAAGAAGTACTGCAGATGAAAGAAAGCACACTGTCCTGGGAAACAGTGCAGACAGGAGTTTCTAGTAGTGTTTTTACACTTGTACATGTCTTTTTAGGGTTTTAGTAGAAAAAAGAAGAGACAAGATGACCTTTCAGGTTTCTGTCAAAATTAAAAATAAAAAGGGCTGGTGATGTAGCTGAGTAGTAGAGCATCTTTGGGTTCAGACCTCAGTTCTAAAATAGATAAATTTAAAAATTAAATCTTTTAAAACAAAGAAATAGCCCTATTCAAGGCCTAAAGATGTGACTCAGTGATAGAGTGCTTGCCTAGCATGCATGAAGCCCTGGATTTGACCTCCAGCACCACATACACACAAAAAAAAGTAAGAACTAGCCCTTTCCAAGATCTGTGTCAGAGTTCTAGATCCTAGTTCTCTCTACCCTGCTTCATGGCAAACCCACTCTTCTGGACTATATATTTTTTTTCCATAAGAAGAGAGAATGGTATCTGATGATAACCAAGATCCCTTGAGCTCTTCACCAAATGATTCTTTGAGATTAAGTAAGCTAAAGTGTTATCGAGTCACAAAGAGATGCGTTGCTGTGCTTGCAAAAGAAACTGGATGTTTATCACGAGGATTACATTACTTCTTAAGGACAAGGAAATTGTTGCTGTACAGAGAGAAATGATTACATAAAAACAACAAGTTCTTACTCCCCAGGTTCTAGGACACAGACAGGGACGTTCATTGCTCACTTCTTAACAGTGAATCACCCAACTCACTGGGAAATACAGAGAACAGGGTGTTGGGCTAGACAATCTACCATCTGTGTATTCATGAAGCAGGATCAGTCCTCCAAAACTCCCCAGATCTTGTCCAATCACTTATCACAGTTGTTCCTACAAAGATGAACATCAATTTTTACTTTTTCTTTGTGGGAGGGTTGCTTGGGGCAGTTAGGAAACATCTCTCCTTGCTGGATTGCTTCCTTAGCTCTCATAGAAGCTTTGCTTAGATTTCTTTTCTTGCTCCTTGATAAAACTGATATTCTAATCTATTGCTAATATGATAAACTTAGTGACTCAGAAAGAGAGGGAGAGGATGGGAGTGATAAAAACGGGCAGTATAGTACTGGGAGTGATTATAACAATTTAAAAAATATTCAAGGTCTTTATGCCTCTTGTTAGATGCATTTGAATCTCATTTCTTAGGTGATAAATCTGTTTTGAGGACAGTTTTGAATATATAGGAGTGACTTTAGCATCTTTTACTCTTTCTTTTTTATCTCTGTAAAAATCTCTTCACCTCTGCTGCTTTTGGGAGATAGCACCTGGAAGGAGTATGTGCTTTTGAGGTTATGGCCAATCTCTGGTGTGGCCCTATGCTGGTCTTACCAACTAATCTGATCCAATTTCCAGAGGTTCAGTTCTGCTCTGAATCTGCTGGATGACTGCAACTTTGCACCTCTATTCTGTTCTGCTCCCCACAGCTCCAGGAGCAGATGCCATCATCTTCAGTGCTACTCCACCATTTCCAAGTCACCCCTTTACTCTTTCATAGAATTTAAAGTTTGTAACACACCAGACAGAAGTGCTCTCAGTTATTCTCCCACCATTTCCTTGAATTATGCAGAACAACTATTATGATCCTCATTCGACATAAGATGAATCTGAGACAAGTTCAGAGAAGTCAAATGATCTGCATGAAGCCACAGAGCTGGTCAATGGAATTAAAATTCAGGTTTATCTGGGCCTGGGATATAGCTCAGTGGTAAAGCCCTTGCCTCACATGCTTATGAAGCCCTGGGTTCAATTCCTAATTTAAAAAAAAATTTAAAAAATCAGGTTTATCTGGGTAGCAGAATTCTATCCTTGGTGTGAAAAAGGTATTAGGAAATTTCATATCAAGTTATGGAGAAATTACCTCGATCACCTTAGGATGATCCAAGGGGGTTCTTAGATGACAGGGACCTTATCCTACAGTGAATGACTCTCTCACCCAACAGCCTACAGAGGGAACTCAAACTATGAGATGTACAGTGAATGGAGGGCATAGGACACTGGGACTTATAGCTGGAGCCTAAGGGAGATCCCTAGGGGATACAGCTGGCAGAGAAATCCAGTGCAGAACAGTGAAGGGTAGTATCTGCAACATTGTTTAAAATTGCAAGGTGAACCAAAGCCCAGGAGCCTGGGGAATGTCCTGCCTCACTAGATTTCAGTGAAAGCTTTTGATCCTGGAATTAGCAGAGGAGCTCAGCTGATCCCAACTAAGCAGGACCCTTTGGCAGGGAAGGAAAAATTGCCTGTCCGTTTGTGGCATGTTTGTTGCCTGCCTGAGTGAAGGCCCCTGATTCTACTAAGTCTTACCTCTGTAGAGAAGAATGTCACAATTGGGTCAAAGTACTTTTTATAGGCCCACTACTAGCACACACAGCATCCTTATGTGGGTAAGGAAAAGGCATTTCATTTCAGATGTCATTGTGATAATAAGAAAACAATACTCCCTTCCTTTGGGCGGATATAACTCCACACCAGCGTATGTAGTTCAGCCAGTACATTTTAGCTCCTTTTTAGCCTCTCAACCAGGTGCTCTTAGCAGTAGACAATATACATAAAGGCACAGAGCAGCCCACAACCTCCCCATTCATCCTGGGAGTATCCAAAGATCCTAGAGGCCTCTCCCCACTCACCTAAGCCTGGTGGATCCAGTCAGTCAAGCTTGCTCCCCTCTAGACCACTCGAAATGAAGCATGTTTCTTTCCTCTTAGAATTGCTGAACTACTACTACCAAGAGGCTACAACAGCCTGACCCGACCAGGTAATGCTGACACCAGTGGTCAAAACAGATCAGAGATCACTGAGAGGAAGTCAAAAGCTTGAGGGAAAAGACTAGGATGGATAAATAACTAGAAGAGAGAAATCATTCTGAGATAAACAGATGAAAGAATATATTTAATAAGAATTTTAAGGAGATTCAGGTAGAAATTTAAAATAAATGATCAGAGTGAGGAAAAGTTGTTTTTGGAAATTAAACAGATAATTTTTAAGCTTAAACTTTACAGTTGTGGAAGTGAAAAACAGAATAAACACCACTGAAAACTTATTTAATGATCTGAGAGAAGAAAAAGGAGAACTATCCCACAGTACAAAGCCAAAGATACAAAATAATAGATATTATGAGTGAAAAGGTTTTAAAAAATGGATGCAATATCCAGAAGACTAGCAAATAACAGGAGGACCAAATGGAGCAAAAAATAAGAAGGGAGCAGAGCAACAACCAAAAACTAATAGAAGAAACTGGGCCCAGTGGTGTATATCTGTAATCCCAACAACTCAAGAGGCTGAGGCAGGAGGATCAAAAATTCAAGGCCAGGCTTGACCACTTAACAAGACCTGTCTCAAAATTTTAAAAAATTATAAAGGGCTGGGGATGTAGCTCAGTGGCAAAGTGCCCCTGGGTTCAATTCCTAGTCTCCCTCTCCACCCCCACCCAAAATAATAATAGAAGAAAAATGTATGGACTTTGAATAATCAGATTAAAAAGATTCATTGATTGCTATGCTTATTGATTTAAAAACACAAACCTAGGACTTCCAGTCCTAAGCAAGATAAAGGAGATTCATTTCTTCCTGCTAAATACAGCTAAAAATTCTGAGCATAATATATAAAATGTAAGACTCCAAAAGCTGGAGAGAACACGAATCAGCTAAGAACCTCAGGACTCAGGAGCAACATGATGATGAATCCTCTCTTGCATCCCAGACAGGCACTAGAGAAGCCCACAATTAGGAAATTCCAATAGGCACAGACAAGGAAGAGGAGAAAGAGAGGGTAGAATGCAAGAAAAGCCTGATCTCTGTAGCCAGAAGAATGGGAAGAGATGCCCCTAACAAGACAAGTCTTCATGATAATATCCCCCATTCTAGCCAAAAATCAAGGGGGAAAAGTGGCACATAATCCTCCCCCTGCCATCCCTCTGCTCCTGGCCAGTGGAGGCCGAATGGAGAGCTTATACTTCCACCCCTTCCTGTGGTAACAAGGATGCCTCCAATACCACATCAGGGTGGTGTCAGCAGAGGCTGGTGGGGAACTAGGACCCCCCCCAACTCAGTGACAATGCAGAGATGTTCTTATTCTTCTACCAGTACACTATCAGTGGAGGCCTGCTAAAATAGAGACTCAAATAAGATCCAGACTCATAGTATAATATCCAAATATTCAGGATCCAATTTAAAAACTCACTCATCACACCAAAAATCAAAAGAATCTCACCTTGAATGAGAAAAGACAAACCACAGATGCCAAAATGAACATGCTATAGGTGTTACAGTTATCTGACAAGGTTTCTAAAGCAGTCATCAAAAAACTGCTTCAACAAGCAATTATATTATAACACTTCTGAAAAAAATCAAAACATTGAAAATATCAGCAAAGTAATAGAAGTTAACATCCAGGTAGAGAAGTATGGAACTAGAAAATTCAATAATTGAAATTAAAACTTCCAGGATAGGCTTACTAGTATAATGGAAACAACAGAGTTTAAAATCAGTGAACCCAAGGATAAATCAATACACATAACTTGAACAATGAAAAAAATAGATTGGAAAAACAATAATAAAGAGTGAAATTCAGCCAACATTCACATGTTCTGAGTCCTAAAAAGAGAAGAGAGAAGGAATGGAACTGAAAAAGTATTCTAGGAAACAATTGCTGGAATTTCCCCAAATTTGGCAAAAGAGAGCCTAAATTCAAGAAGACAATCAAACTCAAAATTGGATAAAAATCAAAGAAATCCACATTATTATATTAAAAACAAACAAAAAATACTTTGAAAGCTCAGAGAAATAGCACTTGATTTATAGGGAAACACCAATTCAAGTAACAGTGGAATTCTCAGTGAAATCATAGTGGCCAGAAGTAAGTAGTATACCATTTTTCAAGTGTTGAAAGAAAATCTGTGTTAGCTCAGAGTTCTATATCCACCAAAAATATCCTTCAGGAATGGGAGTGAAAAAATAAGAGAATTTGTAGCCATAAACCTAAAAGGATGAATAGAGAAAATTATGAAATATCAGCAGTGTAAAATGAATAACAGGGCAAAAAAATTGCACAGTATGATATATTATCATTTTCCTCTTGAGTTTTTTTGTATGTTTGGTGTTGGAAGCAAAAAATTATAACATTGTCAGATGTCAATCTTGATGTATGTAGAGGTAATATTTAAGAAGTATTATATATAAAAAGGACAGAGGATAAAGGGATCTAAATGCAGGTCATGTTTCTACAGTTCACTCAGGAGTACAAGTCAGCACAAGTAGATGGTGATAAGTTCTGTATGTATAATTTAACACTTGACCAACAACTTTTAAAAATGGTACAAAGAGACATACTCAAAAATACTACAGATAAATCAAAATAAAATTCTGAATAAATCCAAGTAATCCACAGGGACACAACACAAAAGGAAGAAGAAGAATGAAAAATGGAGGACAAATAGAAAATAATAAAATAGAGGTTAAGTCTTAAAATTTCAAAAATGATACTACATGCAAATGATCTAAACACACCAATCAAAAGACAAAATATTGGATGGATTGTTTTTTTTAATTTCTGAATTCCAAGAATAATGGATAGGGCTGGGTTGTAGCTCAGTGGTGGAGCATTTGCCTAGCACGTGTGAGACACTGGGTTCAGTCCTCGGCACCACATAAAAATTATGTTTTTTAAAAAGGTATTGTGTCCATCTACAACTAAAACCAAAATTTTAAAAACAGGAATAATGGATAAACATCATGAACTTCCAGACAATGTCAATAACCTATATATTGAGAAAAGAGAGCCCTCCAGAATTATTTTGTGGACCCTACAAACTGTCCTTGTTAAAATATATTGAGCTCTAATATTTGTTAGGCATTGCTCTAAACAGTTTATTTTATTTTAACAACTATTTGAATTATATACTTACTACCAGTATACATTACTAGTACATTGTACTAGTGATACATTACTAGTATCACCATTTTATAGATGAGGAAACTAAGGCTAATTTTCCCAAGGTCACTCTGGCTTCGATTCAAACCCAAAGGCTCTAATGAAGGAAACCAAAGAATCAGTCCAAGTTAGCTGCCTGAAAGGGAAAGGAAAGCTAGAGCTCTTAGGCAGAGAGCACAGGCTATGGAAAAGCTATACCCCACTCTATGCTAGGTATTTTAAATATACTATTAATTATCAAAAAGCTCCAACAGATATTCATTTTACAGATGAAGAAACTCAGTGAGGTTAAATAACTTGCTCAAGATCATCCAGGTAATAGGCAATAGAGTCAGAATTTAAATCTGGTTCTACCACCATTCTGTTAGGTCAATAGGCTAGAATGGCTTTTGGAGCATATTTCCCGTGATTATTGTCTTTGTCATCCCAGTGATCCAGAAAGAGAAAGGGGTCTGCCTTTTCTGGGTGGTTTTAGTCAAGCCTGCTCTGAGTCGCATTATCA
The DNA here is from genome assembly GCF_045843805.1 of Urocitellus parryii. Classification (NCBI taxonomy): domain Eukaryota; kingdom Metazoa; phylum Chordata; class Mammalia; order Rodentia; family Sciuridae; genus Urocitellus; species Urocitellus parryii. The sequence continues at coordinate 176,960,191 of NC_135534.1, read as the reverse complement.
TCTATGAAACAGAACTAGACTCCAACAATACTTTTCTAACTTGGGTAGAGGATGAATCCTTTATTCAACTAAATCCTATTAAACAGAAACCCAATGAAAAGGACAGGTCTAAATGGGGCAAACAAAAGTGAAGGGAACTGGGTAGTGTAGGAGTGGTATAGGCCTTGACCCGCCCCCCAACTAAAATACTCTTTCTGGACCCTAGGGTCTGGGAGCAAGGACATGGAGAACTCCGGGCACACAGGAGTCTCTGGAGGCTCAGAGACTCTCTGTCTCATCTTCAGCACAGGACAGGGAGTGAGAGGGATGACGGCAGATTCTCTTAAAAACAGGGCTTTATTTGTGATTTGTTACTATGTACTGTGTACTGCAATACTGTTTCAGCCTGTTCTTTGAATCTGAGGAACATTCTGGAAAGGATCTGGGCTGTGATGTCAGATGTAGTTTGAATCCCCAGCTCTAGTCCTTGCTAGTCTTGTGACCTTGGACAACTAATGTAACCTCTCAGTTTTCTCCTGATAACAAAAAGATAATACTGACCTTGAAGAATGTTCTGAGGATTAAGTGAAATAGAACAAAGTTCTGTGCATGGGATCTGAGGTATTGTAGGCATTCAATAAACAGCAGCTATTATTATGCATTTTGAGACTCACATACTCAAGACACTTTGTCTATCTTTTCTTAACAATTTATGGAACTTCTTCCTTTTGCTCTTACATTCTTTTTTAGGCAGACTTTTAAAAGAGATGCTACTTCTTGTAAAGAAACCCTCAAGCTTATGTAAACATAACTCAGTGAGCTCTGAAGAACCATGTACTTATTAATTATACTGAAGGCAAGATATAGTTTCATAATTTAGATCCTGATTAATTAATGCCTATTACACATGGAGGTTAACTTGAAACAAAACAAGTGTTCACAAAATAATCCAACACAAAATATAATTTTTTTTTCAAAAACAGAAGTTGCTCTTATGAGCCTAGTATTGACAGACAAGGATAACATTATTTTACAGACTTTCAGTGTTAAAATAAGTGCTGTCTTGTGCATCATCATGTAGTTGGGGGTGTAGCCTGACCATCCAGAACCTAGACGATCTATGAGTGGGCTTTACTGAAGGCTAAAGTCATGTCAGATTTCCTATAATGGACTGGGAATTCCTGCTATTTTCCATGAAGCTTAATGGGAGAACATTTCAGAGCATATGGTACTTTGTCAACTGATACTAATTTGTCCATTAGTGCAGCTCCAGAGGGAATTGTAGTCTAAGTCTAGAGAATGGTCACTTGGGGGATAAAAATAGCTACTTATAGCCCCTGCCTTCACCACAGCTCTGTCCAGTGTTCAGCCTCTCCCTCCTCCTTCAGCCCTACCAGGAAGAAATGTAGAATAGGGTGTCATTAATGGTACCTATGTAATCCACACCTGAACCATAATCCTTCAAGGCACACCACCTTAATATCCTTCAAAGCCCTTAAGCAGACAATATCTCACTTGACTCTCAAAATATTCCTCTGAGTGAGGTATTGTTATCCCATTTTGCAGATGAGGAAAAGAGAAGCTCACAATAATGAAAACTATTTGATCAAGGTCAGAAGTAAGTATGGGAGCTATACTAGTTCAATGCTGTGCCCAATCTCATGGGGGAATGTATGTAAACTTGTACATTTGGCCTGATGGGGTTCTATGAATTGCTCCCTTTGCTGAAAGGTGTGGTCCCAAATTTAGTGTATGCAAATTTATTCATTCAAATAAAACCAAATGGTAAGGCACTGTGCTATGTGAGGCAAAGTAGTGTCCTTGAAGTACATGGACTTTGGACTCATCCAGTCCATAAACTGTATTAACCCTAGTAAGTGCCCAAGTGCTAGATACAATTATTGAGAGGTGCTGTAGAGGACACAGATGAGACAGAGTCCTGACATTCAAGGTGTAAAGAACGGTGGAAAAGCTCCATATACTCAACAAGCCAAAACAACCATTTACCTGTCAGAGATTTTATTAGCAGGACCGTAGCGGCCAATCGAAGAAGAGAAGGGGGTCGAGAGAGAGAGAGAGAGAGAGAGAGAGAGAGAGAGAGAGAGAGAGAGAGAGAGAAGAGAGAGAGAGAGAGAGAGAGAGAGAGAGAGAGAGAGAGAGAGAGAGAGAGCAAGAGAGGAGGAGAGTAAGAGAGGTAAAGAGAAAGAAGGAGAAGAAGAGAGGAAGAGAGAGAGAGAGAGGAAGAGATGGGGGGGCGCGAGAGGAAGATTTGGAGGTGATGGTTTGCGAGCTATTTAGTGCCTCATGGACCTGAGCTCCCGGAAGAGAAGCACTCCAGGCGCCATCTTTACCAACACAAGGTTCTAATAGGAGATACATTTTCAAGTAACTGTCACAGAAGGTAGAATGTGCTCTTTGTCATCAGAGGAAGAGAAGCACTAGGGCCAAACTATGGTTGAGGTGCCCTGGGAAGCTGCAGCAAATTCTAAGGATACTGAGACATTTTAATATTTTGAGAGAAACGTAACAATACTCAAAATCTACTGGACACGCACCAACTGCTAATTCCAAGTAGTTTCATGTTTTCATCATTAGATCAAACTATATGCCTTCCTATGACATCATATCTTTGCAAAGTAGAGTTTTCATCAGTTGCTATGAAAAAGTAAACACTGTGCAAAAATCAACATGGAACAGGGAATGAAAGTACTAGCATAGAATTCCAAAGTTTGAGAAGTTGTGTGGCACTCACTAGACACACATATCCCATTTAATTAATAATTGTGGTTACCTTAAAAATGAAATAAAAAGCCAGGTGCAGTGGCACACACCTATATCCCAGCAGCTAGGGAGGCTGAGGTAGGAAGATTACAAGTTCAAAGCCAGCCTCAGCAATTTAGCAATCCCTAAGCAACTCAGGGAGACCCTGATTCTAAATTAAATATAAAAAGAGGGATGGGGATGTGACTCAGTGGTTAAGCGCCTCTGGGTTCAATTCCACCCCCCAAATCAAAGAAAGAAAAAGTATTTTTTTTCATTTTATGTGTATTGTTTTGCAAATGCCTACTAAATTATTAGGCTTAAAAACTTAAGTTATTTGGATCTAACTACTTAATATGTGAAACTATTAGGAATTTATTTTTTCCTGGGGCTGCTAGAACATGAGGAAGTTGAGGAACCCCTCTTCTTAGGGATTTCAAAGGAGGGAGGGGTCACTTCAAGATGGGGGGCCAGGACTGTGAAGATCAGGATAGACTTTGAAGATGAAAATGAATATTTGAGGCATGTGCCTTACAAAAGTGGAGTGCTGGAACATACTGCAACAATCTGTAACAGCTGTCTGTAACAATTCTCCCCTTGGAACTCCAAGAACTTGCAGAATTGTGAAGCACATCAGGTACAAGGCATTATTCTCTTATCCACTTTGAGGAGCCAATAGTTGCACAGATTTAGAAAATACCTCCCCATGGGGCTGTAGCAAGTGACATCCTGGACTTTCTGCAGCACAGTATTACGATCAAATCCCTTTCTCTGGGATGATATAAGAACAGAAGATGTTTACTACACAAAAGATTAATTAAAATGAGATCTGATCCTGAAAGCCTGTGGACAGAATTTTATAATAAGACAGGTGGGCAGCCACCTCCTTGTCACTATGAGGGTGTTCTCTGAGCCACAGAGGCATAATAAGTCCTTTATTAAAGGCATTTTATTTTGATTTACTTTGAAAAGCCCACAAATGTTGTGGCTCATAAAAGCTAACCCTGATTACCTCTTCTCTCCTGAAATATTTTTTTTTCATTCATTTTTTTTAACCCAGGGTGATCGTTTGTCTTTGTGTAGCACTTTGCACTGTTCAACCTTAATTTCCACCATGTCTTCCTATCCTCATAATAAATCTGAAAGGCAGAAGGGATGTGTTAGTCAGCTTTGCATCACTGTGACCAAAATACCTGACAAGAACAATTTAGAAGAGGGAAGAGAGGCTTAAACCACGGTCAGCCAACTCCATTGCTCTAGACCTATGGTGAGGCAGAATATTATGGCAGAAAGGTGTGGCAGAGGGAAGCTGCTCCATTCATGACAGCCAGGAAGCAGAGAGAGAGAAGTTGGAAGAGGCCAGGGCACACTCCCAGTGACCCACCTTCTCAAGCTACACCCCATCTGCTTAGTTATCACCCTATCAGTCCATTCAAACTATGATGAACTGATTAGGTTATAGCATTTGCAATCTATTTTACCTCTGAACATTCCTGAATTACCACAGGAGCTTTGGGGAGACACCTCATATACAACCATAACAGGGGATAAGTAATATAGTTCCCACTTTACAGAGGGGCAAACTAATACCCTAAAACTCCTCTAGTCTCTCTACCAGTTTATGAGAGAGAGCTTTATGAAGTAACATAGAACACAACAGAAAAGGAGAGACAGAAAAGGAAAAAAGAGGTTTTTTTACTGACATAATGAGATACGTACCGGTGGTGCCAGCTGTCATGACCAATTAAAGGATCACAGTGAACTGGCATGGAAAAGAATATGTGAAGGCCTCAAACCTTTTTTATTCCCTGAAGCAGGGAATCATCCAGGATCTAGACATATGGAGAGATGCAGGAGACAGCTATCGGTGGCAGATTGTATTTTCTAAACATGACTACAGTGTCTTCCATCCCACACATTCTTCTTATATGTGACTTTGACAATTCTCCCATTGAATTGGGGGGATGTCTATTTTCTCTCCCTTTGAATCTGGGTAGTCTCATGACTAGCAGAAGTAATGTTATATGACTTCCATAGTCAGGTCATAAAAGATGATACAGCTTCTGACTGGTGTTCTGAGGATACTCACTCTTGGAACCTAATCGCCTTGCTGAGAAGTACAAACTAGCCTTTGCAGAGAAACTACTCTAGAGGCCCAGGGTAGCTTCCAAACTTCAGGTCAGCTGAGGTCCCAGTCAATACTCAGCATGTGAGTGAAGATATTTCCAGATAGTATTGTACTGTTAAATTGGCTTTCAACACACACACACACACACACACACACACACACACCCCAAAACAAACAAACCAAAAAACCTTGATTTATAACGTTTGCTAATTTTCATGGTATATATACTCTGATCGTGACGGATTTCAAGACTTGAAAGTTTTACTAAAACAGAATTTGGGAAAAAGGTACACTTTGGCTCTCTATAGCCAGTGTGAGCCAGCTTCAGCCTACTACTGCTCCAAATGAGTCCAGCCTCCTGATATTGAATCACCTCTAGCCTGTACCTTACCAAGAAGGCCCCAATATCATGGAGTAGAAACAAGCCATCCCATGTGCTCCATCCAAATTATTGATCCTGGAGACTTTGAGCATGATAAAATGGTTGCTTGATGACAGTTTTGGGGGTGGTCTATTACACAGTGAGAATGACTAGAGCACAGGGCATTTCATATATCCTCTGCTTTGTGGATAGAAGTTTCCAGGGTGACCAAATGAGTACTCTACTCTTAAATTATCAGCTCCCAAAAGCCAATCATATAAAGATCACTACCACTAGAAAAATGAACATAATATAGAGAAAGATAATTTATAGTAAAGCTATTATAAATGGCTCTAATACCTATAGAAATGATCAATTTCAGCAGTAGTGCACACCTGTAATCCCAGCAACTTGGGAGGCTGAGGCAGGAGAATTGCAAATTTGAGGCCAGTCTTGGCAACTTAATGAGAGCCTGTTTCAAAATAAAAAATAAAAAGGGCTGAAACTCAGTGGTAGAGCACTCCTGGGTTCAATCCTCAGTACCAAAAAGAAAAAGAAAGAAAGAAAATATTCAACTTCACTTATAAAAATACAAATAAAGGCAATATTAAAGCTGAGCATGGTGGTACACATCTGAAATCTCAACTACTTGGAATGCTAAGGCAGGAGAATCACAAGTTGAAGGCCAACCTATATAATTTAGTGACACCCCGTCTAGGGCAGGGGAATGGGAATGGGAATATCTAGAAATGGGAATGTAGTTCAGTGGTAAATCATTTGCCTAGCATGTATAAGGCCCTGGGTTCAATCACAGGACCACTTTTTTTTTTAAGTGAAACATCAAGATATTATGTATATATAAGCAACTTCCTGAAGCTGTGACAAATTACCTGAAAAAAACAACTTAAAAGAGGAAAGATTATGTTGGCTCATGATTTCAGTTCATGGCTGACTGATTCCATTGCTTTGGGCCTGAGATGAGGCAGAATATCAATGCTGAAAGGCAAGACAAAGGAAAGCTGCTCTCACCTCAAGGCAGCCAGCAAGCAGAGAGAAAGAGAAAGGGGGAGAGGGTGCTTAGGACAAGGCTGTCCCCAACAGCATGCCCCCAAGGAGCTACTCCTTTCAACAGGTTCCACCTCCTTCATTCTCTACCACCTCCCAGTAAGGCCATCAGCTACACCCCATTGATGGATTAATCCATTGATGAAGTCAGAGCCTTCATGATCTAAGCACTTACCAAGAGCCCCACCTTTGAACATTACTGCACTAGGGACCTGGCCTTCAACACATAATCCTCTGGAAAACATTCCAGATCCAAATCATAACAGTGTATTATTTATCACAATGGTAGAGATCAAAAAGTTCCATAATACCCTGTGGTGTTGAGAATGTAGAGAAACAAACTATACTTTATTGATGGGAGACAACATCTCTAAGGAGCAATTTGTCAATGTCTGTGGTTCCCCCCGCCTCTTTTTTTGTACTAGGGATTGACCCCAGGGGTGCTCTACCACTGAACTATATCTACAACTCTTTTTATTTTTTATTTTGAGATAGGGTCTTGCTAAGTTGCTCAGGGCCTCACTAAGATGCTGAAGCTGGCTTTAAACTTCGGATCCTCCTGCCTCAGCCTCCAAAGTTGTTGCTGTAGGCCTGCATTACCATGCCCAGCATGTCTATGAATTTTTTTTAAATGTATACTGAAAGAAAAACATTTTAAACAACCTAATGCCCACCATTAAAGGACAGATAAATTATTCCTTTTGCTAGAATATCATGTAATAAAGTTCTTCAGATACTACTGATTAAGAACAAATTTCACAGAAGCCAAAGAATCTTGAAATAATATGCTACAATTTCTATTTTTGAAAATGAAGGAAATAGTTCTTTAAGAATGCACATCTGACTGATAATTGTGATTGACTTGGGAAAGATAAGTAGGAAGTCAAAGGACAAAAAAATGAAAATCAGACTTTTCACATACACCCTTTCTATCTTCTGAAGTTTGAACTATGTAATGGCATTATATACTTTAAACACTTAATATTGAAAAAAATATTTTAACCTACTTCTAGGAACTAATTCAACATATATATTTACACATGTACTTCATATGTACAAAAGTATTTCTATGGAGATATTTGAAGACTCTTGAGTCCTCTCTTCTCCGGCCCAGCTCTAAATCTGAGTGTTTGCTCTAGGAGAGATCTGTCTTCATTCTGGTCTCCACCTCTGGAGCCTCTCAGTCCCTAGGGTATTTTGGAAAGACCATTACCCAAAGCTGAGCACTCCAGACTACTGAGGCAAAGATAGCTATACACTTTCTTTTTTTTTGTGAAGAGGCAGTGGCCATCCTAAACCATGTAATCTCTTACCCACAGCAGAATATGGATTCAGAGTGGCTTGCTTGAAATCATGAATTCATAAATATTTAACAATACAAGAAATGCAAGTTGCTTCAGATCACAGTTGTGAGAGACTGTTCATGAAGCTGTTTCAGATGGTGTTGGAGAAGAGCAAAGGGTATCTGCAACTAGCTAAAGAAGTGCTCATGCATGCTGGACTTCCAACCTTACCCATGTAGCTCTGCATCACTGTAAGAAAGTGTTGAGCTGCTTTAGGAGGGGCATCGAGGACCTCTGTGGCTTCTACAGACATCTCTAATTTACAGACATCTCTAATTTAGACACCATTATAAATTTACCTTAGCCCTTCTTGGGTCTTTCTTTTTAAATATAATATTTATTCTTTATGGTTAGAAAAATAATACATAAGTATAGAATTTAGAAAATATAAAAAAAAGTTCAGAAAAAGAACACTCATAATCTTACCACATACATACCATCATTTTTTTCCTTATTTTTGTTTTGTTTCTTACAATATTGAGTGGCTGACATACAGTTTTGTATTCAACTCCCCCCACCCCCCACCCCCCAGAACTGAGGATCAAACTCAGGGTCTTGTGCATGCTAGGCAAACACTCTGTTGTTAAGCTACATCCTCAGTTCTCTTATTTTTTTTTTTCCATACTGGTTATCGAATCCAGGGGTATTCTACTGCTTATTTATATCCCCAGCCCTTTTTTTATTTTTCATTTTTAAGATTTTTTTTGTTGTCAATGAATCTTTATTTTATTCATTTATATGTGGTGTTAAGAATCAAACCCACGGGCTGGGATTGTGGCTCAGTAGTAGAGAGCTCCCCTAGCACGGGCGGGACCCAGGTTCGATCCTCAGCACCACATAAAAATAAAGACATTGTGTTGTGCCCATCTACACCTAAAAAATAAATATTTAAAAAAAAAAGAATCAAACCCACATGCTAGGTAAGTGCTCTACCACTGAGCCACCACTCCAGCCCCTTATTTTTCATTTTGAGATCGGGTTTCTAAGTTGCCAAGGATGCCCTTGATTTTGTGACCCTCCTTCCTTAGCCTCCCAAGTAGGTGGGATAACATGGTGAAGGCCACCATGTTAACTGATTTTCAAAAACATGATTTATAATACTTCAAAATGGTCTTTCATGAAGATGTGCTATAATGTATTTAACCACTCATCTATTTTTAGATATTTCATTTCCAATTTTTCCTTAACTGATGCTGTGACGAACAACTTTGTACACATCTGCCTTCTTGATTATGTTTTAAAATAAATTTCTAAAAGTGGAATTCCTGAGCCAAAGTAACTCTTGATATGTAGTATTAAACTGTTCCAGAAGGAATATACCAATCATTGTGCAAATGCAGGTACCCATTTTACCTCACCCCAAACTAAATGGGTATTATCATTTTTTAAAATATTGCTAATTATGTATGTAAGAAATGATATCTTATGACTTTAAATTTTATTTACATTTATTTGATTACCAATGAAACTGTGTTTTCATATGCCGATTGACATTTGTAATTCTTACATGAATTATCTGCTTAAGTTTCTGATCTTGGGTCCTACTTGAATGTTGGTCAGATTTCAGAGGTTCTGTATAAATGGCCTGTTCAATATTGTCAGGTATTGTGTTCTCTGAAGCCATCAAAATATTAGACCATTCTGAAGAGGCAAAGAAGGATTCCTTCTATTTCATTCCGTGAGGGATCAGGTCAGAAGGCAAGGAGCATACACTCTACACTGGGCCGGGAGCTAGAATACCTGGAGCCTATTCTTGGCTCAGTCTGAGTCTAGGCTCACTTTTTCTGAAACTTGAAATGGGCCTTGGATACCTGAGACCATTTACCTCACTTACAGTTGAGGCAACTGAGATTCTGAGGACAGAAGAAGGCCCTTGGCTAAGGTTTGTTGGTTGGTTGGTTGGTTGGTTGGTTTTTCATGGGAAAAGACTTTTCAGAGTGAAGATAAGGAACTATTGGTATATATGGCCTCTCACAGCAAATGGAGTACCAGAACAACAAAGGGTGAGACAATGGTCATTTACTCATCCAAAGAGGGATCCACTCAGATAGTCTCTGCGGTTAATTGCAAGCTCTGACATTCTGTGAGTCACTCATAGGAAAGTTATCTGTAAGTTCTTGGCACATACAGAGTTCCAGTCTAGGATAAGAGATTTCACAGACCATACTCTTGGAAAGAACTAGCCTGTGGCTGGCTAGATACAGCTACTTACCATCACCCAAAAACCAACCAGTTTCTGCATCTGTCACAGTGTGTCAGTGGGGCCATATTTGTAGTGCACAGTATGCAACTTTAAATTCTGGAGCCAAATAGCAGCTGACCTAGAAAAGTATAGGGATGCTACTTCTGCGGGCCTTTAGTCTCTGCAGGGGCTTCTTGTACTCTCACCCTCAGGGTACAAGGACATGCTCCTAGAGGTACTCAGGGTGCAGGGCAGAGGCTGCATTACTATCACAAATGGCATGAGTTCAGCCAGAGAGGAACCATCAGTCATAGCAGGGAAGATGACGCTTGCCTTCAACCCACTAAGGCCCAAGTGGAATAAGATAGACTAAGTTTGTTCTGTGCGGCCTTTCAGGGCAGAGCCACAGACAGTGGAAGGAAGTGTCTGGGAAGCAGCTGGAATGGATGAAAGGAAGAACTTGAGTTCACTCGGGCTTCCATGTGCTTCCGTGATTGTTCCTGGGAAGGTCATGTCTTGCCTCCTGAGTCCGGAGCTCAGACACCTAGCAAGGGTCTGAGAACAGGGGCTCTGTCAGGCTTTCTCCCTACCTAGACTGGCAAGGATGGTAGTGTTTGACTTTACAACCAGTGAGAGCAAAACTGGACCCTATCAAATAGAGTATTGGGTCCCCAAGAATCCATTTTTTTTTAATTTAAAAAATCTAATTGAAGGGCAATTCCTATTTGGGTCCCCTCTTGCCCTTGCAAGAGTTCTAGTTCTATATTCATACTTGAATAAATTCTACTCCTTTCATTCTGGAAAAAATATAACTGCAAAATAGACAAAGAAACTACAGAACTCAATAAAACAATCAATAATTTAGACTTAACAGACATATACAGAATATTTCATCCATCAACAAGTAAATACATTTTTTCTCAGCAGCACATGGATCCTTCTCCAAAACAGACCATATGTTATGACACAAAGCAAGTCTTAGAAAATACCAAAAAAATAGATATTGCCCTACATTCTATCTGACCATAATGGAATGAAATTAGAAATCAATGATAAAATAAAAATAGAATCTATTCCAATATCTGGAGACTAAATAATAGGCTATTGAATGATGCATGGATAACAAAATACATCAGGAAGGAGATAAAAAGAAACTCTTAGAGGTAAATGAGAACTCTGATACAACATATCAAAAGCTCTGAAATATTATGAAGGCAGTGCCAAGAGGAGTTCATTACATTAAGCTCATTCATTAAAAGAAGAAAAAGTCAACAAATAAATGACCTGACATTACATCTCAAAGCCCTAGAAAAAGAAGAACAAACCAATACCAAAAGTAGTAGAAGACAGGAAATAATTAAAATCAGGGCTCAAATTAATGAAATTGGAACAAAAAGAAACAATTCAAAAAATTGGCAAAACAAAAAGCTGGTTCTTTGAAAAAATAAATAAAATTGACCAACCCTTAGCCATCCTAATGTCAAGAAGGAGAGAGAAAACTCAAATTTCTAAAATTTATGTTGAAAAAGGAAATATTGAAATACAGAAGCAATTAGAAATTATTTTGAAAATTTATACTCCAGTAAAACAGAAAACCTTGAAGACACCAACAAATTTCTAGAGGCATATAATCTACCCAAACTTAACCAGGAGGACATACACAATTTAAACAGATTGATTTCAAGCAAGGAAGTAGAAGATGCCATCAAAAGCTTACCAACCAAGAAAAGCCCAGGACCAGACTGATTCTCAGCCAAGTTCTACAAGACCTACAAAGAAGAATTAATACCTATACTCCTCAAATTATTCCATGAAATAGAAAAGGAGGGAACCCTTCTAAAATCATTCTACGAGGCTAATATCATCCTTATACCAAAACCAGACAGAGACACATCAAGGAAAGAAAATTTCAGGCCAATATCCTTGATGAACATAGATGCAAAAATTCTCAATAAAATTTTGGCGGGGCTGGGGATGTGGCTCAAGCGGTAGCGCGATTGCCTGGCATGCATGTGGCCCGGGTTCGATCCTCAGCACCACATACAAACAAAGATGTTGTGTCTGCCGAAAACTAAAAAATAAGTAAATATTAAAAATTCTCTCTCTCTCTAAAAAAATTTTTTTGGCAAATCGCATTCGAAAACATATTTTAAAAATAGTGCACCATGATCAAGTGGGGTTCATTCCAGGAATGCAAGGATAGTTCAACATGCAGAAATCAATAAACATAATTCATCCCATCAATAGACTTAAAGATAAAAATCATATGATTATATCATTTGGTGCAGAGAAAGCATTTGACAAAATACAGCACCCTTTCATGTTCAAAACTAGGGGTAGTAGAAACATATCTCAACATTGTAAATGCTATTTATGCCAAACCCAAGGCAAATGTTTTAGTCAGTTTGTATCACTCCCAGGAATCCCTGCCTGCCTTATTTCTTCACCTAATACATCTAGTCACCAAATATTATCAATTCTATGACTTACAGCCATTCCCTCTGGTCCATTCTACTGCCACTATCCTGATATAGGTCCCCATTACTGCTTGCCTGAAGCTTTTCTTTAAAAAGTCCCTTGTTGTTCTCTCTGCCTTCCACCCCATGTACCTTCAGCTATCCAATGTACTGATGATGCTAGAGTACCTAACAAAGCATAGCTTTAGTCCTGCTTTCCTGCCCCATACCTTTCAGGAAGGTGTTCATTCATTCATTTATTCATTCATTCAACAAACATAAGCTGACTGCCAACTAAGTGTGTTCAACAGTGGGAATATAATAGTAAATAAAGCAGAGATTGCCGGATATCACAATGTCTATTGTCCATTGGATTCTTTTTTTCAGGGGGTGGGGATTGGGGATTGAACTCAGGGGACTTGACCACTGAGCCACATCCCAAGACCTTTTTGTATTTTATTTAGAGACAGGGTCTCACTGAGTTGCTTAGTGCCTCACCATCGCTGACACTAGCTTTGAATTTATAATATTCCTGCTTCAGCCTCTCAAGCCACTGGAATTACATGCATGCACCTCCACACCCAGCTTGTCCGTTGGATTCTGCCTGGCATCCATGACCCTCTACAATAAGGCCCAGCCCATCCACCATTCCAGTCTTCTCATCTACCACCTCTTCCATGTGCCACAGCTCTGGGAAGACAAAACCACTCAAGGTGTCTTGGATATGACCCATATATTCCCATCTCCCTGCTAACCCTTCTACTTGCCTTCCTCCCTTTTTTCACATGTCTTAATCTTACTAATCTGTCTAAGCCCAGAGCTAATTACCACATTTTCCAGGAAATATTTCTTGATCCTTTTTATGCTTCTCCCCATCAGGGTGGATATGATCTTCTTTCTTGACTCCCATAGCCTTTTAAAAATCTTTTTTCAGCACTAGGAATTGAATCCAGGGGCTTGTGTATACCAGGCAAGTGCTCTACCACTGAGTTATATCTCTACCATTTTTAAATTTTTATTCTTAGATAGTGTCTCACTGAGTTACTCAGGCTGGCCTTGAGGTTGTGATCCTCCTGCCTCAATCTCCCAAGTAGCTGGGATTATAGGCATGCAACACCACACCCAGACTTCTACAGTTCTCTTATCATATCTTCAGCACATAAGGTTTTCACCTGTTAGGTCCACATTTTCAGTACTTCCTAGGCCAGACTCTGGGAGAGCAGAATCCACAGCAGTTGGATTAGGCCTGAGGATCCAGGCACTTCAGCTTTTTGGAGTCCCCAGGTGGTCTTTATTCTGCTTTCCTTTCTTCTCATCTGTGGACAGGGCTCCAAATGACAACCAAGGCAAAGTTCTGTGTAAAGAGGTAGAAAAGGGGCCTCTTCTAAACATGAAATGAGTGAGATCCTAAAAGGGAAGGTAGAGTATGGTTCTTTCCTAAGACATTATAATCCTATCTCCTTCACCTGTAATGCTCTTCCCCCACTCTTCTCATTGTAAGTCAAGGACACTCAAATACCACCTCCTTCATGAAGTCCTCCTGGGTCCCTCCAATCTTAATCAAGTCTGTATTGAAATACATACTAGATCTTTGTGTTCCAGACTTAGACTACAAACTCTCTGAAAGCAGGCCCTCTCTGTATTCATCATTTAGCACAGAAGCTTTCACACCACCATTAATCAATAAATATATTTTTAAAATTTAATTAGTTATAAAAATTTAAAAATTTTCTAATCGCCAAATAATTTTCATTAGCAATATAAACAAGAAGGAGAGAGAGAGATTGTTTCAAGATGTATATGAGAGATTGTTTTAAGATGTATATGTAATTTTTAAAATTTAATTAGTTATAAAAATTTAAAAATTTTCTAATCGCCAAATAATTTTCATTAGCAATATAAACAAGAAGGAGAGAGAGAGAGATTATTTTAAGATGTATATGAAGTACTCTAGACTTCCAAAAGAATGAACTTGATTGTTTGTTTTTGGCCTAAAATGGATTAAATACCAGAAAGACCTATCAACTTCATACATTTTATGTATGAACATGCCTGAAGTCAGATTTCAGAAATGACAATAATAAAAATAATAACAACAAAAATGTAATAGCTAGCTTATACCATGGGCCAGATATTTTGCTAGCTCGCTCTCTCTCTCTCTCTCTCTCTCTCTCTCTCTCTGTCTAATTTTTTTTAACAGGAACTCTATAAAGTGAATCCTATAAATATTCCCCCATTGATGGAAAACTAAATTAAGACTATGACAGCTAAAGTGACTTGGTCATAAGTGATGGAGCAAGGTTCCAATGTACTTTTTTCCTTAGAAGGATTATGATCCCAGGTCTCTATCCAGAACTGGTGAATCAGAATCTCCAGGGGACAGTCTGGAAATTTGTGTTTCAACAATAGTTATTCTTGGACTCAAGAATAGGGGAAAAAAAGAATAGGATAGAGGCTTTTTTTTTCTCTACTAGTGACACTATGTGACTTCTGAGGCTAAGTTATCAAAAGCAATATAACTTCCACCTGGCTCTCTCTCTCTTAAAATGTTTGTCCTTGGAACTCAGCCACCATCCTGAGAAGAAGCCAGGCCATATGGAGAAGAACCAAGGTCCATAGTCTTCTCACTTTCCTGAGTTCACAGTTACAGCCACACCAACTTGGCAGCTATCCTGAAAGTGGATCCTCTGCTGGGTGCAATGGCACATACCTATAATCCCAGATATTGGGGAGGCTGAGGCAGGAGGACCTCAAGTTTGAGGTCAGCCTCAGCAACTTAGCAAGACCTTGTCTCAAAACAAAAAATAAAAATGGCTGGGGATGTAGCTCAGTGGCACAGAACCCCTGGGTCCGACCTCCAAAACTGAAAAAAAAAAAAAAAAAAAAGAGGAAGAAAGAAAGAAAGTAAGTGGATACTTCAGCCCTCAACTGAACTACCCAGCTGATGCCATGTGGAGTAGGAGTCTTTCCTGCTGAGTCCAGTCTAAATGACAGTGTTGGAAACAGCATATCTTTTTATTTTTTCTGGAAACTGCTATGTCCAGTCTGATTCTAAACAATAGAATACCAGAACACCTTCGTATCACAGTGGTGGAAACTGTGCTTCAGAAGGCCAAAGTGACGTTTCTTTCCTGAACGTTTCTTATTATTCCAAAGTAGTTATCAGTTCTCAGAAAGACAAACAACCTTTAAACTCTCTGAGATTCAAATATATCCCATTCCTCATTTATGGTATCATTAATAATTTTAAAATTGTTTATATATTTGGATATCTTTATGTTGATTTGCCTTTTAACATCTAATCTTAAAAAACACTGAGAGTTCAAATATAGTGTGTCATTTGGACATGGTGGTCCAGACCAGCAGAAGTACAAGATAATGTTGACATTAGCCAGAAAAGCCTGGCACAGGGACAGTTCCCAGAGAAACAATTTTTAAAAATATATCATCACATATTAGCCTCATTAAAAGTCAGATTAATAGTCCTTTACATGAGTAACTTAACTATAAGAAACATAAATGAGAGTAAAGTTAAGCAGAACTCAATGGATTTTATATCCAATATTTATATACCACACCCTTCAACTTAGCTGTTGCTTGGCAACCAATCTAGGGACCTTCAATTCTACACTTTGGTTTTCTAAATTTCTTGGAGATTTCAGGGAGGTTAGCTAAATTCACAGGACCTGTTTCCATATTTATAGAACAAGGGTGATTATCCCTGCTTATCAACTCTTTCCCTCTCACAAATAAGCATATTCCCTCTCTTTGCTTGCCTTCCAAGATGGCAGTGTAGGGATATTGTGTGCTCTGAACAACTCAGGGGATGGTCAATACTGTCATTCCCTACTACAAGACCCACAGCCAGGTCAGTTCTACAGCGGGGAGGCTCAAAGCGACACCAACAGGGCAATGCCAGCACAGGACGTGCAAGGTTAGGAGAGGGTGTGACAGATGGTTAGAGGGCATTGTCTCTCCACGCTCCCTGCCAGCACAGTGACATTCCTCACTCTATCTAGCTTTTCTGATGCCACATTGCTAGAGATAGAGTTTTTCTTTGAGCCATTGGTAATCTTAGTGAATTCCCAATTAACTTCATCCAGATTATTTTTTAAAAGAAAAAAATCACAGTAAGATCATGCAGAGAAAAAAAATTAAAGGAATGGCTTCTGGGATATGTTCAAGAGGTAGTTAGCCAAATAGTCCAATTCAATTGTTAGTTTGTCCACCTGAGAAATGAAAAAAGAGTTAATAAAATAATGGGTGAGGTCCCTTTGGGCCCTGCGATTCTTGGTCCATAATTCTGTGTAATTTTGCCTACACCATCCACCCTCATTCTGTATTTCTCTGACATTGCTGCATTCCTGAAACACTTAAATGATATAACTCTAATAATCTTTGCCCAAATTGCTAAAAGAATATATTTTCTCAATATTTTTTGGTATAAAAATATAGATCACTGCAGGAAATGGGGTTGGAGCATATAGGACATTATTCCTTCCTAAAACCAGATGAATAGCTTTGTTCAATTGTTCACTTTTCAAATAGGTCTCAACACTGAATTTTCTTCACAACATAAAAAATGGGTACCATCTTTTTCTTTCATTAAGGAAAAAGTTTTGTAGAGAAATGAAAGTATTTTTGACTTTACTTCAAATACTTACACTGATATCTAGTCCAAGTCCCTGCTTTTTCACATAAGGTATAAAGACCTTATATGAGAGGTCTCTAATATGAATGGGTAGGCCCGTTACGGACCCATTCTCATTGCTTCCTCCTTAGAAACAGAATCCTGGGTATTGTACTCAACTGAAACTTTACATTTCCTAACCTGTCCTTCAAATATAGGCAGACATTAGTATTTAAGAAATTATAAGAAGAAATGCTGGGAAAATTCTTTAAAGGAATAATCCTTTTTCTCTTTTCCTTTTCCTCCTCCTTGTTACCTGGAATTTGTATATGATGGTTGGAGCTCCAGCATCCATATGGCACCAGAGCTGACCTTGAAGATGGAATAATATGCTAAAGACTGTGATACAAAAAGATAAAAGGAATCTAGGTTTATAACAAATCAAGGATATATGCTGTAATCTCAAGGGCAACTACTAAAATAATAGTAATGAATGTATAACTAAGAAATACAAAGAGAAAAAAAATATGGAATAATAAAAAATAGTTGACTGATCCAAAATAAAGTAAGGGAAAAGAGAAAAAAAGAATATAGAACAGATGAGACAAGTGGTAAGATGGTGAATATAAACTCAAATCATGAACCCAAATGTCTAGTGGAGTTACTGCTATCATATCCACACACTGGCCAAAGAAGGGAAAATAATAAGAGAATTGGATTGAAATTTATATAATGTGTTTTAATTCATTAATTCATAACGACACAAAAAAACCTAATTTGTCACCTTGGAGGATCCTAGGAAACCAATTTATTATCTTGTAAGCTGATGAAAAAAGAGGGGAGAACCACATACTTATCTGTTTTTCTTATAAGAACCATGCCCAGTTGTATGAATGTTTAACAACTGGCTGTTTGGTGGGGACAGTCCTAATTTGCATCACTTGCCAGCTTCCATGGTGTAAATACTTATGGAACCCACAATTTCAAGTTATCAATATGACACTGGTGAGCCTGGGCCTAGGAAGAGATGTGCACAGACAGCTCTCATGAGCAGATAAGACATGGCTTCAGCATGCCACTGACCAAATCCCTGAAAAACAAAATAGTTCAGGAAGGGAAACATCTCTTTGTCAACATTAATCTAACTAATAAATGAAAAATAAATGATAGAGTTAGAACATAATCATTTTGCAACTTCTATTGAACCAATGGATCTTGACATTGTCAACCCACAGCTCACACAACATCACACTAGGATAGACCAATCAAGCACTATGTGCCTCCTGCTGAAAGAACCACTGCCCTTAGGATCTTACCAATGGGATTGAACCCAAGTCTGAAAAACTTCTAAATCCAGCTGTCAGTTTAGCAGAAAATACAAAAAACAGGGAATACATTGAACTGCCATAAGCAAATCCAGGCTGTAGAAAATTCTACTGGTTAAATGGTTCAGGTTTTCAACAGATAAATTATGAGAAAAAGAAGGGAGTGAAGGAGAAATTAATAGATTAAAAAATATTTAAATGACGTAATTAACTTTTTTTCCCAGTATGGGGGTTGAACCCAGGGACATGCTACCACTGAGCTACATCCCCAGACCTTTTTATTTCATTAATTTTGAGACAAGGTCTCACTATGTTGCTTAGGCTAGCCTCAAATTTATGATCCTTCTGCCTCAGCCTCCAGACTAGCTGGGATTACAGGTGTGAGCCACTGGGGCCAACTATATCAACTTTTGTAATGAGTGAGATTAAAATATAGCGTCTGGAGATGCAGAGTTGAGTGATAAAACATAAAGGAATGCAAGGAATTCACTTTAAAATCAGGAGACTTGGGCTGGAATTGTGGCTCAGTGGTAGAGCACTTGCCTTGCACGCAAAGGCACTGGGTTCCTCAGCACCACATAAAAATAAATAAAATAAAAATAAACATATTTTTTTCTATCCACAACTTAAAAAATATTTTAAAAAATAAAATCAGGAGAATTATTACTTTTAAACGCATGGAATTGAGGTTGCAACAGGACTCATGGTGGGAATCCTGGGTTGGCTTGCAGAGTTCTACTTCCTCACCTGAATTCTAAGAACCTGTTACATATAATCCTTTTAAAAACTAAACTAGACAGGGGTTGGGGATGTGGCTCAGCAATAGAGTACTCTCCTAGCACGTGTGAGGCCCTGGATTCAATCCTCAGCACCACATAAAAATAAATAAAACAAAGGTATTGTTTCCAACTACAACTAAAAAAGAAAAGAAAAAACAAACTAGCCACATGCAGTGGTACACACCTATAATCTCAGTGGCTCCAGAGGCTAAGGCAGGAGAATCATGAATTCAAAGCCAGCCTCAGCAACTTATTGAGCTCCTAAGCAACTCAGCAAGACTCCCTCTCTAAATAAAATATTTTAAAAAGAGGCCCAGGAAGTGGTTCAGTGGTTGAGTGCCTCTGGGTTCAATATCCAGTAAAAAAGAACAACAACAACAACAACAAAAATTAAACTATATATTTGCTTGTAGTTTTCTATACCTGTGTTTGAGTTCACAATAAAAGGTTGAACAGGACTGGGGTTGTGGCTCAGAGGTAGAGTGCTCGCCTACCATGCAAGAGGCACTGGGTTCAATCCTCAGCACCACATAAAAATAAAATAAAGATATTTTTATAACTAAAAATAAATATTTTAAAAAAGGTTGAACAAAAGCCAGATGAAAACATGTATAATTATTACATTTTTTAAAAAAAATTTAAGAAGATAGAAAAGCTGACTATTTTTTATTGGATCATTATATACTATATATACATATCAAATTATTATGTTATACTCCATAAATTATGTACAATTAATATAATAATAAAAAATTAAGGCACATGTTGATTTTGTTTAACAAAGCTCAAAAACAGATAAAACTAATCTGTGATAATGGTCAAGAGAGTAGCTACCCTTAGGTAGGGCTAGTGACTAAAAAGAGGCACAAGAGGTTTCTGGGTAAGATTCTGCTTTTTCTCTGTTGCTGGTCACATGGGTGAGTTCACTTTGTGAAAATACATGAAAGAAAATTAATCCCTATGTGTTAATACCACCATTATTTTGGATTTTCTGTTGCATGTGGCCTAACTTAATCCAAAGTCCCATGACAAGTTCATCACAAGGTGACCTCTCTCCATTACTTTCACTGTGATGTTGCCTGCCCTGTGGGCCCTAAATGACACATATCAGTTTCTGGGGTTTGAGTCAGTCTCCTCTCTAGGAAACAGGCTACTGAGTGCCAAGTCTCCCTCTACCTCAGAAAGGCACTGTCATTCCACCACGCCATACTGAGCCATGACCTGTGCTGTTACACAGATGAATTAGTCACCATCCTCATGAGCTCAAAATCCAGTGGAAGAAGAGCGCTAAATAACAGTAACAGGATTTATGTAGAAGACTCCTTTAGTAACAACAGAAACATCAGCAAAGTGAGCCTCTCTCCTTCCGCAGCCAGCAAGGACAAACCACACACTCTGCTGTGTCTTAAGAATCTCCACCAGTTAGTTTCTAATCAACCATGTTTCCATTCTGGTCTTGCCCGGCTCTGATCTTTGGCCTTTCCACCATTATTGGCCCTGTTCTTCCTGTCCAGATCTCTACACTGATCGGATGTTTGCAGCTGGACATATGCAGTCTCAGGACTCTTGCTTAGTTAATCTTTCTGGATGTTTTCACTTGTTTTAAATGTCTTTACAATCGCCTGTCCTGGATCCAGATCCTATGGGGTTACGAACAGCCACAGCCACCCAGTCTCTTTCTCTTCAAATCCAGACTACCAAAGGGAAAGAGATGGGAAATCATTTTACCTCTTCCAAAAATTCTTAAATGTCAGATCTTTCAAACGTAGTGCACAAGAACGAGAGTAAAAATGGAAGAAAAGGAGGAAATAGGGATGGAGAAGAGTTTGTGAATTTGCTGTGATGATTTCTTCTTATGAAAAATAACTAAATTTGTGACAATGATGTAGCATTTCACCTAGAATTGTTTGCTCTCCAACTCCTATCAAGAGTCTGCTTGAGGGGCTGAGGTTGTGGTTCAGAGGTAGAGCGCTCACCTAGTATGTGTGAGGCACTGGGTTCAATCCTCAGCACCACATAAAAATAAATATTGTGTCTACCTATAACTAAAAAATAAATATTTTTTAAAAAGAGTCTGCTTGAAGAAGTCATATTTGAGAATGAAAAAAGTGAGGGTCACTAAGTACTTATTTCCCAGATTTTCTAAGCTTTGTCCTTGCATCAATTCAGATCACCATGAAGCTATGTTCTAGATTTACATTATTACGACAATCCATAGAAATAATTGCACAGAAATTACAATCTAATAAATAAAGAGCTCTTAAAAATAAATAAAAAGCAGACAACTATTCAATAAAATGATAAAGAATTCACAATGACTTCTAAATGGAATTAAAAGTAAGCACCCTCTCTACCACCATTTCCCCTATAAGCAGGCTTATTCTGGTATGGGGTTGGGATCCTTTGACTGATGAGAAGAAGGACAGTTATAAGTATTCATGATTGAAGAAACCATAATAAAATTAATTCCTGACAAAGAGATGAGAAGAAAATGAAGAAGATTCTAAAGCATTGAAAGCCAGAGCTATCAAACTAAGCACAATGGAGGGGACAGAATAAAAGGGAACTGAATAAAAATATGCAGCAATATATAAAAAGTATAATTCATCATTTTTATTGCTTTTATTTTTTAAATAACATGACAGTGGAATGCATTACAATATTTATTACACATAGAGAGCATAATTTTTCATATCTTTGTATATAAAGTATGTTCACCCCAATTCATGCCTTTATACATGCACTTTTTAAAAATTTTTTTTAAAAGAGAGTGAGAGAGGAGAGAGAAAGAGAGAAAGAGTATTTTTATTTTTTATTTTTATTTTTTAAAGAGAGAGTGAGAGAGGGGAGAGAGAGAGAGAGAGAGAGAGAGAGAGAGAGAGAGAATTTTTAATATTTATTTTTTAGTTCTCGGCTGACACAACATCTTTGTTGGTATATGGTGCTGAGGATAGAACCTGGGCCGCACGCATGCCAGGCAAGCGCGCTACGGCTTGAGCCACATCCCCAGCCCCTACATGCACTTTTTTTGCATTGTAATTCTTATTACACCTATATACCACAATTTTTCATATCTCTGTTTGTATATAAAGTATGTTGATGGGCTTGGGATGTGGCTCAAGCGGTAGCATGCTTGCCTAGCATGCGTGCAGTGCTGGGTTCGATCCTCAGCACCACATACAAATAAAGATGTTGTGTCCACTGAAAACTAAAAAATAAATATTAAAAAATTCTCTCTCTCTCTCTCTCTCTCTCTCTCTCTCTCTCTTTAAAAAAATATGTTGACACCCAATTCAAGTCTTTATACATGTACTTTGGATAATGATGTCCATCACATTCCATCATCCTTGCTAATCCCCTGTCCCCTCTCTTCTCCCACCCCTCTTTCCCTATCTAGAATTCATCTAATCCTCCCATGCTCCCCCTCCCTACCCCACTATGAGTCAGCCTCCTTATATCAGAGAAAACATTTGGCATTTGTTTTTTGAGGGATTGGCTAACTTAGCCAACACCATCCATTTACCTGAAAATGCCATGATTTTATTCTCTTTTAATGCTGAGTAAAATTCCATTGTGTATATATGCCACATTTTTTTTTATCCATTCATCCACTGAAGGGCATCTAGGTTGGTTCCACAGTTTAGCTATTGTGAATTGTGCTGCTATAAACAATGATGTGGCTGTGTCCCTGTAGTATGTCCTTTGGGTATAGTCTGAGGAGAGGGATAGCTGTGTTAAATGGTGGTTCCATTCCCAGATTTCCAAGGAATCTCCATACTGCTTTCCAAACTGGCTGCACCAATTTGCAGTCCCACCAGCAATGTATGAGTGTACCTTTTCCCCTACATCCTTGCCAACACTTGTTGTTGTTTGTCTTCATGATAGCTGCCATTCTGACTGGAGTGAAATGATATCTTAGAGTAGTTTTGATTTGCATTTCTCTGATTGCTAGAGATTATGAGCATTTTTTCATATATTTGTTGATTGATTGTATATCCTCTTCTGAGAAGTGTCTGTTCAGGTTCTTGGCCCATTTGTTGATTGGGTTATTTGTTTTTTTGGTGCTTAGCTATTTGAGTTCTATATATACCCTAGAGATTAGTGTTCTATCTGATGTGTGAGGGGTAAAAATTTGCTCCCAGGATGTAGGCTCTCTGTTCACCTCACAGATTGTTTCTTTTGCTGAGAAGAAACTTTTTAGTTTGAGTCCATCCCATTTATTGATTCTTGGTTTTAATTCTTGCACTATAGGAGTCTATAGGAGTATAAGGAAGTTGGTGCCTAATCCCACATGATGAAGATTAGGGCCTACTTTTTCTTCTGTTAGATGCAGAGACTCTAGTTTAATTCCTAGATCTCTGATCCATTTTGAGTTAAGTTTTGTGCATGGTGAGAGATAGGGGTTCAATTTCATTTTGTTGCATATGGATTTCCAGTTTTCCCAGCACCATTTGTTGAAGATGCTTTCTTTTCTCCAGTGCATGTTTTTGGCACCTTTGTCTAATATAAGATAATTGTAATTTTGTGAGTTAGTCTCTGTGTCCACTATTCTGTACCATTGTTCTACCAGTATGCTTTGGTGCCAATACCATGCTGTTTTGTTACTATTGCTCTGCAGTATAGTTTAAGGTCTGGTGTAGTGATGCCACCTGCTTTATTCTTCCTGCTAAGGATTGCTTTAGCTATTCTGGGTCTCTTATTTTTCCAGATGAATTTCATGATTGCTTTTTCTATTTCTATGAGGAATGCCATTGGGATTTCAATCGGAATTGCATTAAATCTGTATAGTGCTTTTGGTAGTATGGTCATTTTGATAATATTAATTCTGCCTATCCAAGAGCAAGGTAGACCTTTCCATCTTCTAAGGTCTTCTTTGATTTCTCTCTTTAGGGTTCTGTAGTTTTCATTGTATAGATCTTTCACCACTTTCGTTGATTCCCAAGTATATATATTTTTTTGAGGTTATTGTGAATGGGGTAGTTTTCCTCATTTCCTTCTTAGAGGATTTGTCACTGATATACAGAAATGCCTTTGATTTATGGGTGTTGATTTTATATCCTGCTACTTTGTTGAATTCATTTACTAGTTCTAGAAGTTTTCTGGTGGAGTTTTTTTTTGTTGTTGTTGTTCTTCTAGGTATGGAATCATATCGTCAGCAAATAGTGCTAATTTAAGTTTTTCTTTTCCTATGCATAACCCTTTAATTTCTTTCATTTGTCTAATTGCTCTGGCCACTGTTTCAAGAACTATGTTGAATAGAAGTGGTGAAAGAGGACATCCCTGTCTTGTTCCAGTTTTTAGAGGGAATGCCTTCAATTTTTCTCTGTTTAGAATGATGTTGGCCTGAGGCTTAGCATAGACAGCCTTTACAATGTTGAGATATGTTCCTAGTTATCCCTAGTTTTTCTAGTATTTTGAACATAAAGGGTGCTGTATTTTGTCAAATGCTTTTTCTGCATCTATTGAGATGATCATATGATTCTTTCTTTTAGTCTATTGATGTGATGAATTATATTTATTAATTTCCTTGTGTTGAACCAACCTTGTATCCCTGGAATGAATCCCACTTGGTCATGGTGTACAATCTTTTTTATATGTTAAAAAGTATAATTCATCATGACCCCATCAGGTTTATCCTGGGTATGCAAGTCTGGTACAACATTTGAAAATTAATAAATGTAATTTACCCATATAAGCAAACTAAAAAGAAAATCCTCAGAATTATCCTAATAAATGCAAAAAAAGATATTTGATAAAATTTAACATCTGGTATAGTTTGGGTCTAGAATGTCCCCCAAGGGTCCTCCGTGTCCCCTTTAAAATTTCAGTCCTGTTTAGGTGATTGAAACTAAGAGGTGGGGCTTAGCAGGAGGTTTTAGATCATTTGAGGCATGCTCTCAAAGAGAACTGTGGGGCCTGGGTCTATTCATTTTTCTCTTTCATTTTCTGACATGAGGTGCCATGCACTCCTGCCATGATGTACCACCACAGGCCCAAAGCACTGAGGCCAATCAATCATGGACTAAAGCTTACAAAACTGTAGGGCATAATAAACCTTTTCCCTCTACAAGTTGAAAATTTCTCAGGAACTGTTATAGTAATGGAAAGTTGACTAACCCAATATCCATTCATTCTCAGCAAACTAGGAATAGTACAAAACTCCTTAGCTTAGAAAAGGGCATCGACAATAACCTCCTGCTAGCATATTTAATAGTGAAAGAAAGAACACTTTTTCAGTAAGGTCAGGAACAAGGCAAAGTGTCTGCTCTCACTACTTCTATTAATTGGAAGTCATACCTAGTGAAATAAAGGCCAGACAAAAAGAGAAAAAGAGCATACATGTTGGAAAGGAAGAAATAAGACCATTTTTATTGATAGATGACATAATTGTCTACTTAGAAAATTCCAAAGAATATACAAAAAAGCTAGCACAGTATGAAGTCAATATTTTAAAAATCAGCCTTATTTCTATACAGTAGCCATGAAAAATGGAAATCAAAATAAAAAATAAATGCCACTTAAAAATATTTTTAGTTGTAGATGGACAGAATACCTTTATTTTATTTATTTATTTTTATGTGGTGCTGAGGATCCAACTCAACAGTGCCTCACACATGCAAGATGAGCGCTCTACCACTGAGCCTTATCCCCTGCCCCAACAGTGCTATTTTTAATTGTACCCCAAAGAGTTAAAATCATAGGTTTAAAATCTTTTAAATATGTGCAAGATCTATATACTAAAACTATAAAATATTAGTGAAAGAAATGAAAGGAGACCTAAATAAATAAAAAGATATTCTATATTCATAAGTTAGAAGACTAAACATTATTAAAATGTCAATTCTCCCCAAACAGATATATACAGTCAGTGACCTTCCAATCAAAGTTCTAGCAGGATTCTGTAGAAATCAAGTTGACTGTAAAATTTATATGGAAAGGCAAAGAAACTATAAAACCAAAATAATAAACTTGGAGGATACATACTACCTGAATTTCAGACTTTCTGTATAACTGAATTAATCAGGAGAGTCTAGTATTGGGGAAAG
This sequence comes from Urocitellus parryii, assembly GCF_045843805.1. Lineage (NCBI taxonomy): Eukaryota > Metazoa > Chordata > Mammalia > Rodentia > Sciuridae > Urocitellus > Urocitellus parryii. The sequence goes on along the minus strand of NC_135534.1, from coordinate 176,934,137 downwards.
GTTAGATTATGGAACAGAATAGAGTGTACAGTGATAGAACCACACACAGTCAATTGATCTTCCACAAAGGTACAAAGGCAATTCAGTGAAGAAATGATATTGGTGCTACATTAAAACGGACATTTTTTTTTAAAAAAGCAATACAAACAAAAATCTCAATCTATATCTTCCACTATATATGAAAATTAATTCAGAGTATGACATATTTCTAAATGTAAAACTTAAAACAGAAGGAAAAATCTTGTCAGGTTAGGCAAAGATTTCTTAGATATAACACTAAAATACAATCAAGAAAAGAAAGACTAATAAATTGAACTTCATTGAAATTAAGAGCATTAAGTCTTCAAAAGATAATATTAAGAGAATGAAAAGATCCATAGATGAAGAAAATATTTTCAAATCACAAATCTAATAGAGGACTTGTATTAAAATATATAAGCAGCCCTCTAAACTTACTAATAAGAAAACAACCATTTTTTAAATTGGGTAAAGGACATGAATTTTTTATGTGAATTTAAGAGGAAAGAAGATATGTGGAATTAACAAAAGATAGACAGAAGGTAAAGAAGGACATGAAAGATACTCAAATCATTAGTCATCAGAAAAAATGAAATTTTAAATCACTATGAGATACCATAAAACTTCAGACCAATATCCTTGATGAACACAGATGCAAAAATTCTTAATAAAATACTGGGCAGTAACATGTAAAAACATAATTAAAAAATAGTGCACCGGGGCTGGAGATATGGCTCAAGCGGTAGCGCGCTCACCTGGCATGTGTGCGGCCCGGGTTCGATCCTCAGCACCACATACAAACAAAGATGTTGTGTCCGCCAATAACTAAAAAATAAATAAATAAATATTTTAAAAAAAAATAGTGCACCATGACCAAGTGGGTTTCATTCCAGAAATGCAAGGTTGATTCAACATAAGGAAATCAATAATTGTAATTCACCACATCAACAGACTTAGAGATAAGAATCACAGGACTGGATTATATCAATAGATGCAGAAAAAATATTTGACAAAATACAGCATTCATTCATGTTCATAATGCTAGAAAAACTAGGGATAACAGAAATATATCTTGTAAAAGCTATATACATTAAACTCAAGGCCAACATCATTCTAAATGAAGAAAATCTGAAAGTTTTCCCTCTAAAAACCGAAACAAAAGACAAGGATGCCCTCTTTCACCACTTCTATTAAACCACTTGAAACTCTGGCCAGAGTAATTAGAAGAAAGAAATTAAAAGGATACAAACTATCCCTATTTGTCAACAACATGATTCTATATTGGAAGACTAAAAAAAAAAAAAAAAAAAAGAAAGAAAGAAATAAAGAAAAAAAAACTCCACCAGAAAACTTTTAGAACTCATAAATGAATTCATTAAAGTAGCAGGATATAAAATTAACACCTGGGGATATAGCTCAGTTGGTAGAGTACTTGCTTTACATGTATAAAGCCCTGGGTTCAATCCCCGGCACCAAAAAAAAAAAAAAAAAAAAAAATTAACACCCATAAATCAATTTGGTTCCTATATACCAATGATGAGTCAGTCAAAAGAGAAATTAAGAAAAGTACCCCATTCACAATAGCCTCAAAAATAAAATACCTGGGAATCAATCTAACAAAAGAGGTGAAAGACTTGTACACTAAAAACTACAGAAAACTAAAGAGAGATATTAAAGAAGACCTTAGAAGATGAAAAGATCTCCCGTGGTTTTGCATAGACATATTAATGTTGTCGAAATGGCTATATTACCAAAGCGCTATACAGATTTAATGCAATTCCCTTTAAATTTCCAATGATGCTATTTATAACATAGAAATAGAATAAGCAGTCATGGTGTTTTTCAAGATAGCAGAATAGAGAAGGTTGCTTTCCTGGCTGCTCTGTGGCATGAAACCAAGAAAGCAGACAGCTTCTCAGCAAGGTGGGTGAACAAATAAAGGGGGCCTTACTGAGATTTAATACTGGACATTCAAAGCAGATTGGGAGTCAGGAAGTTGGATATAATAAAATAAGGAAGAAACCCCCAGGACCACCTCTGCTGTTGCCACTGGAGGCAAAAGCCAGAGTGGTCCCTCCCCGAGCAAAGTGAAGGGATAAAGGAATTAAAGGAAGTTTCATTTTTAGGAATCCAGAAGTGCGTCTGGGTATGGAGAGCTTAGAGGTCAAAGATACTGCCCAACTAAACTGAGGTGTGCTTCCTAATACCCTTATGCAGGAAAGAAGCTCCATCGCTCCTGGGTTGCGTGTGGAGGACAGAGGAAGAAACCATTTTGCAACTGCAGTTCAGGCTCTGGCAGCTAGGGGAGCCAACTCCTGGCATTCCTGAGTTTGGCCCAAAATATAAGCCTGGCAAATCCACATTGCATGACATAGATTGTGCCTAAGTGACCAGAAGAAAATTAAACGTGGAGAGAGGTTTACAAAGGGGATTATTGGTCATGGAAACCCACCTGGCTCTCCCCCTTCCCCTCCAATCCAGCTGTCTGCAGGACCAGCTGGGAGAAACACTCCTAACCAGGAATTCAAAAGGCAGCGGGTGAGAGAGATTGAGTTTGGAGACAAAACCCAAGACCTAATATGGGGCCCACAGGTGATATAGTGGACCAAGAATTAGCTCCCCCACCATATGAGTGGAACCCAGGGGAGATCCCTGAATGCCGTCTTCCAGTGTGGACTGGCAATTGCTGTTCCCTGGAAGTGCACTGATCTAAAATCTTTAGACCAATTTGCATTCAACCAAGAACCTAGAGTCTAAACCCCACCTCCAGGAGTTCCAAAGTCAGGATTACTTCTCTCACTCCAACAACCCCACCCTGATTGTGGAGCAAGCATCACACTTAAGATGACCCCACCTAACACTATTGAGAAGGGAGCTGAGAATCTTCTGAACTCCTAAGGAAACAATTCTTTAACTTTTCAACAATATTTTTTTCTAGTTTAATTTTTACCTTAATGGTTCATGGGTGTGTGTGTATATGTATATTTTTTTTCATGTTTTTTCTCATTTCTAGCATTTTTGAAGCTTTTCATTTTTCATGGATAGAACTGTGAGGACTAGGATGTTTGGTTAGTAATTTCAGTTTTGCTTTGTATTCTTTAATTTTTATGTTTTTAAAATTTTACTATATATATATATATATATATATATATATATATATATATATATTTTCTCTCACTTATCTGTTTTCCTTGATTCTCTTTTCTTCTGATAACACCCAATCTCTATTGTTCTCTTTCACTCATCCTTTAATTTTTTACTTCTATCTTCTCTCCTTCTCCTTCATAATCATCACATACTGCATCACTTCTGTTCTCTCCCTGTCCACCATTCAAAATTGTAAACCCTTTCTGCAAACTTACTGTTTTTATTGTAGGCAATAACTGATCATTTTATTTCCATTTATTATGACAATTAACATTGTAGACATCATAACAGGAAATGTTTAGTTTAATGCTGTATATTGTTTATATTGGTGTTGTTATTATTTGTCCCCCTAAATGGTGAGGTACTGAAAATCTTCAGGGACACTATAAGTCCACAGCGTAGAAACTCTATTGCCTCAGATCCATACCATTAGATGGGTAGACACGTAAATAACATGAAAAAGCAAGGGAACACATTGTCCCAAACAAACCAAGATACTTCAATACCAAAATCCATTGACACCACAGTGGAAGAAATGTCAGAAAAGGAGTTCAGAATGTACAAAGTTAAACTGATCTGTGAGGTAAAAGACAATGTAAGGAGTGAAATCAGAGAGAAAATGTAGGAAGTGAAAGATCACTTCAATAAAGAGAGATTCTGAAAAAAATCAACTAGAAATCCTCAAAATAAAGGAATCAATAAACCAAATTAAAAATTTAATGGAAAGTATCCCCAACAGACTAAACCACATAGAAGACAGACTTTCAGTCAATAAAGACAAAATATAAAATCTTGAAAATAAAGTTGACAATAGAGAAAAGGTGTTAAGAGACCATGAACAGAAATTCCAACAATATGGGATAACCTGAAAAGACCAAATTTAAGATTTTTCTGGATAGATGATGGCTTAGAGATACAAAACAGGAATGCACAATCATTTCAATGAAATAATATCAGAAAATTTCCCCAAACCTAAAGAATGAAATGGAAAATCAAACACAGGAGGCTTATAGGACCCCAAATATACAAAATTACAACAGTCTCACAACAAACCACATTATTGTAAAATATCTAACATACAGAATGATGAATTTTAAAAGGCTCTGAGAGAAAAATGACAAGTCATATTTAGAGGTAAACCAATCTGGATCTCAGCTGATTTCTCAAGCCAAACTCTCAAAGATAGGAGGTCTTGAAATAATATATACCAAGCTCTGAAAGAAAATGGATGCCAGCCAAGAATACTATACCCAGAAAAATTAAGCTTCAGAATTAACTTTGAAATAAAAAGCTTCCATGGTAAACAAAAGTTAAAAAAATTCACAACTAGGGCTGAGAATGTGGCTCAAGTGGTAGCGTGCTCGCCTGGCATGCGTGCAGCCCAGGTTCCATCCTCAGCACCACATACAATCAAAGATGTTGTGTCCACTGAGAACTAAAAAATAAATATTAAAAAACAAAATTCTCTCTCTCTCTCTCTTTAAAAAAAATTCACAACTAGAAAGCCTGCACTACAAAACATACTCAATAAAATATTTCATGAGAAGAAATGAGAAATTAAACTGAAAACCAGCAAAGGGAGGAACTACTATAAAAGAATAGTCAATCATGGGCTGGGGATGTGGCTCAAGTGGTAGCGCGCTCGCCTGGCATGCGTGCGGCCCGGGTTCGATCCTCAGCACCACATAAAACAAAGATGTTGTGTCCGCCGAGAACTAAAAAAATAAATAAATATTAAAAAATTCTCTCTCTCTCTCTCTCTCTCCTCTCTCACTCTCTCTTTAAAAAAAAAAAAAAGAATAGTCAATCAAAGAAAATATTAATTCAAATTAAAAGCCAGAAATAAATCAAAATGACAGGGAATAAAAATCATTTCTCAAAACAGTGAATATAAATAGCCTAAACTCATCAATCAAAAGACATAGCCTGGGAGACTGGATATAAAAACAGTACGAAACAATATTCTGTCTCCAGGAGACTCACCTCATAGGCAAAGACATCCACAGGCTAAAGGTAAAAGGCTGGGAAAAAACATATCATTTACATGGATCTCATAAGCAAGCAGGGATTTCTATCCTCCTATCAGATAAAATGGACTTCAAGCCAAAATTAATAAGAAGGGACAAAGAAATACATTTCATATTGCTTAACAACAACAAGACATAACAATTTTAAATATATACACCCCAAACAATGGATCATCTACATATTTCAAACCAACACTTCTCAATTTCAGAAATCAAATAGACTACTACACAATAATACTGGTGACTTTAACATGCCTCTCTTACCACTGGATAGATCATCCAAACAAATACTAAATGAAGAAGTTATAGAACTAAAAAATACAATTAATAATTTAGACTTACCAGACATATAGAGAATATTTCATTCATCAATGACTGAATATACTTTCTTCTCAGCAGCACACAGATCATTCTCCAAAATAGACCATATCTTAAGCCATAAAGCAACTCTTAACAAATACAAAAAAATAGAGATAATATCTTGCATTCTATCAGATCATAGTAGAATGAAATTAAAGATCAACAATAAATAAAAAATAGAAGCCACTCTAACACCTAGAGACTAAATAATACACTATTTAATGATCAATAGATAATGGAATAAATCAAGGATGAAATTGAAAAATACTTAGAAGTAAATGAGAAAAACAAGACAAAGTAGCAAAATCTCAGGGACACTATAAAGGCAGTTCTATGGGGAAAGTTCAATTGCATTGAGCTCACTCATTAAAAGGATAGAAAGTCCAAATAAATAACCTAACATTACATTGCAAAGCTCTAGAAAAATAAGAACAAACCAACACCAAAAGTAGCAGAAGACAGGAAATAATTAAAATCATAGCTGAAATAAATAAAATTGAAATTTTTAAAAATAAAAAAAAATCAACAAAATAAAAAGTTGGTTCTTTGAAAAAATAAATAAAATTGGTAAACATTTAGTCAAGCTAATGAAAAGAGAAAACTCAAATTACTAAAATTCATAATGAAAAGGAAAATATGATGGACACTACTGAAAGTCAGATGAGAATCACAAACTATTTTGAAAATGAATACTCTAATAAAATAGAAAATCTTAACGACATCAACAAATTTCTGGAGACATATGTCCTACCTGAATTGAATCAGAAGGTCAGAAAATTTAAACAGATCAGTTTAAAGCAATGAAACTGAAGATGCCATCAAGTGCCTACCAACAAAGAAAAAAGCCTAAGACCAGACAGATTATCAGTTGAGTTCTACCAGACCTGCAAAGAAGAACTAACATCAATCCTCCTCAAATTATTCCATGAAAGACAAAAGAAGGGAACCTTTCCAAACTCATTCTATGAAGCTACTATCACTCTAATACCAAAACCAGAAAAAGACACATCAAGGAAAGAAAACTTCAGACCAATATCTCTGATGAACATAGATGCAGAAATTCTTAGTAAAATAATGGCAAATCCCATGCCAAAACTTATTTAAAAAATAGTGCACCATGACCAGGTAAATTTCATTCCAGAAATGCAAGATTGGCTCAATGCATGGAAATCAATAATTGTAATTCACCACATCAACAGACTTAAAGACAAGAATCACGGGATTGGATTATCTCAATAGATGCAGAAAAAGTATTTGACAAAATACAGTATCCATGTTCAAAACACTAGAAAAACTAGGGATAATAGAAATATGCCTCAACTTTGTAAAAGCTATATATGTTAAACCCAAGGCCAATATCATTCTAAATGAAGAAAATCTGAAAATTTTTCCTCTAAAAACTGTAACAAGACAGGGATTCCCTCTTTCACCACTTCTATTCAACATGGTCCTTGAAACTCTGGACAGAGAAGTTAGACAGATGAAAAAATTAAAAGGATACAAATAGAGATAGAAGAACTCAAACTATCCCTATTTGCCAACAACATGATCCTATATTAGAAGACAAAAAAAAAAAACCTCCACCAGAAAATTTCTAGAACTCATAAATGAATTCAGCAAAGTAGCAGGATATAAAATTAACACCCATAAATCCACACATCATTGATGAATCAATTGAAAGAGAAATTAGGAAAACTACCCCATTCACAGTAGCTTCAAAAATAAAATATCTGGGAATCAATCTAACAAAAGAGGTGAAAGACTTGTACAATGAAAACTACAAAACACTAAAGAGAGAAATCGAAGAAGACTTTAGAAAATGGAAAGATCTCCCATGGTGTTGGATAGGCAGAATTAATATTGTCAAAACAGCTATACTAGCAAAAGCGCTGTACAGATTTAATGTAATACCTATTAAAATTACAATGACATTCTTCATAGAAATAGAAAAAGCAGTCATAAAATTCATTTGGAAAAATAAGAGGCCCAGAATACCCAAAGCAATTCTCAGTGAGAAAAGTAAAGCAGGAAGCATCATAATACCAGACCTTAAATTATACTGCAGAGCTACAAAAATGGCATGGTAGTAGTGCCAACAAAGACATGAAGACCAATGGTACAGAACAGAAGACATGGAAACAAGCCCACATAAATACAGTTATCTCTATACTAGACAATGGTGCCACAAACACACATTGGAGAAAAGATAGCCTCTTTAACAAATGGTGCTAAGAAAACTGGAAATCCATATGCAACAAAATGAAATTAAACTCCTATCTCTCACCCTGCACAAAGTCCAAATCAAAGTGAATCAAGGTCCTAGGCATTAGACCAGAGACCCTGTTCCTACAAGAAGAAAACATAAGCCCAACTCTCCATCATGTCTGCTTAGGAACCAAATTCCTCAACAAGACTCCTAAAGTGCTAGAAGTAAAATCAAGAGCATGAAGAGAGAGCCTACAGAATGGGAGAAAATCTTTTGCCACTTGCACCTCAAATAGAGCATTAATTTTCAGGATACATAAAAAACTTAAAAAACATATAACCCCCCCCAAAAAAAAATAAATAAATGGGCAAAGGAAGTGAACAGGCACTTTACAGAAGAAGACATATGACTAGTCCACAAATAGGTGAAAAAATGTTCAACATCTCTAGCAGTTACAGAAATGCAAATTACAACTACACTGACATTTCATCTCACTCCAGTCAGATGGCAATTATCAAGAATACAAGTAACAATGTTGGTGAGGATGTGGGGAAAAGGTACATAATACATTGCTGGTAGGACTACAAATGGGCGCGACCACTCTGGAAAGCAGTATGGAGATTCCTCAGAAAACTTGGAATGGAAGCAACATTTGACCCAGTTATCTCACTCCTCAGCATATATCCAAAGGTCTTAAAATCAATGTATTTTGGTAGCATGCCACATCAGTGTTTATAGCAGTCAATTCACAAGTGCTAAGCTATGGAACCCTTCCCTAGGTGCCCTTCAACAGATGAATGGATAAAGAAAATGTGGTACATACACAGAGTGGAATATTGCTTAGCCATAAAAATGAATGAAATTATGGCATTTGCTAGTAAATGGATGGAACTAGAGACTATAATACTAAGTAAATTAAGCCAATCCCAGAAAACCAAAGGTCAAGTGTTTTTTTCTGATATACAGATGCTAACACACAGTGGGGTGGGAGGAGAATAGAAGTTCAGTGGATTAGACAAAACGGAATGAGGGGAAGGGAGGGGAATAGGAAATAGGAATAGGAAAGACAGTGGAATGAATCAGACATGACTTTCCTGTGTTCATATATGATTACACCACCAGTGAAACTCCACTTCATGTACAACCACAGAATGAGATCCTAATTAGAATAAGTATAAGTCCATGTATGTATAATATGTCAAAATACACTCTACTGTTATGTATATCTAAAAAGTTTTAAAAAGATATCATAATGTATCTATTAGAATGGCTAAAAGGTTTTTAAAAAAGACAAACATGACACTATTATATGCTGGTAAAGATATAGAGCATCCAGAACTCTCACTCTCATTGCTGGTGGAAATGGAAAATGATAGAGCTCCACTTAGGGAGATGGTTTGAAAGTTTCTTCTAAAGTTAAAAACCCAGCAATCATATGCCTCATTACACCTTCATTTAGGTGTAATGAAAACAGGTTCATGAACAAAAATCTATTCACAGATGTTTAAATGTCTTTATTCATAATTGTCCCAAACAGGAAACAACATAAATGTCCCTCAATTGGGAAATGGATAAACAACCATCCAAACAATTGAATATAATTCAGCAATAAAAAGGAACAAATAACTGATAACTGCAACATTGTGGATGAATTTCAAAAGCATTATATTAAGTAAAAGAAGCCTTGACTTGGAATGCTACATTTTAAAAATATATATCCAAAATTTGGGCTGGGGTTCTGGCTCAGTGGTAGAGCGTTCGTCTCACATGTGTGAGACCCTGGGTTCGATCCTCAGCACCACATAAAGATAAATAAAATAGAGGTATCATGTTCATTTACAACTAAAAAAAAATTTTTAAACAAATATCCAAAATGTGACCTTCCATGCGTCCTGTCTTTAAGAAGCATCGGGAAGAGCTTCTTTAAAACACTGACAGTAAATGAAGAAGGAAAAAGGGACAAGTTTCAGAAAAAAGAAGAGTCAAATAGGAGAGAGTTGAAGTAAATTGGGAAGCACCAGGATGAGAGTTTGTATCTAGAAAACCACCAGTGCAGACGGCACTGGCACTGGAAGCACAGGACTGTGAGAAGGATGTCTGCATGGGGAAAGCAGAATTGGTGCAGTTACGCAATTAATCCAAAGCATTGATAGGTACAGAACAGATATTTTGGGACACTTGAGGAAAAATAGTAATAAATACAGAAAAAGTCAAACAAATGAGACAAAATACACCAAGGAAATGACTGACTCCAAGAAAAGCTAGGGGCTGTACGAGGAGGCATGATGTGTACTTTTGGGCCTAGCAATGAAGAAAATTTGCAAGCTTATAATAATGTAAGCACTGGCTGGCAAATGAACACAAAGAAAGAAACAAAATTAGTGAAATCTGAGAAATGATGGAACTGAGAAGTAAGGAGATAGTGTAAGAACTAAATTTTCATCTTACCATAATAGGGAAATATATTTCTATTCCTACAGGGAATGCTTAAAATGGATAAATGAATGTATAGTAGTACAGGCATGTGATTTAGAAATACAGAGGTGAATAAAATAGAACACAATAATCGAGTGTGGTTCCCGCTGGGGAGAAAGACTGAGTGTTATCGAGGGAGGGGACTGGAGACACTGATTCTTATTAAACACTGCTGCTAAACACCTCCATTAGGGGGAAGCCTTAGTGGGAGCACGTGAAGCACAGACTTTGGTAAAAACTACACATCGAGGATTTTTCTTTTTTCCAGAGAGCCAGTTTACAGCACATCACTGGTTCTTCTGGGGTTTATAGGTTTATAGAAGTATTACCGTTTTAAAAATGTAACTATTTAAAAAGTACAATGGCATTGCCAGATGATTATGAGAGTTTAAGGAAGAGGACTTTTTCATATACTGTTAGTGAAAGTGAAAGTCGAGACACATTTCTGGAAATACAACTTAATTATATGTATTAGAAGTTTTTGTTTAAAAAGTGTATCTTTTGATTTAAATAACCCTCTTGAAGAAATTTGTCTTTGGAGAACTCCTTTTGGTTTTAGTCTGACCAGCACCCCCTCCTTTGAGAGATCCTCCCTTCCTCATTCAATAGTAATCTTGTTTATCTGTGTGACTGAGGGCAGCTGACCCACCCACCAGGTGGGCAGATGACTCAGTCTTGGCTCATTACAGTATTCTGGCTCTGGCCATAATGAATGATTCAGGGATGGGCATGTGACCCAGGTATGGCCAATCAGTGTTTCCCTGAGACTTTTGCTGGAGCTACCAAGAAAAATGCTCTCTTTCTCTAGAATTGTGAATTATTAAGACCACATAAGCTGGCAGCTGCTGGTAGTCATTTTTACGACTTTATGGAGAGAGAGCTTGCCTGAGAATAAAGCCTCATAGAAGAGAGTGGAGCTGAGAGCATAAAAAGAGCACTGATGACATCCTTTGAGCCCTTGAATCCAGCCATGCCTGAGGCCAATATATTCCTGAATTTTTCACTTATTACAACAATAAATTCCTTTTTTGTTTAAAATAATTTGGCTTGGTTTTCTGACATTACCAGCCCAAAGAGCAATAATAATACAGAAAACACCATGAATAGGCCCAGTGATTTATCTACAGGGGTGTTCATTAACATATTGAACACAGTATTAGAAAAGTGAATGCAACAAAATACGACATTGTGAAATCATGGCATAGCCACTAAATGGCACAATAAAATTTTTATTGTAGAGGAATAATTGGATGTGGGGAAATGTTCCTTAAATATTTTTAAGTAAAAAGAATTGTAGATTCAAACAGATGTATTAAACAATCCCAATGTTACATATGCCGAGCAGCTTATCCCTGAGTACAAAACACTAGATATGGCACGATGAGTGACTTTTTTTTTTTATCACCAGTATATCTATGATAATGACAAAAAAATTACTTTTTGTCTTCTGGAAAAAATATGAAAATTATGACCTTAACTTTTATTCAGGAATTAGTATAAAGACATAAAGAATTTATGAAATTATTATTTCAACTATGCTGTTTAGTGAACCCCATATCAAGGTTCACATTAGAAACTCTTTAGAGTTGTTTTTGTTTGTTTGTTTGTTTGTTTGTTTGTTTGTTTTGTGTGTATGTGGTTCTGGGAATTAGAACCCAGGGCCTTGTGTATGCAAGGCAAACACTCTACCAACTGAGCTATATCCCCAGCACTGTTTAGAGTTTAATGATGAAATAATAATTTTTCTCTTTTGACAAACAGGCATGCTTCCCTTTATTGGTTAATGAAAGCTGTCTAACTTATCATGTGTATCTTTTTTGTGCTGACTGCCAAGAAAATTTGAATTATTTTAGTGCTAAATGATAGCAGCTCTTTCTGGATAATAGCAACAAATCCCATGGCTTTACAGTCTGTCCTGTCACTTTGAACATCTAGTTTCTACTCAAACCTCTCTCTTAAATTTCTTGCCACTTAAATTTAGTATGATGTACAAAATAGCACAATGTGATTACAACCAAACCCTTTTGCTTCATATAAGCACCCTCTTTGCTGGCCACAAAAAATTTCTTGTCATTTCATAAATGTACCTTGTATTTTAGGGTCTGAGCACTTTCCTTTTTAAGTTTTTAAAATCATCTTTATTGAAGCACAATTTATATACCATAAAATTCACCCTTTGTAAGTGTACCCTAAGTGGTTTTGAATGTACTGTTCTTTCCTTCCTTTGCCACTCAGTGATGTCCTCTTCTTCAAGACCCAGGTGATGTCACCTTCTTCATGAAGTCACACCCAACAAATCTAAGCACATTTAATTTTTCCCTTCTTCTGTAGGAGTTTCTATTTGCCCTGAGCACATTGCATTATAATTGCAAGCAATTATAATGTAGTGACACAAGTCACCTTAGACTTGAGTCTAATACCTTTACTACCAGAACATGAATCATTGCCCAGAAGTAGTCAAGCTTCCTGAAGGAAGCTGCTTATACCTAGCACTGAAGATCTAGGGGCCAACATAACCATGGAATATCAACAAGGAACAAACTAGTTACTGTCTGCTCAGGTTTGTCAGATGCCTAAACCATGATGCACACTTCCTGTGAGGAACTCTAATCTCAGACACAAGGGTTATAGGAGAGTTTTAGATTTCAGTATAGGGTGTGGATGAAAGCTTGGCACAGGATAGCTTCCAAGGAACATCCACAGTGCCAATAACATACTATATTTTATTGGTTTTAAGGCATATCCCAATCTCATAGGTTAAGAAAAAAAAGATGTCTTCTTGGAACTGGTGAAGTATGGGGAATACCCATGGACTAAGTGGTTGTGTCTTCCTGAAATTCATTTGTGGAAGCCTATATCCAATGTAATTAGGAGGTGGGGCCTTTGGCAGATGATTAGGTCATGAGAGTGACCTAAGTCCATTCTTATGAATGGACTTAGAGCCCTTATCAGTGACTGGAGAAACCAGAGTTCTCTTCTACTATGGGAGGACAAAACAAGATGTCAGCAGTCCCCAATCCAAGAGAAGGACCAGACTAGAACCCAGCCATGCTGGGTGTCTGACTTCCAGCCTCCAGAACTGTATGAAATAAATTTCTATTGTTTAAGGCTACTCAGTCTATGTCATGTTCTTATAGCAACCCCAAAAGACTAAGACTGTAAGTTATTCAATGTGACTTCAAGGAGATGCAAGGAGGAAGAAAGGCAGGTTGGAGAACTTCAAGTACCAAGTATCCTATATTCTGAAAAGGTCATATAGCAACCACTATGTCCTTATTCCTGCCCTAAGAATTTTGAAATTCTTTTTTTTAAAGCACTAAACTATGAATTAATGTAAAGAGGTTTAATAAAATTCTAATTCTTCCTTATGAGAATCACTTTAATGGCTTTTAGAAAGCATCAGATATCAAACATTTTCCAAACAAAAACAATGTTGGTGGGTGGCCCTAAGCATGCACTTAGCTTGTCTAAAATGGGTCATCTAGTGCTGGAGGAAGGAAAGGTTAGGGGCTGTGACTCAGTCTGCTCCATATAGAGCAGCCTCACTCCACCCCATTCCAGTGGCTGGGAGTTAGTGACCCAGAGCAATGACATCTGCCTCAGTTACCTATATCTGCTTTAATTCCTTAATTTATAGAAACACAGAACATATAGTCCAGTGGGTCTCAAATTTGAACATGAATCAGATTTATCTGGAGAACTTATTAAAAGACAGATTGCTGCGCTAGGCGTGGTGGTGCATGCCTATAATTCCAGCAGCTCGGGAGGCTGAGGCAGGAGGATCAAAATTTCAAAGCCAGCCTCAGCAACCTAGCAAGGCCCTAAGCAACTCAGTGAGACCCTGTCATTAAATAAAATATAAGAAAGGGCTGGGGATGTGGCTCAGAAGTTAAGTACCCCTGTATTCAATCCCTAATACCAAAAGAAAAAAGAAAAAGAGGAGGAGGAGGAGGAGGAGGAGGAGGAGGAGGAGGGAGGAGGAGGAGAAGGAGGAAGGAGGGGGAGGAGGAGGAGGAGGAGGAGACGACAGATTGCTGGGCCCCATCCCAGAGTTTCTGATAGAACAGAATTTCTACTTCTAACAAATTCCTCGATGTTTATGCTCATTTGCTGGCTCAGGGACCACACATTTAGAACCATGGACCTGATCTAAACTATTCATTTTATGGAGAAGAAACCAGAGCACCAAGAAGGGAAGAAACTTGGCAACAATCGCACACTAAGATTATGGGAAAGCCAGGCCTGGACATAAATCCCTTCTCTTCTTTATGCTACAAATTCCCTAGTCTCAAGGTAGCTATTTTAGTTGCCAACCCAGAGAGGGGCAATAAGTGTCTGATAAATACTCTGTGTCTTTAAAGTTTGTTTTATATTTGAAGTTTAAATACAGTTGCTAATAATCAAATGAGATACCTTGGAACATTAGACTTATTAATGAAACCCATCCAATCTAAGCTATTATCTGTTTGCTTTTAAAACTTGACTTCTCCTTCCTCTTTCTTCTGTCCTTCTTTTTCTCTGTGTCTACATTCTTCAGAGCAATTTGCAGAAAGATTTCCCCAAAGACTAATAATATGTTTACGAGTTCTTTTTTGTCCCGAGTCCAAGTGTCTCCTTCACATTTTCCGGTAAAACTCCATCCTGTTGCTGCCCCATCCATTATTACAGAAGCAGAAGGAGGACAAGTAGGACTAGAGGATGGGGGCCCACAGCCTTGCAACCCAAGGTTCTACAGCAAGCTTCCCGAGGAAATCCAAATTCATGGCAATTAGGTGAAAAGACACACAGCAAATGCTTGTTAGTCTGCAAGTTATTTTCATTTAACCCACATTTTCTTAAGAGACTGCTAGATGCAAAAGAGCATTCCTCATTATTAACTGAGATCTGCCACTACTTTCCTTTTTGCCTAGGGCTCATCCTGCTTTTAACTGGGCCATTGTAAGTCATGGCCCTGTTCTTGAGTACCTAATACACATCCTTTTTGTTGTGTAGGCACTCAATAAGTGTGTTTATGTAAGCTGGGTTTAAGCCTGCGTGGACCTGCTGACAACTCACAGGGACCTTCTATTCTTCCCATTATCTCACAGCCAGCAGAGGCTTAGATTTCTCCACCCAAAATATTGGAGCTTTGTCATAGCACCTGAGCACCTATCCTTTGCCATCCGGCATCCCAAGACTAAAGAGATTAAGAGTAACAGCTTTGGAGGAAAGCATGATAAAGTAAAATTGAGGTATTTAAAATGAAAACCCAGGGCTTGAGATATGGTTCAGGGGTAGAATGTTTGTCTGGCATGTATGAGGCCCTGGGATTGACCCTCAGCACTGCAGGGAGGGGAAAAACCTGGGAAGGTGACAGAGATTAAAAAGAACAAGAAATAAGTTTTTTTTCAGGATAGCTATTTTTTTATTTTGAAAGTTAAAAAAGAAGGTAAAGGTAGAGGAAGAAAGAGAATTGCAAAGGAGTGTCATAGGGATTTAAGACAGTCCTTGAACAAGGAAAGAAAAAGATGAGGGACACTCTGGGAATTGAGGTAAGGGACTTGGGCTGGAGTACAGTGAAGGAAGTGAAAGAACTCTGCTTCTGGGGAAAGATGGAGCTGAGAGAAACATCCTTGGGTAAATACAAGAAAAACTGGGTTAGCAAAGCTGACCCAGAGGAATAGGCAATGGCTATTAAAGCCCAATTATGTGCAGATCTCTATTACACAAAAGGAAATGAAGACAAACTGCAAGGCAGTATCTGTACTCTAAACCAGTGCTTCTCAGAGTGCAAACTGCACATGAACTCCTGGCACTTTTGCCAAAGCACAAACTTCAGGACCCCAACCTCAAAGATTCTGATTCAGTAGGTGTGAAGTGAGGCCTATAATTTAATCTTTAAGCAAGCATCCTGATGTTGCTGCTGCTGCTCATCTGCAGGCCACACCTTGAATAGCAACCACACAGCCAGTCAAGGAGGAGGAGCACTCTTAGCAAGGAGGGACAAACGTGTGGACACAAGGAGAGACCCACTCTCTAAGATAGTTGGAGGGAGAAAATGACATCATAGCCCCCAGCCTCAGTTCTCTCTTTTCTATGCCCATGCCTGCAGTTCCTTTAGCTCTACACATTTTTCTCCATGTCCTTCAGCTCTGGAAATAATGTAAAGCAATTGTATCAACAGCACCCTGGGAAACATCCTTGGCCAACTGATCATGTAAGCATTTAGGAACTGCCCAGGGTTCAGGAGAGGCACTTGCTTACTGCATTTTTTCAGGGTGATATCTGGGACTGGGAAAGGGGAGGACTGGTGAGAGTGCAGGATCCTTGCATGCTTGTTGAAGCAAACAGTACCTAGGGATTTCTTCAAAAGGCTTCCCAGCAGGAAGCTTTCTACCTGCATTTCATCTAACATGCTTCACCAAATCTGAATTCTGAAGCCAAATCACCAGTGTTAGAGATGAAGCCAGACTACCATTTCATTTCTTTCCTGTTCCTGAGGTTCAGATGAAGAAAAGCAATGAACGTACAAGAACTGAGTTTTGGGGCTGGGAGTGTAGCTCTGTGGTAGAGTGTTTCTTCACACAGGGGGAGGGAAAAAAAGTGAGTCTTCAAAAACTGATTTCAAACAGTTTTAAAGGGCTTTTGTCTTTCAAACTGCTATCTCATCCAAATTACAGTGTGTGAAGCTCTTCCCAAGTGTGAAAGGAAACTAGTAAGTTCAGATAAGGAATTCTTTGTTCACACTTGGGATATCTGGTCAAAATTCCTAATGCTATCACTCCAAGAATATATGGAGGAATGTTCCTTTGTTGAGTGAAGTTAAATATTTCCCAACTACCTTGATCCTGATTGGTTTTAATTCCCCCTGACATGTTATTAGAGGGCAGAATGTGTTGAGGAAAGTAAGAAGTCCCATGGTAACAACACTGATTCACAGATCATGCATGAGCCATGGCAGAAAGGGCAGATGTATTGAGAATTCAGTTCAAGTTACTCCAATGCCATAACTTTTATCTGAGCAGCCCTCTGGGCCAGATCCTGTACTGGTAGCGTGGAGAGTACCAAAACAAGAATGGAACAGTGCCTAGAAGCTTTTCAGTGACTTATAGCTAAACATTAATTTAAAAAATAGTTTTAAGTCCTTCATTTCATTTTCATAATAACCTTATAGATACAGCAGGAATTAATATTATCATTTTACAGACAACCTGAGATTCAACAGTTAAATTATATGCCCAAGCTTGGCCCTCTTGCTCCATCATTTAGATTTTATTACTAACTTTTGCCATCAAGTGTGTGATAACTTATCATATCAGAATCAGGTTGCAAGGTCAGCCCCTCTATTTGAAGTCTCCAAGATTTAAGAAATTCCAAGACATGAAAACCTAAAACACAGCCTGATTTAGCACTCTTACATTAGTTATTCTCCATTTGTTTCCCTTCTCCCCCACACACATTTTTGCTCACTTTTTCTCCTGCTCTATATCCTCAGAAATCCACCTCTATAACCATCACCAGGTCAACTTCTTAGGTGAGTTTGGTCAATGAGAGGAACCAGAGGGAGATGGCAGGGCAAAACCTGAGAAAAGTGGAGTGATTTCTTTCCTGCTCCTTTTGCCCTTCCTAGACCTCAGCACCAACTGGATGGCTCTCCTGCCTGGCCCTCCTGGAAACAGGTAATACCAGCTCCTCCCCTTACTCCTAAGGGGTAACTGTCTTCTGCTCTTGCTTATTTCTGGATGCCTCAGGAGCCCCTCCCTTGGTTCCCTTGACCCAGCCCCCACTGATGCTAGTGAGCCTTTACTGTAGTCTCTTGAATCACCTGTATATTCAGTTTCCTGCTAGGTCCCTGAATGCCTCTCCCACCCAAAGCCCTAATCTGTAAACCCAGAGGAACAGAGTAAGCCTAAAACATCCACAGTCACAAATTCATTGATCTTTTTCTTTCAATAATTAATGTTTGTTTCTCCAGTGCTTATTTGCCACAATCTTACCTTGGGCCCTTATTTATTCCCTACCTAAACTTGTGCTATAGTCTGTCTCCTAAGTAGACTATGGTCCCTAAAGCCTCCCACCTCCAATCAATTCAATCACAGACTCCTACTGGTGTGAATTTCCTGGTGCACAAATCTCATCATATCTTTCCTGCAATGGCTCCCCACAGTGCCTACAGAATAAGGTACAAACTCCTCAGCCAACCACACAGGGCTTTCACTATATACCCAACTGTAACTACGACTCACCTGTTTCTGTACTCTATTCCCCAAGCCTATATCAAAACACATGACCTTTGTTTTTGTTCATGCTGTTCCCTTAGCCTAGAAGGGGCTTTACTTTGAAATTCTTCACAGACTTCAAAGTTCAGCCAAACACTTCCTCCTGCCTGATGATTTTATCTTTTTTTTAACAGATAAAGAATCACTTTTTCTTCAAAACTCTCATTGGCCTTTTTAAAACATTTTAATTTTTTGTCCTCTTTTTTATGGCACTGAACCTCTCAGTACAGCAATCTGCGTCTCTCCTTCCCCACTCTGCTCTAAGCACCTTTCACAACTGGAGGCTGTCTGGTTCATGATGGTGCCTCCAACAAGCCCCAGACATAGTGTAGAGGCGATCTCAGCTGGTACACACTAAATGAATAAATGCATGGATAAATTCAATTCCATACCCCCTTAGCACTTAATGTAGTATCTAATGTGGTTAGATTTCAAAATATTTGAATGACCTACTAAACAAGCAGTATGAGTTATAATGAAGGTTCCACATGAAATCTGCATATTTGCCTTTTTTAATATTTAGTTTTTAGGTGGACACAATATCTTTATTTCACCTCCATGTGGTGCT
Organism: Urocitellus parryii; assembly: GCF_045843805.1. NCBI lineage: Eukaryota > Metazoa > Chordata > Mammalia > Rodentia > Sciuridae > Urocitellus > Urocitellus parryii. The sequence goes on along the minus strand of NC_135534.1, from coordinate 176,915,078 downwards.
GAGAATCGAACCCAGTGCCTCATGCATGCTAGATGAGCGCGCTACCACTTGAGCCAAATCCCCAGCCCATATTTGCCTATTTTGACTATCCTTTAATTTGTCATATATTATATTATCATATGCCATTTGAAAAAAAAATCTCTCTCTTTGGGGAAAGTAGTGCCACACATATAGCATTTTTTAAAAAGAACAACTAAATGTTGCTAAAGCTGAAGAAAGGCCTAGAAGGGGTTTCTGAAGGGCAAATGGATGCATGCAGCTTTGAAATATCCTACTTCTCTTTCATTTCCTATCAGTCAGTCCCATCCTCTTGCATCAAATTTAGTCTAATGAGGCTACTGCAATGTATTTATTTTGAAGTGATTGAATTTAGAAAGACATTCATCTAACACGCAATTGCTGCCACAAGCCGAATAGCTGAATCATAGCAGGGATGATGGCATTAATCTGAGGACAGCTGTTTCTTATCATTTCTAACACACACAAAAAAGCCCAGGCCAGGCTGGAGCTTCTGCCTCAGTTGCAAGGTGGGACTGATGGGCTCCGAAAAAGAAATGCTTCTGAACAGGTGCCAGGAAACAAAAGGAAGAAAAGGAATGCCCTGTGAGGGACTGAACTTTTAGAATTCGTCTGTCTGACGTGTGAGGGTTACTACTAACTCTAACTAACTCACTCTTTGGGGTGCTCAAGTTGAGATAATTTGATAAGGAGAGCGGAGGCAACTGAGTGGGAACTAACCCTTTAATGAGTCTACCAATCTGTTATTTGCACCTATTAAAGAACAATGATAACAAATCTGGCCCATGCCTACATGGTACCTTACAGTTGACAATATGCTTCTGCATTCAGCATCTCAAGCAAATGAAGCAACTGCCCACATGTCCAGAACTCAGGGGCTGAATCAGGGTTTGAATGTGTCCCCCAAAATGATGTGTTAGAAACTTACTCCCTAAGGTAAGAGTGTTGGGAGCTGGGATTTAATAAAAGATGATAGGGTCATGTGGTGGAGTCCTCATGAATGGATTAGTGTCCTTATCAAAGGAGTGAGTTAATCACCAGGAGAACAGAAGGGATTATTATAAAAGTGAAATTGCCTTTTGTGCTTCCTCAGTCCTATATTCCAGCATCTTCACCCTATGATACCTTTCCTTATAATACAGCAAGAAGATGCGGTCCCTCAACTATAGACTTCCCAACTTCCAAAATTCTAAGAAATGAATTTTTCTTAAAAATTACCCAGTCTGTGGTATTCTGTTATAGTAACACAAGACAGATTAATACAGGGGCAAGTATAGTTCCCAGGAATCTGGGGAGCCTCTTCCTAAAGCAATCGCTTTAGCACTTGCCTGCTTTGGATACCCAAAACCTACCATGAAGGCATTGCTTCTTTGAACCCAGGCACTTTCACTGTTAGAGCAACACTGTCCCTGGAAACAAATATATAGCTAACTCTAACTTGTCTATGCCTGAATATGAACGCATTATCAACACTTCTCAGCAGAACAGCTGGCTGAGGCTTTGAGCAGGTCATGAATGTAGCAAGAGAACAAAAGGAGGCTGGGGCTTAATAAACAAAGGATGGTGGTGGCACTCTTCACTTGCTGTGCCTGTTTCCTGCTTCCTCAAAAGCTCCAAAGAGCAAATAGTGCTGCCACCCTCTTGCTAAATGGGGTGAGGGGAAGAGAAAGAAAGCCAATGAAAAGTGCTTGCTTGATTGGTACCCTGGTGAGATGGCCTCACATTTTCTAGGCCTAGGGGTTGTCTAAAACAAACTTTCGCTTATGTGGTACAGTTGTAAGTTCCTTAGAGACCTGTCCCTGCCCTTCAACCTCAACCCCTGATGGTCTCTGACCTGGGGATCCCCAAATCCACTTTGGCAGGAACTTCCTCCCCAGGCCCCAAACCCCACATCCAGCTTCTCCTCTGTTGGGGCCTATTCACTCCCCACCAGACAGATCTATGGTACTTCCCACTCCGGCTCTCCCCAGCAGGGGCCCAGAGCTGCTCCTTGGAGCATTTTTTGCCTGAACAAATTCTGAGAGTATTGGCCAATCCCCAAGTAGCAGCATTTCTGCTGCCAAAGCATTAGCCACCTCTGTTCTTTTGCAATAAATTTCCGGGGCAGGAGTCAGCCCAGTCCCCTGGGCCCTGACTGCAGATAGCATAGTCTAAACTCCGAGGGGTCCTGTTGAAGTGAAGTGGGCACCCATATATCCCTTACCCCTGGGGCCAGGAATGGCACTTTGCACACCAGCTGCTCCCTCTAAAGAAATCCCCTTCAAAAGCCTCCAGCCATCCCCTCTTTTGACCTGTGCTGTTGGTAAATGTGCCCATGATGTAACCACTTTCTGCTAAATTATACTTTAAGTTCCTCTGGGTGGTCTTCCACTCTACTAAGGGATCTGAGAGCTATTGTGTCTTGATTCTCTTCTAGTCTAACACTCTGTTACCATTCACTCCTTTGTTCAGTGAACAATTACTGAAGGTCCACCCTAATGTACATCTTTCCTGCCCACTACCTCCCTTTTTTTTCCTTATTCATTCTTTACTTTCCTATATGTATGAAAAATTAATCACTCCCTCTGTTTTTCTTCCTTCATCCCTCCAAACAGATTCCCTGATATCATTTTAGATACATGTGAGAAATGTTTTTATTTTCTATATCAAAATAGATAACAAGCAAACTAAAAAGAATTACATGTAAAACTATAATAAATAATAAAACTAAAGGATGTCAAATAATCTTAGAAGCACAGAATTTTTTAAACAAAAAACATTGAAAGCTATCCATCAGGAGTTGGGTACTTCAAAGTGCTATTGCAAACACACAATCTAAAATATTATAGGAAAGAAAATACATTGTTATCTGCTCCTAGTACACAGGGCCTGGGACAGGAGTAGGATGCTGAGGATGATTGGGAGCCAGTAGGTCATTTCAGTGTTGCTAAAAACACAACATAACTGTGTGATGCTTTCTGTAGCATTTAAGTACAAGCATCTGAAAAGGATACAATGAAGGCAGGAGTTGAAAGTAATATCAATTGCCCTAAGACTGCTCTGCCAGACAATGGAATATCTAACAGGACTCTACAATATCATATAACAGCTGTCTACTTCACTGAGTCCTTGCATACTTGCCCCAAATAGCTTTTTAAATAATCATGATGGTTGATAGCTACTTAGAATTTTCTTCAATTGCCATGCTGAACTAAGGAATTTATGGTATATGTTATTTAATTCGCAAAACAGCCCTGTGAAGAATATACTATTTATTCTCATTTTATGGATGAGGGAAATGAATCTCTGTGATTGAGACTCTTGCCTGAATCTGTGTGCCTTGCAGGTGGGAAAACTGCTAATCCTGCATGGTTCTTGGTGATGCCAGAGTCACTGCTCCTTCTGCTATGCTATGATGCTCTGACCTGGAGGCACACAAAAGGGAGAGTTCCACTCCTAATTTCTCTATTGTATAGAAGTGAAGGGGGAAAAGGAATTCTAGCCTCATTTGGAAGGCTTTAGTTTTTGTTTTGTTAAGAGCTACCTTTACTTAAGTGGCCATTTGATGGTCCTGGTGTTAGTGAAACCTTCAGCAATCACAATGACCCTCTGTTACAGAGTAAGAATGGAGGGCAGTTCCCAAGTGCCTCCTAATTATTTCTTATTGAGTAAAGTACCACAGCACCAGTTTTAGGATGTGGAGGGAGAAAGGGTACAAGTGGACAGGGTTTCCTTTACCTTTACTCAGTGTCAATTGACATCTACAAAAGCAGTATACAGCTAGTAAATATCTTCACTCTATCAAAGCTAATCCATGAAGACAATATGATAGGGTCACAGCACATCTCTATATCTCTTCGGATTCAACGTCTCTGCAGCTTTGGCCTTCCTCCATGTCTACATGAATATGCCAGTCTTTCTTCCATTTACCTTCTTTTCTTTTCCTCCAATGTAAATTGTTAAGAAAATTGTTTTCTTTTAGTGCCTTCTGGAATGTTACATAATTTTTTCTTTAGCCATTATTGCCAGAATTTCTATCTTCATCCCAGTGCCGGTGAAGACAAAGATAAAACCAATCTACTGCTTCTGCAATAGCCATCACTGAACTGCTTGCAGAACTTGCCTGGACTATGTATCACTTGTATGCATTGTGAACTCACCTGTATGCATTGTGAACTATCTGTTGGTGCAGCGACTTGTGGTAGTGTTGGGGTATTTTTGTTGATGATGTCATCGGTGGTACAATTTTTCCAAAAGGAGCCGTCAATTGGCTTGGTGTATCTTCCTCCCTTATGCTTGTCATGATCGTTCAGCTAAAATTTGGGGGCCAACAGAGGTGAGGCAAAGAACCTCACCCCCCCGCTGGTACAAAGACCTCTCCACAGGTGTGGCTGTATACTGGACCGGTAGTCAGTGACGGGTAAGATCCAATTGCAATGGTACCAACCTAAGACAGGAGGCTGACGCCTTGAGGTCAGCTCATCCGATAACGGGTAAGGACCATATGTACTATTGGACAACCTAAGGCAGGCATGGTCCCTAAGCCACATGCTTGTTGTTTAAACAGAGAGGGGGAGATGTTGAGAGCCACAGCCTAAGGGGCGAAGGGGCGCCAGCAAACTTTCAGACTGCCAGCTAATGATTGGCTCACAGCGGCCCCAGCAACTTCTAGCTGATTGGCTCCTCTGCGGTGATGCTCATTGGGCTGTTTCCCTGCCCTTTCAGACCACGGAGCTGCTCATTGGGAGGCTTTTTGGCTCCGCCCACGCGACCCAGCCAATCGGCCTCAAGAGCAGGAGGAAGGGGGGGAGGTGGAGAGGCTTGGGGGAAGCCCGTGGTGGCAGTTGGGCTCTCAAGGTTTTTCCTGAGTAGCAGTTTTGTTTGGTGTGTGTGTGGTTCTAAAAATAAAGTTTGTTTCTTTTGACAAGTGGCTCCTGATTGTGCCCAGCCAGACTGTGGCAGAACCCTGGTGGCATTTTGGCTTGTATTAGTCACTTTGGGCTAGGTTTATCTCCTCCATTCCACTGAGTATAACTCACTTCATATACATATTGTGCTAGGCTGTGCTGTGCAAGAGGAAAATGACAAAGTCAACCCCAGAACCAGTTCCTCAGGGAACTCACAGGAGGAAAGCTATGCCTCACAAGGGATAGATAAACCAAGTGCTAAGGAGGAGAACATGGGCACAACTCATGAGGAGAGGCAAACATCACAGAGTGTTCTAGGGAAGCAGTGGCATTTGAAATAAGCTTTGAAAGATGGGCAAGATTTCCCTAGAGACTAAACCAGAAGATATACTATATAAGAGATTTAGAGAAGGCAAGAAGAATGAGACAGTGTGAGAAGTGTAGTAAACCAATAAGGATGGCCTGTAGAGTACATGGTGAAGTAGAGATAAACCTGGAAGGGCTAATTTAGACCAATACATGGGAGCTTTAAATATTAAGAAGATATTTCCACTTAATATATAGGCAGTGGGAAAAAGTTTTGAGTGGAACAATTATGTAACCAAACTTGTTTACATGGATTGTGACTAAGGAAAGAGACAGGGAGACCAGTTAGTGGGGTGACTGCAGTAGTCTAGGTGAAAGAGACTGTCACCACTGGTGAGAAGTGGTGGTGGGGATGGAGAGCTGCTACTCCTGAGTCAGGGACTGAGTGTTACTGGTGTGTCTCTGTAACAGCCAACACTATTTTGTATCCTGAGTAAGTTTTACAAGTATTTGAAACTGAACTACATTAAAGGTTCAATTGAAAAGTATGAATTTGAATTTATGTTTTGCAGGTGTTTTGTTCTGTTTGTTTGAATCCTGTCACCTAAGTCATTCAATTCTATGTCACAGAATGTCCGTGCCCAAAGATGTCATTATCTGGCATTTTGATGACACCTCAGAGCTGTGGCATTTTGGAGCAGTCCTTAACTATCTCATGCACCATTTTAGTTGGTCTGTAGTCATCTGTACCAATAGCCCTGGGTTCTCTGCTAGAGTCAGCTGGGGCTGCCCCACCTATTCTTGCCAGCTTAGTCATCTGGACCATCACTGGCAAACTTCTCAGGAGCCTGCTGAGCTCCAAAGCATTAAAAGTATGGGATCTTATGGGAAGATCTAAAGACCACAGGGCTTCTATGACCCACAACAGGGCAACCATCCAGTAAATTCATAGTCCCCCTAGGCAGACATTTCTAGGAAAGGGTGGAAGAAAGTAGAGCAGTGGAAAACTGCAGTGATTACCCACAGACAGTGTGATCCCAGAATTCCAGATGAGGCCTGATTTTTCAACTGTGGGGATATTTTAAAATGGTTAAAATGACTCATTTAGAAATTAATGAATCTCAACAGGCATGATGGTGCATGCCTGTAACCTCAGCAGCTGGGGAGGCTGGGGCAGGAAGATTACAAATTCAAAGCCAGACTCAGCAATTTAGAGAGTCCTAAGCAATTTGGGGAGACCCTGTCTCAAAAAATTAAAATAAATAAATAAAAAGGCTCTGCAGTTAAGCATCCCTGGGTTCAATCCCTGGTAAGAAAGAAAGAAGGAGTGAGGGATAAAGTAAATAAATAAACCAATCTCAAGAGATAAGCTTAAAATTATGGAATTAATGAAGCTGCCATAAGTCCCCAGAATCCAATCATGTGGTTCGATTAAGATTGAGGTCGAGACTCCAGTTTAATCAAAAGATAATACTAGCTAATTTTACTGAGCATGTTGATGTGTCAGATATTTTTCTAAGCACTGTTCTTATATTAACATATTTAATCCTCACAATAACCCTACAGTTTGAGTACTATTATTTCCATTTTCCAAGTAAGGAAATAGGTACGGAGAGGGTAAGACTTATCCTACATCACATAGTAGGCAGGAGGTGGAGCCTGAATTTTAACCAGATAAGTTACTTTCTAAATGAGCCATCTTTGGCTTCCACATATACAGAATGCAACATTTTCCTACCTTTCTGCGTTCAGAGTGTCTCTCAGTTGACTCATGAAGATATTGAGGGTCAATGTGGCACAACTGGAAAGCCTTGAATTTTGCACCCAAACAGACCTGACTCAGAAACCCATTTACATCATATATTAGTGACATTGGGCAAGTTATTTAACTTGTAAGAAAAATAATGTACCTAGTCCTGAGCCTGGTACAGTGTGGGTGTTCAGTAATGATCATGAACACTGTCTGTGTGTAGTCGGGAAAGCAAGCAATGAGGAAGAGGATATCTTCATGCATCCACAAGTGTTTAAAGGAAAAGATTCCTGAGTTCAAAAAGAGGCATTCATACCTATGCTCCCTATAGCTTGGTGGCAACATCCCTAAGCAACAGCAGGACCTTTTTTGCTAGCTCTGGGCTCGACAATGGGATAGGCCTTCCAGTCTAGGATTTGGTCTTTGTTGCTCCTGCTCCTGCAGCTCTGCTCTTTGAGATCTGTCTAATCCTGCTGTTCTCCCTCCTAAAGATATGGATGGGCCTGGGCTCTTCTGTTAATCAAACCCTATTTCTGGAAGAATTCTCAATCATGGCTTTCATACCAACTCTTAACATCTAAAATATGTGCTTTACTTTCAAATAGATAAATTCAACAGTATTTTTTTTAGTGTGTGTGTGTGTATGTGTGTGTGTGTTATTTTTAATGCGAATTGAACCAGGACCCTCTACCACTGTGTTACATCACCAGAACATTTTTAAGTTTTTTATTTTGAGACAGGCCCTCTCTAAGTCACCCAGGCCAGCCTCAAATTTGTGATCCTTCTGCCTTAGCCTACTGCATTGCTGGGATTACAGGCATGCCCTACCATGCCCATCTCTTTATTTTTGATGTTTCTTTTCATTGTAGGGGGAATTAAAAAGAAAACTATTTTTTTTTATTGCCCATGGGAAAGCAGCAGGATATAAAAGAGAGTGGCCTGGGGTCTGAGCTCTGTCTCTGTCCCTTATTAACTGTGACCAGGAGCAATTCCAGTCAGTGCCCTCTTTATGTTATGAATTTTAAAGATGATGGGATAAAACAAAAGAATGATTCTGTTTTCATTACAAAAAACACAGGAATGGAATGGAAAGGGTTATGATCACTGAGGTTTCATCTAGTCTGAAATTCTGACAATGTTAAGTAAGATTGTTCTAAACCATCTGGGGCTCTCCCTTATCAACTTGGAATCTCAGGGCCATAAAATGTTGTCAGTTTTCAGAGCAATTGTGAATGATCTTCTAAGAATTAGAAATGAGATTGTCCTCTGAGAGTTAAACTAGGACATCAACACATAATGGATTAGAGCAGAGATTTGCTAAGTCACCTTAAAGAAACAGAATGGTTCTCAGACCAGGAAAACTTGATGGAATCTTAAGGAAAGCTCAATCAGAAGGGGGGGTTGACTAGCCATGAAAACCCAAGGAGGTTGGGTAAGCAAAACTTGGCATTGCTTATCTAATGCCATCCAGTACAAAGGAGCTAAATTAATAAGACGGTGACTGAAAAGGTAACTGAGGTAGCCTGGCACCGTGGTGCATGCTTGAAATCCTAGCAACTCAAGAGGCTGAGACAGGATAGCAGTTCAAGGCTAGCCTCGGCAACTTAGAGAGACTCTGCCTCAAAATAATAGAAAGGGCTGGGGGTATAGCTCAGTGGTAGAATCCCCAGTACAAGAAAGGAAAAAAAAAAAAAAGAAAGAAAGATGATGAGGTAATTCTGGTGACAAGTCTCTTCATATAGAGGTCCAGGCCAGATGCCATAAAACATTCTTTTAATGTTTTCCCTGTTTTAATTCCAAACTTATCAAGCAAACTATTTATAATTTAGCTTCTCAAACTATAAGTTTAAATCCACCTACAGGAAATGAATACACTAGTCATTGGATGTGAGCATCCTTTGGTAATTGTATTTCTTATTCAGAGTTAATAAACTGACCCCAGATTATAATAGGACTTTTCATATGGCCTGCCTACAGAGCTAGAACACTCTTGTTCTAGGACTTGGACATTTGCTACCTTCAACAATTCTAATTTTCTTGCAAATTACTAAGTGAGTGTCGTGGTTATATACAGTAGCCTTGGGAGCTTAGACCTACAACGGAGTGCTGGCAAATCAGATTTCTGAGCCTGATGGAGAGAGTCAGACATGGACCATGCAAGATCATTGAAGTAATGCCCTATTATGCAAGTCTTTGGGAAACATTCCAGCTGGCCTTTCCCAGGAGTCATTCAGTCCTTGTCATTGCTCACGCCATTCCTTTTGGAACATAAAAGATGGGAGAGACTCCCCCCACCATGTTATGCAAAGATTCCTCCCATGGCAAAGCCATGGTGGGGCATGCCTGTAATCCCAGATTAATAAATCCACACTCTTTATGCCTCTGTAATTGGGATCCCAGTCTGCCTTCCCATGATATTTTCTACTCTTCCCCTGCACTCAGTCAGAATGCTGAAGTTGGCAGCTCTGTTGTGTTGTCCATCTCTACTTACTCCTCCCCTTAGTTCCACATGCTAAATCTCATCTTTGATTCAAGACTCAGACTAGTTACTCTCTCTTCCATAACTGCTTCCAGGATTGTTACTCCAACTCAGAAGTCCCATAGTTTATCTCTTGTTCACCTGCATTTCCTATCTTGTGATGGTGTGTTGCCATAGAGTAGGATCAGAAATAAAATTCCTTTCTTTGCTCTGAGCTTCTCTTCTCTTGCAGGAAAACCTTCTTAAGAAATCAGATTTATTCAGTCTTTCATTTATTTATTTGCCATTTAGCAAGTATCTACTGAGTGCCTCTATGTGCCAGGCAATGGAACACAATGGTGGAGAAGACTGACAGGGCTTCTTCCTTCATGCAGCTTCCAGTCTAGTAGAGAAGAGAGACACTAAAGAAAAAAAAAAGTGAAATTCCAGCTTGGAGAAGTACTGTGTGCATAGTACTGTGAGGGTACAGGCCTTCCTGGAAAAGTCACATTTCAGTTCAAACCTGGTAGGGACAAGCCAAGAGAAGAGGTCCTTGAGAGTGTGGGGAAAGTATGGGTTGAATGCTTTCAATGGCCAGTGTAACTGAGCTGCCAAGCAGACTACTACTTCTAGCTCCAAGCAGACTACTCCATTTATACTAACAGTCATCAAAGTATGATATGATTTGTTACATTTAAGCTTTCTTAAGTCATAATCACATCCCCACTAGCCATTTCATTTTTCTTATTTGTTTCATGTTAACTTTCCTAATTTTGGTCTCAAAGGGTAACATTAATATCATGCTTTTTAATTAAAAAAGAAAAAAAACCAGCTTCCACCACAGACCCTGACTGTAACAGTAACTCTTCTGTCCTGGGAAACCTGATTTCATCCCCACCACAATCATCACCAGAGAGGTTGCTCTACTCAAAGTGTAGTCTTCCACCCAGCTACTTAAGCATTGTCAAGGAGCATGTAAATTCTCATATCCCACCCCAGACCTACTGAATCAGACTCTCTGGGAGTGAAACTCAACAATCTTTTTTTAAAATAAGATTCCAAGGTGATTCTTAAGAGCATTAAAGATCAAAAATATTAAAGTGCATACATGCATTCTACTGTCATGTGTAACTAATTAAAACAAAAAAAATTAAAATCACATTTTAGGAATTCTTATTGTCAGTTTCATCTTCTATCTGTAAGATACAAAGTCTTTATTTTGTTAACTACTGTAGCCCCAGTGCTGTGATGCCCATCACATAATAGGTGCTTGGCATATGTTCATTGAGTGGATGGATAAATGGATTTTGTCTTCCCTGTTACACCATAAGTTCTCTAAGAGCACAGTACTTACCCAGTTCACATGGGGGTTCCCCCTGCACTTAGGACAATGATTTGCACATGACAGGTATTCAATAATTTTTGAAAATATGGGAAGAACTCTGCTTTTTAGGGTGCTAGTTGAATTTCTCTAGCCATTTGAGTCCTTTTCTATTCTTGGGCTAATATCTGCCTTCCCACTGGACCTAGTTCTGCCCTCTGGACCCATGAAAGACAACTCCACATCCTTTGCTCTATGGCAGCCCTTCTGATAATGAGGACAGTGACCAGGTTCCCTGCAGTCACTTACAAACAGCACACCTCTCCAGTGTGCACTCACATATTTTAAAAGACTTTAAAGTACTCTTAGCATACTTTAAAGGAGGACACACCCCTCACAGGTTTGTGGGGTGTTATGAACTCCTACAGAGAGCCAGTATGCAAGCAGGTTCTTTCTCCAAGTCAGGAAGCCAGGCCAGAACTGACAGTGATAACAATAATTAATGCTTACTTCATTATTAATTATGATTTACAGATTAATCCACATAACACCCCTAAGATATAGGTCAGAGTTTCCAGGCCCATAAATGGTGGAGGGAATGAAGCAGAATATGTATTTTGCATGCATGCTGTGGCCTGAGATCAGTAGTGTTAAGATCTTAGTGCACTGAGAGTCCATATCCAGGCTGATCTATCTACTACTGGCTTGCTCTTTGGTTGAGAGAATCACTTAGTGACCAACATATAACCAGGTCTGTGAAATGCTGAGATACTAGAATGAGAGGTAAAGGGAGAGGAGTAATACAGAAGCCAAACCTTGAGGGCTTACTGAGAACTAAGCTCTGCATTAGGATCTGTGTGCTGAAATATGTAAAAAATGTTTCCAAATACCACATCTCACACATAACAGGCCCAAAAGCTATGTACACAGGTTTGATATTAGTATTTGAAATAAAAAAGTGTTAGCTGGAGGCTCAGATATCATTTCCTATCCAGTTTTTATTGTAGTGGGATTTACTCTGAATCCTCTTAGAACTGATACACTTGGGTCACAGAGTCTACTAAAATAAGTACATGTATTCAATTGCTTTGTCGTCACTGTATTGTAAATACACAAGACATTTTCAGTGATTCCTTTAGAAAAGCAAAGAAGCCTTTCAAAATCATTTATAAATTGAATAAATTCCTTCTTTACATTTTATTTTCAAGTGCAAGGCTTCTGTAAGCAATGATTCTTAACCTTTTGGGAGATTTTGAGTCCTGTGGGAATATGGTAGTAACAATATGGACTTTCCCCAGGAGAAAACATAGGTTCACACATGAACAATTGCATACAACTTCAGTATCTGTGAAGTCAAAGCTAAGAACTTGTAACTTCTCACATACATTGCTGATGAGAGTGCAAATTTGGCAATATCTATCAATATTATAAATGCACACACCCTTTTACATAGTCCCTCCACTTTTAGGAAATTACTCTACAAATATATATATATATATATATATATATATATATATATATATATATTACACAAGCAAAATGCCATTTGCACAAAGGTATGAACGGAGCATTATTTATTATAGAAAAAGACTGGAAACAAATTTAATGTCCACCAACAAGGAACTGGTTAAATAAATTTTAGTATGCCCATAAATTGAATGCAATGAATCATTCTTTAAAAAAAAAAGAATGACAAAGTTATTTATGTACAGATATGATATAGTCTTAAGATATATGATATGATAAATGAAAGAAGTGACATATAGAGCCAGGCATGGTAGCACATACCTGTAATCCCAGCAACTTGAGAAGCTGAGGCAGGAGGATCGCAAGTTCAATGCCAGCCTCAGCGACTTTGGGACACCTTCAGCAACTTAGTGAGACCCTGTCTCAAACAAAAAATACAAAGGACTGGGAATGCAGCTCAGTAGTAAAGAGACCCTGGGTTCAATTCCCAGTACCAAAAACAAACAAAAAATAAAAAGTGAGATATAAGACAGTATAAATGGTGTGCTACCATTTTTATATAAAAAAGGTCGGGTGGGAATGTAAAATGGAATAGCTGCTATGGAAACAGATATAGCAGTTCCTCAAAAAATTAAAAATCAGCCAGGCAGGATGGCACATGCCTGTAATTCTAGTGACTCTGAGGGTGAAGCAGGAAGATCAGAAATTTGAGGCTAGCCTCAGTAACTTAGGGAAATTCTAAGCAACTTAGTGAGATCCAATTTTGAAATTAAAAAAAAAAATAAAAAGGACTGGAGATGTGGCTCAATGGTAAAGCACCCCTGGGTTCCATCCCCAGTATTAAAAAAAATTAAAGATCAAATTTCTAAATGGCCCAACAATTCTACTGCTATGTCTCCATCCAAAGAATTGAAAGCAGGCTTCAAAGAGATAGTTATACACTCAGATTCACAACAGCATGTTTACAATAGCCAAAAGGTTGAAGCAACCCAAATGTTCATTGACAAATGAATAGATCAACAAAATGTGATATATATAATGAAAAGTTATTCATCTATAAAAAGGAAGAAAATTCTTACACATGCTACAGTATGGATGAATCTTGAGGACAGAAAGTAAAGTGATGGTTCCCTTGGGCTCAAGGGAGCAGAGAATTGGGAGTTATTAATGGATATAGAATTTCAGTTTTGTAAGATGAAAAGTTCTGAAGAACATTGTTGTTGCACAACAATGTGAATGTACTTAACACTATTGAATTTCACACTTAAAAATAATTAATATTATACTTTTATGGAATATACACACTTTTTAAAAAATAGAGGAATGAAAATAAATATGTAGTATACATATAAATACCCTTGGAAGGGCACATAAGAAATTGGTAGCACTGGTTGCTTCCAGAGAGGAGCTAATGATAGGAAAGAGAAGGAAACTTTTTAAATTATAAACTATATTGCATTTGTAAATTTATATATAAAACATTTGTGCATAGTTAAGAAAAATTAAATAAAACAGCCATCCTGTACCCACCTGCTAGGTCAAGAAAAAAAAATACTGTCTTTTCCTCAGAATTTCTCAGGGGGCCTTTCTTAATCATATTCTATTTTTTTTAAGAGAGAGAGAGAGAGAAAGAATTTTTTAATATTTATTTTTTAGTTTTCGGTTGACACAACATCTTTATTTTTTATTTGTATGTGGTGCTGAAGATTGAACCCAGCACCGTGCGAATGCCAGGCAAGCACGCTACCTCTTGAGCCACATCTCCAGCCCTATTCTTTTTTTTTTAACTTTTATTTTTCAGTTGTGGATGGACACAATACCTTTATTTTATTTTTACATGGTGCTGAGGATCAAACCCAGTGCCTCATGTATGCTAGGCAAGCACTCTACCTCTGAGCCACGACCCCAGCCCTTGATCATATTCTTAAAGGAAGGCTTTTCACGATATGCCCTTTCAAGTTCAAATTTCTTATAATGTGTTACCTAGTAAAAAAATGCAAATCTGAAAGCTTCTGCATTCCATGTTATGAGATGGTGACTGAGATATGGTACAGAAAACATGGTACTCTAAAAATGCAGACTACACATAAGAGCCTCAAGATTGAACATCTCAAATTGGAAGCATATAAGCCTCATACTATCCAGCACATGCCACATGCACTACTACATACATAATTGTTAAAGCCCAGATGTGAAATTAAAGTGTCTAAGTTTGCATCCCAGTTTAACCATGTAATAATTGTGTAAAGTTAAGTGGTCTCCCTCCCTCTCCATTTTATTTTATTTTATTTGTGCTGTCAAAGAAACCCAGGGCCCTTGTGCTTACTATACCATTCTACCAATAAGCCACATCTCCAGCCCTCAAGCAAGTCTTAAGCTTCACTTTCCTCATTTATTCAGTTATTCGACAATTTGAGTGTCTCTTTTATACTTACTGTGATGTTTCAAATACGGTTCTGGCCACTGGGGATGTATCGGTAAAGAAAAGAAACAAAAATCCCTACCTTCATGGAGTTCATATTCTATCGCAGGGAGACAGTGAACAAATTAAATAAGTAAGAAAAAATATATAGTATGTCCAGTTGTGATAATGGTTGAGAAGACCAAAGCAGGGAATAATAAATAATCCTATTTAGTTTACTGCTCCCCACAACAAAGCAGGCTGTTGTGGGGAGCAGTAAACTAAATAGGGTTTCAGAGTAGGTCTTTCTGGGAAAGCAATGTTGAGACCTAAGAGAGAAGCAGATCCAAATCCTGTGCAGATGTGGTGGAGAGAGCATTCTAGGTGGAGGAAAGAGTGAAGATGAAGATTCTGGAGCAGGAGGAGGCTTGGCTTTCCTGAAGAAAAGCCGGGAGGCTAAAGTTGCTAGAGCCAGTAAAGGGAGGCTAAGAGAAGATGAGGTCAGAAAGGAAACTGGCCCCTGCTGAGAGGCTTTGTAGCCACTGAAAGGGCTTTGATTTCCACTGAGTCAGATGGGAAGTCCTGGAAGATTGCAAACTTGCATTTTAACAAAAGTTCTGGCTACCATGAGGGGAACAGACTTGAAAGGAACATGGGCAGAAGGAAGTTATCATCCAGGTGAGAGAGGAGGAGGTCTAACCAGGGAAGTAGCTGTGGAGGATTTGCTGACCAGACTGAGGATGTATTATGAGCTGAGTCAAAGATGATTCCAGGCGTTTTGGCATCGGCATCTTTAAGATGGGGGTTGCCATTATTTGGGATGAGGTTTGTTTGGGGCAAGGGGATGAGATGGGAATATTAGGAGCCAAGTTTAAGACGTTTTAAACTTGAGATGGTGCATACCTGTAGTCCCAATTACTCAGAAGCTAAAGAAGGGAGGATTGGGCTGGGATTGTAGCTCAGTGGTGGAGTGTTTGCCTAGCACCTGTGAGTTTCTGGGTTCAATTGTCAGCATTACATAAAAATTAATAAGTAAAATAAAGCTATGGTGTCCATTACAACAAAAAAAATATTTTTTTTAAAAAGGAAAGGAGTATTTCTTGAGGCCACAGGGTTGAGACCACACTGCAACATGAAAAACACCTCACAAAACAAACTTGAGGTGCCTATTAAACATCTAAACAGAGATATTGAGTGGACAGTTGGATGTTGGGCTATAACAATGTTCATTTGTAAACTTGGAATAATATAATCATATCTACATAATAATTATTATTTGGAGAGTTAAACAAGATGATACATATAAGATGCCTACCTCACATTTTACCTATAATTTTTATTAAAATTCCAATCTTCTCATTACTATAAAGTCAGGAATGTGGTTGCCTTTGGGATCAATAAATGTCTCTGGTATCAGTTCCCAGGAATGATTTGCAAAAGAAAACAAGGCCTCAAGTCATGCCAGTGTGTTTGGAAAAGGTTTCCAGCAAACAGAGTTTAAAAGTCTGAAGGCTTTATCCTGCATTCCACAGTCTTGGTTGGGAGATTATGTCGAGTTTCTTACATAATCAGTATGTTACTTCACTGACCCAGAATTTATTACAAGTTTTGGAGAGGATCTAACATGGAAAATGAGGCGGTTTATCAGGGGAAACTGAATTCTAGCAAGGCCTCTATGGGGAAGAGTTCCCAGCCATTCCTGTGGCCTTGGTGACAATGGAGGTTTAAATGAAATGAAGCATGAGAACTGGCTGCCCTGTCTAGACTTCAATAGCTATAGATATTATCACAGGTCACAAGTTTATCTGGTTCCTTTTCAAAATGATTCACAAAAGCCATGACCTGTGTCTACCTGAAATAGCAAGCTTCTCAGAGGAACTCTCCTTGAAGAAGCACACTTTTCCATCTTCTATTAATTTACTCAGAGATCTTTAGCTGTTGTATGCTGGGAAAGTAGAAACAAAAGCTGATGTGGTTTTATTACACACTTCTAAATCTTTGAAGCCATAAGAATCTAACATCAGAACTTTAACAATGGGATTTCTCATTATTTTTACATCTCTTTGAATTTTGACTATAAAATCTCCTTTTGATGAATTTAGCAAGAGCAGCACAACACAGACACAAGTAGACATAATAGCACCGGGACAGAGAGAAAACACACAATAACACAGAGAAGGGCTCCTCCCCTGAATCCTTGTTATCTTCCATCTTTAAAAAAAAACCCTCATGAACTGATTACTGTTAATGAGGAGGTCATTGCTCAATTAAACTTCATGAAGCACAGATTTCATTCCTTCTCTCTGACTCTTTTGTAAATTTCTAATAATTTCTACATTCATTGTTCCTATGCTTCAAGTGGCTGCTCCAATGTGAAAAAAATAACCCTTCCTCCCAGGAGTCAAGAGAGCAGAACACCTCAAGAACTAACCCCTAGAGGTCCCCCAGCCCAGTAGCATGTGTGACGGATTGAGGGCCCCCTCATATATATGCTTGCCTATAAGCACCCCAATCCTGCCTTTTCCTGGTTAGGTACCCCAGAAACCCAGGAGGAGTAGAACTAAAAGATCCAAGAACTGATAATTCTGAGCTGGTAAAGTTTGTAACAAGAACTTAATGAATTTGTACCCTATACCTCTTTTATTAACTTTAAATACATTTTAGTTTTATATGTTTCCAGCCAAGCTGAAAGGGAAAAGGAAAGAACTTGATTCAAACACAAGCATAGTAGTGAGAGTGGGAAAGGCTAGAAAGAGGGGTTTATACCTCAACAACTCTTTGGCTTTAAAATTTAGAACTCAGGCCCACCAGAAAAATGTAGGTTTTGGTTGTTGTTGTTGTTGTTGTTGTTCATGGGCACATAAAATTTATCATCTGAACCAGAATATTTCAGAGGGTGAAACAAGGGAATATAAATGCCACCAGAGGAAGAAGCATAAACTGGGCCATCCAGTCAAATCTGACATCACCTTTATCACCAAAGAAATCCCTAGACTACCCAAATTTCCTCATCACTGAAGAGACCTGACCCAAAGGAAAGTTCCAGGGCTACCCATAGCATAAATGCCCTTTTCTGCTGGGATAAATAGGTCCTGGTGTTTGTGAATGTAAGAGCACGGTTCCTTCTTTCTTTCCCCCTTATCTCATCTAACAATCTCTCTAGCCATGTTAATTGCAAAGTCCTTTTGTAGGTTCTGTCTACACAGCCTTGCTGCAGCCTTAGCCCCTACACCCTTGCTCCAGAAAGTTCATTCTGAGGTCTGAAGTTTATGTGACCTGTCTCCTGCATTCAGTTAGTGGGCAGTGAAATGAATATTTAAAATTTCACTGAGAGTGACAACAGAATTTAGAATTAGTTTTATCTGCCTCTACAAGCCAAAACAGAGGTCCTAAAGAAATTTCCAGAGTCCTAACGGGTAGACAGCCCTCTTCATACTAGTCTGGGGCTCCTCTAGGACACAGAATAGGCATTGCCTAATTCTATGCTTACAGTGGCCAGTGCCCAGCACAGGACTGGTGTAGAGTTCACAATGTATGCTGTAGAATAATCAGGCAGCTTCCTCACCTTCCTCAGCTCTGGGTTCCTGAGTACCTATGATTTTCCTCCTCGATTTCAGTTCAGTGAAGGGAATCCTGCCCAAGATCCTCAATCAGCTGTTGGACTAGGCTTCTGCCGCCCAGCCCTCAGGGACTGTCCAGTGTTCAGTGTCTCCCAGTACTATGACATAATCAATAAATGAGCCAAAAACAACCTCCCACAGACTACAGGTATGAGGTTTGGGCACAGGCTGAGCCTGCTGGGTTCCATTTAGTTGAGGAACATTCAACAAAGTCCATTACCTCCCCAGCCTCAAGGTGGGTGCTGGAGACACAGAATGAATAAGAGTCATATATAACCTTGAAAATTTATGGCATGCTGATTAATACCAACAACTCTGCAGCTAAACTGCCTGGATCTGTATTACAGTTCTACAACGTACGACCTGATTCTCCTTGGGTGAAGATTTAACCTTTCTAAACCATCATTTTCCACTGTAAACTGATACAGTTTGCTTCAGATGGTTGATGTGAAAATATTCAATAATTTGGGACCATACTTGGCACAGAGTAAATGCCCAGTAATGCTTCAGCTTTTCTTCCCGGAAACCTCAAGCTTAGCCCATTTCCTTTAATTTTCTCTGGTTCTAGCTGGTTCCCTCATCTCTTGGGAGGGTCTTGTTTCTGCTCCTGGCCCCCTTGGTGCTGGTCCTCCAAGAAGGACATATCCCTACACTTACATTTGACTGGTGGCTTGTCCCCTATGATTCAAATCCAAAATCTTCTAGAGTTACAGCTAGTGTCTACTTTTCTGAATTCAAGTGAATCATTTTGTAACTATTTTTCTAAAGAGAAAAAACTTGGTCAGCCCAGATGAAGGGCCAGATTTGAAAGGAGTTGCCATGATCCAGGAGCCTGTGTTTCAGAGCAAACCTTGTACCTATATATTTCCAATTCTTTCAAAAACCAAGTTGGGAATCATTTTCACCCGCCTCTCGGGAATTCTTAATGAAGAGAAAGAATCTTCCCAGAATTTTTAACAATCATAATATTATTTTCTTCTCTACTGACTCTAAATTCTCTACCAGGTGCTAAGTTTTTTAAAGTAGTATTTATTGATTGTGACATAATTATTCAATTAGGCAGATATACATTTCCTAGTGCGTCTCAAGGAATCTTTAACGTGATTTTCAAAGCCACTACCAACCAGCTAAGATGGGTAAATTTCAAAATAAACTGAACCTTTTTTAACTTGAGCTATGGCAATTTTAAATTCCAAATAATCTCAATCTATGAAATAACCATTCAATGACACTGTGTTGCTGTCATACCTAACCTAGTCAAACTCAGGTGGTACTCTTTGTATCATCTCTAGTACTTAAATGGATACATTCAGTGCAAAGTGAAGGATGTAGACTCTCAGCTAATAAGCATAAAGAGTTTCCTCAGATATGGTCATTTTATTAAGTGAAAATTAGCACGGCTCTAACACCTGCCTCTACTGACTCCAATCCTTAGAAATGCTTCCTTCTGAGAAATCTGAGTTAGATCCTTAAGATACTATGGTGAGTTATTGTTCCCCAGAGCTCTCTACTTCCAGGGCGACTTAAACAAATCTGTTCCAGCTTAGTTCCTTTTTGCTAAAAAACCTCTGCTGATCTGGAGCTAATGGCTCAGTTGCCACATGCTCCTAATACACACCTGCTTTCTTCCACTGGTGTCCACAATCTTCGAGGTGATCACAGAGCATCCGTCCTGGAAGGAACTCGAGAGACCAGCCAATCCAAACCCTCATTTTACCAGCATCAATTCTGGAACCTATGAAGAGGTAGACACTTGGTCAAGGTCACAAAGCTCATTCATTTAGGAGCTGGGAATAGAATTGCCAAACTGGAGTTTCATCACTCTATGGTATCATTCTTCTTCCAACCAGTTCTTTGCTCTCTGCCCTAGTTGGCGTTTGTACACTTGACATACAGTTCACACCCTTCTGGGATGTGTCAGCAGCCTGCAGGGTTCACCTGGAGTGAACTCAGCTCTGCTGGCCTGGGGCCCTTTACCTATAGAGGAATGAGTGTCATGTGGTTCTCTCAGAAACATGATCATCATATAGGGATGCATTTAATGTTCAAGTACATCTATCACTGCATGTCTGCCAAGTCACTCATGCCGACAAGCAAGCAGAGCCTACAAGTTGTTTATAACCTCTGAAATTTTTAAGTTATTTTTCCCATACTTTCAGGTTTATTTTATTCTACAACAAAAGCTTTGGTACTGACCCCCAAAATCAACTTATTTAACTATAAACTGAGCAGTTCCTATACCAGCTTCAAGGATTATAACATGAGAAGACAGGATTCTCTCTTTTTCAGTGGAGGAAACAGACACATAGACAATGACAAGATACTAAGGTAAGTGCTTTGACACTTGGACATGAGTAGGCATAGGTCTCATAGACACACATCTAAGCCAGCACAGGAGAGCTAGTGGAGACATTTTTTAAAAGACCTTTTTCATTTAGAATGATATAAGATTTACAGCAAAATGCACAGAGAATGCCAAGAATCCCATGTACCCCATGCCCCAGATTTCCCTAGTATGAACACCTTATATTACACAGGTACAACTATTACAAGTAAGGAGCCAGCACTGACCCATTGCTGTTATTAAACTAGGTGAGAGGTTTTGACATCTAAGATTATTTCTGGATGATATTAGGATTTAGACAGATTTTAAGAGATAGGAAAAGAAATTCTAATCACAAAGTATATGCAAAAATACAAAACAAAGAATCTGGTGAGTTCGGGGAACAACTAGTAGTTCAGTATGTGAGGATAGGGGTGGGAGATTGATCAGAAAAAGAGGATAAAGGAAGAGAGAAGAAGAGGTACGAGGTTGAGGAAGGGGGTAGAAAGGGATGATGTCACTGAGGGAGATGGAGAGCAGATCAATAGAAAACTTTCTAAACTGGACCAAAGCATTTATACATTTTTCTGAGGGCAATGGAAAATAATTATTCTATACAGGATGCTGACATACAAAGATTATATTTAGAAATAACACTAAAACTGCAAGGTGGAAAGTATACCAGCAGGGATAAGATAGAAGAGGAAAGACAATTGGAGGATGGCCAGAGCAAAAGTCATGGAAGAGGGGACAGAAAGAATATGACATACTTAAAAAGACAGAATTGGCAAAACTTAGAGGTTACTTAGATATGTGTCTTCAAGTTGACTTCCAGATTTCTGGTTTAGCAACTGGAGGGAATAGATAGTGGTGCCAGTTTTTAGGCTACAGGGCACAGGAGTGAAGGTTGATTAGGAGGGTGCTATGGTTGGATTCCTAATGCAGCAGTGTTGATACGTGCCTAAGGGGAGGTGTTCAGGTCATGATGCCTCTGACCTCATGAACGGAGTCATGCCATTATAAGAAGGGTTTTCAGGAGTGGGATTTTTCTCTCTTGCCTCCCAAGTTCTATGAAGATTCAGCAAGAAGGTCCTGACCAGACCATACGCTGGTGCCTTGATCTTGGACTTTCCAAAACTGTGAGAAAATAAACTTCTGTTCTTTATAAATTACCCAGTCCCAGGTATTCTGTTCAAGCAGCCCAAAATGGATTAAGACAAAGGGAAGATGATTGTTTCCACTTTGTACAGGTGACACATGAGGTACTGATGGGACAGCAGAGGAGACAGTGAAATCAAGAGGTTGATTGAACATACAGGTCTGCGTTTCTGGGGGGAAATAAAGTAGAGACATGTTGTGGTAAATCATTCTCAAGATTGTAATTGAAGCTAGACGAGATTGTTCATGAGTGTAGAAGAGAAACAAGAAAGAACCTAAAAGAATTCTGCCATGTAAGAGATGACCCAAGGAAGAGATATAGAAGGAGGCTGTCAAGCATCTGGAAGGGTAAAAAGAAAACCAGAGAATGTGGTATCCCTGATGCAAAGAGGGAAGAACTTTCCTAAAAGGGTCATTCATTTAGCCAACAGCAGAGAAACTGAGACTCACAAGAATCCTTGCATTTGGCAATAAGGTCCTCCCTCAAAGAGGCAGTTTCAGAGAATGGATGCAGCCAGAAGCTTAATCTGTCCTTGGGCTTTAGAATGAATAGGAAGTGAGGACAAGAGGATTATGAGTGCTTGTCATTCTTTTAAAAAGATTTACTCTGAATAAGAGCACAGAGATAACTTAAATGGGACTGACAAATGATAATAGATACTGTTGTAGTAAAAAAATGTTTTACTTGTTCCATTTAGAGTATAACTAAGCCATAATTTTTCTAATGGAAATTTGTTTACTATTAGTACTAGCTATCATCTATAAAATGCCCACCAAAAGTCAAGCACTTTAAATAAATTATTTAATTTAGCACTCTAAATAACAGTTTGAAGTCCATACTATGTTCCTCTTCTACTCATGAAGAAACAAAACCCCAGAAAGGTTAGACATCTGGCACAAGGTCTCAAAACAACTTCATAAAGGAGCTGGAATTGAAACCCAACCTTCATTCCAAAGCCCATGTTTTTCTACTGCAGCTACAAGGCCTCTCCTAATACTTCTTGCAGCTGGTCTTCAGTGAGAAAGTCAAGAACTCCAATGGGTGGTCAGGGAATTCCACCCACCACTGGGAGAGATTTGAGGGAAGAGATGAATATCCAGGCACACTCTTCTTGTTCCAGGACAATCTCTGAGTAAGGAATAGAGTCTCTGGCTTTGAGTTCTAGAGGTCCTTGCTCAGGAATAAAAAAGTCCCCTTTAGAATGTGTATGTGTACCTGTGCATATAGTGTGGAGGACATAGAGCCAGATAGCTCAGAATAAACCATGCCATCATTGTTTACTAGAAAAGTTAAGGTTCTGAGTAAGAGAAAATTACAAAATTTTATAAAAATCTGAAAAAAATTTTTTTTAATCTGGAGAAAAGCATCAGGGAAGACTTAAGGTTGCTGCTACAGAATCATGAGGGGAAAATGGAAACTTGCATTTCATACTCTTCAGAACATAATTGGGACTAGCAGGCACATGGTATGAAGAGGCTGGTGTGGCACTAACTAGAGTTCCCAGGAGAGTGATGAGCTCCCTGGAAGTGAAGATGCTCAAGCAGCAGCAGGGATTCTGGAGTTGGAGGTCAAGCATGGAAGAAGACCCTGAGATTTGGGGAGACCCTCTGAAGAAAATGGTTAAGGTAAGGTTTCATATTTTAAGGCCTTTATTCTCCCCTAATGAATTATAAATCTTATGTAATGGAAATATGTGCATGTTCCTTGATTCACAATCTGTATAGCAATTAAACTTCGATATGCAAGAAAAAAAATTATCCCTGCCTTTAGGAAACTGTGTTTCTTGTAAGACAATGAGTGGGTATCTAATCAGGCAGGTCTATCATCCTGAGAACGTCAGGGAAGGGGATGGAGAATGAATGCTGGTAGAAAGTCTGAAAGGATTATCACCAATATCAATAGTGGTTTTGGAACTAAGGGGATTGTTTTCTTTTTTCCTTAATTCTGTATTTCTAAATATTATTATAATAAGCATTTACTTTTGTGGGAAAAGCAAATTACTAAAAATATGATATGGATTTTACATAATTATATTGCTAATAGTAAAGAAAATAAATGTTAAAGGTCATTCTTTAACTTCGAGATGACATTCTACAATTATTTAAAGAACTTTTATTTAGTCAAACAAAAACAAGTTATACCAAAATAGTCAGAAATAAAATAGCTATATAAAAATATTATAGAGGGCTGGGATTGTGGCTCAGCGGTAGAGTGCTCGCCTAGCGCACGCGGGACCCGGGTTTGATTCTCAGCACCACATAAAAATAAAGGCATTGTGTGTGTCCATCTACAAAAAAGATATTCTCTCTCTCTCTCTCTCTCTCTCTCTCTCTCTCTCTCTCTCTCTCTCAAATAAATAAATAAATAAATTATAGAGAATTTTGGGTTAATTTCTTTTGGGGATGATTTCCTTTCAACCTAATATATACACAGCTACTCATTTTAAAATTCTAAATTGTGTAAATGAAATTCATTCCTTCTTATACTCAGGGGCACTTAGTGAGTTTTTATCATGTATAAATACCTATCCTCGGTTTGTTGGAGGATTCAATAATAAACGATAATATGTTCCTTGTACTTGAGTTCACTTGGAAGGAGAGCACATGCTCAAAGGTCACCTAGACAACAAAGTTCTAAAAATTAGAACAGAGAAAAGGATATTATAGGAAGCAAATGCCAGGAAGGCGAAGGTTATGAAAGTTCTACTCATTCTTTAAGGTTCAAAAGTCTCCCTTCCTGAAGAAGCTTCTTGCTGAGGTCCTATCTGCTAGGTGAGGACTCTGGTTATCATCTACCACAGAACTGCTCTTATTGAGAATCTGAGGGTACTTTCCTTGTCCTGGATTTTGTGTCATTCATTTTGGGTCCTGAGTGGATCTAAAAGCCATGTTTATTTGAGGAATTCCAGGCCATGTTCCCCTGCAGGAATGAGGAAGGAGAGGTGTGGAGCTGGATAATAACACAGTCCAGACTAACGAGTGGTGGTGGGTGTGGAAGTGTGGGAAGAAGGGCTTCCCTGAGCCTGTGGGTGAATAGCAGCCATCGTTTGTCCTGGCTCTCCAAAACTGGGATCAAACAGCACCTCATTCTTCCCATCTTCACTTTTTCAGGAAGAATTTTCAGTGAGAATGTTCACAAAGTATCAGAAATAACAAGGTATGATGGTGAAAAGCATCAAAGAGGGAGCTCAGAGACCTACCCTAGTTCCAAGAAGCTCTGTTTTTAACTAGCTTCCTTCCTTCTGGCCTCAGTTTCAGAGAGTCAAACTATTCAATACCCAAAGTCCATATCTCCCTATAAATCAGAAAACACAAGGTTCCTGTGATTTTATATTGGATTTATTCCTCAGTCATGAGTCATAAATCAATGCCTGACCTTGCAAATACAAATTCTTCCCCAGTGTAGGAAATTAAAGCACTTAATTCTCTTATGGGGAGGTTGTACACTCTGAATGCTTGCAGGCAGTACTGTCTGGGAAGTTGAGGCAAAGGAAATGGCTCCAAAATCCCTCCTGGGATCTAAATGGAAAACAAAAGAGGCTATGACATCAGCTGCCATTTCCTCTGTGATCAGACCAAATAATATAAATAACAATATTAAATTATGTGTGCATATTTTATTTTTGCCTTTCATGGCAAATCCAAATACATCGGTTGCTCTTAGCCTTTAGTTCAAGGTTATGTACACAGAAAAGGAAAAATGAGCAAAAGTGAAGCATCTTAGAGCTGCAGGTGACTTTAAAGCTTAGGCCCAAACTTTTCGTTATCCCAATGATGAAAAATAAAGGATGTAATATGTGAAACAGCTCAACACAATGTTGACTGCCTGAAGCAAGTTTTCTCAACTTGCCTCACCTAAACCCTCTGTAACTGGTCAATACCACCACCTATATGCCAAATACGTGAATAAGCACATTTTTTAAAAGGCAACGAAAGGATCCTAACCTCTTTTAATGAATTTCCTTTATTACAGCTAGAGAAGGGCATGCAAAGGGGGAAGGCCAAGTTTACCAGAATGAACATATCTGAGACAGAAAGTTCACCTTCCTAGACTGTATTCAGAACCAGTCTCTCACTCCAAGATACAGCTGCTCTACATTTCTATCCACTACCCTCCTCTGTTTCAAAAGGCAGGCAAGCACCAGACCTTTCTAAAACATTGTTGTGAGAATAAGAATAACTCTGCCTTTTAACAGGCTAGCGTAGCGGTTTAATACATTATCTGCCAAGTTACTGGTACCTATTTAACCTAGAATTAGTTGAATAAAATTCAAAGTTTAAAAACCTGTTCTTTGAACAAGAAATCTGATTATGGGTAGTTTCTCCCTTCTTTGGCTCCCTAAAAATCCAGGCAAGTTACTCAAAAGCATCTCAGTAAAGAAAATAATATGGTAGTTCCATAGGTGAATTGTTTATTTAAATTAGACTAGCATTAGGGTCTAAGTTAGAATCATATAATAAGAACATCAGAATAAGAACTTCTTCCTTCCCAATCTGTTTTTGCCTCACCACTCGGATGGATCAGATGTGCCTTATTCTTCCTACAATGGCAAATGTACATACTGGCTATTTTGCTCTCTGATCACATTGATGATATCCATACACTCCCAATCATTATGTCCTAGATGTCATGATTAGAATTCAAAATGCATAGACTATTAGAACTGGAAGGAACTGTCAGGAACATTTAATGCTATGTCCTCCCTTCACAACTAAAGAAGTAAAGTTGCAGTGACACAGAGACTTGTTCCTTTTCACATGGACAGTGAGTGGTGGTGTCAGATCTAAGGACCATGTCTAAGGTTTTCCTGATCAAATTATTTCTGTGGCCCCTGCTGCTTCCCAGAATCAGCAAAGATTTTCCAAACATTCACAAATGGCTGACTGGAGGCTATTTCTTGGGTGTCAGCCTCTCCCATTCCAGAGCTGCCTGTGCTATTCCACTGCATGAATTATAGATGCAAAAGCTTACTTAAGTTTGGATAAGCAGATGAGTTCTTTTTCTCACCCAGTGTTTTTCATTCTGTCAATCATGAAGGTGAGTGGCAAAGCTTACAGTTATTAGTTGCCACAGTTAATTGATAAATTATAAATTATTGTTTTTAACTTATTAAAAATCCATTGTTGGGGCTGGGGTTGTGGCTCAGTGGTAAAGTGCTCACCTAGCATGAGTGAAGCACTGGGTTCAATCCCCAGCACCACATAAAAATAAAATAAAGGTATTGTGTCACCTACAAATATATATATATATATATATATATATATATATATATATATATATTCACTGTTGCAATGCAATGTGCTGTCAAGAAGAAACATTCTAAAAAATCAATTTTGTGAGTAAATTTGCAGTCATCTGGTTCATGTCTGGAAATTATATACAGCTAGCTGGCATTTATAACTCAAGGTAACAGCCTATTAACAATGGGTTGATGATTTTGTGACAGAAAGTCTGATTGCCTTAAACTCCTATTTTCTGACTCCAGGAATGTCTACACTTGCAGGTACTAACTGTTAAAACTACCAGTATCAGTAGTGTGCAGAGGAAAGAGAATTCAACTTGACAATGTAATTATCTGCAGTAGAACCTTGCCCCTTCACTTCAGCAATATTATCTATAGCTTAGCCCAGGGACCCTGCTTGGATTCAGCCACCTGATGATTAAGAAATAGATAAAATGTGGAAAAATGAATAGTGAACTTTATGCAATTTGATTGAACTGACCAGTTTTTCCATCTTTTATCTATTTTTTATGTGGGCAGGCAACCAAATCCAGCCAGCTGGCATCCAGATAAGGTCCCTGGGCTAGGCCATAGGTAACAGAAGGGACACCACATGCTGGGACTATAATGCCACCTGTGGCTAGCCTACTCTGGAGGAAGGGAACTAATATGAAACTGAATTTAAATTGTGGGACTTTCCTTCTTTTCCTTCAAACAAGTGCCAACTGCCCTTTGCCACTTTAATAAAATGGAAAAATATTTTTTTAGTAATCTATGGGCCCAAAGTTTAACTGTCCCCTAGTCTCATTGGCAGTGCCCGTTCAACCTTATCCTTTCTTACCTGTCTTCTGGAGCTTTCTAGCCCACTCAGGATTTCTATGAAATGAACTGAGAGTTCTGTTTGCTCTGGAGCTTTTTATACAATTTGGTATTTCTCTGAAATCAATTTGGAGTTCTTTCTTGAACTATTTGTTTGATAGGGATTGTCAAGTGCCAATTTGTTTGGAATAAACACTAAGAGGAAGTACAGACCTATGGTGATTTGTTTGGGAGGGCTCTGTTATAAAATTGAACTACTTCTTATGCATTGGGGCGCTGAATTCAGCCAGCTGGGATCCAGGCAGGGTCCCTGGGTTAAGGTGTCAATAACAGTAATATAATGACTTAGTGCATTTGGTTTCTGAGCTGCCTTCTCCCAATATGTAAATATTGATCAGTTTTGAACTTGGTTTACATTACACAGGCTGTTTATTACTAGGCCTATATAATAATTTGTAACTACAGAAATGAGAATACAGCAATAATATGGAAAATATTAAAAACCCTGTCTCTGGCAAGTTTCACCAGCTTTGCCTTTTTGTTTTAAATCACAGAAAACTTCAAACACTCAAGTTTGAAAGACTAGAATAATTAACCAAAATAATATACCAATCACCAGCTTAAGTAGTTTTCAATACTTGCTAATATTTCATCTCTCTTCCCCAACACTTTTTTTCCTTACCTGAGGTATTTTAAAGCACGTTTGTGTTGGGAAATAAAGACTGTAATACGTAATTCAGGGAGAAGCGTATTGAGTATTCAATAAATGTCAGCTATTATTTATGGTAGAACCTATGCGCATAGCCCCTTACCGGGAGGTTTTGAAACCTCTTTGCAGGGTGGCACTTTTTGGCTAAAGGCAGAGAATATTTAAGGAACACTTTCAGGAGCCCGAGGCTTGGTAGCTAAGATTGCTGCTGCCCCCTTCAGGACGCCCTTCTTCAGAGCCACCGGATTAGGATGAGGATTGTTCCTCGCAGGCTCCCGTCGCCTCGCGCGGAAACGAGGGGCGGGAACAGGAAGTAGGGTTAGGCCGAGTTCCGGGTGCAAGGCGGCTAGTGAGGACAGGAGAGCTGAACGCTGCGGCTGGAAGCTGGTGAGGCAGAGCGGCGATGTTCCGGATCGAGGGCCTTGCGCCGAAGCTGGACCCGGAGGAGATGAAGCGGAAGATGCGTGAGGACGTGATCTCCTCCATACGGAACTTCCTTATCTACGTGGCCCTGTTGAGAGTCAGTAAGTGTCCTCCCGGGCAGTGACCATAAGACCACCTTGCCGACACCGCCCAGCCACCTCTAGTTCCCCAGGCCGTTGTGAGGCCTTGGGGAGCTAAGCCGAGCTGAGCCGTCACGGGAGCAAGAGGTGTGCGCGTCGAGGGCGACGACAGTCTAGAGTCTGCGGGTCTGACTGGGACACCGAAG
Source organism: Urocitellus parryii (assembly GCF_045843805.1). NCBI lineage: Eukaryota > Metazoa > Chordata > Mammalia > Rodentia > Sciuridae > Urocitellus > Urocitellus parryii. The sequence continues at coordinate 176,885,911 of NC_135534.1, read as the reverse complement.
CGCACGTGGTGGTGTCCCTGCGCGCGAGGTTAGCTCATCCTAGCTCGCCCAACCTCAACAGTGAGTGCAAAGAGATTCAAAGCTTATCCTAGAGCAGTTCTCTCATTTTGGAGACCAAGAAACAGTGCCAAAGTTAGGGAAATGGCTGGCCAAGGTCATCCAGCGATTCAGTGAATGGGCTTGACCTAGAATCCGAAGCTCTTAACTCCGTGCCAGGTTTTCCTCCTGTAGTGCCGACCATTGAAATGCAAAAGGTTTTGCCTCCTTGCTGTTTATTTGTACAGAAAGTGAAGTAAATAATTGCTTCTGGGGGAAGGAATGAGAGGAAAACGAGTTTATAGGATTGGTGGAAATAGAAAAATATTTGATCTTTACAGTTGGCAGAAAGTTACATTCATTAATCGGTCTTGGCAGTGACTCCTTGAGGAGAGTAGGGCCTAAGATTCTTTGTATCCTTTTTGTAAGTGACTATTCGATTTTAAAATGGAACATAAAGCATAGGGTTACAGTACACTGAATATAAGAACTGGAAGCAGCTTTATAGAGCAGTTCTCTAATTTTATTGTTTCAGAAATGACTTGCCGCTGTCACTTCATTCTTAGTACAGTATCCTTTTCATTGTTATAAAATTTGTATATTGTTGTCTGGTCTGAATGGAGAGGCAGGAAAAGTCAAATCACTGAAGGCCATACCAAGGTCATGCTGTAGAAGTCTTTTGTTAGGCCTAGTCTGAACTCATTGAGGCTGAGGTCTCTCTCATTCAGATGTTTCTTTACTGGGTACTCTTTCCCTGTATTGCTCTGCTTCCCCAGGAGAGGGAGCTTTGGGGAATAGAAACACGAAATAATACTGCTCATTCAAGAACTTTCATATATATATATACACACACACACACAAGAACTTTCATTCATTCATATATATACATATATCAATGAAAGTTCTTGAAAAAATATATATAGTTGTAGGTGGGCACAATACCTTTATTTTATTTATTAATTTTTATGTGGTGCTGAAGATCAAACCCAGTGCCTCACATGTACTAGGCAAGCACTCTACCACTGAACTACATACAACCCTAGCCCCCTTGAGAACTTTTTATAACTCCCAAATGTACTTATTTCCTCCTAACTTGTTGTTGCTGATCTAGCTGCTAGTAAAATATTTTCTTCTTAATGATTTTTGCCTTTAATTGTAATTACTTATTATCACATTTTAGGTTGAGACATAATTTTGTATATGACACAACCATATTTAAAGTGCACAATTCACTGGTTTTCAGCATAGTCAGAAGTGTGCAGTCATCATCACAATCAATTTTAGAAACATTGTCTTTTCTTCTAAAAAAAAAAAAAATACTATGTCCATAATCTGTAACTCCATTTCCCCCTTTCTCCAGTCCTTGGCGACCACTTATTTGCAGTTTCTGTATGGATTTGCCTTTTATGGATATTTCATATAGAGGAATTACATAATATGTGACCTTTTGTGTCTGTTATTTCACTTAGCACGTTTTCAAGGTTCATCCAACTTACAGCTTGTGACAGAACCTCTTTTTATATTTGATTAAGGTCCCATTGTATGGATATACCGAGTTTTGTTTATCCACTCATCATTTCTTGTGGATTTTTCCCCCCATTAAGAATTAGTAGAGAAGGTTGGATGTATTACTGACTTTATCAACTTCCAACAGATCTCAATAGCTTAGTTTCATATTAATAAAATGTTTTAAGTGTGTATATTAAGAAAGAAGTTCATCTGTTTTTTTTATTTTTTTTTTTGTGACCACAGCACTTTTACACAGGACAATAATATCACTTCTTTAAATTTATATGATTGGGCTGGGGATGTGGCTCAAGCGGTAGCGCGCTCGCCTGGCATGCGTGCGGCCCGGGTTTGATCCTCAGCACCATATACAAAACAAAGATGTTGTGTCCGCCGATAACTACAAAAAAATAAATATTAAAAATTCAAAAAATAAATAAATAAATAAACCTATATGATCACATTTAATTTTCTAGATATTTTTGTGTATGGCATTTTGTTAGACCCTTATAGTAACTGAATAAGATGCTGTGATCTGGAGGGCATAAGTGATATATAGTTCATCAAGAGAGAACAAAGTAAGTTTTGTTTCTTACTTCAGTAGTTTTTTTCTTTCTTTTTTGCCCCTATTGTCTGCCATTTTTCAAATAAGTCTTTTTTTTTTTTTTAACAAGCTCTGCCAAATTTTATTAAGAGAAATTTTTTTTTTTTTAAAGAGAGGTAGAGAGAGAGAGAATTTTAATATTTATTTTTTAGTTATCGGCGGGCACAACATCTTTGTATGTGGTGCTGAGGATTGAACCCGGGCCGCACTCATGCCAGGCGAGTGCGCTACCTCTTGAGCCACATCCCCAGCCCTATTAAGAGAAATTTTGTATGTTTTACTTTTCATCAGTCTGTTCTGGCATGCTTCTAATGATATCAGAATCACTTGGATCAGTGATAGACAGTGTGCATACTCTGTAGTATTTTCTGCACACTGTACCCAATTACATATTATTGCCAATGTAGTGATGGACACCAGTTTATTATTGCCAATGTAGTGATAGACACCAGTTTTGGCCAACATGGCATAGAACTCTGTTTCAGATTTCTTCAAAGCTGGACAGTTGTTGGGGAGGATGACCAGTTTCACTTTGCCCTGTCTGATCATCTTCAGTGTCTGTTTGTACCCCAGCACATGCTTTCCACTTTTCATAACAAGCAGAGCCTAGAGTTGATTGACTCCAGAAACTTTTTGTCTTCTTTGCAGCTACCATTCTCCTGCCTTAAATGCAAGATGTCCCCTAGCTAAGAGCAGCCATCAAGATGGCAGGATCAAATGAGTCTTTAGAGTTCCTTCTACAGTTAAAATAAATCACTAAAGTAAAGGATTGTCATTTGAAAGAAGGCTGGAGTACATCTTTATGGCCCTAAGGGGGAGAACTACCTGGATGAAAAATTTTGAATAGAATAACAATGAACTTTATAGTAATTATAGTTGAATGGCACTGAAATGAGCTGCTTTGGAAGGTGGGAAATCTCTTGCTTGTTTTTTACAAGCAAAGGCCTTACCATCATTTAGAGTTGTTTTCAAAAACATGTTCAATTAAACCTATAAGGATCTCCACCCCCAAGTCTTTTCTGACATGTAGCCTAGGGACTGATAGACCTGGAAACTAATTTTGGGTGTTTTGTTTTATTTAAGCTCCATTTATCTTAAAGAAATTGGACAGCATATGAAGATTGGACACCACGTGTACATGCATGATATGAAGAACCTGGTTACAGTTTCTCCTCCTATCTGCAAATGAATGGGCCCAGAATGGTGTAAGAGACTCTTTGATTGAATGGACATAAAAATTCTACTTATTAAGAACAAGTTGGGCTATGATTACTGACCTTCATAGCTAAAATATACAACAATTTGGAAAGTATGAAAAGACATCTTGTAATTATAGTGTGACCTTATGCTTGTGATACTTGGCCTCTGAATGTTGGTATGATTGTAAATAGTGTCAAACTCCCTTTCATTAATTATAAGGGGATTATGTCTGAAATGGCACTGTCTTGTCAGTCATTTCTGTTTACATTTTTACTCTGTCCAGAGTATATTTGTGAAGAGGCCCTTACAATTATGTCTTATGAAGTCAGCACCCAACCACAATGACATTTAATCACAGGACTATTAGTCTATATTTTTAATAAACATAGCAATTAAGAAAATTTGGGTTTTTATTTTTCTTATCCCACTTTCTGCTGATAAACAACAATCACTGGTGAGATTATTACAACATTGTAATAATTAAATTGTTCTTTTTGTCTTGAATTTGATAATTTGCCAATCCTGATAAAGTAATGTTAAGTTCTACTGCCAAGCAGTCTTTGTGAAAGCAATAGTACTGCTTGATGCTGAGTGCATGTAGTACCACCAAAGGAGAAAAATGCCGTATTCTTAAGTCAAATAGTCCTCCAGGTTTGTTGACATAAGGGGATAATCCTCCCCTGAGGCAACTACACTCATCCCTTTTTAGCTATTTGTGTTTCTAAATAGCATGATGGTATTGTTACTTCATTGTTTTTCTGTTATAGGAATTGCTCATTGACTACTGATGAATTTTTTCCCCCGCCTAGGCTTCATTTTTTTTTTTTTTAAAGACATCCTGAGGATGCATTTTTTTTAAAGAGAGAGAAAGGAGAGAGAGAGAGAGAATTTTGATATTTATTTTTTAGTTTTCGGCAGACACAACATCTTTGTTGGTATGTGGTGCTGAGGATCAAACCCGGGCCGCACGCATGCCAGGCGAGCGCGCTATTGCTAGAGCCACATCCCCAGCCCATAGGCTTCATTTTTCTATGAACTTTCCTCTAAATTAATGAAACTTTTTGCCATTTGTCTAAACTGCACACATTATTGGTTTCATTGGGCACCCAGTTTCATCTTCCTGAATAAATTTTTCCTGGAGCCTTCTGATCTGCCCCATTCTAGACTGATAACCTCTGTGCCTGACAAATGGCTATAACCTGGGAACTCTGATCGCTTTTTGGGGTGAGTACCCAGGGGTGTACTCAGAGGCACTCAGCCACTGAGCCACATCTCTAGCCCTTTTTTGTATTTTACTTAGAGAAAGGGTCTCACTGAGTTGCTTAGTGCCTCACTGTTGCTGAGGCTGGCTTTGAACTCACAATTCTCCTGTCTTAGCCTCCTGAGCTGCTGCGATTACAGCTGTGCACCACTCATCACTGCACTCAGCTCCTTTCGCCTTTATTGTGAGAATTCCTTTTCCTCTTGTCTGATGTTGGATCTCTTGCTTTCTGTTATCTTTTCTTCATTTATGCCTTTATTTTGATAGAGCCCTTTTTCAATTTGGGGAAAGGTGGCTTTGAGGTAAATGTTTTTAAGACCTTGTTGGTCTGAAAAGACTTTATTTTATTCTCATATTTGATAATTTGCTGAATATAGAGTTCTAGATTGGAAAGCTGTTTCCTTCAGAAAAAGGCATTGAACCATTGCCTCTAAGTTTCAGTGTTGCTACAGGGAAATCTGAAACCATTCTGATGCCTGACCTTTTTGGGAGACCTAAATTTTTCCTACCTTAGAAACAATCTTTTGTTCATAGTATCTTAGGTTCCATGTTAACACGCTTTGGTGTGTTTTTATTTTAATTTACTGTGCTGGTCACTTGTTAAACCAGTTTAAACTTGAAACTTATGTCCTTTAGTTCTCAGAAATTTTGTCAATTTTATTGATGATTTCTTCCCCTTTTATTTTCCCTCTTTCTCTATTTGTAGGATGATGCTATATTTGATGTTTTCTTTTTCCTCTATAGTCAGCCAGTTTTATCTAAAATTGCTTTTGTTGATTTTTGCTTGACATTAGTTGTATGCTCATATTTAAAAATAGGATACTAACAAATTGATTAGAGACTCTCAATAGATGGAGTTTGTTGATGCTGGGCTCTGCTGAAGGGTAATCTATTGGGTCATTTAATTGGAAAAACTTTTATGTTCCTCTCTTTAGGTATTTCCTATTGAACTGGTCATTCCTCAGCAAAGACTCTCCCAAGCTCCTAAGTGAAAAATGAATGACTTGCCAGTATTCTGGCAGCCAAGTGAGGGAGAGGGTTGAGGTGAGGCCCAGAATATTGTGTGTGTCTCACTATTCTCGCTTATTGAGGCTCTGCATTTTAAATACAGTATATCAGCCAAAAGTGCCCAGCTTTCTACAACCCAAACTGTTTTACTCATTTCCAAAGGATAAACTTTTTTTTCCCTGACACAACTGGAGATTGAATTTACCACTAAACTACACCTACACTAAACTACATGGCTCTTGTTATTTTTTATTTTGATACAGGGTCTTGCTAAGTTACTGAGGCTAGCCTTGAACTTGGAATCCTCCTGGCTCAGCCTCCATTGTGCCCAGGTAGAAAAGAAACTTCTAATTTGGAGAGTGAGCTGGGAAAAGGAGGCTGTTCAGCTGTGTACAAAGTTGCAGAGGGTATCTGATTACTTAGACTTTTAATCAATTCTTGTTTTGGTCTCTACCTGTTCACATTCCAGAGACACATGAAGCCACCAGTTCCTGAGCCTTTAAGAAATTCTGTGGTTCAAATTCAGTAGCTTTTCCTACTGTTTGCTCAGAATTCAGTTTCCTTGGGTCTACTCTGTTATTTACTATTGTAATTTGTTCTCCAGCTTTTAATTTTTTGTTGATATTGTCTTTTCTTCTATCTTTTTTGTTAGACCTTAAAACAGACAAAAAAAACTTCATTGTCATTTAATGGAATTTCAGGAAGGAGAAGTATGTACATGTGCTGAATCCCATCTTTACCCAGACAGCATGTAATTTTTTTTTTTTAAGAGAGAGAGAGAGAGGGAGAGGGAGAGATAGAGAGAGAATTTTTTTAATATTTATTTTTTAGTTATTGGCAGACACAACGTCCTCGTTTGTATGTGGTGCTGAGGATCGAACCTGGGCCGCACGCATGCCAGGCGAGTGCACTACCGCTTGAGCCACATCCCCAGCCCAGCATGTAATTTTTGAACCCTGTTGTTTTGTTTCATGGTGATCATTTATATCTATTTCTGACTTAATTGAGAAGGTACAGTATATAGTATCACGCTCTTGAATACTGGCTTGAAAAACAGGCTGACTTGATTTTGAGTCCTGACTCTGATACTTATGATATGATTGGCTTTCAGCAAGTGAACCTCTAAATTTCATTTTATTTAACTGTAAAATTAGGATAATAGAAACATCTGCCTGCTTCAAAATATTGTAAAAATTAAATGGGAAAATGCAAGTAGGGCAGTTGGCACAATTGTTGACATTTGTTAAATATTATTAATTGTTAGTGTTTGGAGTAATGTGTTTAGAAGCGATTTGTGCTGACATTCACTGCTTAAACAAGTTCATTCATGTTTCCAGTTGCTAGGAGATAGCATGCTGATCCTCTAATTGTATACAGACTTCAAAATTATTATTCATTGTCTGGAATCAGCTCTAACCAATCATTGATGACATTCAACAGATGGAGAGGTTGAGATTCTGAAAGTTTCAGTATGGCTAATAAATAGCAGCTGGTCAAGGCTTAGGGGACTTTTAATGTTTGCTTATGGAATCCTATCCTTAGATGCTTTTGCAGAGAGGGGGGAAAAGTGTGATTGTTACTCCGGATTCCAATGTTATGTGATATGAAAAAAATCTAATGGTTTCGTTTTTTGACTAGTTTCTCAAAATTCAGGCCATACCCTCTGAGAGATCTCAATACTTGAAATAGTTGGACTATATACATATATAGCTTAGTGGTTTTTTTATTTGTTTGTTTAATCTGTGTAGTGTAAAATAGTAAGTAAAAAACCATAGCAAATTGGATGCTCTTGAAATGGGAACATTGGAAGAAAAAGAGATGGTAGAGAGGAATGTTAATCCCCCACAATCAGGTTGTGGTAGATGAATACCACTTTAATAGTTAGAAATGTGGCCACTAAGTTAATGTCCCCACTGCTGGCAGTAGCACAGTTTTTAAAAACTGCCTTTAGGTAAAGTGCTTGTTTTGCACAGGTGAGGCACTGGGTTCGATTCACATATAAATAAATTAAATAAAGGTTCATAGACACCTAAAAAAATGAATAAAAACTGCCTTTTTCATTGCTCTTTGAAATAAGTTAGCATTACAGTTAATGTGTTCAGTAGTTTGGGAGTCTGTAAATTTGAACCTTCCTTTGGCACAAAGGAAGAATACTGGAATCTGAACATTTTTCTCTTCCCACACCTTTTTTTTTTTTTTTAATGTAAAGTGTGTCTCTACCTGTAAGATCCAGGCACCGTTCAGTATTATAGATAGTATAGAAAGGAAATCAGCTGGACATTTTATTCTTTCACTCTAATGTGATCACTTCATAAATTGAGTCATCAAAGAACCCATAAAGGCAGAGATGAGCAAACTCTGTTAAGGGTCAAATGGTAGGCTTTTTAGCCTAAACTCTTGTTTTAAGCAATTGTGAAAACAGCCAAAGACAATATGTAAATGAGTGGGTGTGGGCAGTGTCTCAATATATTTACTGAAATAGATGGCTGGCTGGATTTGGCCTATGGACTACCTTGTTAAAAGACAGAGAAGTTAGCAAAGTATAAAATGGTGACCAAATCACAGAAGTGTTTTATTACTTGAAAGGTAAGATATTTACTCTATTGCAGATCATATAGGGAAAATGATTTATTATAGTCTGGGCTTTACAGAGCCCTATAGGTTACTCATTTATTCATCAAAGTTATCAATTCCTACTATGTACAAGGCACCTTGCTAAAAGTTGGGGATATGGACAGTCACGGGACTGCCCTTTGAGGTCTCTCATCTACCAAAGGATGCTGTGTGAGTTGACATCTGAAAGGTCTAACCTTGCTGGAGAGAGCTTCTCTGAAGGAGTGATTTTAGGGACCTGAAGGGTCAGTTGGTCATCTAAGGGAAAAGGTAGAGAAGGTAGGACCAGGCCGGGTTTTTCAAGGCGGGGAGTTCAGAGTTGCCCACTTTAAACAGCATTAGACAGAGAGTATGAAGACTGGATTTGAAGGGGGAAATTAAGGGGGTAAATGAGTGGACCAATATTGAATCAGTGAAGTGAAGAAGGAAAAGTATCAAGAAAGACTCTCTGATTCCTGGCTTAAATAGCTGAGTTGATGGTACCAATTACTGAACTAAGAATAGGGTTTCAGGGGGAGACAATGTGTTCAATTTTGGACCTGAGTTGCAAGTTTTCATGAGATGGAGATAATTGAGTGGACATTCGGATATCCAAATATTTCTAATACTTTGATTTGAAATAAATAAGTATTGAGCTTCTTTTAGCTAGATGCTAATTAAAACCATGGTGTGGCTGAGAGAAAGTGTGTGTGTGTGTGTGTGTGTGTGTGTGTGTGTGTGTGTGTGTGTGATAATTCAGGGTTGGAAATATTTCAAGAATGAGCACATAGGCCGCAGATAAAAGGTTGCAAAATGTAACAGAACAGGTGAGGAATTTATGTAGGTATGAAGAGAATGGGTCTACAAAACAGGAAAAGGAAGAAGGAGTGCATCAGTGTTTTAGTTTCCTATTGCTGCTCCCCTTTAGGGAATGAGTAGAACAAGTTTAGACAAGAGAGTACACCAGTGTATTAGTTGAATTTCTGCAGTCCTAGAGGTCAGATGTCTAAAATGGATTTCATGGGGTTAAAATCCATGTTTCAGGAGAGCTACTTTCTTTGTGGAGGTTTTAGGAGAGACTCTGCCTTGCCACTTCCACTCTGAAGGCTGTTCACTCCCACCTCTGCTTGTGCGGTCACATTTTCTCTGACTGAACTTTCTTCCTTTTGTAAGGACCCTTGTGGTAACATCATAACACCCAAATAATCTAGAATAATCTCTGAACCTCAAAATCCTTAATCACATCCACAAAGTTCCTTTTGCTATAAGAGGTAATTCACAGGTTTGGTGATTAGGACATGGGCGCATGTTGGGGTGGGGGCATTAGGTCTGCCACATACAATGAGGGTTTAGATTTGGTGTGGAATAGTTGAGAGTTCCCTTGTGCAAATATTTGCTTTCTTTGGGAGGTCATTTCCTTAGTCACTCAACTCTGTAGTCATTACCTAGATTTAATTCAAAGCATTCTTTTAGCCAATACAAATAATTTGTTGACTCCACCGAGCCCTATAATCTCTTCACCCTACCATCTGTTCTCTTCTCCCCTCCTACCAGGACTCTGCTCACATTTCATCATTGTGATCATTCTTGAATACACCTTCAGTTCTGTTTCCTCCCCCTGGTTTCATTGTCCTTCCTGGCAAAATCCAGCTGATTAAAGTCTATCTGTTCCCTGGTGAGAATGTTGAGATTATGGTGCAAATCGTCTTTGGAGAGACCCTTTTAGGGAGTGAGTAAAACAAGTGATACACCTCTGACTAGGTGCCCTACTATCCAGGACTATCACAGCTTTACCATTCATAGTCCTAAATCTTGGGAAATCCCTCAGTCCTGAGCAGATGGGAATGTTGATCACTCTAGTTGCAGTGGTAGCTTTAGACATCCTTTGAACCCCTAAAGGACTTGATCGTGGATGTGTGCTGCTTGGTATGAAGGGGAGGCAGCTTTGCTGTGAGCTCTCAGTAGCCAATACTCCAGCCACAGGGGGAGTGAATTCTGGTGCTGGGTGTTGGTGGTTCCCACAATGTCTACCACTTGCCTGTCTTCATCTGCTATTCTATTTCTTTGCTCTCATAGTTAAATGCCTCAGTAGAATTGCTAATATGCTTAATTTACTTTCTCGTTATCTCTTGAACCCATTCCAGTCAGGCTTGCATCCCCATCAGTCTGAAATTGCTCTTGTCCAGGTTGACACTGACCCCCACCTTCAGGAGAAGCAGTTAACACACTGCTCCATTGTTGAAAGCACCTCTCAGGCCTTTCATCACAACACTTTTCCTAATTCTTCTCTAACACTCTTCCTCAAATTCTTTTTGCTGGTTTCTTTTCATTTCTCCAACTTCTTTGAGAATTGCTGTGCCCCATGTGTCTGTCCTCAGACCTCTTTGTCTACAGATTCCACATCAACTTGTTCTCATCCAGCCTCTTGGTACTGAGTGCCATTTTTGGGCTGTAAACTCCCAAATTTTAAATCTAGTCTAGCCCACCCCCTTTAATTTCAGACTTATCTAAACAGCAAAGTACTTGTCTTTTGCTCCATTCATGCAACCTGTGCCTAAGTCTCAGGAAATAATTTTTATCTTTCCAGTCAATTAGACCACAGACCTGATAATCATCTTTGATTCCTCTTTTTTACCCCACACCAGTCCCTAATGAAATCCTTTTGTCCTAATTTTGAATTACAATCAAAATCTGACTTCACCAACTTCATTTCTATTACTATGATCCAGTCCAGTCATTTCACTTCTGTTTTTTCTTTTTCCCTCTCTCTTTTTTGGGGATTGAACTTAGGGGCAACTCTACCACTGAGTTACATCCCTGGCTCATTTTGTTTTAAATTTTGAGATAGAGTCTCACTAAGTGGCAGAGGCTGGCCTCCAACTTGTGATCCTCCTGCCTCAGCCTCCTGAGTCACTGGGATTAGTGGTGTGCACCACTGTGTCCGTTGTCTCTTTTGAATTATTTCTACAGCCTCTTAACTAGTATCCTGCCTTCCACCCTTATTCCTGTGCGATATTTTTATAACACAGCAATCAGAATGGTCCTAGTCAGAAAATGTGACTCAAAACCCTCCAGTGTCTTCCTGTTGCACTCAGACTAAAAACCAGTCTTTTTAAAAAAACATTTAAGTTTTTAGTTGTAGTTGAACACAATACCTTTATTTAATTTATTTATTTTTATGTGGTGCTGAGGATTGAACCCAGGGCCTTGCACATGCTAGGTGAGTGCTCTACCGCTGAGCCACCGCCCCATCCCAAACAAACAGCCTTTATGGTTGCTTACAGGTTCTGAACAATTTAGTCACGTCTTCTGTAGACTCTACCTCAGTGTGCTCTAGCCACCTTGGTCTTCTTGCTTCCTCAAACAGCTCAGACATGATGCTGCCTCAGGACCTTGCATGGGAGGTTTCCTCTGCGTGGAATGCTCTTCTCTTGATTTTCAAGTGCCTTGCTTTCTCCAGGCCTTTGTCTAAATAACTTTCTTTTTCTGGTATCAGGGATTGTACCCAGGGGTGCTTAACCACTAAGCCACATCCCTAGCCCTTTTTATTTTATAATTAAGACTGCATCTTGCTAAATTGCTGAGGCTGGCTTTGAACTTGGGATTCTCCTGCCTCAGCCTCCCGAGTCACTGGCATTACAGGCATGTGCCACCATGCCCAGCAAATGATATTTTCTGAGTGAGGCTTTAACCCAATTCCTTTATAGACCATAGAATATTTCAGCTTGTGAAGATCCAGCAAGCTATGTGCTTATGGCATTCTTTTGTATTTATGTTACACTCTAATAATCTATTTTTTTTAGAGAGAGAGAGAGAGAGAGAGAGAGAGAATTTTTTAATATTTATTTTTTAGTTAGCGGCGGACACAACATCTTTGTATGTGGTGCTGAGGATCGAACCCAGGCCGCACGCATGCCAGGCGAGCGTGCTACCGCTTGAGCCACATCCCCAGCCCCTAATAATCTATTTTTAAAAAATTTTTTTTAGTGGTAGATGGACACAATATCTTATTTATTTTTATGTGATGCTGAGGATCGAATCCAGGGCCTCACGCATGTGAGGCAAGCACTGTACCACTGAACTACAACCCCAGCCCTACACTCTAATAATTTTTAAAAATTACAGCCTGTTCAGAATTTCATACTCCCCCTTCCCTGCCTTATTTTTCTTATCATTTAATGTATTTTTTCTTAATTATTTTGTTAATTGTTTTCCCTATTAAATACATGCTTGATGAGGGCCAGAATCTCTGTGTGTTTTATTCATTATGAACTTAGATGAATTCCTGGAAACCGGTAGGCACTCCATATTTGTTGAATCAAAGAATTAGAATGGAGTAGTTATAATTATTTGTGGGAAATGTGAAAATAAGGTAATTAGAAAAAGGTAAGATTGTCTGTCAGGTGATCGTAAGCCCCAGATTGGTGATCATTAATTTGCAGTTGCGCTGGATGTGGCATTTTTCTCTGGCACTGCTCTGCCAAGAAGCAAACCTGGAGAAGGTGGAGAATTAGATTCATCCAGGATGGTGCCTTTGCCATGTGGATGACTTGAACTGATGGATGTCTGAGATGATACACAAGCTGCATGAGGACGAGAAGGCAGGAAGGGAATCTAGGGGTCAGTCCCACTGAGGACAGTTGTAAGCAGCAATAATCCTGAAACCTCTAATGCCCCAAATATCTTTCCTTCATTTTGAATGGAGAGAGAAGTTCTTACTGCAAAAAATAGAACCCGTTCATTGTGTTTTGCTTTCAGAGAGAGAGAAATTACCAGCAGTGACCTTTCAGAGTATTACCACAAGAGGTGGTAAGTTAGAATTTTTTGGTTTTACAACTAAGTGTTCATGGAGTAGCCTGGAAGGGACCTTCCACCACAATTTATGCTCTTTATTTAGGAGGAAAGTGCAAATGTTTTTGTGATATCAACAAATTAATTTCACGGGATAACGCTGAAACTGGAGACTTCTGAAAGATCTGATACAACAGTAGGAGTTTAGGGGAGCCTTTCTTCACAGAAGTCAAGTTGCATTGCCTCTGATTATTTGAGGTATTAAGTTGAAAAGAATTATTCTTATAAAGTGCTATTAGGTCAGTGACACAAGGCTGCTGAAGAAGTTGGAAGAGAAAAATATTTACTGCAACAATTACTTTTTCCTCTTTAACCTAACCCTCACTTTGTTTGCAAGCACTCAACTGCTTTACAAATTACCACCATGAAAGAGCAATTGCTTTTCATTTATGTTCATGAGTTAAAGGGTGCCCATGGTGCAGCACTCTTACCTGAAGGTGAAGCCAGCTCTTGGTTGCTGTTGCTTCACCACAGCTGCCATTTGCCTTTGATGATCTTACTGTGAAAAATAGGACCCCTTCATTCTGGGTCCTTTTTTCCTTTGAGAGAAAGAAACAGAAGGTACTGAGTGTCTCTGTTAACTAAAGGGGGTACCTGCTTTAACAAAGTATTTAATGTTTTTGTTTTCTTCCCTTTCAACATGTTTTCTTTCTTAAGTATATCAGGTTTAGATCCCCCCTTAATTATTTTCCCATTCCTAAGTTTACAGAGTACAGCAGCGGAAGGGTTAGAATCTTTTCACTAAATTATTTAGACTCAAAATATTCCTTTTATTTGCTTCTTCTCAATTCCATGTGTAAATAACATGGTAAAATATTATATTTTTAATACTTATTTGTTGGTAGAAAAAGGACTCTAAGGTAAATCTATCTTTTATGTTAGAAGGATAACTGAGTTTCTAGTCATTACTTTTAAGAATAAATAGGGGGCTGGGGATGTGGCTCAAGCGGTAGCGCGCTCGCCTGGCATGCGTGCGGCCCAGGTTCGATCCTCAGCACCACATACCAACAAAGATGTTGTGTCCGCCGAGAACTGAAAAATAAATATTAAAAAAATTCTCTCTCAAAAAAAAAAAAAAGAATAAATAGGTGATGGATGTCATGTACTTGAGAATCAAAGAACACTTCCTATAGAGGGTTGGAAGGATTTTTCATACACTGGTACCTTGTGGTAATGGACTCCCTGCCACAGAAGAGGCTCAGATATAATGGAGGAAAGAGTACCAAATTATATATGTCACATACTTTCAGGCATCACATACAGAGGTGCTTTCCAAAACAAGTTGCAAACCAAATCACCTAGGAAGCTTTTTCCAAAGACTTTTTGACTTAGAACCATAAATCTGTTTTTCAGAACCATTGAGGTGATCTAATTAGTTCAAGAACTGCTCTGGTTACCTGGTAAATTAGTTTAACGAAAGGTCTCTATTTCTGAAATTTGGGAATTAGAGGCACAACTAAAAATGAAAGCAGTTTTAGGTTTCATTAGTAAAATTGTGGTATTAAGGTCTCCAGGTCTGACAGATGCTTCAAGGGTAGCCATCTTACCAGAGGAGGGTTAGTTCAATACTAAAGGAACTGCTAGAGAAATGATTGACAAGATTATGAGTGTTTGGCCTGGGGAAGATGGAGATGGAAGTCAGAGAGCTGTTGTTAAAGATAAAAAAGGTTGTCCTGTCAAGGAGTAAGTATTCCAGAAGGCAAGATAGAATAAATGTTTGGAAAGTTATTCCTTGAATTTACTAACAACCACTATGACCAAGACAGACCGTGTTGTGCAAGGGATACTTCACTGTAAATTAATATTGGAGACCCTCTAACAGGTGTTGTCACTGTAGGACAAAAGTTTGTTGTCTTCCCTGTTCCTGAAAAACATTTGAGTTCAAGTACTGTCTCATATTTTTCTGCCCCAAGAATAAACTGAATAAAACATATTTTTTTTTAGTTTTATTGATTTTATTTTTTTAAGTACACAACAGCGGAATGCATTACAATTCTTATTATACATATAGAGTACACATATATCTTTATGTATAGAGTATGTTCACGCCAATTCATGCCTTTATACATGTACTTTTTTTGCATTACAATTCTTATTACACAAATATACCACAATTTTTCATATCTCTTTATATATAAAGTAGGTTGACACCCAGTTTGATTCTTAATACATGTACTTTGGATAATGATGTCCATCACATTCCACTGCCCTTGCTAATCCCCTGCCCCCTCCTTTTTCCTCCCTTCCCTCTTCCCTACCTAGAATTCATCTAATCCTTCCATGCTCCCCCACCCCCACCCCACTATGAGTCAGCCTCCTTATATCAGAGAAAACATTTGGCATTTGTTTTTTGGGGGGATAATAACAACTAAATTGAAAGGAGTAAAATACTAGCTTTCTGGATACAATCTATTGCCAAGGCCTTAGAAACACATTTGCAGTGTGTCTAATGGAGGTGTTCACAATCATACTGTGTTCAGTGATGGCAGTGGGGCAGGCAGTGTAGTAGGAGGCATATAGTAGAGAATTCAGTCATGGTCCCTGCCCTTAGGAGACTTGCAATCTAGCAGGGGAATCAGTCAGACATTACATCATTCCATTGCTAATCTTTCATCATAAAAACTGCTACGAAAGTAAAGTTCAGATAGCCATGTGAACATGGGATAGGGGAGCCTGGGCCTCTTTGGTTGGGGAAGAAGCAGGGAGGGCTATCTTAAGAAGAGACACATCAATTAAGATTTGGACAAAAAGCAATTGGCAAGGTAAAGAGTGGGAAGAACTGAAGGTATAGCTTAGTAGAGTGCTTGCCTAACATGTGCAAAGCCCTGGGTTCAGTGCCCAGCACCCTAAAAAAAGAGTGGGAGCCTTTGAAAGTGTTAAACCAAATGTGTTTGAAGAAGAAAGAAGACCAGTAAGACTGAAATGGATTAAGCACAAAAAGCAAAAAGCCCTCAGTCCTTCCAGAAATGTTATTATATTTTCATACTTGATTTCAAGAAACAGTTCCCACTCTGACATCTGCTGGCTAGTGTACATTCTGCAGTTCCAAATTCCACTGTACAAGAAACAACTCTCAGTAACTTTTTTTTGTAAAAAAAATAATAAATTTGATAAAACAGTCTTTTCTCCTCTGCATATTGGACATCACCGAGGGGACAATGAACAGTTGTTAATCACATGCTACTTGTAAACATTCAGTATTATAGATATGCATATGTGGTGCTAGTTGCCTACTTTAGTACAAATTCACAAAAACAGAAATCACACTTAAGAAAAGTTGAATAAAATTGTTACGGAGACATCAAAACATAAACTCATTTGTTTTTATCTTTTAAAAACAGCATCTGATGAAATATTTTCAGAGTTGGAAAACATATTCTTAACAATTTGTTTCCTTCAGAAATGAAACAGCTGGGGCTGGGAGTGTAGCTCCTCAGTGGTAAAGCCCTTGCCTAGAGTACTCCAGGATCACAAAACAAAAACAACAATAAAAACAGTTGATTTTAGGGGCTGGGGTTGTGGCTCAGTGGTAGAGCGCTTACCTAGCATGTGTGAGGTACTTGGTTTGATTCTCAGCATCACATATAAATAAATAAAGGTCCATCAACAACTAATAAAATATTTTTTTAAAAACAGCTGATTTTAGTCCAGTGATCATTCTAGTAAGGCTAAAGATTGACTTTAAACATGTATAATAGTTTTCATCTTTTTCTCAGTCACATTAATAATATTTCCATTTTCCACTTGTCTATACAGGCCAAAAATGGGGGAGGGAGGAGTAATTACATAAGCAGATACACAGACAAAGATTCTGCTGCACTTGAAACTGAATGTTCCACTGGTAAGCTACCTCACCATGCAGGCAATGGAAATGTTCATTCATCAGCTTACATATGAAAGTGTGAATTTAGTAAACAGTGATTTAGGGACATCAATAAATGTAAAAATTGTAGGTTGTTGGAAAGTGGAGGTCTGTCTGTAGGGAAAAAACACTACAATTAGGAGTTCAGATTCCTAGGTTATCAGCTTTTATTATATGACTGTATGAGTCAGATTTTTCAGTTGCAAGCATTAAAATCCAATTTTGGCAGCTTTAAGGGAAAAAAAATTAAAAGGATAATAGAGTTAAGCATCACAAGGAAGCCTAGAGAATCAGGCCACTAGAACATCACCTTTGCCATTTGATCACAGACCTGGTGTGGTCAGCACACCATCCCTACTGAGCATTAGGTGCCACCACTTACTTTGCCAAGGGTACAGGCACAGATTCCTGACCAGCAAGTGTCACTCTAAAGAACTTGCTGCACTTGTCATGGTCACCAGAGAATTATTTCAGAGACTTTGTTGTGTCTCTGGATCTCAGTTCAATCTGGGGAATATTTAACTTGTAGCATTGGAATCACATGGAAAAGCAAAGGGAAAACATAATATCTGGAATTTCCACTTCCATAGTGAAAGGCATGCCCTGCTCATAAGTGGGGAACTCCCAAACTGTAGGAAGGAAGTTCAGATCCCTGAAGGGCAGCCAAAAAGGATGACAGACACCCACTGTGTTGACCCTGGATAAATCACTGCCTGAGTCTAATCTTTCTAAAAGTTCACATGACTGAGGAGATACCTATGTTCCCTTCTTCATTTGACAGTGTACACCAATTACCTGCCAGAATACAAAGAAAAACAGATCTACTCTAGTTTAATGAAGGAGAAAAATCAACAGGAAGCAAGATGGAGGCATGCACAGGACAGATGAGGGCAGAAAGAAGGGAGGAGTCAACTGTAGTTTGCAAATTATGTTCTTACATTTAAATACTTATATTTAAAAAATCAAATCTCTCATACAGCGCTGGGCATAGTGGTGCATGCCTGTAATCCCAGTTACTTAGAAGACTGAGGAAGGAGGATCACAAGTTCAAGGCCAGCCTTAGCAATTTAGCAAGGCTCTAAGCAATTTACTGAAACCCTGTCTCAAAAAAGACTAGGGATGTAGCTCCATGGTAGACTGTCATGGCTTCCATCTCCAGTGCAACAACAACAACAAAAATTCCTATGTGGCATTTAATATTTGCAACACTAATGGAGAAGCCAGACAGCATGCCCTAGTAGAAAGCTGCTATTATGCTCCTTTGAAATTCTTAGTTATTTTATAGTTTATTTTACTGATGTATATTAATTATACACAACAGTGGGGTGTGCATCATGAAAGTAGAAGGGAGATTGTTAGGAGCTTGGCTATTTTATAAAGATGTCAAAGCAATGTTGACTGGCACACCAGCAACTCATGATTTTAATTCCTTATTGACAATCTTGTGTAGATTATCAATTTCATATAATGGGACACTTCAAAGGATTAAATGTGATGTTTTGCCAGTCATCAATAATAAGATAAATCATCAAGTTTATTGTAGTATGAGTTTCTGATCTGACCTGACCTAAGTGTAGTCTCTCTTTATCTGGCTGCTTTATGTACAGCTTCATCTTTACTTTTAAAAATCATCGTCTTCAGGTATAGTGTTTTGTTTTTCCATTTATAAAAGAGCAGCGAGGGGCTGAAGTGTAGCTCAGTGTTAAAGCACTTGCCTAGCACACATAAGGAAGACCCTGGGTCCGACTGCCAGCATCACTAAACAAAACAAAAACCAGCTACATTTTAGGTAACTTAGGCCTCTTTCAAAGCCCTACCAAATTCATCATATAGTAGTAGTAGCTGGAATACAATTTAAAAGAATACATAATAATATAGAATCAGGGACTGACAGGTCAGTGGGCCCACGGGGTCAGCTGTTTTAAACCTTAATCTGGTATAGCAGTTTCTTAATATTCTTGGTAGGTAAGGTTTCTGTAACTGATATTTTCTAAAATCTAGAGGTCTGAGTCCAGTTGCTTCTTTAATCACCATTTGATGATACATAGGCATCTTAAATTTAACAGTCCAAATTTGAGTTCTTGATCTTCCCCCACCTCCAAATACACCCCTTACAATAGTTCCTATTTCAATAAATAGCACCTCTGTGGGTGCAGTTACTAGATTTAACTAGAAGACTGGGAATCCCTCTAGTTTTCCACATCAAGCCAAGTTTGACTACCTCAAATAATGTATCCCCAACCCATGTCTCTGCACTCCCATTACCATTACTCCAGTCCAAGTCTTAGTAACCAATTTCCCTTCCACTCTAAAATTATTGTCTTTTCTCCACATAATGCTGCCATACTATTTTTAAAAGTATCAGATCACCCACATCCTCCACCCTTTCAGTGGATTCCTTTTACATAGAATTTTAAAGTTTTTATCAGATCCTACTAAGGACTGCATGATCTGGTCAGTATCTGCCTCTCTGACCTCACTCACACTCTTGTCCCCATAACTCAAAAAACTTAAGACAAACTGGACATTTACATTTCCCAAAGGAGCAATCTTTTCTCCATCTACCCTGGCCGAAGAGCTTTCACCCAGGCCTTCCTTGCCTGTCTTTAAATTTGGCTAACTTCACCTTCATCTGAGAGGTCTTCCACAACCACCCTTGATTTTGTTACCAACAGCCTATCTCAGAGACCCTGCCTGGTCCGGCTGACTGGATTCAGCCTCCTGCCTACTTAAGCGACAGACAAAAGATGGAAAAATGAATAGTGAACTTTATGCAGTTTGATCAAACTGGGGGGCAGGGGCAGCTGGATTGCTTCTCCCGACCTCCAGCCCCACAGTTATAATTTTATAGAAACAAAAAACAGGTGATAGGAGCCCGGCACGGTGGCGCACGCCTGTAATACCAGTGGTTGCAGAGGCTGAGGCACCAAGCAATTCAGTAAGACCCTGTCTTTAAATAAAATACAAAACAGGGCTGGGGATGTGGCTCAGTGGTTGGGTGCCCCTGAATTCAATATCCCCCTCAAAAAAGGTGATAAACATTGAGGATTTAGTTGTCCTCCTGTGTTAGCACCTGCATAGTGGGGGTTTGCAGCTCTCCCAGCCTCCATTCTTAACTTGTGGAAGTCACTCCCAATTTCAGATTGGGGGGCGGGGGGTGGCTCCTAGTTTCAGTTTGTTTCAATCATCAGTTTTAAATTAGAGTTCCTTCTATTCATTTGCCATAATTTTAAACATGTGTTGATTGGGACGGGGTGGGTACCACAGACACAGATTGAACCCAGGAAAACTTAACCAGTGAGCCACATCCCCAGCCCCGTTTTAGATTTTATTTAGAGACAGGGTCTCCCTAAGTTGCTTAGGGCCTCACCAAGTTTCTGAGGCTGACTTTGAACTTGCGACCCTCCTGCCTCAGCCTCCCAAGCCGCTGGGATTACAGGTGTGCACCACCGCCCCCAGCTAAACATGTTATTTAAATGGTACTTGATTGCTGCCTCTTCTACCCCAGAGAATTTCAGAATAGGAGCCATAACAGTTTTGTTCACTTCTGTGCCCATAATAACAATCAGCAGTAGAAGCGACTAACACTGTTACACAGCATTTACTATGTGGAATGCTTTATGCTAAGCCCTTTACATATAACTAATTTAATATATACACCCAGTGATCATTTGGCCCTCAGCTAGTGGTCAGGGTCGTTCAGCCCCTAAGTGTACGTCCACAAAGAAAACACCACTTCCTGAAATAGCCCATTACACTGTTAGATAACTCGGGTGCTTGGAAGAAGCTTCTTTGTATTGACCCCCCAAGCACGCCTCCTTGCAGTTTCCGCCCACCGATTCTATTTTCTACCCCTTCTGGGGCCACGCAATGTAAGTCTGCAGCGTCCTTCCCCAAGCTCGCTTTGCAGCACCCGAAGCCCAGTCCGCCCCTTCACATCTCTCCCGGCCCCCTGCCGGCAGAAATTCCTCCCCGCAGCAGTGGTCGCGAGCCCAACCCGGGGCCAGCCGCCGCTCCCGGCAGCCCCAGTCCCGCGCGTCACGTGACGCGGCGGCCCGCACGAGCCGCCGGCAGCTGTCGGCCCCAGGCGGGGCTCGAGGGCGCCAGTCCGCCCGCCCCTGGCGCGCGCTGCAGTCCTCCGGCTGCGCTGCGGCTCGGCGGCGGGGGCTGCTTCCAGAGCACCGCGACCGCGGCCCCAGGACTCCTTGCGAGGTAAGCGGCGGCCGACGCGGGCCCAGAGTGACCCACTCCCAGATCTGGAACTGCCGGGGGAGGGCAGGGGTGCCTCGAGGCTGCCTCCCGGGAACAGCGGGCGCTTCACCAGGCGACCCGCGAAGCAGGCGCCGTTCGGTCCTGGCAGAGGCTGAGCGAGTGGTGGGGCTTTGGAATGAGGGGCCTGGCTCCTGGTGAGGGGGTGCTCTAAAGCCACCTGGAACCTCTGCTGGAGGAGTCTTGTTGTTCTCTTGTAAAACCACCCTGCTGGGAGCCAGTAACTCCGCGGTTGCCTCCAGCCATGGGGCTTTGCGAGTGTGTTAAGTCCAACAGGAACCGTGCTTCTCGGGATGGAAAGAAGCTGCACCTAGGAACACCAGCAAGTCTGGGGCGGGGTACCCACTGGGTCTTCTGCGTTTTGTACTAGTGGAAAGTCTCTCTCTTTTAAGGAAGAGGGGTAACCCTTGCCCTGCCTCCCTCATGGGACTTGAGTGAAGAAGAGATGGGAAAGCCATTTGAAGAGCCAGAACTCCGGAGGCGTTCAGCCCAGGGTTCAAGTCCTAATTCTTCTACTTAGTAGCCGTGTGACCTTGGGCTAGAGTGAAACCTTATCTGTTAAAAGCAGAAAATAATAGTCCTTTCTCATAGGTTGCTGTGAGGATTAAATATAAAGGACTTAGCGAGGCGTTGGGCACAGAAAGCTCATTACATAGTGCTGTTAATATTAGCATTGTTGAAGTAGTAAGGTTTAGTAGAATAATCACACTTATATGTGGTCCTAATACAGTGCCATTTTGGTTTGTAGAATCCTTTCCCCTTCTGTCATTCTGGGCCCCCTTTGCCTTCTGTTTTACAATGGCATGTGAACCTGTTGTTCCTACCAAATGAGTCAGGCAGGATAGGAACATTAATTTACTTGAGCAGATGGGTATCAGATTCCCTTTGGGAGGGTGGGGGAGAGAAAAGTGCCAGGCATGTGCTGCCACCAAAAAAAGCACAGTACAGTGATTGACTGTCAGAACTGGAAGCTGCCTGGAGAACCATGTAATCCAGCTGTCTCCTTTTGCAAACAGAGAAACTGGACCTGGAATGAGGACAGGACTTTGATTTTGCTCAGGACTCAACAGAGTGTTGGCACTGGGTGGTGGAGAGGATGTACATCTTACCAGGCACTGTGCTTTCCCTATGTTCTAACATAATTTTTGCTTTATTCTACAAATAGTTACAGAGTCCCTACTGTGTGTTTGTACACCCACCAGGAACCGGAGTTAGAGTTGTGAATGAAACAAACATGGTCTCTGTCCCCTTGGGGCTTTTTCCATAACTAGCTATGTTAGTTTGAGGATATGTATGTTTTATAATAACATAAACATTACAAGCAATACGTTTTATAATAACAATAAGTTCCGGCTCCCAGTGAGCTTGCCTCATAGCAGCTGGCCCCAAGGGACAGCAGTACATAAGAGGCCTGAATTGTTTCATGATCCCTTGCTGTTCCACAGCCCTTGTGGAAGCCTGGTGAGATTTTAGAGACTGGAGAAAAAGCTGCTTTGTCAGAGCTTTTAGGAAAGGATTTCCTTCTGGTCTGGAACACTTGGACTTCTTTGTCTTTCTGGTTTCAGGCCTCTTATTGTTGTTAAATTTCTGAAAAGAGCAACCCTCACCATAATGCCTTCATTCTGGTTTCCATGGTTATCAGGGGAATTGTATTTTTATGATAGCACAAGTAGCTATTAAGCAATGCTTGGTCAAGTCCTCAACCAGTTCACCCAGGATTTGTCTTGGATTTTTGTTGCTTTTCAGTTGCAATACAGACATACGCTCCTTTCTCCCTTTTTTTCCTCCTCCTTTTCTTCCTTTTTTTCATTCTTTTCTTCAACAAACATGCACACTGGTGGCAGGGCCAAGAGAAGTGGGAATAAGAACAGATAAAAATAGAGAGAGACCCTGGCCTTGGGGACCTCATAATTGATGGAGGGAGAGTTGGGTAAACTGAGGACATTGCCACATCAAGAGGCAGATCAGCAGGTCTCTGATAAAAATGTACATGGAAGCCAGCAAGAGCTCTCTGAGGCAGAAGGGATAGTGGCCCGGGCAACCAAGAAGACATCAAACGCTTTTCAAAGGAAATGTCAAAGAAACTAGTTCTTTTTTATGGGCCTCAGTCACACAGGAACAATAGATGGTACAACAAGCATTTTGTTCTTTCAATTTGCCTTAATGAATGAACCTTCTCTTGAGTCACCTTCATGGGCTTTGTTTGAGATGCCTGTTCATTTCCCTTATTACCCTCTGTTAGCTTAATGATTAGTTTCCCACTCATCTGAAATGTTGGATATTGTATACATAAAGGTAGGATAAAGAGAGACATTAAGATTTTGTCTATTAATTTAAATGTTTAACCAGTGTGTCTCATTTCACAAGTTGGGTTCTAATGCAGTCACAGAGTTGTTTTTTTTTCCCCCAAGTAGTTTCCCAAGTCCTCTAATGCCCTCAGTGGTGAGAATTCTAAGCCCTCTGGAGGCTTATGCAGTCTATAGGGGTTAGTCTTAACCATCACTGTCCAGAAGAGAGAACAGTGTCTGACTGGTGTACCTACTTTGTTATTTCTGACACAGCTATATGGTGTCACTATTGAGGAGCTGTCCTGCCTGGTCCAAAGATGTGTGGATGTGCGGTCATTGTGGCTTGACACCCTTTTTGGTCCAGAACCCTGCCAGCAGTATCCCATGCTTGGATTCCCAAGTTAGAGCTTTTTTTTTTTTTTTCTTTTTCCCCCAGTTTATGCTCACGTTCTTAGCCATTTTCTCCAAAGCACTGAAACGGACTGAAGTTGGGAGCCACCGTCCCTCCCATCTGAAATTGGGAACGGCATCCTCCAGCCATGGAGGCTGGGAGGGCTGCAACCTCCACATCCTGACAGGTGCCAAAGAACCCAAGATCTCCAGCTTCCTACCCCCACTCTGTCTAACCTAGGCCAACTAAATCCTCCAATGTATATCACCTGGGTTTTGTTTCTATAAATTATAACTGCTTCTGTGAGACCTGCAAAGAAATAGTCTAGCTGCTCCTCTCCCTCAGTTCAACCAAATTGTATAAAATTCACTATTCATTTTTCTCTCTCCTATTTCTTTTGCAGGCGGGTGGCTGAATGTAGCCAATTGGGATGCAGGCAGTGTCTCTGGGCTAGGCTCTTGGCAACAGCACCATATGCTGGGCCTTGTGCTGTCACCAGGCTGGGTTTCCCTGGTCTCCTGGAGTCAGCCGAGACCATCCAAGATATCCTATTTTCAAATCTTTTATCAGAGCTTAAGGGCTCAATAACTTTTTTTTTCTTTTCCTAAATTTAACCCAAGTCCTTTTAGTAAATTAGTTCCACTTCTCTTCAGCATTTTAATTAACCAAGGATTCTCAGGAATGGCAGCCTTCAACAAGATGTCCACTCTAGGACTTTGGGTACCTACTCAATCTTACTTTTTCACATGTAGGAGGGACCCTCAGGTGACCCTTGACAACACACTTCTGTTCTCTGGAGACTGTCTCTGCCTACACTCCTAAGAGATTAGACAATGAAAATATACAGGACTGAAAATTTACTTGACATATATCTTAGAGGTTTGGGAGGCAAGGTTTTAATTTTTAAATGAAGGATTTTGGCCAGGGCCGGGGCAGTGGCACACACCTATAGTCTGAGCTACTTACGAGGATCCCTTGGGCCCAGGAGTTTTGAGACTAATCTAAGCGACATGGAAAAATCCATCACCCCGCCTTGTCTCAAAAAGGAAAAAATAAAAAGCTGGTTATGTGATTGAAGAAAAAAGGAAGTCTTTTCAATAGTTCTCTGTTTTCTAAGAATCAAACAATGATCAATATATTCCGTTATCTTTATTATGAACTTTTTTTAGTATGAAAAATAACAAATATGCATACAGGAAAAAAAACCCCACAAAGGTTTATAAGGGAAATACAGTGTAACCACCCCCACCTCAAGAACTGGATGTTGCCAGTACATACGAAGTCCTTCCTTCCAAATCATAACCTCTTCCCCTAGAAGAAACCACTATCTCCACTTTTATGGTAACCATCCCTTTGCTTTTCTAAATAGTTTACTTCTCCATATTTACATCCCTAAGCAGTGTAGTTTAGTTTTACTACTTTAACTTCATATGTGTGGAAGCATACTGTTTGCATTTTGTTCTACTTCTTTCGCTCAGATTCTTGCTTGTGGCATCCATCCACGTGGCAGCCTGACTGACTTTCATTGCTGATAGTGTTTGATGGTATGAATAGGTCACAGTGTGTTTATTCATTTTATGATGGATGGACACGGATTGCTTACAGTCTCTGACTGCCAGGAATATCCATAGACATTTTCTGTGGTGTATGTGAATGAGCTTCTTTCACACACATCGTGATTTCTCCTTTGAGCCATAGGTATCTAAGAAATGCATTTCTTAATTTCCAAACTTATGAGTATCTTCTGGTTATCTTTGGTTAATTGATTGTGGTCAGTGAACTTGTTCTATATAATTTTAATTTTTTTCGAAATCCTAGTTAAGGCTATATTTATGATTAGTTGTTTTTTTTTTTTAATAAATGTTCCAGGTGTGGTTAAAAGTAATGTGCATCCTACAGTTATTGGATTCATTGTTCTATATAAAGCCATTGTTATCAAGTTTATCAGTCACATTCAGGTCTTTGTTCTTATTTTTTGCCTCTATGAGATTATAGAGTTGTGTTAAAATATCCAACCATGATTATGAATTTATTTCACCTTTTTTTTTTTTGCTTTATGCCTTTGAGCCCATATTATCAAGTGCATATAATTGTAAAATTGTTATATCTTCC
The DNA here is from genome assembly GCF_045843805.1 of Urocitellus parryii. Classification (NCBI taxonomy): domain Eukaryota; kingdom Metazoa; phylum Chordata; class Mammalia; order Rodentia; family Sciuridae; genus Urocitellus; species Urocitellus parryii. The sequence goes on along the minus strand of NC_135534.1, from coordinate 176,859,931 downwards.
TGGTGAGTTAACCTTTTATCCTTAGGAAGCTGCCCTTTTTTATCCTAGTAGATTTTTCTTTTTTTTTTTTTTGTTTGCCTTATATTCTATTTCATCTGATAGTAGATCTATGTCACCTTCTTAGTTGATCTGGATGAGTTATATTTTTACTGTTTTTTTAGTTTCAACTTTTATGTATCCATGTTTTAAGATTGGCTCTCACATACTTTTTTTTTTTTCAGGGGTGGGGGCAGGTCCTAGGAATTGAACTCAGGGGTGCACTAGAACTGAGCTACATCTTATCTATCTATCTATCTATCTATCTATCTATCTATTTATTTATTTATTTTAGACAAGGTCTTGCTAAGTTGCTTAGGGCTTGCTAAGTTGCTGAGGCTGACCTCAAACTTGTGATTCTCCTCCTTCAGCCCCTGGAGTCACTGGGATTATAGCCATGTACCACCATGCCCAGCAGGTTTGTTTTGTTTTTTTTTATAGGCTGACTCTTTGTCTTTTAACTGGAATGGTTAGTCTGTTTTCATTTAATATCACCACTGTTGTGTTTGGGTTTAAGTCTGCCTCCTTGTTTTATGTTCTCTATATATAATTTGTCATGCCGCCCCTCCATTTTGTTTTAGCTTGCTTTCTTTTGGTTTTTTTAAAATCATTTTGTTTTTTTGTGTTTTTACTTCTCCTGTTTTGGATGTTATAAACTTTCTCTTCTTTAGTTACCCCAGAAATTTTAATTTAACCAAAGTTGATAGATTAAAGTTAGATGTGATATCCTTACTGTTTGGGGGGACTGTGCAGGGACCTTAGAAACTTGAATTTCATTTATCCCCTTCACACCTAATAGTAGACTAGTTGCAAATGTAGTGTATCAGCTTTGATTAGAGTCATTTAGGGACCTACAAAGAAAAAAGGGGAGAGAACAAAGAATTTACTTGAGAGAAGTAGGTATTTGTGGGAACTGGTTGCACGCGATCAGCTTAGACTATCTGAACTTTAAAAAGAAAATCTCTCCTTCTTAATCCCTCAACCTTGCTTGTTTATATTTGGCCGCATTCCTCAGATGATCTATCCTGAGTTGCCCCCATTCCTGGCAAGGGGGATGGATATTCCAATTGTCTGTTTTGGGTCAGGTATCATCTTGTGTAGTAGAGGACTGAGGCATAGCCAATGACAGCTCCATTAGGACTACATGGACTGGGAGCAGAGTTCCTCTAAGAAAAACAAAGTGTGCTGGACAGAAAAAAGTTATACCTACCACATCTACTACACTGAGTAATGAATGGCTGGGAAGTGACAGAAGGAAGAGGGTTGGAGGTTGCAATTGGAATGAACTCAATCTGTATAAGAAAAAAGGGGAAGAGGTCACTGACAGGGAAGGAAGGAGACAGGAGGAGTCTGGTCTGACAGTTCCTTTGACCACCAGCCACTGAGCACTTGGGCATTGTCAGGTGGGACATCTTGGTTGTCTGTAGCAGCAGAGGTGAGGGAGGGCTGGTGTAGGGCTGTCTGGCATGTGGATGTAGTCAACATGTCAGCCCCGGTGCTTGCTGTCCTCACAGTTCTTTCCAAGTGAAACGTGTACATTCATGACTCCTGTTCATATACGGGTAACCATGTTTTCTCCCATAAACTTGTGCTCCATCTCCACCCTCTAATCAAAACTTCCTGGACCAGAGATAGACATCAGAGGCACGAATAGCCCCAGTTCACAGGATCACCAGGGACTTGTGATGTGACCAGTGAGGAAAAAGAGATGCATGCTGTCTCTCAGAAATTTGAATTGGGGACTACTGACAGACAAGTTGAAATGGTAGAGAGATGGTGAGATAGAGAAGGGGCCTTTGAGGAGTCCTTGCAAGATGATGGTGATGAGGTGGAGAAAAGTTTGCATCGAGTCCAGGTAAAGAGACTGGAGCAGGCCCAGGCAGAGTGGCTGAGGCATGAGATGAGTAAAGCCCCACGGACTTGAGCTACTGAGGGTCTTGGAGCTGCTGTGGATCCAGACTTTTCATTTTGACTCTGAGAGACCCAGCCCTCCCAGGGTCCTTGTCTTCCATTTCCATAAGCTCCTGTAATCCTTAGTAGACCACAAACACCCTTACAATAAGCGCTACCTTATTTGCACTTTCAGTAAAAAGACTGCCTAGAACAGATGTTCAAAACTTGGGGGGCATTGCTCACCTAGGTTAATTTTTTTTTTGCTTCCAATGCTGTTCCAATATCCTCTTCTGCAGAACATCTTCTCTTTGCCATTGGATGATTGGGAGCTATGAACCTTGTTGCCTTGGTTATAACAGTGGGGTCTGGACAGCCATTGGCTGGCCAGGTAGTTGAGCGGCTGCCTGTAGGCCAGCAGTGAGCGTCACTCTCTTTGGATCTCTTCATTCCATACCTCACAACAGAAAACTCTGACTTAACTGATGGGTATAACTTATTTTTCCCCCTAGGGTGTAGAGAGGATTGGTTCAAAATGTGATGCAGAGGAGCTGGGGTTGTGGCTCAAGAGGTAGAGTGTTCACCTAGCATGCATGAGGCACTGGGTTCGCTCCTCAGCACCACATAAAAAAATAAAGATATTGTGTCCACCTATAACTAAAACATAAATTTTTTTAAAAAATGTGATGTAGAAGCCAGGTATGATGGTAGAGCCTGTAATCCTAACAACTCGGGAGGCTGAGGCAAGAGGATCACAAGTTCAAAGCCAGTCTCAGCAACTTAGGCCCTAAGCAACTTAGTGAGACCCTGTCTCAAAATTTCAAAAAGGGCTGGGGATGTGGCTCAATGATTAAGTGCTTCTGGGTTCATTCTGTGGTAACACCCTCCACCCCTCCCAAAAATGTGATGAAGAGAGAGAAAGAGAAATGGATTTAGGGAAAGGAAGGAGTCATAGGAGAGAGGGAGTCCATCACCATTTGTTGTGTGTTTACCAAGCGTCAGGCACAGTGTTAACTGCGTTCTAGCCATTCTCTCCTTTCATCCTCCTAACAACTCCCTAAGGTAGTATTACCCCCATTTTTATAGATGAGGAAGCAGAGATAGAGCTGGTCTGACTCCACTGAATGTGTAATGTCACAGTAAATTAGCCATCACTTGGTGTGGAATTGCCTCAAGCTGAGAGTGATTAAAGAGAAGTGGCTGGGAAGTAGATTGTGTCTGGAGAGGAGCAGGAGATGGTGGGAATGGGACCCCAATTAGATAGATCCCTTCTCAGACCATCAGACTGCCTGGAGATAGGCCAGAGGGAAGCAACCATAATGTATAGGTTGGTTTGGGTCCACTTGCCAGGTGGGGGTGCCCTGGATTCATGGATTCTGGCTTGAGGTCCTAAATCTTGGGGCAAGGCTTCCTAACAGAGAACTGTCGGTCCAACTCAGACATTGTACAATACTCAAGTGCCTGTTAATTGCAGGAAATGTCATTTCTATTTGATGGTCTACTGGTGTACATATCTGGGATAGTAAGGCTAATAGGCCCTATACTATTGTTTCACAAATTAATGACCCCAGCACTGCAAGATAGGACCTGGGATGTGGTGGAGAGGCTTTGGACTCCATTCCTGTTAGGAACCCACCTGTGCTGCTTAGCAGCTCAGTAAAATTTGAGGTACTCCTGGAAGCCAGGGATAAGACTACCCCTGCATTCTGAGTTGTTGGAAGTGCTCTTGAGAGTACCTGCCATTTAGTAAGCCCTTAAAACACCTTTTGCTGGCCCCTCAGGGTTGCCCATAGAATTTATGTGAGAATCAGGACTAAAACACAGTCTTAGGATTCCCTGCCCCATGCTTCTTCCTAGGAGAATCATGGTGCATAGGCAGTGAGCTGAAATAGGGGAAGAAGGTCCTGTGGCTTCACACCCCTCAGAAAACACCTCCCTCACATCAGAACACAGCATTCTGGGTAATGGCATCAAATGTCAAAGCTGAAAATGAGAAACAGCTGGTTATTTCACAGGGCGTAGAGACCTGAGGTTTGAAGAAACAGTGAAAAGCCCAGCTGAAATGTTCATCACCTCCAAAGTTTTCAGTTTTGTCTCATTTCCAACAGTGTGTGTAGGTGGAGAAGTGCAGGGCTTTTGTGGTTCATATTTTACTCTCTAGTCCTTAAGAACAGTTTCAAACCCAAATCCACAAAAGTAGACAAATCTACTTTGATTTTAAGATTTTAAACCATTAATCTATTACAGTTGTTCAATTAATACAGTTTGTACTTACACTGGTACTTTGTATGCCTCACAATATTGGGTAACCCCTCCACCCACCTCCCAACACACACTTTTTGGTACTAAATAGAGTTCTGAGCTTCCCTGGATCATCCCCCATCCCTTTTTTTTTTTTTTTTTTTTATTAAAACCTAAGCTCCCACCATTTTTGTACTGAGATTGCCAACTCTGATTTTTTTATTATTATAATAATTATGGTACAAGAACACAGAGGTCAGTCACCTACCCTCAAGATTAGCCAGTGAAGCAGAGGCAGAACCCAAACTAGAATGTGAAGCCCATTAAGCCCCTCCTGTCCAAGTCATTTCAGCAGGAGGGATAGAGCCTTTTGTACAGGCACTCAAGGCAGCTTCCATTGCCCACCCAATTAACTAGCAGCTCCCATACCCTTTGGTAGGGGTGTCTGTGTGAACCAACTGACCACTCTTTATTTGCTTGTTCTTTTGTGGTGTTGGAGATTGAACCCAGGGCATTGTGCAAGCACTCTACCAACTAAGCTATATCCCCAGCCCCAAACTGATCATTTTTGCTATCACTGCAGACTCCTGGAGCTGCAGCCAGACTGAACTAAGAACCATGTCCTAAGCCTGGCTGGAGGCTCCCCACTCAGGGCTTTTGCTGATGCTGTCATCTCCTCTGCCTGCCCTCCATTCTCTGGATATCCTAGTCCTACCCATATCTCAGGGTCTAGCTCAGATGCCGACTCATCCGTGAAGCTTGGTTAAAAACAAAGACCTTGGATGAGCCTGGCTTCAATGGCTCCAATCCTCTCTTTCCAGTAGAGTGATTTGAGGAAAGGCATTAAGTTCTCTCAGGCTTAGTTCCTTCATCTGTGAAATGAAACAATAACTACTTTCAATCAGTGCTTCTCAAGCTTATGGTGCATACAAGTTCCCTGGTGATCTTGTTAAAATGCCAGTGCTGACTTAGTAGGTGTGAGGTGGTGCCCAAGATTTGCAATTTCTAATAAATACCTAGCTCATGGGAACACATTTTGAGTTGCATGGTTTTGAAGAGGTGTTGAGAGAATGAAATGAAATTATGTATGAAAGGCATTCAAGATGGTGCCTTTTAAACAGTGGTGCTTAGTCAATTGTGACTGCTGCTGTTTTTTGTTACATTCTATTATTATTGGCTGATTTCCCTGGCTGGAAGTCACATTTTTATTCCCCCGACCCCCGCCACCCCTAGGGGGTTGAACCAAGCGCTATGCATGCTAGGCAAGTGCTCTCCCATTGAGCTACATCCCCAACTGTTTTTATTTATCTATTTGTACTGGGGATTGAACCCAGAGGCACTTAACCACTGAGTCACATCCCTAGCCCTTTTATTTTGAGATAGGATCTCACTGACTGAGACTGGCTTTGAACTTGGGATCACTAAATTTTTCTTTTTTTTGCTGGGTGGGGAGGTTATCAGGAATTGAACCCAGGTGTGCTGAACTATTGAGAGATATCCCCCGCCCTTTTTAATATTTATTTTGAGATAGGGTCTTGTTGAGTTGCTCAGAGCCTCACTATGTTGATGAGGCTAGCTTTGAACTTGCCATCCTCCTGCCTCAGCCTCCTCTGCTGCTGGGATTACAGGCATGCTCCACTGCACCCATTGGGCTTTCCCTTTTCTTGTGGCACTAAGGGCTTTTCCCCTTGTACTGTGTTTCATTTTGGTTTTGTTATGCATTTTTTTTTGTGGGGGGCGGGGGTTGGTGGATATATCTTTGTCATTACTAGACTTGGGAGCCAGACCTTTGATCTGTTTCCCTACTGACCCCTCATGGTGCCTTCAGTGTGGTCTTACACACAGCCAGTGTTGAATACATACTTGGGCTTTATTTACTTTTTTTTTTTTTTTTTATTCCACAGGGATCTATGTGGCAGTGAAGGGGACAGAGAGAGTGGTGTTGAGGTATCAGATAACAGCATAATCATTCATTTATTCAGTATTGAGCACCTACTGTGGGCCAGTCATAATATAAAACAATAGTAAAAGCTTCTGCCCTTAAAGGAGCTTACATTTTACTTCAGGGAGACAGGTAATAAATAAAGAAAAACATACCTAAAATCATGAGCTCCTTAAGAGCAGAGAAGGTGTTTAATTCACCACAGTGAATTTCCTCATGGTGTTCAGGCCCCACACCAGCTGGCCAACGTGGGTCTGCACGTGCCCTTTCACTGTTCACATAGTTGATTCCAGTGGGGTAACTGGGTGTTTCCTCACGTCCCCTTCATCCACCCCACAAATCCACTCATACAAAAGCATTAGTGAGCTGCAAAGATGTTACTGGCAGTTTTGTGAAGGAGCCAAAGAAAGGGCTTCACATTAGGCAACTTGACTGTACCATAGTTCCCTTCCAACCTCTGTTAACACCTAGGTTTCCCCTGGTGGCCCTTTTCACCACACTGCTTCATCTACAGGTTCTTCAGGAACAGACACCTCGGTTCCTGACCCCAACTACCCACCCATCATGATGATCAGCAAACTAAACAGCCCAGAGAGCATACCTTTCTCAGAAGCAGTGGAAGTGCAGACAGCAAAACCAGACAAGGCAAAGCTCTCATTCCAGTGCCTTCCATACAGAGGTCTGTAGTTTTCCAAGGGTGTTCATCTGCACTATCCCCTTCGTGAGTCCTTTTCCGTCATGCACCCGTTAGACATTGAACTAGCCAAGGACTTGGTCAGGAGACCTCTTCTATTTTGTCACTAGTAATCTTCTCTTAAGTTATGTTTGAAATGTCCTCCAGATCTCTATTCAAATGTCTCTCCCCCAGAGACCTTCCTTGACAACCCTATCTAAAATAGCCCCTACACGCACATGTACCCCTTAGCCCCTACTTCATAGTATTTACATTAATATTTGTTTAATTTGTTGTCTGCCTCGGATGGTAGGGTCCTTTTCTTGTTTACAGCTTTTCAGGACTTGGAACAGTGCCTGGCGCGTAGACAATGAATACTTGTTGAATAAATGATTGTTTTCTTTAGAATTTTTCAAAATCTGCATGAGGTGTGGCTTGGCAGCCATCTTTAGCCTCAGAGAGGTGAGGAAGTCAATCAACCCTGTGAAGTTCAAAGACTTGCCTCAAGTTACAGGACTAGGAAGCAGGAGAGAAAGCTTGTTGAGAGCCAAATCTTATGAGACTCATCTCCCCAGAGCGGGTCTTTGCCTCTCCTCCTGAGACTGGGGACACCAGGTGGCCTGGAGCATGTGGATTCCTCCAGTTACAGGGGACATTATGAGGGAGTCAGATAGACACCCTGAGCCCACACTCTTGGGAACGTAAGAAAATGGAAGTGTTTGGGGCGCACCGCAGGACCTGCTCCCTACTTCCCAGACAGTGTTTTTCCAGTTTCTTCTCAGGCAGCACACTCCGGGTGCGCAGGTCCTGGGGGATGTTCGTTACTCTTTAATTCTACACTGGAGGCCCCGATGGCAGGTAGGAAGGGCAAAACTTGAAGAGTACATTTTTAAAAAGTGTTACCTGGTTATGGAAACCCTGTTGCTGCGTGGATCCCCATGGGTTGGTGTAAGACAGTAAATAAAGCCAAATGGAGCAACAGGCAGTGTGGCATTTGAGAAAGGAAATCCGCATCTGAGCTCACAGGGGGTCCTAAGGGGAGAATTATTGGCTTCATTCTAGATTCAGAGCCTTGGAGTTAGGGACAGGGACTTATTTAGAGGAAGGCAAATCTGAAGGATAGAAACAAACCTGCTGGGTGTCCTCCTTTCCCTGAGAGGCCTGCTGTAGCCCATTTGCTTCCTACTGCAGTGGGCTTCTTGGGCCCCCAAGAACCCTGAAGCCCCAGGAGTTTCTGTGTCAGATGCTGTCTTAGTCTGTTTTTTATTGCTATAACAAAATATTCGAGACCAGGTATTACAAAGAATACAGGTTCCGACAGGCATTGTGGCACATGCCTGTAAGCCCAGCAACTTGGGAGGTTGAGGCAGGAGGACTTCAAGTTTGAGGTGAGCCTGGAAAACTTAGTGAGACCCTGTCTGGCAGAGGAGTGGGGAAATTTAAAATCTGGGGATGTAACTCAGTGGTCGAGCACTCGTAGGTTCAGTCCCCAATACCATAAAATTCAAACATACAGGTTTATTTAGCTTATGGTTACAGAATGCAGGAAGTCTAAGAGCATAACTATAGTCCTACCTACTTGGGAGGCCAAGGAAGGAGGACATACTGAGCCCAGGGATTTGAAGCCAGCTTGTATAGCAAGACCTGATCTTTATTATTTTTTTTTATTGGTTGTTCAAAACATTACAAAGCTCTTGGCATATCATATTTCATACATTAGATTCAAATGGGTTATGAACTCCCATTTTTACCCCGTATACAGATTGCAGAATCACATCAGTTATACATCCATGTTTTTACATATTGCTATACTAGTGACTGTTGTATTCTGCTATCTTTCCTATCCTCTACTATCCCCCCTCCTCTCCCCTCCCATCTTCTCTGTCTACCCCATCTACTGTAATTCATTTCTCTCCCTTGATTTTTTTCCCTTTCCCCTCACATCCTCTTATACGTAATTTTGTATAACAATGAGGGTCTCCTTCCATTTCCATGCAATTTCCCTTCTCTCTCTCCCTTTCCCTCCCACCTCTCGTCCCTGTTTAATGTTAATCTTTTTCTCATGCTCTTCCTCCCTGCTCTGTTTTTAGTTGCTCTCCTTATATCAAAGAAGACATTTGACATTTGACATTTGTTTTTTAGGGATTGGCTAGCTTCACTTAGCATAATCTGCTCTAATGCCATCCATTTCCCTGCAAATTCCATGATTTTGTCATGTTTTAGTGCTGAGTAATACTCCATTGTGTATAAATGCCACATTTTTAATCCACTCATCTATTGAAGGACATCTAAGTTGGTTCCACAGTCTAGCTATTGTGAATTGTGCTGCTATGAACATCGATGTAGCAGTATCCCTATAGTACACTCTTTTAAGGTCTTCAGGGAATAGTCCAAGAGGGGCAATAGCTGGGTCAAAATGGTGGTTCCATTCCCAGCTTTCCCAGGAATCTCCATACTGCTTTCCAAATTGGCCGCACCAATTTGCAGTCCCACCAGCAGTGTACAAATGTACCCTTTTCCCCACATCCTCGCCAGCACTTGTTGTTGTTTGACTTCATAATGGCTGCCAATCTTACTGGAGTGAGATGGTATCTTAGGGTGGTTTTGATTTGCATTTCTCTTACTGCTAGAGATGGTGAGCATTTTTTCATATACTTGTTGTTTGATTGTATACCCTCCTCTGAGAAGTGTCTGTTCAGGGACTTGGCCCATTTTTTGATTGGGTTATTTGTTTTCTTATTGCTTAATTTTTTGAGTTCTTTGTATACTCTGGTTATTAGGGCTCTATCTGAAGTGTGAGGAGTAAAGATTTGTTCCCAGGATGTAGGCTCCCTATTTACCTTTCTTATTGTTTCTCTTGCTGAGAAAAAACTTTTTAGTTTGAGTAAGTCCCATTTGTTGATTCTTGTTTTTAACTCTTGTGCTTTGGGTGTCCTATTAAGGAATTTGGAGCCCGACCCCACAATATGTAGATAGGAGCCAACTTTTTCTTCTATCAGACGCAGAGTCTCTGATTTGATATCAAGCTCCTTGATCCATTTTGAGTTAACTTTTGTGCATGGTGAGAGAAAGGGATTCAGTTTCATTTTGTTGCATATGGATTTCCAGTTTCCCCAACACCATTTGTTGAAGATGCTATCCTTCCTCCATTGCATGCTTTTAGCCCCTTTATCAAATATAAGATAGTTGTAATTTTGTGGATTGGTTTCTGTGTCCTCTATTCTATACCATTGGTCCACCCGCCTGTTTTGGTACCAGTACCATGCTGTTTTTGTTACTATTGCTTTGTAGTACAGTTTGAAGTCTGGTATCGCTATACCTCCTGATTCACACTTCCTGCTTAGAATTGCTTTTGCTATTCTGGGTTTTTTATTTTTCCATATGAATTTCATGATTGCTTTATCTATTTCTACAAGAAATGCCTTTGGGATTTTGATTGGCATTGCATTGAATCTATAGAGAACTTTTGGTAATATTGCCATTTTGATGATGTTAGTTCTGCCTATCCATGAACAGGGTATATTTTTCCATCTTCTAATATCTTCTTCTATTTCTTTCTTTAGGGTTCTGTAGTTTTCATTGTATAAATCTTTCACCTCTTTTGTTAGGTTGATTCCCAAGTATTTTATTTTATTTTTTTTTTTAGGATATTATGAATGGGGTGGTTTTCCTCATTTCCAGTTCAGAAGATTTGTCGCTGATATACAGGTATGCCTTTGATTTATGCGTGTTGATTTTATATCCTGCCACTTTGCTGAATTCATTTATTAGCTCTAGTAGTTTCTTTGTAGACCCTTTTGTGTCTTCTAGGTATAGGATCATATCATCCACAAATAGTGATAATTTAAGTTCTTCTTTTCCTATCTTAATGCCTTTAATTTCTTTTGTCTGTCTAATTGCTCTGGCCAGTATTTCGAGAACTATATTGAATAGAAGTGGTGAGAGAGGGCATCCTGTCTTGTTCCAGATTTTAGAGGGAATGCCTTCAGTTTTTCTCCATTTAGAATGATGCTAGCCTGAGGCTTAGCATATATAGCTTTTACAATGTTGAGGTAAGTTCCTGTTATCCCTAGTTTTTCTAGTGTTTTGAACATAAAGGGATGCTGTACTTTGTCGAATGCTTTTTCTGCGACTATCGAGATGATCATATGGTTCTTTAAGTCTATTTTTTTTTTTTTTAGAGAGTGAGAGGGACAGAGAGAGAGAGAGAGAGAGAGAGAATTTTAACATTTATTCATTTTTTCTTAGTTCTCGGCAGACACAACATCTTTGTTGGTATGTGGTGCTGCTGAGGATCGAACCCGGGCCGCGCGCATGCTAGGCGAGCACGCTACCGCTTGAGCCACATCCACAGCCCCTTATCTTTAAGTCTATTGATGTGGTGAATAACGTTTATTGATTTCCGTATATTGAACCAGCCTTGCATCCCAGGGATGAATCCTACTTGATCATGGTGCACCATCCTTTTGATAGGTTTTTGTGTCCGATTTGCCAGAATTTATTGAGGATTTTTGCATCTAAATTCTTTAGGGATATTGGTCTGTAGTTTTCTTTCTTTGAGGTGTCTTTATCTGGTTTGGGAATCAGGGTGATATTGGCCTCATAGAATGAATTTGGAAGTTCTCCCTCTTTTTCTATCTCCTGAAATAGATTGTAGAGTATTGGTATTAGTTCTTCTTTAAAGTTCTTGTAAAACTTTGCTGTATATCCATCCGGTCCTGGGCTTTTCTTGGTTGGTAGTCTTTTGATGGCTTCTTCTATTTCCCCACTTGATATTGAAGACCTGATCTTTAAAAAACAAACAAACAAACAAACAAACAAGAGCCTGTATTTGCATCTGCTCTGCCTCTGGTGAGGGCCTTCTTTCTGCATCATAACTTGGTGAAGGCATCACATGATGAGACCGCACTGTGCTAGCTTGGGTCTCTATTCCTTATTAAGCCACTAAGACCATCATAGGGCCCTACTTTCATGACCTCATCTAATTGTGATTACTTCCCAAGGCCCAACCTCCAAATATCATTAAAACGACTTTGGAGATTAAATTTCCAACACCTGAATTCCCAGGGACACACTCAAATCATAGCAGGTACCCTTGCCCAGAATCCCTTTGTTATTATTGTTATTATTAGAGCTTTATGGTTATACATAGTACTAGGGTTCATCCCCACAAATTCATACATGCATGGAAATTGATTTCAGTTCATGATCCCCCCCTTTTCCCTTCTGTCCTCCCTCCCCTCTCCCATTCTCCTTCCTTTACTAAACTTCCTTTTGCTCATCTGTTAATTTGTATTTGATGGGGATCTTTATGTTACCCTTCCCTCCCCCTTTCCTTTATTTTTATTCTAGCTTCCACATGTGAAAGAAAATATTCGACCTTTAAGTTTCTGGGTTTGGCTAATTTCACTTAGCATGATATTCTCCATTTACCAGCAAATACCAAAATTTCATTCTTTTTTATGGCTGAGTAGAACTCCATTGTATGTATGTATGTATACACACACACACACACACACACACACACACACACCACTATTTCTTAATCCATTCACCTGTTGATGGGCATCTAGGTTGATTCCATCCATAATTTAGCTATTGTGAATTGTGTTGTTTTAAACATTGAGGTTTGTCCAGAATTTCTGAGATACCTCCATGTCATCTTGAGGAAAGAAATTTATCATTTAACATTTGCAAAATTGTGAGTTTCTGCCTTTATTCTTCCACCTAACATATCTCTCCTGGATGGACTGCCTTAAAAGGTATCTCTGATCACCTCCTGAGAAATCGATAATAGAGTACCAGCTCTGAGCCTGGCATTCAAGGCTTTTACCCACGTGAAATGAGTAAGAGGGGAGAACCTCAGTGTTCCAAGGGGACAGAACTGAGATCAACTAGGGAAGTAATTGAGAGCTAGACTCTGGCTCAGTTTGGGAAAGAATACTGAAGTCACTGTGGAATAGCCATAGAATGGGCCATCACAAGGTGTCCAGGGGCTCTATAATAGTACCCTTTACAGTTCCATGTGCTCCATCAGTAAGGTATAATTAAGTTATGCTATAGTGCTATAGTAACAAATTGTCAAGTTGTTTTTTTTTTCTCTTTCTCTCCTCCCCCTACTCCTTCTCTCCCTCTCTCCTTCTCTCCCTCTCTCCCTCCCTGAAACTGGGGATTGAACCCAGGGGTGCTTTACCACTGAGGTACATCCCCAGCCTTTTTTTTTTTTTTTAGACAGGATCTCATGAAGTTGCTTAGAGCCTTTCTAAAGTTGCTGGGGCTAGTGTTGAACTTGAGATATTTCTGCTTCAGCCGCCCAGGTTGCTGGGATTATCGGTGGGTGCCACCGTACCTGGATACTACCCAAGTTCTTAATGCCTTAACTCAAAATGAAGGTCTGTTTTCCATACCTCAATCACTCAAGGATTCAGGTTACCTGGGTAGTCATCATATATTGCCAGTTGCAGAACCAGAGCTGAATGCGAATGAGCTCTGGAGGATCTTAAATGCTGTAACCCAGAAGTAACACTCATCTCTTCTAAAAACCCATTTGCTAGCCAGGCTCAGTGGCGCATGCCTATAATCCTGGGGACTTGGGAGGTTGAGGCAGCCTTATCTCAAAACACCAGAAGGGCTGGGTATGTGAGTAAGTGGGTAAGTGCCCCTGGGTTCAATCAGTGGTAGGGCGGGTAGACATTAGCTAATTCTAGGCATATGGCCCTGCCCACCTTCAAGAGTGACAAGAGACCAAAATCTCATCAAGTGCCTGGAGGAAAAACTGGAAATAATCAAAAGGCATCAGTTACCAACAGATGTACATTAGGTCACCACCCTCCTCCCACCCAGCATGGGTGCTGGAGATGGACCCCAGGACCTCACACACACTACAAGAGCTCTTTTAATCATCACAATAAGCCTTTGGGGTGGTATCAAAATCCTCAATTTATGTAAGAAAACTGAGGCCCAGAGTGGTTAATGGACTTGCTCAAGTTCACTTCCAACTTGATCCCAGGTCTTCTTTGAGATAACTGCTCTTTGCCTGACGCAGCAAAGGCCACATTACTGAAAGGGTTGAAGCTAAGGAGGAGAGTCATATGTTAAGGATGCTGCATCGAGGTATGGATGGCGGGTGGCTAACACAATCTATAGACAGCTTGTTAAAAACACACATAATTGCTTCTACTCTAGAGATCAAGATTCTGGAGGCCTGAAGTGGTGCTAGGAACAAGCCCTAGGTGATTCATAGGCAGATAGTCAAGAGCCATGATTAAAGATCTACTTCTATGGGAAGTCCTACCAAATCTGCCTCAAATATTCTCTTTACTCTGGAGCTCTATAAGCTGCAATAGTGCTTAATTCTCTCTGTCTCATGTTGATATTAGCTGTGTTGATTTGCTTATCACTTGATTTGCTTATCATTTTTTCTCATCCCCGTGTCCCCCCAATTCCTGAAGGGCCATGTGGGAAAACAAATAAACTGAGGAATGAAAAGGATTTTTATTCTTTAATTTCTTATGCACATTGAGACCTTAAGAATCTCTGTGTAGATGGCACATGCCTATAATCCCAGCAGCTCAGGAGGCTCAGACAGGAGGATGGCGAATTCAAAGCCAGCAACAGCAAAGCACTAAGCAGCTCAGTGAGGTCGTGTCTCTAAATAAAATACAAAATAGAACTGGGGATGAAGCTCAGTGGCTAAGTACCCCTGAGTTCAATCCCCAGTACCCCCCCCAAAAAAAAAGAATCTCTGTGTAGGCTGGGCATAGTGGCACACACCTATAATCTCATTGACTCAGGAGGCTGAGGCAGGAGAATTGCAACTTAGTGAGACCTTGTCTCAAAAGAAAAAATAAAAAGAACTGGGGTGTAGTTCCATGGAAATATGTACCTGGTTCAACCTCCAGTAACAACAACAACAAAAGAATATGTGGAAATTTCTAGGTTGATGCAGCTATCTCATGGGGAGGAGGGTGATCCCCAAAGCTCTGTTTACATAGTAAATAAATTATGTAAGATTAAGAAAACACTAATTATTCACCTAAAAATTGGAGGTAAAGACTTGATGGAAAGAAATTCATTTCTGCTTATTAAAAGCAGTGTTAATAAGCATATACTTTTTGCTAGATATTAGATGCTGTGTTGGATTTTTGCTGTATTCTAACTAAACTGTGGCCCAGGTTTTTGTTAATGGGCTGTTGAGTAGCCATGACAAATCCATCTGGGACCAAAATTGGCAGTGCTGGATGCTATGAGATGTAACATGGAGCACACAAGGGGTTGGCTGGGTGGAACATGTGATGTAGTAAACTAGGCTGAAGTTGGCAGGGAGGCAAGCTTCAGTGGCCAGCACGGTGGTTGTAATGCAGGTAGTATTATCAAAAGTTCAGTCCTGTCCCCAGTGCCCATCTAATAATTAGGACAAGGTTTTGAGAAAAAGGGGAAAGAAGTTTTATTGCTTTGCTAGCAAAGGAGAAACACAGGATTTCTGTCCCAGAGGCTGTGATTCTGCCTATCAGGGGAAATAGGGTTTTTAAAGAAGTGATTCAAAGGCTACATTCCAGGTGTGCCTTCTCAGGGGTCATAATTCACTTGTGGACTTGGGAGATAGCCATTTCTTAGAGTCGACTGACTCTGTCCCTGAGGTTTGAATTACTTCACTCCTACTGGTGTAGTTTTTTTCTCAAAAAAGATAATTCAGCCTAGGATGGGACAAAGGGTAATCTTGCTTCCCCCAAGATTGGGAAGAAGGAGAAGAAAAATGGGGGGGTCAGTTTTTAAATAAGACTCATAGGTAGGCAGAAACAATTATGTCCAAAGCATGGAATGGACTCCTGTTTCATTAATAGTGATTTAAATCACATGCCTCCAAAGAATTGGAATATTAGCAGAGGTCCCAGGGAGGGGCCTGCATGAACAGACATGAAGCCTCTTACCTGGAAGGCTATGTAGATTAAGGTTAGCTTGTTCACTCTTTTGGTGGTGCTGGGGATTGAACCCAGGGCCTTGTGCATGAGAGGCAAGCACTGTACCAGCTGAGCTACATCCCCAGCCCAGCTCATTCACTCTTAAACACCTACCTGTCAGAGTTGTTCCTTGTAGAAGGAAAGAACTTCTTGGAAAGTACATAGTATATGGCACTCCCTGGAAAAACAGTACCCAGTTATACTCAGAAGAACTAATCAGAAAGTAGGACATGGGGTGGAGAACAAGAGGTCTAAGAAGAAGTAGGTCAGAGCTCTTATAATGATCAAAAGATATTCCTTCCAGATGCAGCAATTGGTCCTGTTTAAAATGAACTGGCCCTCAGGGATGAACTGTTTGGATAGTGGATGGTTTGCATACTTTCATATGGGAAATTATAAAAATGGGGATAATATAATTCTTCTAGTGATTTTAAATTGAAGTCACCAGTTAATAAAATATGTACTAGGTGAGCACTTTACCACCTCTGAGCCACAACCCCAGCCTGAGTTTTTTTTTTTTTTTTTTAAGAGGATAGAGACATTCAAAAAGAAAAGTGTAAACTGTGTGGGGACATAGTGTGATGGGGGAGGGGGTGGCATCTATTATGTGGAAGGAGGAGACTGAATCTGAGCTAGTTAGCAGAAGTGGCCTGCGTGAAGGGTCGGGGCTAGATAGAAGAAGTATAATATGTGAAGTCTTTGAATTTAGAGAACCAAGTACAGGTTACCAAGACTTATATGGAGAAAGCAAAATAATATTTTTTATTACTTTGTAACTGAGGGAAGCCAAGAACATATTATCATCCCTCAGCATCTGTAGGAGATTGGTTCCAGAATACCACCCCCTGCCCCATAGCCACACAACTACAAATACCAAAATCTGCCAGTGTGCAGCAAGCCCCTCATGTAAAGTGACAATAGTATAGCTGGGTGCACACACCTGTAATACCAGTGGCTCCAAAGGCTGAGGCAGAAAGATTGTGAGTTCAAAGCCAGTCTCAGCAACTTAATGAGGCCCTAAGTAACTCAGTGAGACCCTGTCTCTAAATAAAATACAAAAAGGGGCTGGGGATGTGGCTCAGTGGTTAAGCACCCCTGGGGTCAAGAATCTGGTACCAAAAAAAAAAAAAAGACATAGTATTTGCATATAACCTATGCACATCCTCTCATATACTTTATTTTTTAAAATTTATTCTAATTTGTTATACACAACGGCAGAACTCTCATACACTTTAAATCATCTCTGGATTGCTTATATAATACCCAGTACAATGTCAGTGCTATATAAATAGTTTTGTTAAATTGTACTGTTTAGGAAATTGACAAGAAAATGTTTGTACCTGTTCATTACAGATACAATTTTATTTTCAATAAGCAGTTGGTTGAATCCATGGATATGGAACTGTGGACGCAGAGGGCCAGCTGCAGCTGACAGGGAGGGGCTTATTGAGGCTGAATTGTATTTAACCCCCTCAGAGTGGCCTTGCTGTCAGAGCTCCTTCTTCATGCAAATAGCACTGTGATAAGAAAAGCAACATTTGAATTATGAAACAATTAGAGACAGAGCCCTGTAAAGCTTTCTGAAAGGTCTTGAGTAAAGTTGGGATGGATGTGGAATGTGAAAATGAGACCTCGTGAGGGAAATAGGTTATGTGAGGGTCAGACAAAAAGGTTATTTCAGCCTGCTGAGGTGCTAGTGGTTGGTTGGAGATAATGATAAATCATCACTTATTGGCATATTTGATTGAAAGAACCCATGGGCTGGGAAAACTCAAAACCCTGCTCTCAAAGGGCCTGGGACAGTGGCACAGGAGTTATCTCAGTGCCTTATAGCTAAGAATGCTCTTCTTGTCTTTTCTCTTGTCCTGAAGAGTTGGAACTGAGAAGGGAGTCAACTTTGGGTGTTGAATCTTCAGAAATAAGTACCCAGACCCTACTTGAAAGAAACTCACAGTCCTATGGAGGATACAGAAGTCTACCAAGTAGGCTTAGAAAAATGACCAGGCCAGTAGAAATAAGCAGGTCTGATACCCAGGTTGTGGTTCTGAAATATAACGTCCATTAAAAGAAACTAGGACAAAAATATGTTGAGTTGATTTTTGACAAGAGTACAAAAGCAATTCAATGGAGAAAGGCTAACCTTTTCAACAAGTGGTGCTGGGACAGCTGGACATCATAGGCACACAAATAAATAGATACATAAATAAACTTCAGTCTGAATCTTATCTCCAAATAAAAAATGGATTATAGGCTTAAGTGTAAAATATAAAATTATAAAACTTTTAGGAAAAAACAAGAGAAAAATCTCTAGGATCTAGAACTAGGTAATGAGTTCTTAAACTTGACATCAAATGCACAATTCATGAAAGGAAAAAAATGTCAGAAATGTGTTGGTGGTGTGGTGCAGGCCTTAGGATTGACAAAGAGATCAGGGAAACAGAATAATAGCCTAGAAATAGATCCACACTATTGATAGCTGCATAGGAAAAAAATTTAGAAAATGAACCTCAATCACCCCCTCATGCCATATCAAACATTAGTTCACAGTGGATCATAGAACAAAAGTAAAAGTTAAAAGCCACAAAGTTCATAAGAAAATATAGGAGACTGTATTTATGACCTAGTGATTACCAGAAGTTTTCCAGTCAAGAAAAAAATTAATAATCATGAAAGAAAAAATGATAAAACTAGCTAGGCATGATGGTGCAAACCTGTAATTCCTGTAACTCTGAAGGCTGGAGGATCACAAGTGTGAGGCCAGCCTGGGCAAATTATCGAGACCCTATCTCAAAATAGAATTTTAAAACGCTAGGGATGTAGCTCTGTGATAGAATGCCCTGGTTTCAATCCCTAGTACCATCCATACACACACACACACACACACACACACACACACACACACACACCCCAGAATGAAAGAAATGGTAAAACAAGAACTCACTCAATTTACAAAGTTCTCATCAGAAGATCCCATTAAGACAAAGGGCAAATCACAAACTGGGAGAAAATATTCACAGAACATAAGTCTGGCAAAAGATATATAAGGACATCTTATAATTCAATAATAAAAATAATGCCTGATTTTAAAATAAGCCAGAGATTTGAATAGGCACTTCAAAAAGGAGATACATGGATGACTGCCTGAAAACATGCTTAACATCATTAGTCATGAGGGAAACAAATGAAAACCAAAACAGTATAGCATTACATACCAGAATGGTAACATTAAAAGACTGACAGCAACAGGTGTTGAAGTTGTAGAGGAACTGTGTTTCTTGGAAATTCTTGGTGTGAAATGGTAGAGCCTCTTTGGGAGAAGGGCCCACTGATACCACTCCTAGGTATTTACTTAAAAGAAATTAAAACAGGTTCTCAAAAGCACTTTTGGGAACTATTCTTAGCAGCGTTATTATAACAGTCAAACTGGAAACTGTTCAATCTTCCATCATAGGACAATTGATTTTTTTTAAGAAAATGATATATTAACATATACAGTAAAGTACAATTCCACAGTAAAAAGAAATAAACTATTGAGATATGCAACAGGAGATAAAACTCAGATTATGCTGAATGTAAGAAGCCTTCCAAAAGTATATATACTCCATGATTTCCTTTATAGGAAATTCTAGAACAGACAAAACTAATGGTGGAAAATCAGAGCAATGATTTCCTCTTGGGGTTGGAATTAACCAAAAAGACTCAGGGAACTTCCTGGAGTTCCCTTTTTTAATAGGGGTTTGGATTACACATGTGACTTCATTTGTCAAAATTCTACAAAAGCATACTGTGGAATGTCCATATTAAAGAATGTGGCATTCTAAAGAGATAAACTATTGATAAACAAAACAGCTTAGGTGAATATCCAGGGACTTATGCTGAGTGTGTGTGGGGGGGGAAGCTAATCTCAAAAGATTGCATACTATATGATTCCATTTATATAATATTTTTAAATGACCTGATTTCAGAAATGGAGGACAAATTAATGGTTGCCAGAGATTAGAGGAAGGGGAGGCAGCTATCAAGTAGGTGTGACTTAAAAGGCCATTGTGAAGGATCCTGTGTTTCTTGTGTGGTGGTGGATACACAAACCTACACAGATAACAGTTGTACAGAACTTAATACATAAGCACAGAAACACATAAGTAAAAATAAAACAAGAAATCTGAATAAAATTATCAGGGTCCTTATGCTGAGTATGATCTTATACTGTAGTTTTGTAAAATATTAGCACTGAAGGAAATATGAACAACGTATACAAGGGACCTCTCTATATTATTTCTTATAAATGGATGTAGATCTGCAATTATATCCATACTTAAAAAAAACAGCTTCTTAAAGAAATGACTGGTACCACGTTTGGGCAGGAAATGTATAAAATAAGCCAGGAACTTTGGACATAACAGAGAGCTAAGAAGCTATCAGAGATTCCTGGGTTGTGTCAAAGGGACTGTGGAACCAACATGAGGCAAAAGATGTCTCAAAGAGAGACAACCATAAATGTGCCTCCTGCTAAGAAGACAGCAGTACCACTTACTAGGCATCCTGGGGGTGGAATACAGGAGTGGAATCCAGCAAGTCTCTGGATCCAACGGCCAACATGCAGGAAATACTGATGTCAGGGGAACAAGTTGAACTCTCCCATGAGTATGCGTGCAGTCGGGAAAAATCAGACTGTGGGAAACTGGCTAAAAGGGTTGGGTTCTTCAACAAATAAATTGTAAAGAAGAGACAGAGAGAATGGAACCTGTAGATTAAATCAGAATCATGGGCTGGGGATGTGGCTCAAGCGGTATCGCGCTCGCCTGGCATGCGTGCGGCTCGGGTTCGATCCTCAGCACCACATACAAGCAAAGATGTTGTGCCCGCTGAAAACTAAAAAATAAATATTAAAAAAAAATTCTCTCTAAAAAAAAATAAATAAAATAAATCAGAATCAAAAGACCTATGAAGCTAAAACCCTAAGGACAAAACTAAAACTATGGTACATGGGAATGCATACTTGTAAGATAAAACCATAAAGAAGTACAAGGACATGATTAATTTAAGGAAGTGAAAAACAGAACTTTAGAGACTATCTGAAGCAGGAAGAGAGAAAAAGAGGGAGAAGAGAAGAAATCAAGAAGCTTTCCCTAGTTACTGACTTGAGCAGTCAGGTGGAAGAAGCTGGTGCCATTAACCATGATATAGAATACAGATGGATGGAGAGATTATAATATGAACTACTATTATGGTAGTGCATGCCTGTAATCCCAGTGACTTGGGAGACTAAGGCAGGAAGAGCACAAGTTTGAGGCCAGCCTCAACAATATTATTGAGGCCCTGTTTCAAAAAAAGAAAAGGAAGGGCTGGGATTGTGGCTCAGCAGTGGAGCGCTCGCCTAGCATGGGCGGGACCTGGGTTCCATCCTCAGCACCACATAAAAATAAAGGCATGTGTTGTGTCCATCTACACCTAAAAAATAGATATTAAAAAAAAAAGAATAGGAAAAAACGGGCTGGGAATATAGCTCAATGGTTAAGCATCCCCAGAACCAAAAAAATAAAACTGAGATGAAGTTCACATACAATGGATTGCACATTTTAAAACATACTACTATCCAGTGAGGGTTTTTTCAAACATATGCACCCATGTAACCAATATACCAATCAAGATATAAAACATTTCCTTCACTTCCAAAGTTGTCTTCAAGACCCTATGGCAAGCAATGTTCTGATTTTTATCACCATAGATTAGTTAGGTCTGTTTTTAAACTTCACCTAAATGGAATTATAACATGAATACTTAGTCTTTTGTGAATGGCTTTTTTTTTTTTTTTTTTTTTTGCTCCCGACGTGTTTTTGACATACATCCACATTATTGCCTACATCTGTAGTTCATTCCTTTTTATCACTGAATAGTATTCTGTCATGAATACATCACAATTTATTTATCCAGGATTATGTTGGTGGACATTTGGGTTGTTTCCAGTTTTTCGTTGTTTTATTATTGTAATTGAAGCTGCTGTAAGCATTCTTGGATGGGATTTTTTTGGATATATGTGCTTTAATTTTTTGTGTGTAAATATCTAGGAATGGAATTCCTTTAACTATAGAAGAAAGTGCCAGTTTTCTGAATTGATGCTAGTAATTTATACTCCTACTAGTGATGTTGGAGAGGTCTGTCTGGCTGCTTCACATCTATGCTAATTTGATGCTTTGGGTACTTTTAATTTTAGCCATTTGCATACAAAGTGGCATTTCATTATGGTTTTACAGTCTGAGCTCCCCAATCTAAAAATCCAAAATTTTGAATGCCAACATGATGCCACAAGTCGAAAATTCCAGAACACAAAACTTTGTTTCATGCATAAAATTACTTAAAATATCACATAAATTATTTTCAGATTCTAAGACATGAAACATAAATGAATTCATGTTTAAACTTGGAGCCCATCTCCAAGATACTTCATTAGTGTATGCAAATATTCCAAAATCTGAACCATTTCTGGCCCCAAGCATTTCGGATAAGGGATGCTCAACCTACAGTGAATACTATGATTTTTAACTTCATGAGTTTATTGGCTGCTTATTTTTCTTTTGTGAAACTTTTGTTCAGATCTTTTGCCTATTTTTTATTGAACTTTTTGGTTACTGAGTGCTCGATTTCTTAACATTCTGGATACAAGCCCTTTGTCCCATATGTGTATTGCAAATATCTGCTCCCATTTTCTCTCTTGTCTTTTCTTGTTCTTAATTGTATTTTTTGATGAACAGAAAATTTTAATTTTGATAGACTGGTTTATTAGTTTTTCTTTACCCAGGGGTTAAAATTTTTATTTTCCCATGTTTTCTTCTAGAAGTTTTACAAGCTTTAATGTTTAGGTCTACAACCCATCATGAGTTGGTTTTTGTATAGTCTGAGGTATGCGTCAAGGTTCATTTTTTTCCCATACAGATACCAAATTGTTATCTGTGAATATTGAGCTTTTTATTGAAAGGCTCTTCACCCTTGAATTACATTGACCCTTTTCCAACTCAGTTGACTGATACATGTGTGGCTCTACTTGGAACTCTGTTTTTCTAGGCCATACTCAAGTATATCTTCTGGCTGTTGGGTTGAAGGTGTCTAGATTTTGTTCTCTTTTTTCAAAGAGTGTTCATTCAGTTTCATTCTACAGATGGTGAAATCAATGGCAGAACCTTTTAATATGTCAGGCTGACTTTTTTTTAATAGTTTTTGTTGCTGTTGTTTTGATAGGAGAAGGAGTAATTATATTTGTTGTCATTGTATCCATTTGTTGGTTGGTTTTGCACATTTGTTGGTTGGTTGGTTTGGCAGTGCTAAGGATTGAACTCAGGACCTCATCCATCCTAGGCAAGTGCTCTACCACTGAGCTACATCCCCAGCAGGCCTGCTTTTATTCTTCAGATTTGAATTAGAATATGGCCAATTCTTCCTGAGACTCCAAATGAATTCTCCACATTGTCTGGGCTAGAATTCCATTGTCTCCCAGCTCTGCATGATCTCTTAAGGTTCACCTTTGGGTTCTCAACCCCATAGCAGGCCACTAGGGCTCATGCAGTCTTGGCCTGCACATGTACAGCCCGGCTGTGCTGCTCTCTCTGGTCTGGTACCTTGCCTTGCAAACACCAGCCTCTTCAGCAGCTCAGAACTCAAATCTGCCGCTCAGTGAGACCACCACTCTGCTCAGCCTCCATCTCTCCCCACCATAGTAAGAAAGTGCCCCGGATAAAAAGGCCTTTGTGGCACTCACCTCCCACCTTCTCTTTTTCTCAAAAATGGTGGTCCTGAGCAGCTCATTGCCCAGTGCCTGAGTATATATTCAGTTGCCTCATATATTTTATCCAGCTTTATAATTGTTTATGCCAGAGGGGGACTCCAGTTCCAGTCATAACCTAACATGGAAGTCAGAGTTCAGTTTTGGACATAACGTTGATTTTTTTCCCTTGTATTTTATTTATTTATTTATTTTTAATCTCTGGAATAGCCAAGTAGAAATGCCCAACAGGAAATTGTGCATTCCCCTAAGGAACTTGAGACATCTGGGGTTGGAAATTCAGATTTTGTAGTCATATATGTACAGTGGTAGTGGAAGCTAAGGAGATGGATATGATCACTCAGCTACAGAATTGATGCAGAAATGGATAAAAGAATGTTTTTCTCTTAAAATGACCAAGACAATACAGCTAAAGAAAGAAGTGAGGGACAGGAGATATCAATATCACAGAACCATCATGAGTAAAGTGGCGTTTATCTAGGGGAATGGTCTTTCTCTATGAAGTGTAACAGTCCAAAGCCCAGCTTTTCTCCAGTGCTGCTGAGGACCTGGTAAAAAGTGACCATGACAGAGGAGCCTCCGTGCCCAGGCTCTAGTACTAACCTGTACAGTTCAAGCCACACCAGGCTTGAGGAAGCTGAGCATTTCTTCCAGATGTGATCACACGTTTGTGCTTCTAACCTTATTGGAGTTAGATACCTGATAGGTATGAGCACCATTTTCAGAAAACTGAGAGGAAAAGCAAGGTCCTGGGGAGGAAAGCCGTTTGACAGAAGGTCAGTCGTGGAGCCTGCCCTGTTCTAATTCTTATTTCCAGTTGTCTAGAGACATGCTAGCAAGTTCTCTAGGTCATCTGTCTCCTCCACCCTTTTGGTTTTTCAGATGGGCAAGTTGACGCATAAGTGAGAGGGGCCTGGGGTGTGGCTCAGAGATAGAGTGCTTGCCTAGCATGTCAGGCCAAGTGTGATCCCTAGCACCACAAAGAAAATAAAAATAAACAAGAGGGCTCGAGGTACAAGAACAGAAATTCAATGAGGTCAGCTTTGCCAAAAGGAGAATCTATTATAAGAGCAAAGAGACCTGATGGCATTCAAAGGGCAAGGATAAAGCTGAGCTCTGGGGAGAGGACTGAGGTGAGGCCTGCCCCAGAGAAACGGGAAGCTTCTGCTCTTTTCTCGGCTTTTTTTCTGTGTCTCTGATTCATTCTTCTCTCATTATAGACCCACTTCTGCCTCCCATCTCAGGGAAAAATGATCACCAGCAACTATCTCTGAGTTTGTTTGTATTTATTTAAATATTGTGTATTTATTACTTTTGGCAGAATTGGGAATTGAACCCAGGAGTGCTCTACCACTGAGCTACACCTCCGGCCCTGCCCACTTGTTTGTTTATTTGTTGAGACAAGGTCTCACTAAGTTGCCAGAGCTGGCCTGGAACTCGCAATCCTTCTGCCTCCAGCCTCCTGAGTCTCTGGGATTACAAGTGTGCGCCACCAAGCTCAGCCTATTCCTGAGTTTATAGCCTAGGAAAGAAGGCATCCATTTCCCATCACTCAGAAAGGAAACTACCCTGATTTTAGAATAGCACCTCATATTCTCTCGGAGGTCTCGAAGAGCCATTTGGATCAATTGCAGCCAATCAGTTGCAGCTTAGGAGTTGGGGTATCATTTTTCTATATACACATCTTCAGGAAGCCTCTGTAACTGTGTGGTATAAATCAGTAAGAGAGAAGGATATTTTCCAGAGTAAGCAAAGAGGCAGATGGCTGGGCAGCCAGCCTACTAGATGTTTAGGACATTAGGATTACATCAGTAACCAGTGACTGAGCCAGGACCAAAACCCACGCAGTCTTTCCAGGGGCTGCCCCACATGGAAAATAGTAGCAGTGATTTGATCTGGGAATAAGGAGAGACAGACAGACTCCATTCTTCTTCCTACTGGTATGAAGAGATAGTGGTCTCTTCCCAGGGAAACTAAGGGATCCACACCCATAGGACCATCAGAGCCAAAGGTAGGTTCCCCCTCTATGAATCCAAACCCTTTCAGTTACAAGTCACAGAAACCTAAATCAAACTAGTTTTAGCATAAAGGGGATTTATGGAAGGCCACTGGAGCCCCTCACTAGATTGAAGGAAGAACCGTAGATGTGAGGGTATCTTTAGGAATCTGTACTCGGCACCACCAGACACATACAAGTGTACTCACCTTTTTTCATACTCATTTTCACTTTTCATTTTCCATCTCTATTCTTTTCTGCTTCGCTCTCATTCCACAAGGTTTTCTCCACGGAGAGGGGTACCTAGCTGCCAGCAGTTCTGGAGTCATATCCTTAAAGTGTCTGACCAAAGAGAAAAGAGTCTTCCTTCTAACACTTGGTCAGAGAAGGATTCTGATCACTGATTGGCTGGGCCTTGTTCACTCGCTCATCCCTAGGGAGATGGTGGGGTATGTTATGAAGGGGAAAGGTAAACAGGGTAAACAAAAGCCTCTTTTGTATCTTTCTCCAGGTGACCATGGAGGCTGGAGGCCTGCCCCTGGAGCTGTGGCGCATGATCTTAGCCTACTTGCACCTTCCTGATCTGGGCCGCTGCAGCCTGGTGTGTAGGGCCTGGTATGAACTGATCCTCAGTCTTGACAGTACTCGCTGGCGGCAGCTGTGCCTAGGCTGTACGGAGTGCCGCCATCCCAACTGGCCCAACCAGCCTGACGTGGAGCCCGAGTCTTGGCGGGAGGCCTTCAAGCAGCATTACCTTGCCTCCAAGACATGGACCAAGAACGCCCTGGACTTGGAGTCCTCTGTCTGCTTTTCTCTATTCCGCAGGAGGAGGGAACGACGCACCCTAAGTGTCGGGCCAGGCCATGAGTTTGACAGTCTGGGCAGCGCCTTGGCCATGGCCAGCCTGTATGACCGAATTGTGCTGTTTCCAGGTGTGTACGAAGAGCAAGGTGAAATCATCCTGAAGGTGCCTGTGGAGATTGTAGGCCATGGCAAGTTGGGTGAGGTGGCCCTGCTAGCCAGCATTGATCAGCACTGCTCAACCACACGCCTGTGCAACCTCATCTTCATGCCAGCTTGGTTCTCACCCATCATGTATAAGGTGGGTGTCACATCCAGTAGATGCCATCCAGCCCTGAACCCAGGGTCATGGCCTCTTCTCAATTTTTGTTGGAATCGAGAGTTCAATAGCTATTCCTATACACACAGTCCTCTGAGGTCTGAACCCATTGAGAAATGGGCACAGTTTTATCCCCATCAAAGGTGTATTAGAAAATGAGCCTTGGCTTTGGGGTCAAAACTGCTGTTCCCTTTCCAACTAGATTTTCTGGAGCTACAGGTTGAGTAGCCTGGTGGGCAAGCCAGGCTGCAACATGGTGAGAGGAAGCAGAGAACTCATTAGCTAGCTGCTCATGGGTGAGCCAGAGAGAAGGTCATGCAGGGGCAGCAAATCTCAACACATGAACACCCCGCCCTACGCAGGTCAGGCTTTTACCAGGAGTGGCTACTTCTCAAGGGTGACTGGAGAAGGGATCAGGAAAAGTTATTCCAACATATTCCTTCCATGAACACATAGATGTGTTTAGAGCAAAGCATGTATGAAGGCGTTGGTAGTTCCTGGCACAACAGTCTACAGCTTATATCTTGCCTACCTTCTGCAATATTTGGATTATGTACCTATTTGGTAAAAATTATATTTCCCCTATTACTACCATTAGTAGCTTGTCTCTTGCATTTGTAATGGTCATTATACCACTAGCCATTTAGGAAGCACTTGATGTGCACTCGGTATGGGCCGTGATCTCACTTACTTTCCCTATAGTCTGATGGGATGGGTAGTGACATCTGATTTTATAGATAAGGAAGTTGAGGCTCAACAAGATTTAGTGATATACCCAGGGTCACAGACTCAGTAGGGACAGCTAGGATCCAAAACCCATATTTATAATCTAGGTGACTTTCCATCCATGGCCTCACTTGATCCCCTCAACAAACACTGTGGCAGATAGAGTAGATGTGGTGTCCCTGTTTTGTAGATGAGGGGTACTAGAGGTTAAAGATGCTAAGTAACTTTCTCAGGTGGTTAATTAGTGAAGTTAGAGCTCAAATTTGGGCCTCCTGATTTAAGCACTTATAAAATCACATCATGTTGGATTCCTTGAAAGCTTAAAATCCTGCTTTTTTGACTCCAGAATGTTTTAGAAGGACTGTTAGAATTGTTAGAATTGAGAGTTCAATAGTTATTCCTATACACACAGTCCTCTGAGGTCTGATATGTTTCCCGTGTGCTGGTCCACAGACATGGAAAGGGAACATTGTCTAGAAACAATATTCCAGACCCCTCATTTTCATAATATATTAATTATTTGAAGAATATGTTAATTTCAATCTCTGCTTCCCCCTCAGCAGTGTAGCCATAGGCCTTCAAGGGAAAGAGCCTGGCCTTGGGCCTCTGGGTGGCCCACCATTTGGCTTAGTGCTTGGCATGTATTAGTGCTCAGTCCATGATAGTATTTTGCATAAAAGAGGCACAGTGGCCTGAAATGGCCTTTCCTAAAAAATGCAAAGACCAGGACGATTCTCAGCAGTTTGCAGTGAATCCCGAGGACCCTAGCAGTGGCTCTGCATCTCCAGAGCACTGGCCTTTATCCTTAGAAAGGATCAAGGAAGACAAGATGGACTTAAATTGCAGCTAGGAAAAAATAAGTTAGCTGTAAGGAAGGACTTGGAGAGGTTAAGGGGACTTCAGCTCTTGGACAAGCTTTCAAGGGAGGCCACTGCTAGAGAATTTTAAAGATTTTTCAAGGGATAGGTGTGGCTGGACTGTTAAATGGAATCATGAGACACCCCCTCCTTCATTTTATGGCATCTGATAGTATTTGAGATCCAGAAACAGGTCCCCCCACCCCCAGAAATATAAAGCAACTGGGTCTTGCCAAGCTTGCCTCTCAGTCAGGCCTGGAGCCAAGAGGCCCAGATGAATTATGCTGTGGGTTCAGGGCATCCCCTCCCCACCCCAGACTCCTGAGGGCTCTCTGTTCCTTGTGTTCCTGACTCCAGACAATAATGGTAACTTTTATTGCCAGCTTTGCACCTGGCACTGTGCTTTATGCTTTATTAACTAATAAGCCCTGGGCTGCAGACAAGGAAACTGAGGCTTAAAGAGGTGAAGTCATTTGCCCCATGTTCATGCTTGAGAAAGGCAGAGCCAGGAGCTGTCCTGCATGGTCAACCCTCCAGAGCCTGTGCTCTTAACCACTGCTCAGGACTTCCTGGCTCTGGCGGCATACCTGGTCCTCTCTCTAGAGAAGCGATCTGCTGTCTTGCTGCAGTCACCGCACTGCAGTCATCAGTCACCGCACAGACTCACCCTTTCCCAGCACCTGTCTCAGCTCAGGTAGGGATCAGCCCTCCTGCCTGCTCTCCTCCACCAGTGATCAGGGTTCCATGAGGCCTTGAGTTCAGATGTTCAACAGGGCAGAAGGTTCAGGTGAAGGGCACCTGCCTACAGGCCCAAGAGAGGGCAGGAATGAAAGGAAAGCGCTTGAGAGCGTGAGACCTGGAGAAATGCCTATGATTTGACACATTCTTCATATAACCCAGTCACTGATCAGGGACTCCCCTGCCTTTTGGAGGATTAATAAGGTTTTGCTCAGTTCCCAGCTAATGCCTATATTTATAAAAATTCAAACCTCTAAGGACCAGGGTATAGCTTAGTGGTAGGATACTTGCTTAGCATGTGTGAGACCCTGTGTTCAAATCACAGTGCCACCTCCTACCCCCCAAATTTTTTTTTCAAAGCTCTCCTGAGCTCTAATCTCTCCCTTTCCCTAATCTCCGGGGGAACAGGATTACCTTTCTTCCCCATCCTAGGCAGAATTATCTGTCCCTGAGTACACACCCACCATAGGAACAAGTAATCCAGACTTTGGAGATGGTATCAGAAGATCTCAGAAATGACTGTCTCCCAAATTAACAAGTGAATTACAACTCCAACAGAGAACATGTAGAATGTAGCCTTTGAATTACCTCTTTATAAGCCCCCCATTCCTGGTGTGGGCAGAATCACAGCCTTTGGGACAGGAATCCCTTGTGTTTCTCCTTTGATAGCAAAGCAATAAACCTTTTTCTCAAAAAAAAAAAAAGGCTCTTCTGACCATTTTGGATCCTCTACAGAGTGACCCTCTCCTGCTTTATCTCCCTTATTAACATGTGTCAATTCCATCTCACCCAACATCTCCAGATACAGCTTTTACCCTCCTTCCAACTTTCACTACAAAAGAAAGGGAAGGGAAGGGAGGGAGGAATTCTCACTAAGCATTTCACAAGTATTAGGAGAATCCACTGAAGACATGTAGGAAGGCCATGATGCAAAGTGAGAACTTTTCTGCCATCATCCACTCCTGTCCCCCTTCCTTGGGATCAGAGGGGAACTAGTGCAGGCAGCTCCCAGTTCTGTCTGGTGCAGAGCAGTTCCCCAGCTCAGGCCCTGGTAGGGAAGGGGAGATGATTGATGGAACACGTGGCCTCTCCTTGCTCTACTCTTCTTAAAGAGCACCTGGAGAGCTGACCACCAAAGCAAAGTTTAGCCCTCTTACAACCGGTTTCTCCTTTTCATTCTCCAGACCACATCAGGTCATGTCCAGTTTGACAACTGCAACTTTGAGAATGGGCACATTCAGGTTCATGGCCCAGGCACCTGCCAAGTGAAGTTTTGCACCTTCAAAAACACCCATGTCTTCCTGCACAACGTGCCCCTGTGTGTTCTGGAAAACTGTGAATTTGTGGGCAGCGAAAACAACTCTGTGACAGTTGAAGGTCACCCATCAGCAGATAAGAATTGGGCCTACAAGTATTTACTGGGGCTTATCAAGTCCTCTCCTAGCTTGCTCCCCACAGAGGATTCTGACTTTTTAATGTCCCTGGACCTAGAGAGCCGGGACCAGGCCTGGAGCCCAAGGACCTGTGACATTGTCATCGAAGGCAGCCAGAGCCCGACCAGCCCAGCCTCTAGCTCCCCAAAGCCAGATTCCAAGGCTGGCTCCCAGGAGGCAGACGTGGGCAGCGATGGGGAAAGGGTGGCCCAGACGCCAGAAAGCAGCGATGGAGGCCTGAGTCCCAGCGGTGAGGATGAGGATGAGGACCAGCTCACTTACAGACTCTCCTACCAAGTGCAAGGCCCGCGCCCCGTTCTGGGCGGCTCCTTTCTGGGCCCACCACTGCCAGGAGCATCCATTCAGCTGCCTAGCTGCCTGGTGCTGCACTCACTGCAGCAGGAGCTGCAGAAGGACAAGGAGGCCATGGCCCTGGCCAGCTCCGTGCAGGGCTGCCTCATCCGCAAGTGCCTGTTCCGGGACGGGAAGGGAGGTGTCTTTGTCTGCTCCTACGGCCGAGCCAAAATGGAAGGAAACATCTTCCGGAACTTGACTTACGCAGTGCGGTGTATACATAATAGCAAGGTGCTGAGTGTAGACATGAGCTTTACTGGGTCACCAGAAACATGACTATTGATAGCTGAGCGGGCTCCTGCAGCTTTGTGTAGGAAGGGTGTGAGGGGCTGTTTTGCATTTTAAAAATAATCTTTTCTAAATCTTATTAACACACACAGGACTTTGTGTCCATCATCTGATTTGGACAGGACAGAAATTTTTCCCATTTCACAGAAAAGGAAATAGGCCAAGAGAGGGAAGGTGTCTTGCCCAGGGTCACACAGTAAGTTTGAGGCAGATCTGAGACTAGCACCCAGGTCTTCTGCCTCCATTCACTATATCACACAGCTTCTCAAACCTGTTGCCCAAGTCCTAATAGAAGAAGCAAGGTAAGAGAGAATTCGGGGAGAAATGATCACAGCGTTCCGTGCAAACTCGAGCAGGGTAGTTGAGAAGGCTTCCCAGAGGAGATGTCTATGCTGAGCAGGGTGAGTGAAGGTTCTGGGGCAAATGGGACATGTGTGATGAAAAGGGGGTACAGAGTGGGACATTCCAGTAGCAGAAACATCTTGTGCTGGGGGTCCTGGATGTGAGACTGACTTCACCCACGCATCAGGGACAGGTTGAAAAGACTCAGGCAAAAAGGAGCCACCCCACCCAGGGCCTGGAAAGCCCTGACAAGACACTGGAGTTGATGCTAAGAGCAAACCACCAGCCATTGCTGCCAGCAGCACCTTACATTTGCAGGCACTTTGGATGCTTGATGACAGCCTAAAAATCTCATACACGATTGGTGACAGGAAAGGCTTCTTTCTTTCTGCAGGGAAAGGATGAAAGTAAGGAGAGAGGTCCCCTCTGAGGAGCAGGTGCAAGACAGGCCTTGCAGAAGGCATGGCCCAGCACCTAGGTTTGAGTATCACATCTCTGTTATTCACTGTGCACATTACCTTTGCTTCTGTACAGGAGAAGTAAGCATTCCTACCTTGTTTCTCTCACTAAGGTTGAGGATCCAGTTGCCATAGTATTAGAAATTGTCCTCAGTAAACTAAAGGGCACTGTACAAATGTCAAACATGGATCTTACAGGTTTCCAGAATGGTTAATAGCAATTGCATTTTAGTAGTATATTACCCAGCCCACTTCCAAAGAGGATTTAAGGAGGTGATATTACTCAGAAAGCATAACATAAAAGTGTACTATAAACAGAAAAGAAAATGATAAAATAAAAAAGGAAGGATGTTGGGGGCTGCGGTTGTAGCTCAGTGGTAGAGTGCTTGCCTAGCATGTGTGACACACTGGGTTCGATTCTCAGCGCTACATACAAATAAATAAAAATTCATCAACAACTAATAAAAATATTTTTTAAAAAAAGAGGAAGGGTGGCCAGGCATGTTGACACACTTCTGAAATCTCAGTGATTCAGGAGGCTGAGGCAGGAGGATCACAAATTCCAGGCCAGCCTCACAACTTAGCAAGACCCTCAACAACTTAGACTCTATCTCAAAGAAATAAAAAAGGGCTGGGGTATAGTGCAGTGGTAGAGTGCCCCTGGGTTCAATCCCTAGACATGTATTTAAAAAAAAAAAAAGAGGAAGGATGATGGTTTTGCTCTTAGGCACCATGATCAAAGGGTCTGGTTCAAGCCCTCAGGGAGGGCTTTCCTCCTTGCATAGTTATTAAGAATATGCCTGTGATCTGCCACTAAAGTCCCTTGGATTAATGATACTACTTATCTCCAAGGCATAGCAAGGATAATTATTGTAGGGCACATATGTAAAGTGCTCAGCCATGAAGCTGGTATATAGCCAGTGCTCAATAAACTCATTTTTAAAAAAAGATGTTGACAGTCCAGTGTGAGAAGTTCAATGACAGAGCTGCCATGGGTGGCACAAGAGACCTGAAAGGGGAGCATCTGGTCCAGCCTCAAGGAACCATGAAAAGTTTCCTCGAGGAACAGTGCCTGGCCCATGCTATTCAGGAGGAGTAAGAGTTAGCAGGGTGAAGCTGTGTGGCACCGGGTGTATGTATAAAGGCCCAGAAGTAAGGAGCTACAAATCGCTCAGCAGGCCAGAACTGGAGATGAGGTTGGCAAGAGTTGCCAAGGAAGGAAACTGGTGAACTGGAGTCTAGTCAAGGTCTTGCCAAAAAGATTGGAGTTGACCTTGAGGTTTGCTGGGAGCCTGCTGAGAGATTTTAAGCAGAGGAGAACTATATGCAGATCTGCCTTCTAAACGCTTCTTCCGTGAACCTCTTAGAGGACTAACTGGGGGAACAAGGATGGAGGCAAGGAGGTCCATGAGAAGCAGTTGATGACTGTGGTCCAGAGATAGACAGGAGGGGACAGGGCAGCCTAGGAAAGGAGGACCTGGGCAGGGAATAGTCGAGAGCACGAGGCCTGGATTTGTGGCCCAAGCAGCTGAGGCAATGGCTGGAGTTTGAAGAACATGAGCTTGGTTTGGGGTACCTTGAGTTTGCAGCACTTGTGACATCTGGCAGATGTGCCATCTTGTCTGGATCTGGAGCTTTGGAGAAAGATGTGCACTGACATGCTGGCAGCGTGTAGGGACTTGGCTTTGTGCAGGCCATCACTGGAGATATCCACATGGACAGACAAAAAGTTATACAGCCTTAGTTGTAGCCCTCTTGAATAACTGCCTCCATGCGACTTTTAGCAGGAGTTGTGTGGCCAGAAATTCCTGATGAAGCTCTAGTATTTTTCACCTGAAAAAAAAAAAAATATATATATATATATTTTTTTTTCAGTGTTTTTTTGTTTTGTTTTTGGGGTGTTTTTTTCTTTTCTTTTTTTTTTTTTTTTTTTTTTTGGTACCAAGGATTTAACTCAGGGCACTCGACCACTGAGCCACATTCCCTGCCCTACTTTGTATTTTATTTAGAAATATGGTGTCACTTTTGCTTAGGCTGGCTTTGAACTTGCAATCCTCCTGCCTCAGCCTCCCAAGCCCCACTGGAGGGCTGGGGATGTGGCTCAAGCGGTAGCACGCTCGCCTGGCATGCGTGCGGCCCAGGTTCGATCCTCAGCACCACATACCAACAAAGATGTTGTGTCCGCCGAGAACTAAAAATAAATATTAAAAAATTCTCTCTCTCTCTCTCCTCTCTCTCTTTAAAAAAAAAAACAAAAAACCAAGCCCCACTGGAATCACAGGCATGCACCATTGTGCCTGGCCACATTCAGGGGTTTTTAACTTAAAAAAAAAAAAAGGTCCACAATGTTTCACGCGTACCCAGCATCAGGTTCAATGGCATGCTAAGCCGCATGATAGACGCAGGGAGCTGTGTGGGAGTGTGGGGCTTACTGAGCCTGTCTCTGTGCTGCATTCAGCCCATTTGACTCTAGAGCATCCCAGCAGGGTGAAGGCTGGCAGAAGGAGCCCAGTCACTTGAGGTTTCAAGATGAAAAGCAGCACCGACTGTGATGTTCTCCTTCCTGCGGGTTGGAATTTGTAGTTGGAAGTCAGGTGTCTATAATAGGCCAGCAGAGACCGAGGCAAATTGTGTTGATGTTTGGAAATGCTTTTGCTTGCTCTTTTGGGATCAATCTCTTAGGGAATTGGATGATGTCATCTGGATTATCCTCAGTTCCCGTGGGCTTCAGTTTCCTCTATCTCAACCTTGTGCTGGTTCTGTCTGTCCTGAATCTTCCCTTTGCACCTGCTCCGCAGAGGCCTCTCCTTGCTCTCATCCTCCTTGCTTCAGTAGGCTGCTGTTATATGTCACTCTGCACAAGTGAACCTGCCAGCATGGTGACAGATTTTCTTTATTATCCTGGTTCATCCTTAGTCTGGGCTGGTGCTATGTCCACAGGTCTTGGAAAGGACTTTGTCAGTGACCCTACCTCACCCCCAGCATAAAGGGTGCTCTCTCAGAGGCACTGACCCAAGATGGGTTCCTCCCACTGCCCCCAAAGGTGAAGCTGTTCACTGGGTGCCACAGGGTTTGCTGCTCTTATCCCAGATTCCAGCTACTTAAGGCTTGTGTTATAGGAAAGTTAGGGAAGAGTCCAGGAGGGGCCTGGTGCCTTTCTCAGAGTCGGCTATCTTTTCCCCCAAACCTGAACTTCCAAAAAGGTTGTCTCCTGCTGTCCTGTCCCCAGTCTTTCTCCATGAGCACCCAGGGAGATCCATGGAGAAGTAAATAGGGGCAGCTACCACCAGTTTCTATGCTCTTTACCTAGCTCACACTTAGCCTTGAACAATTCATTAAGAATGTCAGCAGAATTCTTACCAGATTGTATGGCACTCGTTGTCCTGCACCCTCAGCTCTCTGATGAGTTCCAGAAAGGTTATTATGTTTGTGCGTACTATCTTATTGTCTTGTAAGTGTAGGAGCAGCTTTTTCCATCATAAGAAGAATCTAAGACCTCCTTGGAATTGGACTTCCATTATACTCCTCCCAAAATTTATCCTAATATATTATATTGTTTAATAGTAGTACACAATTTATCATAATGTACTGTGTTAATATACAGTTGTTTAAAACCACATATACTTACTAAATATAAGAAGAAAATATAATTGAAAACACATCCTCTAAATAAGCTTGGTACCTCCTTTAAAGGACGCTTTCTTATACCAGTATTTCTATTTGTCCCTTAGTTTGGAGTCTCAGTGGTTTTTCCATACCAGCTAGTACACCAAGATCGGTTCAAGTTAGGCACAAGTAGACTTCTTCTTCTTTTTTAAGTAATTTGTTGGTTGGTTTGTTCTTCAATTGAGAATCAGCCATCATTTCATAAAGTGGAAGGGAAGGTGGTCCAGGAAAATCTGTGGTATATTATTTGGTGCTGGCCCAGACAGGTGAATACTTGGAAAGGTACAAATAGCAGTGATAGATCTAGAACTTGATTCCATTAAAAGCAGCTGTGCCCCTGGACCCCTGGGAAGTCTTTGTGCAACCCTAGTGCATAAAGCTTGAAGACCCCGAATCCTGTCTTCTGTAAGCATCCTTTGCATCCCGTCATCCAGTCTTGCAGCTTAGCCCTGGAGCCAAGCATCAGTCCAAGTTTGTAAAGCCGCAATGTGAAGGTGTTGGGTAAAGAGCCCACAGGGCAATACCAAGGCAGGCAGGTGTCCTGGGAGCTCACGGTGGGAGGGCGGGTGCAGAGGGAGGCACTCCTCTCACCTGTGGTTAACAGTAGGCACCCGTGGGGACTAGCTGGGAAGAAAAAGACTTGAGGTGTGTGATCTCTAACAAATTCCCTGTGATAGGAGAGTAAATTGCTTTCTCTCTTCTGCTTAGATTGTCATGCTCAGGAACGACATCTACCGCTGCCGAGCTTCAGGCATCTTTCTTCGCCTGGAAGGCGGAGGCCTGATCGCGGGCAACAACATCTACCACAATGCAGAGGCTGGCGTGGACATTCGGAAGAAGTCCAACCCGCTCATCCTGGTACTTTCCTCTGTCTTCCTCCCCTGTTCAGGCTGGCTCTCAAGGATTTCAGAAATCTTTTCCGAGGATATTTAAATCAGTGTTGCCCTCTTGAATTTACATGCTTCCTGTTTGCAGGTAGTTTCTGCTCCTCTCTGTGTGTCCTGTGACTCCGCTTCTTTTTGTCTTTCCATACATTAGTAATGGCTTTGGACAAGTTGCTTCCTGCCCTTTCCCCATCAGTGAAGAAGAAGAGCATGGGATGGACAGGGAAACTCCACAGGGCCCTCCCAACAGCCCTGATAGGTTATGGGTGGCTTTGAGTTTAAGAATACAGACACAAAAGCCAGCTCCGTGGGACATGACTGTAATCCCACTGACCCTGGAGGTTGAGGCAGAAGGATCACAAGTTTGAGACCAGCCTCGGCAACTTAGTGAGACCCTTTCTCAAAATAAAAAAAGGGCTGGTAATGTGACTCTTTGGTAAAGTCCTTCTGGGTTCAATCCTCAGTACTCAAAAGAAAAAGAATACATACACAGTGCCTGCTCCAAAAGACACTTGGATTTAAAAACAAGCCCCCCAAAAGACTCCCTCGTTAGTTTCTTTCTTTTCTATAAAATCAAGAGGGCATGTAAGATATATAGTTCAGAAAATGATTTGGTTCATGGATATTGTGAGGACATATTGAGTTTGATTTTATACCAACGTGAAAACCACTTAAAAATCTTAGAATTTCTGACCAGTGATCTAAGAAACCAGCCCCCTTTTCAGTCTGGCATTGCTGAGAGACAGATTTCCAGAAATTGTACACTTGGAAAAGTAATAGCTAACCTTAAGTGTAAAGTTTATTATATGCCAGATACTTTTCTAAGCACTGTGTAGATATTTACTTAATTCCTCTTTAATCCTTGTGTAGCCTTGGAAAGTAGACAAAGCATTATCCCCATTTTACAAGTGAAGGCACTGGCCACAAAGAGCAAAAGGATCTTGCCCAGCCATATAACCAGTGACAGCTGGGATTTGAATCCAGGCAGTCTGACTCAGTTGATGTTCTTAGTCTATATCTAGACTGGCAATGACAGCGTAGAGAAAGGAAAATTCCTAACTATTTTTAAAAAGACACACTAGCCAGCGTCCTCTGTCCACCACTCCACTTGCTATGTTCCTGTCACACAGCAGGTGGCTGATGCACTGCCTTGGCCTAGGAACTTACTATCGCTGTTGCCAGAGATCAGAGGAGTTCTCTTTCCTATAGGCAGAGGGAAGAGGGGTAGATCACCTTAGCAGGTGGAGGGGGAAGAGAACAGAACAGCATGTTTCAGTCCTTGCTTTGTGAGTGGGGATGAGGGTGGATATACTGTTGCATATGCCTCACTCTCTGAGCTTGTCAGCTTTCAAGGGACTTCTCTCAGATAGTGGTTGCCTCTGGGGGTCTGCCAAACCCTTCAGAAATCAGGAAAGTAAGACTGAGGGTGTAGCTCAGTGGTAGAATGCTTGCCTGGCAGGCCCTAGGTTCCATCCCCAGCACCAGGTTTCGGGGTGGGGGGGAGGTGTCAGGAAAGTAAGTGACAGTAAGGAAAGCTTGCAGCATGAAATGCTTTAAAGCAAACTCCATCATTGTCTCCATAAAATCATTTTGGAAGAGATTTACCTAGCCTTTAAGAGTGGGATTAAGCCAACAAGGTGGCACATGCCTGTGATCCCAGTGACTCAGGAGGCTGACACAGGAGGATCCCAAGTTCAAGGTCAGCCTCAGCAACTTAGTGAGACCCTCAGCACCTTAGCAAGACCCTGTCTCAAATAAAAACCAAACAGGGCTGGGGAGGTGGCTCAGTGGTAAAGTGCCCCTTAATTCAATCCCCAGTATAAGGGCAGGAGCAGAATGAGATTGTATTTCAGGAAATAAGGTGAGACAATGTTTTTGTATTTTTTTATAATGTAAAAAATATTAAGTCTTGGGCTGGGGCTCAGTGGTAGAGCACTTGCCTGGAACACATGGGGCACTGGGTTTGAGCCTTAGCACCACATAAAAATAAAATAAAGGTATTGTGTCCACCTACAAATAAAAAAAATACATATTTAAAAATATATATATTAAGTCTCTACAAAAGCAACTAACTGGACTGGAAGACAGAAAAACTAGGTTTCAGATCTAGCTCTATTACAAATGTACTATAAAATCCTGGCCTGTTTCTCCGTTTACACAAAGTATCAGAAATATATATCTTTTAAGTGTCCTGAAGCTCAAATACTTCCTGTGACCCTCACAGGACAGCTGATTCCCCCAGCATTTGTGTCCTTCCACAGGCCTTCTCCTGAATGAGACATGAGGACCAAAACCAAATGGCTCCTGTCCCTCTCTGGATATAGTCCCTCTGGACTGCTCTGAGCTAACATTCTATTGACCCTGGGCACTCCCCTTCCCTGAGACATGGGCTTCCTGGCCATGGGAGATGAGGCCTGAGTGGACAGTTGTGGTACCCTGACTCTGAAGAGGCTCAGAAACTTTCCGTGGCCTGCCTTGCAAATGGAACCCAAGAGACCTCAGCAATAAATACCAGTGAAACTGTATCCAAGAGGCTGGGGGGAGAATCCCCCCCACAGTCTCCCTCGCTGTTTCCATACATGCACCTGTGCAGGAACAGCGGGGCAGCAGCGTGGTCCCATCCTTTTGCCATGTGATAAGGATCGTTGGTGACCTTTTCTCCACCATGTTCATCCTGGGCAGTCGGGTGGCAGTGATTGAGCACAGGGGTTCTTGCTGCAGGTCTGACCTATCTTCTCTGATGTCTCATTTTCACTTGCAGTGTAACCAGATCCACCACGGCCTTCGCTCCGGCATTGTTGTCCTTGGCAATGGGAAAGGCGTCATCAGGAACAACCAAATCTTTTCAAATAAGGAAGCTGGCATTTATATCCTGTATCACGGAAATCCAATCGTGAGGTAAGTGGCACTGTCTGGCCAGTCCACAGTCTCCCTCTTTTCTGTTTCCCTACTCCCTTTTTTCCCTCCAATTGAAAACCTTTTTTGTTCACTACAATAACTGTACAGATGCAAATAAAGAAGAGACTTTGCTCATATCCCACCCCAATAACACGATTGCTCTTGTGCTTCTGGCTCCCTTGCAGTTAACTGGGTGTAGGCATTCTATTCAGCAAACATTACTGAGCCTTTCTAACAAGGGATAATAAAGGTAAACAAGGGGTGGACCCTGCTCACTAGGCACTTACTCTAATCTGGAGGACATGCATGTGCAGAAATACAGTGTAAGATGAGAATAGCACAGAGATTTTCACTCACATGCCAACTCTGCTCACCTGATAGAGGCTACCTCGGGTGCCTCGGTGTTAAGATTCTACTGCTACATCTGGCCTCATATGAGAACATGCTGGAATCCATTAGTGATGTGAGCCACAGGTGGGAAAAGAGGTATCAGGACTGGGACCCTGTATCTGCCATCCCTGTTACAGTATGGAGAAGGTGGCAACAGAGTGGAATCAAGAGAAGGAAAGAATAGTTTTGACTAGAGGATATGGGAAGGCCTCCCATTGGAGGTGACCCTAGAGTTGACTTTGAAATAGTTGACTTTTGCTAGGAATGCCCACCCCCTGTGGAGCTGGGGGTGGGCATTCCTAGCAAAGGGAAAGCATGAGCAAGAAGCAGCAGAACACAGATCCAAGGGTGGGCAGACAGTCCACTGTGACTTGAAAACACCAGAATATATTGAATTGGGACTGTCCCAAGAAATTTGGGCCCAGGGGTCATGGCAGCATGACCTTTTATAGCTGGGCAGCAGTCTGTCTGTCATGCTGCCAGTGGGAAGGAATGGTGGAGAGAAAGGCTTGAGCCAGACAGGAAGGGTCCTGGCTGAGGAAGGGGAAATTGCTTCTGGCAAGATAATGGGGAATGTTTAAAGGTTTTAAAGAGTCACATGGTTATGTCTTCACTTTAATAAAATATCTGGCAATAATGTGTAGCAGGTATTTTACCCCAACATTATTCCATTATAGGTGTTGCATGGCTTTGATATTTATCACTTGGAAGGTTTCAGAACTCTCCATTTTTTTTTTAAAAGAGAGAGTGAGAGAGGAGAGAGAGAGAGAGAGAGAATTTTTAATATTTATTTTTTAGTTCTCAGCGGACACAACATCTTTGTTGGTATGTGGTGCTGAGGATCGAACCCGGGCCGCACGCATGCCAGGCGAGTGCGCTACCACTTGAGCCACATCCCCAGCCCCAGAACTCTCCATTTTTTTGATATTCCAAAATTTTTATCCATTCCTATTACTATGAGGCAGATAATTTTTTTTCTGTTAAAGGCACTTATTAAACTAACTTTTATTTTATTTATTTATGAATTTTTTTATTTAGTACTAGGGATTGAATCTAGGGGTGCTTAACCACTGAGCCACATCCTCAGTTCTTTTTAATGTTTTATTTAGAGACAGGGTCTTGCTAAGTTGCTGAGGTAGCTTTGAACCTGTGATCCTCCTGCCTCCACCTCCCAAATCACTGGGATTACAGGTGTGTGCCACCATGCCCAGCTTACTAAAGTAACCTGTGCTCATAGGGCAATGGTGCTGGGGAACTGTTGCAGAGTTTTGAGTGAAGAATATCATGATGAGACCAGTGTCATGGGTTTTTAAAAAATGAAGGCACCTTGAGAGAATATATTGTGCTTTTTCCCCTTTTGGTTTCTTTGTAATAGGAAGCAGGACTCTGGGCAAGGACACAGAATGAAGTTTGAGATCCCTGAAATGGCCAGGATGAGGCAGGCCATAGCATCTTTTTTGCCATTGAGAGATAATGACCTATACCCCCAAGCTAGCTTAGCACAGCCTCCTATGGATTCTTCATGCCATCAAGACTTTACCTGTGGTCCATGCAGCACGGTGACATCTATTTAAAATTATGTTTATGTGTAGATGACAGTAAAGAGGAACCACAAAGAACTGGATATCATTGTGCTTCCATTATATAGTCATGGGCTGAGTTTTTGGTCAGGCTATCCCAGGGACAACCAAAGGTTTCTAAATTCATGGCTTATAGGACTTCAGGAGCTGCTTTATGCCCCTTTGAACTTGAACCATTGGGAAATCCACCAAGGAAGGCATTTTCTTGAAGCAGATGTCGGTACCCTAGCCTTACTCTTTGTCTTACTTGCCTTCCATTTCAGCGGGAACCACATCTTCAAGGGCCGTGCAGCTGGCATAGCGGTGAACGAGAATGGCAAAGGCCTCATCACAGGTATGGGATGGGAACTGTCTGAAGCCATGGCCAGCAAAGACAATGGACAGCCAAGGCACTGTCCCCTGGTATCATCCCCACCAGCTTCAGGACCTTACACCACTCCATGTAAGCTCGCAGGGTCATGGGCTTCATGCTGGCCAGGCTTCTCATGAGATGGGCGTGGCACAGCATGGAGGGAGTGTCTGCTCTCTGCCAGGCCCAGAGCTGACAGTAGCTCAATGGGTACCTCACAGTCATTCCAGAAGCACCAATGTCAGATGTCCTATGGGCTTCCACCTACTCTGGAAATCTGTCTGGCCAACACCTGCTCATCCTTTAGGTCTTGGCTCCAGCATCCCTTCTCAGGAAAGGCTTCCCTGACCTCCTCTTAGACACAGATACTCACTGCACCCAGGATGCCTCCTCTGCAGGACATTTATTTAATTTCTTAGAGCTTTGTTTTGTCCATCTCTTATGTTAGGCAGCATATTCCCCAAGGCCAGGATCAAGTCTGCAGGATGCGTGGATGGAGGCTCAGCACAGAGTGAGTCATGCCTGGGATCTTGGCCCAGGGAATTCCCTGACTGCATCCAGCTGCCATTCATCCACCACTTAATGAGCACTCACTGTGCAGGCCCTGTTCTAGGAGCTGGAGATACAGCAGTGAATGAAATAGATGCTGTCCCTGCTCTCAGGAACTGACATTTTAGGGGGGAAAGCAGTGAATAAGTTTAAGCATACATATATAAGTAAAACTGGCCTGGGGTGATAAGGGCTTTATAGGTCCTTGGCATGAGATGATAAAAGTGTTGCTCAATTGTGTGGTCAGGGCAGGCCTTTCTGAGATGGTAAAACATCAGTTAGAACCCAGAAGATGGTAAAGAGCCAGGGGAAAAAACCTCCCCATACAAGGTCACCCCAGGGAACAGATTTGGCACGCCTGAGCAGAGATCACTTGCAGGACTGGAGTGTGGCAAGCAAGGGGGAGAGACATGAGATGGGGACACAGAAACAGAACAGGGCCAGTCACGCAGGATTTCAGAGCCCTTGCATCCTAGTCCCAGGAGGCTGCGAGTCTGCCCTGCTGGAGAAGCCATGTACAGGACCACCCTTCTGACTTGGGACCTCTTAATCCACTCCTGGAGGAGGGGATAGATCCTGGGAAGAGAGGAGAAGGGTCTAGTCAGTGGAGCTGAGGCTGAGCAGGAATGGCTGGATTCTACTTCTGGGGTTCAAAAGCCAGCTTGCTCTTACTCATGGGTCTCAAGGCCACTGGGCACAGTGGGTGGGGGTATAGGAGTTGCACACACACAAACCTTGCCCTTGGGGAAAGCAGACAAGGTCCTGAAGCAGCAATGGACAAACTCTGGGGTGTGGATTGCTGACACCCTGGTCTGGGGTGTCCTTTCTCTTAGCTGTGTGAGTCCTCATTGCCAGCACTGCAGGTGACCTTTGGGTTTTAACTTTCTTTATACCTCTTTTCATAGAAAATGTCATCCGTGAGAATCAGTGGGGAGGTGTGGACATCCGCCGTGGAGGGATCCCCGTCCTCAGGAGTAACCTCATCTGCTTTGGCTACTCAGATGGTGTGGTCGTAGGTGACGAAGGCAAAGGACTAATAGAAGGAAATACTATCTATGGTGAGGAGCATGTTCCCAGGGGTTGGCTCTGGGGTCCAGCCCCTCCAAGGAGACAGGAAGCCACATTCCATCTCCAGCCTACAGGTCCTGAGAAAGTCACCAACTTCCCTGAGCCTCAGAGACCTCATCTGAGGAACAAGAACTGCCTCAGGCCTCGCAGAATGAAGAGTATCTATTATAAATGACCCATAATCCACCCTGAGCCCATTAGGTCAGCAGAGCAGAGGCTTTTCCCTATGTAAAATAGCAAAAGCAAGAGCTGGCTTATGCCAAGAGGCTGCCTATTTAAGCTCCAACACATCTAACTCTCCTGTTGCTCCAGAAAATTGGAAATATAATGGGAAAACAGGATAATGAGAGAGAATTATTCTTCCTCACTCTGTGGCTTTGGGCAAGGCCTTAATCTTTCTGGACTCCCTCTCTAGTAATAATTTCAGATAGTATTTATTCAGACCACCTCTCTGCTGGCTCCTTTCTATGTATTATCACATTTAATCCTGACTGCCTTCTAAAGGTACAGTTAGGAGGAAACTGAGGCACAGAGATTTGGTAACTTTCTCAAGGTCACACAGCTAGGATGTGGCAAGGCTGGGATTCAAACTGGGGCTACTCCCTCCGTACAGGGAGAGCTTGGCACTGCCACTGTTCCTGATCTGGCAGAGTGGCTTGACAGCACTTTTATACCTAATGGAATGACCCTGGCTTGAGATTGACCTGGTCATTATCCTCCCTCTTGTATGAAGGAGAAGCCAACAGCCTCGGGTGCTAAAGTGACTTATTCCAGGCTGCTGCCTTTCTGTGTCCCTTTTGGGGAGACACGGTGCTGGGTCACCCGTTGCTGAGTGTCAGTAACCAGCTCTTCTCCCTGTCCCAGCTAACAAGGGCTGTGGTGTGTGGATGATGTCATCCAGCCTGCCCCACGTCACCAGCAACCATGTGAGCTATAATGGCCTGTATGGAGTGGCAGTTTTTAGCCAGAAGGATGGCTCCAGTGAGTTCCCTGGAGGCCATGGGGCCCAAGAGAACTTCAGCGAGGACGGGGATGCCATCCTCTGGGAGACAGAGCTAGAGAAGGAGGACGATCCACTGCGGCGGCCCCTCACCATAGCCCTTGTGGAGTCCAACAGTATTAATCACAACGGAGGTGAGTGTGCCCCCAGCCCCAACTGCAGAACTCACTCTCTTAAGGACCCTCCGCAGACTGGTCCCAGTGTGACCTCATCAGCTACTTCTCTCTGCCACATTTTTACCTCCTACCCTACAAGCTTCCCTCTTGCCTGAAATTCCTTCTCCCATTCAGACATCCCAAGTCACCTTGAACTTCTGAACACTGTGAACACATCTGTCCATCCTCTCCTTGGAATTTTGCTCTCCTCCCATCCCCAATGACATGTTTATAGGGCAGGAATCACTGACGGGTGCCAGTGGGGAAGGACTCCATCCCTGGCTTTCATCTGGGAGTCACAGAGGACAAGGAGAGCAACAGCCAGCAAGCAGCCCCAGCCCACCTTTCTGGGAAATGAGTTCTGTCCCCTCTCACTCAGGGTTTCCTCCATGTGGTCATGCTGTCCGTCAAGACAGGCAAAGCCACATAATTCACAACTTATTTTTGCTCTTCTCAACCAAGCCAGGAGAACCTGCAGGCAGATGCCCCTGAGAGGTTCAAACTCACAGGCTCACAGCTCAGCTG
This sequence comes from Urocitellus parryii, assembly GCF_045843805.1. Classification (NCBI taxonomy): domain Eukaryota; kingdom Metazoa; phylum Chordata; class Mammalia; order Rodentia; family Sciuridae; genus Urocitellus; species Urocitellus parryii. Next base: position 176,815,036 of record NC_135534.1, on the reverse strand, counting down.
CTTCCATGGGTCCCAGTCATTGTTCCCCACACCCTCCCCACCCTGCCACCCCCGCTCTCTTGCTGCATCAGAGGGCAGATGTAATGCCACAGACTCCTCCCCACACCAGGTCTGGTGCCATGCTCTGTCCCTGACAAGACAGGGGCTCTACTGCTGGCTCTGGGCTTTGTCCTACATGTATACAGTGTCTCTGGGCATACCGTCCCCAAGCACCATTTTTCCTTTCCAAAATATCTAACACCTTTTTTAGACCCATATTACTTAGCTTGACAAATTTTTCTACTCAAAAATTATAGAATGTCCCTGATGAAGAAAATGTCCCAAAATAATAGAGAGGCAGATTCCAGTTCAGTATGGGAAAGAAAATGCCTTTCTAGCAGGTAGAGTTGTCTGGAGGTGGCATGGGCAGCCTTGAGGAGGTAGTGAGGTCCTTGTCACAGGAGGTACAAACAGTAGTAGGATGCTATTGTAGGAGGCATTCAAGACTGGGTTGAGAGCTTAGGCTAAAGGTCCAGGGGCGCCAAAGAGTCTTCTCCTAGCCTGTGTCCCTGGTTGCCTTTCACGAGGGCTTGCTTCAGCAGGGAGAGTTTTTCTGATACTCCTGGGTTTCTTCCTGCTGTCTCTCCTCACTGAGAAGATGAGACCCAAGGCCAGCTCTGAGTCACTGCCTCTTCCCCTCTCTCTCCTGAGGCATCCAGTTCAGGGAAGTCTTTCTTGACGGGTATTGTTGGGGCTGACCTGCTTTCTCCCCCTCTGCCTGCAGCTTCCGGACTCTATGTCCAGAGCAGCGAGGCTCTGCAAGTCATCACCAATGTGATCCACGCCAACGGGGACAGAGGTATCACTGTGGCCCAGAGCGGCCAACTCACCCGTGTGGCCAACAACAGCATTTCCTGTAACCGCCAGAGTGGGGTCAAGGTGGAGGCCCAGTGCAAGGTGGAACTTCGGGGCAATGGTATATATGACAACAGAGGCCATGGCATCATCACTAAGGGCGACAGCACTGTCGTTGTCGAAAATGACATCATTGGCAACCGGGGCAGTGGTCTGCAGTTGCTCCCCAGGTCTGACACTAAGGTGAGGAGATGCACATGTGTGTGATGTGTGGTGCCGACATAGGGCCCAGCCGTGGGACACAGGGCCAGCTCTGGCTCATGCTGTGCTCTGAGAAGCAGAACCACAAGCATTCAGCCCTGTAGGAACATAATCCTTCCTGTCCACACTGGGCCTGGGAGATGTGGTTGGGCCTTACACAGGAGCAGACATTGGAACAACAATTCACCTGCAAAAAGTCAGGAATGGCCACTCACGGTGGCACATGCCTGTAATCCCAGTTGCAGGAGGCTGAGGCAAGAGGATTGCAAGTTCAAAGACAGCCTCAGCAAAAGTGAGGTGCTAGGCAACTCAGTGAGACCCTGTCTTTAAAAATATAGGTGGGGATGTGGCTCAGTGGTCTGGTGCCCCTGAGTTCAATTCCTGGACCCTTCCTGCCCTCCCCCCAAAAAGCCAGAAATGAACTGGGCAGAGTGACACACACCTGTAATCCCAGGAATTCAGGAGGCTGTGGTAAGAGGATCACAAGTTTGAGGCCAGCTTGGACAACTTAATGAGACCCTATCTCAAAATAAAAGGAGCTGAGTTATCCCTCAAATCCTCAGTACCTAAAAAATAAAGAAAAGCCAGGAATGGGGATGTCATCTCCTGTACTCATGGAGTTGGAAGCTTCCTGAGGTATCAATGTATCTTCATGGTCTCCAGATTAAGATCGCCTTCCCTAACAGAATAATCTTGTACAGATCCTGTTATCCAGTAGGTACTTAATGAGGAGAGAAATCCTGCCTCCAGGCATTTGCATGCACTATTCTCTGTGTACTGAGAGTCCCTCTGCCTTCTGTGCTACCTCAGCTGTGCACCTTAGATGTCGCCTTCTTCATGAAGACTCCCTGATTTCCCCAGGCCTTTGAAGGGCCCCTTTTCTGGACTTCTGTGGTACTTATGCCCACCCCTGCCTCACACAGCACTACCCACAGTGCTCCATATCTGTTCCTTTATCTGTTTGTCTCCCCACAAGTCTGTAAACTCTGAGCACTTTTATGCAAAGCAGTGTGCTGAGTGCGAGCGTTTCCCTGTTGAGCTAAACAAATGCAGTCCCTACCTTTGCAGAATTATAATCCCAAAGGTGGTTTTCAGTTCTGCAGCTCCATGAGTCGGTGACTTAAGCAAAGAGTAAAGAATTCCTGGGCTGGGGATGTGGCTCAAGCGGTAGTGTGCTCGCCTGGCATGCGTGGGGCGCTGGGTTCGATCCTCAGCACCACATAAAAAAATAAATTAAATAAAGATGTTGTGTCCACCGAAAACTAAAAAATAAATATATATATTAAAAAAAAAAGGAATTCCTTGACTTTGCATCTGAGGTCTGTGGGAGTGATGGAAGGGAGGTGGGGCTCACTGTTGCCTCAGTTGGGTGGCCAGTGGCCCTGGCTTCTGGCACCAGTATCCCCTGTTTCCAGGCCTTTGCACATTGTTCCCTCTTCCTGGATACCTCTCCTCTCCTCCACACTGACTATCACCGCCTCCAAGAAGCCTTCCCAGGTTCCCCCAGGCTGATCTCCATATCCTTTTCTGAGCTCCTGTAGATCTGTGCTGACCTACCTAGCATACTCAAACCCCTCAAGGGTTTGTTTTTTTGCAGTGTTAGGAATGGGGGTCTTCACTCATGATGGGCAAGTCCTTTACCACGGAGCTTCACCCCAGCCCTTTAAATATATATATATATATTTTGAAACAGGTTCTCACTAAGTTACTCAGGATGTCCTGGAACTTGCAACCCTCTGTCTTAGCCTCCCGAGTAGCTGGGATTACAAGCCTGCACCGCTATACCCAGCTTTGTATCCCTTGGTTTTATAACTGATCATTCGCTTGCCTGGTTCCCCCCACTGTGAGTCTCTGAGGTGTGACAAGCTCTGGCTACTTCTCTCAGGTACTAAAGAACCGGATCCACTCATTCCGAGCCTACGGCATCGCAGTGCGGGGCCGCGCCAAGGCCCTGGTACAGGAGAACATCATCTTCCAGGGCAAGAGCAACAAGACCATCTTTCAGCAGATCTCAAATAACCGAGAATGCATCATGCAAAACAACAAGTTCCTGGTCTTAAAGAAAAAGTAAGTGCCTGGGGCTGCCTAAACTAGTCTTCCAGAAGCAAAGCAAAGTTGCTGGGGAAGCCAGACCAGGCCAATAGTCATTGCTGCTGCCCTACTCCCTGCATCCTGCCAGCTGTTGGCTCTGGTCAGGTAAAGACCTGTCTTCAAGCTTTGTGACAGGCCCGAGCTGAGGACTCACCCCCGACTTTTTTTTTTTTTTTTTTTTTAATGTGTGTGTGTGTGGTATTGGTTATTTAGCCCAGGGACACTTTACCACTGAGCTACATCCCCAGCCTGTTGTGTTGTTTTATTTGTTGATTATTTTGAGACAGGGACTTGCTAAGTTGCTGAGGCTGGCCTCAAATTTGCAGTCCTCCTCCAAATTGCTGGGATTATAGGCATGCGCCACTGTGATTTTGCCCAGTGAGGGAAAAACTTTTTTTTTTCTTTCTTTTTTTTAGTACTGGGGTTTGAACCCAGGGACACTTAACCACTGAGCCACATCCTCAGCCCTATTTTTTATTTTATTTAGAGATAGGGCCTCACTGAGTTGCCAAAGCTGGCTTTAAACTTGTGATCATCCTACCTCAGCCTCCCAAGCCACTGGGATTACAGGCATGCGCCACTGTACCTGGCAGGAAAAGCTTTTTTAAGAGTTGGGAATGGGGCTGGGTGGGGTTGTGGCTCAGCAGTAGAGTGCTCGCCCAGCATGTGCAAGACCCTGGGTTCGATCTTCTGTACCACATAAAAATAAATAAAATCAAGGTATTGTGTCCAACTGCAACTTAAAAAAAAAAAAAAAAAAAAGCAGTTGGGACCATGTGGGTTTTAAATCTCCGTTCTGCCAATTACTCACTGTGTGACCTTGGAAAGGTCACCTAACATTTCTAGGCCTTAGTAAAATCTAGTTAATAATACCTGTTTTGTGGCACCAATTTAGGATAAAATAAAATCTTGTGACCTAGATGAACATCTGAGGTGTTATATAAATGCTAGTTGCTGCTGCTGCCGCTGTCCTTGTTTCAGTGCCTCTGGGTGTCACTACTGCCTCCCACTCATCAAGCCTCTTTGTCTCCTCTCCCCTAATACCAAATTTCAGGCAGTCACCAGACCCCTCTTGATTCCACTTCTAAAGTGATCTTATATTTGGCATCTGAGGTCTCAGCACCTCACCATGAACTGTGGCTGGAGTTACCAGCACAGCTGCCTCACTTGTTTATGGAGGGCCTCTGTTCTGAGTGGTCATCGTATTGCTGTACGGTTGTATAAATAATGGTGATATCCAGGCCCAGTGGCGCATGCCTGTCATCCCAGCAGCTGGGGAGGCTGAGGCTGAAGGATCATGAGTTCAAAGCCAGCCTCGGCAACTTAATGAGACCCTAAGTGACTCGGTAAGACCCTGTCTCAAAATTAAAAAAAAATTAAAATAAATAAAAATAAGTAACAGTGATAGGCCAGGTGTGGTGGTGAAGGCCTATAACCTCAGCTACACCCCAGTCCAGAACATAGTCTTTTGACTCTGGTTCTTTCACTTGGCTTAGCCCATTCAAGGTCCATGGTGTTGCTTTGAGTGGCTTGTTCCTTGTTGCTGTTGAGTAACTTCCATGTATATATGTAGAAATCTGCTCATTCATCAGCTGAAAGGCAGGTAGTTGCTAGTTTTGGGTAGTTATGAATAAAACTTCTATAAATGTTCATGGTCACATAGCTGGGGGAAAGAGGATAGTGAAAGAGATCAAATGATCTCATTTCCAGATTCTTATTTAAATATGGAGAAATTGAGGTCTTCGGAGGGAACTTGCCTAAGGTTCCATGCAGAATTATAGAATTAGAGGCAGAGCAGGACTTAGAATGCAGGAGGTTTGTTCTTCCATGTCATGTCTCACCTCTCTGGGTTATCACTAACTCAGGAGACAAAACCTACATCCGGATTTTTTGTTGTTGTTTGGGTTTTATTTTTGTTTTTGTTTTTTTGGTACCAGAGATTGAACCCAGGGGCACTTAGCAATTGAGCCACATCCCCAGCTCTCTTTTTATTTTGTATTTTGAGATAGGGTCTCACTAAGTTGGTTAGGGCCTTGCTGAGTTGCTGAAGCTGGTTTTGAACTCGTGATCCTCCTGCCTCAGCCTCCTGAGCCACTGGGATTACAGGCATGTGTCTCTGCCCCCAGCTGACCTACACCTGGATTGTAACATGGGGATCCAGTGATCTGGAGCCTAAGATGAGAATGTTCAGCAAGTGCCCAGACCTCCCAGAGTTCACTGGCTTTCCTTTTGTACTTCCAGGTCTGACACATGGCGCCTGGTGAACCCACCAGCACGGCCTCATCTGGAAAACTCTCTCAGGGGCCCCTCTGCAGCCCATAGTGGGCAGAAAGTGACAGCCATGGCAACCAGGATCACAGCCCGTGTGGAAGGGGGCTACCACAGCAACCGCAGCATCTTCTGCACCATCCTGTAAGGACAGACATCTGCCTCAGGCTCAGGCCCTTACAGGCACTCAGAAGAGCTGGGGCAAAGGTCCTGGGCTGGAAGCAGTGCCTGAGAACACTCCACCCTTCCCTCCTCTTTCCCATCGTTCCCTGGAAAACCACAACCCAATCCTTCTGGGGACTAAGAACAAGGTACCTCCAGACCCCTTCAGCTCCACAGGCCTCAGCAGGAAGGAACTTGAAAATGCTTTTCAAGAAGGAACAGAAACGGAGGGTTTCCAGTCACCCCAGCACTTGTGGAGATTATGCAGAGTTGGGGAGACTCATACAGTTCATGAAGCTTTCGAGTCAGGATTCCTCTGAGTTATAGGGAAACTTGTTTTACACACACCAAATCCAGACTCTTCTCAGGGAAGAGATTTAATTCTGAGGGAGGGAAGTGATTCTGGCGGGAAGGAGACAGCTGCTCCAGAATTGCCCCCTTTCCTGGACTTGCCATGCCCCTGGTCTCCCCCACAGCCTCCCAGCTGCCTCTTGAGGCTTCCTTATGAACAGTTCTCTTTGACTTGGACGTGGCCCTATAGGGAGTAAGGGGCTTGGGATGGGAAGTCCCTCATGGAAGGCTGCCCTGGGGATGACAAAAGGACATACTACAAACAGGAGCCTGCGGCAGGTGCTAGTTAGGCTGGGCAGTGCAGGGATGCAGGAAGCTCCACTGTCCTCAAAGAGCTCCCAAGCTCAGGAGGATGTTAGTCCAGTGCCTGCTGCAGGGTTCAGACCTCATGTGAGTGCACCCCCACCGCTGCCCTCCAGGCCCCAGCCTGTCCAGATCAGGGTACTGGGCCCCGGATATGTCCACCTTCTCATGGGTGATCACCTGCCTTTACCAGCCTTGCCGTGTTCCCCACTCTGTGCCTTGGCTCCAGCGTTCCTCTTCCCAGCATGCCCTTCTCTGCCCTACCCATTCCTCAAGGTTTAGCTTAGACACTGCCATCTCCACATTCTCTCCCCTCACTCAGATGACAGTGTTGTTCTGTCTGAGCCCCATTTGTCCCTCTGCTGTTCCCTCAGGGCACTGAGCACTTTTTGCCTTGTTTTAGAAATATCTGGGTCCACACCCTGTCCCACCCACTTGCCTGTGAACTCTAAAGGTTAAGCCACATCTGTATCCCAGGTCCCAGCCCAGAGCTAGGGTGGGGGTAGTGGCCTGAGTGAGGAGAGGAAGGCCAGCTCCCAAAGGGCTTTATTGGACTGTCCTGTGAATGTATCAGGGTTCCAAAGCCAGTGGGGCTGGGTCCCCACAGTTTGAGGGGGCTGTCCAGATGCAGGGCCAGCTCAACCTCAACTATCCCCTTCCACTCAGCCTCTCAAGCGGGGCCTTCACCAGCCTATTGGGGTCACTGTCCAGCACTTTCCCAGGCTGATTCTGTCAGGCCCCAGGTGCTGCTCTGGTGGGGTGGGTTGGGAAGGAAGTAGAGGGAGCCAGGAGAACTGGCTTCTCCGTGAAGACTTCAGACACAAAAGCGCTGGTCCCTCCCATCCCCAGCACTGTCCTTTGCACTTCTGTTTGGTGGCCCCAATGTGAGTCGCTGTACAAAATGCTGCCTTTGTTATTTTGTAAGAAATGACTTTTCTGTGAACCAAGAACTTGTGAAAATCTCAGTAACCAAATAAAGTTCTATATTTTAAAAGAGGCATATTAGAGGACGCTTTCTTTGGTTTGGACACTTGCTGGAGTTTCCAGAGGTCAGATAAAGGCCCTGCAGGGCCCTGACCTTCCCAGAGGTGCCAGTACTTCCTCCACAGGAGATAATCTGGGGACCCACTTATCAGGGCAGCTTGTTGGAAGGACTGCCTTTCAGAGTCGCAGTGTCCTGTGTCACCATCAGGTTATTAATCCAGTCCAGCCTGTCCCCTAAGACTTTGTGAAGATAAGTTACAGGCCGTCCATGTAGATCACTTGATGGTCAGCAAAGAGTCCTCAGATGCACAAATACTTCTTCCCAAATTCAGTTACTCAGTCTCTTAAAATTTTTGCTATACCTGGGTGCCATCACACACACTTGTAATCCCAGCAGCTTGGGAGGCTGAGGCAAGAATTCCAATCTTGAGTTCAAGGTCAGCCTCAGCAATTTAGCAAGCCTCTAAGCAACTCAGTGAGACCTGCCTCTAAATAAAATATAATAAAGGGCTGGAGACAGGGCTCAGTGGTTAACTATCCTGGGTTAAATCCCCTGGACAAAAAAAAAATTTTTTTTACCATATCTATCCATTGAAGAAAATCTAGGACTTATTTTTTGTGGGGTTTTTGTTTGTTTCTTTTTTCTGAATAATCTTCCCTGAAAATGGTTTGGTTTAGCTCTTAGCAGCCTACTCCCGAGCTCTTAGGACACTTGTTTTCTTTTGGGCTACATATTTCTTCAGGACAAGATACATTTTGGAATGGTTTCGTGTCTTTTGAGCTTTTTTTCTTGAGTTGCTTCCCAAAGAAGGGCTTCTCACAGAGGAGCATGAGCTTTCTTGTTATCTCCTTATGACTGGAGTTACGGTGTCCTTCAGTTAATGAGAACTGTTTTTTTGTAAACACCTTCATCATATTACCCCTACATCATCCCTAATGTGCTTCCCACATACTCCTACATTAAACTGCTTACCTTCGGGGTCATTTGGGATTAAGGGACAGACAAGCCTCTTCCAACGGCTCCTTCAGGGACCCAATAGATCTGACAAGGCCAAACTCCAAGAAGCAGATAAAGGTGCCAGGTGGTCTGTGAGTGTTTTACCCTCCACCTGGTTTACCCCTGCACTCCACTGTGGCCTTAGCCAGACAGAAAAACTGGGGTTATCACTTCTTTTTTTTTTTTAGTTATAGGTGGACACAATGTCTTTATTTTACTTTATGTGGTGCTGAGGATTGAACCCAGTGCCTCACACATGCTAGGTGAGTGCTGTACCTCTGAGCCACAACCCCAGCCCTGGGTTATCACTTCTTGATTAGGCTCCACCTAATCAGCCTGTCTGGCAACCCAACCACACTAGCAACTCACAGTTCTCTCTGGATAAAGCTGGAAGCCTCTACTTCAGTCACCGCTGTGCTGGATCCCCCTCTTCACCTCCTCCTCTGGCCCTTCCAGATTCTTTTATCAACCTCCATCCATTAGATTTGGTTCAGGGTTTAGCCTGATAAAATCTTTTGATTCCAACTTTCTAGATGCCACCCTTCAAATCCCCACAAAGGTGAACCAACATGAGAAACACACCATCACAGCAACACCAGAGGGAATTTGAGTCCAATCTAGCCACCACTTTATATTTCTGCTTAAGCCAGGCATGACCAGGATGCTGGCTTCATCCCAAGCCAAAACAAGGCTTCTTTTTTCCTCTTCCTAAAAATAAAACTGGAAGTGAACAGAAGCAGTGGCTATGATGTGGCCAAAAATGCTGTCTAGAAGGCACACATCTAGGTAATCCTCCTCCGTTTTGACTGGTAGTCCGAGACCTGGGGCAGTGGGATGGACAGAGTGCCCAGCTTGTGATCCTCTTCCTGGTCAGCTGCCAGAGACACCTTTCTTTTAGAGATCTTCAACCTCATAGCTTTTGCTATCTCAATCATCCTAAGGAAGAAACAAGCAGAAAAATGGAGAGAGAGCTCTTAATGTGGTTGTTCAGGACAGTTTGGCAGGAGTAGCACATTCATGCTCCAGGCCATAAAGACAGAATCCCAAAAGTGGCCAACCCCCAAGCAGGTAGACAAGATGCCCCACCCCCCAAAGTTATCAGAAAATCTCATTTTAATGTGTTATCATCAGAAAACAGTCATACAGGTGATGGAAAACTAGGTCTCTAGATCCCTATTAATAACTGTCTTTACCACCTATAACCAAAGTACAAAAGCAACCAGGTCTGAGCACTTGCTAGAACTGACAGATTCCTAGTTCTACTCCTAGTTTTATTTCTTTACCTCACTGCATGTACCAATGCTATTTTTGGAAAGCCCTCAGAATACCTTCCATGGTCTGCTGGACAAGTGTAGTCAGAGGTGTCATCACAGGCTTAGAATACCATCTGGAGCCTTGATGTCTGTCAAATGCCCCTCGAACACCAAAAAAGGATCCTGGAAAGCTCTGCCCTCTATTGTTGGAATCTACTCTAGCAAGGCTAGAAGGAGCCTGAAAGGTCATCCCTACTCCCATCTAGTCAGAGAAGCTTAAATATAGTGTCCGTGCCAACCAGTGGCTTCACCTTCCCTTGAAGACCTTCCATCAACTCTGAGAAAACTCTGCTTGCTAAGATGAAGGTGAGTTCTCTGAAACTTCCAGCCCTGGATGTACCACTCAGAACCATAAGAATTCCTCCTCCCAGTAACAGGAATTCAGAGAATGGAGGCTGCCTGGTAATCCAGAAACAGGACGCTATGGCAAGACTCAGGTGTGAAGAAGCCCAGTAGACTCCCCTCTTGGCTATGAGAACCCGAGGAAGTCACTGCTCTGGACTGCAGATTCTTCAATTGTTTTTTTAGGGAAATTAATGAGACAGCATGAAGGAATTTAAAACTCTGCCAACACAGGCACTCAAAATGTCTAGGTGAAAACCATCCAAGTTCTTCCCATATGAAATACCCCCAGGTTCCTTGATGTTGCCCCTTGATGTTGGTGTAGAGACATACCAAGGTATCCTAGAAGGAGCTTTTTATTCAAAATGCTGTGCTCACCTTTTTTCACTGAGTTTCAAGTCTCTCTGTAACAGTGTCAGGTCAATCTGGAAGTCATTTATGTGCAAAGCAAGTATGATCACATATGCAGTGATCTTCGCCTTCATAGAATTTGAAATGAAGTTCCGTAAACTGCAAAATCAGTGGCAGGAAAGGAGAAACAAAATTAAATTCCAAAAGCAAAATAAGAACATCTGAGCCCGATTCCTTAGCATTCAATGCCTTCCCAACCTGGGGAAAGGAGGAACTGGATCAATCTTTCTTCTTTCTTCCAAAGTGCCAGAGCTTCACAGCAAGCAGAGAATCAACCCCAGAGCATCCTCCTGAGCAGGAGAGAGAAAGCTGCGCCTGCACCCAGGGGGTGCTAGCGTCTCATACTGGTGAGGACCCTCCAAGTCTGTCCCTGCCTGCTCAGAAGGGCTGCTAGGATAATAATCACCCCAAACTCAGTTGCTGTTGCTTCTTCCAAGCCCACTCAGGAGCAGGAAACACTACACAAACGGCTGAAGGAAAGCCCAGGGATGCTGCATGGGCTTCCTTCCCCAGAGTCCTCAGGGTGGCTTGCCCTTTTCTACAGCACTAGTTCTGTGGGACATCAGGAAGGGCTCCTTGAAGGAAGTGTGTAAAGTAAGTCTCTATTGCAGGGCATCCCACAGCCATTTTTTTTTTCTTTTTGGAGTACCGGGGATTAAACCCAGGGGCACTTAACTAATAAACCATATCCCCCACCCCTTTTATTTTGTTTTGAGACAAGGTCTTGCTAGGTTGCTGAGGCTGGCTTTAAACTTGTGACTCTCCTACTTCAGTCTCCCAAGCTGGGATTATAGGTGCAACACCTTGCCCAGCTCTGCAGCCTTGTGTGTGTGTGTGTGTGTGTGTGTGTGTGTGTGTGTGTGTGTAGTGTGTGTAGACTGGGGATTTAACTCAGGGGCACTTGACCACTGAGCCACATCCCCAGCCCTATTTTGTATTTTATTTAGAGACAGTGTCTCACTGAGTTGCTAAGCACCTTGCTGTTGCTGAGGCCGGTTTTGAACTTATGATCCTCCTGCCTCAGCCTCCCAAACCTCTGGAATTAAAGGCATTCACCACCACACCTGGCTAATATCTATAAAAGATATTCACAGTGGCACATGCTTGTAATCCCAGCTACTCAAGCAGAAGGATCACAGCCTTGACAATTCAGTGAGATCCTATCTTAAAACAAAAAGGGCTGCAGATGTAGCTCAGTAGTAGAGTACCTGCCTAGTTTGTGCTAGGCCCTTCAATCCCCAGCACTACACGGGGGAAAAAGAGAGAAAATATTCATGAAAAATAAAGTGAACTTTTCCACAGGGGAGATACACATACACACACACACACACACACACACACACACACGTCCTCAACTTAATTGATACCAGAAACCCACCAAATGGCAGCAATCTCTTAGCACTGCATCTTTATGAACTTGGCTTGAACCCAAGCCCCTACTCCTCCCTCACATACCCCACCTGCTTTCTCCTTCACAGGCAAAAATCCCCAAAATCAACTTTCCTGACCTGCCATTGTTGTAAGTCAAGCAGGTAAAGTGCTTCAGCAGTTTGGTATTGATGATGTGGGGAATTCCAGGTCCTAGGGCATCTATAACACAAAGTAGTATTTAATCATTTTCATGAAAAAAAAACAGGCCTCATTTGTGGGCTGGGAGAAGAGGTGAACAGCCGGGCCACTATGACGACAGAAAGAACCATATGTTAAGAAAAGCAGGAGCCCAAGATTCAGAACAGTCACTTTAAAATAAAATATGAGCCAGGCACAGTGGTGTACACCCAGCAATGCAGAAGGCTGAAACAGGAGGATGATAAGTTTGAGGTCAGTCTCAGCAGCTTAGTGAGACTCTGTATCAAAATAAAATAAAAAGGGCTGAGGATATAGCTCAGGGTAGAGTACCCTTGTTTCAATCCACAATACAAAAAAAAAAAAAAAAAGGGATGGAATGAAATGGACAATACAATGAAAATATGCTCAGATATGCTTTAGCCTGCAGATCAGATACACACAAGAGATGTGTATGATGGGGTCACGACCAGACAGATCAATCACTCCAATGAGGCCTCACAATGCAGAATAAAAAAGGTTAGGGGCTAGGGTTGTGGCTCAGTGGTAGAGTGCTTACCTAGCACGTATGAGGCCCTGTTCGATCCTCAGCACCACATAAAAATAAATTGATAAAAAAATAGGTATCGTGTCCAACTACAACAATAGAAATAAAATATTAAAAAAAATTTAAAATAAAGGTTAAATTGTTAAAAACAGCAATAAAGGAAACTGAATAGATTTTGGAGAAATCCCAGGGAGAGAGGGAAGAAGAGAGATTTGAATGTGCAAATAAGAACTAAACAGGGGCTGTGGCTCAGTGGCAAAGCACTTGCCTAGTTTGTGTGAAGCACTGGATTCAATCCTTAGCACCACATAAAAATAAACAAATAAAATAAAGACATTCTATCCATCTACAACTACAAACAATAAAAAATAAATTAAAAAATAAAAGAACTAAATAGGGCTGGGGTTGTGGTTCAGTGGTAAAGTGCTTGCCTAGTATATGTGAGGCCCTGGGTTTGATTCTAAGTACCCATTGACAACTAAAAAAAAAAAAAAAAAAAAGAACTAAATAAATACTGAAAACATTAATACAAAACCTTGGGTACTCAATCTCAGTAACAATGACTGACTACAACTGTGCGGAAAACCACCAACGTCTCCATCAGCATTTCCAACATTGCCACATATGGTCCGGGCTACAGGTGACAGTGGGATTACCGTTAGAAAACTCTCTCCTTTCCTCCTTCAAATAAATAAACATAATACAAACCTAACAAGCAAAGCCAAACTTTTCTCTCCCTTCTGTTCTAATAGTCTCTTAACATGTGCATTCACTTTGACCTGGATACTGCACTTTGCATAATGCAGAATAGTAGTGAATGTTAGCTCTGGAAGGCCCCCAAGCCATCATGCAATCTCCAGGTAAGGAGGTCCAGAGAGAAGAGTGAGACTGGCAAGTCCTCCAGAGTGCCAACAACACAAGGAATGATACTGTTGCAGTTAAAAATTAAGACGTGGACAGATGTATGTATCTTCTTCCCTTTTAGAACTGATCTGAGATCTACAGACAAATAATGGACTAGAAATAACTAAAATAAAATGTCTATCATGGACTTACTTTTCCGCTTTATCACTTTCTGGGCTCTAAATTTGATGAGGGTGTCTAGAAACCATATACATCGGGCCTGGTGATCTCGGTTCTCTTCATTTGATGGCAAAGACTTCAATGCTTCTATAACAGTGGAGCAGTGGCTAAAATAGGGAGAAAAAGGGACAAATGTGTCAGAGTAAGACAGACTCTGTCAGGAACCACCCCTTACTATGAGAACTGAGGCACCTCTCCCCGCCATACACACTGAAGGCATCTGAAGGCCCACCATATTCAAAATCCTCATAGCAGGAGGTTTGTAGTTATGGGAGTAGAGGGGTGGAAAACGGGGACACTGTAAAGGGCCAGTAAATATTTTAGGCTTTGTGGGCCATACGGTCTCTGTTGCATTCACTCAACTCCATATCATGGTGCAAAAGCATCCAGAAATAATACTTACAAGAGTAAATAGGGCTGTGTTGCAATAAAACATTAACTTATACTTTTACTTATTCATAGGCAGCAGGTCAGACATGGCGTATGGGCCAGTTTATTGACCTCCGTATTAGTAGTTAGGAGCATAGGTTCTAGAGTCAGGTTGACTGGGTTTGAGTCCCCCCTCTGAAATCTGCTCAGGCAAGTTCCTTTATATCTCTGTGTCCTGGCTTCATCTATAAATGGAAGCCACTGATAGCATCTGTCTCCCTAAGGACTCTTTCTGTATTAAAAGACACTGCAGCCAGATATGGTGGCACACGCCTATAATCCCAGCAGCTCGGGAGGCTGAGGCAGGAAGATTGTGAGTTCAAAGCCAGCTTCAGCAATGGCGAGGAGCTAAGCAACTCAGTGAGACTCTATCTCTAAATAAAATACTGGGTATGTGGCTCAGTGATCAAGTGTCCCTGAATTCAATCCCCAGTACCCCCCCACCCCCCCAAAAAGACACTGCAACCTGGATGTAGTGGCACATGCCTGTAATCCCAGCAACTGGGAGGCTAAGGCAGGAAGATCACAAGTTAAAAGCCAGTCTCTGCAACTTAGTGAGACCTTGTCTCAAAATAAAAATAAAAAGGACTGGGGATGTAGCCCCTGGGATCAATTCCAAGTACCAAAAAAAAAAAAAAAAAAAAAAAAGACACCGTTAGCTAGGCATACTGCAACTCAAGTGGTTAATGCAAGAGAATCACAAGTTCAAGGTCAGCCTGGGCAATTTAGTGAGACCCTGTCTCAAAATAAAAAATAATAAGGGCTAGGACATAACTTAGTGGTAAAGTGCTCCTAGATTCAATCTTTAGTACCACAAAAACAAAATAAAACACTGCAAATAAAGTACCTAGAAATCTAGAAGAGTGTCTGGCACAAAGCTAGAGCCCGATCCCTGTTAATTGTTATTTTTATGTACTGTTCTACTACCATCAGGATCCTGGACTTGGAGATAAAAAAGCTCTTCAAGTTCACCATGTAGCAGCATCATTTTACAGACAAGAAAACTGAGGCTCAGACAGTAAGAGCACACAGTTAGACAGGACAGTGCTCAGGGTCTCAGTTTTCAGACTCTCAGCCCCGTGTTTATTCCTGTGCCTATCCCAAATCATGATCACATTAAGACAACTAAGAAGCAGTAAAGAGCTCTTTCCAGAAATGTACCTTTATAGCCAAAAAAGAAAGGCATTTTCCAAGGCTTTGGATATCACTGACCAGTAAATTTTCAAGACAAAAATTGGGAGACCCAATGTAGGATTGAAAACATTTTAGCAATTTATTTGCTCAAAATAACATTATCAAAAGAAAAAACTCAGAAGCAAAATAATGTCACCATCATCATTTAAAAACAAAAAAGTTATTTTAATGGTAAAAGGGGAGAGGAGGAAATAATCTCTGAATTATTTAAAGTACACAAACTGAACTTTAGAAAAGCTTGCCCAGCATACTGTCATAGAGAAGCCATCCCTTCAGCCAGCACCCATTCCCAGACAGGCATTTGGGTGCTGCCAATGATAATCAGCATCAGCATAACACTGGGGGACAAGAACTAGCTCTGGTCCCAGCCCTAGACTACAGTTCGCCACCCTCTGCCCAGCTACAGGTGCCAACGCCCTCCCTTGAATCCACCTACAGCTCCGAGAGGCCCAGGGTCTAGAAAACAGGTTTATTCATGTTCGAGGGCTAGCAGATACCTTCTCACTGACTGGCACCCTAAGGTCTTGCTTCACATCTGACTCCCTATTTCCCAATATCACTGCCCATCTGCCCAAGTGAAAGTACCTGTTCTCTTCAATTATCTTCAGTATTTCTTTTGATGTGATCTTACTGAAAGCTTCAGATGGGCTCTTAAGAGCTTCATACTCTGCAGAAGAAAGAACTAGGTGCAGGTCAAGAACACAATCTGACCAAAATGGAAACATTCAACCAGAAAAATTACCTCATAGAGGCTTCATTTCACAGATGGGAAAGCTAAGGCTCACAGAGGGGAAGAAGCTCATACAGGAGAGCAGGGCAACTTCAGACCCTGTTGTCAGGCTCCAGCCCAGCGCTCATTTCCTGCTTGGGCTTCTTTGCCTTCTCTCCCCTATCACAGAGCCAGGGCCAGCATTCCCATCTAACTAGACCCATCAAGTAGTAAAATTCTATACTCCAACCCTTCTTTTCACAAAACTGGTCTGCCCTAGACTTCAGACATTGGCCAACTCAAAAAGTCATATTTTGATTATTCGTGGAAGAGTGACCCCTGTGGGTTGAGGAGTAGCCTTTGGCATGTTGCTTAGGAATGGGTTTGAGTCCCAGGGGTGGCTCCCTCAGCTGGTGAGGAATTCTACCTGACCTCCTGGTGACAGCACTGGTACAAGGGCAAAGGTCTGTTGCTTCTGTGAAGGTCATAGGACCAAGGACCTTCAGACAGCCTGGCTGTGCCAATGCATACAAATATTACAACTTATAAAATAAGGCAGCTTTTCTACCACAAGGATACTGTCCTCAAATTTATACACATCTTCAGGTTTGGCTGCATCAGCATAGCAAGGAGGAAGGTAGAGGGAGTCGTCTTGCGAGTCATCCTGGATGGCATCACTGACCAGAGCTTTAAAGTAAAGGTAAAATTAGTGTTAGTATCACCCTGTTCAGCTTCTGGTCCCCAACACTCTTTGCAATCTGTGAAGCTGAGACCACAAATGGTCCAGAAATCCGAAATCTAAATGCTTTTGCCAATATGTCCTGCCATCAGGCCAACTGCTGCAGGACTCCCAGGCACAGGAGAGGGGAATACAGCAGTTTCCCTCCAGTAACCTGAGTTGGCAGACAGGCCTGCTAGTGAACATTTATAACACAACATGAGAGAAACTCAAAGTGAGAGACAAAGCTGGAAATGCAGCATGGTGGTAGAGCACTTACCTGATACATATAAAGTCCTGGGTTTGATCCCCAGCACCCCAAAAATAAAAAAAATTAAAAAGTGAGAGGTATTCAAAATGGCCTTTAATAGCTTAACTTCCAAAAAATCTCACTACACATTTTGAGTGAAAATGAAAAATCAGAATATACATATCAACAGAAATAGAGATGGAAACAAAGAAGTTTTATTAGTCTGACAGACCAATGTTGGGAATGTGGTTTAATTATTTTTCTTTTTAAATGCCTTTTAACACCTGAAAGTAAATTTAACAAAATTATGTCTTTTTTTTCGTACCAGGGATTGAACCTGGGGTGCTTAATTACCAAGCCACATACCAGCCCTTTTTATTTTTTATTTTGAGACAGGGTCTCGCTAAGTTGCTTAGAGCCTCAATAAACTGCTAAAGCTGGCCTCAAACTTTTAATCCTCTAGCTTCAGCCTCAAGAGTCTCTGGATTATAGATGTACACCAGCACCCAGCTAACTTATGTCTTCAAATAAATGCTGAAACCTATGTCCTAGAAAGGAAAACACAACACTGTAAAGATGTTGATTCTCTTCTTATTAATCCCAATTGGATTTCTGAAAATAATTCTTAAGATTATCTGGGAAAGAAGAAGAAACAGAGTGATATAAAAGGGTTTATAGGTTCAAGAGTTGCATATACGGGGTATATGCAGAGGCGGTAGGATGTGTTTTTAAGAGAGGAAGAACAAAAAACAATAATAAAAAAATAGGAGTAAAGAATTAAAGAAAGAGCAAGAGACAGCAGTAGAGCCTAGCTGTTGGCAAGAAAAAAAAGAGAGAAACAGAAACAGAAGAAAACAGTTGTGAAAGGGTCAACAGAAAGTCAATGCAATGTATATTAATCAAAGACCTAACCTTCCAAATAAAAAAAAGAGAGAGCATGAAAAGAAAGTTACCTTAAGGAAATGCTAAAAGCTAAAAAATACAACAAAAAACAATATGTATGTGTACAAATGCACAAATGTCCGTTATTTGTCAATCAATACACATTCAAAAATCAAAACCTAACAAAAACAAAACAGCAAAATAGTCAATGAGAGTTTTTTGCCCGCTTTCTGTGCCAAACTGCCTTTCTGTTTCTCAGCTTCCCTTCTCAGCAGGATGGCGTGAGCAGCTATGGAAGATGCTGGCAGCTTGACTTTAGGCTCTGTTCGATGAGATGCTGCAAGTGAAGCTCCTAGGGGCAGGGATTTGCTGTTATTACCCCAGGCATTTTTTATGAGGGGAATTTTCCGGGGTTAATGAATCAATGAATACATGACCAGCCACATCAAGTATAGCCACTAGAATCCTAATTTGAATAAGTTATACTCTACATATGTATAATTTGCTAAAATACATTCTACTGTCATGTATAACTAAAAGGAACAACAACAACAAAAAGGGATATAGAATGGATGAAGCAAGGAATGTGAAACATTCTGGCTTCCTTGAGGAAATAATCATTGTAAAGTTATGTAAAAGATTTTTAAAAATTAATGAATGAATGAATCACCTGGATGAAAAAGCATACTATGACAGCAAATACATTAAAAAAAAAAATGAAGAAGGACAAATTTGCCTTATGAGACGAAATCTAATGAGAAGGCTACTAAGATTTAAAGAAAAAGCCTTATGCTGGTACAGGAATAAACCATGGGAAGAAAAAACAGAACACAACTAAGTATCTAACATACAATAAAATGGTAAGAATGTCCTTTTTAAATTACCCAAGGATGGAGTTGGGGGACAAATGGCTAACCACTTGAGAAATATAAAATAAAAATCTGTATCATATGCCAAAAATAACAAAGAAATTGTAAAAGTATTAAAAAGGAAGATATTATGTAAGTCACCAAATCTGGAAAGATTTTCTTAAAATTTCTAGAATTCCATTCTTACTAAACTTTCTCTAATGTTCTTCTCAGCCTTTTTTTTTTTTAAAGAGAGAGAGAGAGAGAGAGAGAGAGAGAGAGAGAGAGAATTTTTTAATATTTATTTTTTAGTTCTCGGCGGACACAACATCTTTGTTGGTATGTGGTGCTGAGGATCGAACCTGGGCCACACGCATGCCAGGCGAGCGGCTACCACTTGAGCCACATCCCCAGCCCCTTCTCAGCCTTTTTAACCAAAGCTCCTTAGACTCACAAAGGAAGCCTTCTCCTTTCTCTGTGCCCTGCAGGCTATTCTTTGCACTAAAGATGGACTTGGGTATTCCATTCCCATGCCTGCCTCCTCCACTTGACTGTTAAGCCACCCAGGGCAGCAACACATCAGATGTTTCTTGCTGCTCTCAGAACCTGTCCCTCAGCAAGCAGCAGTAAAGAACGCAGCCTTAACTCCTACTATCACCATCTGTAAGGCAGTTAGAAGATCTCAAGAGAAAGCTGTCTTTTTGGGCAAATTCTTAACCCAAGTTCCAGTTGCTTACCTTCCACACCCTTTTTATCAATGATATTCTCTGCAGCTTTAGATACTGCAAGATTCAATGATTCACTGCCAACTTTGTTCATTCTCCTGGAGTTCAGAGCTCGTTTCTGTTTGGTGGTACCAAAGGCTTCAATACAAGAATCCATCTGTGCAGGAAACAAACCTGGTTACTGGGGACAGGGCAGATGGGCACTGCTACATCTATCTGTGGGACAACAAAGGAACTCTAAGCTCCTGAGCCATCATCACCTCACCTGTAAGTCAAGCTATCATTCCTATCAAAACTACCTCCCTCATGGGTCTATTGCATACATTAAGTGATATTGCCAGACTGAAAACATCTTACTTTATAAGATATAAAGGCTATTTACAAATTAACAGTTTTTCCATCAGTAAAATAAAATGACTTGACTAGAATTATGGTTGGTAAATCTGTGGCACACAGCTTACCATCGTCCCATTCTATATCTACAATAGACATTGCTAACAGACCTCTCACTCTTTCCCCTGAGCCACAGTAGCCACACACCTCCACTTCAATATAATTCTTCAGGCAGCACTGAAGATCCAATCAATTTGCTATCCTGAGGTGAAATGACTTTTACAGGAACTTTCTATATTGAAAAATGCTGTCTAGGTTTTTTAAAATATTTTTTTAGTTGTAGATAAACATACAGTATCTTTTTTTTTTTTAAATATTTATTTTTTTTTATTTTTTTCGGCGGACACAACATCTTTGTTTGTATGTGGTGCTGAGGGTCGAACCCGGGCCGCATGCATGCCAGCGCGCTACCGCTTGAGCCACATCCCCAGCCCAGTATCTTTATTTTTATGTGGTGCTGGATCGAACCCACTGCCTCACACATGCGAGGCAGGCGCTCTACCACTGAGCTATAGCCCCAGGCCCCTGTCTAGTTTTTTTTTAATACGAAGGTTTCCAGGTACAATCATTATTTTCTGAAACTTGAACTAATCTAAAAACAAGTATTTTAGGGTGTGGGGATACCAGAGCATAGGTTCCAAACACTGGCTCAGAGCTGCATTCAGCTGCCCCAGATAGGAGCAGGCCTCTATAAGTAGGAACTCTCCTGAGAACCACAGACTTCATGAGCTTGGGAGAACAGAGTTCAATAAACTCATTGTACTGATGGAGAAACACATGCCTACAAGGAACTTGGTTAAGCCCCCACATCTTAATTTTTTTTTTTTTTTTAACCAGTAAGAACAGCTTTTATTGGTTGCAATGGTGAATGGAAGAGAGGGTAGACGACAGCTCACGCTCCTGCGGTGGTATTCGCAGATTGGGTAGTTGCTCTCCGAAAGCCACATCTTAATTTTTTATGGGCAAATTCTTAACCCAAGTTCCAGTTCACACTCACCTTATCTCTGAAAGTTTTGGTCTGGCTCTCTAGAGTGAGTTGACTCTCGGCCGACTCATCTGTGGAAACACAAAACACAAGAGAGGGAGTCTTGCTATGTTACCCAGGGTGGTCTTGAACTGGGCTCAAGTAATCCTCCTGCCTCAGCCTCCCAGGTAGCAAGGACTACAGGCACATGCTGCCAGGTCAAGCTCTGTAAGGCCTGCAGATATTAAGTGTTCAGTATTTATTTGTTTAACAATTAATCTAAGAAAAACAGATTTCTTGGGCTGAAGATGTAGCTAGTGGTAGAGCACTTGCCTGGTGTGCACAAGACCCAAAGCCCAGAGTTCAATCACCAGCACTGCAAAAAGAAGAAAAAAAAACAGATTTCCTTCCTTATTACAGGACTTTCCTAAGCCTTAAGTGAATGTATTCTGTGAATATTCAGCTTAAGTACACAGTTAAGAGAACTGGAGATTAGGGAGTCAAATGAAGGACTCATCTGATCCAAACTCTTCATTTTATAAATAAGGAAAAATGAGTCTCCAAATGAAATGACTTGACCATATTAGTTCACCATGCAGGCAGAAATAAGTTAGAAACCAAGTCTTCAACTCCTTCCATAGTTATAGTTTTCTCTCCTGGTGAAAGAGCTAACAGCAGGCATAAACATGGAGGTATATATTTCTTATATGATGTTCTCTAACCTTCCACAAAGAACTCAAATAAGGGGAAGTCTAATCTGGTAGACAAGAGCACAAGCCCTGGAGTGACCTTGCCTGAGCTACACCAGCAATGCACTCTACCCAGTCATGCTAACTCTGTGCCACACTCATCACTGGTTTAAAAAAAAAAAAAAAAAGCGGGGGTGGTGGTGGTGGTAAACAGGCCAGGTGCAGTGGTGCACATCTGTAATCCCAGTGGCTGAGAAGGCTGAGGCAGAAGGATTGAGGGTTCAAAGCCAGGGGCAGCAATGGTGAGGCACTAAACCACCCAATGAGACCCTGTCTCTAAATAAAATACAAGGGCTGGGGATGTGGCTTAGTGATAGAGTGCCCTTGAGTTCAATCCCCGGTACCACATGAAAAGGAATAACAGAACCTATGAAGTGACAGTGTACTGAAGGTGTTCAGAACAGTGACAAGCATATAGGAAGGAACTAGTAGTCAGGTTGTATGTGAATGTGTGTTTGTGTATGTGTGCTAGCCAGTACAAACCAGTATTAATAAACATTTTACATTCAAAAACAAAAATGTGTTTAATCAACAAATTAATAAACAATTTTCTGTGCCTCCTGGAATTTAGAAGAACATTTGAAGAGTGATTTAAATGTAGTTATTTACAAAGCAAAGAATTCTTAATTTTGAGCCTCAAAATCCATAGGAAATTTACAGATGGGTGTCAAGACACAAGAGTCTTTTTAAGGGGCTGGGGATGTGGCTCAAGCGGTAGCACGCTCGCCTGGCATGCATGCGGCCCGGGTTCGATCCTCAGCACCACATACAAACAAAGATGCTGTGTCCGCCAAAAACTAAAAAATAAATATTAAAAATTCTCTTAAAAAAAAAAGAGTCTTTTTAATGTAAAATCTCAGATCTATATATTTGAGGGGGGTTCTGGGGATTAAACCCAAAGGCACTGAGCCTCATCCCAGTCTTTTTTAAAATTTGAGATAGGATCTTGCTAAGTTTACCAGCATCACTAAGAATTCAAGTTTTGAGATTTAGGGAACAACAGCCTCTTGAATCTGACACTACTATTTATCATTTTAGACCATCTCACTCTAGCCGTGAGCATTCTAAGAATACCAGACAGAAAAGAAATGCAGCTTCTTCTAATGGATTAAGGGGGGAAAAAAACTTCCCCAAATTAAGACAATACAGACACTTTTCATCAAATGAAAACTCATCCAGCAACACAAACTATGCAGCATTATCGTGAATTTTCATGCCAGGGACTTACCTGAAAACAGTGGCTGCATGTTGAACAATTCAGCATCATATACTTCCATCTGACCAGAGGTCTTATTCAAAATTCCCACAAAGTGCCTGAATAAAGAAAAATAATGCTATAATGCTTTACTAAAAAGGTACAACTTCCTTCTTTCTGTTTAAAAGCTCTCAACCTTTTTTCTGTCCCAACACACCTAAGAAATGCAACAACTTGCTCATGAGTAACAAAAATCTACTTCAGCAATAATTCTCTGCATGAAGAGGAAAAAGGAGGGTGTGGGAAAGGAAGAAAGGGGACATGAGGTAGCTCTGGGGAAAAAAACCACATCTGGACTCATTGGTGTAATGGGAAATCCTTTTGAAGTGTAAGAATCTACAATTACACTAGAACTTACTGTGCACATAATTTTTATGGTGGAAAATGAAGTAAAAGCTTGTTAATTATGGGGAGAAGAACAATCTGAAACAGAGCATCTCTTTAAGTGAATGATGCAGTATTAAGTTTTAAGGATGAATAAATTCATCTATTTTTTATCAGGCCATGGTCCAGTGGGAGCTCTGACGGGGCCTTGTTTGTGGTTCACTATTGGTAACAATCATAGGGACCATGACTGTATCATGCCAGCCCCAGACATTTCAGGGTGGGCAATCTTCATTGTACAGAGAAGATGAGGGATCAGTGAAGTACAGAGCTGCTCAGTGACTGAGCTGCATAGAAACCTGGGCCCAGCGGGTGCAGTGGCACATGCCTGTAATCCCAGCAGCTCAGGAGGTTGAGGCAGGAGGATTTCAAGTTCACAACTAGCCTTAGCAATGGTGAGGCACTAGGCAACTCAATGAGACCCTATCTCTAAATAAAATACAAAATAGGGCTGGGGATGTGGCTCAGTGTCAAGTGATCCTGTCTTCAATGCCCCTTACCAAAAAAAAAAAAAAAAAGAAAGAAAGAAAGAAAAGAAACGAGGGCTGGGGATGTGGCTCAAGCGGTAGCACGCTCGCCTGGCATGCGTGCGGCCCGGGTTCGATCCTCAGCACCACATACTTTCCGAGAACTAAGGAAAAAATAAATAAATGTTAAAATTCTCTCTCTCTCTGTCCCCCTCTCTCTCTCACTTTCTCTTTAAAAAAAAAAAAAAAAGAAAGAAAAAGAAAAGAAACGAAACCTATGCCCTGGGCTTATGATTCCCAGTCCTGATTCTTCAATACAACCAAATCCTTTTCTTATACTTGGTCCCAAGGCAAACCTCAGGCAAGCTTTAACCTATAGAACATACATTCCAAATTTGTGGAGAGTGCTTTTAGAATAAGACCATTACAAGTAAGTAGTTATAACAAATAAGTGGAGTCTTTGGGAAATTCAACAAATACAAGTCATCTTTTCCTTTCTAGGAATGTCCTCAGGATTACAAGGACCCCTGGGGTCTATAAACGTAGGGACTTGGTACATCTGCCTAGATTTCCCCAATGCCCCTAAAATAAATATGGAGAAGAGTACCACCACCACCCCCATCACCTTTCCTGCTGCACCTCTCCCCACCATTACCTGCACAGAGTGTTGCATTTAAGGGCTCCAGTCCCAAAATTGTTTCCAACATAGGAAAGTCTGTCTGTTTCAGCTGCCTAAAATACATAGACAGAGGAACTCTATTTACAACCAATGTTGAAAGGTATTAAGTATGGTCTCTTTTCTACATTTGGAGAAGTTTTAGAATGAAAGACCACAGTGGGTTAGCATTAGGAGATGATTCAGTCCCACTATCTCTATTGGAATCTGGGCTATCCCTGAAGAAAAGGCAAGAGGGCCTTAGTGCTGGTTTCTAACTGGTTTGAAGAGTTCTTGGGGGACTTGAAGCACAGGACTTGACAGAGAGGTCCTGAACTCCCAACACTTACAGGTGTGTGAAAAAGTGATTCTGTAGGCAATTTCCAAACCATTCTCTTTTTTTTAATAATGTTATTATATTTTTTATGCCTTTGTTTATATTTATGTGGTGCTGAGGATCGAACCCAGTGCAAGCAAGCACTCTACCACTAAGCTACAGTCCCAGCCGGGTCCAAACCATTCTTGAATCTTCTTTACCCACCTCTTCCATGACTGCTCTTCATATACCCTCAGGACTAGTGCAAATGGCCAATTCATTTCCTGGTCACAGCCAAGCTTTCCTGCTTCCCTGTACTTGTCCCTACTACCCTCTTCATTTGGAAAACCATACCTTGAGTGTTAAACCTTCCCCCATCTTTCAGGACTCAACTCCAGTGCACTCTCCCAGGAAGGCATTCTTGTAAGCAGATCTCTCTTCCTACTGAGTTCACTATGTCCTGCACTCTCCCCACCTCAGATCTTGAACTTTGTCTACTGTATGAGTATCCCTCATGGACAGTTCTCAACCCAGTGCTACCAGCATCTGGTGGGTGGAGGTCAGAGATGCTACTGAATGTCCTGCAATGTGCACAACTGCCACCCATTACAAAGAATCATCAGGATCAAAAAACAAATGAATGAAAAACTTCAAATATCATAAACCAAGATAGTGCCCATTCCCATACCCCAGGCTGCTAGGGCTCAGAGGAATTCTTCAAAGGTCCATTTGCTCCTCTCCTTATTCTCCCTTCCTACCCTCCCACATCTGTCCATATCAAAAAGGACTCCTGAAGACCACAGAGTGAAGGCATCTGCAACTGCAGCACTTACTAGAATTCGCTGTTTCCGCTTCCTGGGATTTGTGGAGTCGTTGCTGTTGTACAGGGTAAAGCGTATGTTGCCTGGATTCTGCAGCTTCCCGTTGGAGAACTGGACTGTAAGAATGCAATCCAACAATGAGATAGGAGCAAAAGGACCCACGGTGTAGCGGGGAAGAACTGGAGTATCACTGAGAGTGACAGAATGGGGAGGGCAAGGAAGATCAGGTCCTGACCTAAAAGGGGACTGAAAAAAGTCCTGGTCCAGCTGGGAAGAGGGGATGGTGGGGGTGGGACTCTCAAAGGCGAGGCTGGGACTGGAAGGCATGATTAAGGCAATGAGGCTGAGGGAAGAGGCCTGGTCCAGACCTAAAGAGAGGGAGAAAGAGACAGATGGGGCAGGAGAGAGACTTAGTGAGGGGATGACAGGGTCCCGATACCGTCCTGAGAAAAGAAAGGTATCTGGTACGTCCTCGTGCAGGTGGCAGGTAGTGACAGAAGAAAAATGGGATGACCGGGGAGCCCTGTCTTAACGCCGGGTCGAAGAGGGGTCCTGGCTCAGCTGGGGAGGGAGCAGAACGCAGGGCGGGAGGACTTTACCCAGTACAGCTCTCTGACTCTCGTCCGGCTCCCCACAGTACAGCCACCTCGCACTCGGCAACATCTCTGCCGCCATCTCTGCCGCCATCGCGCCTGTCTTACAGTCAGGTCCCAGAGAGGAAAAAGAAGCACAAACACTTTGGTTAACACGCGGGAGCCTCAGTGCAGCGCGACGGAAGAGGCGTGGCCTCCACAGGCCCCAACCTGAGTACGTGAGCAGCGTGGCTCCGCCCCCAGGCGCTGGGCACGTCATCCCCACCCACTCGTGATCCCTCCCCCTCCGCCCACGCCGTGCCACACCCCCTCCTTGGTGGGTCTCTGAGGCACGGCACGTGATTTGCCCTGCCCTCGGCCTTCACCGTTCGGATTTGATGGGACTAGAGCCCCAATTGCCGAAAAGCCCTGTAGCTTCATCCTGACTGGGTCTGGGACTTCCTCTGTTTAGGGTGGACCATGGGAAGAGGCCCAGCAAGCTCAGAGCATTTAGGCAGAGGTTTCTAGGGTAGGTTAGAACCCGGGTGTGAGGGGCGGTGTTGAGGGACCGAGTGGGGGGGTGCCGTGTCTAACTGATGGACATGTCTGTTTGTCCTTGCGGATTTTTTCCGTATGGGAATTAATCAGAGTAGGAGAGTCAGGGTTGACTCCTCACTGTTCTCCAAAATACTGCCTCTGGAGACCTTACCCCACCTCTTCACCCGGGATCTTCTGAATAACCTTGACACCTGCATACTCCTTTGCTGAGCACTTGTTACATTTTCATTTTCTGAAATCAACTAGTGTAGGGCTCACAGATAACTCAATCATAGGCTTATAAAAACATTGCAAAGCCGAGCGAGATGGTACACGATGCCATCCAATAATCCCAGCTACTCCAGAGATTGAGGCAAGAGGATCACAACTTCGAGGCAAACCTCCACAACTTAGACTTATCTCAAAATAAAAAGTGAAGAGAACAAAGGATGTAGCTCAGAGGTAGGATACCACTGGGTTCAGTGCCCAGTATCTGCTTCCCCTAAAAAAGAAAAGAAACATTGCAATTACAGTGCAAGGAACTATTCTGAACCATTTAGAGTAAATTGTCAACCTACTATCCCATTCACCCCTGAAGACTATAGTTATTTCCTATGGACAAGGACGGCTATAGTTTGAAATCTGGAATGTCCCCCAAACGCCCGTGTGTTAAGGCTTGTACTCCAAAACCATGATGCCATTGGAAGATGGTGGGCCCAATGGGAAGTCTTTACTGTATTGAAAGGCTGTTCTCAAAGGAAATAGTAAAATCCCCCACCCCTTACTCTCTTTCTATTCCTGGCTATGAACTATGTGGCTTTGCTGCCATGATGTGCTGCTTCCCCAGACCCCAAAGCAACTGGGTCATGAACTGAAACTTCTCAACCCGTGAACCAAATAAGCCTTTCCTTTTTACAAGTTGATTATTTCAGGTATTTTGATACAGCAGTAAAAAGTTAACACAAGAATCTTCCCTAGGTTACAAGACAACCAACAGAGCCAGAAAATTAACATCAAAACATTATTATCATATAATCCCCACACACCATTCCTTTACCAAATGTCCTAGTAGAAGAAGACCTTGTCAAGAAGAACATGTTGCATTTAGCTGTCAGCTCTTTCTTTGATTGGAAGGCTACCTTGCTCTACTCCATCTAATAGTTTTTGAATTATATAGTTCAAGAAGGGAAAAGGAACTTAATTGTCTAAATATTTTTCTGCCTCCCCATTTATCTTTTCTTCAATTTATTTTCAGTTAACAATAAACGATTTTTAAACAATAAATAGACATTTGTTTTTCTTGATGTATCACCCACTCCTGGAAGAGTGTTTACGGAAACTGTATATGCTCAGTAAATGTGTAATGAAATGAATGACAAGGCAAGGAATAGATTTGAATCCTGGGATCCTAAAGCAGGGACTAGAACTCAAAAGATGTCTATAGTCTTAGTTGAAATCAACTAATGTAGGGCTCACAGATATCAGATACTCTGTAGATGTCTGAATGAAAATTAACAGTTAAATAGGACACGGTGGCCCTAAGTTACAACAATACAGCCAAGAGAATCATAAAATTAACATCAATACCTTATCATCATATAATCTTCAAGTTACAAGTGCACACCTATAATCCCAGCAGCTAAGGAGGCTGGGGAAGGAGGATCTCCAGAGTTCAAAGCCAGCCTCAGCAACAGTGAGACACTAAGCAACTCAGTGAGATCCTGTCTCTAAATAAAATACAAAATAGGGCTGGGGATGTGAGTTCAATCCCTGGTACCCCCAGGGGAAAAAAAAAAGAAATGAAAATTAACAGTTAAGGAGTAACAAAAAAGACAACAATGGGCATAAGGAACCAAATGTAATTCTTGAGATAGGTGCCTTGACTACTCATGACATATAAATACAAGGTCTTGCTACTCAGTGTGGCCCAGAGACATCATCATCTGGGATTTTGTTAGATGTGTAGAATCTCCAGCTTGATCAAATCTTAATCAGAATTAGCCAATGATTTGTGTATACTTGAAGTTTGGGAAACTCGTTGTTCCAGATCAACTCCTTTGACAGACATATTCTGTGAAAGACTTCAGGATGGATTGCTTTAGAGTTGGGGGGACAAGTAAAGAGTACCATACAACTGTTGATGGTAAAAACCTCCCAGAATTACCACAGGCAAGAATTCAAAGTGATAGAGATTCTATCTGGGGAAGTGTTAATAATTGGGTAGCTGGCAAGGGGATTGTAGTATACCCCTATGTTGTTTAATTATTTTAACCATGGTTCATAACATAGGTGCACACACCATGTACATACACATACACACATATATAACTGGGATAGGGCAGGATGGAGGGAGCCTTACTCAGGCAGTGACAAAAAGATGAAAATCCACAATGGCCTCTTCTGGATTAAAATCATAAATAATCACAGGTAGAATTTACATAAAATGTTGCCAGACCTGGTGGTAAATGCCTGATATTCCACCTACCTGGGAGGCTGAAGCAGGAGGATTGTGAGTTGAAAGCCAGCTTCAGCAACTTAGTAAAACCCTGCTTCAAAACAAAATATAAAAAGGGCTAGAGATGTGGCTCAGTGGTTAAGCACCCCTGAATTCCATCCCCAGTACCAAAATAATAATAACAATTATTTTTATTATTTACATTAAATGTTCATCAATTTATTTTAGAAATTCAGAGACATCTGGAATTCTTTCTTAGCATCTTTCAGAGAAGGAAAACTTGATTTTTTAGGTGGAGGGAGAAGCAAAGTTCTCCATTCTCAGAGAAATATCTCCATCTGCTGGTACTTCAGGATATGGCTAATGAAGACTTGAAAAGGCAAGGCAGATTCTACTTGCAGTGACTCACACTGTATTCTGAAAAGTGCTACTTCCATCTCTCCTCTTCTTTTCCTTTCTTGCATTTCTGCCTCTTTTTCTTCCTTTATTTTCCTCTGTCTGTCCCCCTCTTATGTTCTTTCCTCTAATATTCTCTTTCTCTACCTTCATATGAATGATGAAGACTGGGTGTGTACTTACAAGCAATTTGCTCTTTATAAGGCAGGACAGGATTTTTTTTTTTTCTTACGTGGAACTGAATCTGCCTTCTGTAGCTTTTTCCTTTAGTTCCAGTTCTGCTGTCCAGGGTCATGCAGAATACATCCAGCTTCTCTATCCTGACCTCTTCAAAACCTGAATATTCTTATGCTTTTCATTTACCTGCTCCTCTCCTGCCTCAGCAATTGCTTCCATACTTTCAGGTGTTCCTCACAACTAAAATCTGTAGTTTCCTCTTCTGATATCCTGGTCACCTCTTCTGGACATGCTCCAGTATATCTGGATCCTCTTCAGTCTGTGGGGCCCCAGATGGGTCAATAAATACTCTAGCTCTGACTGGGAAACACAGAACAGAGATGACCCATCACTTCTCTTGTTCTACTCCATGCTTCTCCATTATGTGCATTTATTGTGAGCATCTATAATTCTCAGTTAACTTGTTTGGGGCTACAACAAGTAAACATTCCTAACTTTGCTTCTGCTAAGTCACATCTCCCTTGCAATTTTTTTTAACAGAAACAAAGATTATGACTCACTGAAGACTCAGACAATCTTTAGCATTTTCAGCATTAAATTTTTTTTGAGGGGTTGTTTGTTTTTTTAGCATTAGGGGCACTTAACTAGTGAGCCATATCCCTAGCCACTTTTTATATTTTATTTAGAGACACCGTCTGAGTTGAAAAAAAAAAAGTCTTTTTGTTCCTTTTTTCTTCATCCTTAAGGGTTAATTGAAATTTTTAGTATTATATTTTATTTCCACTATTGATTTAATTCACTGGTTGCCTTGTGGCAAATATGTCTTAGTTTACTGGGGCTGCTAAAATAAAACACTATAAAGTGTGTGGCTTAAACATTTGTTTTCACAGTTCTGGAGTCTGGGAAGTCCAAGATCAAGGAAGATTTGGTTCATGGTGAATGTCTCTGTTGAGGGCCACAGCGGAGTGGGGATGACACATGGCATTCTGCCAGAAGGGAGTGGTTGAGAGGTGATGCCAGGGAGCCATTGAGATGATGATGGTTATGTTAAGCTGTGTATTCATTTGTATATGGAACCCCTGCTGTCCTGCAATAGGGTGGCTGGGGGTGGAGGGAGGGGGAATAGGGTGGTTCCTGCTGCCTCGGGTGCCTGCTACTTTGGAGTTCCCGTTGAGTTCTCGGGTTCCAGGTCCGAGGGGGGTTGCCCGGAGCCCGGGGGAGAGCTCAGAGAGTTCCCAGAGGGTTCCCGGGAGTGTGCGTGGAGTGCTGGTGGAGTTCGGACAATAAAGTTTCCTGTTTGAACATACAAGTGCTTTGTGGCGGCTGGGTGATTTGTGCCCAGCCAGACTGCAGCAGGTCTCCTTCCTGCCTTGGAGATGACTGTCTTATTACAGCCTCACATGGGAAAAAGAAATCTGGTCTCTTATTTTTCCCTCTGTGGTACTGGGGATTTAACCCAGGGACACTCTACTACTGAGCTACATACCAGGCCCATTTTCACTTTTATTTTGAAACAGGGTCTCACTAATTTGCCCAGCCTGACCTCAAACTTGAAGTCCTCTTTCCTCAATCTCCCAAGATGCTGGGATCAGAGGCATATGTCACTATGCCTAATTCTTACAAGGCACAAATACTGTCATAATCCCAATCAAAATGCATATATTGAAGTCCTACCCTCTAATGTGATGGTATTGATTAGGAGCTGGGGCCTTTGGAAGGTAATTATTTCTAAATGAGGTCATGAGAGTAGAGTGCTTATAATAGCTATTTAGCCTATTTTGGATTATTTTAGTGGAACAAATAATGCTATAGTAAATAACTTTATGTATATGTGATTTAAAAATATTTTTTAATATTTATTTTTTAGTTGTAGTTGGACACAATATCTTTATTTTATTTATTTTTATGTGGTGCTGAGGTTCGAACCTGGGGTCTCACACTGTAAGGGTAAAATTTCTAAGCCACAAAGCCTGAGTTAAAGTGTAAAAGACGGGGCATTGTAAAGTTTCTAAGCTGCAAGGCCTGAGTTAAAAAGTGAAGGACAAGGTATTGTTAAAATCCTCTGTTAGGACAATACCCGAACTGCCCAGTAAATATTTCCACTGACTCCCTGGTTGTCTAATAACCTGGGACTCTGTGTAGTTTGGCATGTAGGCATCCAGGCCCCAAAACCAATCAGTTTGAATGTGTACCCCGCTTAGAAGTGACCAATCACCCCTGCCCAGCCTGTTCCCGCCAATGAATGTACTAATCATGTCTCAGAGTTGTTGTTCAATTTTCCCGCGCCTCATGATGATTTGTTCTGATGTATGCAAAGCCCCCCCCCCCCCCCCCGCCCTCCCTAAAAAGTGTACTTAAGCTCCTCTTGACCTCTGCTCGGGGCTCTGGGCCACTCTCCCTTCCTGAGTGAGCCTTGAGCCTCAGCGCGCTGAATTGGAATTCCTCAATAAACTCCCTTCTGCCAATTACATGAAGCCAGTCTCTTGTGGTCTCTTCCTCCGATGCTTGGCGGACCCTTACAACACGTACTAGGCAAGTGCTCTACCACTGAGCCACAATCCAGCCCTATATGTGATTTTATACATGTGTAAATCTGTATGATGAAGTCCTAAAATTTTAATCACTGAGAATGAAGGTATTTGTATTTGCAATTTTAATAGTTGGGAGGAAAAAAAAAACTTTTTTCTCTACCAACTCAGATCCAGTGACTGAAGGCCTATGAATTAATTGAAAAAGATTCACAAGAAAAAAATGTGTATGGGAATGGGAACACGCAATGAAGAAGGTCTCCAAACAGCTGAAGTTAAGAATTAATACACGGGCTGGGGATGTGGCTCAAGCGGTAGCACGCTCACCTGGCATGCGTGCGGCCCGGGTTCGATCCTCAGCACCACATACCAACAAAGATGTTGTGTCCGCTGATAACTAAAAAATAAATATTAAAAAAAATTCTCTGTCTCTCTCTCTCCCTCTATCACTCTCTCTTTTAAAAAAAATCCCTCTCTCTCTCTCTCTCTCACTCTCTCTAAAAAAAAAAAAGAATTTATACACCATCTTAAATTCTTTTTTTTTGTACCAGGGATTGAACTCAGGGATACTGGACCACTGAGCTACATCCCCAGCCCTATTCTGTATTTTATGTAGAGACAGGGTCTCACTGGATTGCTTAGCACCTTGCTTTTGCTGAGGCTGGCTTTGTACTCGAGATCCTCCTGTCTCAGCCTCCAGAGCCAGTGTGCCTGCCCAGGCCCATCTTAATTCTTAAGAAGGAGATTTAGGAACACAAACAGAAGGAAACTAATCAGAAAAACAAATGAAAGTTATGGAGTCATTTATTTATACGCAGTACTGGGGATTGAACCCAGGAGCTATTTACCACTGAGCTACATCCCTATATCCCCAGCCCTTTTTTTTTTTTTTAAATTTTGAGATAGGGTGTTGAGAGCCACAGCCAAAGGGGCCCCAGCAAACTTCCAGCTGCCAGCAAACTTCCAGCTACCAGCTGGAACAGACTGCGGCATTTGGTGGGCCCCACGGAATGACTGAGGGTAAGTGATAAGCTAAACTGCTCGCCCCTGAGGGCAGGGCGAGAGGATGGGTAGCCATTTTAAGATTCTTCTTTTGTTTTGTTTCACTTTTGTTTTAAGTTGCCTGTCCCTGGAGATGAGTGAGACGGAAGAAAAACCGCTCACATTTGAGGAAAAACTATTTGCGTCTGAGGAACAGATAGGGAGAAAGGACGGATGGACATTTCAGGAGGATAGAAAGGCTATAATTATTTTTTGTTGTTCCATTTTTATTTCATTCTGTCTCGGTTTTGTTTGGCATCATTTTGTTGGGTTGTATTATAGTAGAAATATGGGATCAGAAATTAGTAAAAAACAAACCAAAAGAGTGTTAAGTAAATTGTTAGAGGAAGGAGGCATCCCAGTAAAATCAAGAGCAGTCAGGGCATACGTTGATACAATACAAAAATGTAGCCCATGGCTTTTTAAGGAGGAGTTGTTGAATGTATCACAATGGAACCATCATGGTGAGGATTTAAAAAGAATAGAAAAGAAAAGCCTAGGAACTCTGCCAGTTGGCACATTGACATTGTGGACGTTCGTATCTGGTTTGCTTCAGTTCAGACAAAGGTAGAGGAAGGAGAAGACATATTGATTCAAGTAAAAGAGAAGGTCTCTCAAGTTAGTCAGAAAGAGGAAAAGATTCAAGTAAAAGAGAAGGTCTTTCGAGCTAGTCAGACAGAGGAAGGAAGTTTAGAGCAGAAAAAGCCATCAGGGGAAAAGTTACAACAGGAGACTGCTACTAACACCTTTCTATCACCAGAGGGCATAAGTGTCCAAACAACAGCGCCACCTTCATATGCTGGGAGGCCCCCAACCCCCGCAGTTGATAGTTGGGATCCTGAGACAGGATCTCAAGTATTAACATGCCCTGTATTTGAGGCAGGAGGGCAGCGAATTCACCATGCTTTAAATTTCAAAACAGTGAAGCAGCTAAAAGAGGCTGTAACAACCTACGGTCCTCAAGCACCCTTCACTGTAAGCATGGTCAAATCCATTAACAACTTGAACATGACGCCAGCAGATTGGGCTAATATGTGTAAAGCTGTGCTAATGGAGGTCAATACCTGTTATGGAAGGTTGCCAATGAGGAATTTTGCAAGGAGACGGCTAGGCGAAATGCAGCAGCTGGTTATCCTCAGAGAAATCTAGATATGTTGTTAGGAAAGGGACCTTATGAGGATCAGCAGCAACAAATTGCATATGATCCTGGTGTATACGCACAAATTGCTGCAGATGCAGTTAAGGCATGGAAGGCTTTACAAGGACATGGAGGTTTACAAGGTCAATTATCTAAGGTAATACAAGGAGCTAATGAACCTTGTGCTGAATTTGTAGATAGGCTTATTCCCCAAAGGTAAACTTAAAATAACCCTTTTTACTCTAAACTTTTTAAATTTGGATTCATCAGGGCTTAGTGCTGCAGAAAGGCATATGTGTCCAAAAAATTTACATAAGCCCAAGGTACTTTGGAAGGATATTCTAACAGGACAATGGAAAGGTCCTGATCCAGTAATTGTCTGGAGTCAGGGGTCTGTTTGTGTGTTTCCACAGGGAGAACAGCAGCCGATTTGGATTCCAGAGAGATTAACTAAGGTCCTGACCCAGTGATTGTCTGGAGTCGGTGGTCTGTTTATGTGTTTCCACAGGGAGAACAGCAGCCGATTTGGATTCCAGAAAGATTAACAAAAGCGATTTCTACAGACCAAAAAGAAGATGATTTGGCTCAAATCCATAACAACTGATATCCAAAACTCCAGTTTGGCTACTCTTACATCTGCGACAGAACCAGGATGCTTTTTTAAATATCTATTTTTTTATTACCCTTTCCCACATCATGAAGTTCTATTTTGTTTTTTGAGCTCATACAGACCTAGGTTAATGTTTTGTGATCAGTTCTATTTTTTGACTATAGAGTTTTTAAACATTGCAATGGAGATTTCACCTGTAAAAAGTTATAAGGCCTTTACTATTATGTTATGTGTTGTGTGCACACTTGTGTTTTATGTTGTATGTTTGTATGTACGTATGTCCATATATCATATATGATGAGCGCTCATGAAAAAATGGATCCAATTTTTTTTTATTCACGTGATTTAAATGGTTTAATTTAAATTGGGTAAACAGCTGTTGAGGATTTTTAAAATATGTGAACAAAAAAGGAGGTTAACAGATCTGTTTGTTTACTTTCACCTTTCCTTTTCATTATATTTAATAATTCTGTTCAAGATAATGTAAATTGTTAAGAAAATTGTTTTCTTTTAGTGCCTTCTGGAATGTTATATAATTTTTTCTTTAGCCATTATTGGCAGAATTCCTATCTTCATCCCAGTGCTGGTGAAGACAAAGATAAAACCAATCTACAGCTTCTGTAATAGCCATCACTGAACTGCTTGCAGAACTTGCCTGGACTATGTATCACTTGTATGCATTGTGAACTATCTGTTGGTGCAGCAACTTGTGGTAGTGTTGGGTATTTTTGCTGATGATGTCATCGGTGGTACAATTTTTCCAAAAGGAGCCGTCAATTGGCTTGGTGTATCTTCCTCCCTTATGCTTGTCATGATCGTTCAGCTAAAATTTGGGGGCCAACAGAGGTGAGGCAAAGAACCTCAACCCCCCGCTGGTACAAAGACCTCTCCACAGGTGTGGCTGTATACTGGACCGGTAGTCAGTGACGGGTAAGATCCAATTGCAATGGTACCAACCTAAGACAGGAGGTTGACGCCTTGAGGTCAGCTCATCCGATAACGGGTAAGGACCATATGTACTATTGGACAACCTAAGGCAGACACGGTCCCTATGCCACATGCTTGTTGTTTAAACAGAGAGGGGGAGATGTTGAGAGCCACAGCCCAAGGGGCCCCAGCAAACTTCCAGCTGCCAGCAAACTTCCAGCTGCCAGCTGATGATTGGCTCACAGCGGCCCAGCAACTTCTAGCTGCCAACTGATTGGCTCCTCTGCAGTGATGCTCATTGGGCTGTTTCCCTGCCCTTTCAGACCACGAAGCTGCTCATTGGGGGACTTTTTGGCTCCGCCCACATGACCCAGGCAATGGGCCTCAAAAGCAGGAGGAGTGGGGGGAGGTTGAGAGGCTTGTGGAAAGCTGGTGGTGGCAGTTGGGCTCTGGAGGTCTTTCCTGAGGAGCTATTTTGTTTGGTGTGTGTGTGGTTCTAAAAATAAAGTTCATTTCTTTGGACAAGTGGCTCCTGAATTGTGCCCAGCCAGACTGCAGCAATAGGGTTTTGCTAAATTGCTCAGACTGGCCTCAAACTTGCTGGCCTGTAACTTGCAATCTTTTTGCCTCAGCCTCCTGAGCAGCTGAAATTACATGTGTATGTTATCATGCCCAGTTCTTTTCTTTTTTTCCTCCAACAAAGCTCTGGTGTACAGCCTCAGATGTATTTTTCCAAATTTGTGTATATCAATAGCGAACATTTATAGAAAATGCCAACTAGAAGGGAAAGAATGAGTATTTTAAAAAATGTACAAGGATTGAATCTAGGGGTGCTCTACTACTAAGTTAAATCCCCAGCCGTTTTTTTTTTTTTTTTAAGTTGTAGATGGACTCAATATCTTTATTTTATTTATTTTTATGTGGTGCTGAGGATGGAACCCAGTGCTTCCGTATACAAGGCAAGAGCTCTACCTCTGAGCTACAACCCCAGCCCCTCAGCAGTTTTTATTTGTTTATTTTTGAGACAGGGTCTCACGAAGTTGTCCAGACTGGCTTCTAACTTGTGATCCACCTGCCTCAACCTCTGAAGTTGCTGGGAATATAGGAACCTGCCGCCACACCAGGTTTAAATTTCAATGGAGATTACCATATTATCTTCAAGGAGAGCATCAGTGATATCCCCATCAGTAATTTGGAAGGGTGTCCACTTTTAACTTTTGACAGTCTGTAAATTTGAGATAGTACCTAGGCCACATAATTATTATAAGGCCCATTGCTTAAGGATCTCCTATAGTGCCTGGTTTATTGTCAATATTCCATATTATCTATTTACCCAATATGGTGATATATATATATATATATATATATATAAATGAACTATAAAATGTTAGGGAATCTAAACAAAACTGACCATCACACTTTATCGAGGCTTTAAATAAACAAACCCAAAGGACACTTCCAACGGATAACTGAGGGATGCAATCAGCTGAAATGATATTTGGGTGTTAAGTAACATTAGAAATCTGCGAGTTTCAACTTTAAGGAAGTCCTGGGATCCAGGCCCCCCCACACCAACCGCAAAGAAATCAGCTGCATTCGGGAGCCTTTGTCTCCCCGGCCACGCAGGCCCCTAGGGCTTTCATCTTCATCTTTCCCTAGGGAAAGGAGAGCTTCTTCCCACGTCCCAGAGCCGGGCGCCCTGGCGGGGCCGCGGCGACCCATCTGAGTCAGGGTTCGCGTTCTCCATCCAGCTTGCACCTGGGAGCCTGGCACCAATCCCGGAGCTTGGTCGTTTCTGACCTTGCGACCCTTTCACGTCTGTGATATTGCTGGGAAAGCTTAGCGCTTCCAATTTTTGTTGAGGTGTGGCCGAGTATAAACTTGGTTCTAGAGATTACAAGGTTGCATGATCTGGGACGCGGAATGCACAGTCAAGATCCAGACTCAGAAATCTGGACCCGCCTGCCAGGCTCTACAGGGGCCGCTGTTTCCAGACTGACCGCCAAACCTGAGTGGACGTGGGGCATAGTTCCACCTAATTGTCATCAGATGAAAGGCATTTTTTAAATTCGGCGTTTTAAGTATGGATTTGGCTTAACCTAAACAGCTCCTTGGGACTTCGTTTTATCTTTTCCGCCATCTATGTGCTGGGAACAACTTCCCACCGTGTGCGTGGATTTCGCCAAGCGAACTCACTTCAAAGAAGGAGCCCCAAAGAACCCCAGGGCCAGCGCTGC
Source organism: Urocitellus parryii (assembly GCF_045843805.1). Lineage (NCBI taxonomy): Eukaryota > Metazoa > Chordata > Mammalia > Rodentia > Sciuridae > Urocitellus > Urocitellus parryii. Next base: position 176,777,146 of record NC_135534.1, on the reverse strand, counting down.
GAGGATGGAAAAAAAACTGTTTAGGACCAGGCAAGGGCGGGACGCACTACCCTGCAGGCCCGCCTCCGGGGAGCATTCAGCCCCCAAGCAGTGGTGATTATGATTGGCAGAATTAGGCGGAAAACCCGCTTGTCTAGCCACAGCGGATTTTGATTGGCTGTGGCACACAGTCACTTTTCTATAGTCCAAACCTGGAGTTGCTTAGTGATAAATCCCGCCTTAAAGGCATTTGATAACAGTTTTAAGGCAAACGGTGATTGGCCAGAGCGCTCACGGATTCGGTCGGTAGTAAACAGAGCCGGGCTCTTGGGACTGTGGATTGGTCAATTTTTCAGGGGGCCGAGTAAATTCCTCCGGGTTCCGCGGGAGACAGGCTGCACTCCACCCCGGCTCCGCCCTCCCCTTTGATGATTGGTTGTATCCAGGTCGTAGGGGAGGAGAAATAGAGCGGGGTAGGTGATCTTGCATTGCGTCACTTCCGTTTACTGTCGGCCGCCGCCGCGGTGTTCACAGAGAGACGCGGCGAACCGGCAGAAGGAGCTGAGAGAACGAAAGGAGGGGCGGGCGGGGGGCGGGCGGAAGGGAGAGGAAGTCCCATCACGGAGACGCCAGTCTGGACGTTCCCGCCTCCTCCGACACTATCGGGTCGGATCGGAGAAGGGTCACCGCCTCCTCCAGCGGGGAGAAGGGGGGCGGAGCCCGGCTCAGGTGAGGCGACCCTGTCAGCAAGAGTAGTGATGGCGCGAGCGCGGCACCTGAAGACGGTTGAGCACCCGAGACGCGCCAAGGCGTCAGGGAGCGTGCGGACGCGTATTGGTGTCCCCGGCCTATCCCGCCTGTCTTTCAGAAGGGGGTATTGTTACCCTTCGGATCCGAGGGGCACAGCGGGTGGGAGGCGGGTTCTTCTGCGCAGGCGTCCCCAGTGTCCCGACGCCAGGCTGTCTGCCTGCCGGGTGGGGCGGGGGCTCGTTCCCCTGCGGATCTCCGGACGCAGACATAGCTTAACGGGATGGAGTGGGAAAGGCCTCCCGATCTGCAGCTTGACGAAGTGAATAGAGAATCTGGTGCCCTGCGGGAGGAAGTCGGGTGGCCCTCTTGCCCCCATCCTGTGTCTTCTTGAGCGAAGAGGTTTTATTTCATCAGAGAAAGGCCATGGGCGATCTGGATTCGGGAGCCGGCGGCTGACTCGAGGGGTGCAGTCAGTGTTTTGGAATGTCCAAACTTGTTATTAAACACTAAGTGTTTAATAACTAAATAGGCATTCATTGGATGTCCACTACTTCAAAGCTTCGTGTAAGAAGCTGTGGGAAATTAGGTGGTTAAGAGACAGCCATCCCTCCTCCTTCCTGTTTGGAAAACAGATTTGTACATAGATACAATATAAAGCAGTGAATGGGGGTGAGTTTTGACTGTCAGGCTTTTTTTCCCTTCTGAAATGGTCATTTACTGTTGTCAGTCTGTCTTCTGGCATAGTAGAAAGTACTGTAGAAGCTATTTCCTAAATAGAAGAAAATTTTAAATAATTTGGAGGAAGAATTTTAGGTAAAGACAATAAAAAGTTTGATGACTAAGTAATGTGTTCTGGTTCTGATTAATTTGAATAGAAGAAACTCTTCACTTTCAAAAGCTGAAAAAAAAAGTTTCCAAAATGTGTATATATATTTTTGAGTTGTAGCACATAGAAGATGTTAAATACATTGGATATTTCTTTAGAGGTTGAAGAGAATAGAGAATACTGATACCGGTCTTGGAGATCAGGAGAGGGTCCTTGTTCCCCGATGTTGAAAATTAAACACCTGAGAACTGCCTATGAAAGTGTAGAAAGCAAGTTTTTTTTTTTTTTTTTTTAAAGAAAAGATATAGTAACAGACTTCTCCTAAGAGAAGGGATCCTAGAGCTGGGTGTCCGTGGAAGTGGTTGTGACTTGCTCTTTTACAGATCCTAGAATCTCCATTTTAATCATTACCTTCTCTCTTCTCCCAGTAGCCTAAGGGTGGGAAGGAACTGGAGCACTGGGGCTATTGCTAGCAACCTGTTGTGCCCAGGAGTGTAATCCCGGAGGTAACTGTTAGCAAACCATTGTCTTTTCAGCCCTTATCTTTTCACTGGATCATTTATTCCTACACTTACTACCTGACCTTGGCACTCTGCCTCAGTTTGCTGAGGAATGTGACATTTCCTGTCCACTTGGGCCAGGCAGGGCTACAAGCAGATTGCTTTTTGGCAAAGAAAGCTTATGGGAGAGCAGCATAGTAGACTCATTTTATAGAATTATTCTCTTAACCCCTTGTTCCCACCGTTCTCATCTGTCTCTTTATAATACCATCCTTAGTCATCATTGGTGATTTATTGTCCTTCATGGGATGTTGTGCCTTAGATAAAAGGTGGGCTTGGAGCCTCATTGTTTTTTTGGAGAATTTGCTTTTCATTTGCTAAAGTCTTCTGATTTCCGTGGTGAAGGTGCTTGGCTGTAAGCTAAAAAGTTGGAGGGAAAAGTCCAGATGGGAAGAGGAGAAAGAATTTTAAAGAAAAGCCCCTAAGCCTAAAGAAGGCCTTCCACTATTTGCTTTAACCCTTCTGGAAATCTCAGCAAACTTGGGAACACTGACCTGGCCACCACAGCCAGCTTGGTGACTTGCTAGGTAAGATTAATGGGTTGAAGATCTGTTCTGGGTCCTTGGGTTTTGCTGAATAACGGGACCAGGACTTTGAAAATACTGAGATCAATTTGTTTTCTAGAGATTTGCTGTTTTTCTCTTGAAAGTTGTGTCAAAACCTAACTTTTGGTTATTTGGGGATGCTGACAAGCTGGATTTTGGTTAATTGATGTGTCTAGCAAAATTCAATGAGTGATGGGATTTGGAATAAAAGCATTTTATAGTGGAGTATTTTCCTAAATTTAGGATTAGCGTTCTCAAAAGAGACAGACTGTCACAAAAAGTAGAAGTATTTTTTTAAAAATCACTTGAATGGCAAAATGCATGTAAATGTTTTAGTTTTAAAGTACTTAGCATTAATTTTATCATATTAGAGATTTAAAAATATCTTGTGTTCAGTGAAAGTGACAAAACTTACTGTCGTGCTGACATAGATTCTTGAATCTGCTTCTTATTCCCCCTGGAAAGGGAAAAAGAGAATGCAAGGTATTGATTCATGTTAGCTTTCAACTTTTTAAAAATGTAAATTAGTTGTAAATACTTAACTCCTCTGTTAGTTTTGAACATATGATTTTTTGTTTTACTGTACTTAACATTTCTCAAATATGGATGTTTTCTAGTAGAGCCAATTTTTGTTTATATAGCAGTTGGGATGAAATATAACACTACACTGTACCTTTTGTCTTAAGTATGGAGTGAGTTCTTATATACTAAAAGACCGCTGTTTTTCTTTTTCTTTCTTTTTTTTTTGGTGGGGGGGTACTGAGGAGTGGTCTACCAGTGAGCTATATCCCAAACCCTTTTTATTTATTTATTATTTTGAAACAGGTCCCACTAAATTGCCCAAACTGGCCTTGAACTTGTGAACCTCCTGTCTCAGCCTCCTGAGGCAGTAGTTGGCATTACAGGTATATGCCCTTGTGCCCCCCCCACCCATTTCCAACTCTTATATTTAAAATGATTAGGATGAATTACTCCATCTTTTTTTCCTGCACATAATATTGTTAACATGATGTAATTGATTTTTCAGTACTCTTAATTTGTCAGTTTTAGTTTAAAATTCCCTCAGTCATCTTCCTCTAAAAATATAAGGCTTTTACCTTTGTAGTCCTGTTTTTGTCTCTACTATGAAGAGAATATGAGGAAGGAGGACAAGAAAAAGAAAAACCATTGTTTGGGGGTTCAGATGTGTCAGGAATCCAGAAATGCTATAAAAATCTAAACACATGTAGTCACATACATTCTATCTAATTAATTAATTTTTGGGGGGGGTACCAGGGATTGAACTCAAGGACACTCCGCCACTGAGCTACATCTCCAGTCCTATTTTGTATTTTATTTAGAGACAAGATCTCACTTGAGTTGCTAGTGCCTTGCTTTTGCTGAGGCTGGCTTTGAACTCACTATCCTCCTGCTCCAGCCTCCCAAGCCACTGGGATTACCCATTGTGCCCGGCTGTTGTATTTTATTTTGAATAGATGGTCCAGTGTCATTTACTAAACACTATTGATTAATTTTTTTTTTAGTTGTAGATGAACACAATACCTTTATTTTATTTATTTTTACGTGGTGCTGAGGATCAAACCCAATGCCTCACGTGTGCTAGGCAAGCTCTCTACCACTGAGCCACAAATCCAGCCCAACACTATTGATTTGATAAATGATTCAGAAGTGAAGGGATATGCTGCTTTTGAAAAGTAAACTTGGTCAAAAAAAAAAAGGATTAAATCCATTTTTTAAATCTTTTCTACTAGTAAGGCACAAGTGATAATTGTCTCCAATACGCTGGCATGGTTTTCTTCTTAATAAAAATTTAGCTGTTTGTTTTTAAATTAAGAAATAAGTTTCTTGATCTGTCAGGGGTGAAAAACATTGAACACTATTTTGTTTAATTGCTGAAACGGTTTCAAAAGGGGTAACTGGAAGGGTGGCAGGAAACATTTTTTTTTAATATTTATTTTTTAGTTGTGGTTGGAGACAATACCTTTATTTTATTTCTTTATTTTTCATGTGGAGCTGAGGATCGAACCTAGGGCCTCGCATGTGCCAGGCGAGCGCTTTACCACTGAGCCACAATTCCAGCCCAGGAAACATTTTCTAAGTAAGAGGGAGAATACATTTAGGTTATTTGTATTTAATTTTTATTTTTTATAACTTAATTAATTAATTAATTAATTTATATGTGGTGCTGAGGATCGAACCCAGGGCCTTGCACGTGTGAGGCAAGCATTCTACCGCTGAGCCATAACCCCAGCCCCACATTTAGATTTTTTTAAATGGAGATTCAAATGTAGTCTTATATTTAATATGCAGCTAAAAGGAGTTATTAATGGTGGGTTTCTGTAGACTTTTGGGGCGGTTTGTTCATTTTTTTTTTTTTTTTCTCTTCTTTCTGTCAGGGATTGAACCCAGGGGTGCTTAACCACTGAGCGAAATCTCCAATCTGTTTATTTTTACTATTGAGATAGGGTCTTACTAAGTTGCTGAGAGTTAACACTGAACTTGTGATCTTCCTACTTCAGGCCTCCCTCCCCAGTTTCATGTGCCACTGTGCCTGGCTGTTTGGAAGTTTAAATGTAGTGTTTTCACACTGTCCTGTAACTGACTGCCTTGGGTATGCTGGTCTTTCAGTCAGCACTCTATTGGTAGACCAAAATTTTCCTCTTTTAACAGGTAACCTTGCTGCCAGAAAGGTATTCTATTTTTTTTTTAAAAGAGAGAGAGAGGAGAGAGAGAGAGAGAATTTTTAATATTTATTTTTTAGTTCTCGGCGGACACAACATCTTTGTTGGTATGTGGTGCTGAGGATCGAACCCGGGCCGCACGCATGCCAGGCGAGCGCGCTACCGCTTGAGCCACATCCCCAGGCCCACAGAAAGGTATTCTATTACCCTCTCCTTCTCCCCAAAGATCTGATTGCTGATTTTTGTTGGCACCAGCCTGGTAAAATGTATGGTTGGAGAGGAACCAAGGCAAGGGGCAGTGGGGCAGAGTTCATCCTGCATCCTCCTTACCTTCCAAACTGAGATCTGTTGGCAGTGATGAAGGCTTAGCAGTGTGGTCTGTGGTGGTAGCCTGTGGCATTAGCAATAAGAGAGAATTTGGGTAAAAGAAGGGAAAGTCAGAAAATTCCCCTGCACTTCTTCCAGAATCCTTGCTCTAATTTTCATTCTCTTGTTTGTCATTTTACACACCTCTCTTTCATTCTCACGTTCAGTCCTTGATTCTGACTCTGCTTTCTAGCTCTGTTCTTTTACTCCAGTTCCCTAATCCTCATGGCTGCATACTGTCTCTTCTCTGAGTGTTCTTTCATCAGCCACCTGACCCATATTTTGTTAGGGTTATTCCCATTACTGCAGAGTGAGAATTTGTAGTCAAACCTGGGTTCTTATCTCTTCTTCATTTATTATAATAATGTTGGTCCTAGGTATAGGTAAACGGTCATCCCTAAGAGATAATATGTGTGAAGTACTCTAGAACCTGACTCTTGGTAGGTATTCAGCCCTCCCATTCTCTTTTTTAATCATCCAGCTAATAGAAACACAAAGTGCTAGTACAGTATTACCAACATGGCACAGGGACTTTGACAGTGAAACTTGTAACAGGTTGAAGGGATACTTGTGACTGACCCACGTAACACAAGGGAATTATACATGGTGAATTCATCCTGTATTTTTGAAGAATCAGGTTCCATATACATGAATTTTTCCATATATGCGAAACTTACATCAGTGGTTTTCAAACTTTTTGGCCTTAGAATTCCTTTATACATAAAAATCAAATTGAGAAAATTTTTTTTCCTTTTTCCATATTTTTAATTACCATTATTGCATCAATACAGCATATGAAGATATATATATAAAACGTGGGTACTGAATGAGAGTTAAGTACTTTAAATATATATATATATCTTCATTTTCAATTTTTCAGCAATTCAAATACATAATTTATTATCATCTTGAGAATACAAGGAACACAACATGGAGGAAGATTAAGAAAATAGGTTCCCAATAGTTAGTCACTACAGACTTTCTTTTTAGTGTTTTCTATTGGAATTTTTAAATGTCCTGCCATGGCTCTGTAAGAATAGAGCTGCCTAGAAAGGAAGGCAATGGGGCTGGGGATGTGGCTCAAGCAGTAGCGCGCTCACCTGGCATGCGTGCGGCCCGGGTTCGATCCTCAGCATCACATACAAACAAAGATGTTGTGCCCGCCGATAACTAAAAAATAAATATTAAAATTCTCTCTCTCTCTACCTCTCTCTACCTCTCTCTCTTTAAAAAAAAAAAAAAAGGAAGGCAATGAAAATAGGGACCCAAAGTTAGAAAGAGGTTAAGAGTAAAATCTAGGAGAAACAATATATTTTGAAAGTAAACATAAGGATCCCTCTTTATCCAGAATCTACATATCCAAATAGGTGCTAAGGGAAGAAATTATATCCTCCCATTTAATTCTCAAAATTGCCTATTTACAAGCAAAATAGGTAGTGGCGATTTATCTGAGGAGGTGAACTGTCTTCACAGCATTATAAAAGGAATGGCAGGGCAGAGGGAAAGGAAAGTGATGGGAGAGCAACTTGCTTTTAAGATACCATAGCTGGTGGGTATCAAAGTCTAAGACAAAACCTGTTATGAGTAAAGCTTTGACTCTCCCAACTTCCTTAAAAAATGACAATATATGTAATAGCAGCTTTCTATTGAAGAGTGAGATGGATTGAAAAAGAAATATTTATGGAAAGGGGTCAGATACCCAGGCAGTAAGGCAGCGTGGGTACTGACTGAGAGTTAAGTACTTTCAACCTCTCTGTTCTACAGATCAGGTTAAAAAACACAAATAAAGCAAATAAAGGGGTGAATATAAATTAATGCTGTGTTTCAAATGCAGCAATGAGATGGAGCTACAAGAAATTAAACAGTTCTGTAGAATATAACTTGGAAAGCACAACCCCTTCAACTTCTTCCTTCATCCCAGAAACATCGAAAGATGTCAAAGAACCACTATTCATTAAACACAACAGTAGTGGTGCTACAATCCTCTTATCATAGGAAAAGACATGTAAACACAAGAGGGTGGTGGGGCTGCACCTAGCATTGGGTATTCATTGAAAAGGACAAGCCTGAAGGAGGCTATGCAGAAGAGACCCAGGACACCCAATTTTCTCCAAACCTACCCTTATCAAAATTCTGAATTTGTAAATACTGAGGTTAGCCTGTTCATTTTTAGAATCTGGGGTTAGTGGAAAAGAAAGTTTCAAGGCTTTGTCTCCCCTGAACTTGTTCAATGGGGTTCACAAAGAGACACACATGGATCATGAGATGATTCTGAAATAAATTCAAGAATTTAAAAGATGGAACCAGATGCTGTGGCCCACACCTGTTATCCCAGCAGCTAGGGAGGCTGAGACAGGAGGATCTTGAGTTCAAAGCCAGCCTCAGCAAAAGCAAGGCACTAAGCAACTCAGTGAGACCCTGTCTACATAAAATACAAAATAGGGCTAGGTATGTAGGTCAATGGTCTAGTGCTCCTGAGTTTGATCTCCGGTGCCCCCCCTTTTCTAAAAAAAAGAGAAAAAAAATGTTACAGATTAGAGGTCATTTTTCTTCTTTTGAGGGGAAATGACCTAGCTCCTGCAGTCCCTGGTCTTAGAAGCACCTCCTTTCTTAGTTGGAAAGTTCCCAATACTCAACTTGATAGTCTCTCCTTCCCTGAAGCCTATATCCAACTTGAAACGATTATCCATTTCCTGAGATTCTTTGGAAATCTCAGATTCCTGCTTTACCCACTTGAAGTGATCTTGCAAGGAGACATTAAAGTCAAAGGCATTTCCCCAATCTGTGAATCCAGTGCCACTTTGCCCAATACCATCCTGGATCCAAATTTCAAAGTAGTGGCTAGAATCTCTCACTGTCTCCACAGCAATACCAGGATAGTGTTCTACTAGTACTTGAGTAAAGGGCTCTCCTGAAACTTTGTCTTTGAGTTTGATAATAGGCAGTCTTCCCTTTCAGAAGTAATTTGGAGAGGACCAGTCCAGTTAGGTTGGTCTAATTTCCAGTCAGATGCCCTGTAACCATGGTTGTAGGCTCAGGCAGAATCTGATAGACGCTGACATCTGGCTTCACACACAGCACAGATTCATACTCCAACTTGGTTGCAATCTTGGCTCCGCTCTGAGAAAAAACTTAAGTATTCATTGAAAGTAACCCATTATATGTGAATATACATAACATTTTAATGAAAAAAAAAACTAGTAAAGCAAATTGCATTTTTTATTTTTTGGTACTAGGGATTGAACTCGAAGGCACTCAATCACTGAGCAACATTCCCAGCCCTATTTTCTATTTTATTTAGAAACGGAGTCTCACTGAGTTGCTTAGGGCCTCGCCATTACTGAGGCTGACTTTGAACTCATAATCCTCCTGAGCCGCTGGGATTATAGGCGTGTGCCACTCTGCCTAGCTAAAATTTATTTATTATTTTAAAAATTTTTTATATTTATTTTTTAGTTGTAGTTGGACACAATATCTTTGTTTTATTTATTTATTTTTATATAATTATTTGTTTTTATATAATTAATGGGTGCTGAGGATTGAACCCAGGGCATAGCACACACTAGGCAAGCGCTCTACCGCTGAGCCACAACCCCCAGCCCTAAAATTTATGCCCTAAAATTTATTTTTATAATTTATAGATTTATGGAAATATCTATAAATTCCCCCTATACCCATACCCAGTTTCCCTATTTTTAACATCTTACATTACTGTGGTACATTTGTTATAAATAATAAAACCGTTATTGATACATTGTTGTTAACTGGAGTCCATTCTTTATTAAAATTTCCTTAATTTTTACCCACTATCTTTTTTTCTGTTCTAGTGCCTCATCAAGGATAGTATGTTACTTTGTCATCTTGTTTCCCTTGGGGTGACAATTTCTCTTACTTTCTTTTTTTTATTTTATGTGTGTGTGGTCTAGGGAATTGAACCCACGTATGCTCTATCACTGATAGAGCAAAATAAAATAAATAAACAAAATAAAACTTAAAACTTTTTTTTTGTTTATTTATTTTTATGTGGTGCTGAGGGTCGAACCCAGTGCCTCAGGTATGCGAGACAAGTGCTCTGCCACTGAGCTACAACCCCAGCCCCCCTCCTTTCTTTTTTTGAGGCTGGCCTTGAACTTGTAATCTTTCTGTCACAGCCTCCCAAGTTGCTGGGATTATAGGCCTGACAGTTTCCTCATTTTTTATTAGTTTGATAAAATACTGGACAAATATTTGGTGGACTGTTCCTCAGTTGGGGTTTGTCTGATGTTTTTCTTATGAATAGACTGGGGTTATGGGGAGTGGGGAATACAGAGGTAAAATGTCACTGTCATCATATCAACATGTGATATATACTATCAACATACCTTACTTATCACCCTTATTCACCTGACTAAGATAATATTAGATTTCTCCACACTGAAGTTCCTTTTTCCTTCTCTTTCCATGCTGTACTCAGGAAGCAAGCCAAAGCATCTTTACAAAATGTTTGGAATTCTTCTGCATGGGAAATTTGTCTCCTTTTCATGTACTTATATATTTAATCAATATTTGTATTAGTATGGATCCATGGATATTTATTTTATTATCTAGATTATATTTCAGTATTGTTTCATTTATTTATTTTTGGCCATGGTGGGGATCTTTCTCCTATTGGCTTCTCCCTTTCACATATTGCCATTCTTTTATTTGTTTGCTTTTAAGCACTTTCTTAATTTCTGGCGCTACATACAAGATGCTGTAGGTTTATTTTGTATATTTCCTGTCCATTTCTACCATCAACCATTTCTCCAAGAAGCCCAGACTTTTTATTGTAGGATAATATTTGAAACCAAGGACTGGACACTAGGAATGCTCAGAGTAATGTTATTTTTATTTTATTTTTTTACAAATCATTTTAATGTCTAGCTTAGTAGAAGACTTCTAGGTTCTCATATCTGCTCCTACAGTTACTTTATAATAATATAATCTTTTGATTGAAGTATACCAGAAAAATCCAGGATCACAAACATAGGCACTTGAAAAAGGGAGTAGTATTATAATTACTTTCTCAGATAAGTTTGGATGTCCTTTTGAATAAACTCCAGAAGTAATATTTTCTTTTCTTTTTTTTTTTTTGAGGGAGGCAGTACCAGGGATTGGACTCAGAAATACTTAACCACTGAGCTACATCCCCAGCCCTTTTTTATTTTTTATTTTGAGACAAGTCTCATCAAGTTATGCAGGGCCTCACCAAGTTGCTAAAGCTGGCTTTGAACTCATGATCTTCCTGCCTCACCCTCCCCAGCCTCTAGGATTACATATGGGCACCACCAAGCCTGGCTCCACAAATGGTATTTTCTTAAGTGCTTAGTTGCAACATGGTATCTAAAACCATATCTATGAATTTTCATATTGATATTTATTTATTTATTTACTTATTTACTTACTTACTTCTTTTTGAGTACTGGGAATTGAACCAAGGGGCACTTTACTATGAGCTACATCCCCTGAGCTACACCCACAACCCATTTTCCCTTTTTATTTTGAGATGAGATCTCAGTAAATTGCTTAGAGCCTTGCTAAATTGCTGAGGCTGGCCTTGAATTTAGGATCCTCCTGCCTCACTGGGATTATAGGCATATACCACACTATGTATCACTACACCTGGCTCATTTTGTTATATTAAAATACATTAATGTCTTACACTTCTAATGAACTTTTTAAAATCCATACTTGTATTAATATCGTTCCACTTCTATTATCATTTCACTGAATTACTTAGATCTTGCAAATATTGGCACATCTATCATACAGTATTAAAAAGACCTATCACCAGTGATCTCACAAGTATTTGAGCATTGGGAAGCTATGAAACACATGTAAGTTTTATAAAATTCTGATTTTCACTTGAAAGCTCAAATTTTATCATTAGCAATAAAGACAAGTTGTTTTCCTTTAAGTGATAAATTTACTTAATTCACTTTCAAGAAAAGTATCTACCAAATATTTGTGTCTGAATAATCATAGTTTATCCTTGCTTCTTTCAGATAAGAATGTCATTCCATGAGAAAAGCAATTAGTTCAGCTCATAACTCAAAAATTATACAAGTGCTTTTCTTGAGGCAGTGTTGTATTTCAGAATGAGCACAACTACTTTGGGTATACATCACAGATTATTTAAGAAGATGTACTTGAGAATTGAGACTTAGTAATAATAGTATAGAGAGGATGAGACTAGATTGCCAATGGAGTCATTGTTGTAGTACTGGCTGTGTTCAGCACAGACATTAGAGACAGCATTCCAGCCAGGTTATTCTGATACCTTAGCTCAAGCTAGGGTATCTGGCCTTCTCATCAGTTCTATGATCAGACCAGTAGACTTTCATTCTTCTCCTTTCCCCCACAACAACCCAGTACTGAGGATTGAATCCAGGGGTGCTTTACCACTGAGTTGTTTGATACAGAGTCTTGCAAAATAATTGCAAAATCACTGAGGCTGGTCTCCAATGTGTTATCCTCCTGTCTCAGCTTCCTGAATTACTGGGATCACAGGCATGTATCATTACACCTGAGACAGTAAATACCTTTATGTTTAATTTAACTAAGATCAGTTCTGCTGCTGCAGTCAAGAACCCTGCTCATTCTGTGATTATTAAAATTTGTGGCAGGCCTGGAGCATCTTTTAGTGCCAGAGATAAGAAAGTGGCCAGTTGAAGTGGCGCATGCCTGTAATCCCAGTGACCTGGGAGGCTGAGGCAGGAGGATCACAAGTTCTAGATCAACTTCAGCAACTTAGTGAGACCTAAGTAACTTAGTGAGACCTTGTCTCAAAATAAAAAATAAAAAGGGCCAGGAATGTAGCTCAGTGGTAAAGCACCCTTGGGTTCAATCCCTGGTACCAAAAAAAAAAAAAAAAAAAAAAAAAAAGAATATATTTTGTGAAATGAAAATAGTGTATCATCACAATATAAATGTAGGAACAGATATATCCCAGGAGTCTTCTATTAAACTAGACATTAAGAAGAGTTAAAAACATCAAAAACAGGGCCTCTCTGAATATTCCTAGTGCCCAGAGCTTGGTTTCAAATACCATTTGAAAAGTGATGGTAGTCTTTAGTTCACAATTAGGTGCCTCATAGTTAACCTTTCTGATGACTTGTGGTAATTAAAATTAGTAATCATTAACATTACTGAATGCTCATTACTGAATGAACATTCACTATCTAGTGACTTTCTTTTTTTTTTTTTTTTTTTAATATTTATTTTTTTGTTCTCGGCGGACACAACATCTTTGTTGGTATGTGGTGCTGAGGATCGAACCTGGGCCGCACGCATGCCAGGCGAGCGCGCTACCGCTTGAGCCACATCCCCAGCCCCTATCTAGTGACTTTCTAGCCTTGCCTACTTTCCAGCCAAACTAGACACATTGCTTCCCCTTCACCAAATATCCTTCCAATCTTTATCTGTGTCTAGAATGTACTTTACATCTCTTTTTTTCTAAATCCAAATGAAGACCTAGCTCTATTTTCAGTGTCACTGTAAAACTGGAGATAACCTTTGCCTTTGCCAAACCACTGATTACATTTCACCTGTTACCCTTAATGCTTTCTACTTCATAATAGGGTTATTTGTGTATGTGTTATTTCTGCTAATCACCTGTGCTTCTTATTACTGTGTGGTACAAATCTGTGATCCACAGGACTTAACCTTGAACATAAGTAAGTACTTAAAAACATTAGATGGATGAATTTTTATATACTAAATACACGAGTACCTTTATGGGCTGTTAAGATCTGGAGGGCTGCATAACCCCTCCATGATGTGGTGCCAAGCTGTGGAACCTCTTTTCTCCTTAGTAGTAAGCTCTTTTTGTTTTGCTACTTCCAGTTATCTCAGGTAAGCAGCTACCCCTTGCCCTCCCTATAGAGTTGCTATTATTGCTCACCATAAACCAGGCAATGAGAAAAACTTGAATTTTGTTTATTTAAAACAAAAGGCGGTAAAGACTTGAGGGATTTCCTGTGAGAAAACCTTCCACACGTGGCTTTAGTTTTTACTTTGGATATTTTGAGACGTTTTCTTCCTGGTTTTTGACTGATTTTAGAATTAGTTTAGATTAATGTTATATTTCATCTATATTTATCCAAAATTTACCAACCTTTGTATCAGTCATTAGAGGGAAGAGAAAACAGTCCTCAATAAACTGTTTTAATGAAAAAAGCATTTTGAATCTGCACTAGAAATGTAAGTAGAGCACTGATACCTTTTCTCACTCAAACTGAGTTATGAAGTTTTAGGTCAGTTTATCCACTGGGATTTTGAACTAGAAAACAAGGTGGCAATGTGATGCTAAAGGCTTCCAGCCCTAGCCTGCCTTTGTCTCTTGTGCTCACTGTAAGTCACTGAGGGATTCCTGTTTTATAGACTTAGTCTGTCCAGTTTCTTGAGCCATTCTCGACAGAAAACTGGAGAGACAATGACATTAATCATGCTATCGGATCTGGTATCTGGGAATAAACCTCGACACGTTTGTGTACCCCTAGTCCCAGCCTTCCTCTACTTCCACTTTGTTGGTAAAATCAGAGCAGTGGATCTATGTTATAAGACTCCTCTGAGACCGACGTGGAGCCCTGTCAAAAATCCTAGCCTAGGGCTGGGGTTGTAGCTCAGTGGTAGAGTACTTGCCTTGCATGCATGAGGCACTGACTGTGTTTGATCCTCAGCACCACAGAAAAATAAAATAAAGATATTGAGTCCACCTAAAACTGTCTAAATAAATATTAAAACAAAACCCTAGCCTAGGGTGGCTCATACTTGAAATCCTAGCAACTTGGGAGGCTGAGACCCCAATTTCAAAGCCAGTCTCAGCAACTTAGTTGTTAAGCAACTTAGCAAGATGCTGTCTCAGAATAAAAAGGCTGGAGATGTGACTCAGTGGTTAAGTGCCCTTTGGGGTTCAATCTCCAGTACCATAAAAACAAACAACAACAAAACCCCCAACTAGACTAGAATGGGTAGGAAGCAGTTGTCCCTAAAGACAGAGTAGACCAAAAGATGTGTGTGTCCTTTGAAGATAGTATCTGAATATTGATTTGGGGGGAAATGGTTAATAAGTTTCACATTATTCAAGTTACTTATTGCAATGTAACAAATCACCTCAAAACTTCATGGCTTAAAACAACAAAAATCATTTATTATTTCTAGGAATGCTGGGGGTTGACTGAACTCAGTGAGATGATTCTCTCTTGGAACCTGTCATGTGGGACTTTGCTTAGATTGTGCTCTCTGACATTTATTTTCATCTATATCTCCTCTATAAAATGTAAAAAAAAATTCTCTTATTTATTATTATTATTTTATTTTAAAATATTTTTGGTACAAGGGATAGAACCCAAGGGCACTTAACCACTGAGCCACATTCCCAGCCCTTTTTATTTATTAATTTTGAGACAGGGTCTCATTAGGTTACTTACCACCTTCCTGTGTTGCCGAGGCTGGCTCCAAATCTGCAATCCTCCTGCCTCAGCCTCCTAAGCAACTGGAATTATAGGCGTGCGTGTACCACCACGCCCAGCAGAAAAGTTCTCTTTAGTTATTTTTCTGGTACAGTTGTATCTAGATTGGAGACACTGAAGTTAAGAATTTCTTAGAATGTTAAGTGCTTCCTGTAGGTAGCAACTTTGCAGGTCCTGGTAGGGTGGTAGATGATGTGTGAGTATGAATATATTTTTCTTTATAAACTAAGTATATTATAGAAAAGCATGTGGTATGTCAATGTATAAAACAAATAGTTTTAAATATGCTGTTAACTGGCTTTTCTACTAAGACATAAATGAATATATATAGATATAATATATAGAGATATATAGATACAGATATATATATATATATATATATATATTTTTTTTTTTTTTTTTTTTTTTTTTTTAATCTGGATAAGGACCCAGGTCCTTCCTAAGTTGCCCAGGCTGACCTCAGAACTTGTGGTCCTCCTGCTTTAGCCTTCCTAATACAGAGTAGTAAGTTTTATATGTCCCAAACTAACAGGATTTTTAAAATAGCCCTTCTAGATCCCAAAAGGTTATAGACTATTTATTTAGATTTTTCTGGGCAATATAATTTAAACCTATATTTGACTATGTGGCAGAGACCCAACAAACCTGGTGCTGTAGTTTGGATATGGTTTAAGTGTGTGTGTTCTGCAAAGATTCAGTGTTGGAAACTTGGTCCCCAGTGTGAAAATAAGAGGTGGTGGGACTTTTAAGAGGTGGAGCACAGTAGGAGATCATTTCTGGCCCCTCCCTGCTTTCTGGCTTTCTGTCTCCCAGTATGAGCTCTTCCTTCTGCAAGCTCCTGCCATTGTTGTGCCATCCAGCATGAGGTGATATAGCTAGGAGGGCTCTTATCAGAACCAGCACCACACTGTTTGAACTTTCAGCCTTGAAAAATGTGAGCTAAATAAACTTACTTTCTTTTTTTTTTTAATATTTATTTTTTAGTTGGACACAATATCTTTATTTATTTATTTTTATGTGGTGCTGAGGATCCAACCCAGGACCTCGCACATGGTAGGCGAGTGCACTACAGCTGAGCCACAACCCAGCCCCAAACTTACTTTCTTTATAAATTACCTAGCTTCAGATATTTCATGATAATAATGGGAAATGGACTAACATACTAGGTTAAGGTAAAAGGGGAATTCATTGCCTCATTAAACACTAAGTCCTATAGTGACATTAACTTCAGTCATGGCTACATCCCAGGGTCTTAATATCATCAGGACATGATCTTCAGCTACTGCTTTCTTTTGTGTTTGCTTCATTCAAAGATAGAAAACAAAAATGGCCACCCTCAATCCTAGATTTAAATCTCCCCCATAGTTTGTGATCTAGGTGAAAACAGATCTCTTTCTTGAGAGTACCAGCTAAAATCTCCAGGGTGGACTGTAATTGGCTTGGCTTGGGTCACTCTGAAAGAATCATAGTAATCAATGGGAATGGGTAGCAAGTTGTTCATCCTCCCTGGACATCTGTCCACTCTTAAACTTAGAGGCTTGGGGCCTTATTTAAGAATGGGTAGGAAGTGATTTTCTCCAAAGCCATAGTAGACAGACCAAAAGATGTGTGTGTCCTTTGAAGATAGTATTTGAATGTTGATCTATGGGGAAAAAATATTAACTTTCATATTATTCAGGGTATTTATTGCTGTGTAACCAATCACCTCAGAACTTCTTGGCTTAAAACAACAAAAATTGCTTATAATCTCTAAGAATTCTAGGGTTGACTGGATTGGCAAGGTGATTCTCTTTTAGTCTGTCATGTGGTTATAATCAGACAGTGGCTGGGATTGAAATCATCTTGAAAGAACTGAGGTTAACTCCAGCTGGGCTTTCTCAAAGACAGCATGTGGCTGGGTTCCAAGAATAAGCTAAAAAGATGAGGCAAAAATTGTGTCCCCTTTTATGGCAGTGATCACAAGTCACATGGTATAACTTTTGCCATAGTCAGAGACTATGCCTGACTTTAAGGGGAGACGATATATCCCATATCTGTCTATCCCTCCACAGTTATTATTGCCATACTGGGGATTGAACCCATATACCCCCCATACCTCCATGAGAACAGTATCAATGTCACATTGTAAGAAAGTATACAGAATGGGAGATCTTAATGTTACCTTGGCAAATAGAATCTGCTACACATGTTGCCTTATTTCAGATGACTAGTTTTTGTAAAAAAAAAAAAAAAAAGAAAAAGAAAAAGAAATATAAATTAAGCTATGCTATATGGTCCTTATGTTGACCAGATTGTTTTGTTGCCTCATATCATATAGTATCACTTTTTAGCTCTCTGCCATTGGTTCTCCCTTCTTCATTGCCTTTTTGTTTTTTGCTAATTAATTGTATTGACTCCTCAATGCATAGTTTTATTAGTTGGTTAAGGCAGTAACCAGCATACATATGTAAAAACAGAAAGGCCCTTCTTCCTTGCTCCCCTAGCACAGTAAGCAGGGTGGTGAGTCTATAAGTTTACCCTGTAGGAGCTCTCCCAGGAACTTGGAATCTTTTTTTAAAAAATTATTTATTTATTTATTTTATTAGTTGCTCAAGACAATACAATGATCTTGACATATCATACAGGAACTTTGAATCTTGAACAGATGATGTCATTACTTAAAGAAGTGTTGGAGGCCATTTATTATAGGGATAGTACTTCAAGGAGATTCATGGGGCTCTTGGGACTGTGGGTTTTGTGTTCTAGTCTTTTCAGAATTCCTTTGGCTGCTGTTCATTTCTGAGTCTGGTTCTTCGGCTTTCTAACTAAATCTTTGAGTCCTCAGAGAGCCTTCTAATTATCATTCAAGAAAGCCAGAGTTGGGTTCTGTTGATTATAAGCCTTAACTGACAGATTATCATAACTACAGCTAGCTGTATTTTATACCTAAATAGATTTCTTTCTTGTGATGTGTGATATTGCCAGAAAGCTTAATTGAAAAAAGTGATACTTATTTTGTTAATGATTTTTGTTAAAGCAATATTTACTAACTTTTAACAGTGGGCCTCTTAACAACAGTGGTATCTTAGAATCAGAAGAATTAAGAATTATTTTTGTTGTTGTTGTTGTTGTTGGAATTGAGATTTCTTATTCACAGAATGGTTATGAGATGGGCTTGGAGATTGGGAATGCAAAATATGTTATGTAACATATATTTACTATTGGACTGTAGCATCTATTGATCCATATGATTACATATCACTTTATTCTTCAGTAGCACCAAATGTGCATTACAGATACTGTTGGGATCTGGCCAGATACCTATTCTGTGCACTCCTCCTACAGCTTCTCTGAACTTTTGCCTCTAATGGCTTATATCTGTGGCTCTTTCAAGGACTTCCTTTGGGTGACTGGCATCAACTACTGTAAGGGCTTGGCAGTTTACATCCCCCTGAGAAGTCTCTTGGCTGTTGACTGACTGGTGCAGGGCTATGAAAGACCAGTTCCTTTGCCTTGAATAAGCTCAAATTTAGAGGCATTTTTAAATACTCCAGAGCTCCCTTGTTAGATCAGGCTAAAGCTAGATTTTGTCTGAAATTATACCCTTGCTTGGCTGCTATTTCTTCCTTCTCTTGCTCCTCTCTCCCAGTTTCTCCTGGGAGAACCTCTTGATATCACTTGGACTTGAATCCTTCTCTCACAGTCTACTTCTGGGGAATCTAAATAAAATAGCATGAATCATAAGCCTTCCTCATATTCATAATCTTCGGAAACACTTTTGGGAACATGGTAATACACTGCTATTTCCAACGCATTCTTAGAATATTGACTTTTGGCACTTTGGGATGGCCAAAACATATATTAAAAATGACACTAGTGCATTAGCTGCATTTCTCATTTGGTTTAACTCATGGCTCCCTTTTTACCTTATTGAGTTATGCTGGTGTTACTAGATGTTAAATAGCTTATCTTAAAAGTCAGTCATTGCAGTCACAGCAGTGGATTGTCCCTCACTATGCATGGATCCTTATTGCTCCATTCAGAAAAATTGGTCAATATTAATTATTTAATTGCATTGCCTGGTAGGTTATACAGTCACTGTTTATTTCAGCATTGCATCATGAGAAGCTTTTTATCCTAAAATGGTTTCAATAATAAAAGATTTTTCTTTTCCATAGCATTTGATAGATATTTTCATTTAGAGGGCTGGGGATGTGGCCCCGTGGTGAAGTTCTTGCTTAGCATGTATGAGGCTCTGGGTTTGCTCCCCAGCTTCACCACAAAAAAGTGTGTGGGAGTGGATTTTCATATAGAACTATTTGGTACTGATGTGTGTTTTTTTTTGGGGGGGGGCATCATTTGACAGCTTTTTCTAATTGTTGGAGTTGTTTAGGTTCTTTTTGTTTTTTTCCCCCAAACCAGAGGTATATGTAGTTTACTTAAAGAGTCAGGTTCTACAAGATTTGTTAAGACAAAACACCAGGTTTACTTATTCTTCCTGCTTCTAATGCTTTTTGTTGCTGTTATTTTTTTCTTCATGACTTATCACTTTCAACTCTTAGCTAATTCTTTGGGTGTTAAATATGCATGTTAAGTAATATGCATGGAGCTAATTCTTAATTTTTTAATTTAGGCAGTATTTATTGAGTGATCCTTGGTTACAGATGAGACTTTTGTTCTTGACAAATTTGATTTCTCCTTTTAAGTTCTGTGTGTGTGTGTGGGGGGGGGGGTGCTGGGGATTGAACCCAGGGCCTTGTGCATGCAAGGCAAGCACCCTACTAACTGAGCTACATCTCCAGCCCTCTCCTTTTAATTCTGACAGTTTTTCTGTATACATTTTAATGAACATCCTTCATTCCCCCATCTTTCCAATATAGTTAGAGATTTTACTGATCAGCTGTTCTCTAAGTATGGACCAGGGACCCTTGTCTTACCCCCACCCAGACTTTTTCAAGGGATCTGTAAGGTCGGAATTTTTCATAGTAATAATTTAACTTTACTTTTTAAAACAGTGTACAAAGGAGTTTTCCAGAGACATTTTCCAGAGGCATGTAATGTGTGATCTGACTGCAGAAGCAAATATGAGAATCCAGTTGTCTTCTGTTGATGCAAAATGCAAAACCATGTCATTCATTTTTTTAAAAATGTTTTTCATCTGCAGCTAATTAAGCCGACTGAGTTCCTTTACTTGTGGTGGCCCAGTGTGCAATGGCTGCAAACAGCAATCTCCTCGGTAGTGTATGCAGCCTGTTTCTCATATGGGTTGCCCTAAGGGACCTTGGAGACAGCACTTTGAGTAGATGTTCATATTTCTGATCTCATGGTGTCCCTCATCTAGGCTCCAAACAGGTATGTGGGGTGCCTTTGGGAAACCCCAGGGAACAGTGGCCAAGGTTCATATTGGCCAAGTCATCATGTCCATCCACACCAAGCTATAGAACAAGGAACATGTGATTGAGGCCCTACGCAGGGCCAAGTTCAAGTTCCCTGGCCGCCAGATGATCCACATCTCAAAGAAGTGGGGCTTTACCAAATTTAATGCTGATGAATTTGAAGACATGGTGACTGAGAAGCAGCTCATTCCTGATGGCTGTGGGGTCAAATGTATCCCCAATCGTGGTCCCCTGGACAAGTGGCGATCCTTGCATTCATGAGGGCTTCTAGTGTGCTGTCTCCTTCTCAGTCACACACACACCAATATATCCTGTATTGTATCAAAAAAAAAATATATATATATATATATTCTTTTAAGTTGTCAATGGGGGGCTGGGGTTGTGGCTCAGCGGTAGAGCGCTCACCTTGCACGCATGAGGCCCTGGGTTCGATCCCCAGCACCACATAAAAATAAATAAGTGAAATAAAGGTATTGTGTCCAACTACAACTAAAAAATAAATAATAAATGTATTAAAAAAAAAGTTGTCAATGGACCTTTATTTTATTTATTTATATGTGATGCTGAGAATCAAACTCAGTGCCTCACACATGCTAGGCAAGTGCTCTACCACTGAGCCACAACCCCAGCCCTCAATTCATTTTTTGAAAATAATTAATTTTTTATGTTGACATATAAATTTTTTAAAAATTATTGTTATGATGTCACTTTATTAAGCACTTATTAGGAAACCAGTGTAATTGTTCATTACTAAAAATAGGCAAACAACTTTTAAAAATCACTTCTCCATTCCCTAGAGTTTTGTCCCTATTCTGTTTAAAATTCACTCTATTTCTTAGCACACCCCAGGCAGAGTAATAGTCAGGGCTTAATAAAAGACTAGTTGAAAATTTTTACATTGCCTGCACATCTACACAGTATAAAAATCAACTCTTCTGTCCTTTTCTTGTTTTGATTCCTTCACTTCTGGAACAATCACCTCTTACCCAGTAAAACTAGGCATTTCCAAAGTCACCTGCACATTACATATACTTGGAGGAGCTCTAGTTTTCAGAGGGATATTATAGTATGTGTGTATCATTTGCATCTGCCCAGAATCTTTTGAAAATCTTTCATTCGGGGTTACATTTGGTTAGCCTGCAAATTGTGAGTCCCTGTTTCCTAAGGTAGAATCATAGTTACTATAGTACACTATAAGAACCAGATTCCCTTGGTTCTGCATATATATCTGAGTGGAGTTGGGATGCAGATGTGAGCCATGGACAGTATTGAGCATTTAGACTACTCTGTTCAAAACTGTAACCATTTAAATTAATTAAAATTAATGGAAATAAAAAGTTCAGCTCCTTTGTCTCACTAGCTACATTCAAGAGCTCAGTAGCCATGTAACTAGTATACAGCATAACAACAGAACATTTCTATCATCATAAAAGTTCTATTGGACATTTCTGGTCTAGAAGGCAACAATGGCAGGTACTCTTCTGAATAGTAAGCTAGAGCAAGGGACTTGCAAAGCAACATGTGATAGAATGGACAGTGGCAGTAGTGCTTTCTCTAGAGTGGTTCCTGGATGTCTTTAGGTATTCCTTTCTGGCTTTGGGGCATCCAAGTATAGTTTTCATGTCCTTTTAGAGATTTTGTGATTGTCCTAATATCTAATCACAAATCTCTTTCTGTTTAAATTAGCTTAAGTTCATTGTAACTTAATTGAGAATTCTGATTTATACTGAGATGCTTTCTGACACACTTGATATTGGAGAGGGACAGTTGAATAATCTAATTGGTGCAATTTTTTTTGGCTCTGATTAACTTTGATCTTGGTGGATTTGATTTTCTTGCCAATCCAAACGATCATAAATTTAATGATTATATTGGGATGAAAGTAGGTGGCTATTGAAGAAAACTTAGTTTGGAGTATCTCCAAAAGGATAATTGTACACGGATGTAGGTAAAAGACAGGTGTCTTTTCAAGTTTTGATCATCTCTTATTATCATTCAGAACTTCCAGAGCCCCTGGAGAGCAGGAATCTTGAATCTTTTTATTGCCCTAAAGATGACCTGCTAACAAGGCATAACAGGAGTCCCCGGCAGCCCTAAAGTATTTTGAGAAGAGCCTGGAGGAACATTTGTTGATCTCAAGAATTTTTTTTTTTTTTTTTTTAAAGAGAGAGTGAGAGAGGAGAGAAAGAGAGAGAGAATTTTTAATATTTATTTTTTAGTTCTCGGCAGACACAACATCTTTGTTGGTATGTGGTGCTGAGGATCGAACCCGGGCCGCACGAACGCCAGGCGAGCGCGCTACCGCTTGAGCCACATCCCCAGCCCAGATCTCAAGAATTATATGGAGGTTTTAGTGTAGGGCTTAAGGAAAGTTAAAAGATTATATGCACTGTTTACCCATCTTCTTATATTACTTAAACTTCTGTCTTTGTTGGGGTCATTTTAGCTACCTCAGTAGCCTCTTCTCAAAAGTCTCTGGGCCTTTGGACAATTCCCTCAAAGTGCTGCTTCTGTGACCATAATTTCTTTTTGCTATTTATGCTTGTTCTATAGAAAGTAGGGATTGAATATTTTAGTGAATGACCTTTTAGGGAAAAGGGAGGTGGTTTCTTCTTATACTCAAGATTTAATTGACATATTAAAAGTAAGCTGTTTTTTTTTCATAACTCCTCTTTGTTGCAAAAGAAAAACATTGAAAAGAATATTACATTCTTTAAAATTAAAATTTTGGGTTGAAATGCTATTTAGTTGGGAAGTAGCAAATCTTACCTGGCAGGGTTGTTTTGAAGATTGTAAATAAAAAGTACTTAGCTTAATAACTGCAGGAATGTAGAAGACTTGAGTAACTGAACTATCTTTTATTATTACTTCCACCACTTACCTCCAATACTGTCACCCAGACTGCTGCTGCGACATTGCCAACTCTGTTCTCTCTAGGAGAGAAACAATAAGCTGAATGTCTGCTGCTTTTCTGATAGGGCCCAGTTTTACATGGTCTCTAGTTTCTTAGTGCAACTCTGGGGCTTGTACAGCTTCTGCAACAACTCCCTGTTGTTTCAAACCAGAATGTTTCTCCCTTGTTATTGCTACAAAGTGGTCACTTTTTGAATTTGGCACTTACTAGTATATGAGTTGACTTTGGAAGGTAGAGGCTACCAGACCTGTGAGCTGTAATTACATTTTTGTTTAATCTCCTCAAAATCTTGAGCTCTTGGTCCTTGTTTGAGTTGGGCAGGGGTCCAGTATAGTATCTGCTGCTGCCCACCACTGTCGGCTCTTTATTGTCAGCAGGAAATCTTGGCAAAGCAAGTAGGTATGTGGCAGTGGCTGTCTCCTTGTCTATCTGCTCTCCCACATCTGATAGTAAACAGCAGACATCTTCATTGGGAAAGTGTGTTTGGGTGATATATTTTGTTGTTGAAAAGTCATCAAAAGTTAAAAAAAAAAAAAGTAAAAGAATATGGCCAACATGTGGCTACTGCTTGGATACATCATTCCAATTTTTATTTCCAGGTATAATGCCAGCAAAATGGCATAGTATTCTCAGTTGCCATAGTAGACCCTTGGTTTTGGTGAATTTAGAGTTTTCCATTTCATTTATTTCCCAGGATCCTGAACAACTTTGGCCTGAACTAGTGTTGAGCCTGGTAAGCTGCGTATCCATGTTGGCCTCTACCTCTAGCAATTTTTGTGAAATGCCATAATAGCATTTGTGAATTTGGAGATTTACAAAAATATCAGGGTATATAGCTTTAGAATGTTAGGATCTAAGCCGGGTGCTATGGTACATGCCTGTAATCCCAGCAATTCAGGAGTCTGAGGCAGGAGGATCACAAGTTCAAAGCTAATCTCAGCAATTTAGACTCTCAGCAACTTAACAAGAGAGTCTTTCTTAAAATAAAAAGGAAAAGTTCTGGGAATATAACTTAGTGGTTAAATACCCTGGGTTCAATCCCCAGTCCCCCCAAAATAAAAAATATCGGGGCGGGGGATGTGGCTCAATGGTAGCGCGCTCGCCTAGCGTGCGTGCGGCCCAGGGTTCGATCCTCAGCACCACATACAAACGAAGATGTTGTGTCCGCTGAGAACTAAGAAAAAATAAATAAATAAATATTTAAAAAATTCTCTCTCTCTCTCTGTCCCCCTCTCTCTCACTCTCTCTTTAAAAAAAAATAGTTAAGGATCTACCATGTTTTTAAAAATTTAATCTTAAATATATATATTTATATTTTAAAACCCACATAGTTCCATAAGGCTTATAGTTATTTTTTTTAATTGCTGCCTTTTCTTCCATGTCTCCTACCCCACTTCCCATGCGAATTTGCCTCCCCTTACTCCTAATATCCCATGTTATGACTATGTAAATCTTGTCCGCAAATGAACCACTTGGTATGCTACAACTAAACAACCTCTTATTTTCCTGGGGCTAATCATTGCCTCATTTAAAAATTTTCTTGTTTCTTTAAGAATTTTTTTTTTAAGAGAGAGTGGAGAGAGAGAGAGAATTCTTTTAATATTTATTTATTTTTTTTTAGTTTTCGGCAGACACAACATCTTTGTTTGTATGTGGTGCTGAGGATCGAACCTGGGCCGCACGCATGCCAGGCAAGCACGCTACCACTTGAGTCACATCCCCAGCCCTAAGAATGTATTTTTACACTTTGATGAAACTGCTAAAGGCTTCCCGTTCCCATCCACATCAGGTGATCTATCCATTCCTTTTTTTAAAAAAACCCTTAGAGATTTTCTTCCTGACTACTCCTTCTTCCTCTATTCTAGTCTGAACTGGTTGTTCTTGGCCCACTGCCTAGTTGTCATCTCAAGCTTTATCACCATCTAAAATTCTCTTTGCCTGTCTTCTGTGGTAGGTATTCTGTTTTCTATGTTGTTCCTTGATCTTTCCCTGATTTATTCTCAACTTTACGGCTTTAGAAGCTTCTTGAGACAGAAGATGAGGGAAGTAAAACCTTGCATTCAGTTCTTGCTTGTCTGAAAATGTCTTGGTTTACCCTCATAATTGATTGGTAGGACGTAGAATTCTAAATTAGAAATAATTTTCTTGGAGAAATTTGAAGGAAATATCTTCTAGTTTTCAACATTGCTTTGAAAAAGCCTAAATGTCAATTTTATTCCTGATTCTTTGTCACCTGCCCCCAACTCAGGATCTTTAAATCTCAGATGTTGTAAAATATCGTGGTAATGAGCCTGGTGTAGTCATTTGTTTCTTCATTTATATTGTTGAGCACTTAGGGGCTCATTTAGTCTTCATAAGAAAATTCTTCGGTTCTAAAATTTGTTCTGATATTTCTTAAATTATTTTTCTCCTCTTTTTCTGTCTTTTGTCTTTCTTATAGTCAGAGTTGGACCTCATTAATTAATTCTTTTTTAAAAAATCCATTCACTTTTATTTCTCCTTTGTTATGTCTTTGAGAGTTCCTCAATCATTCTCTTTCAGCTCTTCCATTAACTTTTTGAAAAAACTTTTCATGCTGGGCATGGTGGTACACGAAGAGGCTCAGGAAGAGGATTACAGGTTCGAAGCCAGCCTCAGTAACTTAGCAAAACCCTGTCTCAAAATAAAAAATAAAAGAGAGCTAGGGATGTGGCTCAGTGGTTATGCATCTTTGGGTTCAATCCCTGGTACAAACACACACAACTTTTGCTATTTTTAATTTCTTCTTTTAAAAAAATTTAAAAGTACATTATTTCATGGACGTACTGTTCTTTCTCTCTGATGATGCTAATTATAGGTGTTTTCCCCACTGAGTCTTCTTTGCTTTTTCTTGCATTGCTTCTGTTTCTTCCAAATGCTTCCCTGTCCCCATTTGTTTGCTGCTTTGTCTTTTGTTTTTTCTTCCAGTTTATGTTCCTCCTAAATGTTCATGTTTAAGAGTGAAGCACTGACTATGGTTGGAAGCCAAGTAGGGACAGATGGGCTTCATAATGTGGAAACTAGATGGAGTCCCAATTGTTGTATTGGAGGGGCTTCCAAATATCAGGTTCTCCAGAGAAGAATCTCCAGGCTACTTCTTGGGAGGTATGAGTCTGGCTTTTAGTCTTCTAGCTGAAGAGGTCAGAGGGTATCCCATCATTTGAATGCAAACTTTAATTTAAAACTTTAGCTTTCAGTGTAGTGCTGATTCAGCCTCAGTGGTCACTTAGTGCCCTGAGTACAGGTTCAATTCCCCAGGCCCTGCAGGAGACTGGAATGCTTACTTTCCCCAATAGGCCACCACTGCGAGAGGCAAGAGCCCCTTCTTTGTCTCCTGTTGTTCCCCTATCATAGCACTTGTAATTCTTTATATTAGAGTTGCCTGTTTCCCTTAAGAAACTGAATCCGATCATTTTCTATTAACTTAGGTGCATTAGCTATTTAGTCTCCATATTTGTGTCCTGAGGCTTAGCCATGTTCAGCCAAATCCCATCCCAGAAGCCACAGATTGATTCTCTGGAGAGGGTGAAACAGCTTTTAACTCTGTGGCTTCTTCAGCTGAAGAGCCTGTGGGCAGAAGGCACCAAGGAATGCCTTTTGAGAGTTACTGGCCTGGTATTTTAACCACATAATAAGAGATTATCCCAAGTCAAGGGTAGGGGACTTCGAACCAGCAGTCACAAAGTTCCTAGGAGATGTAGTAGTTTCTCAGATGAAAATAGTAAGTTCTTATTTCTAATGAGTCCAGAAGATAAAAACATACAGACATTTAATGTCTTCTTTTTAAATTTTTTAGTTTCAGATGGATACAATACCTTTATTTTATTATTATTATTATTTTATTTATTTATTTATTTATTTTATTTTTTAGTTCTCGGCGGACACAACATCTTTGTTTGTATGTGGTGCTGAGGATCGAACCTGGGCCCCACGCATGCCAGGCGAGCGCGCTACCGCTTGAGCCACATCCCCAGCCCTATTATTATTTTTTTAATGTGGTGCCCAGGATCGAACCCAGTGCCTCATGCATGCTAGGCAAGCAGCGCTCTACCACAGCCACAACCCCTGCCTGACATTTAATGCTTCTAAACACAGCATTGGAAAACTATAGAGATATATGTGATATTTTAAGTAGTCAGAACAGTGAGTTTAGTACAAACTCTGTAGTTCAAAGTAGACTCTGAAAAACTGGCTTTGGACCAAGATTGTTTATCTTGTTTTCCTTTCCCATTTGTTTTTTTAAATTTATGTATAGGTTTATTGGGCTTTCTTGAGCTATAATGTATATATCATAAAATTGCTTATTGTAACAAATATACATATTTTAGTACATTTTTAGTTGTATACCTGTGACCATAATTAGAACATTCTGTCATACCTACCCCCAAATCCCTCTTTCCATTTGTATTCATTCCTTAATCCTGTCATCTACTGTCTCTGAAGATTTATCTTTTCTATGCCCATGGGATTTTTTTAAATTGAGTAGACTTTCAGCCACGCCTCCTTCTTCATCTCACATTTACTTTCCTTCTCCTGGCACCTGAGCCACTTGTTTCTGAGCCTTTGGGGAGAGGGATTTATATATGTCAGGTTGTTTTATCTACTGCCAGTTTAAGAGCATTTGGGGTATGCAAAGACTGTATTCATTCACTTGCTTCCCAGCTTCCAAAATGTCATTGATGTCTTTTCTCCCTTTCTGATTTTTCTAGGGTTTATACCTTTATTTATCTATTTATTTATTTTTTATTTTTTTAGTTATAGGTGGATACAATGTCTTTATTTTGCTTTATATGGTACTGAGAATCGAACTTAGTGCCTCACACATGCTAGGCGCGTGCTCTACCTCTGAGCCACGATCCCAGCGCCCCCTCTACCTTTTTAAAAAAATGTTGTTTTTTTTAGATGTAGATGGACCTTTGGTTTATTCATTTATTTTTATGTGGGTGCTGAGGCTCGAACCCAGTGCTTCACACATGCTAGGCAAGTGCTCTACCACTGAGCCACAACTTCAGCCCCTAGAGTTTATACCTTTAAGATGAAACAACAAAACCAAAAATTATAGCATCCTTTTTTTTTTTTTTTTTGTACTAGGGATTGAACCCAGGGTTCAATCATATCCCCAGCCCTTTTTTATACTTTATTTAGAGACAGGGACTTACTGAATTGCTTAGGGCCTCACTAAGTTGTGGAAGCTGGCTTTGAACTTGTGATCCTCCTGCCTCAGCCTCCTAAGCCACTGGGTTTACAGGCATGTGCCACCGTGCCTGGGTGTAGTGTCTTTTTAATGGGGTTTCAGGAATGGGGTTGGGGGGGGAGTGCATGTGTGTAATTTACTACCATCTAGAACCAGAAATCTTCTAGTTTAATTTTGATTTGCCCTTTTGCTTATTTAAGGTTGTGAAGACCGGAATTTCTTGGCATTCATTTGCTGCTCTAGAGAATGTAGAATCCTGACAGACTTGTGTGAGGTCAATATGCCTTCACACACACATTGGACTTTTCTAACTCAGACCCTTTAGTATTCTAAGTGGGTCATATGAAATTATGGGAAGCTTATAAGGAGCCCACGTGTGTACACAAATTGGCATCTGCTCCTTATCTGACAAATTCTTAGTTTGGGTGCCCATCATTGGAGACATCACAAGGTTTTAACAGGTACAGGCTTAGCCATCTGTACCTTTCTTTTTGTCTCACCCTTTGTGTTTTGGCTTTGCCTTATGCTTTTCTAAGTCTTAACACTTTTCTTTCTTTGTTTTTCCTATAGGATCATGGATTTTCCTGGTCACTTTGAGCAGATCTTCCAGCAGTTGAATTACCAGAGACTTCATGGCCAGCTGTGTGATTGTGTCATTGTAGTGGGGAATAGACATTTTAAAGCCCACCGCTCTGTGCTGGCAGCATGCAGCACACATTTTCGAGCTCTGTTCTCAGTGGCAGAGGGAGATCAGACCATGAACATGATCCAGCTGGATAGCGAGGTAGTGACAGCGGAGGCCTTTGCTGCGCTGATTGACATGATGTATACCTCCACCCTCATGCTGGGGGAGAGCAATGTTATGGATGTCTTATTGGCAGCCTCTCACCTGCATTTGAACTCTGTTGTTAAGGCATGTAAACATTACCTAACAACAAGGACGCTGCCCATGTCTCCCCCCAGTGAGCGCGTTCAAGAGCAGAGTGCCCGCATGCAGCGCTCTTTTATGCTGCAGCAGCTGGGACTAAGCATCGTGAGCTCAGCCCTCAATTCCAGCCAGAGTGGCGAGGAACAGCCAGCCCCCATGAGCTCATCGATGCGCAGTAACCTTGACCAGCGGACACCCTTCCCCATGAGACGCCTTCATAAGCGCAAGCAGTCTGCAGAGGAGCGGGCCAGACAGCGCCTCCGCCCCTCCATGGATGAGTCTACCATTTCAGATGTCACAGCCGAGAATGGGCCTTCAGGGGTTCATTCTCGGGAGGAGTTCTTTTCACCAGATTCCCTGAAAATTGTGGATAATCCTAAAGCTGATGGAATGAATGACAACCAGGAAGATAGTACTATGATGTTTGACCAGACTTTTGGTGCTCAAGAAGATGCCCAGGTGCCTAGCCAGTCTGACAACAGTGCTGGTAACATGGCACAGTTGTCCATGGCCTCTCGTGCAACTCAGGTTGAGACTACTTTTGAGCAGGAAGCTGCAACTGAGAAAAGTGGCTTCCAATGTGAGAATCCTGAGGTTGGCCTTGGTGAGAAGGAGCACATGAGAGTGGTGGTAAAATCTGAGCCTCTGAGCTCACCTGAGCCTCAGGATGAAGTGAGTGATGTGACCTCTCAAGCAGAAGGCAGTGAGTCTGTAGAAGTGGAAGGAGTTGTTGTTAGTGCAGAGAAGATAGACCTCAGCCCTGAAAGTAGCGATCGGAGTTTTTCAGATCCCCAGTCTAGCACGGACAGGGTAGGTGATATCCACATTTTGGAAGTTACAAATAACCTAGAACATAAGTCCACTTTTAGTATTTCAAATTTTCTCAACAAGAGCAGAGGAAGTAACTTTAGTGGGAATCAAAACAATGATGATAACATTCCAAACACCACTAGTGACTGCAGGCTGGAGGGCGAGGCCCCTTACTTGTTAAGTCCAGAGGCTGGGCCTGCAGGCGGGCCCTCCTCTGCCCCTGGCTCCCATGTGGAGAACCCATTCAGCGATCCTGCAGACTCCCACTTTGTCAGGCCCATGCAGGAGGTGATGGGCCTACCCTGTGTGCAGACTTCAGGTTACCAAGGAGAACAGTTTGGGATGGATTTTTCCAGGTCTGGTTTGGGCCTCCACTCCTCCTTCTCCAGGGTAATGATGGGTTCCCCCCGAGGAGGAGCCAGTAACTTTCCATACTACCGCCGCATAGCTCCCAAAATGCCAGTTGTAACTTCTGTCAGGAGCTCACAAATCCAGGAAAACTCTGCCAGTTCCCAGCTAATGATGAATGGGACCACATCCTCATTTGAAAATGGCCATCCCTCCCAGCCTGGCCCCCCACAGTTGACCAGGGCATCTGCTGATGTCCTGTCAAAGTGCAAGAAGGCCTTATCAGAACACAATGTCTTGGTTGTAGAGGGAGCTCGAAAGTATGCCTGCAAAATCTGCTGTAAAACTTTTCTGACTTTGACAGATTGCAAGAAGCACATCCGCGTTCACACAGGTGAAAAGCCGTATGCCTGCCTGAAGTGTGGCAAGAGGTTTAGTCAGTCCAGCCACCTGTATAAACATTCCAAGACTACCTGCCTGCGCTGGCAGAGCAGCAATCTTCCTAGCACTTTGCTCTGACTATTTGTCCTCAGGAGACAGTGCCAGCTAGTTGCGGGACTAAAACTAAAATGGTTTTGGTGGGTGGTTAATGCCATTGGGTTTGAGGCTTCCGCTGCCCAGTGGCTCTTGCAATTTTCAATGACTAGTAAGTGGACAACTGTTCATGTAGCACTTGTGCTGCAGCATTTCTGAGTGAAATGCGCATCTGGGGAGAGGGATGTGATCCCTGGAACCAAGTTCTTCCTTAGGGTTGAGTGACATAGTCATAAAGTAGTTTGTAATTGATGTTAAAAGTGGCACACTTAAAAATTGAAGTGCAAAAAATTTTTTTAGCAATTTTTGTAAAGCTCTGTGAAGCATTTAATTACATATCCTATATGTAATGGGAATATTGTATCCCTGTACAGTGATGCAAAGTACACTTACGTGTAACCAGTGGCAACTTTGTGCCTGTCTGAAAGGAAGGCCCTTGAAGACAGGCCTGTTTGCCACAAATGCTTTAAAGTGTATCTTGAGCTAGTCCTAGGCCTCAGAAAGTACTGTATTTTTTATTTTTGTCTGATTTGCAGTCATAGATACTGCACTTTGGTGCTGACACTGGGCCCAGGGCAAGCATTCTCTTAGACTAGGTGTATATACTTTTGAATACATCTCTGTTGGATAGATGTTTTAAAAGCTTCTGGTTTTAAAGGCCAAGTTGTAAACGGAGTATGTACTTATATGGAGTGACAAGTAAGATATTGTTTCTGTGTGTGCAGTTTTAGCAGTATTTTAACCAACTCGTATTACTGATGTCACAGTTCATGTTTGAAAATCAGGAAAGAGCTAGTGTTTGTCTTTGTTTTGATGATGTGGAGTCATGTTTTGTGGGGTTTTTATGGTGCATTTACCTTTTGCTCCATCCAGACCTCAAAGGCCAGTCCAGCCTGACGCATCCCACCCTCGGACAAGCCTGTTCTCTGCTTCCTTTCTTCCTATACCCACTATGGCATCCCTCCCAGGCCTAGATTCCTGTTTTCAGTTATAAACTAACCAAAAATAATGCCACCCCTCCATGGGTTTTATTATTGTTATATACCATACTTTAAAAGTATAGACCCTAAACTTTTAGTTTGTTCTCCCAACTGAATACTGAGTGTAGTTTGAAATCCAAATGTGGTAGTGTTCATGGACTAGTATTTTCCATGCTCTGTATGAGAGTAAGGCAGTCCATAGCACAGAAGTCACCAGGAGCATTCAGAACTGTTGGGAGAAACATTTGGGTCACTGCCCAGGGCCTTTCTGGGCCTTCTTGTCTCACTTGCCCATTTGGGTCAATGCCCAGGGCTTTTCTGGGCCTTCTTGTCTCACTTGCCCAGCTTCACCTTGCTGTCCTCTGACACCATGCCATCGGGGGCTGTTGGTGGCACCTGTATCAGGCCACATACTGGCTCACATAAACCAGGGGAAACAGCACAGGTTCATGCATCTCTGTAGAACTCAGTTCAGTTCATGCATGAACATGAGTTCATTTTATTTTTTTAATATGGCTTTCTCAGAGATACTAAACCATTTTTGTGCATAATTCAGAGAATTTATTCAGTTCTTATGTTTAGAAAACTAAGTATTTATGTGTCACCTAAAACAAAACTGAACGTGTCTTCTCCTCTTAATAATATAGTGTGTGCAGTTATAAATCTGTGGATAAGCCCATAATGTTCACAGAGGGCTTGGCATCTCTTAGGAACTGATTCCCTGAGAGGAAAGCTCAAAGGGAAACCTGTGACTTTTCCTTTTGAGCAGACGTGGGAAAGACACCATTGGAGGATATGGGGTCACCTGTGAAATCCAGTTCTACATGTGGCTCATTGTCAGCAGTCCTTATCCAACAAGTTGTAAGGGGTTCTACAGCTACCACCACCATGTGACATAGGACCCACATCCTGTGAGGAGTCAGATGGGTCAGCATGGAGAACAGGAGGCCCTGCCTGGGCCTAGGGCAAGAAGCCAGTGACACTGGCAGAACAGTGCAGCCCTCCTTGCCTTCCATTTTGAGGAGGTGCTGCCAGGAGCCTGTCCTCTTGTCCCTGCTCAGGCATAAGTGTACTTTGCTTTGGGGCCTGCCTCTGACACTCCTGGAGCCTTGCCTCTCCACTGCTGGATGGAACCTGGAATCTCATCTACCTCTTAGTTTCTACATGTGAGAAGCGAGCTTGCAGGCCAGTGTCCCTCGACATGCTGTAGCACTTAAAAAATAATCCTAACGTTCCCTGAAAACCAGTCCCTGGGTTCCTATGATCTGGAGTTTGTACCTGGATTATCTGGTGTTGGGGACCTGAGTTTTGATTGGTTAGCCTTAATCACAGCCTGGCATAATCATGTAGAATCTCTTCTGGTGATCACATCATTAAGTTCATCAGGGCACCCATGTCAGTGGTGCTATGCTGGTCAAAAATTGAGATTTTGAAATAAAAAATTTGTCATATTTATGTCTGTAATTATGTATTCTTTTTCCTTGCTTAAGTTGTTAAGGTTGAAACAAAATAGGGAAGTGGTAGTTATTTCTCTGTTAGCCCTGCTTTGACTAGTACTTTTTAAAACTGAGCCCTCTATATAATAATATTGTCAATCAATAACAGTAATTGGGTCATTCCACTCAAATTATTCCTTCTGCTTTCTCCAGCCCTTCATGTCTTTGAGCTGTGGACTTGGATGAGCTTTCATTCTCAGTCCACCCACTTATTCTCGAGGACCAGCTCAACCATGGACTTTGTTCTGTACCTGCCTCTCAAGTTGAAATCTCCATTTGCCAGCATGGCTTGGCTGGGGAAGAGCTAGAAGCTGATTCAGCACAAAGCAGGACTTTGGCAACAGCCCTAGTGGCCTGGCCTTAGGAAACAGTGAGTAAAGGTTGATTAAAAAGCACATCTAGCCAGGCACAGTAGTGCAGGCCTGTAACCCCAGCAATTTGGAAGGCTGAGGCAGGAGGATCACAAGTTCAAAGCCAGTCTCAGCAATTTAGTGAAGTCCTAAGCAACTTAGCAAGACCCTGTCTCAAACTAAAACAAAAGAGTCTGGAGATGTGGCTCAATTGGTTCAAGCCCCTGGTACCCCCGCCCCCCCCCCCAAAAAAAAAGAACATCTAGCCAGGCTCCCATTGCACACACCTGCAATTCAGGAGGCTAAGGCAGAAGGATCTCTCAAGTTCAGGGCCAACCTAGGCAATTTAGTAAATCCCTGTCTCAAAATTAAAAGAGCCTGGGATGTTGCTTAATGATAGAGCACCCCTGGGTTCATCCCCAATACCAAAACAACAAATCCTAACTACCTGGGGGGTAAAGCACAAGATGAACAAAAGAAGCAAATTGTTGATGCAGAAACAAATTTTGAAATTAGGAAACTCACCAGCCTCCAATTACTCTCTCCAAGAAAAGAAGTGAGTGGTGACCTGCCCAATCCTTTCTTCCAATTAACTCTCCTTTGCCATATGTTCTCTTTAATTTCTCTGATGATCTAGGTGTCAGGTTCAGGTGCCATGGTTAACTGGGCTGTGCTTGGTGAGGGATGAGGGAAGAAATTAAGGCAGGATCTAAACATTAAAATACCCAGGTGAGGGCTGGGGTGGGAAACAGGTAGCTCATTAGATGCCCCGAATTAGCAAAGGTAAGCAGATTGTCCTTTTGTTAGCTTCTGCCAGTCACAGGCTGAGACAGTCTCTCAGAAAATTATTTAATAATAGAATTACATGCTTTTGGCTCAGGTGTATCAAAGCACAAGAGGCAAGCACAACTGGCAGCACCAGTCTGCCCTGGCAGGATCAGTACAGAGCAGACTTCCCCGTGGCTCTTGCCTGTGGGTCCAAATCCAGCCGGGTGTGTCCAGTAGAACCACAGGGCACTGTGGCTTCGGTCGTAAAGTCTCTTGTCTGGCTATAGCTTGAGTTCACTGGGCATTGGCTCCCCTCTCAGGCCAGCTAGCAAGTTGTTAGCCGCCAACAAGGACATGGTGTTGCGAGTTCTGTAGGTGGCACTGCCTATGTGGGGCAGGATGACTAGAAAAAGAGGAGATAAGGACAGCTCAAGACTGTAAGTCAGGTCTCCTTCCATGGCATGGATTTTCCAGTAAGAAGGAAACGGAGAACCTGCCTCAGTGTTCTTCTGTTTGCCTTCCCTCCTGTCACTCCCCCAGGCCTGGGGTTCACAGTAACAGAAAGGGGCAGAGGCTACTGAAACCAGACACAGGGGGATGAGCAGATTTTGTAGCCTAAACACAACCAGGGCAAGGTGTAAGGGGCCTTGGTGCCCATCTAGACCCACCCTTTTGGTCACTAGATGGTGAAACCAGTCACCAACTTAGCTCAGGAGCTTAGGACTCTCCACCCACACCCTGTGACCCTTGAAGGGATGCCACAAGGCTTTTGACCCAACCCTCAACCCCACTCAGAGCAAGTGAAGTCTTTTGTCCCTGAAGAATTCCTTTTGAAGCAGTACCCAGGGTGCTGAGCTGGCTCCAGACCTGAGGGAAAGGGGCCAGTTTTCTGGCTCAGAGCAACAGCCCTGACATTACAGCAGTGTTCCTTGCAGGCTGGCATGGGGGTGGGGAAAGTAGAATTTCTGAGGAATTCAATAATGAGAACATTCATTGGGAAGACCGTGAAGGACTTGTTTGCATTTCCATTCTGGAATGTGAATGGACAACCCACAGCCCTGACCACTCAGTGAGTCTGGAGGCAGAAACCACAGCTCTGTCTGATCAGAGAACTATGAAGAATTGCTACTAGGTATGAGTTGTTAACTAGGTAGCTGGAGAGGCAGAAAGCATGCACTAAGGCTGTGGTTCTCTAAGGATGGTACCAAGACCAGCAGCATTGGTGTCATCTGTGAATCTGTTAGGGGTATGCACAGTCTCAGACCCAAGCCAAGACCTGCTACCCAGAACCCCTTGGGGTGGGGCCCAGCAACCTGTGTTGGCTCAGTCCCTCTAGGTGACCAGCAAAGCATGAGAACCACTGCACTCAGTTTCCCAGATAGCGACTGCCAGAAGTTAGGGGGAAGGGTGGGATTGCTGAAATGCAGAAGACTGAAGGAAGGGCCCTAGGAGCTAAAACTCAGACTCCTGGGGTGCCACTGACTGGTGAGGCCCCAGAAATGATTCTCCTGATGCCAGGGCAAGAAGTTTCACAAGCCACTCCAGGCAGGCAGGCAGGCAGATGGGAAGGCAAGAGGAAGCCGGCATCCAGTGCCCCATACTGACGAACCTGGCAGCACCAGAGGGCACAGGAGAAATGGGGTATACAGAGGCCCTGCCCTGCCCACAAAGCAGAACAGAGAAGGGAGTCTTTGCTGAGAGAACAGCTTTATAACTGGTACCAGTTTTAAATACTAGTATTGTCATTACTTATTTCTCATACACTGGGAATAACAATTTATAGTAGTGGGATTTACCCATGGAGGTTGGGGTAAGATATAAAGCCAATCCACTGTTCGTCTTAACAAATCCACCCATTCTCCTTTAGGGACAAAGAGTCACTAATAGCCTGAACATGAATGGAGTTTGGCTGTGCCCCTTGTGTTCAGCACTGCTCACGTAGCTTCACACCCAGCCCACATGACCACCTCTAAACACTGGGCCCACCAGGCAGTGATGAGTGTGTGGAATGCAGGGTCCTTACCACAGTTCTTCAGGGTCAGGAGTGGGTGGTTTGTAGGCAATGGTTCCGGGGTCGTCACGTCCAGTCCAGCAGCTGCAATCTGACCACTGGCCAAAGCCTGGTACAGGTCATCCTGGTTTACAACATCTCCCCTGTAGATGACAGTTGGTGATATGGGTGCCCCAATGCTCCCTCCTTCCAAGCCACTTTTAGGGCAGAACAACCCACAATATGAATTTTTCCACTAACCTAGCACTTGGTAGTGACTTTTAAAGCAATATATCTTAGAGTACACTTACAGGAAGTCTTTTTCTTTTTTCCATTTTTTTTTTCTTTTGGCATAACTGGGGATTGAACATAGGAGTACTCTACCACTGAGCTACACCCCCAGCTCTTTTTACTTGAGATAGGGTTTTGCTGAGGCTGTCCTTGAAACTTATGATCATCCTGCCTCAGCCTCCCAAGTCTTTGGAATTACAGGTATGTACCATGGCACCCAGCAGGAATACAGATCTTATACTCAGAGAAACCCTAATCCTGACACTTTCTAGCTACGTGACCCTAGTGAAGCGTTGCACTTCTCTGAACTTCAGGCTCCTCCTCTGTAAGACAGAATACCATCTAGCTCCCAGGAGTGTTGGAAGGATTAAAGCTTTCTTATATTCACTATGGCATAAACAGGGCCCAGAAGTCTGCATTTGTTTTGGCCTTCTTGGCGGTGTTTCTAATCAGGCTGGCCCCAGACCACCCACTGAGAACCACAGCGTGCCATCAGGTACCTGCCCAAACAAGGGCAGAGAAATGAATAGATACCAAACTGCGTCCATCAAAGTGAGCCACTACAGAAGGAAAGAACTGAATTTCTAGCAACTTTAGAAGGCATTAAATCATACATGTGCACTGAGGAGTATTGTAATACAGTCCCCTGCACAGTCCTGACACACATGGGTGCTCAGTAAATGGCAGGCAGGGCTACCATTGGCCACCAGCACAAATCCTTGATTCTTACACCTTGCACTTCTGTGTAGCTAAACACTGGAAACTACAAACACTTTTGGGGTGCATGAACCCTCATCCAATTCCTTCCTCCAAACTGATTTAAAAGGTTCAAAGGGTATCAACCGGGAAGGGGTTAGACTGGCAGAGAAGGGAGGTCTGCCCTAGTATATGCCCAGTTACCTGAAGGCACACCTGGGGATATGTGGGGGAGACAGGAGGAGTTTTAGGGTGTGACTCCACAGAAGTAAGAAGGTTCAAACCATCACTGAGCTCCTGGCAGGCTCAGCAGTGTGGGAGGTCAGCCTCCAAGAAGCCATCCAGATCAGAAAGCCCAACTCTTTGTGGTAGGGAAAGACCTGCCTCAGGATCCCTGGTGACGGGCTGCCAATATCAGGCCTTCACTCCCCGAGCCACACCACTGTGTGGCTCTGACTGCTTTTCTTCCTATCCTGTCTGACTGCTTTTCTTCCTATCCTGCTGCGTGGCCTTAACTATGTTTCTGAGTTGTTGGTCCATCGGTTGGTTTATGGAGACTGGCAAGCTCAGCCTGAGCTCTCATCAACAACCCACA
This sequence comes from Urocitellus parryii, assembly GCF_045843805.1. Classification (NCBI taxonomy): domain Eukaryota; kingdom Metazoa; phylum Chordata; class Mammalia; order Rodentia; family Sciuridae; genus Urocitellus; species Urocitellus parryii. The sequence continues at coordinate 176,738,661 of NC_135534.1, read as the reverse complement.
GGGAATAAAACCCCAGACTACAGCAGCCATGGGGGAATCCCCTCTCCAGGCCTCCTGGGTGACCCAGGGATGCCCGGTGCCTTAGGCTACCTGCTGATGTTGACAAACACGGCAGTTTTCTTCATCTTCTGGAAGAAATCCCTGTTGCAGAGGCCCTTAGTTGCAGCGGTTAAGGAGCAGGCCACGACGACGAAGTCAGACTCCGCGGCCAGTTGGGCAATGGGCACTGGAGATGGGCAGAGCTCCATCAGAGGCTGTGTCCAGGTTAGGGACAGCAAGATGGTGTACCTTCAATCCCCAAAACAGAACTTCCCAAGACACTTCCTGAAGGCCTTGATCTACCTGGACAGCTCTATTAGTCTTACAGGTGGGGAATGGCCAGACAGGGGCAGGAGCTTATTCAAGGTCACACAACAGGATCTGGGCTACTCTGGATTTCACCACTTTCAGGCTGGATGTGCCAAGGGGGAGGAATGGTTGAGATCCAGCCTGCCCTCTGCTCACCACGCTGTGCAGCACCCCCTCCCTTCAGGAACTGAACCCACCTGGACCAGGCACATATGCAGCCTGGGTTGAGGATCGCCAGATTAAGGATAAGGAAACAAAGTGCTCAGCAACTCTTCAGCCCTGCACATCCCATGGTTCTGCCCATGGGTGGAGGGAATGCCCTGCACCCCCTGAATGTCCTGTGCCCAGAGGAGGAAGATAACACACCAGGCCACACAGTCCCCAGACCACCGGGAACCCCTGCATCTCACCTGCCAATGCCATCATTGAAGAAAAGAACCCACTCTCCCCCAACAGCAGCACAGCTGGCTCCTGTGGAATCGAGGTTTTACTTACCAAATTCCGCCTGGAGTTCTGCTGCTTCCTGAGGCTTGGGCTGGCGCCCTGTGTACAGAAATCTCTGGACACCAAATGGTTTCAGACGCTGTGCAATGGCCTGACCTAGAGGAAATGAGTCAAGAGTCCACAGCTTGTTCCCTACCCTTCAGAGGGCAGGGGCAGCACCCAGCAGCTCCATGGACAGGAGACCCTCAGAAGTAGGGCCTTTTATCAGTACGCTCCCATGTTAACTGTTCCTGTCTTATCAGAGCTCAGGGTTGTCTAGGTGTAACAAGCCCCAGCCAGCCCACTACCTTCAGGGATCTGGAAGCAGTGCCATAGCTCCTCTGTGGCTGTGACTGGCTTATGCTGTCTTCACATGGCCCAGTCATCTTGAGGGCCATTTGTGAACCTTCTCCAAGGACTACACCTGGCAAACCAGGAGATGCCTGGCAAGTGGTCTCCTCCCTCCCTTTAGATCCACTGCTTCTGCCAATGCAGTCTAGACTGTTTGGTGGTTTGTCCAACTGCCAACTTGCTTTAACCTTTAAGACCTTTTCAAATATGCTACTGCTGAGACAGGCTTGGGCAGTTGGATTTTCAAAATGGAATATGCCCCAAAGTTGCTGGGCTCCTCCGTGCAACTCTCCAGCTTGCTCCAGACAGGTTATCCACACTCCCCACCCTTCACCCCTGCACCAGGAGGATAATGAACCACTGACAGCTACCTTCCTGTTAGACTTCTCCAAATAGGAGCCACTGGAAGAAAAGTGGCTCTGCTGTACCTGTAGAGTGGCAAATAAACTCTGCCCAATGAGCCCTGTGGTTCCTGAGAAGGCTTCATAAGTCAGTGCCTTAGAGAACCCAGGTCTGGGGGAGCACAGGCTTTCCCATAGTAAACCACTCCTCAAAGCCCCAACCAGCATCTGTAATCACCTTTTTTTTTTTTTTTTTTTTTTTTAATTTGCAGTACTGGGGATTGAACCCAGGGGTATTTTACCACTGAGCCACATCCCCAAACTTTTTTATATTTTTATTTTGAAATAAGGTCTCATTAAAATTGTTGAGACTGGCCTCTAACTTGAAATCCTGCTTCAGGCTCCTGAGTCACTGAGATTACAGGCACATGCCACTACACCCAGCTATTATTTATTTGAGACAGAGTCTTGCTGAATTGTCCACATTGGCCTTGGATTTGCAATCCTCCTGCCTGAGCCTCCCCAGTACCTTCATCTGTTTTGTTTTGTTTTTTTTCCTGTGGTGCTGGGGATTGAATCTAGGGCCTTGTGCCTGCAAGGCAAGCACTCTACCAACTGAGCTATATCCCCAGCCTTCATCTGTTCTTAGAAGTCTCAGGAACCCTGGCTTCTAACACATAGTGTGTCCTGATTTTATTTATGGATTCCTTTGCCTGTGTTCTGTGAAGTTGTGTCTTCTCATCACAGATGTCCCTACAGCAGGCAAAGTGGCCTGACAGCATGCAGTTCAGGCAGCCTTTCCAAGAAGGACCCCTGGCATTGAGGTGTGGGGCACCAGGCACTGGGTACAGCTGCCAAGGGAAGAGCAGGCAGGTGTGTCGGGGGGAGTCTTACCTATGCGCCCCAGCCCCACGATGCCCACGGTGCTCTGCGTGAGTCCGTAGCCACACATCCATAGGGGTTTCCACGAGGTCCAGCCACCACTGCAAGGAGGAAAGAGGGTGAGGGCCTGGCCTTGGGCAAGACAAGGGCCCACTGGGACTCACACACCAGCACCCCTGCTGTGGTCCCAGATTTAAACCTGCCTCCAGGTCAAACGACTGCATGTGGGATGGGTGACATCCCAACCACTCAGCACTGTGAGAATGCCATAGGGACCACTCCTTCCTTAAAGCCACCAGGGGACACAGAAATTGAGGGCTCCCAGGCCTCAGAGGCTCTGGTCCCTTTTGCACATGGGGAAACTGGAAAGAGTAATTTGCCTGAGGTCACACTGCCAGGGAACTGGGATCTGGGATTCTAGATCACATTCTCTCAGTAAAGCCACAGTGTCCCTGTTGCCCTAGCTTGAGCCACCACTGTGAGTGAAGGTGCTGACTCCCTGACAGGACAGTGAGAAGACACTCAGCACCTTGTGAACTCAGCCACGTCCCCCGCTTGGCCTGCGTCCTAGCCACCTTCTATGGGGGTCTGCACGTATACCTCTGCCCATGCTCCCACCACTCCTGCTCCTGAATGCCTTCCCCGACTCTAGAGGTGCAGAGTGGAGTCCCTCATCGGGAACCCACAGGCCACAATTCTGGCCTTTATGAAGGTGGATGGAACCCACGGTGTACTCCACATGGCACCCTCTGCAGGTCTGGAGTGGCACCCTGTTCCTAACACTGAAAATCCATGAGCCTCGTGGTAATGTGGTCAGATGTGGCTCCCCAAAGGATTATGAGACCATTTCAGCCCTCTGAGCTTCTTGATTTGGGCATCCTGGGTGCTCAGCATCACCCAGTGCACAAGAGGACTCCACCTGCCACCCTGCGATGCCAGCCCTGATCTGCTCCCACGCCCTCACCAGCCTTAGGTACCCTCTTCCCCCCGACTTTACCACAGGCCCTGTAGGCTGCAGCTCTGCTGAGTCCTCTCCCCTCATTAGCTGGGGCACAACCTGCACCAAGAGCACATCTAGGCTAGGCTAACTGCAGTGCTCAGAGCCAGCTGCTGAGCACAGCCCACTTTCCCGCCAAGAATCACTCACTTCTTTACTTCCTCCATGGCCTCTGGCAACCGGCGGCAGGTGGTGAGTAGCAGAGAGACGGCAAGTTCTGCAGTGGCATCTGTCAGAACATCTGGGGTGTAGCCCACCCGGATCCCACTAGGAATCAAACATCTGGTGGTAACATCCGCCTTGAGCACCTTCACCAATGTCTACTGAAGGGTCATGTCCATGATGTTGTTTTGTTCCTTCTTTGCTCTGCCTACCAGGAAGCTCAGAATTGTAAATGAGCACTAAGGAACTGTTTGTTAGTCCTCATTCCCATTTGGGTTATCTCCCACGTTAGGAGGGATATGAAAATGGAAGATTGGAGTTTAAAGTCTGGGGCCAGTAACTACTTAATCTTTCTGAATTTCCTCATTGGAAAAGAACATAATAATAACACTTGCATTTTCTACTTCTAGGGGAGTTGTGAGGATCACAAAAGGTTTAACAAACATGAAAGGGTGATATCAGAGGTACCCACTGTTTCTGACCTTGAGTTTTTTTAACTGACTGGTGTACCTGTGGATAAAATGTCACCTGAAATTCTCACTGAATGGTCAAGAGCAAAAACAAATGGCTCTCACTCTCTTGAGAGTTGCCCTCACTCCAGGATGCTTCCAGAGCCCCAGCTACCTTACCGCTTCTTGATTTCATCCAAAGCCAAGTGGTCGACGCCCACGGACAGAGTGCTGATGACTTTGAGGTTGGCCCCTGTTGTACAGAAAATGCATTGTTTGCGTCTTTCCTCACGGAACTCAAAGCCTTAACACTGGGGACTATCCAGGGGACACCTGTTTGTTATTATTTTCCTAGACAAAGAGAAAAGCCTGGCATCTCTGTTCCTCAGGAAATCTTCAAACACACACAATGGCTCAGGGAGGCTGTGTCCTGGCCCAGTCACCAGCAGAGCTGGGGTTCCCACCAGGGCCTCAGACACCAAGGCCCCTGCTTTGACCCACTGGACTGTCCACTCAGTGAGACCTTGAATCTCCATCGGCCACCCTAGGGTCTCCCCATGGATACTTCTGAGAGTGCTGAGATGGTAGCTGGGCAAGGTCAGGGCCTTGAATGGCTTGCTCTGATTCACAAGAGTCTCTCCATATGTGGCAGCCTTGGAGTCAAATCTTCTCCTCTAAAATGCCACAACACAACTTCACAGGGGATGGTGACCTTCCCTGTGGATGGGTCATGCAAACATCCTAGATGTCTGTTGGTGCTGGGCCCTGAGCTGCACACAGACCCAAAAGGGGCAGGGTCTTGCTCAAGGTCACAGAGTAAGTTTGTGGTGGGGTGGGAGGAGGGCCCAGGAGCTTGAGTGCCCCCCCCCAGTCCTACCTCATGGGCTCCACCCTACAGTCTTTGCCCTCCTTGGGCCTCCCCCAGGGACTCAGAGCAGGGAGGAAGGGCATCAAGAGCCAGATGGGAGCAACTACTCCTCTGGTCACCACTGCAAGGGAGGCCCTCAGAATGTACAGGCCTGAGGCAGCCTCAGAATCCATGCACACACCTGCAGCATCTAGGATACCCTTGTCCACGCGATCAGAGAGGAGGCAGAGCAGGCCGTGGGCCCCCACCACATGACGCTCCAGTTCCTTGCTGGGGATGGGCTCATCTGAATCCCACTGTTCCACCTCGCAGCTGAAGGGAAGGAAGACCAACCACTCAGGAGATGCAGGGCCCCAGCCCCTCTCAGACTGGCAGGCATCATCTTCTGCTTGCTCTGGCTTCAGGCTGCCTGGGGCTGGCTCAGGCGAATCAGGGCCAGGTATGGGTGACCTCAGAAGTGTCCACTGAGTGGTTGGGGTGGGAGTGAAGGGCTCTCACAGAGCACAGGAAGCCAACAAAGGCTTGGGCCCCCAGATCAGAGCCTAAGTGGAAATGGGGAAAGTCCTGGGGACAGTTCTCAGCTCAACACCAGAAGAGTTTTCTCACACAGGGGCCTTTGGGGGGCCAATTATAGGGTAGGATGGGGAGGGGGGGTATTACTGCATTGGATAGAGCCTGGCTTCAATGATCACTGAGGTGTGCGAATGGAGCTGTTTCAGCAGCTATGTGTGGGGATGTGAGTCTAGGGCTCTTTCTGTTCTATGAGTCCATGAAACTCAAAACTCCCAACATAGACTTTGCCAGGAAAGATAAGTTCAAGGCCAATCAACCAGGAGGAGCATTAGGGTGTGCTTCCACAGAGCTCCTGGAAACTGGGTACTCCTTCCAGCCAGGGCAGCCAGGGCTTGGGGCATAGCTCAGTGGTAGCATGTTCAAGGCCCTGGGTTTGATTCCCAGTACTATGAAAAGACCAAAAAAGAATTCAGTGCAGGCAACATAAATGGAGTCTGTATGTAAGCAAGATGCAGGATGGCTGCTGGCACCTCCCAGCAACCCCTGCAGCAGCACCTCCTGACCTGAACCCCCATGTGAGCACGGCAAAGGTACTGGGGGGGGGGGGGCCTTCCTCTTCTCCCTTTAGTACAAAACAGGTCCTCAGCAGATGCTGTGTTACACTGAACAGAATTCAAAAACGAATCTCATTTTCCCTAGAATTGGTTCCTGAGGCTGGGTGCCCACCTTTTCCCTATCTGATACTTGAAGTGCAAACACAGCAAGATGCAGATGTCTGACTGTGGTCACCCAGCTCCATCATCTAGAGCAGTGTGACTCTGGGCAAGGTATTCACCCCTTCTGACCTTTTAAATTACTAAAATACAAATTATAATACTAACTTCACAGTGTTACAAGGATTAAGTTTACGTATGTAGGCACCTGGCAAGGCTGGCCCACAGAAGTGGTTCAATGGAAAAAGAGTCAACAAAGTCCCCTGCCAACCATCTACGTGGCCAGTACAGTGACCACCACTAGTCTCTGACCCCACCTGCTATCAGCCAACCTCACAGGATAAAGAATTATCAGCATGGACCTTGCCTCATGGGCAATCTCTCTTCTCAGAAGGCTGATGACCAACGCTCAGGGTCCCTCCTACTGGCCCAGTGCCAGGTCCTGAGTTCTGGCTAGAAGCCCGGGAAGAGCTGGACCCTAGAAAAGATAATCAAAGCCTCCCCAAAGCCCGAATCCTGACCCGGCCGAACACAGCTGGAAAGTCTGACCAAAGCACAAGCTCCAGGCCCTGTCTGTCTGGTCCCTGGTATCACTTCAGCCACTTCCATAAACAATTGGGGTCTCGCAAGGACGCCACCAGCCCGCCCAGCGCAGCTCGGGGCGCCTCCTAAGGAGCACCTGGAGATCGCTGAGTCACCCCGTGCAGGGTGCCTGGGACTTGGGGGCGGGTACCCGCCAAGCGCGGCCCGGCCGGGGTACAGAGGCTCCGCAGCCGCTGGCGCCTACCAAGATGGCCCGCCCCGCGGGGGACTCCGCGCTCGGAGCTCTTACTCTGTGGCCTGGGCGAGCGCGGCTCTGCCCTCGGGGGGGATCCTGCGAGTAATGAACACCTTCATGAGTCTCGCCAGCCTCATCCAACCCGCAGCTGCCGGACACTGACCGACCCACCGCGACGGAAATAGGAGCGGAGCCGAGGCGCTGGCCTGGGCGGGGCATCGAGGGGGCGTGGCCGGAGCTGGAGGCGGGGCGGGCTGGCAGTGCGCGGAGGGAGCTGTTTCGCAACTGTGCGTGGGGATGGGACTCTAGGGCTCCACAGTGCTTTGTGCATCTGTGTGTGCCTGCCTGCCCTAGTGGCACTGAGACTGCTTCGGTCGGGGTCGGGAGTGACAGCTGAGCATGAACATTCTCTGACCCAGAGGCTGGGGGCCTGGCAGGCATGATTAGGGTTTGGAGAGGGTAGAGGGGCACCCAGAGTCCTCTGTGGATTTGTATGTGGATGTCAGATAAAGGTACTGAGTAGTAGTTGGGTGCCCCTGAGTTCAATCCCCAATACAAAGAAAGAAAGAAGAGAAAGAAAGAAAAGAAAGAAAAGCCCCACTTCATTAGGCACAGGATGGAACATACCTATGTTAGGTATGTACCATCCTGGCCACACTATTCCAGGCAAGGACCTCTGGTCACACATACTGGACTGACCTTGTCCTGATATTCTTACTCTCAGAAAATTTCAAAGAGGTAGTCTGACAATAGGAATAACCCTTGTAATACTTGGAACAATTCCCTATATGAACCCAAAATTGTGATGGGAAGTTTAACCCTTCCTGGGGCTACCCAGGCTTGCTGAACACCTGCTGACTGGCTAGAAGCAGTACATGCACAGGAACAGGGCCAAGCATTTGGGGTCATGTGCAGAACCGGTGTGTAGTCAGATGGGCCTGGGTCTGAATCCAGGCTCTGCCACTTACAAGCTGGTTGACCCTGGTGAGTTCATGTTTCTCCCTAAGCCTCGTTTCTTCAGTCACAAAATTGGGATAACTCACCGTTCAGGGTTATTGTAACTTTACACAAGGCAGCATTTGCATGGGCCCAATGCCACAATAGGTGCTTCTTAGACTTAAGACTATGAGGAGAGACACGAGGAACTCAGGCTGGGGAACCCAGCCTGAGTCTGGGTCTGAATCCCAACTCTACCACCAGTGAGAAGTTCTTCACTTCTGTGTACTTCAGTTTCCCCCTCTGTAAAATGGGGATGATAGTGGTGGCTGCCTCCTGGCTTGTTGTAACAACACAACACCTGTACTGGGTACTTAACAAATATTAACAATTCCCAAGATGGCAGCTGGTCAGAGCTGCAGGAGAAGAAGTCAATTTGGATAACTGGAGGGCCTCAGCTCTGCTGGTTTCATTTCTGTCCAAAAGCTGTTCAGTTAATTGCTCCCAGGCCTGGGTAATAGAATGAATAATCTCTTTTCCATCTATTTTATCAAAATCCACATACCTCACGAAGGCCCAGATGAGAGAACTGAGATATGCACAGAGAGGTGACATTACCAGTTTGAGATCACACAGCAAATCCCTGGGTCATCTGGGTCCCTGCTAGAGCTTCACCCTGCCCCCTCCCTAAGTAACACATTAATAAATGCTTATCCACTGACCTTTATCTGTGCTGCTAGCCAATTAGGAGAAAATTTCTGAAATACATTCAACACTGACACAACAAGTGTTTTCAGTCCCCAAGTCAGGCCTTCTGGGGACAATGCAGCCTGTGGCTCTGTCCTCTGTTGTCATCTGAGCCCAGCTTCTTCTGTTGTGGTGTAAACTAATCAATAAAATCAGTAAGAGTGTAAGTTATAAGTTATAGATTAGTAAAAAAAAATATAGATTATAGATATAAGATTTTGATAAGGGAAACAATTATAAAGCAAGAACTGTCATAGACAGGCCTAAGACTCCATTTTGCTGCCTTCTATTAAGAAAAAAAAAAAAAAAGGTTACAAAAGCTGTTTCTAAGAAACTGAAATGAAAGCTGTTTTCTTATAAAAATTGTTTTTCTGTACTTTTTGCCCCACAAATTGTACCTAATCAGGATGCAGCGGTGGTCATGGTGAGCTACATCCTGAGCTTGAGTGCTCTTGTGAGTCTACATGACTTTGAAATAGAATCTCGGCCCCGATGACCCCTGCTCAAACTCAGGATACTGTTGTCTAGCACCTGCTAGAACCTGGGAATGTGGCTAACTGAATTGCAAAGCTGATTACCTTTTTTCCAGCTTCTGTACTTGCTTGCTTGCTAACTGGAAAATTCCAGTCCTGCTTAGGGCTCATAGGTCCCACTTACTATTGTTTTAATTTCTGTGACTGGCTTGCTTGCATGACGCTAAGGAAAGCCCCTGAGTTGTTGTGATTTTCATCTTTAAGTTCCCAGGATACAGGCCAGGAAGTTGCTGTTCTCCCACAGCAACTCTACAGGTGACAGTCCCAGGCCAGGTAAATAAAGCTCTCATTGATTTGAATTTGGACTTAAGAGTGTTTTCTGAAGCAACTCCCCATAACACTTCCACACACCAAGGACAGGCAAGGGCACTGGGCTCTGGACAAGCCTGTCCACCAGGGCTACGAGGGGACATGACAGGTTTACGTGTTCCTTCCCCAGGGCAAAGCACACTGCTGATGCTCAATAAGTACAACTGGGTAGTAGGGATGGAGCCAGAATAGCCAGCCGAGGGCCCAGGAGGCCAGAGTCAGTGGAGGAGGCTGACCTGGGCTTCAGTGGCTGAAACTAATCCTCATAATGAGTAGCAATATTTTTGGACCCCTTAGTAAGTTCTAGTCACTGTCTCCAACACCTTTGGTGGTGATCCCCTAATGTCAACGTGTTCTACACCTGTAAGGTGCCTACACACTGGACGCTGAGGGCAAAACCAGTAAAAGTCTTTTTCTTAAAGTCACACAGCCACTGAGAGACAGAATTCAAGACCTGCACCCTGGCTCTATAGCCCACCTTGTGGAGGTGGGAAGGGTAAAGGAGTGAGTGAGGGGCGAATTCCAGGAATTAAATTGGGGAACCCTTGAAGGGGCTGTCATTTTTTTAAAAATACTTTTAGTTGTAGGTGGCATGATACTTTTATTTATTTATTTATTTATGTTTATGTGGTGCTGAGGACTTTCAGAATTTTACTTTTTACATTTAAATCTTGACCTCCTTTGGAACATTTTGCATATATAGTTTGATGTAGGGCTTTTCTTATTTTCTTTTTATTTTTTTCCCCATGGCACTGGAGAACAAACCCATGGACACTCTACCATTGAGCTACATCCTCAGTCCTTTTTATTTTTATTTTTTAATCTTGAGGTAGTCTTACTAAATTGTTTAGGGTCTCACTAAGTTGCTGGGGCTTTCCTCGGACTTTGGATCCTCTTGTGTCTACTTCCCAAACCACTGAAATTACAAGTATGTACCACTATGCCTAGTGAACTGGGGCTTTTCTTTCTTTCTCTTCTTTCTTTCTTTCTTTGTATTGGGGATTGAACTCAGGGGCACCCAACTACTGAGTCATATCCCCAGCCTTGTTTTGTATTTTATTTAGAGACAGAGTCTCACTGAGTTGCTTAGCACCTCGCTAAATTGCTGAGGCTGGTTTTGACCTCATGATCCTCCTAAGCCACTGGGATTACAGGCATGCATCACTGTGCCCAGCTGAAATGGGGTTTTTCTTAATATGAATTTTTCATTTTGTTTTATCTTTTTTGCTGTGCTGGGGGTATTAAATATAGGGCCTCATGCTCAGATGTTAGGCAAGTGCTTTACCACTGAGCTGCATCCTTCACCCAAGGCTTTTCTTAATGTTTTCCAAATAGTTAACCAGAATTCAAGAGCTACTTTTAAATGAATGTTTTCTTTATTTCAGGAATAGATAATAATGCAAAAAATACAAGTCCCCACTGGTACCCAGGGTACAAGTTGGAAATTGTGTCTCTCTTACTCTGCCTTCTGCCCCCTGCCCAGAAGCAGACACTCTTCTCAGTTTTTATTTTATTTTTATTTTTAGTTGTAGATGGACACAATACCTTTATTTTATTTATTTATCTTTTTATGTGGTGCTGAGGATTGAACCCAGGGTCTCACACCTGCTAGGCAAGCAGTCTACCACTGAACCACACCACCAGGCCTGTTCTCAGTTTTTGTACATCTTTTCAAAGATATTTAATGTATTTATAGGAATATGCATATGTTTATTCACATAAATGGTAGCATACACACTGCATCACCCTGTTTTTTCACTGAACAGAATATCATGGAAGTGATTCCACATCAGTGTATATGATGCCTAATGCTTTTTATTGATGCAGGGTACTTCACTGTAGGAAAACCACAAATAAGGAACAGTACCCTCTGAATGTACCCTTAGGTCATTTTCCCTATTTTACAATGCCCCAACAAAGAGCCTTTGGCACGTATCATTTTGGACATGTATAAACACATTTGTAAGATAAATTTCTAAAAGCAGAATTACTGGGTCAAAAAATATGTGTATGAGCCAGGTGTGGTGGTGCACCCCTGTAATTCCAGCAGCTTGGGAGGCTGAAGCAGGAGGACTGGGAGTTCAAAGCCAGCCTCAGCAAAATCGAGGTGCTAAGCAACTCAGTGAGACCCTGTCTCTAAATAAAATATAAAAAGGGCTGAGGATACGGCTCAGTGGTTAAGCGTCCCTAGGTTCAATCCAAAAAAAAAAAAAAAAAAGTGTACTATAAATTTTGATAGATTTTGCCTTTCAGACATGTTTTTCACAGAAATTGTTCAATTTACATTCCTACCAGCAATATTTAAAAGTACCTATTTCTCCAGTGTAATATTTTTAATGGCATTCTATTGTAATTTAATTTGTGGCTCTCTTTTGGACCAAGATGAGCACTTTTCATACATTTAAAAGCCACTTCCTTCTTTATAAACTATCCATTGATATCCTTTGCCTATTCAGATGAACTGGGTATCTCTGTCTTAGGAACTATTGGTACAAAAAATTATCCATTTATTTGCAAATATGTGATTTTCTCCCCATTTCATTGTTTGTCCTATGATTTTGTTAATTTCCTTCCTTCCTTCCCCCCGGGGATCAAACCCAGGTCCTTCAATATTATGTATGCTACGGAAGCACTCTACCACCGAGACACACCCCCATCCCAATCCCTGATTTTAACTTTTTTTTTTTTTTCAAGTGGAGTGGGGATTGAACCCTGGGGCACTTTACTACTGAGCTACATTCCCATCCCTTTTTATTTTTTATTTTGAAGCAAGGTCTCTCTAAGTTGCCCAGGCTGATCTCCAACTTGTGATCCTCCTGCCTCAGCCTCTGGAGTCCCTGGGATTATAGGTATGTGCTACCGCACTCGGCTTTAATTTTTTTAATGCAGAAACTTTTTCTTCTTAGGACTTCTAGACTTTGTCATACATAGTCCCTCAGTTATCTATTGATGTATAATGAATTATCCCAAAACAGTGACTTAAAGCAACAGTGATCATGTGATTATTGCTTCTTATAGCCCTGGGGGTGGTGGGCTCAGCCAGTGGTTCTCACTCAGGAGTAATCAATGGTAGTTGGGCTGAGTCATTCAAAGGTGGCAATCAAAGGCCATAATACAGTGGCTTGGGAGGCTGAGGCAGGAGAGTCTCGAGTTCAAAGCCAGCCTCAGCAAAGGTGAGGTGCTAAGCAACTCAGTGAGACCCTGTCTCTACATAAAATACAAAATAGGGCTGGGGATGTGGCTCAGTGGCTGAGTGCCCCTGAGTTCAATCCCTGGTACCAAACAAAATAAAACTTTTATGTCTGGTCATTCACACTTGCTGGCAGTGGACCCTGGGCTGGACTTTTGATGTAAACACCTGTACACAACCTCTCTGTGTGTCCTGGACATCCTGAGAGCCTGGAGGCTGGGTTCCAAGCATGGACCATCTCAAGAGATAGGAGGTGGAAGCCTTCATTGTCTTAATGCCTGAGCCCTGGGAAGGGTACTATATCATTGCTGCCATTTTCTATGGGGCAAGTAGTCACAGGATCCAAATAAGGAGAAAAGACATAGACACCATTTCTTTTTTTTCCCCTTTCTTTCTGTCTTCCATTATTTTTGTATGCTAGGGACCAAACCCAGGACCTTGTGCATGTTAGGTGAGTATTCCACCACTAAGCCACATTCCCAGCCCCAAGATTCTATTTCTTGATGAGAAGAGTATTGAAGAATTTGGGGGGGCTGTTTTAAAATTGCTATATATAAAAAGGCCTTTTTAAACATAGGGTATAGGGTTTTTTTTGGAGGGGTGCATATTGGGGATTGAACTCAGGGGCACTCATCCACTGAGCCACATCCCCAGCCCTTTTTTTATATTTTATTTAGAGACAGGGTCTCACTGAGTTGCTTAGCACTTCCCTTTTGCTGAGCTAGCTTTGAACTCAAGATCCTCCTGCCTCAGCCTCCCGAGCCACTGGGATTACAGGTAGGTACCACTACGCCTGGCTAGGGTTTAGTTTTAAAAATGCATTTCTCATGCTTTTTCAACCTGGTACTTTTATAGTTTTTTTACTTTTGAAATTTTGTTTTTTTTTTTTCCAAGTAGCTAGTGAATTGTTCAATACCTTTTATGAGATAATTCATGTTCCTCTTAGAATCAGAAATTCTACTACTATCATATACTAAATGTGGGCCTACTAGGATCTATTCCTAAAATTTATATTCTGTCCTATGAGCTATCATACATATTAATATCATACTGGTTTAATTATCATTCCTCTTCAGTGTATTGTTATTTCATATCTCCCAAAGTTATTTATCAAATGATCTGTCCTCCCCACAGACAGACGTGCTATCTTTTAGTAGAACGAGTCGGATATTATTACCCTGTGTGCATCTATGACCACACCACCAGTGTGATTCTAAACCATATATGACCAGAAGTATGAGAAGTTATGCTCCATTTATGTATAATGTGCCAAAATACGCTCTACTGTCAGGTATAACTAATTGGAACTAATAAAAAAATAAAAAAGAAGTGTCATCTTTGTTACATACTAAATTCTTGCATCTGCTTGTGTCTCTCTCTCTAGACTCTCAATGTAGCTTTATTAGTCAGCCTGCCTAGTTCACTGCCAATATCACCACTTTAATTATTTTACCCTTAAAATGCATTTTAATATAAAGGAAAACAAGTCCCTTAGGGAGAGTTGTTCAAAGAGGGGAACCCCCCTCCTTTTCATCTTCACCAAGTTAAATTCTATCTGAGCTTCAGGATGCAGCCCGGCCTCCACCCCTCTGGGAAGTCCTTCTTAATGCACCTGCCCCCCCCCCACTGCTGGATTAGGAGACCCTTTCTCTGAGCTCCCAGACCCCTAGGATACCCCTAGGGTTTGTGGTTGGCATATCTGGCACACAAGATTCTTTTTTTTAAACATTTATTCATTTATTTTATTTATTCTTTTTAGTTCTACATGAATAACTAAATGTAGAATGTATTTTGATGTGCCATACATACATGGAGTATAACTTCCCATTCTTGTGGTTGTACATGATGTGGAGTGACACTGGGGGTGGATTCACATATGAACATAGGAAAATTATGTTCAATTCATTCTACTGTGTGCCCTTTCCCATCCCCCTTCCCTTCCCCCCATCCCTCCATCTGGTGACCCCCTCCCCCCCACCCCTGGCCGCCATTGTGAGTCAGCTCCTGCATATCAGAGAGAACATTCAGCCTTTGGTTTTGGGGACTGGCTCATTTTACTTATCATGATTGTCTCCAGTTCCGTCCATTTACTGGTAAATGCCGTGATTTCATTCTTCTGTCTTATGGCTGAGTCATATTCCATTGTGTATGTGTGCCACATTTTCTTTATCCATTCATCTGTTGAAGGACACCTAGGTTGGTTCCAGTGAAGGATATAGAAAAAAGCAACCCCCAGGGACAAACGAGGACAATGGGTCCAGAGGAGAGAGGGAAAACAAGGGGCTTTGGACTTGCACAGCTGTTCCCCCTGACTGACCAACCAATGCATTCTGCTAGGACTCAAGTCTCATTTCAACGCTAAAGGCTACTAAAAGATAAAAATCAGACCCCTCTTATGACCAGTTGCCATTTTCTCTCCTGAAAATGGGCCATTTCGCTGCTTAATAAAGAAAGCCTTTCTGATCCATGAGGTCTGTTCCTGTTTTGGTTGTTTTTGCTTTCACTGTGGTGCTGAAACCTGGGAACAGGAGGAAGGGGTTTGTACTCCTCCCTGTTCTAATGAACCCCTTCCCCAACAGCGGTGCTGCAGGCCAGTGTTTAGCTGGAGCAGGGATTTACCTGGGGAATGGGTTGGGGCCCTGGCCAGGGCAGGACAGGTTAAGAAGTTTACAATCCAGGGCTGGGATTGTGGCTCAGCGGTAGAGCGCTCACCTAGCACGGGCGGGACTGGGGTTCGATCCTCAGCACCACATAAAAAAATAAAGGCATTGTGTTGTGTCCATCTATACCTAAAAAATAAATTAAAAAAAAAAAGTTTACAATCCAGAGCGAGGAAGGTGGGAGCCCTGGATGGGACCCAGTTGGGGACAGTGCTTCCAAGCTACATCCCAGCAGAGTCAGGCCTGGCTCCCCGACTGACCCCTCTGTAACCCTTTCCCCTCTTCAGGAGTCCAGAGGCCCTCCCTCCTCAGAAAAAGGCCTGACATCAGTCATGCACATTCTGGTGGGAAGAATGCAGCTGTCTCAATTCCCTACATTCCTTCTGGTCCTCTAGCTTCATTTGAAATAGGACTTGGTGTGTGATTATTCTATACATCTTAAAGAAACAGCATTTCTCAACAAGACTATGGCTCCAGCCACGAGAAGGCGGAGGCGATTCAAACCAGAAGCTGTGGAAACAGGACCTTGAGAGTCATACAGAAAGCAGGGCTCCACCAGGTCTTGAATGAAATGAGCCCCGCCCTTGGGGCTCTCATTCCTCATTCATAAGGTGTGAGGAAAGGCTGGAGCAGGGATCAGTAGACCTTTCCTTTGAAGGGTCAGATAGTAGATATTTTAGCTTTGCAGGTCCTACGTCTCTGTTGCAACTCCTCCATTCTGCCATGACAGCTCAAAGGCAACCACAGACAAAGACACGAGCATGGCCGTGTTCCAATACAACTTCAGTTACGGCCGATGAAAATTGAATTTTTATGTATTTTTCATGTATCATAAAATATTATTCTGTAGATTTTATTTTTCTGAACGGGATTCATTCTTAGCATGGGAGTCATACCAAAATAGGTGGCCAGATTTGTCCCATGGGTATCATTTGCCCCCAAACTTCTGGGTTCCAGTAGAGCTTCCCATTTCCCTGTGCAGATGAATAACCTGAAGATCTTATTCAAATGTAGATTCTGAGCCGGGTGAAGTGGCACATGCCTGTAATCCCAGTGGCTTGGGAGACTGAGGCAGGAGGATCATGAGTTCAAAGCCAGCCTCAGCAAAATCGAGGTGCTAAGCAACTCAATGAGACCCTGTCTCTAAATAAAACACAAAATAGGGTTGGGGATGTGGCTCAGTAGTCAAGCCACAAAAATGCAGATTCTGCTCCAGAATATTTGGGCAAGACAGGGAATCTGCATTTCCCAAGGGCTCTCCTGCTGCTACTGGCCCATGGACCTCACTTTGAGTTGCAAGAGGCAAAGAATCATCCAACTTGGCCAGTCTCTGGGTTCAAAGTGTTATTTTGGTTACCCGTCTAAGCACCCTCAGGGGCCTGGCATTTTCTGTACAGTGCCCAACTCTGTCCCACGTTTTCCCTGCTTTTTTATTTCCTTGTTTCTGTGCTTCCCAGAAGCCCAGCCTTGGTCAACTAGAACATAAGCCCCTTGAGAGCAGGGACCTTGTTGTTTTGTTTACTGCTGTTGTCCTGCAGTTTTACACACTGCAGGTGTTCAACAAATATTTATTGAATAAACAAAGCACAGATGCAGGAGGTGTGGCGTTGCCCTCCCCAACTGCCTTTCCCTGCGGGGACTTTGTTACTCTATCACCACCTAGTGGTAACTTTTGTGTACTGCCACATAGGGGGAGAAAAATGCAAGTGACTGATCCAAACAGCAGGTGGAGGAAACTGCTGGGGAGCAGCTTGGGTGGCCCTGCCTCTGTTCTTGACTGCTGGCACAGTCTTGGGAGGAGAGCCTTCCTGGAGGAGGTAGCGTTTTAGCTGAGTAGTGAAAGCAACAAGAATTGGAACCGTGGTGGGGAGAGAGGGAGATAGGGCGATCCTGGTGGAGGCTGGAAAGCTCGGCATGTGCTGAGAGGGAAGAGAAGTAGCAGCTGCTGGGTGGACAGTGGAAGATGAGGCTGGACAATGACATAGAGGCCCAAGGAAAGGGAACCTCCACCAAGACAGTGACCTATGCCAGGAACTTCAATACAAGAGCTCATTTAATCCCATGAAGGTCAATGAAGCAGATTATAGGACCCCTATTTACAAATAAGGAAACTGAGGCATAGATCAGTGAAGTGACTTGCCCAAGGTCACACAGCTGGTAAAGGACAGAACTGGATTTGAATCTAGACTATCCTTCCAGCTGAAGGTGCCTGCCCAGCTTTGTGCCCGAGTGTGGAGGTCTCATTGGTAG
Source organism: Urocitellus parryii (assembly GCF_045843805.1). Lineage (NCBI taxonomy): Eukaryota > Metazoa > Chordata > Mammalia > Rodentia > Sciuridae > Urocitellus > Urocitellus parryii. The sequence continues at coordinate 176,721,151 of NC_135534.1, read as the reverse complement.
GGGCAGGGTGTGCGCAAGAAGACACAGATATAGGAATTAAGGTCCCGAGTGGGGAAAGAGGGTCCCAAAAGATGTGCACCAAGCAAGGCCATATGCCCCTCATCCTGGCCCCTGCCTGGGCTTCCATCTGATTTTTCCATGCAAAAGACCTGAACCCTGGCCACAGAGAGCAGCAGAGGGCATGGTTGGCATCCTTGGCTGGCCTGAGCCCTGGGACTGTGCTTGGGGTTCAGTTCCCAGGGAGCCATGCTTCTGTTCTCCCCCTGACCCTCACCTCCCCCCTCACCCTTCCATTGTTTGGCCTTCGAGCAACACAGGGCAAGAACAGGGCCAGATCCGAGTCTTTATTGAGGCCCCAGTGCCCTGGGATGGACGCTTGCCAACATGTTCCTGGGAGTGAATATCCCTAAAGGTGGACCTTGTCTTCATTTTTAAAATGGGAAAGCTGAGGGCTAGTAAGGGACAGTGACCTCCGGGGTCCCCAGCAGAGCAGCTGCCTGGCCAGGCTTCTTGACTCAGCTTCCCTCTGCAGTGACCCAGCCTCACATGCTTCCCCAGCAGCTGTGGGGAGCTGGGACTGCGCATGGGAGAGCTGGCACCTCGGGCCACATTTCCACCAGACAGAGGCTGCACACCCATCTGCCCGGCCAGCCCTGCTGGTGCTCAGGCACCCCATGCACTCCGGGGAGTCCGCCAGGAGGAGATTATGGTAGTCAGATTTCTAGGGCTTCCTGGGGGAGAGTGCATGACTTCTGCTGGAGATTGTTTCCAGAACAGTTTCTTTAATCCTTCTCCGGGCATAGCCGGGATTTAGTAATGAGCTGGAACAGCCAAAATATTTGATTCTGTGAGCTGGGACCCAACTGTTCATTCTTCAACCAGCCAGGTTCCTCTTTCCTCCAGGATCCAGCTCAACTGCAGCCGGATGGGGGCTCACAGGGCCTGAGCCAGAAGCCCCCAGGACAGGTAAAGCTGGGGACCCACGTGGCTAGGAGGTGGGGCAGAGCCATGAGTCCAGGGGGGAAGAACAATTTGTGGGCAAGGCCAGAGTGAGGGGCTGCCTCTGGGAACCAGGCTGGTCAGCAGGCCCCACCAGCAGGCCTCAGCAGGCCTGGGTCTCTGGGCAGGGCCTTCCCCCTGGGGAGGGCCTGGGCAGGAGCAGGGCCTCGCTGACCTCTTTCCTTCTGCAAGGGAGTCCTGGTGGAGGCTGCTCCGAGAGCAGAGAAAAAGCTGGGAAATGGTCTCCCACAGCCTCCTCGCAAGCTGAGGCTTCATGAGCAAGTGATTTATTAAGAAAGTGCTCCCAGGAAATCTTTGCTAGCTACTCTTCTGACAGAGGATCATTAACCAGAATATATAAAGAACTCAAAACACTTAACATTAAAAGAACCCAACCAATTAATAAATGGGCAAATGAACTAAACAGACACTTTTCCAAAGAAAAAATACATATGGCCAACACATATACAAATAAGTGTTCAGCATCTTTTTTTTTTTTAGAGAGAGAGAGAGAATTTTTAATATTTATTTTTTAGTTCTCGGCGGACACAACAACTTTGTTGGTATGTGGTGCTGAGGATCTAACCCGGGTCGCACGCATGCCAGGCGAGCGCGCTACCGCTGAGCCACATCCCCAGCCCCAGTGTTCAGCATCTTTAGCAATTAGGGAAATGCAAATCAACACTCTAATGAGATTTCATCTCACACCCGTCAGGATGGCAGCCATCAAGAATAGCAACAATAATAAATACTGAAGAGGGTGTGGAGAAGAGGGAACAACTTTACACTATTGTTGGGACTGTAAATTCATATAACCACCATGGAAATCAGCATGGAGGGTTCTCAGGAGAGTGGCATGGAACCACCCCATGACCCAGATACACAGCTCCTTGGTATTTTTCCAGCATCATACTAGAGGGATCCAAGCTTACCCACGAGTCTAGTGGCACCATTCACAATAACCAAACTATGGAACGAGCCTAGGTGTCCATCAGTGGATGAATAAAGAAAATGTGGTGTATATATACACAATGGAATTTTATTCAGCCACAATGAAGAATAAAATGATGTCATTTGCAGGGCATTGGACAGAACTTGAGAACATTGTATTGAGCGAAATAAGCCAAACTGAGAAAGTCAAGGGTCACTTGTTTTCTTTCATATGTGGAAGTTAGAGAGGAAATGGAGGGGAAAAAGGTGGGTTGCGGGGGAGGCAGCTGGTGCCGTGGTGCATGCCTATAATCCCAGGGGCTTGGGAGGCTGAGGCAGGAGGATTGAAGGTTCAAAGCCAGCCTCAGCAACAGTGAGGCCTTAAGCAACTCAGTGAGACCCTGTCTCTAAATAATATACAAAACAGGGCTGGGGATGTGGCTCAGTGGCCGGGTAGCCCTGAGTGCAATCCCCGGTACCAAAAAAATAGAAAGAAAGTACTCCCAGGATAAACCAGGAGAGAAGTAGAAGCCGGGAGGGGAGAAGAGGAAAACAAACAGGCTACTGAAACCAGAGTCCTGCAGAGAATGGCCTGGTCTTCTCTGGCAGGGGACTCTGGTCAAGGTACACCTTAGGGTACATCCCACGTGAGAAGCTGGGCTTACAGCCCTCCCCCACCACACCCCTCCTCCCCCACCACACCCCTCCTCCCCTGTCACAACTATGGCAGGAGGTGGGGGCAGAGGCAGCCTCCTGGTGGGGCAGCAGGGACCCTGCCATGTGAGCAGCAGGTTCTTCTGAAGGGAAAGGGTTGAGCAGGATCTGGGTTAGGGGCTTGGACATGCTGCTGGAAGGCCAGGGGGCCATTTCCTATCTGGATGAGGCCCCCTTCCCAATTTAGGACCAGTCAAGGATGAGCCAGGGGCAAGAAGAGTCAAGACAGGTCCCCCAAAGCAGTGTGCACTCGGCTGGTTCATAAAAGGCCCACAAACCACCTTGCTTAGTCTGTTTCCTGCTACTACAACAAAGTGCCCGTGACTGGGTAAATTATCAACCAAAGGTGTTCACTGGGCTCATGGTTCTGGAGGCTGGAAGTCCAAGAACCTGGCGCTGGGATCCTGACCTGGGGAAAGGCAGGTGGGACAGGCAGAGGGAGCTGGGCTGAACTCAGCCCTGTATCAGGAACCCACTCCCCATTCTAACCTGTCCTGGCAGCAGGGTCCCCTTTTGAGGTCCCATCTCTGAGTACCGTTGCAAAGGCAAATAAATTTGGAGGGGACATTTGAACGCAGCACCCCCTCTGGAAATTCCCCCTCATCTGTGCTGTTAGGGGCCCAAAGCTTGAGCTTCCACTGCGGGTGGAAGGCAGAACTGCCGCAGTCCGCCAGCCAGCTCAGTTCAGAAACCAGTCACTGGCCTGGTGGGGGCCCGTGTGAGGCACCAACAGAAGCTGGGGCCCAAGGGAAGGCCCCAGGGCAGGTCCGTGACCAACGAGGGGCAGCCCAGGGAGGTGATCCATATTAGTGGCAACCCCTGGCCTTCTCATGGACCTCGCCTCCTTCCATTTTCCCCTCCTTCAAGGCCCCACACAGTCCTCCTGGCCTCCAGCCTTCCCTCCTGCAATCATTCTCCCAAAGTTGCCAAGGGTCTCCTCTAGAAAGCCAATCTGATCCTGTTCCTCACCTGCCTAACACCTTCTATGGCTCCCCATTACTCTCAGGAGAAAGACCAAAGGCCCAGCCTCTCTCGATGACCAAGAGTTCTATATTTCAGGCAGACACCAAGAGCCCAGGAGTCCCTCAGAGCCCGCAGGGCATGGTGGCAGCCAGCCCAACTGTCGGGAGGAGCTGCCTGGGGATCTGCCTGCCTCCAGGCCTCCCTCCCAGGTTTTGCCTCAGTGATGAGTTTATGGAAAGCATCGAAATCGGGAGTCAACACAGTCCTGCCAATCTCGTCTGATCCCTGCCTCCACTGGAGGGAGCCGTGCCCTGGACATGGAGCTTTTCTTATAGTGATTACATTTGGTTTCAATTCAGGGGAAAAAAAGCCAAAATGAAACATCTGAGGTCTTATTCCCACAATCGCCTGCAGACTGAGGAGGCTTCCAGGTGGTGTCTGGAGAGACCCCAAGGGAAACTTGCAGAAGGCTGGGGACACAGCCCCACTCACCAAGAGCCAAGGGCCACTTCTCCTGGCTCTGCTGGAGCACCCCAGAAGCCCACCTATCCCCCCACGCCACCCGCCAGCTCTCTGCAGAGGCCTGCTGGCCTGCGTCCGTTTCTGCCCTTGCTCTGCTCCAGGGCCCACTCACGGGCAGCCAGGGCCATGCCTGCTCCTCTGGGAAGCTCTCGGAGGTCACCATCCCTTTAGGTAAGGCCAGAGTCCAACTCCGCGCTCGTAAAGGCCAATGCCATCCTGCTGCCCTGCAAGCCCCTTCCGGGCTCCCCTGGGACCCTGGCTGCCTTGCCGTGGGCCCAGCCCTCAGGTTCCTGCATCGCTGCTCCTCTGCCTGCACCCCCGGCCCCTGCCCACAAGACCCAAGCCCTGTTTCCTACAGGACTGGCTTGAAAGTTGGCCCTCTGCACGCTTCCCACCACTGCCCCCACTCACCTTCCACTTTCTGTTCCCCTCACCCCGACCTCACCAATCCTGCTTCTTTTGTTTTTTATTTTTTTAATTTTTAGTTGTAGATGGACACAATACCTTTATTTGATTTGATTTATTTTTTATGTGGTGCTGAGGATCGAACCCAGTGCCTCCCACATGCCAGGAGAGTGCTCTACCAAGGAGCCACATCCCCAGCCCACAAATCCTGTTCCTCGTCGTCTACTTTCCCTTTCTTCCCCAGCAGAATGGGAGCTCAGGCAAGTTTTGTTTATTGACTGCCACAGCCAAGAGCAACTGCAGGGTGGCTGCTCCGTCCATCTGTGTCAAATGAAGGAGTGAATGACTGAATGACATCCCTCATTTGACAGAGTGGAGGGCAGTGCTCCTGGGATGCTCTGAGGGTGTCCCCTCTGGGCAGGCAGAGTCACATGGGGATGCCTCCTTCGGGAAGCCTTCTGTCCAGTTTTTAAACAGAAGCTCTGCAGCAGACAGCAATGCTCACACAGTAGGATCCATTTTCATTGGGTACAAACATCACCTCCTCCAGGGAGCCCCCCAGAGCTCTTCCCAGCCCCCACCGTGAGTGCCTCCTACCCCCTCCTGGCCTGACTTCCTCCCTTACCGTACACATTGGGTGTTGTGGTCAGTGCCAGGCCAGTGAGCATCCCAGGGGCCCTTGAGTCATACCTAGAGAACACCTGGGGCCCATGTCAGCTCAGCCTTTACAGGGCCTCTGGCGCTGGCCTCAGCCTCACCCTTCTCCTCATCTGAGCCTGACAACAACCCTCCGAGGTGATCGCTATCATCCTCATTCTGCACAGGAGGAAACTGTGGTCAGAGGCCACAGAAGTGATTTCCCTGTTCCCACAGCTGGCATCACAGAGCGGAATGGAGACCGCTCTGGGCCCACAGGGCCACCCCCTCCCACCGGCCGCCACAGTGTGTGCCGGTAAGTGAAAGGGCAAACCTGAGCCCTCAGGTTCCTGAGCGAGCCTGAGGATGTGGCCACACACGTGCTGACCCCACAGCCAGGCCGGCCGCCTGTGGCCGGTCCCGTGCATGGCTGAGCCCAGAGGGAGGTGGCACCTGCTTGGCTCCTGAGTTCAGGGAGGCAAAGGCAGTGAGTGACTGCTCCTCTCACGCAGAGGACCGAGGCCAGGCAACCGTGTGGGTCGTGGGGAAGCCGATTGATGGTGTCCACCCAGGACAGAGACAAGGCCCACAGAGGTTGAGTGCAGAGCCCGAGGCTGGGGACAGAGCCCGGCCACCTGCCTGCCTTCTGACTCTTAGGCCTCTCCCTGATCTTTCTCCACCTGCTGCCCACCGTAAAGGCTACCCACCAGGGGCCTGCCCACCCGTCTCCTGATCTGTGATGTGGCAGGACCGTGAAAGAATCAAACATACACAAAATAACAGAAGAAAATTGCTCTGTACAAGTGCCCAGCAGGGAGCAGGCTCCTAGTGAGTAGAGCCTGGGGTCCGAGCTGCTTCTTCCTGGCCCTCACAAGGCCTAGAGCCACAGACCTGGCCACTAGAAAGTCTTACTTGCTTAGGGAAAAAAAATTAAAATGATGGTGCCCAATGATGGAGATCATGTGGCAAAAGTCTCACAGTGTACCATACATTTTATATTATTTTAATTTTTTGTGGGGTACTGGGGATTGAACTCAGGGGCACTCAACCACTGAGCCGCATCCCCAGCCCTTTTTTGTATTTTATTTAGAGACAGGGTCTCACTGAGTTGCTGAGCGCCTCGCTTTTGCTGAGGCTGGCTGTGAACTCGAGATCCTCCTGCCTCATCCTCCTGAGCCGCTGGATTATAAGTGTGTGCCACCACACCTGGGTATGGCATATATTTTAAATAATCAAGGCAAATATGTTATCAAATGTTGGGTATTAATAAATTCTTGTTTTGTCTGATTCTCCCTACTTTTAAATTGTATGTCAAAATATAAGTAATTTCAAAGCTGTCCAGTAAGTGAGCTATAGGTGGGATTCACAATGTGGCCAAGTAGGGCATTTTTTCTAACTGGTAAACAAATACAAATATTCTCCTCCAATCTTTGGCCAGGATCAGTCTTGCAATCAGCACTTTTTGAATTACACCAGGCAGGTGGGGTTCCTCTGGGCCTAAGGGTCAGTGGTCACATGCTCATCTATCCCCAGGGCCACTCTTTGGGAAACAGCAATTTAACAGAACATGTCAGAGCCATAGAAACCACTTATATATTTTGATCAGTTCTTTTTTCTGGAATTATCCCAGAGAAGTAATTTTTAAAAAGCAAACCAACTATACAAACACATAATGATGTCCATTACAGTGGTGTTTATAGTACAGGGAATGGCAGACACAGTGTGTGATTATTAATAGGAGGGTGATCTAATAAATGATGCGTGAGTCCTCAATGATTCTTCCTCTAATAAAAACCATAATTCCAGCAGCTCGGGAGGCTGAGGCAGGAGGATCCCAAGTTCAAGGCCAGCCTCGGCAAAAGCGAGGTGCTAAGCAACTCATGAGTCCCTGTCTCTAAATAAAATACAAAATAGGGCTGGGGGTGTGGATCAGTTGTGGAGTGCCCTTGAGTTCAATCCCTGGTACCCCTGCAAAGAAACCAAAACAAACAAACAAACAAAATCATCATCCTTCAGATATGTTACAACATGGGTCATGTTTATGTTAAAAGTTTTCATATCCAAAAGAAAAAAAATATAACACTACATTGATACTCTGGTCTCTACTGTCAGAGAGATTTTTTTTCCCCTCTGGGCTGCCCCCTCTTCTCTCTTCCTCGGCAGATTTGGAAGAACCCCTAGTCCCAGGGCCACCTTGCCCTGAGCTGGGCTCGCAGGAAGGCTCTTCCGCATGCTTGACCCCTGAGATCATGTGGGAAACCCCTGGGAAACCCTAACACTGGCCGCAGGTGTCTGCTATTTCTATTTTTTTTTTTAAGGTTGTAAAAGTGAAATTTTTCTCTTATGCAAATATTGTCAAAAATAATGTCATAATCACCCCCATCCCTATTGCTCAACTTAGGAAAGAAAACCTTATAGGGAAGGGGCCCCCAGAGACTCCTTCCTGATCCTGTTCCCAGTGTCAGCAGAGGTAACCCAAACCTGAACTGGGTGTTTATCCACAAATGAGTAGCATCTTGGGGGCATGATTCTAAGCTTTCAGTAGTGGTTTCACACTGTCTTTCATTAATTCAGTAAATTCACTGGGCTAATATTTATTGAGCACTTACTGTATGTCAGGGGTCACACTAGGCCCCAGGGAGCATCAGTAAACAAAACAGGCTAGATCACTACTCTTGGGTGTGTTGGTGTGAGGGTGCGGCCAACGAAACACAAGATTGGTGGCAGTTAGATCAGTTGTGTTACATATTAGAATTTGAAAAGTGCAAAGGGAACAAATGTTGCAAATGTGGGATAACATCCTTCTATACCTTGATTATTTACTCACTATTATATTTTTCTTTGCATGTACCATCCTTATTCATTCCTTTTTCAATAAAACTTAGGATATTTTCTTTCTTTCTTTATTTTTGTTATAGACATTGTGTGTACTGAATGTGACAGAGACATCCAGCCCTCTCCTCCTACAGAGTTACCACTTCCAGAAACTTGAGATTTTTTTCTAGATGGCCAGGAGGAATCCAATTGCTTGAGTGGTACTTCACCTCTGGGCTGGAAGGTTGAGAATATCTCCCGTCACTCAGATCAAAAACAGATACAGCAAAGATAGAAAGAGGCAATAAAAAAAATAATTAGTGGACCTGTCCAGGATGTCTGACTTCTGAGTAACAGGAATTCTAGAAAATGGGGTGGGGCAGGGGAGGAAGTAATTAAAATAAAATTTTTTTTTCATATTTCCTAGAATTGAAGAACCCAAGTGCCCAGCACAATGAATGAAAATAGCTCTATACAGAGATACATCATCCTGAGATTTCAGGACTCTGGGGACAAAGAAAAGGTCCTGCAAGTTTGCAAGGATCATGGATCAGAACAGCATCGCATGGTTGAATAGCATCAGTGGAAATCAGAACACGACGGAGTCGTATGTTTAATATTCCATATGAAAGAGTTTGTGGTTAAGTTAGTGATTAAAAATTAGCAAACTAGGGGCTGGGGTTGGGGCTCAGCGGTAGAGCCCTTGCCTGGTACGTGTGAGGCCCTGGGTTGGATCCTCAGCACCACATAAAAATAAATAAATAAAATAAAGGTATTGTCTCCATCTATAACTAAAAGAGTGTTTAAAAAATTAGTAAATTAAGTCAATGATAAGAGTAAGTCCATTATTAAGTCCAGGGAAAACAAAGCATTAAAAAGAAAGTGACAGTATTCTATGCAGCTCATTTGACAATAGATATGCGGCACCCATCAAGTTCAAACTGGGACTAAAGGCAAAGGAACTTTATTTGGGGTCTAGGAATTGTAATTCCTGAAAACACATTTGGACAGCTCTGAAGAAGAGCTCTGGAGAAGCTCAGACAGCGCAGGGTGTCAAAGGGAAGAAGCAGCTTAGGAAGGAAATCCCACAAGCCACCTGAAAAGGGAGGTGGCAGGTGCAGAGAAGCTGTGCCTAACGGTTTGCTAGATCATCTCTGGGTGAGGAGTCTACCTGTGGTCGCTGAAGTTGCAACATTCATTAAAAGATGTTAAGGGGCCAGGTGCGGTGGTGCACTTCTGTAATCCCAGCGGCTCGGGAGGCTGAGGCAGGAGGACTGCGGGTTCAAAGCCAGCCTCAGCAAAAGGTGCTGAGCAACTCAGTGAGACCCTGTCTCTACATAAAATACAAAATAGGGCTGGGGATGCGGCTCAGTGGTTGAGTGCTCCTGAGTTCAAACCTCAGTACCAAAAAAAAAAAAAAAAAAAAAAAATGTTAATGGTGTTTGCAGGCCTGGCCCAGTTCTAAAATTTATGTTTCTGCGCCCAGTTCAGGATTTCCTTTTGTCGGGCAGCCTGGTGGGGGCTTGGGTCCCCTCGAACCTCCAGGCTCCATTTTGAAAAACACTCTTTAAAAATTGCTTTTTTTCCCCCCTGGATTTCACAATGGTGAGAATAAGGCAAGTGATGAATATTGATCTGATCAGAATTACCGATGACTATTGGGAGGCTGTGTGCATGGGGAGTCTGTGTCTGTTTTATGGGGTATAGGGTGGGGGGAAGTGGGTGAGAGGGCTGATCCCTCCCCCTCCACAATGACCAACTACTCTACAATGTGTAAACTTTTAAAAAACTAAAAATAGCAACATAAGCACCATGTTTAGAAGGATACAGTGGGCGCCTATAGACAAGAGGAGGGCCACCGTGGGGGAGGAGCTCAGAATGGCTGATTCTCATGGCGTATCTTGTAGAACTTTTTTGGCCTTTTAAATCCTGGGCATGTACAACTCGATAAAAAGTAAAACTGAATTAAAAAGCTCCTTTGCGATTAGCAGCCTCATACATGTGTGTCTTTCCCTCTTCATTTATTTCCTTAGGGTCATTTCTAGAAGCGGGACTGTGGGGTCAGTAGGTGAGCAGGCTTGAAATACCTCCTGTCCACGGGGGTAAATGGGGCACTGATTTTGTCCTTTCCAGAAATATAATAGTCTCTATTTTCTTGTCCTTGCAAACACCATTATCCATTTTCATATCTCAGCCAATTTGAGAGTAAAAAAGGTATATTGTAGTTCTAATTTGTATTTCTTTGAATACTAAATAGCTTTACAAAGTTAAAATATCTAACGGTTTTTTAGTTCTCCTTTTATGAATTTCCTGTTTCTTTAATGAATTTCTCCATTTCTACCTTGGAGTGTTCGTTCTTTTTCACTCTTGATTTTACGTAAGGGCTCTTGAAATAGCAGCCTACTCCTTCTCCAGCTATGGACAACTTACAAATATTTCCTCCTACACGAGTCCTTCTCCTTTCAATGTTCTTTCTTTCTTTCTTTCTTTTTTTTTTTTTTTTTTTTGGTAGAAGGGATTTTTTCACTTTCATGTAGTTGAGCCTTTTACATTTTTGGCCTTTGGGTTCGCGTCTGGAAAGCCCTGCCTCATCCATGGGCTTTTGGTGTTCTAATTAGTTACCCCTGACAGTAGAATGCACTTCGACACGTCATACACACATGGAGTATGATTTCTCCTTCTTCTGGCTGTACGTGATGTAGAATTACACTGGTTGTGTAGTTGCACGTGCACATAGGGTAATACTGTCCGATTCATTCTACTATCCTTTCTAACCCCACACCTCCTCCCCACCTTCCATTCCCCTCTACCTAATCTAAAGTACCCTCTTTGTCCCTACCTGCTCCCCTTATTGTGAATTAGCATCTGCATATCAGAGAAAACATTTGGCCTTTGGTTCTTTGGGATTGGCTTATTTCACTTAGCCTGATATTCTCTAGCTCCATCCATTTACTGGCAAATGCCATCATTTCATTCTTCTTTAAGGCTGAGTAATATTCCATTGTGTATATATACCACAATTTCTTTATTTGTTCATCTGCTGAAGGACACCTAGGTAGGTTCTATAGTTTAGCTATTGTGAGTTGAGCTGCTATAAACACTGATGTGGTTGTGTCATTGTAGTATGCTGGTTTTAAAAAACATTCGCTAGATGGCTTGGGAGGCTTCAGCAAAAGTGAGGTGCTAAGCAACTCAGTGTAACCCTGTCTCTAAATAAAAAATACAAAATAGGGCTTGGGATGTGGCTCAGTGGTCAAGTGCCCCTGAATTCAATCCCCAGTACGTACACACACATACACACACACACATTTGACAAATGGTGTGGGAAAATTAGGAATCCACATGTAAAAAATGAAATTAAACCTCTATCTCTAACCCTGCATGAAACTCAACTCAAGGTGGATCAAAGTCTTAGGCACTAAAACAGAGATCCTGCACCTAATAGAAGAAAAAATAGGCCCAAATCTTCATCATGTCAGATGAGGCCCTGACTTCCTTAACAAGACTCCTAAAGTGCAAGAAGTAAAATCAAGAATTAATAAATGGGATGGACTCAAACTAAAAATCTTCTTCTCAGCAAAGGAAACAATCAATTATGTGAAGAGAGAGCCTACAGAATGCGAGAAAATCTTTACCACATGCACCTCAGATAAAGCTCTAATCTCCAGGATATATAAAGAGCTCAAAAAACTTAACACCAAGGGGCTGGGGTTGTGGCTCAGTGGTAGAGCGCTTGCCTAGCATGTGTGTGGCACAGGATTCGATCCTCAGCACCACATATAAGTAAATTAAAGCCATTGTGTCCACCTAAAACTAAAAAATAAACATTTAAAGAAAAAAAGAAACTTAACACACACACACAAAAAAAAAAAAAAAACAAATAACCCAATACAAAGATCTGAACAGGCCCTTCACAGAAGAAGAAATACAATCAATCAACAAATATATGAAAAAAATGTTCAACATCTCTAGCAATTAGAGAAATGCAAATCAAAACTACTCTAAGATTTCATCCATGGGCTTTTACACATACAGTGTTTCTTGGAGTCATTTTAAATCTCTGAAGTTGGGGAACATTCAAATGGAAGTCAATGTGAGCCTGCCACACGTCAGGTTGTGCAAAAAGTAACAGTAACTTGTTTTATTTTTAAAAAAGTCCTAATTCAATAGTGGGGAACACCTTTAAAAATGTCGTGGTCCTTAACTATTTCTTTTCCCTCCTGGGCACAAAGTGACAGGTCATTTTCCCATCTGCCTTGCAGTTAGGTGTTGCTGTGGGACTGGGTGTAGTCACTGGATCATGCGTAGAGGCCATGCAGGTGCCTCGCCTGCTTGGCCTGTAAACCCCCCTCCTACGCCATCTTCTACTGTCTGCTGGCAGAGTAGCCTCGGAGGTGCTGGCAGAGTCAAAGTCAAAAGGAGCCTGGAACAGCCAGAGAGGAGGCAGCCTACTAACCAGGAATCCCCATTGCTCTTCCTGTAAAGAAGTAACACACTTTGTGTTAAGGCATTGAGATTTTGTGTTGTATTTGTTAAAGCAGCTAGCATTGCCCATATCTAACTGATATCCTTGTATTAATTCTGCCTCTAATCTGAGTTCCTCTAGACTGGTGTTTCGTATTGTTTATTTTATTTTTATTTTGTGGTTGTGGATGGACAGCATGACTTTATTTTGTTTTTTATTTTTATGTGGTGCTAAGGATTGAACCCAGTGCCTCCCTCATGCTAGGAAAGCACTCTGCCACAGAGCTACAGCCCCAACCCCTAGTATCTTATTTTTGGTATGATATTACTCCTGCTTTTAGACAGACATACCTTATCTTGTGCTTTTTTTTTTTAAAAAAAAAACAAACCCAAATCTTGGTACTGAAATTATATAAGTGTAAAATTAATTGGAAAAGTTTTAACTTTCTTTTTTCTAAGCTTTAGGAAAGGTTAAATGGCATAGGAATGAACTGTTATGTGTAACTTTGACAAAACTCATCCCAAGAACTGTTGCCTGTGTCCTTTTACAGTGCTCTAACACGTTGTACTTTCTCTTCATGTTGTAAATTCAGATTTATTATGGGCTGGATGGACTGTGTTCCCCAGATTCCCTAGGTTGAAGCCCTGTGTCCCACTGTGACTGTGTCTGGAGGTGGCCCTACAAGAAGGTGATTAAGGTAAAATGAGACCATGAGGATGGGACCCTCGTGCAGTATGACTGGTGTTGTCCTGGGAAGAGAGACATGAGGCATGAACTTACACGGGGAAGAGGCCATGAGAGAGCACAGCAAGAGGGCACTGTCTGTAAGCCAAGGAGAGGCCTCAGGAGAAACCCGCCCTGCCAGCACCTTGAACTTGACTTCTGGTCCCAGAACTGTGAAAAATCATTTTCTGTTGTTTAAGTCACCCTGTTTGTGCTATTTTATCATGACAACCCCAGCACACTAATATAGCTTTTTTTCCCCCCCCTTTAGTGGTAAAATACAAATAATAAAAAGGAAAGTCATTTATAATTCTACTTCTCAGGAATAATCCATCACTGAAAAACTTTTGTTATATATGCTTTTAAATGCCCACTCTCATTCTGATAGAGTGGGGACCATGCTCTATATACACCAATTTGAAATCTGCCTTTTACACTTAATTAGATGCTGTGAATATTTTCCATGGCAATTTACTTCATTTGTATATATTTATTTTTTACATTTCACAAGTCATAAATGTTCATTACAAAAGCTTAAATACCATCATACAAAAAGTAAAAGCTTTCCAATTTCTTCCAAGCCATCTCTGTTTTTTTTTTTTAATATTTATTTTTTTAGTTTTAGGTGGACACAATATTTTTATTTTTATGTGGTGCTGAGGATCCAACCCAGTGCCTCGTGCATGTTGGGCAAACGCTCTACCACTGAGCCCGAGCCCCAGCCCCCCAAGGCATCTGTATTTTTAAATCTCTCTGTGAGCCAATTTCATGAATATTTTGTTTCATAGAAAATTACCCATCTTACAAATTTTTCCCTCCCAGAGATGGAGTCTTGCTATGTTGGCCAGGCTGGCCTGGAACTCCTGGGTTCCAGAGTCTTCCTGCCTCGTTTCCTGGGTTGCTGGGAACCCCAGGTCGGTGGAGCTGCACCTGGTCATTTTACAGATTTTTCACATTGACTAATCTCGAATTATAGTCTTTATAAAAAAATCTCTATCACATATCACCTTGCTTTGCATCCAGAGAGAACCATCCGTGGGGTTCTTCACATAGTGCCCCCACCTTCTCTCCTACAGTATCTCCCTACAAAGCAGACCCTACAACACAGGGTCTTTGGACAGAATCAGGTTCCTCCTCCCTCTTCCAACCGGCTCCTTCCTTCCATAGGGAGAGGTGCGTGGCTCTTGGGCTGCCCCTGAAGCTCGGCAGGGCAGCTGGGGTAGCACAGAGAACAGGGACAGAGATGGGCCTATTCATGCTTTGCTGCTTTTCTTTTGGGGGTCCATTAGTTGACCTCTCTTGAGAACCAATGCTGTTCAATGTGACATGACATAAGGATCGTGTCTACCTCTCAGGGTTGAGGTGAGAACTAGATGGACTGCTCCTGGTGTTTGTATCTAATGGGTGAGAGTGCAATTCGTGGCCCGGTTAGCTCCCTAAGGCCCAGAGTCAGCCTCTGTCTCCCCAGGAAACCCTGAACAAGAGAAGAAGCCCCGAGAGGCCATGCACACAACCTTGCAGGCGGGCAGCCCACACCACAGGGACTTTCTTCCCCTCTGAGTAGCCCTAGGGAGCCCCAGCGTGTCGGCCACCCCTGGGTGAAGGCCAGTCCCACACTCCCATCTGATGACTGACTCAGCCTCCAGACCAAGGGCGTGGGAGACCAGAGAGGTAGTTCAGAAAGCTCCTGCTAAAGCTCCGTTTACAATAGCTAAGCTACGGAACCAACCCAGGGGCCTTCAACCGATGAATGGATGAAGAAAATGTGGCACATATACACAGTGGAACATTACTCAGCCAACGGAAGAATGAACTTAAGGCATTTGCTGGTAAATGGGTGGAACTGGAGACTGTCATGCTAAGTAGAATAAGCCAATCTCCCAAACCCAAGGCTGAGTGTTCTCTCTGATATGCAGATACTAACACACAATGTGGCAGGGGATTATTAGAAGTTCATTGGGTTAGACGAAGGGGATTGAAGGGAAGGGTGGGGGGATGGGAACAGGAAAGACAGTAGAATGAACAGGACATAACTTTCCTATGTTCATGTTTGAATGCATGACCAGTGGATGTCCACATCAGGTACAACCACCAGAGTGGGATCCTAATTAGAATACCTATACTCTGTGTACGTAATATGTCAAAATACGCTTTACTGTCATGCCTATCTAAAAACAACCACCACAAAAGGCTCCTTCTCAAAAAACTGAACTCTTAATGACCACGGGATCCAGCATTTCCCCTTCTGGGTATGTTCTCAAAAAAAATGGAAGCAGGGTCCCCGAGGGGCATTTCCATTCACAACAGCTTTATTCAGAACAGCCAAAAGGTAGAACTGTCCATCAACGGGTGAATGGATAAGCAAAATACTTACAGTGGAATGATATTCAGCTTTAAAAGGGAGGAGACTCTGACCCACGCTGTGGCCTGGATGAACCTGAGGACATTCTGTTGGGTGGGAACCGGGCCAGTGACCAAGAGACAAATACTGTGTGGCTCACTCGTAGGAGGTACCTGGAGTCGTCCAATTCACAGGGACAGAAGGCAGATGGTGGTTGCAGGTTACAGAGTTTCAGTTTTCCAAGATGAGAAGAGTTCTGGAGGTGGGTGGTGGTGATGGGGAACACAAAAAATGTGAATTGATCAATGCCTCTGAACTGCAGATTGAAGATGATTAAGGTGGTAAAATATTTATTACCCCCCCCACAATTAAAAAAGAAAAAAAGCTTCAAGGCCTTGTGGTGGTGGGGTTCTCCAAGCCACCACCCAGAGAACAGGGCCCACGGACACAAGGGTCACAGAGCTTCGCTCTGAGTTCCTGACTGGCTCCGGCTGCCCTGCTGGGGGTCCTGCCACTGCCTTCTTCAAATGCCAAACAAGGACATGGAACAGAGGATGTCCAACCTTTACCCCCCGCCCCCCCCCCAGGCCCTGAAGAGCTCAGATGAGAATTAGAAGGGAAGTGCTTTTTAAAAAAAGTAGATAGAGAATTAAAAATGCAATCGAAAATCACGCTCACTATTCCAAGATTAAAAAACATTCTTTAGAAACAGGGCTTATTAGAGGATATGCTTCCTGCGTCCTGCGGGAGGGGAGGGGACCAGGTCACCGGTGCTCTCGGTTGGGGGCAAGCAGGTGAAATGATTATGAAATATGTCAAATAAATGGTCCTTTTTTTCTCCCCAGGAGATAAGGAGAGGTAATTTGGTCTGTCAGTCGCGCACACAGGAAACGTCATGGTCAACTGCATTAATACTGAATACTTTGTCCAGAGTCACAGAGCTAAAAGAAATTACAGAATCTTCCTCCTGTGAATTCTGGCATGACTCTCAGCAGACCTTTCCCCACCTGAATTCACAAGAGAGATTAATAAGAAAAGGCAGGGCCCAGCCTGGCACCAGAGCCTTCTTTCCTCCAGCACCTGGGACCCCCCCCACTCCCAGCCACTGTCCTGGCTCTATCTCTGGCCACGCCCTTCCCAGGCCCTGTTTTGGGAATGGTCACAATCCCAGGACTATTTCCGGAGAATTCCTGGGACCACCTGTGCCTCCTGCCTCAGGACTTCCTGGAGCTCTTCCCCGTCCAGGCCTGGTGGCTCCTGTTTCTTGGACACCATTAAGGCCCACCTCTTCCAAGTCACCGCTGAGAGGTCTCCTCAGGCCCAGGCCCCCTCCCCTGCCCTCTAACAGGACCTCTCTCCCCAGCTCACTTCGTGCAATTGCTATGGGTATTCTGTGTGCTACACTCCTTCCCGCCATACCCCAGCACCCCCCTGGAAGAGAGACACCCCCCCCCCCACAAACACACTCTTTCTGCACCCACAAGGGTCCAGTGCAGTCCTGTCTGGCCCTTAGCGGTGGAAGAGGTACATTCATGAGGACTCTATAAGCTTTCTCTTTTGTAGCCTAAACAAGAAGGTGTGTGGTGATTTTTTTTTTCCTTTTCTTTATTTTTTGAATGGGTGTTGATGAGGGTGAGCTGTCAGGGTGGGAGTGGACATTGGGGTACTTTCTAAATCCTTTGTCCAGTTGTTGGATTGCAAGAGGCTGGATCCCTCCTTCCCCTCCTCCCTCTGTCCCAGCAGGGCGGTCAGGGACCCCCCACACAGAGCCCTTACTCAGTGGTGGAAGAAGTCCTGCTTCGGGGGACTTGCCAGTCTCTGGAACAATTAAACCTCTTTCAAGGCAATTATATTCCCTCATGTAATAAGCACTCCATGATTTTTAAACTGTTTTACCCAATTAATTTTTATTATCAGTTAATTATGTATTAACATTTAAAGAAAATGAGTATTTGCCCTGTTACTTAAACTAAATCATTAACTATGCATTTATTCCTCTTTTAGAATGGACATCCGTTATCTTCTACAGATGGAGAACCGTGTTCAGAGCCATCTGAGCCTCGGAAACAGACTCTGGCACAGGGGCACCCTCTTGGGTTTTGGGGGTGGGACTTGTGCAGGGCTGGGAGGCTCCTGGAAGTGAGGCCACGCCATGTGTCAGAGGCTGAGGCCTTGGGCTGGGGTGGGTGAGCCACTACCCTAAGGACCAGTCTGGTAACTTTGGGGGCAAGGGAGGAGGGAGCCACCAAGCACCAGATGCAAAAGGATACACAGAGGTCAAGATGCACCCGAGGACTCTGCTTAGAAATGAACTTCCTCTCGCCATCTCTGGGCGTTCAGTGCAGTCCCTGTGGAGCCAGAGGCACTCACGGTGTATGGCTGTGGCCGGTGCAGGTGGAAGCAGCTCCCGTCATTCCTTGGGTTTTCAGTAGGATTTATGTTGTCAACAAGGCCCTTCCTGGCCTGTCACCCAGTGAGCCTGGGAACTAATCAGAGGTTGCCCCAAATCGCCAGTCACACGGTGAGGACAGGCTTAGGCCAAGGCTGCTGTACCAGGTGACTGCCATCCTAGCACCAGGACCCAGAGTTGGTGGGTGGGATGGCAGCTGTCCCCTGGGCATTCCCTGAGGGTGGAGATGCCCTGTGTCTATCTACACCCAGGGTAGTACACTGAGGCCTGAGGGCCAAAGCTGCCCAATACCCATTTTGATGGCCTAGGAGATGAGAAAGATTTCTGCAGTTTTAATGGTTGGAAAAATCAAAAGGTGAATGATATTTTGAGATATGTGAAAATTATAAGGAATATCAGTGTCCATAAATAAAGTTGTGGTTTTTTTTTTTTTTTTTTTTTTTTTTTTTTTTTTAGCATGGGGTATTGAACCCAGGGGTGCTTAACCACTGAGCCACATCCCCAGCCCTTTTTTTGTATTTTATTTAGAGACAGGGTCTTGCTAAGTTGCTTAGGACCTTGGTAAGTTGCTGAGGCTGGCTTTGAACTGGTGATCCTCCTGCCTCAGCTTCCTAAGCCTTTGGGAAATAAAGTTTTGTTGGAACACAGTCACACACATTCCTCTAGCATTAACAGCCTTGCCTGGGACTGCTTTTGCCTTGTGAAAGTGGAGTTGAGTAGGTGTGACAGAGGCTGTGTGGCCTGCAAAGCCCCCAAACAGTCACCATCTGGTCCTTGACAGAAACGTTTGCCAGGACTTTTCTGTGTGGCAGTTACAAGGGGGATTTTCTTAACAACAAACTACTTGGGACATCCCACCCGTTTGTTGCAGTGAGATCTGGTACTGTCCTGGTTGAGTATGGGGAAAACAGAAATCAAACCTGGTCCCTACCCCAAAGGTATCTCCCAGGTGGATGGGGAGGAAGTCATGGGGCACAGGCCTGCAAACTGTAATACAGAGTGTGCTCACCAGTTTTGCCCCACTGTAACAAGTACCTGAGATAACTGACTTATAGAGAAGAAAGGTTTTGTTTTGATCACAGGTTTGGAGGTTTCAGGGCAGGATCTGTTGGTCCTGTGGTTTTGAGGCCTGTGGTAAGGCATCCTGGCAGAACAACGGCACTTACCTCATGGTCCGGAAGCAAGACAGAGAGAGAAGGCAGTGGGGTCCCAGGCTCACCCCCAATGATCTAAAGGGCTCCCACCTTCTGGAGGCTCCACCCCTGTCCCAGCACCACTCTGGAAAGCAGATTTCTAATGCTTGGCCTTTGGAGGACATTTAAGACCCAAACTTTCAGGGCTGGGGTGTAGCTCAGGGTTGGAGGGTGTGCCGAGCATTCATGAGGAACTGGGTTTGACCCCCACCACTGGGAAAAAAATTAAAGATCCAAACTAGTTTTCTTCTTTCCTGGAGTTAGGCAAGACCATGGTGGGCAGCCAGATACACACCCGGCCGGCAAGAAGACGCTCCCCATCCAGAGGAACAGATTCTCAGAGAACCAGGGTTAGAGGGCGGGGTCATGATGACTGACAGCCTCATGGCTGGGAGGAGTGGTTCTCCCAAGGAAACTTGCAAACAAAATTCGTGCCTTCCCCACAAAAAAGTAAGACAGACCCTTTCCAGGAAGACCAGGCAGGAAAGGGCTATGAGCTGCTGGAAATTTTACTCCCAGAGCCTCTGCAATGCAGGACGCCATCCTGAGCAGTGTCCCCAGAGCTGGGCTATGGGCAACCCGGCTCCTTCCCCGTGTCTGTGAGGACTGTTGACCTCTGACCCCAGATGGGGAAGAGAAAGGAGGCAACCCCCTCTGCACCCCTTCTTTAGCCCCGCAGCACTCAAAGGGGGCTTGGAGCCCATTCATTCCATCCATGAAGCTCTTTAAAAAGGGCAAGAGCTCCAGAGCACCTTTCTTTTAAAAGCTCCTTGTCTCAGCCACAAACTTTGGGAGTTGAATTTGTGAAGTGCTTTTAACAGACAATGAACACGGAGCAAGATCGCGAGTACATGCTGGGATTACAAGACGAGACACTGAACAGAGACCAGCAGTCGTGCACTGCCCGCCATGGCTGTGCCCCGCTGCTGCCCGGGCCTGGATAGTAGATCTGACATCGCCCTGCGCTTGCCAGCTGGCAGCCCCTCCTGCTGGGCTC
Organism: Urocitellus parryii; assembly: GCF_045843805.1. Classification (NCBI taxonomy): domain Eukaryota; kingdom Metazoa; phylum Chordata; class Mammalia; order Rodentia; family Sciuridae; genus Urocitellus; species Urocitellus parryii. The sequence goes on along the minus strand of NC_135534.1, from coordinate 176,701,039 downwards.
TGCTCCACTTCCTGGAGGTGGTGACCCACTTCCTGGAGGTGGAGCACTGCTAAGCAGGTGTGCTCTGTGGTTTTCCTATGTGTTTAAAAATACCTTTGAGATCATCACAGACACCTCGTGGTCATTCAGACCCGAGTGACATCACTTGAGAAAGCCTGCTGGAGTCCAACCCTCTGGTTTTATAGATGGAGAAATGGAGGCCCAGAGTGGAAAGCAGCTCTAGACATGATTCCAACAGACAAGACCAAGAGGAGGCCTGGGAATCCTGGCCTGACACATTTGAATTTGGCCAGGTGAGGAACTTAGGGAAGGAATCGGCAGGGGGTGCTGCTGCTAAGGGGCCGGAGGGACACTTGGGCTCCGACTGCTACTTAATCTTGGTTTTGATTCAGAGTGGGGAACACTGCTTCCCTCACCCCCCAAGTTTAAGGTTTTACCAAGTTGTTTACCTCAGTGTTATTAGAGAAAAAAAATTTTTGTGCAAAACTCAGTTGCTATAAAAAATGCAGCTATGAAAACTAGAGTTATAGGAATTGTTGGCAGGAATTGATGCTGGAGTTACTGGCCTCCAGTATCCATGCTCTTCATCCTGAAGTTGGTAGTGCCTCCATCTTTGACTCTGGACTGTCTAGTCTGGGGATTTCTGACCAAGAGAATGTGATGGAGGGTGAGATAAATGGAACAGTCCCCTGTGTTCCGGGACACAACCAGCCAGACACAGACATGAATGAGGCCATCATATTCCAACTGGCTGACCTGCCACGGACAACAGATCCCCTAAGGACCCTGGTCAAGACCAGCTAAGCCTAGCCTGGCCCAGGAGAACTGCCCACCTCACCCACAGGCTCATGAGCAATAATAAAATTTGTTGTTTAAAGCCACTGAAAGCCTGGTGCGGTGGTGCATGCCTATAATCCCAGCAGCTTGGGAGGCCGAGGCAGGAGGATCGCAAATTCAAACCCAGCCTTAGGAACTTAGTGAGGCCCTAAGCAACTTAGCTGAGTGGTAAAGTGCCCCTGGGTTCAATCCCTGGTACCAAAAATAAATAAATAAAACCACCAAATTTTGAGTTGGACTGTTAAGCTGCGATATCTGATGGATCTAGAGATATTATTGAGCAGGGCAAGGGACACCTTTGGGAAAAGCAGAATAAAAATGTACATGAGTGGCATGATCTCCATCTTGGGATATGGAGATAATATACCCTGAGTACCTACACCTGCACATACTGATGGAAAATCCTGAGGGAACACCCCAAATAGCTCAGTGATGGTATGAAGGGGGTAGGTGCTGGGGATGGAACCCGGGGCCTCCAGCATGCTAGGCAAATGCTCTACCATGGAGCTACACCCCCAGCCCTCTTTTTTTTCTCTTTTCCAAATTTCTTGTGATGTTCTTATGTTACTTTTATAAAAACGCCATTTCTTGGGATTTTCCTGCTCCTGGTAATGATGAGCTCATCATTCGTGTCACCAGCACAACAAGCCCCTATTGTGGCTGAAGACCAGCTATTGACACAAGGCAAAAAAAAAAAAAAATACTATTAGTTTACACTTTGCAGAAAAGGAACAAGCTAAGGTGACCATCTCTTCCTTGGTCTGAAGTATTTGGGGCACCAATAAATTCAATAATTTTGCTTGAATTTCCTTCGGACTACTTTGCTGGCCTGGCTAAGGGAGGCCAATCTCCCACCCAGTCCTCCTCTGAATCAATTCTCCCCCTTCCACCTCAACACGTGCACATGCCCCAAAGTCTCATAGGCCCAGCTGTAATCTTCCTGCTCCTCTGGGAAGTGGCTCTGGTCTCCCTAGGTGAAGAGGACCTTCCCATTCTGCGCTTCCAGACAATTCCTTGGACCACACTCAAGTCTCCTCATTGTGTGAACTTCATGCCAAAATTCATCTCTTTGTCCAAATTTGGAAGATAAGACTTCATTTTGGTTTTCTGTACCTCGGCCCTAGAGGTTGGAACAAGGTCAGGAATAAAGGAAATATCCAACTATGGTGGTGTTTTAATTTGTTTTCTGTTGCTTTAACAGAATACTTGACACTGGGAATTAAAAAAAAAAAGAGTTTAATTGGCTCACAATCATGGCGGCTGGGAAGTCCAACTAGATATAATGCCAGCTCTGGTGAGGCCCCCCCTGGCTACATCACAACATGGCAGAGAAGAGGAAAGGGAAATGGTAAGAAGGGTCAAGTGCTGGGGTGGCCTCACTCTATAACCCAGTCACTGGAGACCTAACCCACACTGAGAGACAGCATTAACCCATCCTGAGGGTGAACCCCTGGGATGTAATCACCTCCCCCTGGTCCCACCTCTTAGAGGCTCCACCATCTCAACATCGCTGCACCAGAGACGGAGCTTCCAGCACGTGAACCCTGGGGGACAAACCACCTCCAGCACTAGGACTCTCCTCTCCTGAGCCGAGTCCAGCAGACGCCAGCCTTTCTAGCCAGGCTGTGGACCAGGGCTGGGCCAGGCAGGCGAGCTCACCCTGAAGGTGACACTCCCAAGCGCCAAGCCTGCCCCTCCCTGCCTGGCCAGGACAGGGAGTGTGTCCCCATCTGTGGTGGGTCCAGCTGTGAGTGGGATTCTGTGAGTCATGCTTTCTGCCAGGCCACAGCCCTGGGTCTGGACCCTCCTGCAGTAGAAAGGCTGCTGAAGCCCTTCCTGGTGGGTGAAGCTCGGTGGGAGGCACGGGGGCAGCTGCCTGGTGACCTGTTTCCAGAGGAGTGCGGGGCCTGCATTGACCAGCACCACCTGCCCACCACGGAAGTTTCATTTTGTTTTATCTGTTGGTGTTGGGCATGATGTCCCTCCTGCCACCACATGCCATTCTGAGGGGTGGATTGAATAACGTAAAAATGGCCCAGGCCAGTAGAAGCAGGAACTATCAAGAATGGAGGGGACACAGAATTCAGATTGATATTTAAAAAAAACATTATTTGATATTTTTTTAAATATCAAAGGAACTGGTAAAGTGACAGAGAAAAGCAGGGTCTCAGACGAGACCTCACACACCAGCGTTCACAGCAGCATTATTCACGATGGCTAAAGGCAGAAATGACCCAGTGTCCCTCAACAGAATGATAAACAAGATGTAGTACAAGCACTCGATAGAATATTAGTCAGCCTTTAAAAAGATGGGAAATCCTGCCACAGGCTCCAACATGGATGAACCTTGAGGGCGTTATGCTAGGTGCAACGAACCTGTCCTAAAAGCAGAAAGACTGTGTGATTCTACATAAATGAAGGACTGGAGTAGACAGATTCACTGAGAGAATGGAGGCTTCCAGAGGCTACAGGAGGGAGGGATGGGGTCTTAGTGTTCAGGGGGTATAGAGTGACTCTTTGGGGAAAAAACCCTGGAAATTTATGGTGGTGATGGTTGCTCAGCCATGTGACTGTACCCACTAATGCTACTGAATTTCAAGCTCAAAAATGACTAAGATGGAAATTTTTCTGTTAAGTATATTTCACCACAACAGCAACACAAAGAAAACTGCTCAACAGTGAGGTGGCTGACTTGGGAAGCAGCGCCCTTCCCCTTGGTGGGGGTATTCAGGGAAGCAGGATGCTTGCTGGATGGGGCGGGGGTGTGAGTGTGAGGGAGACATGGGAGCATCATCCTGAGATTGGCTTCAGGATGGGGAATAACAAGATGGCCGACATATTTTAGCGCTTACTGGGATCCAGGGCCTGAGCTAAATGCTTTACATACATGATGACTTTTTCCCTTGGGGACAATGAGGCAGGGTTCATATTATCCCAGGACACAGCCCCAAAGAGCATCAGTCATTACCAAAATTTCCTTCCAGGAAAGACATCTGCTCAGCACTGGGCAGGTGGTCAGCACATGGCCTTCAGTGATCAGACCTTCATGACAGCTCAGCTGCAGAGAGGTGTCCAGTCCAAGGTCACACCCTTCCCAGGACAGCCCACATCCAGTGTCTGACCTATGTCGGGGTACAAAGGCCTGGTCTTCTGTGCTCTGTGGAGCTCTACACTGGGGATGCTTTTGAAAGGCCATTCTAGCTTTGGGGCAGCCCCATGGGGTCAGCCCCAGCTGCTGTCACATGGTTGACAGCTAGTCTGTTGCCTCTACCCACATCAGCCTCTTCCCTTCCTTGCCCAGGTGCTGATCCCAAAGGTTCTCCACAAACATCCCTGCCAGGGTCTGGGCCACCTCACCTGCATGGTTGGTGAAGGCCACTCAGAGGGACAGCACTGGAGCTGGGACTGGGGAGGAGCCGTTGAGAAGCTCTGTGAATACTGGAGAGGGCTGGTCAGCGCTTTGTAGTGACCCTGGCCTGATTCCCAGCACCCAGCGGGGCTGAGGACCCAGAGCCTCAGCACCCAGGGACTGTTGTGCCTCTGCTTCTGTCATCCTGCTGCCCCTCAGTAAGAGCAGAACAGCAGCCCCACGTTAATGGCCTCGTATACATTTAAATTGGGCGTGATCCTTTGGGAACTGTAATTTTATTCATGGAGACACTGCCATCTCATTTGAATACAGAAAACTGTATTTAAGAGATAGGAAGACTTGGAGGGTGTCTTCTCTCTTTCTGCCTTTCTGGGTTGGTGGGCCTAGTCTGGCTGAGGGACATGTAGCCCATGTGCCAGAGGAACATCAGGGGCCACTGCCACCATCCAGTGGAAAAGAGTCCAGGTGCAAAAGTCATTTCAAACCAACAAAAAAGCCAGACCGCGGCCAGAATTCCACCATGTGACTCAAATAAATTGCTTAACCTCTCAGAGCTTCAGTGTCTTCAACTGTAAGTGGCGAGGGGGCGCACTTCCCAGGACTGGAGGAGGGCTGGCTGCTCACCAGCGGGTACGTGGAGGGCATTCGGCCTGGAACACTCAAGAGTCAAGTGTTGGAAGTGCTGGGGGGCAAACATTTAGAGCAGTTATTTGGATCAGCTGGTGCACATTTTTTTTATGTAAATAATAATAGGAAGAGCATCAGAAAGGTAGTTTTTCTATTTTCCCCCAAGAATGGGATTATAGGGGTTGTGATTATATATATATATATATATATATATATATATATATATATATATATTTTTTTTTTTTTTTTTTTTTTTGAGGTACTGGGATTGAACCCAGGGCCTTGCATGTTGTCAGGCTAGTGCTCCAGCTGAGCTACATACATCCATCTGCCCTGCACTGTAATTTTGATTTTCACATAGCAATATGTTTTGTACACATCTTTTCATGTAAGTATTTATAGGTTAAATTGCTCAGTTAATATTTAAAAAAATATTATGCACCCTTTTGTCCCCACCCCATGTAACCTGAAAGTTATGTAAAGACCCAGCCACCTACACGCGGTCTGTCTTCCTCCACACCGTTCCCTGGTGTCCCTGAGGATGCGGGTGGGTCAGGAGGCTGTGGGGACTGACGTGGGGCGCTCTCCTGACACCTGCGGAGAACTCCCAGCTCACTGTGGCTGTCCCATGGGGAGGAGGTTTCTGGGCTGTGCGTTTTCTTGGTGGTAAATCCAACCAGGTTCGGGTGACTGGGGGTCCACGCGATTAAAGATCTTGGCCCAGCTTCTCACCACGTGGGCCTTGGGGTTAGTGATGAAGACGCAGCGTTGGGAAGACAGAGAGGTGGCTGTGGGTTCTCAGCTGTGCGACCTGGGGAACACTGTAGGGAAGTCAAGAATGGCCTTCGGATGCAGGGAGTATGATGTCACCATCGCCAGTGAGAACGACGTGGCCCACGTGGCTCTGTGATGTGGCCCACGTGGCTCTGTGATGAGGTATGCTAAATAATGAGCGACAAACTGGGCTGGAAAGAACCTGCACCTGTGACCACCGCATGCCGTCAAGCACGGGAGCCCAGAGAGGGATGCTCGGAGCTCCCTGGGGGTTGTTGACTGTACAGCTGACCCAGCACTGAGAACAGCAGGGAGCGTGCACAGGAGAAGCCACTTAGAGGCCTCTAGGAGCAAAAGGGACCAGGCCAGCATCTGCTCCTGGAGCTGTCCTGTGGTGGTGGTGGGGGGCTTTCACACAGCCTTCCCACAAGGCTTCATGTGACAGAGGGGCTTCTGGGAAGAAAGTGAATGCCCCATTGCTGTAGCCCATGCCCAGAGACCACAGGCTGGGACGCCTCCCATCCTGGGTGTTCTCTCTCTGGTCTTTAAGGATTCAGTGCTCCAGCTCCTGAAAGACTCTTGCTGGGAACTGTCTGCTCCTGAACACACAAGCAGGCGTGAACAAGCTGCTCCTGAGGGAGGCTTCAGAACTCAGCACCTGCTTGCTCCGCCTGAGGGGATAAAGCTTTGCCTTTAGCAGCACACAGAGCACCCCAGGAAGTGACCTTGGTTGCTGGGCAGGCTCCCCTATAGAAAACCTGGCTGCAGATCTCAGTGGCTCTCAATGACAGGACAGAATCACATCTGAGCTGGAATCTAACCCCACTGCTCCCTCTATTGAAGGGGACACTGAGGCCCTGGAGACCAGCGGGGTGAGGATGGCTTATCTTAGGGACTCATAGCTGGCCCAGAACCCAGGTGTCTGCCCCTGCCTTGGGCCCTTCTCTGACCAAAGCCCTTTTCTGCCCCCTGGCAGCGGTCAGGAGACGCTCTTTTCATCCAAAGCAGAAAAATCAGCTGCAGGGCAGGGGGTGCAAAGGGCAAGACAGGTCAGAGGTCCCCTAGGAGGGACTAGGGGACTTGGCTGGGGCATCCCCTTGGAGGTGGGATTGATCTTCCCACTTCCGGGCGAGCATGCAAACAGGTCACCTCCTGTCACTGCCTCCTAGCTTCTTGGATGGGACAAACTGTTTGGCCTTTGGATAAGATCATTTTTGTAGGAACAGGATTGTTATGCTTACTTGAAGACAATTATCAGATGCAAATCGAGTTTAGCTTGTCTAACTGGAAAAAAGAAGTGAGTATTTTGGGCGGTTTCGCTGTTGCAAAGGCAGCTATTTTAAGTAAATGAAAGTGATGAGGTGCCGGCTGCTCTTCCTGTGCGAAGCCCTGGGAAGCCTGTGGACCCTTCTTGAGTCGTCCTCCGCCCCGCGGCTGGGAGCTCTGGTTCGTCTCCTTTATCCACATCAGGGGTTGTCTCAGTGGGTCTGTTTGACAAACAGAAGGTGAAATTTGGACAGAGCCAGAGTCCTGTGGGGGTAGCTGTGCATGGCAGGTGTGGGGACAGTCCCACTCGAGGGTTCAGCTCCCTTGGGGCTTATCCTGGAAGACACTGGGCCTGGTTCCCTCCTGGGACATGGAGAAAGAAAAGGTGAGGCAAATGAGAGAGTGTAGGGGGTTGTTTCTCCTTCTCTTGCCTCCTCTGTCCCAGTTATTGGCACCATTCAAGCCCCTGAGCCAAACCCCAGCTTTTGTGAGGCTCCCTCACCCAACTGACCACCATCTCATTTGCTTCTCTGAGTATTTCTTGGCTTTGTTCACATCTTTTCATCCCCCACTGTATCGGTTACCCAGTCCTACAGCAATACTACTGTGTAACAAGTAGCCCCAGCATCTCAGAAGCCAAGATCAGGCCTTCCTTCTCATGGCCCTGCAGCTCTCTTGACCTCAGCTGAGTCATTTGGGAGTCTACTAGCAGGTGGACAGCTCTGCCCTGCATATCCCTCATTCTCCTAGGACAGGCCTATCTCATGACAAGGGCAAGGGCCCAGAGGGCAAGTGGAAACACATGAAGCCTCTTTTTAAAAATTTATTTATTTTCTGTCACTGAGCTACAGCCTCAGCCCTACATGAGGCCTCTTAAGGTCAAGTCTCCAGCTGGTTATCAGTTACTTTGGTCCCATTCCATTGATCAAAGGAAACCACAAGACCAAGTGCAAAGTTTAGGGCTAGGAAGGCTGGGGATATAGTTCAGCGGCAATTGCCTAGCATGTTCGAAGACTATGCTCAATCCCCAGCACTGCAAAAATAGAAGAAGAAGAAAGAAGAAAGAAGAAAGAAGAAGAAAGAAGAAAGAAGAAGAAGAAGAAGAAGGAGGAGGAGGAGGAGGAGGAGGAGGAGGAGGAGGAGGAGGAGGAGGAAGAGGTTCATCCTCACCCCTCTTGGGTTGGGGATGCAGGGATGGGGAGGCCTGGGACTAATACTACCAATTGCAGCCCCTGCTGTAGTCCTGACCTTCCCACCAGAGTCCCCACCTCTGGTCTCAACTCCCTAATCTAGTCTCTACAGAGAGTCAATGCTCCTTCTAAAATGCAAACTTGACCATGTCACTTTTTCATCTTAAAACCCCTTAAAGTCCTCCTTTACTTGGGGGTCTGATTCCTCTTTCCAGGGAGCATACTTACGCATCTCTTAAGGACAGCACGCGTTCTGTAAAATGTGTTGTTAGTTGATCTCATCACTGTGGGGACATCACAGAGTGCCTTCTCACACACTAAGATGGCTGAGGCATCACAGGGCAATACAGTCTCAAGGGACCCCCATGAGATAGGAAGCCCATTTGGACCAAAAAGTTGTTATGTGGTAGATGACTATAACTGAAGTTCAGTTGTCAAATCACAATCTTTAACATCCTAAAGGGTGAAACGTGCCAATAGTGCAGAAGTCATGGGGGACCCTCCAGTTGAGATGCTCTGGTTCCCCTGCTTGTAGGGGCTTCCCTGGATGGGAATACACAGGAGACCTGCAACCTACGCCTGAGCAGTGCACCCTGGGAAGAACAGGAGCAGACCCTCGAGAGCCCAAGAACGGGGTGGCAGCTGAGGGGTGTGGTGTCTTTTGAGTACTTTTGAATGGGGAGGCCAAAGCAAAGTGCCAGGCTCATGGAGGGAGTAGGGACTGCTATTCTCTTTCAAAACCACGGATCCACCTTGGCGTAAACTTCCCATGATGAACCAGTTGCGCTCGACGATGCTGCATAGACAGGTGCTACTTAAAACATGAGCTGCAGAGCAGTGCTGGGCCAGACTCTCGCTTGCGTCTGCAGCCAGTGAAGGAATGAGGAGCCCACCAAGCACACTGATCAGTTCAGAGGACTGGTTTTCAGAGCAAGACTTTCCCAGTGAAGAAGTACTCTCTCCTTTAAGTTCCTGATCTCATGCATGCTGCTAAGGAAGTTTGAAGCCTTTGAGACAGCTCATCTTGCCTCTGTTTCTGGGTACAGGAACATGAAGGCCACAAGCACCTATGAGTGCTGCCCAGAGTAAAATTATGGAGGTAATGGGCAAAATTCAGAAAAAGAATAGATGCTATAGTAATAAAAACTGGAAAGCTACCTTGACACAAAAAGATGATTGATTAAGTAAGTTATAGATGCCCCCTTCATGGAGCTGACTGCACTCATAAAATAAGAGTTTAAGGGGGCTGGGGTTGTAGCTGAGTGGTAGAGTGCTTGCCTAGCACGGGTAAGACACTGGGTTTGATCCTCAGCACCGCATAAAAATAAATAAATAATAAATAAATAAATAAATAAATAAATAAATAAATTGTGTCCATATTAAAGTTTAAGGATTTAATAACAGGATGGGAAAAGATGTAGGACATAACAGGAAGGTAAAAGAGTGTAATATAAAATTGTGAGGCCGGGAATGGTGGCACATGCCTGTAATCCCAATGGCTCAGGAGGCTGGGCGCAGGAGGGCCACGAGTTCAAAGCCAGCTTCAGCAGAAGTGAGGTGCTAAGCAGCTCAGCAAGATCCTGCCTCTAAAAAAAAAAAAAAAAAAAAAAAAAAAAAAAAAAAAAACCAAAAAAACCCAAAATAGGGCTGGGGATGTGGCTTAGTGGTTGAGTGCCCCTGAGTTCAGTCCCCAGCAAACCACCACCAAAATTGTGAGCAGTCCATTAAGGTAACAAATAAGAAATTTGTGCACACACACTCACATATCTCAAATGTATGCAAATGCAAATAGGAGGCTTGTCAAGGATACAGATTTCTTCTTTATTTTTTAAGCTCCTGAAATATAGTTCTGTTACTTTATGATGAAAAAAGCTTAAACCTAGTGAGAACATATTTCCAGGACCCATTCTGTCGGTATCCTCTATTCCAGTGTCTCATCATTCTCATTTTTATGCATTAAAAAATCATTAGCAACTGGGGTTGTGGCTCAGCAGTAGAGTACTCGCCTCTCATGTGTGAGACCTTGGGTTCTATCCTCAGCACTACATAAAAATAAATAAACAAAATAAAGATGTATAACTAAAAAAATATTTTTTTAAAAATCATTATTTCAGGGCTGGGGTTGTGGCTCAGTGGTAGTGGGCTTGTCTAGCATGTGTGAGGCACTGGGTTCAATTCTCAGCACCACATATAAATAAATAAAATAAAGGTCCATCCACAATTAAACAATTTTATACATACACATAAAAGCATTAATTATATATATTAAAATTATATATATATGTACATACATATATAAAATCATTTAATTCAGACACACAAATTCAGAGTTTCTGATCACTCCGATTTGGCCCTCCCTCATTCAGTACACCTTGACTAAACAGCCCCTAAGGGCCATGCCAGGCTTTGTGTGCAGTGACAGCCATCAACCCATTCCCAGGCCTCCCTGGGGTGGCTGGGGACTCACCTTTGTACTCCCCCTAACTCACTAGGACAGTGCTGGGGACAGAGGAGGGTCCCCACCACCCAGCAAGAGAGAAAGATGGATGTGTACAGGAAACTTCTCAGAAACTTCAGATAAAAGCTTCAAACTTAATCTATTCCTACAATAAATTCAGACAACACTTTATATAAAAATGACAACTCACTTCCCAGAGATAAGCGAGAGGAATGATTTGGTGTGCACGCTTCCAGATCTCTTTCTGTGGATAGGCAAAGGCATATAGCTTTACATATACATTATATTTCTTTTTATACAAATCTCTTATATTTACATAGAATATAGAATATAGAACAATTTATAAATTTAAGCTTACACCTTTCTCTCCACATTTCCAAACATCTATATATGTGTCTATATAAATTGTGGAGTTTTATTTTCATTTTGATAAAAAATGGATCTCAGGAGCTGGGGTTGTGGCTCAGTGGTAAAGCACCCGCCTGGCATGTGTGGGGCCCTGGGTCCATCCTCAACACCACATATACATAGTTTTTTTTTTAAATGAAGAACAATTGACAACTAAAAAAAAAAAAAAAAAAAAAACGGATCTCGGGATGCATTTAATTCTGCCACTCCACTGCACGCTGTTCTGGAGCCAGCACACAAATGTGTGACACGCTGAGCCACAGGGGATACACTAGTGATGGGGCGCGGTAGCCAGGTCTCCACAGCCCTCTTCACTATGGGCAGGGGACTGCCCTGCCCAGGAAGCAGTGCCCTCTCTGTGGTCCGTGGCCTGCTGAGGTGGACTGTAGCCAGCTGCAGAACAGGCTAAGATTTCACTGGGCAGAGAGATGGGAGAGTGGATTCGAGGGAAGATGGCAGAGATGAAGGCCTGCAGGTTGGAGACGAGAGGGCCCCTCTGTGGTGCAACCCCCAGGGTAGAGCCTCACCAGAGGATCACTGAGCTGCACACAAACTCACATCTTGATTAGGGGCTCATGTTTTGCCCCATTTTCCCTCCAAAGGCCCCATGTCATGGCCCTAGACTTGTCCCATCCATTCTTCCAACATCTGGAGCCTGGGTGTGGCTCCATTGGGAGAGGATAACTGGTTTGCATTGAAGAAATGGTTCCCAGAGTTGTAGTCCATCACGGAAGAGAATGGTGTATTTAACATTGAGGAGAGAGTGGGCTTTACAGAGCCCCGGAAGGGCAGGGTTAGGGCTTGGCTGACCTCACTGTCCACTCTGCCAGTCAAACACGCTGTCGAGGGGCAGGCCAGCTGCACGCTCACTTCCACTTTGACAGCTGGTCTCATAAAAATGAGACGACTTGATACATGGGAATCTACCTAATGCTAATCTGGACAATTAAAACCCAACCAAAATACCCCACTGAAATTTGGAAGGAACTTCTGCTGATCTGCAGAAATACACTGGAAATTTCTGGGACTTATTCTGGCAGCTCTCCTGAAATGACTGGCCCGGGGCCTTCTGGTGGTGTGTGGTAGCAAGTGGCATCTTCTGAGGGCCTGATCCTGGTAGCTCCCAAACGCTGGACACCCACGGGCCCTTGTGTGCTTCTTCCGTGTGGATTTAGCTCAACTACTCTCCCCTCCCTTTGAGACTCTGTCCTCTTCTGTTGCCCTCTGTAAATTGGGGTGGGAAGCAAGGGAAGATCATCATAAGATAAAATGGGGAGAGAATCTCTAAGAATCCTTCCCAATCCGACCTCATGAAAACCCAAGCAAACCAAGCAACAAAAACACAAGGGGAAAACAGATCCGTTAAGAACCCCTGGGCCAGTCCATGTTCAAGGCCTCAGCCCGCCTGGGAGATGCCTGGTCACTCAAGCTTCAATACATTCCGCCTTCAGCTTTGAGCCTTAGTTCAAGAGACGCCTCCTCGGGGGAAGCCTCACTGATTCTCTTCTTCCAGCCCAAGTCAGGACTGAGACCTCTACCTGTCTCTCTCTGCCAAGTCTTAGGCCCTATACTGGCCTTGGTGGACTGTTATGGTCACTTGTGTGTTATATTAACTTCAAGCCCCTTTACTCTGCCTTTTAAGATACTTCTTAAAACTGACATATAACTTACATACAGTATAGTTACAGCTTGCCATATGCATCTGTATTTAGACGTCCATGTACAGTCTGAGGCACAGACGGGTAGCTCAAGGCACAGATTGGAATGCTAAAGACTCAGTGGCTCTCCCCACGTGTGTTGGGGAGGCAGGACTACTTGTAGGTAACTCAGATATTGGGGGGCCAAGGAGAGTGGACCCATGGCCAGCATCCGGAGATGAAGTGACAAGTCTCAGGATAAGGTTTTAATCCCCTCAGTCAAGACGTAGAACATTTCCAGCACCCCAGAAGGTTCTCCTGTACCCTCTCTGGTCATTATCTCTCCAAGGGGACTACGATCCTGAATGCTAGCTTTATAGTTTTGTTTCTTTTGATTTGCAGAAATGTGATCGTTTCTGACCACTTGAGCTCAGCACAATGATTCCTCCCTGTGGCTGTGGGCAGCGTGGATTCTGCTTTGCTGTGTCCATTTTGTGGATATGCCAGACTCTGTCTGTCCCTCCTCTGGAGGAAGGGCAATCTCAGCGTATTTGTGCATAGGTGAGAGGTCATACTGAACATAAAACTGAAGAAAGCTTGGTAACTCATGGGCTTCTTCTTGCTCTATTGAATTCATTGCTATCGTCCACTTCTCCATTTACTCATTGTCAAGCATTTTCAATACCCAGACTGTAAAGCACATTCTGATGATTTTGTCTTTGTTGTTGTTGTAGTTGAACACAATATCTTTATTTTATTTATTTATTTTTATGTGGTGTTGAGGATCAGACCCAGAGCCTCAAATAGAAGATTCTTTAAGGGCATCCTGGTTCACCTTCAGGGTACAGCCCCAGAACTAAAGACGCTGTGTCAAAGGAGGAGCCCTTGTAGCTCTCTTTACATACGTTGCCAGAGTGTTGAAATGGAACTTGTATCAGTCTATGAGGGCTGCTGTACTGAAATACTACAGGATGGTGGCTTTAACAACACAAGTCTAAGGTCAAGGTGCCAGAAGGGTAGGGTTCCTCTTCACATGGCCATTACAGTGTGTACCCTGTCATTTCTTTGGATGTCCCCAGCTCCTCTAATAAGGAAACCTGTCAGATTGGCTAAAATATAACTTAATCACCCATTAAAAGGTCCTCTCTCCAGATACAGTCACATTCTGAGGTACTGGGGATTAGGACTTCAACATAACACAACCAAGCCCAAAACAGAACTGTTCCTTAGAAGTTGGAAATGTCAGCCTGGCTCGGTGGCGCACTCTTGTTATCCCAGCAGCTTGGGAGGCTGAGGTAGGAGGATCTCGATTCAAAGCCAGCCTTAGCAAAAGCAAGGCACTAAGCAACTCAGTGAGACCTTATCTCTGAATAAAATACAGAATAGGGCTGGGGATGTGACTCAGTGGTCAAGTGCCCCTGAGTTCAATCCCCAGTAAAAAAAAAAAAAAAAGAAAGAAAAAAAGAAAAAGAAAAAATTGGAAATGTCACTTGTGTTGCTTGGCTTGGCTACAGCCCTCTTGACTTCTTCTAAAGCTAATGTGTACTTCTCTCGCTCAGCCTCACTCACTACCCCATCACTGTCAATCAATCCATTCTTGACCTTGGATGCACAGTGGAATTCCCTGAGAACTTGAAACAATATCATGGCGTCTGAGTCGGAACCCAACAGATTCCGATGTCGTTGGCCTGGGGTGTAGGCAAGCCATGGAGCACCTGAAAGTTCCTCAGGTGGCTTCAGTGTTTTGCTGGGAACACCTCCAGTCTCTGGTCTCTGTTCCCTGCGTGAGACAGGGTGCAGGGGCTGTTTAAGTACCATCTTCCAAAGTTAATTAAAACTCCATATTCTAAAGCCTGTTTTTAACTCCCCTAAACAAGTTCATTTTAAAGCTTGGCAGTAATTTGGCTCTTTTGTTAATATTAAGTCCTTAAAGTAAAAATTAAAAGGCAAAATGAAAAACCACTGGGCATAGAAAATCCACGCTGGGTTTAATAGAGCCTCTTAAGTCATGGACCGAATGAGCTGCATGCTGCTGAGTGGGGGCTGGGAGCCCGCTATACATTGTGGTCCTTGAGGCTTATGTTTGGTGTAAGCTTTTACAAGAAGAGGATAAAAGCTAATTTTCATGAGAGCCCTGCTTCTGTGGTGGGGTGATTAGGAAACTATTGTGTTAAGTTTGGGCTCCTCCAAGTTTAGTGCCCCATCTCTCAGTGTTTGAAACAAAGCTTTAAAATATTCTACCCATGGATGAATCTCAGAGACACACGGAGCTAAAGAAGCAGAGTCAAATAAGTACACATGGGACAATGCCATTTCTCTGATGTGTGGCGATAGCCATCTGACACTGGTTGCCTCTGATGTGCGTGTATTTGTTGGAGAATAGTCAGATCCTGAATGATTATCTTTCTGAGACCTTGGTGATGGCAAGAGAGACCCATGCCTCAGTTTGTTCCGGAGAAGATGGATACAGGGCTCCCCTTCACACTGTGGCCTCATCGAGGACAAGGCGAAGTCCCAGCCCCAGCCCTGGCAGAGCCTGGCCTCTGCCTGCCCTTTGCTCGCCTCTCTTTCTGCTCCTTGACCCTGAGCCTGCAGTAAGCAATAATGCCACCTGCACCAGCACACATACTGTTCCTCCTGCTGGAGGTGACATTCCCAGCCCTGCCCTCTGGGAAAGCTGACTGTCCTTCATATCCCAGTGGGGAAGCTGTCCCCACCTCCAGAATGGAAGCATCATGCACCATGGTTGGCTTCTGTCTGCTTCTGCCATTAGGCTTTGATGCCATCTTGGGCACACTACCATTTCTGTGCCTGCAATGCCTGGCACAGTGTTGGCACTGAGGAGGGACTTAGAAAAGGGGGTTTGTCATTGAGCTGTGTTAGGTTAGGGTGGGAAATGGAGAGCTGGGACAAGACGTTCCTCTGTTATAGCCATTAATTTATTTCTAATGATATCTGAGACAGGATGGGCAGATGTGACTCCAGTGACTCTTTGGGGAAGACCTCTTTGGTTGGCAAGGGTCTGTGGGCACAGTAGGTTCTGTCCCCAGCTCCAGAGAGGGTAGAGCATGGCTTTACAAAACAGAGGGACAGGAATGTTGGGACAGGGGTGAGGGAGGGAGGAAATGCTGAAGGAGTGGAGTGAAGAGATGGAGGAGACAGGTGGATGGAGGGAGCTCAGTGGAACCTGTCCTCATGGTCACAAACCTTCACTGGCACTCCCTAAACTCATGACATGCTTGGGGGGTGTATTTGTGTAATTATGTGCTTGTGCATACAAAGGAGTGTGAGCAAGTGTGTGCATGGGTGTAGGCATGTGCTGTACATGTGGGTTTGTGCACATGTATATACCAGTGTGTGTGTGTGTGTGTGTGTGTGTGAGAGAGAGAGAGAGAGAGAGAGAGAGAGAGAGAGAGAGAGAGAGAGAGAAAGAAAGGCTCGGCTTCCTGGCTGGGTTGTTCAGGAGTGAAGCTGAGGCAGCAAAAGGATGTCCCTGAGAAGTCAGCTTTGGCATCTCTCAGAAATCATGGGCCAACAGGTCAGAGCCTGATCTTGAGGAGCCAGCAGCCACCAGCTGAGATCTGAGCCACACATTTATTGAGCACCCTTGCCAGGGACAGCCACTAGGTCTCATCAAGAGAGCCAATCAGGTTGACAGTCTGTGCCTCTCTGGAACACTGTACCAAGAAGCCTTTTGAGTCTCCAGGGGAAAGGTGACAGGCACTGATTACAAAGCTGCCTTGGGCTTTGGCTGGATGTCTGCCAGCCCTGGCTGAGTCTAATGGGTGCCAAGAAAAATGCTTGGCTTTGGAGACAAGTAGTGATGAATCAGACAAATGCTTGTCTGCTCCCAGCCTACTGCAAGGCTGAGAATCCTAACCATTACCAACCTGTAGCTAAGGGCTGGGATGAGAAAATACGTGGAGGTAGGGAGGCCAATTGAGGACACTGATGGTGTCCGGAGCAGGTTTCCCATGGAATTTCTGACCAGGTTGGGGGAAGCAAGGGAAGGAGGGCATTTCTATCAGGGGCCACAGGATGCTCAAATTCACACAGGAGGAAAAATAAGCTTGTCCAAGGGTGGAACACAAGGGGGAGCAGGACAGGACATCAGAAAGAGATGGGAGAGGACTGAGTGCTGTCCATAGCATGGTAGTTCCTTGACCAGATCAGAAAGGAGGCCCTGGCTCTCATCCTGGCAGCCCATGGGAGGACAGGCGCCCCGTGCATGCAGCATGGGCACCTTGGGACTCCTCCCGCTGTGGAGAGGGACCTCTGTTCCAGGATTCCAGCTGTGTTTGGCACTGGCAGCCCCAGCACAGACCGTGTGGGAACTGGGCCTGGTGCTGTGTATGTTGTGAGTGCCTGCAGGTGCAGGACCAAGGCCGTAGATCATTTGCATGGGATGGAGAACACATTTTCAGTTTCCTCCTCTCACAAATGACAGATTTCACTTTCACAGTTTTCTTTCTCCATCACAACCACACCAGTTTCCATTTGGCACCTTGAGTCTGTTGTCACAAAGTAACCCCAGATCTCCTCTGTGATGTTTCTGCCTCACTAGCCTTCAGGGCTTCAATGGCTCAACACTCCGCCATGGATGTCTCCTGCCCTTGTTCCCCACCTCACAGAAAGAGTCCCACACTGGGAGTCAGGAGCCTGGGCACTGGTCCTGGTTCTCTGCCCCTTGGTATGGAATGTGAGGCTCTTTCTGGGCCTTGGTTTCCCCATATGTACCCAGAAGTTTCTGGACTTGACAATCTCCAAATGTCCTCCAAACTGTAGAACATCGACCTTCTGATCTTGGCAGTTTCTTTGTCCTGGAAACCCTAAGATAACATATAGCAAGTGTTGGGGCTTGGCCCCTGATGGCCTAGGAACTGGAGGTCTTGCAGGGGTCTCCTCCTGTTCCTTGCTCTGCCACTACCCTTTCCTCCCTTTCCAACTCTCTCTCCATCCTCAGGTCTGGTTCCTGCACCTCTGAGCTCTTTTGCTGCCTGACTTCTTATGGTAACTCCGAGGAGAGAGGTGCTCAGTTCACCTTGCTGAGAGGCACTAGCTCGTCACTGTAATGCTGGCCCAGAAGGGTCTCTCCTCCCTCCATGCCGATTCCAGCTAATGGCTATGCTGAGGTTCCTACAAATAGTCATCTGAGCAGAAGGTGCCTGAAGCCTTCCTATTTAACATGTTTTCCACACAATTGTTACTTGCTAAAATTTTCAGAGAAATTGCTTTGCTCTGACTAGGTACAGCACAGATAAACAGAGAGGCTGGTGTCCCCACGGCCAGGGGCTGGTCAGTCTGACTTCATGTTCGTGGGCAAGCCTTTTCTGGGTTCTGGCTTCCACTTTCCCATCTGTGAAATGGGGGTGGGGGCAGAGTGATCTAGACCACCTTTTAGGCTCTAGGCCCTTTGCAGTTCTGCCATCTACCAGAGCCTCAGGCTTCCTGCTGTGGCCAAGAAACTCCCCCTCCTTGCAAGATGGTGCTGTGTGCGCAGGCTGGCTTGTTTTCCGGAAAGGAATACTGGTGAAAAGGCAGGGACCCCTTGCAGCACAGACAGTGGGGTTCAGAGGCCAGGTCTGTGGTGGGGAATCCAGAGTGACCCAGGAGGCCAGGGTTAACTGAGGCGATAAAACCAGAAAACTCCCTGGGCAGTCAAGTGGGGAGGGTGGTCATGCAAATCACTAGGAAGAGATGATTAACTGGGTAAAGGCACAGGAGGAAACGGTTGGTGACCCATGAATTGTCCAGCATGACTGTGGGTTCCCTAGGCCCCAAGCCTGCGCTGGGGTGGGTGTGGAGGCTGAGGTTGAGGTGTGAAAGGAGGCTGAGGCTGAGGTGGGCCTGATAAGCTCCCCTCCCAGAAACATTAGCCAGGCGAAACCAGAGGGGCCCCGGGGGCTGCTGGGAAGAGTGAGAAAGGCACTCAGAGAGTTTCCATCTCAGGGAGGTTCCGCAATCTGCCTGGCCCCTCAGCGGCTTGCTGGCCGTGGGCGAGGGAGGGGTGAGGACAGGAGCAGGGACTTTTCTGAGGGGTGCTGTTGACTGTGAGCAGCACTCTGGCATCTAGGGCTGTCAGCACTCACAGAGTCTGGGGAGGCTCTTCCCCATTGCTGCTCCATTCTCATCAGGTCCTTGAATTTCCTCCACAGCACCATGACAAGTGGCTCATGTCCAGGAACCAAGAGCTCAGTATGTCCCCGGCAGCCTGCCCCACTGTGGGAATCTGTCAGGAAACTGCTTCTCTGTACCAAGCCAAAATCTGTCCCTAGCTGTGGGCCTAATCCCACACCTGCCCTTCTTCCTCCAACACGAGGTGGTTTGCACCAGCATTTGGCATAGCACACCCAGAGATGTGCAGCCTGGTTGTCTGAGGAGGATTTTATGTAAAAAGTAGGAATAATATAAAATTATTTCCATGGAACAAAGGTTACCTTCAGGCCTAGTACCTGGTTCTAGGGGTTAGGATTTGGGCATCAGTTTGCCCTGTTCTGCTTCAATTTCTGTATTGGAGATGAATATCACTGTAATGGTTAATTTTTTTGTGTCAACTTGGGTAGGCTATAGTGCCCAGTAGTTTAGAAGTTGCTAGGAATGTGTTCTGTAGCTATCATTAGCACCTATAATCAGTTGACTTTAAGTAAAGGAAAGGAACACTGGATGAGGGTGGGCCCCATCCAATCAGTTGAAGGTCTTAAAAGCAGGAGCGAAGGTTTCCTTAGGAAGGAATTTAGCCTCGAAATGATGAAGCAGAAATCCTGCCTGGCTTTCTGGCATGCTGGCATGACCTAGACAGATTTTAGACTTGCCAGCCCCTGCAATTGGGTGAGCTTGATAAATCTGTTAGTTCTGTTTCTTGGTAAAACTCTGATATAATCACCTTCCGTGTCTCTGTACAAAGATAGGCAAAAGACATGTCATTCCTTGGAAAGAAAAGTGATTTATGGGTGCTAACAGGACAAAAGTGCTACATTGTGCAGAACTGTGCTAATCTCAAACCCATCTCCAAGCATGCCATTCATCTCCCTACTCAAATTCTTTGATGGTGCCCCACTGCCACCAGATCAGTTGCTCTTAATGAAGCATTTCTATCACTGTGTGAGAAGTTTATCATTAATACATATTTCCTAGGAGATACTTTAGAGATTATTTTTATTTTACAGAAGAGGAAAACGAAACAGAAATTAACCTATCAGAACCACATTTCTTCCTGTAGGACTCAGAGCCAACAGCGACGTCATTCATGTGTCCCTCCACATGTGTCCCTGCGACCTGCAGTCAAGGCAAATTGGACTAGGTCCTCTTACCTGTGTCCTGGCTGCTGCCTACACCCATCTTCCTGCTGAAATGTGTCTCCTCTCACCTTGCACATTCAAGTCTTCTCTATGCTCAAAGGGCCAATTCCAACACCATTTTCTGTCAAGTGTTCCTGGGTCTCCACCTCTGACACCAGAAGTCACCTTTTTCTGTATGCACAGTCCTGCCTCAAGGTACAGCCATTCACTTCAGTGTTTCTCTTTGCTATCTTAAAATGCAAGACGTCTGTGGGCAGGGAACAAGTCTGGCAGATTAGGGCAGATGATATTCAAACCCAGCGGAGTTTCTTTCCAAAGCTTTGTGAATTTTGATTAGAAAAACAATTAGTCCTCTAATAGTTCTCTAAGGAAATAATTAGTTCTCTAAGGAAGTGTGCACATGGGTTTCTGGAGTATCAGTGTTTTGGCCCTGGCATATACTTGTTTTCCTTGTTCTCCTCTTCCATTTGAATGACGGACCTTATACTGATCATGCGATTCTCACATTCACTCTATCCAGCCTTGAAGCCTTCTTTCCGAAAGGACCACTGCAAACTTTTCCATTTGGAAGTGCAACCTTCCTGTCCAGTCAGTCCTAGACACCCCCATTTTGGTAATTACATGTGGAAAACAGTGTTGCCGCCAGTGGGTTAAATTCATTTGCCAAAGCCTGTCAGGCCCTATCCTGGGCCCCGGGAGAAAGAAAACAGATATCATGGCCTGTGTCTCTTCACTCTATCAGTAGATATCTGAGCTCCTACCCTACTCCAGGAACCATGTTCTTTGTACAGTGTCCATCTTTTCCACGAACTACGAGTCCTATGAGGCCATGGATCACATCTGCCTGGTTTACACTGTTCCTTGAGCTCAGTGCAGGGCCTGGCACACAGGTATCCTACAAATATTCATAAAACTGAATAGAAGGGTTGGGGATTTGCATCTGTCCCAATCCCTGGAGAAAAAGCAAGAATTCCAGGGTAGGACTTGGCTCTGGTTAGATGGTCAAGGACGTTGACTGAGTTGGCTGAACAAGTTCTGGGTCCTGTGGAGGACCACTGTGGACCACCCTCACTGTGCTCAGGTTGTGGCGAGTTCTTTGTGGGTTTTCACCAGTCTCTGAAGAACCAGCAGTTCTTGCTTTCTCATGAGACTTCTTTTTCTTGGGATTTAGTAGATTGACCTACTCAGTGGAAACTAAAAACAGACACTTGTCTAAAGGTCCTGTGCTTAGGCCTGAGGTCAGCAAGCCCCTCCCCCAGGTTCCTACGGATGGTTATTTGTCTTGTGATCCTGGTCACCTTGGCCCCAAGTGGGCAAAACAGGAAACAAAACCGAAGATGGTCTGAGGACTACTCACCCAGATTTTTTAGAATATTCCCAATTCAATGATAAAAAACAAAACAATCCCCCCAAACAAAAACCATTAACATGTTTCCAATAGACTACTATGTGAAATTAGACTTTTTTGGTTTTGATTGTATGTATATACCTATCTCATTACCACAATCTAGATAATGAACATATCCACCCCACCAAGTTTCTTTGCGTCCCTTTTTAATTGCTACCTCCTGTCCTTCCCAGCCAACCCTATCTCTGAGCAGCTACTGTTTTAACAGTTTTCTGTTCCTATAGATTAATTAACATTTTTAGTAGTATTTCTTTGTGAATTTTACCTTTTTGGGTGCTGATATTTTTGTGTTCCTATGAATATTCTTTTTTTTAAAAAATATTTTTTAGTTAGACATGGACACAATACCTTTATTTGGTTGATTTATTTTTACATGGTGCTGAGGATCGAACCCAGTGCCTCATATGGATGAGGCAAGCGCTCTGCCACTGAGCCACAATCCCAGCCCGTCCTATAAATATTCTTGAGCTTTGCTTTTTGCAATTGGTTATTTGGAGAGAGCTTAAGCCTTTTGGATCCTATTTTCAAATGTGAGGCAGAAAAAGAGGAGTTTAGACCCGGGCTAATTTTTCTTCATTACTGAGTAAAACTCTTCCAAGAGCTGTGGTCAGTGTTGGTGAACCAAGAGGTTCTCCACTCTGGTGAGAACAGAAGCTATTTTGGGCCCTGTGTGAACTCCAGAAATAGTTCCCTCTAGTGCTTTCAGGTGGTTTCCTCACACGTGGGTGCTGACCAGTACTCAGCTGAAGACTCCAGGGGAACCCGCCAGGTCACAGGTCTCTGGGTTCTCTCTCAGCGCAGCTCTCTCCTCTCTGGTAATCAGACCTACAAGCTGTAGCCACTTTGGGTTTGCCAGATCCCGCTGTTTCCTCAACTCAGGGAGATCTCCAGGGTCTTCCTGGGTCCCCTGCTTGCTCCCTACTCGGGGAACGCTGCAAGCAGTCAGCCAGGGCAGTCACAGGTCACACCTTACTTGTTTTCTCATAAAGTTTGCTGTCACTTCTTGTCTGATGTTTAATGTCTTATGAACAGTATTAATATTTTTCACATTGTTTCAGGGTGGGGACTAAATCTGATCCCAGTTACTCTAATCTTGGTTGGAAGGGGAAATTTCTAAAACTACTTTTGATAATGACTGTGATAATGCTGCAATAACTTTGATATTCTGGACTCCCTTCATTAGCATTGTCATCTCTGGGTACCTCAAGCTGATAAACTCTTGTATTGAGAAAATGATTATATTCGTATTACATTTCACATATACAATTGATTATATGTAATAAGAAAATAAAATTGTAATTTCTTCATTCAAGAACAATTTTTAAAAATGTTGGTGTAAGACTGCCAAGCATCCTTTGCGAGAAGGTTTGCTCTGAAATGATGGCTGCAGCAGTCGAGCTGGTGGTTCCTTCCCAGCCTCCACCTCTGTTGGGGCACCTCCCAAAACCGCTCTGCTGGTGTACAGAGAGCCAGAGTTGGCTAGGAAAGAATCCTGGGGGTAGTTTTCAAACACTGACTGGTTTACAGAACAAAAAACACATATGATAGCTCCTTTGTCCCTGACGGGGCAACTCTGAGGTGCAGCCTCCATTGTCTAGTGGAGTGAGCATGGAAGTTCCCGCTATGGACCCTGAGGAAGCAGCCAGCCCCGCTTCCTTCTCTTCATTTCTCTGTATCACTTTCCTATTCATTTCTCCCTTCTTATCTGTGTATAAATGCATGGACCCAATCGGTAAGTTATATCCCAGAACAAAAGGTTTGTCTAACAACCAAGAAAAGTTTTGGAGAAAAATAATGGGCAGGTAGAAATAAAAGCCTTACCTTCAAATACTCTATATATGAAAGAACCTAAACAATGGTAATTTCATTTCTGACCTAAAAAGAGGTGGATGCCCTAGGAGTAGAAGGGGCACTAGTTCCACCATACTGATAATAAGCCATGCTTGCCCCAGGTCCTACTGAGGAACAGTGCCAGCTATTTCAGGGCTTACTACACTTCCATGAAGCTGCTTATCATGGCTATCAGTTTTAGCAGGGTGTTAAGAGCCTCTGGTTGCTCACCTCGGGGTGAGAACAACTTTAGCCAATGCTGGGAAGCCATACGCCAGAAGGGAGGGTGGTGGACTAGACATTCTAGACCTACAATTCACACTAGGAATGATGTGGGAAGTGGGATTCTCCTTCAGCCAAAGACAAAATAGGAGACACCCTAACAGTAGTTTATACTTCCCCAAGAGTAAAATACAAACACAAAAATCCAATTTATAGAACTGTTCTACTTAACTGATCACACACCATTTTATTCTGCTATAAAGCTTGTGCTTGGGCAACATGGGCATTTTTTACTCCAATTTATCGTGATTACTGATTGACGACTGATTGATTGAGGTGCTCGGGATTAAGCCCAGGGCCTCTCCCAAGCTAGGCAAGCACTCCACCACTGGCTACATCCCCAGCTCTAGTTTATGGTGATTTTATAGCTTTAGTCACTGTCCAACCCAAATGTGCCCTTCATCATCCCAACTCTCATAGTCTTTACATAATAGACCATTTAGTCACTCTATTTGAGACATTTTATTTCTCTCATTCTAATATTAGGCTTTGGTAAGTACAAAAAGTTTGTTCACAAGTACAAAAAATTCTGTAAAACTCTGTTGTAGTTATAAAAGTCCATAAAAACAGAACAATTTTTTAAGTTGGATAATATTTAACTCTATAAATCTAAGTGATGATTTTGACATGTGGCTTTAAAAATGGCAAAAGCTGTTTTACTGCGATTGTTAAAATTTTTGATGACTCTTTTTCACCTGTTTCAGGAAATCTGTCTTAGACATTTATACTGGACAGATTTCTTTTACTATAGCCCAATTCCCTGCCTCCTCAGGGCTTTGTTTGTAGTTATGCCTGTGATGTTCTGCCCAAGGGAAGATTCTGACAACAGCTTCAGAAGAAAGAAAAGCTGGATTCAGATTTATAGCCACTGTCCTTTCCAATGTAAAAGTAATCTTATGTCAGGTGGCATACACTGTAATCCCAACATCTTGGGAGGCTGAGGATTGCAAGCTCAAGGCTAGCCTCAGCAACTTAGCAAGACCCCGTCTCACTGGGGGTATAGCTCAGTGGTAGAATGCCCCTGGGGTCAATTCCTAGTATTAAAAAAAAAAAAAAAAGTAATGCTGCAAAACAGTGATAAAATTTTCTTATTAGTAATATTTTCTCTTCCTGCAAAGATTTTTTACTGTTAATATTGTAGATGAATTACATTTGATGAAATTTTCTGTTTTTCAAAGTATTTTTAAAAAGTTTTATTGAAAAGATTTGATTTTTCCTCTCCCAAAGATTCTGAGTAAAAACAACATTGGAATAGAAGTCCCAGTTTATCTTGCTGTGTTTCTACCTAATAACCTGTGGGACAAAGCACTGAGATCCTGCAAGGATTTGTTCAGTACTCCAAGTATTAAACAATCAAAACAAAAAACCCTTCTTTCACTTAATCATAAATAATAAAAATATTGCCAGATTGTTGCAGACATGAAGATCAAATGAACATTATAAAACCAAACCAGAAGCTGTCTCACAGCTTAGACTTTTTTTTCCTCTGCTTAATAAGAAATAAATTATCATTGCCATCATCTTCCACATATCTCTCCTTTTTCTTTGGCTTGCTCCGCTTGCCCTCTTTGGGAAGCTTGTCTTCTCTTGGCTTGTGGTAATGTGATGAATGGTGAAAGGACTTGTGAGGCTTCTGGGTCTTAAAACTGCCAGGTGAAGAGTGGGTTTTGGGGCCTCTAGGAAAGTCCTCATCCACTTCATGATGCCTGTCAGCCTTTCTGTGCTTCTCACGTTCTCTACTCCTGTTCATCATTTCCTTCTGTATTTCTTTGTCTTCTTGATACCACTTGTTGCTTTTCCTCCAGCCATGGCTCTTCCTTATATCATGGTGTGGTCTCGTCTCTGCTGCTTCCATGTGCAGTCTCTTGAACTGCCTTGGAAAATCCCCATTTTTCTGCAGTTCTGGAAAATTAAAAAGTATTTTGAGCTTTCGCAGGCCTATAAATGAGGAGATAGGCAGCTAGATATATTTAAATGTGTTAATAATATGACATTCTAAAGAGCCTTTAGTAAGGTAAAAACAACAACAGCAGCAATAAACACTAACTAAAAATGGAATGGTTGTAGTTTTACATTCCTGATTGCTAAAAAGGGAAAACACCACAAATCCAATGATAGGTGTTTGTTCTATTCAACACAGTTTAACTACATTAGACAATAGAGACCAGGACCTGCAAGAACAGTAATCATCTTAGCTCTGTGAGGAAGTCACATCTGACCAATTCAAGTTCCTCCAGTGATCATCAGTCTCTGATGATAAGGCAAAGCAAGATGTATAAAATTGCCTTTGACAGTCTCACATGACATTTCAATTACCTCCTGAAGATAAAGTCTGGCCACAGTACTAAGAAGGGGATGCCAGACTGCCTGGGAGATTACTCCTCTAGAGCAGAGACTGCTGGCCTGGGGAGAACACACTTGTATGCACTCTGTGTGGGTATTATCTTAGAGGTTTTAGTGCCAGATGATGATATATTTTGTCAGGATTCAACATACTTGTTACAAGCTTCTGATGGTGAGTGATTCTGACAGTGAGGGATGAAAATTAATGTCAGTAGAACTTTGAAAAATTAAAGCATTGGCCAATAACTTTTAGCATAAGACTGTTAGAATAAAATAAAAATTCCAACGCAAACCTCAAAATCGATTTGTGCTACAGAGTGTCAATACAACTAGCTAAAAAGGAAAAAAAATTTTTTTCCTCAGATTATAAAAGTTATAAATGCTCATGATGGAAAACTTGGAAAAAAACAGACAAGTTAAAAAAATCAGAAAGCACTCATAATTTTTAAATTCAGAGATAAAATTTTCATTTATTTCTTTTTAATCTCTTTCTAATTTAGTTGCCTAATCACTGTCTTCCTGTACTATAATTTCTCTATAGTTTAGATAAATTTTATATTAAATATGTAAACTATGCAGGCATTGTGAGAAGAAATTCCTTTAACTTTCTTTAGAATTAATAATTTTATTTTGAAAAGGTCCTAAGCTTAGTAAGAGTCTAAAAAAAGAATACCAAAAAGATGAAAACTACATAATGGAACAACTTGAAAAATAAACAATTTTGTCCCCAAACAAGAAAGGTAACTTGGGAAACCATCTTAAAGTACACAGCAAGAAAGAACAGAGGTAGAGAAAATAGACTTAAATGATATTAATTTGGTGAGAAAGAACTTAAATGTTGGCAACAGTAAACACAGAAACCAGAGAAGTGGCTCTTGACCTACAGCTATGCAGACAATGGTGGCCTATAAGAGCTGATTTCTTAAGGGAAGCTCTAGGAATCTTTCTTTCCATGAAAAATATCAGAGACACACAACCTGAAAAAATAATTACTTGTCAAACAGAAAAATCTCCAAGGAATCTTGAAAACTGCATGCACAGATGGAGAGCAGTATTTTTCTGGACATTTTCTAAAATGCTTACTAAGTGGAAAAAATGTTTATCACAAACAGGTTACAATACAGAATTTTTGAAGTAAGGTGTTTGGCTTTTGAAGATGAAGAAAATTCTAGTTTCTCTGGTAATTATTAAAAACATTTACTGTGATAACTAATGACCTTGAAAGCAGGCAAAGATAAAAAAATTTAAGAGGGAAAGTGCTGGGGAATGATATTGGCCAATTATGTTGATTTTTTTGTGTTCATGTGCGAATATGTAACAATAAATCCCATTATTATGTATAATTATAATGCACAATAAAAAATGTGGAAAGAGAAAAAAAGAAATCTAGGAATTACTACTGCAAATGTTACCTAACAAGTTAATAACACACCTTTTTAAAAAATAATATCTGTTCTTTTTAAAAATTTTTTTTAGTTGTAGACAGATACAATATCTTTATTTTATTTATTTGTTTTTATGTGGTGCTGAGGATCGAACCCAGTGCCTCACACATTTAAGGCAAATGCTATACCAATTGAGCTACAATAACAGCCTAATAACATACCTTTTATTTTTCGTTTTATTCTTTGTTCTCTCTCCCGAATTTCGTATTTGTCATCATAGTAGTAGATGAATGGAGATGTTGGAAATGTCTGATTATACATCCGTCTTTCTGTACATTCCTGCAAATTGTATTTGAAATTATGATGTCATAGTTTTCAGACCACCCTTTTGTGAGCTTCTGGACCATGCTTATTGGAGACCCACATCACTGGTGTCTTGTGCTGTGGTTGGAAGCTGGAAGGGATCACTCAAACCAACAACCCTACTGTGCTTATGTGCTTTTCTTTCAGGCTTGGGTTTTCTTCCCTTAGCTATAAAACCTTTCTATTTTTTTTCCATCTTCCCTGCCAAATTCCTCCTTAGTCTCAGTCAACAGCACTGAGGGCTGGTGCCATCTGCACTTGTCTTGTTCTGTGACAGAGTTTATTCTTTTCAGTTTTATGTTCATATCTGTCCTTTCCTTGTCTGTTTCTTCCAAAAATGTTCCCTTAAGTATTTCTTTCGTCTCTCCTTCTCACCCCCAAAATATAGGTGTTAAGTTCTTAGCCTCTTGCTCTCCTCTCTAAACACAAGTGGTTGGCAAGTTTATTTTAACTCAGCATTTACTGCTGATTAGGGTGATTCTTATGATAGGGAGTGAGATGGTGGTAGGTTATGTTTACTTTAAAACTTTTCCCATGTAATTCTGAGATGCCCTAAAGGAAATCTCTTTTCTTGCTCCCTACCCAAGCTGAGATCACCCCTTGCACTCCTTTCCATAGGTGGCTGCCCACTCTGATGACTGGTCTTCCCACCATGGCCATTTCCCATGTTCACATCCTTTGGCCTGAATACTTCAGGTTTTCATTTATCATGATCTGCAACACATATTTATTCACCATGTCTGAAGCATTTTTTTCTTTGAAAGTCTTCCCATTGGAAGGCTCCCGTTTATCTTCTGTTATCTAATATTTATTTATAACTATTCAGCATTTTTTAGCTAAGTATTGAAGAAAAACTGAAATACTTTTAAGAAAGCATGTGAAAAATACACAAAGAATTTAGTTGATTCATTATAGCTTTGACATTGTGTCTGAACTTGTATCTTTAAGATAGCTGGCCATTTTATACATTTTATATAATTAATTTGCAGAATTAAAAAATTATGAATCATCAGAATATACTTCAAAGAGTTAAGTAATGGAAATCTGTTTTTATTATTCATATCAAATCATAACATTTTACCTTAACAGTTGACTTCTGTTTTCTCCTAAAAAAAGAGTTTTCAAAGAATCAGCTTTTGGTTTTGTTGATACTATTTAGTTTTCTGTTTCTATAATTTTCTCTTTTATCTTTATTATTTTCTTCCTTCTACCATCTTCAGACTTATCCTATTCTTTCTTTCTTTTTTTAGGTACCAGGAAGTGAACTCAGGGGCACTCAAACACTGAGCCACATCTCCAGCCCTATTCTGTATTTTATTTAGAGACAGGGTCTCACTGAGCTGCTTAGCACCTTGCCATTGCTGAGGTTGGCTTTGAACTCGCAATCCTCCTGCCTCAGCCTCCTGAGCTGCTGAAATAACAGCATGCACCACCCTGCCTGTTGTGACTTTTTTTTTTTTTTTTAAATCATTTGGTCTTATTTGGATTCTGAAAGTTGTAAGGCAAACTTTCATGATAGCATAAAAAAATGTTTTTAGAAACCACCATATTTAGTGGCTCCAAATTCTCATTTCTAGGAGAAAAGATACACATAAAATAAACCCATAAAAAATTGGGTCTAAAATTCTGACAATAACTGAAATGAAAGGCAGCTAATTAAGAACATAAAACACAGAAAAGCATAAAACTTAATGATGTAATGAGTCATTCAGAATACTCTAATACTGTAATGGTGGAATATACACCAACTTTATCTCTAGTAAGAATCCTAACCATACAATAGTAGGAGTAAATCATGATGGGACAAAGGTACTAAAGATATTCATACATTCAGTCAATACATGTCAACAAAACCTTTTAACTCTTCCAGCCCCCACTCACTCTTTCACATCCTCCTGCAGAGGCTCTTTGTACAGTGACTACTGTTGTCCTTGACACCCTCCCCAGACCCCACTCCACCAGAAAGGGAGTGGAATTAGGAAATAGTGGTGTCACATTTTCACGCAAAGAATCTATTCAATAACAATATCTGTATGGCTGAATTTCTGAAACTGAAGGAGAAAGATCCTCAGACATCTTGAACCACCTGCGTGCTCTATTTGGATCCCATATGGTCTAGACTGACATGACTACACAGAGTTATACAGTACTACAAATGTTTTCCAAAGCTAAATGTAAATTGTATTTTGATTATCCACATCGCTGGTCCCCTCCATTAGCACAGACAATTGATAGTTGGCTATATAATTTATCTACTATTCTGGATTAGCCACACCACTGATCTTCTTCATTAATGTTGGATAATCTAGAGTTCTTCATCTATGGCAGTGATGAGGTTGCCAAATTTGTTTTTTTATAAATTAAAAATTATCTAAATCTAGATTTCAGGGATAAATTCCAAATGTTTTTAATATATTTCCTATCTACATTAACAGGAGTGACTAGTAAGCAATAAGCATCCAGCTATAATTGTTTTTCTTTAATTGAACAAAGATAAATGATAAAATTATACCCTTGTGTTTTAAAGAGGTAAGCAAGCATAAATCATACATTTATGTGATTTGTGTGCCAGTAGACTGCTCATGTGAATATGTTCCCTAAAAGGCGCTGGCAGCATCTGAATGTTGGTAACACGGATGAATGCACAGAGCAGTAAAAGATCTAGAGATGATATAGCACTGTAAAAGAAACCTTCTCTAGCTAAATTTTCAATGTGAGTTCTACAGAAGTGAAGTAAGTGTGCTGTAGGATCTCTCCATCTGTGTCACCACAAGGTGGGTCTGATCACATTGGAAATAGCATCTAAACATCAGGGCTGAGAAATCCCCTGAACCACTTCTTTGTTTTGGAGATAAGGACTGAAGGTCAGAAAGAAAAAGTGAATTGTTGAAGTCACCTGGTTAAGTGACTAGCAGAGTACAAATCAGAAGTGAGGATCAGAGCCTCATGCTAGTTTTCACATTCTAAGCTCCACCCATAGTTCCTGCTGCCTCAGTATGGAAGATAACTTGATCAGAAGATGGACTCCAGCACTTTTCTTTCTCCTAGCCTTTTTGTCTGTCCTCATAATGTAGGGTTCCCAAGGCTTGTACCAGTATTTGCCATGGCTGGAATTTAAGAGGTGGCCTGCAGTGCTACCCTTTTCTATTTATCATCTTTCTACCCACTTAAAGTATTCCAAGCTTTGTTGTTTTCTACCTCCTTCCACTGGATCTGATTTGATATCAGTTCACCTTGTTTTTGAGGCTGTTAGAACCCTGCCTGGAAAGTGGGAGTGCATTTCTCCATATGAACTTTCTACCTCCTGTGCCACTGCCCTTTCCTCTCTGCCTCAAGAGTCCTGGAATGCATGGATTTTGAGCCTATTCTTATTGCTTCTTGTCTCTGTGATGGATGGCTGCTATTTCACACTTAAAGTGGCAACTGACTAGGGATCTTGTGCCCACCTCACAGCAAGAAGTTGCTCCTGCTCTGAAACTTAAACATCCAGAACACACAATCTGACCCTTTTAGTTGGGGTTAGAGAATGTGTTAGCTGGACAAGGAACCTGAGCACTTGTGGAGTAGGTGGGTTAGTCAGTGATGCATCACCTCTGTCTTTCCACTGTTGGGTGTCAGGGATTGCGAGTGAGTGATGAAGACTGAGTTGACTACAGTACCAGGAAAAAGTGGAGGGAAAAACCAAAACACGATGGAGCTGTGTCAAAGTAATCGTGACAGGAACTCATGAGAACGCCATGTACTGTTGACGACTAGTATATGACTGACTTCATGAGCTGTATTTGTTTTTACATTCACCTGTAACAGACAACTATGCTCTGACAGACAGTTACTCTGGTAGGGATGGGAGAAGTAAAGAAATAGAGAATATATACACTCAGAAAAATTAAATTACACTCAGAAAAATTATACCCCATCTGATTCAAAAGTATGATATGTCAAGATCATACTTGTCATGTGTATCTAATTAAAACAAATAAAAAAAGAGAATATATTAAGTCTTGCCTCTGAATGTTAGTTTGTAAATAAGTAAGCATTCCGAGTTCCATTCTTTTTTGAGCTCATCTTTCAACAACTGCTCCCTGACAACAGAATACTTTATGTTCAAATGATAAACTTACGTGTCCATAATGGCCTTTTTGTGCACAGTTGTAGCAATAAACTAATGCCGATTGTCCAGAAGGAGTCTTCGGTTTTTTGGGTGGCCCAGGTTTGGTCTGCAACATAAAACATTTGTGAAGGTTTAATAAAAGTTAGAAGAAAGTTATAAAACCTTGTCCTTACTAAAAGAGGTTTTTTTTTTTTTTTTTTTTTTTTTTTTTTTAGGTAAGAGATTGCTTAGAAATACTGCTTTCTAGAGCTTAGCATGGAGTGGAAGTGGAGGATGGAACCTTGGACAGAAACATTTAAGGGCACACAGAGGAGCTTGTAAAAGGGACAGAGAAGGAAGGGCTCAAGCATGTGGAGACCCAGGAGAACACAGGTGCCAGTGTTAGAGAATATTTTTAAGAAGGATGAACTGATCTACAGTGCCAAAAACCAGCAGGGAGACCTAGTAACACCAGGATTGACAAACATCCATTGTAAAAACAACTGTTCTTAAATAACGTTAGTGCAAGAATTTGGAATCAGTGGGAGTGCACAAAGAGTTGAAGGCTGTAGGGCGAAGAGTAAAGGGATGCACATGAAAGTAATGAAATGTAGAAAGAAGAGCAAAGAAATAATCACCGACTAGGGCTGGGGTTGTGTCTCAGTGGTATTGCACTTGTCTGGCATGTGTGAGGCACCGGGTTTCAATCTTCAGCATAAAATAAATGTATTGTGTTCATTTACAACTAAAAAAATATAAAAAAAAGAAAAAAAGAAAGAATCACCCACCAAAGTCAGGAGGGCAGTTACTTCCAAAGAGGATAGAAGAGCCCGTAGAGGGCTTTGGGGTAGCTGCAACTTCCTAGTTTTTGTACACAGAGGTAGTTACTTGGGTGTGAATCATATAACTAATCTATTAAATTGTACACATATTTTATGCACTTTTTAGGATGCATATTACATTTTACAATAAGAAATGTTTAAAAATATTGAGTATAGGTTGAAGACAGGGAGAATAATGCTATATATTATTTTGAGAAGCATGAATAATGGCAGAGTAAGATGATGCAGTATTTAGGGGGAGGAAGATTTGGTAGGGTTTGTTTTTTTGAACAGGAAAAGACCTGGGCATGTAAGAAGGCTAGTAGAGAGGGAGACACTGAAAATAGAGAAGAGAAAGGAGATGATGGATGGAGAAAGAACTCTGAGGAAGTGGTGGCTGTAATCAACAGGATTAATCGGCATTCCCCACCCCAAGCTTTTGGGAGACTGAAAGAAAACATGTAAGGATGAGCATAAACATGTTCTTTACTGGGATCCTATTACCAAGAGCACTATTGTGCCATCTAATTTTATTGCTTAATGTTACAAACAGGTGGTTTGTGGGGTTTTCTTTGGTTGATACAGGAAAATAATGAATAGGTAGTAAAAATCTTCTTTAAAAAACTTACTTTCAATTTTAATTTCCTAGAATGAAAAACCAGAAAACCAGAAGAAAACAATAAAATAATCCTTCTGCTGAAAATGATCACAAATGCTACACACAATGGAATTTAACCTCAGCTGTTACCAATTCAGATATAAATAAAAAACAACAAATGTTATACATTCTCCAATTAAAAATGTGGCTCATAAATTAAGACTAGCCAAAAATCATCAAAAAAAAAAGTTTTAACAAGTACACACACAAGTCATATATCCCTCATTGCAGAGATTCACATTTTCTTCAGGTAGTAGAACACCAGGAAGATGTGAAATTAGTGAGTATAATTTTTTTCGTCCTATATTTAAATAATAAATAAACAAATATATATATATATGTGTGTGTGTATATATATATATATATGTGTGTGTGTATATATATATATTTATTTATTTAAAGAGAGAGAAAGAGAATTTTTTTAATATTTATTTTTTAGTTTTTGGTGGGCACAACATCTTTATTTTATTTTTATGTGGTGCTGAGGATCGAACCCAGTGCCCCGCGCATACCAGGCAAGCGCACTACCTCTTGAGCCACATCCCCAGCCCACGTCTATATTTTTTGATGTGGCATAAAATTGCAGCCATGAGCACACATGTTTTAAGGGAAAACTAAAAGAGATGGTGTCAAGGATGTGATAACATTTCAAGAAAGAAGTTGTTAAAAGCTACTGATGGGCTACAGAAGATGAAGACTATGAAATTCATTGGACTTAGCAATCAAGAAGTTGTTGGCAACTGCAAACTTGTATGCAGTTTCACTTGAGGAGCTGTAGCATGAGCCAGATTGAAATAGGTTTATCAAGTAACTATAAAAATGCCTTAGAACAGAACGCTGGTCACTCTTTCAAGAAACAAGGATATGTAGAGAACAAGGGAAAGAGACAAGTGGAACAGAATACAAGTCCAAGGTGCCTCTATCCATGATGCTTTTTAGTGTGCTGGGCACAGGGCAGGAGTGTATACATGCCCTATTTCTACAATTTATTAAAACATAACCATTGAGTGCCGAATATATACCAGGCATTGTTCTCAGATCAGGTAATTGAGAAATGAGAAAAACAAAAATCACTGCTTACATCTCCAGTGCTATATGTGTACATGTGCATACACTTTCACATATCACTCATGTGTACACAAACTAGAAGATGGTGATTAGTAGTATGCACACAGCTAAAACTGAGTTTTATGAATTGCTGATTGAGCTGCTGAGAGAAACCCTGACAAGGACGGTCCCTTATTATAATAAGGAAAAAAACCCCAGGTATATAATGATTAAGGGACACTATTCTAGGCATATGGTATAGGGAATAGGTAGTGCTAAACCCAAGTTAGAAGCAAGCTCACTATATTTGAAGATTTGAAAATGTATCTGTAAACTTGGAACTGTAGTAAGTGAAGAAAGAATAGAAGAAAAGGAGGTTCCAGGAGGTGAAGAAGGACCTTACCTAGGGCTTTATGACTGAGGGTGAAAAACATTGAATTTATTTTAAGCAGCATGGGAACCCAGTGAAGGGTTGAAGCTACTGGTAGGTTCTCAGTAACTAGCTGTGGTGACTGTTAGGAAGGACCATAACTGATGATAAAAAGAAAAACCCACTCCTTAAATAATAAATGCTCTCTAAAATGGTACTTAGTTACGTTTATAAATTGTTCTACTTATGTTTGTGCAAACATATAGAAAATTTATCTTTGAAGCAAGATTTTTAGATTCATTAATGAGAAGGAAAAATATGCTATGTGAAGTAAGGGATTCTACTGACTTGAATCCTATGCAAAGGTCAAGATAAACCAGGAAGTAAAGATGAGAGAGGCTGGTGAAACCATATCAACAGGGATATCCAGTCACTAGAACTTGATTTGATATAGAAACAAGTGGAGACTTCCTCAAAGGAGAAGCTATCAGCACCCCTATAGCACTTCTGGCTCTTCCTAAAGAGTATAGGACACAAAGAAAGTCACAATACTGCACAACTCTCTAAAGGCTCATTCCTATCAACTCCTTTCAGAGAAAAGGCCACCTTTATGTAATATTGCCAGTTGTTTGCAACCTTAGGGTTCCTAATTCCCCTTTTCCCTACTCTATTCCTCCTCCTCCTCCCCTTTTTTTAAAAAATAGCATCCAACACTTTCTAGTGTACTAAAGTGGTTATTGATTATTGCTGATCTGCCATCTCAATGCTACAGTGTAACATGCATGAAGATGGGGACTTTTCTTTGGTCCACTATGTATCCCTACATTAAGAACCTAGACAATGAATTGGTAGAGAACCTAGAATAGGGGTCAGCAAATTTCGGCCCATAGACCAAATCTGATCTTCTCCTGTTTTTGAATGGCTTACAAAGTTGGAACAGCTACCCTTTAAAAAAAATTTTTTTTTGGGTTATACATGGACACAATATCTTTATTTTGTTTATTTATTTTTATGTAGTGCCGAGGATTGAACCAGTGCCTCACATGTGCAAGGCAAGTGCTCTGCCAGGGTCACAACTCCAGCCCACAGCTACCCATTTTTAAATGGTCAAATGTATAACAAAAGAGTATTTGTAACATGTGAAATTCAAATTTCAGTGTCTATCTATAAGTAAAGTTTTATTGAAACAGAGCCATATATATTAGATTATGGATTATCTCTAGCTGCTTTTACACTAGAGTTTTGATGGAGACCATATATAACCCTCCAAGCTAAAATATTATACCATCTAACACTTTGTGGAAAGTTTGTTGACCCAATACCTAGAACACAGGAAAAGCTCAATAAATAAAGACGTAATGAATGAGTAGACATTAAAGACTTCAAAATTCTAGACAGTGGAAATTAGTTATGCAATCAACAAGTGTAAAAAGTGGATACAAACACTGAATATATCTACTACTGAGTACAGGAAGGCAAAATTTTATGGAATGTCTCTGAATTTATTTTATTGCTTTAGTCTGAGGAGATAACAGGTAGTTCTAATGCATTTAGCCCTTAGTAGAAATTATTCATTTTAAAAGGTTGCTGAGTTCCTACTATCCATAGAGTATGTAATAGAAATTGTGAGGGATACACACATAAATAAGAATTCTAAAACAGATGAGTTAACATGAAAAAGATCTTAAGAAATGAAAACACTAGGGAGGCCATGGCTCATCAAGGGAGTTAAGTGTACATCAAATGCATATTTTCCATTAAATAAATGAAGTAGTATAATTTTTTTGAGATGCCCCTTAAGTACAGCATCTCAAAGAACAAATTCACCTTACTGCTATTAAATGAATCGTAGTTAGTTCTTTTTAGTTTTTAAAGTGTTAAATGTTTTAAAACCAATAACATGCATGTGGCACAAAATTCAAGACACTAAATGGTAGAGAGTAAAAAGTCTGATTTTGTTCTGTTTTCCATTAATCAAGTTCCCCTCCTCAGAGGCAACAACTGTTACCAGGTCCTGTGTTCTACCAGAGAAAAGTCTAGGCATGGATACATGTGAGCACTCTGTATATGTATATAATACAAGGGCATATTTTTGCCTGCTTAAAGACAAAATATAGATGGAAGGGATTTTAAGAATTGGTGACAATAATCAAAGGCAAAACTGACCAAATCTTCTGAAGAGCCAGAGGCTCTGATAAAAAGTTATCCACTGCATTTTGGGATTATGTGCTAATCCTGGCTCTGTCACTTATGCAACATTAGTCAAGTTACTTAAATGATTTTGTTTCATTTTATTCATCTGTAAAATAGGTACAATAACAGTAACAGCACTCCTTCCTGACACTGTTGTGAGGGGATGTTACACATACCCATAACCTATCAGTAAGATATGACCATATCCTTTACTTAGTTTCCCCAACTCTCCTGGTTTCCTTCCACCTCACTGGCTGTTTCTTTGCTAGTCCTGTTTCTTATGTTCTATCCTGCTTACCCTGAAGTGGTTCATGGCTCAGTTGTCGTCATTTTTTTTTTAAAGTATGTTTTAGTTGTAGATGGACAGAATATCTTTATTTTATTTATCTATTTATTTTTATGTGGTGCTGAGGATCGAACCCAGTGCCTCACATATGCCAGGCAATAGCTCTACCACTGAGCCACAACTCCAGCCCCCACGGCTCAGTCTTTTGACAGCTTTTCTTCTCTATCTAATCCCTTCTAACCTCATAACTTTACATTAACCTTTACTTTGGCCACTCTAAAATTCTATTTTTAGCCTTGATCTCTCAACCCTAGATTCACATCTCTACTAGAATGTCTAACAGGCATCTTAAATTGAGTAAGTTAAAAACAAATCCTGTCCTCCTCCACCCCTCAAATGAGCACCTCCTACAATCTTTCCCATCACACCATCAGCAATGCCATCCTTTCAATTGCTTAGTCCAAATATCAACAACCTTGATTTATCTCTTATATATACCTCATGTCCATCAGTAGAGCTTATTGACTCTGTAAGATACAACCACCTTACTTCTTCTCTCCTGGTCTGACCATTCACCTTTCATTTAGATCACCAGAGCATCAGAACTGATCTTCCTCCTTCTATCCCTGCTCCTCTGCAGCCTATTCTCGAGACAAGGTGATCCTTCTAGCATGTAAATCAGAACATATCACTCCTCAGCTGAAACCCTCTAACAGCTCCTCTGTTCTCTCAGTAAAGGCCAAGAACCTTACAATGGCCTACAATTTGCCTCTCCCACCTGCCTGATTTTGCTATATGCTTTGAAGCATGTCTCCATACCTTGCTAGCCTTTCTGTTGTTCTTTGAACACTCCAGACAAACCTAGAGCTTGGCACCAGTTTTGGTGACAAAGCTTCTGGATCCATTTTCCTGGATCACTCTTCCCCTAGATATGATGTGGTATACCCCTTCACTGCCATCAAGTCTAGGCTCAATGGTCACCTTCATAGAAAGGTCTTCCTGGCTACCTATTTTAAAATTGCTAGCTCTTTCCAAGTGTTACTCCTAATGTCCTAATTAAACAAAACAAAACAAAACAAAACAAACCCCCCTAAACCAACAGTCAAACAACCCTCTTACTGGAAACCCCCAAAATTTCCATGGCCCTTATTGCATCTGACATTAAATATTTTACATTTTATCTATCCATCCTCAGCCCCCAAATTAAGTTCTGCAAGGGCTCCTTTTGTTCATTCCTGTACCACAGCTTCTGGAATAGGGCCAGGCATACAGTAAGAGCTCAGTAAATATTAATGAATGAACAATGGGGTAATGCATATGTAAAGCATATGACCCATGTTAATAAAAATCTTGTATACTTTGGAAACTTTTTAACTTTTCTGTCATTAAGGGAAAAATCTATATAATCATGCTTTGATATGTTAAAAAGCTTGAATAAATTAATAATACAGCTTCCTTATGTCTCTTTCCTTCACACTAAGAATGTGATATATACTTTGGCAAAACCAGGATGGAATTAGTAATGCAAAGAGAATAGGAACTCATCAGATAGTACCAGGGATGAAGAGATACTTCTTAATCAAATTTTGAAAGCATGCTTCATTGTTGACACTTGTAATTTTATTTTGAAAGTAATCTCAAACATAGCCCCACTGTTCATTTATGCTCCTGGACAAAGTGCAAACACTTGGATGTTCATTCATCTGAATAATGTCACTAGTTAAAAACTTCCATTACTACTAATAAAAATACCAACAGTATTTATATTGTTATGAAATTCTAAACTGTTTCACAATAATTAATTAGTAAATGACATGACAAACATTATCTACACACTCTCATTTTAATAAACTATCATGTACCAGGACTCAGTAGGAATGAAATCAGCCTAGATCTTACCTAATTAGAGAACATTTCTGCGTTAGAATACAGTACTGAAAACTCAATAATGATTTCCAGTGGACAAATTTTCATACTATGATCTAACAAAAATCTTTACTTAAAGTGTTAGAAATATAAATTTGTGACTCAATTCTTCTGCCTGGGAGAATGTCTTTATTTTAATTAACAGTAAGATCCAATTTAAAGAAGAATGTGTCAACTGATTAGCTCTAAGCTCAGGACTCTGTCATTTGCACCTATACTGCTGACAAAAAGTTAAATCCAAGGGAATGAATGTAGTTTTCTAGAACTTTTTTAAAGTAAAAAAAAAAAAATTATCTAGACTTTGACTCAATGGATACCAAATGAAGTATTTATGAAAGCAGGACATTTTTTTTTTTGGTTAGAGACATTTAAATAATCTGTATTTGTAGGGTGATATCTTGGAGATTACTTTACTATCAATATATAGAAGTAATAACCTGGTAGATAGCATTACCTATGAAAGGTCCATCCCATCTGCTATTCTTGCTGAAAGCTTTTCATGCACCAGTAAACTCAGTAAATATCAGAAGATAAAGCATAAGCTTACCACGCCATGGATTTACTCCTAATGTCTCCTCAAAGTGCAGCCCGATGCAACGATTACAAATGATTTTCTTCTAATGTCATTTTACATAACCCTTTTTTCTGCATGAGTAGTTAGTTCGGAATGAATGAATGAATGCCATTAAAACAGTTAATCATTATC
The DNA here is from genome assembly GCF_045843805.1 of Urocitellus parryii. Classification (NCBI taxonomy): domain Eukaryota; kingdom Metazoa; phylum Chordata; class Mammalia; order Rodentia; family Sciuridae; genus Urocitellus; species Urocitellus parryii. The sequence goes on along the minus strand of NC_135534.1, from coordinate 176,661,466 downwards.
TGGGACACTGGCCTTACTCCCTTCACTTACTAGGAATCTCCATGACAAAGGCCAAGAGATCAAAATGCTAGAGTTGCCTCAGTGTCCTATTTCTAACAGTAATTTTTTATGCAAATGAACCTGCGGGGCATCTCCCTCTGTGACCTTGAGCTGCCCTTATGTAAACTGACTTTGATCCAATAAGGGCTTGCATCTAGTTGAAGCTCATTCCCTATATGCATATAGGATGTACAATCAATTTCACTAATTAAAGAGAATTTTCTACACTTGTGAATGCAAAATGGATTTTTATAATCATACATATAAAGACTAAGCTATATATATATTTAATTTGTTAATCCAATTTGCTACGTAAACTTTTGTGTGTGTGTGTGTGCACGCGCATCATACTGGAGTTTGGAAACCTAGGGGACTCTACCACTGAGTTACATTTGCAGCCTTTTTTTTTTTTTTTTTTTAAATTTTGAGGCAGAGTCTTGCTAAGTTCCCAGACTGTCCTTAAACTGTGATCCTCCTGCCTCAGCCTTCTCAGTTGCTGGGACTACAGGTAGGCATCACCACACCTGACTATTAAGAGCAAATATATTAAACACTTGACATAAATATATTCACAATCAAATATAACACTAAGAAAAGTAGAGCTTGGCTCTCCAATCTTTCTGAACAAGTTGCATTTGCACATATACCTTTTAAATTGATAATGATGTTCAAGTTTGACAACATCCTCACTCTTTCAAAATGTTTCCAAGTCAATTTATTCTTTTAATAAGCTCATTAAGAGCACAACCCTTTCCCCAATATTCATGTATTTTAAAAATCCAACCCAAGTAATCAAATAAGATTACTCAAGAAATTGTTACCTCCAATCAAAAGCCTTGAATGTGATTACGAAGTCCATTAATTGAAGTGACCTATTGACATCAATTTGAAATTTAAGCAGGAAGAAAGTTTAAATTTAAAATACACATTTTTTCCTGTCTAAAGATATTGCTTTTGGGCTGGAGATGTGGCTCAGCGGTAGCGCGCTCGCCTGGCATGCGTGCGGCCCGGGTTCGATCCTCAGCACCACATACAAACAAAGATGTTGTGTCTGCCGAGAACTAAAAAATAAATATTAAAAAAATTCTCTCTCTCTCTCTCTCAAAAAAAAAAAAAAAAAAAAAAAAAAAAAAAAAGATATTGCTTTTTACTGGCTACTCTAAAGAGATTAGAGACAATATGCTAAATATTTTATTTCATTTTATAGAGAAGGCAGGGAAAGAAGAATGGATGCTTTCCCTTTCTTTTACGTTATTCAAAATATAAATGCCAGTAGAAATGTAATCAGTATATATTCAAAGAACAACAAAAATATCTGGAAACTAAAGAAATCAAAGGGAGGAACTTGAAAGTTGGGCAAACCATTTTTTAGTGAACAGAACTAAAGCTGAGTCTGTGAGAAAGCGACAATGACAACCCTATTACTAGCAGCGCACAAGACTAATACCCTTTCCTTCCTTTACCAAGGTTTCTGAAGATGTGTTCTCACACCTGAGGCCTGAACTCCACCCAGGCTTATTCCCACTGTAGTTTTAGACAAAGCCTTCCATTTGCACTCGGTTTTGGCAAATATCCATTGTTACATTTTCCTTTGAGGAACACTGGGAGGATTTTTCTTCTCAAAACTTTGGAATTGTTTAAAACAATGCTTCCTTCATGAAATTTTTAAAGCTATAATTTTTTTCTTAGTGAAAACCAAATGCATTTATATTCCTGTGGACACTGTTACCAATTTCCCCTAAATCCTAAAAACGGCATTAAAAGTATCACATATAATAATATACATATACTATTTTTATGTGTTAAAAGACTATGTCATATACCCAACAGACTCCCAATCCATTGGGTAATTCCTTAATTAGGCAGATTTTTGAAACATGTATTATGTACACAACAGACCGGAACGTCTCCTTTGGAGCATTTTCTAGTCTATCGGGTGATTACATCATTAAGCCACACATGCTACGTAGAAAAAATCCTTATGAAAATTCATGAAAAAAATGTACAGCACATCATTAGCATGCAGAGGATGTGTATGCTTTTGATATTTTCTCTGTTAAAAAAAAAAAAAAACTACATGAAGTAATTAGTCTGGGCCATGAAAACATGAGAAAGGTACCCGACCCTGGTGAAAATGAAAATTACAAAAAAATTGCATCTCTCATGGTTTAGCTGAGGGTAATTTGCTTTATTGGAAAATGAATTCTTGAAAAGTATTCAGTTGAACTACAGCAAAATAGTGTTGCTTTATTGATTTGATATTTCAAATATATATGTAACTTCCTTCCTAATTCTTTTTTGGATACACTTAAGTTTTACAAACCAATGAGCTGAAAGGTTGCAAATGACCAGTCATAAAACCATTAATTATTCAAATCCTTGCAATACTGTATGTTTGCATACTTGTGTTTTCATTTTATGTCATCAAGAGTTTAAGGGATTGCATGAGTATGTCTTTTTCAATAAGTCAAAACTATGTGCAAGTAATGTGAATAAATGTAAATTGTTGGTATAAATCCCAGCAATGAGAAGACTACATATTAAGCACTAGGCAAAACCTGTAAGATAATATATTTGAAGATTAAAATAAAAGACAAACAAGTTTTGTAAAAAGGAGCTATTAAATTTATTAGTTGTTTATGATCTTTTTGCTAATAAGATACTTCCCCCACCAAAAAAACCCCACAACAACAACAAAAAAGAAAACCTCAGTAAGCAGAGAACAATGAACATATGCAAGACAGTAAGGATCACAGTAATTCACTTCCTGAATGCTCCAAATCTTCATGGCTTAAAAAGCATCCCAATTTTCTCTAAAGGTAGAGGCATTTATTCACTGGGCCATAGCTAATTTTACATGGAATGCAAAAATGTTAGTTTAAGTTTAATTTACCATCCTATTTAAATATTTCCAATGTAGCTCTCAAACTGCAGAGCTATCCCTCCGTCTATTTTAATTTTAAAGTAAGTTAGCAAGGGCTTCCTTCTTAATCCCTAGAGACTACCTACATAGTGACACAAACGCACAAATTTATGACAGCAACATAAATGCTCTTCTGAAGTAATGTGCAACATTAAGTGAAAATCGTTTCCTGGAAAGATATTATAGGTATCTATATTTTATTTGCCATCTTAAACATATCTGGGTCTTTATGGCCTTATTTTAAAAATGTATTTCCTTTTTATATTTCCTGGTGCAAATGGACTGCATAAATAAGCAATGTGCTATGAGGCTTCAGACCAGCCGATAAAACCTTTCAATTTTCATGCCAGCTTCTTCTTTTGTAATTCAAATCCGCCTGGAAACTGGCAGCTCTGAAAACTGAAACAAGCACTGCCACAAATACCTTGTAATGCTATCGACCTTGTCTGCCCATGCAGTGAGAAAGGGGGATGCGTATGTGTCTGCAGCCATCCAGATAACACAACTCATTTTTTTTGGGGGGGGGGGTGCGGGGATAACAGAAGCCAGCCCCAGACTGTGCACCAAAAGCAGTCATTACCAGGCGAGCTGGAGAATAAGTCTCTTCAAAATACACAGTGCATTTAAAAACCATATATGAGGCTGAGCCACTGCTGTCATTACCAATTTTAATTTAGCTCCTTCAGTTTGCCAGCCAGATAAACTCTTTAGTGCTGTTTTTCAATCTATTTGCCACATTTTATGTTTAAGATTATAGTAATATGGACAGGAGAAGGAATCACTTTTAGGGGAAATAAAGAAATAGATCCGCTTATCGGCGCCCATCAGAAAGTTCATTAATCAACCAGGCTTTGTGCCCTCTAAATTGAAAGGTTAAATAATCCTCTCAGGAATATTTCTCAGCCCCTCCACTAATTGTCCGGAGAGGAGCTGCCATTCATAGCATGCGGGATCAGTGACAGGGTATCTTACCACTGTTTGGACCCCAAACAATGATGGACAAATGGCCTGGTTTACAAAGAAACCTTTTAGTACACAGATGGAAAAGGACCACAAGCTTTGAAGCAGGGTGGAGGGATGAGAAGGGCGTGGAGACAGGATATAGGGTGAAGAGACAGAAGAGAATGTCTACATGTTGTGAATTCTCGGATATTTTATCTGAAGGTTTACTGGGGTGGCCTATAAAGCAAAGAAATCACATTAATATTATACCTCTCAATTATATAAAATGCATAAAATATTCAAATTCGCTTATACATTTTGCATACAACTGTACATAAACCTCTACTGAAAAATTATGGAACCAGAGCTCTACTGTATTTATTAGCTAACACACCAAGGATCCAAACAAACCCCAAGATTTTCATTTTGACTATAACTCTACATGACTTACAACACATGGCAACCCCCTTCACCTCAAACCCTGCTTATTCTATTGAAATATTCTTAACCATCAGTCACAAAGGCATGGAATCCACAACTGCAAGGACCTGTTTCAAGGAGGGAAGTAATGCTCTTTTGCTTTTATAATATGTTCCATCTTAGCCCTTGCTTTTCTTAAAATAAGAAACAAACATGAAATTGGAAGGCTCTTTGAAATATATATCACATGCATTGAGAAATTGATTTTGTGTTGCCTTTTTTTGCTGGACCCATGCAAATACAGTTGAGAGTCCACAGAAGTGACCCAGCTCTTATGCCACTACGGTTGGCTATGAAATTTGGCTGTTTTCTGGTATCAGTCATGGGAAAGTATGAAGTAGTTTTACCTGAAGTGCAAAAAATGAATACACTATTTTGTTTCCTTCCTAATCAGATTAACATAAGCCCTTCACCCTTAGCAAATAGAACCACAATTAGCATGTGTGAATTATTTGATTTCATGTTATTCACATTATTTATACAAGAAGCTAATATTTATATAATTTCATCTGCATAGGACAGAATAACTATATTCAGATGATACTGAAATTACTGCTTAAAAATTATGCATTATTAGCATCGTTGTAATCTAATCTTCAATATCTTTACAATGATTTTTAGGTAAGTAAAATTAAGAAAATAATTTAAATTTGCTATACTTAATTAAAAGTTACATTTTTGGAAAGGAATAAGACAAGTGTAAATAATTAAAAAATTAAAAACTGAGTTAAGTATTTTTGTTAAGAGAAGATACTGTTTATAAGTATTTTAATTTCACTAACTCTAAGAGAGAAACTTTGTTAGGAGACAGAGTAATATGTCATTATGAATCTCCTTATCTTGGGCAAAAGACATTAACAATAACTGAACTAGGATATCAGTGCAGATGCCATCTCTACAGGTGCGAGATGCTTCTGGGTTTGCTGTGGTAAAGCTCACATAGCATTTAACATGCTCTATGTGCACAGTATTGTGTGAAGTACTTTTATCATCTTATTGCATATGTAAGTAACCCTATAAGGCATGATAACCCCCATTTTTTTCAGGTGAAGAAACTGAGATTCTTACAAGTTAAATATTTTAACTACTTTTACATATCTAGTATATGAACCAAAGTACATGAACTCTGAACCAAAGTCCAATTCTAAAGCTGGCACTTTTCCCCTTCTATTATGATATAAAATTCCCTAGTATTTCCTCAGGAAGATGCCTGCCTTTCTGTCCAAGTTTCTTAGTACCTTTTTCTAAGGGCTTTCGTAAAATGAGGAGGAAATATGGTATTACTGTAAACAAATGAAATGTGAAAGATCCAAGAAATACAAAATTGAGATTTTTAAAAGTATAAACCAAATTTATAATCCAAAGTTTAGTTCTAACTGCAAAGAAGTGTGGAGTAATCTACAAATAACCGTAAAGAAATGTATGCATATATAGTAGGCATTTATAAGCATAAATATATTACAAAATTATAAAGATGGCTATATATCTACTTAGTAGATTCAGCTCTATGATTTTTGAAAAAAGTAATGAAAAAATCCAGTAGCTTGATGACCAAATAATATACACATGAATTCTTACTAAGCTAATACAGATTTCTGAACACTCACTTGAATAACTCTTGTTTTTGAAATGTGACCTACCTGTGTATTGGTTTATCAATTAGGGTGAAGGTGTAATTTAATGTGTTTAACTTTTTTGTTGTTGTTGTTGTTAAACATCTTCTAAACGTGCAGCATGTTTTTAATATAATTTTAAAGATATTTCTTAAAAGCTAGAGTTGTTGGTCTGAGAATCATTGAATCAACCTCAAAAGAGCTGGAAGAAACCACTTATAAATGTAAAAATTCATAAATAATTCCCAAGACTTTCTGATATAAAATGAACAATGAATTTCAAGTCTAAAATTTGAGCAAATTAAACAATAATTCATTAACTTTCAGTCACTGACGTTAAGTTTAAAGTTGAAACTTTAAACTTAATTAGACACTTAACTTTGCTACTGAAGTTTATACCATGACAGAAAATACACTAGTTTAGAGACGATGTTCTTGTCAAGAAGTCAAGGGTCCTTTCAGGATTCTTTTCCTGCAGATTATTCAAATGATTGACCCAAACCCTTAAAGGTTATGGTTGATCATAACTGAGTAACTAATTGATTCATAAATACTTAAGACCTGCAGGAATTACTGTAATCTACCATGTCACTCATATGCATGACTACTAAAAGGAATGTTTAATAAAAATATCACTGATTTAGTATACTTTATTTACATTTACTGTTGCACTGAAATATCCATACAAGAGTGTGACAAACTCAATCACCTAGAATGCTTATAAGGAATGGCATGAATCACCTATTTAAAATTACATATAAAAAAGAATCACTCAAATAAGCTGAAATTATTCTGCATTTTACTTCATGTTCTTTTTCTTTATCTTTTTTTTTAACATTTTTAGTTGTAGATGGACACGATACTTTTATTTTATTAGTTTATTTTTATATGGTGTTGATGATCAAACCCAGTGCCTTACATGTGCTAGGAAAGTGCTCTACCACTGAGCCACAACCCCAGCCCATTACTTCATGTTCTTCATGTGCAGGTAACATGACTCCCCAAAAAAGCATTACTCAACATCTCTCATGTTAAAGCTATAATTTTTTACATAAGACAATACTATACAGTGATAAACTGCATAGATTTCAAAAAATAAGAATATTTGTTTTTGTTCATTTTTGGTAAAATAGGGGGACTTTTTCTAAGTAAAAAACAATGTAGTTTTTTGGGGGGATTATAAGAATTATATATTTATATTTTAAGGAGATAAGAAAAGAAGTTTAAAGTGTTCATGTATATTAAAATTAGAAACACTTAGAAATGAAACTCCATTACCACAACACTTAATTCTCAAGAAGAAATTGCTCCTACAATGCAATTCCTCTGTAAGCAAAAGTGAACATACATAGAGAAGAAAGAAAAGGGTAATGAAAAGGTCTAAATCTAACCTTCTCTTTCAAATATCCTCAGGAAAAGCATCTTTTAACACTTTAAAACAGAAGTAAAACTTGAAGCTCATTTGGTAAACATGTAACTTCTAAATATACTGCCCCCCATCCCGTTCATCATTATGGGATATACAAAACAAAGCATAGAAAATTTTCTATCAAATGAAGAAGGAAGTTATTGTTTTTAGAACTTCAAAATCAGTTTACTATTGAGAAACAAGTTCTATCTAAAAATGAACAAAGGCCTTAATGGCTGGTGACTAGGGCATTAAAGATATTTAGAAGATGGCAAAAGCACAGCTGCTTTTATGATAAAACATTTATGTAAATTTTTCTCAATTGAGTAAATGCAGCGTATTTTTCATTGCTTCATTATCTGACATGCTTAAATCTACATTAGGATTGTTGTCATAAAGCATTTGATATTATTTAAATATACTAATGCAAGAAAAATGGACCATATTGATTTCCCTCTTAAACCAAAATTAATTTTTACATTTTAAAATACTAAAAATCAAGTAAATTGAGAATTTGCTCTGAAGGAGGACACCTTAATATTCCTTTGAGAATAAAACACTAAGGTTCTCTCATGTGCTTCAATGAAAACAAATAAGTTATATATACAAATCTTAATCATTTTTATTCCACTGTATTAAAATACAAGCATGTATACACATGACTTCTTAACATCTGAAGAAACATTGAGAGTAAAAATAACATATGCATTTATAATTCACAGCATTCACTTTTCCCACTTTCCTTTACAGGAGGCTTTAGGAAATTGCTTTTTGATGATTTGGCAAATTATATTTATTTTTAAATGAATCTCATTTATTGAGATTGATAATTCCAGGTTTCATTTGCTTTGAAATTGCATTTTTCAATTGCTTCCAATGATAGGTTCTGGCAAAATGTGGTCCTACATGCCAGTAAAATAAAGATTTAAAAAAAAATCAGTCAATGTACTCTGCAGATATAGTAATTATCTTTTATAATAAATTCAAAACATGATAATATTGAAGTAAAAAAATTGCTAGCATATTTTTAACACTAAATTCATTAAGAACAAGGTAAATATTGAAAGTAAACACAAAACTACTCACATTCCTTTTCCATTAAAAAAATCTTTAAAAAATTTTGGTCACCATCCAAATGTATTTCCTATTTATGTTATCAAATATGGAGTATGAGTAAGTCATTAAAACTTATACAAAAACTTTTTGTCTGGGCTGAGAGTATAGCTCAGAGGTAGAGCATGTGCTTAGCATGTGTAAGGCCCTGAATTCAATTCCCTAGTATCCCTCAAAAGAAAAAAAATCCCGTTACTCAAAACAGCAAGTAACTAAGAAGATAAAGCAATCTGATTGATTTTGTAGTACTATAATGAAAAGATAGCCCTGAGATAATATAAAAGAGACATGTGCATTTTCAATCATGAGAGCACAGTCAATGCCTTGGCAGTGTTTGACTATTAGGGTATTTTTATTTATTTATTTGTTTTAAAAAATCTTTTAGTTGTTGATAGATCCTTATTTTTATTTATATATACATGGTGCTGAGAATCAAACCCAGTGTCTCACACATGCCAGGCAAGTATGTTACCACTGAGCCCCAGCCCCAGCCCAGGGTATTTTTAATAAAAATCAAATATATGAAAACTTGACAGAGATGTTATGTCCTAATGCTTGGTAAATCAAAACACTGTAAGAACCATACCAGATGTATAGAGGAAAAAAAGACCAATTTATGCAAGAGTATTTTTGGTTCTTGAACTTTGGCAAAACAAACTGAATTACCAAAATAATAGCTTTCAAAAGGAATTTATAAAGTATTAGTTTATGATAACCTGTATGTCAGGTCTCAAAAAATAGTACAAAGAAAAAATGTTTTGAAAAATTCCAAAACAGAGTAAGATCTAGGCCTCACTCTATTCTGGAGTTAACACCTTTTTTTTTTTTTTTTTTTTTAAAAATGCAACCAGTTCTATTTTCTTAAATACACATACTCCTGCACACTGTCTCACATACATTTACATATAAAAACATGAAAAGAGAAAGAAAAATGATATAAGTTGTGTGGATAGGGTTTTGCAGGTCTGTTTATGTAGCCAAGGAGCTCTCAGAAAGATATTTAGGATTCCCAGCATATATCCAATTAAAACAGAAACTTTTTTTTTTTTTTTCCCATGAGAAGAAAAGATTCTGGCTTGAGACTGACTTTTTCAAACTATTTATATTTCAATATTTTTTTAAGTTACTTTGAAAGAAAAATATTCAATTTCAGCATTAGGCAGTTAGAAATTTGTTATCCACCTATCACAATCCAAGGATAAAGATTTTTGTATAGTTATAGCCTTGAGATCCAAATCTATATCCACCTTTTTATTCCTTTCTTCTGGACTATAAAACAGAATTCTAAAGTAAATTCCAATCTGTTGACATTTAGGGATACCCACTCTGGTATGGCATAGAATTCATTAGAGGATAAAATTCTCATTTAGTGTAAAACTCATAATGTGAAAACATTCTCATGCTATAAGAACTCAGAAAATACATTTCTAAATTGATGTTTCCAGGTAAGGAGAGAAAACTGAGTGGCAAAGTGAAATGGAACATTGTTAACTATGGTCCAGAAGATAGACTCTGCCATTCAACTAGTTCAGGTAAGACTACCATTGGTCACTAGTAAACTCTGGTCATAAGCTTTTCCTGAGCTAGAAAGGAAGGCATGGAAACTAATTTCTTGATTCTTCCCCATTTCCCTGACAAGAAATATTTTAATTTTTTGAAGTGTGAATACTAAACATTCCAAAAATTATAAACTTACGTGTAAAACTTAATTCTCATAAAAAAGTTACATTAGCTTTCTCCTTAAACCTTTGGTTAAAAAGAAGGTAGAAAGGTTATAATACATTTTAACAATGCACACAAAGAAATCCAAGCACAAAATTAAACATAAAAGACACATTGTCCTTTTTGGTTCTTAATACATACAGCCTCCAAAGAGCAAACTCCTGGTTACTTTTTTAAGTAAGTAGATTAAAAACAAGATTAACAAAATGTCCAAGCCATGTCAAATTACAGCCTCTACTAGTTAAAAATTCTGTTGGTTCTAAAACTCTGTTGGTGGCCATATTGGTCTAGGATTTTTAATATAAATGAGAGTAGAAATGACAGGGGTTGGGGGAAGGGACTTTCCTTCTTGAATAACAAGGAAAATTTTTATCTGGAATGAAATATTTGAAAGAGGAAAAGAATATTTAAAGTCAGACTTTACCAAAAATCAAAAAATAAAGCAGAAATTAAAAAATAAAAATAGGGCTATACTATTAAAAGATTTAAAGAATTTTCTAAACATATTTTTGAGGAAAGTAAAAAATTAACTATTTGAGTAAATCCTGTAATTGCTAGATAAAATGATTTTTCTTCTTCCCAAGTAGTTCTCTAAACCAATAATTCAAAAGACATTCAATTACACATAATTTTATAGCCACTAAAATATATAAAGAAAAATATGACCATAGTTGTTATGATGTATATGTGCGTGTGTGAGAGAGAGAGAGATAGAGAGAGAGAGAGAGAGACACCGGCGAATGGATGAATGTATTTTAGAGTTTTATTGACAAGGTCCTTTAGAAAGATGGCCTTAGTTTTTACTAGTGTAGTGAAGTTAAGTTTGGTTAGAAAGCTATTCTATTTAGATACAAGTTGTTAAAGAGACTTCATTTTAATTCTCATGAAATTGCTGAAAATATTGAACACTTCTCTGCCATAAGTTTCTTCTTACTTCAGAATTTATTCTTAAAATTTTTGATTTGTAACATTTCACAAATCCATTTATATTGATCAACTTCATCATCTTATGTGTTTGAAAAATAATATTCTGCTTAATCTCTGGAATTCTTTTTTCTTTCTTTCTTTTTTCTTTTTCTTTTTAAGAAAATGATTGCTAGAAAGACCTTAATTTGTAGTGGCTAAAACAGAAATTGTTCTGTAAACGACCTTCTAGTCTTACTGGTTGAAAGGCAGATAAAACCAACTGAAAGCGTGCAAATGTAAACATTTCCAAACTGGGACATATTAATCAACTTCTCCCCTCAAAAGCGCAGTTCACCTGGGGTATGAAATAAACACTTTTTGGTTATAAAAGAAATTAATCCATGATTAAGTGTAGAAAGTTCCAGTTTTTGCAGACTGGTTTAAAAGAAAATACAGTAGCAATTCTAACCCTAGTTTATTACTTGGCCATTGCTCTGATTGATGCCACATTCATGTGTGAGGGCTACTATTAGTCAATAGATGGCAGTCCATCGCCTAGTAAAAGAGCTGAAGAGGACTAAAATCAGCACGTATCTTGCTTTTATCCAAAACTGAATATGCTTAATTGCAAAGATTCAAATATTACCCCTACACTTATAAAAATTCAAATAACTATAGTTAAATAATTTAACTTTTATTTTACATGTGAACTGATATATAATGCACAGGTCTATAAGCACAGAAGTGATACATTTACACTTGCACAGTAAACTTATTATTTACTAAAACTTGATAATAATAAATTGTGATGGTTACTTTAATATTATTTTGAAACATTAAACAGGATTCCACATTGGGACAAATTAAGTTCTCAAACTGAATTTATTATAACCACAGATAGAATATATTATATTCCACAAAAGGCAAATTCATTTTGTTTTTATTTATTTTATCCCCAAAATTCTTTTTGCAATGTTTCTAAAAAGCTAAAATATTAAACAGACCTTCAATATTTCTGTTATACCTGAAACCAATTTTTACAGGCTCATTGTTAGTTATGTAAAAGAGTGGCTTTAAGATTGAGTACTTTCCACACTTCAAATTTTCAAAATTGGAATTCTCTAAATTAGGGGAAAAGCTAAAAAAGAAATGTAATGTCAAATTTCTTAGGACATTAATTATTACAAATAATGATGAAAAATATTGCTATGTGGTTACAAAGAGCAGCTCTGTGATCTTGAAAAGTACTAGAGATCAAATTCTAACCAAGTTTAGGCTATAAGAACTTCACCATGCTATGTGAGAATAAATAAACTGCTACATGAACACAAACAATGTAATCAGATGAGTTACATCTGTAATGTGTGCGTGCATATATGGGTATGTATCTTTTAGCATTAACACTGAAGATTTTAACAATAATATATTTAGTATTTTGGGGAGAGCAGAGGAATTACAGTTTCCTACTTAAGCTCTTCAAATAAATTAAATGGAGATAACAAAATCTGAAAAAACAAACCACTTGATAATTATTCCTGGCTTCTTGGGCTCATGACAAAATGGTAGTATGAGTATACCTAGGTTGGTTTATTATTTATTTCTTATAAGTGGTACAAAAACTTTGCCTTCTCTCTTTTTATGACTTGCTTTCTATAAACAAAACCTTTTTAATACACTAAACTTTTAACAACTATTAATTAGTATGTATTACATAACTTTACAACTAAAAGAAACTTGTCCCTTGCTTAGCACAACACATTTAATATATTAAAAATGACCAGTAGGGCTTTGGTAAATCAGTGCAATTATTTAAGCTGAATAGTAAAAGTAAACTAACTTTATAATATTGAACCAATTGGATTAGCCAATTGGATTCTATGGTGACTATGTTTTCTGCTTCTAAACTAGAAAACTGAATAACCTGAATGGTATTATGCAGATATTCACACTTTTCAAATATGTCAAGAAGAGCTTAAAACATAGGACAGTTAAATTGTGCTATATGAAAGGTACCCTGGGCTTTTTCTAGCTTCATTTGATAAATGTGTACATATTTCAGTAAAGGCAGAAAAATGATAATGGAAGACACTGTGCACTGTATGCTTATGGACTGTGGATGATGTAATATTTTAAAGACACTGATTATTACCATTTTTTTATGGCTTCCAGCATACTTTCCCCCTTTAATATAATGAATAGAGTCAAAGAAGACTTAGAAATACCATGATGTAATCATCAAATGATGTGAGTAATAACAAATAATCAAAATCTTTTAAGAACAGGAAGATTAAAGGACAGGTTAGTGGTCAGGGGAGAAGGAAAAAAAGCATATTATTGCTTTCTCAGTACAAAAACTCTTTAGATATTTATTATCTTCCAGCAGAAGATGCTTGTCTATATTTTATGGTCAGCAGTTCGGAGAAGGGTAAATAGGTTGGGTCTTGGGGAAAATAAAAAAGGTGTTTCTACTCACCGTTAGGTGATACTGCCTCCAGATTTCTGGGCAAGCCTGGAAAATAAAAATATTGATCAACTGGGAGCATGAAACAAGGTACTTTACAGCCTGTTGGTTTTGGCATAACCCAGCATCCACCGGTGTCGGTCACAGGAAAATAAGAAGCTTAACAGAAAGGGTCTGCATTTCAGCTTCAAAAACCTGGCTAGACAGTTTAATTGAATTTTACACTGGTTTAACACACTC